>NC_139615.1:48516064-51118564 GCF_964270895.1 Podarcis filfolensis
ATATGAAATGATACATGTTTTTTGTTCTGTTTTTGTCTTTGTATGTTTATGTTTGTTGTGTTGTGTTTATATGGAAAAAAATAAAAATATTATAAAAAAAAAAAAACAATGGGAGCTCACCCCATCGTGGGGATTTGAACCACCGACCTTCTGATCGGCAAGCCCTAGGCTCTGTGGTTTAGACCACAGTGCCACCCGCATCCCTTTTCATCCAAATAAAACAACACCCATTAAAACCCCGTCCCCATTAGAACCATGTATCGCAATGAAGACATCAGACAAAATACTAACTAAACATGAACATATATGTGGAAATCCGATAAGACTTTTAAGTACATATCTGAGAGAAAAATTGTGTTCGTCAAAATGGATCACATGAGACATAGACTTCCTAGCGTGTTTGGTGGATTTGCACTGTAGCATATATGTTTCAGTCTGATATTCAAATCACAATAAATGAATGATTGTTTTTTCCAGCAATCTTTCACCAACCAATCTCGACATTCTTATTCAGGCAAGGTTCAGAAAGTTTGTTTTAGTTTTAATTCATTTTAGCCTACTCTATTGTGGTTTTAGCTTTCTGTGTGTTTCAAATTATGCTTGTAAAAAAAAATTGTGATAGTTTTATGGTATGGTTTCATCTTTTTCTTTTTCTTTTGCAAACCTCTTTGAGGTTCTCTACAATCAAGCAGTATGCAAAATGTATTAAATAAATAAATGATTAGTAGGTAATGTAAAATACTGGAGGGTAGATAACATCCCGAACACAGAATTGGTGGGAAACGCCTGCAGAATTAATTGGTTACATTTGGGATACAGAACAAAAAAAGACAAAATTTGCTTTGTTTTCTTTTAAAGAAATTGGCAACCTTTTATTAAGGCTTGCAAAAATAGGCATTGCCCTTTTACAAATGATATTGGTATGTTTGATGGATTATAATTCTAATTTTATTTTGGTCTCGTTTGCTCTTCCATTTGCATATATATATATATATATATATATATATATATATATATATATATTGCTCTTCCATTTGCATATATATATATATATATATATATATATATATATATATATTTGTAAAGAGTGTATAAATGTATCACTATATATTTTATAAAGAGAGAAATGGAGAATGGAAACTCCAGGCAACCTTAAATTATTAGTTATTTTTGAAGTTTCTCCTGCTCCTGATTCTCTGTACAAATAAATTAAAGTTTGCTCACAAAATAATTATTCTACCGTATTGGCTTGAATATAAGCCACACCGTTAAAATTCGGGGGGGGGGGGAGAGAGAGAGAGAGACAATCCACAGGCACTCACACCCATTCCATTTTACCATATGTTTCAGTAAAGATATCATAAAAGCCCATTTTTGTAAGGTCACAAATTTAACTTTTCACGGTCAGAATTGGGCGGGGGGGGGAGTGAGGCTTATATTCAGGCCAATAAGGTATTTAAATCCCTTTTATCCTGCTCTTCAGCCAAAAAAAAAAAAGGTTCCAAAAGTGGCTTACAAACATCAGAAATAAGGCACCGCTGCTCCTGGGCTCTATCTGATGGACAGAGAGGTTTAGAAGAGAGGTTGTTTTATTCTTTGCTCTCCTATAACAGAGTTAGCACAATGGCGATAGTCCAAGCACATTAAAACTTGGTTAGATTTTACATCTGCCCTCATCTACCTTAAAACAAACATTCCCTATGGAAATTCCTAGGCTAGAATAAATCACAGAGAGCAAAATGCTGAGAACTTGTTGCCGTGTTGTTTTGCATGCCATGAGAGCAAAAAGCCCTGAACAGTACCCCACTTGCGTTGTTGACAGGGAGCAAGATGGGGTGTTGTACCATGCGCTGGCAGCTCACGCCCACCTGCCTCTCACATACAATAAGTCCTAGAAAGAGTTTCCTACACAAACATATACATCCTCTCTCTTTCTCTTTCAGCTTCTGTCACAGAGGAAGGCCAGGGCAATCAGCTGATTATTCAGAAAGCATTGCTTGTTCTGTTCTGAAGCTGATTCTAATTCGCTCAAACCAGGACATGCTGTATAAAACCACAAAACCGTGGACCCAGTAGGAGAGGGTGTGTGGGAGACACGGGGTGCAGGATACCCAAAGAAGGAAGCTAAAGACATGAAAATGACCCATTCTATTGCTTTATTGAAGGAAGGTGTAGACTTACAGCAAAGCAACCCCACAGTTCCCCTTCGCCCCCTCACAGCTCCCATGGATCAGACTCCACAGCAATGAGATGACTTATCTGTACCCAAGCAAAATACAATTTCGAATACTCATTTAAATACCCTTAAAATATCAGTGACTTCCCTTCTTCTCCTTCCATGGTTCATTTTGCATATCATAAATCCCTGCATATTTTACATAAACTAAACCATTCAGTATTCCATTATTACATCCATCAAAACTTATTTACACTGCTGAATTTATCTTAATGCTGCCAACGTTTTCAGGTGTACACAATTTCCCCCCATATATTCAATAAACGTTTTCCAAGATTCTCTAAACGTATGTTCTTCTTGTTCTCTTATTCTATGTGTTAAGTCTGCAAGCTGCGCATATTCCGTCAACTTAAGTTGCCAGTCTTCTTTAGCTGGGACCTCGCTTGTTTTCCATTTTGGGGCTAACAAAACACGGGCCACAGTAGTGGCATACATAAATAACCTTTTTTGACACCTGGGAATTTCCATCTGAATTATCCCCAATGAAAAGAACTCTGGGGTTTTTTGGGAGGAAGTACTTTAAAACATTTTTTTCCAATTCATTATGCATTATTTCCCAATACAATTTTACCCTTTTAAGAGATAACAATACTCTCAAAGCTAAGCCAATTAGCGTATATCAAAGCAAGTGGATTATGGACATTGCTCATGGCTACAGCAACTACCAATTAGTTGTGGGGTTACCTTGAGTGCCAAGATGGCGCTATCAAGCCTTCCAGAATGGTTCATCTTTGATTCAGCACACTGGTTCACCTATGAGACAAGGTGAGTCAACCACACCAACCACTGGGTAATGTTAATTTGGTTCCCCACCTTGTTCCCAATGTAGATCTTCACTCACCTCTTCTTCCCTGGTGTGGGGGGGGGGTCGATTTTGTTGTTCACCTCAGACAGGGTTACCACCTTGAAGAAAATATTGGAGAGGTCCAGGTAAGCCCCGCCCAAACATAATCAATCACAAGACACACACCATTAAAATAGCAATGTCCATTAACTTTGAGGGGGTCCTATCCCCTCAAATATTTTATGGAGGAAGCAAAGGGACCTCAGTTCCTAGGAGTTGGCCTCAGGCATATGTCTTTAGCATATTCGCCGCTGGGGTGCAAAGATCTGCCCAGCGCTCCAAATTAACTTTTATTGAGCTTTTTGGGGGAGAAATCACTCACCTGTAACAATGCAGCGGAAAAAACTGCTTTTGTTTCCTGACTCGTCAGGAATATTTAACGCTACGGAGTACAGAGCGACGGGAGAGGGGACTTTCGCTCCATTGCTTTTCACTACCGCCAATCAAGAGGGACCAGTATACAGTAGGTTTACATTTGGTGCCCCCCAGAATTCGGCGCCTGGCCTCAGGAGCCAAAATGTCGTGGGCCAGCCTTGTCTCTGGCAAACTTCAGAAGAGCTGGGCTTCTCACAATTCAGGAAAATTAAGTTTGCATAAACATCCTTAAGTATGATCTTCTGTTTAGCTTCATTTCTTCCTCTGGAATTATATCCCAGGCTTGGCTCTCTGTAATTCAGGCAGGGGTGAAACTAGGCTTTATTTCATCTGGGTCACAGCCCCAGTTTGTTAAAACAAAAAACAAAACAACCCATACGCATTTGTGTACATACACCTTCACTTCAGGCCAAAAAACCAAACCAGTCTCCCCATAACTATGTCTCTGCTTCAGGGCCTGATCCTGTGTGTGTCAATGGGTGTTTCCTTTTTTTACCCATTGCCACAGCCCAAGGCATTCATATAGATAGAACCTGCCTGCTTTTTCAAACCTTTAAATTCCTTTTTTGATTGGCATTTGAGTTGCCTCTGGATCTCACTAGCATCTCTCTGCAATTGCATTAGCTCTGTACATTTCCGTCGCTCCAACCTAATCCATTCACTTCGTGTTTCCTGACTGTGTGAGTGTCTCAGCAGGAAATGAATTGAAACAGACACTTCCATTCGCATTGTTAAAAACTTTCCCCTCTCAAACCTACTGCATTTGGAGAAACGGAGACAGCAGCTATAAACGTACTCTGTCGATTATCAATATAGGTTTCTCCATTATGGCCTCTCTTAAGAAGGCAATTCCATGATACATATTTAAGTTGGTTTTCCTCGCTGCCATGGCTGCCATCCTGCATGTCAGAAAGCAAGGAACTATTACTGTGAAATTGCCTTTAGCTCTTCTGCACAGGAGGCAGCAATTGGCTAATAGTTTCTTCAGACAGCTTTGGCAGATGTGCCGGGTTCCTATGCAACTGTGCCCTGCGTGTCAGTGCAATGCCTGAGATATTCCCTTTTATTAATGTCCTGAGCTGTAATTAATCCCCAGCATCATTTGATACTGTCAGCAACACCATATGGGCTAAGCATGGTTTTCAAGGACTAGCTATTGAGCAACAGAAAAATCACAGCTAAATGCCTGAGCGCTCTGCATGAGGAGAGAGGGCAAATCAGGCCGCGCAGCGATGGAGCTTGCTTCTTTTTAAGAGAGTGTTGAAGGGAGCTTTGAAGGCCAGAACTGTTTGCTGTCCAAGCCAAAGGGCAAGGTCACCCCTCTACCATTCCACGTTCCAGACAGGAAGCTGGATCTCACTTCAGTGGAACGTGTATCAGGAGCCAGGAGAAAGAGGTGTGTCTTCAGTATATGAGAAAAACCACATGATGACAGTGCCAGATGTGTTAGTTATATGAGTGAAATTCCCTGATCTAGACCTTGGGCAGTTGGAATCAACATGCTCTCCGCCATGGCTGGATTTAGGTTTGATGAGGCCCTAAGCTACTGAACGTAATGGGGCCCTTTATATACAAAGCTGTCCTTTGTCAACAACAAATTGCCACTGTTTTTTGTGTTGAATATATGCTATATGGTAATTTATGGACCTAATAGGTATCTAAAGCCATTTGCACATAACAAAACAACCAGTCCATGTAGAATGTAGGCACCTATATATAGAAATGAGCAAACCAGTGATATTTTAGGGAGCAGGCTAGCAGGTGGGGCCCATTACTTACATCATAGCAGCCTACACAACACAAAACACTGTTGCTGTATGTAGGTTTTGTTTTATTTGTTTTTTATTATGGAAATGTAAATCCAGGGTTTTTTTCCATTATTTGGGGGGGGGGGGGAGAGAGAGTGGGGCCCTAAGCCAGGCATAGGCAAACTCGGCCCTCCAGCTGTTTTGGGACTACAATTGCCATCATCCCTGACCACTGGTCCTGTTAGCCTGGGATGATGGGAGTTGTAGTCCCAAAACATCTGGAGGACCGAGTTTCCCTATGCCTGCGCTAAACTATAGCTTGTTTAGCTTATACATAAATCCGTCACTGCATTTATGCTACAGTGCAAGTCAAACTCAGGACGCAAGGGAGAAACGTGCTAAGAGGAAGGCACGCTTGGCAAATCCACACCGTGATCAACTCCCTCCCGGAAAACAACATCCCCACTGTGGAAGAACGTGTGGATCCAGAATTGACCTCCACAGTCATTTATGGACTCATTGTTAAAACCGTGTTTATGAAAGACAATCTTACTTCGCTATGAGTGATCACCAAAGAAGAAGAAGAAGAAGAAGAAGAAGAAGAAGAAGAAGAAGAAGAAGAAGAAGAAGAAGAAGAAATCTAAAACCAACATACATGTTACCTGTAGTTTGGTGCTCAGTGGCAGAGCGCATAATTTTGCCTGCAGAACATCCCAGGTTTAGTCTCTGGTCTCACTATTTCAAAGGATTCTCAGAAATTGTGTGAAATCTGCTTCAGTTCTTTGGAGAGTTGCATTTAGCCAAAGCAGACATTCCTGGTCTGATGTTATAGCGCACACACACACACACACGCACACACACGTGCATATGTTCAAAGAGCACTGCTAGCAGTGCCACCACCCATTCAGCACATCAAAGAAATCTTGCTTAATTGTTATTTTTTGAAAAAGAATGCTTGTATTAGAGAGAGCGCCTGTTAAAATAAAGGAGCTGTAATCTCGGGCAGTTGCTGCCATTAATATATATCATAAACAGAGCACAAGAGGCAGGTGGGTTGATTTATCATGAATTGCTGTTCTCGTATATCTTCTTTTCTGTATTTTATTTTATTTTTTAATCAGCGAAACCACTCCATTGTGCGCACTGAGCTCAGGACCTCTACATTTCTACTGCTAAATTCTGCGTCTTGTAAAGATGACAAGTCTGTTATGAAAGATTTGTTCTTCCTTTGTAGAAAAGGAGCCTGTGCTGCAGTTTTCATCAGAACGCTCTGGAACTGCTTAGGTACGTTTAAGTGTCCTTAAAATGTGCGTGTGTGCTTAAAGTTATATAGCATCTCAATAGATTTGCTGGCAGAATATCCCAGGTTTCTGGAAGCATTGCACTGCTGCAGCTAGCGCAGAATGCAGTTGCCAGATTCCTTACAGAAATAAACAGCCAGAGGAGATGGTGGTGTTTCAGTGTCTACAACAGCTTCCCTCCCCAACTTAGGCTCGGTTCAAATGCTGGCTGTAAAGGTAAAGGTACCCCTGACTGTTAGGTCCAGTCACGGACAACTCTGGGGTTGCACACTCATCTCGCTCTATAGGTCGAGGGAGCCGGCATTTGTCCACAAACAGCTTCCGGGTCATGTGGCCAGCATGACTAAGCCACTTCTGGCAAACCAGAGCAGCACACGGAAATACCATTTACCTTCCTGCCGGAGTGGTACCTTTTTATCTACTTGCACTTGACATGCTTTTGAACTGCTAGTTGGGCAGGAGATGGGACCGGACAATGGGAGCTCACCCCGTGGCAGGGGTTCGAACTGCCAACCTTCCTATTTAGACCAGCCGCGTCCCTTGGCTGTAACATAAGGTAAAGGTAAAGGGACCCCTGACCATAAGGTCCAGTCGTGACTGACTCTGGGGTTGTGGCGTTCATCTAGCTTTATTGGCCAAGTGAGCCAGCGTACAGCTTCCGGGTCATGTGGCCAGCATGACTAAGCTGCTTCTGGCGAACCAGAGCAGCGCACAGAAACGCCGTTTACCTTCCCGCTGGAGCAGTACCTATTTATCTACTTGCACTTTGACATGCTTTCGAACTGCTAGGTTGGCAGGAGCAGGGACCGAGCAACAGGAGCTGTAACATACAACCCTCTAAATCAGTGTTTCCCAATTGATGGTCCCAGGGGAGTCCACAGCACCATTCACATAACAAAAACTACCATGGAGATATCAAAATTGTCAAAAGTAGGGGATCCATGACTTGGCTTTGGGAAAACAGGGAGTCCACAGTACTTAATTTGGAGCCACTGCTTCAAGTGGCTCAGCAAAGCACATCTTTGGGCTAAACTAGACAGGATGCCAGTGGGACACATTTTTCGGGGGACTAGCCCCACCTTGGAGGGGATGCTGTCTTACACCGAGGCCACAGTTGTACTTGGTTTTCTTCCTTGTGCCTCAGCTTGGCTTTGAAGTAAGACGTAGTACCACCGCCGTGAGAATGGGCCTGTTCTTTTTCAAGCGTTTGCTCTGAAAACTGGAGAAACGGAAGGGGTGTCCGTATCGAGAGACCAGCTGACCTTGATCAAAGGACAGCTTCATTTTACTACCCTATCGTGTGTGCTACACTTCTACCTGATTAGACTAGAAAACCTTTAATCGCTAAATGAATTAATAGACCATCCTTGATTTCAAAGTCATCAGCATTCTCTAATTAATTTTAAGTACTCCACGGGTGGATATTTTTAAATCAGAAAAAAAACACACACACAAGCATCCTCCGATACCTAAGGGAACTATGGAACAGTATTAGTTAAACCAAATCATGGAATGGGGAGAGAGAATGATGGGAGAGGACCTGTAGATGTTTGAAGGTCTGTCCCACATTCAAACATCTACAGGTCCTCTCCCATCATCCCATCACAGTGTTGTGATGTCTACCCTTTTTGGAATTCCCCCGTTAAATAATGTCTTTTTGGCGCTGACTCTCTCCTCCAAGAAACATTTCGAGCCGAGATACAGTATCTCCCAGTCTGTCTCTATCTTTGGAATGGTTTTTAAGGTGTTTTTTAGAACTTTTGAAGGTTTCATCATTTCTGTTTGCCCCCCCTGGACTCCTTGGGAAGGAAGGGTGAGATATAAATACAACAGATAAAAAAAAAGTTTAATCATAATGATGATGATGATGATGATGATGATGATGATATCATCATATATTAATCACAGAATCATAGAGTTGGAAGGGACCATGAGGGTCCTCTAGTTCAATGTGAGGCTTGTACCCAGGACCTTGAGATTAAGAATTCACATAGAAATATCACTTGGGTAGACACTCTTCCCCTGGAATGAGCTTTGAGTTGCTTGCAGAAGGGCAGCGTAGTGCTGGAATGCAGTTTAGGAATAAAGGTTAGGGGGATTCTGCCTGGAGTTGGAATTAGCAACCCTTTCCAAGTGTCCACGTTCTTCCATATAACGTGTAGGATTACTCACCCTGTGATGTGACTTCATCAAGTTGTGAGTTGATAAGGCAGCAGCCAAAGCCTGAAATCAATGAAACTTGTGTTTTACGGGAAAGGAACACTATTTTGGTGACACCCTTGTATTGTGTGTGACATGGGATCCATACATTATATTAGCATATAGTGTCATTGAAATTCTACTCAATATTGATCCAGAGTAGACGCCAATGTATAGTTAGCAGAGTAAAAACTTAAACACGTTGCAGGATTCCCCAAAAATAGACCAGAGGCAATTATATTTCATCCAGCATAGCTTTACTGCTACTGAAGGCAAATGAGCATGTTGTTGTTGTTGTTGTTTAGTCGTTTAGTTGTGTCCAACTCTTCGTGACCCCATGGACCAGAGCGCGCCAGGCACTCCTGTCTTCCACTGCCTCCTGCAGTTTGGTCAAACTCATGTTAGTAGCTTCGAGAACACTGTCCAACCATCTTGTCCTCTGTCGTCCCCTTCTCCTTGTGCCCTCAATCTTTCCCAACACCAAGGTCTTTTCCAGGGAGTCTTCTCTTCGCATGAGGTGGCCAAAATATTGGAGCCTCAGCTTCAGGATCTGTCCTTCTAGTGAGCACTCAGGGCTGATTTCCTTCAGAATGGATAGGTTTGGTCTTCTTGCAGTCCATGGGACTCTCAAGACAGAGTCTCCTCCAACACCATAATGAGCATAATGGTTACAAATCCAATACATTCAGGATTGACACTTTCCATAAGAAATCCAGCTGCAGCAGATTTAACTTAAACTTACAAAAACTTACAATAAGTCTAAAACCCAACACCGCATACAGAAAGAAAGAGAGAGAATGAAACCCAGGCTCCTTCTAGCGTCACTATTATAGTCAACATGACGTTGACATAAAGAAATAAGAGAACCAGTTTAAACCAGCTGTACTCAGCTTCTCTGAAGGAATAACCCAAACATCATGAAGTTCCTTTCACACAGAGAAGCTTCCAGAACCCTCTTGAATTAAGGAGACTAGGAAAGATCTCTACACGTCAGATCAATACTTTCTGCACTAAGAAATGCAAACTGACATATAAATGTCAGTTATATATATATATAGATATATTAAGTGAACATCTAAAAAATGTAGGGTTGGGTCTTGTGAGAGGATTCTTGCTAGCATTTGGGCAAGAGCTTGCGCAGCTCTGTTGTATGTATACTCTGTTGTGTATAAATTCTATAGCAGCTGTCAAGGCTGTTTGTGGAAGAGGTTTTGCAAGCTCTTGCACAAGCGGGAGAAATTTATTTGGCTTAGTTTCAGTTTTTCCACACAACCTGAAAGGAGATACAGTGGTGGGGGCCACTAGGGGGCGCATCGGAAGATGGCTGACAATAACATCTCTCCGACCCACACAAGGTAATTTGGAGGCTATGATGGGAGTAATTAGCCTCCCTACCCCCCCAGGATGGTGGGGGGGACGGCCCTTGCCTGCTGTGCCCTATACCACCCCCGAATTTGTAGGGATGGGGGCACTAGGCACAAAGCCCTCCTGTGGGATTTCGGTGCTCCTGGACTCCGTCCCTGATCCGCGCCACTAGCTGCAAGAACTTCAAAAGAAACAATTTGGATGAAGGAATGCACATATCTCAAGGAAGAAGGGGGAGTAAAGACTGCTAACAGAAGAGATCTCTGATAAAATAAGACGAGTCGGAGGAACAAGAGAAATCATGAGAAGATACGCCAAGACTCGGTATGGCAAATGACTGATGGGGGAGGGGGAAAAAACTTTCCTTATGTGATTAAACAAGAATCCCCTCCCCTCACGAGTGAGAAATGTCGTTTTAAGGACTAAAGCTGTGGATTTAAGGCTGTGTGGAGATAAACTTTCGAACCAAAGCATGTTTTAAGAAGAGCGTGGAATGTATAAGAGCTTTGGAATGACACAGTTAAAAATGCCGTCGCCATATTGGGAAGTTCTGTCGGAGGACTTAAGTCTGAGAGGAGAAATGGAGAAATAGAGCTGTTTTTATATTGTGGGTGAAACTCCTCAGTGGGACTTAAGAGTGACAGTTTTGCGAGATTTATGATGGAAAGAGCGATGTTATCTATGAAGGCGATGATATATGGAAACCATCTCGATTGGAGGATTGGAAGAACGGAAAAATTCACACAGGATTATTATTGGTGTTTATCGGCTTAAGGAGACTATCAGAAGAGATCATAAAGAAAAAAAGAGAAAATATATGAACAAGATGTGATGTGGAAACAGCAAGAAAAGACTGGATAGAATTATGAACTCTGTTTGGACTGATTTGGACATTAACGCAGTAGCAAGAAGATGATCAGAATCCCCCTTCGGATCTTGAAATATGGGTCCCCCCAACAAAATTTAAAATTCGGCTTTGTAATTCGGAATTTATGTGATGTGATTTAATTTGATTTGATTGGCCGGTTAATAAAAATTATTTTAAAAAAAGAAAAGAAAGGAGATACAGTGGTACCTCAGGTTAAGTACTTAGTTCGTTCCGGAGGTCCGTACTTAACCTGAAACTGTTCTTAACCTGAAGCACCACTTTAGCTAATGGGGCCTGCTGCTGCTGCTGCTTTACATATGCTTCAGGTTACAGACTAACCCAGCAATAGTACCTCGGGTTAAGAACTTTGCTTCAGGATGACAACAGAAATCGGGGGGCAGCAGCACAGCAGCAGTGGGAGGCCCCAACAGCTAAAGTGGTACCTCAGGTTAAGAACAGTTTCAGATTAAAAACGGACCTCCAGAATGAATTAAGTTCTTTACCCAAGGTACCACTGTACTTCCTACCTGCTGAGATGCCCCTTCCAATCTAACCCATTTGCTTATGAATGAGAAAGCATAGATCATGCAGGCTCACCCATCAGAACCAGGAATGACTGCTACCTCTGTGATCTATACTATTCTCTTACAAATTGCCCATAAAACACATGGGAAGAACAACCTTTATTAACCACCTCAAAACTGTAAAAGCTGCTCTTGCAGGAAAGCAATGGCAGCTATTTCTTTGACATTTGGCAAGATTCCTCCTCTCAGAAGGAGCTCCCATGCCTGTGGATTTCATCAAATTCAGCAAAGGGTGGGGGAATTTTAAAGGAGCCTAGCACAAAAATGCCTGCATCTATCTGTAATTTGACAAGGTTTAGCTTCCACACACACACACACACACACACACACACACACACACACCATGATTCATGATATATTGCCAGGCCAAAAATTATGAAACCAATACCATGATACGGACTTCAAACTCGTTCGGGGCGATATATCGCCCAGCCCTAACAGACATCATGATTCGCAATATATTGCCAGGTCAAAAATTATGAAACTGATATCACGATATGGACATCAAACCGGTTTGAATATAATAATACAGTATATCTCTTACCCCTCTCTCAACCATCAGTCTGAATTCCATGGGCACTGAGCACTCTCAGCCTTCATTGGGCCGGTTTTTTGTGGGGGTGAAGGTTCCCTTCCACTGAGGGTTTTTTCCCCTAAAGGTTATATTTTATTTTGGTGCTTCTGCAAAATTCAGGTCTGATGAGTCCTCTCTCTTGGGCACTTTTGGCCGCTTAAGCAACAGCAGTCTGAAAACTAAATTAGAAATATAAAGGACGACTGAATGTGTCCTATATGAAAGTGGTAACCATTTTACAGAGTATCGCCTATACAGTGTTACCTCGGGTTAAGAACTTAATTCGTTCTGGAGGTCCGTTCTTAACCTGAAACTGTTCTTAACCTGAAGCATCACTTCAGCTAATGGGGCCTCCTGCTGCCACCGCCACCTGATTTCTGTTCTCATCCTGAAGCAAAGTTCTAAACCCGAGGTACTATTTCTGGGTTAGCAGAGTCTGTAACCTGAAGCGTCTGTAACCTGAAGCGTTTGTAACCCGAGGTACCACTGTATGTCCCAGGCAGTACCTGTTCTTCTTTACAGCTATCATTTGCATAGTTTTATCAGTCGATATGGTGCTTCACAGAAGAACGAGAAATCCTTTCAACCCGATTGCAGTCTAAGGCTTAAAATGCAACAAGGCCATTTCTCTCTGTTGTATTTCAAGTGACGTTTGCACATTATTGTACATACCAAAGGAGATGGGGATGCCTTCATCAGATCCACATGAGCTATTCAGCCTTCCTGCCCCTGAACTCCTATTAATGAACCTGTCATCTGCGCATGTGTTGTCATTCAAGAAGTGCAACGGCTGTCTTCATAAATACACACCTCTGCTTAACTGTGAAGCGAATGTGGCTTAGATCTCCCTTTCCAATTGGCATTGGTCCGAGGGGAAACACGCAAAGCAGCCAGATTTCTCAAGAAACTACAGGACATCTCTGCATCCTGGGTAATGTTTGTGTATGCAAGGAGTGCACTGAGGGCAGAGTAAATGGCAATGTGTACACAGCCTAAATTTCCAAATGTGGCAGGTGGGGAGGATGATAAAGAGTAGGGGTCAGCAAACTTATTCAGCAGGGGGCCAGTCCACTGCCCTCAGACTATGTGGTGAGCTGGACTATATTTTTTTGGGGGGGGAGCAAATGAATGAATTCCTATGCCCCACAAATAACCCCGAGATGCATTTTAAATAAAAGGACACATTCTGCTCATGTAAAAACACACTGATTCCCGGACCGTCTGCGGACCGGATTTGGAAGGCAATTGGGCCACATCCAGCCCATGGACCTTAGGTTGCCTATCCCTGCTCCAGAGTCTACATGCCCTTGTTCAGTTTTGGGTTGTACAAAGGGGGTAAGTGAGGAAACATGAGGTAGTGAAATGCAGGGGTTGGATATGCCAAGAAGCGACTTGGGGATGTTTCCTTCCACTCAAAGCAGCTCAACAGCAAACCTAAGCACTGACGAGAGCCTTGAGGATCACTAGGGAACTAAAACCGGACTTGCCAACAAATCATTAAAAACCTACTAGTCCACGCATATTTGCAATAGACACTTGTAGCCCAAGAGACAAGACCAGGGGTGAGCAAACTTATTCAGCAGGCGGCTGGTCCACTGTCTCTCAGACTATGTGGTGAGCTGGACTATATTTTGGGGAGAAAATAAATGAATGAATTCCTAGGCCCCACAAATAACCCAGAGAAGCATTTTAAATAAAAGGACACATTCTGCTCCTGTAAAAACATGCTGATTCCTGGACCATCTGTGGGCCGGATTGAGAAGGCGATTGGGCCGCATCCGGCCCCCAGGCCTTAGTTTGCCTACCCATGGTAAAGAGTGAAGTAACAAAAAAAATGAACGTCAACCAACACATCTTGACGCATTGGGTTTCATGGACGTGTTGAGGAAGAATGAGAGAGGGTTGGCCATTCCAGGCATAAAGGGCAGCAAAGGAGACTGAGCGGGTTCGTTTAAGAGAGCATGAGACCTGAGTGGATTAGGGTGGTGAAACCGAAATTAAAGACAAAGATCAATAAATGTAGAATCAATAAAAGCAAATGAAATCAATCAAGATCTGGCCGCCTCATCAAATGTTCGTTTGCAAAAATAAGGCCACTGTATCTAAAGGAATGAACAGCTGCACGCAAGACTAGAAGCAGTCTGCTCTCTTAAACATGTATAGTATATCCTGGCTCATTTCTGCTAACCTAAAAAAAAACAAAACCCTGCCTTTAAATGCATAGAATATGCAGACTTATATGTGGCCCACAATCCATTGCAGCAGGTTGTGAAAATGAGGGAGGACACTTCATTTTACTTCAGCTGATTCTGAATGAGATGAATATATATATATATATATATATATATATATATATATATATATATTCATTCTACAAAAACTGAAAAGGGAGAATAGGCAATTTAATTCCACTTCACTGCATTGTGAGCACCACTTCTATGAGAAAGAACTTCCCCCCCTCCCCATGCTGAGGTGGAAATTGAACACCTGAATTAAAATATGTAGGGGGGAAAGGGGGGAAGGAAAAGGACACTACCATTCCGCGAGCAAGTGGGAAACTTGTTCTCTGGCATTGTACTGACATCTAGTGGTTGTCTGACGATATGTTTCAAAAAGTAGAATTGCATTTCACATACAGTAAGGTAAATTCCAGATAATCTTCCTAAAAGGAAGATGTGACAGTCTATATTGCAACAAGGCCAAGAGTCTTGTGGCATCTTAAAGATTATTATTTATTCATTCATATACCGTTTAATTGCCAAGGTGGCTTTATAAGCGGTTTACAAATATAAAACCAATTACAAAATGTGCATATAATGCAATACACACACACACACAAAACCAATTTAAGTGAAACACGGGGGGGGGGGGCAACACACACCCACAATTTAAATGAGCAATAAACCAAGTCTATTTAAACACCCCAACAATTCAAAGAGTTAAAAGAGAAATTAAAACAAAGTCAGGGGATCAGAGGAATAATCTGATGGCCATCTGCCATGGATACCGTATTTTTCCCTCTATAACACGCAGATTTTTTCTCCTAAAAAGGAAGGGGAAATGTCTGTGCGTGTTATTGAGCGAATGTGTGGTCCCTGGAGCCAAATGGCAAAAAAAATCAGGCAAAAATCAAATCGCGCGTCTCGGAGAAGGGAAACCTGAAAAGAGGAAGTGGCTGCTTTCCTGCATTCTGCCTCAGGGTCTTACTGCCCACCCTCCTCTGTTTCCTTGCTGTGTTTGCTCAAACGGAACAAAGAGCAGGGAAAGCCCCTCCCCTCCAGGCAAGCAGAGGGGAAAGCCTGTCTCTGTGCTCCGGTGCTGCTGAAAACATGCAGGAGGGAGAGAGAGAGAGAGAGAGAGAGAGAGAGAGAGAGAGAGCTGGCTGGCTTGGGTGGGTAGGTGAGGGAAAACTTTTGCCTTCCTTTCCTCCCTCCCGTTATACCCCTCTCCTGCATTCTTAGCCAGCTGCTTCTCTGCACACCCCTCTCGTGCTCCTTGTCCATTCTGTATTTTTCCTTCCTTCCCCACTTAAAATGTGGTTAAAAAGCATGGATCCACATGGATCCTCAGGATCTTTGCATTGGGTCACCCCAAATTCACCATCAGATCACATAGCATGTCCATGGCTACAGCCTGCCCCCCAAAAATCACACACGCACTGTTGCCTGGGGCTGCAATGGTGCAAAAACGTGGTTACAAAGCATGGATCCACATGGATCCTCAGGATCTTTGCATTGGGTCACCCCAAATTCACCATCAGATCACATAGCATGTCCATGGCTACAGCCTGCCCCCCAAAAATCACACACGCACTGTTGCCTGGGGCTGCAATGGTGCAAAAACGTGGTTACAAAGCATGGATCCACATGGATCCTCAGGATCTTTGCATTGGGTCACCCCAAATTCACCATCAGATCACATAGCATGTCCATGGCTACAGCCTGCCCCCCAAAAATCACACACGCACTGTTGCCTGGGGCTGCAATGGTGCAAAAACGTGGTTACAAAGCATGGATCCACATGGATCCTCAGGATCTTTGCATTGGGTCACCCCAAATTCACCATCAGATCACATAGCATGTCCATGGCTACAGCCTGCCCCCCAAAAATCACACACGCACTGTTGCCTGGGGCTGCAATGGTGCAAAAATGTGGTTAAAAAGCATGGATCCACATGGATCCTCAGGATCTTTGCATTGGGTCACCCCAAATTCACCATCAGATCACATAGCATGTCCATGGCTACAGCCTGCCCCCCAAAAATCACACACGCACTGTTGCCTGGGGCTGCAATGGTGCAAAAATGTGGTTAAAAAGCATGGATCCACATGGATCCTCAGGATCTTTGCATTGGGTCACCCCAAATTCACCATCAGATCACATAGCATGTCCATGGCTACAGCCTGCCCCCCCCCCAAATCACGCACCCACTGTTGCCTGGGGCTGCAATGGTGCAAAAACGTGGTTACAAAACATGGATCCTCAGGATCTTTGCATTGGGTCACCCCAAATTCACCATCAGAGCACATAGCATGTCCATGGCTACAGCCTGCCCCCCCCAAAATCACACACCCACTGTTGCCTGGGGCTGCAATGGTGCAAAAACGTGGTTACAAAGCATGGATCCACAGGGATTCTCAGGATTTTTGCATTGGGTCACCCCAAATTCACCATCAGA
This sequence comes from Podarcis filfolensis, assembly GCF_964270895.1. Taxonomy (NCBI): domain Eukaryota; kingdom Metazoa; phylum Chordata; class Lepidosauria; order Squamata; family Lacertidae; genus Podarcis; species Podarcis filfolensis. Next base: position 48,532,837 of record NC_139615.1, read on the forward strand.
TCACATGTCTGTGGCCACAGCATGAAGCACAAAAATGATACATCCACTGTTTCATTCAGAATGTTTTTTCCCTTGTTTTCCTCCTCTAAAAACGATGTGCGTGTTATGGTCAGGTGCGTGTTATCGAGCGAAAAATACAGTACTTTAATTGAGATTCCTGCATCTCAGGGAGTTGGACAAGATGTCCCTCAGGGTCCCTTCGAACTGTACAATTCTATAATTCTATTTTTGAAGAAGTGCCCATCTTTAAGAGCTGACAGAATGCCAACAAAGGTCCGTATAGTTAAAGCTATGGTTCTCCCAGTAGTGATGTATGGAAGTGAGAGCTGGACCATAAAGAAGGCTGATCACCGAAGAATTGATGCTTTTGAATTCTGGTGCTGGAGGAGACTCTTGAGAGTCCCATGGACTGCAAGAAGATCAAACCTACCCATTCTGAAGGAAATCAGCCCTGAGTGCTCACTGGAAGGACAGATCCTGAAGCTGAGGCTCCAATACTTTGGTCACCTCATGAGAAGACTCCCTGGAAAAGACCCTGATGTTGGGGAAGATGGAGGGCACAAGGAGAAGGGGACGACAGAGGACGAGATGGTTGGACAGTGTTCTCGAAGCTACCAACTTGAGTTTGACCAAACTGCGGGAGGCTGTGGAAGACAGAAGTGCCTGGCGTGCTCTGGTCCATGGGGTCACAAAGAGTCAGACATGACTAAACAACTAAACAACAACAACATGAAAAAAAAGGCATCCGGTCATCATCAAGGACTATTAACAAGCAATTTCCCTAGCAAAAGGAATGTCTGAACATAGCTCGGTAATGTATTGCTGCAAATGCTAGCCTTTGTCAGGCAAAATAATGTTAATCGCCAGTTGATGGCTTCTTAATTGAGCTAGGGAAGAGAAAATAGTTCAGAATTTCTCCAGAATGTTCTTAATGGGGGAATCTGTCAGAGACCAGAGAAACAGACTCATTCCCTGCCCCCTCTCTAGCTGAGATGGGTCCCTGGGGCAGAAGGCGGGGCACTGAGAGGGAGAAGCTGCAGAGAAATTCAGAATGAACAGGGAGGGAAGGGGAGTGGCCAGGGGTGAACGAAGGCATTGTGACACGGGGGGAAGGGTGTTGCTACGTGGGGCGCATGTGCGGCGTTGCTACGTACGAAGCATGCACCATACCTAGCAATGGTGCATATGCGCTGTACATAGCGGTTTGCCGGTGGCGCCGCTCCAGCACCATACGGACGGTGGTGGGATCCCTCCATCACCGCTACAGCCATGAATGGAGGATCTGTGAGGAGAACCTGAGCTTACAGGCTTAAACAGCTCAGAGTGTACGCCCTGCCTACAAGTTGGGAGGGGGGAGATTATGCGTCATTATGCGTCATTTCCGAGAGTCTCCAGCCTTTGTTCTTTCTCTCTCTACTTTCGCTTTTGAGTAGAGCGGACGTGTTTTCACGATGCTGTTCGCTGTGATAGACAATGGATAGTCTGCTGTAAATAAAAACTGCTTCTAGCTGCTAAGATCCTGAGTGGATTTTATTTAAGCACACTGAAGAACACATTGGAGTTTGCAGCTTTCTCTGGCCGCTGCTTATCTCTGCGTTTGCTCAGAGCCTTTGGAATGTGGCCTTTGAAGTCCGGAGGCCTAGCAGAACTGCGCAGCCGAAGCGGGCTGGACGCCAAGGCTTATCTGAGCAATTAACATTCTTCAGGATCCTCTACATGTGGCTGTAGCGGCGACAGAGGGATCCCACCGCCATCCATATGGTGCCAGCGGCAAACCGCTATGTACAGCGCATGTGCAGCAGCATTACATACAGCGCATGTGTGTGATGCTGCACATGCGCTGTACATAATGGTTTGCCGCTGGCGCCAGTATCCTTTGCCTGCAGGGGATCTTCCACATGAGGCTGCGCCAGGGCAATGGCGGCTCGTGCCGCTGCAAACCCCCACAGGGTGCCTTATTGTCACCCCCCCCAGACATGGCACCCAGGGCACACGGCCCTGCCCCACCCCCATTGCGATGCCACTGGGCGTGGCACAGAGTGAGCTGAGTGCATTCAGGTGTTCTCTGATGTGTGGCAGATTGGCTCCCTGTAGGAACACAAGCATTTCATTTCCACTTATACTCAACTACTATATTTCTAATTTTTTCCCCTATGATGGTGGCCCTTTGCCTGTCTTCCAAGTGACTTGGACTCTGGTCTTGAGTTGCTGTGGCTTAATGCCACGCCTATTGAGTTTGAGTGGCGCATACCTTATTGGCCTGAATATAAGCCTCACTTCGCCCCCCAAAAAAATTCTGACCGTGAAAAATTAAAGTGCGGCTTAAATTCACCACCTTACAAAAATTGGCTTTCACGATATCGCTGCTGAAACAGACATACGGTAAAATGGAACAGGTGTGAGTGCCTGGGGAATTTTAAGGAAGCGGCTTACATTCTCTCCTTCCTGTTAAAACCCATCCAAGATCCCGAAACTTTGGGAAATTCTCCTTAAAATGATCTGCAACATGTTTAGGAGCAATGAGTCTGTAAGTTGACATTTAATGGCCATGCAGTAAAACTCTCGTACAACAGCTTTTTCTATTCTACGAAGCTTTATTGTACAGCAGCAAAACAACATGATAGCCAGGAGAAAGCAAAGGCATCATGCTTTTCCTGTTGCAGCCAAAACTGAAAGTAAAAGTGTTCACATAACAAAGCACAATACCTGTGACAGGACGTCATTTCCCTTGAGCTGTTAACCCTGTAAGGTCTGGGTATCCTCACATATTGTTCAACCCTGTAACCAACCAGATATTCACAACAGAAAATATCATCTGGGGACCACAGCTGAGGACCTGCCAAGCTGTCAACATCTGTGGACAAGTCAAGCCACGGAGCCAAGTCACATGCACCAGTGATGGGTGACGCTAATAATAATAATAATAATAATAATAATAATAATAATAATTTGACCAAACTGCGGGAGGCAGTAGAAGACAGGAGTGCCTGGTGTGCTCTGGTCCATGGGGTCATGAAGAGTCGGACATGACTAAATGACAAAACATAAGCAACAACAACATGCCACTCATCTCCTCTGGGCTTCAGAGTTCCTCCTACCTTCAGAGTTGCTTCTGGGATGAGGCCACCGTGGATCAGGCCAGAGGGTGCTGTTGGGGTGTGTGGTTGTGCCTCCCCTGATTCTGCATCTTGCTCCCCTGCCCCTTCATTTAGCTGCTTGATGGTAGATTTGGGAGGGATCCCAAGGAGAGAGTCAGAACTTACAGGGTTAAGAAGTTCTGAGTGACGTCTCACATTCTGAGGCGTGGTTAGAATACTGAGGGGAGTATTCTACTCTGTCGCTCTCAGTCTGTGTTGCTCCGTTGCGGGAGAGGAGCAGAAATGAGTGCTGTGTCACCAGGAGAGTTACGATCTGTTGTTTTTCTACGAGAATAAAGCTATTTGTAAGATAAGGAAGAAAGCGTGCATTAAGCCTGATTTGTTACGCACACACGGCAACAGCTTCTGTTTCAACGCTGCGTATTCACTCTGCTGAAGCTGTGAGGAGCCCTTGGGAGCAGAGCAGCGCAGGGGAAGCGTGTGGACTCCGGGGGCAAGCAAAGCTTCTAATCAATCATCCCATAGGTTATGGAGTTGTCAGCAAACGCTGTGAAGCAAGCTGCGTTCGTGCCGGTGTGTGCTGCAGCCAGCTGAAGAGATGCTGGAGAAAAGCTGAAGCCAGCTGGGAGCTGTGCCTATCTTAAGGCAGGGAGCTCGCTGGGAAGGTCTGCGCTGGAACCGGGTGCGAGAGAAGCTACTACTGTTCGTAAGTAAGCTGGGCCCCGGGGGAGAAGATGGCAGACAGCCATGAATCGTACTCAGTCCCTTTTGAAAAGTTGGACGGCAAGAACTGGGAGGAGTGGAGTAGGAAGCTGAAGGCCTGGCTGGTAGCCAAGGGTTTGTGGGACGCGGTCCAACAGCTTCCATTACCCCAACCAGCAGCCGGAGCTGCGGCAGCAGATATTGCAAACGCACACGCGTCGCAGAGAAAGAATCAAAAGGCCCTGGGAGCTATAGTGCTCAGCCTGGAGGGGTCGCAACTGCCATTGGTTGAAGGGCTTGAGACTGCTTATGAGGCCTACCGTGCACTGGAACGAGTGCACCACAGAACAACAGCTGGGGCAAAGATACACACCACCAGACGCTTGTTTGAGATGAAGCTGCGTCCTGGGGATGGCATCAGGAAGCATGTAACCGAGATGCTTTCTGTGTTCAATCAGCTGAGATTGCTGCAAGTGAACTTTTCGGAGGAGCTGAAAGTTTATATCTTGCTCAGCTCTCTGGACAAGAGTTACGACAATCTGTGTCTAACTCTGGAGTTGATGGATCCGCAACAGCTGATGCTGGAGTATGTGACAGGCCGTTTGGGGGATGAAGAAGAACGGCGTATCAGAGAGGGCAAAGCTGGCTCAGGCGGCTCCTCAGGTTGCAGAGGGGCCAGACCAGCAGAGTGCTCCGTTCAGGCGTTTTCCGTTCGCCGTTGCTTTGTTTGCAATTCCCCTGACCATCTGCGCCGCTGCTGCCCACAGAGAGCAAGGGAGACAGGGCAGGATGTTTCCAAGGTCGCTTCCCATGGGAACCAGCCAGGTTTCCATGGCAACCAGTCCGGCAGAGGAGGCAGGCGTGGGAAGACGCAGAAACGGCCAGAGGGGGAAGACGAAGTTTATCATCTATCTGCTTCAATGGCAGTGTTAGAGGACACCTGCAAAGGCCCCAAGGACGGGGGCAGCGGGAAGTCTGTTGCTAAGGCAACGAAGGACAGCTCCAGTGAGGACAGAGTGCTGCGTTGGGTTGTAGACTCTGCCGCAAACAAACATCTCGTGACTGAGACACCTGGTGTCAAGATAAGGAACTGCAGAGCTGTTTCAGCTGGGAAATCAGTGTGTTTTGCTGATGGGTCACAGAGACGTGTAACCAATGTGGGAAATGTGTTCGTTTCTGTTTTACAGGCGCAGCTGGAAGTCTACGTGTCGCCAGGGATAAAACATTGTCTTTTATCTGTACCTTGTCTCTTACAGGAGGGGTATATGGTTTGTTTTGAGAAGAATGTCTGTACAATTTCCAGAGGGGGGGAGCAGCTAGTACGTGTTGAGAGAAATCAGAACAACCTCTTTGTTCTGGAAACATCTCTGGAGGGTGAGGGGAATGCTGGCAAGGCCACCATTCACACTCATGTTTCATGTGCTTGCGTGTGGCACAAGAGAATGTCACATGGCCCCTGTGAAGACATTCAGATGTTATCAGAGTGCACCAAAGGGTGCAAGGTAAGAGAATGTGGTGAACTTCTAAATTGCAGGGCTTGCAGGAAAGCCAAGAATAAGGGATACAGTTATCCCAGGGTGGAGAGAGTAACCACAAAGCCTTTTGAGCTTGTGCACGCAGACCTTTTTGGTCGTATGCCTCAGCCAAGTCTGGGCAAGGCCAGGTTTCTGCTGACGCTGACAGATGATTTTACGCAGAACGCATGGGCGTTCACGCTGAGAACGAAGGAGGACGCAACGCAACTGATCAAGGATTGGGTTGCAGAGGTGGAACTAAGGTTCTCCACCAAGGTGCAAGGGTTCAAGTGTGACCGAGGTTCAGAGGTCACTGGGTCTGCTCTAAAGAGGTTCTTTCGCCAGAGGGGGATACGTCACAAGGTGACTTCTCCTCAGGAGAGTGGCGTGGCAGAGCTGAGAAGTAAAGCTCTGGTTCAAGCATCAGAGATTCTACAGTGTGACTCTGGTTTGCCTCAAAGTTTTTGGGGGGAGGCGGTAAAGACGGCCAATTTCACGATGAACAGGTGCTACAATTCAGTGGTAGGTGACACCCCGTATTTCTTGCTCAACGGACAGAGACCGCAGGTGCATTTCTTCCGTTCGTTTGGTTGCAGAGCCTTGGTGCCTGTACCAAAGTTTCAGCAGCAAGAGGGTGGCCCAAGGTACCAGGAAATGATCTTCTGTGGGTATGAACCTGCGACAAAGGGGTGGAGATTTGCATGGCCAGAAGGTGATCAGACCAAGCTTCTGATCAGTAAACATGCTGAATTCTATGAACAGGATAGTAGGGCGAGGCGCAAAGCGAGCCCTGACGTTCACTCAGATTGTCTGTCTGAATCTGAGGAGGAGGGAGAGCCAATTGATGGAGACCAGATCTATGATCAGGGTCAGCACCAGGGTAGGGCGTCTCCACAGGTTGTTAAAAGAGTGTCCAAGAGTGAGCCCTCATCTCCTGTTAGCATAAAGGAGAAAGCTCACAGACAGTTCAAGTCAGAGGGGGAGTCGTCTGATGAAGAAGACGCACTTGCTGGCCCCAGTGGGTCAGAAGAAGCACCCCAGTTTGTGCCCAGGCGGTCATCTCGGGCAACAAAGGGAATTCCACCTAAGAGGTTTCAAGTCACAAATGCGTGGGTTGGTCTCGCACAGTGCGAACCTGAGATTTGTGAGGAGGTTCAACAGGTGCCTGATAATGATGCCAGGAAGGAGCGAAAGGCAGTGGAGAAAGTGTTGAACACTCAGAGGTCCTCTCAGAATGTGATACGAGAGGGGGTATGGAGAGAGTCAGAACTTACAGGGTTAAGAAGTTCTGAGTGACGTCTCACATTCTGAGGCGTGGTTAGAATACTGAGGGGAGTATTCTACTCTGTCGCTCTCAGTCTGTGTTGCTCCGTTGCGGGAGAGGAGCAGAAATGAGTGCTGTGTCACCAGGAGAGTTACGATCTGTTGTTTTTCTACGAGAATAAAGCTATTTGTAAGATAAGGAAGAAAGCGTGCGTTAAGCCTGATTTGTTACGCACACACGGCAACAGCTTCTGTTTCAACGCTGCGTATTCACTCTGCTGAAGCTGTGAGGAGCCCTTGGGAGCAGAGCAGCGCAGGGGAAGCGTGTGGACTCCGGGGGCAAGCAAAGCTTCTAATCAATCATCCCATAATCTAGTCCAACCCCTAACAATGCCAGGATCCTGCCCACTGCCAGCCCTGGCTGGGCTCCAAACTCCGACCCTCTTCTTACCAGCCAGATGCACAGACCCCTTGAAATTCTGCCTGGGCTGGGGAAAGGCGAGAGAGAAACGTTTTTCTCTCTGTCCCTCAGGACATGGATATGAGAGCCACACCATGCAGCCCTTTCAATATCTCAAGGGTCGTCACAGGGAGGAAGGAGGAAGCTTGTTTTCTCCTGCTCCAGAGGCCCTCAGGATCTGAAGCCATGGATTCAAGTTACAAGAAAGGAGATTCTGACTCAACCTCAGGAAGAACTTTCTGACAGCAAGAGCTGCTTGACAGTGGGAAGAAATCCCTCAGGAGGCAGTAGACTCTCCTTCCTTTGAGGTTTTTGAGCAGTGATGGGATGGCCATCTGCCATGGATGCTTGAGCTGAGATTCCTGCATTGCAGGGGGTTGGTCTAGATGACCCTTGGGACCCCTCCCAACTCTACAATTCTATGATCCTATGATTAAAAGTGCATCCAATGAGCATTTAAAGCACATGACGTCCCCCCAATGATCCTGGTCATTGTAGCTTCCCTCTCACAGACCTACAATTCCCAGAACCCCTGACAAACTACAATTCCCAGAATCGTTTGGGGAAAGACACCTGCTTTTTAGAACAGGCAGGAGAACCGGCAGCTCACTTCCCCCAATTTCCTAGGAAGCAGCAGAGGAAAGATTAAGTGCTTCTGATAGGATGACTTGACAGAGCAGGACGTATAAAATATTGCTTCCAAAGTCGGGTGTCTCCCCCCTCTCTGCCTAGTGGGCAGTGGGGGCAACAGCCCAAGGGGCTCCAAACTCTCCCCTTTGGAGAACTGAGACATGGCAGACACTGTCATGGCTTTAAGAAAAAGTAGAGTCATTTCCAAAGAGACTTGTCCTTCAAGAACAGGGCAGCCACCCTTCCCAACTTGGATTCCACTCTCTCCTCCCCCTCCTCCTCCTCCTCCTCCTCCTCCTTCCCTCACCCCTTGCTCAAAGCCTCTCTTTTCCTGCCCCCTAAGCCCCCACTCATCCCGGCCCCCTTCCAGATCCCCCGTCTCTGTTCACACCACAGGGCAAGGGAGAAGGACTTCTCTTGCATTTCCAGTTAGTCTCTCAGGGGCCTTGAATTGTTTCTTAATGGCCCTTGCAACTTGTATTTCTCCCTTCAAAACCCAAATAATCCCAAATCCGACCATTTATCAATTTCCAGGGTTTAGTGGGTATCCTCCCTAAATCTATATTTTAAAAAATGTGTAATAAGATAACTGAGGTGATGATATTAGAATTCCCAAGGGAATGTCAAGCAGGGAGGGAGGGGGGAAGAGAGAGAGTGGAATTCTGGGGGAGAGAAGATTGGAGGAGGCTTTGAATGCGAATTTGAATGTTGGAGGGAGGCAGTTGAGAGTCGGTTGAGAGCGGTGGGCTCTAGAAGGGGGCACTTGGTGGGGGACCTGAAGCTGGGCAGGTCAGCTATTCAGCTTAGGATCAATAGTCCAGTCGCCATTGCCCGGGGCATGTGGCCGTTCCCTGACAAGAGAATAGGGGCTTTGCCAGCTGCCCAGGAACAGAATAACCTCAATTTAGGAGGGCCACGGAGCTAAGGCTTGGCTTGTTTTCCTAATGCCCAGATGTCTCACCCTACCCCCTCCAGTTACCTGGAAAGCAGCTTTACAGACCTGGGCTATGCCTGATTATCATGTTCCCAAGCAACTTAAAAATGTAATGCTGGTGGTCAATGAAAGAAGTTTAAAGACTCTCTCAAGGCAAATCTAAAAGAAATGTAGTAGAAACAATTGGGAAAAGCTGGCTTGCGAGCGCTCCAATTGGAGAACAGCCTTTTTTTAAAAAAAAAAAATTATTAACAGACCAATCAAATCAAATCTCATTAATTCAAAATTACAAAGGTGTCATGGACTTTGAACTCAGGACGAAAGGGATGAATTGGAGAACAGCCTTTACTGAAGGTGTCGTGGACTTTGAAGACGCTCGAACTCAGGACGAAAGAGAGAAACGAGCTGAAAGGAAGGCACGTTCGGCAAATCCTCACCATGAATGACTCCTGCCAGGAAACCTCCAGGAAACTGTGGAAGGACATGAGGACCCAGAAATGGCCTCCACAGTCTGTTATGGACTCACTGTTAAGATCGTGTTCATGGAAGACAATCTTACTTGGCTACGTGTGAGTGCCAGAGAAAAAGATGAGAGAAATTGGGGGACTATGGCCTTTTTTATGGACATGGACTTAATGGAAATTCCTCACGGGAAGACGCCTTGCCTGTCCATGCTCCCCCAATGTCCGGTTGGTCCATCACTTCCTCCATTTTGCTCCCCCAAAGCCGGCACCCACCCAGCAGGTGGAGGTGCACCTTGGGGAGGGGGATAGTGTCATGGGGCAGGAGTCAGTTTCACCTGCTGAACAGCAGCCTGAAGGGGGAGAAGGGGGAGTGACTTCACCTGCAGCTTCAAGGACTCTAAGGAGAAAGCGCTGATGAGAACCAGCTGGCTTCAGCCTTCTTCAGCAGAGCTCCTAGTTGCAGTCAGAGAAGGCAGAGAAGGAAAGAAAACTGCTTGTTAGTTTTACTTTTAAACAATCTTTATCACATTATATTATTTAATTGTTGGCATATCAAAAGCAACCAGTTCCTCCAAGTTCTTTATTGTGCTTTAACCTATGCCAGTGATGCCGTTCTCCTTTTGTCAGGGACTGGCACATTCAGACAGCAAGCGTGGCATCCCAGAAGACATGCAAGGCACTGAGAAGCATGGATTCCTCCAGCGACCTGGAAGGAGTTTACAATCCAGAAAGACAAGACAGAGTTTTGCTCTGTGTCCATCATCTTGTCTTCTGGCAATGTAGACCATTCTTTTGAAACGTGGCCCTGTGGAGGAAGAAGGACTTGGTATCCTCCTGGCAGAGGTGGGGAATGGATGCCCAATGCCCCTGCCCTGACATTGCTCCCCAAGAAAGCTTGGCCCACCCACTTCAAGATGAGACCATCTCCTTTCTGCTCTCATGCAGGAACGTTCTTCTCCCATTCTCTGTTGACACTCAACTTGGAGGGTGTTCTCCCAGTCCCATGCAAATCTTTCTTTCCTCTTTCCTGTTCTTTTTATGGGAGGCTTTGGCAGCAGACACAGCGGTGCAGACAGAGGATCCTGGAAGAAAGAAGGTATCTGAAGCAGCAGAGAAATCGACGCTAAGGGCTGCTTTGAGGGAAGAATCGCTGGACATGTGAATGGGCTGTCACAGGCACCAAAAGAGCATCTCTGACTGCATGGCTTTAAAAGAGGATGAGGCGACTTAATGGAGGAGAGGGTGGTTAAAGGCTACCAGTCGTGATGGAAATACTTCAGGATAGCCTTTGGAGTGACATTTCCTCCTACCTGATCTTATAAGCTCCTCCCACTTGGCCTCCGTATGGGTGTCTGGGCTCCGTCCCAGCTGGCCTAGCACAGAAGCAGCAGCCAAAGTCTCTTCCCTCTCAGAAATAACTCTAGATGCGGTTTTAAATGGAGGAAACTTTGGCTGCCGCTTCTGCGCCAAACCGAGCCGGGAAGGAGCCATGTCCATACGGAGAAGGGGCAGTGGGGACGCGCCACAAGGGACGTCAGCCAGGAACCACTGGGATGTTGTGTGGTTCTTCCTCCCAGGAGCCGGAGCTGGAGCCTCATCCCTGGAGGCGTGACCCTGTTTTATTTGTGGGGGGCTTTCAGCAGCAACCACAGCAGTGCACAAGCGAGATCCTGCAAGAAAGAAGGAATCTTTGAGGCAGGGGAGACCTGGATGCTACGCGCTGCTTCGAGGGAAGAATCCCTGGACATGTGAATGGTCTGTCACAGACCGAACGCTAGGGATGGTGCTTCAAAAAGCCGTTGCAGGAAGTCCCAGGTGGGCAGAGGGCTCTTGGGCTCGAATCCTGTTTGTGGCCAGCGACATACCGAAAGGGGGCAGGGGGTGGGCCGCCCAGGGTGCCATCCTGAACAGGGGTGACATTTCGGCACCCCTTCCCCAAATGTAACCCCCAAACCTGCAAATCGCGAGTGGCAAAGCATAGATCAGATAAAGCAATAAAATCATGCCTAGCCAGTGCACCGCTCAGGAGAATCACACTTAGGCAGGGTTCTCTGTGGAAAGACAGTCCTTTAAATTGCTCGTGGGCGAAGGACATGCCCTTTGCACAGGCTCAGAGGGCCCCTGGTGAGTTTTGGATCCTGCAGGCCCTTCTAGTGTGTTTCCTAAGGCCCCCCTCCTCCCCCCATCCCATTACCTCAGGGGCGAGAGGCCGTCATCTGGGCTCCAGTCCCTCCCGGAATGCGGCGGTTCCACGGCTGAACTTTTCCCTCGCTGCAAAGGAAACAGAGACATCAGCAGGCACCTTCCTCCTACCTGATCTTATCAGGGCTCCCCACTTCTCCTCCGTACAGGCGTCCGACCGGCCTAGCACAGAAGCAGCAGCCAAAGTCTCCTCCCTCTCAGAAATCACCCGAGAAGCTGTTTTAATGGGAGGAAACTTTGGCTGCTGCTTCGGTGCCAAACCAGGGCCTGATGGAGCCATGCCCGTACAGAGAAGGGGCAGTGGGGACGCGCCGCGAGGGACGTCAGCCGGGAACCGCCGGGATGTTGTTCGGTTCTTCATCCCGGGAGCCAGAGCTGGAGCCTCATCCCTGGAGGCATGGCCCTGTGGAGGAAGAGGGACATCACATGAGAATGGAAGCCACAGGTGGGAGACTGTTTCTAGGACTCCCAAAACATATTTCACAAGGATCCCTTCGTTCCCTCTGCCCTTGTACCTGATGTTTGCCACGTCTCTCCAGGGATTTGGCTAGAACAAAATACGCATTGGGGAAAGGCTCCCACACTGCAAAGAAAACAGAAACATGAGCAGGCGCCTGGCTCCCTGCCATGCTAGCAGCAGTCTGGCGCATGAGGGTGGGGTACACGGGAAGGGGCGTTTCCTCCTACCTGATCTTAGAAGGGCTCTTCTCTTCCACGGCCGTCACCCCTTTGTCCATTTGGGCCCTGCGGTACAGTAGCCTCTTAGGACCTGGGAGACAGAAAGGAAAATACACGTCCCCACTGGCTGCCAATGATTGCTGCTCCTGCCTGGGCGCCTGACCCCTGGCTTGGAAGGAGGGGGGCGAGGGGGTGGTGCAAGACCGGCCTGCAACACCCCAACCCAGCCCTGGTTCACGCAGGTTGGGGCCACAACCTTCCTGCACATGTGGAGAATGGGTTCCCCATGGAATTAACATACCACAATTTCCAAAGTTTGGTTCATTCTTTGTGCCACAGCAGCCTCCTTCTAGCCCCGGCCCCATAGCAGCCTCTTAGGTCCTAGGAAAGGAAAATAAAAACACAGGAAGAGGTTACAGGTGGGAAATGTCCGAGAATCCCAAAGTCAAAACTCAGAAACCCTGGCTTATGTCTCTCAGGAGGACTCAGGATCCAGCCTGGACCTCAACCTTTCTCTGTTCCCTCCCTGTGTCATATTAAAGATTGTAAGCCTCTCGGGGCAGGAACTTTTTTTTACTTGCAGTTGGTAAGATGACAGGGAATCACTTCCCCTGCCACACAAGGTCACAGCATGCCTCCGGATTTTGGTGGGTTTCCCAGCACCGCTGGGCTGCTGCTGGGCTGCTGGAGGTTTTCCCAAACCACAGCCCTGCGAAGGAAGAAGGACATTGTACTCTCTAGGGGACAGGGGTCCCGTGGGCCGTCCCCAATGATTTCCTTCAGGGGCACATCGCTCTAAATATCCCCCCCCCCGTCTGCCTTCCCAGCTCCCTCCCTTCCTCACTCTTCCACATCTCTCCTTCTCCTGTTTGGCACAGAGCAGCCCGGAAGCAGCCCATGGGCAGGCAAGCCAGTGGAGGCAGGGCCTTCCTGCGGTGGAGACATAGGGCCCCCGGGGGGAGCAGCCCTCAAACTTCTGTAGGGAGAGCCTGAGTGCTGGCGAGGGTGTCTGGCCCGCTGACCCAGGGAAGGAGGGGGACACAACAAGCACCCCTGCCAGGCTGCCCATGCCCACGTCACCACTGGCTGCCAACAATCGCTGCTCCTGCCTGGGCATATAATGGCCCGACTCTGGCTTGGAAGGAGGGGGTTGAGGGGCTGGGGCGAAACAGCCTGCTCCCCCTACCTGAACTCTGAGCCTTTCCACACTTTGCCTCCATATGGGGGTCTTTGTCCTTCCCCCTGTCCCAGTACCTCTGGGGTGAGAGGCCTTCGTCTGGGCTCCAGTCCCTCCCAGGATGCAGTGGCTCCCAGCCTGAATCTTCTCCTCGCTGCAAAACAAACAGAGATATCAGCAGGCGGCTGGCTCCCAGCCACGCTAACCCCAGTATGGGGCAGGAGGGGGGCCTGGGAAGGGGGCATTTCCTCCTACCTGATCTTATTAGCTGCCCCACCCTGAACTCCTCCGTACGGGCGTCTGGGATCCGTCCCGGCCGGCTTGGCACAGAGGCAGCAGCGAAAGTCTCCCCTGGCTCCAGAATAACTCTTGAGGTGTTCTTGATGGGGGGAAACCTTGGCTGCTACTTCTGCGCCAAGTAGGACCGGGAAGGAGCCATGCCCGCACGTAGAACGGACGGAGGGTGAGGCAGGCGAGGGTCAGGGGCTGGGAACCGCCACGATGGTCTCTCGTTCTTCATCCCGGGAGCAGGCGCTGGAGCCTCATCCCTGGAGGTGTGGCCGTGTGGAGGAAGCAGGACATCATATGAGAATGGGCTATGGTGGGCCAAAAACTATGGAAGGACCCCCTTTGTTCCCTCTGCCCCAGTACCTGAGGATCGTCACATCTCTCCAGGGATTTGACCAGAGCAAAGTATATGTTGGTGAAAGTCTCCCTCGCTGCAAAGAAAACGGAGACATCAGCAGGCTCCTAGCTCCCAGCCACGCTAGCCCCAGTCTGGGGCAGGAGGGCGGGGGTCCTGGGAAGGGGCATTTCCTCCTACCTGATCTTATCAGGGCTCCCCACTTCTCCTCCGTTCGGGCATCCAACCAGCCTAGCACAGAAGCCGCAGCCAAAGTCTCCTCCCTCTCAGAAATAACCCGAGAAGCTGTTTTAATGGGAGGAAACTTTGGCTGCTGCTTCTGCCCCAAACAGGGCTGGGAAGGAGCCATGCCCACACGGAGAAGGGGCAGTGGGGAAGAGGTGCGAGGGATGTCAGCCGGGAACCGCTGGAATGTTCTCTCGCCCTTCATCCCAGGAGCTGGAGCTGGAGCCTCAACCCTGGAGCCTGGCCCTGTGGAGGAAGCAGGATACAGTATGTGAGCCAAAGCCCACTAGAGACCTTTCCCTTGAAACTATAGGCTGTGTACCCACCATACCTTTAGGGCCCATTCCCACTTCCCCTTGGGTCATGTGCCCAGCAATCTCAGGTGTGTTAACAGATTTGCTCTTTGCTAGACCCCCCCCCCCCAGCCTGGTTTGCAAAAGTCAGCCCAGGAATTCTTTGTCTGGCACAGTTGTGCAGCCTGTACTTTCATTGATATGCCAATTTATCAAAATTCTACTTTTTGTGTATTTCTGGGGTTTTGGGGGGGGGGTCTCCTGCAAATGTATAACACTATCTTGCCTGCACAGTTTTTAATGCCACTATTGATGTGAACCGATGCATGATTATAAAGTAAATAAAGCTTATTTTTAAAGTTCCCATGCTGTTGATGCCTGATTCTTTCTTAAGTGGGGCAAAGGGAGGGAAGGCAGCTAGCTTCATGGCTGGACTTGCTCAAAAGAAGGTTTTGCAGCCTGATTCCTATCCTTTTAAGTTTGTCAAGGATGGAATTTTAAAACTCTGTTTTTAAAGAACCAGGTGGCAACCCTTCTTCAGGTATACAGGACCCACACTGTGAATTGTGCTCACAAATGTACTGGGAGCCACCGTAGATCCTTTAGGACCAGTGTTCTGTGGTCCTGCCAGCTGCTCCCAGTCCGCAATCTAGCTGTTGCTACATCTGCTGGCTCCTCTCAGATATGCCTGAGCCAATCTGATCTGAGGGGAATCCCTTCCTGTCCTCCAATATGTGGGATAACCTGTTGGGTCTTCTGTTAGAGCTTCATCAGGACCAAACCCCATCTCCCAGGCGTCCCCCTTGAAAGCAAGGCACAATCCTGGGACACTCAACACCCAATGGTTTTTCCATTTCCAAGGCACGGGGTCCCTTTTTAGAACATGCGCTTCAGGTTACAGACTCTTAGAATTTTGCTTCAGGATGAGAACGGAACAGAAATTGTATGGTGGCGGCGTGGCAGCAGCGGGAGCCCCCTAAAACTGTTCTTATCCTGAGGTACCACTTTAGCTAAGTGGTACCTCAGGTTAAGAACAGTTTCAGGTTAAGAATGGACCTCCAGAACGAATTAAGTCCTTAACCCAAGGTACCACTGCACTACTACTAGTAGTAGTACTACTACTACTAGTAGTACTACTACTAGTAGTAGTTATTTATACCCCGCCCATCTTCCTGGGTTGCCCCCGTCACTCTGAGGTAGATAAATCCCCTTCCTGTGTTTCTGTTTGGGAGGGGCTGTGGCTCAGTGGCAGAGCATCTTCCGGGCACCCAGAAGGGCCTTGATTCAACTCCCTGCTTGGCTTCAGGTGTGGGGATGAGAAGGCCCAGCTTGCAGGTTCGATCCCCGTCTGGGAGAGCTGCATCTTCCTGCATTGCAGGGGTTGGACTAGATGATCCTCAAGGTCCCTTCCAACTCCAGAGGCCCTCAGGACCTGAAGCCACGGATTCAAGTTACAAGAAAGGAGATTCTGACTCAACCTCAGGAAGAACTTTCTGACAGCAAGAGCTGCTTGACAGTGGGAAGAAATCCCTCAGTGGGCAGTAGACTCTCCTTCCTTGGAGGTTTTTGAACAGAGGTGGGATGGCCATCTGCCATGGATGCTTGAGCTGAGATTCCTGCATTGCAGGGGGTTGGTCTAGATGACCCATGGGACCCCTCCCAACTATACCACTCTATGATCCTATGATTTAAAGTGCAACCCAGAGCATTTAAATCACATGACGTCCCCCCAATGATCCTGTGATTTGCGGCTTTCCTCTCACAGAACTACAATTCCCAAAACCCCTGACAATCATTTAGGGATCATTTAGGGATCATTTCCTCACCACACACCATTATCCTGGCTCCCTTTCAAATCCCCCGTCTCTGTTCACACCACAGGGCAAGGGAGAAGGAATTATTTTGCATTTCCAGTTAGGCTCTCCTTGTCCTTGAATTGTTTCTTAAAGGCCCTCACTTGGCCGGGTCCTTTTGCACAGGCTAGCCCATGAATTCCTCTGCAGCTTGTATTTCTCCCTTCACATCCCAAATAATCCCAAACCCCACCATTTATTAATTTCTAGGGTTTAGTGGGATCTTCCCTCAATCTATAACAATATTGTGCATAATACTGTAATTAAGGTGATTGTATTCGGATTCCGAAGGGAATGTCAAGCAGGGAGGGAGGGGGGAGAGAGAGAGTGGAATTCTGGGGGAGAGTGACGATTGGAGGAGGCTTTGAAAGGGAGTTTGAATGTTGGTGGGGAGGCAGTTGAGAGTCGGTTGAGAGCGGTGGGTTCTGGAGGGGGGAGGTCAGCTGGCTGGGCAGCTCTTCAGCTTAGGATCAGTATGAGAGTCACCATCGCCCTCATTTGATGGTGGCCAAAAAGGAACGGAGACGCAGAGAGAGGGACTGCGAGTCTCCTGTGGAGACCGTGGGATGTGGCAGTCCCATGCCCAGCGAAGAGGGGCTCTGGCAGCTGCCCAGAAACAGATTAACCTCAATTTAGGAGGGCCACAGAGCCAGGCTTGGCTGGTATTCCTAATTCCCAGATGCCTCACACCACCCTCTCCAAGAACCTGGAAAGCAGCTTAACAGACCTGGGCTATGCCTGATTATCATCTTCCCAAGCAAGTTAGAAATGTAATGCTGGTGGTCAACGAAAGAAGTTTAAAGACTCTCTCAAGGCAGATCTAAAAGAAATGTTGTGTAAACAATGGGGAAATGCTGGCCTGCAAATGCTCCAATTGGAGAACAGCCTTTACCAACAGTGTCATGGACTTTGAAGACACACAAACTCAGGACAAAAGGGAGAAACAAGTTAAGAGGAAGGCACGCTTGGCAAACCCTCACTGTCATCAACTCCCACCCAGAAACCTATGTCCCCACTGTGCAAGGAAGTGTGGATCCAGAATTGGCCTCCACAGTCCATTATGGACTCACTGTTAAGACCATGTTCATGGAAGACAATCTTACTCGGCTACAAGTGATCGCCAAAGAAGAAGATGATAGATTTGGGGTCTACGGCCAATTTCATGGCCTTCATGGAAATGTCATGGAAGACTGAGTTTGGCTCTTGTCCATCAGCTTGGAAAGTGGCGATGGAGACCATTCTTTTGAAGCGTGGCCCTGTGGAGGAAGAAGGACTTGGTACATCCTGGCAGACGTGAGGAATGGATGCCCAATGTCCCTGCCCTGACAATCCTCCCAAAGAAAGCTTGGCCAACCTACTTCCGGACGAGACCATCTCTTTTCTCCTCTCATGGGGTCTACGGCCAATTTCATGGCCTTCATGGAAAATCCTCCTGGGAAGATGCTCCCCCTCCCCCTGTTTGGTCCATCACTTCCACCATTGTGCTCCCCCAAAGCCGGCACCCACCCAGCAGGGGGAGGCGTACCTTGGGGAGGGGGATAGTGTCATGGGGCAGAAATCAGCTTCACCTGCTGAACAGCAGCCTGAAGGGGGAGAAGGGGGAGTGACTTCACCTGCAGCTTCAAGGGCACCGAGGAGAAGACTCTGATGAGAACCAGCTGGCTTCAGCTTTCTAAAGCAGTCATGCCGTTCTCCTCTTTCAGGGAAGGGCACATTCAGACAGCAACCGGGACATCCCAGAAAACATGCAAGGCACTGAGTAGCATGGATTCCTCCAGCGACATGCAAGGACTTTACAATCCAGAAAAGCCAGACCAAAATGTCATGGAAGACCTAGTTTGGCTCTTGTCTATCAGCTTGAGAAGTGGCGACAAAGACCATTCTCTAGAAGCGTGGCCCTATGAAAAAAATTAATCTGTATTTTCAGCATTAAGCCAGAAATCACCTTGAGACCTGCTTACTCACATCAAAGTTCAAATGTTGAGAGAAGTGCTTAATCAAGGAGCTGGTGCATGTGATCGCTCTTTCCTGCTCATACATATTTTGGGAGTCAATCCAGAAATGCAAGATTGGAATGCCACAGATGACAGAGTTTGGCTCTTGTCCATCAGCTTGGGAAGTGGCGATGGAGACCATTCTCTTGAAGCGTGGCCCTGTGGAGGAATCCACTTCCAGACGAGACCATCTCTTTTCTCCTCTCATGCAGGAAGGTTCTTCCATTCTCTGTTGATGCTCAACATGTAGGGTGTTCTTCCAGCCCCATGCAAATCTTTCCTTCCTCTTACCTGTTCTTTTTATAAGGGCGGCTTGGGCAACAGCCACAGGGGACAGTGTTCCTACAACTCCCCAAACATGTTTCAAAAGGACCACTTCCTTCCTTCTGCCCCAGTACCTGAGGGTCCTCACGTCTCTCCAGGGATTTGGCCAGAACAAAGTATATGTTGGGGAAAGGCTCCCTCCCTGCAAAGAAAATGGAGCAATCAGCAAGTGCCTGGCTCCCAGCCACGCTAACCCCAGTATGGGGCAGGAGGGTGGGAGACATGGGAGACATGGGTGGAAACCTTGGCTGCTGCTTCTGCACCAAACAGGGCCGGGAAGGAGCCATGCCCACATGGAGAAGGGGCAGTGGGGAAGAGGTGCGAGGGACGTCAGCTGGGAACCGCCGGGATGTTGTTCGGTTCTTCATCCCGGGTGCCGAATCTGGAGCCTCATCCCTGGAGCCTGGCCCTGTGGAGGAAGCAGGATACAGTATGGGCTCCCATGTGAATGGGCTCTCACTGTCTGCAGATTCCCCAATTATTGCATCGCCACACCATGCTGCTGGGCAAACTCGCAGGGCATGAAGTTGCTGGTGGCTCCTGAGGTAGTACACCCACTGGCGAGGGTGTCTGGCCAGCTGACCCAGGGAAGGAGGGGGACAGAACAAGCACCCCTGCCATGCTGCCCATGCCCACGTCACCACTGGCTGCCAACGATCTGCCTGGACACATAATACCTCTGGGGTGAGAGGCCTTTGTCTGGGCTCCAGTCCCTCCCGTTATGCAGCGGCTCCCAGGCTGAACCTTCTCCTTTCTGGAAAACAAATGGAGACATCAGCAGGCGCCTGGCTCCCAGGCACAATAGCCCAGTCTGGGGCGGGGGGGGGGGGACCTGGGAAAGGGGCATTTCCTCCTACCTGATCTTATCAGCTGCCCCAACCTGACCTCCTCCGTACAGGCGTCTGGGCTCCGTCCTGACTGGCCTGGCACAGAGGCAGCAGCACAAGTCTCCCCCGGCTCCAGAATAACTCTTGAGGTGTTCTTGATGGGGGGAAACCTTGGCTCCTCTTTCTGCGCCAAGTAGGGCCGGGAAGAAGCCATGCCCGCATGGAGAAGGGGCAGTGGGAAAGAGATGCGAGGGTTGCCAGCCGGGAACCGCCAGGATGTTCTCTCGCCCTTCATCCCGGGAGCTGGAGCCTCATCCCTGGAGGCCTGGCCCTGTGGAGGCCTGGCTCTGTGCCCATGCCCACGTCCCCATTGGCTGCCTACGATCGCTACTCCTGCCTGGGCACATAATGGCCTGACCCCTGGCTTGGAAGGAGGGGGTGAGGGGCTGGGGCGAGACAGGCCTGCTCCCCCCACCCACTCCAGCACTCAATTGGCATTTCCCCCTACCTGAACTCTGAGCCTTTCCACACTTTGCCTCCCTACGGGGAACTTTGTACTGCCCCCTGTCTCAGTACCTCTGGGGTGAGAGGCCTTTGTCTGGGCTCCAGTCCCTCCCGTGATGCAGCAGGCTCCCAGGCACAATAGCCCAGTCTGGGGCGGGGGGGACGACCTGGGAAGGGGCATTTCCTCCTACCTGATCTTATTTGCTGCCCCAACCTGTACTCCTCCGTACGGGCGTCTGGGCTCCTTCCTGGCCGGCTTGGCACAGAGGCAGCAGCCCAAGTCTCCCCCGGCTCCGGAATAACTCTTGAGGTGTTCTTGATGGGTGGAAACCTTGGCTGCTACTTCTGCACCAAGTAGGGCCGGGAAGGAGCCATGCCCGCACGGGGAACGGATGGAGGGTGAGGCAGGCGAGGATCAGGGGCCGGGAACCGCCGTGATGGTCTGTTGTTCTTCGTCCTGGGAGCAGACACTGGAGCCTCATCCCTGGAGGTGTGGCCCTGTGGAGGAAGCAGGAAGCATCTGATGAGAAGGGGCAGGGGCGGATGAAAAACTACTGCCCCATTTTTGATGACCCCCCAAAAGAAGTTCCACAAAGACCCCTTCCTTCTGTCCCAGTACCTGATGTTTGCCATGTCCCTCCAGGGATTTCGCCAGTACGATGTAAATGTTAGGGAAAGGCTCCCTCCCTGCAGAGAAAACGGAGGAACCAGCAAGCGACTGGATCCCAGATGATAGCACCAGTCTGGCGCATGAGGGAGGGGGTACAAGGGAAGGAAGCATTCCTAAAATATGGGGCACTCAGTTGGCATTTCCACTTACCTGAAGTGGGAGCCTTTCCCCCCTCGTTCTGGCGGGCCTCTTGCCTAAGGAAGATACAAGCTTTGTTATTCTGATTGCTTGAAGGAGTTCCAGATAAATATATAGATGATAATATTTATTATTATCATCTATATATTTAGACATATTTATGGACATATTTTTGAGCCGATTTTGTGCCCCACCCTTGCCTGCGCTCCCGTTGGGGGCCCACCTCACCACCCCCTAGCTATGGCTTTGCCTGTACCACCCGAACAATTTGGAACCCCTCCCTCTTGTTCTTCTGCATAGTTTCAGCCCCCTCTGCAGCGTGGTGCCCAGAGTGAGCGCCCCTGTCGTGCCATCCTAAAACTGCCCCAGCGCAGCCTTGGGAGAGGATCCCACTCCATAAAGAAGACCACAGAGAAACCCTCTCCATAAAACTATAGGGATCTCTAAATCAGGCCTTCCTCCTCCAGCCGGCAAGATCACTGGGAAACCCTTCGCCTGCCACACAAGGTCACAGCATACCTCCGGATTTTGCTGGGTTTCCCTGCACCTCTGGGCTGCTGCTGGGCTTCTTTGGGTTTCCCCAAACCACGGCCCTGCGAAGAAAGAAGGACATTGTACTCTCTAGGGGACAGGGGTCCCGTGGGCCGTCCCCAATGATTTCCTTCAGGGGCACATCGCTCTCAATATTCTCCTCCCCCCCCCCCCCCCGTCTGCCTTCCCAGCTCCCTCCCTTCCTCACTCTTCCACATCTCTCCTTCTCCTGTTTGGCACAGAGCAGCCCGGAAGCAGCCCATGGGCAGGCAAGCCAGCGGAGGCAGGGCCTTCCTGCGGTGGAGACATAGGGCCCCAGGGGGGAGCAGCCCCCAAACTTCTGTAGGGACAGCCTGAGTGCTGGCGAGGGTGTCTGGCCAGCTGACCCAGGGAAGGAGGGGGACAGAACAAGCACCCCTGCCAGGCTGCCCATGACCACGTCACCACTGGCTGCCAACAATTGCTGCTCCTGCCTGGGCACATAATGGCCAGACCCCTGGCTTGGAAGGAGGGGGTTGAGGGGCTGGGGAGAGACAGAGGCAGAAGGCAAAGTCTCCCCCAGCTCTGGAATAACTCTGGAGGTGTTTTTGATGGGTGGAAACTTCGGCTGCTGCTTCTGCGCCAAACAGGACCGGGAAGGAGCCATGCCCACACGGAGAAGGGGCAGTGGGGAAGAGATGCCAGGGTTGCCAGCCGGGAACCGCCGGGATGTTCTCTCGCCCTTCATCCCGGGAGCTGGAGCTGGAGCCTCATCCCTGGAGGCCTGACTCTGTGGAGGCGTGGCTCTGTGCCCATGCAAACGTCCCCATTGGCTGCCAACGATTGCTGCTCCTACCTGGCTTGGAAGGAGGGGGTGAGGGGTTGGGGCAAGACAGGCCTGCTCCCCCCCCCCCACTCCAGCACTCAATTGGCATTTCCCCCTACCTGAACTCTGAGCCTTTCCACACTTTGCCTCCGTATGGGGGTCTTGGTCCTTCCCCCTGTCCCATTAGCTCTGGGGTGAGAGGCCTTTGTCTGGGCTCCAGTCCCTCCCAGGATGCAGCGGCTCCCAGCCTGAACCTTCTCCTCGCTGCAAAACAAACTGAGACATCAGCAGGCGCCTGGCTCCCAGCCACGCTAACCCCAGTATGGGGTAGGAGGGGGGGCCTGGGAAGGGGGTATTTCCTCCTACCTGATCTTATTAGCTGCCCCACCCTGAACTCCTCCGTACGGGCGTCTGGGATCCGTCCCGGCCGGCTTGGCACAGAGGCAGCAGCGAAAGTCTCCCCTGGTTCCAGAATAACTCTTGAGGTGTTCTTGATGGGGGGAAACCTTGGCTGCTACTTCTGCACCAAGTAGGACCGGGAAGGAGCCATGCCCGCACGTAGAACGGACGGAGGGCGAGGCAGGCGAGGGACAGGGGCTGGGAACCGCCACGATGGTCTCTCATTCTTCATCCCGGGAGCAGACGCTGGAGCCTCATCCCTGGAGGTGTGGCCCTGTGGAGGAAGCAGGACATCATATGAGAATGGGCCTCTGATGGGCCAAAAACTATGGAAGGACCCCTTTGTTCCCTCTGCTCCAGTACCTGAGGGTCATCACATCTCTCCAGGGATTTGACCAGTACAAAGTATATGTTGGTGAAAGTCTCCCTCGCTGCAAAGAAAACGGAGACATCAGCAGGCTCCTAGCTCCCAGCCACGCTAGCCCCAGTCTGGGGCAGGAGGGCGGGGGACCTGGGAAGGGGCATTTCCTCCTACCTGATCTTATCAGGGCTCCCCACTTCTCCTCCGTTCGGGCATCCAACCAGCCTAGCACAGA
This sequence comes from Podarcis filfolensis, assembly GCF_964270895.1. Classification (NCBI taxonomy): domain Eukaryota; kingdom Metazoa; phylum Chordata; class Lepidosauria; order Squamata; family Lacertidae; genus Podarcis; species Podarcis filfolensis. Next base: position 48,555,761 of record NC_139615.1, read on the forward strand.
AGCCGCAGCCAAAGTCTCCTCCCTCTCAGAAATAACCCGAGAAGCTGTTTTAATGGGAGGAAACTTTGGCTGCTGCTTCTGCCCCAAACAGGGCTAGGAAGGAGCCATGCCCACACGGAGAAGGGGCAGTGGGGAAGAGGTGCGAGGGACGTCAGCCGGGAACCGCTGGAATGTTCTCTCGCCCTTCATCCCGGGAGCTGGAGCTGGAGCCTCAACCCTGGAGACCTGGCCCTGTGGAGGAAGCAGGATACAGTATGTGAGCAAAAGCGCACTAGAGACCTTTCCCTTGAAACTATAGGCTGTGTACCCACCATACCTTTGGGGCTCATCCCCACTTCCCCTTGGGTCATGTGCCCAGCAATCTCAGGTGTGTTAACAGATTTGCTCTTTGCTAGACGGGCCAGCCTGGTTTGCAAAAGTCAGCCCAGGAATTCCTTGCCTGGCACAGTTGTGCAGCCTGTACTTTCATTGATATGCCAATTTATCAAAATTCTACTTTTTGTGTATTTCTGGGGTTTGGGGGGGGGGTCTCCTGCAAATGTATAACACTATCTTGCCTGCACAGTTTTTAATGCCACTATTGATGTGAACCGATGCATGATTATAAAGTAAATAAAGCTTAATTTTAAAGTTCCCATGTTGTTGATGCCTGATTCTTTCTTAAGTGGGGCAAAGGGAGGGAAGGCAGCTAGCTTCATCGCTGGACTTGCTCAAAAGAAGGTTTTGCAGCCTGATTCCTATCCTTTTGTCAAGGATGGAATTTTAAAACTCTGTTTTTAAAGAACCAGGTGGCAACCCTTCTTCAGGTATACAGGACCCACACTGTGAATTGTGCTCACAAATGTACTGGGAGCCACCGTAGATCCTTTAGGACCAGTGTTCTGTGGTCCTGCCAGCTGCTCCCAGTCCGCAATCTAGCTGTTGCTACATCTGCTGGCTCCTCTCAGATATGCCTGAGCCAATCTGATCTGAGGAGAATCCCTTCCTGTCCTCCAATATGTGGGATAACCCGTTGGGTCTTCTGTTAGAGCTTCATCAGGACCAAACCCCATCTCCCAGGCGTCCCCCTTGAAGGCAAGGCACAATCCTGGGACACTCAACACCCAATGGTTTTTCCATTTCCAAGGCATGGGATCCCTTTTTAGAACATGCGCTTCAGGTTACAGACTCTTAGAATTTTGCTTCAGGATGAGAACAGAACAGAAATTGCATGGTGGCGGCGCGGCAGCAGCGGGAGCCCCCTGAAACTGTTCCTATCCTGAGGTACCACTTTAGCTAAGTGGTACCTCAGGTTAAGAACAGTTTCAGGTTAAGAATGGACCTCCAGAACGAATTAAGTCCTTAACCCAAGGTACCACTGCACTACTACTAGTAGTAGTACTACTACTACTAGTAGTACTACTACTAGTAGTAGTTATTTATACCCCGCCCATCTTCCTGGGTTGCCCCCGTCACTCTGAGGTAGATAAATCCCCTTCCTGTGTTTCTGTTTGGGAGGGGCTATAGCTCAGTGGCAGAGCATCTTCCGGGCACCCAGAAGGGCCTTGATTCAACTCCCTGCTTGGCTTCAGGTGTGGGGATGAGAAGGCCCAGCTTGCAGGTTCGATCCCCATCTGGGACAGCTGCATCTTCCTGCATTGCAGGGGGTGGACTAGATGATCCTCAAGGTCCCTTCCAACTCCAGAGGCCCTCAGGACCTGAAGCCACGGATTCAAGTTACAAGAAAGGAGATTCTGACTCAACCTCAGGAAGAACTTTCTGACAGCAAGAGCTGCTTGACAGTGGGAAGAAATCCCTCAGTGGGCAGTAGACTCTCCTTCCTTGGAGGTTTTTGAACAGAGGTGGGATGGCCATCTGCCATGGATGCTTGAGCTGAGATTCCTGCATTGCAGGGGGTTGGTCTAGATGACCCTTGGGACCCCTCCCAACTATACCATTCTATGATCCTATGATTTAAAGTGCAACCCAGAGCATTTAAATCACATGACGTCCCCCAAATGATCCTGTGATTTGCGGCTTTCCTCTCGCAGAACTACAATTCCCAAAATCCCTGACAGTCATTTAGGGATCATTTCCTCACCACACACCATTATCCTGGCTCCCTTTCAAATCCCCCGTCTCTGTTCACACCACAGGGCAAGGGAGAAGGACTTCTTTTGCATTCCCAGTTAGGTTCTCCTTGTCCTTGAATTGTTTCTTAAAGGCCCTCACTTGGCCAGGTCGTTTTGCATAGGCTAGCCCAGGAATTCCTCTGCAGCTTGTATTTCTCCCTTCACATCCCAAATAATCCCAAATCCAACCATTTATTAATTTCTAGGGTTTAGTGGGATCCCCCCATAATCTATAACAATATTGTAACTAAGGTAATTCCATTCAGATTCCCAAGGGAATGTCAAGCAGGGAGGGAGGGGGGAGAGAGAGAGTGGAATTCTGGGGGAGAGTGACGATTGGAGGAGGCTTCGAAAGGGAGTTTGAATGTTGGTGGGGAGGCAGTTGAGAGTCAGTTGAGAGCGGTGGGTTCTGGAGGGAGGAGGTCAGCTGGGGTGGGCAGCTATTCAGCTTAGGATCAGTATGAGAGTCCTTTGAAGGTGGCCAAAAAGGAACAGAGGCACAGAGATGGACTGTGAGTCTCCCATGGAGGCCGGGGAATGTGGTAGTCCCATGCCCAGTGAAGAGGGGCTCTGCCAGCTGCCCAGAAACAGAATTTCCCTATTTAGGAGGGCCACAGAGCCAGGCTTGACTTGTTTTCCTAATGCCCAGATGCCTCACACCACCCTCTCCAAGAACCTGGAGAGCAGCTTAACAGACCTGGGCTATGCCTGATTATCATCTTCCCAAGCAAGTTAGAAATGTAATGCTGGTGGTCAACGAAAGAAGTTTAAAGACTCTCTCAAGGCAGATCTAAAAGAAATGTTGTGTAAACAATGGGGAAATGCTGGCCTGCAAATGCTCCAATTGGAGAACAGCCTTTACCAACAGTGTCATGGACTTTGAAGACACACAAACTCAGGACAAAAGGGAGAAACAAGTTAAGAGGAAGGCACGCTTGGCAAACCCTCACTGTCATCAACTCCCACCCAGAAACCTATGTCCCCACTGTGGAAGGAAGTGTGGATCCAGAATTGGCCTCCACAGTCCATTATGGACTCACTGTTAAGACCATGTTCATGGAAGACAATCTTACTCGGCTACAAGTGATCGCCAAAGAAGAAGATGATAGATTTGGGGTCTACGGCCAATTTCATGGCCTTCATGGAAAATCCTCCTGGGAAGATGCTCCCCCTCCCCGTTTGGTCCATCACTTCCACCTTTGTGCTCCCCCAAAGCCGGCACCCACCCAGCAGGGGGAGGCGTACCTTGGGGAGGGGGATAGTGTCATGGGGCAGAAATCAGCTTCACCTGCTGAACAGCAGCCTGAAGGGGGAGAAGGGGGAGTGACTTCACCTGCAGCTTCAAGGGCACCGAGGAGAAGACTCTGATGAGAACCAGCTGGCTTCAGCTTTCTAAAGCAGTCATGCCGTTCTCCTCTTTCAGGGAAGGGCACATTCAGACAGCAACCGGGACATCCCAGAAAACATGCAAGGCACTGAGTAGCATGGATTCCTCCAGCGACATGCAAGGACTTTACAATCCAGAAAAGCCAGACCGAAATGTCATGGAAGGCCTAGTTTGGCTCTTGTCTATCAGCTTGGGAAGTGGCGACAAAGACCATTCTCTGGAAGCGTGGCCCTATGAAAAAAATTAATCTGAATTTTCAGCATTAAGCCTTGGTCCAGAAATCACCTTGAGACCTGCTTACTCACATCAAAGTTCAAATGTTGAGAGAAGTGCTTAATCAAGGAGCTGGTGCATGTGATCGCTCTTTGCTGCTCATACATATTTTGGGAGTCAATCCAGAAATGCAAGATTGGAATGCCACAGATGACAGAGTTTGGCTCTTGTCCATCAGCTTGGGAAGTGGCGATGGAGACCATTCTCTTGAAGCGTGGCCCTGTGGAGGAATCCACTTCCAGACGAGACCATCTCTTTTCTCCTCTCATGCAGGAAGGTTCTTCCATTCTCTGTTGATGCTCAACATGTAGGGTGTTCTTCCAGCCCCATGCAAATCTTTCCTTCCTCTTACCTGTTCTTTTTATAAGGGCGGCTTGGGCAACAGCCACAGGGGACAGTGTTCCTACAACTCCCCAAACATGTTTCAAAAGGACCACTTCCTTCCTTCTGCCCCAGTACCTGAGGGTCCTCACGTCTCTCCAGGGATTTGGCCAGAACAAAGTATATGTTGGGGAAAGGCTCCCTCCCTGCAAAGAAAATGGAGCAATCAGCAAGTGCCTGGCTCCCAGCCACGCTAACCCCAGTATGGGGCAGGAGGGGGGACCTGGGAAGGGGCATTTCCTTCTACCTAATCTTATAAGCTGCCCCACCCTGAACTCCTCCGTTCGGGTGTCTGGGCTCTGTCCCGACCGGCCTGGCACAGAAGCAGCAGCCAAATTCTCCCCCGGCTCCGGAATAAGTGTTTTTGATGGGTGGAAACCTTGGCTGCTGCTTCTGCGCCAAACAGGGCCGGGAAGGAGCCATGCCCACATGGAGAAGGGGCAGTGGGGAAGAGGTGTGAGGGACGTCAGCCGGGAACCGCCGGGATGTTGTTCGGTTCTTCATCCCAGGTGCCGGATCTGGAGCCTCATCCCTGGAGGCCTGGCCCTGTGGAGGAAGCAGGATACAGTATGGGCTCTCATGTGAATGGGCTCTCACTGTCTGCAGATTCCCCAATTATTGCATCGCCACACCATGCTGCTGGGCAAACTCGCAGGGCATGAAGTTGCTGGTGGCTCCTGAGGTAGTACACCCACTGGCGAGGGTGTCTGGCCAGCTGACCCAGGGAAGGAGGGGGACAGAACAAGCACCCCTGCCATGCTGCCCATGCCCACGTCACCACTGGCTGCCAACGATCTCTGCTCCTGCCTGGGCACATAATACCTCTGGGGTGAGAGGCCTTTGTCTGGGCTCCAGTCCCTCCCAGGATGCAGCGGCTCCCAGGCTGAACCTTCTCCTCTCTGGAAAACAAATGGCGACATCAGCAGGCGCCTGGCTCCCAGGCACAATAGCCCAGTCTGGGGCGGGGGGGGGACCTGGGAAAGGGGCATTTCCTCCTACCTGATCTTATCAGCTGCCCCAACCTGACCTCCTCCGTACAGGCGTCTGGGCTCCGTCCTGACTGGCCTGGCACAGAGGCAGCAGCACAAGTCTCCCCCGGCTCCAGAATAACTCTTGAGGTGTTCTTGATGGGGCGAAACCTTGGCTGCTACTTCTGCGCCAAGTAGGGCCGGGAAGAAGACATGCCCGCATGGAGAAGGGGCAGTGGGAAAGAGATGCGAGGGTTGCCAGCCGGGAACCGCCAGGATGTTCTCTCGCCCTTCATCCCGGGAGCTGGAGCCTCATCCCTGGAGGCCTGGCCCTGTGGAGGCCTGGCTCTGTGCCCATGCCCACGTCCCCATTGGCTGCCAACGATCGCTACTCCTGCCTGGGCACATAATGGCCTGACCCCTGGCTTGGAAGGAGGGGGTGAGGGGCTGGGGCGAGACAGGCCTGCTCCCCCCACCCACTCCAGCACTCAATTGGCATTTCCCCCTACCTGAACTCTGAGCCTTTCCACACTTTGCCTCCCTACGGGGAACTTTGTACTGCCCCCTGTCTCAGTACCTCTGGGGTGAGAGGCCTTTGTCTGGGCTCCAGTCCCTCCCAGGATGCAGCGGCTCCCAGGCTGAACCTTCTCCTCGCTGCAAAACAAATGGAGACATCAGCAGGTGCCTGGCTCCCAGCCACGCTAGCCCAGTCTGGGGCAGGGGGGGGACCTGGGAAAGGGGCATTTCCTCCTACCTGATCTTATCAGCTCCCCCAACCTGACCTGCTCCGTACAGGCGTCTGGGCTCCGTCCCGGCCGGCTTGGCACAGAGGCAGCAGCCCAAGTCTCCCCCGGCTCCGGAATAACTCTTGAGGTGTTCTTGATGGGGGGAAACCTTGGCTGCTACTTCTGCGCCAAGTAGGGCCGGGAAGGAGCCATGCCTGCACAGGGAACGGATGGAGAGTGAGGCAGGCGAGGATCAGGGGCCGGGAACCGCCGTGATGGTCTGTTGTTCTTCGTCCCGGGAGCAGGCGCTGGAGCCTCATCCCTGGAGATGTGGTCCTGTGGAGGAAGCAGGAAGCATCTGATGAGAAGGGGCTGGGGCGGATGAAAAACTACTGCCCCTTTTTGATGACCCCCCAAAAGAAGTTCCACAAGGACCCCTTCCTTCTGTCCCAGTACATGATGTTCGCCACGTCCCTCCAGAGATTTCGCCAGTAGGATGTAAATGTTAGGGAAAGGCTCCCTCCCTGCAGAGAAAACAGAGGAATCAGCAAGCGCCTGGATCCCAGATGATAGCACCAGTCTGACGCATGAGGGAGGGGGGACACAGGAAGGAAGCATTCCTAAAATATGGGGCACTCAGTTGGCATTTCCACTTACCTGAAGTGGGAGCCTTTCCCCCCTCGTTCTGGCGGGCCTCTCGCCTGAGGAAGAAACAAGCTGTTATTCTGATTGCTTGGAGGAGTTCCAGATAAATATATAGATGATAATATTTATTATTATCATCTATATATTTAGACATATTTATGGACATATTTTTGAGCCGATTTTGTGCCCCACCCCTCACCTGCGCTCCCGTTGGGGGCCTACCTCACCACCCCCTAGCTACGGCCCTGCCTGTACCACCCGAACAATTTGGAACCCCTCCCTCTTGTTCTTCTGCATAGTTTTAGCCCCCTCTGCAGTGTGGTGCCCAGAGTGAGCGCCCCTGTCGTGCCATCCTAAAACTGCCCCAGCGCAGCCTTGGGAGAGGATCCCACTCCATAAAGAAGACCACAGAGAAACCCTCTCCATAAAGCTATAGGGATCTCTAAATCAGGCCTTCCTCCTCCAGCTGGCAAGATCACTGGGAAACCCTTCCCCTGCCACACAAGGTCACAGCATACCTCCGGATTTTGCTGGGTTTCCCTGCACCTCTGGGCTGCTGCTGGGCTTCTTTGGGTTTCCCCAAACCACGGCCCTGCGAAGAAAGAAGGACATTGTACTCTCTAGGGGACAGGGGTCCCGTGGGCCGTCCCCAATGATTTCCTTCAGGGGCACATCGCTCTCAATATCCCCCCCCCCCGTCTGCCTTCCCAGCTCTCTCCCTCCCTCACTCTTCCACATCTCTCCTTCTCCTGTTTGGCACAGAGCAGCCCGGAAGCAGCCCATGGGCAGGCAAGCCAGTGGAGGCAGGGCCTTCCTGCGGTGGAGACATAGGGCCCCCGGGGGGAGCAGCCCCCAAACTTCTGTAGGGACAGCCTGAGTGCTGGCGAGGGTGTCTGGCCAGCTGACCCAGGGAAGGAGGGGGACAGAACAAGCACCCCTGCCAGGCTGCCCATGACCACGTCACCAATGGCTGCCAACGATCGCTGCTCCTGCCTGGGCACATAATGGCCCGACTCTGGCTTGGAAGGAGGGGGTTGAGGGGCTGGGGAGAGACAGAGGCAGAAGGCAAAGTCTCCCCCAGCTCCGGAATAACTCTGGAGGTGTTTTTGATGGGTGGAAACTTCGGCTGCTGCTTCTGCGCCAAACAGGGCCGGGAAGGAGCCATGCCCACACGGAGAAGGGGCAGTGGGGAAGAGATGCCAGGGTTGCCAGCCGGGAACCGCCAGGATGTTCTCTCGCCCTTCATCCCGGGAGCTGGAGCCTCATCCCTGGAGGCCTGACTCTGTGGAGGCGTGGCTCTGTGCCCATGCAAACGTCCCCATTGGCTGCCAACGATTGCTGCTCCTACCTGGCTTGGAAGCAGGGGGTGAGGGGCTGGGGCGAGACAGGCCTGCTCCCCCCCCACTCCAGCACTCAATTGGCATTTCCCCCTACCTGAACTCTGAGCCTTTCCACACTTTGCCTCCGTATGGGGGTCTTTGTCCTTCCCCCTGTCCCAGTACCTCTGGGGTGAGAGGCCTTTGTCTGGGCTCCAGTCCCTCCCGTGATGCAGCGGCTCCCAGCCTGAACCTTCTCCTCGCTGCAAAACAAACAGAGACATCAGCAGGCGGCTGGCTCCCAAACACGCTAACCCCAGTATGGGGCACGAGGGGGGAGACCTGGGAAGGGGGCATTTCCTCCTACCTGATCTTATTAGCTGCCCCACCCTGAACTCCTCCGTACGGGCATCTGGGATCCGTCCCGACCGGCCTGGCACAGAGGCAGCAGCCCAAGTCTCCCCCGGCTCCGGAATAACTCTTGAGGTGTTCTTGATGGGGCGAAACCTTGGCTGCTACTTCTGCGCCAAGTAGGACCGGGAAGGAGCCATGCCCGCATGGGGAACGGACGGAGGGTGAGGCAGGCGAGGGTCAGGGGCTGGGAACCGCCATGATGGTCTCTCATTCTTCATCCCGGGAGCAGGCGCTGGAGCCTCATCCCTGGGGGTGTGGCCCTGTGGAGGAAGAAGGACATCATATGAGAATGGGCCTCTGGTGGGCCAAAAACTATGGAAGGACCCCTTTGTTCCCTCTGCCCCAGTACCTGAGGATCGTCACATCTCTCCAGGGATTTGACCAGAACAAAGTATATGTTGGTGAAAGTCTCCCTCGCTGCAAAGAAAACGGAGACATCAGCAGGCTCCTAGCTCCCAGCCACGCTAGCCCAGTCTGGGGCAGGAGGGCGGGGGACCTGGGAAGGGGCATTTCCTCCTACCTGATCTTATCAGGGCTCCCCACTTCTCCTCCGTTCGGGCATCCAACCAGCCTAGCACAGAAGCCGCAGCCAAAGTCTCCTCCCTCTCAGAAATAACCCGAGAAGCTGTTTTAATGGGAGGAAACTTTGGCTGCTGCTTCTGCCCCAAACAGGGCTGGGAAGGAGCCATGCCCACACGGAGAAGGGGCAGTGGGGAAGAGGTGCGAGGGACGTCAGCCGGGAACCGCTGGAATGTTCTCTTGCCCTTCATCCCGGGAGCTGGAACTGGAGCCTCAACCCTGGAGCCTGGCCCTGTGGAGGAAGCAGGATACAGTATGTGAGCCAAAGCCCACTAGAGACCTTTCCCTTGAAACTATAGGCTGTGTACCCACCATACCTTTGGGGCTCATCCCCACTTCCCCTTGGGTCATGTGCCCAGCAATCTCAGGTGTGTTAACAGATTTGCTCTTTGCTAGACCCCCCGCCCAGCCTGGTTTGCAAAAGTCAGCCCAGGAATTCCTTGCCTGGCACAGTTGTGCAGCCTGTACTTTCATTGATATGCCAATTTATCAAAATTCTACTTTTTGTGTATTTCTGGGAGCCTCAACCCTGGAGGCCTGGCCCTGTGGAGGAAGCAGGATACAGTATGTGAGCCAAAGCCCACTAGAGACCTTTCCCTTGAAACTATAGGCTGTGTACCCACCATACCTTTGGGGCTCATCCCCACTTCTCCTTGGGTCATGTGCCCAGCAATCTCAGGTGTGTTAACAGATTTGCTCTTTGCTAGACCGTCCCGGCCGGCTTGGCACAGAGGCAGCAGCACAAGTCTCCCCCGGCTCCAGAATAACTCTTGAGGTGTTCTTGATGGGGGGAAACCTTGGCTCCTCTTTCTGCGCCAAGTAGGGCCAGGAAGAAGACATGCCCGCATGGAGAAGGGGCAGTGGGAAAGAGATGCGAGGGTTGCCAGCCGGGAACCGCCAGGATGTTCTCTCGCCCTTCATCCCGGGAGCTGGAGCCTCATCCCTGGAGGCCTGACTCTGTGGAGGCCTGGCTCTGTGCCCATGCCCACGTCCCCATTGGCTGCCAACGATCGCTACTCCTGCCTGGGCACATAATGGCCTGACCCCTGGCTTGGAAGGAGGGGGTGAGGGGCTGGGGCGAGACAGGCCTGCTCCCCCCACCCACTCCAGCACTCAATTGGCATTTCCCCCTACCTGAACTCTGAGCCTTTCCACACTTTGCCTCCCTACGGGGAACTTTGTACTGCCCCCTGTCTCAGTACCTCTGGGGTGAGAGGCCTTTGTCTGGGCTCCAGTCCCTCCCGTGATGCAGCGGCTCCCAGCCTGAACCTTCTCCTCGCTGCAAAACAAACAGAGACATCAGCAGGTGCCTGGCTCCCAGCCACGCTAGCCCCAGTATGGGGCAGGAGGGGGGGCCTGGGAAGGGGGCATTTCCTCCTACCTGATCTTATTAGCTGCCCCACCCTGAACTCCTCCGTACGGGCGTCTGGGCTCCGTCCCGACCGGCCTGGCACAGAGGCAGCAGCCCAAGTCTCCCCCGGCTCTGGAATAACTCTTGAGGTGTTCTTGATGGGGCGAAACCTTGGCTGCTACTTCTGCACCAAGTAGGACTGGGAAGGAGCCTTGCCCTCACGTAGAACGGACGGAGGGTGAGGCAGGATGAGGGTCAGGGGCCAGGAACCGCCGTGATGGTCTGTTGTTCTTTGTCCCGGGAGCAGGCGCTGGAGCCTCATCCCTGGAGATGTGGTCCTGTGGAGGAAGCAGGAAGCATCTGATGAGAAGGGGCTGGGGCGGATGAAAAACTACTGCCCCTTTTTGATGACCCCCCAAAAGAAGTTCCACAAAGACCCCTTCCTTCTGTCCCAGTACCTGATGTTCGCCACGTCCCTCCAGGGATTTCGCCAGTACGATGTAAATGTTAGGGAAAGGCTCCCTCCCTGCAGAGAAAACGGAGGAACCAGCAAGCGACTGGATCCTAGATGATAGCACCAGTCTGACGCATGAGGGAGGGGGGACAAGGGAAGGAAGCATTCCTAAAATATGGGGCACTCAGTTGGCATTTCCACTTACCTGAAGTGGGAGCCTTTCCCCCCTCATTCTGGCGGGCCTCTCGCCTGAGGAAGAAACAAGCTGTTATTCTGATTGCTTGGAGGAGTTCCAGATAAATATATAGATGATAATATTTATTATTATCATCTATATATTTAGACATATTTCTGGATATATTTTTGAGCTGATTTTGTGCCCCACCCCTCACCTGCGCCCCTGTTGGGAGCCCACCTCACCACCCCCTAGCTACGGCCCTGCCTGTACCACCCGAACAATTTGGAACCCCTCCCTCTTGTTCTTCTGCATAGTTTTAGCCCCCTCTGCAGTGTGGTGTTAACAGATTTGCTCTTTGCTAGACCCCCCGCCCAGCCTGGTTTGCAAAAGTCAGCCCAGGAATTCCTTGCCTGGCACAGTTGTGCAGCCTGTACTTTCATTGATATGCCAATTTATCAAAATTCTACTTTTTGTGTATTTCTGGGGTTTGGGGGGGGGGTCTCCTGCAAATGTATAACACTAACTTGCCTGCACAGTTTTTAATGCCACAATTGATGTGAACCGATGCATGATTATAAAGTAAATAAAGCTTATTTTTAAAGTTCCCATGCTGTTGATGCCTGATTCTTTCTTAAGTGGGGCAAAGGGAGGGAAGGCAGCTAGCTTCATGGCTGCACTTGCTCAAAAGAAGGTTTTGCAGCCTGATTCCTATCCTTTTAAGTTTGTCAAGGATGGAATTTTAAAACTCTGTTTTTAAAGAACCAAGTGGCAACCCTTCTTCAGGTATACAGGACCCACACTGTGAATTGTGCTCACAAATGTACTGGGAGCCACCGTAGATCCTTTAGGACCAGTGTTCTGTGGTCCTGCCAGCTGCTCCCAGTCTAGCTGTTGCTACATCTGCTGGCTCCTCTCAGATATGCCTGAGCCAATCTGATCTGAGGGGAATCCCTTCCTGTCCTCCAATATGTGGGATAACCCGTTGGGTCTTCTGTTAGAGCTTCATCAGGACCAAACCCCACCTCCCAGGCGTCCCCCTTGAAGGCAAGGCACAATCCTGGGACACTCAACACCCAATGGTTTTTCCATTTCCAAGGCACGGGATCCCTTTTTAGAACATGCGCTTCAGGTTACAGACTCTTAGAATTTTGCTTCAGGATGAGAACAGAACAGAAATTGCATGGTGGCGGCGTGGCAGCAGCGGGAGCCCCCTGAAACTGTTCTTATCCTGAGGTACCACTTTAGCTAAGTGGTACCTCAGGTTAAGAACAGTTTCAGGTTAAGAATGGACCTCCAGAACGAATTAAGTCCTTAACCCAAGGTACCACTGCACTAGTAGTAGTAGTAGTAGTAGTAGTAGTAGTTATTTATACCCCGCCCGTCTTCCTGGGTTGCCCCCGTCACTCTGAGGTAGATAAATCCCCTTCGTGTGTTTCTGTTTGGGAGGGGCTGTGGCTCAGTGGCAGAGCATCTTCCGGGCACCCAGAAGGGCCTTGATTCAACTCCCTGCTTGGCTTCAGGTGTGGGGATGAGAAGGCCCAGCTTGCAGGTTCGATCCCCATCTGGGACAGCTGCATCTTCCTGCATTGCAGGGGTTGGACTAGATGATCCTCAAGGTCCCTTCCAACTCCAGAGGCCCTCAGGACCTGAAGCCACGGATTCAAGTTACAAGAAAGGAGATTCTGACTCAACCTCAGGAAGAACTTTCTGACAGCAAGAGCTGCTTGACAGTGGGAAGAAATCCCTCAGTGGGCAGTAGACTCTCCTTCCTTGGAGGTTTTTGAACAGAGGTGGGATGGCCATCTGCCATGGATGCTTGAGCTGAGATTCCTGCATTGCAGGGGGTTGGTCTAGATGACCCTTGGGACCCCTCCCAACTATACCATTCTATGATCCTATGATTTAAAGTGCATCCAATGAGCATTTAAATCACATGACGTCCCCCAAATGATCCTCTGATTTGCGGCTTTCCTCTCGCAGAACTACAATTCCCAAAACCCCTGACAATCATTTAGGGATCATTTCCTCAACACACACCATTATCCTGGCTCCCTTTCAAATCCCCCGTCTCTGTTCACACCACAGGGCAAGGGAGAAGGAATTATTTCGCATTTCCAGTTAGGTTCTCCTTGTCCTTGAATTGTTTCTTAAAGGCCCTCACTTGGCCGGGTCCTTTTGCACAGGCTAGCCCATGAATTCCTCTGCAGTTTGTATTTCTCCCTTCACATCCCAAATAATCCCAAATCCTACCATTTATTAATTTCTAGGGTTTGGGATGTCCCCCCTCAATCTATAACAATATTGTGTGCAATATTGTAACAAAGGTTATTCTATTCAGATTCCCAAGGGAATGTCAAGCAGGGAGGGAGGGTGGAAGAGAGAGAGTGGAATTCTGGGGGAGAGTGACGATTGGAGGAGGCTTTGAAAGGGAGTTTGAATGTTGGTGGGGAGGCAGTTGAGAGTCGGTTGAGAGCGGTGAGTTCTGGAGAGGGGAGGTCAGCTGGCTGGGCAGTTCTTCAGCTTAGGATCAGTATGAGAGTCGCCATCTCCCTCATTTGACAATGGACAAAAAGGAAGAGAGACGCAGAGAGAGGGACTGTGAGTCTCCTGTGGAGGCCATGGGATGTGGCAGTCCCATGCCCAGCGAAGAGGGGCTCTGCCAGCTGCCCAGAAACAGAATAACCTCCATTTAGGAGGGCCACAGAGCCAGGCTTGGCTGGTATTCCTAATTCCCAGATGCCTCACACCACCCTCTCCAAGAACCTGGAAAGCAGCTTAACAGACCTGGGCTATGCCTGATTATCATCTTCCCAAGCAAGTTAGAAATGTAATGCTGGTGGTCAACGAAAGAAGTTTAAAGACTCTCTCAAGGCAGATCTAAAAGAAATGTTGTGTAAACAATGGGGAAATGCTGGCCTGCAAATGCTCCAATTGGAGAACAGCCTTTACCAACAGTGTCATGGACTTTGAAGACACACAAACTCAGGACAAAAGGGAGAAACAAGTTAAGAGGAAGGCACGCTTGGCAAACCCTCACTGTCATCAACTCCCACCCAGAAACCTATGTCCCCACTGTGGAAGGAAGTGTGGATCCAGAATTGGCCTCCACAGTCCATTATGGACTCTCTGTTAAGACCATGTTCATGGAAGACAATCTTACTCGGCTACAAGTGATCGCCAAAGAAGATGATAGATTTGGGGTCTATGGCCAATTTCATGGCCTTCATGGAAAATCCTCCTGGGAAGATGCTCCCCCTCCCCCTGTTTGGTCCATCACTTCCACCATTGTGCTCCCCCAAAGCCGGCACCCACCCAGCAGGGGGAGGCGTACCTTGGGGAGGGGGATAGTGTCATGGGGCAGAAATCAGCTTCACCTGCTGAACAGCAGCCTGAAGGGGGAGAAGGGGGAGTGACTTCACCTGCAGCTTCAAGGGCACCGAGGAGAAGACTCTGATGAGAACCAGCTGGCTTCAGCTTTCTAAAGCAGTCATGCCGTTCTCCTCTTTCAGGGAAGGGCACATTCAGACAGCAACCGGGACATCCCAGAAAACATGCAAGGCACTGAGTAGCATGGATTCCTCCAGCGACATGCAAGGACTTTACAATCCAGAAAAGCCAGACCAAAATGTCATGGAAGACCTAGTTTGGCTCTTGTCTATCAGCTTGAGAAGTGGCGACAAAGACCATTCTCTAGAAGCGTGGCCCTATGAAAAAAATTAATCTGTATTTTCAGCATTAAGCCAGAAATCACCTTGAGACCTGCTTACTCACATCAAAGTTCAAATGTTGAGAGAAGTGCTTAATCAAGGAGCTGGTGCATGTGATCGCTCTTTCCTGCTCATACATATTTTGGGAGTCAATCCAGAAATGCAAGATTGGAATGCCACAGATGACAGAGTTTGGCTCTTGTCCATCAGCTTGGGAAGTGGCGATGGAGACCATTCTCTTGAAGCGTGGCCCTGTGGAGGAATCCACTTCCAGACGAGACCATCTCTTTTCTCCTCTCATGCAGGAAGGTTCTTCCATTCTCTGTTGATGCTCAACATGTAGGGTGTTCTTCCAGCCCCATGCAAATCTTTCCTTCCTCTTACCTGTTCTTTTTATAAGGGCGGCTTGGGCAACAGCCACAGGGGACAGTGTTCCTACAACTCCCCAAACATGTTTCAAAAGGACCACTTCCTTCCTTCTGCCCCAGTACCTGAGGGTCCTCACGTCTCTCCAGGGATTTGGCCAGAACAAAGTATATGTTGGGGAAAGGCTCCCTCCCTGCAAAGAAAATGGAGCAATCAGCAAGTGCCTGGCTCCCAGCCACGCTAACCCCAGTATGGGGCAGGAGGGGGGACCTGGGAAGGGGCATTTCCTTCTACCTAATCTTATAAGCTGCCCCACCCTGAACTCCTCCGTTCGGGTGTCTGGGCTCTGTCCCGACCGGCCTGGCACAGAAGCAGCAGCCAAATTCTCCCCCGGCTCCGGAATAAGTGTTTTTGATGGGTGGAAACCTTGGCTGCTGCTTCTGCGCCAAACAGGGCCGGGAAGGAGCCATGCCCACATGGAGAAGGGGCAGTGGGGAAGAGGTGCGAGGGACGTCAGCCGGGAACCGCCGGGATGTTGTTCGGTTCTTCATCCCGGGTGCCGGATCTGGAGCCTCATCCCTGGAGGCCTGGCCCTGTGGAGGAAGCAGGATACAGTATGGGCTCTCATGTGAATGGGCTCTCACTGTCTGCAGATTCCCCAATTATTGCATCACCACACCATGCTGCTGGGCAAACTCGCAGGGCATGAAGTTGCTGGTGGCTCCTGAGGTAGTACACCCACTGCCGAGGGTGTCTGGCCAGCTGACCCAGGGAAGGAGGGGGACAGAACAAGCACCCCTGCCATGCTGCCCATGCCCACGTCACCACTGGCTGCCAACGATCTCTGCTCCTGCCTGGGCACATAATACCTCTGGGGTGAGAGGCCTTTGTCTGGGCTCCAGTCCCTCCCGTGATGCAGCGGCTCCCAGGCTGAACCTTCTCCTCTCTGGAAAACAAATGGAGACATCAGCAGGCGCCTGGCTCCCAGGCACAATAGCCCAGTCTGGGGCGGGGGGGGGAACCTGGGAAAGGGGCATTTCCTCCTACCTGATCTTATCAGCTGCCCCAACCTGACCTTCTCCGTACAGGCGTCTGGGCTCCGTCCCGACCGGCCTGGCACAGAGGCAGCAGCCCAAGTCTCCCCCGGCTCCAGAATAACTCTTGAGGTGTTCTTGATGGGGCGAAACCTTGGCTGCTACTTCTGCGCCAAGTAGGGCCGGGAAGAAGCCATGCCCGCATGGAGAAGGGGCAGTGGGAAAGAGATGCGAGGGTTGCCAGCTGGGAACCGCCAGGATGTTCTCTCGCCCTTCATCCTGGGAGCTGGAGCCTCATCCCTGGAGGCCTGGCCCTGTGGAGGCCTGGCTCTGTGCCCATGCCCACGTCCCCATTGGCTGCCAACGATCGCTACTCCTGCCTGGGCACATAATGGCCTGACCCCTGGCTTGGAAGGAGGGGGTGAGGGGCTGGGGCGAGACAGGCCTGCTCCCTCCACCCACTCCAGCACTCAATTGGCATTTCCCCCTACCTGAACTCTGAGCCTTTCCACACTTTGCCTCCCTACGGGGAACTTTGTACTGCCCCCTGTCTCAGTACCTCTGGGGTGAGAGGCCTTTGTCTGGGCTCCAGTCCCTCCCGTGATGCAGCAGCTCCCAGGCTGAACCTTCTCCTCGCTGCAAAACAAACAGAGACATCAGCAGGCGGCTGGCTCCCAGGCACAATAGCCCAGTCTGGGGCGGGGGGGGGGGAACCTGGGAAAGGGGCATTTCCTCCCACCTGATCTTATCAGCTGCCCCAACCTGACCTGCTCTGTACAGGCGTCTGGGCTCCGTCCCGGCCGGCTTGGCACAGAGGCAGCAGCCCAAGTCTCCCCCGGCTCCGGAATAACTCTTGAGGTGTTCTTGATGGGGCGAAACCTTGGCTGCTACTTCTGCACCAAGTAGGACCGGGAAGGAGCCATGCCCGCACGTAGAACGGACGGAGGGTGAGGCAGGCGAGGATCAGGGGCCGGGAACCGCCGTGATGGTCTGTTGTTCTTTGTCCCGGGAGCAGGCGCTGGAGCCTCATCCCTGGAGGTGTGGCCCTGTGGAGGAAGCAGGAAGCATCTGATGAGAAGGGGCTTGGGCGGATGAAAAACTACTGCCCCTTTTTGATGACCCCCCAAAAGAAGTTCCACAAAAACCCCTTCCTTCTGTCCCAGTACCTGATGTTTGCCATGTCCCTCCAGGGATTTCGCCAGTACGATGTAAATGTTAGGGAAAGGCTCCCTCCCTGCAGAGAAAACGGAGGAACCAGCAAGCGACTGGATCCTAGATGATAGCACCAGTCTGACGCATGAGGGAGGGGGGACACAGGAAGGAAGCATTCCTAAAATATGGGGCACTCAGTTGGCATTTCCACTTACCTGAAGTGGGAGCCTTTCCCCCCTCATTCTGGCGGGCCTCTCGCCTGAGGAAGAAACAAGCTGTTATTCTGATTGCTTGGAGGAGTTCAAGATAAATATATAGATGATAATATTTATTATTATCATCTATATATTTAGACATATTTATGGACATATTTTTGAGCCGATTTTGTGCCCCACCCCTCACCTGCGCTCCCGTTGGGGGCCTACCTCACCACCCCCTAGCTACGGCCCTGCCTGTACCACCCGAACAATTTGGAACCCCTCCCTCTTGTTCTTCTGCATAGTTTTAGCCCCCTCTGCAGTGTGGTGCCCAGAGTGAGCGCCCCTGTCGTGCCATCCTAAAACTGCCCCAGCGCAGCCTTGGGAGAGGATCCCACTCCATAAAGAAGACCACAGAGAAACCCTCTCCATAAAACTATAGGGATCTCTAAATCAGGCCTTCCTCCTCCAGCTGGCAAGATCACTGGGAAACCCTTCCCCTGCCACACAAGGTCACAGCATACCTCCGGATTTTGCTGGGTTTCCCTGCACCTCTGGGCTGCTGCTGGGCTTCTTTGGGTTTCCCCAAACCACGGCCCTGCGAAGAAAGAAGGACATTGTACTCTCTAGGGGACAGGGGTCCCGTGGGCCGTCCCCAATGATTTCCTTCAGGGGCACATCGCTCTCAATATCCCCCCCCCCGTCTGCCTTCCCAGCTCCCTCCCTCCCTCACTCTTCCACATCTCTCCTTCTCCTGTTTGGCACAGAGCAGCCCGGAAGCAGCCCATGGGCAGGCAAGCCAGTGGAGGCAGGGCCTTCCTGCGGTGGAGACATAGGGCCCCCGGGGGGAGCAGCCCCCAAACTTCTGTAGGGACAGCCTGAGTGCTGGCGAGGGTGTCTGGCCAGCTGACCCAGGGAAGGAGGGGGACAGAACAAGCACCCCTGCCATGCTGCCCATGCCCACGTCACCAGTGGCTGCCAACGATCGCTGCTCCTGCCTGGACACATAATGGCCAGACCCCTGGCTTGGAAGGAGGGGGTGAGGGGCTGGGGAGAGACAGAGGCAGAAGGCAACGTCTCCCCCAGCTCCGGAATAACTCTGGAGGTGTTTTTGATGGGTGGAAACTTCGGCTGCTGCTTCTGCGCCAAACAGGGCCTGGGAGCCATGCCCACACGGAGAAGGGGCAGTGGAGAAGAGATGCCAGGGTTGCCAGCCAGGAACCGCCGGGATGTTCTCTCGCCCTTCATCCCGGGAGCTGGAGCTGGAGCCTCATCCCTGGAGGCCTGACTCTGTGGAGGCGTGGCTCTGTGCCCATGCAAACGTCCCCATTGGCTGCCAACGATTGCTGTTCCTACCTGGCTTGGAAGAAGGGGGTGAGGGGCTGGGGCGAGACAGGCCTGCTCCCCCCCCCCACTCCAGCACTCAATTGGCATTTCCCCCTACCTGAACTCTGAGCCTTTCCACACTTTGTCCTTCCCCCTGTCCCAGTACCTCTGGGGTGAGAGGCCTTTGTCTGGGCTCCAGTCCCTCCCAGGATGCAGCGGCTCCCAGGCTGAACCTTCTCCTCGCTGCAAAACAAACGGAGACATCAGCAGCCGCCTGGCTCCCAGCCACGCTAGCCCCAGTCTGGAGCAGGAGGGGGGGGACCTGGGAAGGGGCATTTCCTCCTACCTGATCTTATCAGCTGCCCCAACCTGTACTCCTCTGTACAGGCGTCTGGGCTCCGTCTCAGCCAGCCTGGCACAGGGTTAGGGGCCGGGAACCACCACGATGGTCTCTTGTTAATAATCCTGGCTCTGGAGCCTCATCCCTGGGGGTGTGGCCCTGTGGAGGAAGCAGGACATCATATGAGAATGGGCTATGGTGGGCCAAAAACTATGGAAGGACCCCTTTGTTCCCTCTGCCCCAGTACCTGAGGTTCATCACATCTCTCCAGGGATTTGACCAGAGCAAAGTATATGTTGGGGAAAGGCTCCGTCCCTGCAAAGAAAATGGAGACATCAGCAGGCTCCTAGCTCCCAGCCACGCTAGCCCCAGTCTGGGGCAGGAGGGCGGGGGACCTGGGAAGGGGCATTTCCTCCTACCTGATCTTATAAGCTGCCCCAACCTGTTCTCCTCCCTACGGGCGTCTGGGCACCGTCCCGGCCGGCCTGGCACAGAGGAAGCAGCTTACCTGATCTTTGCAGCTCTCCCCACTTGGCCTCCGTACGGGTGTCTGGGCTCTGTCTTGACTGACCTAGCACAGAAGCAGAAACCAAAGTCCCCTCCTTCTCTGAAATAACTCTGGAGGTGCTTTTGATGGGTGGAAACCTTGGCTGCTGCTTCTGCGCCAAGTAGGGCCGGGAAGGAGCCATGCCCACACGGAGAAGGGGCAGTGGGGAAGAGGTGCGAGGGTTGGCAGCCCGGAACCGCTGGGATGTTGTCTGGTTCTTCATCCTGGGAGCTGGAGCTGGAGCCTCATCCCTGGAGGCCTGGCCCTGTGGAGGAAGCAGGATACAGTATGGGCTCCCATGTGAATGGGCTCTCACTGTCTGTGCAGATTCCCCAATTATTGCATTGCCACACCATGCTGCTGGGCAAACTCGCAGGGCATGAAGTTGCTGGTGGCTCCTGAGTTTTTAATGCTCGCAGTTGTACTCTGTGTCCATCTGGGAACTGTAACGTCACACGCGAGCTGAGACCAGGAATAGCCAGTGGTGGTATAGGCGCAGTGTTGTCCCAGAGGATACATATGGGAAATGCCAGGGAAGCCAGAAGTCTAAACTGACAGATTAGTTCTTTCAGCAGGACTCAGGGGACCACCCTGGACCCTCAGCCTTTCGCTGTTGCCTCCTTGTCTCAAATTAAAGAGTTTAAGGAACCTCTTTTCAAAGGGTCACACGCAGTGATGGTGGAAAGAAATAATACAAAATAAATCTCACTACGCTTCTGCCCTGTGCAAGCTAAAATCTTCTAGAGACCTTTCCCTTGAAACCATAGGCTGTGTACCCACCATAGCTTTGGGGCTCATCCCCACTTCCCCTTGGGTCGTGTGCCCAGCAAGCGCAGGTGTGTTAACAGATTTGCCCTTTGCTAGACGGGCCACCCTGGTTTGCAAAAGTCAGCCCAGGAATTCCTTGTCTGGCATAGTTGTGCAGCCTGTACTTTCATTGATATCCCAATTAATGAAAAATCTACCTTTTGTGTATTTCTGGGGTTTGGGGGGGTCTCCGGCAAATGTATAACACCACTTTGCCTGCACAGTTTTTAATGCCACTGTTGATGTGAACCGATGCATGATTATAAAGTAAATAAAGCTTATTTTTAAAGTTCCCATGTTGATGCCTGATTCTTTCTTAAGTGGGGCAAAGGGAGGGAAGGCAGCTAGCTTCATGTCTGGACACGCTCAAAACAAGGTTTTGCAGCCTGATCCCTATCCTTTTAAGTTTGCTGTCAAGGATGGAATTTTAAAACTCTGTTTTTAAAGAACCAGGTGGCAACCCTTCTTTAGGTATACAGAATCCACACTTTGAATTGTTCTAGCAAACGTACTGGGAGCCACCGTAGATCCTTTAGGACCGCTGTTCTGTGGTCTTGCCAGCTGCTCCCAGTCTAGCTGTTGCTACATTTGCTGGCTCTTCTCAGATATGCCTGAGCCAATCTGATCTGAGGGGAATCCCTTCCTGTCCTCCAATATATGGTCATCTGTTAGAGCTTGAGCAGAACCAAACCCCACCTCCCAGGCGTCCCCCTTGAAGGCAAGGCACAATCCTGGGACACCCTCCCCAACTCAAGAAAGGGGCATCTGAGCTCCTCCGACCTTCCTGGTTCCTCCTTATAACTGAGTTCCTAGGACTCCACGGATCTCTGCTAATGGGAGCTGTTCCCAGAGCCCCTAACAAACTACAGTTCCCAGGATCATTGGGGGGAAGACACCTGCTTTTTAGACCAGGGATGAGGAACCTGCAGCTTCCTCACGCCCATTTCCTTGGAACCAGGAACAGGAAGCTGAAGTGCTTCTTCTAACAGGATGATTGCAGGGAGCAGAAGTGCTTTTCTTCAGCCAGAATTCTCCGCAACTCCAATCCAGCACCTTAAAAAAATTATTATTATTATTATTATTATTATTATTATTATTATTATTGCCCAACTTTCCCTCTGCTTTTCCCCTTCTGGCCGGGAAAAGAGTCTCCCCCCCCCCCCCGTCAATGCAGCTAAGATGTCTTGCTGCTGCATGCCCAGGGAAGGGCCGCCCTTGCCCGCTGCAGTGGACACCTCGTGTGTAAAGAGAGGGATGCTGATTGGGAAGCAGTGCAAGAAGAAGCGGTCAGCTTCTGGGATGTTGATTTCTGGACGTCTTGCAGCTGTGTGGATGCAGGAATGGGTAGGCAGGAGCCCTGGTCCATTTCTGGGAAAGAAATAAAGCTGCCATTCGGGGAAATCTTTATCAGCAGCACCTACAATGTCACAGCGTGGTGAATAAGACTTGGGAATACAGTGGTACCTCGGGTTAAGTACTTAATTCGTTCCGGAGGTCCGTTCTTAACCTGAAACTGTTCTTAACCTGAAGCACCACTTTAGCTAATGGGGCCTCCTGCTGCCACCGGAGCACGATTTCTGTTCCCATCCTGAAGCAAGGTTCTTAACCTGAGGTACTATTTCTGGCTTAGCAGAGTCTGTAACTTGAAACGTATGTAACCTGAAGCATATGTAACCAGAGGTACCACTGTACTGAGAAATGTTACTCAGAGTAAACTGGAGGGGAATCAGAGTAACAGGCTGGGGTGCAGTGGGGAGGGAAAGTGGGCATGATGGAAAAGCTCCAAATTGATGCATGACTGCCGGAGGTATAATGCAGACTTAAGATAAGCATCGTTTTATGGAATTCAATGTTGAATAGAATAGAATAGAATAGAATAGAATAGAATAGAATAGAATAGAATAGAATAGAAACAACCAATTTGGGCAACATCTTTGGGGAAAGGGTGGTCTCCAATCCTAATCTGGAGGCTGTCTTCAACCTGGAAATAAATTCCAACAGTTCCATGGGGTTTCCTTCCAAGGAAAACGTGCCTGGATTGGGGACCTCAATGGCTAGCAGAGGTCAGCATACTTTATCAGCAGGGGGCCAGTTCACTTTCCCTCAGTCCTTGTGGGGGGCCGGACTATATTCTGGAAAAGAAAATAAAGGTACAAATTCCTATGCCCCACAAATAACCTAGAGATGCATTTTAAATAAAAGGACACATTCTACTCATGTAAAAACACGCTGATTTCTGGACCATCCGCTGGCCAGATTTAGAAGGCGATTGGGCCAGATCCGGCCCCCGGGCCTTAGTTTGCCTACCCATGGGCTAAAGCCATTTGTGTTTGTGGAAATACTTCTGCTCTGAGACCTTCCAGAGAAATTACTGGTCTGTGTATACTACAGTGGTACCTCGGTTTACACACGTTTCCAATCCTGATCTGGAGGCTGTCTTCTACTTGGAAATAAATTCCAACAGTTCAATGGAGTTTCCTCCCAAGTAAAATGTGCATGGATTGGGGGCTTCAATGGCTAAAGCCATTTGTGTTTGTGGAAATACTGCTGCCCTGAGACCTTCCAGAGCAATTGCTGGTTAGTGTAGGATAATTAATAATAATAATAATAATAATAATAATAATAATAATAATAATAATAATAGTTATTTGTACCCTGCCCTGGTTGTGCTCTCTAAGTACTCTCCACACCAAACAATCTCTGAGTTTCTTTCAAGTGCAGCCCTACCAGTGATTGTGCAAAAACATTTAATGCCATTTTTGTTAAGGTGTGAAACCTAAGACGCTGGCAAGTTAGCAATGTCATGTGACTTTAAGTAGTCAAGCTCGTTAAGTTGTTAAGTTGCTCAGTATATAAAGAGTGTTTGTTTTCTCTGCCTGGGGGGCGTGAAGCAAAAATGTCTGAAAGCTCCGGAGGTGTTTCTGTTATTTTTCTGCAATAAACCTGTCTTTGGAAAGACAGGCTTCCCTGTGTCGTTATTTCTTTGCTGCTGAGACTTTGAAGCTTGTACTGCAACAAGAATCTCTGCACTGGACTTAATTAATGCTCTGCGAAGACAACTGTTGCTGGTGGCGCAGCGGAAGCGTTTACTGGACCAGTACACAGACTCTCTTAATTTTAAAACTGGCAAGAAAAGATGGTTGGGGATCAAACTGAGCCCATCTGCATAACTCCTCCTTTCGCAGAACATTCTGATTCTGTTCAGGTGCACTGTAAGTTTGTTCCGTCTGGGCATTCCAAGGATGTGAAAGCCCCACCCACAACCCCCAAAATTCTTATTCAGCAACCTGTCTGGTGTCTGAGACTTTATCAGGCGTTGTCCACACAATTTCAAGTTTTCAAAGACCACAAGGACTAGAAATCTGCCTTTTATTTATTTATATTTTTTTAAAAAAGGTAAGATTAGCAGTAAGCTGGATTTTGTACCCTATTATACCTTCTGTTGGGACGCGGGTGGCGCTGTGGGTTAAACCACAGAGACTAGGACTTGCTGATCAAAAGGTTGGCGGTTCAAATCCCCGCGATGGGGTGAGCTCCCGTTGCTCGGTCCCTGCTCCTGCCAACCTAGCAGTTCAAAAGCACATCAAAGTGCAAGTAGATGAATAGGTACCGCTCCGGCGGGAAGGTAAACGGTGTTTCCGTGCGCTGCTCTGGTTCTCCAGAAGCGGCTTAGTCATGCTGGCCACAAGACCCAGAAGCTGTACGCTGGCTCCCTCAGCCAATAAAGTGAGATGAGCGTCGCAACCCCAGAGTTGGCCACGACTGGACCTAATGGTCAGGGGTCCCTTTACCTTTGCCTTTATACCTTCTGTAGTTTTTGTTGTTTTGTACATCAGTTGCCTGGGGACGCGGGTGGCGCTGTGGGTAAAACCACAGTGCCTAGGACTTGTCGATCGCATTGTCGGCGGTCCGAATCCCCACGGTGGGGTGAGCTCCCGTCGTTCAGTCCCAGCTCCTGCCCACCTAGCAGTTCAAAAGCACATCAAAGTGCAAGTAGATGAATAAGTACCGCCTTATAGCGGGAAGGTAAATGCCGTTTCCGTGTGCTGCGCTGGTGCTGGCTCGCCAGAGCAGCTTCGTCACGCTGGCCACGTGACCCAGAAGTGTCTCCGGACAGCGCTGGCCACCGGCCTCTTAAGTGAGATGGGCGCACAACCCTAGAGTCTGTCAAGACTGGCCCGTACGGGCAGGGGTACCTTTACCTTTACATCAGTTGCAACATGAACACAATTCTACACAGACACACACAATGGCAAGGCGTGTTGTTTTAAAATCCTAATGTGCCTGCCACGATGGTGGTGTTTCAAAAACATCCAAGAGTGCAACATGCTGCATTTGCCTCAAACCCTTGTCTTTTATTCTGTTCTTCCCTCGTTGAAGAACTCTTCATAGTCTTGGGATTTCACTTTTGGCGGATTTCAAAAACAATGAACTCTCAGCACTGGCAAGTACATGCAGAACTGCAGGCATTATTCAGAATTGGGCATTTGCTTAATAATAATAATAATAATAATAATAATAATAATAATAATAATTTATGCCCTGCCATCTGGCTGGGTTTCCCCAGCCACTCTGGGTGGCTTCCAACCAAATATTAAAACAATACAGCAATTGTTTGAATGCAGACACAGAGCCACAAAATATAGCCACCAAGCAGTGCATAGTGAGCATCAAGTGAGGCTTCACACAACCACTTAGCCACGTAATAGCAATGGGTGCAAATCGTGGACAGGAATTGCAATTTCTCAATTGCATGCTGTAGCTCCAGCAGGTCAGGTGAACCTGTGTTAACCCTGCAATTACCTGTGTGCTAACAGAGCAATTTAAAGGAAAGCTTTCTGGGCTGTGTACAACAGACAGAACATAAAAATGCGGAAATACACAGGATCCTTATTTGCAGTGGGTAAGGTGCAGCCATGGCAGAAACCTGTATCTCCACCAGCTGGCCTCCTTTTTAGTTGTTTTCTCGCTGCGTCATTCATCCGTCTTGACATCCAGGTAACATCAACAGCTAGAAGCCAAGTCAGGAGAGTAGGCAGGGGAAGAGAGATCAAGGATTCTGGAAGAAAGAGGGACCTCAAGCAGTTGTGGAAGTTGTGCTGGGACCCGTTGGGTTGCCTCACAAGTCTGGATAATGCATTATTTTTGAAGAGGATACCTGGATTAATCAAATCAAATACCTTTCTTGGCATCACAGTATAAAACATTTCAAGTCACTGGGATAATTAAAAGGACAGGGGTGAAGCTGTTGAGGGTCATAAGGTAACACTGTGATCGTGTGCACTTAGATATTCTGCTTCTCCCTGTCTGTTCCCTGAAAGGATGGGCCTTTTGGGTAAGATTGTGGCTAAAAAGGAGGCTACTAAAAAAAAAATGGAAATTGCAAGAAATACCAACAATAGAAGAATGGCAGATGAAGATGATGGACTTTAAAGCCCTATACGGCCTAGGACCCTCGTACCTACGGGACCGCCTCTCCTGGTATGCCCCACAAAGAAACCTACGGTCTGCAAATAAAAACATCCTGAAGGTCCCAGGCCTCAGAGAGGTTAGGCTGGCCTCAACTAGAGCCAGGGCCTTCTCGGCTGCGGCTCCAATCTGGTGGAACGCTCTGTCACAAGAGACTAGGGCCCTGCGGGACCTGACATCTTTCCGCAGGGCCTGCAAGACAGAGTTGTTCCACCAGGCCTTTGGTCAGGGCGCAGCCTGACTCCCTCCTCTGGCAACCTGCACAGAGTTTTGCTTAATGGTTGCCATCAACTTGATTTTAATTAATTTTTATAATGAAATATTTTTAGAATGTTGGTTTATTTGATTGTTTGATTATTTGATTGTTGTTAGCCGCCCTGAGCCCGGCTTCGGCTGGGGAGGGCGGGATATAAATAAAATTTTTTATTATTATTATTATTATTATTATTATTATTATTATTATTATTATTATTTTCGGAGCTGGCTGACCTGACTGGAAGAATCTGCGACCAGAAAGAGGAGGAAACACTGGAAGACTGGAAGAAATTTAAAAAATATTTAGTGAGATACTGTAATATAAGATAATTAGGAAATCCCTAGAAGTAACAGATTAGGCTAAGGGATAGAAAAAGATTAAAAATAAAGATTATTATGGATGACAATTGGAAGGAAGGTTAAGAAGTTTGTAATGAAAGAAGATACTGATGTTATAAATATGAATTTGGGAACTGCTAAATATGTAATATGATGAAATCCAGATTGGAGGATGTCGAGGAAGTCTTTTAGCAATGTAAATACACCAGGGAATAAGAAGAAAAAATCTTCTTTTATTTTGTGTGTTTTTATTGTTGTTAAGTTTTTATATTGTGTCAAATGTAATCTTTTCTTTTGTGTTTTTGTCTATGTGTTATAAGAGAAAACTAATATATATTTTATTTTTATTATTATTATTATTATTATTATTATTATTATTATTATTATTAAAAACAGAGGCTACTAAAGCAGTGATATCTTTGTCCCGATCTGCCAGGAGAAACCTCATTTGACTTCTTCTCGGAGTTCTAGGCTGGAAGTCCAACATTTTGCTCAGCATCAGTTGGTGAGGTCTGCTGTGTAAAGGGCAATCTAAGAGAATGTGGTCCATTGAATCAATACCTGGATTATAAGTACGCCAATTGAACACTCATGACCTGATGCATTATTATCAAGCTGCGTCACAAGCTGGACACGGAGCTGCTTTCAGAATATCACTGAGGTGAGTAGCATAGCATTTTGGATCAGGGTGTCACAATCCCAGAAGCGTCAATTCAGAAAGCTGAATTCAAGGGACGCGATAACTGAAACCAGCTCTGGCCACGTGGTGGCAGCAAAATACACTTTTTGAAATCATCTGCATTACATCGTAGGATGGATTGTCACTAACTAAATGAATACTTGTCATTTGAAAGGCTTCAGAAGGGCAAGAAGCAGGTTTTAATTTTTGTTGGGGATCTATCAATACCTGCCTTTGATTGTATTAGGTAAAAATTTTACCTGGACATCTGCCGTGCTCCATGACAGAACAATCATCCTGGATAGCTCAGTCGGTAGAGCATGAGACTCTTAATCTCATGGTTGTGGGTTCAGGCCCCACATTGGGCAAAAAGATTCCTGCACTGCAGGGGGTTGGACTAGATGATCCTTGTGGTCCCTTCCAGCTCCACAATTCTGCGGTCCCTTCTATGCCCATATACTCTGAGACTAAAGGTTTAGTTGTACCAGTTTATTTCCAGTTCGATTTCCCCCTTGCGGTCTGGAGTGGACTCCCTTATTTCAACCCCAGACACTTTTGAAGAATTGTTCCACTAATTCTTTGAATTCTCTCTCCTTATTTTGATTTAATTTGGGAAGTATTCTTGCTCTGGTGAGAGTCTTAGAGGCTGTGTGCTGATGAGCTTATCTCTCCCTCTAGTGCCAGTGCTCATTCCCCAAAGTGCAACAGCTCAAACTCTTCAGAGCTTGCGTTGCCCCAGCAGGGAGCTCAGGTTTTTGTGTGTGTGTTTGCATTTATAGAAAATTTTATTCATTGTTTTTAAAAGATGGCATGTCAAGTCATCAAGCACAAGGAAAGAAAGATCAGACAGCAAATACTTGGGTCATATATGGCAAAGAACAAGAACATTCAATCTAAAATGTCCCCTTTCTATAGACTTTCTAATGTCTACAGTTCCACAGTTGCAGACATGAAACAGTAATTGCCCTGAATAAAGATATTTCCTGATTTTTTTTTTAAAAAATACCCAGTTACAAGACATTACTGACAGTAAACACAGAACAAAAGTAATATATTTAAGTATTTAATGTGCCTTGTTTTCATCAAGGTAGGTAAGAGATAAAGGTAAAGGTAAAGGTACCCCTGCCCGTACGGGCCAGTCTTGACAGACTCTAGGGTTGTGCGCTCATCTCACTCTACAGGCCGGGAGCCAGCGCTGTCCGCAGACACTTCCAGGTCACGTGGCCAGCGTGACAAGCTGCATCTGGCGAGCCAGCGCAGCACACGGAACACCGTTTACCTTCCCGCTGGTAAGCGGTCCCTATTTATCTACTTGCAACCAGGGGTGCTTTCGAACTGGTAGGTTGGCAGGCGCTGGGACTGAACGACGGGAGCGCACCCCGCTGCGGGGATTCGAACCGCCGACCATGCGATCGGCAAGTCCTAGGAGCTGAGGTTTTACCCACAGTGCCACCCGTGTGTATCAAAACAAGCACTGTACCACTACCGTTTAATATGGTTTACTTGTACCTACAGGGACACAGGTAAGAAACATTTCCATGAACAGAAGGATGGAGAATGTGTGCATTATAAGAAACCAAGTTTGTGTTCAACCAAAAGATGAGGATCTCCCATTCCTTCACTCTGTGCCGGGTCGTTCAGAATATCCTCAAAACCAATGCAGTCACAGTTGCCTTTCCAGATATCCAGGAACAAGTTAGAACTAGGAAGGAAAGGAAGATGCTGGAGGAGCTTCACTGCTTGGAATTCCATCTGCAGCTTCAGTGGTGCATGCAGCCCCGGAATATTTCTCAGAGTAGAAAAATTCATTTTATCTTGATTTAACGAAAAAATTATTTGATTGTTCGAAAGGATGAACAGGGAAAAGTTTGCTCTTTTGTAAAGCCTCTATTTATCACATCACAGCTTTCAAATGCTCCAGCAGCTGAAAAATCAGAAACTGGAATACAGTCTTTCAGTTGAGATCCAAACGCTCTGGAATTCATCTTTGCACCGTCACCCAATGCCTCTTCCTTCTGCCAGCCAGCAGGGAGCTCGTTAACGGCATCGCCGGGGAATCCTCAAGCTGTTCCTTTTTATTAAAAAAGCAGGGGGGAAAGGTTAGTGGTCAAGGACAATGGGAGTTGTAGTCAAGCAACCCCTGTAGGAAAGCCTCCAGTTCCCAAGCTCATCTTATTAATGTAAGCCTTTTTTCAGAACTGCCTCCACAGCATGAACACTTACGCTCAACTTGTAGAGGGTTCTCCGCACCCTATGCAAATCTTTCCTTCCTCTTACCTGTTCTATTTATAAGGGCGGCTTCAGCAGCAGCCACAACAGTGAAGACAGGAGATCCAGGAAGAAAGAAGCAGGGGAGAACTCGACACTAAGAACTACTTTGAGGGGAGAATCCCTGAACATGTGAATGGGCTGTGACAGACCAAATGCCAGGGACAGAACGTCCCCTCAGCTGCCCATCCAGCTGTCACACCCACCCCAGGGACTTAAAGCCCATCCCACTGTGGAGCTCACAAGAGCTGCTTTTCGGCAGGAACAATCAGATGACCAGGAGATGCAGCAGAAGAGCATCTCTGACTGCATGGCTTTAAAAGAGGACTTCCTGTTTGTCTGCCATGGCGATCGCCTGTGCCAATTACACTGGAGCCCTTCTGTGCTGGTAATAGAGGATAATATGGGAGTAATTATCATCCTAACCCCCCTGGGGTTGGGGGGGGGCTCTCCACCTGCAGATCATCCGATACCTGCTGTCCATCCAGAAGGAAGAGGGGGCAGGGGGAGCTGGGTGTACACCGCACGGCTGTGGCAACTCTCCCAAGCCGGCGCCACGAGCAGAGAACACCTGCTTTTTAAGATACAAATTTGGACTTAATTAAGAGGCATGCCCTGAACCAGCAGAGACAAAATAACTTGCTAATTTAATGAGCCACTGAGAAGGAACTGATCTGGGGAAAGAGTTTAATCATGACCAAAATACAATGGCTTGAAAATGTAAGGGGATGCTATCTTAATTACGAAACGGACTGGTGAAATTTTGACTATGAGTCTGGCAATGATCATTAAGGGAAAGATGAAAGGAATTCCTGATGGCACTATCATTTTAGCGTGGAGGTATCATCTCATTAAGGGCTGGAAGAAGTCCAAGAGGACAGTTCTGGATATCTGCCTGGGATTAATGGCGGACAACGACGCAGTTAAAATATCTCTTGAGAACAGAAAATGAAACTAAAGATCACTGAGGAGCAGAAACAACAGTACAAAGGACTGGCCCACTTGTTGAAATAATTGATGGATTAATTGTATAGCCCCAGGGGGAGGCGAGCCTTTTTTAATTCTCTTTTGATATATATGTATTTGCAGTTTTACCTGGTTAACCTCTCCCAAAAGGCAATGACTTGAAATACACAAGTGGGTTTGAAAGAACTCTGCTGCTGTTCCCTCAGTGGAAGGAAGGAAAAAATCCTGGATTAGAGATACTTTGTTTTTGCAGAGGTACCAGGATGTTGGGAGATGAGACAAAGCTATGAAGGGGAATTCTGGAGAGCTGCCCTGAGCTAATGGTGTCTTTCTGTATGGGATCTGGCGTATATTGGCTCCTGATGGCAGAAACTGAAAATGGAATTGCAGGAAGCGGATAATATTAGGGGAAATATTTCACCAGAACTATGAAGACGAAAGTTTGAACAGACCAGTGGTTGTAAACATAAATGAAAATTAAGTGAAGAAGTAACATCGGAATGGTTTATTGACTAATTAAGAAATGCAATGTGATATTAAATTATTAGCACTCCATGAAATTCAGAGCATGGGAAGTCACACAAAGATATATCATTTGACAATATATTTGGCTTTCTTATTGTACAGTGGTACCTCGGGTTAAGTACTTAATTCGTTCTGGAGGTCTGTACTTAACCTGAAACTGTTATTAACCTGAAGCACCACTTTAGCTAATGGGGCCTCCTGCTGCTGCTGTGCCGCCGGAGCACCATTTCTGTTCTCATCCTGAAGCAAAGTTCTTAACCTGAAGCACTATTTGTGGGTTAGCGGAGTATGTAACCTGAAGCGTATGCAACCTGAGGTACCACTGTATAGTAATTTGGAATGTTTTAATGTGGTTCTTATTGGATCGTTAAATTGGAAAACTCAATAAAATATTATTTTTAAAAAAGAGCATTAGGCGAATTATGTCACAGACCTTGAGAGGCACCAAAAGAGCATCTCTGACTGCATGGCTTTAAAAAAGGATGAGGCGACTTAACGGAGGAGAGGGCGGTCAAAGGCTACTAGTCCTGATGGAGGCAAGAATGCTTCAGAAAAGCCATTGCAGGAAGCCCCAGGTGGGCAGAGGCTCTTCCACTTAAATCCTGCTTGCGGCTTTCCCACACACATCTGGGTGGCCCCTAGGAGAGGAGGCTGGACCAGAGGGGCCCTTGGCCTGACCCTGCAGGCCCTTCTTGTGCATTTCCTAAGGCCCCCTTCCTTTCCCCTGTCCCAAGTGTCCTCCGTCTGGGCTCCAGTCCCTCCCGGGATGTTGGAGCTCCTAAGCTGCATCTCTCCCTCACTGCAAAGCAAACGGAGACATCAGCCCCCCTGCCATGCTGTCCATGCCCACATCATCACTGGCTGCCGACGCTCGCTGCTCCTACCTGGGCACATAATGGCCTGACCCCTGGCTCAGAAGGAGGGGGTGAGGGGCTTGGGCGAGACAGGCCCGCTCTCCACCGCACCCCAGCCCTGTTTCACTCAGGTTGGGGGCCACAACCTCCTGGCACAGGTGGGGAATGGATTTCCCATGGAATCAACTTACCACGACTTCCAAGATGCCAGATCTGGCGGCCTCCCCTTCTTCCTCACGGTGCCACAGCAGCCGCTGTGGCCTGCTGGGCTTAGGACCTAGGAGACAGAAAGAAGCCCCTCTTCACCACATGCCCATGGCAATGTCGACTGGGCTACTGATCCTAAGCCCAGCCCAGCTTCAGGTCCCCCACCAGGTGCCCCCTTCTAGAACCCACCGCTCTCAACACTTTCAACTGCCTCCCCCCCCCCAACATTTAAACAACTCCCTTTCCAAGCCTCCTCCAATATTCTCTCTCCACCAGAATTCCAGTCTCTCTCTCTCTCTGTTCCTCCCTCCCTCCCTGCTTGACATTCCCTTTGGAATTCTAATAGCATCACCTTAATTGTAGTACAGTGGTACCTCGGGTTACATACACTTCAGTTTACATACGCTTCAGGTTACAGCCACCGCTAACCTAGAAATAGTGCTTCAGGTTAAGAACTTTGCTTCAGGATGAGAACAGAAATCATGCTCCAGCGGCGCGGCGGCAGCAGGGGGCCCCATTAGCTAAAGTGGTGCTTCAGGTTAAGAACAGTTTCAGGTTAAGTACGGACCTTCAGAATGAATTAAGTACTTAACCTGAAGTACCACTGTACTGCAGAAACAGAGGAAGAGGATGTTTGTTGCTGTTGTTTAGTCGTTTAGTCGTGTCCGACTCTTCGTGACCCCATGGACCAGAGCACGCCAGGCACTCCTGTCTTCCACTGCCTCCCGCAGTTTGGTCAAACTCATGTTGGTAGCTTCAAGAACACTGTCCAACCATCTCTTCCTCTGTCGTCCCCTTCTCCTTGTGCCCTTCATCTTTCCCAACATCAGGGTCTTTTCCAGGGAGTCTTCTCTTCTCATGAGGTGCCAAAGTATTGGAGTCTCAGCTTCAGGATCTGTCCTTCCAGTGAGCACTCAGGGCTGATTTCCTTAAGAATGGATAGGTTTGATCTTCTTGCAGTCCATGGGACTCTCAAGACTCTCCTCCAGCACCATAATTCAAAAGAGGAAGAGGGTACAGATGGGAATCCCAAAGTCTAAACTCAGAGACCCTGGCTTATGTTTCGCAGGAGGACTCAGGATCCAGCCTGGACCTCAACCTTTCACGGTTGCCTGCCCATGTCATATTAAAGATTGTAAGGCCCTTGGGGCAGGAACCTTATTATCAAGGGTCACACGCATAGATGTTGCAAAGAAAGAATACAAAATAAATATCACTAGGCTCCTGCCCTCTGCAAGCTGAAGCCTGCTAGACGCATTTCCCTTAAAACCAAAGGCTGTGCACAAACCATCCATTTGGGGCTCCAGCAGCATGAAAAGGAGCTATGTCTGCAGAGCTGCATTGCTGGCAGGCAGGGACTCGGACCTTAGAAAGACAACTGGCAGAGAGGGCTCTGTGTGAGGTCCCTTTCCCTGCTCTCCTGGAGAGAAAGGAGCATATTGCACCCCTCTCTCTTCTTTTGACCCAGGTTGGATGCAGACATGCCTCTTCCACATGTCCCAGGTGTTGGCCCTGGGGGCTACAGTTGAGGACCTGCCAAGCTGTCAACATCTGTGGAGATGTCAAGCTAGGGAGCCAAGACACATGTACTTGTAACAGGTAATAATAATAATAATAATAATAATAATAATAATAATAATAAACAATAAATTTATTTCTCTCCACTCATCTCCTCTGGGCCTTAGAGCTCCTCCTACCTTCACAGTTCCTTCTCATTATAGCTGATGGGCACAATTGTCTCAGTAAGTCTCCCACCATCATCTGAAAGGCACCCCTCTTGCAGGGCCATATAAGGCTTGCATGCAAAGCAGCACTTTGTGACATCAGCTGGCAAAGAGGGGCCAGGCTGCTGGGTTGCCAGGCAGCTGAATTAAGAACAATAAAATCAGGGGGGTCAAAGAGTGCTGGGATGAGGCCCCCGTGGGTCTGGCCATAGTGTGCTGCTGGGGTGTGTGGCTGTGCCTCTCCTGGTTCTGCATCTTGCTCCCGATCCCCTTCCTTTGGCTGCTTGATGGTAGAGTTGGAAGCGATGCCAAGGGTCATCTAGTCCAACCCAAACAATGGCAGGATCCAACTGCAGAGCTTTGAGAAATTAAAAAACAAAGTCCGAGACTGGCTTCATTATTTTCAGATAATGGAGGCTTACAATTTGGACAAGAAAATTGGCTTCCAGGTGGAAAAATCTAAATTAGAAACAGAAGTGCTAGAACCTAAAACTAAAATTATGTCAAAAATGTATAACTTGCTGCTGAAATGGAATACACAGGATGAAACGGTTAAGTCAGCTATGATTAAATGGGCACAAGATGTTGGACATAATACTATGTTTGCTGACTGGGAACAGTTATGGACCACTGGTATGAAATTTACGGCATGTAATGCCTTAAGAGAGAATATTATGAAAATGATATACAGGTGGTACATGACCCCAGTCAAGCTTGCAAAAATATATCATTTGCCCGATAATAAATGCTGGAAATGTAAGGAGGTTGAAGGTACATTCTTTCACCTTTGGTGGACGTGCCCAAAGATTAAGGCTTTCTGGGAAATGATTTATAATGAAATGAAAAAGGTATTTAAGTATACCTTCCTGAAAAAACCAGAGGCTTTTCTCTTGGGCATAGTCGGCCATTTGGTGCCAAAGAAGGACAGAACTTTTTTTATGTATGCTACAACGGCAGCAAGAATACTTATAGCAAAGCACTGGAAGACCCAAGATCTACCCACTCTGGAAGAATGGCAGATGAAGTTGATTGACTGTATGGGACTGGCAGAAATGACCGGCAGAATCCGCGACCAGGGAGAAGAGTCAGCAGAAGAAGATTGGAAGAAATTTAAGGACTATTTACAGAAATACTACAAAATTAATGAACTCTGAAAAGATGTTGGATTGAACTTTTGTGGTCTCTAGCTGTTATGATAAAGATAATAGGGATTAAAATTGTTTAAGTCACTAAATTTAAAAAAGTTGAGTGGAAAATAAGGTGTTATTTTAAAAGGAATGTTAAGAGATTAGGATTTGCTGGATTAACAAGTTGAATTAGAAAACAAGAAGGGGAGGTATGAGGAAGTCAAAGAAACATGTTATTGAAAAATTGTTATTGAAATTGACTTGTTTTTAATATTTTTCTTTTTCTTTTTCTTTTTGTGTTTATATAAAATTGGAAAATCTAATAAATATTTATAAAAAAAAAAGACAATGGCAGGATCCTGCCCACAGCCAGCCGTGGCTGGGCTCCAAACTCTGACCATCTTCTTACCAGCCAGATGCACTGACCCCTTGCAATTCTGCTTGGGGTGGAGAAAGGGGCCAGAGAAATGTTTTGTCCTCAATATCTCAAGGGCCGTCACAGGGAGGAGGGAGGAAGCTTGTTTTCTCCTGCTCCAGAGTCCCTCAAGACCTGAAGCCATGGGTTCAAGTTACAAGTAAGGAGATTCCGACTCAACTTCAGGAGGAACTTTCTGACAGGAAGAGCTGTTTGACAGTGGGAAGAAATCCCTCCAGAGAGTGGTAGACTCTCCTTCCTTTGAGGTTTTTGAGCACAGGTGGGATGGTCATCTGCCATGGATGATTTAGCTGAGATTCCTGCATTGCAGGGGTTGGTCTAGATGACCCTCGGGTCCCTCCCAACTCCACAATTCTTTGATCCTATGATTTAAAGTGCACCCAATGAGAATTTAAAGCACATTTAAAGCACATGACGTCCCCCAAATGATCCTGTGCATTGCAGCTTTCCTCTCGCAGAACTGCAATTCCCAGAACCCCTGAAAACTACAATTACCAGGATCATTTAGGGCAGTGTTCCCCAACCTTGGGCCTCCAGCTGTTTTTGGACTACAACTCCCATCATCCCTCGCTAGCAAGACCAGTGGTCAAGGATAATGGGAATTGTAGTCCAAAAACAGCTGGAGGCCCAAGGTTGGGGAACACTGATTTAGGGGATGACATCTGCTTTTTAGAACATGGAGCAGAACCTACAGCTCACTTCCCCCAATTTCCTAGGATCCAGGAATGGGAAGCTCAAGTGCTTCTAACAGGATGACTTGACAGAGAAGGCTTTAGTGGGATTCCCCCCCTAATCTATAACAATATTGCGCATAATATTGTAACTAAGGTAATTTTATTAGAATTCCCAAGGGAATGTCAAGCAGGGAGGGGGGAAGAGAGAGTGTGGAATTCTGGGGGAGAGTGACGATTGGAGGAGGCTTTGAAAGCCAGTTTGAATGTTGGTGGGGAGCCAGTTGAGAGTCGGTTGAGAGCGGTGGGTTCTGGAGGGAGGAGGTCAGCTGGGGTGGGCAGCTATTCAGCTTAGGATCAGTATGAGAGTCCTTTGATGGTGGCCAAAAAGGAACAGAGGCACAGAGATGGACTGTGAGTCTCCCATGGAGGCCGGGGAATGTGGTAGTCCCATGCCCAGTGAAGAGGGGCTCTGCCAGCTGCCCAGGAATAGAATAGCCTCAATTTAGGAGGGCCACAGAGCCAGGCTTGGCTTGTATTCCTAATGCCCAGATGACTCACACCACCCCCTCCAATTACCTAGAAAGCAGCCTTATAGACCAGATTATTGTCTTCCCAAGCAACTTAAAAATGTAATGTGGTGGTCAACGAAAGAAATTTAAAGACTCTCTCAAGGCAAATCTAAAAGAAATGTAGTTTAAACAATTGGGAAACACTGGCGTGCGAGCTCTCCAATTAGAGAACAGCCTTTACCAATGGTGTCATGGACTTTGAAGACACTCGAACTCAGGGCAAAAGGGAGAAACAAGTTAAGAGGAAGGCACGCTTGGCAAACCCTCACCGTGATCAGCTCCCACCCAGAAACCTATGTCCCCACTGTGGAAGGAAGTGTGGATCCAGAATTGGCCTCCACAGTCCATTATGGACTCACTGTTAAGACCGTGTTCATGGAAGACAATCTTACTCGGCTAAGAGTGATCACCAAAGAAGAAGATGATAGATTTGGGGTCTACGGCCAATTTCACAGCCTTCATGGAAAATCCTCCTGGGAAGATGCCTTGCATGGGAAGATGCTCCCCCCCCCCCCGTTGGTCCATCACTTCCACCGTTGTGCTCCCCCAAAGCCGGCACCCACCCAGCAGGTGAAGGCGCACCTTGGGGAGGGGGATGGTGTCATGGGGGAGAAATCAGCTTCACCTGCTGAACAGCAGCCTGAAGGGGTAAAAGGGGGAGTGACTTCACCTGCAGCTTCAAGGACTCCAAGGAGAAAGTGCTGATGAGAACCAGCTGGCTTCAGCCTTCTTAAGCAGAGCTCCCAGTAGTAGGCAGAGAAGGCAGAGAAGGAAAGAAAGCTGCTTGTTAGTTTTTTTTCTTTTTAACACTGTTTATTATGAAATATTATGTGATCGTTGGCATATTGAAAGCAACCAGTTGCTCTAATTTCTTTATTTAGTTTTAACATGTGCCAGTCATGCTGCTCTCTGCTTTCAGGGAAGGGCACATTCAGTCAGCAACCGGGACATCCGAGAAAACATGCAAGGCACTGAGTAGCATGGATTCCTCCAGCGATTTGGAAGGACTTTACAATCCAGAAAAGCAAGACTGGAACGCCACAGAAGACAGAGTTTCACTCTGTCCATCACCTTGTGTGCTGGCAACTGAGACCATTCTCGGGAAGTGTGGCCCTGTGGGGGGGGGGGGAATCTGAATTTTCATCATTAAGCCTTGATCCAGAAGTCACCTTGAGACCTGCTTACTCATATCAAAGTTCAAATGTTCTGAGAAGTGCTTCAGCAGGATTCCTCAAGCGATTTGGAAGGACTTTACAATTCAGAAATTCAAGACTGGAACGCCACGGAAGACGGAGTCTCGCTCTGTGTCCATCACCTTGTGTGCTGGCGACGGAGACCATTCTCTGGAAGCGTGGCCCTGTGGAGGAAGACGGACTTGGTATCCTCCTGGCAGATGTGGGGAATGGATGCCCAATGCCCCTGCCCTGACATTATTCCCAAAGAAAGCTTGGCCAACCCACTTCTGGACGAGAGCATGAGAGCAGAAAGGTTCTTCTCCTATTCTCTGTTGACACTCAACTTGTAGGGTGTTCTCCCAGCCCCATGGAAATCTTTCTTTCCTCTTACCTGTTCTTTTTATAAGGGTGGCTTTGGCAACAGCCACAGGGGACAATGTTCCTACAATTCCCCAAACATATTTCAGAAGGACCCCTTCCTTCCTTCTGCTCCAGTACCTGAGGGTCCTCACGTCTCTCCAGGGATTTGGCCAGAACAATGTACACATTGGGGAAAGGCTCCCTTCCTGCAAAGAAAATGGAGCAATCAGCAAGTGCCTGGCTCCCAGACATGCTAGAACCATCCCTTGCGCATGAAGGTGGGAGACATGGGAAGGAAGCAATCCTATAATATAATATAGGGCACTCAATTGGCATTTGAACCTACCTGAACTCTGAGCCTTTCCACACTTTGTCCTTCCCCCTGCCCCAGTACTTCTGGGGTGAGAGGCCTTTGTCTGGGCTCCAGTCCCTCCCTTGATGCAGCGGCACCCAGGCTGAACCGTCTCCTCGCTGCAAAACAAACAGAGACATCAGCAGGCGCCTGGCTCCCAGCCATGCTAGCCCCAGTCTGGGGCAGGAGGGTGGGGGACCTGGGAAGGGGCATTTCCTCCTACCTGATCTTATTAGCTGCCCCACCCTGAACTCCTCCGTACGGGCGTCTGGGATCCGTCCCGGCCGGCCTGGCACAGAGGCAGCAGCAAAAGTCTCCCCCGGCTCCGGAATAACTCTTGAGGTGTTCTTGATGGGGGGAAACCTTGGCTGCTACTTCTGCGCCAAGTAGGACCGGGAAGGAGCCATGCCCGCACGTAGAACGGACGGAGGGTGAGACAGGCGAGGGTCAGGGGCTGGGAACCGCCACGATGGTCTCTCATTCTTCATCCCGGGAGCAGGCACTGAAGCCTCATCCCTGGGGGTGTGGCCCTGTGGAGGAAGCAGGGCATCATATGAGAATGGGCCTCTGGTGGGCCAAAAACTATGGAAGGACCCCTTTGTTCCCTCTGCCCCAGTACCTGAGGATCGTCACATCTCTCCAGGGATTTGACCAGAGCAAAGTATATGTTGGGGAAAGGCTCCATCCCTGCAAAAAAAACGGAGACATTAACAGGCTCCTAGCTCCCAGCCACGCTAGCCCAGTCTGGGGCAGGAGGGGGGAGGACCTGGGAAGGGGCATTTCCACTTACCTGATCTTTGCAGCTCTCTCCACTTGTCCTCCATACGGGCATCTTGGCTCCGTCCTGACCGGCCTAGAACAGAAGCAGAAGCCAAAGTCTCCTCCATCTCTGAAATGACTCAAGAGGCTGTTTTAATGGGAGGAAACTTTGGCTGCTGCTTCTGCGCCAAACAGGGCCGGGAAGGAGCCATGCCCACATGGAGAAGGGGCAGTGGGGAAGAGGTGCGAGGGACGTCAGCTGGGAACCGCCGGGATGTTCTCTCGCCCTTCATGAGCTGGAGCCTCATCCCTGGAGGCGTGGCCCTTTGGAGTAAGCAGGACATCATATGAGAATGGGCTGTGATGGGCCAAAAACTACATCTTCGCACTGTCACCCAATTCCACGCTCTGGAATTCGTCTTTGGGGAATCCTCAAGCTGTTTTTTTAATTAAAAAAGAAGAGGGAAAGGACAGTGGTCTAGGACAATTGGAGCTGTAAACAGCCAACCCCTATAGGAAGGTCCCCAGTCTCCAAACCTGCCTTATCAGTGTATGCTTTTGTTCAGAAATGCACCCAGAGCATGAACATGTACTCTCAACTTGTAGGGTTTTTTCCAAACCCCATGCAAAGGTTCCCTTCATCTTACCTGTTCATTTTGGGGGAGGCTTGGGCAGCAGCCACAGCGGTGCAGACAGGAGATCCTGCAACAAAAAAAGGGATTTTTGAAGCAGGGGAGAACTCGACGCTACGCACTGCTTCTTGGGCTCGAATCCTGTTGCTGCTTTCACAGTGGCATCTGGGTGGCCCCTGGGAGAAAAGAAGGCTGGACCAGACAGGACCTTGGCCTGATCCTGCAGGCCCTTCTGGTGTGTTTCCTAAGGCCCCCTCCTCCCCCCTGTCCCATTACCTCAGGGGCGAGAGGCCTTTTTCTGGGCTCCAGTCCCTCCCAGAATGTGGCGGTTCCCCAGCTGAACTTTTCCCTCGTTGCAAAACAAATGGAGACATCAGCAGGTGCCTAGCTCCCAGCCACGCTAGCCCCACTCTGGGGCAGGGAACCAGGTCACAGGGTGGGGGACCTGGGAAGGGGCATTTCCTCCTACCTGATCTTATAAGGGCTCCCCACTTCTCCTCCATACAGGCGTTCGACTGGCCTAGCACAGAAGCAGCAGCCTCCCTCTCCGAAATAACCCAAGAAGCTGTTTTAATGGGAGGAAACTTTGGCTGCCGCTTCTGTGCCAAACCAGGCCTGGAAGGAGCCATGCCCACACGGAGAAGGGGCAGTGGGGACGCACCGTGAGGGACGTCAGCCAGGAACCGCCAAGATGTTGTCTGGTTCTTCATCCCAGGAGCCGGAGCCGGAGCCTCATCCCTGGAGGCCTGGCCCTGTGGAGAAAGAGGGACATCATATGAGAATGGGCTGTGATTGGCCAAAAACTACTGACAGAACGTCAACTCAGACGCTCTTTCAGCTGTCTTAACCACACCAAATATTGAAAGGCTTCTCTCTCCACTTTCACCATCATGGAGAATCATAGCAATCCTGTAGTGTGTTCAGGGTGCTAGGAATGGGATCTGTCCGAAATGGCAGGTCCTTGACAAAGGACAGTTCCCAGGATTCCTTGGTGGAAGCCAAGAGCATGAAAGTGGTAGAAGAGGCCTTGGAATGTCTGGTGTGGTGGATGTTTTCAACAGAAAGCCTGACGCTTTTGTTGGGGCTAAGTTCTGGGGATCGCATCTCAAACCAGAATCTCACAGGGTCAAAGCACATGGGGGGCAGGGTGGGATTGCCAAAGTCTCTTTTCCCAGACACCCGCCTGCTTTCTGCCCCCTTTTTGGTAGATTTTTGGGCCAAGAACAGAAAGCTAAATGCACGCAAGTTAGATGCGCCAAAGTTGCTGGCTTTCTGGAATCGTCAAGGAATGATGGACACATGCCATTGCGAACCAGGGGGAACTTTTTAAGCTGTGTGAACAAGATCACACTGCTGATATCGCAAGAGCCGCCTCCTTGCGGGAACAAGGAAGCCAAGGAGAAACAGATGCCCCACAAGAGCATCTTGGATGAGGTGGCTTTCAAAGAGGGTGAGACAATTGCCTGGTGGAGAGGGTTATTGCAAGGCAACCAGGTTGGAGGGAGGAATGCTTTTGAAAAGCACTTTCTGGAAGCCACAGGTGGAGAGAGTGTTCCTATGACCCCCCAAAAGAAGTTGCACAAGGACCCCTTCCTTCCTTTTGTCCCAGTACCTGAGAGTCGCCACGTCCCTCCAGGGATTTCGCCAGAACTAAGTAAACGTTGGGGAAAGGCTCCCTCCCTGCAAAGGAAACGGAGACATCAGCAAGTGCCTGGCTCCCAGCCATGCTAGCACCAGTCTGGCGCATGAGGGTGGGAGACATGGGAGACATGGGAAGGAAGCATTCCTGTAATATAGGGCACTTACCGTATTTTTCGCTCTATAACACGCATCTGACCATAACACGCATGTAGTTTTTAG
Organism: Podarcis filfolensis; assembly: GCF_964270895.1. Lineage (NCBI taxonomy): Eukaryota > Metazoa > Chordata > Lepidosauria > Squamata > Lacertidae > Podarcis > Podarcis filfolensis. Next base: position 48,597,249 of record NC_139615.1, read on the forward strand.
AGGAGGAAAACAAGGAAAAAATATTCTAAACGAAACAGTGGATGTATGATTTTTATGGTTCATGCTGTGGCCACAGACATGTGATCTGACAGTGAGTTTGGGGTAGCCCAATGCAAAAATCCTGAGGATCCATGTGGATCCATGCTTTGTAACCACGTTTTAAGTGGGGAGGGAAGGAAAAGAACTCAAGGGACAAGGAGCACGCGTGGGGTGTGTGGAGAAGGAGCTTTTCTGCGAGCTGAGCGGGGGGGGGGGGGGGGGAGAGCACTGTTGCTTTAAAGGTATACTTAAGGTATTTGCCCTGTGCCTGGGTTTTTTTTCCATTTAACAGTTTGCAGCCTTTTCCTTCCGCTCCTTGTTTTGAGGCAGAATAGATTTGAGCAAGTGAGGAGGACTTGGATTGCAGGGGATTCGCCATTAGCTGTGTAAAAGCGCTCCTCCTTGCAGCCTGAATATAAGCAGCCACCAGCAGCAATAGAATGGAGCACAAAAAAGCGGTAGGGGCACTAGGACCCAGACAATGCTCAAATCTATCCTGCCTGAAAATAAGCTGCTCGGTCCCCGCGGATCAGCTGAGACGCGGGGATTTGCGAAGTTTCCCCCTCTCCCTCATGCCCTCCCCAGCCTTTTTTTTTACTTCCTGGTTTTCACTGCGCTGGCTCAGAGCTCGAGGTTGGTTTTATTTTGCTGCTGGTTGCTTAAATTTTATCTTTCCTGCCATCCCTCTGCAGCCTCACTGCTCTGTTTAGAGAGCGCACGGACTTTTGCTAGCTCCGTCCCTCCTCCCGTGTAAGCGGCTGCTGCCGGCTTTGCTGCCATGACTCTCCTTCCCTCCCTCCTCCCCGGCTCCAGGTCGCTTTAAAGCAAGCAAAGCGAGAGCCTCGTAGAGTGTGTAAGCGGCTCCCGCTTTGCTTGACTGATGGCAGCCATGGCTCCGATCCGTGCATTCGCTCCATAACACGCACAGGCATTTTCCCTTACTTTCTAGGAGCAAAAAAGTGCGTGTTTTGGAGCGAAAATTACGGTAATTGGCATTTCCACCTACCTGAAGTGGGAGCCTTTCGCCCCTTGTTCTGGCCGGCCTCTCGCCTAAGGAAGAAACAAGCTCAGTTAGTCTGATTGGTTGGAGGAGTTCCAGATAAATATATAGATGATAATATGTATATATTTCATTCCAAGGTTCATTATGGTAACTGAGATCACCAGTTGAGGTTGGCTAGAATCTCAGGCATTTCCACTGATCTTAGCAGCTCTTCCCACTTGGCCTCCATATGGGCATCTTGGCTCCGTCTCAGCCGGACTAGCACAGAAGCAGAATCCAAAGTCTCCTCCCTCTCCGGAATAACTCTTGATGTGTTTTTAATGGGAGGAATCCTTGACTGCTGTTTCTGCGCCAAGTAGGGCCAGGAAGGAGCCTTGCCCACACGGAGAAGGGGCGGAGGGTTGCCATGCGAGGGTCAGGGGCTGGGAACTGCCGGGATGGTCTCTTGTCCTTCATCCCGGGAGCCGGACATGGAGCCTCATCCCTGGAGGTGTGACCCTGTGGAGGAAGCAGGATACAGTAAGGGCTCTCATGTGAATGGGCTCTCACTTTCCTGGGAGTCCCCGATTATCATGTTGTCACACCATGCTGCTGGTTAAACTCACAGTGCATAAAATGGCTGGAGGCTCCTGAGTTTTTAATGCTTTCAGTTGTGCTCTGCATCCATCTGGGAACTGTAGCGTCACACACGAGCCGAGACCGGGAATATCCACTCAAATTGAAGTTTAAGGAACCTCTTTTCAAAAGATCACACACAGTTATGGTGCAAAGAAATAATACAAAATAAATCTCACTATGCTCCTGCCCTGTGTGAGCCAAAGCCCTCTAGAGACCTTAAAACCATAGGCTGTGTACCCACCATACCTTTGGGCCTCATCCCCACTTCCTCTTGGGTCATGTGCCCAGCAAGCTCAGGAGTGTTAACAGATTTGCTCTTTGCTAGACCCCCCCCCCCAGCCTGGTTTGCAAAAGTCAGCCCAGGGACTCCTTGTCTGGCACAGTTGTGCAGTCTGTACTTTCACTGAAATCCCAATTAATCAAAATTCTGCAACTGATCAATTTCTAACGTTTAGTTGGGGGGGGTCTCCTGCAAATCTGTAACAGTATTTTTCCTGTACAGTTTTTAATCCCTGTATTGTTGTGAACCGATGCATGATTATAAAGTAAGTAAAGCTTATTTTTAAAGTTCCCAGGTTGATGCCTGATTCTTTCTTAAGTGGGGCAAAGGGAGGGAAGGCAGCTAGCTTCATAGCTGGACACACTCAAAACAAGGTTTTGCAGTCTAATTCCTATCCTTTTCAGTTTGCTGTCAAGGATGAGATTTTTTAAGGACTAGGTGGCAACCCTTCTTCAGGTATACAGGACCCACACTGTGAATTGTGCTCACAAACGTACTGGGAGCCACCGTAGACCCTTTAGGACGTGTGTTCTGTGGTCCCGGCGGCTGCTCCCACCCCCCACCCCCAGTTTAGCTGTCGCTACATCTGCTGGCTCCTCTCAGATATGCCTGAGCCAATCTGATCTGAGGGGAATCCCTTCCTGTCCTCCAATATGTGGGATAACCCGTTGGGTCTTCTGTTAGAGCTTCATCAGGACCAAACCCCATCTCCCAGGCGTCCCCCTTGGAGGCAAGGCACAATCCTGGGACACTCAACACCCAATGGTTTTCCATTTCCAAGGCACGGGGTCCCTCCCCAACTCAAGAACCTGGCATCTGAGCTCCTCCGACCTTCCTGGTTCCTCCTTATGACTGAGTTCCTAGGACTCCACGGATCTCTGCTAATGGGAGCTGTTCCCAGAGCCCCTAACAAACTACAGTTCCCAGGATCATTGGGGGGAAGACACCTGCTTTTTAGACCAGGGATGAGGAACCTGCAGCTTCCTCACACCCATTTCCTAGGAACCGGGAATGGGAAGCTGAAGTGCTTCTTCTAACAGGATGATTGCAGGGAGCAGAAGTGCTTTTCTTGTTCTGGACTTCCGTTCCAGCACCTTTAAAAATCTAAGTAGGTTTTTTTTTTTTTTTTTGGCCCAACTTCCCCATGCTTATCCCCTTCTGGCTGGGAAAAGAATCTCCCCCACCCCCGTCAATGCAGCTAAGATGGCTTTCTGCTTCGTGCCCAGGGATGCTGATTGGGAGGCAGTGCAAGAAGAAGCGGTCAGCTTCTGGGATGCTGATTCCTGGACGTCTTGCAGCTGTGTGGATGCAGGAATGGGTGGGCAGGAGCCCTGGTCCATTTGTGGGAAAGAAATAAAGCTGCCATTCAGGGATCTCTTTATCAGCACCACCTACAATGTCACAACGTGGTGATTAAGACTTGGGAATACCCAGAAATGTTTCTCTGAGTAAACAGGAGGGGAAGCAGAGTAACAGGGTGGGGTGCAGTGGGGAGGGAAAGTGGGCATGATGGAAAAGCTCAAAATTGATGCAGGACTGCAGGAGGTATAATGCAGACTTAAGGTGAGACTTGAGCAGGGCCAGAGCCTCAGCCACTTGGCTTCCTGGTGCAGCTGAAGGAGGCCCCACTAAAAAGAAGCAAAAGAAACAGGACAATGGGAGTTGTAGTCAGACATCACCTGTAGGAGGAACCCCAGCTCCTAAACCCATCTTACTAGTACAAGCCTTTTTTCAGAAATGCATCCAGAGCATGAACATGTACACTCAACTTGTAGGGTGTTCTCCCCGCCCCATGCGAATTTTCCCTTCCTCTTACCTGCTCTTTTCAAAAGGGAGGCTTTCGCAGCAGCCACAGTGGTAAAGACAGGAGATCCTGGAAGAAAGAAGGGATCTTTGAAGCAGGGGAGAACTCTTCACTAAGGGCTGCTCTGAGGGAAGAATCCCGGAACACGTGAAAGGTCTGTCACAGACTGAATGCCAGGGACAAAACGTCCCCTCCGCCGCCCATCCAGCTGTCACACCCACCCCAGGGACTTAAAGGAGATCCCACTGCTGAGCTCACAAGAGCCACCTTTTTGCAGAAACAATCAGATGACCAGGAGATGCAGCAGATGAGCATCTCTGACTGCATGGCTTGAAATGAAGGTTAGGCAACTTGGCGAAGGAGAGGGCAGTCAAAGGCTACTAGCCCTGATAGATCTGCTCTGCCACCACAGTCAGAGGCCCAACTGGTCCAGCCTCCTCTTTCCCCAGGGGCCACCCATTTGCCTGTGGGAATGCCGCAAGCAGGATTCGAGCGCAAGAGCCCTCTGCCCACCTCAGACTTCCTGCAACTGCATTTCTGAAGCATGGTTGCCTCCAGCCATGGAAACACTGCAGAGCCATCAGGGAGACTTGAATGAGATAGTAGCCCCAGAATATGATAGATCAAATCAAACAATAAGGTCCAGTGAAGGGAAATTACCAAGCTACCGTATTTTTCGCTCTATAGGACGCACCCGGCCATAGGGCTCACCTAGTTTTTAGAGGAGGAAAACAAGAAAAAAATATTCTGAATTAAATGTTGTATAAACTACTGTATTTAATACACAACCGGTATATCAGAATCATATTACAGCCGTGTAAAGTGAACAGCAGTCAACAATGGCATTAAGAACCATCATTACTGTCATTAACAAATGAAGAGAGACTTTAAGGTTTGAGTCCTCTTCTAGTCTTCTGTGAACCCCAAGAACTCATCACTGCTACGATCAGAATTTATGAAGCTCACTTGCTCACAATCACTGACATCACTTTCTTTGCTATCTTCATGGAAAATACCATCTTCGTTTCCATCCAAAGCATATTTTTTCCTCTCAGTCCTCTTCCTCCCCTCTCTCAGCGAACAGCCTGCCCGCTGTTCGCAAACATTCCCTTTACTTGAATTACAGTCAAGAAACAGCCGAGCAGAGCCTCTCAGCGGCAGGCTTGGGAGGCTTTCCTTCTCCCCATTTTTTTCTCCCCCTCCCCAAGCAGCACAGTCCCCTTTTCCAGCCTCCTCCTCTCCATCCCTTTCACCCAAACTCCTCAGGTGACGTCTGCAATTTCTCCCCTTTGCTGCTCCCTCTCCTTTGCCCTCTACCGTGACTCTCCACTCACGGCAATCTACGGTACCTCCTCTCCCTTCACCCAGCTTCTTGGTCCCCCTCCTCTCCTTCCTCTTCCTCCCCTCTCTCAGTGAACAGCCTGCCCGCTGCTCCAAACCTTGAGGGGAAAGGGCAGGCTGCTGGCAGAGCAGCATCCCCCACCCCCATTCAGCAACCCAGGAGTGTGGGGCATGGGCGCACAGCCCTCCAAAGCTTCCCGAAGCTGCAGGGGGAAGCCGAGGCTGCCGGCAGAGGAGCGCGGCTCCCACCACCACACCAAAGAGCAACCCAAGAGCATGCCGCACTCCGGCAATTTGGCTCCAGGGACCACACATTCGCTCCGTAAGACGCACAGACATTTCCCCTTACTTTTTAAGAAAAAAGTGCGTCTTATGGAGCGAAAAATGCGGTAATTTTTTTGATATAGTAAGGCATATGGCGTTAATATAGCTATGTAGATTAAAACATCTAACAGAACGCAACTATTCTTTCCATTCAAGTTTAACAAAATAATTTCAGTAGACCAGATACGGTGTGGGCGTCCAGAGATTTGGGGGTGAAAAAGGGTGAAAAAGGTGGAGATCCAACCGAGAACCATCTCAGACCACAATTTGGTCTCCTGGATCCAGCTCTGGCACCAGAGTTCTAGGTCACCTCAGTAGCTTGGTGTGTGCTTAACCAGCTTGGGCTGTCAAAACTACATTTATGGAGCTAGTCTTACCTTGTAGTCCATGTGCCGGTAACCCCCAGACTGGATCACTACAACATGTTTGTTTTTTTTTCCATAAAATATTTATTGAAGTTTTCAAAAGAATTTAAAAAAAAAAACACACACACACACACACACACACACACAAAACAAACAAAAGCAAACATATATCCTTCATTAACATTTTTCCTTGACTTCCCCACATCTCCTCTTCTTGTATTCCAATTCAATTTTTAGTTCAACAAGTTCCTATCCCCAAATTTTACCTTATTATATTTAAATCCTTTTGTTTAACCAATTTTAACATAAATCTCAATCTTGATACATCAAATCTTTTTCTTAATACCTTTTTCTAAAGTCGACCCCAATTCCATTTCACGATTTCCCCATTTTAATCTAAAATAGCAAAACAGATTATTTACAAAAAAGAATATATTTATACCGCCTTTGGATACCCAAAACCCCACTCCCCACTTTTCCCGGTTTCAATCCCCAACCAATGTCCATCAATCCATCTGGTATCAGCCTGGTGATCTCACATCCGAGGCCCTTAAATCTCTTTCCTTTCCTCTCTGCCGGTTTTTCTGATAGTCCTTTATGTTAAACGCCAGATCTCGGAGAAGCTCTGTCCCCATAAGGTCCATACTTCTTCCTGCCAGGCCACCATATTTAAAATTGTAATCCAAATCTTGTTTTTTACTTCTTTTAAGACCAAATGTCCCAAAAACTCCTGCTTCCACTTTGGTCAAATTTATCTTTCCCTTTAAGTCCATCTTTACAGGCCTCTGGCCTGCCAGGTCTCCATATTTATGATTGTAATCCAAATCTTGTTTTTTGCTTCTTTCTTTGATCCTCTGCTGCATTATAGCTCCTCCTTCCTTTCCCTCTAAGTTGTCATATGTAGCTTCTTCAAATTTCTCAAGTTCCTTTTCTTGTTCAGCTGCAAGGGTTTTTAGTTCAAGGGCACAGTCTTTTTGTTCTGGTACAGAGACTTGAGTCGAGTCCCTTCCAATTTCCACAGGTTTGTTTGCTTTTTCATTCAATATTATGACATTTTTAGCCAAAACAATGCTTTGTTCATGAAGTTTTCCCAGGCTTCGAAATATCTTCTCGAGTGCCGTCTGTATTTTTCCACTTACAGCCATTCTGTAATGTCCCAGAGCCCCCTCTAGGGGAGTGCTGGTTACTTAGTATTCCTTCCAGTTGTAAATCCAAAAGTCCTTTATTTTCCTTGGTTTTCGACAATTTGTTACCTATATGTAACCAATATAACCAGCCGAGGCAATAGAAACAAAGTTCTCTCTCTTTTTTCCCTCTCAGCTTTGACAGCTAATTTGACAGCTGTCAAAGTCTTTTAAATCTCTCCAGCAGGCTCCCTCGCGGATCGCTCCCAGGTCCTGGGGGAGGGGTATCAATCCACTTTCAAAATTAATTCTTATCCTCCAGCACATTCACTTATACTGCCAAAACGTGAAATTAGTTACTTTTGACTTCCCACGAAGAAAATGTTCTTTTCAACCTTAGTTATCTAGTCCTTGCTTTAAAATGTTTACAAAAGGGGGAGACGGACTTCCTCTTTACGCCTTCCCCGCTCGTGCCGAATCAAAAAGGGGTGATTTTTAATGTCCAATTTCCGTAATACTCACGGGTTGTTACTTTTAGTCCAAATTTCAAAGGAAGAAGTCAGCGCTCTCCAACCATGGCATGCGGCTTCGCTTCGCGGAGACGGGTGGACAGGTCTCAGCTCCGCGCCGCTCACCCCCGGTATGTTCCGGAGCCTTTAAAAAGGCTCCTTTGCAGCGGGGGGGGGACGCAAATGGAGCCCGCCGAGCCTTCAGTTCACAGGCTTCCCCGCCTGTGATTTTTTTCGGGTCCCCGCTTCGCCGTAGCGGTAGAACCCTAACTCCATGAAGCAGATTTCCTCCAGAGATCGGAGGAAATCCGCCATTACAGTTGCTGGCGCTAACCGGAAGTCCGGATCACTACAACATGTTTGATGGGCTGCTGCTGCTGAGCTTTGTCCATAAACTGTAGCTAGCGCATAAGACTCAGTTGCTCACTGGCAGAACATCACTGTCATGCTGCTGAAAGACTTGCACCGGCTGCCTATACAAAACCTATACATCTTGGGACCAAGCTGTCTAAAGGGTTGTCTTGCCCCTGGGATTTTTGTAAACTAAAGAAATCGAGCGGTTTCCATTCTTGACCTCTGACAAACATGCCATCATGCTCCTGTTTCTGACAGTAATCTCCCTGGTCACAATCCTTTTTGCATACCTGCCATGCAATTAAGACACAGCTGTATATCGCCTCTATAAAACACATAATCTCTCCTCAAGCATAAGCTGAAGGAAAGCGATGGCAAAGAATACAATACGAAAAAGTTGTTTCTGGTTTCCCACAACTGCAACTGGTCTCAAGTTGGAAAAATGGAAATCTAGCCAACAAATTAAGTTTGCAGGATTACTTTTGCATCAGTAAGAATGGGGTTCACAGACCTGCTATGTAAATGATTGAATTTCTACGAGGCACATGTTATATCCAGGGTCTATGAAAAAAACAAATATTCCAAAGAGATCATCCAATTACTTACATGTCTAGCAGTGTTTAAAACAAATCTGGCTGGCTTGCATGCATATTTGTTGGGAACCTGGGTGGCCTTTTGCTCCACAAATATACTTTTAATAACCTCCCACCATACATTTTATTTTTAATAAAAATGGAGGAAATTAAGGACAGATACATTGTTATTTTAACAGTAAGGTTCCTTCAACAATGGAAACAACCATATTTCACATAATACATTTTAAAAATCTCCTAGAACTTCCCTTTTAAATCTAATAAAACCATCTTATCAGTTATTTTTCATAATATTGCTGGTTTTCTGCCCCAACAGTAGCAATCGGGGGGGGGGGGAATGAGGGTGAGGCTTGAGTACTGCTCACAGTGCATGCATGTTCCCATCTACTCAGAGGTAAGTCATATAGCATTTGATGGTGCTTGCCTACGGTCTGCAAATAAAAACATCCTGAAGGTCCCAGGCCTCAGAGAGGTTAGGCTGGCCTCAACTAGAGCCAGGGCCTTCTCGGCTGCGGCTCCAATCTGGTGGAACGCTCTGTCACAAGAGACTAGGGCCCTGCGGGACCTGACATCTTTCCGCAGGGCCTGCAAGACAGAGTTGTTCCACCAGGCCTTTGGTCAGGGCGCAGCCTGACTCCCTCCTCTGGCAACCTGCACAGAGCTTTGCTTAATGGTTGCCATCAACTTGATTTTAATTAATTTTTATAATGAAATATTTTTAGAATGTTGGTTTATTTGATTGTTTGATTATTTGATTGTTGTTAGCCGCCCTGAGCCCGGCTTCGGCTGGGGAGGGCGGGATATAAATAAAATTTATTATTATTATTATTATTATTATTGCCCTCCTTTGAGTGCGTATAGGACTGCACCCTGAAGCATATATTTTGTGATCATGCTCTTCATATGGTTTATGATCCAATTTCCCCCCATTAAAAATAGTTCATTTGCCACAGCATATATTTCAAACATTCTCATAATCTTGAAAACACATCATACACTCCAATCTCATTAAATGTGTGGGTCCGTTTTGTATAAATATGTTGACCACGTTTCCCAGTCCCTTCACATTTAAAGTAATTACATTGATGTCAATACGTTTCCAAGCACAATTCAAAGTGTTGGTGCTGAACTTTAAAGCCCTAAACAGCCTTGGTCCAGTATACCTGAAGGAGCATCTCCACTCCCATCGTTTTGCACAGACACTGAGGTCCAGTGCCGAGGGCCTTCTGGCGGTTCCCTTACTGTGAAAAGTGAAGTTACAGGGAACCAGGCAGAGGGCCTTCTCGGTAGTGGCACCTGCCCTGTGGAATGCCCTCCCACCAGATGTTAAAGAGAACAACAACTACCAGACTTTTAGAAGACATCTGAAGGCAGCCCTGTTTAGGGAAGCTTTTAGTGTTTAATGGACTACTGTATTTTAATATTTTGTTGGAAGCCGCCCAGAGTGGCTGGGGAATAAATAATATGTTGTTGATGTTGTTGTTGTTGTTGTTGTACTCATTCTGACAAGTGGTTATTAATTATGCCCCCATTAAATTGTTCTATAAAATTATTATCCTTATGGCAGATACCGGCAGGCGACTGCCCTTGCTGTGCAGGCAATGTCAGCAAAGCAGGTTCTTGGACACTAGTTTCTAAGATTTCCTGTGCTAAGGATCTACAGTTCCCAAGTCCCTGATCCATGCTGCTTTTAAGCGTCCCATATACTGTATGCAGTTGCTGCCTCTTCTCTGCAGGCAGATGTGCCATTACATACACTGCTAAGTCCTTCAGCTCCTGCCATGACTCAGCAGGAGTTTCTGGGTGAATCAGTGCAGAATATGCAGCAAAACGAGGATCTCCAGCGAGCAGTGATCCTACTGCCCTATGTGGTGAACCAATTCCCACTCCTCAAGCTCCCTCCTTGAGGGCCAGGCTGATGTTGTGACCATACGTGCTCCATTGTAATGTCCCCCCCCCAAAAAAAAACCAAATCAGAGATGTTCCTTGCCAAAGGGGACGAGTGTGCTTATGTTGTTTCATATTTCAATGGATAGTTCCTTATGTGGGGTGGTATTGAGGATAATGGGTTCTTGTGATGTCTCCTTGGATTCTAAAATCGATTGCAGTACTTTTGAACTCTGCAGAAATCTTTAAAAGACTAGATTTCAAAAGTTCAAGTCTTTCTAGAATCCCTTGCTGCTCTTCCATTGGGAGGTCTTTAAAAGAGCCTTTCAGATTCTGCTCCAGGTCACAGCAACAAGGTTCAAACATAGAAAGAGTAGGAACTACCAACATGAGGTTGTGTGAACTTTTAAGACCTCTCCCCATTTCCCATAATACATTTTTCAACAGCATCATCAATGCATCACAATTATGTCACAAAGGAGGAGTGTTTGGCATGTAGATACATGAGTCAGTAACCTCAATTCCCAACACCTTTTTACTACCCTCTTCCCCAAAGAACAATAAAAGTATTTACACATCCCCCCAGCTGCAAGGCTTTCCTGCCGCTTCTCCTTTGAACGTATCAGGATTCAATCCACGATCCCGATGGATTTCTGTCTGTGGTATGTGCTGCCCTTGATCGCCTCCTGCCTCCTATTGTGTGGCTAAATTCACACCTTGACCTTATGCTTAGGGGATTATAGAGGCAGGGGCAGGGGCCATGGCAGGGGCCATTAGCCCTTGGAACCAAATTCAAGCTGTTGAATTTTGGAGATTATTTGATTCTATATTGGATAGTCAGAGGAAACAGTACGATACATGGTATTGCTACTATTCTATAGACTCCTTTTCTGAGCCTCTTTGCTGCTGTGTAAAAGGCTGTGGTCCTGACCTTAGTTTGAGGCTGTGGTGGGGACTTGGGATTTTTTGGGAGTCGATAACTTTAACTGGTTTTAACACAACTATTTCCCCCCACTGAATCTCTGTTGTTGGTGGAACACTGAGCTGGGATTCCAAAGCTGACCTCAGTCGGTGAGCAGGTTTATAGGGGATGCAGTTCCTCAGCTACTCTAGTCCCTGAGCCATTTATGGCTCTATAGGTAATAGCCAGTCCCTTTAACTGTGCCTTGCTAGGGATGCGGGTGGCGCTGTGGGTTAAACCACAGAGCCTAGGGCTTGCCGGTCAGAAGGTTGGCGGTTCGAATCCGTTCCTCAGTCCCTGCTCCTGCCAACCTAGCAGTTCGAAAGCACATCAAAGTGCAAGTAGATCAATAGGTACCGCTCCTGCGGGAAGGTAAACGGCGTTTCTGTGTGCTGCTCTGGTTTGCCAGAAGTGGCTTAGTCATGCTGGCCACATGACCCGGAAGCTGTCCGCCGGCTCCCTCAGCCAATAAAGCGAGATGAGCACCGCAACCCCGGAGTCGGCCACGACTGGACTTAATGGTCAGGGTCCCTTTACCTTTTAACTGTGCCTTGAAACAAACTGGAAAGCAGTGTAACTTGAACAAGACTGGTGTGCAGTGCTGGATTTACCTATAAGCTAAACAAGCTGTAGCTTAGGACCACACTCTCTTGGGGACCCGAAAAAAAATTTAAAGGAAAAAAATCTGGATGTACATTTCCAAAATATAAGATAAAAAAACAAATAAAATAAAATTTATTTACAGCAACAGTGTTTTGTTTTGTGTAGGCTCCTGCGATGTAAGTAATGTGCCCCAACTGCTCCCTAAAATATCGCATATAAAGGGACCCATTACCTTCAGTAGCTTAGGGCCTCATCAAATCTAAATCTGGCCCTCCTGGTGAGATATGGTCAGAATACTTAACCACAATTATTTTGGCTGCATTTTTTGAACACTATCCAAGGACAGTCCCATGTAGACCCACATTAGATTCCCATATCCATACTAAGTTACAGCGTGGAGCATGTATAAGAGTGACCAGATCTGCTTTTCTATATGGGATTGTCAGAAACAGGACGCTACATGGCACCCACTTCATTGCTGCAGGTTTATAGGCTGCTTTTCTGGGCCCTCTTGGCTGTTGTGTATGTATGGCGCTTGTGTAAACGGCCCTGGTCCTGGCCTTAGCTGGAGGCTGTGGTGCGGACTGCGCCCTGCATTCCTGGTTTGAACGCAGGGCTCCCCCAAAATGCCTCGCAAGGATGGAGGCGCATGCAAGGCCAGGCGATGGTCCCTTCCTAATCACGCCCAGCGGAGGGCGCTGCCTGCAAGCGGCATATCTCGTGCGGCGGCAGCAGCGTCGGGGACGAGCGGAGGCTTCCCAGAAGCAGCCGCTTCTCCTCCTCCGCCTCCTTCTCTCCTTTTCTTTCGCGTCCCGCTTCGGTGCGGCGAGCGCGCAGCCGAGAATGGAGCCGCTGCTGCCGCCGCCGCCCCCCGGAGCCCCGCCGCTCTCCGCGGAGCCCCTGCGCGCTGCTTGGGCATCGCCCCGCGCGCGGTGACCTGGCCCTGCCGGGACGCGCAAGGCGCGCGGGCGGCCGCCCCCGGCGCCTGGTCGTCCGGCGCGCTCTGCCTCCTCTCTCTCGCTGCGCAAAGGCGCCCGGCTCGGCGGGGGCGCGCGCTTGAGCCTCTCGCTCCTTGGAGAGCTCCTGGGAGGCGGCGAGGGGGCAGACTTTCCTCCTCTGCCGACCCAGCGGCTGGAAACAACTTTGGGGGCGAAAGCGGGGTGCCGCGGATCTTTTCTCTCTTGGCTTGGAAGCTTCTTTCCCGTATCTTTTTGGCGCTCTTCTTTCCCGGCTGGGCTCTCCGCCTTTCTTGGGTAGTTATTCGCCTTCCTTGCATGGATGCACCATGGCCACCGCAACGCTGGTTTGCAGGGTGCAGTTCCTCGACGACACCGACCCTTTCAACAGCACCAATTTCCCCGAGCCCACCAGGCCGCCGCTCTACACTTTCCGGGAGGATATCCCCCTGGGCACCCAGTTGGCCGGGGTGCACCGCCTGCTCAGAGCCCCGCAGAAGGTACGGGGGGGGGGTCGCGGAGGGAGGGGCTCCTGGGAAGAATGCGGGTCGTTTTTGCGGGAGGCTGGACCGGGCTGGAGACGCCAAGGGAAGACCCTCCAAATGTGCACCCCCTTGAAAGTGCGCGCGCAAACAGATCTTAAAGTGCCCTTGGTGTGCGTGGAGCTCTGCAGAGTCACGCAAGGAAAAGTTCCCGTTCTCTCTCTGACCCCAAGGAGCTTATGTTCTGAATGACTTGTGCGGGGGGGGGGGGGATGGTTGGGATTACCATATTGTGCATGTCTTGTGTCCAGGCAAGACTTTTTTCCGCCTTCTCCCCAAACACTAGAAATCAGTTACCAGGTGAGATCTGTTAGCAGCGAGCACTTCGCCTAACACATAATTAACGTGTGGAATTCATTGCCTCAAGATGTGATGATGGCCATTGAAGAGATTGGGGGAAGGAAACCACGGAGCCTTTGTTTATCTATCAATGGCTAATAGTCGTCGTGGCTATCTGGATCCTCGAGATTCAGAGACAGTGTACCTCTGAAGGGCAGTTCAGGGACCACAGAGTAGGTGGTCAGGTAACATCAGGGCAGTGCTCTTCACTTCATGTACTGCTTGTAAGCTTTCCAGAGGCACTTGGCTGACTACTGTGAGGAAAGGGTTTTTATGATGGGTTTTTATGATGTTGTGTCAAATTTGTACCAAATATTGAGCCGAACCACTTGCTGACTTGTTACCTGTGTTGGTTTAATGTGGCAAGGCTTTTGAGCCGATCTTGTATTTTGGCACTGTGTTTTTGAAATCTCTGAACATCCTGGGGGAGAAAAGTGACGAGTGATGGAAACAGTGGAAGTTGTGGCATCAAGAAATGCAAAGTGTAAGGTGTAAGGGAAATATTTCAGAAAATGCTTAGGTGGGACATGCAGTGAAGATCACCATCTAGCTTGGGGGCTGGTTGTCCACTGTGAGGCCAGATTCTTGCTGTAGATGGGCCTCTGGTTTGGTCCAGCAGGGCTCTTCTTACGATATGTGGTGCCATGTTCTACCCTGTATACTTCTGTTGTCAAATGTGGTCATCAATCCACAGGTTGCCTGCAATATTTCCAGAAGAGAATGATACCTTCTCAGGAATATGGTTGCTACACAGATGATACAAGCACTCTGCTATATATAATGACAAGTTTTATTCACAAACTTTGATAGAAAAATAATACTCCAATTCAGTGATATGTCACTCGATAGGCTCCTTGTGTTTCTGTGCCACCAGCCATTCAGTGGATCTCAAAGGGACTTACAGGCAATGAACAGCAACAGCGACTTCACATATCATCTTAGGACAAGTTATATAATATGATCAGCAAATCATCAGTGCTCTTTTTTTTGCGTAAAAAGTTAAGACACTATCATCAATGTAACAGACACAAATTAGAGGTGTCGTGTGTTGATGTTCACTGGGCTATTTGATAATTTTGGACACTGCTGCAAACCTCTTTCTACATATGTGTGAATCTCTTTTTATTTAAACCAGTTTGCGCCAGTCACATTGACAGTGAAGTCTTACTCTTTACCCAGTGTGCTTCATTCTTGCTTATATCTCAATGTGATGCACACATTTTAATATTCTGTGCCTTGGAGCATTCTGTATAACTGTGTGCTTGTAATTATCTACAGAACAGTTGTATGCCCAACAGCACCACTCTCTCTATTGCCGTTTTTGTTTGATACTGTGTGTTTTGCTATGTAGTCATCTCTCCCCGTTTGATATTGCCCTCCTTGGTTATATTACCTTGTTTACGCCTTGTTTTCCTCTATCCGGTAATATGTCCATGCAAAATAATTGTTTCGTATTTTTGCATCTCTAATAGTGTAGAAGCAGAAACTAGTGCCTAAGTGAGGACTTAGAAGTGGGGCAGTTTGTTCTTGTGCATGTTTATTGAGAAGCAAGTCCCAATGAATTCAGTGGAAATTACTCCAAGGAATGTATGCTTATAGGATTCAAACCTTACTAATTAGGGTGATGTAGAGTATTTTCTTCCTTTAGCTTGTGGGAGGGAGGAATCCGCAAAATTAAGTTCCACCCTTCCTTGGTGGAGAGGAGAGAGCCTGTAATACAGTATGCTTTCAAAAAATAGTTCTGGCACTTAGATTTATGTTTGGAGGTAGAACTGGAACTCTTGTCTTCTGCCCAGTAGGGAAGGACTGTACCTGAGGGGTTCAGGGAGAGGCTTTTGCTAATAGTGTAAATGTAGAGCAATGGTGTATTGATGCCATAGCACCATGGAGGTGAGGATAGAAAGTCTAATGGTCAGTGGGGTCAAGTGCATCTTGAGATCTTTTGCATGTGTCTCCTGTAGTTGCTTTTCCTGGACATTGGTGGCCATTTCTAAAAATGCTTCTGTGGATGTTCGTAGCAAGTGGTGGAGCTTCGAAGATTCTCAAAAGTAAAACACAGGAGGCGTAGTGCAGGATAGTGCGCACCCTGGAAATGATCTCTTTCAGCTTCTGCCTTCTGGAAGAAGGTACAGGGTTATAAAGACTAGGACTAGCCGCCTGAGAAACAGTTTCTATCCAAATGCAATTTTGGTTTTAAACGCAGTGTAAGGAGTCTCTATGGGAGTATATTGAATTTAATTATGGGGTATCAGAGTTTTTAGGGGGTTGACCAGGCTGGGATAGCTGGGATAGCAGGCTTGTGGTTTTTGAATGTCTGATGTAGATTTTTTCAGTTTTGTTGTTCTGTATGGGACAGTGACAATAAAGATTATCGTACCGTATCCAGCATTGCTCATACTTCTCAAAAACTTGTGCTCAGTTTCCTTTTGCCTGGAGTAAAAACACAGAATATGCCGAACGTCTTTTCTTCCTCTTTAATTAAAGTGAACATGTTTGAAAACCCAGAGGCTTTGATAGCTGGGCTATTTGTTCCATGCGAGAGTGTTTTGAGAAAGAAATGAGGAATTCCTTAAGAGAAGCAGGGGCTATGTGGAATGGATGCCTCTGGATCTCAAGAAGGATCTTTTTCGGACAATACATTTGGCATCTGTGCTAATTAATGCATCTTGGTGTCTCCCTTAATAATTAATTTGCACTGTTTTTCTAGCTCCTGGAGAGATTGCTTTCCATTTCCACAATAGCTTTACAGGGCAGACATTCCTCCCTCAAGTTCATTATAATTACTGGAGATTTTGAAGCTTTTAAAAGAGGCCCACCATAGAGCCAATGAGACACACTTGCTCCTACCAGCAACCTGCTTGGACTGTCATGCAATCTTGGGCAGTGATATATATTTCAAGACCTTTGGTGAAGCTGGGGGGGGGGCAGGGAGTATGTCCAAGCAAATAAAGGTGTGTTTAAGCTGTCGCTGTGGTGTGGTTCTTATGAGCTGACAGTTGCGCCAAGGCTTTTGTTAAAAATAGCAGTTAAGTCTACTGTCCTTGGAACACTTGATACCCTTTCAAAAGCTACAACATGTAGCATAGCAGTGAGTCAAGCCATAACCTTTGTGAAAACCGGCCTTGTAGTTGTGCCTGCATCAACTATCTTTCAATAAATGTAGCTCTCTGTTCTTGAGGATCTGGACTATGGTGCCAACGCATTTGGAATATTTGTGTACAGTTCTGGTCAATTCATCTCAAAAAGGATATTGTAGAGTTGGAAAAGGCTCAGGAAAGGGCCACTGAAATGATAAAGGGAGCTGGAGCAGCTATGAAGAAAAGTTGTGATGTTTGGGACTTTTTAGTGTAGAGAAAAAGGCAAGCGTCAAGGTGATACATGTTTATAAAATTATGTGTGGCAGAACTATACCATTCTTCCATTTGATATTCTGCTTGCCCCTTCCACTTCCTTTCTATAATAATTTGTGCAGCTGTCAATAAATTTGTGAGCAAGTCTTTCATCGCCTGCGAACCTTCCACCCCATCGTAAATTGGTAATAATGCTACCTCTGGACTTGTGGTCAGCTTTAACCCAGTGATTTCTGTTATCTCCTTAAACACACTTTGCCCAAAAAAAATGGTACATATTTACACCCCCACCACATGTGAACGTAATTCCCTGTTTCCTGGCATCCCCTTCAAATGTTTTTTCTCCACCTCTCATAGACATCTTTTGCAGCTGAAAGTTGGCAGATAAGAGAAAGTGCTTCTTCACACTTTGGAACTTGCTCCCTCAGGGGGCAGTGATGGGCACCAACTTGGATGACCTTAAAAGATGAATTGACAAATTCGTGGCGGGGAGGGCTACTGGCTATGCTCTACCTCCACAGTTGGTGGCAGCAAGGCTTCTGAATACCAGTGGCTGGAGTGAAGTGAAGGACATGAGGCAGGAGTTGGTAATGCAGGTGAGCTGTGCACAAGCAAGCTGCCAGCTAGCTCTGCAGAAGCTCCTTTTATTGGCACAATATGCAAAACCAGGCAGATACATTTTGGACGGTGACCTTTACACATCTTCCAATCCTGAGATCGTGGGGTGGTACAAAGTTATTTTGGCACCTGTTTCCACCGTGTCATTTTCCGCTTGCACTATGTATGACAAAGGAGACAAAGGTCACAGACAGGGCACGGCAGACCACTAAGAGAGCAAAGGTTAGATAGAGGGCAAGATGTTCAGACAGCTGTGGCTTCGTCTATGGGGGGGGAGTGTGCTCCGCACCCCAAGGTCACGCATGCAGACAGCTGAGGCTGTCCGCGGGCAGAAGTGTGCTCCACACCCAGCAATCATTCCTACACTGGAGGCCACGGAACAGAAGAGTTTTGCTGCTGTGCTCATGTTCTGCTTGCTGGTTTCCCTTTGAGGCATTCAATGGCTACCATGAGAACAGGATGGTGGGCTAGTTGGCCCACTGGCCTGATCCAGCACTCTTCTTATGTTCTTAGGATTGCCACAACCCACGTACCTACGGGACCGCCTCTCCTGGTATGCCCCGCGGAGGACCTTAAGGTCCACAAATGACAACATTTTAGAGGTCTCAAGCTGCAACGTGGTTAGATTGGCTCAACTCGGGCCAGGGCCTTTTCAGCACTGGCCCCGACTTGGTGGAATGCTCTGTCAAAAGAGACTAGCGCCCTGCAGGACTTGACATCTTTCCGCAGGGCCTGCAAGACAGAGCTGTTCCGCCTGGCCTTTGGTTTGAACTCAGTCCGACTCTTATGTTTCCCTCCTCTTATGGTTTTGATCTATGGGCTACTTTTAAAATGAGGCTGCATTTTAAATTGCATTTTAACCTGTATTTTAAATATGGTGTCCCCCCCCTATTATATTTTTCCTGTAATTTTTACAGTGGTACCTTGGGTTAAGTACTTAATTCATTCCGGAGGTCCGTTCTTAACCTGAAACTGTTCTTAACCTGAAGCACCACTTTAGCTAATGGGGCCTCCTGCTGCTGCCACGCCGCCGGAGCACGATTTCTGTTCTCATCCTGAAACAAAGTTCTTAACCTGAAGCACTATTTCTGGGCTAGCAGAGTCTGTAACCTGAAGTGTATGTAACCTGAAGCGTATGTAACCCGAGGTACCACTGTACTGTATTGCAGCAGTGAAGATGAGACAGATGCAGTGTGCATTAAATTTTTAATGTGCAAACATCCAGCTCTACCGTAATGTATACAGTGCTCCATCCCCCACATCAATTCAGAGCTTGCTTTGCAGCCTATAGGTTGGGAAGCATCCATCGCTCAGGAGCAGAGCATTTTTTGCATGTAGATGGCAGACCCTCCAAGTGTCCCTGTTATCCAGGGATGTCCCTCATTTAGAGAAGCCATCCCAGTTTCTGATTTGATCCATTTTCCCTTAGAGTGTCCTTATTTTCATTGGAGAAATGTTGGCGGGTATGGAGTTATCCAACCCCTGAGCTGTCTGAAGACAATCCTGTATAGGGAAGCTTTTGCTTTTTAAATGTTTAATGTTTCATTATGTTTTTATATGTGTTGGAAGCCGCCCAGAGTAGCTGGGGCAACCCAGTAAGATGTGTGGGGTATCAACAGTAAAATTATCATTATGGAACGGGATGCTCTATTTTCATCGGAGAAATGTTGGAGGGTATGAGACGGTCCTGGGTTCAGTCTCTGGCACTTGTGGTTTCAGGATGGATCTCGGGCATGGCTTTTGACCGAGACTTCTTACCGCCGACAGAATAGGCAACACTGAACCAGTGGTCTGAATCACTAGAAGGCAGTTTACTACGCTGACCGGCAAATTTTGCATTTGACGAAGGGTTTAGGGTGTCACAAGGGACGCGGGTGGCGCTGTGAATTAAACCACAGAGCCTAGGACTTGCCGATCAGAAGGTTGGCGGTTCGAATCCCTGCAACGGGGTGAGCTCCTGTTGCTCGGTCCCTGCTCCTGCCAACCTAGCAGTTCGAAAGCATGTCAAAGCGCAAGTAGATAAATAGGTACCGCTCTGGCGGGAAGGTAAACGGCATTTCCGTACGCTGCCAGATCCGTATTTCCGTATGCTGGCCACATGACCCGGAAGCTGTACGCTGGCTCCCTCAGCCAATAAAGTGAGATGAGCGCCACAACCCCAGAGTCAGCCACGATTGGACCTAGTGGTCAGGGGTCCATTTACCCCTTTACTTAGGGTGTCACAGATTGATAGTAAATGGCATCTGCAGAACTTTCTATTAAAATGCAAGAAGGGTAGGAATGGTCGATTCAGTGTGTGAGGAGGGGAAGGAGTCAGTCACCACTGAGGAGATTTATAGTTCTTCAGGGTAGCTTGCAATGATAAAATTGATTAGTGCAAAGGAACAATATGAAAGAAGAGCAAACCTCTTGAAGCCAAACAGAGGTGCAACAAACTGAAACAAGCAGGGCAAAACATTGTCTCAGAAACGGAAAGCATCTCAGAAATGGACAACAGCCATTCCCAAACGAATCTAAAAGAATCCATTGAAATAAGTCTGCTCAGTGACCATTTAAGAGCAGTCAGTGAAAGGGGCAGGTGTTCCTCTGTTGAGAGGCTGTTCCAGACATTGGACATTACAATAAAAAGCCCTCTCCTGTGTACCTGCCTGCCAAACCTCAGTAGCCGTCCTTGAAACCCTCCTCCTGCGGTCGGAGCTCTTGTTTAGGCTCATGGGGGGGCAGGGGAATAAATTCCTGGCCGTTTTAGGAGTTTAAAGGTCAAAGCCAGAGCCTTGCGTTGAGCCTGAAAGCAGATTAGTAGCAGGTGAAGCTGGCAGAGGATGAATGTAATATGATACAAAACCCCGGCAGCCACGTTTTGAACCAGTCGAAGCTCAATATACTATGGTAATCTAGACAAAAGCACATCAGCCAATGCTGGGTTTGGTTTCTTCAAGAAGTACAGTGGTACCTCGGGTTACATACGCTTCAGGTTACATACACTTCAGGTTACAGACTCTGCTAGCCCAGAAATAGTGCTTCAGGTTAAGAACTTTGCTTCAGGATGAGAACAGAAATTGTGCTCCGGTGGCGTGGCGGCAGCAGGAGGCCCCATTAGCTAAAGTGGTGCTTCAGGTTAAGAACAGTTTCAGGTTAAGTACGGATCTCCGGAATGAATTAAGTACTTAACCCGAGGTACCACTGTAGTACTGTTGGCATATAAGATGAAACTGCTTTATTATTATTATTATTATTATTATTATTATTATTATTATTATTATTTAAATACCCTGATTTCTGCCTGCATATGTTTGCACTGGATGCTGCTGTGTGTGATTAAACTGAGATACTTGTGCAGCTTTGCATGGACAAAGTGTGATTTTGCATGCAGATGTACCCACTGCCAGTGGGATATCCAGGACGCTACATATTGGAGATGGAGATTTTTGTCTTTTTAAAAAATGAGATTCTGCTCTGTGAGCTCACGCCCAACATCTGCATACCATGCCTGAACCAAGACTGCCATGTTTTACAATGAATTTATTTATTTTTGTTGGTTGAAGTTAGTGCCATTAGGTGATAAGCAGGAGGATAACTTCTTAAACTTTGACCTCGAGGTTCATAGGCCTGCATTTGAACCTGTATTTAAATCTCAGGTTTGCTCCTCGCAGCCCTCTCCTGCAATCTGACGCTTCTTTCCTGAACTTAGTTGAATTTGATAGTTTACTTATTAATCCAATCTCTTAAGTGTGTGTGTATGCACAAGCACAGATTACATTCATTGCAAGGCACTGTGTAACATTTCTCATAGTGATACTTGTGCCCTCTGAAAAAGACATGGGAATATATAACATAGCATTTTCAGAAAGCGGAGAGCACCACAGCCGTGATGCTTGCCTGCATATACTGTGCATAGAGTCTAGGAAGCAGCAACTTCTCTTCTTGGTGTTCATGCATACAGTGAGCAATAGGTAGAGAAAGGGCTGGCCCACCCATGGGGCAAGATGAGGCAACTGCCTCAAGCAGATCCGGCCTCCAAGGAATGCATTGCCTGCTGCCTTGGCAGACCCCCTGCTCCATTGCTGCCTCTACAGTGGCCTCTTGGTGAATACTACCACCCTTGTTCCTGATGTAATAATAATAATATTAATAAATTTTTATTTATACCCCACCCTCCCCAGCCAAGACCGGGCTCAGGGTGGCTAACAACCAATAATAAAAGCAAGTTGATTAAAATACAACTTAAAAAACAAGATTAAAATACAACATTAAAACATTAAGATTCAGCCTCTTCACAGGAGGAGAAAGGAAAAAAGAAAGAGGGGGAGGGAATCAAATTGATTCTAAGCCAAAGGCCAGGTGGAACAACTCTGTCTTACAGGCCCTGCGGAAAGAAATCAGATCCTGCAGGGCCCTGGTCTCATGAGACAGAGCGTTCCACCAGGCTGGAGCCAGTGTTGAGAAGGCCCTGGCTCTGGTTGAGGCTAATCTAACTTCCTTAGGGCCCGGGACCACTAGGGTGTCGCTATTTATGGACCTTAAGGTCCTCAGTGGGGCATACCAGGAGAGGCGGTCCCGTAGGTACGAGGGTCCTAGGCCGTGAAGGGCTTCAGAGGTCAAAACCAGCACCTTAAATCTGACCCTGTACTCCACCGGGAGCCAGTGCAACTGGAAAAGCACTGGGTGAATATGCTCCCATGGCAGAGACCCTGTGAGGAGCCTCGCTGCAGCATTCTGCACCCGCTGGAGTTTCTGGGACAGCTTCAAGGGCAGCCCCGCGTAGAGCGAAGTACAGTAGTCAAGCCTGGAGGTGACCGTCGCATGGATCACTGTGGCCTCATTCCCAATGTAGATATTTGTTCCCTGCTTGTTGCCGATGTAGATCTTCACTCACCCCTTCTTCCCTGGTGGGAGGGGAGAGAGCACTGTTTTGTGGTTTGCCTCAGGCGCCAAAATGTCTTGAGCCATCCCTGAATGGAGGTAACATGGCAAATGGGTGCCCATGTACCATGCTCAGTCTGTATGCGTGAACCCTGGCCCGGGCGAAATAGGTTGTCCATTCCCGCCGCTATTGCCATGCCTCATTTGTTGCCTTTGGTTACTGTAAATACAAAAGGGCAGGTTTAATAAAAAAAAAATTATTAGAAGATGAATGGCAGATGAAATTATTTTTTTTTATAGAATATTTATTGAAATTTTCAAAAAATTTAAAGAGAAACAAAACACAAAAAAGGAACAAGAAACAAACATATAACTTTCAGTGACATATTTCCTTGACTTCCCCACATCTCCCCTTCTTGTATTCCAATTCAATTTTTAATTCAACAGATGAAATTAATGGACTATGCAGAATTGGATAAGATGACAGGGAGAATTCGAAACCAGCGGGACCAGAAATTCTTGAAAGATTGGAGTAAATATGCGAGTTATTTGAAAGACAATTGTAATCAACTGACTGCGCTTGTAGGACTACAAGAAGTTTTGTAAGGAGAACTATATGAAATATAGAAAAGATTTATGAGAATGGATTTTAAGTTAAAGGTAAAGGGACCCCTGACCATTTGGTCCAGTCGTGACCGACTCTGGGGTTGCGGCGCTCATCTCGCTTTATTGGCCGAGGGAGCCGGTGTACAGCTTCCAGGTCATGTGGCCAGCATGACTAAGCCGCTTCTGGCGAACCAGAGCAGAGCACGGAAATGCCGTTTACCTTCCCGCTGGAGCGGTACCTATTTATCTACTTGCACTTTGACGTGCTTTTGAACTGCTAGGTTGGCAGGAGCTGGGACCGAGCAACGGGAGCTCACCCTGTTGAGGGGATTCGAACCGCCGACCTTCTGATCAGCAAGCCCTAGGCTCTGTGGTTTAACCCACAGCGCCACCCACGTCCCGGATTTTAAGTTACTGACTATTAAAAGTAATAGTTAGGATAACAAATGTAAGATTAAGAGAGGAGGTTTGAAAATCATTAGATGTGGTTGATGGAAGTCTCAGGCTAAAATAGCCAAAATGATGTATAAGATAAGATGAGATGATATGTTCTGTTTGGAAAATATATGTAAAATCCAATAAAAATGTATATAAATAAAAATATTTTTGTTTAAAGGCCAGGTGAACCTAAAATTGGTAGCTGATGGTGACTGTAATAATAGAAAAGTATACTATCCTGAGTGCATGAACCTGGACTCTTGAGTCAGCACTTACTTGTGAAACAGGAGAACTTCGAACTGTTGCCCTTGAGGAAGATTTTGTTGTTGTTGAAACGTGTTAGGTGATGTACTTTTGCGAATAAATTCTACACCTGGCGCTCGCATTGACATCTTCCTCAAAGAATGGGAAGACTTTCTAGAAGCAGGAATCCTGTGGCACGATCAAGACCTAAAAACTTACTCGTGTACCTCTTGGATCGCTGAAACTCTCTGCCCTCAAGGTTTGAAATAGCTGCACTCCAGGATCTCTGATTCAAGATCCACAGTGAAAGTAGATTTTTTTGGCTGCTTCTTCTTTTTTAAAAAAAATAAAGGTCTCTGTTTTTGTTTTGTTTTTAAGGTGGGAAAATGTGCTGTACTCCCATTTATAAACTTCCTAACTTTCCACTGTTCTCTTAAGAGTGAACTTGGTGGCGCTTTTTCATTCTGCGTAAGCATGCATAGGATCAGGCGGTGAAACACACTGAGCACTGTTTGCTTAATAAAGCTCTCCTGCCTGCTATAATGCAACTTTTGCAGTTCTGATGACAGACAGAATGTTCTTGCAGAGAACTGTTACCATTTTGAAATGTTTGCTCTGTTTTTCTAAACTGCTGGTCTGTGCAGAACCTCTTCAAAGAAAGAAAGATGGTTATACAATCCTGCCATTGTATGAATCTTTTATTTACAACTTGCTTATTGCATTCAGTCTGTCACAGTTTAAGCGAACAGTTTTAAACATGAGAACTGGCGGCATTTGCAAGGACTTGCATGTCAAAAAACGGAGGCAATTAAGCTTAACCTGCAGGCCTCCTCCTTTGCTTTTAATCTAGAATCCCTGCTAGCGCGAATTAGAAAAGATAATTAGTGCCCTCCCCATAGCCTTTCATAGTGACTTGCCCCGCTTCCTAAATACTAATCGGGAATTGTGTTGATCACCAAAACAGAGTTTAAGACTTGCTTCAACGCCGTGCATTTGTTTTAATTTAAAAAAGAGGGAAGAGAAACTCACCAGTCCTAAGGAGACCTAGTCACCTTGGTGTCCTTGGGGAGCGCTTTAAAGGTAAAGGTAAAAGGACCCCTGACAATTAAGTCCAATCGCAGACGACTCTGGGGTTGCGGAACTCATCTCGCTTTACAGGCCAAGGGAGCCGGCGTTTGTCTGCAGACAGTTTTTCCGGGTCATGTGGCCAGCATGACTAAGCCACTTCTGGCAAAACCAGAGCAGTGCACGGAAACGCCGTTTACCTTCCCGCCGGAGCGGTACCTACCGTATTTTTCGCTCTATAAGACGCAGTTTTCCCCTCCTAAAAAGTAAGGGGAAATGTGTGTCCGTCTTATGGAGCGAATGCAGGTGGGAGGCTCTGCTCAACGTTCCCTTTAAAGAGCCGTGTGGAGCGTGTGTGCGGCTCTTGGGAGCTTTTCCCCGAGGAGGGAGAAGGGTTGCCACACGCATGCTCCACATGCTCTTTAAAGGGAGTGCAGCTCTTGGGGGAGCCTTAGCCATGCGCAGCCTCTCCCAGGCAACAGGAGCCTTCATCCCACTGCCGGGGAGAGGCTTCGCGCGGCTATCCCATAAGCCAGGACAGCTTCCAAAAACTAGGTGTGTCTTATGGTCTAGTGCGTCTTATAGAACGAAAAATACGGTATTTATCTACTTGCACTTTGATGTGCTTTCGAACTCTAGGTTGGCAGGAGCAGGGACCGAGCAATGGGAGCTCACTCTGTCATGGGAGTTCGAACCGCTGACCTTCCAATCGGCAAGCCCTAGGCTCAGTGGCTTAGACTACAACGCCACCCGCGTCCCAATGAGGAGTGCTTTAGTCAATCACTTTTCCAGAGGAGATGCCCAATCTCTCACTTAGGCAGAGTACTGTAAAGCTAGATTTTGAATAGGTCCATTGGACTTTGGGAGAAGCCTCTGTTTGTGGAAGCTGTGTAGAAACCAAGAGATGTTCTTTATTAGATGTTGGTGCTCCGAATATCTGTGGCTTCCTTGTCCATAGTTGTGGGTTTCCTGACATGCTTACTCATAAACCTCTCTCTGCTGAATAGCTGTGGGCACCTCATGTTCTGCTCCACAAAGTGAAGCTTGGTGATTAGTCAACACTTTGGTCTAATTTCCAGTTCGCCACTGTACTGGGGTTCTATCACTGCCTGAAAACACATTAATGTGTATGCTGAATAAGATTCTTTGTTTCTGTCTTGGCTCTTCCTAGTGCAGGGGTGGGGAACCTGTGGCCTGGCAGATCTTAAAATCCTAATATTGTAGAGTTGGGAAGGGACCTTGAGGGCCGTCAGACCCCAGCAATGCAGGAATCTCAACTATGACAGATGGCCACGCAACCTCTGCCGAGAAACCTCCAAGGAATGAGAGTCCACCATCTTACGAGAGCGTCCATTCCATTGTCTAACTAACAGCTCTTGCCACCAGAAAGTTCTTCCTGGTGTTTAGTTGGAACCCCTTGTAACTTGAATCCATTGGTTTGGAGCAGATTCCATGTGACAGCCCTTTAGATATTTGAAGATTGTCTCCTCTCAGTCTCCTTTTTTTCCAGGCTAAGCATACCCATCTCCCTCAACCATTCCTCATTAGGCTTGGTTTTCAGACACTTGGTCATCTTATCATTTTGTTAGACTACAGTTCCAATCATCTCTGACTACTGGCTGGAGCTGATGGGAGATTGAGCCCAACAACATCTGGACTTCTGTGTGTTTAATTTTTAACGTCAACATTTATATTTTGATGGAATCTGTTTTTTTTTATTTATTTCTTGTATAAAACAAGCCAGCACCAAAACTAAGCAGCTTGGTGCAAGCCTAACCCTAACCCCAACCCTAACCCTAACTTTTAAGCCTAACCCTAACCCTCCTCCGCTGGGTCACTTGGTCACTTGCACCTGGTTGCCTTTGACAACTAAGTCAGTTAAATACAGGCCAGTTGCTGCATCTTGTATATTTTTCATTGGGAACCTCTGAATGCACGAAAGGTGTTGCGTGTTAAGATCCTCAGGAGCTTCCCAATAATAAAGACACAATTAACACGGAATTTAGTTTTAGATTATTGGCATAATTTTGGCCACAACTTGATTACAGATTGTGAATAGTTTGTTTAGGCATTGGTTTCCGACTAGCTGCACCTGACCTCAGCAGGACAGCACTGACGACTGGGCCCCACCATATTGTCAGTACAGGTAAACACTGTGGGGGAGCGTTGGTACGGTCACGTGACTCAAGCTCACCCCAAAATACTCCCAGGGACTCTTGTGTGGCCATACCCCCCGAAAAAAGTTGGCAAACGCAAGGCGAGTCCCTGGGTTCTTTTAACGGAATACACCGCCAGACCTTACAAAGTTGTGACAATTTGCTACACGGCAGGCAAAATCAAAGTTGCACCAGCCAATCAGCCAAATGGGAAAATTACCGGGCCCCTGTCCCCAAAACAGATGACCCACGGTGGCATAGCAAGGTCATAATGGACCCTAAATATAGGGAGGGTGGGCGGGTGATTCGATGCATGAAGCGAAAAGAGGAAGCTCTACGCAACGTGCAATGGTATATATAAAGGTCCCTCAGTTAATACACAAAAAATCCTATTGGCCAGATTTGCCCGGCAATCGAGGGACCACCAATCAGGTTGTTGTGGCTATCCAATTGCTCCCACCCACATGACAGTGAGGTCAGTCCTGATGATCTCACCGCAACTCCTATGGGAGGAGGACCCGATTTGTAACGCACAGAGAAAGATGCAAAGAGGTCATATATTTCGTTAAAACGGTTTTGCACATTATGTTTTCCAGCATTCTTAGGGCCTGCTACTGTTATACAGCATTTCTTTGTAATAAATCAGTTTGGCTTACCCGGTAGATACATAGAATGTACAGAAAGACTGTTTAGCGTTGACTGTATCTAAGGGTGAGACTTTCAGTCTTTTGGAACATCATTTTATTTCCTTCCCCATGCTAACGTGTAATGGTGCTCTGTCGGAAATAGCCAGCACATACCTATTTGAGACGGTCAATAAATTATCTCACTCATCAACCGGGGGAAGGGGGATGCTATTTAGAAAAATTGTTACAAAAGATGTATTGGGTGTTTTTAAAGGGCAAAGAGTCAAATGTGATAAGAGGGGTGGGGGGGTTAAAGTAAAAAAGGCTTTTTATAACCTTGAAAAGGGGAGAGAAAAGAGGCCTGGCGCTCCGCTCTCTCTGGACATGTGTATGTATACAGTGGTACCTCAGGTTAAGAACTTAATTCGTTCTAGAGGTCCATTCTTAACCTGAAACTGTTCTTAACCTGAAGCACCACTTTAGCTAATGGGTCCTCCCGCTGCCACTGAGCCACCGCTGTGTGATTTTTGTTCTCATCCTGAAGCAAAGTTCTTAACCCGAGGTACTATTTCTGGGTTAGCAGAGTCTGTAACCTGAAGCGTCTGTAACCAGAAGCGTCTGTAATCCGAGGTACCATACGTATACAGTGGACACTCGGGTTGCGAACGTGATCCGTGCAGGATGCATGTTCACAATCTGCAGCGTCTGCAACCTGCAGCGGCATGTCTGCGCACGCGCGGGTTGCGATTTGGCACTTCTGCACATGCGCAAAGCGCAATTTAGGGCTTATGTGCATGCACGACCACCGAAACCCGGAAGTAACCTGTTCCGGTACTTGCGGGTTTCGGCAGTCCGTAACCCCAAAAAAACACAACCTGAAGCGTCAATAACCCAAGGTGTGACTGTGGTACCTCGGGTTACATACGCTTCAGGTTACATACGCTTCAGGTTACAGACTCCGCTAACCCAGAAATAGTGCTTCAGGTTAAGAACTTTGCTTCAGGATGAGAACAGAAATTGCGGAGTGGCAGCAGGAGGCCCCATTAGCTAAAGTGGTGCTTCAGGTTAAGAACAGTTTCAGGTTAAGAACGGACCTCCGGAACGAATTAAGTTCTTAACCCGAGGTACAACATATGTGTGTGTGTGTGTGTGTGTGTGTGTGTGTGTGTGTGTGTATCTCCATTTACTGAGCTATCTGGCCAAGTAAACGTTGTAGCAGGTTACCCTGATAGACTACAATGTTTGAATTTCACGCTCCCCCTTTATAAAGGCACCGAAAAGCATGTGCCTCTGTAATGGAATGTGACATTTGTTTAAACGTGCACAGGAACACTACATAGCTCTTCAGAAACATAATGCTGTATTTACCATGCATTAAACTCCAGGAGGGAATTAGGTTGGCAGGATGTAATTATGCATCTTGGAAGTCAGCCAGCTAGGCAGGTTAGCATACCTCTGCACTTTGGAAAGCACTAGGAGGTTATGGGCAAGGCCTGGGATCTACCCCCTTGTTTGGCAATTAAAAGGTAATAATCTGCAACACCAGGCTTAGATTCCCTCTCCCCCCCTCCCCTCCCCGCTTTTCAACATCAGCACTTCTTATAACACCTGGATAGGGTTCAGTCATATTAACTCTGTATTGTTGCAGCATTTTAATAATGCAGTCGGGGGTGGTGTTGAATGCCTTTAGGGAAGGAATGGGTTTTTATTTTAGCTGTAGGATTACATCTTCCAAAGAAAAAAAACCCTTTTAAAAAATTCTTTTTTAAAAAGAAGAAGTGGCTAAAGAAGAGGTATCAATAGAGCGGTCAGTGTAGGTTGTGCATGACTTTGCTTCAGTTTTATTTGTTCTTATAACAACTAGAGGCAGACACAGAACAATGATTTGGGTTTGGAACTCACTTTAGCACTTTGGATAGTGAATTGCATCAAGAGAAGCCTCACTCTGTCTTGGCCCTGAAGCAGGCTCTTTTCAGGAACCCCGAAGCTTCCAATCTCTTCCTGTTGACCATCATGCAGAACAATGGGCTCTGGGCATCCTTTTGTCAGAATTGGAAGTAATTTAAGAATGGTGGTCCAGTTTGCCCATTGCCGTTTAGTCGTGTCCGACTCTTCGTGACCCCGTGGACCAGAGCATGCCAGGCACTTCTGTCTTCCACTGCCTCCCGCAGTTTGGTCAAACTCATGCTGGTAGCTTCGAGAACACTATCCAACCATCTCGTCCTCTGTCGTCTCCTTCTCCTTGTGCCCTCCATCTTTCCCAACGTCAGGGTCTTTTCCAGGGAGTCTTCTCTTCTCATGAGGTGGCCAAAGTATTGGAGCCTCAGCTTCAGGATCTGTCCTTCCAGTGAGCACTCAGGGCTGATTTCCTTAAGCATGGATAGGTTTGATCTTCTTGCAGTCCATGGGACTCTCCAGAGTCTCCTCCAGCACCACAATTCAAAAGCATCAATTCTTTGGCGATCCACGTTTTGAAAGCCATGGGGTCCTCTGGTCCCGCTGTATTACTGGGAGTTAAGCCATGGTTTGACTTGCTGTTATGTGCAAACCAAGTCTTGTGGCTTGTCTCCCCCGAACAAACCATGACCACCAAGCCAATAACAAACATTGGTTACAGGTTCGTTTGGAGCAAGGCGAACCACAAGCCCAGGTTTGCACGCAATGTTAAGCTAAACCATGGCTTAGTGGCTGATAGCATAACAACAGGAGGACTGGGAAGTGGAGCAAAGTACAGTGGTACCTCGGGTTACATACGCTTCAGGTTACATACACTTCAGGTTACAGACTCCGCTAACCCAGAAATAGTGCTTCACGTTAAGAACTTTGCTTCAGGATGAGAACAGAAATCGTGCTCCGGCGGCGCGGCAGCAGCAGGAGGCCCCATTAGCTAAAGTGGTGCTTCAGGTTAAGAACAGTTTCAGGTTAAGTACAGACCTCCGGAATGAATTAAGTACTTAACCTGAGGTACCACTGTAGTTGTCACTTTTTAAATGTGAAGCAGGCCATGGTATCTACTTCAGAGAAAATCAAGACTGCCAAATTTCAGATAGATTGGGAACGAGTGGGGTGCAAGGGCTGTTTGCGGTTGTTTCTTTTTTAAAAAAATGATTTCTTCCCCCGTTTTGTGGGGAATTCATAAAACATGCTGCAAATCATAGAGGAGGCACCTATGTATGTAACCATGCAAGTTACTTTCAGGAAGCAGGTCAGGAGGCCTGATGAGTGAAAATCCAGCTTAGCAGAAAGTGAGCTTATTCTGTCCTTCAGAAAGCCTTGCTGCATTTATAGTAGCCACAGTACCAAGCACCAAGTTACAAAAGAGCAGCAGAAAATATTTATTTGGACACACATCACTCATAATTTTATATATGGCAGTGTTAACAGGATAAGAATAGCAGAGAATGGATGAACAGACAGTATTTTTCTCTGCTTATCCTGCTAAAATATTTTCAAGTCGTAGGTATGCACATGTATCATTTAGATCCTGAACGTGTTTGACTTTGGACTGCACTGGCATGTTGTCAACTAGACCACTACTTTAAGACTAATGATCACCTCTGAAAAATAAAGTACAACGCAGTCAAGGTTAAGGACCTTTGAGGCTGACATTCCAAGTGCAGATAAGTCCCTGTTCGGTGATCTGCCTCCTGACTACTTGCCCCCCACCATTAAATTCTGACACATGTGCCACTGTAATAATCTCTTGCAGGGCCAACGTGCAATACTTTCAGTCTGAAGGGGGCTGGTGTGAATAGGCCCCTTTCAGATTGAATCCAACAGAGCGTTGGGTCCTTCAGACAGCACAAATGCAGAGCTGCTAAGAATTACAGTGGTACCTCAGGTTAAGAACTTAATTCGTTCTGCAGGTCTGTTCTTAACCTGAAACTGTTCTTATCCTGAAGCACCATTTTAGCTAATGGGGCCTCCCGCTGCCGCCGTTTCACCACTGTGCAATTTTTGTCCTCATCCTGAAGCAAAGTTCTTAACCCAAGGTACTATTTCTGGGTTAGCGAAGTCTGTAACCTGAAGTGTCTGTAACCTGAAGCGTCTGTAACCCGAAGTACCACTGTAGCAACAGGAGCACAGTGAGAGGGCAGTCCAAGGGCGAAGTGACCACCAAGGGCGAAGTGAAATATACAAGCCTGGGAGCTGGTGCTTAGAATGTCTCCAGCTGTAGGTAGACTGTCCCTGCAAACAAAAGGCTTCTAAGACTGAGCTTTCAGAGATCATTGTAGAGCACAGCTACGGGCCACCAATGTTACCTGAGGAATTGATCTACTCATAAGGAGTGATTTATTCATGAGCATCCCCTTACTCATGCAGAGTTTGATCAAGCCTGCACTTCTAGGCATCTGGCCTGCATTTCTAAGGGCTAGATAGTCCCTTTGTGTCTGACTTTGAGATGGGTTGTCCACATCTTGAGGGGAAAGATGGAAAGATGGACTGCTGTCTCCCCTGAGATCCCTTGTTCCCCTGATATGCCTCAAGCAGTGTTAGAAATTCAGATACATAAGCTAGCACATATGAATTGACCTATTCCTACCTCTTCTTCTTAATGTTGACATGGACCATTGATAACGTAAGAATATTCTTCTCAAAAGTGAGCAGGGCAGTGGGATGGGGGAAGTGAAGACAAGTCACAACAATTAATTATAATGTTGTTCATTGCTCCTGCTCAAGCAGCAAAGAAAAAGCATTTCGGTTTCTGAAATTCATTTGATTGTGCAGATAAAATATAACTGATAGAATTTGACAGCACATGGTATTAGGGTGTGTAAACAGTCAAGAGCCAAGGATTCCCAGGCATGCACCTCCAGATGGTGGAGATGTCAGGAGCCATCCTGGCACCCAGGCATCTTCACATGGTCACTCACAAGTGGCCGATAGCCAGGTGCAAAATGTGCCTGGCACATGGCTCGTTTTGAACACTGCTCCCAAAGCTACAATTCTATAATCTCAACTACATTGCATGACTGTAGCTAATAACAATTCACCTGTCCATGTATGCAAGAAGGAGAAACACACACAGGAGAAATGGGAATGGTATTAACTATGGACCGAGGTGGAGGTTTTTAAACTGTGGTCTGCGAGTTCCATTTGGGTGGCCTGTGGAAAGGCTGCAGTGCAGTCAAGTATATCTGTACTCAGCCCTGCACTTCCCTTGATGTGACGATGGAGGACTAAGATGCCCAGCAAGGGGCCCATGATGCGCATGGCAGCACAGAAGATGTACGACTTTTGCTGCACACAAGTCAGCTGGCTCGATGGAGATGTCAGTTGCCAACATGGCAGCCATAAATCTCCCCGTGGTCGCAATTGGACCCATGCCAGTAGCAAATCATGCCCGGCACCTGGGGAATTTCCAACACCTGCCTCAAGTTTCCTCAACACAGGGTACTGCTTCATGATGTTTCTCTTGGGGGTTACAGGTAATCCCCTGAAGCAGATTCCTCCATTGGGGGAATGACATGAGACCTAAGATGTGGGACCAGCTCGACTGATTTTAGGGAGCCCATGGGTACTGAATGGCTGAACAGGGCTTTACTTAGAAGGAATCCCTATGGAAATTAATGGTGTAAAGACGTGAGAAAACAGGTAAGCTTAGATTCAAAATAATTTCAACAGAAGTAGTTTCGTGCTTGAATCTCTCCAACTTAAATCTGTAGAACTTATCACTCAGAAAATAATCAAACCGAGATCAGTGGGACTTACTCCCAAGTAAGTCTGAATAGGATTGAAGCCTGAATAGTGCTCTGCTTTGTTGGGATCATGTCCAGCATTCCCAAATTAGATGACATTGTATTTTCTCTAGAACTGCCCAGCTGACTTTGTTTTGACTATTTCAAAGGAATCGTTTGGCATAGTTGATCTCAGCTCAGCTTTGGTATTATCGTTGTTGATTGTTTTGCCCAGTGAACAAGTAGCAGGTTGACGGCAATTTACCTCAAAAAACTGGTGCAGAGGAAAAGGTTTAACTCATCCACTATTATGACTCCAAACCAATTTTGGGGACCGATGACTATTTTCACCCATCCAGTCAGTTGATGTTTTCTGAGGAGGGGAAGAAAAAAATAGAATTGTTGGCAGATCCAATCAAAGGTCTTCCATATCTCATCTAATCTGCTAGGTATTCTGAATCCTGACCGAATGGAGCCCCTATTGATCAGACTGCTTGTAGTGAGTCTTCTGGAAGATTGTCCCCTCCATTCATGGAGTAAAGAATGTGGGTGACAATGGGAGTGGTCTTTGGCCTTCAGGACTTCTCCACCTCGTGGTCCTGGCTTTAGTTTGGAAACTACATAAACTATGAGAGAGTTTCTCTGGAAACCTTTTCAGGTTGTCCCAGTTTCTGGAGACTGCAATAGCTGGGCCACTGGGAGTAGATTGTGATAACTGACACATTAATTGGGTTGTTGAAATAAAATTCTAACGTGCTACTATTTCCCCTGATGAACTTGGCTTGCTTTTCTTTTTCTCATAGTGCAAAATTTCAACATTTCTTGAATGTGTTACAACACGTAATTGCATTGGCCTATATTCAGTAACTCGGCTGCCTGTAATCCCAGCCACAGTAAGAATGCTGACTGATTCATGGGGTAAAAATAGCCTTTTACTCAGACCTGGTATATGTTATCACTTGCTCTGTGTTTCAGCTAATTGTTGATCATTTTTGCTTTAATAGACGCTGACAAGTACATGGTTGTATTGATTCACATTGAAAATAAGTAATGTGAAATATTGCCCTTAAACTTGGTACCTCCCAGTGTTAGAAACTGGGATAGAAAAGCTAGGAGCCAAATGGCTTCTGGGACCTGGGTTGTGGGTGCCAAAACAGAATATCTAGTCGCCATTTGGGGGGAGGGGGGTCAGCAACACTTTTTATTTATTATTTTGATAAGCACATAAGCAACACATTGTTAATATCACATTTTTAACTGAGGGTCTGTGCTTGTGTGGTAACCCATGTTAAAACTGTTAAAATGTAGAGCATCCTTTGGCCAAGATGGGCATCTAATCATTTCTTATCAGTTAAGCCCAAACATCTGCCCTCCCAGCGCCTATCCTCCGGTTAAAATATATGGCTTTTAAGCCCACATAAAAGTAAAACAGATAAAAAAGATATGCTCCTTGCAATTAACATTAGCTACTCAGCCCAACTGACTCTAAAACTATTCAAAATAGAAAGAAATTAAAACTAGCACAGAGCATGTTCCAAGACAAGCAGCCTTAGTCGTCACTAACTTCACATGCAAAAACGAAAGCATGATACAACAAAACCCACTGTGGATGGCTTGCATTACTCACTGCTCACTTGAAGTTTCAAATGCAAGGCTAGTGTTTCCTCAGATCCGTGACTCCCGGAAAATATTGTGGAAGGCAGCAGAAATTTTAAAAACGCATGCCAAACCCTGAAGATCAAGGAACAAGCTTCAACATACTTGTCTGTGATGATGTCACCGCAAGACAATATTGGCTATTTGCCCACAATACGTGCTCCTGCAGCTGAAATGTTGACTGTATATGAGGTCCTAAACCAGTCTATCAACATGTTGCAGTCTCTGCAGTTGTCCAAGATTGTGTGTGTTTTTGATCAGGCACTTCATGCCCAGAGCTGTAGAAATCACCTTGACTCATCCAGAGAAATTCAAATATACCATCATAATTAGAATGGGTATTATTTCACACCATATGCCCCTTTTGGCCACAGTTGGTAAGCGGTTTCAGGATACATGATTTATACATTGCCAGGCACAATCGCAGAAGGTTCAGTAGCAGAGGAGGTCAGAAGTTTGACCATGCAGTCAAACTTCACAAGCTGGTTTATGAAGCATGGGATAGCGTGGCATGGTTTTTTGGTCATTGTTGAAAAACATGCATGCATGCAGAAGGTATCTGGATGAAATGCTGTACAGCTTAAGGAACTTTTGGCATGATGTATTCATAGTTTCACTGAAGGAAAGTCCTTGGTAAGCAATCCCGTTCAGGGATTATGGAGTTCCTTGAGGACAACCTGGGATGTGAATATGGAAGTATCTCTCAGCATTTTGGGCAGGCATAGGCAAACTCCGGCCCTCCAGATGTTTGGGACTACAATTCCCATCATCCCTAGCTAACAGGACCAGTGGGCAGGGATAATGGGAATTGTAGTCCCAAACATCTGAAGGGCCAGAGTTTGCCTATGTCTGATTTTGGGTATCATATCTGGACACAGTAGAAATTCTGCTGGAGTTAATCTACAAGAAGGTAAATAGGTGCTTCACTTGACATGCAGCCCTGCAGTGGTCCCACAGTGTTTTGCCCATGGCAGACTGAATTATGCATGCTGCCTTCCATACTGTTAAGCCCATAGGCTTCCGTAGTTCAGCATCCTGTTAGCCCACCAACTGGATGCCTGTAAGGGGCCCATAAACAGCACATACACACCATAGGGCTCTCCCACTATTGCTCCCCAGCAGCTGGTATTTTTATTTATTAAATCTGTATACTGCCCTTCATCCGCAGATCTCAGGGCAGTTCACAACACAAAAACACAATATAAAAACACAAAATACATGATCAAAACAAACCAATAACCCCTTTCCCCCAAATACATTTAAAGGGGATATAAGATGTTAATCAGCCCAAGGCCTGGTTGAAGAGGAATGTATTCAGAGATACACTGCTCTTTATCCTGGAGTTTGCATAGAATCATCACAACTAATAGCTTTTGGTAGCCTTGCCTCCTCTCCTTTCACTGCTTCCTAAATGGGCACTGCAGCAGTGAATCACCGTCTTGTTCCAATTAATAACGCTGGTGCAACCTGGTTGGCATGACGACGGAACAAGCCTGAGCTTCTTGCTTCCAGTCTAAGTGCACGGACTTCGTGTTCTCACCTTAGGCCAGCAAGGAAGCATCAAAAGCGCCCGGCTGCCTTGCATCTCTTAATTAGGAAAGTTGTTGCATTTCCTATAGGGTTGTGTTGGATCTGTTCCAACAAACAGCAGCAGATCGTGTGGAAATTAAGCAGCTGAAAGTTATCTCACCACTTTACTCTCCATGCCAGGAAAAGCTTCTTCACCTGGGGCTAGGAGCAGGAGCAGTAAACAAAATGGCAACCCTAATTTCACGAGATGGTGTTAAATAAAAATAATTTATTATTATTATAATTTATAAGCCATCCGTCTGACTGGGTTGCCCCAGCTACTCTGGGAGGCTCCCAACAAAATATTGAAAACACAATGAAACACACACTGGTCAGAGTGAAAAGAGATCTGTACATTTGTATGAGCCTGGAGAAAAGAAAGAGCTTGAGGATGTATTGTTAACCAAGTTCAGTGGCAGAGAAGCTAGTTTATTTTCCTGCCTTTTCTCTAAAAAGTTCAAGGAGCTGAGAGGAAAATGCAAAGTTGGATATTGTTGAAATCAAAGAGTATGCCTATAAAAATAGACAGGACATGGTGTGTATCAGTCCTGCACAACTTGTGATTCAACAAAATGAAATCAGGCCAGAAGTAACATATGGCTGCTCACCGGACCTACTGATGGGCAAAACTCCCTATTTTATTTCAGTTTCCCTGCCTCGTAGCCTCATGTATCCGTGGAAACTTCACAGAGTCAGTTTGACACCCTTGGTTTTAGGAACTGAAATTTACATGTGCTTTAGAATAGGTGTAAATCTGATGTTCTTTGGAATGTGCATCCAGCTGCAGATGCTGTTCTTTGCTTTCAGTGGCTTGTGTGTGTTTTGGATTTGTATTCTCATTCCTCAACCCCTGCCGCTAGCTTATGCAGGGGTTTGGGCACCCAGCAGCTGTTGTACATTTCCCCTCTTCAACAGGAAGCAAATCAGAGAGAATGGAAGGTGCCTTTGTGCTAGCTGTCCATATCCACAGAACTTTACCATGTGCATGGAAAACCTTTTGGATTAGCTTTGAAGGAACCCGTAAAACTTCTGTGGTGCCCGGGACTTCAAAAACGGAGCTTGTCGGGCATTTGACAGGCCACAATCCACATCGGATGGGCTGTGTTGTTTGGTGAGTCATAAGTAGTGCACATGGAACCTTCAAGGCTTTGCTGTGGAGTCAGAACATTTCTTCAAAGATGTGACCTTTGACTGGTTTTTGCTGGGACAGTCCTTCGTAGTCTGGGAGCACTAAAGGAAGTGGGCTCCAAGTTTCTTTGAAGTGGTTTAAGTAAATGTGCATATGGTTCACCCCCACCCCCGCTCCTCCCCAAACACCACTGAAACTAATTGCTTCGTTCTCCTTGTGTTGTTTTTGTTTTCTGTTCTTTTTGGAGAAGCACTGGGGATGTTGAAATCCCCAGACACAGAATGCTTATTAACCCAACAAAGAATTCTAGCAAAAGTCTATAGAGTCTGATTCTCATAAACACCAGATGAGTTGGTAAGCCTGGGCTTGGGCTGTGTCGTTTCAGACTGCAGGTGGAGACATTCTGTGACGGAATGTGCCTCTCTACACATAGAAAATGTGCGTGTCAGGAAGGAGAGTTCTAGGCTCGTGTTCTAGACAATAATAATAATAATAATAATAATAATAATAATTTATTTATAATAATAATAATAATAATAATAATAATTTATTTATACCCCGCCCATCTGGCTGGGCCTCCCCAGCCACTCTGGGCGGCTTCCATAGAAACCAAAAACACAGTAAAATATCACACATTAAAAACTTCCCTGAACAGGGCTGCCTTAAGATGTCTTCTGAATGTCAGGTAGTTGTTTATCGCTTTGACATCTGGTGGGAGGGCGTTCCACAGGGCGGGCGCCACTACCGAGAAGGCCCTCTGCCTGGTTCCCTGTAGCTTTGCTTCTCGCAATGAGGGAACCGCCAGAAGGCCCTCGGTGCTGGACCTCAGTGTCCGGGCAGAATGATGGGGGTGGAGACGCTCCTTCAGGTATACTGGACCGAGGCCGTTTAGGGCTTTATAGGTCAGCACCAACACTTTGAATTGTGCTCGGAAACGTACTGGGAGCCAATGTAGGTCTTTCAAGACCGGTGTTATATGGTCTCGGCGGCCGCCCCCAGTCACCAGTCTAGCTGCCGCATTCTGGATTAGTTTCCGAGTCACCTTCAAAGGTAGCCCCACGTAGAGTGCATTGCAGTAGTCCAAGCGGGCTCCTTCCTTGTTATCCTTCCAGTGGCAGTTGAAGACTTTCTTATCCCAAGAAGCTTTTGGAAACTGCCTGTTTTTAAGGAACGGGATGGTACTGTGATGTTTCTATTGCAATCACCTGTGTATTTTTAATAGGCATTTTATATGTACATATGTATATAGTTTCAATTCTATCAATGTTTAATTGCTTTTTAAGTTGTTATTTTTCCTATGTTTTTAGCTGTTCCTATTTGTGAGCTGCCTTGAGTCCCTGTCAGGGAAAAAGTTGGGGTATAAATAAATATATAATAATGGTAATAATCTGAGTTTCCAAGCCATTGCTCTGTTTCTGTATGGGGATTCTCAGGGAGGATGGTGCATAAAAATTTGGTTAGCCTATATATATGGAGCAGAAATCATGATTTGGAGTTTATACCATAGTCTGTATAGTTAAAACTATGGTTTTCCCAGTAGTGATGTATGGAAGTGAGAGCTGGACCATAAAGAAGGCTGATTGCCGAAGAATTGATGCTTTTGAATTATGGTGCTGGAGGAGACTCTTGAGAGTCCCATGGACTGCAAGATGATCAAACCTATCTATTCTTAAGGAAATCAGCCCTGAGTGCTCACTGGAAGGACAGATCCTGAAGCTGAGGCTCCCATACTTTGGCCACCTCATGAGAAGAGAAGAGTCCCTGGAAAAGACCCTGATGCTGGGAAAGATTGAGGGCACAAGGAGAAGGGGACGACAGAGGACGGGATGGTTGGACAGTGTTCTCGAAGCTACCAGCATGAGTTTGACCAAACTGCAGGAGGCAGTGGAAGACAGGAGTGCCTGGCGTGCTCTGGTCCATGGGGTCACGAAGAGTCAGACATGACTAAACGACTAAACAACAACAACCACCACCATAGTCAACAGATAGTATGCTTTGGCATTGCATCTGAACTATTCCAACATATTCACACTGTTTCAATTTGCATAGTCCATTTACCAGCGCACCGTGCTATAAAAACCGGACCAGGGTAGATCTAGCAGGCAACAAAGAATAATTAGCAGTGTTAAATACCCCAACTATTTCTATTTACTAGGGACAGTCCTGATTTTCTTATTCGTGCTTCTTTTGCTCCATGGGAAGTCTGTGGGATTTTCAAAAGGCAGCACACTGCAGGCTATTTCAGAATAAACGAATACCACATATTCTGGTGGCACCTATAGCATTCAAAGAACAGCCTTCATCCATGGGTAGTGGGGTGGTAGGGGGTGGACTGGTCTTAGAATAGAGGGGCAAATACACAGACGTATCTATCCCTCTTTTCACCTGGGATAATGTGGAAGGTGTTTTAGTGCTTAATGGGGTGTGTGTGTGTGTTGAAGTTTAGGTGGAAGGAGGGCTCAGGCAGTAGCCCTTGGTGTAAGAATATAGGTGTGCTTGTGCACGTTCTCACCTGTGAAATGTTAGTGCAAATGTAACCTGAGTTCCTGGATCCTTCTTAGTTGGCAACTACAAACAGTCCGCAAAGTTTGTTTGCTTGAAGCAAGCAAACAAATGTAAAACCAAAGCAGAAATGCCTCACAGTGTTTCGGTCGCCACAAACAAGATTGTAACGAAGATGGTCATGGATTCTGTACATGTCCTGCCTTAAGGAAAACACAGGCCAAATTTTGTTAACGTTAATTAAATAAAAAGAGCAAAAAAGGAGCGTTGACTTGGTCCTATGCAGCTTCCTGTACATTTGTTTCCATGGTCACTCCTTAAAAGCATTTCTTGATGCACACAGTCACCATAGCTGTAAATCCTCCTGGTAAAAGAGGAAGAAAGCTGAGTAGAATTTCAATCTGTTTCTTTTCTTTTCTTTTGAGGGCACTCCAGCTAGCCGTACTGCTTGCTTTTTCAAAGAAGAAAAGGAGAGAGTGTTGTTTTCCTTCAGAAAGAGTTGAACTCTGGCAACCAAATGTGGGAACAGGGCTTCCTAAAGGGAACAAAGAACATGATTATCAGTTTTACTTCACTGCGTCTAAAGAAAAACGTCCTTTCTCTTAGTGGGAAACTGATGTGTGTGCACCATGTAAAATAAGAATCTAAAATAAG
This sequence comes from Podarcis filfolensis, assembly GCF_964270895.1. NCBI lineage: Eukaryota > Metazoa > Chordata > Lepidosauria > Squamata > Lacertidae > Podarcis > Podarcis filfolensis. Next base: position 48,638,044 of record NC_139615.1, read on the forward strand.
TCATCTCCATATTGCATGGTCCTCTGTGCGTGGAATGCTAATTTTGTAAAGCAAGGCTGCTAAACTTCCCATGAATATTTTAAACGATGGTTTCCAAAGCTTGTCGTGCTTCAGAAACCGACGACTTTCGCTGTGGGTTGCTTCATCTCAAAAGCCCCAGGATGATGTGTCTCATGGAAGCTATTTGTTTGACAATATTTCTCAATCTAAAGGGGGGGGGGATCCCATAGAAATGGATGGAGTAATCTGGGGGTCTGCAAAAGAAAAAAAAGGATAGAGTACAGTTTTTAAGTGGGGTGCATAAAAAGAAATAGAGCTGGGTTTTGAGATTCTGGCAGTTTACATCTCACTGGAGGTCTGATGGGGGGCAGTGGGTCTCAATGCTGGAGTGTTTAAGTTGCCCCTTCACCTACGTTACAATACTTGTAAATAAATATGAACAGTAGCAAATGCCATAAGCTTGCCGTGACCTGCTTCCAAAGGAAACCAAATCTAGGTAAGCACTAAATCCCTTCTCAGCGCTCGGAGAAATTGGGAGAGTATCCTATAGATAATGATATAGATCAGTTTAATCTGTTCTATAAACATAATTAAGTGAACCACAATGACTGTTCCAGATGCACACTTTAAACCTGTTTTTTGCTTACAGTAAATAAATAAAAATCACGCCGCTTTCAGAAACTTAAACCAGTGAAAATGTCACAGTCTTTACAAATTGCTAACCCAATAAAAAGCAATTTTTTTTAAAAAAAAACCTAAAGCCCCTTCTATGACCCACATGAACAATATTTTTGCTGCTCCTTACCCATTTTCAAAATATTTTTAGGCCATATTGCCTGCTAAAGGGGTTGTTAAAATGTGGTAAGTTTATTCCAGCATGTTCTCCCAAACACTATACTGAGAGGTGGCTCTCTCCCAGTTATGAACCTACCCAAACCCTTAGATCTTTTTCCAGCAGCCCTTCTCTAGGTCCCCCCTCTGAAGGAGGCTCAGAGGGTGGTGAGAAGGCAGGGCCTTTCCAGCCGTGGCTTCCCATCTGTGTAATGCTCTCCCCAGCGAGGTCTGCCTGCTGCCTTCACTGACATCCTTTTGGCTGCAGATAAAAGCTTACCTCTCCCCTCTCCTGATCTTTTGATAGACTGAGATAACACTGTTTTATTAATACTAAGCTACCAAGCTTCCTGTTGCTGTTAGTGTGTGTTTTGTAGTTTTTTATGGTATAATGTATTTATATTCATGTTTTAAAATGTGCTGTAAATTGTTTGGAGACGTTTGGCTAACAAGTGACTAACAAGTCTAATAAATTGATAATAATAATAAAACCATGTTGAGTATAACCTATAAAGCTCTAAGCCAGGCATGGCCAAACTTGGCCCTCCAGCTGTTTTGGGACTACAACTCCCATCATTCCTAACTAACAGGACCAGTGCTCAGGGATGATGGGAATTGTAGTCCCAAAACAGCTGGAGGGCCAAGTTTGGCCATGTCTGCCCTCAGCCAAAGACAGTTCAGGTGTTGCCAGTTCCCTCTTTTAAATCAATTTTTATCCAATCCAGCGGTGATCCCTGGTGGAAAAAGAGGCTCTGTGCATCAGTTACTGCCAGTGAAAGGGGCTTCTTCTCTCTGACCTCACAACCCTAAGGGGCTGTCCCATGGGAGATGGAGCAAGCTTGTTTTCTCCCGCTCCGGAGGGTAGGACTCAAACCAATGGATCCAAGTTACAAGAAAGAAGATTCTGACTAAACATCAGGAATAGCTTTCTGACAACAAGAACTGTTAGACAGTGGATTATGCTAAGTTTTCCACTGTCCAATGAGCTTGAAAAGACCTGTGAACTTTTTTTTGTCACATTGACTATGCTTCTCTGAGGTAGCTATCCATTTCACCAATAACACATTAATAAGTTTGGTGTGTGCTCTCCAGGTAACAGTTGTAATAGTAACAGAAACAGTGCAATGCTCTTGGGCATACCTGTTATTTAGCTAGCTGCAGTACCAAATAGACTGCTGCCTATAATTTAACCATTAACACAAGAAAAATAATGCTCCAAGTCACTGAATGTTAAAATATATCCATCACATTGAAATGCAAATATGCAAAGAAGTACATATGATAAGTGACATGTATTAAAGAATAAGATGCTAATGTTAATATGATTTTCTACAAATTGGTTACAAACTGCCTGAAGATTATGGTGATAACGGAGAACCAAGTGCATGTAGAAAAAGTTCTGTAAGGTAAAGGTAAAGGGACCCCTGACCTGGTCCAGTCGTGACCGACTCTGGGGTTGTGGCGCTCATCTCGTTTTATTGGTTGAGGGAGCTGGTGTACAGCTTCTGGGTCATGTGGCCAGCATGACTAAGCCACTCCTGGCGAACCAGAGCAGTGCAAGGAAACACCGGTTACCTTCCCGCTGGAGCTGTACCTATTTATCTACTTGCCCTTTGACGTGCTTTCGAACTGCTAGGTTGGCTGGAGCAGGGACCGAGCAACGGGAGCTCACCCTGTTGCGGGGATTTGAACCGCTGACCTTCTGATCGGCAAGTCCTAGGCTCTGTGGTTTAACCCACAGCGCCACCCGCGTCCCTCAATGTTAATATGCTAATGTTAATATGATTTTCTATTGATTGGCTACAAACTGCCTGAAGATTATGGTCATAACTGAGAACTGAGTGCATGTAGAAAAAGTTCTGTAGCAGTGCACAAAAACATCAAATACCTTGACTTTCTGCACAATGTAAACAAGATCCTTCAAGATGTGAGATCTCATTGTTTTTGTATTGTCTAGAATGCATACTCCCCCTTTTTTAAAACACACACACACACACACACACACACACACACCACAAACCCTCTCCTTTTTATCCTTGGGTGCATTTTCCATAGAGCACAGACCACAACCTCCGTTCTGACAACCTGAGAAACACCTCCCATCCACTAACTTTAATAAAAGTTAAGGAACTGCTTGCGATGTCTGCATCTGAATTTTTCAGATGCTGGGATGGTGGTGATCTAGCACGGTCCCCTGGCTGTGCTAGACTTCCCCCTGAACCTGAAAGCCTGTTGAGCAGACAGAGGAGTGATTGTCAAGTGAATAACAGAAACAGTTCCAGAGTTTTGGTGAAGTGGAACAGATTTATTCTGCTCTGTGCCAAAGCAGAACCGGGAACCTCTGCTCACCCCTAATTACAGCCTCTGAGATTGACTGTGGGGCCTCTTTTCACGATTCAGCCTGAATGTGACCTATAAAGTAGGACCAAAGAGAGATATTCCCAGCAGTCACCACTTCCCCCATTCCCCTATCCCAAATCATGAAATTCCCTCCATTAAAAATTAGCAAAATTCAAAGTCTGATCGGAGTGTCTTGTTTGTGCTGCCTTTTGGAGGGCAAGGTTAAGTTGAAAAGCAAAACAAAGTTTGATTGACTATGACTGAATGTTATTCTGCTTTTATTTGGCTGTTGTTTTTTTCTACCTGTTCTGAGGCTTTGGTGTGGGCAGGTCTTTAGAATAAATGTTTCCTTGAATTTAGTCTGACTCTATGAAAATCTTGTTGTGCCAGTTCCTTTCTGCGGCAGAAATAATATGTAGTATCCAACTAAGACATACTATTGAGTAGACCAGTTGAATTCAATGGACTTGGTCATGCCCATTGATTCAGTTGGTCGAAGTGAGAGCTGGACCATAAAGAAGGCTGATCGCTGAAGAATTGATGCTTTTGAATTATGATGCTGGAGGAGACTCTTGAGGGTCCCATGGACTGCAAGAAGATCAAACCTATACATTCTGAAGAAAATCAGCCCTGAGTGCTCACTGGAAGGACAGATCCTGAAGCTGAGGCTCCAATACTTTGGCCACCTCATGAGAAGAGAAGACTCCCTGGAAAAGACCCTGATGTTGGGAAAGACGCAGGGCACAAGGAGAAGGGGACGACAGAGGACGAGATGGTAGGACAGTGTTCTTGAAGCTACTAACATGAGTTTGACCAAACTGCGGGAGGCAGTGAAAGACAGGAGTGCCTGGCGTGCTCTGGTCCAGGGGGTCATGGGGTCATGAAGAGTAAATGACTAAACAATAACAACAACCCTGAGGATGGCTTAGCTAGAGAAAACCCATCCCCCCCTTTGATATTCATTTATTTTTACTTTAGTCAAAGACTTTTGCAAGAAATCATCTCTGACATCTAGTTTAATTCTGCTGTGAATGAAAGAAAGAAACAGAAGTCAGAAAACATAGAAAATGTTTCTGTTCTATAAAAGCATTATCACATTTGCCCTTTCCTTTAGCAGCTTGTTTACAGGAGTCATTATGTTCCCCTCCCTTAGCCTGATTAGCATCAGAGAAGAGGCGCTAAGTAACACTGAAATTTATTAAATTGGCTCCATAGCTCACCTTTACTAGAAATCCCTTTGGGCATATGTACTCCTAGCAGCACAGAAACAACAATTGCCCCAAATACTTCATGTACCTATTCTTTCTCAAGCCAAGTAGACAGAAGGTTTTTTCTTGTACCTTGCGTTACAGATGCTTCAGGTTACAGACTCTGCTATCCCAGAAATAGTACCTCGGGTTAAGAACTTTGCTTCAGGATGAGAACAGAAATTGTATGGTGGCAGCGGAAGGCCCCATTAGCTAAAGTGGTACCTCAGGTTAAGAACAGTTCCAGAATGAATTAAGTTCTTAACCCGAGGTACCACTGTATAGTGTCCCCTTCCCACCCGCTCCTCAGAAGCACTTTTCATACATCTGCAATTTCTTCTCCCATTTTCCTTTCACATGCAACTTGTACCTCTGCCAAACAGCCAGTTCCTTTCATTCCTCCTCATTTCTGTTCATTAATTCCTCCTATAGCAGGGTTCTTCTCTTACCCCCTTCCTTTCTGTTTATAAATTAATTAATTAATTGAAATATCAACCTTTTATTTCAATTTCTAATTTCCCGACAATGCCAACCTGGGCACTTTCCCCATAGAGACCTTCCTTCCCTGCCCCCTCTCTGAATTTCTTTGTCTTCTGGCCAGCTTTACTCAGCATGCAAAGAATTGCTGGTGCTGCAGTTGGTGCAACCAACTGGCTATGGCTGGAGGGTGGGGCAGGCCAGGGAGGAGGCACTGGGCAGACTGCAGCACTGAGGTCCACTTGAAAGTGGCCCAAGGTCCACTGGTTGAGAAACACAGCTCTGGTGGTAGCCAAATATTATGCCTTGATCCTGTTTTGGGGGGGGGTATATCCCTAAGCTACAGGAGCTACTTTGGCTTCACTCATGCATAGCAGAGAAAGTCAGCACCAAAGGAAGGAATTTTGTAGTGTCGTATATTGCCGTCCCTACGTCCTTTGAAAATGTGCTTGAAATCCTGACGTACAGAGAGGTACCTTAGTTGCGGAAACACTCTGCGTATTTATCTTCATAGGCAGGGAGTAGTTCTGTTTGTAAAGAGATTATTCATTCAAAGATTTGGAGTCTAAATTACTATTGTGTTTTGATAGTATGCATGATTAAGTATTTATATGAATGAGCCCTTAATCTGTAAAGCACTTTAAGGCTGGAAACCAGCCATAAAAGTCCTAACATGTAGGCATTAATTTGATAACTACTCAAGTTTTTTTAAAAAAACACCAAAAACTCGCACGTATAAATTTTGAGAGTGTAGTTAAATTTTATGTTCGTTGGTGTTCTATAGGTGAGGGCATTTGGCTTTGGAGTTAGCTTTTTGTGGCATGTCAGTTATTTTTCTTTGACAGATATTTAATATGGGAGACTAATTAGGGGAACTTTATGCCTTAGAACTCTAGCACTGCTGTGAAATCCTAAGATGTAAAGTGCTCCAAATTTGGGGCTTGGAGTTGATGAAGCCATGCTTTCTTGCATTTCTGTGCAGCTGCAGGGGACCTTTAAGAGGTGCTGTGCAAATCACCAGAGGTTTAACAAAAGTTCCCGCTGCCTGGCAGGGTGCTTTCTTCAAGGCTCAGCTGGGCAGATGCAGTTTAAAAAACTTGCGCCTTTTATTCTCCCTCCTCAGCTCAGGGCCTCTAAGCCTTCGGTGGTGAATGGAATTCCTAAGCGGAGGAGTGCGACGTGTCCTTTTTGACATTTAGGGCGAGATCCTGCATGCATGACATGGAGTAAAAATCAGGGATAAGAGCCAGGGATGTGCATTAAGCTGTTTGGACATAGTCTTGAGAATAGTTTGTCATCCCTCTTCCACTCAGTTTAGAAAAATAACACGAAACCCACCCACAAAAGGAAGGACTGTGCCACTGTATTCTGCTCTGGTCAGACCTCACCTGGAGTACTGTGTCCAGTTCTGGGCACCACAGTTCAAGAAGGACACTGACAAACTGGAACGTGTCCAGAGGAGGGCAACCAAAATGGTCAAAGGCCTGGAAACGATGCCTTATGAGGAACGGCTAAGGGAGCTGGGCATGTTTAGCCTGGAGAAGAGGAGGTTAAGGGGTGATATGATAGCCATGTTCAAATATATAAAAGGATGTCACATAGAGGAGGGAGAAAGGTTGTTTTCTGCTGCTCCAGAGAAGCGGACACGGAGCAATGGATCCAAACTACAAGAAAGAAGATTCCACCTAAACATTAGGAAGAACTTCCTGACAGTAAGAGCTGTTCGACAGTGGAATTTGCTGCCAAGGAGTGTGGTGGAGTCTCCTTCTTTGGAGACTCCTTCTTTAAGCAGAGGCTTGACAACCATATGTCAGGAGTGCTCTGATGGTGTTTCCTGCTTGGCAGGGGGTTGGACTCGATGGCCCTTGTGGTCTATTCCAACTCTATGATTCTATGATTCTGTGACTGGAAGGATATACGGTGGTACCTCGGGTTACATATGCTTCATTAGATCGTATGCAGATTTGATGCTCCTTCAGTAGGTTTGGAGATTTGTAGAGGAAAGGCTGAATTTGAAAGCCTGTTGGGAATTGACAAGCCAAAAATGGTGTAGCGTGATTGGCCAAAAAGATGAGAGACAGCTGTACATGAAGAAGCAGAATAAAGACATGAATTTCCAGATCTTGAGAGAAGTATGGAAATTTGTGTTTGGGAGGGTTCAGACTTCTCCATTATAACATTGCGTGAAGAGAAGACTATAAAAATGGCAATCTAATAGCATCAGACTCTATGGAATGGCAAAATGGCAACCAAGTCAGGAGGGAAGGGCTAAAGGAAATATTAGTGATTGTTGTGGCTGTTGAGTTACGTACACAGACAGGAAGGCGTAAAGAAATACCAAACACAGATTTTGTATGTAATAACAGCAGCCAGGATACTTTATGTCATGACATGGAAACAGAAAAAGGGAAACGGGAGATGGGGAGGAAAAATTGGGAGCAGTGCATGCTATCTTGCTAAGTGTGTGTGTGTGTGTGTGTTGTGCATATGACATATGACCCTGAGAAGGGTGGCTAACCCTCAGTGTGGCCTGCAGGCTGAAAAATATTTATTTAAAATGTTCTGGAATTTCACTTGCCCCACCTCCAGGCAGAGTTTAGGCTGTGCGTTTTATGGTGGAAACAAAGAACTCAATGCATGTGTGGCATTTGGGAGGTGACTCTAGAATGCTAGGATGCAGGTGGCGCTGTGGTCTAAACCACTGAGCCTCTTGGGCTTGCCGATCAGAAGGTCGGCGGTTCAAATCCCTGCGACGGGGTGAGCACCTGTTGCTCAGTCCCAGCTCCTGCCAACCTAGCAGTTCGAAAGCACGCGAAAAATGCAAGTAGATAAATAGGTACCGCTCCGGCGGGAAGGTAAATAGCGTTTCTGTGCGCTGCTCTGGTTTCGGTGCTGCATTGCACCAGAAGCAGCTTAGTCATGCTGGCCACATGACCTGGAAAAACTGTCTGCAGACAAACAACTGCTCCCTCGGCCTGTAAAGTGAGTTGAGCACCGCAACCCCAGAGTCGTTTGTGACTGGACTTAACTGTTTGGGGTCCTTTACCTTTACCTTTTAATGGAATGATTGTGGGCTTCTTGAGACTATGGATCATTGAGTGCTGCCCAGTTAGCCATGTCTTAATCTGGTCTTGGTAATTTGACTTCACCCCCAAAGGCCCACTCTTCCACTGTCTCCCAAGGCAGACAGATGCCAAGCACCACCACTGCAGACCACAGGATTCATCCATCAGCAGCCAGCTGCCCTCCAGCTTGGAGCTGGAGAAAGAGAGGAGGCAAGACTTGCTGAAGTCAATTTTCTTTTACAGTGCCTTTGTTAAGCCACCCTGGACCTCTCTTTCAAAATGGATATAAAATATGAATCAATAAAATGTTCCCAGCCTCTTTTATTACATCTTGTCTCATTCACATGACTCAAGGACTGGGGTTTTGCCAGACCCAGAATCGTTGCCAGGATTGTAACTTTCATGCAAAGGAACAGCTCTTGGGTCCAGCAACTGAGGCATTATGTTTAAGATTGTGCTAACTTTCAGGGGCTCCGTGCATGTGACTTTAGGTGGAGCGGAGGGGAAGAGGAGGTCATACTTCTAATACGTAGGTTTGCGTGCTTGCTGTCGGTTGCCAAGGAAATTATTGTGATATTATCTGTGCATCCAGCGGAGAATAAAATGGTTTGAGGAGGGGAGGGAGTGAAGCCGATTAGCATACAAATGGCTGCTTTTAAGTGCCCACACAAGACAGAAAAGAAATGCATGGGCAAATGTTTTAGCTGAATCAAGCCTTTCCCCAAGAAAAGGGGTCCTTTAAATTGATTTTAAAATACCAAGGGAAGGAAGCAGCGAGAACAGTAGGAACTTCTGCTAAAACTGATCAAATCCTATGCCCGAATATAAGGCAGATGTTTGGTGTTTCGAAACTTTTGGAATGTTCTTTAACACTGCACATTTCAGAATTAGCAAGGGGTTAACGCGGGTGGCACTGTGGTCTAAACCACGGAGCCTAGGGCTTGCCGATCAGAAGGTCGGTGGTTCGAATCCCCGTGACAGAGTGAGCTCCCGTTGCTCGGTCCCTGCTCCTGCCAACCTAGCAGTTCAAAAGCACGTCAAAGTGCAAGTAGATAAATAGGTACCGCTCTGGCGGAAGGTACACGCCGTTTCCGTGCACTGCTCTGGTTCGCCAGAAGCGGCTTAGTCATACTGGCCACATGACCCAGAAGCTGTACGCCGGCTCCCTCGGCCAATAAAGCGAGATGAGCGCCGCAACCCCAGAGTCGTCCGCGACTGGACCTAATGGCCAGGGGCCCCTTTACCTTTACCTAAAGTAGGATTGATTCAGCAAGTCAGTAACTGGAGCTGTAACCTGCTAAAGGTGTTTGGATATTTCGGGTTCATTCTTGCATGATTTACCGTATTTTTTGCTCTATAAGACTCACTTTTTCCCTCCTAAAAAGTAAGGGGAAATGTGTGTGCGTCTTACAGAGCGAATGCAGGCTGCACAGCTATCCCAGAAGCCAGAACAGCAAGAGGGATTGCTGCTTTCACTGCGCAGCGATCCCTCTTGCTGTTCTGGCTTCGGAGATTCAGAATATTTTTTTTCTTATTTCCTCCTCCAAAAACTAGGTGCGTCTTGTGGTCTGGTGCGTCTTATAGAGCAAAAAATACGGTAGATTGCTTGGTTCGAAGCAAGTTCTGACAGCCTTGTTGGGCTTCCAAAGGTTCCTCAGTTGGAAGATCAGTAATGAAGGAGACGCCTCCCAGAAAGAGGGCTTGGCAGCCGCTATTGATGAGTTCCCAGGGAGCGATGGCAATACCCAAGAGGCCTTGACCTCTGACCCCACATGGACCGGCACTCAGCCTCTCTGGATTCCCAGGAATCCTCTGCAGCACATGAAGATAGTTAAGGGCCTCCTCAGCAGTCAAATCAATGAGGGGAAGGTTCCCTGAAAGTGGACAGCTGAAAGCATTTAGATGACAATTGTATAAAAACCGAGATCTTCCATTTAAGGAAGCTGCCAGGCCTGTTCATTTCATGGCTTGAAACATGAAGGATGAAACTGCTTGTTTGGGACTTGGGTCTACCTGTATTTTATAAATAGGGTGCTGGTAACCCCTTGACGCTTTCCACTGGCTGCTTTTCCTGTTTCTCAGATGGTGCAATGTTTATGCCTTTAAAATGCACGGCGGACTGGCTGCCAGGAGGAGGTTTCATTCATGCGAAGTGCACTAAAATGGGAGACACAGAACAGAGGGGAGAAAAGCAGTGGGTTTTAGGTGGGGGGAAGCAGCTCTGGGTTTGCCTTGTTTGTTGTTGTTCTTTGTTTTTGAATGCTGGCAAATAAAACTCCCCCCCCCAATACCCATATGCACATGGGGTTTAAAGCAGGGCCCAAAGAGATGGCTTGAGAGGCCCTGAAAAGACTTCTTAGGACAAACGGAAAAAGGTTCCCTGAAGTTCCCGTTGGCATGGCAACAAGTGTGTTCCTTTTCAGTTGATTTATCTGCCTGTTTTTGCTTTTCGAGGGGTGGGATGGGGGGGGGAGAGATGCTTGAAGGCCTCTGTGGTACTTAAATACATGTGGCTACCATGTGTCTGAGGCAAATGGCTTTGCCCCCCCCCCCAGCTCCTCCTCGCTTCCTTTCTCAAGTGGGTCAGCCTGAAGCTAAAGGACCGCAAAAGCACACACACACACACAAAAACACGAACAAAGCTGGGGCTAATGAGTTCGTTTTATTCAAAGCCAATGTGGAATTTCTATTGTCCTTGCTAAAAGAAGAAAAAAAGGGGTTTAATTCTCTTCGGGTATCTGGTGAGGAGCAGGCTTCTGCTGCCTTTTGTCCTCACCCCTCCAGCCCCCCCCCCAAAAAAACCCCATTCTGTTTAAAAGGAGCTGCAGAATGGAAGGAAACTAGAACATTTTCTGTTGCTTAGCAGTAAGAGCTGCATTTTGTGAGGGGAAAACGGGTCACAGATTTTTAGGGTTTTCCCTCCCCAATTTATTTTTATAACTGACCAACTGAGAAATCAGCATTATTTCTGTAGAGGTAAAGCCCAGTTACAAGCCCTTGCTTAGAGCTGGCTAGTTTTGCAATTCAAAGAAAACAAGCCTAGGATAAGGAACACCCCAAAATTGTCTGTTAAAGGCAACCTTTCATTGGATTTCACTGTTTCCTAAGTCCTGTGTGACTTTTCCCTGAGCAACAGAACCTTCCATATCTCTGGAAGCATTTTATTTTATTATAATTTATTACCCACCCTTCACCCTGCAGTCCCGGGGCAGGTTAGACTTTACAGCACCGCGTTACAACACAAGATTAAAAGCAGTTTAAAGCAACCTGCAATTACAGAAATAAGATATACCCTTAGATACCCCTGCTACCTTTTCCCTGGTAATTGATGGATGCATTAGAGACGACAACTTACTCATGCTTCTAAACTGGGTGATAATAACTCTAGGGTCTTTGTTAAAAGGCTGTACCAAAGGAGCTCAATAGCTAGTGGTGATTTCAGATAGTGTTAGTTGATGAACAGCCTTAATGGCAAGGGCATTGCAATGCGGAAAATGCCCTGAATCTCCATCCCCATCCCCACTGAGCTAAGCAACTGCATCTTTGACCATCTCCACTTTGACTCTAGCCTTACACTGGGGAAGGTCCTCCATGCTCACCATCTTCACCCCATGGGTGTCAGGAACTGGGCAGAGGAGGAATGGTGGAGACTGCCTTCCCACCCTGACCCTTCCAGGGAGGATGAAGAGGAAGACAGGGTAGATTTACGACAGGGAATTGAGGGAGGTCGCAGCTCAGAGGCAGATGAGGGCGAAAGCTGGGAAATCTTGGGACAGCCGGAACAAAACCCAGCTGAGACATTGTCTTTAGAAAGCATTCCAGACCCTCCATCTCCCAGAACCTGGCGAGCATCTAAAGTAGGAAAGCAAAGAGCTCAAAGACAGAGGCCTGTTAGCGGCACCCGTAGAAGTGACGGGTGAGGAAATGGGAGAGACAGGGTGGAGATTCACTCGGGACAACACCATTATCCAAGAGGCTGGGTTATATAGCCTTTCTCTGTAAAGATTGAAATAAAAAAGGATGGTAATAATAATAATAATAATAATAATAATAATAATAATAATAATAATAATTTATTTATACCCCGCCCATCTGGCTGGGCTTCCCCAACCACTCTGGGCGGCTTCCAAAAAAAATATTAAAATACTGTACTACATCAAACATTAAAAGCCTCTCTAAACAGGTGTCTTCTAAAAGTCTGGTAGTTGTTGTTCTCTTTGACATCTGGTGGGAGGGTGTTCCACAGGGCGGGCGCCACCACCGAGAAGGTAAGAAACATTTCCTTGACTTTATACTTTCCTGGGCAACTAGCCGGGAGCCACTGACAGCATCCTGACAGTGGAGTAAAATCAACCCTGTTATAATAATTTTAAGGTCTTATATATTAAAAATAGATGTTCATAAATGTACCAAACAAGCACATACAAGCAAACACATACAAGCACATACAAGCCACATACAAGCAAGCCACGTGTCTGAATCCCACAGAAAAGTCGTGAAACCATTTTCTCTCTGCCAAAATGACCTCAAATATTTCTCTGCAAGGTCGAAGGAAATGGGAAATCTCCCCATTGTCTCTTTCACAAATCCTGTCTTAAGGGCACATTTAAGATATGAATAGGGTGTGAGCCTGTGACCTGTGACCTGGATTCGGGAATTGAGTAGTTATCATAACAAAAGACTGGCCAGGTAATCCAATCAGGTAACCTGGCAGATATGGGACGTGGGTGGCGCTGTGGGTTAAACCACAGAACCTAGGACTTGCCGACCAGAAAGTCGACAGTTCGAATCCCCGCAACAGGGTGAGCTCCCGTTGCTCGGTCCCTGCTCCTGCCAACCTAGCAGTTCGAAAGCACGTCAAAGTGCAAGTAGATAGATAGGTACCGCTCCGGTGGGAAGGTAAACGGCATTTCTGTGCGCTTCTCTGGTTCTCCAGAAGCGGCTTAGTCATGCTGGCCACATGGCCCGGAAGCTGTATGCCGGCTCCCTTGGCCTATAAAGCGAGATGAGCGCCGCAACCCAGAGTCAGCCACGGCTGGACCTAATGGTCAGGGGTCCCTTTACCTTTACATTTAAACTGGCAGACAGGAAGAAACAGCACACCCAGATTTCTGCCCCTCCTTTGATGTATCTGGGGGTGGTCTTCGTCTACACCCCTTCTGTGATGTATGTATGATGTTTCTGGGGGTGGTCTTGGACTTCAGGGCGGGCAATTTAAAATGTCTATATAAGGGCTTGCGTGCATGGCTGGGGATCCCTCCCCCCTCCTGTGTGTGTGGGGGGGGGCACCCTGTTGCAATAGCTATAATAAAGATCTGGCTTACTAGCTGCTTTGTTTCTCAATATTCTCTGGTTGGTCTCTGTTGTTTTCTCCTACTGATAGAGAACCAACAAAAGGACTCTATATGGGCTCTTGGGTACTCCATAAGGGATAAAGGAGCAGTTTTCCCCCATAACAACCCCAAGATTGGATGGCTTCACCATCTCAGTCTTCTTTTTGACTTTCATGATATTAGGCTGGGTGGCATAGTATGTCTTGTTCAGATGCAGTTCAGTGGTCACCACGGCTGGCAGTTTCAGACGCATCATTTCTAGACCCCCGTTCAATTTCACGCTCAGCCTTCAGCCAGTCCCCATCCAGAGTCACTTCTGAAGCTAATGTCCCCTGTGGCCAGTCATGAATGCTGCGGTCAGCTGCCCTGCCCGGTTACAGTTATTGGCAGTGGCCTGTTTGCCCAGAAGCAGAAGGTTGGTTCCTTCTGCCTTGACCTGCACAGCCAGGAACTTGGAAACCTGGAAGGGGCCGAGGCTGTTGTAGTCTTTGGCAGGGATCTCCACAGGCAGCTCTCGATCAGCCCCGCGTGACGAGGGCCGTGCAGATTGTCTCCTGGCACTGCTGTGGACCACAGCCTACAGCATGGGTAGGCAAACTAAGGCCCGGGGGCCGGATGCGGCCCAGTCACCTTCTCAATCCAGCCTGCGGACGTGTTTTTACATGAGTAGAATGTGTCCTTTTATTTAAAATGCATCTCTGGGTTTTTTTGTGGGGCATAGGAATTTGTTCATTATATTTTTTGAAAATATAGTCCGGCCCCCCACAAGGTCTGAGGGACAGTGGACCGCCCCCTGCTGAAAAAGTTTGCTGACCTCTGGTACAGCATTTGCCTTTGGGGAGACAATCTTCTTTTCCTTGAGCTGTGCAACTTCTTCCCCAGCAATCTTGCAGAAGGGGATCATGTAGTGCTTGACACCATCTGCCACCATTCCTGTTTTCTCTGGTTTCACCCACACCTTCACGGTGTAAACAATGACCGCTGCACTCCCACCATTGCCCTTGGCCCGGCCGCTGCCATCGTGCCCCACGCCCAGTCACCCTCTCAGCTTAACCCCCTCTACCTTAAGGCCATTAGATTACACCTTGCCTTGTGGGCCCACAGAGAATAAGTCCTTGCTCTCTGTTATGCAACAATCCATCGGGCATTTGAAGAGCGGATGGGGAATTCCTAATGGAATTTCTCAGGAACCTCATGTTTGTGAGTCCTGAGTGTAACACTTCGACGTATCACAGGTAGAGGAAGAGGCCTTGGAGGAAAATAACTTAAAAAACCCAAACCTTCCAAGGGGAGAGTCCAGTGTGAAACTACCAGGTTACAACTTATCAAGGAGTGTAATTCATCTGTGGCTGGGAGTGCCCGTAGGCAGTGATATTTTGGAATGAGATACTCAAAATGATCAGCACCATAACTGGGCAAACGGTGGTTAAAACATGGGAACTAATGCTACTTTCACTGTTTAACTTGGAGGCGGGGAATGTAGTATTTAAGGGCTTGATTACATTCGTTGTTAGTCACTGCCAGGCTTGTGATAACACAATAGTGGAAGCACAATAGGACGCCTACTATAGAGCTCTAGTATGGTAAACTTTGGAAAATTGCCACAGCGGCGTGGCTTAGGCATCAATTCTTAGTTATCAGGAGACAGGTGAAATGGGATGCCTTCTTTTTTTCTTTTTTCTTTTTTTGCAGATCGGAGTAGTTTTGTTTTTCATGTTAATAAGACAGTATAACGACACCCAAGCCCAATATGCTACTATTTGGAAAAATTGCAATTCAAATGTTAGAGGGACCATCAGTTTCCCTCTAAATTAGTTCTGTAACAAGAGAGTATATTACGTTATTTCAGCTATTGTGCCATTGTGGTTTTTGGGTCTTTTATGCAGAGTTTCATTTGTTTTCTGGTGTTTGCTTGATAAATGTAAATAAATGTGGTTCTCAACATGATTTTTTTTAATAAAAAAAAAGTACAATTATATCATCTCTGCATTGAGGCGCGATAATGGTTTTCTATCCCATGGTAGGGGTTAATTAACTTGGCAGTGTTTGCCAAGTGTTTGCATTAGGGTGTTTGCATTATCATTGATTGCTGGTCTTGTGAATGATCATTGGGCACATTTTGCATACATTAAGCTTAATTCTCACAGACTCTTGACCAGCCCAAGCCCGCATGGCCAATGTTCAGAGATGAAAGCTTATCCCATGATAAACTTGTTAGTTAGTCTTAAGTGCCTCAAGACTGACTCTTTGTTGTGCAACATATATTTTATGTGCACACATTAAATTCTAGGGATATACCTAATAATGCATGTGAGGTCTACATTTGGGATAGACAAGACTGAAAAGCTTTTCAAGTTTCAATTTAAGCTTTTCAAGTTTCAATTTAAGGTTGCATTAGAGATCAGAGAGACACTTTCAGAACTTCTGGTTCTTTTACTTGAATAGATCCATATTAAGAAGAGGAATTAATTTACCCCTTCCAAAAGAAAGTTTCTCTTCTATGCTCATCACACCATCAGATCCAGTACTTTGAAACTCGAATACTTACTTAATGATGTAAGAAACAGAAAACATTTCATTCAACTTGAAAGTAAAGCAATTCATTTAAAGTCTGGGAAAGCTGTGGTTTTGTTCACTGTGACACCCAGGGCCCTCCCCATTTTTGTAGTTCTTTGGAAAGGTATAGGCCTTTTAGAAAGCAAGCTTCTTTTCCCCGAATTACACAACCAAATTTGTGGGCAGACGTTCTAATCACCCTAGTGATGGAAGAGTTGTTATCCAATTAGAGGTGCCTTTTTGTCTTTACAATTTCAGTTGTTACCCAAGGCTACTGAGGAATTATACAGCTATTTGCCTGGTTATTAGCTGTGGATTCTCTAAGGATCTGGTTTAGTATCCATTCATTTGTTCTAGGTTTGACAGCATTTCTGGTTGGAAGAACACCCTATCAGTGGCTGGGTAGCTTCAAAATAACTAGCATTTGGTCTTGGTTCAAAAAAAAAACACACCCCTGAATTATATGGTTCAAAAGAGTCTTGTGTCACCTTAAAGCCTTAACAAAACTCTTAATCTCAGGGTTTTGGGTTTGAGCCCCATTTGGGGCAAAAGATTCCTGCCTTGCCAGAGGTTGGACTGCTAGATGATCCTTGTGGTCCCTTACAACTCTGCAATTCCATGAAAAATGTAGCATGGCATAGGCTTTCGCAGGCTGCAGTCCATTTCATCAGAAGTGTGAGGTGTACATGGTGGAAGGGGAATAGAGGGAAAACCCCCCAAAAGGAACAGATATGTCATTTCCCTCTGACCTCAAGCTACATTCTTCCACCCTCAGCTATGCTTGTCAATTTAGGATTACATTTCATGCATCTGATGTATTGGACCACAGAAGTCTATACCATAATAAATATATTATTCTATAAGGGGCCACAAAACTCTTAGCGCATTGCAGCAAAAGCAACAAAACCTGGGCCTTTTTATATGGTTTAAGCTGCATCTAGCAACACTACCTGCAAATGCTGGTCGAAAATAAAGGGAGAGAATAGAGAAAGGGTGGTGATAATGACCCCCCACTGTCCCGCAAGAACTGAAAAAGGGATTACAGTCATACCTCATGTTACGTTTGCTTCAGGTTGCGTGTTTTCAGGTTGCGTCCCGTGGCGACCTGGAAGTAACGGAATGGGTTACTTCCAGGTTTTGCTGCTCGTGCATGTACAGACACACAAAATGATGTCATGTGCATGCGCAGGAGTAGTGAATCGCAACCCGCGCATGCGCAGACGTGGGTTGCGTTCTTTTCAGGTTGTGAACGGGCCTCCGGAATGGATCCCATTCGCAACCAGAGGTACCACTGTACTGCACATGGAGTTTTCGCACGTCTCATTTTTGCAGTGTATGCATTGTTACACACCACTGCAGTCTTTTGAGTGGTGTGAGATTCCATGGGTTCCAGAAGCTCACCCAGGGTTCATGTTTCCTTTTGGAAATGAGACACACCAGGGACTGTGGTTCTTTTATGATATATGATTTATTTACACATATATACAACCTGAGCCTACGATGGAGGGGTCGGAACCATGGAATGGAAAGCCAGCTGGCTTGGCCCCAGCCAGAGCGTCTCCCTTCTCAGACTAGCCGCTGTGGAAATCCATCAGTCATGCTCCTCCGACGTGCGTCCATGACTCATGCTTCTGTGCATGCAAGAGCACACATTACTCAGCAGAGTAAACACACAACAGATCAGGCTCAAGGCATGGCTACTATACTAAACTATGCATTTATTATACATAAATTAGGACAAATAAAAAATGGCCTCTCTCCTTGTCATTCTTCTCGGAGAGAGAGAAAACAAAAGCAATACAGAGCGGAACTTCTGCTCATGGGACTCCAGCAATCTGTGCTGGAATGTGAACAGACATGTGATATGTAACAATCCCACATATCTGCAGCAAGGGTGGAGTGGAATTCCCAACAACATTAACACCCCAGGAGGACCTTGCTTTCCTCATTGCTGCAACCTTGGATTAAAACAGAAATCAAACATTGCTGCGTCTCTCTCAGTTCCCAGATTGATGCTTTTGCCTTCTAGGTCACATTTTACTCTCTGCTCTAAACTCTGGCTATGCCTTTCTAACTAAGAGTTGAGGGAGGGCCCCCATCCACCAGCCATCTCCCACAGAGCCCCTTTACTTTGTTCCCCTTAATGGCCCTTCACCCAGGCGATTGCCTCATTGGGAAGGTGATAAATTTTTACACTTGCTAGAGCCACAAAACTGGTTTGGTCAGAAGCTATGGTGATGCTAAAGAAAAATGTGCATAATCCAATATTTATATTCCTTCTAGATTTTAATTCCTAACACCATGGGGAGACGGGTTTACATCTTCTGATTCCATATATAACTTCTCTGGAATTTTCTGTATGAAAATTTACAATGTCCAAAAGTGTGACCAGGATCAATGACTAACTTATCTGAAAAGTTGTAACTGTGTGTGCACAATATATCAGCTGTCCTACATGCTATGTTAGGGACGTGGGTGGCGCTGTGGTCTAAACCACAGAGCCTAGGGCTTGCCGA
This sequence comes from Podarcis filfolensis, assembly GCF_964270895.1. Lineage (NCBI taxonomy): Eukaryota > Metazoa > Chordata > Lepidosauria > Squamata > Lacertidae > Podarcis > Podarcis filfolensis. The sequence continues at coordinate 48,656,409 of NC_139615.1, forward strand.
TCAGAAGGTTGGCGGTTTGAATCCCCGCGACGGGGTGAGCTCCCGTTTCTTGGTCCCTGCTCCTGCCAACCTAGCAGTTCGACAGCACGTCAAAGGGCAAGTAGATAAATAGGTACCGCTCCGGCGGGAAGGTAAACGGCGTTTCCGTGCGCTGCTCTGGTTCACCAGAAGTGGCTTAGTCATACTGGCCACATGACCCGGAAGCTGTACGCCGGCTCCCTCGGCCAGTAAAGCGAGATGAGCACCGCAACCCCAGAGTCGTTTGCGACTGGACCTAACATTCAGGAGTCCCTTGTTCCTTTTACATGCTATGTTGGCATTCTTTTGCTGCGAACATGGGAATAGGAGTTTAATCTCTAATAGGGTATGGTTAAAATCATGTGTGCCCAGGCCTCTTTGGAGTTCAGTTTGTTTGCAAAATCATCTATAGCAGGCTATAAACCTCTGAACTCTGATTTGCCTAGGCATTCATACATTCAAGTTTCCTTTTTGTAGAGGAAGGCCTGTCTCGACTACTTAATTGCAAATGTCAGATGAGCCAAATATTATACTACTGTGTAGAAAGAACAGTATCTTTATTTTTCATTTTTTTTAAAGAAACAATTGAGATAGAGATCTGGCACACACATAATCCCAATTAAGATCTTAAATTTACTTTGAAAGTGTTGGTTTAATTTGCTGAACTAAGCTCTGTCTCAGGAAAGCATGTACAAGGAGATGCCAAAGAATCTTGCTTCTCATCTTGGAAGCAGAGAGGTTGCTTTGATCAGGTTTTGCGTGGTCCAGACGTAACACTTAATCATAGTTATCATGTACCATGGTTTGTGATCCCACGTGATTTCCCATCCAGGTTTGGAGCCTAATCCTTACGTCTGAATACTTAAAGGTAAAGGACCCCTGACAGTTAAGTCCAGTTGCTGACGACTCTTGGGTTTCGGCGCTCATCTCACTTTACAGGCTGAGGGAGCCAGCGTTTGTCCACAGACAGCTTTTCAGGTCATGTGGCCAGCATGACTAAACCGCTTCTGGTGCAACAGAACACCATGACGGAAGCCAGAGCGCATGGAAACGCTGTTTACCTTCCCACCAGAGTGGTACCTATTTATCTACTTGCACCTTGACGTGCTTTCGAACTGCTAGGTTGGCAGAAGCTGGGACTGAGCAACGGGAGCTCACCCTGTCGTGGTGATTCATACCGCCGACTTTCTGATCAGCAAGCCCAAGAGGCTCAGTGGTTTAGACCGCAGCGCCACCTGTGTCCTGCTGAATACTTAACCATGACTTAATAATTAACTGTTGGAAGCGAAACAAATTGCAATTAAGTGTTGTGTCTGCAAAGAAACAAGCAGCATCAACCTATGGGAAGATTATTGACCTTCCTATCTTTCATCCAACAATAAAGTGATCTGGTAAACAAGAGCAGCAGTGGTTCTTTCTGTTGAATAAAATGTCAAGTTCCACAAATATGTACCATATTTTTCGCTCTATAAGACACACCTGACCATAAGACGCACCTAGTTTTTAGAGGAGGAAAACAAGAAACAAGAAAGCAACGCAAAGCCTCTTGGGCGAAGAAGGAGGAGCGCTCCGGCTGCGCTCAAGAGGTTTTGTGTGGCTATCCCTGAAGCCAGAAGAGCAGGAGGGATCGCTGCGCACCGATCCCTCTTGCTCTTCTGGCTTCAGCGATAGCTGCACAGCCTGCATTTGCTCCATAAGACGCACACACATTTCCCCTTACTTTTTAGGAGGGGAAAAGTGTGTCTTATAGAGTGAAAAATACGGTAAGTGATCAAAAGTGAGCAAGACAGTGCAGGTGACAGAAATACACTGAGATTTTTTTGCTCTTGTGAAAAGGATTGGTTGTCTCAGGAAACCAGCTGCGATAACCTCTGAATTACACCTAGCATCCATATACTTGGAACAATAACGCCTGTTCCTACTGTTTAAAGTCTTCTTAGAGGAGTAGGTGGCATTTAGCCCAACATCTCTGGGGGAATTTGAGGTACTGGTATAATGTGTGCTTCAGCCAGGGCAGCAACAATCTGATGGTTTGTGCTAAATTGTATGTAAGCTGGTCTGGAGGCTGGAGGCCTTGAAACCGATAAAGTGAACTACAGTGTTTTCTTTTCTTTTTCAGCTTGATGACTGCACATTGCAGCTGTCTCACAATGGCACCTACTTGGATTTAGAGTCTACCTTAGCAGAACAAAAAGATGAATTGGAAGGTTTCCAGGAGGATTCTGGGTAAGTTGTACATTAGAAAGGTGTGGAAACATTGATTTCCATGGAGGTTTCTGTAGGGGAGAATTGGGTTGCATGATGTGGGTTTTCTCCACCTTTTGAGGGGTACTTTAATGGGGAGACAAGCCCCCCTGGCTCCATTTCCATTTTCTGCCTTTGCCACTGGAAGGAGGTTTGTTGCCTTTTCTAGGCATGGCGATAGGAAAAGGTGGGGAAGCCACCATAGAAGGGGTTTTTATGCCTTTGTCTTGGTTCATTTGTCTTTGTTTCTTGGATCCCTTTTGCTCTCCGTTCCAGGTGCGTACGGAGCTCAAGAAGGACTGTCACACACAATTACTTTCTTGGAAGTAGGGAGTTCTCTCTACTTACTGTTGCTACCAGATACTGCTTTGTTAAGAAGCTGTATCCAAAACAATAAACGCTGTTAAGCGAAGCTCTGAGTGGCACCAGAAGACTGTGTTATTATCTGTAGATATTTCGAAAGCATTCCCTTTTCTGACTACTAGTGGGTCTTAAAAAATATTTTTGTATACCATGCAAGGAGAAAATGAAAGGAGGATGGTAACACATTGTACAGTGGTATCTCGGGTTAAGTACTTAATTTGTTCTGGAGGTCCGTTCTTAACCTGAAACTGTTCTTAACCTGAGGTACCACTTTAGCTAATGGGGCCTCCCGCTGCCGCCACATGATTTCTGTTCTCATCCTGAAACAAAGTTCTTAACCCGAGGTAATATTTCTGGGTTAGCGGAGTCTGTAACCTGAAGCGTCTGTAACCTGAAGTGTCTGTAACCTGAAGTGTCTGTAACCTGAGGTACCACTATGCATTTTGGCAGGTGAAACCGTGCTCTTTCCAGTTGAGCATCAGATCCCATTATTTCAGTTCTTCAAGTACAGTATATGGTTAACATTTTACTGAGAAAGCATGGTCCCCTGAGGGAGTGTACACTTAAAAAAATTTGTCTCCTCTCACTTTAAAAAGCCCTCTGAGTTCTCTGTATGGCATATTACTAGGCAGAGTGCTTGTTCCAACTTCATAGCTGAGATATTGCAACATGAGAGACAAGGCAGAGGCAGTGTTGAATGGGAAGACCAGGTGTGTGTATGCTCTAGACCTGGAAATTGGCATGCCAGTCACTGATCCCCACTATGTCCTGCCACATTTCAACAATCAATCAATCAATCAATCAATCAAAGGGGGGTGGACACCCATACCAAAAGGAGATGACTTCTATGCATTGTCCGTCTCCTCTTCACATATTGGTTACTGGCAGAGGCTGTTCCTAGCTGGCTCCCACTGCTGCAAGGACTTGGAGCAGGAAAAAGTTGGTACTAGAGCTGAAAATTATTGTCCCCTGCAGTAGTCGTTGCAGTGCTCCTGATTATCCAATGGGTGCACATCAGTAATAATAATAATAATAATAATAATAATAATAATAATAAATTAATTTTATTTATACCCTGCCCTCCCCAGCCAAGGCCTGGCTCAGGGCGGCTAACAAGCAATAATAAAAACAAGTTGAATGATTACAACTTAAAAACAAAATTAAAATACAACATTAAAATATTGAAACATTAAAATATTAAAATGTAGTCTCATCGCAGGAGGAGAAAGGAAAAGAAAAAAGAAAGAGAGGGAGGGAATCAAATTGGCTCCAAGCCAAAGGCCAGGCAGAACAACTCTGTCTTACAGGCCCTGCGGAAAGAAATCAGATCCTGCAGGGCCCTGGTCTCATGAGGCAGAGCGTTCCACCAGACCAGAGTTGAAAAGGCCCTGGCTCTGGTTGAGGCCAGTCTAACTTCCTTAGGGCCTGGGACCACTAGGGTGTTGTTATTTATGGACCTTGAGGCTCTCCGTGGGGCATACCAGGAGAGGCGGTCCCGTAGGTACGAGGGTCCTAGGCTGTGAAGGGCTTTAAAGGTCAAAATCAGCACCTTAAATCTGACCCTGTACTCCACCGGGAGCCAGTGCAGCTTGAAAAGCACTGGGTGAATATGCTCCCATGGCAGAGACCCCGTGAGGAGCCTCGCAGCAGCATTCTGCACCCGCTGGAGTTTCTGGGACAGCTTCAAGTGCAGCCCCGCGTAGAGCGAATTACAGTAGTCAAGCCTGGAGATGACCGTCGCATGGATCACTGTGGCCAGGTTGGGGCGGGAAAGGTAAGGTAAGATAGTGCTCCTGACTTATCTAATCTGCACATTAGCTCTTTCAGCAGCAATGATTTCCATGCTCTTACTTGGATTTTCAGTTGTGGTCATCAGGGTTTGATTTACTTATTTGAGAGTATTGCAGCAATATATGTGTGAAAACACTGAAAGAGCTTCAAAGGAGAGCTTTGGTAAAGGCATTCCTTGATGGGGAAACGTAACTTTGTCAGCAGGGTGCATATGCTAGTGGAGTTCTCCTGGTGTGTTCAGTCCTGCTGGCACAGCTCCATCTCAACACCAGCTGAGCAGCCTTGGGATGTAGTGTAATTTATGGGTATAATTCGACCCTAAGGCTGTCCCCCTATTTGGTCTGACTTGTGAGTAAGTGCCATTACACTTTGTGGGGCTTCTGAGCAGATGGGCTGTGTGGGACACATCTTAATGTATTGTTCTGTATCTCTGCTCTCTTGCAGCAAAGGATGGGCCACAGAGGTAGCTGTTAGCTCACTAGTCAAACTGTGACAGAAAAGCTAACTGGCATTGTGATGTCATATGACGACGCCTATGGCATGGTTGACGACAATAAACACAACCATCCTCTTAGACTAGAGGGGTTTTGCCTGTCTTATTTATAGGACAGTTGAAAGGACTATGAATTACACAAGAGTATGCAGTTCACAGGGGACGTGGGTGGCGCTGTGGGTTAAACCACAGAGCCTAGGACTTGCTGATCAGAAGGTTGGCAGTTGAATCCCCACAACGGGGTGAGCTCCCGTTGCTCAGTCCCTGCTTCTGCCAACCTAGCAGTTCGAAAGCACGTCAAAGTGCAAGTAGATAAATAGGTACCACTCCGGCGGGAAGGTAAACGGCGTTTCCGTGCGCTGCTCTGGTTTGCCAGAAGCGGCTTAGTCATGCTGGCCACATGGCCCGGAAGCTGCACGCCGGCTCCCTTGGCCAATAAAGCGAGATGAGTGCTGCAACCCCAGAGTTGGTCATGACTGGACCTAATGGTCAGGGGTCCCTTTACCTTTACCTTTATGCAGTTCACAGTGGATTGTATTCATAAGCTGTATCAAAAACAAACCCCTGTGTTGCAATAAGAACTAATCACAACAATACAAACACAACACGTAGGCTAATAGTGAGTAGAAAATATATAATAGAATAATGATATCATTCAAATTATAGGAGTAAGCCAATCAAAGTTCAAATGTACAATATAACAGAGTGGTAGCGAGGACCGTCAAGCCGTGTGTTCAAAACAGATGTCTAAGGACAGTCTCACAATAGTCTTTCAAAAGTATCAACAGAAGACGTCTCGAAAGTTTCAAAAGTAAAGTTCTCTCAATAGTTTTTCAAAATTTCAATGGAAGACATTTCAACTATTGAGAGACTTTACTTTTGAAACTTTCAAGATGTCTGTTGATACTTTTGAAAGACTATTGTGAGACTGTCCTTAGACATTTGTTTTGAACACAAGGCTTGACAGTCCTCGCTACCACTCTGTTATATTGTATACAGTGGTACCTCGGGTTACATACGCTTCAGGTTACATACGCTTCAGGTTACAGACTCCACTAACTCAGAAATAGTACCTCGGGTTAAGAACTTTGCTTCAGGATGAGAACAGAAATCGCACGGCGGCGGCACTGCAGCAGCGGGAGGCCCCATTAGCTAAAGTGGTGCTTCAGGTTAAGAACAGTTTCAGGTAAAGAACGGACCTCCAGAACGAATTAAGTACTTAACCCGAGGTACCACTGTATAAGAACTTTGATTGGCTTGCTCCTATAATTTGAATGATATCATTATTCTGTTATTCTGAGCCTGGCTTTGGCTGGGGAGGGCAGGATAGAAATAAAAATTTATTATCATCATCATCATCATCATCATTATTAATTTTCTACTAACTATTAGCCTACGTGTTGTGTTTGTATTGTTGTGATAAAGTTGTATCAAGCCTGAGTAGGACTTCTCTCCAGCCCCATTCAGACGTTTCCCCTAAATGTGTGGAAATAGCACATGGAGAGAGTGCTAGTCTAGGCCATGCATGATCTCCCCACTCCTAATTGTCCCCGCGTGCCCTGGGCTTGCCCACTCTACCATACCAACCTTACCACACGAAGCAGAGAAGGTTGTTCTGAAGTGCACTCACCACCCTGAACAAGCTTGGAAGCCTCCCTCTGGAGACCCAAAAGTGCAGGATTAGTGACAGCTGCAACAGGAAAACAGGAAACAAGGGCAAGCCTTAAGGTGTGTTGTTTAGCTGTCCTATTTAGAGATGTTGTCAGGCTTTGTGAGTGCTTGGCTTGGAATGTGAACTTTGGCGACTTGCACTGTTTCAGCCTTCGGAGTCCTCGCTTGAGCCAGAGGAGAGCTGCACCCTTTTACCCCCCACTTGTTCGTCCACCGTTTAGAGGGTGCAGACTGCAACTTTAGCAACAACAGCAGGCTGAGCAGGTCTGACTTTGCCTCTTCCCTGGCACCTTGAATACGGTCACAGCAGTGACCCTGGAGCCCTGGGCAATGTAATTTCCCCAGGATGCTTGAAAACGTCTGACAGGCGCTGCTGCCTCCCTCTGCCAGAGCAGCCCCAGTAACCTGCTTGCTAGGCAAGGGGACTTGAGAGGGAATTGGACCCAAATGTGTTACCCGTAACACCATCAAGCATTTGAAGGGCTTTAAGCAGTTTTCTGATTTGTAGGGAACTTGCTCACTTGGATGAACCCAAGTACAAACTGAGCCCGGGGAGCTCATCATTCCTAGCTGTGTTTGTTTTTTCATGTATTTGATGAATATGTAAACGTTTCTATCTGTGCTTTCTGGCAAAGAATAAATAAGCCAAATAGACTGTTTTCCTGGTGCAAATCGGTTGAAGAATTAAAATTGTGTGTGTCTACCTCTGTCTCTGGGGACGCGGGTGGCGCTGTGGGTTAAACCACAGAGCCTAGGGCTTGCCGATCAGAAGGTCGGCGGTTCAAAGCCCCGCGACGGGGTGAGCTCCTGTTGCTCAGTCCCTGCTCCTGCCAACCTAGCAGTTCGAAAGCATGTCAAAGTGCAAGTAGATAAATAGGTACCACTCCAGTGGGAAGGTAAACGGCGTTTCTGTGCGCTGCTGTGGTTCGCCAGAAGCGGCTTAGTCATGCTGGCCACATGACCCGGAAGCTGTACGCCGGCTCCCTCGGCCACTAAGGCGAGATGAGCGCTGCAACCCCAGAGTCAGCCACCACTGGACCTAATGGTCAGGGGTCCCTTTACCTTAACCTTTACCTCTATCTTTATTTATATAGATATAACATATTCTTGTTTAATGTGGTAATAGAGTCCTTGCAGTTTCATGCATGCTTTTATAAAAAATTGAATACCTGCCATTGCTGAGAGTGTATATAGCATATTAGATGATTCACTGAGATTTGCTTTAATTAGCTCATCATTTTTTCCCTATTTTTACCCCCTCCCCCAGCAGGGGCAAGAAGCACAGTGTCATTTTGAGGACCCAGCTTTCAGTCAGAGTCCATGCCTGCATTGGTAAGTGAGTTTCCAAGTATTTTGATGTGGTGAATGTGTGGGAAGCATTAAAAAAAAAAGAACCTGTAGCAGATGCACAACTTTACCTTCTGTCATTCTGTTGCTTCCTGAAAAGATGTTGTCTGCCCTCCAAAGGGTCCATGTAGCTACAAAATAAATAAGAAATAAAAAAATAAAAATGCACAGCAGTAGAATAATTCTTATCTGTTTAATGAATGCATGCAAGATAAATTTTAGTTCTTGTAATTCTAAGGAGCAGTTTTGAGTCCAGTGATAACATCAGAGCTTGGATTTGGGACTTGGCGATGACTGTACTTCCCCTTCATTCCACAGAAAGTGAGCTTTGAATTCCATGTGCCTTGCTGGGTCAAATCAAGAGCCATCTAGCCCAGAATTTATCTATATTTTGATTATTTTATTATATCCACTTGTTTTAATAATTCTGTGCTCTTTGACCGTGTTTCAGGTCTGCTCAGTTACTAGCTCATAAATTTGGAAGCAGGGTGAATATTGGGTGTTGCCGTTGTTTTCACCAGAGGAGCACACTTTTGCTATTTGTGGATGTTCAAGTCAATTGCAAGAATATCTGTAACAAATTTTTTTGCATGGCTCATCAAACTGCAGTTATTTGCATCTGCCTCATTAGGCCTGCTGGTTTGAGATGGCGAGCTGTGGAATTGTAGGCTGGCAGCAAGCTACTGTATTTTAAGAGGCAGATAATATTGATTGCTTTAAATCGTGCAGCTCTTGGCCAGGCAAACTGTCATTACTGCTGTGTCAGTGACTGGAAATAGAATAGACTATTGCTGTCAAAAGGGAAGCCAAATGAAACCAGTGTGTAGAAGGCAGCTCATGCGTATCAAGTCCTGCCAACTCAGCACAAGTGAACGCCTGTGTTTTGGAGCAACGTGCATTGTGGCACTGGGTGTCTTTTTAAACGGGACATTACTTGTAGCAGGTGATAGCAGCCAGGAGAGGTGGTGGTGTGTACTAGGACTGGATTTTCCTGGGAGGCCTGTGGTCAAATTCCTGACTGGACATCCACTGAAAAGTTACTTTCTCATCTGCCCTTTGGATGAATTTCAGAATGTAGGAGCATATGAAGCTATCTTACATGCTGTAAAACAACAACAACAACAACAAACACAACAATAATAATACCTTTATTGTCAATGTACAACCTGTGTACAATGAAATTAACCGAGCCTCCCTCCCCCCCCAAACACTCAATCTCATTGCACTCTATGTGCTTGTCACACAACACACCAACCCCAAAAGTCAGTTGTATTATCTTCCGTTCAGCAGCCTAACAGTCCACGGATAGCAATTGTTTTTTAGCCTGTTGGTACTACTGATTATACTTCTACATCTCCTGCCCCAGATTAAAGAGGTGCTGGCCGGGGTGTGAATCATCTCGCTCTCCTAAGGCATCGATCCCTTGCGATGTCATCTAGCGGGCTCAGGGGACAGCCCATGATATCATGGGCTGTGTTCACTACCCTCTGTAAAGACTTTCTGTCCATGGCTTTCAAGCCAATGTAGCACACTGTGATACAATATGAAAGGACACTTTCTATTGTGGACTGGTAGAAGGAAGTCATCAATTGTTGTTTAACATTGTTCTTTCGCAATACCCTGAGGAAATGGAGTCTCTGTTGGGCCTTCCTAACCACCTGAGTTATATTGTTTTTCCAAGTGAGGTCTTCACTAAGGTGAACTCCCAGGAATTTGAAGGAAGAGATTCTCTCCACACAACCCCCCCTATATACAACAGGGCTAGTTCCCCTCTCTTCCTCTGAAAGTCCAACACCATCTCCTTTGTCTTGCTAATATTTAGGTGCAAGTTATTCTCTAGGCACCATGTAGATACTTTCTGAACCTCCCCCCTGTACGCTGATTATTTGGTAATCTAGAAACATTGCAACATTTGGAAGCCAAAACGTTTGACTCACAAGGCGTTCGAAAACCAAGGTACGACTGTAGAAGGAAACTAATAGTTTATCTGGTCTGTCCTGCTCACCTCTCAGTTGCACCCAGAGCTCTGCCTTTCTTCGTTATGTAATGAGCAATATTCTCATTGTCTAGAACAGGGGTCTGCAACCTTTAAGACAAAAAGAGCCACTTGGACCCATTTCCGAAGGAAAAAAAACTGGGAGCCGCAAAACCATTGCGACATTTAAAGTATGTGCACCGCTGCCCTCCGATCTGACAGCGGGCGGGAAGGTGACGTTGGGACGGTGCGTGACTAACGCACGCACCGCCCCCATGCAACGTCACAGCCAGTACAGCGCCCGCCACAGTGGGGAGTGTCGGGGCGCACAATGTGCCTCCTCCCCTCGCTAGTATCCGCCCCGGAGCCACGGCAAAGGTGTAAAAGAGCCACATGCGGCTCTGGAGCCGCGGGTTGCAGACCCCTGGTCTAGAAAATCTCATGTAGCAAAAATTTGTGAGACTTTAGAACTCCATTGGATACTTTGTGAAGTATCCCTCTCTGTGAAATGGGAATTTTCTTCCATTGTCTGTTGTGAAAGCGAGGCTGCAAAGAACTTTGTAGAATGGAAATGAAACAATGTACGCATTGTAAAGCCCATTGGCCATTGATATACAATTGTACAACAGTTCATTATTTTATTTATTTCATATTATTTATATACCACTTGATTGGAGGAAAAAGCCTCAAAGTGGTTTACAAAAAAGTTAAACAATAAAATTATCACTAAAAAAAATTAAAACCATGATTTAAGACATACAGAAGATTAAAACCACAATAAAACTACAGAAACAAATTAAAACTCCTATAAAATATTAGCATTATTCAAGGGTACTTATTCTGTGCTACCTGGATTTTCATGTGCAGGCATGCCTTGAGTTCTTTCCAGCTCTATGATTCTATGATTTCTTTGTGGCCATCAGTTTGGGGGATTTCATGTGGTAGAAATAATATAAGTGGGTATATCTGGATTTCAAAGATGACAATGGTTTGCTGCTAAAAAACCCCACCAATGTTGCAAGGACACAGGTGATTGAAACAGCATGGAGTGTGTGGTTGTAGTGAAAATGCATAAATGCTGATTTGTTGGTAGCATTTTGAGAGCATGGCAGATTTCAGAAAGGCCAACAGAATTTTTGGATCAGTGTTCAGAGTAATGGAAGTTAAATAGAATACTGTCAGTATTCAAGTTTTTGTAGCCTGAACTGTAAGTGGATTCTGTCTGGACACATCCTCATCCAAGCAGATGATAGTAGTGCTGTTGAAAAAAAAGAAGAAGCTTTTGACATTATCATTGTGAAATATTTGTTTTGAATTTCACAGTAGAGAGAGATAACTTACTTTGGTTCTATGCATCTTGGCATTTCCTCATACAATATATAACTTTTATTTTCTGCCAAAGTGTTAGGTGTGCTCATTCAGGAGCCATGGGGCACCAGAGGCCTCACCCATTTGCAGAGCGGACATGGATTTTGGCCTGTTTATAGGTGGGATAAGATTAGGAATATGCTAAACTTGTCCCTTTATATCTGGGATATTTCTGATTTCCTTGAACTGACATTACGAAACTTGGTAATGATAATGATGTGGACTCAAATCATTGTTGAATGTCACATGTGTGTGTTTTAAGCATTTTACTTAATTGTGCGGTGTGTTCCTCACTCAAACCAAAAGCCCAAAACCCGGACGTCTCTCAAAGCAGTGCAGTGGTAAACTGCATGCATTTTAGAACACTAGCCTGCAGCCGCTCTCTCCTCTCTCACAGATATAATAAAAGACCCGTTGGCTGTTACAACAGGATGCGTATTTGAATAGCAATTATACAACATTCTTATCAGATATTTGTAACACCCATAGTTGCAAGGTTAGTGTGGGACTCCACAACATACTTTTTGGCCGTGGGCGGCTTTCGACATTTCTGGTTGTCAGCTGTAACACAAACACAGGAAATTTTGCACATATAAAATGTAGCAGAATTCTTGTCATGGCTCCTGTAGGGAGCTCTTTCCAAAGGCTTTATGATGGTGAAACGGATTCTTCCACTCACCCACGCATACTAGCTGACTGAAGAGCGACACGGGTTATCATGGAATATCTGTGCTTTTGCTTTTAGGGAAAGTCTAACACTGATACCATGAGCAATGTATATATTAAACTGAAGCTAGTCTGAAGGAAGAAATGACAGTACAGTGGTACCTCAGGTTACATACGCTTCAGGTTACATGCACTTCAGGTTACAGACTCAGCTAACCCAGAAATAGTACCTCGGGTTAAGAACTTTGCTTCAGGATGAGAACAGAAATCGTGCAGTGGCGGCGCAGCGGCAGCGGGAGGCCCCATTAGCTAAAGTGGTGCTTCAGGTTAAGAACAGTTTCAGCTTAAAAACAGATGTCCAGAATTAAGTACTTAACCTGAGGTACCACTGTATATTCTGCCAGCCAGGAATACCTCTTTCCCTCTGTTCAGAACCAGAATTACCAATTTCTCTTGTAATTCAGACTATGTGACCGCCCAAGTCCCGAGTCCTGTCCATTTACATATCGACAAGAGACAAAAGCCTTCAGTGGTATCTTGCTCCAGTTCTGTATCATTCTGCCCCTGTGTTGCCTTTGGGCCAGAAGGGGTGGTAGCGAACCACTTGGGGTGATTAAATGAGCTAGCCTTTTATTTTAAACTGTGGAGCCCAGGTAGAACATGCTTATTAATGGAAGTGAGCCATGGGCAACTTACAGCTGCCAAGATCAGTGCCTTAACGCAGAGGTCGGCAAGGTTTACCTTGCCTGGGCCGGTTTACTCCAGCGGAGATCCCTCCAAGGGCCGGATCGCCCGTGCGCCCGTGATTTCCGGCGTCTGCGTCTGCACAGACACGATTTCCAGCACCGCAGAAGCGAGTCCCCATGCTGCACCAGTTTAGCGCAGCATGCAGGGACTCGCCAAGCAGACGGCTCGTTTGGGGGGCAGCTCGTGGGCCAGTTAAATGACCCCCATGGGCTGCTTATGGACCCCTGCCTTAACGCTTTCGACATGCGGTGCGCCTGGAAGATTTTGGGCATCACAAGGCAAGGTAAAGGTAAAGGGACCCCTGACCATTAGGTCCAGTCATGACCGACTCTGGGGTTGCGGCCCTCATCTCGCTTTATTGGCTGAGGGAGCCGGCGTACAGCTTCCGGGTCATGTGGCCAGCAGGACTAAGCCGCTTCTGGCGAACCAGAGCAGCGCACGGAAACGCCGTTTACCTTCCTGCTGGAGTGGTACCTAATTATCTACTTGCACTTTGATGTGCTTTCAAACTGCTAGGTTGGCAGGAGCAGGGACCGAGCAACGGGAGCTCACTCTGTCATGGGAGTTCGAACCGCCGACCTTCCAATCAGCAAGCCCTAGGCTCAGTGGTTTAGACCACAACGCCACCCGCGTTTGTTTGACACAGAGTCTCAAACAAAGATGAGCTCTTTGTCTCATGCACTGCTGAATGAGTTATAACTCATGCCCCATTGTCCAGTAAGTTGGGCACAGGCCAGCCACACCCTGCCTCAGAGCTGAAGCCAGCTTTGCACATATCCTATAAATAATGGTAATTCACTAGGCAAGTGGTAATTATTTCAGATTACGTGAAGTAATCTTTTGCTGTTGATTAGGAACTTTATTACCATTTTTTAAAAAAGGAAACAGAACACTTTCTGTGAAATTCAGATATTATTGTTTCTGGAGTATAAAATTAAGGGAACCCCATAAAACCTTTATTAGCGAGTGATTTACATCTATAATGTGTTGTTTATAAATGCAATTTGAAAGCCTCCAAGAAGCTCAAGAAAAGCCATTATTTGGGTTTTTAAAAAAGGAATATTAGAGATATATACCAGTATTTATTTGTTTTGTGTTAGATATACTTCAAACAACCCACTTTGCGCTCTAAAGGAAGAACAGGTAGAGAGCATTAGCTGCTTACCAAAACCTGCAACTAATTCGGGATTTAATTTAAAGGGAATAAAAAGGTGCCTGGAGAATTTGCTGGAAGTGCTGTGCTTTCATGTTCAGATGCAAGGCGAGGGGAAGAGCAAATCGGAGTGAGCCTGAGGCTATTTTATCTCCTTGTACTAAATCTGCTTAACAAACAAACAACATGCAGAACAAGGGGGTGAGAGGGAAAGCAGAGAACGCATTGGAGTGGGTTGGACTAGATGACCCTCAGGATCCCTTCCAAATCTACAGCTCTATGATTCCATGAAAAGCAGGGGTTTTAAATTCTAGCAGTTTTAAATTGAGCAGAGGCACCTGCTAGCACATGGGAATGCAACTAGCTTTGGAGCCGTTCCAAGGCAGAATCGGTGATTCAGCTCCCTGTCAGACTGAGTACAACATGAAACAGTGCAAAGCATAATTTTAAATCATTTTGGTGGTGGTGTCAAATTATGAATGTTAAGATTACTTAGACTGCGTGATGAAAGAAGGTTTCTGCATCCATTGGATGCCAGAAAAATAGAGCAAGGTGGGGAAACTTTTCTTTTCTTTTTAAAAAGAACTTACCTTTGAATATTTGTGGATGTGTGCTGTTCCTATCCACTCGAAACTACGATGTCAAGGATCCACACCAGAATGTTCTCTCTGTCTGTAGGAAAACTGCCTTTCTAGATTATGCATAGTCCTCTTGACAGGGTACTATTTAACAGCTTCTTTGCCTCCATTAAACAGAAGTACAAAGCATTATAGAGCCAGAGATCGTAGCCTATACTTGAAATTTCATTGGGTGCTTTCCATTTTGTCCCTCTATTCTCCTCATCCTTTTGTTAGAACTTGCACCTCTAGGCTAGAAACGTAAAGAGAGAATTCCACAAACCTGTTTGAAACAGCAGGTAGACACATGGCAAATGTAAAACTTCCCCGTGAAATGTGTCGTACTCAATTAATTGACCCAGAAAAATGGCCAAATATGCAGGGTCCAAACATTTCAGTTGCAGTAAATGGGTTCGAGGAAAGCTTCCAGCTGAATCATAGTGTCTTTATTAGCAGGGAGTCAGACCGCCATACATATATCAGGCTAATTCGGGGGAAATTAGGCGTGTTTTGAGTTTCGTTGAAGGCAATGGAGCTCAGATGCTTTGCTGTTATTTGAGGCAACTCCTGTGGTTTCATGAGACCTTGGTATAATCAAAGGCAGCGTCATGGGCCAGCACCACCAGTGATCTACAGATGGTGGGCACCTCAGGAAGGTCCACTGCCAGCCCCATCACCTGCCCATAACTGTTGGGAAGACATGCATTGCCCCAGGAGGGGCTCAAAAGGTGTTTGCCTGTGGGTGGAGAATAGGAAAGAAGAGAAACAGCGAAAGAGGACACAGGAAAAGAAACAGATATAAAAAGGAAACAGTTCATTGTCTCTGGAAAGAAGCATCTCCTGGAGTAAATATATGAACTATTTCAAAAGTAATAGTAATGAACAGATTACACTAGTAGGATTGCAAGAAGTTTTGTAAGGAGGACTATTTGAAATATTACAAGTAAGACTATGAGGAGAATTATTAGTTAATGATAATTAAGAGTAATAGGAAATTAAGAAATGCAGAATAAGTGATAAAGAATGGAAAATCATCAGAGTTGTTGATGGAAGTCAAAAATATTGTAGAAGATAAGAAGTTATGTTATATGAATGTTGGAAATGATACGTTAAAAAACTAATATATATATATATATATAGAGAGAGAGAGAGAGAGAGAGAGGGGGGGGGGAAAGAAGCATCTCATTGTTGGGACTGATCATTGCCTGATTTGCATGAAGAAGCTATTTTAAAATGTGGGTTTACATGTGGGACAACTAACACCTCAGAGTGTCTTGGAAAATTTGCCTGAATTAATTTACCTCCAGAATACTGTATTTTTCCATGCACAGTATGATGACACCCCGCCCCAATTTTTAAGTTTTATACACAGATTTATACAGTAAGTCTTGGGTTAGCTGGCGGCTCCTGATGCCTCCTGCGCCACCAAGGGTCATGGAGCTGGCTGGAGAGGTGAGATGGTGCCAAGGCGAGGAGGGAGCTTGGCTGCGGCATGGAGCCATCGGCTCTCACCGGCTGAGGCGAGACACAGACACAGGCTGGCGAGGCAAGGTGAAAAAAAGCTCAACAACTTTTGGGACGATATCCCCCAAAAGCTGAACAACTTTAAAATAATGATTCTAAATTCTGGGCTCCCAAAAGTAGGGGTCGTCTTATACACCCCAGATGGGCGGGGTATAAATAATAAATTATTATTATTATTATTATACATGGGGTCATCTTATACACCAAAAAAATACGGTAAATCAGGTAATTTTTGAGTTAATATTGGGGGAGCTTTTGCATGCTCACCTATCTCTGTTCTAAAACAAAAATAAACAAATCTCTGCTTCCAGGTAAGCATGCATCAAATTGCAACCTTAATCTCTTACAGCTTTTTAATACCCTGCCCCTTTGACGATGTTTGCTGCACTAAGTACTCAGTGCAAAAGTGAAAATTAGAGGCTCCTCTGGTGTATTCACTGGTGTAGCAGTCAGAAGCAAACAGACGCACGGTTTCTGCAAGCCTTCTCAAAAAGTCGGATATGGGAAAAGCAACGACAGCTGGCTGCCGTCTTACTCAGATCGTGCTCAGCTTCATCTTCTTAGAGCAGCTTCGACTGTTCAGAATAAGATCTCCTGTCAAGGGAGGATTGAGGTAAACCGAGGACCAGGGCTGCCATGCGAAGGCTGACCTCCCCCCATTCCCTGTCAAAGGCAGAAGTTTTCTACCGCCCAGCCTGCTAGTATTCACTTGACATAAGGTCATGCTGAAGCAAACATCTTTCTTCTTCCCACCTACCCAGCTTTCCCACTCCCTCGTTCTTAAGATTTAGGACTTTGCTACTTGGACCATCAAAATCTTAGTAGCAGTCAGATTAACTACAGCATTTTTATTTGTATTTGCTTTGTGTACTAATTTGAAAGTTTAGTTTTACAAATAATTAAATGTAGAATGATTTTATCCTTTGCCATCTCTTCAGAGATTTTTTTTAAAAATACAAAATATCCAAAGAAAAATTAATCCTTTTCTTCAAAAACAGTTGTATAGTTTGCAAGCATACTTAATAGGTTTTTTTTAGCTCTGCTCACAAAAAAACCTAACTAACAGAAAACAAGCTAATGATTAACATTCCTACCTTTATAGAGTTTATTCAGTGCCCCCCTGATTCATGGTTTAATTTTTAAGAGGACCATAAATATGAAAATGAGCACCAGGTGTTCTTTCCTAAGCCAGCCATTAATATTCATTAGGTTAAATTGGGCCCAAGCCCTTTTGGTACATCATTTCTAATCAACATCTAAACCTACCCCATCATAATTTACACAGTTGCTTTCAAATAAAGGACCACCTCTGGGTAATTAAGAAAAGGCACCAGATGCTGAGGACTCAAACTTCCACCAAAGCTCCAGTCAGCATGGTGAATGGTTGGGGAGGATGAGAGTTGAAATGTGGGATATCCACAGCAGGTTAGCCTCTGCTGGGTGCACGCAGGAGCTGGATTTGATCAGCACAAAGCCTTAATACAGCAAAGGAAAGTTTGCTCTGTGCACCTGCTCAGCACCTCGTCCTCTGATGTGGAGCCCTGAAGTTGGGCCCTTGTGGAATGATGTGGATCGTTCATATCTGCAAGAAGCCACCCAGCTTCCTTAGGTGCATAGAAGGGTACGCATTAACCCAGAGGAACCTGTACCAGTGCCTGCCTCTGCAATGTCACTTCTTCTAACAGATGCATATACAGTCATACCTCGGGTTGAAGTAGCTTCGGGATGAATATTTTCGGGTTGCGCTCTGTGGTGACCCGGAAGTAACGGAGCATGTTACTTCCAGGTTTCTCCGCTTGCACATGCGCAGACGCTCAAAATGACATCATGCGTATGCACAGGAGTGCCAAATCGCAACTCGCGCACGTGGGTTGCGCTCACTTTTGGGTTTTTTTGTTTTTTTTAAAATAATATTTATTACTTTTAAAAATTCCAGAAAAGGAAAAGAAAAAGAAAAAAGACAAAAAAGAAAAAACAAAGAGGAAAAACACACAATACAATACAATATATAAACAATACAAAACACAACCTAAACATATTAAACTAAACTAAACTAAACCCTAACCCACCTTAACCCTAAACAAAACAAAACAATAACCATTTAAAAACATACATCACAGCTTTTCCATACTCTATCTTTCATTCCCTTGTTTCCTCGACTTCCTCTCACCTCCCTTTTTGTATTCCACTTCTATTAATTGTTTCAGCAAATCCTTTCCATCTTTCTCTATTTTCTGTCATATTATAAATATCTTAACATCTTTTTTATCATTAAAACTAAAATACTTATATATGCTTAACTCCTTATAACATTTCTGCTAAGGCCATAAAATTTCTTTCCACCATTTTTCTATCATTCATTAATTTTTCAATATTTCTATATATAAACTTTAAATTCTCTAATCTTCCTCCACCATCTACTCTCCCTGGTTTCGGATTCTGCCAGTCCTTTCCGTCAATTCCATATAGTCCATCAACCTGGAGATCTTATGTTCGAGCCTCTTAACTCTTTTCCAGGTCCCTTCTGCAGGTCTTCTTCATATTCTTTAATGCCAAAGAGCAGATCTCGGGAAGACTCCAACCTAACAATGCTTTTATTCCTTCCAGGCAGGTCAGCCAAATTTCCATAGTTGAACCTGAGGTCTATAAGATGTTTCATGACATGTTTCAAAATTCCTCCAAATCCAAAGGCCCCCAGAACTCCAATCTCCTCCAGACCCAAGTCCATGTCCCAAAAGTCAGTTGATCCCTGCATAGAGGGATCTTTCCAACTTCCCTTCTTCCGTTCAAGCAGGGCTCCAATCCTCAAAATCTGGCTTTTTCTAGATTCAATCATAGAAGGCCTCAATTTATAATCCTCAATTTGCTTCTGTAAGACTGAGGATCCCGCTTGTATTACTTTAGGCTCAACAACCACAGCTTTCTCTTTCTCCTCCACAATTTGTCCTGCCAAAGTAGATTCTTGTACCAAGTCCTGAATTATTTCTGTGTTGGTACTCACTTTTTGACTCCAATTAGTCACTTTTTGATCCAAGTTGTCAATTTTAAAAGACATGTCATCCGTCTTCTTATGAAGCTGTTGCAGCGAGTAGCTTATTTGGCATAATACTGTCACAATGGCTTCTCCTGTCAACATTTTGAGTGGTCCAAGGTCAATCTCTGGTTCTCACAATTACTTATCTTGCAGCTGGTGATTCCCCAGTTGCACTCCTGTGACAGTTTCAAAGACTCCCTCTAGAGGGAAACAGTCTCCACTTGTATCAATCCTTTCAGACACAATTCAAGCCATAAAAAATAGTTTCAATTTCCAGTTACTTTTCCTCCTTTTTAAACGCAGAAGAGGACAATGGAAACAGTATCTTTCTCTTATTTAACTAGCTGTCAAAAATGTTTTGTTCACAGTCAATGAACTCTCCCAAAACTTCACTCTTTCTGGCAGCCCTTACCAGGTTTGGAGCAGTGGTAATTTGATTTTTCACTCTCTCCTGCAGGCTCGCTAAGTCCAAATTTCCCCCCCTCTTCTCCTGCTTCCAAGGGGGGGGGGGTTGTAGTTTTAACCGATGAAAATTTAATCCTTTGCCAAAAGCTTTCAAAGACTTTAGCTTATAACGTCTTTGCTTCAATCTATTTACAAAAGGGGAAGGCGGACTTCCTGTTTAAGACCTTCCCCGTTTCGGTGCCAAATTAAGGTATTTAAAGATCCAATTTTCCGTTCTACTCACGGGTAGTTGTTTAAAATCCAATTTTCCACAGGAAAAAGTCAGCGCTCTCTGGCAACAGAAATGCGGCTTCACTCCGTGAAAGAAGCAGTCAATTCGAAGCACCGCGCCACTCACCCCACGTCGCTCCGGATCCCCGGAACCGGGTTTCCCCGCGAGTAGGGGAGGTGCAAAAGGTGCCAGCCGAATCCCAGGTTCACAAGCTTCTCCCGCTTGTGATTTCAATGGGTCTCCGCCTTCGCCGTGGCGGTCAGACCCTGCTTTTCACGGAGCAAGTTCCTCCCGATCGGAGGAGCTCCGCCATTGCCGGAGGCGCCAACCCGGAAGTTGCGCTAGCTTTTGGATGCGAACAGGGCTCCAGAACAGATCCCGTTTGCATCCAAAGGTACCACTGTACAGTGTTACCTCGGGTTACATACGCTTCAGGGTACAGACGCTTCAGGTTACAGACAACAGGAAGATACCAGGTAGCCTGACATCTGGCTGGTTGATAGAGGATCAAATACTTATTTCACTCATTATAAAGCACATCAATCTCTGACTTTTGTTTTCTGGGTTTCTGGGGATTTTCCTGTTGTTATTCTGTCTCTCACAGCTACAATAAACCTACCATTAAAATTATGGACTGGTCATTTCTTCGTCAGAGGGCAAACGGGCAAATTTAGCAGGGGATCAAATACTTTCCCCCCGCACTGTAGCATTCTTGGAGAATCCATGAGTGGTCCCAGTTAGGAAGCATATACAGTGGTACCTCGAGTTACATACACTTCAGGTTACATACGCTTCAGGTTATAGACTCCCAGAAATATTACCTCGGGTTAAGAACTTTGCTTCAGGATGAGAACAGAAATTGTTCTCCGGCAGCACGGCAGCAGTGGGAGGTCCCATTAGCTAAAGTGGTGCTTCAGGTTAAGAACAGTTTCAGGTTGAGAACGGACTTCCAGAACGAATTAAGTTCTTAACCCGAGGTACCACTGTATTGTAGATGTACACATTGGTTCTACCCCAACAGAAATAAAAGTAGAGGAATTGGAAGGGGTCCCGAGGGTCATCTAATCCAGGGGCGGCAAACTAAGGCCCAGGGGCTGGATGCGGCCCCCCAGGCTCGTAAATCCAGCCCACGTCACAAAGCCAGAACTTGCCATGAAGCCGAGACTCCCGGGGATGGCGACGGGAGTAAGAGGCCGAGTGGCGGCGGCTCTGCTACCCAAATGCCTGGTTTAGCTCAGCGGCGTTTGATTGGCAGAGATGTCCCTGCGCCGCACTGAGATAAACCAGGCACAGCGTCTGAATGGTAGAGCCGCCGCCGCTTGGCCTCTTAATCCCATCGCCATCGCCTGGAGTCTCGGCTTCGTGGCGGCTTTTGGCTTCATGGTGTGACCTCCTGTCGCCGGCATCATCGCTGTTGCCGCCCTGGTAATCCTGTGGGCCAGAGAGTGGAGCAGGTGAACTTGATCTGCCGACCCACGAGAAGCAGGAGTGGTGGTGATGATGGTGGTGACAGCAGCCCCTGGTGAGCGCAGGGGCTGGGGGTGGGGGGAAGAGGATTACTTGCCCCCTCGCCTCTTCTTCCAGCTCCCCCCCCTTCCCAGTGCTGCTTCTCCGGTCTGCCAGAAGGTCTGAGGGACAGTGGACCGCCCCACTGCTAAAAATTTTTGCCGACCCCTCATCTAATCCAACCTTTTGAGACCTCAAAGAAAGAGTGGCTGTAAATTTTCACCAGTCTCTCAATCTCTGGAGATAAAGACAAACCAAAGAGAGGTAAAATAGGATCATGGGAGTATGTATGGATGTATGTTGAGATGTATGTCTAAAAATATCTATCACTTTTTCTGTGTAACAACTTAAGTAATGATCTATATGATGTGATGGTTTATGTATGTATGTATGTACAGTGGTACCTCGGGTTACAGACGCTTCAGGTTACAGACTCCGCTAACCCAGAAATAGTACCTTGGGTTAAGAACTTTGCTTCAGGGTGAGAACGGAAATCGTGCTCCAGCGGCACAGCGGCAGCAGGAGGCCCCATTAGCTTAAGTGGTGCTTCAGGCTAAGAACAGTTTCAGGTTAAGTACGGACCTCCAGAACGAATTAAGTTCTTAACCCGAGGTACCACTGTATGTATGTATGTATATATGTATGTATAGGGTGGTATCCAACTAGGTCATGCTCCTACTGGACTCAATTGTTATAAGTAATTTAAGTCCTTAATCTAGTTAACATTTTTTTAAAAAAAACTAGGCAACAAAAAGAAATGCGAAACAAATCAAGATTTTTGTAGGTCCAAATACAATTACTGCCCTCCTTGAAAATGCACTTGGGGGATGCCATCATGCAGTCCAGGCAAAATGTTTTTCCTTCTTTTCTGAGTCGGGAATGGAATCTCTTCATAGCAACTCTTATTTTAAGTCAGTTCCTACATTTTCTCATAGATGAGCCTACCCTTCCCCCTTGATTTGTCTATCAGTTCTGGCAAAAGGAAGCTGAAAACCAGAGCTCAGTGTAGAATTTCAGCAAGCGAATCTAAGCCCAGTGTGTTCAAAGCGGTGTGCCTTTTCAGTTTTGAACACTCTTTTTCTAGATTTAATGCTAATTTCATTTGGTATATCATATCATCTATGTTTACTTTCAGAAGTTTCACTTTGGATCATTGAAATATAGGTCAGTACTGGAACCCCTGGAACATTGCAATACATAGAATGCCGAAATGGCTAGATTTCTATGTTAGCCAAGCAGCATGGGTGGCACTCTCTGTAGATCATAATCTACTTCCGGGTTAGCGGAGTTTGTAACCTGAAGCGTTTGTAACCTGAAACGTTTGTAACCCAAGGTACCACTGTACATGTTTGCCTGTCTCATAATACTCAGCTCTGTGGTGACTTTCTCCAAGAGTTCCTCTCCAGCTCAGAGTATAAAATGTGATTTTATGCATGTGCACTCAGCAGATCAGGCACCCAAATTCAATTGCTTTCTCAGCACATACACAAACATTCATTAATGTTTAAACTCTTGCTGAAAGTCTGGTTGATCACTGTGAACTACTTGACCAAACCACTGGACCCAGAAGCCATCCACCCGTTCCTTCTGCTGTTTATATTCCCTGGCCTTTGGGAAATCCCCTCAATTTTACCTTGCAAACATTCTATGTGCTTTTCCTCTGCCGTCTAGATAGAAAGCCTTCCCTTGTTTCCAGGTGTGTGTGTTCTGGGGAGGGAGAGCTGCATTTCCAGCTCCCCATCATAGCTGGTGATAGGAACTCCAATTCCCAGGGAACAAGGGGCACATGCATGGGACAACGTTACCAGCCGGGAGAGAACTGCCAGGAATACAATCTGTCCTCCCTGAGTCCTAACTGAGAAGAGCTGGTAAATGCCAAACTGGTTCTGAATTGTGCAGAGGGAAGTTCACCCATCACTTTTGACAGCCGTGAAAATAGCTACTTTTTGAATCCGTAGTATAGAATTGCTGGCAATGAAAAGAAAACTACTTGGCAAGAATAAATGGGTGCCTTGGACTATCGTGAGGATAGATTCTGGCTTTTAGAGCCCAGCTAGGTATGGTTTGTTCAAATCGAGGATCAGTCTCTGAAGGGCATTTAATACAGTCTTGTTCTTGAATTCTTTAATAATGCTTCTCTATGGGATAATTCAAAACATCACAAAGTTTATACGTGCGTAAATATTCTATTATAGGTCTATACATTTGGAATCTTTAACAGGGTGTAGGGGTGGAAAATAAGATTTACATCTGTTACTAGTGTTTCATTTGCTTGGCGCCTTTGGAGTGGGTGTCTGAATGTCAGACGCTTCTCCTACTCTGTGTATGCTAAAGAAACATGGAATACTGATAGATTCTTCTGCATTGTTTGGTTCCCCCAAATTCAGCATCTTCAATTTTTAGAGTAATACTTGCATGGTTATGCATTTACACCAGTGCTACAGTGGCTAATGTGCAAGGCAGCATTGGTGGCAAAATGAACATCTTGGCATTTTGTGCAGTGTGATTAAAACAACAACAATTCTGTAATCTCTACTCAAGACAGGTGTCGGAATTGAATTTCCTCAGGGCAGAGGGAATATTTTTGAACGCTGACTTCAGTGAGTTCTGGGAAAGCAACTGAGAAAAGATGAGAGAAAAGCGAATACTACTTAGCATGTAATTATGTGATGCTCCACAAGCCACCCACCCATTTTTCCTTGCACCAAATGTGTTAGAGACAGGGAACAGTTGCTCAGTGTGATAAGTTTCCACCTCACACTAGGGAGGCCCAGAAATAGCTGCAGAAGCTTAGTGAGCAGCCGTCTGCAGTCCCTACGCCCCTGGAACCACTAAAGGTATGCAGGGCATGGCAGTGGCAATTATGCCAAGGTGAAGATTTCACAGGGAGTGCAGCCCCTCCATGCAGGCCAGGTATTTAAAAGGCTGAGCCCACCGTATTTTTCGCTCTATAAGATGCACCAGACCATAAGACACACCTAGTTTTTGGAGGAGGAAAACAAGAAAAAAATATTCTGAATCTCAGAAGCCAGAACAGCAAGAGGGATCACTGTGCAGCGATCCCTCTTGCTGTTCTGGCTTCTGGGACAGCCACGTGAAGCCTCTTCAGGGCAGCGGGATGAAGGCTCCCTCTGCCCTGAAAAGGCTTTGCGTGGCTAAGCCAGAAGCTAAAACAGCGAGAGGGAGTGCTGTGCAGCAATCGCTCTTGCTGTTCTGGCTTCTGGGATAGCTGCGCAGCCTGCATTCACTCCAGAAGACACACACACATTTCCCCTT
The DNA here is from genome assembly GCF_964270895.1 of Podarcis filfolensis. Taxonomy (NCBI): domain Eukaryota; kingdom Metazoa; phylum Chordata; class Lepidosauria; order Squamata; family Lacertidae; genus Podarcis; species Podarcis filfolensis. The sequence goes on from NC_139615.1 coordinate 48,680,878, forward strand.
ACTTTTTAGGAGGGAAAAAGTGCGTCTTATAGAGCGAAAAATGCGGTATATGGTAAAACGTCATACCTTGCATATTTCAGGTACGATTTTATTCCATTTGCAAACTGAGTGCTCAGCATTTGTATATGGGACAGCTAAATGCACATCTGTTTATAGGTTGGTAAATGCACAGCTTCAAATATGGATTCCAGGAGACCTCTATAATCTGAGGCAAATGCACCCTTTGCTCATGGAGTTGCATAAGCAGAGCAAAGGCATTCATAGCCACTGCCAGAAAATCCAGGAGCAAGGCTGGATCCAGGAGCACTCTCTAATGGCAGTCGGGGGGGGGCGTTCCCCAAAAGATGCCCAGCATCCTCCCAAAGTCTGTATCTTCATTGCCAGATCAGTAGTATTACTGACTAAAATGGAAAAACAAAAATACTTGCATAACTCTGTAGACCAGTGTGGTGCTCATATACTTCATTTCCCCTAATCTAAGAGGTGGATGGTCTGTGTAGATGACTTGCAGCCCCACTTGCTAGACCTTGATGCCTGATTTGGCACGTCTGCCTGAAATGCCAACGCTGTGTGCTGTGGTATATTTTGCTGATGCCACACTTACTTACCCTAATTACTTGGCCTGATCCTGCTGTGCAGTAAGCTGTTAGTCATTACCGGCTGGGCAAGTAGTTACCCTTTCTTGTCTGGTCCAAACTGTTGACTCCGATAGACCTGTATGCTAAAAAGGGGTACTGTACTTAGAATTCTAGCATCTCTTGAATTACTCACAAATCCCTTTCCTGTGAGACAGTCTATTCAGTGAAATTTAAGGGCACAGTGACGATGACTTGTGTGTTCAGTTAATAGTTAGGGTTTTCCTCCTTCATATATTAAATTATTGTAACTGAAAAAGAAGCCAAGATTAGCAAATTTGCTCTTAAATCAATCCATATGCTTACGTATCCTGTTTATCAGGTTATTTCAGGAGTTCTTTGTCAGGCAGCATTGCCCCTAGTTGTGTAATCTCGGCTCCTGAAGGCCTCCAAAACTTATTGTATAATCTTTTCATGTGAAAAAATCATACATATTTTGTAGCATCTATTTAGATTCTGTTCAATTCTATAAGCTTGTCTGTATGTTCATGGGTCTGTTATCAGCTCTCAGTAGAACACATCTATGTCACAGTCTACTAGTATGTTCTCCTGTCCGAATCCCACAGAAATGAATGATGCACTGCTTGGCCACAGAGCTTTTCCATTCATATTGATGGAGTTCATGAAAGAGAACTTCTGGTACAAGTGCTCTCAAGAAAAACAACTATTTTAGATAGGGTAAAGGACCCCTGGATGGTTAAGTCCAGTCAAAGGTGACCATGGGGTTGCAGTGCTCATTTTGCTTTCAGGCCGAGGGAGCCAGTGTTTGTCCACAGACAGTTTTCCGGGTCATGTGGCCAGCAGGACTAAACCGCTTCTGGCACAATGGAACACTGTGACAGAAGTGAGAGCGCATGGAAACACTGTTTACCTTCCCTCATAGCAGTACCTGTTTATCTACTTGCACTGGTGTGTTTTCGAACTGCTAGGTTGGCAGGAGCTGGGACAGAGCAACGGGAGCTCACTCTGTTGCGGGGATTCGAACCACTGACCTTCCGATCGGCAAGCCCTAGGCTCTGTGGTTTAGACCACAGCACCACCCGCGTCCTGAAACAGCCTTAACAGTGAGTGGTGATGGAAAACAATGACAAGAGAACACTGAGCCTACCCATGCACAAATAAAATTGGATAATTTAATCATAAACTATAGTAACTCCTGAAAAGCTAATGAGGCTGCGCAAAGAGTTTAGTAATGACCTGAAAATAAAAAAGGCATGTGTAAGAATTGGAAGGAAGGATAGATCACCAAGGAGGAGTGCAGATGACTAGTCCAGACGTGTTGGGACAGTGACAGTAAAACTAAAGGTCAGAATGAAAAGAGACTGGCAAGAGTTGCTAAATGCAGCGGTAGTCCTCACGCTGCCCTCCACATATGATGTGGAATACAACTCCCATCAGCCCTTGAAGGAAATAGGATGAATGGGCAAGAATCATGGGAGTTGTAGTCTCGACACATAAGGAGGGGAACTGTGTTGGCTACCCTTCTAAAATAAACAAGAGTCTCTTTCAGCATAACAAAGAAATGGGAAGTGCATTGCCCCCATCCAAGCGAATCTTCTCCTGTGAATTTTTTGCATTGCTCTTCCATCTCAACAGACATTTCACAACTGTGGTGGCTGGGCCATATAAGCTATCCCCTTGCATACACTTTAATTGATATTGAAGTATGTTGTTCTAAAAACCGAAGAAAATGGGCCATCAGTCAATTTGTCATGTTTAAAGGTAGTTGTTCCACTGGTGATGGGCAGCTAAATGCAACCTCCCTTCTTCGTATGTCTCCCTCACGAGAAGTCCGGAGGGTGGCAACACAAGAACACGACGTTTCTGCAGTGGCTCCCCATTTTTATCTCGTGAACCGCCCTGAGATCTATGGATGAAGGGTGGTATACAAATTTAATAAATGAAAATGATAATTCTCCACTCACTGCAATCTGGCATCTTCTTGGTTTCCGAAAAGAGCAAACCAGAACCCTCAACCTGAATTATGTTTAAGGTATGTGGTCTAGGTGTACATACCGTATTGGCCTGAATATAAGCCACACTCCCCCCCGCCCAAAAAAAATTCAGACTGTGAAAAATTAAAGTCTGGCTTAAATTTGTGTCTTTACAAAAATTGGCTTTTACGATATCGCTGCTGAAACAGACATACAGTAAAACAGAACGGGTGTGAGTGCCTGCGGAATTTAATGGAGCTGCTTATATTTGGATATTGTCTTTTTTTCCTTTTTCCTCCTTGAATTTTAAAGGTGCGGCTTGTTTATGGGTGCGGCTTATATTTAGGCCAATACAGTACTTTGTTTATTGCGATCCAAAGACCCACAAAAACAAATTCAAAAGCAATTTCAAAAGCAAAGAACAGCAGAAATACGGAAAAGACGTTACTAGGCAGTCGCTGTGTTTTATCAAAGATGTTGATTTCTTCTTACTACCTATGGGAGAATATTTTCCATGGCCAGGGTTACATATTTTACTATACAGTGGATCCTCTAGATATGGATTTAATTTGGGGGTCCGTGCACACCCTGAAAAATCAGTAACCAGAGGTGCCATTTCTGCACACAGAGCACTTCTTCACGTGCGCGAGCGACGAAACCCAGAAAAATACTTCTGGGTTTGCCGCTTTCGCAACCCAAAGATTACGTATCCAGAGAGGTACGTAACTCGAGGGTCCAGGGTGAGAACTTCAGTACATAACACATCTTAACTATTCTCTTGGTTGAAGTTAGACTTGCGCAGTGATAACCAGTTTATCCAGAATCGCTGCTAAAGAATAATTAGGCCGTTGTAATTGAGTCCTAATGTTCTTTGTGTAGATAGCAGAGTTTTGAAAAATGAAGTTTTGAAATGGCTTCGAATTTCAAATCACACATTTAAAGGAAAAAGAAAGTGACAGTAATTGCTAAAAGCTCATCTGACATCAAGATAATTTCAAGTTTCATGCTGCGAAGATTTAAACCTCTTGATGATATATTATGGTGTCATTAAAGTATTTTGACTCTCTTGGTTGCACCTATTCTTTTCATAGCAGGTGACAGTTCTTCTCAGAACTGTGTAACAGGTATATTGTATGTGGTCTGTGACTGGTAGCATTTGGGCTTCTTTGTGCACTTTTGCCAGCTACAGTTATGCAGACATTGTGCAAAATAAGTCAACCCAGAGGAAGTTCTATTTCCTAAAGTGGTTGTGGAAAGCATTTGTTGTTGTTTACTCGTTTAGTCGTGTCCAACTCTTCGTGACCCCATGGACCAGAGCATGCCAGGCACTCCTGTCTTCCACTGCCTCCCTCAGTTTGGTCAAACTCATGCTGGTAGCTTCGAGAACACTGTCCCACCATCTCATCCTCTGTTGTCCCCTTCTCCTTGTGCCCTCCATCTTTCCCAACATCAGGGTCTTTTCCAGGGAGTCTTCTCTTCTCATGAGGTGGCCAAAGTACTGGAGCCTCAGCTTCACTGTCCTTCCAGTGAGCACTCAGGGCTGATTTCCTTAAGAATGGAGAGGTTTGATCTTCTTGCAGTCCATGGGACTCTCAAGAGTCTCCTCCAGCACCATAATTCAAAAGCATCAGTTCTTTGGTGATCAGCCTTCTTTATGCTCCAGCTCTCACTTCCATACATCACTACTGGGAAAACCATAGCTTTTACTATACGGACCTTTGTTGGCAAGGTGATGTCTCTGCTTTTTAAGATGCTGCCTAGGTTTGTCATTGCTTTTCTCCCAAGAAGCAGGCATCTTTTAATTTCGTGGCTGCTGTCACCATCTGCAGTGATCATGGAGCCCAAGAATGTAAAATCTCTCACTGCCTCCATTTCTTCCCCTTCTATAGGTGTGCAGACATTGTGCAAAATAAGTCAACCCAGAGGAAGTTCTATTTCCTAAAGTGGTTGTGGAAAGCATTACCCCTCTGATTAGTACACGTGAACTCTCATACGGTTTTATTAAATTCACCTCACAAATCTCGGCAGCAAGTAATTGCCGAACTCACAAGACCCTGCATTAAAAACTATGTTTCCCCTATAAACGGTCTCCTCATTCTTTTTCTTCTTTTTTCTTTTAAGCAAGATGGGTAGTAATTGTCTGAAATAGCTTAAACCTCTTTCTTTCTCTGTCACTCTCCCCTGGGCATATTTTAAACATTTAACATTCCTAGGACGTGGCTTGTATAGCTAATTATATCTTACTGAAGTTCTCAGCTGTGGGAAGAGAGAGAGAGGAAAGTGGCAGAGAGAGAAGCGAAGCCCAGATGTACCAAAAAATACTTTTATTTTTGATGCAAGATTGATTTCATATTGGCTGCTGACGACCCTACACAGCGCTAGGGTTGCCAGATCTTCAGCATCTCAGGTGGCTTCCCTGATTACGTGTTTATTGAGCCTCCATCCTAATTTGTTTGCTTGGAGATTTGTTGAACTTGGCTGCTTATCACACATTCATTCTGATTGGCTTGCAGGGAGATTAGATGATGTTGCATTTAGCAAAATTTCCCCATCACTTTCCTTGTTGCAAAAAAAAAAAAAAAAATCTATGGGGGAGGCAGGAGTGGCCTGCTCCTTTAATTGTGTAGCCTGAACTTGCTGGTATGTAAATGAATCCTACACAAAAATAGTGACAGCCTTTGTGTATGCGGAAAAGCTGACTTACGTTCATAACATCTTGGTGATACATCAGAATATATTTTATATAGTATACTTGCTTATAGATTCTTACCCCTCCCCAATACTTTGGTGTCCCCCCCCCCATTAAATCTTCCTTTCATAAGTTTGGAGAAATGCAACTATATTCAAAATAATAATTCGAAAGAGGGCTTATCCCACCCTCTGCAATAACTCAAATAGAGGCTGACTGGGGCTGTGAAGTGACTCAGAATTGAGAGCTGCTGCCTCCACCGTTTGCCAAGTTTTGGGAGTGGGGTCATTGAATGTGTCTTGTAGGCTCATGTATTCTCTCTCTTTGCTTCCTGTGTGCCGTTGTGATACCTCTTTCCTCAGCTGTGCAGGAGGCAGACCTCACCCTAGCGCGTAGTTAAATCACAGCGTTATCCAGTAGGTGCCAATGTCACATGAACAGCCACATTCCACACTGCAATAGCAGTGGCAAAGTGTCAGTAGTGTGGCCAATTTTATTCTGTTAAGTCTTAAGCAAGTGAGTACTATCTGACTGCACACCCCAGGAAATTCGCAGCCCTTCCTTTCATGTCATGGTGAAGTTTTCCAGCCAGTCTTTGGAAACTGAGGATGGAATATCTCTACAACAGAATTAGTACTGCGAATGAAAATGTCTGGGCTGTACTTAATTAGCGAAAAACAGATTTGCAGTTATTGCAAACTCAAAATTATTGTGGAGAAAGTTGATGCTACAAAAAGAAGCATGTTTACTAAAGCAGCCTAGATTTCTATCTTCAGTTCTAAGAGCTGCTATACATTGATTAGAGTGCACTGAGTGTTCTCCGCCACTTTCTTAAAGGCTCTGCACTACCTGTTTGTCAGCTGCTTTGTACCCTTTTTATACATAATGACATTTTCATGGGAATGTGAGCCTGGGCAGATAGTGAACATGATGATGCCCAAGTGGCCAATCATATTTGAGAAGGCATTGGTTGCTGACCTCACTCTTTATGGGCAAATACCGGTACTTTCACCCCTTTCTGCAACCCCTCTTGAGCTGATGGCATCTTTAGCAAGGGTTCCCTGCCTCCTATTTTTGCTGAACCTAATTCACAATCATAGGTAGTACAATATTTAAAAGCTCCCACAATCACAAGTTCCTGCACATAGAAAATTAGCATGACAGTTAGAAGGCTATGCTGAAACCCCTTTCTCTGATTTTTATGATCAGGGAGACGGGGTTCTTACTATGTGGGGATCATTCAGACAAGCACTTTCCCACTTGCAGATAGGAAGTTCAGATAGTCTGAAATGTTTTTGCTGAGTGGCTGAATTTAACCAGACAACAAGCTAATCCCTTAAATGGAGCATATTAATAGCACAGATAGTTAAAATCAACCAGTTAGACTTGCTGATCTTCATCGCAGCTGGAATTAATGGCAGATGCATCCAAATTGCTTAAAACAAATCCTCGCTAGACAACATTAGAGCAAAGTTGTCATTTAGCATCTGATGCAATAGACAAAATTCACTTGATCTAAACCCCCTTTAATTCCTCTAAAACCTGGAAGCCTACGTTAGGGAAAGAAAACTCTGTCAACTTTTGCCACTCCGTGTATAATCTTAAAGGTCTGTATCTCATTTTCCTTACTTGCCATTTTTCTAAACTAAAATGCCTAAATGTTGTAGTCATTCCTCATGGAGGAGTTGATCCAAACCCTTGACCATTTCCCCAATTCCGCTTGAGATTCAGGGTTTGCATGAACCAAATGCACACTCCTCCTGTTCCTCCTATTCTTGTTTCCTTAAACAAAGGAGGAGGAAACAATAACAGTATTGTTCAACAGCTGTGCATGAAGGCACAGGGCTTCACTCCATCTGCAGAAGTCAGTAATTGGGTGGAGTAACAAAAGCCACCTCTGTGAGTGTTGCTCACTTTAGCACTTATTTAAGAAGCAGGCAAACTTCCTTGGCAAGTTGGTTGCCAGTGTTTACCCTGAGCTAAGTTTATGCAAGTGCAAAATAACTCAGTTTGCACAAAAACGTATTGGACCCAAGACTTGATTTGGGAGGATCACTCTTAATCAGCTTTTGTATCTTTTCTTTGAGGCTCTTCTTTATATAATAATAATAATAATAATAATAATAATAATAATAATAATAATAATAATTTATTATTTATACCCCGCCCATCTGGCTGGGATTCCCCAGCCACTCTGGGCGGCTTCCAAAAGAATATTAAAATACTGTGATACATCAAACATTAAAAGCTTCCCTAAACAGGGCTGCCTTCAGATGTCTTCTAAAAGTCTGGTAGTTGTTGTTCTCTTTGACATCTGGTGGGAGGGCGTTCCACAGGGAGGGCGCCACTACCGAGAAGACCCTCTGCCTGGTTCCCTGTAACTTGGCTTCTCGCAGTGAGGGAACTGCCAGAAGGCCCTCAGTGCTGGACCTCAGTGTCCGGGTAGAACGATGGGGGTGGAGACACTCCTTCAGGTATACTGGACCGAGGCCGTTTAGGGCTTTAAAGGTCAGCACCAACACTTTGAATTGTGCTCGGAAACGTACTGGGAGCCAATGTAGGTCTTTCAAGACTGGTGTTATATGGTCTCGGCGGCCGCTCCCAGTCACCAGTCTGGCTGCTGCGTTCTGGATTAGTTGTAGTTTCCGGGTCACCTTCAAAGGTAGCCCCACGTAGAGCGCATTGCAGTAGTCCAAGTGGGAGATAACCAGAGCATGCACTACTCTGGCGAGGCAGTCCGCAGGCAGATAGGGTCTCAGCCTGCGTACCAGATGGAGCTGGCACACAGCTGCCCTGGACACGGATTTAACCTGTGCCTCCATGGACAGCTGTGAGTCCAAAATGACTCCCAGGCTGCGCACCTGGTCCTTCAGGGGCACAGTTACCCCATTCAGGACCAGGGAATCCTCCACATCTGCCCGCCTCCTGTCCCCCAAAAACAGTACTTCTGTCTTGTCAGGATTCAATCTCAATCTGTTAGCTGCCATCCATCCCCCAACCGCCTCCAGACACTCACACAGGACCGTCACGGGGGAGAGGACAGAACCCTGAGGCACCCCACAAGTGAGAGCCCAGGGGTCTGAACACTCATCCCCCACCACCACTTTCTGAACATGGCCCAGGAGGAAGGAGCGGAACCACTGTATGACAGTGCCCCCAGTTCCCAGCCCCTCAAGACGGTCCAGAAGGATGTTATGGTCGATGGTATCGAACGCCGCTGAGAGATCCGGCAGAACTAGGAAACAGCTCTCACCTTTGTCCCTAGCCCGCCGGAGATCATCAACCAGTTTCAGTCCCGTGATGAGGCCTGAATCCCGACTGGAAGGGATCCAAATGGTCCGCTTCTTCCAGGCGTGCCTGGAGTTGTTCAGCAACCATTTGCTCAATCACCTTGCCCAAGAATGGAAGATTTGAGACTGGGCGATAGTTGGCCATCGTGGCCGCATCTAAAGATGGTTTTTTAAGAAGCGGTTTAATAACCGCCTCTTTCAGCGGGTCTGGGAAGGCTCCCTCACGGAGGGAAGCATTCACCACCCCACGAAGCCCATCGCCCAGCCCTTCCCGGCTAGCTTTTATAAGCCAGGATGGGCAAGGATCAAGGAGACAGGTGGTTGGTTTCACTCGTCCAAGCAGCCTGTCCACATCCTCAGAGGTAACAGATTGGAATTGATCCCATGCAATTTGACTAGACAGGACTCTAGCACTCTCCCGCCCCGGCCCTGCTCCTGCTCCTGCTCCCACGGTGGCGTCTACCTCTTCCCGAATCTGAGCGACTTTATCTGCATTCTTTCCATATGTAGACTTAAGCAAGGGATGGGAAGAACATCAGCACCAAAAGCTAATCCATTTTGATTGTGCATAGGGCCATTGTTGTTGTTTTTTGCACAAAAGAAAAAGGAATCAGTTTTCATTTTTTATTTCACAGTAGCCCGTGTTCTGTCCTTGAACAATTGACCTTTAAGCCACTTTGCTCACGCTCGTTGTCTGTGTCTGAGTGCAGGTTCTAATGAAGAACTTGACAGTTGAATGCTTTTGCAGAGAGGGCTGTAACTTACAGTCGTCCATTTGATTTCATGCTTTGCCGCTACTCACTTTAGCATGTCACTGAGTTTTAACCAAAGGGCAATGGAGACATCACTGATGACCTTCACTTCCTAGTGAGCTGAAGACAAATTATGACATAAAAAGCAAGCAAGCTTATGCCTGTGTAGGTAGCGGAGATAAATGTATGGTGATATATGTTATTTCAATGTTCGTTTTTGTTGGAATTCAGAGTTGGGTCAAATTAACATATGAAATTGGGATATGTTGCATAGTTAGCAATTTGGGCCACAGGTGCAGAGGAGTTGGTAAAACAGGCCAGAGCTTCAGAAGGTATGAAGACTTCAAAGAGATTGCTTTGTACCCTTGGATAATGCCACCGCAGAGGCAGATACATGGCAATAGAGGTGTACATCTGCTTCGGATGAAGCCTGCATCCAAAACTAAAGTGGATTGCTTCGGAATGATTCAGGCTTTGTCCAAGCCTCAAGTCCACCACAGAGATTCAGAGGATGCAGACAGGGTTAGATAGTCTCAAACCATCAGAAACCTCTCTCCCCATCCTCTAACTTTCTATTGCAATAAAGTGGTACCTCTAGTTATGAACTTAATTCGTTCCGGAGGTCCGTTCTTAACCTGAAACTGTTCTTAACTAAAGGCGTGCTTTTGCTAATGGGGCCTCTTGCTGCCACTGCACCGCCGGCACACGATTTCCGTTCTCATATATATATATATATATATATATATATATATATATATATATATAGTTTTTTTATTAATTTTCAACATATCATTTTCAACAATAATTAAACATACTTTAACATCTTATACACTTTTTTGACTTTTATCAATCACATCTGAAAAATTTCCAATCTAATCACTAAATATGCGGTACATTTCTTACTTCCACAATTACATTTAACTGATAACTAATATCACTTTTTTTCCTCTACTTTGCAATGCTTCATACATTTCTCCTTACAAAACTTCTTGTAGTCCTACTAGCGTAATTTGTTGATTACAGTTGCTCTTCAAATAGTTCGTCTATTTCTTTCAATCTTCTGTAAATCTCTGGTCTCACAGGTTTCGAATCCTTCCTGTCATTTTATCTAATTCTGCATAATCCATTAATTTTGTCTGCCATTCTTCTTTCATCGCACGATTTCCGTTCTCATCCTGGGGCAAAGTTCTCAACTCGAGGTAACTCTTCCAGGTTAGCAGAGTTTGTAACCTGAGGCGTTTGTAACTTGAGGTACCACTGTATCTAAAAAACTGACTCACCAGTTGTGTGTGGTATGGGGAACATAAACTGCTTTTTTGCAGTGTGTCAAGACTTTATTTTGTATGTCCATGGAGTAAAGCACAGGGAACTCAATACTTCTTTATCTTGAAATATATATAGTTTTAGACACTGACCTAAACAGCCTACCCCCTCCCACAAACAACCACTTCTGGATGAAATGTTCCATTGGTTAGGGTAATGATCCAACTCATCTGTATACCTGCAGAAGCACAGAAGACTAAGATAATCCTATGATTTGAGTAACTGTTACTTATTTGTTATTATTACTGAAGAAAACAACAGCATAAAGTACAAAACTAGTATAAAATTAATATTAAAGAAGCCAAAACCAGCATAGGGAAAAATCAGTGCCAAGGATACTACAAGCATATAATTAAATATAAGACCGTGAGGGCCTCCAGCTGTGCCTGAAGTGGCAATGGTGGGTCTAAGACCGGCCAAACTTTTGTACCTGGTCCTTTAAAGAGAGAGCAACTCTATCCGAGCAGGTTCAGTATCACTCAGCCAGACAGACAAAACATCCACCAGCAGTTACCTTTATTTGGTGCGGATTGCGTTTCAGGTTATTGGCCTTCATCCAGGTTTGAGTTTATTGGCGTTCGTCCAGTCTCCTACTGTGCCAGAGCTCATTGCCTCACCTAGATTTGATGGGAAGAAAATATAGAACTGGGTGTCACTGATGACATTTTGGGATGGGGACGACTCTGGTTCGTTCCCTGTTTTTAGGAAAACTTATTCCCCCTCCCCATATATACACACCTTGACCCATGCACAGGTCTATACATTAAGCTACATAATCAGTGAACCAATCTACATGTGAGTTTTTCCTGTACTTATTGAGGTGATCTGAGAGCTGCCTCTTTCTATAATTTATTTTACAGCTTCTTACTGCAGCCACTATCTCCTCTGTGACCATGCAGGAAAGCTACATAAATGCTCCCGTGAAGTGACTGTATGCCATAATGTGCAGTCTCTTCTTAAGGAGCTGCATAGAGAAAATGATGGCCTCCCCTATATATCTATGTGGGAAGCCATCCCAACCCCCAACCTCCAATGTTTCTGGTATCTTTAAAAGTCCCACTACCTTCAAGCATGATAATTTCCAAGTAAGCATACATAGAACTGCTGCCATAGTGATGGGAATTAGTGAAAACTCATGAGAAAATGGTCAGTTGATGAAGAAACATTCAACTTCCAGGATCAGTATCTACCTATCCCAGTCACCAGTCTACAAGAAAAAATCCACCTATCATAATCCAGACATTATCTTACAAAAGGACAATATGAGTTGGTTCTCTGTGCCCTCACCACAGCAAAATTCTGATGAATTAGAAAAATAAAAATGTGTCTCCCTTCTACGATTGGATTGAAGACTTATACAAACTCGCAAGATAGAAACAACTTGCATATGGACAAATTCAATGATATTTGGAGTACCATCCATACAGTGGTACCTCAGGTTACAGACACTTCAGGTTACAGATGCTTCAGGTTACAGACTCTGCTAACCCAGAAATAGTACCTTGGGTTAAGAACTTTGCTTCAGGATGAGAACAGAAATTGTGCAACAGCGGCAGCAGGAGGCCCCATTAGCTAAAGTGGTGCTTCAGGTTAAGAACAGTTTCAGGTTAAGAACAGACCTCCAGAATGAATTAAGTTCTTAACCCAAGGTACCACTGTACTGTAATAAGTTAAGATCTGGTGAAGTACAGTAACAACTTTGTACATTTTGGGGATTTTCCCCTCCCCCTTTACTTTCCCTTCTACAGAGGTGCTGTTTCTCTTTTTCTTTGTTTCTCTTTTATTTACATCTCACTATATTTAGGGACGTGGGTGGCCCTGTGGTCTAAACAACTGAACCTCTTGGTCAGCGGTTTGAATCCCCACTACGGAGTGAGCTCCCATTGCTCGGTCCCTGCTCCTGCCAACCTAGCAGTTCGAAAGCATGTCAAAGTGCAAGTAGATAAATAGGTACCACTCTGGCAGGAAGGTAAACGGCGTTTCCGTGTGCTGCTCTGGTTTTGGGTTCTGTTGCGCCAGAAGCGACTTAGTCATGCTGGCCACATGACCCGGAAAAGCTGTCTGCGTACAAACACCTGCTCCCTCGGCCTGTAAAGCGAGATGAGCGCCGCAACCCCAGAGTCGTCTGCGACAGGACTTAATTGTCAGGAGTCCTTTACCTTTTTACCTTTTAAAAAATATTTAGTGCAATTATGTAATTATGTACTTTCAAATTTCAATAAATATATCTGGGGGCGGGGGGGACAATAATTCAGACATTATCTTTTTCTCTTGGTGTCATATGTGAGGCATGACATTTCCTGAACATTTCTGCTTTTGTATTATTATTTTCACATGATCACAGCAGTGCATTCAAATATTGTTTGAGGAAAATTTTGGTGTCTTTGAAATGCCGTAGAGAAAACAGGAAGTTTTTATTCTTTTCAACTGGGGGGGGGGGGTTGGAGAATATGCCAAATGATAATCTCTTCTTGTGCTCCCCTTCCACTGCCATTGCATTTTCCTGAAAAGTCTTTGTAATAATCCCCAGGACTACTTTATGTGGTTGGGATTCTCAACATCCTAAAGAGATTAGGGATCTCTCTCTCAACCCCCCCCCCCCCCGTGAGAATTCCAGTCCAGCTCAGTGAGCCAAGCTTTTTATTCTCCCTCCTTGAGGTGCATTGAAAGATCTTTGATGTCATTTACATGTAAAACAAGGCCTCAGTTCAGAAGCTCCAGTGCAAAAGGCCTTTGCCATCCCTGTCAAAGGGGGTTGTGGGAAAACAGCAAAAGCTCAGGCTGGCTTTGTGCGGCTGCCTTTGTTCAGAAGCTGAGTGGCATCAATGAAGCACTAACTGTACAAGAAGCGAAAAGTTATTAAAGCAGGCAGAATTACAGCAAAATAGGTGTGCAGGGAAGATTATTTTCATCTACTGATAAAAGGAAAAAACACCGGGGTGGGGGGGCGGGAACCATCACCTTGCTGGAGTAATTAAAGTTGCATTATTGAATGTTTGTACACAAATCTGTATATGTCAGATGTCCAGCATTAAATCTCTTTCTCTCTTAGCAAATGCTAATACTGAGTGTAATAGCATTTCTGGAGTCTTTGGATTTTTGTTTGTTTGTTTGTTTCAGTATATTTATAGCTAACATTGCAAGACAATGAATGACCCGCAACTTGAGAATAAGGGATTACAGTATTCCCACAGCAGTCAGTTTCACTTGCATCTTGACTAGGACATCTAACTGGCAAAGATATTATTATTATTATTATTATTATTATTATTATTATTATCATCATCATTATTAAAAATTATTAGTTGCTTATTAGTGTGCGTATTGCATCATTGGTGTCAGAATGAGAAATCCCGTGGAACACAGTTTTTTGAGGCTGCAGGTTCAGTTTGATGAAGTACTAGTTATTGTATACAAATACTATGCGCCAGCTAAATCACTGCAATGTTTAAATATCTTTATCTTTAAAATGGATATCCCCCTGCATATATTTCCATTAGTTTTCAATATAGCAAAATACAGATTCGACCGGAATAACTTGTGTAAACAGCGAGTAAGGAAAGCATGCACGTTTTATAGCAGTGTTTTCCAAAGTGGGTGATATCTCCTCCTGTACCACAGAAATGATCTGGGGGGGTGGGGGGGTAGTAGCCTTGGGTGCAATTGGGGGGCGCTGAATAAAAATAAGGAGGCAGTAGAAGCATAAAAAAGAAGAGAAGAAAAGAAAATTGTCTGTGCATGTTTTATCTGTTGTAGGACATAGGTAAAAATAGTGATACATAAAAGAACACAAATTTTCACTGCATCTTTCTGTTGGTTCGCTTAAAGGTGGAATAGCCCAATTCTTTTTCCACCTGCCCCCTTTCCTCCCTCTTTTTGTATTTCATTTCTTTGCCAAACGCATACAGCTGTATGCGCACAAGTTAAATGTTTTAAGTTGTGAGTTACCTGAATGTAATATAAATAAGTTGCTCCCACTGTTCAGTAGCTTATGGAGGAAATATGATATACTGTTTTAGACACCGACTGAAAAACTTTTTTTTATTTCAGCATGCCTCCACAGACATATAATTTACTTTTCTATGTTTGTTTTGAAAGTTTTGCTGATTTTATCTGTTCTCTTGATAATTATATTGTGTGTACTTGGTTTTTTAAAAAACGAAACAAAAAAACCCCCAGTTTTTAATAGCCCTGGCAAATTATAATTTTATTGTATATACTGCTTGGAGAGTTTTATGAATGAGCAAATAAATAATGACGGATAATCTGTTCACACCCATCCCCTTTCACTGTGGCTTGGTATGATGCTTGGAATTGAGTATCTAGTATCTAGTTAAGTACATTGTGTAGTTGTTTCTTTGTTCATGCAAAACATATATTTAGCCTTAAAAAAATTGGCTAGGCTTCAATGTATACAAGTGCTGTGCAAAAGTACTCTTCACACCTGTGGGACTAAAATTCTGGCCCCATAGTTTACTCTCTTGAGCTATTTCAGCAGGTTGCATGAGAAAATATTTATTTCCCAAAGTTTGTGGTTGCTGTATTTCAATCAAAGAGAATTATTAGTGTTAATTAGGCCTAGGACCTGTATGAGGAGCAGACCATGGTGCTGGCTTCACTCGGCAATATATTGCTTGTGAAACCGCCACCGCTCCTGGGTCTCTCTGCTAGTGACTTCCTCCAGCAAGTGTTGCTAGCAGAGGGACTAAGGCGATATATCACTGAGTGAAACCGCCATCCCACTCTGCCCTCATACAGTGGTACCTCAGGTTAAGAACTTAATTCGTTCTGGAGGTCCGTTCTTAACCTGAAACTGTTCTTAAACTGAGGTACCACTTTAGCTAATGGGGCCTCCTGCTGCCGCCGCGCGATTTCTCTTCTCATCCTGAAGCAAAGTTCTTAACCCGAGGTACTATTTCTGGGTTAGCGGAGTCTGTAACCTGAAGCACCTGTAACCTGAAGCATCTGTAACCAGAGGTACCACTGTACTGCGCAGAGGGAGAAAAAGGCTGCACTGGCAAGGCGCCGATACAGCTTGCTCCTCCCTCTGCAACTTTAAATTTCTCCGCTGAGGGGTGTGCGGCTCCCGCTTCCCTCAGCTGAACAGTTAAAGCAGGGGTCAGCAAACTCTTTCAGCAGGGGGCTGGTCCGCTGTGCCTCAAACCTTGTGGGGGACCGGACTATATTTTGGAGAAAAAAATGAACAAATTCCTATGCTCCACAAATAGCCCAGAGATGCATTTTAAATAAAAGCACACATTTGACTCATGTAAAAACACGCTGATTCCCTGACCGTCCATGGGCGGATTTAGAAGGCGATTGGGCTGGATCCGGCCCCTGGGCCTTAGTTTGCCTACCCATGAGTTAAATGATCCACCGGTCCAGCGCTGGCGGGGGGAGCACCTGGGATGTCTCTGCTGGGGATGGGGAGCCCTCAAAGGATCCCCAGTGCTCTCTGTGCATGTTCGCGAGTGGGGTGCACATCGGGGATGGCTCAGCTGGGGATTGGGAGCCCTCCCAGGCCCAGCTGAGCTGTACAAACAAACTGCATTGTCCCAGCCCACTGGGTGCTGGGGTGAAACAGCCTTAGCTCCTGTGGTGAGAGCTGAGGCAATTTCTCCAGGCACCTCACAGACTGAGGCCAAGACAGCTTGTTTTTTCTTTTTTTTCTTTTTTTGAGAAATATTTATTAAGGTTTTACAAAAACAAATATACAAAAACACATAATAAAAGAAACAAAAAAGAATAAACACACACAAAAATGAGAAAAATTAAAAACAATTCCATTTTTCATAACTTAAAATTCATTTGCTTGTTTCTTTGACTTCCTCACACCTCCCCTTATTGTATTCCCATTTAAATAATCAAATCAGCAAATCCTTACCCTCTTTCATTTATCTTATCTCTATAACTTAACATTTTATAACTCAGTATTTTCATCCATTATCAATTCATTTTTGCATATTCTTATTAACTTTGTTGCTAATACCACTTATTTCCAATCCAACATCATTTTAATTATGTTTTTACCTATTTATAACCCTTTTTCCATATTCTTAAAGCATTACAGCTGGAAACCACTTAATTTCTATCCAACATCATTCTAACATTCATTAATTTTACAATATTTCTGTAGATAGTCTTTAAATTTCTTCCAATCCTCTTCCACCGACTCTTCTCCCTGGTCTCGGATTCTGCCAGTCATTTCTGCCAATCCCATATAGTCCATCACCTTCATCTGCCATTCTTCCAAAGTGGGTAAATCTTGTGTCTTCCAATACTTTGCAATAAGTATTCTTGCTGCTGTTGTTGCATACATAAAAAAAGTTCTATCCTTCTTTGGCACCAATTGGCCGACAATGCCCAGAAGGAAGGCCTCTGGTTTCTTCAGGAAGGCATATTTAAATACCTTTTTCATTTCATTATATATCATCTCCCAGAAAGCCTTGATTCTTGGGCACGTCCACCAAAGGTGAAAGAATGTACCTTCAGTTTCTTTACATTTCCAACATTTATTATCGGGCAAATGATATATTTTTGCAAGCTTGACTGGGGCCATGTACCACCTGTATATCATTTTCATAATATTCTCTCTTAAGGCATTACATGCCGTAAATTTCATACCTGTGGTCCGACAGCTTGTTTTTTCAACTTTGCGGTATAAAACCAGACCACAATGTTTGGCTGGTAATGTTCACCTGCGATGCTGAAAAGCTGATATCGCCCCAGCCCTAGTGTCAATCCCTCACTTTGACCTTCAGATGTCCATCAATCATAGATTGAGAAGCCAATAAAAGTCTTGTTTGGGCTATGGCAGTGATGGCCAAACTCCAGCTGTTTTGGGACTACAACTCCCATCATCCCTACCTAACAGGACCAGTGGTCGGGGATGATGGGAACTGTAGTCCCAAAACATCTGGAGGGCCAAGTTTGGCCATCACTGGGCTATGGGGAACTATTACATTGAGCTTTCTTTCATAGATATTTATTTCTGGATGTGAATGTATGGAATGTCCACTATGAAGATTTGGATATTTCTGAGAGATACTGTTTTATTGCAGACAAAATTAGAGGCATTTATGAACAGAATGTTCTTTAGAACAGTATGAGAAGTAAATAGTAGAAGCAAAAGGCAGCGCTGAGAGAATGTTGGCCCAGTGCTCACAATGCTGTACCCAGAAGTGACCTGGAGACATAATAAAAGTGATGATGATGATGATGATGATGATAATTTATTATTTATAGCCTGCCCATCTGGCTGGGTTTCCCCAGCCACTCTGGGCGGCTCCCAATCGAATATTAAAAAAACAATACAGCATTAAACATTAAAAACTTCCCTAAACATGGCTGCCTTCAGATATCTTTTAAAAGTGGGATAGTTGCTTATTTCCTTGACATCTGATGGGAGGGTGTTCTACAGGGCGGGTGCCACTACCGAGAAGGCCCTCTGCCTGGTTCCCTGTAACCTCACTTATCACAGTGAAGGAACCGCCAGAAGGCCCTCGGAGCTGGACCTCAGTGTCCAGGCTGGACGATGGAGGTGGAGACGCTCCTTCAGGTATACAGAACCGAGGCTGGAAGTTGTCACTAAAAGGGCAGAACAGGGCACAGTGGGATGTTTCAATTGCATGTGGTTTTACACAAGCATGCAGTGACCCAGAACGCAACGCCCACGCAACAAAAATAAAAATAAAAGAGAGGAGAATCAGGCCTCAAGAAGCCTCTCATGAATGCACACTGAACAGGGCTCCCTTGAATCTTATTTTGCAATCAATAAGCTTCCTGAAATAATTGGGGGAAACTTGTAGCATCTTCTCTTTATCCATGCATTTTAAAGAACCAAGAACAGAAAGGAGACAGGAATTTATTCTCCCTCATCCCCCTCCTCTGCATGCCAAGCAAGCCCCTGCTTGGAAATGTTAAAGAATGCAGTTGATCATGACTTTGAAAGAAGAACCATTGTTAGAAACCTAACACCAAATGGGATTTGAAACCACCTTCCTTGCCAGATGCAAGATTCAGTTACCTCCTTCTCTTTGCTCTCATTTCAAGGGGAAAGGATCTCTCTCCATCCCAATGGGAATTTCCGCACTTCTGAGTTAAAACAGTCACACGTTAAAAGAGTCTCCGCTACCTGGTGTGACAGTGGCTCTCCTAAAGTAGCAAATCCTGCTAAGGAGGATTTGCGGGCATTGTCCATATGGTTGCGTTTCTGAAGGAATTTGCAGCGTATGCTCCCAGGGGAGGCAACAGGCTAGAGGCGAGGTGTGAACTGTGGTGGTGAGTTTTGTGGAAAAGAATGTAAACGGAGGGAGTACCAAATTGAAGGGCGCCGAATATCACTCGCACACAGATTCCGCTCCTCGAGACTGGTGTGAGGGTAATGTCGGATAAGAACATGATTTGTGAACCGGGAAGTTGCCTGATAAAATCTTGCCTCCATGTGCTCCAGCTGCTCCTATTAATCAAGGGCAGTTTCAGTTTCCTGGTACCTTGTGGAGGCTTTCGAGGAAATTTTGTAAATGCCAATAATAATAATAATAATAATTAATAATTTGGTATGCAGAAAATTGAGTTTTGTAAGTCACTTTCGGTCCCTTTTGTGAGGAAAAGAACCAAATACTGTTGTACCTCGGGTTACATACGCTTCGGGTTACATACGCTTCAGGTTATGGACTCCGCTAACCCAGAAATATTACCTCGGGTTAAGAACTTTGCTTCAGGATGAGAACAGAAATCGTGTGGCGGCGGCAGGAGGCCCCATTAGCTAAAGTGGTGCTTCAGGTTAAAAACAGTTTTAGGTTACGAACGGACCTCTGGAATGAATTAAGTTCTTAACCCGAGGTACCACTGTAATCATCATCATCATCATCATCATCATCATCATCATTGCCCTGGAAGGTGCGTTCTGAGTCCCAGAAGATCAGCAAATGAGCAGACAGGACACCAGGATTTGGGATGAAGTCAGACCAACCCTTTATTGGCCGCAGTAGGGAGGGTCTGCGTTGGCAGGGCAGTAGGATCAGGATCAATTCTTCATTCTATTCACTCCTTGCTAGTGGGATGGGATCTGCTGGGGTTGGCCCATGCCAAACCTATTCTATGGGAGTCTCCCAGTGCTGAACCCTGTCATGGTGTAAGCCAAACTGGCAAGGTCCAACTGGGAGACCCGGGTGAGGATTCCAGACAGGCAGAGACAGAACCCGAGCTTGGGGCATGCTAAGGCCAGTCTTCCCCTCAGGCCCCATAACCTTCCTTCCCTGTGTTGATCCTGCCCGCTGCCAGTTCCTCCCCTATACATGCAACATTAATGCGCCTATCGAAAGGAAGCCATCGTTTCACTAAAGGGAAGGCGAAAAAACTCCCACCCAAGAGCCAATCAGGTTGTGAGAAAAACTTCCTTTCTGGCCCTGTCAACCAGCAGCCCAAATAGTTCAACAACTCTAACCTGAAGGTGGGTGAGTGGGAAGCTTTTGGTGCTAAATCGCCCCAAACTTTGGAGGGGTAAGCTTGATAAAGGCTTCACTCCTGTCTGCTTCCCACCAGGGGCCACAGGAGCAAGAAGTTGCCCTTTTCTTGTGTCACCAGGGGCTCATGCCACCAGGCAAAACTGCCCTGAGCAGATTGGGCCCAGAATGGAGCTCACACCAAAATCACTGAGATACGTAGACACGTTAGTATGCCACTTCATAAACATGGCCAAGAACTGTTGTTTTTTTAACCAAAGGCAATCTTATAGCAACACCTCAGTTTATCATCCAGTTTTAGAGTGATGCATGCCTGTTCTGGTACCTGGGCATCATTTGCAGATGTCCCATTTAGATCGTCCAAATCCTTCGCCAGGTGTTCACCAGCAGTGGCATTATAGCTGACCACAACTGCATATTGCTTGTGCACCCTGCGTTAGTGCATCAGCTCACAATTACTGTATTTTTCACCCTATAAGATGCACCAGACCACAAGACGCACCTAGTTTTTGGAGGAAGAAAACAAGAAAAAAATATTCTGAATCTCAGAAGCCAGAACAGCAAGAGGGATCGCTGCACAGTGAAAGCAGCAATCCCTCTTGCTGTTCTGGCTTCCGGGATAGCTGCGCAGCCTGCATTCGCTCCATAAGACGCACACACATTTCCCCTTACTTTTTAGGAGGGAAAAAGTGAGTCTTATACAGCAAAAAATACGGTATCTCTTCCAACAAATAATATATTGCGGCAGCCTCCGCTGCTCACCCCAAACCAGGATGTTAAGCTCATTTTCTGCATGTAGGAACAATCAATCATGTGAGTTTGCACCTGGTATTTGAAGTTGAACAGTACTTCAAAGTAGTGAACAAGTCTATCCAGTGAGAATGAGGCTATGTTCTCTGATAGGTGGTAGGCAAAGAATTATCCCTGTTTGCATTATGGCACAAGTGGATTCCATGAGGCCAAAAATATTCTGCTTGTGCAACCAGAAAGCCTTTTGTAAAGAAAATGTACGAGTACTGCAAGCCCTTTCGTGTGCAGGTCTTCTGATTGGGCTACCTGAATGCAGTCATGTACTGGATGCTTAAATTCAGGGATGAAGAAAAAGATCCCTGAGGAATTTTCCTGTGTCTCCCCCTGCATGGTTGAATTTAACTCAGCACATTGTATCTATTGAAACTTTCCTCTCATTAACTAAACAATATATATCTATTTTCTAAATTAATAAAATCAAATTGTGTGTTTTTTGCAGTTCTGATTATGTCATTCAGAATTGGAAGACTTATGAAAGGTGTGGACACAGCTAACCGTTTTATCCATTTTCTTGTTCCATGTTGTTACTAAGCTTGCTAATTACTTATTTTTTTCAAAATCAATCAGTTCTTTTAAAAAAGAATCCACTTGCAATCTCTTAGGATGTTGCCACAATATTGCAAATATTTGGCAGTTGTTTACCCCGCCATTTTTCACTTTTTGCTAATCATTAAGAATATTCTGTATTGATTTTCAGATACTGTCCCTTTGCTTCCTGTCACTTAAGCAAGGAATTAGCTGGAGAACCCATTGGGATATGAAGTCTGTTTGCTTTAGTTAGGATTGGGTCCCTGTGATTTGTGTTTTCATTTTTGGCTTCTCATATATAGATGGCTGCTGCAGAGCAGTCTTGACCTTTAGGTTCAAAATCGCTGATGAGTAGTTTGCAGAATAATGACTGAAGCATTTCCAACTAACATAGCTCATGATTTTATGGCTCTCTAGGGGGGATTCATGAGTAAACCACCTTTTTTGCCCTCTGTGTGTGGCTTGTAGAATTCTATAACAGATTTTTCTTTCCTTGTTAGAAATTCATCACCAAGCCTTCTGTAGACAGAAAAAAGCATGCAGACAACTATGGATCAGATCCAGGCAAATAGGCATAAGCCACCTTAATGGGTATACTGTGTCAAGTGCCTGTTAAATCATAACATGTTGTTCTGTGTTGGTAATTACTCTTGAAAATGCAGTGCAGCAAATGCCCTTCAAGGCATGCTTTGTTTTCTTTTTGCAATTTAGAGCACAATGCTATATTTGCAATATGCTGGTCAAGAAGCTACCATTTTGAAATATGCAGAGTCCTGCAGTGATTTCATGCTCTTTATTGCAGCCAGTAAAAAAGTGATTGAATATCCCCCCAAACCTCAGGCTTTTATATACAGTGGTACCTCGGGTTAAGTGCTTAATTTGTTCCGGAGGCCTGTACTTAACCTGAAACTGTTCTTAACCTGAAGCACCATTTTAGCTAATGGGGCCTCCCGCTGCCGCCACGCCGCCGGAGCACGATTTCTGTTCCCATCCTGAAGCAAAGTTCTTAATCCGAGGTACTATTTCTGGGTTAGCGGAGTCTGTAACCTGAAGCGCATGTAACCTGAAGCGTGTGTAACCCGAGGTACCACTGTACATTATTTACACAATGAGTGTGATTGGCTGATTCTGCTTCCCTCCTGGAGCCTGATTGGTCTTCTCCTGCAGGCCAATCAGTTGTGCATTCTAGGATCCTACCAACCTAATAGGCTGATTAACTTCCTCCTGGAGCCTGATTGGTCTTTTCCTGCAAGCCAATCAGTTGTTGCATTCTAGGATCCTACCTGCCTATTGTTCTAGGATCCAAGCTTAGTACATAACACATTTTCAACCTGAGGGATGCATTCCTTTGTGAAGAACCTTCTGGTGCACCAATGCTGATGAGGTCAAAGGCAAAACTGGTTTTCACCTCTTACTTTTGTGCAGTAGACCAATTTCCAGCCACACAAAAAGCCAGAGGTTTCTGCATACATACCAACACACATATTTCCAACCTCCATCTAGCTGTGCAAGAGGCTTCATCACAGTTCTTCTCATAAACACTTCTAAAAGCAATGGAGGCACGCCCTGAGCAGAACCAGTAAATGGTGTGGTTTGCATCGAGGGTGCAAGCTAGTGAGAATCCATACTGCTATGGCACATTGTCAGTGGAGGGTGCTAGCATGTGATGCAGAAAATTGTTAGCACACTAATTAATTATACTGATGTGTTTTAAATGAGGCATAACAAGATGAATAGATATGATCCAGGAAGTCAGAGCTTACTGTCATGGTAAGGGACTATAGACCTGAGGCAGAGAGAGGTTTCCACTAGGCTTTTCTGATGCCTTATGTGCATTGGTAAAAGGTAAAGGGACCCGGACCATTAGGTCCAGTTGCCGATGACTCTGGGGTTGTGGTGCTCATCTCGCTTTACTGGCCGAGGGAGCCGGCGTACAGCTTCCGGGTCATGTGGCCAGCATGACTAAGCTGCTTTTGGCGAACCAGAGCAGCACACGGAAACGCCGTTTACCTTCCCGCCGGAGCGGTACCTATTTATCTACTTGCACTTTGACGTGCTTTCGAACTGCTAGGTTGGCAGGAGCAGGGACCAAGCAACCGGAGCTCACCCCGACGCGGGGATTCGAACCACCGACCTTCTGATCGGCAAGTCCTAGGCTCTGTGGTTTAACCCACAGCGCCACCCGCGTCCCTACACTATGATACAGAGCCGTAAAATAAAATCTTCCAAGGGC
Source organism: Podarcis filfolensis (assembly GCF_964270895.1). Taxonomy (NCBI): domain Eukaryota; kingdom Metazoa; phylum Chordata; class Lepidosauria; order Squamata; family Lacertidae; genus Podarcis; species Podarcis filfolensis. Next base: position 48,704,539 of record NC_139615.1, read on the forward strand.
TTTATCTGGTCAAATGCTCTGTGCTCATTCTAGGTTGGAAACAAGGCTTAATGTGGGTGGTTTCTGCATGAAGACAGTAAGTGGATCTCTCCCCCCTCCCCTTTTCTGGGCTGCAACAGCCTTAAATAGCAGCTGTTTTTCTTGGCTTCGGGCTTCTTCCGGATGGAGGCTTATTTGTCTAGGCCAGAGATGTTACCGTTATTTACACACACACACACACACACACACACACACACACACACACGTGTGTATGAGCAAACACATGCACACAAAGGTCCCATTTCCCTTTTGGGGTTCAAATAAATATTTTTATTGCCCTGACCCACTTAACCCCTTCCTTTTGTTTAAATAGACACATGTTTACTAAAGAGGAGGTGATTGTTCATTCCTTACTGCCACGCTGCTTTACCAACAGCTCTTAATTTTTTAAGTATAAATACTTTCTGTCCCCTTTGAAATTACTGTTGCATTTATGTCTGCTTCCTGTCTGTAGGGTCTTAAATTTGATGCAGGTGTCTGCTTAACTGTATGAAGTTTTACAGTTGCTATTTTCTGTTCAGTTGTACCATTTATTGGTCTGAGAATTTGTACATTTACCATTGCATTGTCATCTGCTTCACATCTGCCCTGTTGTTGTTTTTTTGGTGTGTGTTTTCTAAGGAATAGTGCCTGGTGAACATGTTGTTGTTGTTGTTGTTTAGTCATTTAGTCGTGTCCGACTCTTCGTGAACCCCTGGACCAGAGCACGGCAGGCACTCCTGTCTTCCACTGCCTCCCGCAGTTTGGTCAAACTCACGCTGGTAGCTTCGAGAACACTGTCCAGCCATCTCGTCCTCTGTCGTCCCCTTCTCCTTGTGCCCTCCATCTTTCCCAACGTCAGGGTCTTTTCCAGGGAGTCTTCTCTTCTCAATAGGTGGCCAAAGTATTGGAGCCTCAGCTTCAGGATCTGTCCTTCCAGTGAGCACTCAGGGCTGATTTCCTTAAGAATGGAGAGGTTTGATCTTCTTGCAGTTCATAGGACTCTCAAGTGTCTCCTCCAGCACCATAATTCAAAAGCCTATGGTGAACATAGGCTTGATCTAACATGCAACAGAATTGGCAGTGGGTGACACGAGTCCTGAAGCGATAGGGTGGACAGACTGTGGCTGGAGAGATCACACTTTTGAATGCTACAGTGTGTATGTGTATGTGTGTGTACCAGGGCCGTCTTACCCATAGGTGCCAGGGGTGCGGGGCACCCTGGCGCCTGGCTCTCCAGGGCGCCAGGCTGAGAATCCAGGGCCTGAGAGTTGAGTCTGGGGAAGAGCCTGCCTATTGGTTCAGGGCACCACGAGTTCAGGGGCGACTGAGCCAGTGAGACGCCGAGGCGGCCATCCTGTGCTCCTGGGACTGGGTAACCCAGGGGGGCGGGCGCCAGGCAGATCTTTGCACCCCAGCGCCGCATATGCTTAAGGCAGCCCTGGTGTGTATATATACCCAGTGGTGACGGCAACACATCAGGGATGTAACTGTTCTAACCTACCTTTCTTCATCTCGTGCTGGTTTTCTACTTGCAGGAACTTTTTGTTTTGCATTCAAAGATGCATGATCTCTGATCTCTTCTCTCCCGGTTCCTCCCTTCTAAACTGGTACATTTTGATCCACCACTTGCGGGACTTTGTTGCTAAATTGCCGCCTCGTTTTCACTCAAAATGTTTGGGTTAGAAGGCAGGTTTTTCTCACGCTTGCAATATGTGCTCTGTTCCTGTTTGTTATGACACAGGACTGGAATGATAGAAACAGGACAACTGTATACAAGATTTCAGATGCTGTAAACAAATATTGGAACAGCTTGGAGGGGATTTTTAAAATTAGGTGAAAGATTTGTTTTACCACCCTACAAGTGAAGGGTCACATTTTTTGCATCCTTTGCTTCCCCACATCCTTTTGGCTTCGTGGCTTAACAAAACTTTGCCCTTTATAGTCCAAGCAGTCTTTGCAAAGCCCCAGTGGCAGTCTATCAGGGTTGAAGCAGGTGGTCCTAAGTATACACAAGAAAGAGGCCCAGGATAGGGTAGGCAGGATGCTGTATATGCAAGTAAGTAGCTGAGAGATCTATGTTAAGATATGAAATCTGAAGTCAGTAATCTGTTTTAGTTCTAAATGTTTATTTTAATTTTTTGCTGAAACTTTTATTGTGTATTTTAATTATGCAATTTTTTAAAAAAAGAATTGGTTTTATACTTGTAAACCATTTAGAAGCCACCTTGGCAATTAAGTGGTACAGTGGTACCTTGGGTTAAGTACTCAATTTGTTCCGTAGGTCAGTTCTTAACCTGAAACTGATCTTAACTTGAAGCACCACTTTAGCTAATGGGGCCTCCTGCTGCTGCCGTGCTGCCGGAGCACGATTTCTGTTCTCATCCTGAAGCAAAGTTCTTAACCCGAGGTAATATTTCTGGGTTAGCGGAGTCTGTTACTTGAAGCATATGTAACCTGAAGCGTAACCCGAGGTACCACTGTACATAACAACAACAACAACAACAGAAATGAATGAGGCATCTGTGACTTCTGATGTGAAATGATCTGATTGGCACTTGTCGAACTGGAACATAGTTACTCTTCAGATTTTGTACTTTTCCGAATTTTCATGAAAATAGATAGCAAAAAAAGGGGGGGTTAATTTTGCCCTCAGCCCTTTGTAACCTTCTGTGGGTATCTATAAATAGCTGACACCCAGCTGACAGGTTGCTGAACATAGAAAGAAGACTTACCCATGAGAGTTTTCAGTTGTCAGAGTTGTGAGTACACAGGAAACTGTCCTGTTGAGGCAAGGGATTTATGCAGTGTGATGAATCATAGAAAATATCTCTGTATACATGGGCTCCATAGAGGCTGAATTGATGTGTCTTCATATTTCATGCATATTTCAGAACTGTTCTGCAAGATAACCGAAATTAATATGAATTGTATGTCTGTGTGCATGCCACTCAAGGATTGATTGGAAAATACGAAGTGAATACCATCTAAATCTGAAAAGGAAAAGCTATTAAACAGTTCCTCCAGTATAACGATAATGGGGGGCGGGGAATAACTGCCAATATAAGTTTCTGTATTTTGTTTTTCAAACAGCATAGCTACTTGCTTCAGTTGCTTTTATAATGTGAATGGTAAATATTTTGTTAAGGATACTTTTCTCGACCATGGAATTCTTCCTTCCAACCTCTCCTGATAGGTAGCTGTTGAAATTTGGCTGGCCATTTGCCAACTAAGTTCATATGCTTTGCACATGAAAAGCCCGTTCTCACCCATAGTTTTACTTACATCAGGGATTCATTAAGTTCAAAGAGGTAGCAGGACTAGACTACAAAAAAATATGGTGTTAATTTCTTTTAAAACAAGATCAGAGACAAGAAAATAGTGCTAAAACACGCAGAACAGTGTGCCCATCATTCTTCTACTAGTTACATTTCCCCTTACTTTTTGCATTCTGCAAAAGTGATGTAGCTCTCAGTATCAGGTTTCCAGATTTCTTCAGTTTTTCAGCATCTCTCCCCCCCCCCCCCGGTCCCTGGGAGAGATGGTCAATGGGGGCCTGGGGGCTTCTTGTTTTCTTTCCAAACAGAGGCCTGTTGAGTACAATAGGGGTAGTGAAAATGTTTTAATTTATCATTATAAAAGGAAAGAGTATTGAATGCAGCAACAGCAATGGATTTTGCATACCCTTCAGCATTTGGCAGACTGGATAACAGGTCAGTAGGTTACACTTACATTTGTTTTATGTTACAAGGATGTGGGATTCATAATACGATACTAAGCAAGTGAAGTGAATGGACCCCTTTCATAGAATCATAGAATTGCAGAATTGGAGAGTTGGAAGGGACACTGAGGATCATCTACTCCAACCCTTTGCAATGCAGGAATGCACAGCTGTTCCATACATTATCAACACTGCTCTCTAAACAACTGAGCTACCTAACAGGTGAAAAAGGTAAAGGACCCCTAACAGTGGAGTCCAGTCGCAGAAAACTCTGGGGTTGCGGCGCTCATCTCATTTTACTGCCCAAGGGAGCCGGCGTTTGTCCACAGACAGTTTTTCCAGGTCATGTGGCCAGCATGACTAAGCCGCTTCTGGCGCAACCGAACACCGAAACCAGAGCACCACATGGAAACGCCGTTTACCTTCCCACCAGAGCGGTACCTATTTACCTACTTGCGCTTTTTGGCGTGCTTTCAAACTGCTAGGTTGGCAGAACCTGGGACTGAGCAACGGGAGCTCACCCTGTCGCTGGGATTCGAACCGCCGACCTTCTGATCATCAAGCCCAAGAGGCTCAGTGGTTTAGACCACAGTGCCACCCGCGTCCATCCAATAGGTATCCAAAGCTATTACTTTGTATGGGGTGATTTCTAGGGAGCTCTTCTAAATAGTTGCAGACCACACTTGATCCGAACCCATAACTCCAGTGAAGTTCTGGCCCAGATCATAATGGGCTTGCCACCAGATTCCCTCCCTGCTGCATTTGCAGATTTATCTATTCTGTTTGTAGCACATAATTTAATAGGGTTTTTAAAAGCTGTTGCTTAAAGTCCATCTGCACACCTATAATATTTGTTTTATATATTCAGATCATATTTTAACTTGATATTGTAATCATGTACTCTTGACCGTGTATACGCATAAAGGTCTACCCACATTGGTAACTGATGACACCTTTTATCATTTTCTGAATGCTAATATCACCTGACTTTATATATTCATGTTGTTCCCCTTGAAACAACGGCAATATTGCCTTTTTTGCGTAGAACAAACGGATCTTCGAGGCAGCCACTCAAGACTGCTATCATGCGGCTTCCATTCAGGATGTGTTTTGCATTCTACAAACCATGATTTCTCTCTCCACAATTGCATTTTATCTTCTTTTCTCTGGTGATTCCTTTCCTCCCATTTTTGTTCTGCAATAATGATAACGTATGCTCTGTAAAAAACCTATGTATCTTTGAAAGAAACATGTTTTGCCATTCAGTAATTGCAGCTTGTACGGGAGCCTCTTGAAATTATTGGCTTTCTGGTCACCGTGGTTGCCATGATTCTCAATTTAAAAAAACAAAAACGAAGAACAAGGACCCTGATTGCTCTATTTTTGCCCATGTTGTTTTAGGCTGATCTGTAATTTTCAGTTCAGTGGACAGTGGGCCAGCTGGATCAGCCCTGGAAAGCTTTGTTTCCATTCTCCTCCTTTTGAAATGGCCCTTAATATCTTTTTCCAGAGGGATGGCTGTGTTAGTCCGTTGCGGCACCTTGAAGACAAACAAATTCATGATGGCATAAGCATTTGCAGATTACAGTCCACTTACATCAGATGCATAAAGTACAGTCATACCTCGGGTTGAAGTAGCTTTGGGGTGAATATTTTTGGGTTGCGCTCCACAGTGACCTGGAAGTAATGGAGCATGTTACTTCTGGGTTTTGCCGCTCGCGTATGCGCAGACGCTCAAAATGACGTCAAGCTCATGCGCGGAAGTGGCAAAACACGACCTGCGCACGCACAGACACACAGTCACATGTTACGTTCGCTTCAGGATGTGAACAGGGCTCCGGAATGGATCCCATTCACATCCAGAGGTACCACTGTAAGGTTACCAGACGTCCCCGTTTCCCGCGGACAGTCCCCAGATTTACAAATCAGTCCTCTGACAAAATCCATCTATTTAGCAGGAAGTGTCCCCGGATTCATTGAAAAAAATCTGGTAACCTTAGCATAAAGTGCAATCCTGAATTATATTTATACATAACTACAAATTGGGGTGTTTTGGGGGCTGGAGTTAGGAAACTCCCTTTCGATCATGGCCCAGACAGCGACTTCATGAATGAGCTTCTACTGTCAATTCAAAACATTTCCCTTCTTCCAGGCCTCTGATTGTTAGCTGTGATAGTTAGCTGCTCTGATCTTTAATTGTTGCCTGGTTTTGTACATTATTATTATGTACATTTTTTAACATTTTTATTATGTGTGTGATATTTTAGGACACTTTTATCTGTGTTTATGATTTTTACCTCAGTTGCTTATATTGTACTGTTGCAGGTGTGTTGAACAGATAGACCGTGATATACCGATAGATCACTGGCCCCCAACCCCCAAAACCGGGGCTTTCCTTCCTCCTCTCCAAAAAAAGCTTAACAACTTGGACTGGAACCCCCCAAAATGGGGTAGATCACTGCCAGTTTTTAGCTCTGTGAGTAGATCGCAGTCTCTTGGGAGTTGGCCACCCCCATGTCATAGCTTGGACTGAAGAACCGACTTCGACTACTACTCTGAAGTTTGCTTTAACCATAGTACAAATGTTGGCATGTAGAAACACACAATGTCTGATTCTCTATTTTTGAAAATGTAAAGTCCAGCAATTACCCTGCAAGAAGGGAGAGGGAGAGAGATACATAAGGTAACCCCCCCCCCCCTTTTTTCCTTTTTTTGAAGGCAAGCCTTTTCACCCTGATTTTATGCTTTCACCAGCACTCCCATAATTTATGAGTTTTTTAACCATACCGCCAATTTGCAGTGTCAATTTCAGGAAGCATATATTGCAGTAAGCAATCTGGTGACTATCAAAACATTGTTCCTGCTTGGTATTTGTCAAAGGATTCATTCTGTTTGCTTTTTCAAAGTCCCCATGCCTTCAAATGAGTAACTGTGGTTCTTTTGGTGTACCACATGCTCCAGAGACAAACAGCTGCCCTGTATACTTGTCTCTATCCTCCTTAATTATGTGTGTCATTTCTGAGAGTGCCTTAATTTTACCATCACACTGAGAGGGGGTTGCTTTTGCAAAACAAATAAAAATAAAAAGGTCCTGATAGTTAACCAGCAGGGACACATCAAATGCTGAATGGAACTGGAGACACAGTGACAAGTCTCCATCATGTGTATAGAAAGCAGGGAGATAACATCTTTCCTGTGGGAAGTATCCCACAAAGCGTATTCTCCTTCATGGAGAGCACGTGTTGTGGTGGGGTCTAACAGGACACCCCCTCTTGGTTACTGGGCGGGACCATTTGGATGGCCATGACTGTGTTTGGGCCAATTTGGGTTGTTTGGGAGATTTTGATGTTACCATTTAGAGGGTTGGCCCGAAGGTTATATATACTTGGCACACAGCTTTTTTCAGTCTCTTTTGCTGCGTGCATCGGATCGCCCGCCCACCCTCCCCAATTTAGGGCTATTGCGTTTGACCTTGCTATGCCTGTCATGGGGTCGTCTGCTTTTGGGGCAGGGGCCTGGTAGGAATTTTGTCGATTTGGCAGATTGGCTGGTGCCATTTGGTTTTTGCCTAAAAAGGTAAAGGTAAAGGGACCCCTGACCATTAGGTCCAGTTGTGACCGACTCTGGGGTTGCGGTGCTCATCTCGCTTTATGGCCGAGGGAGCCGGCGTACAGCTTCTGGGTCATGTGGCCAGCAGGACTAAGCAGTTTCTGGCGAACCAGAGCAGCACACGGAAACGCCATTTACCTTCCCGCCAGATAGATAACCTATTTATCTACTTGCACTTTGATGTGCTTTCGAACTGCTAGGTTGGCAGGAGCTGGGATCGAGCAACGGGAGCTCACCCTGTCACGGGGATTCGAACCTCCGACCTTCTGATTGACAAGTCCTAGGCTCTGTGGTTTAATGCACAGCGCCACTCGCTTCCCTCTACCGCGTAGCAAATCGTCACAGCTTGCAAGTTTGTGGTTAGGTATTGGTTTAATGAATTGGTTGGTGGCGGGCTATAGATTGGCTGTGCCTGCCCCTCCAATGCTCCTCTTGCAAGGGAATTCCCTTAAAGGGACCCAGGGGCTCGCCATGCTTTCGTCTGAATCCCTGGCGTGGGGCTTGGGCCGTGCAAGCATGTGGGGAGAGGTGAGGGCCTGGGGCTCAGCTCCATTTTCTTCCCAATATTGTTTTCCCTCACTGGCTTTCACTGGAATCCGGAAGTCAGTTCTGTCCCTGGACGGGGACAGATAGTTGGAACCGATGCCTAAGCAACCACTCACATTTATGTATTTTAATAAATTATGCCAAAAACCTTAAACAAAAATGCTGTGTGAATTGTGATTTATTTAGGGGGTGGCTTGGGGACCTCGACACGCAAAATCCCTTTAGGCAGAATAACAGGGTTATGTTAACCACTGGGCAGCCCTAAACTAAGGACACCCCCTACAAAAACATACAGTAAAATTTATCACATGGTTTCATTACATTGTGTTTTTCTCTCTTATTGGCTGATAAGCACACAGCAAGATGACATCAGTTCACATGTGACGTTAAACCATAGTTAAAAACAAACTATGGTTTAATGTGAGGGCTCATGCTACTGAAAAGTTATTGCTCCACTTCTGGGAAACATGCCAGAGTTTGGTTTGCCATGGCATCTGAACCCACACTCGTGGTTTCTTTCTCTTCAGACAAACCATAAGGTTTGTTCTTGGTTTAGTGCTTGTGGTTTGTGTGGGGAAAGCAAACTTCAAGCTTGGGTTCAAACATCCCAGCAACAAGCCAGACTCCAGCATGTTTGCTAGCAGCACAAGAGGAATGGAATGAGAGCTCTTTAGCAGCATGTTTAGCACACTGTCTGTTCACATTAAACCATCAATTGTATTTAACAGTAGTTATTTGCACCGTGTGAACTGGGCTTATATGTCAGGGAGGAGGAAAGCCGACAGAGGGATCCTTTTGTGGTTGTGGTTGTTGATCACAGCTCATTCTTTTATCATAATATTAATCTCTGTTCATTGAAAATGAGGCTGGAGTTTAATAGATTCTGTATTTTATCTTCTAATTTTCTGATTGCAAATTAGAATAGATGTGGCCTTGACATTCATGATTTAAATCACTAGCCAATAAGACTTGATTTAAATCTCCCCCCCCCTTTTTTTTTACTGAAAGACTCATTCTTGCTGGTATAATCTTAATATTTACAACCAGATGAAGGTTTCATTTTTGGAATAATAAGTTTTCAGAGTAGTTTTTACAGTTATATCAAAATTTACTGATTTGGTTATACTATTAGAAACACATAGACGCGTAATTATGAAATTATTGTGAGGTTTAATAAGTTAACTATGTTTGGACAACTTTTCTTCTGTACTTTATTGGAAGGAGAAAAATAATCATTTCCTTAATAACAATTTAAAAAAATTATTTAACTAAAGCAATAACATTATAGCATATGTATCCATGTTTGTTAACTGATGTGGTTAAACGATTTTAAAAAAACAAAAAAACCCCTTAGACTGAGTTTTAGCACACAGCGTGTTCTCCTTCATGGAGAGCACGTGTTGCGGTGGGCTAATTGACCGTTGGCCACTGATGCGATTGGGGCTTCCCTTGTTGTTGGGAAGAAGTTAATGTTGCCATTTGTTGATTGACAGCCAGAAATGCTAAAACTTCTTGCACGAGGCTAGGGCTTCCTCTTTTCACCCGTGCATCGGATTGCCTGTTCTCCCCTCCCTAGAATTAGGGTCGTTAGCTTTGACCTTGCTATGCCTGTCATGGGGTCGTCTAAGCAGCCACTCACAAATTTGTATTTTAATAAAGTTGTGGCCAAAATTATGCCAAAAATCTTAAACAAAAATTCTGTGTGACCTGTGAGTTATTGGGGTGGCCCTGGGGACCTCGACACGCAAATGAAAAACTTAAAACAAATCCTTATTTCCTGATGCATAGCCTTTGGACTATAATGTAACTTAAATAGAAAACTATCTTTAGAAAGGTTTTTCCTCCAAAAGAATTTTATTTTAAAAATCTGATTGATTTATTTTTTAAAAATCTGATATATATATATATCCAATTTAATTTTAAAAAAAACAATTTCATTGATTGTTATCCACCCTGATTTATTCACATATTCACACCTGAGTTTGGATGGAGGGAGTCCAGATTTTACAGAGCATAGTCATCTCAAGAGGGTCTTGCTCCCCACTGCAGTACAAGATTAAAGGCATCTCTTCCAGCCACTCTTTTTGCATAGGCTAGCCCAGGAATTCCTCTGCAACTTGTATATTCCCTTCATACCCAAATGATCAAAATCCTATTATTATTTTCTAGGATTTAGGGGGGCCCCAAAACCTATAACACCACCCCCTTTTAAAAAAAGTAACATATTTCCATAGAGGTGCAAAAGAAATAACATAGAAGTTACTAATGGGAAGAAGAAGAAGAATGGATACAAAAACTTTTGGAATATGCAGAAATGGCAAAACTTAACCGGAAAAATAAGAAATCAAGACAACAAACTTTTTATAAAAGAATGGAAATGGTTTATTGAATATTAATAAATAAACTGTAAACAAATAAGAACATTGGCAGGATTATTGTAATAACCTTGTTATCATTGTTGACCTAAAGAGGGTTGGAATTAATTGGAGAGGAGACAGCTGAGAGCTTGATGTAAGAACAGAATATAATAAGTGAATTAAAAATAAATAAATCCAGAGAAGTAGCCATGTTCATCCACTGCAGCAAAAGGTATGTAATGCACCTTATTTTAAGACTAATGCACTTACTATGGTGGAAGCTAGCTCACTTCATCAGATGCGTAAAGTATTATCCGGAATTACAAGACTAAGCTGAACTCTTCTCTTTTTTTGCTTTAAACTTCAGAGTCAGCAACTGGGTGGGAAAAGGCAAGGCAGGCAACCCCCAAAATATTATGGAGGCTCACAAAACTGGTTTTATTTGTTTGTTTTTGTTTGGTAAGAAGTGTTTAAATGGTGTCATTCAAGGTCTACTTACCGTGACTTCAACCAATCGATCTGCAAACAAGAAATTAGGTTCTTTCACATTTTACTCTGCTGAAAGTAACAAAAACATCAGACTGTATTCTTTTGAAACCTGTGAAGTATTGCATATAATGTTCTCTCACTGAAGAAGTGTGCATGCACACGGAAGCTTATACCAAGAACAAACTTAGCTGGTATCTAAGGTGCTACTGGACAATTTTTTAATTTTTTATATATTTTGACTGCGTCAGACCAATACAGATATCTACCTGAATTTAGAGCCTTCCAGTCAGCTAAATTAGCCACTTCCCATTTGTGATTCTGCGTGGAATCAATGAGAATGACAGATGGGGGGAAAAGGGGCCAAGAGAGGCCGTTTCTGCACAGCTTTTAGTGCTCTGTTAAACAGGTAGAACCTTGGAAACAGGTGGAGAAACAGCTTTATTTAGTGTGCAATCAAGATTTATGTGATCCAGCTTCTGTGCTGAGTGGGCACACCGCTTAATTCCTTCCTGTATGAGTAGCACAATAAATCAGCCTTGTGTTACAGAGGAAAAGTCAATCAATTCTACAGACAATTTCTTGGCTTCAGAGTGGCAGCAAAAAAATGCTGAGTAATCCTTAGCACAGTGCAAGAAAACCACACTGCCAGACCCTGCAATTTGCCATACCTTTTCCCATATAATTGTACATCTCTTTTATCTTTCTTCGGAAAATGGCTAGTCAGATGGTGACCTCTGTCCTTTCAATATTCACCAGCTACACATTCAGCCCCAATGCCAAACTGTGGCTGAAGGAACTTAAGCATGGTTCAACGTTGTGCCTGAATTGACAATCGCATTTGCAGTCTGTACTCAAACAAATATTTAAATGTAGTCTGATGTGGAATTTAAAACCATGTTCTGTATTTACTATGGGTCATCCTCCTCTCACTATATGCTTCACGTGATGAAGTTCAGAGACACCCTGAACAGATCAACCTAAGCAGAAAGGAGACTTCCTTCAGTAATATTGTGCTATGGAAACCAGATGGAAAACCACAAACATGAGGTCTTTTCTCAGCTGCTAATAACGCAGTTGCAGAGCTAAAATCTTTTAGATACAATTCCTTAAAATCTAATATCTTATAACATGAGGTGCGAAGTACGGAAGATGCTGCACTTTGAGGTCTTTGCAGTGCATTCTCTAAGTCATTATATATGACTAAAAGCCTGACAGTTTAAGAAAGCCAAGGCAGACCTCTCATACAGGAAGCCACAGATTTGAATCCGACATAAGAGGGAAATTAGTCAGGCCCCATCTTCCTGGTTCCTTGGTCCAAACACAAACCCAGCAAAATTCTTTTACAACCACCACTGTTTTACAATGAATGGGGGAGGGAGTGATGGCCCCTTTGGCTCTAGAGTTTATATCATTTTTGAGGACCTCAAAATGTTTCTGCTTGTTGGAGACTTCCGGGTTGGCGCCTCCGGCAATGGCGGAGCTCCTCCGATCGGGAGGAACTTGCTCCATGAAAAGCAGGGTCTGCCCGCCACGGCGAAGGCGGAGACCCATAGAAATCACAGACGGGAGAAGCCTGTGAACCTGGGATTCGGCTGGCACCTTTTGCGCCTCCCCTACTCGCGGGGAAACCCTGTTTTGGGGATCCGGAGCGACGTGGGGTGAGTGGCACGGTGCTTTGAATTGACTGCTTCTTTCACGGAGTGAAGCCGCATTGCTGCTGCCGGAGAGACTTTTTCCTGTGGACAATTGGGTTTTAAACAACTACCCGTGAGTAGAACGGAAAATTGGATTTCTAAATATTTTAATTTGGCATCGAAGCAGGAAGGTTCTAAACAGGAAGTCCGCCTTCCGCTTTTGTAAATAGATTGAAGCAAAGACGCTACAAGCTAAAGTCTCTGAAAGTTTTTGACAAAGGATTAAATTTCCATTGGATAAAAATACAAAACCCCCCTTGGAAGCAGGAGAAGAGTGGGGAAGTTCTGGACCTAGTGAGCCTGCAGGAGAGAGTGAAAATTAAATTACCACTGCTCTGAACCTGGAAAAGGGCTGCCAGATGACGTTTGGGGAATATTCATTGACAGAACAGATTTGACAGCTAGCTAAAATAAGAAAGATACTGTTTCCATTGTCCTCTTTTGCGCTCAAAAAAGGAGGAAAAAGTAACTGAAAATTGAAACTATTTTTATTTGTTTGAGTCGTGCTTGAAAGAATTGATACAAGTGGAGACTGTTTCCCTCTAGAGGGAGCATGTGAAACTGTTACAGGAGTGCAACTGGGGAATCACCAGCTGCAAGATAAGTAATTGTGAGAACCAGAGGTTGACCTTGGACCACTCAAAATGTTGATAGGAGAAGCTATTGTGACTGTATTATATAAGATAAACTACTCGCTGGAACAGCTTCATAAAAAGACAGATGACACGATCTTTAAAATTGATAACTTGGAACAGAAAGTGACTAATTTGAGTCAAAAAGTGAGTACCAACACAGAAACAATTCAAGACTTGGCACAGGAACATACCTTGGCAGGACAAATGGTGGAGGAAAAGGAGAAAGCTGTTGTTGTGAAACCTAAAGTAGTACAAGCGGGATCCTCAATTTTTCAGAAGCAAACTGAGGATTATAAATTGAGGTCTTCCATGATTGAACCTAGCAAAAGTCAGATCTTGAGGATTGGATCCCGGCTTGGACTGAAGAAGGAAAGTTGGAAAGATCCCTTTATCCAGGGATTGATTGACTTTTGGGACACGGGCCTGGGTTTGGAGGAGCCTGAAGTTTTGGGGGCCTCTAGATTTGGAGGAATCCTGAAATACGTCCTGAAATTCTTTATGGACTTCAGTTTTAACTATGGAAATTTGACTGAACTATCCAGAAGGAATAAAAGTATTGTTAGGTTGGAGTTTTCCTGAGATCTGCTCCCGAGCATCAAAGAATATGAAGAAGATCTGCAGAAGGGACTTGGAAAAGATTTAAGAGCCTCGGACATAAGATCTCCAGGTTGATGGACTATATGGAACTGACAGAAAGGACTGGCAGAATCCGAAACCAGGGAGAGGAGACGGTGGAAGAACTCTGGAAAATTTAAAGTGTATATTTAGAAATATTGTAAAAGTAAAGACTGTTAGAAAAATGGTGGAATGATATTTTATGGATTTAGCAGAAATGCTATAAGAAGCTAAGTACATAGGTAATTTAGTCTTAATGGGAAATAAGGTAAAAAAAATATGTTATTTATAATATGATAGAAAATAGAGAAAGATGGAAAGAATTTGCTGAAACAAGTACTAGAAGTGGGATACAAAAAGGGAGGCGTGAGGAAGTCGAGGAAACAAGGGAATGAAGGATAGAGTATGGAAAAGGAATCATAGAATCATAGAATCATAGAGTTGGAAGAGACCACAAGGGCCATCGAGTCCAACCCCCTGCCAAGCAGGAAACACCATCAGAGCACTCCTGACATATGGTTGTCAAGCCTCTGCTTAAAGACCTCCAAAGAAGGAGACTCCACCACCATCCTTGGCAGCAAATTCCACTGTCAAACAGCTCTTACTGTCAGGAAGTTCTTCCTAATGTTTAGGTGGAATCTTCTTTCTTGTAGTTTGGAACCATTGCTCCGTGTCCGCTTCTCTGGAGCAGCAGAAAACCACCTTTCTCCCTCCTCTATGTGACATCCTTTTATATATTTGAACATGGCTATCATATCACCCCTTAACCTCCTCTTCTCCAGGCTAAACATGCCCAGCTCCCTTAGCCGTTCCTCATAAGGCATCGTTTCCAGGCCTTTGACCATTTTGGTTGCCCTCCTCTGGCCACGTTCCAGTTTGTCAGTGTCCTTCTTGAACTGTGGTGCCCAGAACTGGACACAGTACTCCAGGTGAGGTCTGACCAGAGCAGAATACAGTGGCACTATTACTTCCCTTGATCTAGATGCCAGTTTGGTGTCATCTGCAAATTTGATCAGGATGCCCTTGAGTCCATCATCCAAGTCGTTGATAAAGATGTTGAATAAGACCGGGCCCAAGACAGAACCCTATGGCACCCCACTAGTCACTCTTCTCCAGGATGAAGAGGAACCATTGATGAGCACCCTTTGGGTTCGGTCAGTCAGCCAGTTACAAATCCACTGAGTGGTAGCATAATCAAGACCGCATTTTACCAGCTTCTTTACAAGAATATCATGGGGCACCTTGTCAAATGCCTTGCTGAAATCAAGGTAGGCTACATCCACTGCGTTCCCTTCATCTACCAGGCTTGTAATTCTGTCAAAAAACGAGATCAGGTTCATCTGACATGACTTATTTTTCAGAAATCCATGCTGACTATTGGTGATCACAGCATTCCTTTCTAGGTGCTCACAGACTGTTTGCTTAATGATCTGCTCCAGAATCTTCCCTGGTATTGATGTCAGACTGACTGGGCGGTAATTATTTGGGTCCTCTCTTTTCCCCCTTTTGAAAATAGGGACAACATTTGCCCTCCTCCAGTCTGCTGGGACTTCGCCTGTTCTCCAGGAATTCTCAAAGATGACTGCCAGTGGTTCTGAGATCACATCTGCCAGTTCTTTTAATACTCTTGGATGCAGTTCATCTGGCCCTGGAGACTTGAATACATCTAAACTAGCCAAGTATTCTTGTACTATCTCCTTAGTTATTCTGGGCTGTGTTTCCTCTGCTGAATCATTTGCTCCAAATTCTTCAGGTCGGGCATTGTTTTCTTTATCGGAGAAGACTGAGGCAAAGAAGGCATTGAGGAGTTCAGCCCTTTCTGTGTCCCCTGTTTGCATTTCACCATCTTCTCCTCTGAGTGACCCCACTGTTTCTTTGTTCTTCCTTTTGCTACGAACATACCCATAAAAGCCTTTTTTGTTGCTTTTAACCTCTCTAGCAAGCCTGAGTTCATTCTGTGCTTTAGCTTTTCTGACTTTGTGTCTACACGTGCTGGCTATTTGTTTGAATTCTTCCTTGGTGGTTTCCCCCCTTTTCCATTTTTTATACACATCCTTTTTTAATCTTAACTCAGTTAAAATATCTTTAGATAGCCACCCTGGCTTCTTTAGGCACCTTCCATGTTTCCGTCTCATTGGTATTGCCTGAAGTTGTGCTTTTACTATCTCCCTCTTAACAAACTCCCAGCCATCATGAACTCCCTTTCCTTTTAGTATTACTGTCCATGGGATCTTACCCAGCACTTCCCTAAGTTTTATGAAGTCGGCTTTCTTAAAGTCAAGAAATTGAGTCCTAGTATGCTTGGCTGCTCCTTTCCGCTGTATAGTAAACTTCAGAAGAGCATGATCACTCGCGCCTAATTATCCTTCCACTTCTACCCCACTAACCAGGTCCTCAACATTGGTTAGGACCAGATCTAAAATGGCTGTTCCTCTTGTTGCTTCTCCCACTTTCTGGACAATGAAGTTGTCTGCAAGGCCAGTGAGGAATCTGTTTGACCTTATGCTCTTGGCTGAGTTTGACATCCAACAAATATCCGGGTAATTGAAGTCCCCCATTACTACTATCTCCCTTCCTTTTGCATGCTTGGCCATCTGTTCCAGGAAGGCATCATCTATGTCCTCCGTTTGGCTTGGGGATCTATAGTAAACTCCCACAATGAGGTCACTGTTATTCTTCTCTCCCTTAATTTTGACCCAAATGCTCTCACTTTGGCTTTGAGGTTCTAAATCTTGGATCTCTTCACAGGTATACACATCCCTGACATATAACGCCACTCCTCCTCCTTTCTTGTCTGGTCTGTTTCTCTGAAATAGATTGTATCCCTCCATTATTACATGGGACTTATCCCACCAGGTTTCAGTGATGCCTATTATGTCATATTTAGTTTGCTGTACCAAGAGCTCAAGCTCATCTTGTTTAGGAGGGATGTTTTTAAATTGTTTTTGTTTTGCTTTATTTATGTGTTTAGTTTAATGGGTTTAGGTTGGGTTTGTATTGTTTATATATTGTATTGTTTTTGCTTTTCTTCTCTTTTGTTTTTTTTTCTCTTTTTTATGTCTTTTTCTTTCTTCTCCTTTTTTGTAACTTTTAAAAGTAATAAATATTATTTTTAAAAAAATGTTTCTGCTTGTTGTTATATGGATTCCTACCCTAGTGTGTTGGCGTTCGTGAATTTTCAAGGCTATTGTAAGCTTTATCTGAATGTCTCTTCTTTAAAGTATTGTTCAAGGTGACAAGTTTTACTATTTTCTTACAGCTTTTTGTAAGTCACCCTGAGGATTCTGTAAAGCCATATGGTGGGGTGGAAATTCATCTAACAGATTTCTGTTTGAATTTTCCCTGATCATTTACTTCATTCTTCTCACTTTTCAAGTATTGTGTTTCATATCACACAACCTTAAAATCACAACCCAGGATTTTAAACCCTTTTTATATGCCTCAATACAGCCATTTCTGTTTTCAAACAAGGCTTGGTTGTGTTGGGGCATAGTTTATTTGGATGTTTTCCTGCTCATTGGAGAACTTCTGCCTTATTTATTTTTGGTATTACTCTCAGCAAATTTCTTTATTTTTAGTCAAAGTGCAATTAGATAAATAGGTACTGCTCCGGCAAGAAGGTAAACGGCGTTTCCGTGCACTGCTCTGGTTCGCCAGAAGCGGCTTAGTCATGCTGGCCACACAACCCGGAAGCTGTACGCCAGCTTCCTCGGCCAGTAAAGCGAGATGAGCGCCACAACCCCAGAGTCGGCCATGACTGGACCTAATGGTCAGGGGTCCCTTTACCTTTAAAGAAGTCTTGTAAACACACATTTATTGTTTCTATTTTGAATCCACCGCTCCTGGGTATTGGTTTTGTAGCTACAAATTGAGTATGGAAACCAAAGGAGGAAAAGGCACAAATTTCAAGAAACAGGGTGGTGGGTGGCGGCGAAGAAGCATATGTTGGAATACATTGGGCAAATAAAATATTGATTCTTTGTACCCTTGAGATTTCACCTCTCTCCCCCCCTTTTTTTTCTAGTGGGTGCTGTAAGCACTTCTGAAGCTCTCCCTGTAGGGCCCAATATGCAGAAAGAGGGAAGGACAACAGGATGTGGAAACCTTGCAAAAATTGCATCCCAATCTTCAAAATCCTCTTGTTTAGTGATAAAATTTATAAGCCAGCCTGAATTATAAGCATTGCAGAAATACATTCAAGATGTTTGCTTGGATGTAGCAGGATATCAAATACTATCTTTAGAGGACCTAATTTCCAACAGGCTTTCAGTTTACTCAAAGGACTGTTTTGAAAGTAAAGGAAAAGGAATGGTGGTGTCACATTTCTAGTAAGTTTTACCATATTTCATTTGCTTTGTTCAGGAACTGTATTGTTGGAGTCTAAAGTATTATTGTATGCCATAGAAGTCTGTGTTTTAGGGTTCAGATGGCTATGGACCATACCTCCATTTAATCTCTCTTTTTTATGTTGTTGGCATCCGTCTGTCTCTAGAGACAACGGTGTCCGCCTGGAGAATCACAGCACCCGCTGCAGCTGCAGAGACCGGTTACTTGTAACTGCTAGCTCCTGCATTGTTTTTCTGTAATTTCCTTAGAGACTGAAGAGTTGATTAAAAAGTAAAACAAATCCATCCATCCATACACCCACACCCACACAAATTACATATTGCAATTTTTATTATTTTTATTTTTTAAATTTATATACTGCCCTATACCCAGAGGTCTCAGGGCAGTTGACAGAACAAAAATTCTACTTTAAGAGTAGAATAATAACAAAAAGCCAACTAACATCAAGAAATGGGAAGTGCCCAGCCCCCAGTGTGCTAGAATTGATGGTTTGATTATTTGCTTTATTTCTGCATTCCAAAATCTTATTAATTTCCTTTACATTCTGGTCATCCCTTATGCAACAACTGCAAGACTAATAACTTCTATTTGTGTTGACACATTAAATGATTTCTAAAACTGCAAGTGAGGAACTCAAACTACCATACTTTTCCATGTGCAAGACTAGGATTTTTTCTTTAAAAATGATGCTACAAAGTGGGGCCGTCTTATACATGGATAGTGCATAGGGTGGGCATTTGATTGGTTGCTGCCGCTGCTGTCAGCGGCTGTTGGGCATGTTATTGGTTGCTGTGTCGAGGGGTATTGTGGGTGAGCATTTTTCAGCAATCCCCCCCAAAAAACGCTCAACCACCCTGTGCAGTCCTCCCCCCATTTTCTTAAATCTGAGTCCCCCAAAATAAGGGGCATCTTATACAGGGAAAAATACGGTATATCCTTGTTCTTGCTGTGTGTGGCAATTATTCTGTCCGCGGTGTTTCTTCCTGTCCTTGTAAGACGTCATGTCTTCCTTTCCCCTGGTTGTTGCTGTTATCCGCCATGCCTTGGGCGGAACTGATATCCCACTGCTGTTCCAGAAATTTCTCCATCGCTCCATCCAGTGCTTCATTGTTTTGCAACTTTAACAACAGCTGCAAAAGTCACTTAGTTCCAATAAATAACCTGTTTTCACCATTTACCCCCTCAGCCTGGGAAGAAGAGCAATCTGTATCAAAACTTCTAATGCATACCTGTACGTTGTACAGGAGAAACTCGAAAAATTAGAATATCGTGGAAAAGTTCACTTATTTCAGTAATTCAACTTAAAAGGTGAAACTAATATATGAGATAGACTCATGATATGCAAAGCGAGATATGTTAAGCCTTTATTTGTTATAATTGTGATGATTATGGCGTACAGCTGATGAAAACCCCAAATTAACAATCTCAGAAAATTAGAATATTGTGAAAAGGTGCAGTAGCTATTCCATCCATAACACTTGCAGTGGGTTCCTGAGCCTTTAAATGGTCTCTCAGTCTGGTTCAGTAGGAAGCACAATCATGGGGAAGGCTGCTGACCTGACCAGACGATATTCAAATTTTTTGAATTTCACCTGTATATTCTTTAAGGCCTATGTGCATTAAGTCCAATGTGCAG
Source organism: Podarcis filfolensis (assembly GCF_964270895.1). Lineage (NCBI taxonomy): Eukaryota > Metazoa > Chordata > Lepidosauria > Squamata > Lacertidae > Podarcis > Podarcis filfolensis. Next base: position 48,724,206 of record NC_139615.1, read on the forward strand.
AGGCCCAAACGATGCATTTTTATGTGTTGATAGTGAGGTTCGGAATCCTTTGGGAGGAAGGCAGGATAGGCATTTAAAAAAAGAAACACACGGGGGTTTAAATGCACACAAGGTCTATCTATGAAAATGTTGCACCCAACACAAGGGCATCTGAAGGCCACAGATGCAGAACAGCTTAGTCTTGCGACAGGAGTGGTCTTGTTGTTTAGTCATGCTCATTTAAGGAGGCCCTCTTGTCTCTCCTTGCTATTCTTTGGAAATATGCATTCAGTTTCCTGTGTCTTTCACTATCTCCCTCACATTTTGCTTGCCTTCTCTCCCCCGCTATTTGTAAGGCCTCGTTGGACAGCCACTTTGCTTTCTTGCATTTCCTTTTCATTGGGATGGTTTTTGTTGCTGCCTCCTGTATAATGTTACGAGCCTCCATCCATAGTTCTTCAGGCACTCTGTCCAGCAAATCTAAATAGGAGTGGGCAGGCACAATCTATTATTCAATCTCATGTCCTCCTCCCTGAAGTACAGTCAGCTTTCTTTTTAAAAAAAATAATCTTTATTTGCTTTTACAAATATAAAGTTAGAGCAATACAATCACAAACTTCAACAGTTAAAAGATTTCCTCAAATCTCTGGATTTCCCAACTTCCCCTCTGTGGGTCCTTTTGTGGGTCTACTGCATCTTTTCCAATAAAGCGTGTTCTCCATCATGGAGAGCGCGGGTTGCGATGGGGTTAACCAGACACCCCCTGTTGCTGGGCAAGTTGGTTTGGTTGGCCCACAGTGTGATTGGACTCCTGGAGTTGCTGGGGAGAGTGTGATGTTGCTAATATTGATTGACATATATATATATATTGGTTGATATATATTCCTTTCACTGCGCTCATCGGATCACCCGCCCACCCTCCCTTAATTTTAGGGAATCTGTTGCGTTTGACCTTGCTATGCCTGTCATGGGGTCGTCTTCCTTGGGGCAGCGGCCTGGTAGGAATTTTGTCCATTTGGCTGATTGGCTGGGGCCATTTGGGTTTTGCCTACTGCGTAGCAAATCGTCACAACTTGTAAGGTTGCGGTTAGGCATTGGTTGGTGGAGGGGTATGGATTGGCTGTGCCTGCCCCTCCAATGATGTTGCTGCAAGGGTATTCCATTAAAGGAATCCAGGGGCTCACCAGGCTTTTGTCCGCACCCCTGTCAAAGGGGATAGGGCCATACAAGAGCCCCTGGGAGCATTTGGGGAGAGGTGAAGGTCTGGTACCCAGCTCCATCTACTCCCCATATAATGTTTTCCCTTACTGACTTCACAGGCTTGCGGATGTCAGTTCTGTCCCTGGGCGGGGACAGGTAGTCGTAACCAATGCCTAAGCAACCACTCACTTTGTTTGTATTTTAATAAAGTTGTGGCCAAAATTATGCCAAAAACCTTAAACAAAAATTATGAATTTATTTAGGGGTGGCTTGGGGACCTCGACACGCAATCCACATTTTATATAACTCCAATATCTCCATAGTGCTTGCTACATTACAAGTGTTATTGCAGTCCTGCTACTGTTTTCATCTGCTTACAGTGGTCTCCAAGATAAGATGTACAGTCAGCTTTCAATTTACGCTGGGATTATGTTCTGGGGACACCATGTGAAGCCAAAATAACATATGGTGGCGGAAGAAAGGGGTTTCTTTTTTTGGGGGGGGGGGTCATTTGCTGTTCCACCTCAGGTGATGGAATGTCTTGGGCTGACCCAGTTTATCGTCGTTTTTAAAATGCCTAAAATAATATAAAGAAAATTGCTCTAGCATTTTAGACTGGCCAGACCACATGCAGAATAATGAGCAGAGTAATCAGAATTGATCTGTCATCTCCACTGTGGTTTCAGTAGTCCATTATGTAGGAGAAGAACAATTTCCGCCCCTGTGGTATGTCTGTAGTCCGCAGTATAATTTAGATGCCTCTCAATTGCTTCCTTTCATTCTTACATGCATTTTTATTAGGATAACATAAACAAATGCATGCAATTTACAGGATTATTTCCTGCTACAAAACATTTTAGTGGCTTCATAACAAATGCTGGTTGTGTTATAAAGGATGGAAAAATAAATCCCTCTTTTTTAAAAACCCAGAGTCTCATAGAATCAAACTTTTAACCTTAGAATTTTTTTAAAAAATTCAGTTGCCTAATGAGATACTTGGGATAATTATATAGTTTCAAGGATATCTTATGTACTTAAGGTGACTGGATTGGGGGGGGGGGTTTGACCCTTATCGTGCCTAAATAGTCTACACATCATAGCATCAAGATGATCATTCAAATCTGTTTGAAATTTAACACAGAGTCTACCTAATAAGGGGCATCATCTGGCCAAATTTCAGAGAAACCTATACAGTGGTACCTCGGGTTAAGTACTTAATTCGTTCCGGAGTCCGTACTTAACCTGAAACTGTTCTTAACCTGAAGCAACACTTTAGCTAATGGGGCCTCCTGCTGCTGCCACGCCACCGGAGCACGATTTCTGTTCTCATCCTGAAGCAAAGTTCTTAACCCAAGGTACTATTTCTGGGTTAGCGGAGTCTGTAACCTGAAGCGTATGTAACCTGAAGCGTATGTAACCCGAGGTACCAGTGTAATAGCAATTTAAATATTTTATTATTATAATTCAAGGAAAGTCCCATCCTCCGCATTGCTTGTCCCCAAATACCTTCTTCAAGTATCGCAGTGCCTCTGCTGCAGGGTTTTTGAGATGAGGAGGAAAGTGCAGTGCATTTTACTGCAAGTTTGAATTGAGAGTGTAGCATTTCCCAAAGAAAAGCATGAGACGCTTAATCTCAGGCTTGTGGGTTCAAGACCCATGTTGGGCAAAAGATTCCTGCACTGTAGAACTAGATGACTTTCATGGTCTCTTCCAACTCTACAATACTTTATCAGACTTAAGTAGACTGAACCACAGCACCTGATGATAGTACATTTGTTTGTTGGTTTGAGTCCCCCACCATGTATGGGTCTTCCTTTTTTGTGGCTCTCCCTCTGCCTTTGAAAGTCGCAGTATCTGTAGGTTCCTCTCCGAGTTTGTGATTCTCTTGCTACATTTCTCACTCTCAATCTGTGGGTCTAGCTGCCTATGTGGGGATCTCTCGTGTCTGCGTCTACATTTGATATTTTCTTTTTCCCAGATCACGGCCATGGGTTTGCTTGATTTGCAGTTTATGACGCGGGTGGCGCTGTGGTCTAAACCACTGAGCCTCTTGAGCTTGCCGATCAGAAGGTCGGTGGTTCGAATCCCCGCAACGGGGTGAGCTCCCATTGCTTGGTCCCTGCTCCTGCCAACCTAGCAGTTCGAAAGCACATCAAAGTGCAAGTAGATAAATAGGTACCGCTTTGGCAGGAAGGTAAACAGCATTTCCGTGCACTGCTCTGGTTTAGGTGTTCGGTTGCGCCAGAAGCGGCTTAGTCATGCTGGCCACATGACCCGGAAAAACTGTCTGCGGACAAATGCTGGCTCCCTCGGCCAGTAAAGCGAGATATATTTATATACCAGGAGAAACCATTTCTATATAAGCAGGCCTTTGATTGATTGAGCATTCTATGGCCTTTAAAATATGTTTGTGGGAGGGGAAAAGTTGTTTTGTTTTTATTCTTGTTTTATTATGTATTTTGTGTTTTCATTTTGTATTTTTCTGTTGTGAACCCCCTGTGAATTTCTGCTGAAAGGCAGTATACTACTACTACTAATAGAAGGTGGGGAAGTTGGCTACCAAGCACTTGAGATTAGTGTATTTGTAGATACAGTCCCTCCTTTTCCTTTTATTTTTTAAATAAGACTTTAAAAATAACAGTGAACTGCTATCATGTGCAAAGTAGGCAGCCTAATCCCTCCAGCTTCTTACACGTATAGAAAAGCCCAGCTAGGGATATTAGGGTGTTGTTTTTTAAGGAAGTGTGTGTTAAGTTGTGGGTGGACATATCAGACGACACAGCGATTCTTCAAACAGCTCTTGTTTATTCACAGGCCAGAACAGAACTGAACTGAAGGGCTCAGCCAGCCTGCTTATATAGAGCTCCAGTACAACGTAACTGTAACAATTTTCTAAAAATATCCAATCACTGAGTGTCACTTTCGATCCCTTATTTGCATAACTATCTACAGTATCCCCCTGCTGGCCCAGGGTGAGAACTTCAGTACATAACAGTGTGGACACCTTGCAAGGCTGCAGAATGCAGACTAGCAGAGAAATTATTTGTAGAACGTAAGGGAGATCCCTCACAAAACACCCCAGCCACCTTAGAAAGAAGTCCTGCACTGCACCCACACAAATTTTGCCAAACGTTTCTCTCCCCTTTGATAATATTTGCATGCCATTTCTTTACTCGTTAATTGATGGAGAATGGCTTGGGCGGGGGAGGAGAGGAAATTTTTGGCACAGCACTGGCCCTCCTCTTCTGCTGAGTAAAGGAATTAGTGGTGCCTGATATGGAAGACTGGTGGGACACGATGCATGCTCTCACTTCAGCGGTGATAACATTTCGGGCTACTGCTGGTGCAGTTATAAGGAACTTCTGGGCCTCAAAATAAATCCTTTATTCATTGATTATTTTTAGCAGAGCTTGACCTTTGATGATACATGACTGCCTTAATAGGACTTTGTTTCTGTAAAGTGAAAAGGTTTCTTTCCGGGAGCCAAGTGTTTTCTGTGAGGTTGCGGTCACGGCTGGATCAGACCAAGGAACCCTGCAGATAGTGGTGCATTTTAGTTTTGGCTACCTGTCTAGCTTTCCACTGCTATAGCCTGATCCTGCAGGCAGCTGTTGTAGCTTTATACTGGGTGTAAGTGCTCCCAAGTACCGTAACTGGGTATAGCATTGCAGCCTAAGTAAGTAACACAGCACCTCAGCTGAAGAAAACAGAGAACTGACAAACTTCTGATTTCTCAAAGTTTTTTATAACAGCAGTAATGGGGAAATAGCTTTCAGAGAAGCGTTTTCTGACTTAGTGTTACCCTAAAGAATTTAAGATCTTAGATGAATTTATTTTTCTTGCGACAGATTCCATTCTTTAAAATACAAAAACTTGTCTTCTTTGCATATGCCTGCAGTTGACTAGATAAGATCTTCAGCCAAAAGAGGCGGAAAGTAATGGTCTTTTGGTCTTATTTTTTTACTTATTTTTTTTTACTTGTTTTTACTTGTTTTTTTACTTGTTTTTTACTTGTTTTTTACTTGTTTTTTTACTTATTATTTACTTGGAAATAATAATAATATTAATTAATTAATTATAATATTTATACCCCACCCATCTGGCTGGGTTTCCCCAGCCACTCTTGGGGGCTTCCAGCAGAATATTAAAATACAGCCTATTCTCAAGTAAATAGGTTTAGGATTGCTTCCCTAATATTTCAATTGTTATTATTATTAAGAACCATTTTAAGGTACTGCAACAGAGTTTTCTGTGGATTGTGCTATTGGCGCTGTTTGTTATTTCAGTCCGGTTATCTGATTGGCTGTTTTAAGCACTTGTGTTGTTGTCCTTCTTATTAAACTTCATTTTCATGGGTGTTTTGAAATAGATGGGGCAATTATCTTGCAACTGTGTTAAGATGGCTATCCTTTACCATGAATGGCACATGCAACAGAAATGTGTGTCGCTTCTAGGCAGACGCAAGAAGCCCTCACGGTCCTGGCTTTTGCAGAATATTAGGTCAACTCTCTTTTCCAGTCTTGCAGTGCTTCTGCTGGCTCTCTCACTCAGGTGTTGCTCTCACAGAGGAAATCTTGTGACTGGGGTAGACTTCTTCAGACTGCCTGATGGAATGTTCCTCTGTAAAAAATAAAATAAAATAAAAAATCCTCCTAGACAGAGAATCAGCATGTCGGTAAGATTTCTACGCTAGACCACTTCTTCCTGACAAACCAGCTTTCATGTTGTAAAGGAAAGGCATTTGATCCTGTGAGACCCCACCTGCAATCTGAAGTGATACAGACCAGACATGGGTTCACACCTAATTAGACTAGTGCAGGCCTGCCCAGCTTGTGATCTTCCCAGAAGACAATCTCAGAGAGGCAGCAAAGATGGGATTTCTATCAAGCCTGTATGGGAAGTCATAAATGGCTGGTGTGCTATATTGGGCTTGGTGGGTCAGAAGTTGGGCAAGCTTGGACTAGATGTAAACTAAGATTCAGTGTGGCTGCATAAGTATTTGTCATGGTCCGGTTCACGGGTGATTGAAGTGCCAGCAGGGGACGTCAGGACCAGGGGAAGATGGCTGGCTGGGAGCAGGAACGAGAGTCCAGAAGCCAAGAGTCAGGAAGCCAAGAGTCCGAGGGTCAGAGAGCCGGAAGTCAAGAAGCCAAGGGTCTGAAAGCAGTCATGGGTCCGAGGATCAAGAAGCAAGGAGTCAAGAAGTCAAGGGTCCGAGGATCAAGAAGCAGGGAGTTAAGAAGCTGAGGTTCAAGGATCAGCAAGCAAGAAGCCAGACGCAGCAAGGCAGGAAATGTGTTGCTGTGGCAAAGATCCAAAGGGAAATGCTGACCTTAGATCCCATCCCAGATCTTGCCACCAGGTGCAGTGAGTTACCAAGTGGCCTCACCTGTGCGGCCGCGCCTTGCCTCTTCAGAACAAACCTAGGAAGGCCCCAGTCCTGCAAAGTTCTATTGGTCACAGGGCCTGGCTCCTGCACTGCACGACCTCATAGTTTGGGCTTGCGACATACTTGCTGAAATAGTTGGCCACCACTGGTCTACACAACCAGGGTTTGTGACAGAAAAGCTCTCCCTTCTCTATGTAGGCAATAGCGGTTACATCAGGATAGCAGGATAACCTGGGAAAGTAGCTCATCTCCTCTGCCTTGTGGGATATCTTTGGGAGAAAAAAGACTATGGAGTAAACCCTAAAATGGTTGGATGGTGCCTTCAACCATCCATTTTCACCTGTCCCCCCCTTTGGAATATCCTGCTCCCCCTCCCAGGGGGCCATATGGCCCCCGGCTGAGAAACACTTGTCTAGAGTACCATATGGTGACAGTAGTAAGAAAATAAGTATTTTATGTTGGTAGCCTCTAGTGCAGGGGTCAGCAAACATTTTCAGCAGGAGGCTGGTCCACTGTTCCTCAGACCTTGTGAGGGGACTGGACTACATTTTTTTGGGGGGGGGGGGAATGTTGCAAGAGCACCACGAGCCCCAGTGGCTGCTTACCTTTGTCTTGCGAGCGGCAGGGGCTGGCGGCAGCAGCGGAGGGACGGTGAGCGGCGTGCGAAAGGGCTCCGGAGAAGGGCTGCTTAAAATGGCGGCTGCTCAAACGCTGCTCCTGCTGCTGTTGCTGGCACCAACATAGCCCAGTACCCTTCCTCCTCTAGGCAGGGCGGGGAGAAACCAGGAGGAGGGAGGGAGGAGGCACCGCTGCCGCCACCGTGTGAGGGAGGGGGAGGGAGAGGGAAAGAACGTGCATGCTGGCAATCCACACAGCGATTCCCAGACTATCCGCAGGCCGGATCCAGAAGGCAATTGGGCCTGATCCAGCCTACAGGCCTTAGTTTGCCTACCCATGCTCTAGTGGGTATCCCAAATTCTTAAGCCTTTGCTTGTTTTTTTGTTTTGTTTTTTACTGCCCACCTTTTTTCTATTTTCATCTCAGTTTCTTTGCCTTTACTCATGTTTCAGTGGAGTACAGTGGAATCCTATCAGACATGGTACATACATAAAGTCTTTTAATTATTCACCTAATTACAGTGGTACCTCGGGTTACAGATGCTTCAGGTTACAGACTCCGCTAACCCAGAAATAGTACCTTGGGTCAAGAACTTTGCTTCAGGATGAGAACAGAAATTGTGCAGTAGCGGCACGGCGGCAGTGGGAGGCCCCATTAGCTAAAGTGGTACTTAAGAACAGTTTCAGGTTAAGAACGGACCTCCAGAACGAATTAAGTTCTTGACCCAAGGTACCACTGTACTGGGATTTTGATAATCTTTGAAGGCCAAGGTTCCCCCAAGACATGTAACATTTCTGATGAGTCATATGCTTTATTTTGGGGTGGTAGCTTAGGTCCTTGCGTCCAGACAAATAGTTTCACACCTCGAGTTGCCAGGAAGGTACAAAAACTGAAGTAGCAAAGCTTAATTCATTGGACCCAACCCATACGTCTGTGTGCTGCTGTATGTCTGTACATTTATGTGCAAACTTTCATAATTCTAGCTATATCTCCTGCTACCCAGGCAGAAAAAGCAACGTAAGAATCTGTACTGACTAATGTGATAAAGCTGAATTACTTCCTTTCCCTTAGAAATGAATGAATTATGATGTAGACATAGCTGACAGGCTGTCTGTTGTCGCTGCTAAAATGAAAAATGTCTGGTTAAAAACATGTAAGCAAGCAGGGTACATTTTGTTTATAAAAGGTTTGGCAGTGTGAATAAGAGAAAGAGAGATTCTAGCTCAGGGGTAGGAAGGTTGGCAGAACTAGGCAGAAAGGCACCAAGGCAACCTATAGTATACATAGTTTGTCTAGACTCGTTCCAGTGTAATATTAAATGCATTTATGCTGCTTTGCACATCTGTAAACCTCTAGTAAGCTATGAGTGAGAGTGCCCTGATTCGTGTAGGAATTACTGCTATATAGGCTTGAAGCTACAAAACAGCATCAAAAGCAGCTGTAAGCAAATGTGTGTTTTATGTATCCCTGCGCAAACTAGCTTGCGGTTTGTGACAAAATGGCATCTTGCCCTAAAACCATTGTGAGTTCAACCTTATTGCAATTGATTTTGCAATTCCTATACAGATACGCTAACCAGTGACCAAATAATATGTGCTTCTAGAGTTAAAAGGAGAGCATATAGAACACCATTTAAAAGCATAAGGTGTTAACTACATGCTTCCTAATATAATATGGAAAATATGTGACTGAACAATTAAGAATGTTAGGCTCACTTGACCTTAATTGAAGTTAACTCGTTTTCTGGTTTCTTATCTGCTTAGTTGTCTTATAGCATTTATCAGCTTTTAATTTTAAAAACTGTATTTAAAAATTAGTCAGGTAATGAGCCACTGTGTGCAGAAGTGGTACTTTGTTGTTAAAGGTAAGAAAAAATTGTCCCTGTTTTCATTTGTGCAGTGTTGGAGGGCATGTATCAGATTATCTTTATGGATGATATTTGTCCTTTGCTTTCCTTTGTGTGCATTTATGGGGGAGGGAATTGAAAAAGTTTAGTTAGATGTTGGAAGTTTAACTGAGGCATTCAGAAGAACATCAAAGACCTTAATCTCAGTGTAGGTAATGAGTTCATATACAGTGGTACCATGGGTTAAGAACTTAATTCGTTCTGGAGGTCCGTTCTTAACCTGAAACAGTTCTTATCCTGAGGTACCACTTTAGCTAATGGGACCTCCCACTGATGCCGCGCCACCGGAGCACGATTTCTGTTCTCATCCTGAAGCAAAGTTCTTAACCCAAGGTACTATTTCTGGGTTAGCGGAGTCTGTAACCTGAAGCGTCTATAACCCAAGGTACCACTGTAATCGAATGCTGATCCAAAAACAAATAAACACAATGTATCTCCTATACAGGGATGTGGGTGGCGCTGTGGGTTAAACCACAGAGACTAGGACTTGCCGATTAGAAGGCCGGTGGTTCGAATCCCCATGACGGGTTGAGCTCCCGTTGCTCGGTCCCTGCTCCTGCCAACCTAGCAGTTCGAAAGCACATCAAACTGCAAGTAGATAAATAGGTACAGCTCCGGCAGGAAGGTAAACGGTGTTTCTGTGCGCTGCTGTGGTTCGCCAGAAGTGGCTTAGTCATGCTGGCCACATGACCCGGAAGCTGTACTCCGGCTCCCTCGGCCAGTAAAGCGAGATGAGCGCCGCAACCCCAGAGTCGGTCACGGCTGGACCTAATGGTCAGGGGTCCCTTTACCTTTACCTTTATCTCCTATACAGAGAAAACTAGAATGTTGGGCTAGAATCCTTCTTAGCTCCCTGTGTCCTGGTTTTTACTTTTTAAAATATGGCAACCCTATATCATGCATAGACAGATAAGCTAAACAATGACAAATTACCAAGCAAGTTCTAACAGGTTGCTTATTTGAATCATTGGGGAAATGTTAAAAGTGGATGTCTACAAAAAGTGGAGTACACTGTGCGTGTGCGTGTGTGTGTGTGAGAGAGAGAGAGAGAGAGAGAGAGAGTGAGAGAGAATGAGAGGGGGGCACAGAAACCATCCATCTAGATTCAGTAAACTTTGATTTAAATCAGGGCTGTCCAATTTCCAAGAGACTGTGATCTACTATCAACCAAAGTTATTCAGCTTTTTGGGGAGAGCCAAAGTTGTTGAGTTTGTTCTCTCCCTCCCCACCAGATAAAGGATTATAAACTTGCAGGGGAAAGAAATCTAGGACAAAATGAAGATTCTTTTAGTTGGGGAGTGGATGCTGAGCATATCCAGAACATCACTTACTGATTGATTGAAAATATTTAGCAGGAGATCCAAGACATTATGGACTCTTCATTGTTGATTTACTTATATTGGAGATTTTTGGACTTTCCATACCTGAAAGTTTCTTGCGAGATTAAGATTTTGAGAAACAGATTTGGTGCAAGAGTCCCATAACAGATGTCACTGTCCAGTAATGGACAGCATATTAAACCTTTGAAAGCTGATATAACCTGTGATTTCTTTCTGTTTAGAATATGCAGTTAAAGTTTTATTCCAGTTCATACCACCCAAAATCTCACTGGCTGCAATGTAATCTGAAACCCAAACAGAAGCTGCTGATATGGCTAACGGTAAAAGCTGTGAGCTGCAATGTCCCCAGTTCGTATCTTTCCTTAGCTTATAATTCATTAGACACCTTATTCGCTCAAACTCAGCCATGTGCAGATAATAATAGTACCCAGTCTTTTTTGGAGTGGCAAATGGAGTACTTAGATAAATATGTTAAGTGCTTTAAACAACACACACATGATAAGTATTATTACAATGATTCACTAAGTGCATATTTCTATTAAAGTACTTGGGTTTTTTGTAATTGGATAATTTTAGTAATTTTCTGAAATGATTTCAGGAGTATAGCATCTAGATCAAGGGAAGTAATAGTGCCACTGTATTCTGCTCTGGTCAGACCTCACCTGGAGTACTGTGTCCAGTTCTGGGCACCACAGTTCAAGAAGGACACTGACAAACTGGAATGTGTCCAGAGGAGGGCAACCAAAATGGTCAAAGGCCTGGAAACGATGCCTTATGAGGAACGGCTAAGGGAGCTGGGCATGTTTAGCCTGGAGAAGAGGAGGTTAAGGGGTGATATGAAAGCCATGTTCGAATATATAAAAGGATGTCACATAGAGGAGGGAGAAAGGTTGTTTTCTGCTGCTCCAGAGAAGCGGACACGGAGCAATGGATCCAAACTACAAGAAAGAAGATTCCACCTAAACATTAGGAAGAACTTCCTGACAGTAAGAGCTGTTCGACAGTGGAATTTGCTGCCAAGGAGTGTGGTGGAGTCTCCTTCTTTGGAGGTCTTTAAGCAGAGGCTTGACAACCATATGTCAGGAGTGCTCTGATGGTGTTTCCTGCTTGGCAGGGGGTTGGACTCAATGGCCCTTGTGGTCTCTTCCAACTCTATGATTCTATGATTTTGTTCACATAAGTTCACAACAGTTACTAACTCCTCCTATCCAAAGAAAAACAACCACCAAGCCTGTCAGAAGGACAGAGAGCAGCAGCCCATTGCATTTCTGTGCCTTGAATTAGAATAATAATAATAATAATAATAATAATAATAATAATAATAATAATTGTTGTTGTTGATATTTCCCCAGCCACTCTGGGTGGCTTATAGCTTACATAGAAACATAGAAGGGAAGAGACATTCCTCCTTTGGCTGCTTGGTCATCTGCCTGGAATGTCATGTGGCCGGTCCTCAGTGAGAACACCAAGACCTGGTTTAAGTTGTGGTTGCACTTTTTAGCAGGACACTTCCAGTCAATGCCATACCATGGCCCTGCAGAACCATGTACCTTAATACTGCAATGTAGGGTCTTTTGGGAGTCCTAAATATAATGAACCAGCGCAATGTAGGGAATCCAGTGTGCTGAGAAATAATGCACAAGAAAACCACCAGTGAAGGCATCTGTGAGTAACACATGAAATGCCCAACGTTGTGCTGATCAGCCAAATGAAACCTCAGCCGATAAATGTGTGCACTGTATGTTCCGAAGATGGATGCAGATATAGGTTTGGGTAGGGGTGAAAAATATGGAGTCCTGCAGATCATGTTGGACTACAACTCTGATGATTCCTGGCCATTCACTATGCTGAATGATGGGTGGTGGAGTCCCACGATAGCTGGGTGAAGGGCTACGCATTCCCTGTCCCTGGGTTGGGCTGTCATTCAACTAAAGAAATGTTTGTTGATTAATGAAGTAGGAGATTTAATCAGTTAATAAGCTGATTAAATCTGCATCAGTGTGCCTATTGTTAAAACAATAGTTTTGAAAGTAAAACCATTCTTAGATATTGTATTGTATTGTAATATATTATAATGCATGTTGTTGTAGCAAACACCATCTCAGAAGAGGTATTCCTTCCTACTTGAGATGGAAGAACAGATGACTTTTCCAAAATTAAAGCTACCACTCATTGATGTGTATGTCCTTTCATTTAAAATAATTAACTTTTAAAATAATGTTTGGTACCTGATTAATTGGGGTCATTTTTTAATTCATTAGAAAAAAATAGTCTTTTTCAGGACTTTTGGAGTAGAATATTCATTGTGTTATATTTTATGCTAGTCTTACTCTGAGTTGATCCATTGAAATTAATGAACCTAAGTTAGTCATGTCCATTAAACCTAAAACGGGCCACTCGATGAGTAGGATTAGCATTGAGTACCACGCATTGACTTTTAAAGGGGGTGAACCTCCAAAACATTTTTGGTGAGGGGGTCTTACCTTTCAACACAAGTGTGTTTTAAATATTGGTGTAATGATGCATACAGTACAAGGGCATACTATAAAACAATCTTTATGTTGAAAATAACCTTAGCTCGTTCTTTATTGTTCAAAGGGTTATACTTTAGTCGCTTTCCAAGTTACAGTGCTGCTGTTGTTGTTTGGTTATTTAGTCGTGTCCGACTCTTCGTGACCCCATGGCCCAGAGCACACCAGGCACTCCTGTCTTCCACTGCCTCCCACAGTTTGGTCAAACTCATGCTGGTAGCTTCAAGAACACTGTCCAACCATCTCGTCCTCTGTCGTCCCCTTCTCCTTCTGCCCTCCATATTTCCCAACATCAGGGTCTTTTCCAGGGAGTCTTCTCTTCTCACGAGGTGGCCAAAGTATTGGAGCCTCAGCTTCAGGATCTGTCCTTCCAGTGAGCACTCGGCGGGGCTAATTCCCTTCAGAATGGATAGGTTTGATCTTCTTGCAGTCCATGGGACTCTCCAGAGTCTCCTCCTGCACCATAATTCAAAAGCATCAATTCTTCAGCGATCAGCCTTCTTTACGGTCCAGCTGTCACTTCCATACATCACCACTGAGAAAACCATAGCTTTAACTACATGGACCTTTGTCGGCAAGGTGATGTCTCTGCTTTTTACAGTGCTGTAGCCTCGGGTAAAGGATTGATCGAGGTTATTTCGGCAAATGGAAAACCACCGAAGGGCCAAACATGTCAATAGTGAACATTTCGTTCCTCAGTTCCATGGCGCTGAATGACGTGCCAAGATCAGTGTGACCTAATCGTTGCCCCTCTAATTAGCATTTGGAACAAATGCTTCATGCCCAAAGGGCTTTATACATCCTTCTGGTTGCAATCCCTGCAGGCCTCGATTCAGGGAGCCTCTCATGGACGACCTTTAGGATTGTGTTCAGTAGAAAAGTGCTCAAAGTTCTGACACAGCTGCACAAAATCAAACATCTTTACAGTGGTTGCCCTAAAGAGAGATGAATTACATTGCGAAAATTAAGATGTGCATTCGATTCGATGGCATGTTTACATTTGCCAGCAAATACTTTTTCGGATATCAAGGTCCTGGAAATTGAGGTGCGTATTACACGTTAGACTCGTGTAAATACGGCAAATTCTCATAAAGATGGTAAATCTCTTTCTGGGTTGCGGAACTTCAGATTGCAGGTGACATCTCACATGGTGGAAATCTTCTCCTTAATCTTAATCTTCTAGCATGAGTGTTGGGCTTAGAAATGTTCTTTCTGACAACTTGTTTTCTGTGTTAAAGGACTTATTTCTTTTTTTCTTAATATGGAAGGATATTGAGTCATGCCCAGCTGTGATGGCATAGCCCAGAGACACTTCACTACTAGTGAGAACTAGGCTTTAAACACGCATCGGAACAATTTTTCCAAGCACAGTAGGGCAAGCCAGAGATAGAATTTTTTGTTTGTTTGGTTCACTGTAGCTGTAGTTAAAGAGTCATAGTATGTACAGTATATTGAGGGTGGTCAAGTGGTGGTCTGTGGGCAGAAAAGAGCCCACCAGCTGGTTTCTTTTTGGTGCCTGAGCACCTGTTTGAGGATTGAAATGCTGACAGCTCAGAAGTGGCATATGAGAAAGTCAGATACATGCGCCACTTCTGAGCTGGCAGTTCCTCAACCCTTCAGAGCTAAATGGAGACCTGTCCCGGGGGGCTCTGTTATGTGATGGGGGCGTCTAGCATATGTCTCCATTTAGAGCAGGGAGGACAGAGGGGTTGCCAGTTCTTTGCGGCGAAATATCCCACGTAAATTCCTTCGGGAAATGGTCCTCCTCATACAGGAGGATTCCAAATCAGTATCTCAGCCCTCGCAGTTCTAAATGAAGACTTCCGTGTCTCTCCATGTAACGTTGGAAAGTCTAGGGCAGGGGCCAGCAAACTTTTTCAGCAGGGGGCCGGTCCACTGTCCCTCAGACCTTGTGGGGGGCCAGACTATATTTTGGAAAAAAATATGAACGAATTCCTATGCCCCACAAATAAACCCAGAGACGCATTTTAAATAAAAGCACACATTCTACTCATGTAAAAACACACGTGATTCCCAGACTGTCCATGGGCCGGATTGAGAAGGCGATTGGGCCCCCGGCCTTAGGTTGTCTACCCATGGTATAGGGAGCAGCAGGCTCAAAATTTGCTCCTTTGATCTTAGGCAGCTGCTTTTTAAAGAATAGCTAAGTTTAAGAGAATATTATTTCTAGATCTGGAAAATTTCACATTAACACCTCAATCCTACCTGAGCAAGTCTTGGTCAGAAGGGGGTCTCATTGAGTCTAATGAGACTAACCCCAACATATGGCTATAGGATTGCAGCCTAAGTTCTAAAAATTCTTATCTCTCCTTTAATGCACACTACAGCTTTTGCAAATGCAACATTTCCTGTTAGATTTGCCTGCAGCTGCTTGCCAAATACTAACTTGTTGCCAGAAAAAGTTAACCTGCAAACAAGAATCATTAAATAAAGTGAGGATAGGGAGGGTGAATCTCCAGAGCCCACTGCCTGGCTATTGTCGGCTCCACCCTCTATTTATAAATGGGGCTGGCCCCATATAAATAAGAAACTTGATTACTGAGGCTGGGCGTGAGCCTCCCAAAATTAAAACTGAGAGGCAAGCCAGCCCCTGTTTGCCATTAAGCTCCTTGGGAACTGTAGCACCATGTACAATCCCGCAAAGGGCACCCACAATGTAAAATGTGAGCGCTCATTTTCTGTGTTGAACATGCTTAGCCCAAACTAGGACATGGCTTGTGACAGTCAGTGCATCTTCTGGACCAAACTGGTTGGGAATCAACACTGCCAAGGGCAACAATGACCCCAGAGCACCCCTACACCCCCCAGCATGGAAAGGGAAGACATACCCTTAAAAGCACCAGTCAACTCCATCAACCTCAGGTTGAGGGAAGGACGAAATCATTCCCGAGGAAGCATTTTTACTTGACACAACCTAGCCAGGGAGACTGCTGCTTCTGCAATTTCCAGTGATATTCCTATCATTATGCATGGGAAATGTGAGACAGGAAGGCCTGCGTTTTGCAAGGATCCTTGTGGGGTTTTTGTTCATTCAAAACTGGATTTTAGTATGCGAGATTTCAATACAATTTAATACGAAGTTGCAGTATTTTTACTTTTGCTAAAATGACAATTTTAGAAATGTAATTTCCCCTCGTTTTCAGATATACAGTTGCGGACGGGATCCGTTCTGGAGCTCCAGTCAGATCCTGAGGTTTCTGCAACCCAAGGGGCTGCTTCTGCGCATGTGCGTACGGCGGCAGACCGTAGAGCACTTCTGCGCATGCGCGCGCGGTGAAACACTTCCGGGTTGGCCATTTTCGCAACCCAAAGTTTATGTTACCCAAGTGTAATGTAAGCCAAGGTGCTACTGTACGTACATACTCACACTTCTTTTTTTGTCCAAAGGAAAACAGGCAGTGCTTTTACATTTCATCATCTGACCCTGTCTCCTTTTTGTTATTGCTTTACATTAGTTTTATTACATGGTAATGTTATACAGTAAGCCTGCAACATACTGTGAACTTATCCCTGTGTAAGTTACAGGTTTCCTGTATATTTGGCACAGCAATTATGAGGATTTTTAAAAATAAATACAGTAAATAAACGGAAATAATGGCTTATTTGTTTCCTTGTCTCTTTTTTTATCCAGGAGTAATGAAATTGTTCTCTTTTCTTTCTTTTTTTTAAAAAGGGAGGATTTTACAGTTTGGCTGACATTCAATTAGAAATCAAAATTAGGGTTCAGTCATTACTAATACCAGAAGTGGACTAAATAGAATTACAGACTGAAAAGACTGCCAAACTTAATTGACAAGCAAACAGGAAAAAACTTCATTTGCTCCAATGAATTGACAATTCATTAGGACGAGATGCAAGGGGATGTATTAGATAATAACTGAAGAGCTTTTCAAGTGGATGCTGAATGCTGGACCATTGTGTTCTTCAACAGAAATGTCATTTAAAATAAAAGATTAAACACAAAAGACCGCCTTATAAAAACGTCCTTGTAGTTTTGAGTATTCATGACCTTCTCAGTGAATGCCATCTACCCACAACGATTTCATTTGCATCGGTGATGATTGCCTGCATGAACACATTAAATGTTTATTGCAAATTTATTCACAGATGCAAACTAAAGTAGGTTTAAATCATACACATACACAATGCATCCGTTTCAAACCCAGCAAATCAAAATAAATATATCTCTACAATTCCTATAAACCATGGTGCACTACCTAGTCCAGGCTTTCTCAACCTCGGCCCTCCAAATGTTTTGAGACTACAATTCCCATAATCCCTGACCACTGGTCCTGCTAGCTAGGGATCATGGGAGCTGTAGGCCAAAAACATCTGGGGGCTGAGTCTGAGGAAGCCTGACCTAGAAACTTAGCAAAAAAAATCATTATGTGGTCTATATTCCCTAAATTTAATATGTCAATCTTTCCATATTAACAACAAATCATAACTGATTTAATTACTCCTAAAACGCAATATCTAAAATCCAGTATGCACTTTTTTGAGAGCAGGTCCTATTGAGCATAATTCACTTTTTTTTTCCTGAGAAAGTTCCTCATGGGGCAAGATGTTTGACAGTGGAACAGATTGATGCAAGAAGTGGTATAGGGGGCATTTAAAGAAGCAGGTGGCTGGCCAGCTCTTGGATGCTGTAGCACATGGGAAACCTGTCCCAGAGGTCAAATGTGGCCCCTGAAGCTTCTTTTGGCCCTCAGGACTCTACTTACACCTCTTCCCAGCCCTACTTCATACTTTCATTGAATGCTTTTTCCCAGCTGAAATGTGTCCTTGACCTCTGCTAATAACTTTTGTTTGCCTGGATGGAAGATAGGTAAATGAGTTTGTGCAGAAATTTGACTACTGTACAAAAGTAAAATTTAACATTTGTTGCCCCTGGAAGGCTGATCTCACTTTTGCCTCTGGAAGGCTGCCCAGAAGGAAATGTAGCCATCGGGTGGACAAAGGTTTCTGACTCCAGCTGCAGTAGAAGGTTTCCTCCATCAAGTCTCACCTTCCCTGAGATCAGTGCTTGCCTCTCAACAGCCGCAACACAAATCTATTTTGTGTCTTGGCTCAAGTAGTTTACTATTTAAAATTAATGATCTAATTTCCTATAAAAATGTAAACATCACAGGAGACACATATCAACTCAATTACCACAGACGGAAATAATTAGAAACACAGACACGGCGTATTAAAGTCAGATACTTAGAACAGAGCTTCATTTAGAAGCCAAGCAAGCCTCTTTGTTGATGACACTATGTTTGCTATGTTGTTAATTTAGAATCCTGTTATGCCTTGTTGAAAATGAATGAACACATTAATTAAACACACATTTAATTGGCGTACTTGGTAGTTAAATAGGAGGGGAAACAGTATAGAAATGAAGTACCTTATCGTTGAAGAAGATGTAGCAGCCCCTTGCTTTGCCGACTCCTATTCCTTGCGGGGGGCTTGCTAATCAGAAGGTTGGTGGTTCGAATCCCCGCAACGGGGTGAGCTCCCATTGCTCGGTCCCAGCTCCTGCCAACCTAGCAGTTCGAAAGCACGTCAAAGTACAAGTAGATAAATAGGTACTGCTCCGGCGGGAAGGTAAATGGTGTTTCTGTGCGCTGCTCTGGTTCGCCAGAAGTGGCTTAGTCATGCTGGCCACATGACCCGGAAGCTGTACGCCGGCTCCCTCGGGCAGTAAAGAGAGATGAGCGCTGCAACTCCAGAGTCGTCCGCGACTGGACCTAACGGTCAGGGGTCCCTTTACCTTTACCTTTATTCTTTCCCCCAGCTCCTTGCAGATCCCAATGAATTCTCCTTGGGGTACAGTGGAACCTTGGTTTTCGAACGTAATCCATTCAAAAAGACTGTTCAACTTCTGAAACATTTGAAAACTGAAGGCGGAAGCCTCGATTCAATACAGAAACTCAAAACGGAAACCTTGTTGGATGTTTGGGCTCCATAAAACATTTGAAAACTGAAGCGTTTACTTCTGGGTTTTCGGCGTTTGGGAGCCAAAACATTTGAAAACGAGGCCGTTCGAAAACCAAGGTTTGGCTTATATGCAGCTCCCAGTCGTTACAGAAGGGATGACATAGGCAAAATTCTCCATGGACTGTACCCACCAGATATCAAACTGCAGACACATTGCCATCTATTACAGCCTTCAGGTATCTTGTAACTTATCTTCCCATAGATCAGGAATGGCCAAACTTGGCCCTCCACCTGTTTTGGGACTACAGTTCCCATCACCCCCAACCACTGGTCCTGTCAGCTAGGGACGATGGGAATTGTAGTCCCAAAACAGCTGGAGGGCCAAGTTTGGCCCTGCCTGCCATAGATGCTGTGTTGTGCTCACACAACCTGAACTTTAAGCCTTTAAGTCTTAGTGAACTACTTTCAAATTTGAGCAGGCTGTCTGCTCCATCTTCAACAGCAGTGGAAGTGAGCCCTTTCGGGGGTGAAGTCAAAACTGTTGGAGAGTTACAGCACCTTCTGTGGTTGAAGAGACTGATGCAGGAGAGAGATGTTTTATTGCAGCTGGGGCAGGTGAAATGCACCCTGGTCTTCTCTCTGCGCTTCTCCCAGCTGTCACGACACCTACCACAAATAAGTTGAATCAGCGCTTCCCATTTAAAATTTGACATTCCTGGTTATTACATTAAAAGTAGTTCTGGGTCAAATATCATCTACCCCACCCATTTCACAGTGTTGTTTGCCCACTGATAAAGTGGGGATTTTCAGTTGGCAAATTTTAATAATTTTTAGCATAGATGGATGTTTCTAGCTAAAGCTCATGGCCGCTTCTTGATGTGGGATCAGAACTATTATTATTATTATTATTATTATTATTATTATTATTATATCAATTAATTACAGTAATTAAGTTTTCTTTTGTCAAAAAAGTAAAAACCCTCTGCTGCCTTGTCAGTAATATAAAACTACCTCCCCCCCCCCCCCAGCCTCAAGATTTAGATCTCAACCTCCTGAAGATTTTGTTACCTATTTTCTTGGTGGTGTGTATTTTCTACCTCCTCCACAAAAAACATCCACTGAAAATTGTGGCCTGAATACTTCAGCAGAACTCGTTAAAACACAAACACATGTTTCTCTACCATTCTAAATGTGTGTCCTTTGTGCATAACGTCAGTAGGCAAAGGAAATAACAGTATTCTGTTGGTGTATTTTAAAAGCCACACCGGATCATAGAATTGTAGAGTTGGAAGAGACCATGAGGGTCATCTAGTTCAACCCCCTGCTTTTGTCCTGACTCGAACCCACAGCCTTGACATTAAGAGTCTCTACCAACTACCGATCTTTTCAGGAAAGTGCTATGGTTGAGCAGCTGAAGAACGGCGACTGTTGCTGGCGGCCTTTTCCTCTTAGTTCATGGGTAGATTTATGGGAGCATTCGACTTACTACTACTATTGCACTTTAACAAAGGTTCCTCCTCCTCCAGCTGAAATGCAACCTGCAGCTTTTAATTAGAAATTACAAAAAAAAAAAAAAAAAAATTGGTTGCAACAGATCCCAGGTGCAATCTCTAGCATATCCACCTACCTTTCTAAAATGCTAACTAGTTCCTGTGGGTTAAACTGAAGTCTGGGCCGTCTTAAGCATCTCTGGCACCGTGGTGCAAAGATCCCTCTGGCGCCCTCCGTTTCCCAGAGTTGTCCACCTTTGCCCAAGCCCCTGCAGGGACCGCTCTCCTCCCACGGAGGCTTGGGAAAGAAGCTGAACATCCGCCAGCCATATGGTTGACTGGGCGCAGCTGGCGGGCGTCCAGGGAAAGGGGAGGCCGCCGGCAAAGCCGCGCAGCTCCTCCACTCACTGGGCGCCCCTGAGAGGCCGGTGCCCTGGCGCAATGCACCACTAAGCGCAATGGGAAGGACGGCCCTGACTGAAGTAGATGGACCCATAGTCTTGACACGGTGAAAGGCCGCTTCCTATGTTCTTTCTTGGATAAATTGGGGAATACTGATAGCGTTTGTACTGTTAGTTTTGTGAACTCATAATAATAATAATAATAATAATAATAATAATAATAATAATAATAGTAATAATATATTATTTATACCCTGCCCATCTGGCTGGGCTTCCCCAGCCACTCTGGGCGGCTTCCAAAAAAATATTAAAATACTGCAATACATCAAACATTAAAAGCTTCCCTAAACAGGGCTGCCTTCAGATGTCTTCTAAAAGTCTGGTGTGGTTGTTCTCTTTGAGATCTGATGGGAGGGCGTTCCAAAGGGTGGGCGCCACTACCAAGAAGGCCCTCTGCCTGGTTCCCTGTAACTTGGCTTCTCGCAGTGAGGGAATCGCCAGAAGGCCCTCGGCGCTGGACCTCAGTGTCCGGGTAGAACGATGGGGGTGGAGACGCTCCTTCAGATATTCTGGACCGAGGCCATTTAGGGCTTTAAAGGTCAGCACCAACACTTTGAATTGTGCTCGGAAACATACTGGGAGCCTGTGTAGGTCTTTCAAGACCAGTCTTATATGGTCTCGGCAGCCGCTCCCGGTCACCAGTCTAGCTGCCGCGTTCTGGATTAGTTGTAGTTTCCGGGTCACCTTCAAAGGTAGCCCCACGTAGAGTGCATTGCAGTAGTCCAAGCGGGAGATAACCAGAGCATGCACCACTCTGGCGAGGCAGTCCACAGGCAGATAGGGTCTCAGCCTGCGTTCCAGATGGAGCTAGTAAACAGCTCCCCTGGACACAGATTTCACCTGTGCCTCCATGGACAGCTGTGAGTCCAAAATGACTCCCAGGCTGCACACCTGGTCCTTCAGGGGCACAGTTACCCCATTCAGGACCAGGGAATCCTCCACACCTGCCCGCCTCCTGTCCCCCCAAAACAGTACTTCTGTCTTGTCAGGATTCAACCTCAATCTGTTAGCCGCCATCCATCCTCCAACCGCCTCCAGACACTCACACTCATATTTCTATTGCCCATTTCTGTGGACTGGCTTTAACAGGCCAATCTATTAGAAGTGCTTGCCTAACTTTACGGATTTTCAGTTATTGGAATAGTTTGCTGTTTTACCAATAGATATCGTATGGTGCACGTTTTACACCCTTGATGTGCAATTGTTTACTTCTAAGTAAGACAGGTTTCTGTTAGCGGGGATACAGGGCTTGGTTAAGAGGGGCAAGACTTTTGTTGGGGGTGGGCAGAACCGACATGATTGGTCAGTTAGTTAAGTAATTCTATTGTTTTTTATTGATCGGAGGGGGGCAGCTGCCCCCCTGCCCCCTTGGCTATGTCCGTGTACATCCCAGTGAGTTCAGTGAGGTTTGCTTCCCAGCCTTGCACACTTAATCATTCGCTGCTAAAACAAGAAGCTGAGGAGCGGAGCGATCACAACACGGAGTGTTTCCCAGCCTTCCTTTTATGGAATGTGGCTGAGCGAGTGTGTGATGCTTTGTTCTGTGAGCTGCGGAGGGGACAAAAATAGCATGTAATCGAGAACTAGAGAAACAGATCAGAAGTTCAGACTGGGATTGGTTTCCCTCCACTAACGTTTATGGGCTGGGCGATTTCCAAAAGCACTTGCAGTTTGTTAGCTATCAATCATCCCTTTGCATTCCCTCTTTAAAAGTGCTCCAGAACAGATTGCAGAATTTTTTGAAACGTGGAGATGATTCGTCAAAAAGGAAAAGAAGAAACTTCAGAAATTAGCAGCCTGATTAGCTGTATAAAATATGCCCACTTTTCAAAAAAAAAGCCTCCTGTTACATGCATAAAAAACCCTGGAATTGCTGTTGTAACTCTAATTTGTATGTAATCGCTCTCTTAATATTTGCAGTTGGACAAAGTCTGCATATCAAACACTGCGGAACAGTTTTAATTCTTGTTTCAGTTCCCAAACTTGAAGCATGTTTCAAAACATGGGTTGTGAGCCACCCAGAATCAAGAAGTTCTAAGTCTTGTTCATAGAAATTAGCAATGCAAACCTATACACAAGTCTGCCCAGAATAGAACCTGTACCCATTTATAATCTCCCGTTTTTGATGAAAACCTTGGATGTAAACCCTGCAGGATTTTCATGGGGTCACACAACGAACTACTCCCTCTCTAAACATGCTAGCATGCAACAGACTTCTTTTTTGAGTGGGGAGGGTCATAGTTAAAATGTGATGGTGGGCTGTAGAAATGATAATAAAACATAGAATCATAGAATCATAGAATTGGAAGAGACCACAAGGGCCATCAAGTCCAACCCCCTGCCAAGCAGGAAACACCATCAGAGCACTCCTGACATATGGTTGTCAAGCCTCTGCTTAAAGACCTCCAAAGAAGGAGACTCCACCACACTCCTTGGCAGCAAACAAGGCCATACTTCGTGTGTATCTTGAGATAACCAGATTGGAGAGCAATATAAACCTAAAATCCGCTCAGGTTGTGTGTGTGTGTGTGTTACCATGTATGCTATGGGATTTTGTAACAATGGCCAAGCATCTGCACCTAGCTGTCTGCACAATCTTGACATCACAGAGGTTGACCGGTGATGATGTCACAGATGGACCATGGTGGAGGAGCTTGGACTTGGGTGTGCTGAAGGACAAGAGCAGAGTAGGGCATGGACTTTGAACCAGGAGCCTAGGGAAAAGGTAGGCAAAGGAAAAAGGAGGTCTTATGGTGGGAGGGCCATAAAGTTGGCATCCTATATATGTACTGCATTCTGAGCAATAATTAAGTGGCTGTGTGGCAGTTGATTAAAGGTGACAGGACAGCAATTTCTGTTAATGAGTATTTCTTTTTTAAAAAGGTGGCATTTATAAAACCATGTAACATGATAAGGCTGCTTCTGTTTCAGGCTCTATGTGAAGTGCAAGGCTATTTTTGTTCCGTTAGCAGCTGTTTGGTAGAACTAAATATGAGAGACTGATTTCCTGTAGGGAATAATCCAACACTTGCCTTTTTAGTGCTGCGGTGGAAGAAAGTTGTTCCAAAGTACCCTGGCAATGCTGAGTCCCAGTCAAACACTGAATAAAGACAGGTTGGATGATGGGGTTTTTAAAAAATGTACATAAAGGCTGAACCCAGTTTATGAGCTGTCAAGGTAGTTAACCCTTACGGTCAGTTCAAACAGTCCTTGTAGATCTCTTTATGTTAGCTAAGGGATGAGGAACAGCAAGTCATTCTCTTCTCCAGCGAGCTTCTCTGTTGCTGAGTGTAGGGGCGTTCAGAACTTGTTTGAGGAATACTGTTGCTGGTTCCTTTTGCCTCTTCTGTAACTGAGAAACTCCACTGAAAGTTAAAAGTCAAAATTCCTATGGAGATGGTGTAGGAATTCCAAGGCTATGTTAGAAACTGAAATATGAAAACTAGGAGCTAAATGGCACCTTAAACCTAGGTAATTGGCGCAACAACGGAATGTCTTGGCGCACTTTTTTAATAACAAGAAAACAAAGCTGAAAATGAATGAACTGCAGCTAAAATATTATGTTCATTTTTCACATGGTCTAGTCCAGGCTTGTCCAAAGTCCGTTTTGGGGGCCTAATGCGGCCCGTCGGTTGATATAATCTGGCTCCCATGGCAGTATATGTCCTGGGGTAAAATCCTAAAAAAAGCTCAACAACGTAGGTCGGCCTTCACACACGTTCACTTCATCAAATCTGGCCCTCTTTGAAAAAGTTTGGGCACCCCTGGAGTCCCTCCCCTGCCCACCCCCCTAAGATTCTTAAGAGGGTCCCTTCTAAAAAAAAAAAAGAAAAAGAGGGTTCCTTCTCCAGTCTTCAGAGAGTAGCTGAAAGTGGGGAGGCAGAAAAAGGTCCTCCTTTCCTTCCACTGCAGTTTTAATCTGAAATCTTAGTCACAGCACTGCGCCCAGAGCTGAGAAGCTGCCCGCCCTGTCACAAAATGTGCCTAGAACAATGGGAGTTTTGAACACACTTACAAGGAGATAATACATGTGAAGCAGTTAGAACGCTCTTCAAGGCCAAAATAATGTGGTGAGTTGCAAACATTTATATCCAGTTTAGGTCAGGCTAATCTTCCTGTGCTGGTTTTCTTGCCTGACTTGGCAGTTGCAGTGACCTTTCTCCTGCAGTGCCAGCGCAACTGGCATTTAAGTTGCAGGTGCTACTTCTTTGGTCATCAAAGGGGCTGTGTTGGTCCACCCCAGGGGTCAGCAAACCTTTTCAGCAGGGGTCCGGTCTACTGTCCCTCAGACCTTATAGGGGGGCCAGACTATATTTTTTGGGGGAAAATGAACAAATTCCTGTGCCCCACAAATAACCCGAAGATGCATTTTAAATACAGTGGTACCTCGGGTTAAGTACTTAATTTGTTCTGGAGGTCTGTTCTTAACCTGAAACTGTTCTTAACCTGAAGCACCACTTTAGCTAATGGGGCCTCCCGCTGCCACAGCGCCGCCACTGCAGAATTTCTGTTCTTAACCTGAAGCAAAGTTCTTAACCTGAAGCATTATTTCTGGGTTAGCGGAGTCTGTAACCTGAAGCGTATGTAACTCGAGGTACCACTGTAAAAGCACACATTCTACTCATGTAAAAACACCAGGCAGGCCCCGCAAATAACCCAGAGATGCATTTTAAATAAAACGGCTCTACTCATGTAAAAACACACTGATTCCTGGACCATCCGCGGGCCGGATTTAGAAGGCAATTGGGCTGCATCCGGCTCCCGGGCCTTAGTTTGCCTACTCATGGTCTACCCTTTGCTGCAATGTTCTTTTTCGGAGGTTTGCGGTGCAGCCTTGCAGTGACCTTTGGCCCCCTGGCCAGGGACAGAAGCCAGAGTATTGCTATGCTTCACCTGCACCCACCTGTGCAGGATTTGTTTGCTTATGGTTAGCGGGACAGAGCAACGACCTGTTTTGCAAATAAGTTGATGTAATGCATGTAAGTTTCGTCTGGAGTATTCTGAAATCTTTCTTTGGAAGAGAAGAGCAGAGGAGAAAAACCTCGGTGGGATTTCTGTGGAGCAAAACGGGAAGAGAGCTGAATCCCAGCCCCAGGCAATCTGGCATCTCCAACAAGCTCAGAGCTGCATAAGTATGTGTGTGTGACATTTAAAACAAATGTGGGATGCAGCTGATCTTGAAGCAATGACTTCCAGACCGCGGAGGATATGGAAAGTTTGATAAAACACCCTTTTGACTATAGGAGGACACTCCGGACTCTGAAATAAAGGGATGCGTCAACCTAAAGCCGAGTTTAAAAAGCTGATTTATACTCTGTGGCTTTGCTTTCCCCTAGTGCCTTCCCCCAATGGCAGTTAGGTGCTTTAAAATAAAATAAAATAGGATGATGTGTGAGACGTATCCAAGTTGGGTCATTGCTACGTACTCGTTAGGTGCTCTGAGGGATGGGGACTTCATTTCCATCCCTTTGTAATTACGAGGGAGATCGTAATTAAAAACGCAGCTCTTGTATGTCCAGCCTTGAACCCTGCCAGCGACTGGAGGGATGTCAGGCAGGCATTCTGGTTGTGCACTAGCCCAGAGCTTACAAATCTGCTCAGCAGATGGGGTGGCTGATCATGTCCTTATACAGGGGTGAGTTGTGGCAAAACCTATCCTTTCAGCTTTATTGTTATTGTGCCTCAGGAAAAGAAACCCGATAGACCAAAGGCCCCTTCAGTTGAACTTTCTGTTCTCTGAGTGGCCAACAGAATGCCTGTGGAAGCAGGACATGAGCACAGTAACACTTTCTCACTCGTGTTCCCCAGAATCACATTGAGAGGCATTTTGCCCCTATTTGTTGTTGTTGTTGTTTAGTCGTGTCCGACTCTTCGTGACCCCCTGGACCAGAGCACACCAGGCACTCCTGTCTTCCACTGCCTCCCGCAGTTTGGTCAAACTCATGCTAGTAGCTTCGAGAACACTGCCCAACCATCTCGTCCTCTGTCGTCCCCTTCTCTTTGTGCCCTCCATCTTTCCCAACATCAGGGTCTTTTCCAGGGAGTCTTCTCTTCTCATGAGGTGGCCAAAGTATTGGAGCCTCAGCTTCAGGATCTGTCCTTCCAGTGAGCACTCAGGGCTGATTTCCTTCAGAATGTATAGGGTTGATTTTCTTGCAGTCCATAGGACTCTCAAGAGTCTCCTCCAGCACCTTAATTCAAAAGCATCAATTCTTCGGCGATCAGCCTTTGCCCCTATTACTGGAGGTAATTGTCTCTTTCTCAAGAGACAATGGAGTGCGCCTCTGGAGGTGACGTCAAATAGCTGCGTTTGCAGCAACTGGGCAATGTGTATGGAGGTCCTGGGCTGCCCAGATGACAAGACCTTGGCCTTTCTGATGTGGTCCAAAGGAAAGCAGAGCAATACGTCTGGCACCAGCTTGGCTGCAGGAGTTGCTGGAAGGAGACGTTCAAGGTACCATCCAACTACCTTAGGGACTCCATTCCAGATTTGTGTAGGGTTTACTCTTTAGCCTTTTATAAATAAATAAATAAAGCAATTTATTATTTACACCCCTCCCATCTGGCTGAGTTTCCCCAGCCACTCTGGGCAGCTCCCAACAGAATATTAAAGACACAGTAAAAAATCAAACATTAAAAACTTCCCCAAACAGGGCTGCCTTCAGATGTCTTTTAAAAATAAGATAGCTGCCTATTTCCTTCACATCTGAAGGGAGGGCGTTCCACAGGGTGGGCGCCACTACCGAGAAGGCCCTCTGTCTGGTTCCCTGTAACCTCACTTCTCGCAATGAGGGAACCGCCAGAAGGCCCTCGGCGCGGGATCTCAGTGTTTTCTTCTCCCAAAGATATCACGCAAGGCAGAGGAGGTTTAGGATCAGCTTTCCTTCCCTTAGGTGGGCCACCTTCCCAGGTTGATGATCCCCAACTTCCCCTCACTTCCCTCTACAGCTCATACAGAAAATGCCTTCTTGGCCATTAAATCCACTCTTGATAGAGCTGTAGTGGGGTGGGGGCAGGGGGGGCGTGGCTCAGGCTCCCTGGCAGCTGAGGAGCAGCAGCAGGCAGGTCAGTCTAGCACAGCCTTTCTCACCCTGTGGGTCCCCAGAGGTTGTTGAACTACAACTCCCATCACCTCTAGCTAGCAAGGCCAGAGCTCAGGGATGAGGGGAGTTGTAGTCCCACAACATCTGGGGACCCACAGGTTGAGAACTGCTGGTCTAGCAGGCAGGTGGATGGAGGCAGTGGGCAAGGAGCATGTTGAAGGTGTGGGCTCCTCTGTGTGGGCTCCACGCACACACCCTGGTGCATGCCCCCACCCCAGCTGCCCAGTCCACTGGGGGGGTGCAACGCTTGCCCTGTCCCAGGTGCCAGCAACTCATGCTGTGCCACTGACTTTTGGTATTATGTACTGCGTCTGTCACAGCCTGCCTTCACATGCAGGTGAAGTCCCTAACACACTGAGGGCTACCCTCACCAGGTTTAACCGGTTAATCAAAGCCGTTCCAAGGCGGTGGCTTCTGTCACATGCTGACAGAAGCTTCTAGCAGCCTCTTGTGAGAGTTTAGTGCAGGGTGGGGTGCAAACTACCCCAGAAGGAGCAGAATGTTTTCCCCACCAGTTGTGGAAGTGGGGAAACACACAAATGGGCCTAGGACAGAGGTAGTCTGTGTTGTGCCCTGCAGGTGTCATTGGACTCCAACTGCCATCTGTAGGACACCATGTTGGGTATACCTGGCTTCGAGGTCGGATGAACTGTGAAGCTAAGAATTTGAGGTGGGGGAGACCATGGGCTGAGAAGTTGAAGAAGAAAAGTGAGAGTTATGGGGGCACAAACCATAAATACTAGGGTAATGGTGGTGCAAGAAGACCCGACTAAAGTAGTTGAGGACTTAGTTTAGATATTCATAGTTTCGCAGTCAGTTCATCTACTGATTCTAGGTTTCTTGTTATATTTTGAAAACAGCAAGCCTAGGCAAAAGCTGTCTTGTGGTTGTTACCCAGGCCGGCGAGCTCATTTGAGAACAACAATAAATAGAGCCTTCAGTCCAGTGGAAAACTCTGCCAATAGAGATTCAGCAGGAGCCTTCTGTGCCATCTGTTAAAGGCCTGATGGAAATATGTTATATTCTGCCAGGCCTGTGCAGGGAATTAAGAATACATCCTTCCACAGTGGTTAATTGATATCGAATTTTGATCTTTTTAGTGTGGTTTTTACCGTACAGTTTAATGTGCTTCTGTTGCAAACCACTTTGATCCATTTTATGAAATAAGCGGCATAAAATATTTTTTAGATATATAAGTAAACAAAAGCATGCTGTTAAAAAATGCAACGCATCCTTTCATCAGATTGAGTGCATTGGTTTACCCTCTGACCTCAAACGGAGAGTCCTTTTAAAAGGACCTTCTGATTTTGGAGGGGAGAGAAATTTTTCCAGCTCTCTCAAATGGTTTATGGTACAGTGGTACTTAAGTCCTTAATTCGTTCCGGAGGTCCGTTCTTAACCTGAAACTGTTCTTAACCTGAAGCACCACTTTAGCTAATGGGGCCTCCTGCTGCCGCCGTGCCACCGGAGCATGATTTCTGTTCTCATCCTGAAGCAAAGTTCTTAACCCGAGGTACTATTTCTGGGTTAGTGGAGTCTGTAACCTGAAGTGTCTCTAACCTGAAGCGTATGTAACCCGAGGTACCACTGTATTCAAATGGGGATTAGAAGTGTTGTCACCATTGCCATCTAAGTCTTATTTTTCACTAAACTCTAAGAAGTTTATCTTGCTTGAACTGTATCATGAGCAAAAGAGAGGTGTGAGAAGTCAGTAGTGGATGTTAGAGATTAATTTCCCCCTATCATCTTTGCAGTCCTCAAACGACTTACAAATATGTATTAAAACACTCTAATGTCTTTAACTGCATTTTTATTGTATTAATTTCCAAGTGCTTTCCCCACTGAACTATTGTTTGGTGCAAATGGCATACAGTCTAATGCATCTGATTGAGTGGCAAATGTTTTCTGGGCATTCTGCCATCCAGCAACTGTTAGAACATGGTTGCTTGGAAAAGACACAGAAAAGAGAATGTTGCACTCACAAGTGTTGCTGACTCTGGTTTGACAGTCATCCCTCTTCCCAAGGATTTCTGGGAATTGTTGTTCCATGTGGAGGGATGCCTCTTTTAAGAGGCAATACCCCTGTATGGGAGAATTCAGAACCCCATCAACCTATAGTTACCAGAATTCTTTAGGCAGCAATATCATTACAATTCCATTTTTATTTTATTTTTAAATGTTATGATATTAGTGAAACGCTGTTGCATTATCAACTGTTTCATTACATACAGTGGTACCTCAGGTTACATACGTTTCAGGTTACATACGCTTCAGGTTACGGACTCGGCTAACCCAGAAATAGTACCTCAGGTTAAGAACTTTGCTTCAGGATGAGAACAGAAATTGTGCTCCAGTGGCGCAGCGGCAGCAGGAGGCCCCATGAGCTAAAGTGGTGCTTCAGGTTAAGAACAGTTTCAGGTTAAGAACGGACCTCCGGAATGAATTAAGTACTTAACCCGAGATACCACTGTATTTAAACATAAAATCTATTTTCTTTCTTTCCTTCTTTCTTTCTTTCTTTCTTTCTTTCTTTCTTTCTTTCTTTCTTTCTTTCTGGATGCAAACAGATCCCTTTATGGAAAACAGTTACATAGCTAAACATGGCCTTAAATACTTGTATGTAATACTTGTATGTATAAATACTTGTATGTATACTACATCTTGTAGAGTAGAAGAAATAATCTCATTACCAATAAACCCTGATCTTATCCAATATTTTCCTTACAGTTGTTGAATTCATTGCAATATATGCTGAATTCCTTCAATTGTTTAAACAAATGGGATTCATCTGGTTCAACTGAAGACACTTAGGTATCTAATGGAAAAACATGGAACGTTTTCTGAAGCCATATCCATATAAAGGTTTGGCATAACTTGGATACCCAAATCTGAGATTCCTGCGTCACAGGGGGCTGGATTCAGTGGCCCTTGAAGTCCCTTCCAACTCTACAATTCTATTACAGTGGTACCTCGGGATGCGAACGGGATCCGTTCCAGAGCCCCGTTCGCAGCCCGAATGGAATGCAAGACGCGATGGCGCGTCTGCGCATCTGCGCATGTCGCGTTTCGCCACTTCTGCACATGTGCATGACGTTATTTTGAGCATCTGCGCATGCGCGAGCGACGAAACCCGCAAGTAACGCGCTTCGTTACTTCCAGGTTGCCACGGAGCGCAACTCAAACGCGCTCAACCCAAAGCGCGTTCAACTTGAGGTATGACTGTATTCTATGATTCTGCTAATGCTGCAAATTCAGTCACATCAATTTGTGCATTTTATACCCGTTGCTTTGTGCCTGTTCCTGGCAAGCACGGCACCAAGCTGCAGAAGGAGCAGCAGAATGGCCTTGCCCTATTATTTGCTTATGTCGAGAAAGTGTTTGTTCTAACTTGCTCAACTAGAATGCCGCGAAGCAATTAGACAGCCTGAAAGCAAGAGTTGTGGCAGTCTGCTATTTCTGCTCCAGTGGTATATCTGCTTCTCAGTTATAGTTAAGTGTAAAGTGTAAAGGGTCAGACAAGTGGGACCTGCAACAAAATGTTTCGGTGTGGAGTTCCTCTGTTCAAGGAAACAGGCAGTCATGCTCTCTTCAATGATATCCCATTGCATCCCTTCCTCTGGTTTTCTTTTCCTTCCCATCAGTAATTCAGCATCCCATGGCCACTGGGCATGCTCAGTGTTCATTGCAACACCTGATCTCAGGTTTAACTCCTTCTTAGAGTCTGTAGGGCAAGGATTAAAATCTCAGGGTGTGGGTCTAGAAGGAACGGAACAGGCTGTTTTTAGCTTGGCTTCATGAGAGCTGTTTTTTTTTATCAGTTTGCTTTGCTATCTACCATGTCCTTTAGGATCCAGCTAGGTTCTGTGCTCCATGTGATTCTAGTTCCCAGGTATCTGTGCCTCCCTCCCCAGAGGAGAAACCCATACCTGCTGCCTTGTGGAACACATTCAGGAGAAGAAAAGGCTAAGCAGCAGGGACGTCTTGCCCATAGAGGCGCGGGGCGCCAGGGCGCCAAGTTCTGGAGGGCATCAGGGAAGAGGCGGAGCCTGGATGCAGTGCCTCCTGGCATCAACTCACTGCCCTCGCCCACCTCCGCCATCCCACGCCCAGAGCCTCCACTTGCCATGGCTATCGCGGCATGGGCACCAGGGAAGAGGCGGAGGCTGGGCACAGTGCCTCCCGGCATCAGCTTGCCGCCTTCGCCCGCCTTACTGAAGCAGCGCTGCGCCCGGAGCTCCGCCTCTTCCCCGCTGGAGGAGCCACCCTCTAGCCACTGCCTGCCCCTCCAGCATCGCAAAGCTGCCGGCAGTGCTGTAAAAAGGTCAGCAACTCTGGGAAAGGGGGGGGGCACCGGAGCGATCTTTGCACCACGGTGCCAGATATACTTAAGACGGCCCTGCTAAGCAGTAAACTCTACACAAATCCGGAGTAGAGTCCCTAAGAAAGTTGGATGACATCTTATATGCCTCCTTCTGGCAACTCCTAAAGCCAAGCTGGTGCCTAATAATAATAATAATAATAATAATTTATTTATTTGTGCCCCACCCATCTGGCTGCGTTTCCCCAGCCACTGTGGGCGGCTTCCAACAAACATTAAATATGCATTAAAATGCCACACATTAAAAACTTCCCTGAACAGGGCTGCCTTCAGATGTCTTCTAAATGTCAGGTAGTTGTTTATCTCTTTGACATCTGGTGGGAGGGCGTTCCACAGGGCGGGCGCCACTACTGAGAAGGCCCTCTGCCTGGTTCCCTGTAGCTTTGCTTCTCGCAGTGAGGGAACCTACAGAAAGCCCTCAGCGCTGGACCTCAGTGTCCGGGCAGAACAATGGGGGTGGAGACGCTCCTTCAGGTGTTCTTCTGCATTCCTTTGGATCACATCAGTGAGGCTGAGAGAGAGGTCTTGTCATCTGGGCAGCCCAGGATCTCCAGACACACTGCGCAGACCTGCACCCTAGGGAAGTCACTTTGGTGCTGGTAACACAACAAGAACAACACAGGAGACAGCGGTTATGAGTTACTGGTCTCTGTAGCCGCAGCGTGGTCTCCAGCCACAGCAGGCACTGTGATTCTCTGGTGGTTTGGCTTCACCCCCAGAGGTTGCACTCCATTGTCTTTCAAAACAAGAATTTAAACCCACCCACCCACCTGACCTATGGCTGAATCCTAAATATATATTAGAGGCATGGACAGTATGTGTGTGGGGGGGGGTCGTATTTATGACCCTGGGACTCGGCCCTGAACCTTGTAGCCTGGGTTTGGGCCATGGCCTCATGAGCTAGCCATTTCAAGTCAATCATCCAACCTATCAGCACCCCAGATTTTAACTGGAGTACTGCCTTGTACCGAATTCTACGGCAAGCCCTACCAAAATAAGCATACGGAAATAGTTTATTTTTCAGCAACAGACTCTGAGGATGGCCTGAGCGTTAACTGACAGCTGTCGGGGTTGTTTCTGCATTTCGCGTTGCGCAACATAATGGTACATTGTCAGATATCTGAGGAGAGCTAGCCCTCGCCTGTTGGATAACAACTGATCAATTGAATAAGTGATCGACTGCAGCACTTTCCAATAAGGGTAATTATATGCTGTCAGCACTCTTTGTGAACAAATAATGAGGAAAGCATTGATTCATTGGTTTGGTGGGGGGAGGGAGCCCTTTTTGAGAAGCGCCTGTGTGCAAATCCTGAGAACTTGCTTCATGGCTCACTTCACAGCCAGTTCATATTATCATGTTTCAGGTCTCTGGGAGCCCAGACAGTCTGAACAAAAGAAATTACTTCATTTCTTGCGATAAGTTATTGAAACCTAGAAGAGGAATGACAGAAATAATTATGTGCTGGTGATATGTTTTGCATTCAAGTGGTTTGTGTGAGGTTTTGTAGTGTAGGTACAGTACTGGTTTTGCTAGACTGTGGTGGAAGCACACAGGGAGAAGCAGAGAGGTCTCACTCCAGAGATCTTCCTCCCTGGCACCTTGAATGCTTTTTGCAATAGCGTCCCAAGGGCCTAGGAGCAAAGAGGCCCTAGTACAGGCATAGGCAAACTCTGTCCTCCAGATGTTTTGGGACTACAACTCCCATGATCCCTAGCTAACCAGACCAGTGGTCAGGGATGATGGGAATTGTAGTCCCAAAACATCTGGAGGGCTGAGTTTGCCTATTACTGCCCTAGTACGTACAAAGGCACTTTGCGGTGGAAATTGCACCACTTGGTCATGGCAGTGAAAATCTGTTGTGAAGTTGCGCGTTGACGGCATCCTTTCAAAATGATTATCTTCATCATCTCTTTTATGTGCTAGTCATCTGTCTGCATTTATCTACCTGTCAGAGAAAGGGAGAGAACACTTGACAACTTTATTCATCCGATTGCATGTAGGCCATGGTATTTTGCTTTAATCAGACCACCATTTAAAGTCAGAAACTATTTTTTCTCTGCTGAGTATAAATTGTGTCTCCCCTGGAGTAGTCAGGGAGAAAACGTGAAGGCTTCAAATAGCACACACACACACACACACACACACACACGGTCAGATTAGATCAAACCCTATGAATTTGTAACAGGCGAAGCCGCATAACCTCAGCAGACATGCAGAAGAGCGGCATTAATGTACTAATGGGCACTGTGCCTGTGGCTGATCCCCCTCACAAAATGATATATTTTGCTGGGTCTGGGAGTAAAAAGGAAAGTGCATTGTCTTGCCAATAGATTTATTATTGGCTTTTGTAGACAAAAACAAAGCTCAGACGAAAGCCTTGTTTTGGCGTCGCTCCAAGGTATTTTTTCTTGCTCTTGCTGGACACCAGTTAAATTTGTCTGACATTCAATGAAAGAATGGCATGCTGCAATAATTAATTTTATATGCCTCCTGAAAAACGTCCAGACATTTACTTTGTTCTGTGTTTTCACCCTCTGCACCAAGCAGTTGACTTTTGTTAGTGATACACAGTACAGGATGCACTCAGTGATGAATCAGATGGGGAGTGACTGGGGATGTTGTTGCACCGGCAGCTGCTCAAATGCACAAGTTCTTTGCACTTCCAGCTGTTGCAGTGCTGTTATAGTGCGCAAAGGAGAACGTGTAGAGAAAAGTTCATGAGCCACAGAAGCACATCTAGTTTTCAGATCCTTCCAGCGCAAGTTGCTCTTTGGACATGACAGAAGCAGTACGACAACCCAGAAGTGAGACATGTGTAAATCAAACAGCCACTGATTTAAATCAAGCGTGCCACCAGCAGTTCCTCTAACCTCTAGCTCTCCTTGCACAAGCTGAGCATCAGACAGTGAACATGCATTATGGCCTGCCATGCACGCACATGGTGAAAAGAAAAAGGGTTATCGTGCTCCTGGCGAGCTGACACACAGGGCTATGTTTGGCTTGATGCATCACAACTTGCACACATCTGCGTTAGAAAAGAAGCTCCAGGTAAAAACAAATACAGTGGTACCTCAGGTTAAATACTTAATTCATTCTGGAGGTCCGTCCTTAACCTGAAACTGTTCTTAACCTGAAGCACCACTTTAGCTAATGGGGCCTCCTGCTGCCGCCGCACCACTGGAGCACAATTTCTGTTCTCATCCTGAAGCAAAGTTCTTAACCTGAAGCACTATTTCTGGGTTAGCGGAGTCTGTAACCTGAAGCGTATGTAACCTGAAGCATATGTAACCTGAAGCGTATGTAACCTGAAGCGTATGTAACACAAGGTACCACTGTACATTGCTAAATCCACGACAATACACTTCTGTGAAAAAGATGCCAGGTAAAAACAAATGCATTGCTAAATACAGTTTAGTGAAAATGATGCTATTGTTAACTGAGATAGCTCAGCTGGTGGAGCCTGAAATTCTTAATCTCAGGATTGTACGTTTGAGCCTCACATTGGGCAAAAGATTCTTGCAATGCAGGGGATTGGACCAAATGACCCTCACAGCCCCTTCCAAATCTATGATACTATAGAAGTCACAGAGTATTCAGTGTGTGTTACTTTTCTCAATAATTTATCTGAATCATAGAATCGTAGAATGTTCGCTTTTGCCTGAACAAAAGGAGAAAATGTTAGTGAACTTTAACTGATGCCACCTTTGGATTTTTTTAAAAAGTAGCACTACTAGCCAAAGGGTCTAAACCACAGAGCCTAGGGCTTGCCGATCAGAAGGTCGGTGGTTCGAATCCCCATGACGGGGTGAGCTCCCGTTGCTCGGTCCCTGCTCCTGCCAACCTAGCAGTTCGAAAGCACGTCAAAGTGCAAGTAGATAAATAGGTACCACTCCAGTGGGAAGGTAAATGGCGTTTCCGTGCGCTGCTCTGGTTCTCCAGAAGCGGCTTAGTCCTGCTGGCCACATGACCCGGAAGCTGTACGCCGGCTCCCTCAGCCAATAAAGCGAGATGAGCGCCGCAACCCCAGAGTCGGTCACAACTGGACCTAATGGTCAGGGGTCTCTTTACCTTTAATGAGGCTAGCACCCTTATGTGGATCCTCCCTATTCCCTGTTTAATTCTGTTTGAGTTCTTATTTGAGAACACTGGGTGAGTCCTGAGGTTTTGCAGCATGGTGTTTGGGTCTTAAATTCAATGGCACTCTTCATTCAGAAGTAAACGGATTATCTGTTGGGTCCGAGAAATAAAATGCATTTGGTCATGACGCTTTAGGTCATCCTTATGTATTACGAGTTGTGGTAGTGTAGCAACAGAGACATACTACCTTGAAACGTGAAATCTGATGTGAAGGTATATAATGCAACAGTCTTGCTGAAGCACTGATGATCCAGGTCTATTCGATGCCTGGGAATCCCATGTACACCATGCTGACTCTTGTGATGAAATTAAAATCTAGTTCTGCATCTCTTCAAAAACACACAGGCAGATAGACCCATCTTTGGACAAACTTTATGCAATTGTATGAGAATGAAGGGAATTTAATTCTAACAAAGGCCAGATGGTGGTATCCTTCCAAGGAATAATTTTGTTCCTATTTAGCACGTGAAGACAATACAATTTTAAAAATAAAACCCAGCAAGTCCCGTCCCACCCCACAAAAAACCCCTATTATCCTTTCAGCTTTCCTGACAAGACTTTAGTTTATCCAGCCAAGAAACATAATGTACTTGTACACACCAGTGAATTGATTCTTGGGCTAGGATAATTAAAGTGTGTGTTTGGGTCCGTGATTACAAGAGACATTCCTTTTTGCAATGTTTTGTGCTGGGAGTTTGTCGGCTCCGTAAGGAATAAGAAGTTGTGAGAACTGTGAGAGGGGTAAATGGGCCACACATTCGCTCTCCAGCGCCAAGGACAGAATATTGCTTTGGAGGTTTACAAACAACTGCTGAGGCGTCTCTTTCATATTGGCTGAAACTATTTGGATCCCAGCAAATGTCCGTTATGTTTCGCTTCTTTCAAAGAAGATAACCAAAAGCATTTGCTTCCAAAGCATGCCTTTTCTGCTTATGCAGCACATATGGGGAACAAACCAGTGGGAAGACCTCCAATGGCCCCTCGCAGAAGCGAATAAGCTCCACTGGGGCCCATTCAAGAGGCTTTGCTGCTGGATTGCACCCTTTGCTGTTGCATTCAGCTCTGTTGCATTTTACTTATTTGGATTTTGTTGACCCCAGTAGAACAACGACCCTCCCATTTTCTTTCTTTCTGAGAAGTCTTTCCAATGCGCCCATATGCTATCCTTGTGGAAGCTGTGTATGTAGACGTCTAGTTCTCCTATTCAAAAGTGAGAAAAGGAATTTTGGACACTCATGGTGACTATGATCCTACAATGTTTTAACCATCTGGCATACCTGCCCTTTGCGAGTATATTGTTGGGTCTAGGTTCAAAATCAACCATCAAACTCACTGGGCAACCTTGGACTGGTCAACCTTGGCTCCAGATAAACTGTGTATTTGTTTGTTACTTGGGGTTTCTTGGGGAAGACAAATCATGAAGCTGGGCTCCTACATAATGCTAAGCCAAACTATGGCTTGGCTGCAGGTAGTGTGGCAGCAGCAGGACTCAGGAAAGAACAAAGTAGGCACAGTTTTATCTCTGGCCATCAGCATGCTTCAATGTTCACGTTAAACCATAGTTTGGCTTTCCATTGCGGCCATTTTATAAATTAATGTTTCATTTATTGATTGATGTTTAGTTACCCCCTCCCAGTTAAATGGTGGGACTGATAGCAAGCAAATACACCAGGAATCAGGATTACTGAAGAATCTACCCTTAGCAAGGTGTATAGATGCTCCAGCTCCTTCCTTCCATTCTAGCCATGTCAACAGGGGCAGTGAGATGAGATCACATAACAACCGTCCTAAAAGATCTGCTTCCTGGTTCCCTGTGTGCTATTGGGCTTGGCTCAAGGTGATAGTGATGGTTTACTAAGCTCTGTATTTGCAGGAACAGCTATTCCAGTAGCCAATTTGATTCCTAAGATTGACTGAGCAGGGAGCAGGGCTCTGTTCACAGTCCCTGCCGGCATTCAGAGTGAAGAGACTTGCAGAAGTGTCTTCTCCAACGCCGGAATGATTTCCTGTTTGAGGTGTATCCATCTCCTGAACTGTTTGGTTTCAGACTCCAACTGAAAACATCATTATTTGCACCAAGATTTCACAGTCTGATAAATAAAGGGGGTGGTACTCATCAACAGGGACGCGGGTGGCGCTGTGGGTTAAACCAAAGAGCCTAGGACTTGCCGATCAGAAGGTCGGCGGTTCGAATCCCCGTGACGGGGTGAGCCCCCGTTGCTCGGTCCCTGCTGCTGCCAACCTAGCAGTTCGAAAGCACGTCAAAGTGCAAGTAGATAAATAGGTACCGCTCCGACGGGAAGGCAAACAGCGTTTCCATGTGCTGCTCTGGTTCGCCAGAGGCGGCTTAGTCATGCTGGCCACATGACCCGGAAGCTGTATGCCAGCTCCCTCGGCCAATAAAGCGAGATGAGCTTTATTAGGTCACGACTGGACCTAATGGTCAGGGGTCCCTTTACCTTTACTCATCAACAATGCATGTATTTCTATTTTAATTGATCTTGTACAATTCTTTGTAGTGTTTGTATGTTTTTAGTGCTGCTCTATTGTGCCTTGATCATATGCTTGATGTACGTTGCATTACTGAGGAATATTGATTAAAAAAAACCTCACAGATAATTCCATGCAGCTCCCTAGAGTCATGAGAACTGAATTTTACATCAAACTTCCACTAAACTTTTTTCTTTTCTTTTGTCTTTTCTTTAGAAAAACTCTACAATTCAAATGGACGGGAGCTGAGGCGGGCCCTCTTCTCCCTGAAGCAAATATTTCAAGTAAGTGAGCCTTTGTTCAGGTTCTTTTTGTCTGCCCTCCAAGCTGGTTTCCATAAGATTACATAGGTACAGCCTTGTTTAACAGGAAGCTAGAAGATATCGGAAGCAGTTATGGGTAGGCAAGCACATTATTTACCCATTTTGAGTGTTTCCTCAGGTCCTTGACTTCGTTTTGTCTGGAAGGGTAGATGAAGCAAAATACCTTTTGCACCCCCATCCACTTTTGCACTCACCACCCATGGTGGAAAAAAGAGAATCCCAATGGCACTATAAATACTCCCCCTCTCTTAAAAGGAAGGTTTCTTTCTTGCTTCCTGAAATACTAGTGGTGACAGCAGTATCCTTTGTTCTGTGTGCTCCCCCCTTCAATGTCAGGGGTTGAAAGGGGGAGGGTGCAAAACAGCAAGCAGAGTGGGGGGGGGGTCACCAGCCATTTATTGTGGCTTGAGCACCCCTCCTCCCTTTCATTTTTGCAGTCCTGGGCAGGTAGCAAAAGGATAAATAAATCCTATGCATTTTCTGTTGGGCTGAAATTTTCAATGCTGGGTTTAGTTAATAAATAGGTGATGCAGAAGAGACCACTCTTCCATACACTGATCTAAGTTATGTTTTTTATACATATTTCTGTAAGAGTTTTTTTCCAAAAAACCTTGATCAATTATGTATCATGTCGTGCAAATATTAGGCAACAGATTGTGAGCAAAATTGGGTATAAAATCTCTCTCTCAGTTTCTCTCTCTCTCTGCATACATACACACACACACACACACACACACACACACACATTCATACGCGCACACACTCATATACACACAGCATTATGTTATGAATCCATTAATCATTGCTAACAATTGTGCTTTTCAAAGCTTTTAGAACATCTCTTTTTCAGTCTGTTGAAAAGATTAACTTGAAGGTGTTCAGAGTCATAGAATCTTATCAGCGAGAGAAATAAAATGTCACACACTTCACTCCTAAAGAGTCATCAATCATCCTTAGGAGAGGAGAAGGAGTATTCCCCAATTGCTTCATTGATCTGAGGAAGGAGGTGTGGCACATAGAACACCCTGGTTCATGAAAAGAATGATGGATGACTCCTCAGGGACTGGAGTAGATGAATTTGATTTAGGGGCTTCATTTGTAGCTTGCCAGAGCTTTCTGTATTCAGCTACGAGAAGAAGAGAATACCCTCTGTTTGATGACTTAAATCTTTTCTAGTAAATTGCTTGGGTTCTGTCACAAAGAAGAGAAAACATTTTATTCCCCCCAACTTCTATGTTACAAACTAGTACTTTGAATTTTTTTTCATCCTTCTTATTTTCTGTTGACAAAATTCCTTTCACATACACAGTGGAACCTCGGGTTGCGGACATAATCTGTGATGAAGGCGTGTCCGCAACCCACAGCGCTTGCATCCTGAAGTGCCGCGATTTGGCCTTCTGCGCATGCGCAAAGCGCGATTTAGTGTTTCTGCGCATGCGCGAGCAGCGAAACCCAGAAGTAAGCCGTTCCGGTACTTCGGGGTTTCCCGCGGTCCGCAACCCGAAAACACGTAACCTGAAGTGTCCGTAACATGAGGTAGGACTGTACATGCCAAAATAAGTTTACGATTGTGGTCATTGATTTAAATTATCCATTGGGACATTGTATCACACATGATAAACCACTGGTGAACAGCAGTGGACTTCTCATGGTGTGGAAAGAAGAAGCCTTTGATGGCTTGCTTTTGAGGAGAAGGATGGACCTACCAAGACCTACCTCCTCACCTAGTTAGACCCACCACCTCCTGAAGGGGAGAACTTCCCCCAAAGGTACCACCACGCAAAGGGGTACACATGCCCTGTTTTCACTTTAACTGGGGAGAGGGGCCATGATTGATGAACAGGAGTAATCTTGCCTCTGGAATTGGTGACTGTTCAGGTGAACATTCTTAACATCTCCTTTCAGGCATTCACACTCTGTGTGCACAAGTCAGGAGTGGGGCGAGTGGGGCTGGTGCATGCAGGAACATTCTAAGTAGGACTGGCGTCTGTGGCCTCTACACAGTTTGTGCCCACATGTGTGCAGCTGCAGTCTTGGACTTGCCTAGGGCTGAGCGTCCGTTGCTCTGTCCCAGCTCCTGCCAACCTAGCTGTTCAAAAGCACACCAGTGCAAGTAGATAAATAGGTACTGCTGCGGCAGGAAGGTAAATGGTGTTTCCGTACGCTCTGGTTTCCGTCACGGTGTTCAATTGCGCCAGAAGCGTTTTAGTCATGCTGGCCACATAACCTGGAAAGGTGTCTGTGGACAAGCGCTGGCTCCCTTGGTCTGAAAAGTGAGATGAGCACTGCACTCCATAGTCACCTTTGACTGGACTTAACCATCCAGGGATCCTTTACCTTACCTTTACCTTCCTTACAATGGTGTTTGTAAAAGTCAGTTATTGTTAGGGTTGCGGCCTCATTTGGCAGTCTTAGCAGCTATTCTTGAATGTGAAACTAAAACGACCACTGACAATAATTTAAAACAGAAAATCAGCTGGAATTTCTATGATGCCCAAGTATTAAATGTCATTGTTGTTCTGTAGCAATACTAGTTTTGCCTGGCTGCGGTTCCCTTCCATTAAGTGCTGTTACGTAGATGTATTATTTGTTGCAGCTGAATAGAGCTTTTGATTTTAAGAACTCTTAGAGCACAATCCACGTTACATACTGTGGATCTTAGTTAGGTTTATTAAAAAAAAAAAGTTAAACATGCTTAATTCTCCTTATTTAAATTAGTGGAACTTCAAAGTGCTTATCTGGCTGGATTGCATACTTAGTTTCCAGTTTAGTTTTATTATTCAAATATTCTTGAATGTGATCCACAGTTTGACTTTACAATTTTCATGTGAGGCTGTTTTCTCTTATTTGCTTGGTTATTGAAGTTGATTACATGCATACGTAAATAATTTTATTTGTATGCCGCCTTTCCATAGTTAAAACAATGCTCAGGGCAGCTTACAACATGGAAAAAAACACATAATACAAAACTTACTTACTTATTCAAACCTTTATTAGGCATTATACAAATAAAACGATAAAAGAAAAAGTAACATATAAAAGCCTTGAGATATATACAGAAAGGCAGCAGTTGGCTACATACATATATATATATATATACATATAAAATCAGTGGTTTTCCTTGTTAACCTGCTCCTTGGAGGACTGCTACCAAAAACTCGGCTACCCCCGCCGTTACCCTTTGGTCAACGTCGGATAGGCAGAATCCCACACATTCACCTTGTTGGGGCTCCAAACCACCCAAAAGAGGGGACAGCACGCGTTGACGGAGCGTACTGTACAATGGGCACTGAAAGAGAATGTGCTCTACCGTGTCCGGGACATTCATAAAACATCTGCAGAATCTCTTGTTTCTAGGGATGTTTTGATATCTTCCCCTGACAAATGCTGAGGGAAAAACATTCAAACGGGCCAGCATAAAAGCCCTACGTTGGGCTGGAATTATTAATTTGGTGACGTAATTGGCTCTGCTATCTAAGATATTTAAATCATAGAATATGGGCGAGCAAACTTTGTTTACAGCTGTCATAATATTTTGCCTCTCGACATCCTTTAGTCTAGTTAGGATATTATGGAAAATGTATTGCTCATTAGAATTGTACAGGGGCTCCAGCTCGATGCCTAAAGATTCAATCTTTTTTTCGAGGTGCTGATACCATCTTGATTTGTAGGAGTCTTTGAGCAAATCAGCGAGCAGACTTGATGGAGGGCAGCGAAAATGGCAGCGTAACCAGTACTTTATTGAGGTGGACCAGGCCCAATATTCCATTGTGTGTATGCCTATTTCTGCACACATTGTTTCATATTTGATCACAGCTGGGAGTCCAAGAATACGTCTCAGAAAGCTGGAGTGAATCTTTTTTAAATCACTATTATATGCTTGGACCCATAGCGGGATTCCATAGAATATCTGGGATTGCACTTTTGTTTGGAATATCTGATTGGCCGCAGGAATAAATTGATTGCCTTTCTGATAATAAAAACGGGCAACTGCTGATGAGGTGCACTTTGCCTGTTTTATGGCATTTGTGCGATGATTTGCCCACCCTAAATTGCTCTGGAATAAGATTCCCAGATACCTATAGATTTTCACTTGTTGGATTTCCTGCCCTCTTATTTTCCATTTCTCTAATTTCCAACCATTCGAGAAGACCAAAATTTTTGTCTTCTCGTAATTTATAGAGAGCTTGTTACATTCGCAGTAGAGGATCAGAGAAGATATAAGACGTTTCAGACCCAAGCTCGTTAATGATAGTAGGACAGCATCGTCTGCGTATAATAACAGAGAAACTGGTTTCTGATTAAGTTTAGGGGCATGTGATTCTATTTTTTGAAGGTGATCTGGCAAGTCTGATAAAAATAAATTAAATAGGAAGGGGGCAAGAATACACCCTTGTTTTACCCCTTTCGAGTTTGGGATGTCTGATGAAAGGTGACCTTTGGTGTTAAGTTTGACTTGACAGATATTGAAAGAGTATAAATTTTTTATTAGGATCAATAAGCGCTGATCAATTTTTAATTCTGCGAGTTTCCTCCACAGCTTTGGGCGGTCAATTGAGTCAAATGCACCACGAAAATCTACAAAAGCAGCAAATATCTTAGATTGCCTTTGAGATCTGTATTTTTCAACCAAATGCATAAGTATAAGGCAGTGGTCTAATGTAGAGCAACCTTTGGAGAAACCTATTTGTTCTTTCCCTGGTAAATTTAGATTTTTCATCCAGGTAAGGAGTTTAGATAAAAGGTGCTTAGCGTAGATTTTCCCTATCACTGATAATAGGCTTATCGGTCTATAATTCCTTGGTTCTTTTGGGTCGCCATTTTTAAAAATTGGGATAATTATTGATCTTAACCATATCTCAGGTATGATCCCATATTTATCTATGAGGGTAAACAATTGAGCTAAGGGTTCTGCCCACCAATCTATATAGGTCTTGAATAATTCTATTGGTAGACCGTCTGGCCCAGGAGATTTCCCCGATTTGAAATTTTTAACTATCTCTCTAATTTCCTCTTCTTCTACCCTTGGCCACTCCTGGAGTTTATTGATTTTATTTTTAGTGGTTTCATTTCCTTTAAGTTCACTGTGTAGATTGTTAAATACAGATGTAAAATATTGGGACCATTTGGATTCTGCAATTGGTGGTAGAGTTAGTTGATTTTCGGCTTTCAATCCTCCGTACACTAGGTTCCAGAACGCTTTGTTGTTTTTACTCTGGATTGAGTCGAGTAATTGTAGCCATTTTTGGGTTGCATA
Organism: Podarcis filfolensis; assembly: GCF_964270895.1. NCBI lineage: Eukaryota > Metazoa > Chordata > Lepidosauria > Squamata > Lacertidae > Podarcis > Podarcis filfolensis. Next base: position 48,768,752 of record NC_139615.1, read on the forward strand.
TTTCTGTTTCTTTTCGGCCAGAATGTAATGATATTTTCTTTTTTCATCAAGATAAGAGGGCTCTAGTTTAGTGCGATTATTTTTAAATGTTTGGCGCAGTTTTCTTTTTAGCTGGAAACATTCATCATCAAACCAAGGGCTAGCGCTATGTTTAAGTACCCAAACTTTAGGTGGAGTACTAAGTTCTACGAACATTTGGAAGATTTCATTATAAATTTTCGGAATATCGCTGTGGGAATTAGTGGTCTTTAAGTTGGATAATACTTGTTTTCTCAGGTTGGCTGTAAGTTTTTGCCCCACTACTGCACTCATTTCCTGGGACCATTTTAATTGGGTCATTTGTTTGTATTGAGAGGGTTCTATAATATTGTGCTTGGTTATTTTGGTTTCATCCTTTAAGTTAATAGACAACAATAATGGCTGATGGTCGCTTTCAGTACGCGTTCCGATTTTGAGGTCCATAATCGAATTTATAATATTATAAGGGACAAGAATATAGTCGATGACACTGCATCCTCGGGGGGAGAAGTATGTAAACTCCCCGCTTCTATCGCCTTTTGTTGAACCGTTCACAATCTGCAAATTAAAGTTGTTACATAATTCAAGTAGGCGTAAGCCTTCGTTGTTTACAACCCTATCTCTGGAGAATCGTCCTATTTTCAGGGCATGTGCGATATCATTGTCAGTATTCCAATTTAGTTTGCTACATAGTTGTTCATTGTTGGTTCCCACTCTGGCATTAAAATCACCTGCTATTATCAATGAGGCATTTGGGTATTTGGCGGTCAAATTTTCTATATAAAAGGTTAGTTGTGACCAATTTTCACTGTTGCTGTTGTTTTTGGATGGGGGGATATAGACATTTACAAGTAGCAAAGTATCTTCTTTTTGGGTTAAAAGTAGGGCTTGTGCAAGTGGCAAGCATTTTTCTAGCTGCTTGATTTCAAACCCTAAGTTGTCTTTGATCATACAACAGAACCCTGCTTTCGGCCGGCCCTTCGTGTTTGTTTTCAATGCGGGTTTCGTGTAGGAGGAGAATCCATTGATTTTAATATCTCTAGTTGACCATGTTTCTTGTAGAAGTATTAATTCAAAATCTTTAAAGAAGTTCATTAGGTCTGGGTCTCCGTCTTTGTTTCCCCACCCTGCAATATTCCGGGACAGCAAGCGTAGAATCCGTTTTTGAGTTGGTGGCTGGTTGACAGCATTTAGTCATTCTAATTCTGTTATTGAGTCCAGCGAGGAATTTTGTCTTGTGCCGATACAGCCATTTGTCGCTACTTTCGGTGGGGAACATAATGGTGGATCTTTTAGATTCTTTTTTAAAGTGCGGGAAATTAGAATTTCCTCCCTTTCTTGATTTTCTTCCTTAGCTGTTCCTTGTTCCTGAGAGATTTCTGTGGTTGGTGGACTATTATGGACAGTAGGATTGTTTTCGGTCTCTACTTCCATTTCTTTGGTCTCATTTGATGTTGAGCTCAATGTGTCAGGTCTGTTGGAGGTCATCTTTTGTTCGGGAATGTTAGAATCCTTTGTAGTACTTAAATAAGGGGTACCTATTTCGTTTGGAGCTAGTAATTGATATCTCAGCCAGGAATTTGTGGTCTCATTACTGGAGTTTTTCCTTGTCATTTCATATTTTAAAGGAGGCTGGATTTGAAGCTCTGCATCTATACATTTAAAAGTTCCATTAGTAGCTCTCTTTTTGACTATGCATTTTGGGGAGAGGGCTGGTAGGTGTGAAGTTTGATTGTGTATTGTTTCTACTGCATTTTGTTGACCTTGTTGGTGAATTTCGATCAATTTGGCCTGTAGTTTCGTCAGTTTACTGAGTATGCTTATTTGTTCTTTATCTGGTAGGTTGGTAAAGTTACTCAGCAGATCTTCTTCTTCTGGGACTGTCCAGTCTGTTGTGTCAAGGGCGAGGCTGTTGATTGATGCTACAATCGCATGGTTTGGGAGCTTGGATTTTTCTTGCGTAATTTCCCGGGTAGCTGGCAGCGGTTTCTCCCGTCTACTGGGTTCTTCCACGGGAGTAGGGCAGATATCGGCTTCTGTTGGAATGGCCTTGTTCATCTTGTTCTGTCTTTTAGATGCAATCAATGGTCTGAGTGATATATCTTCAAAGTGTCGACGTGGAATAATTCCTTTCTGGGCTAAATGAGCCTTTTCCCTTAAGATTTCGGTTGGGATTCTATGGCTACCAAATCTTAGTAGTACTTTTTTGGAATATCCATCGTTAGTGAGCCTCTTGACTGCTTTTAAGTCAATCCTTCCCCCCTCAAGGCCTAGGAGCAGATTTAGATGATGTCTGGCCCAGAAGGATGACTCCCAGTAAGGTAGGGGCCCTCTGTATGGAAAAATGTGGAGAACAATCTCACATGGCCTCAGTATCAAGTTGACTGAGTGAGGGGGGCTTCCTCTGATTTTTGGCTGGTTTAGAGGTATAAATTTGTATTTGTTCTGTTTATCTCCAGGGCTTGTTAAGGATGGCAAAAAGGGAGTGAGTTGCCTCCTTTCATCTGGGTTATCCAGCTTCTTGAAGATGTTTTGTAATTGTTCAAAGATTTTTTGAACTGTTTGAGCAGTCAGTAGGCAGCATTCCTCCAGCAGCTCCACCTTTCTATCAATTAGTACTTGTGCCTCGGTTATGGGAGTAGTAGCCTTGTCCTCGTTTATTCCTAGGGATATCTCTTCAACTGTCTTTCCATGTAAAGAGTTGAGGGAGTTTTTGGGAGGAGATATGTGCTGTTTTTGAGGTAGCAGATACTTATCTAGATTACTCTGTTTGAAACCGGAGGGCTCTGCGTCAGTTTCTGTGTCAAGACACCTGAGTCTTTTGGTTCTTCTCATTGCAGATTCTTCTTAAATCAATGAGATCAGACTTCTAGATAGAGTGATAAAGTATTAAAGTTCTCAGGTCGCAATTTCGTTCAATTTTCATTCCGTCCTAGGTGGGCTGCTGCGAGGAGTTTAAAAACTGGGTCCAATTAGAGCACTCCTTTGCAGTATCCCCCCCCCTTCTTCTCAGTTTGTTAAAGCAACTGAGATGTTTGGGGGTCCACGAAATTGAAGGTGGTGGAAGAAATTTGTGGTTTTATGAATTTGTAGTTTTTAGGGTTAAAAGCCCATTAGAAGTCCTTCAAAATCCTTGGAATAAGTTTGTCACGCGGAGTCAAAGAGAGACTGGGAGGGAGTGCCTTAAAGCCCAGAAGGGAATGTCTGAGAGCCTTTGTTAAAACTTCACTAACTTCATTAAGTCCCGGCACCGAGGAAGATGAGATACGAAGTAGTGGGAGGAAATAAAATCCAAAAGGAGGAGAAGAGCCAGCAACAAAGGCATTTAGCTAAAAGATTTCTTTGAGCTCCGATAAGAGCGTCTTACCTCGGCGCCATCTTAAATACAAAACATTAGGAAAGTAGTGATAAACACCCCCCAAAAAATGCCCATCAAAAAATACACAGCCAAATTGAACAATTTCCGCATAAATCAAGTAAGATCTAAGATAAAGATGCAAAATTCATTGAAACAAAACAAAACAAAACAAAATTCATTCCAGTAGCACCTTAGAGACCAACTAAGTTAGTTATTGGTATGAGCTTTCGTGTGCATGCACACTTCTTCAGATACACTGAAACAGAAGTCACCAGACCCTTATATATAGCGAGAGGGTGGGGAGGGGCATTACTCAGAAGGGGGGTGGGAATGGGTGATTGGCTGATAGGTGTGGTAAACCTGTTGAATACTGTTAATGACTGCAATTGGTCTTACAGGAAAAAGCAAGGGGTGAGATGGCTAAAAATAGCTTTATCATGTATAACGAGATAAGAATCCAATGTCTCTATTCAGACCAGGTCTCTCCACGGTTTTAAGTTTGGTAATAAGATGCAATTCAGCAACTTCTCTTTCCAGTCTATTTCTGAAAGTCTTTTGTAATAAGACAGCTACTTTAAGATCTTGTATAGAATGTCCTGGGAGATTGAAGTGTTAATTTATGCAAAATTAATATCAGTAACAGCAACAACAACCCCTCAACCAAACCCTCTAAACAACACCTCAGCCCAGTAGTGTGGCAGCATGGCCCTGCAGAGCTGTGGCGTTGCTTGGGTTCCCACTTACAAGTGTGCCAAAAATGGGGCTGAAAATGGGCGGGATGGAATGGGTCAAGGGCGGAGTGGGGAAATCCCCACTTATTTCCTGTAAGGGAACCCAGTGTAAGTGGCTTCCACTGGGGAGCCACAGAAAGAATGTGGTTGGTGAAGGGAGCTGCGGACATAACAAACTTGAAAAGTGCTTTAGGCTATTCATCCTGGCAGCCCTTAAATCAGAGGGTATAAACAAATATAGGTAAAGGTAAAGGGTCCAATCGTGGCCGACTCTGGGGTTGCGGCGCTCATCTCGCTTTATTGGCTGAGGGAGCCGGTGTACAGTTTCCAGGTCATGTGGCCAGCATGACTAAGCCGCTTCTGGCGAACCAGAGCAGCGCACGGAAACGCCATTTACCTTCCCGCCATTTACCTATTTATCTACCTGCACTTTGACGTGCTTTTGAATTGCTAGGTTGGCAGGAGCAGGGACCGAGCAACGGGAGCTCACCCCATCGCGGGGATTCGAACCGCCAACCTTCTGATCGGCAAGCCTTAGGCTCTGTGGTTAAACCCACAGCGCCACCCGCGTCATAAACAAATATAGCAACCCACTATTTGCATCCCCACCCCCAAAACGCATAATCCTGCAAATTTTAACCAGTCTCCTTAAAGTTATCATTTGTTGCTCAGGGGAAAGATGTAAGGAAAGGTAATAGAACTCAAGAAGCAGAAAAACTTCCTGCAGTCTCAACTTAGGCAGGCATTTGTCGTTCTTGGGCTATTCTTACTACTCCCAGTGCTAGAATGTGTTTCTGTTCTTTGAATGTGAAGATTCTTCATAGTTTTGGATGGTTCCTGTCTCTTTTGCCACTTTAAATCAGCTTCTTCCTCTGAGGAGTCAATCACATTCCCTGCACGATCAGCTTCATGGGAACTTGGGAGAGTGAGAAAACCTGTGTTTGTTCTGATTCAGCAGTAAAACACTGGATTCTCCGGAGAAAGCTCCAGGACAAAACAAAATCCCTGCTTGGACATGGATCTGGAAAACGTGGACCCCTGCCTAGAAAGTGCATAGGAAAGCTAAGTGGGGATGAGCCCTAAATTCATTTTCAGGAAAGCAGACTCTGGATAGCCGAGGAGGAACTTAGCAAAGACCGATTCTGTAAGCATCAGTGCAACTGGAACAGAGCACTAGGAATATATAACAACTTCACTGGCACCCAGTTTTTTGCCTACTCCTGTGTGAGTACCTGGAGGCAGTTGGAGGATGGATGGCGGCTAATGGATTGAGGTTGAATCCTGACAAGACAGAAGTACTGTTTTGGGGGACAGGGGGCGGGCTGGTGTGGAGGACTCCCTGGTCCTGAATGGGGTAACTGTGCCCCTGAAGGACCAGGTGCGCAGCCTGGGAGTCATTTTGGATTCACAGCTGTCTATGGAGGCGCAGGTCAATTCTGTATCCAGGGCAGCTGTCTACCAACTCCACCTGGTACGCAGGCTGAGACTCTACCTGCCCGCGGACTGTCTCACCAGAGTGGTGCATGCTCTAGTTATCTCCCGCTTGGACTACTGCAATGCGCTCTACGTGGGGCTACCTTTGAAGGTGACCCGGAAACTACAACTAATCCAGAATGCGGCAGCTAGACTGGTGACTGGGGGCGGCCGCCGAGACCACATAACACCGGTCTTGAAAGACCTACATTGGCTCCCAGTACGTTTCCGAGCACAATTCAAAGTGATGGTGTTGACCTTTAAGTTACAGGGAACCAGGCAGAGGGCCTTCTTGGTAGTGGCGCCTGCCCTGTGGAACGCCCTCCCATCAGATGTCAAAGCGATAAACAACTACCTGACATTCAGAAGACATCTTAAGGCAGCCCTGTTCAGGGAAGTTTTTAATGTGTGATTTTAGTGTATTTTTGGTTTCTGTGGAAGCCGCCCAGAGTGGCTGGGGAAACCCAGCCAGATGGGTGGGGTACAAATAAATTCTTATTCTTATTATTAATGTTTGTTGCCCTCAAAACCTTAAACAGCCCAGACCCAAGTTACCTTAAGGACCACCTTCTTCCTGTGCCCCTGCTTGCTCCGCTCATCAGCCACCAACTCTCTGCCACTGCACCCACATTAACCCCCCTAAAGCAGGCATAGGCAAACTCGGCCCTCCAGATGCTCTGGAACTACAACTCCCATCATTCCTAGCTAATAGGACCAGTGGTCAGGGATGATGGGAGTTGTACAGTCATATCTTGGCTTGAATATGCTTCAGGTTAAGCGTTTTCATGTTACGCTCCGCGGTGACCCGGAAGAAATGGAACGCGTTACTTCCAGGTTTCGCCGCATGCGCAGACGCTCAAAATTATGTCACGCACATGCGCGGAAGCGGCAAAAGGCAGTCGCGTGTTACGTTCTACTCAGGATGCAAACAGGGCTCCGGAATGGATCCCGTTTGCATCCAGAGGTGCAACTGTAGTCCCAAAACATCTGGAGGGCCAAGTTTGCCTATGCCTGCCCTAAAGCTTCACTTCCCAGTGGTGCAGCAGGTGAACACATTAAACTGCCTTAAAGGTAAAGGTAAAGGTACCCCTGCCCGTTCGGGCCAGTCTTGCCAGACTCTAGGGTTGTGCGCTCATCTCACTCTAGAGGCCGGGAGCCAGCGCTGTCCGAAGACACTTCCGGGTCACGTGGCCAGCGTGACAAGCTGCATCTGGTGAGCCAGCGCAGCAGACGGAACGCCGTTTACCTTCCCTCTGGTAGGCGGTCCCTATTTATCTACTTGCACCTGGGGGTGCTTTCGAACTGCTAGGTTGGCAGGCACTGGGACCGAACGACGGGAACGCACCCCGCCGCGGGGATTCGAACCGCCGACCATGCGATCGGCAAGTCCTAGGCGCTGAGGTTTTACCCACAGCGCCACCCGCGTCTAAAACTGCCTTATACTGAGTCAAACCAGTGGCTTGCTCTTCTGGAAGTTCTCAAAGGACAAGCTAAACCCAAGACTACCTAGCAGAGAGGCCAGGGAATGAAGCAAGGCCACACACCTCCCTCCCGGCGAGGTTTGTCTTGCTCTTTCTTCTCTTTTTAAGTTTCAGGCATCTGGCAATGCCGGCATTTTCCTGCAGATGTTTGGGGCCTCTTGATTGTGCTGCTGATACTGGTTTTCTTTGCTAGGCTTCTGCTGTTTTTATTAATGTGCTGTTGAATTTTACTTTCCTGGTTTTAATCTGCGTTTTCTCCTTTTAAAAACTGTTAGCTGCCTTGTAGATTTTGTTAAATCTAAAGAAGAAGATAGATGCAGCTTTAGCAGAAGTGTGCTGGTTCAAAAAGTATATAGAATATACATTTTTTCTTCCTTTTAAAGGTGTTAACAAACCATTATTCAGCCGATTTTTCTCTAAAGGATGGGTTTCTGTTCTAATGAGCAGTATACATCAAAGTCCTGAAGTTTCCCTGTGCCTTTTGGTCTGTATTTTCCTCTTTTGCCACCAATTCTGCTGTCATCTTAAACTAATTTATATCCCTGGAAGAAAGAATCATAATCCTCAAACTCTAATCCTCCTTAAACCAATTTGATTTTTCTGTCCTGCGCTGGGTTTGATGTGCAAGACAGCTTTTGTCTGGTAGTCAGTGAAACGTAGTCAGCTTGTGTTTGCAGGTCTTGCAAATAAAGTCAATCAGAAAGAAGGAAAGAGTAGTTGTGGTTCAGTCTGGGCCTTGTTAAGTAGCTGGTTGCACCTAACTAGAAAGTGTAGCTGTTAATAATAATAAAAAACACCTATCTGATTAATATTTTGAAGATGATTTTCAAAAAAACCAGTATGAATAATTGTTTTCCCAATTGTTTCTCTGAAGCAGATGTAGGTACCGTATTTTTCGCCCTATAGGATGCACTTTTTCCCCTCCAAAAATGAAGGGGAAATGTGTGTGCGTCCTATGGGGCGAATGCAGGCTTTCACTGAAGCCTGGAGAGCGAGAGGGGTCGGTGCGCATCGACCCCTCTCGCTCTCCAGGCTATACAGGAGAGCCCCACCGCCAGCCCCACAAGCTCGGGGGACAGCGGGGAGGCGGAACGCCGCCATCCCGCTGTCTCCCGACGTGGTTTGGAGCCTGGAGGCGGGGAGAAGCCCGCTTCTCCCCGCCCCCAGCCCCACAAGCTCCCTTTATTTTTTTATTTTTTTATTTTTTTTTAATTTTTATTAAAAAATTAAAAAAATATTTTTTTAATTTTTCCTTTATTCCCTCCCCCCCCCCCCAAAAATCTAGGTGCGTCCTATGGGCCAGCGCGTCCTATAGGGCGAAAAATACGGTAAGTGTTAGGAAATGAGTCTAAATAGTCCCCATTTGACACACCAGATAAAGTAGTAAGAATCTTTTCTTTCCGTTTTACTTAAAAGGAAAAGAAACAATGGGTTTCTGTGTATATTACTTATAAACAAAGTTGTAGTGCTATCTCACACTCATTCTGAAAAAGCACAATATTACTTGCAGTTGGCCTCTTGACGAAACCTTTCAGGAACCACATTAAGGCTTCCTTCTCCTCCTCCCCACGCCCTGTTTTTGACCTCAAACCATCTGAGTACATCTACTATAATCAAATAGATGCAGTGAGCATGGAGGTCTGTTATATCACAGTGTTTAAGGAACAGTTTAGTACAATAGTGCAGATGGCATAGACTATTAGGCCAGAATTAGCCTCCGCAAATCAAACAAAACAGAAGTAACTTTTCCGCCATCTCAAAAACAGTGCTTTTTAATGGAGACAGTTGACATATTCAGTTGTAAGTTATCCAAGAGAAGTAAGAATGTACTTGCATGTGTGAACTGGCCCTAAATGTGAAGCAGAACCTATCCACTTAGCTGTATTTTCTGGGTCCTATATAGTCACTTTGATGCTCAGTTGAAATAGTGGTATATGTACAATAAGTTGGAAAATAATTTTCCAATTAGCAAGTTTCTGGCATGGAAAATTCATGAATCTTCTGTTTCAGAAATGCATTTTTGTTACAGTAAGCCCTCTTCCCTCGATGCTAAAATACAAATGGACAGTTATATAGTTCATCCAGTTCTTGTTCTCATAATATTATTTCCTCCTTTCCTCCTATAGACATGGAAATCTAAGACTGTCATCATGCTCTGCAGTCTGTGTGACTGCCAATAGGAAGCCATGACAACCCCAGCATGGCAGATAGTATGCAGTGGGGCAAGATAGCAGTGTTGCTGGCAGCCATTTAATGGAAGAGGGAGAGGCGCTTCGCAGACTGATTTAGCAAGCCGCTCTTTTCACCATTAAAATGTGGCTGTTGGGGGGGGGGAGAGGTGCTTCTCAGAGCAGATCTGCAAGCTGCTGTGTGAAGCTGCCAGTGTAGTGTAGTGGTTAAGAGCAGTGGACTCGTAATCTGGTGAACCAGGTTCGCTTCCCCACTCCTCCACCTGCAGCTGCTGGGTGACCTTAGGCCAGTCCCACTTCTCTGAAGTCTCTCAGCCCCACTCACCTCACAGAGTGTTTGTTGTGGGGGAGGAAGGGAAAGGAGAATGTTAGCTGCTTTGAGACTCCTTCGGTTAGTGATAAAGCGGGATATCAAATCCAAACTCTTCTTCTTCTCTTCCCCACCTTTAAACATGGCCACAGCAAAGTTCAATGGGGGAGTGAGTTGCTTCACACAGTGTTTTAGCAAGCTGCTCTGTGAAGCACCTCCTCCCTCCTTGGAAAGGGGTTGGGGGGTGAGGTTAGCTGTGCGGGCAGGGAGCTGGTTATATAATGTTTTTATTTCATTTTATAATATTTATATGCCACTTTACTGAGCAAAGCTTGCCCATGTGCTATGTTTAGATGGTAACCCCTTTGATCACTCAAGAACTAAGCCTGTTCTTGAGTGATCGCTCGTTGTGCCCTGCTTATTACCATTTGTAGCTGAATAATCCAGAAAGGAGAACTCCAGGAGATTTCCATGTTTGGCTGCTTTTCTCATCAGTGCTTTAATGCTGGCCGATGAGGGGAGCAGACCATAAATCTTAGCAATATTACAGGACTGCTCCGGTTTTCTACCCAAGGACAACATCCTTCTCTCCTTCCTTCCTTTAGCTGTTACCACACATATTCTGAAATGTGTCAACATTTTGATCATAATTTGTACCTTGGCTCCTATTTTCAGTTTTCAAATTCCCCAACCCAGAGAGTCATGCTGGTAGAATAGCCTTTTAAATTTTTGGTCACTCATGTTAGAAAATCAGTAAGTTAATGGGATTAGAAAGACTGACTACTTTATTTCAGAAGTTATGTAAACACAGTCCTTTTACTGTAGGGGGAACTAGTTTGGATTCTTTTCATCTGTCTTTGCACTGCCAGATGTTTAGACCTTCTCACAACCCCATCACATTATAGATGCATGATAAAAAAGGTCATGTGTAGAGTGCAAATGTCTATGGCATGATGTTTATGTTCTCTTTCTTCACACTTCCATTCCTTTTCCTTCCTTTAAAAAAGATACATTAAAGCCTTTTGAAGTTTAAAGCTTAGATTGTTTATTCAGTATTGTTAAAATCAGTCCGGTTAAAGTGTCTTTTATGAAATATGTGTTTTAAATTCGGATCAGATCCTGAAGTATTGCTGTTGTTCCCCATTAATTCATTTGGATATTTCGTTAAATTCAAACCTGCCATGTATCTTATGCATCACTGAAATGTCATTTTGAGTATGGAAATGCTAATTTTGGTTATATTGTTTGCATCTTACAGTATTTGAATTTTTTAGGATGCATTACTCTTAAAGTGCTTGCAGAAAGGTGGCATGCAGGTTTTGAAAAATAAAAGAATGAGGCTGAACAGAATTCTCTAGGGAGGGAATTTCATAATTGTGGGGTATGGCAGGTTCTTGAATCGTGCAGGTTTGTCACAGCTCACCCCCACAACATGACTCGGGTCCCTGCTAGGGCTGGGCGATGTCTGGTTTTCCATGTTGTGATATAAAAGGTAAAGGGACCCCTGACCATTAGGTCCAGTCGTGACCGACTCTGGGGTTGTGGTGCTCATCTCACTTTATTGGCCAAGGGAGCCGGAGTACAGCTTCCGGGTCATGTGGCCAGCATGACTAAGCCGCTTCTGGCGAACCAGAGCAGCACACGGAAACACCATTTACCTTCCCGCTGGAGCGGTACCTATTTATCTACTTGCACTTTGACGTGCTTTCGAACTGCTAGGTGGGCAGGAGCTGGGACTGAGCAACGGGAGGTGAACCTGTTGCGGGGATTCGAAGCGCCAATCTTCTGATCGGCAAGTCCTAGGCTCTGTGGTTTAACCCACAGTGCCACCCGTGTCCCACATTGTGATACATCAGCAGCTAAATACCTCAATATGCTGATATATCATGATGTCTTGAATGTATCTCAGCTGTTTCTTCCTTTCTCATATTGCGCAGCCCTACAATGTGCCTCTCCAACTTACGCCTGAGCTGAAGGGGCACCAGAGCCTTAACTGCTCATCTGGCGGGGGGGGGGGAGCTTCCAACCCCCCAGCTGAGCCAGCGCCAATGCCTCTCCGTCGGCCTATTTTGAAGCTTTGGCAATTGAACTCTACTCTCAAATGAGATGTGGACTGTTGTCATGTATATCTACTACATAATAACCATCTCTCATATCACTAGAAAAACCAGTATAAATTTGTGAGCAGTGCTTACTGTTTGTTTGTTTGCTTGCTTTTGAAAAATATTAAGTAGCAACTCATTTCTCTTTTTTGCCTTTTTCCTTGATATAGGATGACAAGGATTTGGTTCATGAATTTGTTGTGGCAGAGGGCCTGACCTGTTTAATAAAAGTGGGCGCTGAGGCGGACCAGAACTACCAGAATTACATCTTGAGAGGTACGGAAGTTTATTTCACAAGCTTTTTTTTGCTTCAGTGCAGCATTTTCTACTCCAGCCCATTCTGTTTTAATAGTGCTGCTTAGTTGCAAACTACAGATTTCACAGTTTTCCTGTTTCAAGTAAAATACATTATTTGTTTGAAGAAACCCAACCCTTACTGCATGTCCTTTCACCTTGCAGCCGACCGGATTTGACTTCACCTGGCATCCAGCTGCCTTATTTACTATTACTTTCAAACAGCCTTGTATTTAAGCACCACTCTGGTAGCCATTGGCCACCAAGTATTACTTGCAAGCAATTGGCATGGCTAGTGGAGAAGAGGCAGCACCATTCTGGCTCCCCTCTGTAACCAGCATAGAAACCAAATGTGATTCCAGAGGAGGAAAGCCATGAGATCTACACCCAGCATAGAAATGCAATGTTCTACTGCAAGGGACGCGGATGGCGCTGTGGTCTAAACCACAGAGCCTAGGGCTTGCCGATCAGAAGGTCGGCGGTTCGAATCCCCGCGATGGTGTAAGCTCCCACTGCTCGGTCCCTGCTCCTGCCAACCTAGCAGTTCGAAAGCATGCCAGTGCAAGTAGATAAATAGGTACTGCAGTGGTGGGAAGGTAAATGGCATTTCTGTGCACTGCTCTGGTTCGCCAGAAGCGGCTTAGTCATGCTGGCCACATGACCCAGAAGCTATATGCCGGCTCCTTTGGCCAGTAAAGCGAGATGAGCGCCGCAACCCCAGAGTTGGCCACGACTGGACCTAATGGTCAGGGGTCCCTTTACCTTTACCTTTACTGCAAGAGGAATGGGACTCTTCTTCCTTCCTCTTCCCAGTCACCAGTAGGCTAGCAGACATTTTTTTCAGGCTAGGCTTATTCACAAGGCTAGTTTCAAACACTTCCTACCCCCATTGACTCTTTTTGCATTTCACTTTTCTTTCTCTTATTCTCCTAACATCTCTCTTCTTTACTTTTGGACTGCAAGTCTCTGGCCAGGCCTGTGTTATTCTTAATTATTGAGGGCACCTATCAATTTTAGACTTGTCATAAATAAAGAATACCAACAACGACTTGCATAGCTCACTGACTCGCTCAGTTATTTATTTAAAGTGCCTGCTTTTTTCTAGGCGCTGTAAAGCGATTTTAAAAATGACACAGGCCCTGCCCTCAAACTTACACTGTAAAAGACACAAAAGGAAAAAGGTATGGGGGAAGGAAGGGGGGGGGAACCAAATTCAGGTAGCAAAACTTTTAACTGCATAAAAGTGGCATCAAAGAAACAGTATAGGGAACCAAGGATCCAAGTGTAAGTTAATTCCAGCTGCTTCAGGGTGACTTGTTGCCCTGCCTCACCATTCTCTCTCTTTCTGCCTCTGTCCCCACCGCACACCCCCAAAGTTACTGGGTGAAATGGCTGCTAAAAAGAGAGAATTCTGGGAGCAAAGGGACAAAATGGCGGTTGATTTCAGCCAAGCCAATGGGATGGTTGTGTTGTCTCATATCTCCCTCTACTGAAACCAGGTGGAATGGCTGCTAATGCATTAATCTTTTTAAGAGCCTTTGCACATGTTCAAGAAGCTCTGTAAATTGAGTGCATGACGTGCTCAAGACCATGGGTAGGCGAACTAAGGTCCGGGGGCCGGATCTGGCAAAATCGCCTTCTAAATCAGGCCTGCGGACGGTCTGGGAATCAGCGTGTTTTTACATGAGTAGAATGTGTCCTTTTATTTAAAATGCATCTCTAGGTTATTTGTGGGGCCTGCCTGGTGTTTTTACGTGAGTAGAATGTGCGCTTTTATTTAAAATGCATCTCTGGGTTATTTGTGGGGCACAGGAATTCGTTCATTTTTATTATTTTCAAAATATAGTCCGGCCCCCCACAAGGTCTGAGGGAAGTGGACTGCCCCCCCTGCTGAAAAAGTTTGGTGACCCCTGCTCAAGACCATAGGGTCTGCCTCCATGCATCTATTGTTGTGGTTATAAATTGTTTCAATAAAATAAATAAAATATACCTGCATAAAGTAATGTGCAATCTTATGTATACTAGGTTGTACAGTCTAGATGCCAGGTATATATGCGTGTGGATATGTGTGCTGTATTTTACAGTAAAACAGAACATGTAGAAGGGTGATGAGTCAGAAGCACAAGTGCTGAATGTGTCTTTTTATATTATCTGCCGCCTTTGCGTCAGGCCTGAGTACAGAATAACTGGTCTATGAATGTGGAAAAGTTAGCTTTTCACTGAGTGTACTAGGGAAGTACAATACAACTCTGTTCTACTGTTATCTTTATGCGATTGTCCACTCAACAAAAGGTTGTGTTCTCCGTAGTTCAGATTGTGTTCTCCGAAAGGTTGTGTTCTCCGTCGTTCAGTTTCAAATCATGGAAACTCAGCCAAATGGGCGGGGTATAAATAAAATTCTTCTTCTTCTTCTATTTATATTTATCTTTCATCTACATTCAGTCAGAGGAAAATGTTTTTTAAGTGTCCGAAGCGGAGTTGGGTGGAGATGTTGGCAAAAATTACAAACCACATATATGTCCTAATGAATTAGAAACATGGGTCAATATTTTGTATTCCATGAAGGTGGTCTGCTAGTGGAAGAACGAGCGTCTCAGGCCCAAGGTCAGTTCAAGGATGCTTCTTGGGTTTTCACAAGTTTTTCTGTTTGGTCCGAATCTCCGTTCCTGTAACTTGAATCCATTGGCTCTAGTCCTTCAAAAACCTGCTTCATCTTCCATGTGACAGCCCTTAAGATCAGGCATGTCTAAAGTCCATTTCGGGGGCCTAATCTGGTCCGCCGGTCGGTTTAATCTGGCGCCTGTGGCAGTTTAAAATCCTAAAAAAAACCTCAACTTCAATCCTAAGAAAAGGTCAGCAACTTTGGCTGGCCCTTACGGCCCTTTACTTCATCAAATCTGGCCCTCTTTGAAAGATGGTTATCCTATCTACTCTCTGTATACTCTTCTCCAGGCTAAATATACCCAACTTCCTCGACCATTTCTCATTAGGCTTGGTTTCTAGACCAGTTTTTCCAGCTGAAGGCTCTGCATGTAGATGCTTGCAAAGCAAAAACAGCACAAGCTACACGTAAAAAGAAGTTCCCACTCAATGAGGGAATCTGAGGTTTGAAGAAGTAAAAAGAAACAAAAACAGAACAATAAATGAAGAGTGTGAAAAAGTTAACTGCTCCCCTTATACAGTGGTACCTTGGTTCTCAAACGCCTTGGTACTCAAACAACTTGGAACCCAAACACTGCAAATCTGGAAGTAAGTGTTGCGACCTTTTTTCGGAAGCCGAACGTGCTCTGCTTTGAGTTTTACGCTTCCGTTTTCAGTGCCACACTTCCGTTTTGAGTGTTACACTGAGGTCTGTCTGATTTTGCTATTTATTTTGCGTTTTTGTTTTTGCGGCTCTTTTTGTTTTGTTTTTGTGACTGTGTGGAACCCAGTTCAGCTACTGATTGATTGATTGATTGATTGTGTGACTGCAGTACATTGTTTATTGCTTTCATTTTATGGATCAACGGTCTCGTTAGGTAGTAAAATTCATGTTAAATTGCTGTTTTAGGGGTTGTTTTTAAAAGTCTGGAATGGATTAATTCCTTTTGCATTACTTTCTATGGGAAAGCGCACCTTGGTTTTGGAACGCTTTGGTTTTGGAATGGACTTCTGGAATGGATTAAGTTTGAGAACCAAGGTACCACTGTATTTCTGGTCAGGGGGGCAATGTGCTTCCTTGGAAGCAAGGCAGCTAAATAGTTGGCCTGTTTGAGCTGTCCTTATCGTGTAATTTCTAGCATTGGTTCATTTTTCATTGGTGAGTCATTTTATATGGATGTATCTGATCGAAAGCTGAATACTCCTTGTGTTGTTTTGATGTTGTTTTCAAAAGAGATTTCTAATAGAATTGAATAATGCCATCTGTGTCAAAGATCAGTTCTCAAAATGATCCATTTTCGGCAGTCACTAATACAGTCAAGCCCTTTAATGTTTGCTCTGTTATGGGAACTCAAAACAGTTTCATCTAGATACATTCTTTTAGTTGTTCAGTGTAACTTTATCATGTTTTGCTTGAAGGCTTCTGATGTAAACTCTGATTTTATAAGCAGAGCTTACTGCCAGGAGTGACTGTGCCTCTTTTTCTTTAATTAGCAAAAATAAAGGAGATAAAAGTTGGCTTTTACGTAAAAGACCCATAAACCAAGGCCATTGTTTGCGGAAATGTTACACTGCTACAATGTGAGAGCATTGTAGCTCTTTGTTAGAAATTTGCAAAGGAGCATTGCAGAATAATTTAAGCATGATTTTGTGGTAATAAATGTCTGCAGGGACGAGATGGTAGTGGAAGCAAGAAGATAGTACATCTTTTTTATTGGCTATAAATAACAATTGATTTTTAATGATAAAAATATTTATTAAGCACCTTAGAGACTCTTATCTGAGCTAAAAGGGACCATTGCCCTGACCACAGACCTTTTATTTTGTTTTCATTACATTCTTCTGAATAATATTTTAATGGCTTAAATATCTCAAGATCAAAGACTTCTTTGATATGTTCATCTCAAGTCTTGTATTCTAAACTTGTTGTGTGGCAAGTTCCCGCCTACCCCCTTGGAAATAAAGACACAGGACACAAGAATTTGAGTTAATTAGGCCACAACTTTATTGATTACAGGAATTGAGCGGTATTGGCTTAGGCATTGGTCCTAACAGGATCCTTCCCCCCCTTCATTTGCATAACAATAAACAGTACCCCCGCCAATGTCTAACTGCCAATACCGAGGAGTTGTGATGGTTTGCTACGAGGTAGGCGAAAACCAAATGGCTGGTGCCAATCTGCCAAATGGAAAAATTCCTACGGCGACCGACCAAAGTTCATAGCAACGTCTAAAGGGTGGGCAGGGAGGGAAAACCAGGTCAGCTGCGGCAAGGGAAAGAGGGGGAGCCCCGGCCGCGCCAGACCTAAGTAGGCAAGGCCACGCCCCCGGAGCCAGCCGATTGGCTGGCATGGGGTATGACGAGGCCGAGGATTCCCTGCTATCGCGTGGGCTAGGGCCAGCTCCCGCGAGTGTGGGGGAGGGGCGCGAAGCCCGCAACCCCACCTCCTCCTTATCTTGGAAGTGGCTTTGTTGTCACTTGTACCATTCCACTTCTTGACTTGGTGCATCCTGAATCATAACTGGTGTTGGGTGGAAGATAACCCCATAAAGCACTTGCTCTGCTTGGGTTATATGCTCTTCTTAAAACAGTTTCACATAACGGGCAAAAAACACAATCCTTTACAAATCATTGGAAGGCAATTGTATCTATTTTTGCCTTTGTATTCTCTTTTTCATGTTGTCCTTTTCTGGCTTTCTCCTGCTATAACATGCTATCTTACCTGTATCGGTGTTGGATATATTCCTCTCTCAGGCAAGTTGATAGTGGAGCAGGTATCAAGCAGTGATGGGCATTAAAGGTTGAAGCCAGCGTCTTGAATTGAGCTTGGAAGCGAAGTGGTAACCAGTGCAATCTATCGAAACCTGTAGGCTACGTTCCCAGCAAAAATCCTGGCTGTTATATTTTGAGCAATCAGAAGTTCCAAAATGTCTTCAAGGACAATGCCAAGTGCAATGCATTAGAGTAGTCTTAAACGGGATGTTACCAGAGCAAGGATCAACATGGCTAGACTGCCCCTGTCTGGGAGAGGCTACAGTTCCTGTAAATGGGATGCAGGTGGCACTGTGGGTTAAACCACAGAGCCTAGGACTTGCCGATCAGAAGGTCGGCAGTTCGAATCCCTGTGACAGGATGAGCTCCCGTTGCTTGGTCTCTGGTCCTGCCAACCTAGCAGTTCAAAAGCACATCAAAGTGCAAGTAGATAAATAGGTACTGCTCCGGCGGGAAGGTAAATGGCGTTTCTGTGTGCTGCTCTGGTTCGCCAGAACCAGCTTAGTCATGCTGGCCACATGACCCGGAAGCTGTACGCCGGCTCCCTCGGCCAGTAAAGCGAGATGAGCGCCGCAACCCAAGAGTCGGCCACGACTGGACTTAATGGTCAGGGGTCCCTTTACCTTTACCTTTACCTTTTACAGTTCCTGTAACATTTGGAACTGTGTGCATTGCAATGGAATTTAAGGAACGTACTAGCCAAAAGTTCACTGCAGGCTTCCATAATGTATGGGGATGCGATAGATAGATAGATAGATAGACAGACAGATAGATAGATAGATAGATAGATAGATAGATAGATAGATAACATAATGCAGAGCACTACTTGAGTAACAGCCAGTGGAACATCTTATTGTTCCTTTCTGCAGCAGACCACCAGCAACCACAGACCATGTTATGTTACTTTTGAAACCCATCCCTGGAAACACAAGACTCTAGATTGTGACTGCTGAAATATGGCCCAAGTTACCTTTGACTGTCGTTAAATATATTTCTCAAATCGTAATGAGTTTAGCCTGCCATCTCTTAAAATAATACCCCCTGCTTTCAGAAAGGATCTACAAATCACTGGCAGAATTGCCTATGCATCCTCTGCCATCTGCTGATTTCAGTAGCAAAACAGCTCGATTGCAAGTTCCCCATGTGTGCATTGACTGCTACAGCTATTTATAAAACAAAAGGCCTGTGATGTCACCTGAGCACTAGTTTTAGAACAAACATTTGTGCTTGTTCATTCTGGGAAATCGGATTCCTGAAACAATTCAAGGTTGTGGATGTTCAAGTAGAATGCCATCTGGTTTATGTTTGTCATTGTGTGTGCAGAGTTACAGAAAGGTTCTTTGGTTAGTTAGAAGAGACCAAAAGCAAGGGCTGAGGTGACCACAACAAGCAACAGAAGGAATTTTGCTTTGAATAAATCCTGCTTAAAATACTTGTTTTAGTGATGTCAGTGAAATTCCTCAGGAACAAAATTCAGTGGCTCATTAAACTCAACCTTAAAACTGAGATGAACTTTAATAATTTCTGACACACTCCTCTACCTCAGGTTTTGATCCAGGCCAGAGGAGAATTTGCCCACCCTCCTATTTGCCCTGTAGCCACTTTTCTCTCCCCCTTTTCTAGAAGGAATAGGGGGGGCAGGCTGTAACAGGTTGCGGTTATTTTTTTCTGAGCCCTTGAATTGACTTTGAAAAATTACCTGAATTTTTCTGACACCCCCATTTACATATAAGGATACCTAGGGTAATCTCCTAATTCATCCAAGCTGAGTTTCCAAGAACTTTCCCATCTCAACTTGGTTTATGTAAGGAACACGGTACATATTATGCATTTCATTAACATAACTTTAATATCTCTCATTCTCTGGGCAGAGTATGGGGCGGGGAACAAAAGCACAAAATACAAAAATACAACATGAACATAAACTCAGAACTTTGACAATAACATTAGAGTACAATCAGTTCTTGCTGTGATCTGATCTGAGATTCACCACTGGATCACTGGCTGGTTCATGCAAAGAATGTTGGAGCATGTAAATGATGATCCAACGAAACAACACCTATGGCCCTAACCGTGAATACACATGATCTCATAGCAATCAATGCTTAACTAATTTGGGTTTTGTAAATTATATGTATAATGGTTAACCGCAGGGGTCCTCACCCCAAAACCAGTAGATCATGCACAATTGAAGTAAAGCCACCCCTGAACCACCAACACTGAATCAGGATGCCTCCGTGATACAGTGCAGCTTCTTGCTACCTGTGCTATCACAACAATTTGCTATAGGAAGGAGCTGCTGGTTTCTTAAACCCGTAGGATTTTGATAAACATCAGTTTGCCTGTAGGAGAAATAGGTCAACAGATGATGCCATAGCTACAGCCTTTCACCTTGCAATGAGTCATCTGGAGAGACCGGGGAATTATGTTAGAATGTTGTTTATTGATTATAGCTCGGCTTTTAATACCATCCTTCCGGACATTCTTATCAAAAAGCTAATGGAACTAGACCTTTCTTCTACCATCTGTGACTGGATTAAAGACTTTCTGAGGGATTGGACACAAACAGTGAGGATTGAGCTTGTTGCATCTACCTCCCTGAAGCTCAACACTGGCACCCCACAGGGATGTGTGCTGAATCCCTATTTGTACTCGTTGCATACATATGACTGTATTTCATCTGATCTATCCACTGTAATTATTAAGTTTGCAGATGATACTACCATAATGGGTCTAATTACAGGTGGAGATGAATCAGCATACAGGGGAAGGTTCAAAAAGTATCTACATGGTGCCTAGAGAATAACTTGCACCTAAATATTAGCAAGACAAAGGAGATGGTGTTGGACTTTCGGAGGAAGAGAGGGGAACTAGCCCTGTTGTATATATGGGGGGTTGTGTGGAGAGAGTCTCCCCCTTCAAATTCCTGGGAGTTCACCTTAGTGAAGACCTCACTTGGAAAAACAATATAACTCAGGTGGTTAGGAAGGCCCAACAGAGACTCCATTTCCTCATGGTCTTGTGAAAGAACAATGTTAAACAACAATTGATGACCTCCTTCTACCAGTCCACAATAGAAAGTGTCCTTTCATATTGTATCACAGTGTGGTATGCTGGCCTGACAGCCACGGACAGAAAGTCTTTACAGAGGGTGGTGAACACAGCACATGATACCATGGGCTGCCCCCTGAGCCTGCTAGATGACATCGCAAGGGATCGATGCCTTAGGAGAGAGAGAAAAACCCTCAGGGATGATTCACACCCCGCCCAGCACCTCTTTAATCTTCTACCCTCGGGCAGGACATATAGAAGTATAATCAGTCGTACCAACAGGCTAAAAAACAGTTTCTATCCGTGGGCTGTTAGGCTGCTGAACAGAAAATAATATAGTGCAACTATCGGGATTGGTGTGTTGTGCGACAAGCACACAGAGTGCAATGAAATTGAGTGTTTGGGGGGGGGAGGCTCGGTTAATTTCATTGTACACAGGTTGTACATTGACAATAAAGGTATTATTAGTAGTAGTAGTCTTGTGTGTTGCCAATGCTACTCAATATGCTCAATAGCTGAATAGTCCCAGTGCAGCACTTTTTCAGGTGACACACGGAAGCAATGGCGTTTCACCTTGCCCTAAAAATCCTCAGAATCTGCAGCGGTCCTTCAGACCTTCGTTCTCACAGGAATGACTTGCTTTTTGGTGGTCCTGTGATCCCTGGTATCTGCCATGTGACAGAAATTCCGCAATGCTGTCTACGTAACTCTTTATGTTGCTCATCGCTCAAAATGTTAAAAAATAGTAGGGGGGAAAGGAGGGTGATGTCTGGTAAACAGCATTTATCCAACTGGAGGTGCATTTTGTTTGAACAGCTTTATAGCGATGTGCCCGGAAAGTATTCCAGAATGATAGTCTGACTTAAGGTGCAAAGTAATTAATCCCCACCATCACAGTTATTTGTGGATGTAATTCCAGATGTACCCTACTTGCATACATGTACAGAGATCCATCATGAGAACATAGCTGTTCCTCACAGCCTGCGACTGGTCATGAAACCACTGCTGTGTCCATAAGGATACAAAGCTAAAAATAAACAGAGCTCCCCCTTCTTCTTTGTATGATTCAAAAACTCATCCTTTCCCATTCATGTTATGCCTGTTACTGTTGCTGCAGACCTCTAAGGTTTCTCTGCAGAATTTAGGAATAATAATGCCATGCAATTATGGGTTTCCCTTGTTTTGAAATCTGAGGGGCTCAGGGCGGCTTCCTATTGCTTTCTGTCTACATGAAAATGAATCTCTCTGTTTATACTAATGAAATTCCCATGAAATGTGACACCCAGGGCTATGTAAACTATACCAAAAATGAGGAAGTGAACCATATTTTCAAAATGTACGTTCTTAACTGAAGGGCAAAAACTACTACAGTACATAGTTTTGAACAACAGTCTGTTGGTGTCTTTAAAAACACTCTGGACCTTGTGAGTTTTAACTGCTGGAAATTCAATTATCAGTTTATAAAAACAACCCACTGATGCAGTGGGGGCGTGTGTGCAGAGGGGGGGGGTGTAAGAAAGGGTTTATTTTTAATTAATATTTGAATTATATGGTGGCAAAGCCTTATTCCTGATAGAAAGAGGTTTGCTTGTAGATCCATGGTTTAAGCAAACTATGATCAGTGGCTATGTAAGGCATTTGAAGTTTAATGCCCCAGACCCAAACTCCACTGTGCAGATTTGTTTCACATCTGCTGCAGAGAGTATGCACATTTTCATGTGGATTTGAAATGGCTTTAAAGGCCTAGAATTCTCATGCAACTGGTTGCCTTGCAAAGAGAAGAACACAAACTTGTTTCCTCCAACGGTTGCTCTGGCAGAGGGAACAAGACAAGACAAAACCAAATTGAAGCTTTGGGTCTCTTTCCCTCTGTGGATGATCTTCCTCGGAGAGGGAGGTGGAACACATGTTGCCAGGTGGCTCCCATCCATGTTATACATGGGTCTAGTGCAAATGTGTTATTTTGTAACTCTGCAAGCACATAATTGTGTGTACAGAGATTTTCATCTTGCGTATTTTTAAAAGCAAGAGAGAATCTTGGGCACCCCAGAGACAGCAGTCTGAGTATTCAGTAGCTAGTGATTAGGGACAGGGACATAGAAGTTTCCAGGCTTCTGCGCTTCCTCCTTGCATTCTGGACCTTCCCAGTCCTTGCTAAAAATGAAACAGCATCCAGAATAACACCAAGTAAGTAAATATTGCTAGGCACAAATAGCCTTCTGCAAATGTTGAGCTGACCCTGAATGTGTCCAGCAAAGCAAATGGTGTTCACATGTGGGAACTACCCTGTACAACCTTTTTAAAAAATCATTTTTATTAATTTTCCAATAAAAAGCATCCAATTAACATATCCAATCATAATCCAATTAAAATAAAAAACTAAAATAAAAAAGACCAAATTATAATCCAAATTATAATTGTTGATTTTTCGGGGCTGCCCATAGTCTGGACCTCTGAAGCATATCTCCAAATCTCAGCCCTGTCTCTCCTCGATGCTTCCATAGTTTCCACATCCCGATTTTAACGCTTTAAAGTTTACCCTGTACAGCTTTTAACCTATAGTTAATTGCACTGGAGTAGAAACCTGACTTTGGTACCGAGGATTGCTGATGTGAAATATGTAGCTGCTGTCGTGTATCTGGGGGTTAAGACCTACTAAGAGGTTAACGTTACCAGCGCAACTTGCAATTAACAAGAATGCATTACTTGGTGTTTCCAGTTTACTCCCAAGTCTGAATAAGCACCTGAAGACTCTGGGGGCCAAATCCAGCTTCTTGAGAAATACAGGCTACCAGGCAAGAGACAAAAGCTTGTCTTGTCAACTGCTTGCTTGTGGCTTGGAAGAGGAAGCTGCACATTCTCTCAACTTGCAGTTTGACAAGCTTCCACAAAGAAAAGTCACACAGCACAACCACCTCCTTGTCAGCATCGCCCTTGAGCCAGTGCCACTGACTGGACTCATCCACTTCAGCCCCGACTGGGCCAGGCGAGCTGGAGTAGCACTTCCAGAGACCTCCTTCTGCGCAGGAACAGGTCTAAGTGCTGTGGACTCACAGCTCAGAGTTGTGAGCACCAGATTCACTCCGAAGACAGTCGTTGCACAGCAGAGTACAGCAGAGCATAAACCACTCGGAGAACAGCTCTGTAGAATAACTACTTTTATTCTATCTACAACTATCATACAAACTATATACAGAGCTAAACGGAGAAGCTGAACTGCACTGAGTGTCTGCAGCTGCTCTTAGCAGCAACCTTATCAACACAGAGATAACACTCTCTCTCTAACACTCAGTCTCTCTCTTTGATGTGAGGCTGGAGCGGAATAAGTAGTGAGCAGAAACCGCCCCCCTCCTCTCTGGAGAATCAGCAGAGAACATCAGCAGATTCTTGGAATGGGAGGGGTGAAATCTCCTCGCTCCTTTGCATCTGAGTTAAACATGGGGGCTGGGAACAACAGCTAATTAGAATGGGAGAAGAAAATTAACCTAATTATTCCTCTTCTCCCTATTTATTTATTCATTTATTCTTTCTTTGCTAGTCGAGCTGAGATGCAGTTGCCCTAAGTTGTAAGGTGCAAGGACAACTCAAATGATAAATAATGACAAAACACTTTGCGAAACGGGACCGTGAATTGCTCAATGCTGTGCAAGGGTTTCTATAAAAAAGGTAAAGGACCCCTGGATGGTTAAGTCCAGTCAAAGGCATCTATGGGATTGAGGTGCTCATCTCGCTTTCAGGCCAAGGGAGCCGGTGTTTGTCCACAGACAGCTTTCCTGGTCGTGTGGCCAGCAGGACTAAACCGCTTCTGGTGCAACAGAGCACTGTGACGGAGACCAGAGCGCACAGAAACACTGTTTAGCTTTCCGCCACAGTGGTACCTATTTATCTACTTGCACTGGCGTGCTTTTGAACTGCTAGGTTGGCAGGAGCCAGGACAGAGCAATGGGAGCTTACCCCATCGCAGGGATTCAAACCACAACCTTCCGATTGGCAAGCCCAAGAGGCTCAGTGGTTTAGACCACAGCGCCACCTGTGTCCCATAAAGGGTTTCTATACGGGGGCAGGGGAACATAAGGTAATAAAAACGAAGACTCCAGTGCAACCAGGAATTGCCAATAATTCATTCAGAAATAAGAAATCTTGTCCATCAATTTAAAGATGTGTGATATTTTAACTTTTATTTTATTAAATACATGGTGCCTTCTAGCTACAGGCCACTACACAAAGATCTGTGGTCCAAAAGATTTGCAATGTGGAAATGCATAAAGTGAAGCCGAGGAAGTGGAGGGAGATTGAGGCAGGGATAAGTAAGGGAAGAATACGTGGTAATTACAATCGCACAAATTTTGGTTGGGTCACACTGTCGCAGGGCTGGGGAACCTGTGCCTTGTTCCAGATGATTTACAAGGGAAAATGAGTTGCCCTTCAGTTTGTAATTGGGCTGAAAGAACTTTAAACAAGTGGAACATTTACCAAATGCATCTTAATATAGGACTCAATAAAACAAAGAAATATCTGAGTGTTAGAGCCACGTTAGGGATAAGGACTCTTCCTGCTTTTCTGTAAATGGAGAAATGCAGCAAATTTTTACATGAGGAAGCATTTGAAAATGCAAGCCCACACCTGTATTCTGAGGTGATGCAGCTAGAGATGTTAAGGGTTGCACTTGGGATATTTGGCATGCACACAATGTGCTCGACCATCAAGCTGTATAGCAGAAGAAGCAAGAAATTGTCAGTGAGTGCCAAAATGCATTAGCCATAGGGATGCCAAAATATATTAGCAATATTCTGTAAAGAAGAGAAGTGCATCAAGGAAGAAGTAAGTAAACACTGGTATAGAGTAACCTTCGCTTGTGCAGTTGCTGGCTTTTCCATTACAGTGGTACCTTGGTTCCCGAACTTAATCCATTCCAGCAGTCCATTCAACTCCCAAAACGGTTCAAAAACCAAGGCACGGCTTCCGATTGACTGCAGGAGCTTCCTGAACTAAGCGGAAGCTCCATCAGACTTTCGGCTTCTGAAAAACGTTCGCAAATATTCACTTCTGGGTTTGTGGCATTCAGGAGCCGATTTGTTCGAGTACCAAGCTACCACTGTGTTCTGTAGTTTATTAGGAAAACTTTTTACAGAATAATAATAAATAATAATAAAATTTTATTTATATCCCGCCCTCCCCAGCTGAAGCCGGGCTCAGAGCGGCTAACAACAGTAAAATAACACAACATTCTAAAATCATTTCATTATAAAATCAGTTCAAATCAAATTAATGGCAACCATTGGGCTAGAGTTCTGTGAGGATTGCCAAAGGAAGAGGTCAGACTGTGCCTTGGCCAAAGGCCTGGTGGAACAGCTCTGTCTTGCAGGCCCTGCGGAAAGATGTCAAGTCCCGCAGTCTCTTGTGACAGAGCGTTCCACCAGATCGGGGCCGCAGCCGAAAAAGCCCTGGCTCTGGTTGAGGCCAGCCTAACCTCCCTATGGCCCGGGACCTCCAAGATGTTTTTGTTTGAAGACCGTAAGGTCCTCTGTGGGACATACCAGGAGAGGTGGTCCCGTAGGTACGAGGGTCCTAGTCCTAAGAGAGGCTACTGCCTGCACCTTTTGCACCCTCATGAAACAGCTCTGTAAGCCAGGGCCGTATTGGAGATATCCTTACTAAGACTCAGGTAAATGATATGTTATGAAATGAGAGAGTCCTATTTTAGCATCATGAGCCATCCTAGAAATGTCCCAAACACTGATGAGTCAAAGCCAAATTGCATTTTGTAGTTGGCCCCCGTCAAGCTGTACACAACTTGTCGTGCATGACATTTCATGATTGCGAGCCACAATAAGAATAAATAAACAGATAATAATAACAAATCATAGACAGAATGATGTATTATTTCTATCTCCTGCTTTGGTTGAGATATCCAGGGGGGTTAGCAGTTAAGTTGTTGTTTTTTTAAGTAAACATAAAATACAATTCAAGTAATCAGTTTAGAGAACAATGCTGTGTGTGTTTTTGCTGCATTCACTGGGACTCCTAGCAAGCGTGTTTTGGATTGAAGCCTAAAGCCAACAATATAAAACAGATGATACATTAACACAGTGTTGTTGGGGCTATAATTAAAGTTTGCTTAACATTTTGAGTTCCTTCATGCCAGCGATAAAGAAAGGTTTAATGATGTAATGTATGAAATAAGCATGATTTGAAGTCACCCCCCTCACTTGATTTCTTTTTTTAAAAAACAAGCCAAGCAATCTGTCACCAAAAGCACAGTAAGATAATGTTGGATACTGTAGTTAACTGGTAATTTCCTTTCTTTTGGCTATAATTAAAGATAGCCACAATTTGTTTTTCTTGTTGATATTTGGCAAAGAAATTCCCAAATGTCTGTAAGGAATATAATTGACATTTTGGAAAAGCTGGAAGTGAACATAAACACTAAAGCTGTTTTGATATTTGTGGATGCCGAGAAAGCCTTTGACAACATTTCTTGGAGTTTTATGTTGAAGAACCTCCGGGGGATGGGGGTAGGCCAAGGGTTTGAAAATGGTATAGGTGCAATATACTCTGAACAGAAAGCCAAACTAATTGTAAATAATGTGGTTACAGAAGAGTTCAAGATTGAAAAAGGGACACGTCAGGGATGCCCTATCTCCCCATTACTTTTTATATCGGTCCTGGAGGTTTTGCTTAATATGATTAGGAGGGACCAGTTGGTTAAAGGGATTCAGGTCGGAGCCAAACAATATAAATTGAGAGCATTTGCAGATGACTTAGTACTTACATTGCAAGAGCCAGAAGCTAGCACGAAAAGAGTTTTGGAAATAATTCAAGAGTTTGGTCAAATGGCAGGATTTAAATTGAATAAGTCTAAGACAAAGGTTTTGGAGAAAAATTTGACACAGATAGAAAAGGAAAGGTTCCAGAATGAGACAGGGTTGACTGTGGTTAAAAAAGTGAAATATTTGGGTATAAATATGACAGCTAAAAATGTGAATTTGTTTAAAGATAATTATGAAAAAACTTGGAGAGAAGTGAAAAAAGATTTGGAGATTTGGTCCAACTTGAAGCTTTCCTTGTTAGGCCGTATTGCAGCTATAAAGATGAATGTATTGCCAAGAATGTTGTTTTTGTTCCAAGCATTGCAAATAATTGATAAAATGGATTGTTTCAAGAGGTGGCAAAAAGACATATCTAAATTTGTCTGGCAGGGCAAAAAGCCCAGAATTAAATTTAAGATACTAACGGATTCAAAGGAAAGAGGGGGGTTTGCCCTGCCAGACTTTAAACTTTATTATGAAGCGGCAGCTTTCTGCTGGCTGAAAGAATGGCTACTTCTTGAAAACACAGACATTTTGGATTTGGAAGGTTTTAATAACATTTTTGGGTGGCATGCATATTTGTGGTATGACAAGGTTAAAGCACATAAAAGTTTTAAAAATCATATTGTCAGAAAAGCACTACTAAATGTCTGGGACAGATATAAAGACTTGCTGGAAAATAAAACTCCAAGGTGGCTGTCGCCAATGGAAGCTAAGGCAGTTAAAAAGTTAAATATGGAGCCCAAGTGGCCAAGATACTGGGAAATTTTGGAAAAGGAAGGGGACAAAATGAGATTGCAGAGTTTTGAGAAATTAAAAGGGAAGGTGAGAGATTGGTTTCACTACCATCAAATTAATGAAGCGTTTAAACTGGACAGTAAAATTGGCTTCCAGGTGGAAAAATCAAAATTGGAGACAGAACTGTTAGAACCCAGTACTAAGAACTTGTCCAAAATGTACAATCTGCTGCTGAAATGGAATACACAAGATGAAACGGTCAAATCGGTCATGATTAAATGGGCTCAGGACATTGGTCATAATATTTTGTTTGCTGATTGGGAAAAGTTGTGGACCACCGGGATAAAATTTACGGCATGTAATGCCTTAAGAGAAAACATTATGAAAATGATATATAGGTGGTACATAACCCCAGTCAAGCTTGCAAAGATTTACCATGTGCCTGACAATAAATGTTGGAAATGTAAAGAAACTGAAGGTACATTTTTTCATCTTTGGTGGACCTGCCCGAAGATTAAGGCATTCTGGGAAATGATCTATAATGAACTTAAAAAGGTATTTAAATATACTTTCACCAAGAAACCAGAGGCCTTTCTCTTGGGTATTGTCGGCCAAGGGGTGTTAAAGACGGATATAACTTTCTTTATGTATGCTACAACAGCAGCTAGAATACTCATTGCGAAGTACTGGAAGACGCAAGAACTACCCACACTGGAAGAATGGCAGATGAAGGTGATAGACTATATGGGCTTGGCAGAAATGACGAGCAGAATCCGAAACCAGGGAAGAGAAGCAGCGCAAGAAGAATGGAAAAAATTCAAGGACTATTTAAAGAAATATCATAAAGTTAATGAAAGTTAGAATGATGTTGGACTGGAAAGTAAATGGTTACTATTAGCAATGGTTAAGACAAGGAAAATAAGGAAGATTAGTCTAAATTTAAATTAAAACAAGGGAAGATTTGCTGAACAATCGATAAGAATTTGGAATACAGAAAGGGGAAGCATGAGGAAGTCGGGGAAGATAGGATATGAAATTAGGATATGAAATGATACATGTTTTTTGTTTTGTTTTTGTTTTTGTATGTTTATGTTTGTTGTATTGTGTTTTATGGAAAAATAAAAATATTTAAAAAAAAAAAAAGAAATTCCCAAATGTCTATCTTAAAGGAATGCACAGTGCCACCAGATCTATGTGTTGTTAATGCACTGATAGTTTAGGTGAACCTCAAAAGGGTGTGTCCAATTTGGAGTCGATCCCAGGCCAGTCTGCCTAGATCCAAAGCAGATCTAGATGTAAATAGTTAGGCATGACTGGTTGCGGCAGAATGCAAATGGTGGTTCACAATTGGATGTGCATGTACTCAAACTAACTGAATCTAGATAGACAGCATTTGCATTCAGATATGCACCTGTGAACAGGGACGCGGGTGGCACTGTGGGTTAAACCACAGAGCCTAGGACTTGCTGATCAGGTCGGCGGTTTGAATCCCCGCGATGGGGTGAGCTCCCGTTCCTCAGTCCCTGCTCCTGCCAACCTAGCAGTTCGAAAGCACATCAAAGTGCAAGTAGATAAATAGGTACCACTCTGGCGGGAAGGTAAACGGCATTTCTGTGCACTGCTCTGGTTCGCCAGAAGCAGCTTAGTCATGCTGGCCACATGATCCGGAAGCTGTACACCGGCTCCCTCGGCAAATAAAGCGAGATGAGCGCCACAACCCCAGAGTCGGTCACGACTGGACCTAATGATCAGGGGTCCCTTTACCTTTACCTATGCACCTGTGGTGCTTCCTCTCTTGCCCTGCAATAAATCACTGTACAATGGTACCTCTGGTTATGAACGCTTCAGGTTATGAGCTCTGCTAACCCGGAAGTAGCTGCTCCTGGTTGCGAACTTCGCCCCAGGATGCAAACAGAAATTGCACACTGGAGACACATGTGCAGCAGGAGGTGCAGCGCGCCTCATGATAAGAATGGTTTCAGCTTAAGAACGGCCCTCCGGAACGAACTAAGTTCATAACCAGAGGTATCAGTGTAGAACTTCTACTTACAACCACCTCTACTTGGGCCCGATCCAAGTTGCGACCGCGACAAACCCAGAAGTAAATACTGGGTTTGCCGTGATTTGTGCACACGCACAATGGCTTCTACTGTTTACGCACATGCAGAAGCGGCTGCCGCCGTCTGCATACACGCAGGAGCACGCTGCCGCCAAATGCACCAGGGCAGCACAGCACTTCTACCAGCGACCCGGATTGACTTACGGACGGACGTCCCGAACTGATTACGTCCGCAAGTAGAGGTTCCACTGTACTTTCGAAGCCACAGGTTCACCTTGTTCCACACCAGTCAAGACTTTAGCTGGAGCATTGTATCCAAGCTGAAGTCTTGACTAGTGTGGAACAAGATGAACCTGTGGTTTGGAAAATCTGGGTGCCACACTTTAAGAAGTATGTAGACAAACTTAAATGGGTTCAGAGTGTTAATATTTCACACCTCCCAAGCTGCAGATGAGGGACGCAGGTGGCGCTGTGGGTTAAACCACAGAGCCTACGGCTTGCCGATCAGAAGGTCGGCGGTTCAAATCCCCGCAACGGGGTGAGCTCCCGTTGCTCGGTTCCAGCTCCTGTCCACCTAGCAGTTCAAAAGCACGCCAAGCTGCAAGTAGATAAATAGGTACCGCTCAGGCGGGAAGGTAAACGGCATTTCCGTGTGCTGCTCTGGTTCGGCAGAAGCGGCTTAGTCATGCTGGCCACATGACCCGGAAGCTGTACGCCGGCTCCCTTGGCCAATAAAGCGAGATGAGCGCCGCAACCCCAGAGTCGGTCACAACTTGTCAGGGAACTGACATTGGAGCCAGAGGTGGAGGCAAGGCTCCCAGGCGATGCTGGAGAAGGGCCCAGCAGGGAGAGAGGGAGCTCATCGGCTGGGGAAGGAAATCAGCGTAACACCAGGGATAAAGGGGGGCAGATGGGGGAATCGGCGAGGGGGCTCCAGGACTCCTCACCGGAGACCAGCGGGGAGAGCACGGGTCCTCCACTACCCACACCCACCCTGCGCAGAAGACTTCCGTGCAGGGAAAGTAGGCGTAGACTTGGCGTCAAAGAACTCCTTTGCTGGAAGAAGTTCAAGAAACGCCCACTGACGGATTCTGCTAGCGACTGAAACAGCCACGAAGTGAAGGGCTGTCCAGCCAGAAAAAGGTTTAACCAGGCAACCTAGCCAGGAGTGGCGGCAACTTACGCACGAGCAACCCCATATAACCATTACACAACTGGACCTAATGGTCAGGGGTTCCTTTACCTTTATGCTGCAGATGAGATTGGTGTAAATCACATGCCTGTCTGGGAAGAGTGTGGGAACTGAAGACAGTCTTATTTCTTCTGCTGTATGTACTATTGTACTGTACTTTCACTTTTACTTGTTTCTGTTCTTGGAGCTGGAGAGAGAGAGAGGACACCATGATTCCTTTGTCTGTACATAGTGTGTAAATAAATATGTAGATTAGCTCTACGATGTCTCATGCTTCTTGCTGTGTTATGCTAGAAGATTAGTGTGCATATATCATTTGATATATGTCGCTGAAGCGCACTGGAGAATACGGGGAATGCCTTTTCCAGAGCTGCGCATACCGGAGGACGCTCGGAGTTTGGGGGCTACGGGGCACCCCAGGGCGTTTTCCAACAGAGAGAAGGGCAGCAAAGCTGTTCATTCTTATAAGGAAATGTTGAAGGAACTCTGTATTTTACCATAGAAAGGAGAACATAACATGCTTGATGGGCTTTTGCATAGAAGGTGTGTAGGTTTCCAGGGAACATTAGGAGAGACCTATTAACAGTAGGACCAGTTTAACAGTAGAATTATTTATCTGGGGTGTAGGTGGTCTTTCTCTCTGTACGTCAGGTTTAAATCAGAGGGATTCTCTGCTCTGGGTTTCCTGAATCAAAAAAGGGTTCCTTCCAACTCTATAATTCTATACTTAAGCCCATTAAACATGCCACAAAATCAAACACAGGAAATGTTAATAAATGATTGTTTATAACTTTTTAATATTTAATAATAATGTATCAGCACATCCCCACTGCTACTAGACTTCAGAGTTATGTATAGCTAAAATACCATTGAGCTTGTTCATTTACTTGGATGTCCAATATACTGGAAAACAAACTTCCTGGAATGGAAGGAAGGGCATGGCCCTTGGACGTGTTCCACCATTGTCAGCTTGCTAACATTCTGATCTTCAGACTTTCACTTTTGCACTATTTGAGGAAATGAGACCTTCCTGTGTAAAACCTCTCCAAAAGAGCTGACTTTGTCCCCATTTGCCTAAAATTGTCAGGCACAGAAACCCCAAATGGGGTCACATAATTTGTGTATACTGTACGCACTTTTGTATTTCAGTATGCTAGTTGTTCAAAACATTCTTTTCCTCTTAGGTATTTTCACATTTTTGAAATCGCAATATAGAAAAGTAGCAATTCCCCCCACTCCACTTAAATGAAAGGTGGGTTTTGTGAATGAGCTCCCCCCCCCAAAAAAAAACCCAAAGAGCACATTTTCCCCTGCTGTTTATAGTGGTTTGCTGCTCATGGTTTCTCCCTTCCTGCTTCCCCAAGTGCCATATTCTGCACCAAGCTTTCCTCTTATCAGGGATCACATGTTGTTGTTTAGTCATTTAGTCGTGTCCGACTCTTCGTGACCCCCTGGACCAGAGCACGCCAGGCACTTCTGTCTTCCACTGCCTCCCGCAGTTGGGTCAAACTCATGCTCGTAGCTTCAAGAACACTGTCCAACCATCTCGTCCTCTGTTGTCCCCTTCTCCTTGTGCCCTCCATCTTTCCCAACATCAGGGTCTTTTCCAGGGAGTCTTCTCTTCTCATGAGGTGGCCAAAGGATTGGAGCCTCAGCTTCACGATCTGTCCTTCCAGTGAGCACTCAGGGCTGATTTCCTTCAGAATGGAGAGGTTTGATCTTCTTGCAGGCCACGGGACTCTCAAGAGTCTTCTCCAGCACCATAATTCAAAAGCATCAATTCTTCAGCGATCAGCCTTCTTTATGGTCCAGCTCTCACTTCCCACTTCCATACATCACTACAGGGATCACATAGGAAATGCAATTATGTCACAAGAGCCGTGCCAGTTTCCTAAAAAATTGAAAATATGTAAGTTATAGCAAAATGGAACGTCCATGTACCATAGCAGTGTATTCTTCAGATACTGAGGTCAAACTATCCTGCTGTTTTTATGAGCTTCAAGAGGCTTCTGGCTGGCTTCTGCTATAAGCCAACTTTGATCTGATCCTGTAAAGCTGTTGTAATGCGGCTTGGCATGCAAAGATGGAGTGAGATTTACCTCTGAAATTTTTCCGAGGAAGCATGTTGATTCTAGGCTTTGTTGTTGTTTTTAATAATAAATCACAACTTTTCCCTGACAATAATAATCGCACAAACTGCCTTTTGTATTAAACATACTCTTAGTTTCCGCTCCATTTTAATCAAGGATAAGAAGCATTAATAACCAGAGCATTCTTAAATTTTCTGTGACGTTGACTATGGCAATATATCACTGAGCAAAAGCATATTCTATACTTCTCTGGGAGATTGCGTAAAGATGTAATGCAGGCATTAGCAATTGCATTCCCGCAAATGATTTTTATTATTTGCTTTAAAATATTCTATTTATAAGACTTATTACACAGAAAAAACATAGTTATAACGTTTAGGTTTGGGTTTCACTTGCTTTGGTGCTCACAAGTCATCTGATACGCCACCTCTCTTGACTTGCTGCCAGCAGCCATTTGATAATTAGCTTTGTCATCTGAACAATGTTTCACTCAGACCTGAAGTCAGCCTGATTAAGGGATTGCGAGTGGATTGCAGGATTATCACATTCCCATACTCTGTCCTCTCTTTTCTTGAGAGCAATTCCCCCCAGACCTTTCCTTACTGCCCTTAACCAGAGTTCATCCACGGGGTGGAAGCCAGTTGAGAGCACTTCAGATGCACACCTTCCCATCAACCTCAGCTTCCAACCACCTTACCACTTGCACGATGGAGGCAGCCCATACACATACTAGAAACTTAAGGGAGGCGGGTGGCACTGTGGTCTAAACCACTGGGCCTCTAGGGCTTGCTGATCAGAAGGTCGGCAGTTCCAGTCCACGCAATGGGGCGAGCTCCCGTTGCTCGGTCCCAGCTCCTGCCAACCTAGCAGTTGAAAAGCGCACCAGTGCAGGTAGATAAATAGGTACCGCTGCAGCGGGAAGGTAAACGGCATTTCCGTGCGCTCTGGTTTCCGTCACGGTGTCCCGTTGTGTCAGAAGCAGTCTAGTCATGCTGGCCACATGACCCAGAAAGCTGTCTGTGGCCTGGTATCGAGATTAGTGCCCCACTTGCCTTTGACTAGACTTAATCGTCCAGGGGTCCTTTACCTTTCTACCTGCACTGGAAACTTGCAGAAGAGGGCAACTTTTGAGCTCTGAATAGAGTCCACGAAGAAGAAACACAGGGTATTTGAATCTAACTAACGTTCTTTCACTGGTCCTCTGGTCACAAGCTGCACTGGTCTTCTTCACCACAACGCAAATGCTTATCTTTTATTTGCCGCAGTCTACAAGGGAGTGAAGGAGAGAGCTTTGGCCCCACTCTTGAGACTAGCCAGAGCATGTGATTTCCTGGCTCTTCTAAGCTCTAGTATTTTCCAAAATGCTGTTCTGCGCAGACTCAGATCTCATATATGTGACTTCACAGAGATCACATACTGTAGTTAAACTATGGAATTTGTTCCCACAAGAGGGAGTGATGTACACTTAAAAGATTAGACAGGATAAGGCTAGCAAGGGCTACTAGCTGTGATGGCTTTGTTCTACCTCTACTGTTGGAGACAATATGTCTCTGAATCATTGTTACTCTGGGGGGTCTTGTCAGCCACTGTGACCAGGGGACGCACAAGTAGATCAGCTACTGGCTGACCCAGCAGGCCCTTCTTATGGCCATTTGAAGACGGTCAGCTACAGCTGAGCAACCTGTATTTTACTAGTGAGCAAGTTCAATAATGGGTGGTTCTGCTAGAGGCTGCTGCAGCTGAGGATGCAAGTTCAAGAGCTGGCATGAGGAACCCTTTGAAAGTGAAAATATGAAATGTTTTGCTTTATTTTCCTTACTTTATTTTCTTTATTAAATTTGCATACTACCCTTCGTCCAAAGATCTTGCGAAAGTTCACAGCATAAAAATATAAAATAAGAACACTAAATACATAATAAAAGCAAGAAGAGAGCCAACAAATACCTCCCCCTCCCACACATTTAATAATAATAATAATAATAATAATAATAATAATAATAATAATAATAATAATTTATTTATACCCTGCCCACTCTGGACGGCTTCCAACAAAATATTAAAATACAATAGTCCTTCAGATATTAAAAGCTTCCCTAAACAGGGCTGCCTTCAGATGTCTTCTAAAAATCTGGTAGTTGTTTTTTCCTTTGAGATCTGATGGGAGGGCGTTCCACAGGGCAGGCGCCACTAGCAAGAAGGCCCTCTGCCTGGTTCCCTGTAACCTCACTTATCGCAGTGAGGGAACCACCAGAAGGCCCTCGGAGCTGGACCTTAGTGTCTGGGCAGAACGATGGGGGTGGAGATGCTCCTTCAGGTATACTGGACTGAGGCTGTTTAAGGCTTTAAAGGTCAGCACCAACGCTTTAAAATGTGCTCGGAAACGTACTGGGAGCCAATGTAGGTCTTTCAAGGTGTTATGTGGTCTCGGCAGCCGCTCCCAGTCACCAGTCTAGCTGCCACATTCTGGATTAGTTGTAGTTTCCGGGTTACCTTCAAAGGTAGCCCCACGTAGAGCGCATTGCAGTAATCCAAGCAGGAGATAACCAGAGCATGCACCACTCTGGCGAGGCAGTCTGCAGGCAGGTAGGGTCTCAGCCTGCGTACCAGAATGAGCTGGTAAATAGAATGTTAATCAGCCAACCTAAACCTGGCTTTGAAAGAACGTGCGTTCCTGGATGACACCGCTGTTACTCCTGGAGCAGGGCGGAGTCACTGTCATTGCCAGAGAGGAACAAAGGCATGTTGTTGAACAACTAAAACAGAAGGTCTGAATATCAGGCATGTCACTTTCACACATACTTTCATTCCATCCGTTTCTGCGGTAAAGGTAACTACTGCAAACAACAAAGCACATAAATTGTCCTTTCTTTTTAATGAGCACTCCCTGGATCCTCGGTGACAGTTTCACTTTTCCTTACCTTTTGTCCGATTAAATGGAATGTGTCACTCAGCCTAGAATCAACCATTTGGTTCTGCACTATTGCATTCGGTATTCTTTGATGCACATAAAGGGCCTTTTCTTAAATGGGGACTGGTGATGTGTAGTGGGTGTGAATCATTTTTTTAAAAAATGATAATAATGTGGACTTCAGTAATGACAAAGGTGAAGGAGGAATTTGTTCACTTAGTCTAGTTGATTAGATGTGTAGAAGAAAGTACTGATGCACAATTGTCTTTAGTAAAGAGAGGAAGAAAGTACTGTAAGTCTCTGTACACAACTATTAAAGGCACAGAAAGCAATCAAAGTCCTTTCTGATTTTGCCTACCCCCATGTGTTACTTCACAGGCCTTTGAAGGCATTACATTTTAAAATGTAAAATATTTGGGCCAAGTCTCCCTAAGGCATCAACATATTAGAGTTGCATTAGCCTTTTTAGCAGACTCGCATTTGGCTTGTCGTCTACCAAAACCCCCAAATAGGACCGAAAACAATCGTTTCAAGTTACAAGAGATTCCCACTAACGTTAGGAACAACTTTCTGCTAGTAAGAGCTGTTCGACGGTCGAATGGACTTCCTTGGAAGGTGGTGGACTCACCATCTTTGGAGGCTTTTAAGCAGGGCTTGGATGGCCACCTGTCATATACGATCTAGTTGGGGTGCCTGCATTCCAACTCCACAATCTATGATTCTGTTACCTTTTCCACATGTGATCCTGTCAAGCCATGTGCCACGAATCCTGTGTACATCTGATTTCTCCTGCCTACATGCAGAACTTTACATTCATCCCCAATGAAATCTGTTTGGTTGTCAATACAGTGGTGCCTCGCAAGACGAAATTAATTCGTTCCGCAAGTTTTTTCTTCTTGCGAGTTTTTCGTCTTGCGAAGCACGGTTTCCCATAGGAATGCATTGAAAATCAATTAATGCGTTCCTATGGAGACCGCTTGCCAGGCTGGCGGTGCGGAGAAGGGCTTTTCTCCCCACCGCAAGCCTTCAGGACAGGTACGGGAACAGAGGGGAAGGCGCGCAGCGCTTCTCCTCTGTTCCCGGGGCTTGCGGTGGGAGGAGGGTTTTTCCTCCCCACCGCCAACATTCAGAACAGCATTCTGAATGTTGGCAGTGGGAAGGAAAACCCTCCTCCCACCGCAAGTCTTCAGGACAGCCATCCGAAGGCTGGCATGGGGAGAAGGTCTCTCCGCCCCACCGCCAGCCTTCGGAGGAGCCTTCCGAAGGCTGGCGGCGGAAGGAGGTCTCTCCGCCCCACCGCCAGCCTTCGGAGCAGCCTTCCGAAGGCTGGCGGCGGGAGAAGGTCTCTTCGCCCCACCGCCAGCCTTCGGAGGAGGTCCGAGGACAGTGGGGAAGACGCGCTGCGCTTCCCCGCTGTCCTGGAGATTTCTCTATGGGCTTTCGTCTTGCGAAGGAAGCCCATAGGGAAATTCGTCTTGCGAAGCGCATCGAAAAACGGAAAACCCTTTCGTCTAGCGGGTTTTTCGTCTTGCGAGGCGTTCGTCTTGCGGGGCACCACTGTACCACATTCAGTCCTTTTTCCGAGCACAATTCAAAGTGTTGGTGCTGACCTTTAAAGCCCTAAACAGCCTCGGTCTAGTATATCTGAAGGAGCGTCTCCACCGCATCGTTCTGCCCGGACACTGAGGTCCAGCGCCGAGGGTCTTCTGACGGTTCTCTTGCTGTGAGAAGCCAAGTTACAGGGAACCAGACAGAGGGCCTTCTCGGTAGTGGCACCCGCCCTCCCACCAGATGTCAAAGAGAAGAAAAACTACCAGACTTTTAAAAGACATCTGAAGGCAGCCCTGTTTAGGGAAGCTTTTAATGTTTAACAGACCACTGTATTTTAATACTTTGTTGGAAGCCGCCTAGAGTGGCTGGGGAGACCCAGCCAGATGGGTGGGGTATAAATAATAAATTTATTATGATTATCATTATTAGTTTCTACGATATTAGCTACCCCTTATCTAGTCATCTAATCCAGCATCCATTTTTCCACCATGGCCAGCCAGAGATGCCTTTGGGTAGCCCATTGGCAGGACACAAGAACAATAGCCATCTCCTGCTGTTGTTCTCTGCCATGCTCCTTCTGGATCCCAGAGGTACCATTTAATCATTTAATCATCATGACTTATAGCCATTGACAGCCTTAATCTCTATAAATTTGTCTAACCCCCCTTTATAGTCATCTAAGCTAATGGCTATTTAGTTTCATTAAATGAATCTGGGTTCCAGTTTAACGAAAGTGAGAGAAACTCTTTTTACTTGATCCACACCAGAGGATTGTATGGTACCTTTAAAAAGCCTATCATGTCCCCACTTTCTTTTTCTAAACGAACTGTAGAAAAAGGTCTCCATCAGTTTCACCTTTCCTCCCAGGGGAGTTGCTGCTGGTCACTGGCAATTACGGTATCCCCTTTCTGCACCGTTTCCAGCCTTACAACCTCTATTTTGAAGTGTGGTGGCCGAAATGTACGCAGCATTCCAAGTATGGTTGCATCATAATTGCTTGTGCTGCTAACAATATTTTGGGCAGCACACTTTCTAAACACATTTTGCATTTTCCCTGTGTTTTTCGAGTTGAGTACCACCTTAAAAGTTAGGGGAGGGGGAAGACTTAAGCATAGTTGCTTTGAACAGATACCGGCATTCCAAGCTGATGTTCTGTACATAATTAGTAGTGATTGATAAAAGAAAACTCACACCTGCAGCTCCTTTCTTTGCAAAGTCCAAATGAGCTCAA
The DNA here is from genome assembly GCF_964270895.1 of Podarcis filfolensis. Classification (NCBI taxonomy): domain Eukaryota; kingdom Metazoa; phylum Chordata; class Lepidosauria; order Squamata; family Lacertidae; genus Podarcis; species Podarcis filfolensis. The sequence continues at coordinate 48,807,749 of NC_139615.1, forward strand.
AAGCAGTTTCAACGTGTGGAGCACAGTGAAGAAAATAATTTTCTTCCTGTTTCAAGATTTGGCACATCATGCCCCTCTCTCCATTCCCTCCAAATCAGGATTATGCTTTGCTTATCTTAAGAAGCGGCTTAGCACTATAATGTTCATTTGGAGGTTAAGTCCTTGAATTGCATCTCAGGAGATTTATGACACTAGGCTGTGTTCCCAGCCTCACCCAAGCAGTCCTGCTTCCTGGAGCTGTATGATGATCACCAAATTGCTCAGGGAAGAATGAGCAGAATTGTTGGAAGGGACCCGGTGTGATGGCCTGGGACTCGGACTCGGAACCAGAGGAGCCTCAGTCCACACCGGATCCTTTGCCTCAGGCGGCATCTGAACCAAGTCTGGGGCCTGATCCTGAAGAGTCCCAGTCTGCACAACAAACACCAGCTGGGCCGAGTCAGGGGCCTGAGCCTGCCGTGGCTCCAGATGCGGGGATTACCTCTGTTAAGTTGTGGGTGAACATATCAGACGACACAGCGATTCTCCAAACAGCTCTTGTTTATTCACAGGTCAGAACAGAACTGAACTGAAGGGTTCAGCCAGCCTGCTTATATAGAGCTTCACTACAACGTAACTGTAACAACTTTCTGTAACTATCCAATCACTGAACGTCACTTTCGATCCCTTATTTGCATATGTGGACCTGAGTAAAAACTATCTACAGTATCCCCCTGCTGGCCCAGGGTGAGAACTTCAGTACATAACACCCCTCCGCACTGAGATAAGGCGTTAGTTACAATCGTAATGGTTTCCTTATATACAGCACTACACGTAATGGTTCAATTAGGCACAAAAGCATACCGGTTACATTTCACATACTTCCATTAGACCAACAGTGTTACATGTCCAACATCATAGTCCTTATTTGCATATGTGGACCGGAGTAAAAACTGTCTACAGTATTCCCCTGCTGGCCCAGGGTGAGAACTTCAGTACATAATAGCCTCGTTGCCTTCAGCTGGGCAATCACTTACAGCTGCTCCACTACCAGCTGGGTCAGGAGAGGCTGAGGCAGCCTCTGGGTCTAGTAACCCACCAACATCTCCTGAGCTGCAGAGACTAAGGTCTGAGAGAAGGAGAGACCTGAGTACTCGCAGGAGGAGTGCTCGCCTTCAAGCGAGACAGGGAGGTGAGTCACTGGGGGATCAGGACCAGCCGTTACCCCGACAAAGATAAAAGGCTGTCAGACCCTGTCCCAGGTTGCGGGAGCAACATTGCTGTTTGCTAGAACCTGCCTGAGACCCTGCACCCGACCTAGCCTGGTTTCCTGCCTGGGCCCTGTTGGACTGACTCCTCCCGGAATCCTTGGATTCGGGACCGGACCTGGACCGCGTGGCTTGGGTTAACCCCCAGGCCCAGCACACCCTGAGGGTCATCTGGTCCAATCCTTTGCAATGCAGGAATCTCAGCTAAAGCATCCATAACAGAGGGCCACGCAGCCTCTGCTTAAAAACCTCAAATGAGGGAGAGTCCACCACCTTCTCATTATGGTTGAAAAATTAACTCGTAATAGTAACAAAACTGAATTGACCGTATGTGCCACAAAGGGCATAGTACCCAAGTCCACCATCGACTTTAGTCCTGTATGAAACAGCAAAACTTAAATATAAGCTTCTCCATGCCACAGAAAATATTCTATTCTGCGAGATCAAGTTGCTGTTGACATTTCTGTCAGAGACTAGTAATGTTGTAGTCACGTGATCCAATGGTTAATTGAGCAGGGAGAGACATGGAGAAAAGTTCTTTTTGAGGTTGGCTGGCCTGGGTGACTGACCACCCAGTGATGCTCAAGGCTAGGTTTGGATTGAGACCATAGCTGTCAACTTTTCCCTTTTCTTGCAAGGAATCCTATTTGGAACAAGGGAATTTCCCTTTTAAAAAGGGAAGAGTTGACAGCTATGATTGAGACCCAGGTTTTTCTGGTTCAGAGGAAATGAGAAAGGGAAGCATCTTTATCACTACAAAATACAAGAGAGAAAACGACTGCTTTTATCAGAAAGTGTTACATCCTATTGGTGCTTGATATATTTTAGAAACTTTTTTTTTAATGAAAGGAACCCATGAGGGAAAATCAGTGATTATTTTATGACATGCCTCCAAACCCCATATCTGCTTGTGTGTGTGGAAATGCTCAGAACAGATTTTAGGGGTGTGGTGGGACTATGTGTGGAGAGGAAGGAGTTGTGTTGCACAGCCAAAAGTCCTCCCACTAGCAGACTTTCTTCACTGAATACTGCCCATTGTATTGTATCTTTTTCTGGAGGAATTTCAGCAGTTAAAATGATAATGCCACCAAAAACCATCTTTACTTTGATATCTGCTAATCAAAATATTGATCCAATAGTTACAACAATGTACACTGAAGTGCATCTGGAATAACAAATAAACAAGGCTAAAAGCCAGAATTTATATGATCATAGGAGATCTCCAAGTCATGTACTTAGCCCTGTTTTGTGTAGCAAACTTTTTAAACTGGGTTATAGACTGCATAGCTTATAGCAAAGCTTGAACAAAATATATTGAGAACACCTTTTCATGAGATACTATGGGGGGTTGCAACAGTCAGTTAAAGATAACTTATTTTCAGAGTTCGGATTCTGGGGAAAAATCATTTAAAGCTAGCCCTTCACTTCTGGAATTTATCTTGGATAAAATAAAAGAGGAGAGACATCTATAAGATTTCAAATATGGAAAGCAACAAACTTTTTAGAATACAAGATCTGGTATATCAAGGGGTTCATGATTTCTTACTCAGAAATTAAGAGGAGACTACAAGGCAGGAATCCCCCACAGTTTCATTATTTTCAAATTCAATCTTGTTTGCAATGACATTTTAGATCATATGAACAAACACGAGTGAACCTAATTTGAAAAAATACAAAACAGACATTAGCAAAAATTCAGTTTGGAGCCCAAGCAAGTAAGAGTCTAAATGGTTAAATAGGCTCAATAGTATAAGGGAAAGCAACCCAGTGGATATGTGGAAACGTCTTCAGAAAACATTGCACAGGTTTTCCCCTAAATATGGCAAATCGGGTCCTCCCTTAAAGAGGGCACGTACTGCAATGAGACCTGGAAACCGACACCCTGTGCTGTGGGTGGGTACAATTGGTCAGCCACAATACCCGATTGGTAGGTCCCTCGTAGCTGCGTGCAATCTGGCCAATGGGGCGCAGTCCAAATGGTTCGAGGGACCTATTTATGCCCATGCACGTGACCCAGAGCTTCCTCTTTCGGCTCGTGCATTTGGAACACCCGCCCACCTCTCCCTACTTTTAGGGCTTTGCGCTTGACCTTGCTATGCCGTCCTCTGTCGTTGGGAATTTTCCCCACTTGGCTGATTGGCTGTTGCCATTTGGGTTTCACCTGCCGCGTAGCAAATCGTCACAACTTGTAAGGTTGCAGATAGGCTCTGGTTCAGGTGATAGGGATGGGAGAAGGCTCTCGCCATCCCTATGTGAAGGGTATTCCGTTAAAGGAATCCAGGGACTTGATGGTTTGGTCAACCCCTGAGAGGGGGTTGTGCCCATGCCTGAGTCCAGGGGGACATTTGGGTGGCGGAGATAGCCTGTTCCCAGCTTTCCGCTTATCCAGGTGTTCACCCTTGACTGACCTATGCTGGAACCCTGGGTCAGCGCTACCTACATGGCAGGGAGCTAGTTCAACCACAGCCTATGCAACCAGTCACTTTCTGTAATCAATAAAGTTGTGGCCTAAATTCTGCCAAAAACCAAAACCAAAATTTGAGTGAAGTGTCAAAAAGAGACAGGCGATTCCCACCCACCCCAGTACGTGGCACAAATGCAGTTTGGCAAACCTATTGGAGGAAAATAGGAAATAATCTTAGCTTGAGTCTTTGAAATTCCGTAACATCAGGATTTCTGCAACTTTGTCTTAGACCATAACGCCAGTGCCGTAGAGCTGGTTCTCTTAAAATTTAAAATCTCTTAGAATTTAAATGTTTGGGGATAGTTGTCTACCACGATTATAATTTTGAAGAATCAGCTACATGTGAAATACAGTCCTCCATAGATGCTCACTCTAGAGCAGGGGTGGGGAATCAGTGGCTCTCTCTTTTTGCATCGTAGGGGGTTGGGCTACATGACCCTCGGGGTCGCTTCCAACTCTACAATTCTATGATTCCACATTGTTCTTCTACAACTCCCATTGCCCCTGACACTTGGCCCTGATACCTAGAGTTGATGGGAGTCAACACCTGGAGAGCTACAGGTTCCTTAGCCTTGCTCTAAATATTCCTCCCCTCCAGCTAGCTGTGCCTTTGTCGTATTTGAGGCCTCAGAGCAGCCAGGAAATAAGTTGCTTCTTAACAAATAAATCTTGATGCTTGTATTCCAAGGACCGTCAGCAACTGATGTTAACATTTGATAAAGCTCCTGGATGCGACTGACAAACATGCCGTAGGTCAGTGTGCCTGAAAAAACAGCTTGATGACATCCTGTAGCTTTTTAAAATTATTATTCTGTAAAACATCGTTTTTTTGCCAGTTGTTTAAACAGCAACAGACTTTTTTCTTCGTGTGTTCACAATTTCCCATCAAAATCTGCCATGCTAACCTGAAGCTATAGCAGATACGATCGAATTCCACAGTCTTGGAAGAAGCTTCTGATAAGATTCTTCAGTAGCAGATGAAAATAGCCAGGAATTTCTTTTGAACATTGTTGTGGTTTCTTTGCATGGGGCTTATTAAAGGCTTGGCTTTTTTATGACTATACTGAGCGACAACCTGAAAGCTGGGGAGTAATGCAGTCCAGAATTTACCTAGATACTTAGCCAGTCTTTGTTGCTGTAATGTCCATGTGATGCTTTAAAGACTGACTTTTAGAAGTCCTTGATTTATGTTCCTTATTAATCTGAAAAATATGTGTGGGGCATAAAATTTGTTTCACATTTTCTTCAGATGCAAATGAAATCCTTTCCTTCTGATCCAAGAAGTTTCACTACAAAGAAGCAGCGTGGTGACCTTATCTGATTCTGATCAAAGGGCAATTTTCTTTGTACTGAAGAGAAACAAAAATAATATTCATTAAGCCATTCTCTAATTGCAGCTGGATAGCAGTTGTTCTGAATTACCTAATAATAATAATAATAAAACTCTGGATCCCTTTGATGTAATGTTAATAGTCAGTGGATGGCCATGTGCATTAAAGTCTCTTTATTGTTCACTGACATTTAGGTCACAATCAAGAGACAGGCATGAGCAAACCACACACTGGCTTCCATATGAGCGAATGAGAATGGTCATCCCCCTACTCACCAGCCTGACAGATGGGAAGGTTATCTCACCCACATCCACACTGTCCAGTGCTGATAGGGAATACCTGCACCAGATGCACATCACAGCTATATGTACAGTGAGGGGGGGAAAGTATTTGATCCCCTGCTAAATTTGCCCGTTTGCCCTCCGACGAAGAAATGACCAGTCCATAATTTTAATGGTAGGTTTATTGTAGCTGTGAGAGACAGAATAACAACAGGAAGATACCAGCTAGCCTGACATCTGGCTGGTTGATAGGGGATCAAATACTTATTTTGCTGATTATAATGCACATCAGTCTCTGACTTTTGTCTTCTGGGTTTCTGGGGGTTTCCTGTTGTTATTCTGTCTCTCACAGCTACAATAAACCTACCATTCAAATTGTGGACTGGCCATTTCTTCGTCAGAGGGCAAACGGGCAAATTTAGCAGGGGGTCAAATACTCCCCCCCCCCGCACTGTAGCGTTCTTGGAGAATCTATGAGTGGTCCCAGTTAGGATGCAAATACAGTGGTACCTCAGGTTACATACGCTTCAGGTTACAGACTCCGCTAACCCAGAAATATTACCTCGGGTTAAGAACTTTGCTTCAGGATGAGAACAGAAATCGTGCTCCGGCGGTGCGGCAGCAGCAGGAGGCCCCATTAGGTAAAGCGTTGCTTCAGGTTAAGAACAGTTTCAGGTTAAGAACAGACCTCCGGAACGAATTAAGTACTTAACCCGAGGTACCCCTGTACACATTCCACTTTCTGGAAGGGCAGCCAGCCGATGGGTCCAGAAGCACAGCATTCTGTAATGCGAGGGGCACTTGATCCTTAAAACAGATCTGCAAGCCTGCCTTTTTGGCAGAATTTAGGCCACAACTTTATTGATTACAGAAAGTGACTGGTTGCATAGGCTCTGGTTCGACTAGCTCCCTGCCATGCAGGTAGCTCTGACCCAGGGTTCCAGCATAGGTCAGCCAAGGGTGAACACCTGGATAAGTGGAAAGTCGGGAACGGGCTAACTCCGCCACCCAAATGTCCCCCTGGACTCAGGCATGGGCACAACCCCCTCTCAGGGGTTGACCAAACCATCGAGCCCCTGGATTCCTTTAACGGAATACCCTTCACATAGGGATGGCGAGAGTGTTCTCCCATCCCTATCACCTGAACCAGAGCCTATCCGCAACCTTGCAAGCTGTGACGATTTGCCATGCAGTGGGTGAAACCCAGTGTGTAGATCTCACACTGAATTGGGATGTAACCTGTTAAGAGGGAGTTACAGCTGTTGGCTGGAAAGTGACAAACAAGGCAATGACTGGTTGCATGTTGCTGTTGATTTTTTTGAGGATGGTCTACATGGGCTCTCAAAAGAGGCCTGAACACACACACACACACACACACACACACACACACCAAGGAACTTGACAATGGCGTTCTAGTTTGTGGTAAAGAGGCCATGCATGGGAACAGCTGTAAAAGCAACTGCCATTTCTCAATGGCCATATTGCTTTGTTATCACCAATTTTTCCTCCATCCATGTTATAATAAAAACGGCTTGCAGTGAGCTCCAACTAGGTGAAAGGGAAATGAACTGGCAAATGCAATCCAATGTTATTGAGCATAAAGTTATGCACACTGGGACCAAAGAAAATCTAAAGTTCACATCTCGTGGGGTCTGACCTGGTGGTTCAGGAATGAGACCTTGGAGTCATGGCAGATAATTTGAAGATGCTGAACCAGTGTGCATAACCTGTGAAAAAGACCACATCCATGCTACGGCTCATTAGGAAAGAGATAAAACTGCCAATAGCCCACTCTGTGATGCAAGTGTGCTTGGAGTACTGTGTACAACTCTGGCCTCCTTGCCTCAAGAAAGACATTGTGGCAGTGGAAAATGCTCAGAAAAGGGCAGTCAAAATGATAAAGGGAATGGAGGAAAAAGTTACAACATTTTTTGGGGAAGGGTGTAGTTGAGAGAAAAAGTGAGCCTGAGGTGACATAATCAAGGTTTATAAAATTATGCATGCTGTGGAGAAAGGGGATAGGATTACCTCTCTCACAAGAAACGCTTTTGCCATCAACTTCCTAAGGAGGTTTTGGTGTGTGTGTCTCTCTCACACACTCACATATACAAAAAGATAAAAGACCCCTGGACGGTTAAGTCCAAACTTAATTATGGGTTGTGGCGCTCATCTCACCTTCAGGCCGAAGGAGCTGGCGTTTGTCCACATACAGCTTTCTGAGTCATGTGGCCAGCATGACTAAACCGCTTCTGGTGCAACGGGACACTGTGACAAGTGCCAGGGCACATGGAAACACCATTTACCTTCCCGCCGGAGTGGTATCTATTTATCTACTTGCACTGGTGTGCTTTCGAACTGCTAGGTGGGCAGGAGCTGGGACAGAGCAACGGGAGCTCACCCCGTCGCATGGATTCGAACCACCAACCTTCCGATCGGCATACCGAAAAGGTTCAGTGGTTTAGACCACATATACACCCCCCCTTCACATGCATCCATTCAGCACATCAGCTGAGGTTGCATTTCAATTGCATTTGCATCCATGTGCCCTCTGGGAGAGTTAGTTGAGGTTATCCAGAATGGCGACCTACTGTAATTTGGAGGCAGAAAGATGTTTTGTGCCTTTTCTCACTTAACTGGATTTTGCTAACTTTCTTTATCTTCTTTATTTCCTTAGCACTGGGACAAATTATGCTATACGTAGATGGGATGAATGGAGTAATCAATCATAATGAAACAATCCAGTGGCTGTACACTCTCATCGGGTCAAAGGTAAGAAGAGTCCCATCTATTGAAGACTTTTAAAGATTTTTCCGTGTGTGTGTAGACAGCTGTGATACACACACACACACACGGAGAACGTGCCAATGACTGAAAAATTCCACTAGTTTGATGCTTGCCACAAGCAGAGGAGTACATGTGCAAAGGCAATGCTAATTCCATTTATAGTGGCACATTCCTCTCTCTTTTCAGCTCGTGAAAATAATCCATAGGGCAGTGTATGTGGAGTTAGCTTCCTACTACAGAATGGCAGCCCAATGGGACTACGTGTTGCTGGTCTTGAAAGTGCTGCCTTGGCTACCGGTGAAGTTCCCATGGGAAATGTTAGTACTAGCATGTGAAGCCATGAATGGGACCCAAGTACCTATAAGAGTGCCTTCCTCAGTACCAGCCATCTCAGTCCCTATGATTGGCAGGTGAGACCTTGGTGTTGGTGCCACCCTTGGGGACTGCCCGCTTGGCATTGGCCCATGACGGGGCCTTCTTAGTGGCAGCGCCCTGTTTGTGAAATGCCCTCCTATCGCCCTCATTATTGGCTTTTGGGGGGAATTTAAAAACATTCCTGTTTGCCCAGGCTGTTTACGGCCCAAAAGCACTGTTCTTGGCAACCTTAAAATCACTGCTTGAGAGAATGTTTTAAAAGGGTTTTTAGAATGTATGGATTTTAGGTGGGGTGGGGGTTCGCATATTTGGCTTTGTTGGGAGTTGTGGCGGAATAAATAAATAAACTACACGCGCTGCCTCAGTGCCAAACATACAAATCCCTTTAGTGAACAAAAGAATGGTTCTTGCTGTAGTTAAGGAGGCATTAAAAAACAACAACCCACATACAGCCTGTGAAGTACTGAGGGAAAATCTAATCAAGGTGTTTTATAGATGGTACTTAACACCTACCAAAATAGCTAAAATATATAAGGCAAAAACAGATCTGTGCTGGAGGTGTGGTAAAACGAAGGGGACACTTATACACATTTGGTGGACCTGTGAAAAAATCAAAAGCTTCTGGAACATATTATATGATGAGTTTAAAAAAATGTTTAAGTATAACTTTATAAAAAATACAAAAGTTTTTCTACTAGGGATAACGGACACAGGTATAGCAAGAGAGGATCAGAAAATATTCCTCTATGCCACAGGAGCGGCAAGGATCCTAACTGCTAAAAACTGGAAAAAAGAAACTGTGCCAACAAAAAAGTCTCCTTCTTTGGAGGTCTTTAAGCAGAGGCTTGACAACCATATGTCAGGAGTGCTCTGATGGTGTTTCCTGCTTGGCAGGGGGTTGGACTCGATGGCCCTTGTGGTCTCTTCCAGCTCTAGGATTCTATGATTCTATGAAAAAAGGAATGGCAAGACAAACTGTTAGAGTACATTGAACTGGCTAGATTAACAGAGATCACACTAGACAAGAGTTTCAAAAAGCATGGGGGAAATGCAGAGAATGCTTCACAAAACAGTGCCCTAAAATACATACCTGGACTTCTTTTTATTAATGTCTGCAGGAGACTTTGTGAATATTTAAGTTATAATTAGAAAAATCTTAATAATTATTCATAAAGGAAACAGCTTATAAGAAGTAAATAAGGAGGCCAGATACAGGATAAAGGAAGTCTTTTATTTGGTTGTTTGTATGTTATGCTTATTGTATGTTATGTTCACGTTTAATGAGGGTGGATTTCTGTGTTGGGGGGCGGAGGGCTTATGTTATGTTGTAAATAAAATTTCCAATAAAAAATAAAAAACCACACAAACACTCTTAATATATGCTGCCAATTGGAAGAAGTGCAGTAGTCTTGAATATTAACTCAGAGCAGACCTTTCTCCTTACTATGAATCTTTCATATGCGCACAGACAAGCACATATGGCGTAAAGTGAATAAAAGGAAGAGACGTATCTCAGAGATGCCGGAAACGATTACTGTTTAATATTATATACTTTTATTCTAATGCTTTATGCCCCCATCTGTCAAATATATTATTAGGGCGACTTGCCAAGGAAATAATTTCCACACAAGGAAGTAAGGCCTCAACTCTCTGAGGTGCCGTTTTTATCACCGTTATAGCTTCGATATGTGCCAGTACTGATGCGCCAAAATAACTGAACCACGGCAAGGACAGTTCAGGCCGCAGCAACCCTGATTGTGTTTGCTCTTGCTAAGGAATGGTAATGTTTCCCAGTGAGAACATTCAAAGCAGCAATCTTAGTACAGGGAAAGCCTGGGGTGTTTAAATTTCCCTCTTTTGCCATCGCAAAACCATAGCATAGCGCCACCTAGCAGAACAACTAAAAGATGTCAGAAGACATCTTAAGGCAGCCCTGTTCAGGGAAGTTTTTAACGTGTGATATTTTATTGTATTTTTGGTTTTTATGGAAGCCGCCCAGAGTGGCTGGGGAGGCCCAGCCAGATGGGCGGGGTATAAATAATAAATTATTATTATTATTATTATATAAGGGATGAATAGAACACAGATGCTGCACATTTTTATACCTAAACACACTCACCCCTGAAAAGGTCTGGTCAGCATTCATAATTGCTTTATTTAAGACTTCATAATGCAATATGATTTCCATGTACATATGAAGTATTATTTTTTGGGAGGAAATCTTCAGATCTTGTAAGTCCTCTTGATCAATGAGAAATGTCTTGAACATTATGAGCATGCATAATATTAAACCTTTTATATTAAGCAGTTTTTGGTTTCCCTTATTTGCATGTTCAGACCCAGAAACCTCCCCACTAAATAAATTCACACTTGACTCAGATTTTAGTTTTGGTTTTTGGCAGAATTTAGGCCCCAACTTTATTTATTTTTTTAAATAATATTTATTACTTTTAAAGATTACAAAACAGGAAAAGAAAAGAGACAAAAAAGAAAGAACAAAAAAGAAAAAGAGAAACAATACAATACAATATATAACAATACAAAACACAACCTAAACACATTAAACTAAACTAAACAAAACCCTAACCCTAAACAAAACAAAACAATAACCATTTAAAAACATACCTCACACCTTTCCCATACTCTATTTTTCATTCCCTTGTTTCCTCGACTTCCTCTCACCTCCCTTTTTGTGTTCCACTTCTATTAATTGTTTCAGCAAATCCTTTCCATCTTTCTCTATTTTCTGTCATATTATAAATATCTTAACATGTTTTTTATCATTAAAACTAAATACTTATATATCCTTAACTCCTTATAACATTTCTGCTAAGGCCATAAAATTTCTTTCCAGCTTTTTTCTATCATTCATTAATTTTACAGTATTTCTACATATAAACTTTAAATTCTCTAATCTTCCTCCACCATCTCCTCTCCCTGGTTTCGGATTCTGCCAGTCCTTTCTGTCAATTCCATATAGTCCATCAACCTGGAGATCTTATGTCCGAGGCTCTTAACACTTTTCCAGGTCCCTTCTGCAGGTCTTCTTCATATTCTTTAATGCCAAAGAGCAGATCTCGAGAAAACTCCAACCTAACAATACTTTTATTCCTTCCGGACAAGTCAGCCAAATTTCCATAGTTAAAGCTGAGGTCTATAAGATGTTTCATGACATGTTTCAAAATTCCTCCAAATCCAAAGGCCCCCAAAACTCCAGTCTCCTCCAAACCCAAGTCCATGTCCCAAAAGTCAGTTAGTCCCTGCATAGAAGGATCTTTCCAACTTTCCTCCTTCCGTCCAAGCCGGGATCCCATCTTCAGAATCTGGCTTTTTCTAGATTCAGTCATAAAAGGCCTCAACTTGTAATCCTCAATTTGCTTCTGTATGGCTGAAGATCCCACTTGTGTTACTTTAGGCTCGACAACCACAGCTTTCTCTTTCTCCTCCGCAATCTGTCCAGCCAAAGTAAATTCTTGTGCCAAGTCCTGAATTAATTCTGTATTGATGCTCGCTTTTTGACTCCAATTAGTCACTTTTTGGTCCAAATTGTCAATTTTAAAAGACATGTCATCTGTCTTCTTATGAAGCTGTTCCAGCGAGTAGCTTATCTTACATAATACCGTCACAATAGCTTCTCCTGTCAACATTTTGAATGGTCCAAGGTCAATCTCTAGTTCTCACAATTACTTATCTTGCAGCTGGTGCACTCCTGTGACAGTTTCAAAGACTCCCTCTAGAGGGAAACAGTCTCCACTTGTATCAATCCCTTCGAGCACAATTCAAGCCAAAAAAATAGTTTCAATTTCCAGTTACTTTTCCTCTTTTTTGAACGCAGAAGAGGACAATGGAAACAGTATCTTTCTCTTATATAACTAGTTGTCAAAAATGTTCTGTTCGCAGTCAATGAACTCTCCCAAAACTTCACTTTCTCTGGCAGCCCTTTTCCAGGTTCGGAGCAGTGATAGCTTGATTTTTCACTCCCTCCTGCAGGCTCACTAAGTCCAAAATCCCCCCCCCCTTCTCCTGCTTCCAAGGGGGGTTTTATAATTTTAACCGATGAAAATTTAATCCCTTGCCAAAAACTTTCAAAGACTTTAGCTTATAACGTCATTGCTTCAATCTATGTACAAAAGGGGAAGGCGGGCTTCCTGTTTAAGACCTTCCCCCGTTTCGGTGCCAAATTAATGTATTTGAAGATCCAATTTTCCGTTCTACTCACGGGTAGTTGTTTAAAGTCCAATTGTCCACAGGAAAAAGTCAGCGCTCTCCGGCAACAGCAATGCGGCTTCACTCCGCGAAAAAAGCAGTCGGTTCAAGCACCGCACTACTCACCCCACGTCGCTCCGGATCCCCAAAACAGGGTTTCCCCGCGAGTAGGGGAGGCGCAAAGGTGCCAGCCAAATCCCAAGTTCACAAGCTTCTCCCGCTTGTGATTTCAGTGGGTCTCCGCCTTCACCGTGGCAGTCAGACCCTGGTTTTCGCGGAGCTAGTTCCTCCTGATCGGAGGAGCTCCGCCATTGCCGGAGGCGCCAACCCGGAAGTCTCTAGGCCACAACTTTATTGATTACAGAAAGTGACTGGTTGCAAAGGCTCTGGTCAGAGTAGCTCCCTGCCATGCAGGTAGCGTTGACCCAGGGCACCAGCATAGGTCAGCCAAGGGTGAACACCTGGATAAGTGGAAAGCTGGGAACGGGCTAACTCCGCCACCCAAATGCCCCCCTGGACTCAGGCACGGGCACAACCCCCTCTCAGGGGTTGACCAAACCATCGAGTCCCTGGATTCCTTTAACGGAATACCCTTCACATAGGGATGGCGAGAGCGTTCTCCCATCCCTATCACATGAACCAGAGCCTATCCGCAACCTTACAAGTTGTGACGATTTGCTACGCGGCAGGTGAAACCCAAATGGCACCAGCCAATCAGCCAAGTGGGGGAAATTCCTGCCATGCCCCTGTCCCAACGACAGACGACACACGACGGCAAAACGAGGTCAAGCGCAAAGCCTTAAGAGTAGGGAGAAGTGGGCGGGTGTTCCGAATGCACGTTCCGAAAGAGGAAGCTCTGGGTCACGTTCATGGGCATAAATAGGTCCCTTGAGCCGTTTGGACTGCACCCCATTGGCCAGATTGCACCCAGCTTCGAGGGACCTACCAATTGGGTGTTGTGGCTGACCACCCACAACACAGGGTGTCGGTTGTCCAGGTCTCAGCGCAATACGTGCCCTCTTTAAGGGAGGACCCAGTTTATCCTCTGCTGTTGTCAACATACTCCCAACTAACGTATTTGCAGAAGAAAGTCAGTAGAGACAAGTATGGTAGCAGGTGAGAAATCACAACCACATTCTTAGTTATGCACAGCGTGCCACTGAAAAGCTGTGGAGCAGAGAAATAGAAGATAATTGAGTCACGGAATTGTAGAGTGGGAAGGACCCTGGGGGTCATCTAGTCCAACCCCTGCAATGCAGGAATCTCAGCTAAAGGCTTCCATGTCAGATGGCCACCCAACCTCCGCTTAAAAACCTTCAACAAAGGAGAGTCTACCACCTCTTGAGGGAGACATCCGCTGTCAAACAGCTCTTACTATCAGAAACATTATTCCTGTTATTTAGTTGGAATCGCCTTTCTTGAATCCATTGGTTTGAGTTCTACCCTCCAGAGCAGGAGAAAATAAGCTTCCTCCATCTTCCATGTGACAGTTAAATCTCCCAGGTTTCCTGTTCCAAGCTGGACAGGAAGCTTCTTTAAATATTTGGAGACTGTCCCTAAAATTTACATTATATCCTTCTTGTTATCATCATTGAAATCTGTATGTTTGGAATATTGAGAGCAAGTTGAGAGCCTCTCTAACCCCACACCAACATCCAGCGCAGCAGAGTTATTTTTAAAGCCCTCTTAACAGGAGTTAGGTTTTTTTTAAAAAAAGGTTTATTCCTGTGTTTGTGTAGGTATTAAATTAATGCAGCATAACTCTGATGACTTCACCCAGAATGAAACATATCAAGGCCTACATATTTTTAGCAAGTTTCTGTCGTTATTATTGTGTGGTTGGAAAAATAGGATAAACACTAGGGGGTTTCTCTACATCTGTAGCTGTAGCATTTGGAAGCTGCCCAAACGGTTTCTGAGCCATTCTGTGTCTTTCGAATTTGACTCAATATTTTGGACCAGTTTAGATCTATTGAAAATGAAACTGGTCCCCGCCTCCCTCATTTGCTATAATAGGGAATCTTTCTTTTAACAGAAGTGGGTGAAATCTGTAGGCACAGCAGACTCTCTAGAGTAGATTAAAGCCTGTCAGATTTTAGGCAGATACATGCAGAATTTTTTGTTCGGGGCCCCTTTAGAATTTGATATTTTAAAGAGAGACAGACAGAAAGACAGAAGGTATCTTATTTTCCGTCAGACTTGGATGCAAGTTGCAGACATGGTCACCCCTTCTAAGGAGATGAAGCCTACTAAATTTTTGTTCTCACTCAAGGGCAGATTTTATAACTGGTAGGCTAGAAAAAGAGTGTGGATAGCCAGCATCTCATCATGAATTATCCTGGGTGCAAAGAAGCAGCACTTCCTTTTTATATCAGATTCACAGAATGTTGGTTTTTCAATCAACACTAAGGCAGATTTTCTTGGTTTGGACGTAACTGGGATCTCTCTGGGGTAATGCAAGCCAAGATCTTGGTGTGAAGCTGGTGTTCTGTGGGAAGGAACTAGGGAAATGTGTATTTGGTCCTAGTAAATGCTCGTGGAGATCATGGACTGGTTGGACACAGAGGAGTGAAGAATTTGGCTGAAATGGGCGGAGGAAAGACAAGCGGTACACAGGCACAGTCTCCAATTGCTTGCAGGAAGCCCTGGAGAGAAGGAGACACCAGTGGCTTTGTAGATGCAGGGACTTATAGTCTCAGCAACTAATTTCTTTGAGTGGGACCTACAGGGCATGAGCTGCAGTGCTCATTAGGCCTGAAGCACAGCCAAGGCTGCCAAGATCATGTTTCTCTAATAAAAAGTTAACTCCAACTTTGAACTGTGTGATTTACTGATTGGCTTCCTCCTTTACACGGGACGCGGGTGGCGCTGTGGGTAAAACCTCAGTGCCTAGGACTTGCTGATTGCAAGGTCGGCGGTTCAAATCCCCACGGCGGGGTGAGCTCCCGTCTTTCGGTCCCAGCTCCTGCCCACCTAGCAGTTCGAAAGCACCCCTAAGCGCAAGTAGATAAATAGGTACCGCTTTATAGCAGGAAGGTAAACGGCGTTTCCGTGTACTGCGCTGGTGCTGGCTCGCCAGAGCAGCTTCGTCACGCTGGCCACGTGACCCGGAAGTGTCTCCGGACAGCGCTGGCCCCCGGCCTCTTAAGTGAGATGGGCACACAACCCTAGAGTCGGACACGACTGGCCCGTATGGGCAGGGGTACCTTTACCTTTACCTTCCTCCTTTACAATGGCATTACAAACCTTTTTTTTTTTAAGGACTGGAACAATTGTCTGATTAGGCCATTACAAGAAAGATTCATTTCTTTATTTGGGGAGGGTTTTTAATTTCATGGCGGAGCACAATGCTTCGGATATATTATGTTTTGAATTCAATCCCTGTTACCTCTCATGTAAACCTGTGGATTGGGTTGAGCTAATCAATGATCTGACTCCAGTAAGTCAACTTAGAATGGTCACAGAATTCCTTCCTGCCATAGTGGTCCTTGTTTTAAAATCCTGGCCCCTCATTTTTAGCTGGTGTCAGATTGACCAAAGATTGAAAGGACAGCAACATCAGTTCTGTTCGCTGACTCTAACAGAGGGTCAGCTTGTATTGCATTAAGAAAGCAGCATGTCTGCCAATGTCAGCCTGATGAGTGACAAGCTCTCCTCTCTTTCCTCTTGTAGTTCCGTCTGGTTGTGAAGACAGCACTGAAGTTGCTCCTTGTTTTTGTGGAGTATACAGAATCCAATGCACCACTTCTGATCCAAGCAGTGTCCATAGTGGATGACAAGAGAGGTGAGTTGTTAGCGTACCTGCCTGTAGTTGCGCTTCAAAGGAGATAATGAAATGGTTTGTGGTTTTGCTACCACAAAACAACCCTACAAAAGCAAATCATTCTCTCTTTCATGTTCTCAGGAGCAGATTTCAAGTAGAAAACAAAATGCTTGTAGGCCACACCGTGGCATAGCTTGCAGGGGGGCAAAGGGGCTGCTAACCAGGGTGCAAAATTTTGGGGAGCTGCAAAATTTCATAAGAAAAATAAACCACTTTTAGTTTTTTTTTAAACAATCAAGCAATGTGAAAATTTCATTAAATTAATAATAATAATAAAATAAACAGCCTCCGCTGTCATCTCCCAAGCTGGAGATCTCTCCGTGCTGAGAAGACCCTCCCCCATCAGCCTCACTGCTACCTGGCCCTGACAGGAACCATGGGTTAGGCGGTATAATACTTGCCTTGCCCCGGGTGCTGTCAACCCATGCTATGCCACTGATGCCACAGACGTGTGCATGTGTATGAATTGGAAATTTACCTACAAAATGCATGGCTAATGGTGTCTGGGAAAGGATAATAATAATAATAATAATAATAATAATAATAATAATAATAATTTGTTTATTTACCCCGCCCATCTGACTTGCTTTCCCCAGCCACTCTGGGCAGCTTCCAACAAAAGATTAAAAATACATTAAAAACACCAGTCATTAAAAACTTCCCTAAACAGGGCTGCCTTCAGATGTCTTCTAAACGTCAAATAGTTGTTTATTTCCTTGACATCTGATGGGAGGGCATTCCACAGGGCCACTACCAAGAAGGCCCTCTGCCTGGTTCCCTGTAACTTCACTTCTCGCAGTGAGGGAACTGCTAGAAGGCCCTCGGAGCTGGACCTCAGTGTCCGAGTTGAACGATGATGGGTTCCGCACTCCTCCTGTGTTTTATAGGTAAAAGCCCCATTGTTATAGATGCAGAATATGACAACAAAACTTAATCTACGGGTGACATGTTCTCCTGTCCTTAAATTTTGATTAGTAGGGTATTCTCATTTTTCTCCATTTTAGTGTTTTCCTGATTTGGTAGGTGAGGTTTCAGGCAATCCTCAAACAGAGAAGCAGTTAGTGTCGTGTGATGCACATCATTTCAGTGGTGTGGAGAGGGTGGAGCTCCCCATGGCAATGGGGATGCAGTGAGAGCTACTGGCCAGAGGGTTGTAAAACCTGCCACCAAGGCCTTTGCAGTTTATCTTGAGGCAGTCATGGTGTGCTGCCTCAGCCGAGATGCACCTGACTAGGCCATCTGGGCAGTGAGCTCCTTCATGAGGGTAGGGCAGGCATCCATTGGTCAGAGTCAGCCAGCCATGCCCACTGTGAATTTTATGTCCATGAATTTTCATCTTAATGGTTTCATGCCCTCTTGAATTCTCTCTTCAAAGTTCTTTTCGATTTCCTCTTACGGTACTTGTTGGCTATTGGCCTCATGCCAGTGTTTAGCCTATGATGGAGTTTGGCGGTGGAATTATGGCTGCTGACACCAGGCTTGCCCTCTGATTGACCATCATGAAGGATTTAATGTGCATTTACGCCACTTAGAGGACCTAGTGTTATAAGAATTCTAAGGTCTCAAATATAGAATAGATGTTCATAAATGCACACGTATCTAAATGTGTCTGAAATAGTATGGAAGAGCAATCCTGAAGCCAGTTTGATTCTCCCAATGACCTCAAATATTCCTCTGCAGTAAGGGAGGCAAATGGCGAAAGCCTTCCCATTGTATTTTTGCTTACAAATCCTGTCTTAAGGGCATATTGGCGTATGAATAGGGTGAGCCTGTGACCTGGATTCAGGAACCAGAGTATTAACCATCACCAAAGAATGGCCAAGCTGCCCAGATAATGCAATCAGCAACCATTATCAGGTATCCTGGCAGACAGGATTTCTGCTGTAGACCGCCTTCTATGATGTATGTATGATGGTTTTACGGTGGTCTTTGGCTAAGGGAGTTGGACAATGTCAAAAGTCTTTAAAGGTTCTTGCACACTTTAGTTCAGGATCTCTCCCTCCTTGGAAGGGGAGGGAACTCTGTTGCAGCAGAAAAATAAATATCTGCCTTGCTTTCCTCTGGATCCTGCCTCCATCTATTCTTCTCTGACCGATCATGGACTTAGGGGACTCAGAGTCCCATGGGGAATTGGGCAGCAAAAGCCAAACTCCTATTTTTACATCACTAGAAAGAGATCTGTATGATTGTTGTATTTCATCACTGCCTTCCTTGGATATGGCATCCATTTCTCAGGCTTTCTCTCCAGAATTGAACCCAATTCCTCATTCCCCCATTGGTCACCATGGTTATGCACAGCCCAGGGAGGGGTTCAGAAAGTTCAAGATGTTCATTGACATCTATTAGCTCTAAAATTAGCACAGTGGAGTGGCCAAAGGAAGCATAACTGACTTAATGAGGTATTCACAGTATCTATTTAACACCCATGTGTAGTTATGCATGTATAATTCAATCTTTCTAGCTTGAGCCCCATTGAAATGAATGGGAGTTGCAGAAAAGCTTCCATTCATTCAAAGGTGCTCTGAAAGCCTGCTGGCTTTAGCTATCTTACTCGGGAATCCTTTGATCATTCTCAAAACCAGTTGATCAAGTGCAGGCCTGCTTTTGTGGACACCTGGTGCTTTAATGGACATTTTGTTCGGTGAGTTATAATCTTTTAACATGTGCAGTGCACATGATTGGCAAAAGCAGGGCCACTCCTAATAATTCAGCCCCAGTTTTCCTAGTACAGCTGTGTTGCTTCCACACTGCAGTACATCCAAATGGAATTGAAAACTCTGTAGGAACATCCGGCTTACAAATGCTCCCTGCAGTTTTGGAGGAATGTGTTAAGAGGCAAGCAAGAGTTCAGCCTATAACATGTACATTATTATCTCTCTTCTGCATTTTCCCCCCACAATGCAGAGTGCTCTTCTTGCAGGACAAACACCTCAGTATTATAAACTTAAATCTTCTACTGTCTGCCTTTCCAAATGAGAACAATCACTTCTCCGCCAATTACCTATTGTAGTTGTTTTATAGCTTCTGAGCACTAAAATGTTTTTCATGCTAATGAGCTATAGAATCAGAATTGTAGAATGGGATGAGACCAGTCCAGCCCCCTGCAATGCAGGAATCACAACCAGATCAAATATGACATTTGGCAGTCAAGCCTCTTCTTAAAACCACACAAGGAAGGAGAATCCACCACTTTCAGAAGAAGTCCATTCCACCGTTGAACAGCTCTTCCTGTCAGAAAGTTCTTCCTATGTTTAGTCGGAATCTCCTTTCTTGTAACTTGATGCCATTGGTATGGATCCTACCTTCCAGAGCACGAAAAAACAACCTTCCTCCACCCTCCACCTGACAGCCCTTTAGATATTTGAAGATGGCTATCATATTGAATGCAGATTTCCAAAAATTAGCAAGGAGAGACAAGAAGGCCTTCTTAAACGAGCAATGCAAAGAAATAGAGGAAAACAACAAAATGGGAAGAACCAGAGATTTGTTCAAGAAAATTGGAGATATGAAAGGAACATTTCGTACAAAAATTACCATAATAAAGGACAAAAGTGGTAAGGACCTAACAAAAGCAGAAGACCCTGATGTTGGGAAAGATGGAGGGCACAAGGAGAAGGGGACGACAGAGGACGAGATGGTTGGACAGTGTTTTCGAAGCGACCAGCATGAGTTTGACCAAACTGCGGGAGGCAGTGGAAGACAGGAGTGCCTGGCGTGCTCTGGTCCATGGGGTCACGAAGAGTTGGACACGACTAAACAACAACAACAACAACAAATCATATTTCCTCTCAGCTTCCTCTTTACGAGGCTGAACATACACAACTCCCTTAACCTTTCCTGATAAGACTTAGATTCCAAGCCCTGGCTCAACTTGGTTGCCCTCCTCTGCACACATTCCAGCTTGACAATATCCTTCTTAAATTTTGGTACCCAAACCTAGACACATTACTCTAGGTGTGGTCTGACCACACTACTTCAGAACATGTCGTTTAGTGGTTGTTGTAGTGTACCATTTATATTATGCCAGCAGCACATGAAGAACATTCGCATGCTGAGGATCTTACAATCTAGCTTTCGAATGTGGAGGGGAGAGACTAGTGGGAAGGGAGAAACGCAAGAAAAGCAAACACCAGGAGGTATTTACTTTGGGGGGGTGCTAGCAACCCACGGGACGCAGGTGGCACTGTGGTGTAAACCACTGAGCCTTGGGCTTGCCGATTGGAAGGTCAGTGGTTCGAATCCCCGTGACGGGGTGAGCTCCCGTTGTTCAGTCCCAGCTCCTGCCAACCTAGCAGTTCGAAAGCACATCAAAGTGCAAGTAGATAAATAGGTACCACTGTGGCGGGAAGGTAAACGGTATTTCCGTGTGCTGCTCTGGTTTCGCCAGATGCGTCTTAGTCATGCTGGCCACATGACCTGGAAAATCTGTCTGTGGACAAACGTCAGCTCCCTCGGCCAGTAAAGCGAGATGAGTGCCTCAACCCCAGAGTTGTTCGCAACTGGACTTAACTGTCAGGGGTCCTTTACCTTTACCAGTGTAAAAAGACTTCTCGTCCTTTCTTTCATTCTTTTTCCATTGTGACTCTGCCTTCAGGTGGCCAATGGCACCTACTTCTTTGGTTGCTGGCTTGGAGTTGCACTTGCTTCGGTAGTTCCATAGCTTGGATCATTGTACTTGCCTCCAAGTAATTCCCCGTACAGTGGTTTGGCAGTGATATGGAAGGGGAAGCTCCATCTGCAGGCAGTCCTGCCCCCTGTGGTATGATTGTGATTGGCTTGAATTGCTTGCATCTTTCTGACATTACAGCATATCTTGGTAGATCGGTACCATTTTATCCTTACACCACAGCAGGGAGAAATGTAAAGTATTGCACTTGGGAAACAGGGAGAAATGTAAAGTATTGCACTTGGGCAAAAAAAAATGAGAGGCACAAATACAAGATGGGTGACACCTGGCTTGAGAGCAGTACATGTGAAAAGGATCTAGGAGTCTTGGTTGACCACAAACTTGACATGAGCCAACAGTGTGACGCGGCAGCTAAAAAAGCCAATGCAATTCTGGGCTGCATCAATAGGAGTATAGCATCTAGATCAAGGGAAGTAATAGTGCCACTGTATTCTGCTCTGGTCAGACCTCACCTGGAGTACTGTGTCCAGTTCTGGGCACCACAGTTCAAGAAGGACACTGACAAACTGGAACGTGTCCAGAGGAGGGCAACCAAAATGGTCAAAGGCCTGGAAACGATGCCTTATGAGGAACGGCTAAGGGAGCTGGGCATGTTTAGCCTGGAGAAGAGTAGGTTAAGGGGTGATACGATAGCCATGTTCAAATATATAAAAGGATGTCACATAGAGGAGGGAGAAAGGTTGTTTTCTGCTGCTCCAGAGAAGCGGACACGGAGCAATGGATCCAAACTACAAGAAAGAAGATTCCACCTAAACATTAGGAAGAACTTCCTGACAGTAAGAGCTGTTTGACAGTGGAATTTGCTGCCAAGGAGTGTGGTGGAGTCTCCTTCTTTGGAGGTCTTTAAGCAGAGGCTTGACAACCATATGTCAGGAGTGCTCTGATGGTGTTTCCTGCTTGGCAAGGGGTTGGACTCGATGCCCTTGTGGTCTCTTCCAACTCTATGATTCTATGATTCACAGCTCTCCGAAATGGCGTAGGGCTTCTAGATGTTAATCTCTGGGGCAGACACTTTCATTCACTTGCCAGTGTACCCATCAGTTTCAGTGTTCGCCTCCATTACATGCGAGGGCTTTCCCCCCTGGAGGGCCTTGTCCCTTCCTCCTGCCATGTCAGTTTCTCTCTCGGCCTCTGACACCTCATAATAACTGAACTCACTGGGCAGTTTGGGGTTTTTTGCTGAATGCCATATTGTTGTTGTCTACAACTCCCTCAGGTTCTGGATGTTTCAGAAGCAAATTCTGCACTTTAGTCTTAGGAGAGCAGTGGAGTTAAGTCCCAGTAGGCAAGCTCAAATAAATTTTGGAGGGAGGGTGGGGTCTTAGCTTTCAGTAGAAAGTTGTGAGGGCTTTTCCTTCCTTGTTTCTTTTCATTGCGTCCCCAAACCACCCCTAAATAAATTCACACTTCACACCATAATTTTTGTTTATGGTTTTTGGCCTAATTTTGGCCACAACTTTCTTAAAATACAAACAATGTGAGTGGTTGCTTAGGCATTGGTTACGACTACCTGTCCCCGCCCAGGGACAGAACTGACATCCGCAAGCCTGTGAAGTCAGTAAGGGAAAACATTTTATGGGGAGTAGATGGAGCTGGGTACCAGACCCTCACCTCTCCCCAAATGCTCCCAGGGGCTCTTGTGTGGCCCTATCCCTTTTGACAGGGGTGCGGACAAAAGCCTGGTGAGCCCCTGGATTCCTTTAATGGAATATCCTTGCAGCAACATCATTGGAGGGGCAGGCACAGCCAATCCATACCCCTCCACCAACCACTGCCTAACCGCAACCTTACAAGTTGTGACGATTTGCTACGCAGTAGGCAAAACCCAAATGGCACCAGCCAATCAGCCAAATGGACAAAATTCCTACCAGGCCCCTGCCCCAAAAGCAGGCGACCCCATGACAGGCATAGCAAGGTCAAATGCGACAAACACCCTAAAATTAGGGAGGGTGGGAGGGTGATCCGATGCACGTAGCGAAAGAGGACACTCAATGCTGCGTGCAGAGCATATATTCAACCCAGGCTGTCAGTCAAACTTGGCAACATCAAACTCTCCCCAGCAACCCAAGGAGTCCAGTCACACTTTGGGCCAACCAACCAACTTGCCCAGCAATAGAGGTTGTCTGGTTAACTTCATCGCAACCTGTGCTCTCCATGAAGGAGAACACGCTTTACCATTTACACCAAAATAAAAATCCCTACTGCTGCATAAGGCTCAGCTGCGCTTTATTGCTGTATAATGCTGTATTGTTTTTAATATTCAGTTGGAAGCCGCCCAGAGTGGCTGGGGAAACCCAGCCAGATGGGCGAGGTATAAATAATAAATTATTATTATTATTATTATTATTATTATTATTATTATTATTATTATTATTATTATCCTAGCCACATTTCAGGGACAGGAATGATGCAGCATCGAGCAGTGGCATTCATGGGGGGGGGGCAAAGATGGCTACCTCGTTGTAGTCATATTCTCCCCTCAAGAATGCATTTGTTGCAGGAGGGGGCCGTTCATACTCAAATTCAAAAGAAAGAGCACCCCCTGAAAATTATTAAAAGTCACTGAAAATCTAACCCCCCGTCACTAAGGATGAATTCTTCCATGAAAGTGTGGGGTGGGGTGGGGGGGATTTCTTTTAAATAACAGGCCATGAAGAAATAACAAAAAATAGAAATAGCAATATATGTTAGGGAGATTCATTTTCTAAACCATATGGTGCTATACCATATACTGGCCTGATGAGGCTAAGAAAACAAATATGCTGAAACAATTAAAAAGTGGAATGAGGTCTGCAGTATTGTCTGTAGCAGAGGAAAGCAATCTATCCAGTAGGGGGAAGCAGTACATTTCTTATTCCTTATTTCATTGCTGCTCATTTCATTTCAGCGTTTTAAAGACTTCCATTCTGATTTACTGAAAAGTTAGGAAAGACTCACAATCAAGAAGGTCGTGCAGTGACGAGGCCGTAGGGTACTTTAAAAATGTAGGCTATTCCTCCAAAGATTTAGAAACGGAGAAGAAAAAGTAGGTTTTCCAGCTTTCCCTTTTATTTTATTTTTTTAGCTCTGATTAGCTTGCAAGATCAATCATTGCAGAAAAGATACAAAGTCCCAAGATCAAGATGAGAATGGATAAATCCCAACAGCTTTTGAAGGGTGTTGATCTTGAAATGTAACCCCATTCCAGGTGGCCTTTTTATATAGCTGGTGTAGGAGTGTTAGTTCACATATTTATGCGCATGAGTTGATTCTGCATTCTATAATAATCAGTGTTTGATGACTCATAGCTGAATTTATGAACTTAGTCCACTGCTGTGTTTGATCAAAGTCTTGTTGTGAGTGTTAAACCCAGCTTCACATACACGCATGACGGTGTGAACCCATAAGCCTGGCACATTTAAAACCCACCCCCATAGAAATCAAACCCACACTGAAATGTCTCTAATTCATGATCAAGTGCACACAATGTTGCTCACCAGCCCATTTTATGCAGGTCATACTACCAGCCCCTGGTACTCCTGGCCTTGCCCAGCCCTATCTCCAGTTTAAATGGAGTGGGGTCTATGTTGAGGGGGGGGAGTTATGTCTGTATGTGTGGTCTGGGTGTTCACTAGACTTTGCTGGTTGTTGAGGGGTGAGCTTTTTAGAGTGGAGTCCATAAGACAGTTGGATGTCTCCTTGTATACCTCTTCCAGTGTGGTGTAGTGGTTAAGAGCAGTAGACTCGTAATCTGGTGACCCAGGTTCTCTTCCCCGCTCCTCCACATGCAGCTGCTGGGTGACCTTGGGCTAGTCACACTTCTCTGAAGTCTTTCAGCCAGTGTTTGTTGTGGGGGAGGAAGGGAAAGGAGATTGTTAGCCGCTTTGAGACTCCTTAGGGTAGTGATATCAAAGTGAGATATAAAATCCAAACTCCTCCTCCTCCTCCTCCTCCTCCTCCTCCTCCTCCTCCTCCTCCTCCTCTTCTTCTTCTTCTTCTCATCCGGGCAACTCCTGCAGCCCAGCTGGTAGCCAGATGTACTGCTCTGCTTTCCCAGGCATGTCCAACAGGTAGATTGCGATCTACTGGTAGATTGTGGAGTGTTCCTGGTAGATCCTGGTTGATCTCTGGCCCCTCAGTGATCTTCTTACAAAAAAGCAAAAAAAGAACCAAAAAAACCCCCCAGCCAACTTTGGCTTCCTGAAAAAAAGGTCCACTGCTTTGGGTAGATCACTGCCAGTCTTTTTACGACAATGATCACTGCCTGTTTTTTTATACTGTGAGTAGATCGCAGACTATTGGGAGTTGGACGTCCCTGCTTGGACAACATCAGCAAGGCCAAGTGTGGGGGTCTTGTTATCTAGGTAGTCCAGGACCTCCATATGCACAGCCCAGGCTTGCGCCCAGGGGATGTCACTTTGGTGCTGCTAATGCAGACGTTTGACTTCACCCCTGGAGGCGCCCTCCACTGTCTCTCAAGACAGATGGGTGACAGCAACAACAAGAAGAAGCTTTTTTGAATGTATATTCTCCAATGCATTCTCCAAACTTGTCATACCCAAATCTGTTACGAAGGGTCAGATAAGAAACTTCTGCAACGGTTTGTTGCACTAGCACAGATAATAGTAATTCACTTAATATAATGTTGTTCAGGTTTGTGGAGCTGGAATAAGCTGTGATTTTCTGCTGTGCCAGTATGGTATAATTATTTAATTGTACTTCCTCTGTGCAGAGAACCTCTGTATCTAAGAAATGTGATATTGATAGCAGCGTTGTACTGCAGCAGCATACATGAAGTGGGAGGGTTTGGGTAGGTGTTTGTGTATCTCATAAGCTTTTGGAACTGGGTCAGAGATAGAACTGATTCTGGTATATTTCTAGCCCAATGCAGTTGCGTGTGTAAGTTTGCTCCCATTTTAGGGGGTAGCAGAATTTGGGGGCGTCTCATGCTCTTCAATTTCTGATTCCTTTGCATGAGTCAGGACAGGTGATAAGGGACTCTGAGATGTAGGTAAACTTTCGGTATGTCACGATGCATTTCCACATGAGCAAATATAAACCATAGGAAGTTCAAAACATAAGGATGTACAAAATAACATTTTGTAAACAGACCTGTCTTACAGAAAAGCCAGTCCAACACAAGAATTCTTTGTTTTCTGACATTTAAGTTATAATAATTGCTCCCACCAGCAGAGGTTCGGTCTCAGTGTCCATTGCGCCAGTGGTGTGCAAGAACACCATACAAGATCTACAATTAAGAGCAAAAAGAATTTAATACTTTTATATATATGGGTGGCTTTACATACTTGAATCATATTTATTCACGCCTGTGAAGGCCCTGATAGAAATAAATAGATTTTATTCAAATGTCGTTTTTATGCAGGTTCCTTTGCATTGTATTTTGGTTTGCTCTGTATGTACCCCTGGCAAATACACAGAAAAATATTATATGACACTCCTTTATGATTGCCATGCAGAGACGCATATGGAAGTGTGCTTTTGTAGGCCACAGGCAGAATATTCTAGAATGCTTTAGATGGGACTTCCGGGGTGGCGCCATCAGCAATGGCGGACTCCCTCTGAACCGGAGGGACCAGCTCCACGCGAAACGGGTCTTTTCCGCTACGGCGAAGTGGGGACCCTTTAAAAAATCACAGGCGGATGAAGCCTGTGACCATGGGACTCGGCGGGCACCTTTAGCACCCCCCCAACCCGCAAAGGAACCCATAAACGGGCTCCAAAGCGAAGAGGGGGAAGTGGCGCGGTGCTGTGAGTCTACTGCTTTTTCCGTGGAGCGAAGCTGCATAGCCGTTGCCGGAGAGCGCTGCCTTTTTTCTGGGACAATTTGGCATCTAAAGAATCACCCGTGAGTACTTAAAACTCGAACAATTGGACTTTAAATAAGGATTGGCCAGTAGAGAGGAATTGGACTTAAAATTTACTTCAATTTGGTACTGAAACGGGAAGGTCTAAACAGGAAGTCAGCCTTCCGTTTCTTTGTAGTCAGAATAAAGCAAAGACAACGTAACTAGAGCATAGAAATTCATTTTTAAAGGACTGGCTTTCATCATTAAAAATTGTGGAACCCCCCTTCGGTAGCAGGAGAAGAAGGGGGATCTCTTTTTGGATTGTTTAAACCTGCAGAAGTGAGTTTAAAGTAAAGTAACTTTCCACCGTCCTGATCCTGGAGCGGAGTGTCAGGACTGACATTTGAAGCTCATTGACCAGAGACAGAGGTTTTTGACAGATAGCTAAAAGAAAAGTAACATAGTGACTCCATCGTTTCCTTTCGCATTTCAAAGGAACAAATATTGACTGAATATTTTAAAAAAGAAACTTTGTTGCTATTGTTCTTAAAAGAAAGAATAAACAAGCTGTCCCCCTAGAGGGAGACTGTGAAATTGTAACCAACTTCAGGAGCTTGCAGCTGTTACAGATTACAATTGTGGGAAAGGACTTGTGACCTTGCAGGACAATGTTTTCAGAAGCTCTGTTGGGTGCTTTCTGTAAAATAAATGCCCTATTGGATCAGCTAAGCCAGAAGACGGACTTGATGACTAATGCAACCAGAAATTTTGAACAGGCAGTAGGAAACTACATGGAGCCTACCCAGGAACTAAAACGGGAGTATGCTATGACAGCACAGATGAGAGAAGAGGATACTGCTGAATCCTGGGTGTCAGAAATGGAGGGAGCTGCGGCCCTGCAGGATCATTAGTCTCTGGATTTGATAAATGAATTTGGAAAAAGCCAGATTTGGAAAGATAAAGTTCGGTTTGGTTTGGAAATGGGGGGTTGGAATGACCCTCCCATGTCGGGATGTTTGGACTTTCTGAGTCTGGTAATGGGCCGTCAGATGTTTGGAGCTGTGGGGGCTTTTAATTTTGGAGGGAATCTGAAACAGGTGTTTAAATATCACATGGAGTTTAGTCTGGACTATGGAAATGGGGCTGATCTGTTGAAAAGGGTCAAAAATATTACTAAGCTGGAGTTCCTACGAGTGGAAGGAAAATATGAAGAAGAGCCGCGGAAGGGACATGGAAGAGACTTGAGGGCCTCGGATATAAGGACACCAGGTTAATGCGCTAGATAAATGGGACAAAAAGGACTGACAAAATCCGGAACCAGGAGGAAGGGACGCTGGATGAAGATTGGATTGTCTTACTTTTCTTTTTTTTATCATTAGGACTGTTTTAAAATAATTGATGAATGTTAGGAAAATGTTGAAATGGAACTACTTGGTTCTAGTAAAAATGTTTAAAGAAGTAGGTTAATGATATGGTTATGAAAAGCTGGTAAAAATAAGATTTAAGTTTTAAGTTTTAAGTTTTAAGATTTGCTATAAGACAAGATGAAAATAGATTAAGATAATGTAAGGACAAAATATTATGAACTATGGAAAGGATTTGCTGTGATAATTATTAACCAGGATACAAGAAAGGGGAGGAGGAGGAGGTCAAAGAAAGAAGGTAATGAAAGTTAGAAATTTGAGCATGATGGATGTATTTTTTTTTTTCCTATTTTTCTATTTTTCTGTATTGTCTGTTTTTCTGTTTTTCCTTTTTTATAATTTTAAAAGAAAATCTTTAATAAATATTATTTTAAAAAAAATAACCTTTGTAAAAAAAAATAGAATGCTTTAGATGGGAGGAAGCACATTCTGAGAAGACAAGTAGTCTCTCTGTTAACTAAAGCATATTTCTGTCATATGGCATGGATTAAAGTAATTAATTTGTCATGTTACTGGCTTACGGTTACCCCCAAATGGCATAAGTATAGGTTAGAATCATATATCTATCCTTCTTGTTTCCAGTTTCTCTCTCTTCATTAGAAACCACAGGCAGTTGTTTCTGCAGTGCAGTATCATATCCACCTATCGTATATCTTCTCTGAACTTACTCAACATGTACACCCAGCACACAGAATATATGGAAAGTTGAGCTGAAAATAATAGAAAAGTGTTTGATTGCACAGTATTTCTCGTATTAAATATTAAAGGACAGTAACATTTGCACAAAGCCAAATGGGTGTGCCCAAAAATAGTGATGATAATAATAAGAATAAATTTTATTTATATCCTGCCCTCCCCAGCCGAAGCCGGGCTCAGAGCGGCTAACAACAGTAAAACGATAAAACATTCTAAAATCATTTCATTATAAAATTAATTCCAATCAAATTAATGGCAACCATTGGGCTAGAAGTTCTGTGAGGATTGCCAAAGGAGGGGGTCAGGCTGTGCCCTGACCAAAGGCCTGGTGGAACAGCTCTGTATTGCAGGCCCTGCGGAAAGATGTCAAGTCCCGCAGGGCCCTAGTCTCTTGTGACAGAGCGTTCCACCAGATTGGAGCTACAGCCAAAAAAGCCCTGGCTCTAGTTGAGGCCAGCCTAACCTCTCTGTGGCCTGGGACCTTCAGGATGTTTTTGTTTGAAGACCGTAAGTTCCTCTGTGGGACATACCAGGAAAGGCGGTCCCGTAGGTACGAGGGTCCTAGGCTGTATAGGGCTTTGAAGGTTAAAACCAGCACCTTAAACCTGATCCTATACTCTACTGCGAGATCACATTCACCTGGTGCTATACCAGCTGTACTGGCTCAGTGCAGCTGGTATAGCACCAGGTGAATGTGATCTCGCAGCGAGGACCCCGTAAAGAGTCTTGCCGCAGCATTCTGCACCCGCTGGAGTTTCTGGGTCAGTCTCAAGGGCAAAGAAACCTCTTCACAATCAGAGGGATCTGACGAATGAGAGCTGGTTTACATGTCACAACTGCCACATGGCGCTCCTGGAACCAGCATCCCCTTGTGACTTCTCCCGTTCAGCTTATGGTGCCTAGAAACGCAATGCAGTGCCATACAGTTGTGTGTTTTCCCACCTACCATCATTGACTTGTTGCAGTAGATGCAGAGAAATGCTCCACGTGATGTCATAGGGAGTGGTACTTGCTACTGTGATGTCATGCTGTCTTAGAATGATAAAACTCCCCTTTTTAGAACTAAAATATCCGCCTGGTGAAGCTAAACAACAGATCAACAGAGCCAGACTGATACCCAGAGAGAACTTGCTGCAAGACAGACCCAAAAAAGAAAATAACAGAACACCAGTAGTAATCACATACAGCTCCCAAGTTAATACAGTTCAACACATCATCAGAGATCTACAACCTCTGCTAGATAATGACAGTTCTCTTTCTCAAGCTCTGAGAGGAAGACCTTTCATTGCTTAGAGACAGCCACCCAATCTTAACTCCTTACCCACAATAATGCAGCAACAAGACTTAACATGGACACTGGTACCAGAGCCTGCAATAAACCCAGATGCCAACTTCGCTGCCACATACACCCAGACAACACCATTACTGGCCCCAACAACATCAAACATACCATCTCAGGACTATTTAATTGCTCATCTTCTAACATTGTGTATGCTATCAAATGCCAACAGTGCCCTTCAGCTCTCTATATTGGCCAAACCCTACGCCAAAGGATAAATGGACATAAATCTGACATCAGGAATCACAAGACAGAGAAACCAGTAGGAGAACACTTCAGTCTCCCAGGACATTCTATACAAGATCTCAAAGTAGCTGTCGAATTACAAAAGAATTTCAGAAATAGACTGGAAAGAGAAGTTGCTGAATGACAACTTATTACCAAACTTAAAACCATGGAGAAACCTGGTCTGAATAAATTGGATTCTTATCTCATTATATATGATAAAGCTATTTTTGGCCATCTCATCCCTTGCTTTTTCCTGTAAGACTAATTGCAGTCATTAACAGTCACCAACTGGTTTACCACACCTATCAGCCAATCACCCATTCCCACCCCCCTTCTGAGTAATACCCCTCCCCACCCTCTCGCTATATATAAGGGTCTGGTGACTTCTGTTTCAGTGTATCTGAAGAAGTGTGCATGCACACGAAAGCTCATACCAATAACTAACTTAGTTGGTCTCTAAGGTGCTACTGGAAGGAATTTGTTATTTAGAATCATTCTAAGACATCTAGTCCAACCCCCTGCAATGCAGGATTCTCAACTAGATCTTATATGACAGGTGGCCCATCAAACCTGTGCTTACAAACCTCCAAGGAATAAGTGTCTACCATCTCCATTCCACTGTCAAATGGCTCTTACTGTCAGAAAGTTCTTCCTGATGTTTAGTCAGAATCTCCTTTCTTGTAACTTGAAGCCATTGGTCTGGGTCCTGCCCTCCACAGCAGAAGAAAACAAGCTTCCTCCATGTGACAGCCCTTTAGATATTTAAAGATGGCTGTAATACCTCCTTTCCATCTCTTTTTAATTGTTCCTCATAAGGCCTGGTTTCCAGACCCTTGATCATCTTGGTTGCCCTCCTCTGCACACATTCCAGCTTGTCAATATCCTTCTTAAACCTATCTGTAACTTCTTAAACTCTGGTGCCCAGAACTGGACACGGGAATCCAGGTGTGGTCTGATGAAGGCAGAATAAAGTGGTACTATTACTTCCCTTGGGGACGCGGGTGGCGCTGTGGGTAAAACCTCAGCGCCTAGGACTTGCCGATCGCATGGTCGGCGGTTCGAATCCCCGCGGCGGGGTGCGCTCCCGTCGTTTGGTCCCAGCGCCTGCCAACCTAGCAGTTCGAAAGCACCCCCGGGTGCAAGTAGATAAATAGGGACCGCTTACCAGTGGGAAGGTAAACGGCGTTCCGTGTGCTGCGCTGGCTCGCCAGATGCAGCTTGTCACGCTGGCCACGTGACCCGGAAGTGTCTGCGGACAGCGCTGGCTCCCGGCCTCTAGAGTGAGATGAGCGCACAACCCTAGAGTCTGGCAAGACTGGCCCGTATGGGCAGGGGTACCTTTACCTTTACCTTATTACTTCCCTTGATCTGGACACTAGACTTCTGTTGATGCAGCTTAGAATAGCATTGCTTTTTTGGCTTAGATGTTTCATCATCTGCCAATGTGGAAATATGTGTATTATGGAACTTTTTTATGTAGCACACAACAACTTTTTATATCTCAGCAATTAACTTATTTACTAATCCTTATTTACCTTCCTTGCATGTTCCCTTTCAAAGTTAATGTATTTCGAGAGGGGTAGCCCTATTTGCAAAAACTGCAAAGAACATTGAGACACCTTAAAGACAAAGGTTAATGAAGATCATCACAAAGCCATCTATGCCTGCAAACCTTTCCATGCCTACTCAGAACCTTTTTTTTGCTATTGCATCACAGTGTTGACTCTTGTTAAGCTTGTGGTCTACTAAGTCCCCTAGATCGTTTTTGCCTGTACCTTGGTACCTTGGTTCTTGAACTTAATCCATTCCAGGAGTCCGTTTGACTCCTGGAACCATTCAAAAGCCAAGGTGCGGCTTCCGATTGGCTTCAGGAGCTTCTTGCACTCAAGTGGAAGCCACATCAAACGTTCGGCTTCCGAAAAACATTCGCAAACCAGAGCACTTACTTCCAGGTTTGCAGCATTCGGGAGCCAATTTGTTTGACAACTAAGCCGTTCGGGAACCAAGGTACCAATGTACTACTAGCAAGTCAGGTGCCCCCCATCTTATATTTGTGCAGCTGGTTCTTCCTGCCTAAATGTTGAACCTGCCCATTGCAGGTATAATATAGTCCGGCTCAATCCTCTTGAGGTTGGTAGCAGGGCTGATTTTAGGTAATAGTGGACATGCTTGGTGGGCCCTGTTCCCCCAGGGGGATCTTCTCCTCCAGACCACCCTCTCTGCTCCCCACTTAAGGAGAAAGCAAATGGCCACGCAGCTACTGTGGCTTCTGCTCCCCATTACCTGCCTCTTCCTCTCTGTGGCAGTATGGATTGGGTCCAATCACCACTGCAGTTGACGGAGGGGGGAAGTAGACTGCCTGCGTCCCCTCCTCACCCTTGTCAATTCTCACTTGTCCCCTTTTGTCATGGGACTGCCAAGGAACGCCTTTGAGTGGGGGGAGGGGGAGGAGAAGAGTCAGAACGGGAACAGTCAGAAAGAGACAGTCAGGAAATGACGGAAGGGGGAGAGAGCAGGAGGCAGCCAGGAGTTGTCAAGGCTCTCCATTGCTGAAGCAGAGCCTCAGCACCACACAAGGAGCTCAGGGACAGACAGAGAGCCTATACCTGTGCCTTTGGCATAGGAAAGGAGAGGGTTAAAGCGCAGAGATCAGAGACGTCCCATGAGGCTTCCCTGCCTCTTCTGTTGGAGAAGAAGACCACTCCACGAATCTGAACCGGACGATTCAGATGCATAAGTTGTACTGTGCTGCTTGTACATATGTAAAATAAAGAACTGTAAATATCTCTCTGAGTGAGCAGAGTGTGCTTATTGCGAAGAGCATACACAAACCTTCACACCCACAAGGAGAAGGCAGGTGAGTGAGCAAGCAAGGAGCAATGGGGAGAAGGAGAAGCAGAGGCCAGGGGGTTTTCAGAGGTGGAACTCTTGTCGCCTGCTATGTTGACCCGCTAACATCAGCCATGCTCAGTAGGATTTGTTTCCACATACCAAATGCATAGTGTTGAACTGTGTCAAATATCCATGCATTATTTGTACTACGGTATTACTCACATCTGTACTGAACAATTTATTTGGCATCTAACTCTGCATCGTGGGACCCCAGTTGTGTGATACACTTTGATCTTCTTGCCTAATAAGTTTTTGTTCCCCTTTTAGGTGTCAAGCTATGGTCCAATGTTATGGAGATCCTGGAAGAAAAGGATGGGGTTGACACAGAACTTCTAGTTTATGCAATGACTTTAGTGAACAAGGTTTGTTTTAAATTTGGATTTATGTATTCAGATGTATAGCGCAAAACTTCCTATGGCAGCTGACCCTGACGTTTGAAAACACGCTTTTAAAATCTCCCTTTAACATTCCAATTAAAAGACAATTTAAAAGGCTTAAAAATAATAATAAATAGTTGTCCCATTGCAAAAAAGCCACAAATGTAAATATGTATGTATATGCTTGTGAGAAAAAACTTAGCTAACAGCTGTTAATTTTTGAATGATATGAAATAAGAGAATATATTTTTATTTTTTTAAAAAAACACCTGACCTTCCACTATTCCCTGGGAAAGATAGGATACATTTAGGATGAAAAATGTACTGATACCTCAGGGCTTTGCATAGCAGGTGAGTGTTGCTGCAACTTGTCTGTAGGCTATGGGTTTATTTGATGTTATGGCGCCAGGAGAGCCATGTACTTTGTGCCTTAAAATTTATTGGTGGAGTCAGTGACTTCATAGAAGGATGCTTGTTACCTCACACCATGTACTGTGACTTCATTTGAGATAGTTTCATGTACTGTGCCTGACGCAGCTTCAGATATACTTTAGCTGCCTTTTAGCATGGATGACCAGGAGAGAGTTGGTTAGACACATGGTATTATGTGAAGAACCAGGACAAGTTGGACCAGCTGAAAGTACCTCTAAGTGTTGTGCTGAATGTTTGCTTCTGTTCTGTTTTGAGCAATAGCCTCAGCAGCAAGGTTACAGAGGTAGGTACCCTGGACAGCTCCCTGCAGGCCTCAGGCTGGACGCACCATAAATCCAGATGTTCTTTCAGTGGCAGTCACCTTCAGATTGCGCTTTAAATGAGAGCCATAGCTCTATCTCAGTAGTTTGTTTTGCTTTCTGCCTTCTTTGGCAGTTAGCTTCAACTGAGTTAGGAAAACTGGTTCTGCTAGGGCGTAGGAGACAGAATCTTCCAAGTCAGAAGAGGGCAACCCAACCACCTCAGGCCAAGGAGGTCCTGACCACAGTAGGTTCATTTTGTCCAAGTACTTCTGGTATACTATGTACACTTAGGGCTGATCCTGAAGACAGTTTCCTCTCCTACTCTTAATCCATGGCCTCGTCCCCAAGGGTCATGGTACCTTCCTGATACTGAGGACCTCATGTAGGCTGGTGTCATAATCCCCTCAGTGCCTGTGGGCCAAGGATGGCAAACCATGGAGAATAGACAAGGAGGAGGGAGGCAAGGAGGAATGGGGGGAGACTGGAACAGTTGGGGTACCTTTTCTCCTTCTGAAGACATCTGGCTCCAGTGTTGACACAGGAGTCCCAGCTCCTTCCCCATCCCAGCTCAACTGGACTCCAGTTGTGCCAGTTACAGTTTTGATGAAATGTGGCACACACCACAATAAGCTCCCTCTGTGGAATTGCCACCAGGAACCCAAGGCTCAAGCCCATGACTTTCCCTTCTTTTTGTAACTTGAGGCAACACTCTCTGGCCCTCCTCCCCACCACCATATATGGTGTCATCTGAGATCCACCTAGAGGTCATAGGGACTCTTTGTACAATGTACCGAGCATGCTCGTGGGGGAAATAAAGGGACTTTGTAATTCTACTTTCTAAAAGTGTCATGTGACACACACAAAATCTGCCTAGCAGCTTGAATACAGAAGATGCCTGGCAGCCCCTCCCCCCTTTGGCTAAACCTCATTCAACGGTGAATCCAATAATATTTTCCCCAAAGCCATAGAAGTTTTTATATTTATAAAATAACCTCTTTGCCTCCCCCCACTTTCCTGTACCTTATATCCTGTCATTCTCAGCTCTTTCAGAAGGCAGAGACTTCTGCAGGTCAGTCCTAAGGGTACATACAGGAAAGGAAGTTCCATCAAGTTTAAGTGAAACTTACTCTTACAATGTGTGTTCAGAATAGTAGTCTTAGAGCCTAACCTATCCATGCCCACTCATAAGAAAATCAATACCACTTACCTAGTTATGTGTAGGACTGAAGCCTAGTGAAAAATTATTGTTATTTGAAGAACAATGCAGTCAAAGATAAACAGTTTAAAGCCCTTTTGATTTTCAGTTGGAGAATTGTATATTCCTAAGGTTCTCTGCCAGAAATCAGTGGTATTCAAGAACGTGCGCCTTTGCCTGGATCATGCCCTTGTTGCCTGTGACAATTTGTTAATGTTTCTGTCGCCAAGTATTGAATCTTTCTTTCTTTCTGATCAGCACGGTCAACATAAGTGTAATTTGTTTTGGAGTAAGAAGCCTGAAATGCTTCGCCTTTTGCCTTTCAGACACTGTCTGGCTTGCCAGACCAGGATTCCTTCTATGACGTTGTGGACTGTCTGGAAGAACTGGGGATAGAAGGCATCTCCCAGAGACACTTGAATAAGAAAGGAGCAGACTTGGACTTAATAGAGCAGTTCAACATTTATGAGGTAACAGAACATGCCCTGCTCTCTGCATCTTGCAACTCAGTGTACTTCAAAGTTGAGGTGGGCGGGGATGTGACCAGGGTAATATTAGTCTAGTTACTTTTATTTGAAAAGTCAAACATCTGGTTATGCTACACAGTGACGGTGCAGGGTATTTAATAGTAAAACACACCTCATATAATAATAATTCATGGTTAAGAAACGGAAGAAAAAATGAATATGTTTATGGTCCCTTTGAATGTGCTCTTGTCGGCAATTAAAGTATTTTAATGCTGATAATTTCACATCCCATGTAAAAGCGTCCAGCATTCAACAAAGGCTCAGCTCAAGAGTGCT
The DNA here is from genome assembly GCF_964270895.1 of Podarcis filfolensis. NCBI lineage: Eukaryota > Metazoa > Chordata > Lepidosauria > Squamata > Lacertidae > Podarcis > Podarcis filfolensis. The sequence continues at coordinate 48,844,421 of NC_139615.1, forward strand.
GCACCTGTGATTATTCTCCATCTTGATGGCCCTTCAAGCCCACTTTCATGAATTTAGTTTTAATTAATTATTAAGCTTGTGCAGCAACTGCATGTAGACGAATCTACATTCATCATCATCATTTATTTATACGCCGCCCATCTGGCTGGGTTTCCCCAACCGCTCTGGGCGGCTCCCAACAGAATATTAAAAACACGATAAAGCATCGAAAATTAAATTTTTTCCTAAACTATTGTTTACTTTACATCTTCATTTAAAGTAATCAATAGTAGAGTACTTATGTGAAGGATAGAATATGAATGGGAAAGACAGAATATGAGCTTCTCAGTACTGAAAAAAACCCCTTTCAGACTTTGTAAACTGAGTGCTATGCACTATGAAAGAACATCTCTCTGTTAATGCATCTGAAATTACTTTACTTTATTTAGTAATAAATCGTCCTCTGGAAAACATTAAGCTACATTCTCTGCCATTGAAATGCTGGAGGTCTCAGGTTTTGTAAGCCTTCATAACAGAAAAAAAATTCTGAAAGACCCAGCAGAGATGCCTTCTCCACTCCCCTGGGGAAGTGGTGTTTTTAGACCACCCTCCCATCCTGCTAGGCACAATCCAGCCCATCTGAGGGGGGAGTGACTAGGACTGAACTGTCATCAGAGGAAGAAAAGGTCCCTGGTATACTGAATAATTGTGTTCGGGTAGATGGCTGGGAAATGGGAGTTGCAGGGTCTCCCTCTCATATCTCGGTTGGTAAGGGAAAATAAAGCCCTCTTGTTCACAAACACCAACCTCTTCACCCTGGCTGGACATTCCAGTACGGTGGGGTGGGGAGTATTTGATCCCCTGCTAAATTTGCCCGTTTGCCCTCTGACGAAGAAATGACCAGCCCATAATTTTAATGGTAGGTTTATTGTAGCTGTGAGAGACAGAATAACAACAGGAAAACCTCCAGAAACCCAGAAGATTGATGTGCATTATAATGAGTAAAATAAGTATTTGATCCCTTTTGGAAAAGATGACTTAGTACTTGGTGGTAAAACCCCTGGTTGGCAATTACAGAGGTCAGATGTTTCTTGTAGGTGGCCACCAGGTTTGCACACATCTCAGGAGGCATTTTGTCCCACTCTTTGCAGATCCTCTCCAAGTCAGTCAGATTTCAAGGCTGATGTGTAGCTACTCGAACCTTCAGGTCCCTCCACAGATTTTCAATGGGATTAAGGTCTGGAGACTGGCTAGGCCACTCCAGGACCTTAATGTGCTTCTTCTTGAGCCACTCCTTTGTTGCCTTGGCCGTGTGTTTTGGGTCCTTTTCATGCTGGAATACCCATCCTCTTATTTCACTCATTATGTTGTTCTTTATTCGTTTAGTCGTGTCCGACTCTTCATGACCCCATGGACCAGAGCACGCCAGGCACTTCTGTCCTCCACTGCCTCCCGCAGTTTGGTCAAACTCATGCTGGTAGCTTCGAGAACACTATCCAACCATCTCATCCTCTGTCATCCCCTTCTCCTTGTGCCCTCCATCTTTCCCAACATCAGGGTCTTTTCCAGGGAGACTTTTCTTCTCATGAGGTGGCCAAAGTATTGGAGCCTCAGCTTCACGATCTGTCCTTCCAGTGAGCACTCAGGGCTGATTTCCTTAAGAATGGAGAGGTTTGATCTTCTTGCAGTCCATGGGACTCTCAAGAGTCTCCTCCAGCACCATAATTCAAAAGCATCAAGCCTTCTTTATGGTCCAGCTCTCACTTCCATACATCACTACTGGGAAAACCATAGCTTTTACTATACGGACCTTTGTTGGCAAGGTGATGTCTCTACTTTTTAAGATGCTGTCTAGGTTTGTCATTGCTTTTCTCCGAAGAAGCAGGCGTCTTTTAATTTCGTGGCTGCTGTCACCATCTGCAGTGTTCATGGAGCCCAAGAAAGTAAAATCTCTCACTGCCTCCATTTCTTCCCCTTCTATTTGCCAGGAGGTGATGGGACCAGTGGCCATGATCTTCGTTTTTTTTTATTTGAGCTTCAGACCATATTTTGCGCTATCCTCTTTTACCCTCAATAAATTATAATGCACTCATTATAATGCACATCAATCTCTGGCTTTTGTCTTCTGGGTTTCTGGAGGTTTTCCTGTTGTTATTCTGTCTCCCACAGCTACAATAAACCTACCATTAAAATTATGGACTGGTCATTTCTTCGCCAGGGGGCAAACGGGCAAATTTAGCAGGGGATCAAATACTTTCCCCCCTCACTGTACCTGTGAGTATTCCAGCACCCGTCTCTTTTTTTCTGTGGTCTCTGATATTTCCAGCAAGGGATGGGAGCAGAAGGCACATCTTCTGAACTGCACATAAGTGAACAGATTGCACAGAAGTGCTTTGCGAGGCCAGATAGCTCCACACGACCCAGAAAGGGAGGCACACATGAATTAGTATCGGACTGGGGACGGCATTTGCCATTGTGCCGCCCGCGGCATTCCTTTTAATTCTTCATTCTTTCAGATGACCCTGAGGCATGAGGATGGCGATAACAATGGTGAGCCCCCTCCCAGTGGCCGCAAAGATCGAAGAAGGTCCAGCTTTGGCTGCAATGAACGAAGGGGGCTGGAACGCAGGAGGAGCCGGAGGCATTCTGTCCAGAGCGAGAAGAAGACGTTATCTGCCCCTCCCAGCCCCTCTCCTCAAGCAAGCCTTGGGGGGAGCCACGGGCAGGGCGTCGAAAGTCTCAGCGAGAAGTGAGTGCAGGGAAATGCTCCTTGTTGCTCCCTGCTTTGTACCTTTCCGTTTCGTTCTTGTCCCGTAAAGATGGGATGTGGGAGCCTGTAGTGCACATTCAAATGATGCTTTCAGGTGTCTGATTGCAGCTGGAAAGAAAAGGTCCCCTCTGCCCCCCTCCCCCAGCTTTGCAGCTGTTTTCCAGGGCTGTCTCCTTCCTTGGCAGATGGAAAATGGCATTACATAGAAACAGCTTTCATATTATTAACAAAGCTGTCAATTCATTTTAGGAGTTTTGTCTCTCGACACCCGCTTAGGTTTTAAGGGAAACAGCTACTCTCCGGCACACATTAGATAGTTTTCTTCAACATCTCTTCATTTATGCTTTGTGACCGTATCAGAATTGTTGCTTCTATATGTATCAAACTATCTCTGTCTTTGCCAATGTTGTTGTTGTCGTTGTTGCTGTTGCTGTTGCTGCTGTGCTGCTGCTGCTGCTGCTGCTGGCATCTGTCTCTCTCAGGAGACACTGGAGGAATGTGCTTTTGCGGGTGAAGTCATCCTGTTGGAGAGTTACAGCGCCTGTTGTGGCTGTAGAGACCAATATGGGAGAGACATGTTTTGTTGCAGCTGGGGCAGATGAAGGTGTCCGCTTGTGCTGACACAGATGCAACATGGCGTTTCTTCTCTCAAAACTCCTCTCAGCAGTGATTCTTCATGCTGTGGATACACAACCTTTGCCAATGAGGGTGTGAGAAACTGTGCAAAGGCTTGCGCATCTCCCGAGCTGCCAAGCATGAGTTTTTGAATCCACACAGTGTATTCATCTAATTTTTCTTTTCTTTACAGAGGACCTGTAGTTACAACAGAGTCTTTTTTCAGGTTTCCGAATATAATCGGAGGAGTAAAGATGCTTCTCTTTAAAATGAATGTGACAGCATAACATCTCTGCCTGGTGTAATATCATTACGGGCCAAACTGGATGTGACACTTGCTGCTTTTGTTGTTCACAATTATTAGCAGATGCAGAGGGGGTGATTTTTGTTGTGGCCAAGGAGAGGGGGCTTTAACCTTTTCCTCCCCCTCTACAGTACCAGTGAAAATTATTTATTGTTTGTATTACTTACTGAATTTATATACTGCCCTATACCCGGAGGTGTATGGGCCCTGCAGCTGCTATTAGCTTTGATTGTTCGTTTCAGTGAGATGGAAGTTATACTTTCTGAAGGCGAATTCAGATATTGTGTCTTAATGACAGCCAATACAGGAACCACTCACGTACCTCTTTGCTCACTTAATAACATACAAAGAAAAGAATAATGTAGCATTCAGATCAGCTCTCACTGTGGTTGGATCTGAGTGTATGTGAATCTAGTGTATGTGAATCTGACTGTGAATGAGAACTCCTTATATCAGGCTTCCTCAACCTCGGCCCTCCAGATGTTTTTGGCCTACAACTCCCATGATCCCTAGCTAGCAGGACCAGTGGTTGGGATGATGGGAACTGTAGTCTCAAAACATCTGGAGGGCCGAGGTTGAGGAAGCCTTCCTTAAATACTACATTATTAGGAAGTATACATAGATGAACTCCAGAGCAGTGTGATGACTAATCGCCATGATATTGGACTTGGGCCAGTCAGACTTGCAGTCAAATCCCAACTCAACTATGAAGCAAATGACTCTGCCACTAACCAGCTATTCCTGCAAATCTTCCAGGTTCTTCCTCCTTAATCTCAAAGATTATTAGGATCTGAGGCTCCAGCGGCCTGGTACCCTTGGCTATGCTTCTGTTGAGCCTTCTCCTCTCTTCTGTCCTGCTGCCCCTGAGTTCACTGAGTCCACCACCTTTGTAATGCCATCCATTTACCTATTTCTTCAAGCGCTTGCCTCTCAATCAAATATTTTCAAGGCGGCTGGACAAGACGCCCTCCAGCACCTCACGTGCTTCTATCCTGAAGCCTTCTGCTCCATTCCATGCCACCAATAAGTAGTTGAGAATTCACAGAGAGGCTGTGAGGGATTTCCTCCATGCGTGCAGAGACGTATGTACACAGGCTTCATGCCCAAGGGAGGGGGCAGATTGTGTTCAAAGCTTTTGATCAGCATGTGCTCAAATTGCCTGCTTTTTCAAGCTTAGGCAATAAAACTATGGGCTGCAGCATTTAGACTGGGCTAGTGGAATTTCAGTAATAAATTGACGGCAGAAGCAGGCGAATTTGGAAGGAAATAAAAATGATACCTACTTATGACTTATAAAACCTTCCTTTTTGATGGAACATTTTCCACTTTATGTTTGTTCACCTGCAAGGAGTTGAAGAAGACTGTTTTTCCAAGCGCAGCGCAAAGGAGAAACAGATCTGATATTAAAATATTGAAAAATGGGGAACTAAGTAAAACAGAAAGTGCCTAATAATCAGCTCTCATAAATATTATATATAGTATGTAATATATAAAAATAGAGCTAGCAACACAGAGGCAGGTGTAGCCCCTGTTTACTTCAGTGGAATCAGGACTGCATCCAGCAATATTGAACAAATATTTCCGTGCAGTAAGTCAATGCATTGGTGCTTTAATTATTTCTCTCCTTTTCCTTTCCTTCTCTCACTCCTGGTTTTATTTGGTTCTGCTGAAGGTATCTGCTCATCTCATTTTTCTCTTCTGTATTATGTGTTTCTGTCCATCTGCATGCCTCTTTCCATTGCTTTGGTCCTAGAGAGGAGGAGGAGGAGGAGGAGGAAGAGGAGGAGGAGGAGGAGGAGGAAGAGGAGCAACCAGTCACAGAACCTAATTCAGAGGAGGAGGGGGAGAAAGAGTCCTCTAGGCAGGTCAAAACCAGGTACTAGGGTGGTGCCCTTCCTAACACCTTAAAGAGTGCCTGAACTAAACATCTCACTAACTTTAATAGCTGATAACAGCCCTTCAGAATTTTTGCTCTGTCCTTGTTAAATGTATGATTGAACCCAGAAGTATAATATTATTTCTTCTTAAATATTTATGTTTAGCATCCTTCCTGCGGCCCCCCATGGGCATAGCTGCCCCCCAATAAGTACAAATCAATACAAATCTGAGGTTCTGCCCCCCAAAAAACAAAAGTCTGTCCCTCTAACAAAAATCATGGCTACACCCATTACACACACACACACCCCACTGGTAGAAAGGTAGCTATTTAAATGTTCTGTTTGTAAATTAAACGTACTTTATTTATATATTTATATTTTTTATCATTTATACGATACGATAATCTTTATTGTCATTGTCCCATACAGAACAACGAAATTGAAAAAAACTGCATAAGACATTCAAAACCCAACAAGCCTGCTATCCCAGCTATCCCAACCTGGTTAGCCCCCTAAAAACTCTGATACCCCATTTTTAAATACAATACACTCCCATACAGACTCCTTACAATGCGTTTAAAACCAAATTCGCATTTGGGTAGAAACTGTTCCTCAGGCAGCTAGTCCTAGTCTTTATAACCCTGTACCTTCTTCCAGAAGGCAGAAGCTGAAAGAGATCATTTCCGGGGTGCGCACTATCCTGCACTATCTCTGCAGCTTTCTTATGGCACCTGGAAGCATAGATTTGATCCAAGGTGGGAAGAGTGCACCTAATTATTCTCTCCGCAGTCTTTACAACCCTGGACAGGGTTGTTTTTTCCCCCTGACTGTGCAGCTCCCAAACCACACACACAGACTATAAGTTAATACACTCCTCACAGTACAATGGTAAAATGCCATCAACAGGTCCTTTGAGCATAGCTGTCAACCTTTCCCTTTTCTTGTGAGGAATCCTATTCGGAATAAGGGAATTTCCCTTAAAAAAAGGAAAACGTTGACAGCTATGCCTTTGAGAGATTGTTTTTCTGGAGGATTCTCAGAAAAAATAACCTCTGCTGTGCTCTCTTCGTCAGGTCTTTGCTGTTTTCTCCCCAGGTTAGGTCATCTCTCAACTCCATTCCCAGAAATCGAAACACCGAGACCTGTTCCACACACTTCCCCTCAATAATAAGTGGCTGAATATTCAATTTACATTTCCTAAAGTCCACAATAATCTCTTTTGTTTTCTTTAAGTTAAGGAGTAAGTTGTTTTTCCTGCACCACTCCCCCAACTGCTCATACAAAATACATTTACATAAAATGATAGGAACATAATGAAATATTGTTGAAGCAGAAAAACATAGAATCCTGGAGCTGGAAGGGACTCAAAGAGTCATCTTTCTAGTCCAACCCTGTGCAATTCAGGAATCTCAGCTAAAGCATCCATGACAGATGGCCATCCAACCTCTGTTTAGAAACCTCCAAGGAAGGAGAGTCCAGAACCTCCCGAGGGAGATCCATCTTCCATGTATTATAACAAGTAAACAGCACTTATTTGACCCCATTTATTTGACACAAAGGGGGAAACCTACAGATACAGTCCAAAAGGTGCACAGGGAGTTCTGTAATATGGGAGAATTTTAAAAAGCAAGTGGTCCTCACTGACCTGGTGCAAAAAGATCTTGTCATCCGAAGGAGCCCTGGCTGCCTTGATAAAACACTATAGCCCCACACACTAGTTCAATATATGGATAATTTATATTAAATTGTTTAGGGAAACAAAGTATTTTAATTGAAACTGGAGATAATACAGGGTCTGTTTTCAACGATATACACCCCTTTAAAGCTTTTATTTGGTACATTCATCTTTTCTTTCTTTCTTTCTTTCTTTCTTTCTTTCTTTCTTTCTTTCTTTCTGTTTTCCTTGACTACTACTGTGATTCATCTAACACAACATTAATTCCATCTTTTAATATAGTATAAAAATATTTATATTATAAAATTCACATGGAATGCTTTATTGTGTGGTTCCCCACCCCCTAACATTTCCCTTTAATTGTCCAAGAGTTTGCTACTGGCATATTACACCCCCCCACACACACCCATAAATATGTCAAATAAATTCGTCAAGTGACCAAATATTTCACTCTGCTATTCGGTAACATTTAAAACGGATGCCTTAAAATCAACCAAACATTGTTTCCTGATTGGCTGAACAAAAAGTTACCTTTTAATATTCCTTAGTCTTCAATCCTATTATAGTAAATTATCTTCTGAACGGGTAAAATTGTTACAGCGTGATATTAGAGGCATCATTTTAGCATGCCCCCATGAAACACCTGGAGCTTTTGGATACCTGTTCTGAGAGGCATATAGCAAGCTCCCTCATCCCGAAATTCCTGCTCTTCATCTGATCTTCATTCTGCAGAGAAGAGACTGAGGCGCCCTAGAAATCCCTTGCAACGGTATTGCAGGGCGCCATTTGGCAATCGTAAGCTGTTCTCAGCTGCTTTTCAGAGAAATCTGAAGACACCTTGGGAAGTGATCCCAAGAGACCTCTCCACCTTCCTTACCCTCTCGGGGAAGTTTATAAGCATACAAGGCATCTAAACTTCTCTTTTGTGTTTTCACCATTAACCCATCTATTCCAATGCTTCCATTAATGCCATTTTCTCTCCTCTCCTGTTCTGCCTTTCCTCCTTTCCTTTCTCAGAAGGCTTCCAGAAGGACAGAAGGTTGGACATGGTTCACAGAGTTCTGAGACTTCCACCACCTCAGGTGTATTGTCTCAGGATGAGAGGCTTCCCGTGGGCTTTAGGGCAGAGAATTCACCCAAGAACTCATCATCATGCCCTGTGCCTGATCCATTTGCTTCACACCATTGTTCTCTCCATTCATCACCCTCATCTGTATCCATCAGCTCTTCCCAGAATTCATCATCCGTCACACCAAAGGCATCCCCAACTGTCGATAAATTACCTTATGTCCCACACAGCCCCTTTCATCTGTTCTCCTATGATCTTGAAGCACCTCCAGCAGCTGTTAAAGAGAAGGAAACAGAAGGGATTAGGGAACACAGGTAGCACTTCTCAAGAGTTTCATAAAATAGTCTGTGAGATCATTGGAATGTTATGTTCAAGAAATATTCTATATCTGGCACATCCAACTCCCGCTATCTACTCCCAGTATAAAAAAAACTGGCAGTGATCCACACAAGTTGTTGAGTTTTTTTGGGGGGAAATTGCTGAGCTTTTTTGGGGGGGGGTGGCAGAATTGTTGAGCTTTTTTCAGCTTTTCTTGGGGGCAGGAGCCAAGAATTAACTGCAACTCTAACAAGCGCATAAAACAATAAAGCCAACTGAGGTTGGAAGCAAATTATTTAAAAAACGCCCTTTAGACTCAACGTTGGGACAGAGCAAGGGGGGACAGGGGGAGGAAACATTCATTATATATTGCTTTTATTCCCGCGATCGGTAAGGGTCACGCGATTGACCGTGATTGACCGCGATCACTCAGGGGTCTACCTGTCGATCGCGGCCGACCTGTTGGACACCGATGTTCTATATGAATGGTTATCATGCCAGCACATCATTTTGGATGGTTTCTTACTTGGACTTATCCTGTCATTATTTTGCCCATTTTACCTCCAAACTTTGTCCCAAGTAGACATTTCAGATCCTGTGCGCAGTGGAGGATTGGAATCAAACCAGCCAAGTGTGCCCCTATAGCATACCAACCCCTGTTCAAAGTTCATATGTTTGCATTAGACCCCACACCCATTCAGCTCAACACATGCTTCAGTATTATGATATATATACATAAAGGTAAAGGTAAAGAGACCCCTGACCATTAGGTCCAGTCGCAGACAACTCTGGGGTTGCAGCGCTCATCTCGCTTTACTGCTTTTCTGGCCGAGGGAGCCGGCGTGCAGCTTCCAGGTCATGTGGCCAGCATGACTAAGCTGCTTCTGGCAAACCAAAGCAATGCATGGAAATGCTGTTTAACTTCCTGCCTGAGTGGTACCTATTTATCTACTTGCACTTTTTGCTTTCAAACTGCTAGGTTGGCAGGAGCAGGGACCGAGCAACGGGAGCTCACCCCATTGCAGGGATTCAAACTGCCAACCTTCTGATCGGCAGGTCCTAGGCTCTGTGGTTTAACCCACAGCACCACCCGCGTCCCTATAATCCCAATAGCCTTATACTAAGTTAGACTATATGTTCATCTAGCATAGTATTGTTGGCACAAACTGGCAGCAGCCTACCTATTTATCTACTTGCACTTTGTGCTTTCGAACTGCTAGGTTGGCAGGAGCAGGGATCGAGCAACAGGAGCTCACCCCGTTGCAGGGATTCAAACTGCTGTACACCTGTAATTATTCATTATTAATAATAATAATAATAACTATAAACCTCAAAATTTTGGCACTATCCAAAAACTAAAATAAAGATTCCATTCTCTCCCATAGACACACAATATAATCTACATCAGGGGCAGTGGCACAAAAGGAAGGATTGGAGATCAGTTGATTTGAGGTCATGTTATATTTATATGTGTAGGTTCAACGCAAGCTTTTCTTTCTCAGCCTTCCCTTACCAAGAGCTCTTTGGCTCCGTCTAGATAAGCAGTTCCTCACATGCTGAGATTCTTTTCCTACCGTTTCTCCCAAAATAGTGGAGGTGACAATTGGGAGTCTAGAGAGCCTCTCGGTGCAATTGTTCATGGTTTATTCCTTATTTTGTCATCATTCCTGCTTAACCTCCTCTGGACCATAAGCTTGATATCTGAACCATGTATTGTATTAGAATTCTGTTCTCCTTTTTTCTGTATGCCATAGCAATGTTAACCAAGGTACAACCAAGTATAAGTGAGCAAACTGCACTTTTTCCATACATATTTCATAGCTGCTCAGTGTGTATTCTTTTTTCCCCTGTCAAACACATCTGTAGTAATTGTTTCTCCTTTCTCCTGCAGTCCTTCTGAAAACCTGCCTGTGAACAAATTTTCTGACTCCTTCGATCCTTTTAATTTCCACTCTTTGTCTTCTCTTAGGTGGGTGATTCTTCTTCATACAAATATTCTTTCCTTATTATGGGATGCTACTGAATTTTCTGTCTTCCTTTCCTTTCCTTTCCTTTCCTTTCCTTTCCTTTCCTGACCTTCAGCATTTTGATTCCTTATACCAGAATACTGTCATATACAGTGGTACCTCTGGTTACAAACGCTTCAGGTTACGAACACCGCTAACCCGGAAGTAGCTGCTCCTGGTTGCGAACTTTGCCCCAGGATGTGAACGGAAATCGTGTGCCCATAGCCAGAAGGGGTGTTGTACAGTGAGCTTTCTTTTCTTTTCTTTAAAAGAGGCAAGTTGCTAGGCCTCGTGGAATAGAAGACGCAAAGGTTGTGCCAGCAAACCTCTAAGTCAGCGGTTCTCAACCTGTGGGTCCCCAGATGTTGTTGGACTACAACTCCCATCATCCCTGAGCTCTGGCCTTGCTAGCTAGGGGTGATGGGAGTTGTAGTTCAACAACATCTGGGGACCCGCAGGTTGAGAAAGGCTGCTCTAAGTGATTTCTATGAGATGACCCAGCCTGTTTTAGCCCATAGGTGACAAGTGAGTTCTCTGGACACCAGGCGATGGGGAATCCCTGAGATCCCAAGACCTGCCGTTTTTTCCTGCCCTTAAGTGCATATTTCTCTTTCCTAATATCAGACTCATTTTTCTAATCACTGGCATATCTGTAGTTCAAAGATCTACTATTTCCCCTCATCGCCCTCTGCCCTTACTATCAAGCAGGATGTATCTTCTGTGTGGTGAGTTCACCTGAAATAAGATAAACCCTAAAAGTTATTCCCTCCCCCGAAAATACCACTGTATCACCTGTGTGGGTGGATGTTAAAGGACCCACCTCTCAAAAAGGCAAATGGAAAATGCAAAAACTTCCTAAAGAGGACTTACTTCCAAGTAAGCATGCACAAGGATTGTTAGCATGTAAGTTGCTTAGAGATCATTTGATTGTGATTTGAGGTATGCCTTTAAAATATGTAATTTGATTGATAGTATTTTTATCCCACTTTGGCAGAATGCATGCATGATATTGTGGTGTTAGTACAGTGGTACCTCGGGGTAAGTACTTAATTCGTTCCGGAGGTCTGTTCTTAACCTGAAACTGTTCTTAACCTGAAGCACCACTTTAGCTAATGGGGCCTCCTGCTGCCGCCATGCCGCTGGAGCACAATTTCTGTTCTCATCCTGAAGCAAAGTTCTTAACCCAAGGTACTATTTCTGCGTTAGCGGAGTCTGTAACCTGAAGCGTATGTAACCCGAGGTACCACTCATGGGTAGGCAAACTAAGGCCCAGGGGCTGGATACGGCCCAATCGTCTTCTGAATCCGGCCTGCGGATGGCCCGGTTTTTACATGAGTAGAATGTGTGCTTTTATTTAAAATGCATCTCTGGGTTATTTATGAGGCATAGGAATTCATTCCTTCCCCCCCAAAAAATATAGTCTGGCCCCCCACAAGGTCTGAGGACCCCCTGCTGAAAAGGTTTGCTGACCCCGATATAGTTCCTCAGTGCACCTGGGGGTAGAGTTCAGTGAATCTGACAATTCTGAGTTCTCTCAGCTTTTTCTTTGTTTTGTTTTTGTTTTTATGCCTTTAAGTTCAGTTCTCCACATTTCCACATCAGCTTAGGATATTTGTTTTTAAGTCCTTGTGAAGATTCATCATCATTCAGATACACATTTTTGTTTGCAGCTTTGCCCAATAGACACAATTTTATAAAGCAATTTCCCCCCCATAAACCAGATGTTTGTGTGTTATTTTTTACTGTATATTCATTTCTATACACACCTTGCTGTAGTGTATGCATTTTGTGTGTTATTTATTATTATTATTATTATTATTATTATTATTATTAAACTGCATTGCAAAATTTTAAGTTATGGCTGTTTCAGTTTGAGTATTGTTTTGGAAAGTGTGAATTAGATACATTTGCCATTACATGTGAAATGAATCAAATTTCACCCCCATCCCTGCCTGGGAGTAATTTGAATTGAATGTGTGAGATTTATGGCCAGATTAAGATTGGTTGAAGCCTTGAAGGAGTTATGGTCCTGGTGGTGGGGACGTTGCCGATGTGCTCAGAGTATTTTCATTGCTATTTTCTTTTATCAGTGTTAGCAAACTGGTTTGAGTGTGGTTTTGTAAATTACTGGGATAGGAATGTAGCAATCAAAGCATGGAAGACGGTGGGAATATTTGTTTTCATAATTTTGTATCTTTGTAACACTAGCGTCTCACCATCACCTTTTTCCTGTGAATGCTATATAGTTCCAGATCTTCAATTTAAATAGTTTTTAATTTATAAATGTATCTAGTTGCCCAAATGTTTTGTTGGTGTTTGTTTTGCTCTAACTTTGTGTGGTTTGGTTTATAGTTGGCAGTGTGTTAGCACTGGGGTTTTGTGCCTTTTAACAGCTGTGTGGCAGGGCATGTCTCTTATAGGGAAGGGCAATTATGTGGAAAGCTGACATTCTGTCTGTTAGACGTCTTGTTACGTGTGTGCTGCCCGATTTATTTTTGGGCCTTTCACCCTGACCTTCAAAAGATGGCATAAAATTGCACGTGACAAAGTATGTGCAGATTTTAGGAACATCTGTAGCTTTTGTGAGATCTTGAGAGAGCCCAGTCCATGTATCCATTTATTTATAAGATTTCTTGCCCACCTTTCACCATAAGGTCTGAATTGATGTAATATACGTGGAACAGGAAAATAGGTGCTAGTGCTGTTCTGCAGATACTTGTGCACGATCTTACCCACTTGTGGGGGGAAAAGGCTATACATATGTAGGTTTTATACTAATGGTGCTGGTTGTGTTTGTGTGTGTGCGCGCACACACAAAAACTTTGGATTGAGTTTCAGTTTTCTCATGCAACACACCATTGCCTGGTCCGGCCATGATAATAAGTCCCCTATGGCTTACCTGGAACCAGACTGTGCAAACATATGGGCTCCCAGAGAGAAGCTTTCTTCTGTTTTGCTCCTTATTTCTCTGTGATTGTGCATAAGAGAATGCAGCGCATCACTTTTTGTTTCCCTCTACATTAAAAACAGGGGGCTCCTTTATCCTCTAACCCAGGAGCACATTTTGAATCTTGAGAAACTGCTGTAGGCACCAGTCACAAAATGGCTTCCATGGTGATGTGATGTAACACACAGCATGGTTGCCATAGGGATGTGGGAGGGGATGTGTTTGTAGGTGGAGGAGTAATGAGGAAAAGGGCAGAGGAGATGCAGTACTGGTACAGGAAGAAGGTAATCATCATCATCATCATCTTTTTATTATTTATACCCCGCCCATCTGACTGGGTTTCCCCTGCCACTCTGGGCAGCTTACAGCACAGGTCTGCTTTCACATGTCTTCTAAAAGTCAGATAGTTGTTTATTTCCTTGACATCCAATGGGAGGACATTCCACAGGGCGGGCGCCACTACTGAGAAGGTCCTCTGCAGAACCTTCACTTCTCGCAGTGAGGGAACCGTCAGAAGACCCTCAGAGCTGGACCTCAGTGTCTAGGCTGAACGCTGGGGGTGGAGACGCTCCTTCGGGTATACTGGGCCGAGGCCGTTTAGCGTTTTAAAGGTCAGCACCAACTCTTTGAATTGTGCTCAGAAATGTACTGGGAGCCAATGTAGGTCTTTCAGGACTGGTGTTATATGGTCTCGGCAGCCAGTCACCAGTCTAGCTGCTGCATTCTGGATTAGTTGTAGTTTCTGGGTTACCTTCAAAGGCAGCCCCACGTAGAGCGCATTGCAGTTGTCAATGCTAATCTGCGAGGGAGCCTTGAAGAAAGGCCATTGTGCCTTAAGATCAGGAGGGCATCCTGTCAAGGAGAAAGGGAGAGAAGAGTACTGTGAAGGTTGATCAGAAGGCACTATGGTGAAGGCAAATGGGACAAAGTAAAGTGTTAAGTTGTGGGTGAACATATCAGATGACACAGTGATTCTTCAAACAGCTCTTGTTTATTCACAGGCCAGAACAGAACTGAACTGAAGGGTTCAGTCAGCCTGCTTATATAGAGCTCCAGTACAACGTAACTGTAACAATTTTCTAAAACTATCCAATCACTGAACGTCACTTTCGATCCCTTATTTGCATAGCTATCTACAGTATCCCCCTGCTGGCCCAGGGTGAGAACTTCAGTACATAACATGAAGTGTAGTCAGAAAAACAGGAACCTGAGAAAACACTGGGTGGCAGAGAAACAAAATTGCAGCTGGGCAGAGATGATAGGACTGGGTGTGGGGACAACAACCCATAAATATGGTCTAGAGATGTGAGGGATTGTGCACTATTAGCAGAAATGATGTGAGCAGGAAAATGAGAGTTGGAGGGTGAGCGGTGGTTGACCAGACAGCCAAGGATGCATAGATTTGGCAGATTTAAACTGGAATTCTGCCAGTTGTGAATTTTGTGACTGGGCAACAAAAACCAAACAGTGCTGAATATTACAAATGCATTTGTACTGACTGGCTGGTTTGGTTTTTTTGTCTGTGGACCTCTAGCACACTATTAACCCAGGGAATAGTACATTTCAAAATTGCATCCTTTTGTAGTGCATTAATGAAAACAGCATGTTGTTGACCTGTTTATGAAGTGACCTTTTCCGCTTCTCTGTACTTCTGTCAACTTCAGGTACAGTGGCTACAGCAACAACTCCTGTTCTTCCACGTTACCTCATTCTGGATTAAGTACACCTACAACACCCAATTCTCGCCATGCTACATCGCCACCCGAAGAGGCCAAAATTGAGAGGTTGGTAAGAAAACAGCGTGAACATAAAATAGATTAATTAATTGGAAATAAGTTAAAATATCGATATGCTTGCCTTGACCGAATCTGGTTTCAAAGTGGTTTATAGAGTTACATTCCTAGAAGAGTTCAGCATTGGATCCAGGCTGCTCTAGGTTTTGCTTTCCTGCACTAAGCAGTGGATTGGATTGGATTACCTTCAAGGCATCGTTCAACTCTTGCGATTCTATGAAAGATGTAGTGGTAGCGGCAGTGGAAAGATTTCAGACAGAAAGAATAATTTGCAAGTTGAGAGGGGGCTTGCCAGTGTATTTGATTGTTACACATCCATTGCTGAAGGGTAGGATATAAATATAACAAATTAATTAATCATTACTAGCAGCCATTATCTTCTTTCTTTCTTTTTTTCTGTTGGATTTTTTCTTAGATTTTATTTATATGCAAATTCAGTACAGTAATACATAACTTTAACAGCATTAATATACAAGTTTACTTTTGTCTAGGAGTTTGTTTCATGCGCTATTAATATATATTTTTTTAATTAAAGATTTTCTTGATTTACAAAAGTCATTATCTTCTTTCTTGAACTTTTGTTTTGTCACTGCTTAATAGAGCAGCAGCAAATCTCCTCTCAGTAGTCAGCAAGTGCCCTTAGTGCCATGAAATGAGATCAGGATGTGGTTGCTGCTAGGAGGTTTTCTGCAGCAGTGAAACAAAGTTAACCTCCACTCACCAGAAAGTTCCCCACCTCAGCCTTTGAAATAATTTCACAGACACATACAAATTTCCAGAAGATCCCCCAAATCACAGAGTGTCAAATTGGAAGGTGTTGTTTTCACAGTTCTAGGGTCATGTGAAAAGAAGAAGAAAATGTTTTCTTATGCCAAAACTTTATTTTACAATATGCTGGAGTGTTGCTATTCTGCAAAAAGGTATTTACACAGGCGTTGGGGAGAAAAGGTTTTTTTGTCCAGGGAAGTGGGTGATGTTATAATCTTATGAGTTTATTGTTGCAGAATTGGAAAACAAGATAATAAACATAAAATATAATGAAAAGAAAGAACATTGGCCAAAAGGCCATAAAATGCAAGAGGAACAGTTCCCCAATTAGGAAGTAGCAAAGAGTTACTCATTCTTCCCCCTCCTTCCCTTCCCCCAAAATCCAATCCACTCCAATCTAAATCAGGCCCCCCAGTGGTGTCTATTAGCCTAAGGTGGAGCCACTGGGAGAAATAATCCCATTCTTTGAGCATTTTAAAAGTTATTGTAGAGACATTGGAAGAATTATGCCTCAAAAACACTTAAACCCATAATTGGAGAGGAACAGTGGTTAGTTGTTTAATTTATACTCAAGGTAGTATGTTAGAGTTAATGAACTTCTGAAACTGGAAGTGGGTGTTATGATCACAGTGCAGATGTGCAAGGCTCCCAGTTCAGTTTAAAGTGCTTGGTTGATCCTTAAAGCCCTTCACAGCTTGGGAGCAGGGTACCTGAAGAACTGATTGGGACCTTGACAGTGCCCCTGCCAACGTAGGTGGGGTGGTCCCTTTTAGGTGGCACCACCTCAACTATGGAACGTTCTCCCTTGAGATGCTCACCTGGTACCTACCTTGAAGCCATTTGGCTGCCAGACAAATGTGTTTTTGCTTTCCTAAGCTTTTGATGCGGCCTGTTGTATCTCTGCCAGCCAAGTTTGCATTTGCTTTATGTTTGCTGACAGCTTTTATACAATTCTTTTTAAATTCTGTGGTTTAAATATTTTGTTATTATTGTAACTTTTATTCTTTGGGGGGAAATGCTTGTTGGGTTTTGTGTGCCCCAGAAAAAGACAGACAGACAGACACAGCCCATCCCTCCATGGGTCCATGTTTTCCTGGAGACCAGGCCACAGTGGTCCCACCCTCGCCACCGGATGAGAGACTATTTACCAAACTGCCGCTTATCAAACAGCCTCCAAAATCTCCCTGGGATCTCTCTGAAACCTCCTTAGGCAGCATGATGTAGAAGCTCTAAGCATGGAAGTGTTTAGAATAAGCTGAGACCACAAAGGGATTATGAAACAAGAACTGCATTTACTAGATGAAAAAGAGAGTATATTTCACTTTCATAAGATGTATGCACCACATGACTAAAGAAGTAAAAACAACCCCAAAAGTCCTTGAAACAGTATAATACGTGTAAATGTTAGAAAGAAATGAGATAATATAACAAAAAACCTGAGATATTTCCTTTGGAGAAAAAGCAGAGTAAAATCGGTTAAACATATCCACTTGCCCATAACTATTCAGTCCCTGAACTTACCTAAGCTCACAAGTCAGCCTTTGTTCCTTGAAACCTTGAAACCCCAAATCTTCTCTATATCATGTAAGATACCCTTGATCTGCTCACCTCCTGTCTGTCTGTGTGTTTAAATGTCACCTGTCAGTTGCGCTCCTCTCCTTGGGAAGCTTAGAGCTTTTAAATTTCCCACCCTCAGAGAGACGTGTTGTTAGACACATCAACAGTGGCAGACGCCTATGCCTTGATGTCATAGTAGACTCAGGGCACATGCTAGAGTTTCAAGCTAACCATTCACTCCTCAACTAGCCATATAAGCAAGACATACATTCCCATTATATACACAAGCAGTCAAGGAGAGTAAAGGCTGATTCCTTCACAGTGCGAATTCAGAAACAGCTCTCACCAGTTGTCGCACTACAAGGCTGGCCTCATTTCTCTGCAACCTACCCCACGCCCCCCCAAAAGAAATTGTTGTGTTTATAAATGTGTTAATAAAATGTACGTTAGCCTTGGGGGATCCTACTGGACAAGTTCTAAGTGCAGTGCAATCTTACGTTGCCGGTTGTGGAGAGATACTGGCACATTTACAGCTCCACCTTTGTGACTGTGACTTCTTATTAAGCAAAAGAAAAGGAAGCAATCTTGCCAGCCTGTAACTGGATTTCTACATCGCCAGGAGAGATGCATTTCTGGGGACAAAGGGGCAAGTCTGAGTGCAAACACTGTTTTCAATGATATCACTATGCCATCAGTAACATGTAGCGCCATCCTGAAATTAACAAGGGTATTGTAGGGTTCACAAGTCTTGCGAAACACTGGAGGTTCTGTTGTGTTTGTGTGAGGGATGAAATGGTTTCTGAAAATTACTTGGCTTTGCCTTTTTTCTAAGTTGTTTGTAGCCATTGTCTGCCCCATCTGCTACTACTTCGGTACCATTTTTAACCCTAATCTTTCCGCGCCCCCCCCCCCTTATCATTCCCTTCCTGGGATAAACCGAGCATTGGCAGAGCTTGGATTCTAAAATCTCAATGGTGCCCTGTGCAAACCCTGTGCCCCCCCCCACCTTGCATTCTACATCATTGTTGTGGTGCCCCTGAGGCTCTAATTTAAAAAAAGGTAAAGGTAAAGATGGGACGTGGGTGGCGCTGTGGGTTAAACCACAGAGCCTAGGACTTGCCGATCAGAAGGTCGGCGGTTCAAATCCCCGCGACAGGGTGAGCGCCTGTTGCTCGGTCCCAGCTCCTGCCAACCTAGCAGTTTGAAAGCATGTCAAAGTGCAAGTAGATAAATAGGTACCACTTCAGCGGGAAGGTAAACGGCGTTTCTGTGCGTTGCTCTGGTTTGCCAGAAGCGGCTTAGTCATGCTGGCCACATGACCGGGAAGCTGTACGCCGGCTCCCTCGGCCAATAAAGCGAGATGAGCAGCAGAGTCATTCGCAACTGGACTTAACTGTCAGGGGTCCCTTTACCTTTACCTTTATTGGGATTATAGCCATTTCCCTTGTTCCTGTGCCAGTTGCCTTGTTTAAATGGTGTATTTGCAAGGGTTTGGGTTTGGTTTTTTTTTGCCAATTTAAAGGAAGCAGCACAATCCTTGCCCACCGCCCACCCCCTGCCATTTGGAGGCAGTTTGCCAAGAGAGTAGAAGGATTCGCCTCTTTTAAGATGGGGAATCTCTTATAAAATGATGAGCAGGGAAGAGATTCTCTGCAGAAGCAGCCCCCTCATTCTTCTTTACGGCCTTTGGAGCTAGGCAAAGGTTTTCGCCCCCTTCGACAGTGCCACCTTGAAAAGCCAGTGATAAAAGGGGTTGCTTTTGTCGTCTGATGAACGTTTCACAACCTTTTTTAGCTCAGACCTAGCTTGACAGCAGTCACACAATGATATTGCATCTGTAATTTTGTGCCAGAAACAAGGTTTACGGGATATCAGGTTTTATACCCCCTTATGTAATGTTTATCCACGTGGGATGTAACAGATTCGAATTCAATGCGCAGAAATTGTTGAAATCCTGCTTGCGTTGATCTGCTGCCAGTGGGGCAAAAGCTGTCCCGTCTTGCGTAACTGAATATTTGTATGCACATCTACAAGCCAAAGTGTTTTAAAATAGTGGCAGTGATCACCTAGCTTATTTTGTTTTTAGAGAAAGGGGCTGCAATTCCTCCTTTCTCCCCAGCTAACCCTTTCATTCCAAACTTGGGATGCTGTGAATGCCTTGATGAAATAGATCAGGGGAACCTACTGTACATCTGCTTTCACTTACAAATATCTGTAAAAATGCACCCACTAATTGCAGGGGCAGCAATCTTGAGACTCCAAAGCAAGAATTTGATAAGCCCTTCTGAAATGGCCCATCTTGATTTCTTTTCCTAGAATTGGAGCTTTTAGGTAACGTCCTATAAGGAAAAAGGGACCACCCTCGATTTCAGAGAGTACAGTTACATGTGGTCCTTTGATTACATTTTAACAGATGGCTGTATCAAAGTTCAAATCACATAGCCAGCAGTGAGCCTTTTATTCCACTGTTGATTCTAGAAAAAGAGCCTCACTTTTTTTATTTTATGTGTCATGCAGCGACCCCCCCACCCCCCGGGGTTGCCCCTTGCAATTTCCTGTATTGGTCACATTGGGGGATCCCACCCAATTAGGAATCAAGTACTGAAAGGATGATACCATGATACTGCTTAGCCAATCCGATTTAGCTATGTGATAATGTTACCAAAAGTGAGGCCAATTTAAATGAGTAAGCAAGCACGTTTACAGGGAGGGCCAAAAAATAATTGAAACAGGGATGTAATTCTCGGCACTTCAGAAAGTGGTCATGGAAAACATTTAGCAGTTTCAGTTCAGCCATAGCAATAACGTCCTTCTTTGTCTTGTTTTAACTTGCATGTTTTGTCTCTGTCATTCCAGCGGGGTGCTGCTTTGCCTGAAAACTTCTAATAAGCAGTTTTCTTAATGGGCTTTTATCATTTTATTCTTGTGTTAGCTGTTTTGACTTTTTGGATTGCACACTGGTATGTGAGTTACGGAAGGGTATTAAATAAAAAAAAAATACGAATAGCATCAAGTTATGGCAAAGGAATAGTTGTAAGAAAGACATCTGTGCGGCAGTCGCCACACCCACCTTTGCAAAGCAATGCCTGAGTCCATAAGAGTCCAACTCAGATGTTGCCTTGCAATGCCTTGCTCTCTGAGAATGGACATAGCTTCCAACCGCTCCCTCGGAGCTGCGAAGTCATAGTGGTGGCACTCCTAGCCAGTGACTGACAACCAGTGCCGGATTTACGTATAAGCTAAACAAGCTATAGCTTAGGGCCCCACTCTCTTGGGGGCCCCCAAAAAAAATTAAAGGAAAAAAACCCACTGGATGTACATTTCCAAAATATAAGATAAAAAACAAAAAAAAACTACATACAGCAGGTGGTGCTGTGGTCTAAACCACTGAGCCTCTTGGACTTGCCGATCAGAAGGTTGGCGGTTCGAATCCCCGCGACGGGGTGAGCTCCGGTTGCTCAGTCCCTACTCCTGCCAACCTAGCAGTTCAAAAGCACGAAGTACAAGTTGATAAATAGGTACCACTCCAGCGGGAAAGTACGCCAGCTCCCTCGGCCAGTAAAGCAAGATGAGCGCCGCAACCCCAGAGTCGGCCACGACTGGACCTAATGGTCAGGGGTCCCTTTACCTTTACCTTACATACAGCAACAGTGTTTTGTGTTGCGTAGGCTCCTATGATGTAAGTAATGGGCCCTGCCTGCTAGCCTGCTCCCTAAAATATCACTTCTTACTTGTATTCCAGTTCAACAATCACTCTGATAAAACACATACTTTGTTATGTGCAAATGGCTTTAGATACCTATTAGGTCCATAAATCACCATATAGCATATATTCAACACAAAAAATTGTTGTTGACAAAGGACGGCTGGACATATAAAGGGCCCCATTACCTTCAGTAGCTTAGGGCCTCGTCAAACCTAAATCTGGCCCTGCTGAGAACCTTTTGTGCTGGAATGAAGTGTGGCATCCAGCAGTTACAAAAGAGCAGCATCAGATTTAGGGGAGCGCAGGTGGTTCCCCCACACAGGGTGTCAAGCCAAGAGGGTGCAAAATTGAGAAGGTCCAGAATTGAGAAGATCCATTTGGGAGAGCCAAATTTGGCCTGGCTCAGAGTGCCATATTAGCAAAGATTACCAAAGTCCACCCCTGAAAATAGCTTGCTTCAATGAAAGCGGTCTTTACTTTTGGGCTGATCAAATTAGTGAAGTTACTGGTAATCCTTTCCCATTGGCCCTTAGTGTAATACTGTATTGGGTGGTTGTTGTTATTTTAATCAGAAGCCCTACCAGAGTATGTGCAAAATGGGTAATTCACCTTTTAGCATGAACCAGAGTGGCCATAAGTCACATGTGGAAAAGACTGGCTGCTGAGATGTTGGGATAAAGGTAAAGGTACCCCTGACCGTTAGGTCAAGTCACGAACGACTCATGGGTTGCAGTGCTCATCTTGCTCTATAGGCCGAGGGAGCCGGCGTACAGCTTTCGGGTCATGTGGCCAGCATGACTAAGCTGCTTCTGGCAAACCAGAGCAGCACACGGAAACGGCGTTTACCTTCCCGCCGGAGCAGTACCTATTTATCTACTTGCACTTTGACGTGCTTTCGAACTGCTAGGTGGGCAGGAGCGGGGACTGAACAATGGGAGCTCACTCCGTCATGGGGATTCGAACGGCCGACCTTCCGATCAGCAAGCTCTAGGCTCTGTGGTTTAGACCGCAGTGCCACCCACGTCCCAAGATGTTGGGATACAGTATATTTGTATTTAGAATGAGAAAAAGTAGACAGGTGAAAAGCTATTTTATTGAAAAATATGAAGCGATGTGATTTCTCCTTGGTCTGCAGGCCGTCCTTGGGTGGTCTCCTTACATCGTCGTATCGGCAGCACCAGGAGTCTTTGGCAGCGGAAAGAGAGAGGCGACGTCAGGAGAGGGAGGAGAGGCTGCAAAGGATAGAGCGGGAAGAAAGAAACAAGTTCAAGTAAGACAGAAAATCATTTGTTATCTTAATATAACTAGAGGTGAAAAGTCATTTGCTGTATTCAATATATGCACCCTTCCATCCGTCTTCCTAAATGGTAGCATCTCCACCCTGACCTGCATTTGCACATGAAGAGAAATTTGGAATTGTAGCATCTGATAAACCAGGCATAGGCAAACTTGGCCCTTTGGATGTTTTGGGACTACAACTCCCATCATCCCTAGCTAAGAGGACCAGTGGTCAGGGATGATGGGAATTGTAGTCTCAAAACATCTTGCAGGGCCAAGTTTGAGGAAGCCTGTGATAAACCACCTATTTTTCTGGATATTTCTCAGTTTCCATTCCCACGAGTCACACAGTATGAAGTACATTTCATAAAATACTGCTCTTCATAGTTTTGACACATTTAAATCCCTGTAGCCTTGTCAATTAACTGGAGTATCTGGAGTCAGCTGAAATATTATTATTATTATTAAAATTTAAATTTGTATACTGCCCTATACCCACAGGTCTCAGGGCGATTCACAGGGTAATACCTGAATGAATGAATGAATGAATGAATGAATGAATGAAACTTTATTTGTGTCAGCTGTCATCCATAGCAACAACAAAAAACACTGCAATATCCACAGAACAAAATAAAAAGTCGATTATATATAATACCTTGTCTTCACAGTTTTCAATCCACCGACAATTTTCTTAGGTCTATTGAACTACATTGATTACTTCAGAAGCTGTTTGTGACCACATACAGATAAATGCTTATTTAAAAACATTAAAAATCAGTTTTCATTGTGTGCTGCTGATTTTTTTAATATTTGTTTTTGCAATAATGGGATTTGCTTGGCAGAAAAATCACTATCCCATTGATAGGATTAAATGTGTTCAACTGGTGAGACCTACTTCACCATCTTTTCATTATGAGATCTGTGTGTAAATTTGCTTAACATAGTGCAAGACGATGCCCTAATAATTTCCAAAAGAGAAAAGTAACTTGCTAGTTCTGTAATGAAACAGAAAAGCTCAATAACTTATCAGTCAGTAAAGTCAGAAGGAGACAAAAGAGTTCCCAGCCTCTGGCCTCTTAATGAAATGGTCATCTTCTATGTAAAGGGAATATTTTTGTATGGAGGTATCTGAAGGACAGTAAGTTAGTGAGAACTAGCCCTTTAACTGGATGGATTCTCAAGACTGCCTCCCACAGTGCAATTCACATAATCTTTGGAAAGAATCTCCGATTGGTTTTAGCACCACCCCATGAAATAAACACCTGAGTGTTAATCGTTGCCATTTCTATGGTGGCTGTACACCTGAACAAATATTTGTGTGTGCGGTTTTTAAAAAATATTTATTTTCTTATTTTTTTTCACCTGAATAAATCTTGATACGTTTCTCAAGACATAGAGCTCAGGTCAAAACTTGATGCAGGTTGGAGACTTAATGGCATTTGCTTAGAGCATGGCACTCATAACGCCAAGGCCACAGGTTCAAACCTTTGTCCCACGCCAGGATTTTGTGACATATTCTCCTATGAAAAACATCAATTATCAGCATAGTACCAAAGAAGTGTGTGTGTGACAATGTGTCCTTGACATTTAAAAATTACACCCATCATCACAGATTTCTTTTACCAAAGAATGTATTTTAATCTGAGCTCTTTTGCTTTAGCTGCTTTCATTTCTTTCACTGCTTGCTATGTTCTTCTTTTCCTGCTTTTTATTTAAGTTATTTTCCCTGTAACTTTATGCACCTCTGTTTCTTAGTCGTAATTATCTAGACAAAAGAGAGGAGCTAAGACAAGCAAGAGAAGAGAGGTCGGTAATTAACACTGTTTTTGGCTTTCTTTCTTTTTTACATTTCTTATGTCATTTATTGAGAGATGCATGGTTTTGTAAACATGCTTCCAGTTAGACTTGTAAAGAATGGCTTAAATCAGAAATGCATGTGCTATTTCATTCTGGCAAGCACAGCCATGATAAAGGAAGATGTTCATTACTGAATAATGGGCATGTAACAAATAATTGTTTGGATTGCAGAGAGAGAGAGAGGGAGGGAGAGAGGGAGAGAGAGACTTCTGAAACTGTCAGCCAAGACTTTCAGCTACTTCACAAGAAGCCTATAGCGGAGAAATCTGCAAAAGAAGTGGCGTGGGAGGTCTGCTGAGTTTGGAGACTAGGTTTGATTCAGAACTTCCACTAGACCTTCAGGTGGCTGTTGTATGGCTGGAAAGGCAAAGGAAAGACAGCACTCTATTTTGAATTTTGAGAAACTAAGAATCCCATGTAGAGAGCTTCTACAGCCATAGGTAAAAGTCACATAGCCTCAATAATACGAGAGCAAAGTGCTACCTGCAATTTTTATAGTATCAATTGCAGAAAGACAGGCTAACATGACTGCCTCTTTAGACAGATAGGACTTATTGATCATGTTGCACACATTGCATACGTTCCCCATCCTTCAGCCCATGCCAATGTCCAAACATCACTCCTTCTAATAGTGAAGTCAGGTGGCGAGTTTGGGAAGGGTTACTGAGAAATAAGAGGTTTGGTATCAAAAATGCTTGGGAGAGCCCCAGGGTTTCCAGAAGTACAAAACACCATTTGAAAAAAATACTTAAAACTGCAACCTGCCAAAAGACAAACAGAGGCTGGATACAATCAGTCAGGTCATGCATCCGTAGCAGTGACCAGAGGAGGAATGACCGCTGGCAGGAGTGCAGAGAGAACTGCCATGGTGCATCTGCATCAGCACAAGCGGGCACTTTCATCTGCCCCAGCTGCAACAAAACATGTCTTTCACTACAAGTCTCTACAGCCACAGCAGGCACTATAGCCCTACAACAGTTTGTCTTCACCCTCAAAGGCAAACTCATCCATTGTCTCCTGAGACGGATGCCAACCAACCATTTCCTTGCAGCTAGCTAGCTGGTGGCGCTGTGGGTTAAACCACAAAGCCTAGGGTTGCTGATCAGAAGGTGATCTCCTGTTGCTTGGTCCCTGCTCCTACTAACCTAGCAGTTTGAAGGCACGTCAAAGTGCAAGTAGATAAATAGGTACCGATCCAGCGGGAAGGTAAACGGTGTTTCCATGCACTGCTCTGGTTCGATAGAAGCGGCTTAGTCATGCTGGCCACATGACCCGGAAGCTGTACGCCGGCTCCCTCGGCCAATAAAGCGAGATGAGCGCCGCAACCCTAGAGTCGTCCGCGCCTGGACCTAATGGTCAGGGGTCCCTTTACCTTTAGCTTTAGCTTTACTTCACCATGTTTTAAATAAACGATCCTTTGGAGAAATGGTGGCCAACCTTCTTGGCCAATGTGCCAAATCGTATGCAGCCCTCCCTTCCCCATACCTTGGAATGGTTTTCTTCTACTACTAAGTAGAAGAAGTACCTACTAAGGGAGGAAACAGGTGGCAGTTTAACACAGAAGAGTCAGATAGCACTGCAGCCACGATTCCAAGCTGCAGGCAGACCCACTGGTCTGCCTGTTTCAATCCAAATAGGCTACAAACCCCTGCTACCTGTGTCACTTATGAATCCATCTACTCCAGGGGTTGTCAACCTGGTCCCTACCGCCCGCTAGTGGGCATTTCAAGATTCTAGGTGGGGCAGTAGGGGGTTCTATGGCATAAGCTGAATCCTCCTTCTATCGAGCACTGGTGAGCGGTAAGGAAATTTTACCATCAAGAAAGATGCATTAGTGGGCGGTAGATATAAAAAGGTTGACTACCCATGATCTACTCATTTGGGAGATAAAGCCTTGTTTAGGTAACAGCTTAGCTCTCATAGAGAATCACAATCTATTGAACTGGCTGTGTATACTGTAAATGCTTAGAAACATTTCCTATTTTATAGCCATCCTTTACAATCACTTTCCAAAATCTGTGGGCACTTCTACATCACATGGAACCCTAATTGCTTAACATTGAGAAAAAGCTTGACTATGTTACTGAAAATGGTTTTGCACACCCTTGAAACCGGATCCTTCAATGCTGCATGTGGCATAATGTTTATGAAAGATATCTTCGTATCTGCAATGGCTGTGCGCTTGGAACTACATGTGTACCCCTGTGTTGACTATATAATTTAGTATTTACTGAATAGCAGGCACTGTTATTTTCCAGGGGTGGTGGCAACACAGCCTCATCCTTACTGGATGCAGTGTTCACTAGCACAACCTTTCCTTGTTTATATCGGCTCCTAAAAGCGTCCACCCCGAGGAGGAGACCGCATGCTGTGCATCTGCATGATTCACTCATCTTGCTTTCCGGTCAGCTTCCACTGAGATCTGGCAATCTACTCCATCTCTGCATTAAGCGCGATTGGATCATTCCATCCCTCTTAATGCAAGATGCAGCAGAATCACTCAGGGGACGCTTCCCATTGCATTTGCATTTCTGCATTAGTCTCTTGTCAGTGTGTACCTCTTTTCAAACAGTGACATGCGGGAGGTGAGGTCCTCTGAGCCAGGTAATTTTTACTCTTTCACACTGTAAACCATTTCAGGTGTAAAACTGAAGCATGCGTCCAATGTTGATTAAGGGAAAAGATGGTGATAATCTGAGGAACAATGCAGCATTATACAGAAGGAAGATCTCTATCTTGCCCCGTTTCGTATTGTTATGAAATGCTTAGTGCAGTCAGATATTGGAAGCCAAACACAGAGTCAGAGATGCAAGAAGTTAGTCCTGATTCACCTTTGTGAGCAGTTCACGTCTGAGTAGGGCAAACAGAGTTAGGAGCCTACTTTTACATCTGCATCAATTAATGTACTCCATGGGCAAATAATGGTGGATAAAATTAGCAGACATCTGGAAGACACACATATTCCGAAGCTATTTTGGTCTGAGCATATAAAGAATTGTATGGAGAATATGATTGGTAGCTGGTCTTAATAAACAGTTAGCAAGTCTTGCCTGCCTAAAATGCAAAACAGATGTATCTTTGTTCTTTTCAACTGACTTTGATGAATAAACTATATGTGACGTCATATCCAAGCTATTGAATGTCTTGAGTCCGGCCGAGAAATCTTTTAGAATTTAAAAAAAAAAGTTTCCATTGTAGACGCTCGAGAGAACAAAGTGAATTCCAGTGCACTGCTCTTGGAGCAAATAGAAGCAGGTTCAGAGACTCAGACAGTTTTTAGTCCAAACATTTGTAAGTGGTATTATTTTCTGCAAGATCTCTTTTCCTGCGAGGCACTAAAATTTCCTCCCCTTTCTCTTCAGCAAGACTGGGACTGGGTCTTTTAACATTTGGGGATCTGAGAGACATTTTTGTGAAGGAAAAGGGAAGAGCTGGTAAATTTTTCCATGGGGAAGAAGACAGTTTTCTTCAAAGTGCAGCATCTGAGAACTTCTTAATATTATCCTTTTGTTTGACATCAGCACTATAAACGTTGCTGGGTTTTGCTTGTTTTTCGTGTCCCCCCCCCCCCGCTCTGGTGCCTTCCGTCCCAGCCCCCCTCCCACCAAAGTTTAGCCCAGCAGTCAGTTTTGCCGTGTACCTCATGCGTCAGGAAGTCAGAACTTTCCTCGCAGGTGCTTCAGCTATAAACAAGCACCAGCATCCGTTTTCTCCTTCTTTACGAAATCCCTTTGGAATTTGACTTCCAGATACAAATACTTGGAGAAATTGGCAGCTGAAGAGTACGAGAAGGAGCTGAGAAGTCGGAGTTTATGTCGGGGCAAGAGTGACTTATCCTTGAACCTGGGCTCTTCTTCCGTCCCAACCTCTCCCATTCCGACATCTGCGAGCCCCACTTCAACAGATTCTCAGGAGGAGCCAAAGTCCCCTGTGCCAACTCGCAGGGCATCTCAGACCTCAGAAGGTAAGTGCCAATGAACTCTGAAGGGAAAATTGGCATCTCTTAATTGCTTCTCAGTTCTTTAAGCAGATACACCAGTATAGATTTCAAGGTATCACACTTTCATAAAATGTTGATATCTTTTGCTGTCGATCCTTTCTCTTAGATATAGGTTTGATACCTTACAAACAAATGGCAACATTTGGTATGCTATTCTGATTTCACTGATTGCATTTGGTGTTGTGATCCTGGTATATCAATGCTTACAAAGTCAAAACACTTAAAGTATGTGGAAAGTATGTGCTCCAGCTAAAATTAAACATGTTAGATGAATGGGCTTCAATGGGAGAGTTCAGCATGGGGGACCTAAAATGTTTAATTTTAGCTAGACTGCACCTTGGAATAACCATGCCTATGTTAGGCCATGTGTGTACCTTGGGTGGCTTTTAACATCTTGTCCCCTTGACCCCAAGAGCCAAGCTGCTTTTGAAACTCTTGAGAATTTCAAAATTGGTGACTGGAAAGTGGCAAACTCGCGTGTACACATGCCAATTTGAATGTTTCTGAATTTGTATTTTATATGTATTAGGTTTACATTATTGTTAATCATATTTTTAATTTTTAATAGGAAATATGGGATGTAAATATAATTGTTAATAATAATAATAATAATAATAATAATAATAATAATAATAATATGCTTAAGGAATCTCTGAAAGAGATGTGATGATTTGGTACCAAAATAAGTGGCAAGGCAATAGTGAATGGGAAAACAGAGATGAAAGTTTTTATTGGTGGGGGTGGCATGCATACAATCTTAGATGTATAGCAAACCTCTTAATAGGTTTATAGTACACCAAATGCAATTATGTGGGTAAAAAGTGAAGAAGAAATCAGAAGCATTATCTAACCCCCATTAATCACTGTTAAATCACATTTATCCCAATGACGAGTTAAAGCACATGCCAAAATCATTCCTATTAAGATCCGGGGGACAAAAATACTTATTTTGGCTGGTTTATGCACATGATCAGCATCTTACGTAGTTTCTTTGGAAATCTGATGATGAATGCATTGTCTATATATGTGACTTCTGTACTTGAAGGTAAGATTGTTCACTTCTTCCTCAGCAGGAATCAAATCCTGAAAATACTTTATCTGTTATGATGCATGAATATTTCTGGGGCTGGTGCATGCTGAATGCCAGTTCTCACTATCATAGTATCATAGAGTTGGTACATCAAAGGTCTTCCCCCGCTGATTCAGGAAATCCACTACAACGAGTAGCCATCCAATCTCTACATTAAAATCTCTGGCAAAGGAGAGTCTACTGCCTCTTGAGGCAGACTGTTCCACTGTTGAGCAGCTTGCACCACCTGCAAGATCTTCCAAGCTTTCAGTCTAAATTCGTTTCCTTGTAATTTATTTATTTATTTACGGCTATTAGCCCATAAAATATGTACAAACATAAAAACACAGGGACATTTCCTTGTAATTTGAGCTCATTGGGTCAAGTCCTACCCTCTGGTGCAACCCAGAACAAAACTGCTCCAAGATCTATCTGACAGCCCTTCATGTACTTTGCCTTGATGATGCCTCTATGACTTGGGCTCTTTGGCTTTATTGGCTGCTATTGCTTGAAGCATGCTGTTAAAGAACTACCATCTGAAGGGAGAATGGATATTGTATGCTGACTTAGGGTGTGCTGCTGTCAAACTTGATTTTAGTTTGCATGGTTTCTATTTTTTCTCAGTGTTGGAGAGTTCCTGCAAAGAATGTGTATCTGTGAAATCACTTTTATTCAGAATGGCAGTTATTCAAACCCAGTGTCAGGCTTTAAAAAAAACAAACACACACACACAACTCACCTCATTTCCCCCTACCAATAGGATTTTTCAAATCTCTGCATGGAGAGCAACTATCTCTTCTATGATGATTATTTTAGCATACGTCTCTGGGATTCCTTCCAAACATTACATTATAAAATGGAGCTCTTTGGTATGTGTGGGGAATAGATTTATAACAGGTGCATAGGCTAACTCTCTGTGGTTGAGGTGTGGAGTTGCTTTCAGCAGATGGCAGGTGTTTAGGGTTTTTCCAGAGGAGCACCTGACGCAAACGAGTGACGTTGTGGAAATTTGCACAGATGAATGAGATAAAGGCAGCAAATGCTTTCAATGTTAAGGGAAACATCCATCTCTGTAAAGATCTCTGAATGCAGTTGGTCCATGCCTTGAAACTGCTGTCATAGGCATAATTACAAGGAACGAAACCCTGTTGATCTTAGTTTCCCAGCAAAAATTATTCGCTTGAATGAATGTGAATATTTTGGATTCAGAAAGGGTTACAAGTCCCATCTGAATGTTGGAGAGGTGCACTTACATTTCCATTGTTACTTTGAAAGGCTGCAGCACACTGAGAAATTAGGAGCAACCTTTCTCAAATCCGTTGTTTACCCATGAAGACAGTCTGTTTTCCAAATACCGAGAGTTCACGCAGGTTCACGTGCTCCACATTACGTATCTC
Source organism: Podarcis filfolensis (assembly GCF_964270895.1). Lineage (NCBI taxonomy): Eukaryota > Metazoa > Chordata > Lepidosauria > Squamata > Lacertidae > Podarcis > Podarcis filfolensis. The sequence continues at coordinate 48,875,406 of NC_139615.1, forward strand.
CACCACACTTTTCAATAGCATTTGGATTATTTGCATTTCCAAAACTTTGCTTCGTTTCCGTAATGGGATTTTGAGAAATTTGAAGACTACTCAATTCACAAATCTGGCCAGATTGTTTATGCTATATATAAAAAACAACAACCGTAATTTTTAAAAACCCTACAAGTAATGTGGAATCTTGATTTTCTCCAGGGAAGATGGGATGGCTTGGTCCATGAGAAGGAAAGTCATGTTAGAAAACAAACATTGCCCCCAAATAAGGAGGAAATTACATCTTCGGTTGTTATACACACATGTATATTTGACATGCACAAAGCAATTCCGTTTGTTTCCCCTTTTTCATACTAAAAGAGGCCACCTACATTATTTATGGGAAATGATTGAATGCAAAATCAAAACTGCAGATGCTTCATTAGTAGTGGAATCCTATATATGTCTCCTGAAATGTAAGTCCTATTAAGTTAATTGGGGCTTAATCCCTTGTAAGTGGGTGTACAATTCCAGACTTACTACAAAAATGCAGTAGGTTAGTGAATAGTCTAAACTGTAGACTGAACCCTTGGTAAATAAAGGAAATAAACTATGTGAGACAGAAGTTCCTAGAATGTATGACTGACTAATCTAGATGTGAAAACTGTAGACTGCTTAGAATTTTTGCTACAGTTAAGCCATATAGTTGGATGGATGAATGAATGAATGGATAGACAGACCTATTGGATACAGCTGCTGTGTGACATGTTAGCCGTTTTTTTCATGGGGAAACTCCTAAATGGGTCTGACCAGCCTTCCCATACTTGGTCAGGTTAGGCGGCACCAATTGTGATTTCTGGGGCTGATGGGAATTGTAGGTGAAGGGTGGGTCAGACAAAAGATTATGTAGTAACCCAACTTTCAGCTGCCTTTGGAAGTTCACAAGCAGGTTATGAGGGGGATAGTTTTCCATTATTGTTTGTCTCCAGCATCTGGTAATCCGTGGTAGAGTTTGGCTCTATTCATAGACTATGAAACTCCTAGTAGGGAGGACTTGGCAAGTTTTGGGACTGTTGCATGTGGTGGAGGCACTGAAATGCACCAGAGGACAGAAGTCTAGATTTTTCTGCCTCCTGATTTGATTCTAGGGGGCAGAGAGAACTTGAATTCCATTGTCCCTGTCAAGAAATGCCCCAAGTTTATAAAACCTCTCACTATTTTGAGTCAGACCCAACTCTGGTCTGATTCAGTTAGAGTCAGCCTGAAATACTAGTAATGTTGGCAAATTCTCATTTGGGGAATTCATATTCTAAGCTCTATTCAGTAAAGGGCTTTTTAATTTGAATTCCTCCAAATAAGAATTTGCCACCAATACTAGCAATCAGAAGTGTGCAGTTGGAATGGGGAACATGGGACTGTTCAGATGTTACTGACCTCTCGCTCCCATCAGTCCAGCTCGCATGGTCAGTGGTCAGGGATGAATGGAGTTAGAATCCAACAACATCTGAAGAGCAACATGTTCCCCATCACTGATGTAGCTCTCGTGATCTGTAGAACTACCTTCTTTGTCTCTTGCTAGAATCAGAAAAGCTTCAAGTTCTCTGTTCATGGGTCATCCCAAAAGCTTCAGCTGTATTTCAAATTGGCATTGTTATTTACATTGTCGTTACATGGTGAACTTGAATTTTGCTGATATACTAGCTCATATCTATATCTATATCTATGAGTCAGTTCATTTGAGAGGTAGAAAATTAAGAAGATATGTCAAATCTCAAAATCTTTTTTCCTAATAGTCATCCACCTCTCATGAGTTGTTGCTGAAAAATCTGAAAATAGACTTTGTTGCATGGCATTAGAAATTCATGTTCTGACCTCCCTTTAGAGCAGGGGTCAGCAAACTTTTTCAGCAGGGGGCTGGTCCACTGTCCCTCAGACCTTGTGGGGGGCCGGACTATATTTTGTAAAAAATTCCTATGCCCCACAAATAACCCAGAGATGCATTTTAAATAAAAGGACACATTCTACTCATGTAAAAAAAAGCTGATTCCCGGACCATCCACAGGCCGGATTTAGAAGGCGATTGGGCCGGATCTGGCCCCCGGGCCTTAGTTTGCCTACCCATGCTTTAGAGATTCAGGACATAATTAATCAGAATGTACTCCTGAGTAAGTAACCTCAAAACAGTGCTCTTGCTCACTTCTAGTTCATCTCAGTGGGATTTGTGCAGGAGAATTTCCTAATACTTTGTGTGTTCCAAATGCCTTCTAATGGCTTAAACTAATTTTGTAGTACCTCATTTTTTTAGTGGTGTTTTTTTCAGATGGTCCCCGTTATTCCACTATAAAGTTACACTGCTTAGGTTGGACTCCCTTTCCTTTTCTCTTCCTTTCTGAGTCATCTGAATTCTCATCAGAAAAGAAAAGATCACTGCAGTCTCCGTTCTGAAACTGCATACACTGCAAAAGTAGAACTGCCAGGCTGGTCAGAAGGAAAAATCTAGAACTGTATCATAGTTTAGCCAAGAGGTGATTTCACAACTACACAAAATTAACACACATATTCACATTTCTGTCACTTCTGCATGGCCATTCTGTCTTTGAGAACTGTGAGCTGCTTGACTGAATACCTGTGGGTGCCTTCTAGTTTCTTTCCATTGCAATATAGAAATCTTGCATGTGAAAATCTGCTGGTTTAGCTGAAAATGATGACTAAATTTCACTCTGTCAGTGATCAAATGAGGTGGAGGAAATCAACTGCATCATCAACAATATGTGTCAGACGCCAGTTAAGAGACAAATTTATGCCACTTGCCAAACAGCGAGAAGCTAGATTTGTGCCAGATGCCAAGCCAGTGCTTTATGTAGCTATTCCGAAATAAATTGCCATGAGGGAACATATGCTTGCTGTCAACAGTGCATGACACTGCCCTTTCAGAGTTGTGCTGCTCTAATAAAACTAACACATGTGTACCTTTCTGTGTGTAAACAGATGAAAAATCAGTCACTCTAAACATGTTTTAGGGATGCAGGTGGCGCTGTGGGTTAAACCACAGAGCCTAGGGCTTGCCAATCAGAAGGTCAGCGGTTCGAATCCCCTCCATGGGGTGAGCTCCCATTGCTCGGTCCCAGCTCCTGCCAACCTAGCAGTTCGAAAGCACGTCAAAGTGCAAGTAGATAAATAGGTACCGCTCCAGCGGGAAGGTAAACGGCGTTTCCGTGCGCTGCTCTGGTTCGCCAGAAGCAGCTTAGTCCTGCTGGCCACATGACCTGGAAGCTGTACGTCGCCTCCCTCGGCCAATAAAGCGAGATGAGTGCCGCAACCCCAGAGTCGGCCACAACTGGACCTAATGGTCAGGGGTCCCTTTACCTTTACCTAAACATGTTTTCAACAACAGAGCATACAGCAACCAAAAATGATCTTGTCCCTTTTTCCTGTTGCTCCCTGCTTTTAAAGAGGGAAATAATAATTTGTTTGGAGTCATTTCGTAACCTTTTAGCACCCAGTGTAGATGGGATTATTAAGTATTTGTACTTGTATTGTTGAAATTTCACATACACACACATACTTATAAATGCCTTAAAGTTTGACCAAACTTTATTCAAGCAGGAAATGACAGATTTCCGGTGTGTCTCATGAGCAAGGCCCTCCTTCAAGGGCTATTACATGAGCTCCGCCCTGCGAATGCCACGCTCAACCATTTCTTAAAAGCAGCCTCCGATACCAAGACCCCTTTCTCTTTTCACTCACTTGGAGAAATGAAGGCTGATGGAACTCACTTGACTGTGCGAAGCACGAAACACTGTTTTTAAGCGAATCTTTCTCCATTATTCTTTTCACCAGTGAGTGCCAGTGAACCTGAATGCGAACCAGAACCTGAGCCAGAGGCAGAAACAAAAACAGAGCAGGAAGACGAGGCAGACTTGGAGCAGGGGGCAGAAACACCCCGAGAAGTAGAGGTTGCAGAGGTGGAGCCAGGAAGCGGAGTGGCGCAAGGTCCAGAGCCAGAGGCAGAAGAAGGTGCAATACTAAGTGAAAAAGAGAGGCAGAATGAAGAAGTGAATGAAAAAGACAATTGTTCTGCATCCAGCATATCCTCAGCAAGCAGCACTTTAGAGAGGGAGGAAAGGGAGGAAAAGTTGGCCAGTGACAATGAAACTGGTAAAGTGAAATATTTTCTCTATAACAGTTGACCTTTTTTGTAATTTTAAAACAGCAGCTTCATTTTAACATTTGTTGTAAGAGAAGTATTGATCTGTTTTTGTTTACTGGTGTGTCCTCTATTGAAAGCCTCAGTTCCTAGACATTTTGGGCACAGGGTTCAGTAGAGGTTTTCTGCGCAGACTCACAGAAGAAGCAGAACTTTAATTAAAAGGCATTATTCCATGGGGATAGTATTCTTGAAGTTTCCTTACTAGTTAGAATCTCATTACGAAAACAGCCATGATTCACATTTCAAGACTCCTTTTAAGTTTGCCTTTAGGAGAGGGTCTCGACTTGTGGAAAACCTTCCCTGCTATTTCCCCCTTGCTGAAATGTGATGCTGCATGTTTGGGGCACTTGTCTGCCAAAGACGTTTTGCCATTTTCAGATGCGTAGGTCTTTCTGAATTATCCGTTCACGTATTACTTCAGATCCTAGCATGACAGTTCACTGTTCCCCACTTTAAATCCCAGACACCTGGCTTATAATTGCATGTGGCTTCTGACTGAAAGGCTCAGAGACTGGTGCGCTTTTGCATATGGCACTGGGGTAGGGTTCATCATTGTTCCCTATTCATTTGCTGCCTTCCTTGCTATCATATATCTCTCCTGATTCCATGTTATTAACTTAATACAGAACATCTTGTGCATCAAACTCCCCCTTTTCCTTAAAATGACAACTCTGCAAGAACTGTTTGACAACTTATTGCTATGTTTGGAGGGCTTTTGTCCACACGATGCCTCTTCCATCCCTAGTGGTCACTCTTAGCAGGTTCAGAGTGAAATCACAATCACAGATGGCTTTGCTTCTCATTAACCTTTCTAAGGGGATAGGCAAGAGTGCTTATCAATAGTGCCTCTCCTTGTTTTCTCTGCTATCCTTCTTTTTATCAGATAATCGGATATTCACATTCACTTTTATGGGGCTGCAGTAATTAGGTGCAGATTTCCACTTTTCTCAATGTAGAATGTGTGTAACCTTGGCAGGCACTTCTCTTTTAATGTTTTCAGCATGCAGCATATGCAGCCCAAGAGCCCAATCTGGGAAAGAAAATATTTCACTCTCTAGAAGCTATGCATGAAAATGAAAATCACATTTTGGACTCTAGTGTCCAAACCCACTCTACGAAAGTCCTGGACTATGCTTAAGTTACTACCCTTTTTAAAGGACTGTTTCTTTCTTGACACATACCCAAAGGATGTTATATTCTTCTTAAAGTTTCATTTTTCTGTACTTTTGTAAGGATATGAATGTATGAGAGGGAGTGAAATAGTTAGTAGAGAGATGCTCCACATCTTCATCTCGTGCAGGCTTCCGCATTTGTGCTGTTTTTCATGGGTCTGACCTGTCTAAAATCAAGGCCAGGCAATGGGAGGAGGTGCATGGTCCCCCAGATCTGGCCCAGGAGCCCAAGGTTTCCCAACCCTGCAATAAGGAAAATGAGATGGCGCCTTGGTTTTGCAAGAGAATTTTCTGACTCTTATTTCCCATATTGTCCTTTGCTCACTTCAGTTCTGGAAAAGGATTAAAATAGATTGGCATGATTTTGTCATTTTTAGCAGATGTTACTGAGAATACTAAAGAAGACATTTATAAGAGCGCAAGACGAGAGGTTCTAGAAAGGCGTTTTATTCATTTTGATAAAAAGATGAAAGGGGAGATGGGTACAAAATTAACCTTGAGTTGTAAATGAATTGAAATGCCCTCACCCTGCACCAGATTGTTAGCAGGCTGAAAACTAGGGGCTTCCTCTCCGTGTGTTGGGGAGAGCCGCAAAGGGGAGCAAGATGTTTGCATCACTATTGTTGTAAGAACAAATACAGTGGTACCTTGGTTTAAGATCAGCCCTGTTTGCGAACTACAGTCATACCTCAGGTGAAAGTTGCTTCAGGTGGAGTGTTTTCAGGTTGCGCTCCACGGCTACCCAGAAGTAACAGAACGCGTTACTTCCGGGTTTTGCCACTCGTGCATGCGCAGACGCTCAAAATGATGTCACGCACATGCGCAGAAGCAGCGAATCGTGGCACGCACAGATGCGGGTTGCGTTCTCTTCAGGATGTGAACGGGGCTCCGGAACGGATCCCATTCGCATCCAGAGGTACCACTGTATTCAGTTTACGAACTCCGCAAAACCGGAAGCAGTGTCCCTGTTTGCGAACTTTACCTCAGTCTAAGAACAGAATCCGAACGGTGGAAGGGCACCGGTGGCAGGAGGCCTCATTAGGGAAAGCGCGCCTCAGTTTAAGAACAGTTTTGGTTTAAGAACGGAATTCCAGAATGGATTAAGTTCATAAACCGAGGCACCATTGTACTTGATAAGAGGCTTCCCTTCTGAGTTGTTTTGAGGCTTTCATTCCTGAGACTTTTTCTTTTTACCAGATGCTGGCTGGGAACACATTCAGTTTCCTCTGTGCTTCCTCAGTTTGACATTTCAGTAAACCAAATATAAAGGAAAAGGAGCTAATTGCCCATCATGGGGATTTTTTGGGGTTTCATGAACACAAATGGGTGTTTTGAGCACAGCTGAGCTAGAAATTCTCAAGCTGAAGATGTGTGCCTTTGAGGAAGATAAAATGTTTCGTGAAAGCTCTCCCCGAGACTTGCCTCCGCTTTTTATACTACCTGTTAGTACCTACTCATGACTTTGATAACAGTTAGCCTGCTTCCCTTGTTGCTGCTGAGAGCCATCCCCCCAATCTATTTTTACCCAGAAATTTCCAGATTGAGGGCACAAAGTGTTGCCCTTACTTTCATATAGCTTAATCTAACTGGCTGTATTGCATTGGCATCATGCAGCAAAACCTCATTGCACTGGCATCTAGTGAAATCGCATTAGCTAAAATGCATTGACCTAGAGTCTAGGACTTAGGCAAAGAGATTATAAAGGGAGTCTGCATAAAATTTGGCTTATTGTAAGTCAGGAAGCTTCCCAGAGTTTGGCCAGGCAGGCTCAGAAATTCAATAGCTCCCTTGCTGTCAAAGTTCAGAATTTCCCTGTGCTGGTAGCTCTGGAACTGTTCAGTAATACAGTGTTTTTTGTTCATGTATATGAACTTATTGAAAGCCCAAAAACAGTAACTGGGCACAACAATAAAACTGAGCACACCATCTACTTGACTTGCCTTTGCCTCAATCAACAGTGCTCCTCTTTGCACCATCTTACCTGTCCTCCCTAGGACTCTGGCCTGAAATTATCAATCCAGTTGAGAAAACCAGGCTTCAAATGTGCTTCCTTGCTTTTTCAATAACTTCACTAATGTCCAGAATCGTTGAGTGTAATATACCAATCGGTTTTCAGTTATCATTCAGGTGATGATGCTTACTATGCACAGAACAGTTACCATGGCAGTATGTTTAGAACAACATGGGTGGACATGGGTGGTGCTGTGGTCTAAACCACTGAGCCTCTTGAGCTTGCCAATCAGAAGATCGGAGGTTCAAATCCCCCCAACAGGGTGAGTTCCCATTGCTCTGTCCCAGCTCCTGGCAACCTAGCAGTTTGAAAGCACGCCAGTGCAAGTAGATAAATAGGTACCGCTGTGGCGAGAAGGTAAACGGTGTTTTCATGCGCTCTGGCTTCCGTCACGGTGTTCCGTTGTGCCAGAAGTGGTTTAGTCATGCTGGCCATATGACCCGGAAAGCTGTCTGTGGACAAACGCCAGCTCCCTTAGCCTGAAAGCGAGATGAGCGCCGCAACCCCATAGTTGCTTTTGACTGGCCTTAACCATCCAGGAGTTCTTTACCTTTACCTTTTACCTATGCACAGAACAGTTACCATGGCAGTATGTTTAGAACAACATGTTGGCCATTAAAAATATGGGGGGACATCAAAAGATTCAAAGCTACTGAAATTATTTATGTTTTGTTTAGTTTTGTTAATGAAAGCAAAAAAGCAATATCAAATACATAGTTTTTCGTTCCTTAACTAAGCTTTCACCTGAAAGATTTCCCAAAACCCAGATTATGTAGGACCTAGGAATATGCTGTTTTATTTCTAACTCTCCCAGACAGCCCCATTCATTCCACGTTTCATATGTTGTTGTGCATGTATTTATGAACAGGCAAGAGGGCCTTCTCGGTAGTGGTGCCCACCCTGTGGAACGCACTCCCATTAGATGTCAAGGAAATAAACAACTGTCTTGACTTTTAAAAGACAGCAACCCTGTATCGGGAAAATTTTAATGCCATCCAGAGTGGCTGGGGAAACCCAGCTAGATGGGTGAGGTATAAATAATAAAATTATTGTTACTGTTATTTGAACAACCTCCTGACCCAGTTCCGTTCAATGTGTGGTTTCAGGTCCATGGTTACAGACCATTCAAGATGTTGGTGTGAATGACCAGTGCAGCAACATTCTCAATAACAAGAGGTTCATGTTGGACATGTTGTATGCCCATAACAAGAAGCCCAAGGATGAAGAAGATAAAGAGCTGGAGGAGAAGGAGGAGGAAAAGGAGATGGTGGAGGCAAGTGAAGACTCTATCACTAGCCTGGCCAGCAGGATCTCAGTTCTGAAGGCTACCAAACAGGCCAAAGATGAAAGTGTCAAAAGAATGGAGATTGGGGATTTGGACAACCAGGGCAGCGTCAAGGCCTTTGCAGAAAGATTCAACAATGGGGAACTGGCCAAGACCTCCAACTTTCCTGAGAGTGATTTTAGTGAAAAGGTCTCTGAAAAAACACCAGTGCAGCCCAAGAAGGAATCGGACTATATCTGGGACCAGCTCATGGCGAATCCCAGAGAACTGAAAATCAAAGATATGGATTTTACAGATTTAAGGGATGAGGATGATGTGGACATCTTGGACGTGGAAATGGGCTCTGGTGACTCCTTAGCTCCCCCTCCTCCACCTCCGCCTTCCTTTTTAGGTTTGCCTCCTCCACCCCCTCCCTTGTTTTATGGGTGTCCTCCTCCACCCCCACCCTCTGGTAATTTATTGGCACCCCCGTCCCTCTTCGGCATTCCTCAGGGTTTAGGATCGCCCCCGCTTCCCAGAGGTCAGCCAGCCTTTATAAAAAAGAAAAAAACAATCCGTCTATTTTGGAATGAGGTGAGGCCATTTGAGTGGCAGTGTAAGAACAACAAGCGCTGCAAAGGATTCCTGTGGTCAAAACTGGAGCCTATTAAGGTGGACACTTCCAAACTAGAGCACCTCTTTGAATCTAAATCCAAGGAGCTTCCTGTCACCAAGGTATTTCTCTTGATTTGCATTGATTTTGATCATATTTTATGTGTCTAAACCAAATCTGCCAGCTCTTCATGATAAAATAATTCCAAGAATTATTGCAAAATTTCCCAATATAGTTAAGACCGTTTTGCTTTACAACTTGCGGACCATGTTAGCTGTTAAGAAATGCTCCAAAATAGGTTTGATTCCTTAAATGAAGTCGAATATTCTGTGCAACATCTGTACAAGTAGTTAACTGTAATTTTCTAGTTGATTTAAACTGGAAGAAAGGAAGCCTCAGTTTTCTTTACTATTTTCTTTGTCTTTTATCATTTAAGGCAGGCATAGGCAAACTCGGCCTGCCATATGTTTTGGGACTACAATTCCCATCATCCCTGACCACTGGTCCTGTTAGCTAGGGATCATGGGAGTTGTAGTCCCACAACATCTGGAGGGCCAAGTTTGCCTAAGCCTGATTTAAGGCCTTTTGGGCAGACAGATGAAAGGTGCTTCTGGATTTGGGCAGAGGAGAGCCTGAATCTGAATTCTAGTTTTTGAGGCCTCATTGTGCAGATGACTAATTTTAATGCGTGTTATTTGAGAATTGTTGTTTATTGTTTATTCTTCATAGTTTATTATTTAAGCTGTGAGATGCTTGCAAATCCACCACATATTTTTACTTTGGTTTAAATAAGTAGTAGAAGTAGATGAGTGGGGTATAAATGATAAAATTATTCTTATTTATTAAATTCTACATAATTCTGTATAGTGTATGAATAACTCTAGTGCAGGAAACAAGTCAGATGTGTTTTCGTTTGTAAAACCTTCTGTTTTCCATTCCCCATTTGTATGTGCAATCTATTTATATTACAGCCTGGTCCACATGTCACATTAAACCATAGTTAAAGCAAACTATGATTTAATGTGAACATCCACAGTGTGGCAGGTGAACTGGGCCTACCATTGAAGCATTTCATTCCACTTGACAGATTTCCATCTGATGCGCTCCAGTCACTCACACACCCTGTTAGTAAACCCTGTCATAGAGCTACCTCCAGTCTAAACAACAACAGACATCCCAAACATCTTAGCACATGGCTAAAGAGGTCTCTATTGAGTTGAGTATATTGAGTTGAGTATATATTTACTGAAGCCAGATCTCTTCCAGTCAATAGCTACCGAGATTATAAAGGGGAGGGGGGCTGCCCTTTCCTCCTGCCCCTAAAGTTTATCTGACTGGGGAGGAGAGAATTGGTCAAACTACTGATTTTCATATCCATGGGCCAAAACTTTAACTGCTTAGGTTGTAACTGCTTAGGTTGCCATTATCTTTGATTAAAGCATCATTCTGGATCAAGGGTGGTCATGATCCAGGCACAGGAAAGCACAATTAATCCCACTTACCTTAACGTGGGTGGGTTAAGCCCAGGCTTAACTTTACCCCGTTCATGGCACACACAAAATTTACCATTTCATGGCAGGAAAAAATAAGCAAAGCTTGTTGGAGCCTGACTAGATAGCGAAAGAGAATGTTGCTTTAGTTGAGATTCCTTCATTGCATGGAGGAATGATCACCCTTGGAGCCCATTCGAATTCAACAGTTCTATGATGCTATGAAATGCAGAGCCAGGGGGGCATGAGAAATGTTCCACGTCTGACTAAAAAGAAATGTAATAGGTAATGGGATGGGAAACGTTACTTGATCCCTCTGCAATGAGGATATAAACGTCTGTCATAGTTGCTTCCTTTGGGTGAGTAGATTATAGATAAGGAGATAACACAGGCGTTATTCTTATATTCTGTATGGAGTGTGTTTAAATGCTTTCATCTGTGGCCAGTATAGTAAACTAACTGACTAGACAGCTTAAGCAGGAACTTCAACTATATCTGATGGATCAGAATTCATTGCAAATTTGGGCTACGATTGGGCATGCAAAGGGACGTGGGTGGCGCTGTAGGTTAAACAACAGAGCCTAGGACTTGCCAGTCAGAAGGTCAGCGGTTCAAATCCCCATGACAGGGTGAGCTCCCGTTGCTTGGTCCCAGCTCCTGCCCACCTAGCAGTTCGAAAGCACGTCAAAGTGCAAGTAGATAAATAGGTACCACTCTGGCAGGAAGGTAAACGGCGTTTCCGTGCGCTGCTCTGGTTCGCCAGAAGCAGCTTAGTCATGCTGGCCACATGACCCGGAAGCTGTATGCCGGCTCCCTCGGCCAATAAAGCGAGATGAGAGCCACAACCCCAGAGTCATTCACGACTGGACCTAATGGTCAGGGGTCCTTTTTATAGGGCATGCAGTAGTCAACCAACAGTATTGTAAGCATCACTGGTATATCAGGGGAAATGAAACAGAACCAGTAAGCGCAGGATGATGATGACGACGATGATGAGGTTATTTATTTTTTGTACCCCGCCCATCTGACTGGGCTGCCCCAGCCACTCTGGGTGGCTTCCAGCAGAATACACAAAAACATAAAACAAGACTGGCTAGCTTTTCAGATACCCTTTAATTCAGGGGTCAGAAACCTTTTTCAGCAGGGGGCCGGTCCACTGTCCCTCAGACCTTGTGGGGGGCCGGACTGTATTTTGGGGGGGGAAATGAACGAATTCCTATGTCCCACAAATAACCCAGAGATGCATTTTAAATAAAAGGACACATTCTACTCATGTAAAAAGACGCTGATTCCCGGACCATCCTTGGGCCGGATTTAGAAGGCGATTGGGCCGGATCCGGCCCCCAGGCCTTAGGTTGCCTACCCCTGCTTTAATTGAATAACTTTTTTGAAGAAATACCCGAAGTAACTGATATTATGGTTTGAAGTCTTGTTTATTCTGTTAAATATTACTCCAAGAAGACCCATTTCTCCTAAGTAGAACACAATAAGACCAACATGTGCGTACAGTATATATATTTTTAATGTGATCCCTTTGAGATCACAAGAAGAACTTTTGGAGGAAGCTCTTAGAAATAGGAAATAATCAATACATTTTTTGTGGAATTTTTAATCATATTATTTTTTTAAAATAGCTTTTTTAAAATATTAAATTATGTAACTTAACCTTAAAATTTAAAGTAAGTCCCTCATGTGCTATATCATATTAAAACCCATGAAGTTCTGAAGAGATTGGTTTTAAAACATATCAATTCGAGGCTGAGCTTTTAAGGTTTTTGTGTAGTCCTGCAAGGCCAAAATTGTCAATTTTTTGAAATTTCAAACCCTCATAACTCAAAAACGGAAAGAGATAAAAATTAAAATTTTAGATTTAAACTTAGTTATGATTGTTCAACAAGTGTACAAAATTTTAAGAAAATTGGAAAACATGAGGTTTAAAAAAATTATCAAAAATTGGACCACTTGATATGAAATGACCCTGCCACTCATCTGACAGAGCAGGTTTCATATGCCCCCAACCTAAGGTGTGAGTACTAATTCTAAGTATTTAGGTTGTATGTGGGTGTGTGGGTGTGCGTGGATGTATGGAGAGTCTGACTGTAGATTGTGACATCCAGGTTACTATTTGAAATTCTCCGGTAGGTTTCCTCCTTTTGAGGTGGTCCACTTCTTGCCCCACCAATAGGAATAAGTGACATGGATGACCCACTCATCCTCTCCTTGGAAGACACTTTTTTGAAGAAGCCATTTGCCATACAGGCTCCATGAAGACCGTAGAGGAATTACCGTATTTTTCTGTGTATAAGACGAGCTTCCTTGACTCAAAAATGAGGTTCAAAATTTAGGCTCATCTTATACACGGGTAGTGCTGAGGGGGGATGCGCGAATGGTTTTTTGGCGCGAGCCCGAGATTGTAAGCAGTGATTGGCCGATTGATTGTTGGGGGGGGGGGATGCCGAAAATCGCTCACCCGCCGGAACACAGCACACAACCACTCGGGTCACAGCTGCCTGATCGCCGCCTTTAGCCCTCCTGCTTGCCGCTGCGGCAGCCAATAGACGCATTCTGTTTGAGAACCAAGGTACGACTGTACTACCACAAGGGCTCCCGTTTAGGCATTTAGTTATGCAATGTTGAATGTTAGCTGTTAACTCTGTTTTATCCTGTTTCCCCTTTGTTTTTGTCTAAACCAATTCATGAACCAAGAACATTGACCACTAATAATAGATCAAATGTTGCAGATATTACAGCAATCTTAATTGTGCTGTTTTTGTGATACGCAAATGATGTGAGAAGGCTTGGTCTATTTATTTGTATCGTTATTACGATCCTTGTTTATAAAACCCAATAAAAAGTGACTCTAATAATATTAATAACTGTAATGCAAAGTTTTCCACACACAGTGGCAAAGGCTGCAAGCTGTTCTGAGCGCTCTTCTGAAAATGCACAGAGCCCAGCTATGTGTCTGCGCTGATGAGACACTGCCGTGTATTTCTTGGTTCAGTAAATCTGAGCAGGTGCTTGGCAGAGGCATGGATGCGGAAATTGGGATGGAGAACTCAGACTCCAGTTAAGATCAGAAGAGGGAAACTGAGGTTTGCTCATATCTCGCAGCACGTATTCTGAAATACAGCTGCAACAAATCTTATTTCTGTTTCTGAGTCTTAACTTGTGGTTGCGTGTTCAGACCTTTAAACCTCCCCCTTAAATAAATTCAGGCAAGACTCAAATTTTGGTTTGGTTTTTGGCAGAATTTAGGCCACAACTTTATTGATTACAGCAAGTGAGTGGTTGCTTGGCTCTGATTTGACTAGCTCCCTGCCATGCAGGTAGCGCTGACCCAGGGTTCCAGCTTAGGTCAGCCTAGGGTGATCACCCGGATAAGCAGAAAGCCAGGAACGGGCTAACTCCGCCACCCAAATGTCCCCCTGGACTCAGGCATGGGCACAACCCTCTCTCAGGGGTTAACCAAACCATTGAGTTCCTCGATTCCTTTAACGGAATACCCTTCACTTAGGGATGACGAGAGCATTCTCCCATCGCTATCACCTGAACCAGAGCCTATCCGCAACCTTACAAGTTGTGACGATTTGCTACGTGGTAGGCAAAACCCAAATGGCAACAGCCAATCAGCCAAGTGGGGGAAATTCCTGCCGTGCCCCTGTCCCAACGACAGATGACACACGACGGCATAGCAAGGTCAAGTGCAAAGCCCTAAAAGTAGGGAGAGGTGGGTGGGTATTCCAAATGCATGCGCCAAAAGAGGAAGCTATGGGTCACGTGCATAGGTATATATAGGTCTCTTGATCCGTTTAGCCTGCGTCCCATTGGCCTGATTGAACTCAGCATCAAGGGACCTACCAATTGGGTGTTGTGGCTGTTCAATCAAACCCACCCACAACACAGGGTTAGGTTGTCAGGTCTCACCGCAACATGTGCCCTCTTTAAGGGAGGACCCGATTTTCCACAAAGTTTGACTCTAATGGTTACTCCCCCCATATTGGCTGTCAATACACTTCTCATTAGCCTTGCAACGAAGTCAAGCAAAGGTTGCTTCTGAAGGGAACTTGCAGCAGAAGTGATACTTTTGAAGGTTTGGAAACCAGTAATGGCAGAGTCCATGGTTACCATGACTACTGTGCTGGCAGGGGCTGATGGGAGTTGTCGGCCAGAAATTGTGGCGAGTAGCAGATTGCAGGAGGCTAGCCTACAAGCCTGACACAGCAATTCACATTTCACCTATTGAATTTCACCTATTGCTGGGCATCAAAAGAGAAAATCAGAGATGTCTGACACTGGCCAGCAGCAGCTAGCAGTTTTTCAGCATGACACATTCTGAGCAAGCCCAACCTGGGTACTGAGGATCTAGAACTTCTATAGCAGTGCTCTTAAGGGTCCACAACCATTAACTCACCCAAGTTCCTTTTTGAGGCTTAGAAATGGGATTATGGCCCAAGTATAAAAATAACTAGTTAGATAGCAAGATTCCTCTCCCTTCGCTATAGCTGCTCCTAATATCTAGTGCTGCCAGTATGCACATATGCCATAGTCTTTTGAACCATCAACAGCCCTGGAGGTTGTCACCATTGTAGATTGATGTCCGTGTGGATAATGCAGTATAAAGTCATGGTGATGCATGCCCTTAAAAGAGTTAGAGGTTGCCTGCCGAGTGTATAAACTTTGTTAAACAAATAAATAAAATAGCTCCCTCCCCATTTTCCTCCCTCAGAAAACCGCTGCAGATGGCAAGAGGCAGGAAATCATTGTGTTGGATTCAAAGAGGAGCAACGCTATTAATATTGGCCTGACGGTACTGCCCCCTCCAAGGACGATCAAGACTGCAATTTTGAACTTTGATGAATATGCCTTAAACAAGGAAGGAATTGAGGTATTGAAGGGGGAGGGAACCAACGAGCAGGGCTGGCCCAAGACATTTTGGCACCTGAGGCAAACCACAAGATGGCACAGGCTCCCCTGACCAGGGAGGAAGGGGCGAGTTGTTAACATTGGGAACATGGGTGGAATAAAGATCTACATTGGGAACAAGGGTGAGAGGAAACCAGCAGGACCTCCTATTCGCCAAGAGGCCACTGGAGAGGCTGCCAGCCTGGGAAGGCTGCCAAAAAGGAGGCACGTTCGGCCTCCAAGGAGCGTGCTTTACCTGTTGCTGCCGCCATGGCGGCAGGAGATGCATTCATTGGAGGCCAGATCTGCTGCCTCTATGGATCTTGCCGCCTGAGGCGATTGCCTCACCTTGCCTCACTGGTTGCCCTGAGGTTTAAGCTAAGAGCTTATCATTATTTATAGGTGTTTGGGGTTGGACGTATATCCACATTCTGCAGCAGTGCCAATCATATGTTTGGAACAGGCAGGGAAGAGGACCCGTGTTGTGTTCATTCCCCCTTGTTTCCTGACCTCCTAAACACATGGCTGTGATCTCTGCTAGCCCATCGACCGAGCTTGTACAGGTGTCGTCCCTCATGCTGCCCCAGGGCCTGCACACAGAGCACCTGTTCGTGCAGATCGATCCTTAGTCAACAATTCCTCCAGATTGTGCTGGTGGTAGCCAGCAGTTGTAGAAAATGGTTTTTAAATTTATTTTGTCAGCTGCTTTGAAAAGCATAGGTGGAAAATTATGAAGATGGTAATGTGATGCTTAATATTTCTCAACACTTGGGGCTTTGTGTCTTCAGAATGTATTAAAAAAGTATTTCAACTGTAGTGAGCACAGATTAGATTGGATTAGCTGCCTCTGATCTTTAGCCTTGTGTATGTAGTTGGTCATTTTTCTTGTCTTTCTAGAAAATTCTCACCATGATTCCCACAGAAGAGGAGAAGCAGAAAATTCAGGAGGCTCAGCTAGCCAACCCTGATATTCCTCTGGGCAGCGCTGAGCAGTTCCTTCTGACTCTTTCTTCCATCACTGAACTTTCTCCTAGACTTCAGCTCTGGGCATTCAAAATGGATTATGAGCTTGTGGAAAAGGTAATTCCTAGTTATCAGAAGCAGACTGGTTATATGAAAGTTACTACAAATTTGCTTCTGAGACAGTAATCACTCAGAAAGGTCTATTGACATAGAGTAAAACTCAAGCTACACGTAAGGAAATCTGCGATTCTTTCCTCTCCCTTTTGAAGACTGAGCAGGTTGGGAGTTGGGAGTGGAGAAAGGGGTTTGCAGAGACTTGGATCCTGTAGTTTCCCTATATTTTCGCCTCCAGGTGTGAAAATGTAGTTTAGTGAGGGGAGGGTTAATCTGAGAAAGAACAGGAGGGGAAAAGGTAAGCACACATTCTCCGCTGCAACTCACAACTTACCCAATTTGATTCCACCCACCCTTTGGGAACACGCCAAAGAAAGAATAATAACATTGTTTATACAGTGGTACCTCCGGTTACGAACGGGATCCATTCCAGAGGCCCGGCCATATCCTGAAAACTTCATAACCGGATGCACCCTTCTGTGCGCGCACGTGGCGTGATTGAGTGCTTCTGCGCATGCACGTGCAGTGAAACCTGGAAGTAATACACTACTGGGTTTGCCGCGACCATAACCCGAAGATTCTGTAACGTGGAGGTTACGCAACACGAGGTACCACTGTAATTGGAGCCTAAATGTGTACTCTTGGCTTCTGTGACTTGAGTCTCCCACTGAGATCCAGCAAAGGAGTGTTGTCTTCTGGAAAACCAGTTTCTAGAATCTCAGCTGCTTGCAGAAGGAGCCGGTCTTTGTTGGTGAGAGAGGCATCCCCATATCTCTGGCCCTGACACAGAGATTTGTATGTGTGGCGCCAAGTCTATCCTAAGCCTGCTTCTGCTTCGCTTCTTTATGGTTGTGGCTGAACTCAGTGTAGATTTCCCCTTTTTCCTTCACACTGATATCTAGCTAATGGTATGAAGTGTGTGGATAATATAGCCCTTGTGCTTTTGATTTGGGGGGCAGGGGGGGGCAAGAGCATTGTCCAGTAGATTCAGTTAATGCTTGATGAATCGAAAGCAACTGTTATTATAATTCATTGTTGGAGGTCTTTATTCTTCTTTCTCAAATGCCAAGAAGGAAAAAATAAATAAAAGAAGAATCATTCTCATGAGACCGAGTTAAGGAATTTGATGTGCCTGATTTCAGCTGGGATAAATTTGTGGAAGTCTAGTAAATCGAGAGTGAAGATCAGCGCTGCACTGTTTGAAAATTCCAAATTCTTATGAAGTGTAGAACAAAAGGGGAAATGGGGCCTTAGGCGAACTAAACCATTCAGGGGTACATCCTATAGCAGCCTTCATGTTTTTCAGAATCATGCATCTTGCTCAAATTAAAAAGCAATTTAACAGGCATGTCCGAGTTTAAATGACTCCAGTTTACTGTTAGGGTTGAAAGTGGCACTAACTTTGGGAACATTCAGTAGCTGAGGAGGGAGAGACAGCCTTGCAATTTTACATTCTATGGAGCATAGCTTGGGAATTAAAAACACTGAATTGATACACGATATGCTGCATTTTCTTTATTTCCTGTTAATGTCAGGAGGTTGCAGAACCACTTTTGGATTTGAAGGAAGGAATGGACCAGCTTGAAAACAACAAAACTTTGGGATTTATCCTTTCTACTCTACTAGCCATTGGAAATTTTCTCAATGGAACCAATGTAAGCTTTCCTTTCACTATTGCCTAATTGTTATTGCAGCGGTTCTGACTGGATAGATGAGGACATATGAAGAAATCACAGGGAGGGAGAACTCTGAGAAGGAGGCAGCCTTCAGTTTGCTTTCTTTCTCCCTGCCTTGCATAGAACTGTTCTGAAGAGAAAAGAAAAACATGGGTTGAGAGCATCTGCACTGGAATTGTGGTGCCACTGGAGGTGGCAGAAATGCTAACCTTAGTAGCACCACCACTGGTCAGACTAATCCTGTCCCTTTGCCTAAACTGGCTTTGCTTTTTAGTCACATGGAAATATGCTGTAACCTTGAAAAATACATATACGGGTGTAGAGAAGTGAGGCCCTGCAACAGAAAACAATAGTCAGGTGTTTATCACAGTCAACCGATCCGTTTGTTTATTTATTATTATTAAATTTGTATCATGCCAAAGCGACCTAAGGTAAAGGTAAAGGGACCCCTGACCATTAGGTCCAGTCGTGACCGACTCTGGGCTTGCGGCGCTCCTCTCACTTTATTGGCCGAGGGAGCCGGCGTACAGCTTCCGGGTCATGTGGCCAGCATGACTAAGCCGCATCTGGCGAAACCAGAGCAGCGCACGAAAACACCGTTTACCTTCCCGCCAGAGCGGTACCTATTTATCTACTTGTACGATGACGTGCTTTCGAACTGCTAGGTTGGCAGGAGTAGGGACTGAGCAATGGGAGCTCACCGCATCGCAGGGATTTGAACTGCCGACCTTCTGATCGGCAAGTCCTAGGCTCTGTGGTTTAACCCACAGCGCCACCTGCATCCCCAAAGCGACAGCCATACACAAGACAATAAATCTCATATAGATTAAAACAAAGAGGAAAGAGAAATACATTAAAAACATCCCACCCACTTCTAAAATTGTCCACAGATAGTTAAAGGCCAAAGGCCTGGTTATACTGAAATGGTTTTTGCATGGCGCCTAAAGATATGTAACAAAGGCCTGCCAGGCAAGCCTCCCTGGGGAGAGCATTCTACCTCAGAAAAAGCCCCTTCTTGTGTCGCCACCCTCTCGTGGAGGACAAATCCTCCAACATTTCTCTGATGAAAATAGGGACCTCCTATTCCATAACATCGGCTCTCGATCCATTCCAGTCCGGCTTCCGCGCTGGTCATGGGACCGAGACGGCTCTGGTCGCCCTAACAGATGATCTCCGCAGGCAGCTGGATCGAGGCGGGTCGGGGCTGCTGATTCTTCTAGACCTGTCAGCAGCCTTCGACATGGTCGATCATGAACTCCTAGACCACCGCCTTGCCGACGTGGGGATCCAGGGCACAGTCCTCCAATGGCTGCGCTCGTTTCTCTCTGGTCGGGGACAGAGGGTGGCGCTTGGGGGGGAATTGTCATCGCGCCACTCCTTGGTGTGTGGAGTGCCTCAGGGTGCGATTCTCTCCCCGATGCTTTTTAACATCTTTATGTGCCCCCTTGCCCAGCTTGTTCGGAGTTTTGGGCTGGGTTGCCATCAGTATGCCGATGGCACCCAACTCTATCTGTTGATGGATGGCCATCCTGACTCGGCCCCAGACACACTGACCAGATGTCTGGAAGCTGTGGCTGGATGGTTACGTGGGAGCCGGTTGAAGTTAAATCCTTCGAAGACAGAGGTCCTCTGGCTGGGACGGGACGATATGGGATTGAGGGGGCAACTCCCATCTCTTGCGGGGGTGCAATTAGTGCCAGCACCGTCCGTTAAGAGTTTGGGTGTAATCTTCGATACCTTCCTCTCTATGGAGGCGCAGATTACAGCTATAACAAAGGCGGCATTTTTTCATCTCCGCCAAGCTAAGCAGTTGGCCCCTTATCTCTCTCGCCCCGACCTAGCCACTGTGATCCATGCAACGGTCACCTCCAGACTGGATTATTGTAACTCGCTCTATGTGGGGCTGCCCTTGAGACTGACCCAGAAACTCCAGCAGGTGCAGAATGCCGCGGCGAGACTCCTTATGGGGTCTTCGCTGCGAGACCACATTCATCCGGTACTATATCAGCTGCACTGGCTCCCGGTGGAGTACAGGATCAGGTTTAAGGTGCTGGTTTTAACCTTTAAAGCCCTATACGGCCTAGGACCCTCGTACCTACGGGACCACCTCTCCTGGTATGCCCCACAAAGAAACCTACGGTCTGCAAATAAAAACATCCTGAAGGTCCCAGCCCTCAGAGAGGTTAGGCTGGCCTCAACTAGAGCCAGGGCCTTCTCGGCTGCGGCTCCAATCTGGTGGAACGCTCTGTCACAAGAGACTAGGGCCCTGCGGGACCTGACATCTTTCCGCAGGGCCTGCAAGACAGAGCTGTTCCACCAGGCCTTTGGTCAGGGCGCAGCCTGACTCCCTCCTCTGGCAACCTGCACAGAGTTTTGCTTAGTGGTTGCCATCAACTTGATTTTAATTAATTTTTATAATGAAATATTTTTAGAATGTTGGATTATTTTATTGTTTGATTATTTGATTGTTGTTAGCCGCCCTGAGCCCGGCTTCGGCTGGGGAGGGCGGGATATAAATAAAATTTATTATTATTATTATTAACAACTACTACTACTACTACTACTACTTTACTATTTAGACCCCACCCATCTGACTGGGTTGCCCCGGTCACTCTGGCTGGCTTCCAACATATATAAAAACATAACAAAACATTGAACATTAAAAAACTTCCCTATACAGGGCTGCCTTCAGATGGCTCTGGGGTCGGATAACTCCATACCCTCACAACATTTCTCCAAAACTAGGGATGTCCTAAGGACAAGCAAAATTAGATTCACATTAGAAACTGGAATGGCTTCTGTAAATCCAGGACTGTTCCTGGAAAATAGGGGCACTTGGAAGTCTGGGAGGAGGCACACAGAAGGGCCTCAGATGATGATCGCAGGGTCCAGGTCAGTTAATATGGGAAGATGTGGTCCTTGAGGTGTTGTGGTCCTGGGTCATTTAAGTATTTGACAAAACACAAAGCACAAAATATAAAATCACAATAGAACCTATTATTATTTCTTCTTCTTCTTCTTCTTCTTCTTCTTCTTCTTCTCCTCCTCCTCCTCCTCCTCCTCCTCCTCCTCCTCCTCCTCCTTCTTCTTCTTCTCAAACGGTGATAGAAACTGCAGCAAAATAACACAAAGGTTTTACCTCTGCATGGCTGCATGGATGACATCTATCTTTTAAGGGAACCATAGCAAATTTGCCATCTAAAATATTTGGAGGGAAAACAGTAAAATGGGACAGTAAAATGCAACACAGTTAGAAAGGGGTGTTTCTGTTTGGGTTCTCTAGCTATTCCTTCCTATTCCCAAACCCATCTGGTTGTGGTTTTTTTTGTCTCCCAGCCACTACAATACTCAATCAGAGTGTACTCAGTCCTCAGTGGTCTGTTTGGGCTATTTTAGGGTGAGTCCTCACTGAATTTGTTGTTTTTTGAAAAAAGAATTAGCTCCATTAACACTGATGCTTTCAGATGAATGTTAACATGTAAACTATGTATAAATCTGATTTTGCAGCTGTTTAGTAACATGTTCCATTTTAACCAAGGGCCTCCTGAGAGCAGTCTTCTCTTTCCCATCACACATGGTATATTAAAAAAAAAAAAATTGAGGCATGTAGAAGTGAATGTAGCATGTTGTTTTTATTTCTTTTCTTTCCTTCACATAGGCCAAAGCCTTTGAACTGAGCTACCTCGAGAAAGTTCCAGAAGTGAAGGACACAGTGCATAAGCAGTCTCTCCTTCATCACGTCTGTACGATAGTGGTGGAAAAATTCCCAGACAGCACGGACCTTTATTCTGAGATTGGGGCCATCACGAGGTCAGCCAAGGTACATTTTTGTGTGCAAGGAAATCTCCTTTTTCTATGACAGAAGGGATCTTTATCAGTTTCTGTAAGGAACAAAAAATGGTTTAAGTGTAATATCCAAGTTTTGCTTTCATGCTGCTTTTCTCCATTCTTCCTTATAAACCGTGAGCTTAGAAATATGACTTTGTTTTATGTCATCCACTTGGAATGTTTAGGATATAGGAACTTTCTCTGGCATTTTCCCTCATTTTTCTGTCAAATGGTTTTCTCATCAAGGGGTTTGGTGTTTTTTTAACAAGCAGCCTATTCCGAAGTGAATGCATTGCTTTTAAGCTATAAAGCAATTAATAGAATTCTTATCTGTCAGAACTATGCCACCCCAGCAAGCAGTTGAGATAATCTTTTAAGTTTTGGCTTCTCTTTTGTGTACAGAAAGCAAAGTGTGATGCCTTCTCAGTTCACAGGGAAACAAGACAGGTTCTTGGAAACGGTGCAATGCTTTTGCATGGCACCCGCAGACTGTGAAATAAGCAGTTTAACAAAATCTGCCCTCCTGCATCAGCTTCTCAGCAATATTACAACACTGTATATCCATAGATTCTTTTAGAAGAAGAGAGGGGAAATTAGGCATTGAGATAGTACAAGCATCTATCAGTCACTAGCAGTATATAATGAAGAGCTGGGACTGTATAGATGAGAAAAGAGTAGAAGGGAGACTATATAAGCCTGTAAACATACAATAGATTTTGAAAGAAGCAATACTCACAAATAAGCCTTTCACGGGGATGCTTCTTCAAGATTCACACCTGCGGACCTTTTAAAATGTCTGCATATTGTCACAGACATATCAAACCATTGGCAGGCAGACATTCAGTAGGTGGTGAATCTTGTTCCAGTTCCTTTTCGGATGTTTCTACATCAACCATCTCTGATCCTGTCTGTATTGCCAGAGAGGAGAGGAGTTCCAAGATGGGTGTGTTCCTACAAACCTCTGTGGTCTGGAATACCCTGCAAATATCCTTCAGCTTCTAAAGAAGGCCCACGCCTACTTGAATTGTGTCACTTTGTCACAAGCGGTTCTATTACACCTGCTTTTTGCTTTCCATAGACTTCCGCTTGCCTTCCCCCATGGAACCTCTAGATATGATTTCCTCTTTTTTATTATTATTATTTACGATACAATATCTTTATTGTTATTGTCCCATACAGAACAATGAAATTGAAAAATATGCATAAGGCATTCAAAAACCCCTAAAAATTCTGAAACCCAATTTTAAAATACTCCTTATATTGCGTTTAAAACCAGAATTGCATTTGGGTAGAAACTGTTTCTCAGGCGGCTAGTCCTAGTCTTTATAACCCTGTACCTTCTTCCAGAAGGCAGAAGCTGAAAGAGATCATTTCCGGGGTGTGCACTATCTCTGCAGCTTTCTTATGGCACCTGGCAGCATAGATTTGATCCAAGGTGGGAAGAGTGCACCTAATTATTCTCTCCGCAGTCTTTACAACCCTGGACAGCATTGTTTTTTCCCTGGCCGTGCAGCTCCCAAACCACACACACAGACCATAAGTTAATACACTCCTCACAGTACAATGGTAAAATGCCATCAACAGGTCCTTTGAGAGGTTGTTTTTCCAGAGGATTCTCAGAAAATATAACCTCTGCTGTGCTCTCTTTCATCAGGTCTTTGCTGTTTTCTCCCCAGGTTAGGTCATCTCTCAACTCATTCCCATTTTATTATTTATTGAATTTCTGTACAGCCCTATACATGGAGGCAGAACCCAGGGCTTGCCGATCAGAAGGTCGGTGGTTCAAATCCCAATGACAGGGTGAGCTCCTGGTGCTCGGTCCCTGCTCCTGCCAATCTAGCAGTTCGGAAGCATGTCAAAGTGCAAGTAGATAAATAGGTACCACTCCGGCGGGGAAGGTAAACAGTGTTTCCGTGCATTGCTCTGGTTCGCCAGAAGCGGCTTAGTCATGCTGGCAACACGACCCGGAAGCTGTACGCCGGCTCCCTCGGCCAATAAAGCGAGATGAGCGCCGCAACCCCAGAGTCGGCCACGACTGGACCTAATGGTCAGGGGTCCCTTTACCTTTACCTTTATACAGCCCTATACACGTAGGGCGGCATATAAATTTTGAGCGTTTGCCTGAGCTGGTGTTAAGAGAGAAAGGATCCACCCCACCCACCTGTTGAGGCCAGTGGCGTAGCGTGGGGGGTGCAGGGGGGGCGGGCCGCACCGGGCGCAACATCTGGGGTTAGGGTAAATCCATGGGTTAGGGGGCGCAAATCCACGGGTTAGGGGGCGCAAATCCATGGGTTAGGGGGCGCAAATTACTTGCCTTGCCCCGGGTGCTGACAACCCACGCTACGCCACTGGTTGAGGCAGGGGGGATGTGTTTCAAGCTGTTCGTGAGATAATGGCCTTCTGGTTGTGTAGCAACAGTTGGCATATCTTGCCATTGTTGTGACTGCATCACAATGCCGTGCGACGTTGCTAAGCAGCATACTCCGTCTCAATCAGAGGAAAGGAGCCTTGCTGCTTTTCCCTGCCATTCAACAGGAGAGTTTTGGCAGCAGCCTTTATCAGCTACGGACACTGCGGTTAAGCACTCAGTTATCCAGATGTCAAGGTGGGATGAAGGAGAAAATGTACATGTGGCGTGTTCTCAGGTGATTTAGTTGTTTGGGCAAATTAGAATGTGAAGCAGGCTGTGGCTCCACAACGCTGGCTAAGGGCAGACCATGGCTATGCTAGCCATCCCTTTTGGAGTGCAGCTGTGCAGGGAGTGAGGAGGCAAAACTGGTGCTGTGTTGAAAAGTGAGGGTTTGTTTGTTTATTTATTTATTTATTTATTTATTTTAATACCCCGCCCATCTGGCTGGGCTTCCCCAGCCACTCTGGGCAGCTCCCAACCGAATATTAAAAACACAATACAGTGGTACCTTTGTTTACAACCATAATCCATTCCAGAGGTCTGTTTGTAAACCAAAACAGGTTGTAACCCAAGGCGCGCTTTTGCCAATGGGGCCTCCAAAAAAAAATTTGTTCATAAGGTTGCAAACCAGGACACGCACTTCTGGGTTTGACGTGTTTGTAATCCAAAACGTATGCAAACCAAGGTACCACTGTACAGCATTAAACATTAAAAACTTCCTTAAACAGGTCTGCCTTCAGATGTCTTTTAAAAGTAAGATCGTTGTTTATTGCCTTGGCATCTGATGAGAGGACGTTCCACAGGGCAGGCGCCACTACCAAGAAGGCCCTGTGCCTGGTTTGGATGCCTGAGTTTGGGTCCTATAAACTTTAAAATTCGAGTTCCTCTCAGAAACATTTTGTCTTACAGTTCTTTCCAAGTCTTTCCAGTTGTTTTCTTCCATGCTCTCCAACCTTATTTCGTGTAGCTTTGTTCATTCCTATGATGCCTGAGGTCTTTTTCTTTGGAATTTTTTTGGACATTTAGAAACAGAAGAGGCTTACTGTAGCAAGCCCCCTTCCCACTTCTCATAGCTGCCACAAATCAGTGTTCCTGAAATTGGAAGCCATCCAGGCTGCTAAATGGCACAGACTCTAAAAATAGGAGAAATCATATTTAAGAGAAATTGGCATAAATAAGCTTTGGGCATTTTCACTGAGGGTTACGTTACAGTTTGGATTCCACGTGACCCTCAAAACTCTGAAGAAGTTAAACAACAGAGACTTAGATGTTTCACCTGCATAACTTTTGCTATGTGAACTTCGGTGAGAATAAAAATTAATTATATCCAGGCAGAGAGGGAATTCCCAAGCCACAAAAGTGGTACATAAGCAGAACATTCAGAAACGAAATTATGACTCAAGACACAGAAATGTTGAAGGCCCAAATGCAGACAGTTCCAACGAGAAATAAACGTGGAAGGCACCCAAAGTAACTGGAATGGCTGCATAAGGAGCTTACAGATGAGCCGAGAGTTAAGAACGGCAAGTATAAGAAATGGAAGAAAGGGGAGATCAAAAAGGAGGAGTATATATGAGTTGCAGAGTGAATGTCAGGCAGACTAAAGCTCAGAAAGAGCTCAGGCTTGCAAGAGAGGTTAAAAATAATAACAAAAGGTTTCATTGGCTGTGTTTGAAGCAAGAGGAGGAACAATCAAATGGTAGGTTACCCGTGTGGAGAAGACAGAGAAATGCTATTGGGTGTAATAGAAAAGGCAGAACTGCTCAACGCCTACTTTGCCCAAAGTGGAAAGGAAAGTGATGCCCAACCTGGTGATAACAGAGTAAATACTTATTTAGGGAAGTTTTTAATATTTAATGCTGTATTGTTTTTAACACTTGATTGGAAGCCGCCCAGAGTGGCTGGGGAAACTCAGCCAGATGGGCGGGGTATAAATAAATTATTATTATTATATATATATATATATATATATATATATATATATATATATATCACTGCAGCCAAAATTGGAAAAGAGATGGCAAGAGAACATCTAAAGGTAAAGGACCCCGGACAGTTAAGTCCAGTCACAGACCGACTCTGGGGTTGTGGTGCTCATCTCGCTTTACTGCCCAAGGGAGCCAGTGTTTGTCCGCAGACAGTTTTCCCAGGTCATGTGGCCAGCATGACTAAGCCACTTCTGGCAAAACCAGAGCAGTGCACGGAAACACCGTTTACCTTCCCGCCGGAGCAGTACCTATTTATCTACTTGCACTTTGACGTGCTTTAGAACTGCTAGGTTGGCAGGAGCAGGGACAGAGCAACGGGAGCTCACCCCGTCGCAGGGATTCGAACCGCCGACCTTCTGATCGGCAAGCCCATGAGGCTCAGTGGTTTAGACCACAGCGCCACCTGCGTCCCAAGAGAACATCTAGCTACTTTAAATAAATTCAAATCTCCAGGGCCCGATGAGCTGCACCCAAGGGTACTTTAGGAGCTTGCGGATGTACTGTGGTACCTCGGGTTAAGTACTTAATTCGTTCCGGAGGTCTGTACTTAACCTGAAACTGTTCTTAACCTGAAGCACCTCTTTAGCTAATGGGGCCTCCTGCTGCCACCGCGCCTCCGGAGCACAATTTCTGTTCTTATCCTGAAGCAAAGTTCTTAACCTGAAGCACTATTTCTGGGTTAGCGGAGTCTGTAACCTGAAGCGTATGTAACCCGACGTACCACTGTAATCTCAGAGCCTCTGTCTATAATCTTTGAGGATTCTTGGAGAACAGGTGAGGTCCCTGCACACTGGAGGTGGGCAAATGTTGTCCCCGTCTTCAAAAAAGGGCAGGGTGGTGGTGGGGAAAACCCTGTATGTTCATTTATTTTAAAGTATTTACAGACTGCGGAAGCAGAAAACTCCTAAGTAGTGTGCGTAATAAAATTATTGCTAAAGCAGTTAGAATCCACAAAACCTTTTTTTTAAAAAAAAGCATCCATCAATTGAATTAACTCTGCTTATGCTCTGTTCACTTTATATTCTAAGTATACAAGTGTCTTGCAGGCACAAAAGTGTTGCATCCAAACGAAAGGAGACCCTTAGGCAGAGCTTCCAATTGTGTAGTCCTTTCTAAGACTCTGAATCCCTGAGTCTTATTCCCACTGTCTCACCAACATCCCTGCCCCTGAAGAAAAAGACACACTGAAACATTTGGGCCATATTACATTGCTAAATCAATTATCTGAGAATCATTCCAAGGCTTCTTCTTTTGACTTTTAGCATTGCTTGATCCTTCCTTCCTTCCTTCCTTCCTTCCTTCCTTCCTTCCTTCCTTTCTCTCTCTCTCTCTCTCTCTCTTTTTCTTTCTTTCTTTCTTTCTTGTTTTCTGCGTGTACATTCTGATCCACATCACCTTTTTGTATATTCTCCGAGTTCTTGGCAAAATATGCTCAGTCTGGAAAATAATATTATTCCGTCCCGTCATTTGTTCACAAAAGATCCCTGAAACTGCTTTTCTCCCAAGTAGAAAAAAACAGCTTGGGGTGGGATATGTGATTCTGAGCAGAAAAAATGGCGTCAAAGCAGTTGGTTTACCCACCAGCTCCTCCTGCCAGTATTTCCCACTGCTTGTTGCCGTATACAAGTCTGCTTGTCAGGGTTTTTTCAATAAAAAATATTTTTTAAAAACCAAGAGATTACTGATATGGTTCCCAAATATCCAGCGTGGCTCTGAGTCACAGCACAAAGCACAGACTTCACAATTAGATGCTCCTTAAAAAACATCTATGCCAATGGTTTGACCCAGATTTTTGTCCTGAAGCACATATACAATTGAGCGAATATGTCCTCATTTTCTAAATGAGTCAGGATCTTGAAAGGGCTTCATATTTCACATTATTTACTATTCCTACTGAGGCCAAGGAATGAATTGTACTTTAAAGTTAGGTAGGAAAAATCCCATCACCAGACTGGCAAGTACAGGAGACTTTTTAAAAAAGAAAGGAGCCAAATACCTTATATTACTCATTGTGCTTTTGGGAGGCCATAATTTGGGCCATGAATGATAGACACTTAACCAGAGCAAGAGTCACTTCCTTTATCATGTGGTTTGGTATTAACTTTCTGAGGGGGAAAATGAAGTTGCAGGAATTGGGGGGAAAGGTGGAGAGCACGTGTTGTGGTGGGGTCTATCAAGACATCCCACTGTTGCTGGGTGGGTGAAGGTAGTTGGCCACTGCTGTGATTAGGCTCCTCTTGTCGTTGGGGAGAAGTTGATGTTGCCATTTTGTGATTGACTGCCAGAACTCTTAAATTCCCTGCGCGCAGCATTGAGCTTCCTCTTTTTGCCGCGCGCATCGGATCACCCGCCTACCCTCCCTATATTTAGGGTTGTTCGCATTGACCTTGCTATGCCTGTCATGGGGTCATCAGCTTTTGGGGCAGGGGCCCGGTAGGAATTTTGTCCATTTGGCTGATTGGCTGGTGCCATTTGGTTTTTGCCTACTGCGTAGCAAATCATCACAACTTGTAAGGTTGTGATTAGGCATTGGTTTTATGAATTGGTTGGTGGAGGGGCATGGTTTGGTGTGTCTGCCCCTCCAGTGCTGCTGCTGCAAGGGTATTCCATTAAAGGAATCCAGGGGCTCGCCATGCTTTTGTCCAAACCCCTGTCAAGGGGCTAGGGCCACACAAGAGCCCCTGGGAGCATTTGGGGAGAGGTGAAGGCATGGTACCCAGCTCCATCTTTCTCCCCAAAATGTTTTCCCTTTCTGACTTTCGCGGGCATGCAAATGTCAGTCTGTCCCTGTCAGGTAGTCGCAACCAATGCCTAAGCAATCACTCACATTTTTTGTATTTAATAAAGTTGCGGCCAAAATTATGCCAAAAACCTTAAGCAAAATTCTGTGTGAATTGTGTTTTATTGGGGTGGCTTTGGGGCCTTGACACGCAAGTGTTTGTTTGTTTGTTTGTTTGTTTAATTTGTATACCACCCTTCATCTGTAGACCTCAGGGCGATTCACAGCATAAAAATACAAGATAGAAAACACAAAATACATAATAAAAGCAATTTATAGCTAGTCCTTGTCACATTTCTGCAGCCTGTAATATATTCATCCAGTGAATATATTAGTGTTTAGGCCAGCCTAAATGCAAGGAATAAGTGGGGTTCTACCTTCTTGGCGGCACTTCTTGCCACTTACTAGGGTGGGGCTCTTGTAGGTGCCCATTGCTTTCAACTTTACACCTCACAGCCCCAAACTCACTGCCCTAGAAAGCAGCAGAGACCATTGTGTTGACAGGGCAAGTCTGTGTCAGCTGGTTCCTTTTCTACAGAAAGAGAAATAGCTGGGGTTTGCATGTTCTTAACTGAACCTGGCTTCTATTCCATTGTAACGCGAACAGTAGCAGTTTGAGCATATGTGTTTCCACTCAATGTGAGCTTTTGTGTAGTTAAATCGCACAGAGCGCCCTGTTTGTAGCAACATAAACCAAGCTGCAGGGCTCTGCCACTTAAACACCTTTTATGGTTAATGAACAGGAGAACCCTCATCTCGTTTACTTTATTAAGGAATTTATTGGCTTCCCCTACATTAAGCTTTACTAGCACGATTACACTGTGTTGACACAAGACTTTCAAAGTTCAAAAGATATCCTCCTGCACAGACGTACAATTGCACTTGTTCAAAAGGAGCTGTAAGGATTGACTTCCGTATACAAAATCGAGGTCTATTAGGCCTCCATTGCTCCCATTGTCATCAGGCCAGGAAAGCATGAAGCAAAAAGGAGGAATGGGTCAGGCAGCCATATACTAGAGGGATTGATGGAGACCATTGTGGTCTGCTGGGATACACTTGGGTCCAGAGCTATTGGCACAAGTTAGTCTTAGAAACCAGGGCCACTCAGCCATGAGGCAAGTTGAGGCAACAGCCTCAGGTGGCAGAATCCACAGGGACAGTGTCAGATGCTGGTGGTGGTTGCTCGTGAGTAACCAGGCAGGACTCCGACCTGTCTTTTACAGGTTTTATTGTGCAAACTATTTACAGTGCAGATCCACAAAGTTCATGTTCATCTTAGTCACTTGCAGAATCCGGGAGTGGCCCCTTCCAGTTCCCCCCCAACACAAGAACTTCAGCACCCCAAGGCTCCTCCTCCCTCCTTACGTTTCACCCCTCTGCGCAGGCTGGGCGACGGAAGGGGCGTGTGTCCCTCCTGGCCGGCCAGGCTAGGTGAGGCGCTGGGGCTCTCAGCAGCATCCTCGAGGCCTTTCCTCCCTTGACTGGCCCCTTCCCCCTCTTCTCCGCTGGAGGTATGGCTTTTCCCATCGCTGGAAGAGGAACTGCTCCTCAGGAGCTTCGGGGGCTCTCTGTATCCCAGCGGCCCCCCTGCCTCCCTCCCCTGTTCCGATGGCAGTCCCCTGACATAACAGCAAATCGGCCACTAAGGAATGCATCTCCTCCTGCCGCAGTGGCAGCAAAAGCTTGCTCCTTGGAGGCTGGATCTGCCATCTCCTCAGCAGCCCCCTGCCCATGCCACCTTGGCAGCGGATTCTTGGCAAATAGGAGGTGCAGCTGGTCTCCTCCCACCTTTGTTCTCAATGTATTTATCCCTCCCCTTGTTCTGATGTGGATCTTCACCATAGAAGCCAACTCCCAATTTCAACACACACACACCAAGTCGATGGGGTGTGCATGCCCACGTCTTGTGATCAGTTATGTGGGGTGGGGCTTACCTGCCTCCTCACACACAATATTTTATTCAAGTTGGCACCCCTGATCTTCGCTCACCCCTTCTCTCCTGCCTGAGGGTAGGGGGCACCATTTTGTGGTTTGCCTCAGGTGCCAAAATGTCTTGGACCGGCCTTGTTAGGAACACAGCACAACTGACCCAAAGATGTTTTCAAATTGCCACCCCAGGTATTCTTGGCCAAAAAGCAAGCAAGGCTCGAAGCCTTCAGGAAATGGTCGGATGGAAAATGAGAAATTTATCCAGTTCTCCAGGTGAGGGAAGAAACAGGGAAGCCAGTCAGGTGGTCAAAACAGGAAGAGCTGCCCAACTGCACTCACATCCATGCAAAACCTGCCTGGATTTCCCAGGTGACTTGCTCAGCAACCAGCCAGACTTCCAACTGGCCACAAACAACAACTAGGACTGAGGCACTGGAACAAACAGGGCCAGAAAAGTTCAGCCCAGGGGTCCAATTCTTACAGTTTAGTAGCAGCTTCTTGTCTACTGACGTTGGTAGGCAGGTTGCAACCACAAGCAGTTAGCAAAACAGGATGTCATTGAGCCCTATTGAGCTATCATATATGACTAGTAGACTGTTTTGTGTCTTGGGTCATGTAGTGTGGACTAGATTTTGTAGGATTTGTATGTGACGGAAAACAAGATGCTTCCTCAGTTAAATTGTTAACTAAGAATTTGTTAGTGTGTACATATACAGTAGCACCTCGACTTACCACCGCCCCACCAGTGAACAATTCGACTCCACGACCGCGGCAAACCCGGAAGTAAATACCGGGTTTGCCACAATTCGCACACACGCAGAAGCGGCTTCTTCCATCTGCACATGCGCAGAACGGCACTTCTACCAGCGACCCGGATCGACTCACGAATGGACCTCCAGAACGGATTCCATACATGAGTAGAGGTTCCACTGTACATTAATAATTGTATATAGTGATGTTGATGATGATGATGATGATGTGTGTGTGTGTGTGTAGAAATATATATAACTCTAATCATTTTTCCCCTTCTTGTTAGGTTGACTTTGAACAACTTCGGGACAACTTATGTCAAATGGAGAAACGGTGCAAAGCATCATGGGATCACCTGAAGGCCATAGCAAAGCATGAAATGAAACCAACTCTAAAGCAAAAGATGTCTGAGTTCCTTAAAGACTGTGCAGAAAGAATAATAATTTTAAAAATTGTCCACAGAAGAATAATTAATAGGTAGAGTACCAGGGAATAATATGGATGATGTACCATTGAGAGGTCTCGGAAAAAATAATGATATTCTAAGTTGTTTGGGCAAATCTGTTGAGTAGCAGCGAGTTTTTAGCAAAGCTGGGGTGAAGTCATCACAGAGAGAGGCTCATAATTGAGCCTGAGAGAGTCAGCTTGATTTACCCCTGCTATGTGCCTAAGAAGATCCTGTTGCTTTCCCAATGACAATTTCAGAAGTGCAGCAGAATCTACTTCCTCTTCAACCCCAATGAGCCTCCAAACTCCTCCAACGAGCTCAACCCACTAGTATAAACAATAAATAAAACATCAAATAATACAAAATCAAATTGAACAATTTCCGCATAAATCATAAGAATATCTAAAATAGAGATACAAAAATTGTATCAACAGAAGCTACCAAAAATCCCCAAACAAAACCCAACATGGTACTCCAGTCCAAGAGTCTGTTCAACAGCCAGAGCTTTTGTAGCTGGAGTCAGTCCTGGCCCCTCCCTCCCAAACCAGGTGGGGAAAAGGCCTGCACGGCAGGGAGCAGGTCTTTCAGGACTCACAGCCAAGATAGTCTCTGGCCTCTTCAGCAACTTCAGCTTTTGTAGCTGGAGTCAGTCACAGCCCACCCTCCCAGACTTGGTGGGGAAAGGGTCTGCAAGGAAGGCTAGGAGCAGGTCTTGAAAGAGTTGCAGCCAAGATAAATTCATAATTCAAAAGCAGATTATCCACTGCATGCTCCTCTGACTTACTCTATCCTATAAACAAAGGCATTTCACCTAGATCATGCCATATTCCCTAAAACACCACCGCTGCAACAATCCCTGGGGAGTTGAGGGGCTTTCCCTTACTTGTTGGACGAAAGCTACAGTTCACTCAATTCTGTTTTTCTAGGTTCCACTCCTTCTTGTTATTTATGGGATACCCGCCTTACGCAATCCGCGAAGTCAACATCAATAAGTTCTGCAAAATTATTAGTGAGTTTGCCCTGGAGTACCGCACCACGAGGGAGCGCGTTTTGCAACAGAAGCAGAAACGAGCCAACCACAGAGAAAGAAACAAAACCAGAGGGAAAATGATCACGGATGTAAGTGGCGAAGTAAAATCTCATTCAGCAAAAGTACGTAGAGTTTTGTTGCTGGCAAATGACATACTATAAGAGCCATTATCCGAACTGCTCTCTCTCTCATTTCTTCTTCTTCAAGGAACTCTTCTACGAAAGTAGAAGGTTGTGCTGCGTAACTCATCCTCTCCAAGCAGCAGGACCTAAAGGAGCTCCTTTAGCCTACTCCTCTTCCAAAATTAGGGTACCATGATCATACATGGACCTACTTAATCAGTACCCAGGCATATGTAATCTCATGGCTGCATCCCAGCATCCAGCAGTAAGATCAGGCGTGAGCCACAGGATCACACGCTCTCTTACCGGCAGCCCCTGACTTCAGCTCTCCCTCAACACAGGGCATATGAAGGGGGGAGGGGGCAGGCTGCCCTGGGGGGGTGTGACAAGATGGCCCGCTGCCTCCCCCCCAGCTGTAGAGTGGCGGAGGGCGCACACGCAGTCAGTGTGGGCGCCGCTTGCGCCACATCCGCACAGCGTCCGTACAGGCTGCCACGCCTGTGCAGTCTGCACTGGTTGCCACTCGTGCAAGGCATCCATATGGGTGTCTGTACGGGCTGCCACTCGCACACAGCGACCGTACAGGCTGCCGCACATGTGCAGTATGTACGGACACCGTGCATGCGTCATCGGGCGGTTTTCCCCGTCCCTCGGCGTCCCGCCTCGGTGACGGACAGGGTTCCTCCAGCACTGCCCGCACATGCTGCTTCCCTTACTGGTCTTAGCCATGTTTAGACTGATACCAGTGACATTAACTACTGTTATTGTTGGTGCTGGTGTAACTGGCACAAACCAGCAAGGGGAAGTGGAGCAGGAAAGGGAAGGGAAGGTGCTGGCAAGGCAGGAAGTACATCGACTCGCAGACGCTCCCAGTTTCTTAACAACAATTACAGTGGTACCTCGGGTTACATACGCTTCAGGTTACAGATGCTTCAGGTTACAGACTCCACAAACCCAGAAATAGTACCTGGGGTTAAGAACTTTGCTTCAGGATGAGAACAGAAATCGTGCTCCGGCGGCACGGCAGCAGCAGGAGGCCCCATTAGCTAAAGTGCTGCTTCAGGTTAGGAACAGTTTCAGATTAAGAACAGACCTCCAGAACGAATTAAGTACTTAACCTGAGGTACCACTGTATCAGGAATAGGAAGGTATTCACACGCACGGTGGCGCTTCTGTGGTGGAGAACAGAAAGTGTCCATCTGCACATGGACTGGATTATGGTGCCAGGCAATGGCCATTCAATCTTATATATTCTCTTTCAGTGCAATTCTATTTCCCAAGCACCTAAGTCAGCCAGAGCTGCACTTCCTCAAACTTGACAGCACTAATCTCTCTCCTTGAATGTCATAAAATACTAGCTAACCACTCGTTAAAGGGTGGTTTCTGGTGACTACTTATTATGTCATCTGATAGGAAGTGCCTACAGAGGGTGGCGAATACAGCACAAGATATTATGGGCTGTCCCATGAATCCGCTGGATGAAATAGCGGAAGAATGTTGCCTCAGGAGAGTGAGGAAAATTCTCAGGGATGATTCACACCCTGGCCGGCACTTTCTTGATCTCCTGCCCTCGGGCAGAAGATATAGAAGCATGATTAGTCGCACCAACAGGGTAAAGAACAGCTTCTATCTGTGGGCTGTTAGGCTGCTGAATGAAAAGATAACAACAGGGCAACTGACTTTCGGGTTTGGTGGGTGTGCGTCAGTAAACAAGGGGAATTAAGACTAAGAGAGCTGAGTGGGGGGTGCTCGTGTAATCTCACTGTATACAAGTTGTACATGTGACAATAAAGTATTTCAATTTCAATTATATGTACTGATAACCATAAATGCTATTTAAATGTAATGTGGGGGGGGGGGACTGTGCTGGCACCAACCAAATTTTAAGTAGCAGAAGTACAATATTTTGGGGAGGTTGCTTGCACTCAGTGGTACACGAGGTTCACCTCTGAATCAGAATCTGATGTAGGATGGGGAGGCTGGAGAGACATATTTTAAATAACTGACTTTATTTCATTTTTATAAACACTACAATTCCGATTTTCAGTTTTAATGATTAAAAATAGGTCTGTGCGTTTAGCTTTAGAGTTTTAAGGTTGAAATAAAAAAAATTCTATGTGATGCTAGTTCTAATCGGAATTATTAATTTGAGATTGGAATAGATGTTACCTAATAAGGGTTACTAATTGGGCTGCAGGGAAAGGGATGCACAGCCTACTTTTATAAAAATAAGATTACTTTTTCTCTGTCAAGTGACCTTTAAAAATCCCCCAGGACTTTTAAATCTTCTTTTAAGTTGATGCGGTTTTATTCAGTCCAAAAAAAGTTTAAAGAAGTGCCAGTACTTAATAAAAGTTTCCAGCTGTCTTCAAAATCCAACTCTGGAGTCTCCATTAGATGTGAATGTTTTGTTGCATATGGAGCTACCTCTATCTGGGCTTTGGCATGGGCAGTGCTGCTCTGATTAGCAGTGTGGCCAAAATCTCGGGCAAGCTAAGTAAAAGAATACAATTAAAAAAAAAACCACTCCAGTATTATGGATCCAAATGGGCATGGGTTTAGATCACTGCCTCCCTATCATTTGTAGATCTTTCCTGGCAGTGATCTCTCAGACACTGGAAATTTGACTCATATTGAATAACTTTCAAACTGTATTGTTATTACACAAGGATTGTTTTCTTTTAAATCTGGCACCCCATTAAGAAAGTGGACGTTCCTCCCTCCCCCAATAATATTATATACTTTTGGCAAAGCATAGCACTGCACATATTTTAAGTGCAAGGCAGGGGTCAGTGGACAGTCTGTTGCGTGACCAGGCGGCGACAGCCCCAGCCCCCGGGGATTATAGGGAAGGAATAAAAACTCGGACAACGTATATGGAATTAAAATTAGGCCACAACTTTATTAAACTTCCAAATGTAGGAAGACCTTGGCTCAGGCCTTGGGCGTCTACCCCTCCCAGCCCCCCAATCGAGGGAAACTGGGGCTCATCAGGGTAAATGGGATATGGGGGTGCTCTGCGAGACATAAGTGTAGCAGGCAGCCCAGCCCATATCCCCGCACGCAGGGTAGTTCACTCATGACCTTTCAGT
Organism: Podarcis filfolensis; assembly: GCF_964270895.1. Taxonomy (NCBI): domain Eukaryota; kingdom Metazoa; phylum Chordata; class Lepidosauria; order Squamata; family Lacertidae; genus Podarcis; species Podarcis filfolensis. The sequence continues at coordinate 48,912,170 of NC_139615.1, forward strand.
GTATGGCCAGTGATACCCATATATATAACCCCTTTAAGAGGGGGCCCTGGAATCACTGCCGCAGGGGGGTGAGTCACCACTTCACGCCCCCCATATAGGGAAGAAAAGACTAAAGGATTCCACCCAAGGCCATAACTGCCAAAGTTGTGATGAATTGCTATGGGGAAGACAAAACCTGCCAATGCAGGAAAATTTCTTCCCCGACCTTCAACAGCAACCAGTCAAAGATGGTAGCAGCGCCAGCTAAACAGGAAGAAAAAGTTAACCTGCACACAAGAAAACATTAAACTAAGGGAGGGTGTTGTTGTTGTTTAGTCGTGTCCGACTCTTCGTGACCCCATGGACCAGAGCACGCCAGGCCCTCCTGTCTTCCACTGCCTCCCACAGTTTGGTCAAAAGGGAGGGTAGGAAGGGTGAATCTCCAGAGCCAACTGCCTGGTTATCGTCGGCTCCACCCCCTATTTATAAATGGGGCTGGCCCCACCTCCCAGCAAGAAACTTGATTACTGAGGCTGGGCATGAACCTCCCAAAATTAACACTGAGAGGCAAGCCATTAACCCTGTTTTCCATTAAGCTCCCTGGGAACTGTAGCACCACGCGCGATCCCGCAAAGGGCACCCACAATGTAAAGTGTGAGTGCTCATTATCTTCAGAACCTTCTGAATTCATGAGACATGCTTATTCATAATCTCTTTCTTTATACATTTTATATATGTATTATCTATGTGTGTGTGTGTGCACATGGATATGCAAGTATGTATGTATCGTATAGTGCTGTAACGGCTCCATCAGCAGAGGATATTGGTTCATGCTCTGAACAAACGGCAATTGGCTTTTCCATGGATTGCCATTTGTTCCGATTTAGCGCTAAAGAGCGAGTTTTCCAGGGGAAAGCGTCTGGGCAAAGGCAAAACCACTCCGCCCCGTGCCTAGTGGAAGGGTAGACAAGCCCAGAGACAGGTTTATTGAGGGGAAAGCAGAGCATGAAATCAGGCAAGGCCGGAAATGGGAAGCAACTTGTTAGATCCCTTAATTACTGTTACGACTTTAAGTATTATTGGCTAGTAGAAAAGAGTCCCAGGGGAAAATATTCATTCTGTTTCAAGGAGATAGTCTTATAGCCTTAATAAAATAAGCAAGCTGGTGGAATTATCTCATGTGTGGGATGTGAAGGTGTAGTCAACATTCTGACAGAGGACTAACGGACTCCATGTTCTAACCGGTTGCTGTGACAACCAGTTTGTTGGTTGCTGGTGGTTTAGAAAGATAACTGCTCAGTTGCAGTCACCTCAGGACCAACTTCCCTTTGGCATAGTTTGTTTGCTTGTTATGTAACCTAAGCCTGCCTTCAGGTACAGTTCTGTAAACCTGAATGAATCTGAGAGTAAAATAGTTTTCTATTAACGTGAATCAGATTCGTGTGTGTATTCTTTAAGAGGGATTCAAATGGATTTTTAACCAGGAAGGAATATTTATTAGTAGAACTCAGACGAGTCAGCAACAAGCTGATGACTGCAGAAACTTATAAAGGGGATTGTTTAACTCTGCTAAAGTAAACCTTCCCACATCATGGACAAATACAGTGGTACCTTGTGGTACTATTCGATTTACGAACTCCGCAAAACCGGAAGTAGTGTCCCGATTTGCAAACTTTACCTTGATATAAGAACGAAAGCCAAACGGTGGAAGGGCACCGGTGGCGGAAGGCCTCATTAGGGAAAGCGCGCCTCAGTTTAAGAATGGATTTGGTTTAAGAATGGACTTCCGGAACGGATTAAGTTCATAAACCAAGGTACCATTGTAACCTGTCATGTTGTTCCACCAAGGGGACACTCAGATTTGCGACACTATTGCCATCGTGCACCAATCTTTTCTTTTTTAATGAATCATACCAAAAATCCTGTTTAAACTTCTAATAAAAGGTCTCTGGTGTGAGCCAGATAGGCAGAGGTAATGGTTTATAATTAATAACCTCACCAGGAGGATCAATGATCTCAGTGGGATACAATGCATCACACTTATTTCTGTTTACATGTGTTTGCATCACTTCCTCAGATGTAAATTGAGACTGCCTAGTCCAACCAGGCAGTTCCCCGACCTCCTGAGGAAAATAATGTGCAGCCAAAATAGAAATGTTGCCTTTAAAATTGATGGTTGGATCAAAAAGCATTTGTCTATACTGCAGCATTTATATACAGTCATACCTTGGGTTGAATGTGCTTCAGGTTGAGCGCTTCCAGATTGCTCGCGACAGCAACCCAGAAGTAACGGAACGCATTATTTCGCTGCATGCACAGATGCTCAAAATGACGTCACGCACATGCGCGGAAGCGGCAAAACACGACCTGCGCACACGCGCCATACGTTCCATTCAGGATGTGAACGGGGCTCCGGAATGGATCCCGTTCGCATCCCGAGGTACCACTGTGTCTGTGACACAGTATATATCCAGTCTGTCATTAGAAAATGTTATTATTTCCATTACGATCTGAAAAGATAGGAAGCTTTTCCTGAAATTCTGTCAAAATCTGCCTCCCTCTTTCTTCAGACAATCCCTTTTTGTCTTGAGAACTATGGCAAAAGAGTACTGCTTTTCTCTTCTTTGTGTCCAGCATTTTTGCACTAGATCAGACTGAGATTAGCATAGAGAAAGTTTTTTTTTTTAAAAAAAACACCCTTCCTTTAGTGGAAGAAAACTGATCACATTCTGAAACTACTCAGCTCACTGACAATACGAAACTGGTCTTAAGAATGTTTCCTATATTATATCAGGATGTCACAGGAATCCCCATTCAAGATATATCTGGACAAAAGTCATAACACAGGAAGGATGTATGTCCATGTCTACTTTATGATACGTTTAATCCGTGTGGCAGTTACATTAAAGATCAGAATTACAAATGAAAATTGTAATATGGAAAGCATATTAGGAAGAAATAGTGTCTGGAGTTTGCCTTTTTCCTCCTCCCTCCAACGTCCATTTCCTTGTGTCATGCCTTTCACATTATAAGTTTCAAGAGGGGGACTGTCTTGTTACTATTCTGGGTTTGTCAGCTGAAGAGTGGGTTAAGAATGTTTTAAATAAACGTATCTAACCAAACAGTAATGCAATATTAGAAACAAATATGCCACACTACAATCCACAATCCTTTTTTAAAAAAAAATCAAACATCCCCATTCATTTTGAAGGATTTACTTGTGGCCCACTCCATCCCAAAGGCACCATGTGACTGGCATTAATATTTACATTCACTTTGCCACCATTTAGTCAATAAATAGCAAATGGCCGTTGAAGCACACAAAGGCCCAACAACAGTACAGACCTTGTATGGTTTAAATCTCTTGACAGGATGTACAGGTGATTAGAAGTACAAATATTTTACCTGTCCCTGAATGACCTTTTAGATTTCTGTCATTAATGCTAGGGGGTTACATATATAGTGTTGTTTTCTGGAGGGATATATTTTTACTGGCGATGAATTGGCTTGCCTTAATGAGAATAAGCAATTGGAGCATACCTACAGAGGTTCCGTTGGATAAAGGCTGGCTATATTTCAGTGTCGCTAGGCCCAAAGCAAAACAAACAGCTCCCTCGTGGAACAAAACATACCCTTAAAAAGCAATGCTAGCCTGCTGTCATCCGTCTCTCCCACAGCTAATCTTTCTTGCATTGAGTGTGCCGAAAACACCACGAAAGACAAAACAAACGAGTCCTTCATTTTTCAGTTGTGAATGTTTCTGGAACAAAGAAATGAAAAGAAATGGATGGATTCAGATAAAATAATATCCGAGAAAGACTTTTTGTTAATGATTGGGCGCAATTCAACTAAAGTTAGACATAACTGATGGCCAAACTAGATGCGTTATAGAAGACACATGAAGTGTTTCCCATCTCCCCCCCCTCCCTTAATTTTTATTTTTTTTACTTTGCTTTAGCCATAGGGTGGACAATCCACATCTTATTTCAACAGTGCCACAGTGCAAGGGATCTTTTAACCACCCCCTTTGGGCTAATTTCACAATCGAAACAGATCACAGCTGCTTGGGGGGGAGAGACTGCCCAGGGGTGAGATATTGCAGCACCAGGCCACTGCCTCCACCAAACTTGGAGCCCTCTACTGCGGCAGTAAAGCGTGAAGATCTGTAAGGTTCAGGACCAGTTTCCTCTGCCAGCTGCCATGGTAACAGTGACCCAGAAGGGCCTCCACCCCCCACTGCCCTGCAGTTGGAAGCAGTTTCAGCCATTGCTGCCTTCTTTCCCAGGGCGGCCATGACAATAAACCCAACTACCAGCCCTTTGCACAGAGGGTGCTGGCAGGCCCTTGCTGCTGAACCAGGCTACTGTGTCTTGGCTGTTCATCAGAAGAAAGAAGTGCTACTTCTCAAGTGTGCACTAAGACACCAACAAGTGGGTTGTCACCCTCCACTCGCTTGAAGAGGCAGAAAAATGTCATCACTCCAATCTGATGCTTGCTGCATCCCTTCCTTTGGGCGAGCAGTTCATGTTTCTGCCTTGCTTGAATCACTATGATTATATTATCTGTTCTATTTGTATCGCCTTCCACAATACAGTGGTATCTCGGGTTATATATGCTTCAGGTTATATACGCTTCAGGTTACAGACTCCGCTAACCCAGAAATAGTGCTTCAGGTTAAGAACTTTGCTTCAGGATGAGAGCAGAAATCGTGCTCCGGCAGCGCGGTGGCAGCAGGAGGCCCCATTAGCTAAAGTGGTGCTTCAGGTTAAGAACAGTTTCAGGTTAAGAACAGACCTCCGGAACGAATTAAGTACTTAACCTGAGGTACCACTGTACAAACTGGGCATCACACAACGAGGTCCTAACACTTATTCGGGAATATTGAACACAGTGGAACTTAAGGTAAAGGTAAAGGGACCCCTGACCGTTAGGTCCAGTCGCGGATGACTCTGGGGTTGCGGCGCTCATCTCACTTTATTGGCCGAGGGAGCCAGTGTACAGCTTCTGGGTCATGTGGCCAGTATGACTAAGTCGCTTCTGGCAAACCAGAGCAGTAGAACATTCCTTGAGGGCTGAATATCATGCGAAGTCCCTCACATGGAGTTGCATTGCCATGACAGCAGCTCCCACAGAAGCTTTTACCATCTGATTCCCACATCACACTTTTCTACCAGTGGCATGAACATTCTCCACACAATCTGCATGTTGAAAGATATTCTGCAATCACTGACACACAGCATTTCCTAAATATTTTCATTTGATAGCTTTAACAAGAGCTGGTTCCCATTAGATGAGTTTTGCTTAGATTCCAGCATTTTCTCCTGCTTTCTGCAGTCCCTTATGGTGGAACTCTTATTATTTCAAAGAGAAGGCTAGAGAGCCACTTTCCTAAATGGTAACTTGCTATGTGGAAGTGATTTTTATATGAGATCACTTTCACACAGGCAGTTCTTCATGTAAAATACAGAAGGTATATGAAGGGTTGTGCTAACTCGACTACATGTTTGAGTCTGCAAGACTCAAAGGCTAGTAGCAGTAGTTGGTTTTTTATTTCTGTTGCAGAGTAGCTTGTTTTCTTGAGTCCTTTGGAGTTTTTTTCCTCTTTGCAATTATGTGTGATGTGATTATGGCTGGATCTAGACACATAAAAAATGTATTTCAGTTAAAAGCATTGTAAATTTAAACAGGGGAAACAGGTAGAGAAAAATGGGACTCCTGGTGGCACAATGTTATATTGCACATACAGTGCATATAAATCACTTTTTCTTTACCAGTCTAGCTGAGTCTTTGGTTACTTCCAGTCTCTGCTGGTGAAATATTGAACTAGTTGGACTAATACTGCTCCAGGGGCTGGGTGTGAAAGGCTGATGAATAGATGGTTGGTTGTGCCTTGATGACCTTCTGGTCTGCTGACCCTATGTTTCCAAGAGGTGGCACTTAGCTGATATCATAGTGGGAAAGTTTTTTTACATAATCTCATTAAAAAGATTTCTAGGAGAAACTGAGATAGCTGTAGCCACGAGTCCTTACAGGAAAGCAAGCATGCCAAGAGTTACGTTGTGCTCAGAGCTCTCTATCCATCAAACCTCCAGGTCAACTTCTAACCACCCAAATCTGACGTGACTATTCCCGGCAAAGGAACTGCCTGCTTTTTCCATGTAGAGGATTTATGGTGCCACGATAAGATATATATTCTCATTTTGCCTCTGTCATGTCATTGCTTAAACAGCCCCACGATTGTTCATGTTTTGTCAGTACTGTACTTCCTAAATGCTGCTTTCTGTCCTTTTCTACCCTGTCCTTTGCCTCCCTCTGGTAGACTGATGAAGAAGATGACACTGAGGTATGGTTCTGTGAAAAGAGCATGCCCTCTTCAGGCCCTCTGTGTGCTGTGAGATCTGCTAACAACAAAAACAGTCTTTCATTATCATGCATCAAATATTCCATAACCCTCTAAATATCCATACTATCTTTAACATGAGATATTTAGACCACAGTGTGTTTGGTTTATAGTCCACCGTATGCAGTTTTTCATAATGGCATTGATAAAGAGCATGGCAGTGGTGCAGCTCAAGTCCAGGGTTGCGCAGCGCGAAGGCCCTGCAAACATCCATCCAGATTGTGGCAGATGATGGGGACAGTGGCATGCCAAAGCCCAATGAGGCTTGCTAATTCAGGATTCTTGTTGTGGCTAGTGCATACCTTTCTTTCATGCTTTCTTTCTTACCTCCTTTTTCTCTGAGAAGGGATCAAATATGGCTTACAGATAAAATAAGAACAGCTAAAAACATTGGGGAGGGAAACAAAAATTAAAAAGCCGTTACACAGTAAAAGAATTAAAACTATATATCTCTGTGTAAAAGGTAAAGGTAAAAGACCCCGGACGGTTAAGTCCAGTCAAAGGCGACTATGGGGTTGTGACGCTCATCTCGCTTTCAGGCCGAGGGAGCCGGCGTATCTCCACAGACAGCTTTCCGGGTCATGTGGCCAGCATGACTAAACTGCTACTGGCGCACAGAGGACCAGGACGAGTGCCAGAGCACATGGAAATGCCATTTACCTTCCCGCCACAGCAATACCTATTCATCTACTTGCACTGGTGTGCTTTCAGACTGCTAGGTTGGCAGGAGCTGGGACTGAGCAACGGGAGCTCACCCCATCACGGGGATTTGAACCGCCGACCTTCCGATCAGCAAGCCCAAGAGGCTCAGTGGTTTAGACCACAGTGCTACCCGCATCCCTCTGTATGATCTACTAAAAACATACCATCACAACAAAAGCAGCAGAACACCATCCCTTTCATTAACAGCAGTCTGTCCCCCAAAGGCTGCTGGGAAAAGGTTACTTAACCTGCTGGTGGAAAGACAACAAGGAAAGAGCTAGTCTAAGTCCGGGAGCAGCCACCGAGAAGAGCCATGCAACTTTAGCAGAAGGGATAGGTGCCTTTTTGACAGACTTGTCGAGAGCAGGGAAATCTTCAACTAAACATCCACAAGTAAACTCCCTCACACCTAGTTAGCCTATCAGAGCACATGTTGCCACTACAGTGCTGCTGTGCAACACCTTCACCACCATCCCGCTTGGCTAATTGACTTCCTAGCAACAGAGTTAACCCTTAGTTACACACTGAATGATTTCTGTTGCTGCACTTCCAACCATAATTGCACTGTGGCCTTCAGCTGGGTGAAAGCACACAAAGCAGGGCAGACAGAAGCCAGCAGAAAGAAGAAAAAGCAACTCCACCCACCATCAGACTCCAAAAGAATTTTTAAAAATTGATACAGAGCTGTGACAGGAAGAAAGAGAGAAAGCACCATTCACTTGAGTTTGTGCTCTTTATTAGCAGATGTAATATGATGATTGGGACCAAGAAAAGAGAAATGAATTAATTAATTATAATTGTATGGACTATTACCTTTTTACCTTTGAATCCATACCAGAGATACTCCAAAAAGGAGAGGGAGTGAGAGAAACTGGATTGAGGGAAAGTGTGGAAATTCCGTGATTTGTACTTCATAAGGACAATAGAGAATTAATGGAGGTACTGGAAGCTTACTTACCACATTAAACATCTGTAGGGTTGAGCCTGCAGAAGCAGCCTAAACCATTCGCAAAAGCCTTCTGAAAAGGCTAAGTCTTCCTTGAGATTTCAGAGTAAACACCCAGTGCCAGGTGGGCCTCCATAAAGTTGGCTCAACCGCTGTCAAAAGAGACTCCCATCAAACTTCAGTTGGTAAAGGCACTTAGAGCAGAAACTCAGATGTTGAACAAAACTCACACAGGGGGAGATGGCATGGGTGTCTGCAGAAATTTTTGAGGGTAGGGTGAGGAATGTAGATACAGTACTCCAAATTAACAAACACAGCTCACATCAGGATGAGAGGTCTACAATTTCTGATACATCGTATGACTTAACTAATTGATGTTGATTTAATAATAATAATAATAATAACAACAACAACAACAATAATAATAATAATTGCTAAACTCTGCATTTTGCTGCCTGTAAAATATGAGTATGAATTATGCACTCCCTGTGGTGGAAACGGAAGGATTATTGTCCATTTGCTAGAACTGCAGGCTGAGTAAGAGAACGTCTTTGAAGGACTGATTTCTTATATTAGCTAATGTTGTGTGATTTTATAAATTAAAACTGATGGGGAAATTCTTTCCACAGACTGGGAAATTCTGCAGCAGCAGCAGCTCTCCTCCACCTCAGAACCAACCGCAGGGGCTACAATATGCGGAAGATGCAGTGGAACATGAGAATATGAAGGCTGTCTTGAAGACTTCCTCCCCAAGTGGGGAGAACACGACCGTGCTAGGAGTGCGCACTCGAAGTCGGGCAAGTCGAGGTGAATACTTCGGTTTTGTTTGCGATACTGGGGCCATATGTTACTGTTTCCTACTATTGTTCCTGCTGAAAGCTCATATTTGAGATACATAAGATATGCTGTGTACAGTTTATTGAGAAAATCTATAGAAAGCTATTGCTATCGCCCTTTGAGGAAAGTAGATATGAGTCAATGAAGCTTCAAGGCTAGAAGATCCATTGTCAGATTTCCTGCTGTTTCTTTAAAAAAACAAAAACCTCGAATAGCTGCTTTCTTGGGTAAGTACTATCACACAGACACAAACACACACACACACCATATCATTCCTGGGTGAAGACTCCCTTCCCTGCTACAAATAAAATATACCTTGCTGTTTGACTTGTGTGGTGCAAAACATAGTATGTTTCACCCAATGAGGCTGCTTGGAGGAAGTTAGTCCATGAGATTTTCTAGTCCATGGGATTTATAGGAAGAGGGCAGGGCCAGCCCATCCATGAGGCAGGCTGAGGCAGCTGCCTCAGATGATGGAATTCAAGGGGTGGGGCCCCTGCAGGCACCCTGCCCGCCCAGTGGAGAAGCAAGGAGAAGCAGCAGTGGCTTCCTGGTTCTGGCAAGATCTCACAGGGCTCCCACAAGATATTGCTTGAAGTCGTCCCAGCCGCCAACACCACTTTCTCCCATGAGGAGAAGCAAAACGGGATGAGACGCCCCTGGAAAAGCAAGTGTGCACATCCAGTCAAAGGTCTTTGTGGGAGGTCCCCCATTGTGGAGATTGTCATTTCTTCAGAGGGTGCTGTCTTGAGGACTTCTCGGTTTGGGGGCTCCATATTGGGGTCCAAGGTCTAACCACTCTGAAGCTTGAGTCACTGGCTCTCTCAATCCAATTGTCTCTTCCCGCTCTTTGTCATGGTCCTGTCCTCTGTTCAAAGTTGGGTTCATGACCCAAGTATTTTATATTGTGTGGCTGCCCTGGGATCTGTTGGAATGAAGGCTGGATGTTAAGTAAAAAGGTAAAGGGACCCCTGACCATTAGGTCCAGTCGTGACCGATTCTGGGGTTGCGGCACTCATCTCGCTTTATTGGCTGAGGGAGCCGGCGTACAGCTTCCGGGTCATGTGGCCAGCATGACTAAGCCACTTCTGGCGAACCAGAGCAGCACACGGAAATGCTGTTTACCTTCCCGCCGGAGCGGTACCTATTTATCTACTTGCACTTTGATGTGCTTTCGAACTGCTAGGTTGGCAGGAGCAGGGACAGAGCAACAGGAGCTCACCCCATCGCGGGGATTATTAAGTAGCCTGCCATAAATAACCCATCTGCTTTCAACTTCAAGGAGCAGTTTCCACTGAGGAAGGATTAACTCCCCACCCCCAGTGAGCTACAATCCTGATAAACATCTCCTCCTCTGGCTGCTATTAAACATTTGAAAAGCAGTGGTAGATCCAATCAAGAAACTTGTCTCATTAGGTTTAGCTCCGTTACGCCCGAGATCCCAAAGCAGACCTAGGAAAAGAAGCCACAAATCTCCATTCAGCTGCACATGTAGACGGACTCACTTTCCAATTTGGTTTGGTGTGCCATGACTAAATTCACTCAAGAATGATTTGTGATATTCATACAAAAATGAAAAGATCTCCCAAATAGTTATTTTAATTATAACCAAATATCCACATGAGTTTCCACTAAAGCATTTCAACGTATTGGGTAGCTGCTTCAAGCATTCTAGGCCTTTTATACTGAAGTGGGGATGCCAACCAACAAAGATGAGATCATGATCCTGCTTGTAATTTGAGTGAAGTATTACAGGAATCTTGAAGCCATGAGGAAATTCTTAACATCAGATGCTATTTTCAAAACCCGAAGCCAATTTAGAAGAGGACTGTCAACAGTCTTTGTTGCTGATACATCCATCCATTTCTGTTTCACATTTTCACTGCCAAATAATGGTTTTGAAATTCAAATGAGGGAGCACATCACACTCAGCCAAACCGTGTCTCGGCACACACCCGCTTGCTCTCGAGGAGACCAAGATTTGGATTAGCGTGTGAGCTGAACCTGAGATTTGGGTTGAAGTCTGTTTTCCTTAACTGTGATCTATCTAACCTTTGCATCATTGTTAAAGGTCATGGTTAAACAGGAGAGAACATAATCTTGGACCCAGATTTGGGCGACACATTCAGGCAAGCCTTGCCTAGGTGCTGTCCTATGCTAACCTGAGAAGTGGGCCTGAGCTCCTTGCTAGGAGCTGGTATCTTCATGCAGCCATTCTGAGCCAAAGTATGGCTTATGTGATGTGCAAACCACACTCTTGCTGTGTGGTGCAGACTAGCCACAGAGAGAAAGAGAAATAATTGTGGGGAAAGTTGTCGCTTTGTGTGACCATTGCTTGTCACAAAACAATCCCAGAAATTCAGTGGCTTGTGCTCAGTGGGCTCTGTCTTTCTGAAAGCTCACCATTACAGGTATATTCCTGCTTAAATCTTTATCCAGCTATATCCTATTCAATTGTAGTAGGATTAATGGAGAACACAAATATTGTGTGTGTAGCAGAGATTCATAATACAATCATGGGTATACCTGAAAAAAACCATACCTGTGGCTTGTGAGTTCACATTTGTACTCCCATCATTTCACAGCTATTGTTCCCTCTTCAACTTCTAATACTGTGCACACTGGTTTAATTACATAAATTACAGTTTACAAATCTTTTGGATGATGGTGCTCCTGGGTAAGCCCCAAACCAAATTATTATGTGGCATAGAACCAACCTGATGAACTGTTACTCTCATTTGACCTAGTTCTAGGCAGTTTTCTGGTGCTCTGCAAAATTCGACAAGGCATTTCACAGAATCTTGGTGGCCGATATTATAAAATATTAGGACATGCTCTTACTTGTCGGAACCATCAGAACAACGTGGAATATAAAATCATGGCGTGTTGCCAATTACATTTTCCAGGTCGCGTTGGCTCGTGGAATGCTGGCAATGATGATTCACCTAATGCTACAGATGATGCAGCAGACGAGATCATGGATCGCATTGTCAAGTCTGCCACACAAGTGCCAAGTCAGCGAGCAGTGCCTAGAGAAAGGAAGCGGTCAAGAGCAAACAGGAAGTCATGTAAGTACACCTGATGAACCAGTAAGGAGAATTGATTGTCCCTTTTGTTTTGTTCATGTACGTGTACACAGGTGCGTTGCCTACGCTGTAGAAAAGAGCTCTTGGAAGCCATGAATGCAGTCCTCAAAAGTACAGGTGGACAGAAGTAGCGTGCTCCCTTGAGCTGCTGATTTTAGAAGGCTGCTAGGGTGGAGGGGTTGGCTAAAATTGCAAATAGTCAAGGAGTGAGACATGCGGATTTCATTAAGGGTCCTCCAACTTTGTCACCCATGGTTTGACTACTGCATTTATATGATAGTTGAATGAATGTTGTTTTTTAAACTGTCACAGGCATGTCCGTATGCAAGGTCAAGACCTTTTATTCAGACAGAACTCTATGACAACTGAATAAGTCTTCATATTAGCATTCGAACTAAGAATAAAAAAATTCATTGCCCAGACCCTGCTGCCCCCGTCCAAGTGCAAAGTTCCATGCATACAGTAGACAAACCCTGAGACTGGCAGCTCCATAGAACGGAATTCTTATTTTTGATCCAGGGTTAAGTAGCATAAGACAGTGGTGTGTCCCCATACTTCAGTGTCCTCACAAGTCAGTAGGGCATCTGCTCAGAAGTACACTCAAATTTGTACCAGCTTAGGCTCCGCGTTAGAAGAAAGGTGGAAATATAACCGTAAATAAAAATAAAATAAAAAACACATGTGAAGTGTTTATCGTCCTGTATTGTTTGGCCCTTGGAGAAGTTTCAGACATTACTGAAAAAGTGCTGGCTGCCAATGATGCAGTCATTCCTGATTTTGGCGGCACTTCAGAAGTTCAAATGGGAACTTGGCTGTGGCTATATTTGTACCCACAGCCTGCACATTTTCCTTGCCCAGTTCTTCTTTGGGAGTTCTCGAGAAGCACCACCAGCTGAATGCAGAAGCCAGTGGACCATTTGGCTAGCACCTCTTAAAATCCAGGGCCACTCTGTAAAACTGTGTGCACATTTAATTGCTGTATAAATGAGTAAGAAGCATACAGTTAGTCCTTCAGCTTTTTGATTTGATGTATGTAAAGACACATTTTTAGAGGGTTTTAGAGGCCTTGTGGCCTTCGCTGAGCCACTGAGATAGGGTGGAATAGAACAATCAATAAAAACCAGCTTTCTAATGCCCTCTTCATTCTTTTAGCATTTTTGTGACGTTAGACCAAAGGAGAGAGAGCAACAGAGAGTGAACAAAGTGCAATGAATTGGCAGTCAAGCTGGTTAATGCTGTTGCAGATTAAGAGTGTTTTGCACCAAGCTGCCCTTGGTTCTAATTAGCTGGCATGTGCTTAAGAGCACATTTACTTTCCCCAAAGTGCTAAAGGAGGAGATCCTGCATGTGGCCATTTCCTTGGAAAGGTGCCGTATTTTTCGCTCTATAGGACGCACTTTTTCCCCTCCAAAAATGAAGGGGAAATGTGTGTGCGTCCTATAGGGCGAATGCAGGCTTTCGCTGAAGCCTGCAGAGTGAGAGGGGAGAGCCCCAGCGCCAGCCCCACAAGGTCGGGGGACAGAGGGAGGCGGAACGCCGCCATCCCGCTGTCTCCTGAAGTGGTTTGGAGGCTGACGGCGGGGAGACCCCGCCGCCAGCCCCGCAAGCTCCGGGGACAGTGGGGAGGCGCAGCACGTCTCCCCGCTGTCCCCGGACCTGATCTGAAGCCGGGCGGTGGGGAGAAGAGCGCTTCTCCCCGCTGCCTGCCCCGCAAGCTCCGGGGACAGCGGGGAGGCGCAGCGCGTCTCCCCGCTGTCCCCGGACCTGATCTGAAGGCGGGTGGCGGGGAGAAGAGCGCTTCTCCCCGCTGCATGCCCCGCAAGCTCCGGGGACAGCGGGGAGGCGCAGCGCGTCTCCCCGCTGTCCCCAGACCTGGTCCGAGGGCGGGCGGCGGGGAGAAGAGCGCTTCTCCCCGCTGCCTGCCCCGCAAGCTCCGGGGACAGCTGGGAGGCGCAGCGCGTCTTCCCGCTGTCCCCGGACCTGGTCTGAAGGCGGGCACCACAAGCGCCTGGGGGGGAAATAATTTTTTTTCCTTTATTTCCCCCCAAAAAAACTTGATGCGTCCTATGGGCCGGTGCGTCCTATGGGGCGAAAAATACGGTAACACAGACATTTGTATAGAGCGGGCAAACATCCCAGCAATGAAATGAGCTGACACTGGCTTTCCTTTCCTTTCCACTGCAATTCTCAGCAGCCCTTTGCCCATCCACGTGGACTTGAGGTTCTCCATACATTGGCATCACTCACTTATAATTTGCCCGTGTGCTTATTCCATGCAGCTTGCCTTGTATTGGACATTTCTTCTGTAGCTGCTGTCCATTCTTATCCCCTCCTCTATATCAAGGCCCCATGTGTTTCTCATCTTTGCCAGGCCTCCTTTGCTCCTGGGGAACTGGGGAGCAAAAAAATGATGGTAATGAATATGCTATATAGTATTCCATGGTGCTGGTTCTCGTTTGTGTTCAGTGGAAAACATCAACAGGGAAGAAAGACTCTGTTGATGTTTAGGCAGAAGCGCCTTTCCTCTAACCTAATAAATCCCAGCTCTCTCACCAGCTTGATGTTCAAAATCTCAACATGACATTGAATTGAACCAAAGTCAGCTTCAAAATGGATCCATTCCTCAAGTATTTTAGGACAGCTGCTCCGGAATGAAAGTTTTATGCAACTGAACCACGTATACCTGAAATGCTAGGTTAGCGTCAATTAAGCATACAGCTCTTAGGCTTTTTGCAAGAGTGCTATTCACAAAGCCTACATTCTTATCCATCTCACAGTCCTAACAAATAGAGATATGTTACACTCATCAACCAATCTTGATAGTATACTCTTAATGCTGGTGTAAACCAGCCTTAAGAAATCCAAATTTATCCCATCCATTTGAAACCGTGGAATGACTTCTCTCTTGACTATTTAAGCTCACATGAAAACTTGGCAGATTCGGTATTCCATGGGCACATTTTGTGCTGCATGTGTATTTCTTTTTTTATATATAAATTTTTATTAGTTTTTTTAACATACCATTTTCAACAATAATTAAACATACTTTTACATCTTAATTCAATTTTTTTGAATTCCATCAGTCCTGTCTGAAAATTTTTCAATCTAATCTCTTAGTATGCATTTCTTATTTTCCCTGTTACATTTCAAACTCATAACCAATATCTCTATCTTTTTCTACTTTGTAACACTTCGTATATTTCTCCTTATAAAACTTCTTGTAGTCCTACTAGCGTAATTTGATTACAGTTGCTCTTCAAATAATTCATATACTTCCAATCTTCTGTAAATCTCTGGTCCCGCAGGTTTCGAAACCTGTCATTTTGTCCAATTCTGCATAGTCCATTAATTTTGTCTGCCATTCTTCTTTCATTGGAATTTCTTCTTGCTTCCATTTCTGGGCTAACAATACTCTTGCCGCTGTTGTTGCATATAAGAACAATTTAACATCTTGCCTATTGATGTCTTGGCCCATAATACCAAGTAAAAATGCTTCTGGTTTTTTTAGGAATGTACATTTCAACATCTTTTTCATCTCATTATATATCATTTCCCAGAAGTTCTTTACTTTCTTACATTCCCACCACATATGATAAAGTAGTGCATGTGTATTTCATTTGTAAATATCTTTCATGAATTCCCACATTCTTAAACACACAAAGCAGTCTGAGATGGAAGTACTTAAGAATGTGGAAACAGAATCATAGAATCTTTGAGTTGGAAGGGACCCCAAGGGTCATCTAGTCCAACCCCCTGCAATGCAGAAATCTTAGCTAAAACATCCATTTAATAGTTATGCTTGAAAAATTGTACTGCATGATGGGATTTCTTTTATAGCATTCACAACATATATAAAAAATCTATGATTTGGTATGACAAAATTAAAATGTCTCCAGAATACCTTTAAAATACCAAATATTGATGTAAATCACAATAATAATTAGTAGTCCTGCATGGATAAACACATGCTGGATTGCTGAAAGCAGTGTGGATGATGACCAGCTTGACTGAATTTTGAGGACAATAGTCAGAGTTTTTTTTATCCGCAGTGTTAGACCTGAATTCTACTTTAGTCAGATGTTGGTTCTGTCAGCTTCATTTTGTCCTTGTTCCTTCATCCCTAAATTGCTTGATAGAAGCATTGTGCTACTTTGGTAGTATTAAAAATATTTTCAGTAGCTTACAGCGGCTGCCAGAATATTGGAAGAGTGAGGAGATTCCCTCAGTGCGCACCGACCCCTCTCACTCTCCAGACTTCGCGCAGCTCTCCGCAAGGCGCGGGAGCCCGGCGCTGGGCTCCCGCGGCTTGCGGAGACTTGCCTGCATGCCGAAGCCTGGGCGCGCTGAGCTCAGCACGCCCAGGCTTCGCGCAGCTTTCTACAAGGCGCGGGAGCCCGGCGCTGGGCTCCCGCGGCTTGCGGAGAGTTGCCTGTTCTGGGGGCTGGGGTTGGGGGAAGCTCGGGCTGAAGAATTTTGCCAGTGAAGAATTTTGCCAGTGAAAGGGATGTTAGTGACCAGATCTTCCAGGTCCAGGGAGACCTTCCTCTTCTAGTCTCCTTGCCATCTTTTTCAGGCAATCTGGGACAAAGCTGTCTTGCAATGAGGCTGTCACTTCCCAGGCCACCTGCTCTCTGCCAGATTTTACAATAAATAATAATAATAATATATTTTTATTTATACCCCGCCCTTCCCGGTTTAAAAACAGGGCTCAGGGCGGCTAACAGCAAATATAAAACATTGATTAAAATGCAACTTAAAATAGCATAAAACAGCATAGAATACAACATAAAATGCAGCATCAATATCAGTAAAATTCAAAAATTCAGGGGTTATTTTTGGGGGGAGTAAACCCTAGTCAGTAGACATTGAATGATCACCAGGGCTAGCTGGCCAAGTTGGTCCTGATTTTGTACATTGGGATATTTCTCTGTTAGAATGCACACATCACTCTTCAGGAAGGGAAAGCCTTGATTCTGTACTTGTAGCTGCGTGTTTGGCTGGTTATATTTTTGCGTTTAGTCTAGTAGCACCTTCATCCTTTTTTTCTTTTTTTCTTTCTGTTTGTGACTGCTCAGTAAGGAGGACACTTAAGAGCGGACTGACACCAGAAGAAGCCAAAGCACTGGGTCTGATGGGCACTTCAGAGATGCAGGTGTGATAACAGCATCCGCGTCAACTCCAAGAAGAGTCGTTGTCATATACAGGCACAGGCACACAGGCTGCCAACAGTCTTTCAGTTTAGCATTCTCCAGTCAGTTCCATTTGCTGCTTTCCCCATCATCTTTTAGATTCATTTTCATAATATTGAAGCAGGTTTTTAAAAAAGGCAACACAAAGGGCTATAATAAAAAGAAGTGTGTAACAGACGAGTAAAATTAAGTCAGGGCTGTGGGGGAAGAGGTGATGTGGAAATTGCCTAATGCTGTTCTGTCTTGTTCATGCTGCATTGATGTGGTCTCTAAGAAGGTTTTCCGTATTTTGTATTTTGTGAAAGGTGTTTATGTTCATTTTCCTCGTGACCTTTTGTAATAATTGTAAAGTACTATATTTTGTCAGTTCGAGGGCAGTTCTTTAAATAGGCAAACTAACTTCTGTCACAGTTGCGATGACCTCTCTGAAGACAATGTTGTGAAATAGAAACATGCCATGAATTTTTATCTCTCCACCAAAGAATGTAAAAATGTATGTCTACTTGTGTATATACCGAGTATGGGTGTGCATGTGTGCGTGCACACACAACGTGCGCACACACGCGCACACACACACACGCCTACCGAGTCCAGGTGCCTTCAACTTTCAAGCATCCTCTCCTGCATGAAGGGAAATCCTTTTTACAGGAACTCATTCCACTAGGACATTTTTATACCGGGACCTCTCACAAACATGTACATGCACATTCAACATAATAGCACAGGTGCACAGGGATAGCACAGAGTACCTCTTGTCACTCAGCTGTAGAGATGTATATATAAATTATAGCAGTATGCCAGCAACTAGCCGGAGACAAAAGAGGATTTGCTGTCAAGGTCAAGTAGGAGTTTTGTGCACATGCGTGGGCTGATTAGGCTATTTTCTTAATCTGATGTAGCAAAGCATAACTCTGTCAAGCCCACTGGATGAATTATACAAAGGTCCTGCTACACTCCTTTCCAGTTACATTTTCACCACCACCACAAACCATGAAAACAACAACAGAGAACGCAAGACAACAGGGAATAGAGACAGTTTCCGTCCTTGCACATGGAAACTGTCCCCCATCCCCCAAATCATGGGGATATTTGAACATCCAGAGACTTCCTTTCCGAAGTGTACAGAATGTAGCTTAAAGAATGTATTTGAGAGAGGTTTCTTCTGCTTACAGTGGTACCTCGCAAGACGAAATTAATTCGTTCTGCGAGTTTTTTCGTCTTGCGAATTTTTCGTCTTGCGAAGCACGGAACTGCACCTCTTCAAGCAATGCACCCTGGGTATTAACGGTTTTAAGAAAAAGGAAACAAACTTGCAAGACGTTTTCGTCTTGCGAAGCAAGCCCATAGGGAAATTCGTCTTGCGAAGCAACTCAAAAAACGAAAAACTCTTTCGTCTTGCGAGTTTTTCGTCTTACGAGGCATTCGTCTTGCGAGGTACCACTGTATTTCCATGGCTTTCATGAAGCAGCTCTTTAGAAACAGCCTATCGTGGAAATATTCAAGAATCAAACACATTCAGTGTTTCCCCTTTTCTTGAAGACTGGTATAAAAGGGAACTTTTTACACTTAAACATACCTCTAAGCTAGTGGTACTAAAGAAGGCATAACGATTGCATCACTGTTACCATGCCAGCCAATGGCTCAACACTTGAAAAACAAACTTGAGAGAAAGTTGTACATCATTCTGGCGGATTCCAGTCACAGCCTTTACGCAGAAAGCCAACTACTGGCCATACAACTATAAGGAAAGAGTGTGAGAAATTCCATCTGTACGTTGCTTCTCTCACTCAACTGCTGGATTTTGTCCCATGAGTTACTGTTGCTATTAACTTTGACCTCGCCCCTCTAAGGGGATATTTGTCTCTTGTAACAGCTACCGTAGGGCTCCTGGATAATGTGTACTCCCTCAATTTTGACATACTGTTTATTTAGTGATTCTGCAATGATATGGAAGGGTTGTTGTTTTTTTAATAAACCCAGTCAGTGTGCATTTTTGACTAAAGAGGAAAAGGCATTGGCCAGTAAACTGAAGGAAATTGAATGTATTTAATCAATATTTCATTTATTTCAGGAGAGTGAGGTTAGTCTCTGGCAGAGGGGTTCCTAAATCCTTGCTATCAAAAGCATATCCCCCACCTCCTATATCAAAGGATCTTCTTCCATAATAAAGTAGTAAGTTATTGCAGATTTCCAAAATGGTTTGAGAAATGACCTGAAACACAGCTGGTAAACTGGTTGAAATGCTCAGGCACAAAAACAATAATTATGTTTACAATTGCTACAGATCTTATGCTCCAGAAGAGCACATACTGTCATTTTACATTAACCAGGATTTTTGGACCATCCTAAATGGTTGCATTTACCTGTCTGCTTAACAGCATCCATTTGGCCATTTTTATGATTACTAAGATTTATACCTACTTTTCAGTCAAATTCCCAGTGTAGCTTATGAAATTTCATTTCTTAAGAGGCCCTCTTGTCATAAGCTCTTCTGGTACTTATTGAGCCAGAACATATTAGGATTATACGATGATACATATATAATTTTTTTCTAGAGAGCAGGGGTGAGAGGTCCTGCTTCCCTGTTCCTGCAAAATATGGTGTCCTTAACTGCCTACTAGTTAGACAGTAGCCCAGTACTCCAAAAAAGCACATTTTATACATGACAGCAAACAAATGTACAACTGGTCCTTCAAAGATTGCCATGTTGCTCTTTTTATTTACCATTGGCAAATACAACCCTCTCAGATATTTCGCCAGAATATTTTTATAATGCCAGTGGAGTTGTCCTACAGGAAATGTTTTCTAGGTTGCTGGTATGAGTTGGGATCCAAAACAGCCACTTGAGCTCACGCACAAGGATTTCACTGGCCCAACCAAAGCTGTGTCATTCTCTTTGAAAATCCAGTATCTATCCCAAACAACCATCTGTTTTGAAACTACTGTTTCCAAAACAGTTTGCAATGCAAAATAGTGGTGGGCCGGCCTTCTTTTTGTATGGAAACACTAACATATACCAGTCCAGGAGCTCGTGAAATGAGTTTCATTGAGTCCTCACTACGATCACCCATTTATTAAAAGTTTGGCCATAGGTACTCATCTGGGATTGACAGACCTCCTCATGTGTTCCGAATGAAATGTGCTTATGATTCTGGTTTGCATGCAAGAAAGAGACACCACCAAGGGAATCTATACCTTCGTTTTGTTTGCCTTGAAGGTTTTCAGTAATGTACTCCAGTTCTCCCTTGCTGCCAAGGGACTGTTCACACATCTGCATGGTGTTATGCTGTTCCTTTGATAAGGACATAGACAGATACGAGCATTTATCAGGTGCTGCCAAACATCTAATTGCTTCAAGGCTTTGAAAGTGAACAATATCCAAGTCAATCCTATCTTCAAACCGAAGGATAATCGTCAGTGGCAACAATAGCAGTAGCTTCTGAGCCATGCAGCAGAAATGCCCGAAGGAATTCCATGGAACATGCTTCAAAACGTACAATCACAGCAGAACCTACATTTTTCACTCACCGCTGCTTTGTTGGTTCAAACAGCTACATAACAGATTTCAGATGCTATGTAACAAGGGAATCTATTTGTCCGCTGAGCCCTACCTGTCATTTTCTCACAAGCCTTAATAATTGTTTTCTTGAGTTCAAAAAGAACTCTCAGCTAAAAATGGCAATGCAAAGAATTCCTCGGCATGAATAGTGTAACATTCGGAAAAAATGCACCAAAAGTAACCAAGCAGTTTTCTCTAGAAGCAATGTCGGTTTTGAAGTCACATGGTTCAGTCTCCCCTCCTATTCTGAATGGCGGTTGTAGCAAAAATGTTGAAGGTGTGGCATGTGGGATGCTTCAGGTCACAGTGCAAAACCTGGCAACGTGATCATGGCTATCCACTGCCTTTAACTCATACAGCATTCTGTAGAGTTCATTCTTCAAAAACGTTGCTAGCTCTTACTAACTTCAGCTGAGCTTCTAAATCTGACCCCCATTTATTTAAAAATATTTTCAGTCGATGGCCTTGAAAGGAATTGCTTTAGGTTGAATATTTGCAGCTCTCCCCATCCCCATGTGCACTTTTCATTCGTCCGTCAACACTCAGAGGTTTTCTAGAAAGCCATACTCAGGCAATTATTAGCCAGGAAAGCAAATACCATTTTGGATTTGTAAACTGATGCAGTCCTGTTGCTGGACGCAAGAACATGGCAAGTAACATGCACAGTGCAAGCCTATATATGTCTTCTCAGATGTAAGCCCCTTTGAATTCAATGGACTTACTCCCCGGTAAGTGTGTTTAGGCTGGCAGCCTAGGTGGGTCAGGTTTCTTAGTTTTATATATATATTGTTGCTAGTAATATTCAGGGAAAGTCATGTAATGTTAATGAGACTTGGATTTTGGACACGATCCACTGGGAAGTTCTCCTGTGCAAGTTCCATGTGAGTGCTCTTTCCCATGCATTTCAGGGGCACATTCATTTGTGCAGGAGAGCCTTGCGGTGAATTCCCTATCCAGTCTTCTACACCTTTCAAATAGTTTTGGATTCCTACTCCATCCAGATTGTAAAGCAAAAGATTGCACTTTCACAAATAGCCTCCGTATTCTGTAAAGCACAGAGAGCTTTGTGTTTTCCTGGTCAAAATGAAGCATTTCTTTATTAGAAGTTGTAGTAAAAATAATTTCCACATTCATCAATTAATGTGAAGTGGGGGTGGGGTTCACATGTCGTTACTTAACAATTCACTTGGATACATGACTAATTCAAAGGAGCATTCTAAAGACTGTATAATTTACACACATGCAAGGGGAGAAATCCTTTAATTTTGAAATACTTTACTTTGACTTTGCTACCTAAAGCATAGGTATGGATGGTTTACATCACTAAGTTTTAACAGCTGTGAAATACAAGATTTTTTTGTGAATGAAGAAGCCCATTTGTGATGTTGGGTTACAATTTCCCTTTTCAAAGGACTGTCTTTGGACTTCTTGTGTCTTTTCTGTGAACTGGGAATTTAAAAAATATATAGTTCTAAGGTAGAAAAGGACACGTTTCTAGACAAAGAATTATTGTAAAAATGTGTAAATGTGACTAGACTTTGTTTTGTGTGTAGCATAGTGTAAAATAAGCTTTTTTTCCAGCAGTGTTATTCTATGAATTGTAATTTAAGAACAAGCCATGCATGGTCAAATATATATCCTGCAGGGAACACACACGCACACCATTGTTCATTTTGTTGTTTTCCTGGCTGTAAGCAAAGACCTGTAAAATGTTGAATTTAATATTGCATCCTCACAGTTTTACTTAATGAAGAACTTGAATTAACTCCCCCCCCCAAAAAAAAAAAATTCCTGCATCCCAGCACACTGATAATTTGTCGCAATCTTCATCCAGTTTTGGCACTACATTGAGTATAACAGGAGTTTCCTTTTAAAAATACTCAACACCTATCTCTGCTCCCAAATTACTCTTCTGTTTTAGATTTTAAAAGTTTGTGCCATGCAGGCTTAGAATATTGACCATTGACCTGTGCCCAGAAATCTCTGATATAATTTTAAAGTTCACTTCTACCGCATTATGTAAACACATCATGCAATAAAGCTTTCTAATGCACTGCTTTTTCTTTTTATGGGAAGGGGGGGCGTGTATTTGTATTAATTTTAGTCTTCATCCAGAGCATCACTGAACAGACATTGTTTCACTTCTCCGCTCCCCTTTTCATGATGCAAAATGTTAAAAAGGAACTCTTGGTCTCACTGGCTGTCCCTGGTAAGAAGGAGGTCATCACAGAATGGTCACAGAAAGGTTGGGAAACATGTAACATATTTTGACTACAGAAAAGGGAATAGAATGGAAGCTGCTGCTGCTGGAATGAAGAAGATGGAGACATTGCGCTTGATGTAAACAGACCACTGAAAAGAAAGGAAGGCTCACAGGTAGTGATGGAGAATAAATTTATCAGTGGGATGAGGTGAGCAAAATATGTCCAGGCCACATGTTGCTTTCTCCTAAATAAGTGGCTGCCATAATTGCTTTGCCCCAGTATGCATGGAATAACATGAATCCTGTCATCTCAACTAGAGTACAGTTTTCCCTTTCCGCTACTACGTTTTGTTCACGTGTAAACGGCACGGTTGCTTGGTGCTTAATACCCTCTTCCTTTAAATGTGCTTCCACTTCCTTTCCTGTGCATTCGTTACCCCAGTTTTCTGTGCAGAATATTGACAACTTCCATTGGAACTAGTTGCTGGTCTCTGCGATAAACTCTAGTTCTTCTTCTGCTTCTTGATATATGTAACAGTGTCCCTGGAATAGTAGTTGTCCCTGCTTCCATCTGATGTATTGCCTTGAGGGGCTTTGAAGCAACCATCCCATACTTCATTTGCAAACTCACCAGTTGCAACTTTGACTTTTTATTTTAGTGTGTCTGTTCTCTGTTTCTGCTTTCCAGATTTCCAAATCAAACTTTTTTTAAGTTCCAGGTTCTTACTTTCTTTTAGCAGAAACACGCCCCGGTTTCTTTTGCTTTAACCCCTTTTTGACCTTGAGAGTTGCCTCTGATTTTTTCCATTGTCTTTACCCCCTTAAATTTATTTTCTATAATTACATTCATCCATTGGCTTGCCTTTAATGTATTCCAGCATTAGATCTAAGGGGTTTAATTAATCTTAATGGCTTTAATTAATGTACAAAGCTGGGAAACAGCACAGTAAATCATGCCACTGTACTTTTGTCCTTCATTTTTCCCCAATCCCTCACAGCTGTTTCACTATCTCTAACATGACATTTAAATGTTTGTGCATCCCCTGTCTTCTGCTGAGGCTCATCTTGTACAATGTATGTAACAGGAATCATTTAGGGTTTTGCTCTGAGTACTCCTGTGATTTCTGGAGTGCAATCTACATACCTTTTGTCATGTCCTCCTTTCTTTCATGGATGAGATGATCATCTTCCAGCAGCGAGCTTTTTGGCTACTCCAGAACAATGTTTATTCAAGAATTTTGTGTCTCAGTTAGTACCTTGTTCTGTTAGAGAGGTATTTTGAGGAGGGGGGACAGAGTTCAAACCAGGCACCCAATACTATTTCCTAAACTAGACTGGTGGCAAATACGAGAACCACGACCACCGCTCCCTTCATACCCCATTGCTTCTGGGTTACCAACGGAGTGGTTAGGCTACCAGATTTAGCCCAGGGACCTAATGTGTTATCACTGTGTTTGATATGATAATAAAATATACAATACGTTGGCAGATGATTTGTCCCCCCCAAAAAAAAAAACACCAGTAGCTTGCTATTTAAATACTCCTTTGTGGGTGGGAGTGGGAAATCTGCATTCCAGTAGGCCTCAAGGCATATGCACTGAGCCCCTATCTGACTCTTTTAGCATTCCAATTTTACTGGTGCAAAGTTAAGAGAGCAAAGGGCTGCCTGCCAGCAATGTAGTAATGCTTTTTAACATATGAGTTGGTTGGCTAGACACTTCTCCCTTCTCTTCTTTCACAGCAGATCCATTAGCAGTTCTAAATTCCAGATGTGCACTGACAACACATACATAGATTTTACTAACTCGAAAAACCCAGTCAGAGCTCATTTTTTGGTCTTAGGGAAGCCTGTGGACTCCAGCCAGAGAATAACTATGTCTGCAGATTAATGCATTAAACAGCTGTGCACTAGAGCGGTGGCCGCCTCCTCCTCTGGTAACTACGTATCTTGCAAAAGCAGTTGAAATCACAGTTTCTCTTTCCCATTTTAGCATTCCCCCATCGCACTTTAACTTTTGAAATTCACTGTCCTTCTGAAGGGAGGATTATTACGGCCTAGTGATGGGTATACATCTAAAATGGGTGGGGAACCTCTGGCCTTCCAGGTAGCGTTGCCCCAGCTAGCATGACCAATGGCAAGGGATGATGGGAGTTGTAGTCCAACAACATCTGAAAGGCCAAAGTTTTCCCATGCCTACTGTAAGGGAAAACCATTTTGGGGTGTTTTGTTGTTGTTTATTAAATGTGTATACCACCCTTCATCTAAAGATCACAGGATGGTGTTATGTGATCTTCTCTTACGGAATTTAGGCAAGAACAGAAACCAAGAGTCTGTTAACACAACTCACCTCATCAACAGCATTTGCACATGATGCTCACCTCCACGTTCCCAAGCTGATCCTTTTGCCTCTTAGAATCTTTTTCACCCTTGGCAAGAGCGCTTTGATTTCTTTCCGAATCCCCTTCACAATGCTCCATGTCCTCGCAGAACCAGTATAACAGACTGAAACATGTCCCTTCCAAACCTAAGCCATAGACAAATGTTAACAGTAGTAGTGGGAGATTACATTAACAGACCCTTTTCACTTAGTCATGTGTTGCTTTCATGTGTAAATGAGCAACCAGGAGTCACATACACAAGGTGGAATTTTCGTAATTCCCCAGATTATTTCAAGCAATACTTTCAATACCGTCGGTTCACACAATTCAGCTTCAAATTGTCAAATGTTAAGCAGGGACATGATATGCATGAATGTGTGAAGGGGGTTATCTCTGCAGATTTTCTGCACTACAAAAAACCCGCCCCAAGGAACATACAGTCTAAATTTAGATGGGGAAGACAACAGAGGGAGATGTGAAGGTAAATAGGGAATTAACGGAAGCACATACACTCAGACTTTGCTTTAGTTAAAGACTTGGGTGTTGAGTCACAGAGAAAGCTGGCACTTATGTGTTCAGAAGAGCAGTTCCAGGCATAAGGGTGGCAAGTGAAAGTGAGCAGAGCAGGAGAGATGCCTTAGGATGCTACAGTTGGAGGTCACAGGCAGTGAGAGACATGGTTTTGAAAGATAAAAGTGGAAAGTGAGTCTATGCAGAACCTCAAATATAACAAGGAGAGAAGTTTATTCTGTCATTTCAGAGCTCACTTCTAAAGTCCAGACTCCATCAAATGCTAGGCTAGGCTAACTGTGCCTCTATCCAACATTGCTTTCACTACATTTATTTTATTTCTTGCCAAGACTTTGCAAACTGCTCACAGGTTTGGAATGCTGGAACTTGCCGTAGCAGAGATAGGGATGAAAGCAGGTGATCACGAGGCAAAAGACAGACATTAAGTCAATGCCGTGTCCCTTTTGGTCCCACACAAGAAGAAGACATTCCATTAATGCTATGAACTCTGCTCCAATCTTAAACTGGCCACCTTAAAATGAAGCAATGCTTTGATAACTTAATAAGCTACATACGCAAAGCACTCAAAAGGTACCGCAGTGAAAACACTGAAGTTGAACAAAATTATGAACATTAACTTTTAGAGAACTCAGAGACTCCCTTGTGACCCTTTAAGGTGTGTTGCTCCTGCCTTCATATATGTAAAGAGGGAGTTCTGTAATCTTGGCAATGGGGCAGCAAAAGAAAATGATTGTTAGAAAGAGACCCTGTATATCTTTTCAGTGACTGATTTCCCCCCACATAAAATTGCGGAAAATTACTGACCTCATAGAGAAAGTTATTTTTTGCAAGACAGCTGTACTGTGATCTCTAGGTAATATGTCTGCCTTCATCTAAAATACAAATTTCATGTGTCTAGAACAATTCAGGAGAAACAATTTACCCAAATCTGAAACCAGTGATTAACCATCGTTATTTATTTATATAAAACATTCATTGTGTCGATGGCGATTGCTCTGAGGGTAGAATGGAAGATCCCTTAACCCAAAATATATGCTTTCAAATACAAACTGATCTGTGTGTTTAGTATGGAAGATACTGAGAAACTCTTGGGTGATTTAGCTCAAGGGTATTTTGGAACTCTAGGAAAATACCCAACCATGCACAGTCAGTTCACTTTTACTTTCAGCATTGCAAAATAATATTTCATGCTTAGCAGGCTGTTTTATGCAGAGAAACTTAAAAAAATAATAATTATAGCATTACCTAACATTTTATAGCATTACCTGACATTTTCAGAAGGTAAACTTTTTCAGAAGGTAACATTAAAATTCTTTGGCTTTCCGAGAGCAGTTTACATGCTTTTTAATTGAGCATACATTTGCCCATCTAAATGTTGTCCAACCACAAAAATAATAGCAGATTTGAATTCCTCACACCCAAAAACATATTTTTAAAACCCCTTGCTGAAGCAATTTGCAAACATTAAGTTTCACCACCTAAAATGACACACCCTATTACAGTAAGTCACAGCAACCCATTAAGAGATCTGTGGTGGGCAGATAGAATTGTGGCAAGGCAACATTCCTGCGGTACACCCATGATTCTAGGCTCAAGATCTTAGGAAGTATGCATCCACTGAAGATGCATGTGTTAACCCTTTCTTCTGTCCAGTTCGGAAGCCAATAGATCTCCTGGAGCAGGAACAGATCGTGCTATCCCTACACTGGCTTGTTTATTTGACTTCCAGGTGGGAAGGACCAGGCTGACCCATCCCTTATGTCTTGGGGGGAGGGAGAGCTGAGGCAAAATCCCTCCTCCTCATAAATCTGAAATTGTTCTGGAACAAGCAGATGGAAACAGCACCAGCCCACTCTTGCTTCTGCCTCTCCTTCAAAAAAGAAAAATAGAATGCTGTGTTTGTGTGCAAAAGGTATGTGTGAGCCCAGTGGGGGAAAACAGGAGGGAGAGTGGGGCAGAGGAGGAGCTGGAGACAGACGTGGAGGAACCTGCAGGGAAAAGTTCGATTTAAACATGAGTTTGTGTGGTGTCATTTTCTTTCTGCTTTCAGTAGCTGTGTTGAATAAGGTCTTGACTTCTTTCCAGGATGAGATAGCCAATACAAAATAGCTGGCTAGTTCACTGTTGGCTGATAAATAACAGGAAAACCCCATAAATGGATACCCTTTCCCCTGACATCACATGTGTAAGGATGGCCAATCACTGAAATCCACATGGTTACATGCTCTTGCCCAAATCCATTCCGATTCCAAAATCAATGCAAAACAAGGATAACCCAAAGTTCTTCCCCTTATTTAATCCTGACTCCCTCTCCTTTTCTCCCCTTCCAGTCTTTCTTTACCTCTGCTTTTTGGCAGATGGTAACAAATGTGTTTACTTTTAGCTGGACAAGAAATGGCTGCTTCCTCCAACAGTGATGTCAGAACAACAGGTGGTCCTATTTGGAGAAAGAAAGAATTGATCCAAGCTTCTGTCTCTGCAATGATATTTTGTCTTTGCTTGTCTGTCTTTTCAAAATTGACATTCCATTCTGTAATTGGAGAAATCAAGGGTGATTGCATTCCTCACCTTCATATTAGTGTTTCCCACTCCTTTCATGCCTGGGATATAGTATTGGTATTGATAAACACTGGATGCAGACATATTACACTCTATCTTTTTCCACTCAGTCAAAAAGCTTTCATGATCAAATTCCAGAACAAAGCAGGCACCATCCTCACAATTTTTGGGCAGCACCAGTGTCCTTCGCTTCCCTTTGACTACTCCTAGGTTGGGAAATGTATGACCTGCAGACTGGGTGGAATCTGCTACTTCCATTCATCCAATTGCAGCAGGCTGGAGTCTGTGGCAATATTTGGGAGAATCCATTTACAGCTGTTCTCTTGTGCTGACAGTAGGGTGGAGGAGCGAGACCCTGGAGTCACAGTAGATAACTCAAGAAAGGCATTGACCCAGTGAGTGATGGCCATGAAAAGGCAAATTCCATGCTAGGGATCGTTAGGAAAGGAATTGAAAATAAAACTGCCAGTATCATAATCCCATTATACAAATCTATGGCGTGACCACTTTGGAGGGATGTGTACAGATCTGGCTGCCACACCTCACAAAGGCTATTGTCGAATTGGAAAAGGTTCAGAAAAGGGCCACCAAAATAATCAAGGAGCTGGAAGGATTCCCCTATGAAGAAACAGCAGTGTTTGGGACGTCTTGATGCAGAGAAAAGGTGAGGAAGAAGCGCTGTGACAGAAGTTTATAGAATTATGTATGGCATGGAGAAAGTGAATAGAGAAAGGGTTTTCTCCCTCTTTCATAACACTAAAAGTCATGGCTATCCAATGAAGCTGAACACTGGAACAGATAGAAGAAAGTGTGCCGGTCCCGTGGGTTACCCGAGAGGTGAGGTCCAAGTCTGGTCCGTGCTCAAAGGTGCAACATGGAGGCAGGCCGTAGTAGCTGAAGCTGGGTGCAGGGCAGGGAGTCGGGTGAAGTCAGGAACAGGCTTGCGAGCAGGGAGCCAGGAGCTCAGGCAGGAAAGCAGGGCAGGGTTCAGGCAGGAACTAGGCAACCAACAATATTGCTCCCGCAACTTGGGACTGGGGCTGGCCGGCTTTTATCTGCCCCAAGGCATAGGGCGGCCCTGATCCTCTGGTGACTTGCCTCTCCTGGCCTGGAGGTGAGCACTCCTCCTGTGGGAACTTAGTTCCCTCCGCCTCTCTGCCCTGAGCCTCTGTAGCTCAGGAGAGGCTGGAGGGTTACCGGACTCAGAGGCAACCTCAGCTTCCTCTGACATGGCTGAGAGTGGAGCACCTGCAGGCAATGGGTCCTCCATCACCTCAGGGGCCAGAGCAGACTCAGCTGGTGCCTGCACCTGAGGATCCAGCACAGGTGAGGACCCTTCAGGCTCATGCCCCAGCTCCGGCTCAGCTGGTTCTGGAGGCGGGGAATCCTGTGCAGGCTGGGATCCCTCAGGTTCAGCATCCGAGTCCGAATCCCAGGCCATCACAGAAAGTTTGGACTAAACACCAGGAAGAACTTTTTGACAGTAAGAGCTGTTCAACAGTGGTTGGGATTCTCACGAGAGGTTGTGAACTTTCTTTCCCTGGAGGTTTTTAAGCAGAGGTTGGAGGGCCATCTGTCTTGTATGATTTAGCTGAGACTCCTGCATCGCAGGTGGTTGGACTAGATGACCCTTGGCGTCCCTTCCTGTTGGGATTTCATTCTCTCCACTGCTGGTGTGTGACTGTTTTCATCACATATCTGTGTTGACATTCCATACTATTGGAGTCATGAGAATGGAAGTTCAGTTACGCTGTTCAGTCTTTGTTGTACTTTTGCTTTTTCTGTTCTCTCTCAGAGAAGGAGGAGAGAGGAGACATGTTTCCTTTGTTCTGTAACACTTGATCCTGAGTGCCACCAACACTTCCAAGCCTACAGTTATAAGATTCTGAGATACTTCTTCAAGCAACACAGTCAAACTATGGGACTTGCTGCCCATAGTGATGGCCACGAACTTGGAAGGCTTTAAAAATTGGACAAATTACTGGAGGACAGGGCTAGTGAAGGCTACTAGCCATGATAGCTATGTTCTACCTCTACAGTTGGAGGCAGAAA
Source organism: Podarcis filfolensis (assembly GCF_964270895.1). Lineage (NCBI taxonomy): Eukaryota > Metazoa > Chordata > Lepidosauria > Squamata > Lacertidae > Podarcis > Podarcis filfolensis. The sequence continues at coordinate 48,942,592 of NC_139615.1, forward strand.
TGCTTTCAGATACTCACTGCTGAGAACCACGGGAAGGGAGAGGGTTCTTGTGTTAGGTTAAAGCCCTTCACGGCCTAGGACCCTCATACCTATGGGACCGCCTCTACCGATATGCCCCACAGAGGATCTTAAGGTCCATAAATAGCAACACCCTAGAGGTCCCGGGCCCTAAGGAAGTCAGACTAGCCTCAACCAGAGGCAGGGCCTTTTCAACACTGGCTCCGGCCTGGTGGAACGCTCTGTCTCATGAGACCAGGGCCCTGCAGTATCTGATTTCTTTCCACGGGGCCTGTAAGACAGAGTTGTTCCACCTGGCCTTTGGCTTGGAATCAACTTGATCCCCTCGCCCTCTTTCCTTTTTCCTTTCTCCTTCTGTGATGGAATTCCTATTTGGGGATTTCACTGGCTTTTTTCTGGCCCATGTAGGACCAGTCTGGATAGTTGGCCTTGGTGAAGATTTGATGTTTTCATCCCCAAAAAGTTTTTGATTTGAGTTTCTACTGAAATGAGGCTGCATTTTAATGTTGTACTTAATCTTGTTTTTAAATTGTATTTTAATCAATTGTTTTTATACCTGGTATTAGCCACCCTGAGCCTGGTCTTGGCTGGGAAGGGCAGGGTATAAATAAAATTGTTGTTGTTGTTGTTGTTGTTGTTATTTTCTGATCTCTAGTTTCCCCCAGGCATCTGGCTGGCGGCTGTGAGAACAGGATCCTGGACTAGATGGGCCAATGGCCTGATCCAGCAGGCTCTTCTTATGTTCTCATGGTCAGAGCATCCTAGTTTGGTCACACCAATGTGTGTTTCACCACACTTGGAAGGTGTGAGGAGGAGAAAACTAGACACCAGCAGCACCCAGCATCTGGGCCTAGGGAGGAGAGGCAGTTTGCAGGACCAGCCTGCTGCTAGTGCAGCAATCCGTTTCCAATGGGGCTTAATGCCATCAACTGAAAGTCATGGGGCAAGCTCCAGCAGATCTTGGACAGTCACATTCTGGAAGAGAGAGGATGCCTGAGTGGCAGTGAGCAGAGAGGAAGAGAAGGGGTAGCACAGACAAAGATTTGAAAAAGTCATTCAGCCGCCACCTCTAAATGATCTCCATCCTTTGCTCTCAGGGCTTTCACCTCCTTCCAACCTTGCGCTGCCAAACTGCTTGGATAGCGTTCCCGCTTGCTTCACTTTGTTTAGCTATTTCTGCTTGTTAACTGTGCTGAGTCACTCTTTCCCCTTGGAGTGGCGCTGATGCGGAGATCTGTTTCCATGCTTCAGGAATGATTCCTCCCACAGGGGGCAAAAGGTATCTGGTCTGTTTTCTAAAGGTGGGCTATGAGCTAGTCTGCCTTGAGTTGTCACATTTCATTGCCTCGTGATAGAGGGTCTGGAATCCTTTCCCCCACCTCTCCTTCATTTGCAAAGTACCAGCATCCTCAAGGAATCTGCTGCAGGAGGTTTTAGTACCGATCCCAGCTTGGGACAGGAAAAGCCATAAGGCATTTTTGTAAACCACGTGACGACTCAGTTATCCATTGCCCTGATCAGTGTCAGCACTGAAGTAAACAGGCTGTCTTGTTCTGCTCTTGGAACATACAGGCTATAGGTAAAGATAAAGAGAACCCTGACCAATAGGTCCAGTCGTGGCCAACTCTGGGGTTGCAGCACTCATCTCGCTTTACTGGCCGAGGGAGCCGGCATACAACTTCTGGGTCATGTGGCCAGCATGACTAAGCCGCTTCTGGCAAACCAGAGCAGTGCACGGAAACGCCGTTTACCTTCCTGCCTGAGCGGTACCTATTTATCTACTTGCACTTTGATGTGCTTTCGAACCGCTAGGTTGGCAGGAGCAGGGACCGAGCAACGGGAACTCACCCCGTCGCAGGGAATCGAACCGCCGACCTTCTGATCGGCAAGTCCTACAGGCTAAATTTAGCACTAAATTTAGGGTAGTGTGAATGGTTCACCCACACAGGGTACTGAGCCGAGGGGGCACAAAATAATGCATTTGAGAGCATGCACAGAACGGAAAGCAAGACTTTGCTTGAACTCTGTTCCAAAAGGAATTATTGTGAAAATAAGAAAGATTTGGGGGTCACCAAGGTTTGTCCTCACTCAGGGTGCCAAAGGCCACTCCTGCTATAAGCCATAGCAAACTAAATGCCAGTTGGCCCACATTTGGCTCTGTTCTGCACTCGGCATGTCCTGTGGGCCAACAGCTCTTCGCAGTGGAAAGGTCTTCTGCCCCTGGACCAGTAAGTCAGAACTCTGGAGTAGAACTATGGTCTCTGGGCAACGGTGATGATTCTGGGGTGCCCCCCATGGCTTTCAGCTGTGTTCCTTATCTTCCTCTCTTGTGATGATTTCACTTCTCATCTGCTGGCTCTACAACAAGGAGGGGATTGATCCTGCACTGGGCCACCCTGATCCAGTGGCATAGAATAGTTGCCTCCACCACGGCGCCTTAATTTTAAAATGCACTCTAATTGTATATGTGTTGAAGATCACTGGCCAAGACCAACAGAACAGCTTGCTCTAATGTTTACTCAGAATAAAGTCCCATTGCTTTCAGCAGATCTTCCTCCCAAGGAAATGTACTTAGGACTGCAGCCTTCATTGATCACTGGCTGAAGAATGGGACAGCAGTGACTGTCCGCTGAGCTAGCTCCATAGTACTGAGAAGAAGCATGGAATGGGATGGAGAGGGAAGGTGAAAAGGAGGGGAAAGCTATGGATTTTTTTTCCTGTGGATCCACACACAAAAGCTGAAAGCGGTGCTTAAAATCAAACGATGCTGTATTTACCGTAAAAAGAGAAGGGGGGGGGGGAGAAAATCAGGAAAAGGAATTTGAGATGTAACAAAAAAAAGAGTAGGATACAGAAACTGCAAACCCCCCCCCCAGTGTACACATTATTATTTTTCCCATTTATCACACAAGCCGATGTTCAATGGAACTTGCTCTCAAGTAAGAGTGCATAGTTCAGAAATAGTTATGCTATTTAGTCAGCAATAGGCTCTCTCTTTTAGTTTGGAGCTAAATGTACCGTATTATATACTGTGGATTGATGAATTTATTCACTCTTTCCAGCTGGGTCAATAGCAGAAAGTTGTTGCTTTTTTGTGCCAAAATTCAAACTATACCTTTATAGGGAAAATATCTTTCCTTCTGAGTTTTATTAGACTCTTTCCCAATTAGAACAGCAGGCAGACATAAGGCCAAGAAGTGCAGCTGTTCTGTGTCATCCGAAGGCACCAGCTACCCTCAGCAAACTTCCATAAGCTTGCTATTTCTCTTGTGAATATCACCAATAAGATTAAGAAGTAAAGAATTTTTTTTTCCAGTCAGAACGATTGTTTCATCCTCTTGTTGAATGCCACCCTCCATCTCCAAGCAGTGTGACATTCCAAAGGTTTGTGTTTCCTTCCGGAAATGAGAAACAGACTGCTTTATTTACACATATGTACAGCCTGAGCCAGGGACGCGGGTGGCACTGTGGGTTAAACCACAGAGCCTAGGACTTGCCGATCAGAAGGTCAGTGGTTCGAATCCCCGCAACAGGGTGAGCTCCCGTTGCTCGGTCCCTGCTCCTGCCAACCTAGCAGTTCGAAAGCACGTCAAAGTGCAAGTAGATAAATAGGTACCGCTCTGGCGGGAAGGTAAACGGCGTTTCCGTGCGCTGCTCTGGTTCACCAGAAGTGGCTTAGTCATGCTGGCCACATGAACCGGAAGCTGTACACCGGCTCCCTCGGCCAATAAAGCGAGATGAGCGCCGCAACCCCAGAGTCGGTCACGACTGGACCTAATGGTCAGGGGTCCCTTTACCTTTACAGCCTGAGCCTATGATGGAGGGGTTCACAGCATTACCACTCCAGAGTCACAGCCTTGATTTCAAAACAGCCTTGGATTCCCTTGCATGTTTCCTCAGAAGTTAGTTGCGTGGTGAGTCCCCCCTCCAGTGGAAATAAAGACACATGACACAATTATTAAGGTTAATGGGCTAAATAAGGCCACAACTTTATTGGTTACAGGTGATGAGCAGTATTGGCTTAGGCATTGGTCCTAACCGACTATATCCGGCTTCAGTCCATCTGCTTGAAGTCTGGGAAGGGTTAACCACCAGTAAGGGGAGTCCTGCTGATGCACATCAATTAGGAACTCCCCCGGGGTCACCGCTCGGGGGCGTGCCTTAGGCCCTCACCTCCCCAGGCTTCGGACAGGGCCACGCCCCCCCCCCAGAATCCTTTATCGGACTACCCTTCTATATGCGGGGCAGGTGATGGCACTACCTCCCCTCTTCCATCTGCAGAGCAATACCAATGCCTAATTGCCAATACCAAGAAAGATGTGACCATTTGCTACGAGGTAGGCAAAAACCAAGTGGCTGGTGCCAATTTGCCAAGTGGAAAAATTCCTACCAGGCCCCTCAACGGCGGCCAATCAAGGTCCATAGCAAGGTCAAGGAACGAAAACCTTAAAGGGTGGGAGGGTGGGAAACAGGAACAGCTGGTAGGTGGGAAAAGAGGTCTGGGATAAATAGGGCAGGCCACGCCCCCAGAGCCAGCCAATTGGCTGGCCAGGGAGTGACGCGTGGTGGGGGCGTGAAGCCCGCAACCCCACCTCCTCTGCAGGGCGGAAGTGGCTTTCCACTGTATGTACTTGGTCAAGGGAAATTTCCTCCAGTTCTTCTTGAAATAACTTCTTGGGACCACTTCACCCTCAGTTCACCTAAGCCAATTTTTCCCTAAGAAGCACTGTGAAACTAGTTTTCCCTTTCTGGTTTTGTGGTTTTGTATCTACGACAAAGATGACTTGATGGTAAAGATATGATATATGCGCTTAATGTCTGTGAATCAGTACAGGTACACTCAGACTGAATCACGTTCATCTTTAGATAATGAAGCTGAACTGAAAAAGCATGTCAAATGCAGAATACTGACACAGAAATAATATTCACTGGGAAATGTATATTATGTCATTACGTACTCTTCATTACCACAAAAGAAAAAAAATGTATATAAAAAGAGCTCAGCTGTCAATCTGAGAACTAAACTATGACCACAACAATTTGTATTTCTTCACTGTCAGCTATATCACTATGGACAATCTGTATCACTCCTGTTAAGATTAGGCCAAACCTCCTTCGCTTTATGTCACTTTAGGACTGCTGTTTGTTTTTCCATTCTAAGCCCAACATGGAATGATAGCCAATGTGTCAACTTAATTACAGTGAAGAAGTAAATTCTAGGCACAACCAAGTCACCTAATCACAAAAAGTTGAAAAATTAAAATACATTTTAATATACCGTACATAAAAAGCACTCTCTTCTGCTGTTGCTAAGGCATGCAGGGAACTATTTTGTTGGAATTGCACTTTTTCAATTTTAAAAACAAACAAGCAGAAAACAAAACTGAAGATCCCTGGGAGGGATACATACGTGAACTGTGCATCCTTAGTACACACTTTGAAATGAATATATCTATAAATGTTAAACATATAGGATTGATTACAACATCCTACACGCAAAGATAGCAAGCTTCTTTAAAATATGGAGAGAGCCAGTTAAATGATCTCTAAAGAAAGAAAATCTGGAAACTTAAGAAGGTTCAGGATAATACATCTCTCCAGGAAGAAAAGGAAACAGAAAGAGGTCTATTGTTATTAATTAATCAATCAATCAATCAAGAAATGAAGGGAGACTAGAACCTGACCACTTTCATAAACTGGAGCCAGAAAATGGCTGCAAATTTCATGGTAAGATACTAACAGCAAAGTTGTTGATCCTAAAATTATGCTTGTGTTGCGTATTGTTTGTGACAAATGTTCCTGGAGCCTATTTAAATATTTGCAATAAACCAAAGGGTTTCAATAATTAGAAGCATTTGAACCCAATTGGATCCAAATGTGTGTGTTTTTTAATGGAAGAACTTAGAAAATAAAATTGAAAGCGGTAAACTTATTGATGATTCCGTATAAAAGGCAATTCAGAAAGAAAAAGAGAAATGGTCATACATTTTGAATGTTATTTTGACATTCTGTTTGTGCAAAAAATAATATTACTCTTGTGGAAGTACAGCAATTGCTGGCAGGCCAAACATGGGACTTTCTCTAAATCTCATTGAATTGATTAGCCATAATTCAGTGCGGTTGTCATAAAATGGACTTTCTACATTTTTTACATAAAATACAAAATGATTTCCTCTCATTGTAGGGGGGAAGTGTTCACGGTGAGATAATTTATATGATTAGAAAAAGAGTGTAATCATTGCTACCTGATTGTAAATCCAGATGTTTCTCACCATGACCATATTTGTCACATTATCAGCTACGCCCATCTTTATCCTAGAAACATTTCAATCGAGGAACGTTTTGTAGAGTTAACTGAAACAAAACCAGAGTCAGGCAGTGGTTTAAGTAGACAAAACCATGAACAGATTAAAGCAAGACATCAATATTAAAGATGCCCAAAGACAAGGATACAATAATGGGGCAAATGGCAAATATGTGCACAATGGTATTGAAGCCCTTATATTAAATGATTATTCAAGGTAAATTGTACTCGAGACCCACTGAAATTAGCGGCATGACTAAGTTAGGTTCGTTCATTTCAGTGGATCTACTCTGAGCAGGACTTAGTTCAATATCACACAAATTTGGCAATATTTATCATTTTGGTTCAACTGTTTATTTCTTTGATTGCATTTTTCTCCTTAGTTTCAAGGAGATATATTGTTTCATATAATTTCTAGGCCATTGACTGTAATAAGGTTGATGGCAATGACGAAGTCATAACAAAATAAGTCACAAATAAATAAGCATTGTGACAAGGAATCAGCCTTAGGAAACTGCATCAATTCTTGCAAACATTGCTGTGCTGAAGGAAGAGAGTGTATCTCCCCTTCCGTTTTTATAAGGGAGCACTACCCAAGGTACATATGGAAACCTTCTTGCTTGTCTAATATTTGAACTAAAATAGTAAATACATGAACAATAGTAAACATTATAGCGAAGTAGAGAATGCTTTTAACAGTCACAATGACCTCTAATTTTATGACTTGAATAAACTTGAACGGAGCATAAGTAAGGGAATTTCAAGAGGCCTAATAATGCAGTAGGTATCTTGCTCATTGGAATTTTTATTATTATGCCACTGATTAAATACATGGTGAGCAAAAGAGGTTTACGGAAAGTAAATAGCCGGAGGCAGCAATAAAGAAGCAGAATAGCATCAGATCACTTCTCTGATACACGGCATAGTATTTTGACAGATGAGAAAATGAAGCAGGGGTTTTTTCCCCCAGTGATCTTTAAACCAGAACCCAACAGAAATCAGTGGAATTTGGCCTGCTGTTAAATGGATGAAGGCCTCCAAGATTCAACAAAGGAAAATAAATATTCCACTTTCATATTAAAGCTACTATCCTAAACATATTGATTTGGCAGTAAATTTAATTAAAACCAATGGAGCTTATGTCTGAGTACATGGGAGGGCAGTGATGGGTAAGCATTTGAAAGAAAGCGTTTCCTTACATCCCCAAACTGGGATATTTATGAAGCTTATTTTATCTATTTTCATATTATATTATACAATCGTCATATTTTTTATTCAGTAAACCAGGAAAATTTCAACATCTATTCACTGTCATTATTTTATTGTATTTATTAACTCATTTATATGCTGCAAGGTCCTTTTAGACAGTTCCAACAATTAGTGCACTGTCATTTCAATTTATATCTTCCAATATCAACTTTAACCAACTGGTCTATTTTTTTCCCAGTGAAGGGGTCTTGGGAATAATATTTATTGGCCAGTGTTTGTGACTCAACATTTTATTAGAAAGCCCTGCTGTCAAATGATTTTTCTGCTTTCCTCAAAGCCCCCGAAAGAAAGGTAGGTCAGACATACAACATTATTTTACTTCTGGGTTTCCCTTTGTTGCTACAACTTCTCAGATGGGTACATTATATACCGTATTTTTTGCTCTATAAGACTCACTTTTTCCCTCCTAAAAAGGAAAAATGTGTGTGCGTCTAATGGAACAAATGCAGGCTGCGCAGCAATCCCTCTTGCTGTTCTGGCTTCTGAGATTCAGAATATTTTTTTTCTTCTTTTCCTCCTCCAAAAACTAGGTGCGTCCTGTGGTCTGGTGCGTCTTATAGAGCGAAAAATACGGTATATCTAATGTGAGAATTTGTAACAAAAGGACATACATTAATTCTCAAACCTGAGCCTTTGTAATTTCACTCCCAAGTCCCCCATCTCAGATCGGGGGGGGGGAATAACTACCTACAATTAACACAAGAGTAAAAAGCTGCAACAACATCTGGAATACAGATGCTTTTTATAGACATTATTATTTGAATGCTCTTTACCAAAGACCTTGTGGTCATGATCTTCTTACCATTTCCTCTACAATGATAGTAAGACTACTGTAACTCTAGAATAAGCATATTGAGAATGACACTATTGCCACTATCTAAAAGCAAGTTGCTGAGTCAACCTTATTATTTATCCTAATTTCATGGGAAATTGCTTTGGCCCTTTGGTGACCTAACAACTTATAACAAATAAACTAGTGGCTTCTGTTCACACAGCCAGTCAGAAAGCTTCTGGGCATCCATTTGCAAAAATGTGCTGATGACTTTGTTCTTCATAGCTATTTTACAGATAGAATCAGCATGTTTAGGAGTGAATCCAGACTTAGTACACCTGTAGAAATCAAGGGGACTGAAGTTAGTTACTGTGTGTTTTCCTCTCAATAAAACTAGCTGCTTGTTTAAACATTACTCTGTTACACCAGTATGCTGGTTTGCTTATTCTGCATTGGCTGTCTCAAGTAAGGATGGTTGAAATACTTTGGAATGAAAATTCATGTGCGGCGGTTGTCCTCCTGAGGCTGCATCCAACAAACCTATATGTGAGCATGGAGAGAAACTTGCACAGTGACGAAAGACGCTTTGAATTTTCTGCTGCAATTCCTTCCCCTGGTGCTGAAGGGGCAAGCTATTCTTCGATTTCTATAAATGAAATCCATTTATAAATACACACTAAGTCTGGGGCAGTATTTCTAAAACTGAAAGCGGTAGGCTGCGACGTGCTTTTTGGTGAATCTGGAGGCCATGATGAAAATAGAGAATAAATACCACAATAAAAAATAATATATAACTTTTATTAAAACCATTAATTTAAATACTGCTGCAAGCCACCCCAGGGGTTCCAGATGCTTACCCAGGGTTCATGTTTACTTTTGGGAATAAGGCACAGCAGAGACTGTGCTGTCTTTATGATATATGGTTTATTTGCACATATAAACAACCTGAGCCTACAATGGAGGGGTTCACAACATTAACATCCCAAAAGGGGGCTTCTCCCATATCAACAGTTTGGGATTCCAGCAGACATCTGGTCTCTCTCTCTCTCTCTCTCTCTCTGCTTGCTGCTTTGCTTCTAAGCCGCACTGCTGCTCCCCGCTCCACACTAAACTCTGGCTTTTTCATCCTCACTATCTGCAAGTTGAGGGTGGGCCCTGCAGCTGCTATTTACTTAAAAAGGGAATTGTGAATTTGCTAATTGTATGCATAATTTCATATCTAATGAGACTCTGCTGTGAGCAACGGGTCTAGTTGAGACCTCCGGGTATAGGGCAGTGTATAAACTGAAATAATAATAATAATAATAATGATAATAATAATAATAATAGTTCTAAAGTAAGTTTGCAGCTGAAATCAAAAGGACTTAGACATGCCTAAATTTAGCTGGATTGCACTCAATAGCTCTATTACCAAGAAAATCTGAACACTGAAGGCAAGCATTAATAGTGCAATTTCACCATTCCAGCTTCTGTTAAGAGTTTCTCTTCATTCATGTCCATTTAATAAATTATCACTGCAATCCCATCCTCCTCTAGGGGGTCCCAGGATTAAGCCACAAAACTCTCAGCAATGTGTCAGTCACGTGACTCATGCACTGCACAGATTAATTTGTGACTTTCCCTGGAGCTGGGAGATGGTTGTTAACCGCTGTCTGGGTTATCCAGTTCTGGAGAATTGTTTCCTTCATGCAGTCCGATTTCCCAATAAAAGGTCTCTTTCTCTTTTATGGGTCTTTTAAAATGTCTTTCCTGCAAAATGCAGCAGATGCCATTTACATGTGCACAGGAGATGTTTCATGTTTAAATAATGTTTCAAAGAGCTTTAAAAGGCTCTTTGGATATGATGCAGGCCCACCAGGGACACAAGGTTTGGTCTTGCACACTGGCATTTCTGGTGCTTTTTTTTTTGTTTTAGAAAAAGAGGTGCCAGAACCCACCATGAACACCTCCCTTGTTCTCTTATAATGGCAATGGCACCCACATGAGAGGTGCCAGAACTGAGTTTTGGCTGAAAAAAAGGCCTGGGCATTTCACACATTGTAGTTTGCTAAACTTTCTGCTATTAAGCATTCTTAATAATTACATTAAATATTGTAGGATTTCTATCTGTAAAATAAAATGAGTAAATGTGTTCTAAGTAATAGTAATAATAATAATAATAATAATAATAATAATAATAATAATAATAATAATAATTTATTACAGTCAAAGACCAGCTTGTATTTTAATATTATTAAAATAGAAATTACATAGAAGGGGGGCCAATAGGCACCCTTGCCTGACTCCCTTAAAAGTTTTAATGGGGTCTGTTAGGTATCCTAGGAGGCTACACCTGACTCTTGTTGCGTGAACTGCCTGGATTGAAAAACGGGAGCCTTCTGTCTACGGTGGTACCCTGAAGTCTATCCCAGAGTCTAGTTCTGGGGACTGTTTCGAAGGCTGCTTTTAGATCTATGAAGGTGGCGTAGAGTGAGGCTTGCCCTCCTGATTTATATTTTTCTATGAGGTGTTGTACTGTTAGGCAGTGATCTATCGTGGATCTTCTGGGTCTAAAGCCCGCTTGTTCTATTGCCAGAATGTCTTCATTTTCTAACCATTCAGTAAACTTTTTAAGTAGGTGCTTTGTATAAAGTTTACTAATCACACTTAGTAAGCTAATTGGCCTATAGTTCGATGCGTCCCCTCTATTGCCCTTTTATAGAATGGAACTATTATGGCTGTTCCCCATTGCCTTGGGATGCAACCAGTCTCGTCTATGTGGGTAAAGAGAGAGGCTAAGAAAGGTACCCACCAATCCGCCTGTGATTTTAGCATTTCGGGCTTAATGCCATCTGGGCCAGGTGCTTCGGTGTTCTAAGTACTTTATTCCTGAGTAATATGCTGCCTATATATGCTTTATACATGTAATCTGCAGCTAGGTACACCTTCTTGGATTATTCACTTCTGGAGTGTTGACAAAATAAATATGATCTATGTTGGTCAGGTATCATGTATGCATTTATTGCTATTTTTAGATAGATTGGGTGGTTTCTATAGGCTGCACCCCTTTACTTATGGGCTTTGCCTCCTGGTGCATGAGCTGGATCCCTTTACCTCTGCTCTTTCTGGGATTCTGTCCTTTGGCACAGGTTTGTACCCATATGCAGCTTTATTTATCACATTTATAGCCTGCCCTTCACCAAGTCATCCCAGGATAGGTTTCAAAAACATCATAAAAACAAATACAGGTCGCATTTAAAAAATCTCATTTTATATTAAGGTAAAACAAGAACATAGCAAAGGCTTGCCAAATTTATTATTTATTTTGGCTCCAATCCAGCTAACATTTGTTGAGACTAATTCTTATTGAAATGCTTGCAAGTGACCAGGCTTGATTTAGTTGCAGCAAGTTACCCTGGTTGTAAGTCTATTGAACACAGTGGGCCGTACCACTAAGTAAACTGGCATAGGACTGTGCTAAACCTTGTTGCATTGATATCAATGGGACTCAGTCGTTTCAGGTGGATTATGAGCTTTTCCTTTACAGCAAAGAGCGCTGGGAGAATAACATTCATGAATAAAGCCTGAGAGGCTTGAGCATCTCCATGTGAGAACAATAAGGCAGGAAAAACTGACAAAATAGTAACCCGGTGAGGAAAGCAAAACAGAACATACTGTTCTTTGATAGAACTCTATGTGCATTCTATGGATCTGGAGATCTTGGCACCTGGCGACTTCAAGAAATTTACAGTCTAGTGACATGTTGTACAGACAGGTAATCTGGGGAGCATGCGCATTTTTTTCCATTTGATACAATGCAAACACTCCCAACTTTCTGACAAAATTCCCTTTAGTGGATAAGACCTTCATGAACTTTTTTTTAATGGTAGGGTGGAAAACTGCCATCTCACTCTGCAGAATTCTCTGCTTACAATATTCCTTTTTAGATCCTCTATTTTCCATCCATCTGTTACAACTGCCCAGGAAACAAATGACTTTGAGCAGGTTTGTGGTGCTGTGACATCAAGGAGAAAGAGGTAAATCTCTTGCACAATTAAATAAGACATCTCACACACATGAAGGAGGACAGAGTAACTAAATCTCCTGCCACAGGGACTTTCCCCTTATACTACAGTCTATAGCAGCTTCTCTCAACCTTGGGTTCCCAGATGTTACTGGACTACCACTCCCATCATTCCTGAGTGCTGCCCCTGCTGGCTATGGATGATAGGAGTTGTAGGCCACCAACATCTGGGTACCCAAGGTTGAGAAAAGCTGGTCTTACAATATCACAGCTGGGAGTGTTGTTGGGGTTTTGTTTGATTTTTCTGCTTGATTTTTGCCTGCTGAAATGGAAAAGTCTTCGCCGAGTACCTGAAGTTCAACAGGGACGATTGTAATGTTGCCATATCATTTGCAGGGCTGCTGTTACAGAGATGATGTGTATGTGGTCCTCTTTGGATGCTCTAAGGCACTATATAAACATTAGGTAAAGGTAAAGGTACCCCTGCCCGTACGGGCCAGTCGTGACTGACTCTAGGGTTGCGCGCTCATCTCGCTCAAGAGGCCGTGAACTGGCGCCATCCGAAGACACTTCCGGGTCACATGGCCAGTGTGACGAAGCTGCAGCTGGCGAGCCAGCACCAGCGGCGCACACGGAAACGCCGTTTACCTTCCCGCTATAAAGCGGTACCTATTTATCTACTTGCACTTAGGGGTGCTTTCGAACTGCTAGGTGGGCAGGAGCTGGGACTGAACGACGGGAGCTCACCCCGCCGCAGGGATTCGAACCGCCAACCTTACGATCAGCAAGTCCTAGGCACTGAGGTTTTACCCACAGCGCCACCCGCGTCCCCATATAAACATTAAAAATAAACATTAAAATTACGTAATAAAACAATAATAAACTATCTATAAAAGCACAATTATCTCATCCTTAAACTCTCTTCTAAGCTAGAAGACTATAGCAGTAAGAACTAACTAACTTGCTGATAGACGACTAGTCCTCCCTCCCTTTATTGTCTTTTATTAATTCTTCTGTCAATGGTATTTGCATCCGCCAGGATATCAGGAATCCTTCTGGAGAGATTCCTTAACATGGAGCCTGACTCTAATCTTCTGTTAGACTCCATTAACTTGCTCCTACCCACCATACTTCATTTACATATTCATACTTGTACAAACAGTGACCCGAGTCTTTGTTCTTTTTACTGATGTGTGCTTTATTTTCACAATCTCTTGCTCATTCACCTTTAAAACTGATTTTTAATATAATAAAAAACAAAATAATGCAGGGAGCACCCATGAATACACAAAAGACCTCCTGCAGCAAAAGTTCATTGTAATCACACAAGGAGTCCAGAAGAATTGCCCAGGGTGGGGATATGGCTGGACACATCCCTGAAGCTCCACTCTGTTTTGATGACAAAGTCTGAAGAGGGCTATCAGATCTGGTATTCCCATCCCCAAGTCTCTAGACTCTCATGAAGTCCTCATGAAGGGCTGTTGACCATTCTAATGTGTTTTGTGGGAACTTCTGAGTGAGAAAATGTTGCTCTTCCTGGAGTCAGAAGAGCCTGAAGGTATTGGCACCATTAAAAAAAAAAACTACACAAAAAAGCTGCTGTACCCTCTCTCAGGTTTCTCTGAATCTGACTGCATCAGGGTACTGAGAAAAGTGAATTAAAACCTGTTCTTAATTCTATCTAATGCTAATAGTGACCTCTGCTGTCTGTAACTATAATGACACCATTGTCCCAGATTTCTGTCCTTATTCAAATTGTAAAAAACCGAAAAACAACTACAATTCCAGGCTCCCTTGGTACTTTCCAACACAATATTCTTCCCATCCAGGCCCATATGCCGCCAAATCCCCCTATCTGTGTAAACCCTCTTCAAGCATTTTCACTAGAAGAGGAACCACGGGTAGAGCAGGGCTCCTGCTAGCCTTTTGTGTGATTAGCGAACTTCTGCAGTGAGGAGCTTTGTATATCCATGGTGATTCCCCATATAATTGAGAACAATGACATCTCAGGGTTCTCAATCATGCAAGGAGCATGACTTAGCTTAGGGCCAGCCCAAGACCTTTTGATGCCTGAAGCAAAATGTGCCACGGATGCTTTACCGCACCACAGATCACTGCTGAGGCTATTCCACACCCTTAGGATAATTCATATTCCGTCCTGGGACAATCTGTTATGCTATTTTTGCTGCAGTAACTATTGCCCATTTAATTTGTATAAGCAGCACCAACAGTTATAAAAATTAGCAATGCATAGTATCTGTGGAGTAATCATACTGTTACTTACAGTGGTACCTTGGTTCTCAAACTTAATCCGTTCCGGAGGACTGTTCCAAAACCAAAGCGTTCCAAAACCAAGGCACGCTTTCCCATAGGATTAATCCGTTCCAGACTTTCAAAAACAACCCCAAAACAGCAATTTAACATGAATTTTACTATCTAACATGACCTTTGATCCATAAAACGAAAACCATAATCAATGGACTGCACTATAAAATAAATAAGACAGGATTGTAGATGATAAGAATTAAAATTTTAAAAAATTCTTACCTGCACTGATGATATTGTTTGGATGGGGGTTTTTTAATCCATTTCCGCAGTCACACAATCAATCAATCAATCAATCAGTAGCTGAACTGAGTTCCACACAATCACAAAAACAAATTAACTGGAAAAGCCTCAAAAACAAAAACACAAAATAAATAGCAAAAACAAAAGCGCCAAACTTAATCTGTTCTGGAAGTCCGTTTGACTTCTGAAATGTTCGAAAACCAAGGCGCAGCTTCTGATTGGTGCAGGGGGCCGGGAAACAATAGCTGACAGCCACATCGGACTTTTGGCTTCTGAAAAACGTTCAAAAACCAAAACACTTACTTCTGGGTTTTCGGTGTTTGAAAACCAAGGCGTTTGAGTACCAAGGCATTTGAGAACCACGGTACCACTGTACTATCTAGAGAGGAAAGTGCAAGGAGCTGGGGAAAGTGCTTTTAAAAACATTTCACTCAGCATCCACAAGAGGGTTTCAGCTTGCTCCCAAAAGAAAAAAGACTAAAAAACATTTTAATCCTTTCCCAATTTTCAGAGGACTCATATCACTAGTGTCACCCTTTCACTGCTTGGCCATGCTCAACTCACATACCAAATATACTGTTTCTGAGAGTTGGCAACTCTATGCCATAATCAGGTTCTAGGCCATGACATCACTAAGCCCCACTCTGTGGCATCACCAAGCCTAATCTCTTGCATTTTAAGGCTTTGGGATGCTGGGAATCTTGGGACACTATATCCAGCTGACTGAAATACACCAAATACACAAGCAAGAAAATGCCTTTACAAGAACAAAGGTGACTGCCATGAAGGTAACAAAACTACTATGGAATCTCCCTGCTGAGTACTGTGGGGAAAGCCTTTGTCTGTGTACTGCTCAAGGGATTAGTCACTTGCTGACAGGGTCTATCCCAGGTCAAAATGCGGCTTTAGAACTCAGAGGTCAACCTCACCAGCGAAAAAAACCCCCTCTTTTTAATAATTTTTGTAATTGGTTTTTTCATAATTTTATACATTTTAACACAACCATTTTGAACATTAAAGTATAAGGTTCTTTGAACTTTCAGACCTCCTTCCCTCCCTCCATGGGTTCCATGTTTAAAATTAAATTTGCTGCATCTTTTACTCTTATCTATCTGTTAAATAACCATAATTATCATAAATAATTCCACGTTACAAGTGTCATTACATCCCTGACAAAGATTTTAACTGCTTACAGTGGTCTTTTAAGTAATTTACAAATTTACTCCAGTCTTTAGAAAATACCAGGATGATCAAGTGTTTTAAAAAAAGAACCTCTTCAACTGCTCAATAAGATAGTGTTACTGGGAAATTTGAAGTGGGGGTGAGAGACCTCCCCCACCATGAGCCTTGCCTCTCCACCCTATGAGGCAAAGATAAAGAGCCTCTGCTGCACATTACCAAATGTAGCAATGCACTGATAAATGTATCTTTGTACTGACACAATGGGAAAACTTTAGAAATTCAGTTGTATCCATCTTCTCAGTTCCAGTGGTGTTTAGGACCCAGGAAAGTGAGGTGTAAGGGGAAGGGCGAGTGAGCCCACCATAATCCCTGGGATGTAAGTCACATCTGCAGGGCCTTCCCAAGGAGTCCTGACCGGTGACATCCTGTCCCAAGAGTGTCAGGCAGATAACCATCTCAGTCACAAAGCCTAACTGCCCCATAGTGGGACAAGACAAAGGGATGTGTTGGACTTAGGGACCAGGGAACTGTCAATGCCTTCCTTTGTACTGTGATGGAGTAAGTGTGAAAGGCTATACTTGAGTGACAGGGCCATGCCTGTATCTCAGGTTCTACCTGAGGCCACACCTTTTTCTGTGACATCTCTATGATGTTTTGATGATGCATCCTGTATTATGGGGAACTTTAAAATACGGATGTAACTGTTGTCCGGGGCTTCCAGCTGCTTTGTCTTTGCGGCAGCAGGAATTCTTGTTGCAACAATAAAGATCAGGCCTGCAGGCCTCTGTCTTGCTTCTATCTCCTGGCAGAAGTCTCGATTGTGACCCCCAACCTGAAGCTATGGGAGCCAAGGTTAGGTGATTGCAGGGTGCTCCAAGGACTCTCAACAGGATGCCCACCGAAGTGCCGCACAATGACCATGTCCTTCCACAGGAACATGGAGTAGCAGAGTCCTGTATGATGGCTCGTCCATGGATGTCTTCCTTTCTCCTTTCGGGCACCTACCCAAACCATAATACCTTACTCAGAGGCCCTGGGCGGTGTTCTTTTGAGCGTACTGTACTTCCCAATTTCAGATATCGAAAGTGAGGGAGCTATGCATGCTGCCCAGGGCCGGATTTAGATGAAGAGAGGCCCTAGGCTATTCCACTTGTGAAGCCCCTCCCAATCCCCCACCCTCATGACTAAAAGAAAATGGAAGCGTTATAAAAAAATAATAATGAGTGAAGCCAAGGATGATGAGGGGTATTTAAAATTCTGCAATTCACAATTTCATCAGAAAACTTAATCAAATTGTATTTGTCTAGGTTTGTCACTTTCAATGTACAGAATGCTCAGCACAGAATCCTCTTGAGACATTGTGGCCCTTAATACATTTTTTATTCTTTTGAGTCTTGAAAAGCTCCTCTCTCCCAAGCAGTTAGTGACCATAAAGCTATAGCTGCAAGATTGCTTCCACATTAGGAAAGGCCATCTGAATTTTTTCCTTGTATATAATTTGACAAAGGTCTGTATGAGACAGAGAGTGCTCTGCTGTAAGCCTATGGCTTTGTGTCACATACAGGTGAAAGTGCAAAAGTTCATCAATAAGTTTCAGGTCAATATATTCTGGGTATGATTCCATCAACAGTTCAACACCTTGCTGAATTTCTTGCTTAGGTGCTATCAGGGTAGCAAGAATGGAAAACAATTGTGCAGCATCACTGTACATGATACTACTTCTTTTTAAATTGGCTTCAAGTGCATCTAATATAGGAATAAAAGCTTTTCTCCTAAACTCATCTCTTGAAGAAAGTGCATCTAAGGCATCAGATGCACTTGTCATTTCTTTGCTGTTCCCTCACTCTTTGCCTCCTTGTTTTGTAGTTAACATTTGGCAAGGTGGCTTTTGCTTGTTTCTCAAGCTCATCAAAATCTTCTCTAATTTTCCTTTAAAAACCCAGAAGTTTAACTGTGCAAACTTGCACAAGAACTCAGTAACAGGCCTGATTTCTGAAGGGCTTGGCTGACCTAGCATATCTCTCTTAAGATTTTGCAAACTTTGGCTGTGAACTAGGGCCCCACAAAAAAATTTCAAGTTGGGCCCCAGTTTCAAACTGGGCTCCACTGGCTGGCCCTGAGTCTCATAATTACTAAACCCGCATTGCCCTGCCCTTGCATGAAGTCTTGGGTTTGCAATTTAGGGAGAGGAGAGACTGCCCGCTGGGGGGTGGGCAGGCTGGGGAGGCCCCCTAGATTTAGAGACCCTAGGCTTCAGCCTACTTAGCCTATACATAAATCTGTCATTGATGCCACCCTTCTTAATTACAAATATAAGGTAAAGGTAAAGGGACCCCTGACCATTAGGTCCAGTCGCGGATGACTCTGGGGTTGTGGCGCTCATCTCGCTTTACTGGCCGAGGGAGCCGGCGTACAGCTTACGGGTCATGTGGCCAGCATGACTAAGCCGCTTCTGCCGAAACGGAAACGCCGTTTACCTTCCCGCTGGAGCAGTACCTATTTATCTACTTGCACTGGCGTGCTTTTGAACTGCTAGGTTTGTAGGGACAGGATACCCAAATCCTGTCTGTAAAATCACCCCAGGCCTCAAAACTATCCAAAATTCCTTTTGTCTTCTAAAAATCCAAAACAGCTTTTCTCTGCTTGTCTCTGCTTTTTTCACAAGATGCTGTGCATAGGCAAAATGTTACTTTTAAAGGCTAATGAATAGGCTCTGTTCAAAGCAGGCCTGAGAAACGAATCTTATCTCATTCTAGTTGCAACTTCTTGGACATGCTTGGACACGCTGAACCACTCTCATTCCCCTTTTCCTGGGAAGGGTGCCAAGAGTCCACAATAGTCCCAAGACAGCTTTCTGTTCATGCTCAGATGAACTCATGGGCAGGACTCTGGAAGGAGGAGAAAAGGGGGAGGGAACTGGAAAGGGGTATATATGTTTGTGCACATGACTTGAAGGAAGGTGAGGACAGGTGACCTCACCTAGGCCGAAGTCACCCCCCACCAAAGCAGGCTCAAAGCTTCTCAGAGCTTTTCAAAATCATTTTTCTCAGCAGCTAAAAGGCATTAGCTAAGCATCAGAAACATTCCGCTTGCTGTAACTAAAAAGATTGCAACAAAGGTAGGAAACACAGTCCATTGTTTCTCAGGCCTTTCTGATGCCTTCTGGCCTTGCTAAAGAACCACATTGCAACTTACTTTCTGTCCGGGAACCATGCCAGAACAAGAGATTGAAACGTATCTGAACACTCTGAAACCCCTTTCCTGGGAAGAGTCCACAATAGTCCCAAGACAGCTTTCTGTTCATGCTCAGAGGACTCCTGAGGGAGGAGAAAGGAGGAAGGAACTGGAAAGGGGTATATATGCTTGTGCACATGACTGTGAATTTCGTGCATGCTTTTTGTGACTTATCACACTTGCTCCTTCTACCAGTTCATGGATGGTAGAAATAAAAGCCTTTTCTCCGAAACTATTCCTTGAGTGTCTGTTGACTCCCACTTCCCTTTCCCAGGCGCAATATTTTTCCCACCCGAGGGCAAAGCCTCATAAGGCTACAGACTGTGAACTCTGTGCTTGTTTTGTGACTTATCACACTTGCTCCTCTGCCCACCCGGGTTGGCAGAATAAAAACTCTTTCTCTGGATTTAACCCCTTGGTGTTGTTTGGCTCCTTTTTGTCCCTGCTCGGGTGCAACATTTTCCTACCCATGGTTGAAAAGGCCTAGAAAGGCTACAGGTTGGCAGGAGCTGGGACCGAGCAACGGGAGCTCACTCCGTCGTGGGGATTCAAACCGCCAACCTTCTGATTGGCAAGTCCTAGGCTCTGTGGCTTAACCCACAGCACCACCTGCATCCCATAATTTCAAATATAAATGCAGCCTAAAAGGATACATGTGTACTCGCATCCAGGTATATATTCCCCCACATATATACCCCCACCCATGTACACGTATCCCAAACACGCAACTCCATATATACATCCACCTGCACCCGCCCCCCCCTCAGGTGAGGAGCCTCTGAGGCGACACACCTGCCGCCCCTCCCCCCCCACTCCCGCAGCAACCGTCCTTCCCGCGCTTTGTGGCGTCACGCGGAGGGGGCGTGGCCCTGCGGCTGCGGCGGGGCGTGCGTAGCGGCTGCTCGGCCGCCATTTTGTCTCGGTGAGGCGTTTCGCGCGCGCGGGGAGGAGGAGGAGGGGGAAGGCGGGAGGGGCGGCCTGCTTCTCTCTCCTGCTCCCGGCGGCGGCGGCGGCGGCGGCGGAGGGTCCCGTTTCAGCGTCCCTGGAGAGGCGGGCGAGGCGATGTCGGCCTTCTCGGAGTCGGCGCTGGAGCGGAAGCTGCTGGAGCTGAGCAACTCCCAGCAGAGCGTCCAGACCCTGAGCCTGTGGCTCATCCACCACAGGAAGCACTCGCCCCTCATCGTCGCCGTGTGGGAGCGGGAGCTGCGCAAAGGTGAGGCCGCGGGGCGGAGAGGAGGGCGGGGGGGGGGAGGTCGCGCAGGTAGGCCGCGAGCCGGATGTGAGGGGAAAAGGTCGCGCAGGTACCTCGGCGGCAGCGGCGGTTCCCTCTCTTCCGCCTCCCTCGCGCCGGGCCTCGGAGGCCGGCCGGAAGGAGGGAACAGGGACCGGCCGCCTCCAAGGCTGCCCGCCGCCGGTCTCCGTTGCGGCCCGGGAGGAAGACGCTTGTGGGGCGGCGGAGGGACCGGTGCCGGCGCCCCCTAACCATTTCGGTGAGGTGGGGGATAGGAAAGGGGGCGCGGCGAGGAAGGGCCGCAGAAGGCCCGTTTCCCGTGTTAGGAAGTACCGGTACTTTGGAACGCCCTGCCACTTGAGATCAAGCAGGCGCTCTTTCCGGCATTCCCGTTTCGACGAGCCTACCCCTCCAAGAGGGCTAGAAATGCGGGGTCATTTTACTCTGTTTTGGCATTGTGACTTTTGCGTGTTTTAAAGTCTTTCTTGGTTTGCCTTAACCTTTCTGTAAACCACTTGAGGGTTGGTTTGTTTTTGGCCTTAACAGTCAAGAGGGATATAGATTTTTGTTACGTGTTAAGGTACTATGCGCCACAATCCTAAATTAAGGCTCACACCAGCCTTTCTCGACTTTGGGTTGCTATATGCTGTTGGACTACAACGCATCACCCCTGACCTCTGGTCTTGGTAGCCTGGAATGATGGGTGCTGTAGTCCAGCAACACCTGGCCAGCCGAGGTTGAGAAAGGCTGGTTACACTCACTGGCGGAGGAATGGGAGTGTGGAGGGAGCGGACCGCCCCGGGCACCACTATTCCAGTAGGGTGCCATCGCAGTGGGGCCCCCGGACACGCGCCGCCCACCCCCACCCACATGGGGGGGGCGCCAGCCACGCCCCCGTCTGCTTTCTGCTCCCTGTAGTGGAGCATGCAGCTTCCCAAAAGTGGGTCTCCAGCTGTTTTGGGACTACTGTCATCCCTAGCCACTGGGTCTGGTAGCTAGGGATGATGGGAATTTTAGTCCAAAAACAGCTTGAAACGGTTTTGGAAACCCTGCACCAAGGTTCTTTGTATGTCTGTGAAGTCTCAGCCATTGCTGATTTCAGTATGTTACTCCCAGATAAGCATGTTTACCCTCCAGGGACAGACTGGGAGGTTCCACCCAAAATTTAAGAGGGTGTGGAGCCCTTGTAAGGAGGGTTTCCATAACAGCTGTTGATAGGAATATGAAAATGACATTGTGGGTCAAGGTGATTGTCTTTTATCCGGGGGGGGGGGGGAATTAAAAAAAAGTTGTTGCTGATCTTGCAACATTACCATTTTCTGATATATAATTATAATGTTTTTGTTGTGGGGAAGGGGATTGGGAAGAATGGAGCAATATTCAGTTCAATCTCTATGCAGTAGGTAGCAATACAAAAATGCTATTACTTTCTAAACATAATTTGAATCACTTGATCTAAATGGTGGTACATAAATATTACAAAGGTACAAAATTTGACTGACCCTTGTAACCTAGACAGTTTAAGGCAGATGTACTTTACATAGGATTATTGTACTTGGCATTGCACTTCTGTGGGAATTCAGGCAATGTTCATGCTCTCATCTGTGGCTCGGAATTTAGGGAAGACAACTGGGCTTATTTTGGGCACAGTGAAACGGGGATGCTTTGAACACCTTGGCCACACCTGCTTGCCAAAATGGTCAGCTGCAACATTATCCCTTGGAAGTTGCTAGAGAAGCTTGCACTTAAATACAGTAATAGACAACTTGAAGTGTTTGGGACTCTTTGGTTGCCTGAACAGCTAGTCCCAACCTTGTTCTTGCTTGGAGATATAGGTGGGAATTTCTCTTGTCATTGCACTCTGAACTGCTATGGGGTTATCCCAACTTCAAGCTATAGAGGAAAGTTTGTTTTCTCTTACCAATTTTGCCAGTGAAACCAGTGGTGAGTGGAAATGTGGATGCCTGATCAGGGTGAGGTGAGATTAGATGTGAACTAGGAATTTCTTGTAGATGAATTGGATTTTATGCTAGCCAACCAGTCGTGAAACTTCCAAGTATCAACCAACAATGTAGTGTACTTGAGGTAATGTTTTTATTAAGAAGGTTGAGACTGGGAACACGCAGCAAATGTTCTAGTGTGGTGGTGATACAATTAAAACCTAAAAAGGGGCCAGATCCCAATATTTTAAAAATACATTGTCACTGTAAAAGTGGACTGCTGAACCTTGGTTCACCTCAACAACTGCTTTATACATTTTCACAAAAGAAATAGATGTAATACTGGCTTCAGACCTTGTTTTAATGCAGGGGTCAGCAAACTTTTTCAGCAGGGGGCTGTTCCACTGTCCCTCAAACCTTGGGGGGGGCGGACTATATGGGGGGGAATGAACAAATTCCTATATCCCATAAATAACCCAGAGATGCATTTTAAATAAAAGGACACATTCTACTCATGTAAAAACACGCTGATTCTGGATTTAGAAGGTGATTGGGCTGGATCTGGCCCCCGGGCCTTAGTTTGCCTACCCATGTTTTAATGGATGTGAAAAGCTCATGAAATAACTTATCCCTCTGGGGTTTTTAGTTCTTATATTTTCTACCATTTGGGGTTTAGTTCAACTGTTGTACGCTTTTGTGCATCACTTCCATCTTCCTTTAGCAATTATATGCCCTACCATATTGTGGCAAAACTATGTGGCTATCATTTTAAAATGTTTCTTGTTGGCACAAGTTTTTTTTATGTCAAGTGCAACTTTGGAGTTATCCCCCCTTGCACCTTGGAGTGTGTGTGTTACATTAGGGCCATATTTTATACATTTGCTCCATTTTACTTGATTACTTGGAACAATTATATTTATTACTGTTGTGTGTTGCCGAGAGCATTTTTGGAAAGGCACCTAATTTTAATCATTTTTAGTATTTCATATAAATATGTTTCAAAAGCTGTATTCCAGGGTTTTATTTCAGTATTTGAAACTAAGAATTCCTAAATAAAAAAGTACTGTAGCTTGGTTTTAGCATTATAATGACTATGGGTTTTATCCAACCTATGTGCAAGTATGGGTATGTGCAAGTAACTTAGGTGGAATTAAACCCAATATTATTAGAATTTTAAAAAACTATAGTATTAAATGTAGCCTTGAATCTGAATTGCCTATGTATTTCTGATGTGGGTTTCTCAATTTGGGTTGTGGTAATTCATGATTATCAACAGGACCGAACTGATCCAAGTGTGTGCTTATTTTCTTAATGCTTTTATTTCGGAAGGCAGAATATACCATCATAATGACCAGCCATCTGGCAAGTTTTCTCTTGCCAGAGTATTTATAATTATTTGCTTTTTAGATTCACCTTACCTTGGCTTTGTGCACTCTCCAGTTCTATTTCCAATCCTCCACCTGTGCAGCCATGAGAAGTTTGGGGATTTATACTTCAGATTTCAGTTATCCACAACTTAGTGTGCTTAATTTTAACAATGTTTTGTTTGCATGTGGCAGCTTCATAAATGATGGCCTAAAGCTCCTTGCTTTCAAACAAGCCATCATTGATATTAAAAACAGTTTGCTGGGTTCAGATGACACAAAAGCTTTCAATCTAATTTTGGTCATCCTGCAGGAGGCCTGGGAAAAGTTAGGTTCAGTAATGAACCACAAAAAAACCATTCATTAATTGTCTGGAGCAAGACAAACAACAAGCCTATGTTTGGACGCAACACCAAAGTAAAAGTGCGGCTTGGTGCAGCAGAACAATAGTCTTAGCCTTTGTTCCATGAAACTGCATATTTGGTTCAGTGTTAGAAACAGAGATATGAAAGCTAGGAGCTAAATGGCACCTTCAACCTAGGTTGTGGGCACAACAACAATGTATAGGCACAGTTTTTTATAACAAGACTAGAAAGTTGAAAATGTATGAACTGCAGCTAAAATATTATGTTCATTTTTCACATGGTCTAGTCCTTCCCCTGCCCACCCCCCTAATATTTTAAAGAGGGTCTGTTCTCCAGTCTGTTCTCCAGAGAGTAGCTGAAAGTGGGGAGGCAGAAAAAGGTCCTCCTTTCCTTCCACTTTTTAGTTTTAATCTGAAATTTTAGGTTCAGTACTGCACCCAGAGCTCAGAAACTGCTCATGCTAATGAAATTCCCTCTCACAAAATGTGCCGAGAACAATGGGAGTTTCGAGCACTGGTTTGGTCATCTGTACCAAGCCATGATTTTGTTGAGTGCTTCGTGTGAACCAAGTCTGCTTAGTTTTCTCTACCAATTGTAATGTCCAGCTTCATCTCATAAAAAATCCCAAACTTCCTTGTGTAAAGCTAGTTGATAACTGAGTGTTACCCTTTAGTGAGTGCATGCAGATTTGTACTTAGTGGATTTCAAAAACAAATATTTGAAAAGCCCTCAGACTAAGGGCCAGAAGCCGAGAAAATGTTTTTGCCTGGTGCCAAAAGCCGGAGAAAGAGGATGCCAGGAGACCATTCTGCAGGCAGGTAGCCAACACTGAAAAGGCCCATTCCCATGCTGCTACTCTGTGGACCTCCTGTGGAATGGGCATACAGAAAAGGGAAGGGCCTGAGATGACGATTGCAGGGTCTGGGTCTGTTCATATAAGGAGAGGAGGTCCTTGAAAAATAAAAGTTATCAACGTTTCAGTAGCTGTTCATACAAATTGCAGTACTTTGGCTCTGAATTAATATTTCATTCTTAAAAATGAATTCACCTGGTGTATTTCTTAATTTTTATTTAATAAGATGGAGTCTATGTAGTGTAACACTTAGCTGAGGAAATCATCATTTGATCAATAGCCAGATTGTTTTGTTTTAATTTTTTAAAGGTATGGCTGGGGAAAGGAGAGATACTTTGGGGAATTAGGTTTCTGTTTCTGCATCTAATGTTAAAGTTGAACAGGACACAGCAAAACAATAGATAAAGGATAAAGACAGTGATGACTTGGATGGATCTGGACACAGACATACTTCAGGTAGTTTCATTGAAAGGAAAAGAACTTGTTCATCATGAATTTAGTTTCTTTGAATTTATAACATTCCTACCACTCTAGCAGTTATGTTAATCTTGGGCAATAATCTTACACAGGTGTAAGTTCCTGCATGTGAAAGAAATAACAGTTCTGATCACTGTTTCCATTCCACCCCCTCTGACTGTCACTGTGGGAAATGCGAGTGTTTTAAGATAGTGCCTTATGATAAAAGAACCATAATATATATGTGCTGCTGTTAGCTCAACAGCCAGTTAATATTCTTCTGTAATGACTAACACAATGGCTTAAACAGTCAGAACAAACCTGTTGTATGATATGTTGCTAGGGCTGTGAAACTGTTAATGCCTCCTTGAGTGATTGTTAGCTAATTAATTTTGCACTGAAGGAAGTATCAGTTCCTCAGTCATCAATTTTGCAGAATTTTTCAATATACAGCTCATTATATGTTGATACAATGTGGCCTTTGAATAGTTTTCTTGTATTTTTTCAGAGTCTTAAGTGCATAGTTAACACAGAGTTAAGTGATCAAGTGTATGTCCCCATCCCAGAGGAATTATGGCTAACATTCAGTTGGTGCAGACAGAATGGTAGCCATAGTTAGTGCTGATGAGGGAAAGAAAGTTCAAGTAGGAGGATCACAGAAGCCTGAGGGGTTTTCCAGATCTGAACATGCATCTGCACTGAGCCTTGGAGGGACAGGGAAGTAAATAAAGGAGCTTGGCTTCTCTGGGAAAAAATGTATGGCCTAGGTAATTAGAATCATAATTAGGCTGGAATGTAAGTTCACCACTAATTAGTTGATTCTATCTTTTCAGCAGAATTTGGTACAAAATTCAGATTTTTTAACAACCATCATGCAGGGTAGAAACTTTTATCTAATAGTTATGATTTTACAGTTACTAACTTCTGCATTTGGATTCTTAAGCGTTGTCAAAAGCTTTTAGAGTTAGGAATCCAACGCTTGCTGATCTCAATACAGAATTTATATTTTTTTGACATCTGCCAAATCAAACTCAGTGCCAAAGGTCACCTCAATTCCGACATCCCTAATACAAAATGGGTGTATTCTTGTCGCTTTTCTTTTTAATTCATTTTTTTTTCAGATCTTCCAGAGCACATTCAAAAAAAAAAATCACATCCCCCCCCCCCCCAAATCCAGTTGCACTTTTACTGTACAGTCATACCTTGGTTATCAAACAGAATGCATTCCGGGAGTCCGTTTGACCATTTGACTCCCGGAACCGTTCAAAAACCAAGTTGCAGCTTCTGATTGGCTGCAGGATATTCCTGCAGCCAATCAGAAGCCGCGGAAGCTGTGCCGGGTTTCTAAAAATAGTTCGAAAACTGGAACACTCACTTCTGGGTTTCAGTTGTTCAGGATCTGGTTTGTTCGGGAGCCAAGGTGTTTGAGATCCAAGATACGACGGTATGTGGATGATGCAGCCTTATTATCACTGATGAGGATAGGTCTGAAACGTCTTTTACTGTCCCTGGTTTTCTATTGTGAAACCAATAAACCTTCAATAAATTATGAGAAGACAAAAATTCTGGTCTCTAATTCCCGGAAATTACAGAAATGGAAAATAAGAGGATAAGAAATCCAGCAAGTCAAGATGCACAGATACTGTGGGATTTCCCCCCAGAGCAACTCAGGTTGATCCAACCATCGCACAAGTGCTATAAAACAGGCAAAGTGTACCTCCTCAGCAGTAGCTCACTTTTATTTTCAGAAAGATAACCAATTTATACCAGCTACTATTCAGATTTTTCAAACTAAAGTGTTGTCCCAGCTACATTTTGAGATCCCAATATAGATACAAGCATATAATAGTCATTTAGATAAGATACACTCAAGTTTCTTGAGACATATCCTGGGGCTCCCAAGTTCAATCAAGTATGAGACAATGCGTGCAGAACTGTATACAGACAATGGAATATTGGGTAAGGGCTAGCACTATAAAATACTATTTGCGTTGCCATTTTCATTGCCAGCCTTTGAGTCTGCTTTCTGACTTACTAAAGGACTCTTATAAATCCATATGGTTCGAACTCGTACATGGCAAAATTAGATCTATTGGTATTGACTTGGAACTGCTGTATAATTCAAATGAGCAATATATTTATCACAGTATTCAAACCAGATTAAGGGACATTGAAAAACAGAACATCGAGTCAGCTGTAAATAAAATTTGCTTCCCCTAGTTATATGGATTAAATGCAACAAGATCACTTATATTTCAGAATAAATAATTCCAGTCCAGCCTTTACATTAGCCCAACTGAACGTTTTCTCCTCAGCTTTTTCAAGGGCAGACATTTAAACATTTTCAGAAATAATAGACATTGCAGATGTTCTTTGACTGTAGAACATATTCTATTCTGCTGTCCATTGTACAACTAGCTACACAGATGTGTGCTATCCCCTTTTTGAGGAAGTGTAACATCACGGCACAATGAAAATATCAGATTCAATCTATCTGACGTTAACCCGGAAGTAACTGCAAGGGTCCTAAGTTTTTGTCAACTATTTAGCAGGAAGAAATCCCAATGAATTCCTTGTTGTTATATATTTTAAATGTATATATTTTTAATTTTTCTATATGGATGTTTTTATGATGGGATATATTTGTAATGCCTAATAAAGGTTTGGCAAAGTAAGTAAAGTAGAGCTGTCAAAGCAAGCAGAATTTTGCTATCTAAAATAAATGAATTTGCATATAGTTGCTGATCTTATTCTGCTTCTGCTAGTCATGGGCAGGGTGCTGGAAATATGTTTATTACTGTGGTTGCACTCATCCCCCCGCCCCAGTTATATTCAGTGTGACGTTTGCATTGGTATTCTTCAGGGCAGCCTTGTAAATAAGCTTCACAAAGGTTATTTGCTTGCAAACATGTTACTATCCAGTGTGGTCGGCTACTCTATGCTGGGTATGGAAGAGGATGCTTCTTTTCCTTGGCACCTATTGGTTTCTGTGTGGAGCAAAAAAGAGTGCAGAACATCCCATCTCCTCCTCCTACAAGGGTTGGAAAATAGAAACTTTTATGTAAACAAGCTTGGACACCCAATATACAATCCACACCTCTCTTAAGGTATTGAATATGCACTCTTAAAGAGTGTTTCTCTGGAGGGTGTAAAGTACAGCCGGTGTGGGTAGTAGCCTGTGGACATGGTCTGGCCTTCTGAGAGTCCCAAGGACTTGGTTGAGGAGTCTGGGGGGCACCACCCTCTTGTTTAAGAGAACAATAAGAGAGAGAATGAAAAGTCTGAATACACTGAATTATAACTATCAGATATGCCTTTCTCTGAGAGACTTTTGTAATCTCTGTTCTCTTTTCAACATCTGGTGAAAAATTTTATATTTTCCCCAGATTCTTGTATGTCTCTTATGCCGCAAATTTTAACTGCTAGCTGTGATTTATTTTTATTGTTTAGGTGAGGGGTTGTATTGATAGGGATCTGGGGAATGAAGTGAAGGAACCATTGAAAGCCTGCTTCACAGTTTGCTTTATATTTTGCAGATAAATACACTCACATTTGCACTAACTGGCATACTGTCGTTTTAACAGAGTTGGATGTAGCCAAGACACCATCTAATCATGGTGGAATGTAAAGGCAAAGCATAGGAGACTTGCAAAGGAGTTTGTGTCCCCTCACTTCCCCCTTTCACCTCTGATATCGGGGATGGAAAGAAGTAGTGCAGGGAAACTCACAAAGGGCAAGGGAATTTGACAGGTGAGTTGCCCCTCCCACCTGTCAAAGTTGACCAGTGGGAGTCAAAAATATTCCCCACCGTAATTTAAAGCTTAGACCTAGTGATCAGGGTTAATTATAGTCCAGTCTCTAACCTTTCCCCTTTTGAGTAAATTACTGGAGAATGAGGTAGCTTTTTCAGGTTTTTTCTAAAGAGGATATTGATTATCTGGATTCCAACCTGGTTTCAGGATGGATGCATATGTTAGGGAATGAATTGGATGAGTCCAAGCCAGTTGTATTTTCTAGAACTCTTGGTAGCTTTCAGTATCACCAGCCATGGTATAAATCTGAGTTTAGGAGGCACAATCATCTATATCAGGCAGGCATGAGGAGCTTCTTGGCCACGGGTCAAACATGGGCCACCAAGGCTCCTCATGACTAGAGATGGGAAGACCTGGAAAAAACCGGAAAAATTGGGGGGAAACCAGGTTCTCCCCCCCTCCAGCCTTTTTTCATGGGGGGAGGGCGGGGGAAAACCTGCCCCCCCAATTTTCCCGCTTTTTCTCCAGGCCTTCCCATCTCTACTCATGCCGTCAGATGTGGGGCAGGTAACAGTGGGGAGAGGCACACTCCCAATGGCTGAGCACTGCCCTTTGCAAGTGTCCTCACGCTTCCCCTTTAAACTTCTGGCACCAGGAGTTTAAAGAAGTGTGAGATGCCTTGCAAAGTATAAAGCTGACAACTCCCCTTGCATGACAGCCAGCTGCTTTGGGACCCCACACAAGTGATGTTGACAGGGCAGGAAAACCCAGCAACCAATCATGTGAAGTCATAATGGCATGTGATTGTGACTGTGAGTTCTGGAAGACATGCTCCCTGCATTGCAGGCATTTTTCCACCTGGCCTGAGAGGGCAGTGGCTGGGCTGACTCCAGCTACAAAAGCTGAGGTTTCTGAACAGACTCTTGGGTTGAGGTATTGTTGTAGGGGGCAGTGGTTATTGTTTTTATTATTTATTTTTTAAGATCTTTATTTTAGTTCTTAGTATTTACAAGGAAATTGTTCTGTTTGGTTGTGTACTTTCTGATGTTTTATTTATTGTTTATGACTACTTTTGTTATGTTTGTAATCGTATTTTTTCACATTGTAAAGCACTGTGAACATGGAAGGGCAACATACAAATAAAATTATGTAGGTATGTATGGAGCCAAAGGGTTCCTCACCCCTGATCTATAATAAACTGCTGGGGGAGGTCATCTGATGGTTTGGCTGTGCTGTCAACTTCAAGCCATTTACATGTACCTAAACTTCTCTTTCCCGTGTAGAAATCTCTAGGAGCTTGTGGAACTTTTGAACAGGCCTATGAAAGTTGTTTGTACTGGGTGAGGGTGAACAAGATGGAACATATTTCAGATAAAATGGAGTCAGTGGGGGCTGGAAAGCCAGCCAGACTGAGTGGAGGTGTACAACTGCTCTTGATTGGCGTTGCACTACTAGACTACTGTAATATGCTGTATTTGGGGCTGATTTTAATGGTGTTTCTGAAACTTTAATTGCTGCAAAATGTGGTAGCCTGGATTATGTTGACAGTTGGAATACTGGTTGTTCGTGCATTTTGAAGCTCAGCACAAAGTGCAGAGAAAAATATGGCCTCACACTATTTCTCACACAGAAACTGAGGTTTCTGATACACCTTACAATTCGAATCACAAACACACTATGTTCACTTTTACCCCTTCCGTGAACATGGTGTATGTTGGCTGGGACATGGGGCATGTGTAATCGTTCTGGTAGTAGCATTTAGGCTGCAGAACTACCTCCGATGAGAGAGCTGTTTGTTCTCATTGGGTGCTGTAAAAATAAAACACACAGATGATAGATGGATAAATATCTCAAATAAATACAATTGTATTGGTCAGAATCTATGGGTAAGTCAAGGAAGACAACACAGTGTGTGCCCAAGGGTATTATGTTGGATTAGGATCCTTATTTGGGTACCTGTTTTTAAATCTTTGCTTACTCATAAAGTTCAGAGGGTAGCTGTGCAGAAGTTCCTGTTTCATATGGAAGCAGGGTTATAATTACGAATCAATGATGTGAAGTTTCTGGAAATTAATGAACTGAAATATTTTCCTATGCAAATTAGGATAAAACATAGTACAAAATTTTCAGTTTGCTTTAGAAAACTTTCTCATACCTTTACAGGGTGATCTAATTTACCATGCTTATTTCCCCTGTATTTAATAAATTAAGCTTAAAGCAGTTGAAACTGCCAAACTCGTCTAATGCTATATTTGCAATTGGCATCCATTCATTGTTAATGAACTTACAAACCTATAAGAAAAATAAAGCACTAGGGGGGAAATCCACCCCACATCACTGATACTAACATTGGGAAAATCCTTATTGTCATTTGCTTCAGTATTGTTATAACATCCCTCTCCCCCGCCCTTTCTTTTCTTTTTTTCAGCAAAACCAAACAGGAAGCTTACATTCTTGTATCTGGCCAATGATGTAATTCAGAACAGCAAAAGAAAAGGACCTGAATTTACAAAAGACTTCGCACCAGTCATAGTTGAGGCCTTCAAACATGTTTCCAGGTACAATTGTTCTCTTCCCCAACCCCATGGAAATTATTTTTCTTGGAATATTTGGGAATATTTATCACAGCAACTCAATACCGTACACTACCCTTTTATTAGATTTTTTGAGGGGATGAAACTACTGAAAACTGTTTGCTGATTTTTAGCATACCTCAAAAGTGGCATGAATAACAGATCTACTTTGCTGCGATAATAACCTGTAAAAGTTAATTGACTTTAGATTTGAGTATTACTGTTTATTTAGCTCCAGTTGTCCACTTCAATATGTGTTTTATTCATTCATTATGTTTCTAATCAAGGCAATGAAAGATAGCATTTCTAAAAGTGGATTTTTTTCCATACAAAAAAGCAGTAGTAGAAAAATGGTTTGCAAAGCCTTCTAACAATATCATACATAGTATGTTAACATACATAGTAACATACATAGTAAGTTAATTAGAATATTGAAATGAATTTTGATGACAAGGCTCACAAATTAGTCTCTGTTAGTGTCACCATTGGCTTATAGGAATGAGATGTCATGGTGAGTCTTTTGTGTTGAGCAGCAGTAACAAATAATCTTTGTTGGATTGACAGGTTATAGGCTTATAATTCACCTTGTAGGAAAGAGGAATGTTTTAGCTGTTACTTCTTCTTTGGCAGTCACTCGTAGCTGAGTAAGATTGTCTTACAACTGTTTCCAAACAAATCAAAAGAATACATTAATATGGGGATTTCAGTTTAAACTTCGTTTACACAGATCTAGTATCATGGCCACAAATATTTAGATTGGTAACAAGTAATCAAGGAACTGTTCAGTTCTGTGTATCAGGAAGGTATGATGCTTTCAATTTCTTGTGAAATGTTGCTGAGTAGGAAAGTTTTTTGGAGATCCTTTTTTTCTCTCTCTACACCTTTATGAGAATACCCCCTCCCCCCCGAAAGCCACAGAGTGGTTGGTCTTACCATGCTTTACAGGTTTTAGTGAGCTATTTGAAGCTATTCGAATTCTGTTTACCTAGCTGAACATTCAGCTGTTTAACTACCCCAACGTTCTATTGGGATGTGGTGACTTGAAATTTCATACATGGTTTGGTTTGAATTCTGGTATCTGTTAACGCTGCCTTACCTTGCCATGTATTAGTGCTGTATTTGCTTTTTCTGCCTACCACAGCGAGACTGATGAGAGTTGTAAGAAGCACCTGGGTCGTGTTCTGTCGATTTGGGAAGAAAGATCTGTTTATGAAAACGATGTATTGGAACAGCTTAGGCAGGCTTTGTGTAAGTAAATTTCAGCTCATACAACTTTACTTTTTCTGGTTCACATATCTTTGCAGATTTTTTATGTCTCTAATTTTATTCTCTCTAATTTCTAGATGGTGATAAAAACCCAAGAAAACGCCCATATGAACAGATAAATGTGGAAGACAATAATTGCTCAACACAAAGTTCTCCATGTGACCCTCCACAGGTAGAAATAATCTGTGAAAGTGAAAACGTAGCTGGAGTGTTGCTTCCAAGTGTTGGATTTACTATCTCCAAACATTTGATTTGGTTTTTTAAAGCAGGTGTGTGGAATCTCCAGCCCCTGAGCCTAATTATGTCTGGCACAGTTCCCATTTTGACCCATGTAGCAATTTCAAAACAAAACAAAACAACCCCCCCCCCCAATGCTACGAGAAGGACTTTGAAGTTGCCTCCCCTCCAGAGGGAGAAATGCTCAACTTAAAAGGGGCTCCCTGTGACCTCTGATTGGCAGTTACAGTATCCTTATTTCCATGTTGACAGGTGTCAGCCAACTGACATTATGATAGCAGGTGATTGACATTATTATAGCAGGTGATTGACAGGCTGATCCTACCCAGTTGGGTGGTAGATGGGGAGATTTAGAAATGTATCCTGAAAGAGATTGCATGTGGGCACATTTTCCTGCTATGGTGACAGTCTGGGTAGAAGTGGCTAGTAATATCCTCCAATATCATTGCTGGTATTGCTGCTCTATACAACTGCCTTGTATAGAGCTTTGCTGCATAGATGGATATTGTTGCAATATTGCCCATCTAATATGTGTATTGTACAGAAATGAGTCTGGATATGGGGGGCAGGGAGAATGTTTCGTCACACTACCGTGTTATAAATTCATAGGGCAAAATGTTTTTAACCTGTTAGCAAAAAGCATGATAAATAATGTATGAAGCCTTTGCAGTAGTTTAGATAGTATCCATCTTGTGAATAGTACAGTCCTTAAAACATTTGAAAAGATGAATAGTAGTAAGTTGCTTGGAGCTGGAATTCTTAGGAGAAGAAGATTTACTTTCAAATCAATATCTGTTAATCCTGGGTATTGTCAAAATAGGTTCTTCATTGTGATTGCCATGGACAAGTAAATCTAGGGAAAATGGAGAAGCAGGAGTCCACACAGTTGTAGGGAAATGTTTAGTCTATTTTGTATTAAAATTTTATGTTCTCACAGAGGTCATCATTGTTCCCTTTGTTTCCGATGCTCAGGCTGTAAGTGCTGTTGCAACTTGGGGGGACCCTGAGATTTGCAGTAGTGCACAGAAATGTTTCAAGGAAATAGCCTAAGTGGGGGGTGGGCACCAAAACCAACCTAATAAGGACTAAACATATTCAGTAACCACAGAATGCTGTCTATCTGGGAAAGAAAACCTGCTTTTTGGTATAAGAATGACATGGAGCATCCAGGAAAAAGCAGTGGCTGGTTTGATGGAACCCTCAATAGGAGCACTCCACACTGCAATATTTTGATGCAGGTCCCACTGTCTGAAAAAGAAAATCAGTGCTTTAGGTTCTTGTCTCCAGTACTGTTGCATTATATGTTGATACTTGGTTGTTTTTTAAAGTATACTTTCTCCCTCATAGACTGCAGATCTCATAAGAGCATTGCAAGAGTTAGAAAATGCAGCCTCTGGGGATGCAGCAGTTCATCAGAGAATAGCCTCATTACCTGTAGAGGTTCAAGACGTGTCCTTGCTTGACAGAATAACAGGTAAGGGAAGTAGTACCATTGGCAGACATGTAGCTGATGACAGAATGTTAGGGCTTAGCTTGCCAAGATGATTTATAATGTGTTGAATTATGAATATTGTTTTTCTTTCTAGACAAAGAATCAGGAGAGCAGCTTTCCAAGATGGTAGATGACGCATGTATGTTGCTGGCGGATTACAATGGCAGGTTGGCAGCTGAAATAGATGATAGGAAACAGCTAACTCGGATGTTGTCAGACTTTCTGCGATGCCAAAAAGAAGTCCTCTCAGAGAAAGAGCAAACATTGGAAGTGCGTGACTTTGTTGTGGTAGTTCTATTCTCTAGCTTTTCTTAATTAAAATGCTTGACCATGTTTAAACTTCCCTTAAAGTTTAGATCTAGGTATTAGATCTGTTTTCTCTATCTTTTTCTTTCCAGCAGGTGACTAGGAGGGCTTCTGTCACTTGAAATTTTATTCACCATTTAATGATTAAGTATTTACCGATAATCTTATTGTATATACCAGTCCGGGGGGGGGTGGAGCGAATAGGTGCTAAGATTTGACATTTAACATTTTATAAATTTCAAATGACTCCTTGGACATGTTTGATATTGGTATATATATTTAGTTCATAATTTCCCAGTGATTTATTTCCCAGAATACATTACAGTGCAGTCCTAACCATGTTTATTCAAATGCAAGTCCTATTTATTTCCATGGAGGTACAGTCCCAGGTTAGGATTGCAGCCTTAGTTGCATTTGGTTCCCACCAAAAACAATGTGACTTTGTTAGGACTAATTTTTCCCATTGATTTCAGTAGGACCGAAGTTGAATTCACTTAGCCTAGATCCAACCCGTAGTCTCCACTAGCAAGTCTGCACAAGAAAGCTTTTGGTGAATTAAGCTAGATGCATATTTGTGAATCTTAATAGGATACACATATGACTTTAAAAAATGAGTTTTATATGTTGGTGAAACAGGTTAATGAAATGAGGATTATTTATTTTAATTTTCTTTTCTCAGATGTATATAACTATTATTCAGAAGTATATTATTATTATTATTATTTATTAAAATATATTCTAATGAATGTTCCAACAGCCCTAGATGACAGCTCTGTGTTCCTACTATGGTGGTGCTTGTTTTTTGAGGGGTGGTAGTGGAATAGCATTAGGATATTACCTAAATTAAGGTAGTTTGTAATGTTGAGTTATGTGCATACTTGTTTTTTCCCCCTTCGGTTAGGGAAGTAACAATGTTAGTTTTAGCAGAGAGCTATTTATAAGAGTTGCATCTATACTGACAATTTCTGTTTTGGTTTAATAGCTTAAAATTAGATCCGCAGTACATAATGACCCCTTCCTAAAATTAATTGTGCCTTAAACATAACAGCAATAACTTGTTACAAAGTAGAACAAACCCAAACATTGTTCATTAAGGTTCCTCTAACCTTCATGTGGGTAAGTATTGTCTTACAGATATTTTTTTTAATCCAGCTTCTTTAACAACTATCTAGCTTTTGTTTCAGGTGAGGAGCATGGACCATATCTTCTAATGGTGGCATCTTCCATAAGTAATGCATCCTGCTAAAAATAAAATTCAGAATCAAAATCCTGCTTTGTCTCATGTTTTTGAAGATTGACAAAACATACCTGCAGATACCTTTTGATCATACTAGGCATATGTTGCAGACACCATCTAAACAAAATGGAATACCTAAAGCAAGTCACATAGCTGCCAATTTAATATTTACTGTTCATTTTTGCTAGAAATTTGAAGGCTCAATTTTATTGAATTTAAATTACTAATTCCTCAAGCATTCCTGATAGATTGCATCTGTTTAGAATTAAAATATGCATATTGAGCCCAAGAGCCTTTAGCAAGAATGTTTGAGTTCACTTATTACTAGCAACAGAAGAAATTTTATGTGATCTGTTGAGGTGATGTTTACCCCGTGCTGAACTTAACCTCTGTTGACAACCACTATATCACATTAGCAGTAGCTGATCCCTTATAGTCATAAGAGCTATATTTTTATCTAATTCAGTATTCTTTTAATAACAGCAGCTGCTTGCGTTTTGAGTAGCTCACAAACGGCATGAAGGCAATGCTCCCTCCTTGTTGGTTTCTCCCCAGATGTTTAGAGGTGTGTTGCACTGGAACAGGGTGGTTCCATTTAGCTTCCATTTTTAAGAGTCATTGGCCTATCTTCATGAATTTAATCCTTTCTAAAGCCGTCACCACATCTTTTGATAGTGAATTTAACACATGATGTCCCACTATGCTGAAGTTAGCAGGTCTGAGCCTAATCAGTGTTCGAATGTGCACTGCCTTGAGTTATATAATGGAATAAAGGTGGGGAGAGGAGAAAAAAAGGCAGAAGGATCTTTTCCTGGCCAGAAATTCACCACATGTCATGCAATCAATAGTTGCCATTATCTTAATATATGGCCATATGAATTTGCCCTTGTTGCATGTACCGTGTTGGCCCAAATATGTCGCACCTGAATATAAGCTGCATCTTTAAAATTCGGGGGGGGGGGAGAGACAATACCCCAAAACAAGCCACACCCTTAAAATTCCGCAGTCACTCACACCCGTTCCGTTTTACTGTATGTCTGTTTCAGCAACGATACCGTAAAAGCCCATTTTTGTAAGGTCGCAAATTTAATCTGCACTTAAACTTTTCACGGTCAGAATTTGGGGGGAAAAGTGAGGCTTATATTCAGGGCAATACGGTAACAAACTGCCACTTGGTTTTTTCCAACTTTGGCTCTATCGTGGTACATATACCAGGAGTGGAAAGATTGATCTAACTGATTTGCATAGCTGCAATTTGTCGTCAAAATCTAACAATGTTAAGTGTGCATGCATCCATTGAAATAAGTCAGCCTAATCATTTGTGCTCCCATGTGAATAGCAAGCTGAAACCATTCTTTCACAACTTAAACCTGTGAAAAAGGATTGTAGTGCCTGTCAGTCAAGCGTGAAGAGAGGGTTTGCATAATACAGAGTAAAGAAGAAATTCCATCTCTGTGTAGGCCCCTTTGTGGAGTCACTTTAGTGGAGGTTGGGCCACCCATGTCAGAGTGATGGCCCAATTTTGCAGCTAACACAGCAGTTGTGATAGAATTTAACTTCATTGTGATTAAAAAATAGAAATAAAACTTTCACATCTAGTTGCTCTCTCAGTGTGAGCAGAATAACTTAGGAGGTTTTGACAGTAAGCTATTGTTTGCAAGTGTGGCATGACATAGGAAAATATAAATTCATGTGAATGGCTGTTAGCTATTAACATTGGTACATTTAGGGGCAACATTGGGTGGAAATGAAAGCTGCCTGGTGAACTCAGTGGTAGGCCATGGGAGAAGCCCATCTGTACCCGGATATCTCCACGTTGGAGGCAGTTTTCAAGGGCCAAGTGGGAACTTTGAAAAACGGCTATTAGTAGGCATATGCACATAATTAAGTAAATAAGTAAGTAAATATTTATACCACACCCTCCCCGGCCAAGACCGGGCTCAGGGCGGCTAACATCAAATATCAAAACAAAAAAAATTTTTTTTCCTTCCAGTAGCACCTTAAAGACCAACTAAGTTAGTTCTTGGTATCTGTGTATCTGAAGAAGTGTGCATGCACACGAAAGCTCATACCAAGAACTAACTTAGTTGGTCTTTAAGGTGCTACTGGAAGGAAATTTTTTTTGTTTTGTTTTGACTATGGCAGACCAACACGGCTACCTATCTGTAACATCAAATATCAAATACATTAAAACATATGATTAAAATACAGCTTAAAAATTAGAATCAGGATAAAATTAAATGACTGCCCATAGGGGTCAGCTATTCATGTTTGTCCCACATGAGCCAATAAAAGGGCTAAAGAGGTAACTTACAGGGTCCCATAGAGGGGGGTCAAACGGCCCAGACTGAAGGCCAGGCGGAACAGCTCCGTCTTACAGGCCCTGTGGAAGGATGTCAAGTCCCGCAGGGCCCTGGTCTCCTGTGATAGAGCCATAAATATACATTAATCAGGTGGTGGGAAGAAAAAACAGAATCTTGTGCTGATAAATCAAACTTCTGTGCAGGATAGATTATGTAACTTCTTAAAAAATTAGTTTTACATGCTTCCTTCCCCACTTTCCTCTACTTTGGATTCTTGTGGCTCATGTCTTGTCATAGATTATAGGAAATGGAAAAATTGCAGTGAGTAGCATGCTAGGGACAGAGGATGTAGAATTCCTTACAACCCTTCCCAGGATTTCTGTATCATGTGCATGTTCATGATGCATGGTACAAATCTGTTTCTTCTGGCCACACATCTGATTTTTGCCACCTCCAAGAAAGGCAACCTATTTTTATTCATAGAATAGAATCATAGAATCATAGAGTTGGAAGAGACCACAAGGGCCATCGAGTCCAACCCCCTGCCAAGCAGGAAACACCATCAGAGCACTCCTGACATATGGTTGTCAAGCCTCTGCTTAAAGACCTCCAAAGGAGGAGACTCCACCACACTCCTTGGCAGCAAATTCCACTGTCGAACAGCTCTTACTGTCAGGAAGTTCTTCCTAATGTTAGGTGGAATCTTCTTTCTTGTAGTTTGGATCCATTGCTCCGTGTCCGCTTCTCTGGAGCAGCAGAAAACAACCTTTCTCCCTCCTCTATGTGACATCCTTTAATATATTTGAACATGGCTATCATATCACCCCTTAACCTCCTCTTCTCCAGGCTAAACATGCCCAGCTCCCTTAGCCGTTCCTCATAAGGCATCGTTTCCAGGCCTTTGACCATTTTGGTTGCCCTCCTCTGGACACGTTCCAGTTTGTCAGTGTCCTTCTTGAACTGTGGTGCCCAGAACTGGACACAGTACTCCAGGTGAGGTCTGACCAGAGCAGAATACAGTGGCACTATTACTTCCCTTGATCTAGATGCTATACTATTGATGCAGCCCAGAATTGCATTGGCTTTTTTAGCTGCCGCGTCACACTGTTGGCTCATGTCAAGTTTGTGGTCAACCAAGACTCCTAGATCCTTTTCACATGTAGTGCTCTCAAGCCAGGTGTCACCCATCTTGTATTTGTGCCTCTCATTTTTTTTGCCCAAGTGCAATACTTTACATTTCTCCCTGTTAAAATTCATCTTGTTTGTTTTGGCCCAGTTCTCTAATCTGTCAAGGTGGTTTTGAAGTGTGATCCTGTCCTCTGGGGTGTTAGCCACCCCTTCCAGTTTGGTGTCATCTGCAAGTTTGATCAGGATGCCCTTGAGTCCATCATCCAAGTCGTTGATAAAGATGTTGAATAAGACCGGGCCCAAGACAGAACCCTGTGGCACCCCACTAGTCACTCTTCTCCAGGATGAAGAGGAACCGTTGATGAGCACCCTTTGGGTTCTGTCAGTCAGCCAGTTACAAATCCACTGAGTGGTAGCATAGTCAAGACCGCATTTTACCAGCTTCTTTACAAGAATATCATGGGGCACCTTGTCAAATGCCTTGCTGAAATCAAGGTAGGCTACATCCACTGCGTTCCCTTCATCTACCAGGCTTGTAACTCTGTCAAAAAACAAGATCAGGTTAGTCTGACATGACTTATTTTTCAGAAATCCATGCTGACTATTGGTGATCACAGCATTCCTTTCTAGGTGCTCACAGACTGTTTGCTTAATGATCTTCTCCAGAATCTTCCCTGGTATTGATGTCAGACTGACTGGACGGTAATTATTTGGGTCCTCTCTTTTCCCCTTTTTGAAAATAGGGACAACATTTGCCCTCCTCCAGTCTGCCGGGACTTCGCCTGTTCTCCAGGAATTCTCAAAGATGACTGCCAGTGGTTCTGAAATCACATCTGCCAGTTCTTTTAATACTCTTGGATGCAGTTCATCTGGCCCTGGAGACTTGAATACATCTAGACTAGCCAAGTATTCTTGTACTATCTCCTTAGTTATTCTGGGCTGTGTTTCCTCTGCTGAATCATTTGCTCCAAATTCTTCAGGTCGGGCATTGTTTTCTTTATCGGAGAAGACTGAGGCAAAGAAGGCATTGAGGAGTTCAGCCTTTTCTGTGTCCCCTGTTTGCATCTCACCATCTTCTCCTCTGAGTGACCCCACTGTTTCTTTGTTCTTCCTTTTGCTACGAACATACCGATAAAAGCCTTTTTTGTTGCTTTTAACCTCTCTAGCAAGCCTGAGTTCATTCTGTGCTTTAGCTTTTCTGACTTTGTGTCTACACGTGCTGGCTGTTTGTTTGAATTCCTCTTTGGTGGTTTCCCCCCTTTTCCATTTTTTGTACACATCCTTTTTTAATCTTAACTCAGTTAAAAGTTCTTTAGATAGCCACCCTGGCTTCTTTAGGTACCTTCCATGTTTCCGTCTCATTGGTATTGCCTAAAGTTGTGCTTTTACTATCTCCTTCTTAACAAACTCCCAGCCATCATGAACTCCCTTTCCTTTTAGTTTTACTGTCCATGGGATCTCACCCAGCACTTCCCTAAGTTTTATGAAGTCAGCTTTCTTAAAGTCAAGAAATTGAGTCCTAGTATGCTTGGCTGCTCCTTTCCGCTGTATAGTAAACTTCAGAAGACCATGATCACTTGCGCCTAATGATCCTTCCACTTCTACCCCACTAACCAGGTCATCAACATTGGTTAGGACCAGATCTAAAATGGCTGTTCCTCTTGTTGCTTCTCCCACTTTCAGGACAATGAAGTTGTCTGCAAGGCCAGTGAGGAATCTGTTTGACCTTATGCTCTTGGCTGAGTTTGACATCCAACAAATATCTGGGTAATTGAAGTCCCCCATTACTACTATCTCCCTTCCTTTTGCATGTTTGGCCATCTGTTCCAGGAAGGCATCATCTATGTCCTCCGTTTGGCTTGGGGATCTATAGTAAACTCCCACAATGAGGTCACTGTTATTCTTCTCTCCCTTAATTTAGAGAGCATTTGGGTCAGAATTAAGGGAGAGAAGAATATCATCTTGTCATTGATTATCATCTAGACAGACTTCCAACTGCCCTTCCCCGAGCCCCCATCTTTCTGTAATATCTTCAGATTCCTTGTTTCACTGGGTGGTATTCCATGCTTCTGCATGTAGTGATGACTCCTCCCAAATGAAGATACTGCACTATGTAGGGTAGTTTCAGGTAGGTAGCCGTTTGGTCTGATGCAGTCGAAATTAAAAAATTGCCCAGTAGCACCTTAGAGACCAACTTAGTTTGTTCTGGGTATTATCTTTCGTCAGAATAAACTTGGTCTCTAAGCTGCTACTGGACAATTTTTAAATCTTTTTATGTAGGGTAGTATTTGGCTTCCAGGGGTTGTATGTTGTCATATCAAAGCTGCAGCCTTTTAGGCTGGTAAAGGCTGACAACTGGTTCAGTATGCCTCTGGATTCAGGTCAGTTCCAGTCCATATAGGGAAGTGTATGATTCATACTTACTGCAAGTTAGTGTGAACCACTACAAGGTTGGAACAAGTTGCCTTTCCCCCAGATCCACCCTATTCTGATCATAAATTTTTAAAACTGATTTTTATCATTGCTTTTACACAGTTGTAACCTGCCCTTGGTATTCATGGTGAGAGGCAAATAAGATTAATAACAACTTACATAATTTTGTAACTCATAAGCTCCATGAAGCATGTATGAAATAAAAATAGCATTCAGTATTAACAGTTGTCCTAAATTCCAGTAAATTATACCCTTAACCCTTGAAATGGCAGGCCTTTTGCCTTTTACTTCTCAGACTCTTATAAGGAACTAATGTAGAAACCAAGTCAATCCCAAAGTACAGTCGTACCTTGGAAGTTGAACGGAATCCATTCCGGAAGTCCGTTCAACTTCCAAAACGTTCTGAAACCAAAGCACGGCTTCTGATTGGCTGCAGGTAGGTCCTGCAGCCAATCGGAAGCCGTGGAAACCCCTTGGACGTTCCAGTTCCAAAGAACGTTCGCGAACCAGAGCACTCACCAGTTTGCGGCGTTCAGGAGCCAAAATGTCCGAATACCAAGGTGTTCGGGATCCAAGGTACGACTGTATAGAATTGTAGAGTTGGAAAGGACCCACAGGGTCATCTGGTCCAAATGTAAAACAAAACAAAAAATTTGAAATGTACATATGAGTAGGAATAAATGCACTTTTTCAGGTTGAAGCTAGTGGGTATACTACTGCACACGAACCCTTTAGTCTGGTAACAAATTAATCTTTAAGGTTCATAGAATTGTAGAGTTGCACAGAAAACAAATTTCATCTGTTCCAACCTCTTGCAGGATTCTTTTGTCCAACATGAGGGCTGGAACCTATGCCCTTTTGACATCCTATGCCCTTTTAAAATGTGCGGGTTTGGGGGGGGGAGTTATTGGGTTGCACTGATTACAGTGGTACCTTGGTTTTTGAACATCTCTGTTGACAAACGTTTTGGTTTTCGAATGCTGTAAACCTGGAATTAAATGCTTCAGTTTTCGAACACGCCTTGGAAGTTGAACACGCCATGCGGCTTCCACTCAGTGTAGGATCCTGAGACCTAGCTGTCGGCTATTGAGGTTTCGGTTTTCGAACGTTTGGAACAGTCTTCCAGAATGGAGTACGTTCAAAAACCGAGGTACCACTGTATATATTTTGTGGTTTTATATTTTGATTTTGTTCTGTGAACTGCCCTGAGACCTCTGGGTATAGGGCGGTATATAAATTCAAATAATAACCCACAACTCTGAGATTAAGAGCCTCCTGCTCTGTTGACTGAGCTATCGGGGAGATCTAGCCAAATAATGATTCAGGTTTTCTTCTGGCACAGGTTTTTGGTTCATTTTAGTTCCCCACATATACTTTGCCACATATACTTTCCCTGTGAAGGGAATAAGCTCATCTTTTTATAGTATAGGGCAAGTAAGGTTGCATTTGTATGTATACTGTGTATTAGGTAGATTATGCCTTGCCACTGATTATTGCACAGTTGTAGCCTTAGCCTCTACTCTCTTTCCCTTCTGAGTCACTTAGCTATGGAAGGCTTTCAGTTGTATCCAGTACAGTGCTAAGTAACCATCCTGCCAGCACAAGGATTTCTTTTTGTGCAGCCAGACTTCTCCCACTTGCCTTCCCCACCCCCTCCCTAAATCTGCTTTAGGGGTTCGCCCAGTCCTCCAGAGCAGACTTGTGAAGAGCGTGGCAAGAGGGAGGAAGTTCTGCTCAAGCAGAAGCCCTTGTGCTGATGGGACACTGGATTGCAAGCCTCAGAGGTCATGGGAAGTGGAGGCCGAGAAGAATACCTGCACTTTCTCTCTACAAGTACAGCAGTGGTTGCTTACCCAGTCATAGGGTGGGCTGTAGTTGTAGTGTAGCCTTATTAGA
The DNA here is from genome assembly GCF_964270895.1 of Podarcis filfolensis. Taxonomy (NCBI): domain Eukaryota; kingdom Metazoa; phylum Chordata; class Lepidosauria; order Squamata; family Lacertidae; genus Podarcis; species Podarcis filfolensis. The sequence goes on from NC_139615.1 coordinate 48,986,774, forward strand.
CTTTACCGACTGGTGGGGAGGAAGGGAGGGAGGAAGTCAAATGACACCGAGGTTGATTCAGAGAAAGAGTTTATTCTGCTCTCCGGATAGCAGAAGGCACTTGCGTGGTCAGCTCACAGCAAGTCCAAAGAAATGAGAAATTTCATGCAGTATATATATCCTCCAGGCACCCTCTCCCCCCTTCCCTGGGAATTCAAGCACGTCAGTTTATACACGCAAGTTGACATCCATGACCATAAACAGTTATTCCTGTTCCGGCACTCTTGACCATAAAAGGTTGTTCCTGTTCTTATACTCTTATCTTGGGGCAGGAGGTCACCAACTCCTGGCGCCGTTCCCAGGTCTCGTCAGACTTGACAAGGTCTGTGCATCTTTGTGGTGAGGATGTAAGATAAGACCCAGACGCGTCATCCCTGCTCTACTGGAACTGGCAAGGCCACTCATTGCCGTCACGGACTGATAAGGGAGAGAGCTTTGAGCACTTGTTTATACAGCTGGGTTTGGGCTCAAGAGCTCAAGTTAGAGCATTTTAGAAATGCTCCCTTGAAGGAGGAAAAATGGGGATTTTGGGTCAGTTTCAAACTGACTGCACAGAAACCCATTCCTTCAGTAGCCCATCATGGCTATCCCTCTTGCCCCTTGTGGGCAAAAGGCCTTGTACCATCCCCTGCTGGCTGCTATGAATTGCCCTATAGCCTACTATCCACAAATTTGAACTGCTCTCTTGGGCAAGTTGGGGGGCGGACCAGAGTGCGGAAGTCTTCAGTCCACTGCTACAACACTGCCTCCTTTGAGGGCGGCGGGTGCTCAAAGTGACTGCAGGCAGTCTGTCATGCTCCACCAGGGGCACTCTAGAATGGGGCTGATGACCCTTAAGCCAAAAAGCCGAGTGCTGTCTGTGGAGCATGATATGGTGGCAGTTTTATAGCATCCTAGAATTGTAGAGTTGGAACAGACTCCAAGGGTAATCTAGTGCAGCCCCCTGCAGTGCAGAAATCTCAACACATGGTCCCCCATCCAGTTTGAAACCATTCTGGACCCTGCTTAGTTTTGCAAATGTGATAATAGTTTTATTGTGCTACTAGGAGGTTTATCCATGATTTTTCTCTAGAGCCGCAGTTGATAAGACATGGCATAAACCTGAGCGCATAATAAGCCCCCTGCTGGACCATTCCAAAGGTCCGTGTAGTGTAGCAGTCTGTGCTCACAGTGGATTACTATATTCCTGTTGGAATCCCATAAGCAGGATATGAGTGCCCTAGCCCTCCTCTGCATGTGATCTCCAGCCATTTTGCCTCTGATACTGGACATTTTACATAACCATCATGAGTAGTAGCTACTGGTATGCAAAGTCATGGAGAATAAAGCTAATTCTCTTATAAAGCTGACCCAAGTTTGCAATTATCTTGTGAATCCTAGCATGGAGGCAGTTGCATACATGCCATGGCCTTGTGTGCAGCATTGAAGGGCTACTGACCCTAAAGTAGAAGGGGAGGGATGTGTGCCCTGGATGTGGAACCTGCCATACCATTGCATTTGTTTGTTACGCATGTGCTCATCCAGGAGTTGTCATTACTTCTTGCTTTCTGCAATAGAGGAGTGACAAGTTGCATGCTTGGTTTGGTCTTCTCCATAAGCACCTCAGGGTATAATACTAGATACAGCTAGCTAGTAAATTCCTAGCTGGCACCTCTGTACAAGGGATTAATGCACGGATACCCAAATTTCTGGCTCTGAGATAGACATATGTGTAATTTCTTTCTAAATATAGCAAAGAATTATTATTTTACATGACCAGAGGATCAAAGCTGATAATAATAATAATAATAATAATAATAATAATAATAATAATAATAATAATAATAAATTTCTTTATATCCCGCCCTCCCCAGCCGAAGCTGGGCTCAGGGCGGCTAACAACAAACAGTAATCCAACGTTCTAAAAACATTTCATTATAAAATTAATTAAAATCAAATTGATGGCAACCATTAAGCAAAATTCTGTGCAGATTGCCAGAGGGAGGGGGTCAGGTTGCGCCCTGACCAAAGGCCTGGTGGAACAGCTCTGTCTTGCAGGCCCTGCGGAAAGATGTCAGGTTGCGCAGGGCCCTAGTCTCTTGTGACAGAGCGTTCCACCAGATTGGAGCCGCGGCCGAGAAAGCCCTGGCTCTAGTTGAGGCCAGCCTAACCTCTCTGTGGCCTGGGATCTTCAGGATGTTTTTATTTGCAGACCGTATGTTCCTCTGTGGGACATACCAGGAGAGGCGGTCCTGTAGGTACGAGGGTCCTAGGCTGTATAGGGCTTTAAAGGTTAAAACCAGCACCTTAAACCTGATCCTGTACTCCACCGGGAGCCAGTGCAGCTGGTATAGTACCGGATGAATGTGATCTCGCAGCGAAGACCCCATAAGGAGTCTCGCCGCGGCATTCTGCACCCGCTGGAGTTTCTGGGTCAGTCTCAAGGGCAGCCCCAGGTAGAGCGAGTTACAATAATCCAGTCTGGAGGTGACCGTCGCATGGATCACAGTGATAGGATGTTGCTAGAATAAATTTCTTCTCAAAAGACCAAATAGCCCATTGCATATTATTTATCTTTTAAGTGTTTTTAGTACTATATACAATCTTGAGCATTTTATAGAATGTTTACCAATAAAGTAAATAAGCATAAAAGAGCATCCCCTGAATAATAGTACTGGCATTTATCTCCATGATGGCAACACATTTCTGGTATTTGGGTGTTGACCGCAATCCTATTTTTGACTAATGCCATTTCCCCCGACATTTTCCACTCTGGCCCTTAAAATGTATAAGAAAGCAGTGGCCCTTCAGATGCTGTTGAACTCTGTCATCATTCCCTGACCAAGCTGACTGGGGCTGCTGGGAATGCAACAACATCTGGAGTGACACACGTTGACCACTCCTGCTTTAAAAATACTCTGAATTTTGTCACAAAGCAAATACATTACAATCTCAGTAAATTGTACATGCTGAGTGTTCCAGATTTATGATTGGCTGGTGGTTTGCGGCCTCCTTACAGGTGGCCTGAGAGACCCCCATAAGGATAGACTGTTGAAGGCACTTTCTAGAGTAAATAAAATTTAAAATCCACCTCTGGACTCTGGTGTAACTATTAAAATGTGTCAGGGTGAAGAGAAAAAGGAAGCATTGTCAGGTAAGGGATAGGAGTTCCTGGATTTCTATTTCTGTGGGCATTAGGCTATCAGACAGTTCAATACTATAATGAAATTGCAAATTGTAGCTGTTCTTGGTAGGCAGCTTTTGGTTTTGATCAGGACTGTCCCGCTTTCTTCCCTGAAGGCTGTTGCATCCTGAGCCTTTCCTCCATGTGGTTTCTTAGCAACAACAGTTTTGTATACTAGCACAAGCTCCCCCTCATGCCATGGTTTCTTCAGCTATTGGCCTTCCCTTTACTAGGCCACCCCACCTGTACTTATGGAATCATGACCTCTTCCCAACAACAGGATCAAAAAATGTACCCTGCACATGGCAACCACTCAGATCCATTCCCTGCCACCTGTCCTTGAAGCCACATGTGGTGGGTTGGTAGAGCCTAGCAAGAGCTGCATTGTTGTTGAGCACCTTGCTGATCTCAGAGGTTGTCAGAATTGCATTTACGCCCACCACTTCTAGATTTGTAGGAATGATTAAATTATTCTACCCTGCCTATTCTAGCCTAGCTGAGTCAAAAGAGCCAGCAGTCTTTCAAGCTGCCTCATGTAGTCAGTGGAGGTCTTCCGAGAACAAACCGGAATAGTAAACTTCATTGCAGCAAAATGTAAGAAGTGTTGGTTTGAACACCAAAATATGGCTTCAGAAGCCCAATTCTTTTAATTCAGTGTCTTTCAATACTTTTATCCTGTTCCAGTTTGTCATTGTCGTTGCCTCAGGGCTGCTTGAAGATTTTAGAAGTGTGTGTGAAGGGGTGATCTTCATTAGTTGTCATTAAAATACTAGGTGAGAGCCAATATAATTTAGCTCTTTGAGTTAATTTCTAAAGCTTTCAAAATATTTTAGATTGGTCTGTAAAAGAATGCTTTCCTGACGTTGGGCTCCCAACTCTCATTATTCCCAGCTAGCATAACCAATGGCCAAAGATGGTGGCAATTGGACCACCGCAACATCTGCACTGCCACAGCCCCACTCTAAAAGTATTTAAAATATGTACTGTACGGCCTGCTCTTCGCTACCAAAAAAGCATCCCACAGTGGGTTTCAACCTTAAAGCATTAAAAACAAGCATAGTAAAAGCAAATTAATAACATCAGTGAAATTTCATCACATCCAACTGAGTGGACAGCAAATCGCCCAGAGGCCTGAGTAAATAAATAGGTCTTTAGCTGGCACAGAAAACTTAAAAACTTAGCACCGGCCTTCTAGGAAGGGGGTTACACAATTGGGGTGCTTGCACTGGGGGTACCCTCTTCCATGTCACTGTATACTGAATTTCAGGCACCACCAGAGGGATATCCTCTACTGATCTTTAAAGCACAAGCAGGACTATATGGGGTGCAGGTTCTCTGCCAGGTTTCTATGTCCTAAGATGTTTAGCGGTTTTAATGTCAATACAAGCACCTTGAAGCTGATTCAGTAGCAGCAGTAGCCAGTGCAGTTTCTAGCAGGCTGCCATGTTCTGTACCATGTAGAGTGCATTGCAATCGTTCAGACCTAGGGGTGTTAGTGCATGGGACGAACTATCCCCATCCAGGAGCAGTAACAGTTGCTGCGCTAACTGAAGCTAGTGTAAGGTGGTTCTCACCAAGGAAGCTACTTGTGCCTCCCATAAAATGCTGAATCCAGGAGGACCCCCAAGCTACGTTCCTGTTCTATGAGAGGGAGGGTGGCCCAGTTCTGAACAGGCAATAGTCCCAATTTCCAAGCCTGGGAATGCTCACTTACACAGTACTTATCAGGATTCAGCCAGAGCTTGTAGGCTCCCATCCAACTCACCACTGTGTCGAACCACTGTCCAGAACCCAGACAGTGTCTCCTGACTAATGAAATTGAAGGAGCTGTATTGACATGCTCCCTCCTCCAGCCCCTTGCCAGAGGAGCTGAGTCAGAGTGGAGAGGCATAATTTTTGTGCCCCCTCCTGGGCCTTCGCCCTTAGCAGGGAGTCAGCCTGTCCAACCCCTAGGTATGCCCCTGCATCAGCATCTTGGTGACATCTCACTCCAGATCTAATGAGCACTACTAGTAGCTTCAAATAGATATTAAACAGCACTGTGGACAGAATGGGACGAGGCACCCCGCAGCATAACTGCCATGGAGCTGAGGTACAGTCTCCCAATGCTATTTTCTGGAAAATGGCCCTGCAGGTAGAAGTGGAACCACCACAAAACCAGCAAGGTCACTCTCTTCAACCCTCTCAATAAAGGACTTCCATCAGGACAACCAGAGCTGATCTGGTTCCCAACCTGGAATGAATCCAAATAATTGGTTCCATCCAAAAGCATTAAGAGCTACCACCCTCTAGAGCAGCGGTTCTCAACCTGTGGGTCCCCAGATGTCATTGGACTACAACTCCCATCATCCCTGAGCTCTGGCCTTGCTAGCTAGAGGTGATGGGAGTTGTAGTTCAACAACATCTGGGGACCCAGATGTCTAGAGCACTTACCCTTAAAAAGGAATTCTTGCAACCAAGCGATGGTTGTCAAACACTTTGGGTTCTACTTGGGTTTCTTGGGGAGCAGGCAAACTGTAGCCTCCATGAGGACCACAGCAACCCTCCCTTCTTGCACAGATGTATTCACCACACATTGGAATCACCTGGTTAATCCCTTCCGGCTGGATCTAAACAGGACAAAGGTTGAGAGGATGTGGTTGGTTGAACAGCCTCTAGCATCTTATGCACAGCCATTGTTCGTTTGTTATGTTTATGTCCCATCCTTTCTCCAAGAAGCTCAAGAAAATGTGCATGGTTCTCCCTCTCCCTGTTTTATCCTCATAGTGACCTGTGAGGTAGGTTAGGCTGAGAGACAGTGATTGTCCCAAAGTCACCCAGTGAGTTTCATCGCTAAATGGAGATTCGAACTTGGGTCTCCTGGGTACAGTATTCTAAGTACTACACCACATTGGCACACACTGTTGTTCTTTGCGACCTATTAGTGATTATACAAGTTAACCAAACCATCAGTTAATCATTGTACACAAAGGTCCTGATACAGCTCTAGCCATGCATAAAAACGTATCGATTTGCAACCACTTTCCCCAGAACGTACATGAGGATGTGCATTAAAATGCTCAACACATGGAATGATGCATTGTGGAAGGACACTGGGTGAACATTTGGATCAACATCCAGTTTTCACCTGTGATTTTTGACCAAATGAGTGAAAAGTTGATGAAAGCAAAAACTGGAGGGTACTATGTTACGTCATAGAATAGTTTCTCTCCCTGCTGTTATCTCTGCAGTTTGAATTTGTTTACTCTTCTTCACTCGCAGCTCTAGCTTTGGGGCAATGACAGCTCCTGAAGCCACAGCTATGGAGGAGTGTGAGTCCACATACAGCACTAAACTACGGTCAAAGTTCTCTAGTGTTTAAAAAACCAACTATGAATGTGGTTAATGAGCAACCTTCAATCATAGTTATTAAACCATAGTTAAATTGCTGGGCTGGGTTTGCACATAGCACTAAGCTATGGTTTAATAAACTATGGATTAGCATTATGTGTGAACCATGCCACTTTGCGGGGCTGCCTTTGAACTGTGTTCAGAAGTTTCAACTGGGACTAAAATGTAGCTGTAAGTTTCAAACAGAACCTTCTGTAGGAACAGATAAAACAAAACGTCAACTTTACTGGCTTCATGTTTGCTTCTGGAACCAATTCAAAGTGCTGATATTATCCTTTAATGCTCTAGATGACATGGACTAGGATATTTAAAGGACCCCTTCCACACGTACACAGTTGCTCTTTCTTTGGTCTGCAGATACACATGCTACTGATCATGCCTTTAGAGACTAACTGGGTGGGTACTGAGGACTGACCTTTTCTATTGTCACAGCCAGATTATTGAACTCTCCTTCAGGCTGTCCACCTGACACACACCCCATGTCCACTTCTTTTTTCCCCTCTGGTTTAGTTTGTAACTTCTCTGCCGATGTAAATTCTGCTAGGATTACAATTATTTGCTTTATATGCATTTTTTCACTGCTTTTGTATTCAGAGAAAAGTGGGCTTATGAATACCAATTGTTGGGTATTGTGAGTAGAAGAGTAATATGCTCCTGTCTTGCTTGTGGGCTTTCCATACTCATTGTTAGCTCCTGGAAGAACAGGGTGCTGAACTAGATAGACCTTCTGATCCAGCAGGGTTCTTCTTAATTTTTTTAAATAGAAATTTATGCTCATTAGATTAGGATAGCACTTAAACACATTCTACTTAAGGTAAATATTGGAGAGCCAAAAATTGCTGGGTTGGACCAGTACAATGAGAAAGGGACATTTGTTCCTATACAGTCACACCTCGGGTTAAATGTGCTTCAGGTTGAGCATTTTCAAGTTACGCTCCGTGGCGACCCGGAAGTAACAGAGCACATTACTTCTGGGTTTCGCCGCATGCGCAGATGCTCAAAATGACATCACGCACATGCGTGGAAGCAGCAAAACGCAACGCGCAGACGCATCTTACGTTCTACTCAGGATGCGAACAGGGCTCCAGAACGGATCCCGTTCGCATCCCGAAGTACCACTGTACAGTGATAAAAATTTATTCTCAGCATTATAAACTGTGAAATATCAATGTGATCTGCCAGCCACAGATGTCAGGACATAAATGGAGTGAGAGAATATACTAATGATTTTTTTCAATGGCAAGTAGCATGGCTTTATTTGGAAGCCTAGTTAAATAGTTGCCTAGTTGTAAGCCAAGTATTGTCTAAAGGGCTTCTCAACTGAGACACCATCCAACAAAGCAGAAAGACAGTTGGATTATTGCAGAGTTTGTATAAATAAAAAGATGCAGCACATAGTGTGCAGTCTATAACCCAGCTACCGCAGAGACGATTCCTTGTTATATAAAATTGTCCTGGAGGAAATAGCTTCCAGACTGAAATGTAATATGAGACTAATTCATAAGGCATTAAGTTGGATTCTGATTACTTTTGCATTCCTCTTGTTAGTAGATATTTGGCAGAACAACCATAAACATAACACTGTCCATCATAAAGTCCTTCCAGATCATTCTAACCTGTTCAGATCGTGGACACCGTTGAAATAATTCTAAGCATAATGCAATATTTTTTCTAAAAAATGATTTGTATAAAATGTCATATTTAGGGGAGAGGCCATAGCTCTGTGGAAAAGTACATGCTTTGTATGGAGAAGGACGGTGGGGTTCTCACCATTTCCAGTTAAAAGGTTCTTGTGTAACAAGAAAGACCTCTGCTTGAAGCCATGGAGAGCTGCCGTAGACATCATTGCATCAGTTGTTTCAGTCAATATAAGGCAGTGTCCTATATCCATGTCAGTTTCCAAAATAGACAAAATCAGTACTGACCACTTATATCCTCTTTCTTTAAAAAGAAAAGAACATTGGAGCAGCTTAGGTGGAGATCCAAGTGGTATCCAGTCCAGGCACTGAGTAGGCCCATGCCTGCTTCACTTCAGTAATGCTTCAGCATGACATAGTCCCAAATTACAAAATAAATTCCAGTTTGCTAATTTGGAATTCCACATAGTAAATCTGCTTTTGAATTTACTTGGAGCTGTCACCCCTGCTTACTTTGCTCAACAACCCTACCTACCAGTCTACCCTTTGCCACCTTCCTTCTCCCAAAACCTCTCCTTCCTTTACACCTGACTAATCCCTGCTGTCTTACACCTCACCCACCCCCTTGCCTATTTCCTCACAGTTCACCCAACCCTTCCATGCTTACCTGGGCCACCTACCACCCACTCTGCTCACTTGCTCACCTGCCTGTTGTTCAGTCATGACTGCAGTTGCCGTGGCTGCCTATTGGCTATGAACTACAGCATGACAGCCTTACAATTTTATTATATAGTTAGAAAATTGTGAAACTTGCTGTGCTGCTTATTCTACTTAAACCTTCTATTTACTTCACTAATTTTCAAAATATAAGCATAAAAAGATGTTGGAAGGTGAAGGGCCTAAGAGGATTCCTGCCCCTTTAAAAGTTGCACAGGAGTGAGGATGTGCTGGCAGAGGCAAGGACAAGTGACACATATATTCAGGCCTGCATCAGGCTCCACATACATATAAATCTGCTATGAGGGATGCAAAGAAAATCCATGCCCAATAGCTATACCTTGTTATTTCAAGGTCTGTGCCAGAGACAGCCAGTGTGGTGCCATTCATATATTTGTGGATGGCAGCTCCCATCAGCCTCAGCCCGAATTGTCAATGCTGGAGAATCTTTATCAGATCTTGAATTGTGCCATTGGGGAATACGACAGATTCATTTCCAGGAGAGGAAATTGCAGATTGTCTTTCTGCCAGCTCTCCACTAACACAATATGGTGATATATAGTAGCCAGACATTGGCTATTAAATCACTCTGGAAATAAGAGTGTTCAAGGGAACAACCTCAAATGCTCTGATCAAAGCCGTTTTCTGCTGTCTGCGCCTGGAAACTGAGTTGTTAATAACATCAGAAGTATCCAGTATGGCACAGGTACTTTTGGATCTCCCATTGACTGTTGGTATTGTTTGACAGTTGATGGCTGAACAACTTAAAATGATCAGATCAACATTAGATGAAAGCAGAGGGGGACAAAAAATGAATCACAGAGATAAGAAATGAAAAATGGAACGAGCTTACCTAGAGATTTCAGACTAAATTGATGAAAAGCTGACAGGACTGGATGATGAAATAGCAAAATTGGAGAAAGCAGATGGTGAAATGAAAATTCCTCTTATACATGGGTTTGGAGGAGAAGAGAAAGATAAAATCATAAATGGAGAGATGGAGAATCATCTAGATTTGGTATTGATGGAGTTGAGAGGAAAAATGCTTTGCGAAAGCTTCAGTCCTGTCTTCTGTTCAGTTCTGGAAGAAAGAAAGTATTCTGTATACTATTTGGAGCAAATTCAGAGAATGATCTATAAATTTATGCTACTATCTCTGGAAAAGACTGGAAGAAACAGAAATGTAAAGCCCTGGAGGGGCAGATCAGGATAAATGCAGAAGAAATGGAAACACAAGAGATGAAATTTGAATATACAGAACTGGGCATGAATTAAAGGATATATAACAAGAAAAGAATTATGGAATATGATTCCAATATGTGATCGCAGTGGAGAGATTTGAATATGGGCATGGAAGGAAGAATTTACTATTAATGAATATGGAGGCATGGTTGTGAGAATTATGGAGGGAAAGTGGATTTTAAAGAAAAGACATGGTTGATATTTACCTCCACCAATAATACTAATTCAGGAACCCCTCTTGGACTTTTCGTGGGGAAAAGAAAGGAAATGTTTTTGAGAGACTTCAACTGAAAAGAAACATTATTTAACAGAAAGTAGAGAAGACTGATTTTATCTTGGACTGAATGTCTTCTTTTTTTATGCAGCTGGCAGATAGAAAATTGGAAGTCCTTTCATTTTTCTTCTCTTTCAGCTTGCTTCTTTCTCCTGCCCTTTTCTCCCTCCCTCAGTATCACTTCTTCATTTTCTTCTCTTTTCTTTGGTATCCTTCTGCTCCGGGCCTTCATTAATGTCCAGGGATTGTATAGCCAAGCATGTGGTAGATGGTTAAGGGAAAACCCTGGGTGGGAGGCAGGGAAATGTCGGTCTCCCAGGGTGAGAGGCTGGAAGCAGAAAGAAAAGATCCCAGATGAGAGCTGCTACCTTCTGTGGGTGGTAACAACTGATTGGTTCAAAATTGGGAAAGGAGTACGACAAGGCTGTATATTGTCTCCCTGCTTATTTAACTTATATGCAGAATTCATCATGCGAAAGGCTGGGCTGCATGAATCCCTAGCCGGAATTAAGATCGCCGGAAGAAATATCAACAACCTCAGTTGGCAGATGACACAACCTTGATGGCAGATAGTGAGGAGGAATTAAATAACCTTTTATTGAGGGTGAAAGAGGAGAGCGCAAAATATGGTCTGAAGCTCAACATCAAAAAAACGAAGATCATGGCCACTGGTCCCATCACCTCCTGGCAAATAGAAGGGGAAGAATGGAGGCAGTGAGAGATTTTACTTTCTTGGGCTCCATGATCACTCCAGATAGTGACAGCAGCCACGAAATTAAAAGATGCCTGCTTCTTGGGAGAAAAGCAATGACAAACCTAGACAGCATCTTAAAAAGTAGAGACATCACCTTGCCAACAAAGGCCCGTATAGTAAAAGCTATGGTTTTCCCAGTAGTGATGTATGGAAGTGAGAGCTGGAGCATAAAGAAGGCTGATCGCCAAAGAACTGATGCTTTTGAATTATGGTGCTGGAGGAGACTCTTGAGAGTCCCATGGACTGCAAGAAGAGCAAACCTCTCCATTCTAAAGGAAATCAGCCCTGAGTTCTCACTGGAAGGACAGATCCTGAAGCTGAGGCTCCAATACTTTGGCCACCTCATGAGAAGAGAAGACTCCCTGGAAAAGACCCTGATGTTGGGAAAGATGGAGGGCACAAGGAGAAGGGGACGGCAGAGGACGAGATGGTGGGACAGTGTTGTCGAAGCTACAAACATGAGTCTGACCAAACTGCGGGAGGCAGTGGAAGACAGGAGTGCCTGGCGTGCTCTGGTCCAGGGGGTCACGAAGAGTTGGACATGACTAAACGACTAAACAACAACAAGAAGGGTCAAGAACTCCCTTTAAGAAAGGACTCTGTCTTCCGAGTGGGCTCTCCATGCCCTCACCACCGCAAAAAGACTGATACTGATGAATTGGAAAAATAAAAATGCGGCTCCCTTCTACGATTGGATTGAAGACTTATACAAACTCACAACATGTGAACAATTTGCATGTAAACGCAGACTTGCCATGGAAAAATTCAATGAAATTTAGAATCCATTCTTACAAATACTGTAATAGGTCACAATCTGGTGAAGTACAATAACAACCTTGTAAAGTATACAGTTTTGGGTTTTCCCCTTCCCCGCTTTATTTTCCCTTCTACACGGGTTGTGTTTCTCTTTTTCTTTCTCTTTTATTTACGTCTCACAATGTTTAGTGCACATATAATTATGTACTTTTTGAACTTTCAATTAAATAAAAAGAGAGGACTGTATTCGACTTAGTCTAGTTGTATTTTTTTGCAGCATCTTTTGTTTTGTTTTTTTGTTTTTTAGATTAGGCTTTTATATCTTATAGTATTATGAAAAACTTTTTAAAAATTCTTATATTTCACCCCTCCCCCAAAAAAGAAATAGACAGCTTCACCTATCCCTACTTCTCAAAGAGTTGGTGTGTATTTTAACCCAATTTCTAAGCTTTTACAAAGCATTTTTATATGCAGATCATTTTTTTAAATTATTAAAAGCCACATAGAGGCAACACTCCACCTTTTTACAGGTCCTGTAGTTTGTCGTTAGCTTTCTTGATGAGCAAAATGTCAGAAAGTGGTATTTTTCTCTCACTTGTGCTATGCAGTTTCACTTGCTTAATTTCTGCATGCTAATGACACAAGTACAAGGTCAGCAAACAAACCCATTGCCTCCGTAATGGCTGACTTTTCATATAATGCAGTGGTGGCCAAACTTGGCCCTCCAGCTGTTTTGGGACTATAGTTCCCATCATCCCTGACCACTGGTCCTGTTAGCTAGGGATGATGGGAGTTGTAGTCCCAAAACAGCCGGAGGGCCAAGTTTGGCCACCACTGACATAATGCAAGACTAGTCTAGAAAATCATTGTGAGAGCATAAAAATCCACCCTATCCTGAAAAAAAAATGTTGCTTTTTTGCGTGAGGAAAAGACAGTCTGTACCTGAGGACAAAAGGTGAACAACTAAGAGAAGCCCTGGAAGGTTTGACAGGCAGCCTATATGAGTCTGCACACTGGCCGTGAAGTAGTTAAGAGGGGGAAATTGCGTCTTGAGAACCGTTTGAGAACAAGTAGTGAATGGGATAAGTGTGGAAGAGAGTCTCTAAAGTTCTTCTTGTCTTTCAGGAATACAAGCGCAAGTTAGCCAGAGTCTCTCAGGTACGGAAAGAACTCAAGTCACGGATCCAGACCCTTCCTGACCTTTCACGACTCCCCAATGTCACAGGAAGTCAGGTGCATCTTCCATTTGCAGGAGATGTCTATAATGATGATTGACATTCAGATGTTCCCCTGGAATGAGGAATTGGGCAAATGGATTGATATTATTTTTGTATATTTGTTGAGAGTAGCATTTCAGTGTTTTAATTTATAAGAAATGTCAAATGTTGCTTTGTTTACTATGTTACTGAAACTGTGGTGAAGCAGGTACTATCTAAGAGGCAGAATCTCTGTGCTATTATGTTTAAAAGAAAGAGTGATTATTACAATTTAACTTTTGTACTCACTTTGATTAGATCCAGGAGAACATTGTTTCTATTTTGCTTTTTCTTATGTGATCTTTATTGGATATAGGTCTAATAATTTAAACTAATCATATAAGACTCTGCACATAGTAAGTGAAGAAATGCAAAAATAGGTCTTTTGACTCCTGCAATTTGGGTTGAAATGTGACAGTAATTTTTTTTCTTCTCCAAAAAAGTCATTGTCTTAATGTCCTTTTAAAAACTTTTGAATACAAATTATATTAAAAACAGATGTTGAATGACCAAAAATGACCGTAGTTAAGTGAATTAGAATGCTAAATGATTTAGAATTTTAATAGTAATCACTCCTCCTCTCTGAAGGTTGATTTTTTTTATATAGTCAGCAACCATATGTTTGCATTGTAATCATTTTCTACATAAATCCAAATAGAAAAACCTCATCTTAGAGGACAAACAGGCCAGTGAGTGTAATCCTCATCTGGAAGGAATTGGAATGGTTATATAGGACTGAATCTATACTTTTTTACAATTAACTGTGCTTAGCGGTAAAAAAAATGTTTAGAAGTTCAATCCTATAGCTGTCTACTCAGAAGTAAGTCCCACTGTATTCAGTGGCTTAATCTAGATTAAGTGTGCAAATGATTGCAGCACAAGAACATAATTCTGTAGTGTGCTTTATTCATTAGCTGGAGCTCTGAGCATCTTTTCTCTAATGGGGAACTCATCTGATGAAGTCAGCTTGGAAGGTTACTGCCATGTTAATTGCAGAAAAGCTCCAACAAATCACTCCCAAGCCTGGAGTGTTAACATGGGGAAAGTTTATTCCTGACTACTCAGGGTGAGGAAGTTCACACTGATATATGGCCACTGCCTTTCAGCATATTTACCTATTTGCTTGCACATACAGCTCTCCATTTTGTCTATGGGCAGTGGAGTCTAAAAATGGGGTGGTTCTTACCATCTGGGGCAGTGTGCACATTTGCTGCAGATGCTAGTCACAAAATTGCAGTGCATGGTTTAGGAAATTGGTTGTGGGCATGCCCCCCCATCAGCAGGAAAAAGACATCTACTATTTGTTTCATTCTTGTTCAATGATGCTCTCAAAAATTACTTTAATACATTAAGGATGTTTTCCAGTTAATCTGACCCGCCTTAAAAAGGTAAAGGTAAAGGGACCCCTGACCATTAGGTCCAGTCGTGACCGACTCTGGGGTTGCGGCGCTCATCTCGCTTTACTGGCCGAGGGAGCCCAGTGTACAGCTTCCGGGTCATGTGGCCAGCAGGACTAAGCTGCTTCTGGCAAACCAGAGCAGTGCACGGAAACGCCGTTTACCTTCCCGCTGGAGCGGTACCTATTTATCTATTTGCACTTTGACGTGCTTTCGAACTGCTAGGTTGGCTGGAGCAGGGACCGAGCAACGGGAGCTCACCCCATCGCGGGGTTTTGAACCGCCGACCTTCTGATCAGCAAGTCCTAGGCTCTGTGGTTTAACCCACAGCACCACCCGCGTCCCTGTTTGACCCGCCCTACACCACCAAATTAGGTCAAAGTTGCAAAACTTAAAGCCCCAAATAGGACATTATGTATATTTGGCAATTTATTTTACACATTTAATGTACTTTTCCACTGTCACTTATTTGTTTCCAGCGGTCAGCATGGCTGATCATATTCTAGGGTCATTGGCAATCTGAAAAGGCTACCTCATTTATTCACCCTGGGTGGTGAAGTCATCCCACCCCTCAAAGACATAGATTTTATGTTGCAATGTCAGATACAGAAGCGATTAGCAGGTATGAGCACTCCTTTCTATGATTATATTACAATTTAAATATAGGAAGTGGCCTTAAGTGACACCGCCCTGCTACCTGGCAAACATTTAACTCTTAATCGTCACCTCTAAAATTAGAGCAGTGAAGTTATTCACATTTCCACCACTGAAAAAATGTTGAATACTAGTGGCAGATAAAACAAATTATTTCACAGGAAAAATGCTATTTTGAATATAGCTACTTAAATATGTGAAAATATAATACCTCTTTCTGGGAAACTCAAAACAGTTTAATGCAGCTTGCTGCTGCTGCTTCTGTCTTATTGTAGCAGTTTTGGATTATACTTAAAAAGCATTTCATTGTCAGTTTTGAATGCTAAACTGAGGTGCATCCACTTCTGTTACCTATATCATGTGCTGTTTGCAAAGTTTGATCCAGCAGTGGTAAGCACATCTAAGACCGATTAATTTGAACGGAAAAGGAATTATATGCTTAAATTTCAGGCAGAGAAATTAGTGGGGAATAAAATTGCTCAACTTTTGCATCTTGCTGTAATATTTATGGAAGATAACTGCAAACTATAAGGGGCAAAAACACTTTGCTTGTATTTTGAACAGCTTGTGCCTGATAGTTTGAAGTTTTATTGTATTATCATAGTCCTAAAATACTGACAGACACATGTCAGAATGCAGCAAGATGAAAGGTGCTTGGTAATCTCAGTTTATGTTTCACATTAAAAAAATGAGGGGAAGGAGAGGGATTTCATGGAGTTGAAAATTCTCTATGCTGTTAGGACTTTTCATGGTTCAGACACACTGTAATATTTCTGCTTTTTCTAATCCATTCCAGACATCAGGAGGTTATAATATCCAGATTTAACAAAGCATATAATTATAATTTCTTTTTCTCCAAAGGACACAGGAAAATTCCACTCATACCACGCAGAATTGCATAAGTTTAAAATATAAACCTCAATTTGTTTTGAATCTGCTTTTTTGCATGCAATGTTTAGCCACAGATTAGTGTTACGTATATGAGCCTTTGGCTAATGCACTCCCACCCCTTAATTGGAATAAGCCAATTTGTGACTAGTAATGACGCCTGCTGGTTTCACTAAACCATAGCAAACCGCAGTGCTGTTTTTCTAGAACTTCTGCCTTGTTCTTTTAGAATGGCAATAGTGTCCATCTGAGAGGTGCTGGAGCTGAGCTCCTGTGAGCTCCGGTTGAAGAAAAGCCCTGGTAGACAGTAAACCACAGTTCCATGTTTGAACATAACAAGAAGCTACATTTGAAAATGGAAGAGAGAGCTACCAATTTTCCGTTCCCTCCATGAGCATTGCTTTGATGAAGAGGGGAGAGCAATGAGTCTGAGGCTTTTGCACTTAATTCTAACATACAGTGGTACCTCTGGTTACGTACTTAATTCGTTCCGGAGGTCCGTATTTAACCTGAAACTGTTCTTAACCTGAAGCACCACTTTAACTAATGGGGCCTCCTGCTGCCGCCGCGCCGCCGGAGCACAATTTCTGTTCTCATCCTGAATCAAAGTTCTTAACCTGAAGCACTATTTCTGGGTTAGCGGAGTCTGTAACCTGAAGCGTATGTAACCTGAGGTACCACTGTATAGTTTAGTGTTATGCCACTGAGCCTTGCTGAAACACTTAGTTGTAGAATTCATTTTTCTGCATGTAAATATTTTTGTTGCAAATACGTGCTCCCTTCTTTTACCAAAATATAGAAATTAATAAGTTCTTTGGAAAATTTTACTCTACTCTTGGCAGGTAGCTTTCAGGCAAATGTTTGCATTTCAGCTTAGTTTTGCCAACTTGAACCTTGTTTTATTAGGAGCCATTGATCCTAGTCACATGCCATGGAAGTACATAAAACACAGCTCACTGTGAATAAATATTGTGCTTGTGTATGCTGCTGAATTACTCCCCACTCTAGGAGCACCAAAACACTAACCCTAGTTTACTTACTATGACATGTGTACTCAAGACATGTGTGCTCATAGGTTTGTTTCTTCTAAACAAAAAACGACAAGTAAGCCAAGAACAAGCCTTGAGGTCCAGGTTTCAGTAATTTCCTGCCTTACCAAAATTTGAGTTGTTGAAAACACATCCTCAACACGGAATATTTAGGCCAAACATTCATTATACTGAGCACACACCCAGAATTAGAAACAAATCATGTTTATATTTGCAACCCCTTACTACAGTGGTACCTCGGGTTACATACACTTCAGGTTACATTCACTTCAGGTTACAGACTCCGCTAACCCAGAAATAGTGCTTCAGGTTAAGAACTTTGCTTCAGGATGAGAACAGAAATCGGGCTCCGGCGGCAGCAGGAGGCCCCATTAGCTAAAGTGGTGCTTCAGGTTAAGAACAGTTTCAGATTAAGTACGGACCTCCGGAACGAATTAAGTACTTAACCCGAGGTACCACTGTACTGTGTCCAATATAATTTACTTAAAATGAACAGGAATCACCACTAAATCAAATACTGCTGGTACAAGCATTTCCACTTTTAAAACTTGGTTAATATTTTCATTATACAGTGGTACTTCGGGTTAAGTACTTAATTCATTCCGGAGGTCCGTTCTTAACCTGAAACTGTTCTTAACCTGAAGCACCACTTTAGCTAATGGGGCCTCCTGCTGCTGCCGCACCGCCAGAGCACAATTTCTGTTCTCATCCTGAAGCAAAGTTCTTAACCTGAAGCACTATTTCTGGGTTAGCGGAGTCTGTAAACTGAAGTGTATGTAACCTGAAGCGTATGTAACCTGAGGTACCATTGTATTACAACTTCACACACCTCACTATTTTCCTTTGTGTGTTGTGGGGAACTCATTTATAAATAAGCACTGGCTGAAACAAATTTTCCCACCTATTTGGAAGCCAGTAATTACAAGTGGAACCCTGCAACTAAATGTTACCATGTTGAAAGTTCAGGCTTTCAGCTACTCCATTCCACCTTATTCCATCCACCAGCCCCAGTCCCCTCCTACTGCCTTCAACAGTCAGTACAGAGCATGGTAAGTCCTTTCCCCACCCCATTATTTAAGGGATTTTTGAGATAGAGTGGACCCACTTGTGCCTGGTCCCACCTACACTGAATTCTTTCATTTTCATTGATCTCTCTGCGGAGCGCTCTCTTCCACCCCTGGGCACATTTAAGAGACCTGTCCAGACAACAGCACACCATTTATCTACGTTTCTCTGTCTTCCATTAAAAACTTCCCTGAACTAAGCCTTCAGATGGTTTGTAAAAGTCAAATAGTAGTTAGTATCTGTTTGACATTTGATGGGAAGGTGTTCCACAGGGTGGGCGCCACTACCAAGAAGGCCCTCTACCTGGGTCCCTGTAGCTTCACATCTCACAATGAGGGAATCACCAAAAGGCCTTCGGAAGTGGACCTCAGTGTCCGGGCTGAACAATGGGGGTGGAGACGCTCTTTCTGGTATATAGGCCAAGGCCGTTTAGGGTTTTAAAGGTCAGCACCAACACTTTGAATTGTGCTCGGAAACTTATTGGGAGCTAGTGTAGATTCTTTAGGACCGGAGTTATATGGTCCTGGCGACTGCCATCAGTCACCAGTCTAGCTGCTGTATTCTTGATTAGCTGTAGTTTCCAAGTCACCTTCAAAGGTAGCCCCACATACAGCGCATTGCAGGAGTCCAAGCGGGAGATAACCAGAGCATATACTACCCTGGTGAGAAAATGCACAAGCAGGTAGGGTTTCAGCCTGCGTACCAGATGGAGCTGGTAGACAATCGTTCTGGATGCAGAACTAATCTGTGCCTCCATGGACAGCTGTGAGTCAAAAATGACCTCCAAGCTGCGCCCCTGGTCCTTTAGGGCAGGCATGGCTAAACTTGGCCCTCCAGCTGTTTTGGGACTACAACTCCCATCACCCCTAGATAACAGGACCAGTGGTCAGGGATGATGGGAATTGTAGTCCCAAAACAGCTGGAGGGCCAAGTTTGGCCATGCCTGCTTTAGGGGCACAGTTACCCCATTCAGGACCAGGGAGTCCCCCACACCTTCCTGCCCCCTGTCTCTCAGAAACAATACTTCTAACTTGATGGAACCATTCCATTCTATTCCTCCTCCCGCCTCTTTGCCAGGGTTTCATTTTATCCTTTCTCAATATTCTGTGTCATGGTTATTACAGGACTGTTTGCAGGGTCTCTCTCCTCCCCCAAGTTTCTTTTCCTGCAATTCCCACTTGTGTGTACCTCAGGATTACTGTGAATCTGCTGGAACATCTCTCCTGTTGCATTGGTGGTAAGCACAAGAAGACACTCAATGTTTCTTCTTAATGTATAGGTGCTTATATGATGCTTCCTCAGTTTTATATTTGAAAACTTAATACTTGTTCTAACGCATGTAACATGGTTGCATTAGTTTGTGTTTAGGCCTCTTGGTTCCTAAAATTAGGATCACAAGTTACTCCTACAAAGTTGAATTCACCCTTATATTTGGAGCAAACCCGCTTTAAACAAGGACTAAGGCTTTCATCCTTCAGTCACTGATTCCCAGTGGAGAATAAATTACACACATGCTGAAGACCATCTTTTACAGTTGGTGACTGACAAGTGTAGTTCATGACACTGGCCCGCTATACCACTCAATCGAGTCAATCCAAATATGTGTAATAGTAATCCATTACCAATTATCTGAGCTGTTTAAACCGTCACAATAAGTCTGTCTTGGCTATCTTACTAGTTGCAAGTCTAGATCTTTGGACGAGATCTAAAGAGCTGTTTAAACTCATGCAGTGGGTTTGCAGTAGCCCAGTTAGTTTGATTTCCCCACTTTGAGTAGCTGATCCCTATACCGTACGAATGAATCTGCTTCCAAGACTTCCCTCAGTTTCAAAAACAGTTTGCTGTGTGGTGGTGGAAGGAGAGTTAGTGCTCTGCAAGAAAGAAAAGTCTAAAGGTATTTTTGGCTCACCGAACTGGTTTCACAGTTCTTTGAAGCCTAGCCTGTCTTCATCTTTTGTTCATTATGAACATTACAGTGGACATGTGTTTATGTGAATATTACGAACTATTAGCACTTTTAACTTGTGTGCAACAATTCAGCTGTTATATGTTAAGCATAATTCGTTATTGAACATTGTTGACTGAATTTGTAAATTCCATCTACTAAGAGCACATGTTTTCATATTGAAAATAAAGATTAAACACGCTGTTTGTACTGTTTCATTCTGTGCTACAGTCCATGTGATTTCAAGCCCCACCCCCAACATACACTTAAGAGTTTTAAACCCAGACCCTTAATATATTTTGGGTTACTTATTATACTTTTTAAATAAAGTATAGGGTGGGTTAACATTTTCAGAATGGTAGGGGGGAAAATATTATGAAAAGGAGGTGGCTTAAAAAGTTTTGCATCTCAAAGAATGCCATGCCCGACAACTTGAAGGAAATGAATTTGCCAAACTCCTCCCCTGGAAGAAGAGGAGTTGGCCTGCTGGGTAGCGGTGGTGACAGGCTATTTAAGCTTGCTCTGCTCCACAATCTTCCTTCTTTATTTGGCCCCCACTCTTTTGCAGTATGTGCCTACAGGCTAGTCACCTGTTTTCCAGAGTCTGAGTAGGATTTTTTGGGGAAACCCTAATTGACTGGGGTCTTCCTTTTTTTTCACCTACTCCATACTGTTGGGTGATGTTTTTTGGAGTGGTGTTCCTTCAATTTGGCTAATTGGCATGTGGGCCAAGCAGGTGAGAAGATTTCAAAAATAATGGAACACTTACCTGAAGCAGTGTTGGGTTGTGGGCATACCTTAGTCACTGTTGTCAGGCATGGCCTGTGGGTTCTGGGGGTGCCCTTTGACCTGACAGACACAATGGGGCCATGGTGACCTGACAGACACATGGTGTACTTGTTGGACTCTCATGCCCAAGGTCCACGCAGCAGAGAAGGAGGATCTTGGGGAACCTTGCTGTGCGTATCCAGAATGCAGCTGTTAACCTGCTCAGGTGATGGGGGTAGAAATTACCGCATTTTTCGCTCTATAAGACGCACCAGACCACAAGACGCACCTAGTTTTTGGAGGAGGAAAACAAGAAAAAAAATATTCTGAATCTCAGAAGCCAGAACAGCTAGAAGGATCAGTGTACAGTGAAAGCAGCGATCCCTCTTGCTGTTCTGGCTTCTGGGATAGCTGTGCAGCCTTCATTCACTCCATAAGACGCACACACATTTCCCCTTACTTTTCAGGAGGGAAAAAGTCTTATAGAGCAAAAAATACGGTACCCCCATCTATTAATGAATACTTGCTCGGACCTAAGTTGATTTGGTTACATTGGTTGAATCCAACTAGTTAATTGGTTTTGCATATCCTCAAGAAGTTATATTTAAGAAATATAACCTATTTGTCCACATTTGGTTGTCCTGACTGCCTTCCTGGTGTGCTGGCAAATGCCCTGTTTCGTACATTTAGTCAGGAGAGAGGCACTGAAATAAAAAGCAGAGGAGTCCCAGACTCTCCATGGCTTTCACCAAAAGCCACATGTTTACAAGTGAGCAATTATGTGAGTATTTGGTTTGCATCTGTTTACCCACCAGTATTCTTTTCCTTTGTTTGATATTTTTTGGGACAGACTATTGATAAGATAAAGGTAAAGGGACCCCTGGCCGTTAAGTCCAGTTGTGGATGACTCTGGGGTTGCAGCGCTCATCTCGCTTTATTGGCCGAGGGAGCCGGTGTACAGCTTCTGGGTCATGTGGCCAGCATGACTAAGCCGCTTCTGGCAAACCAGAGCAGCGCACGGAAACGCCGTTTACCTTCCCGCCAGAGCGGTACCTATTTATCTACTTTCACTTTGACGTGCTTTTGAACTGCTAGGTTGGCAGGAGCAGGGACCGAGCAACGGGAGCTCACCCCGTCGCGGGGATTCGAACCACCGACCTGATCAGCAAGCCCTAGGCTCTGTGGTTTAACTCACAGTGCCACCCGCATCCCTTCTAGACTATTGATACTGTCCTTTAATTAGACACACTTATGGTACACCAATTCTTTAATGATAGTCAAAGTGACAAGAAGTGGTTTTTGTGTGTGTGTGTGTGTGTGTGTGTAGCTTCAGGGCTAAGCAACCTTTTCAAATGAGTGCAGTTGAAGTTGGCACTTGGAGGTGGAAATCAGCGTTAATACTTCAGATGCAGAAGTTCTGAGATGGAAGATTGCATACAAGAGGAACTATGATTATAGATAAATGCTGTGAAATTTATAAGCCATATTAAGTGCTGAAACAATCCAGATAAAAAGCACCTTGCATATTTTAAAGAAAACACATCTCTCTATGCACATACTCTCATGTCTGAAGACTTTCTTGTTCCCAACAGGATTTTGGGAACTGGCTGATTTAATGAAAGGGCTGAGTCCGGTGCTGTTTTTATTGTAATTATTTGTATGGTTTTAATGTAGATAGATATAAAATTCTATCCATGTTAAATTGTCGTTGTCTCGCCCCCCGCCCCCCACCCCCCAATGTTTTAACTGTTCTTATTTTTAGCTGTAAGCTGTCTTGAGTTCCTGCCAGGGAAAAAGGTAGGGTATAAATAAACCACGTATTATTATTATTATTGAAATAAAAAAAATTATCCAGTAGCACCTTCTAGACCAGGTATGTCCAAAGTCCGTTTCAGGGGCTTAATGTGACCCACCGGTTGGTTTAATCTGGCCCCTGTGGCAGTTTATTTCCTGGGGTAAATTCCTAAAATCCAATAAAAAGCTCAACATCTTTGGTCAGCCCTCACTTCATCAAATCTGGCCCTCTTTGAAAAAAGTTTCGACACCCCTGTTACAAACCAACTAAATTTGTTCTGGCATAAGCAGAAGTGGGCATGCACACGAAAGATTATACCAGAACAAACTTAGTTGGCCTATAAGGTGCTACTGGACAATTTTTAATTTTTTTGAAATTTTTATTTCAACTGCGTCAGACCAACACAGCTACCTACCAATTATTATTATTATTATTATTATTATTATTATTATTATTATTATTATTAAGAGCCATACAAGTAAGTAGCCTGGCTGCAGCATCCTGGACTTGCTGAAGTTTCCAAACCCTTTTCAAAGGCAGCCCCACACAGAGCACATTGCTATTTGCAAGATTTCAGCTCTGTTCAGTCTTATGTGGGTGGCGGCGTTATTTTTAAACTTACAAGAATGACTTTGTCTCTAACCCAATAAAAGCTCGCTGCAAATGTGTAACCTTACAGCAATTTACTAAAAAAAAATTGCCATACCTTTCCCTACATAGACAATTAATGTGCCGGAAAATCAAATGCACATGTGATGCCACTATGGAAGATACAACTGGAGGAGGCCAGGATTTCATGCATCGTCCCAGGCAACTGTTGCCAAGGAGACAGGAATGTTGTGCAGGGAGGCGGGTAGCAGCTAACCTGTAGGGAGGCGGGACACTTGGGCAGGAGAAGAGATGAGGTGTCCAACTGGAAGAGAAATGTGTTGCTAAGATCCTATGGAGAGTATTCACTGAGAAGAAGCTGTGATCAGATGTTGGAATCTGACATTGGTCCAACTAGGTAGTGTTAGATCTGGGAATTAGGGATGGGGGGTGACTTTAGACGGCAATGTGTCGTCTTCTATTACTATTATTATACCTCACCTTTTCCCTTGACAGGGACTCAAGGTGGCCTACAGATAAAAACAACAGCTGAAATCACAAGGAAACAACAATTAAAAAACCATTAAACATTGATAGGATTAAAACTACACACACACAAACACACACACACACACACACACACACACACACACACATCTATTAAAGGTAAAGGTAAAGGGACCCCTGACCATTAGGTCCAGTCGTGGCCAACTCTGGGGTTGCGGTGCTCATCTCGCTTTATTGGCCGAGGGAGCTTCCAGGCCATGTGGCCAGCATGACTAAGCCGCTTCTGGCGAACCAGAGCAGCGCATGGAAACACCATTTACCTTCCCGCTGGAGCGGTACCTATTTATCTACTTGCACTTTGATGTGCTTTCGAACTGCTAGGCTGGCAGGAGCAGGGACCGAGCAACGGGAGCTCACCCCATCGCGGGGATTCGAACCACCGACCTGATCAGCAAGCCCTAGGCTCTGTGGTTTAACCCACAGCACCACTGCAAAACCATACATACAAGAAAAACAGCCCAGCGCACAGTGAAGCACACGACTAGATTTCTGTTCTCCTTCCTGCTCTCTTCCCCACCACTCTGTTTTCTGCTTCTATTATCTGTGTTACGTACGTCAGAGCAACAGGCAGCAAAGAATGGTGTGCCAACCCCGATCAGAAGCAGAGGAAATGCTCTCAAACATGTGCCGCTTCACATTTTAATCTCACTTGAACCTTAGCACCTTCGTGACTACAGGAATAAAATAAGAGCTTGCTTCTTCTGCCCTGATACTAAATGCATCGACCTGCAAATAGAAGAAGAATGAGGAGTATATTTTCAAAGTGAAGGTAACAGCCATGCAGACATGCCAAGCTATTCAGTCAAAACCTCAAACTTGTGACACTTGTGGCACTAAGCGTACACCTTGCTGATCCTCTCCTACAGGTGAACAGAACATGGATTTCATATCGAGGGTTTGAACAGCTTACAGTTCACCTTCATTCCCTTGTGTGCATTTTCTACTATTTAGTCTTTGTGCCTTTAAGCTTAACGATCGTAAGTGTTGGGTGAAATATACAAAACAATTCACATTTCACTACGTCTGTTTTGACATTAGTCTTCATAAGTGTATTTTAAGTAGCTGTAAACATCATGAATGCTGGAGGTGGGGGCGATGCCAAGGCTCATTTGACTGGGCGCATTTGGGAAGAAGGACGAGATAAAAAATTAATAATAATAATTTGGATGGATGTGAACTGTAGGGAAGATACAGGAAAAAAGAGAGGAAAAAGTTTTCCTTATATACACCTGCCAAATCCACACCCAGAATATATCACACTTTCTGATTGGTCAAAGCACTTCAGTTTAGTAAATTTGAGGTGGTTTTTTAATTATTATTTTTAAAAGACTTATTTCTTGTTTCATTTTTTCCTCAAAATCAGTGGGATTAGGTGTAACTTGAATCCATTGGTTTGAGTCCTACCCTCTGGAGTGGGGGGAAAACAAGCTTGCCCTCTCTTCCATGTGACAGCCCTTCAGATATTTGAAGGTGGCTATCATATCTCCTCTTTTCCAGGCTAAACATAACCAACTCCTTCAACCATTCCTCATAAGGCTTGGTTTCCAGACCCTTGATCATCTTGCTCACCCTCCTCTGCACACATCCCAGCTTGTCAATAACCTTCTTAAACTCTGGTGCCCAGAACTGGACACGGGAATCCAGGTGTGGTCTGATCAAGGCAAAATAGAGTTACTCCCCTTGATCTGGACACTAGACTTTGCTGATGCAGCTTAGAATAGCATTGCATTTTTGGCTTAGATCTGTTTCATCATCTGCCAATGTGGAAATACGTGTATCATGGGACTTCTTTATGTAGCACGCAACAGATGTTTATATCTCAGCAATTAACATGTTTACTAATCCTTATTTACCTTCCTTGCATGTTCCCTTTCAAAGTTAATGCGTTTCGAGAGGGGTAGCCCTATTTGCAAAAACTGCAAAGAACATTGAGACACCTTAAAGACAAAGGCTAGTGAAGCTAGGGACACGGGTGGCGCTGTGGGTTAAACCACAGAGCCTAGGGCTTGCCGATCAGAAGGTCGGTGGTTCCAATCCCCATGACGGAGTGAGCTCCCGTTGCTCAGTCCCTGCTCCTGCCAACCTAGCAGTTCGAAAGCACACAGTGCAAGTAGATAAATAGGTACCGCTCCAGCGGGAAAGTAAACGGCGTTTCTGTGAGCTGCTCTGGTTCGCCAGAAGCGGCTTAGTCATGCTGGCCACATGACCTGGAAGCTGTATGCCGGCTCCCTTGGCCAATAAAGCGAGATGAGCACCGCAACCCCAGAGTCAGTCATGACTGGACCTAATGGTCAGGGGTCCCTTTACCCTTTACCTTAGTGAAGTTCACCACAAAGCCATCTATGCCTGCAAACCTAACCATGCCTACTCAGAAGTTACCTTCATTGGATTCAGTAGAACTTGCCTCCTGGTAAGTGGGGTTAGATTGCAGCAGCTCTCACTAATTTGACTTCACAATTCAGTATAACTGACATCCCCAACCTTCAGCCCTCCAGATGTTTTGGACTACAATTCCCATCATCCCATCAATTTCCACCGGTCCTGTTAGCTAGGGATCATGGGAGTTGTAGGCCAAAACATCTGGAGGGCCGAAGGTTCGGGATGCTGCAGTATAACCTTGTCATCCTCTCTCATTTACCTCACAGAGGAATCAATGAGGCACAGTTTTGAAAATAACAATAACAGCAATAATAATTGGAAGCCACTCTGAGCTGCTTCCAACATAATAAAAACAGCAAAACACCAACCATTAAAAACATCAAAATACAGGGCTGCCTTCAGAAAGTAGTGTAGTTGTTTATGTGTTTGACATCTGATGGGAAGGCATTCCACTGGGTGGGCACCACTACCAAGAAGGCCCTCTGCCTGGGTCCCTGTAGTCTCACATCTCGCAATGAGGGAACTGATAGGAGGCTCTCAGAGCTAGACCTGGGTCCAGGCTGGATGATGGAGGTGGAGATGCTCCTTAAGGGCCGAGGTTGTTTAGGGCTTTAAAGGTCAGCACCAACACTGAATTGTGCTCAGAAACGTACTGGGATCCAAAGTAGGTCTTTTAGGACTGGTGTTATATGGTCCTGGTGGCCACTCCCAGTGACCAGTCTAGTTGCCACATTCTGGATTAGCTGCAGTTTCCAAGTCACCTTCAAAGGTCTACCCATGTAGAGTGCATTGCAGTAGTCCAAGCGGGAGACAACCAAAGCATGTACCACCCTGGCAAGACAGTCTGTGGGCAGGTAGGGTCTCAGCTGACATACTAGATGGAGCTGGTAAACAGCTGCCCTGGACACAGAATTGATCTGCACCTCCATGGACAGCTGTGAGTCCAAAATGACTCCCAGGCTGCGCACCTGGTCCTTCAGTGGCACAGTTACGCCATTCAGGAGTCCCACACACCTGCCTACCCCCATCCCCCAGAAATAGCACTTTTATCTTGTCAGAATACAACCTAAATCCGTTGACCTCCATTCATCCTCAAACCGCCTCCAGGCACTCACTCAGGACATTCACCGCCTTCACTGATTCTGATTTAAACAAGAGGTAGCTGAGAATCATCCACATATTGGTGAACACCCAGCCCAACCCTCCTCATAATCTCTCCCTGTGTCTTCATATACATGTTGAAAAGCATGGGGGAGAGGATGGAGCCCTGAGGCATCCCACAAGTGAGTGTCCAGGAGTCCGGACTATCATCCTCCCCAAACTGGAAATAAGTCTCACTGAATTCAGTGGGATTTACTTCTGAGTAGGCAGAAAGTGAGGAGGAATTAAAGAACCTTTTATTGAGGGTGAAAGAGGAGAGTGTAAAATATGGTCTGAAGCTCAACATCAAAAAAACGAAAATCATGGCCACTGGTCCCATCACCTCCTGGCAAATAGAAGGGGAAGAAATGGAGGCAGTGAGAGATTTTACTTTCTTGGGCTCCATGATCACTGTAGATGGTGACAGCAGCCACTAAATTAAAAGACGCCTGCTACTTGGGAGAAAAGAGATGACAAACCTAGACAGCATCTTAAAAAGCAGAGACATCACCTTGCCAACAAAGGTCCATATAGTCAAGGCTATGGTTTTCCCAGTAGTGATGTATGGAAGTGAGAGCTGGACCATAAAGAAGGCTGGTTGCCAAAGAATTGATGCTTTTGAATTATGGTGCTGGAGGAGACTCTTGAGAGTCCCATGGACTGCAAGAAGATCAAACCTCTCCATCAGCCCTGAGTGCTCACAGGAAGGACAGATCCTGAAGCTGAGGCTCCAATACTTTGGCCACCTCATGAGAAGAGAAGACTCCCTGGAAAAGACCCTGATGTTGGGAAAGATGGAGGGCACAAGGAGAAGGGGACAACAGAGGATGAGATGGTTGGATAGTGTTCTTGAAGCTACCAGCATGAGTTTGACCAAACTGCGGGAGGCAGTGGAAGACAGAAGTGCCTGGCATGCTCTGGTCCATGGGGTCACGAAGAGTCGGACACGACTAAACAACAACAACAGGCATACTTAGGTTTGCAATCTTGAAGCATATAATTTGCCTTTAGCTGCCCCCCCCCATGATGTCAGAAATCAGAAGAGCAAAGAGGCACCTAGATACTGCGGCAGTCCCTCTCTCAGTCAAAGGCAAATACCTTATGTTATTGACTTCCCTGTGTGTTCTCTTTCAAAGTAAAAAAATGTAGTTAAAGGCCGATCAATTAGCTATCTCCCCACAGGGTTCTAAACCCCTTTTCATCTTTATAACAGCATCAAAGAAACATGAAAAAAGACATTAATTACGCATAATCTGCAGGCTTAAATTAAAATGCTGTGGACAGATGTGGATGGCATTCACTTCAAGGAATCCCATCCCTGAACACTGAGTGAACATACAAACACAGGGAATTTCTGTATCTGTGTCTGCTTAGAGCAGAATTCTCCAATATCCCTACTCCCGTATTATCCCCCCCCCCCAATTGTTAGGTGTGGGACTGGAGAGATGTCCGCCAGCCGCAGAAAGTTCAAACTGCAAGTATACCAAATACACCCTTCTCTGTTGTGGCATCACAATTTTTGGAATGATCTTCAAATAGTAGCCTGCTTGGCCTAGTGTTTTCTAGAGGTTGTTTTTTTTAAAAAATAAAATAAAATAAAAAAGATTTATTTCACCTGCTGATGGAGGATCTGACATTTCATGCTGATTGTTTCTGAATTTTATTCAGTAAAGCTGTTTTAAATTACTGCTTTCATATGGCTCTGTGTTGCACATCACTTTGCGTATTCTTGAACAGAAAATGTATAAATAGCTTCAAGGCAAAAATGTCCCCTCCTCTTTGGAAGAACATATTTGATTAGCAGGCTTGTTTTACCATCTGTTTCTGTTGATCATTTTAGAATTACTGTGGTTAGAAAGCAAACTGTAAACGAAACTGGTATTTTATCATCCAAGGTGGAGAAATAAAAATGAAACGCAGAAAAATTTGGTCCCTATGTATTTGCTCGTTATTGATTTTAGGCAGGAGCAGGAACCAGAAAATAGAAGTGCATGGCTGCTATCAACATCTGTTGCATAGGTACGTTAACTTAAAGGCCAGTAGAGGGCAATAGAGATGTTCCATTTGAGATACATCTTAAGAAATTTGCAGTGATAATATGTTTACCAAAAAAGGGGGGGAAATCAGGATGAAAAAGAGGAGTAGGGAAGATAGCTTGTTCACTTTAGGAGTGAGGATCTGCCTTTCATACACCACCGAGAGAAGCTAATAACCAGCAGAGAAAGGACCCTTCTCTTCAAAATCTGTACCTTCATCAGGACATTTGGCAAATGGTACAGAGAATGAAGTCCAAAGGAGGACTGAGAGATGACAGGATGATTTGGTGGGAATGGAACCGAGGAAAGAGGATTTCAAAGAGCCTTCAGCTGATGGAGGTGAGAAGACAGATGCATTTGCTTTTGGGGGAGATCAAAGGCAGCCTGAACTGGGCTGACTGGGACTTACCTGTACGAAGCTGAGAGAGAGGGGTGGAGAATGTCCTCAGAGTGTTGCTTATGACAGAGTGGTCAGCTGTTTAGATGGTCTTCCCTCACTGTCTACGTTAATAAATTTGCCAGTGCTGTGAATGGTTTGGTGTTTCCTGGACTGATACGTAGTTGGCACTTCGAAAGACTGAGTATTTCGTGCCAGTTTTTGCAAGAAATCACAGGTTACTATGCTTTGAGAGGGCTCCTTTCTTTTAGCCACAAACTTTGGAATAAATGTATCCCTGGAGCTACTTCTCACATTGGAAGCGTAAATCATAGGTGGTTCCTATTAACCCTTTTGTGTGAGGAAGGACTGTCAAATGAAGAAAAGATCCCGGAAGGAAAAGAAGAGCAAGGATTAAGACACAGGAATCAAAGGGCGAAGAGCCACAGGGGTCAAGTTGAGAAAGAAGAACAACAATTCAGTGTCAGCCGCCTGGCTCAGTGGTGGAACGTCTGCTTTGCGTGCAGAAGAAAGGCAAAAAAGATGGGCTTTGGGCAGTTGTCAAGGATCTAACTGGAGAATAATTGCCTGGGACAAGAAAGGTAACAGGAAGCCAGCTTGAGTTAAGTTCTTAAACTTCATTTATTTCAATTGGAAAATGCAACTGTTTACTGCAGGTTTACTACAGTGTCCATCCACCTGAACTGGTCAGGAGTTTAAAACAGATTTTTTTAAAGTTAGAAGGGACCACATGGTTCATCTAGTCCAACCCCTGCAATGCAGAAATCTTTTGCCCAATGTGGTGCTTGAAGCCATTACCTTGAGATTAAGAGTCTTGTTTGGAGAGGGTCACAGGCCCTCCATCCCTGATTTGCTGGATCATAAGTTATTACACATATGCAACTCCTTGGTCTCTATGGTTCTCCAAAGTGCTGGGAGAGAATCTGACCATGCATACCTAGGGAAACGAGTCTAGGGATGCAGGGGACTAGAGAAGTTTATTGCTTGTATCCACCCAGAGTTGAGCACATGCTCAAGACTGTGCTTATATACACAGCTGTGTCTGAGTCGTCATGCATAGGATTGGGCTACAACTCCCTTTGAAATCAGTGAAGATGTGCCCAGTTCTTATGTGTGTTTACGTGAAAGTAAATCCCCCTATATTCCCCTGCCCTCATTTGCAGGGGAGTGAGCAGAGGGTGGTAGCAAAAGGGATTGTGTGCTCACATTAATGAGGATATGTAGAAGTCATGTAAGAAGCATCACTAAAGAACCATCAGCCTCAAAACTGAGGGTTTATCAAGCTACCTCTCCTGTTCTGCCTGTGTCATTTCTCTAAATAGAGAATTGATATCTCTGAAGTATGTGATTCCTGCCCCCTGCACAGCCTGTTGTTAGGAACTCAGTTGCTCTGCCAACTTCATGAAGGTGACTGGGAACATTTTCATTTTCAGTGCCTGGGGCTTGACTAGGTAACCCACAAATCATTGACTGATGGACAAGAAATTGCAAGTTGCTAGTTTCAGTTCAAGCCCTCTATTTCTCCTCTTTTCCTTCTATTAAAAGGCAGTTTGGTCAGCTATCAAAGAGTAAAGAGAAATGAGATAGTTGTGAAGTATATCCCACCCCAACTTCAAGGAAATTCAGATTCACGTACGTTTAACCTGTCAACTTGGAACCACCAAAAACAAAAGTTACAAACAGATGACTACCCTGCATAGTAGTCAATGTCAAATTTCATACAAATTTAGAAATAGATCAACAATAATATACATGAGGGTGTAAGGAAGTAGAGTTTAGCTTTTAAGACTGCCTTGGCAGCTACTTTTTAAAAAATAAACATTATTTGTATCAATTTTCTGATTAAAGCATGTCAAGAAGTACAATTGATGCAAGAAAGAAAACAATGGAACTAACACAAAACACAAACAACTTAGGTAGGTAACTTGTGGTACAGGCATTTAGCTGCAAGAAAACAGAGGGACATGTCAGCAGGGAGAATACTCCAGTGTGTAACAGATCAAAGAATAATTAATCTCAGTCAAGACCATTCTCCCCAGCTACTGTTAACTTTGAAGGGATGCTTCAGATGTGTTAAACTTCCTGCAAGTAAACCAGCTTCTACAGGAGTCCACAAGTGTTCATTTGACTTGCTAGGTAGCTGATAGGTGTTCTTGTCCTTGCTGACATCCATCTGTCTTGAGAGACAATGGAGTGTGTCTCCGGGAGTGAATCCAAACCAATGGAGAATCACAGCATCTGCTGTGGCTGCAGAGACCAGTACAGTGGTACCTTGGTTTACTAACTTAATCCGTTCCGAAGTCTGTTCTTAAATCAAAGCGTTCTTAAACCAAGGCGTGCTTTCCCATAGCAGCGGGGGACTCAATTTACAAATGGAACACACTCAACATGTTCTGCTTCCAAGGCAAAGTTCACAAACCAAAACACCTACTTCTGGGTTTGCAGCGTTCTTAATCCAAGCTGTTCATAAACTAAGCTGTTCTTAAACCAAGGTACCACTGTAACTCTTAACTGCTGCCTCTCACATTGCTTTTGCTGTGTTAGCAGCATCGAAATGACCTCTCTGGTATGGAGTGTCTACCCAGACGGCCTCACTGAAGTGGTTCAAAGGAAAGCAGAGCAATATATTTGGCACCACCTTGGCTGCAGGAGTTGCCCAAAGGAGGTGTACAAGGCGCTATCCAACCGCCTTAGGGACTCCACTCCAGATTTGTGTAGGGCGTAGTCCTTAGCCTTTTCTTCTCCTGAAGATATCCCACAAGGCAGAGGAGGTCTAGGTTGGTGAGCCCCATCTGCCCCTCACTTACCTCTACAGTGTTAGGTTTCTGTTTGTGCCACTGTGCAGTGTTTGGAGTCACAAGACTCTGTTTACATTCCAGAGATTCCAGACCGTTGGAAGTCTCACGGAAGATGGGAGACAGATGTTGATATTACTGGTTTCCTGTTTTTTTGTACCAGTTGCCTCTTTGCCTTCACAGAGAGAGGATGTATATTTCTTTTCTGTCTGCGTAGTTAGAAATAAAACTCTTAGCAATGTAGCTCATATTTCTCGTCCTGCTGCTGCTTGCTTGGTTACTCTGCGTAATGGGAACGTGCCTGGAGCCTCATCAAAGGCTCAGGTCGTTAATCGCTGTCGGAGTACTCGACTGGAGGTGTGGCTCGGTTGAACGCAAGTTCTGACATACAGCACGGGCAGAAACTGCCTTATTGACTGTTGGACCCACTATTACTTCAGGCGAAGCCACCGGAGCCTGTCTTCACCTGCAGGGGAAGTTCCTTACACACTGAGAGGTTGGCTACCCTCACCTGGCTACCCTCACCTGATTTAGCCAGCCAGTTGAAGCCGTTCCTGGGGTGTGGCCACTGTTGCATGCTGACAGCTTCTAGGAGCCCCAGCTGAGAACTGAGTGCAGGATGGGGACCAAAGGTGGACAAACTGCCCCACCAGGAGCATGACATGTCCCCCACCAGAGGTACTACCCCTCCCTTAACACCCCTGCTTGGTGGTCACTAGCAATCCCCTCTCTTGCCTCCTCTGGCGTGCACAGAGGGTGCCAGAGAGAGGCAGAGGCTTCTTTCACTTTTGAAGGTATAGTGAAAGAATGTACAGTGGTACCTCAGGTTAAGTACTTAATTCGTTCCGGAGGTCCGTACTTAACCTGAAACTGTTCTTAACTGTTGTGGAATCAGAGCTATCCTGGGATATGCTTTACTCTGGTCTAATCAAACTGGCCACTTCCACCCAAAGAGCAATGTTTTAATTTGCTGATGTGTTCCTTTCTGATCCCTGAAGACATTTCTCAGCCTACATTCTTTAATACATTCTGCTCCAGGCCTGCCCATTACAATCTCTGCTTCTAGCAGCTGTGTAGATCTGGACATCATCCCTTCTCCAAAGTGATACAGCTGGTTGATTGGGCATATACAGTATTTTTCACACTGGGAATGGAAGAGGCAAAATGCACTCCTGTGAAGCAGCCCGGTATAGTTTTGTGATTTGCCAAGCCTCATATGGCATGACAGTCCCACAAGGGGTTCAAAAGGGGAGGGGGGATGCTTCTGACTTTGCTATCTCTGTGGGAGCACAAAAAAAATGAGGGTTCTTAAGTACCATGGACTGTGAGCTGAGCTGAGCTTGATGGGTCTCCTGTTGAGCAAGACTGTTGTAAAGAGAGAAACTGCTTCTTAGAATAGTTTTTCAAACTTTCTGCTTTCAGGTCAATGTGGGGATGTTCCTATCTACTGAGGAATCCTTCCATGTCTGCCATAGAATGATGGGACCTTTTAGACTTCTGGAAATGGGGCAAGGGCTCGAATGGGCATTCTCAATTCATATAAATAGTGTAAATTGAGAGACAGTTCCAGACATAGGAGCCAACTTCTAGGGGCGAGGTCCCTTTGCACCCTTCCCCATAAAATATTTGAGGGGGCTGGGGCCCCGCAAAATTGATCGGCATTGCCATTCAAATGGTGTGCATGTGCCATGCCATGTGATCGATTCTGCGGGGCAGAGCATACCTGCCCCTCCATATTTTATTCAAGTTGGCACCCCTGCTTGCAGACTTGGATGGTCAGTTTTGCACTGCCAAAAAGAGAGAGGATTCAGAAGTGTGTACAATTTGCAGGTTCAAATTTATATGTATCAATGCAAATTTAGACACCATGATTATAAGTAGAAGTGCAAGGCATCTTACCATTGCGGTGGTGATCTGGCTGGCCATGCACCTGCTGAGTTTGCTCTCCAGGTGCTGAAATTGTTTATTGGGAAATTCGTGGATCCTGCTTTCCCTTTTCAGACTTGAAACCAGAGTTTGATCAGATAAGTCCTTCAGACAGAAGACAACTCCAAACAGAGGACTGCCTCTGATAGTCCTTCAATACAGGATTGTTGTTGTTTAGTCGTTTAGTCGTGTCCAACTCTTCGTGACCCCCTGGACCAGAGTACACCAGGCACTCCTGTCTTCCACTGCCTCCTGCAGTTTGGTCAAACTCATGCTGGTAGCTTCGAGAACACTGTCCCACCATCTCGTCCTCTGTCGTCCCCTTCTCCTTGTGCCCTCCATCTTTCCCAACATCAGGGTCTTTTCCAGGGAGTCTTCTCTTCTCATGAGGTGGCCAAAGTATTGGAGCCTCAGCTTCAGGATCTGTCCTTCCAGTGAGCACTCAGGCCTGATTTCCTTAAGAATGGAGAGGTTTGATCTTGCAGTCCATGGGACTCTCAAGAGTCCTCCAGAACCATAATTCAAAATCAATAGAAGATAGTCCTCTGCAAAGTAGGATTCAGGACTGCCCTATTCTCAAGATACTGCTGCATGATACTTTGTGTGCATGTACATCCCTAAATGTTCCACCCACCCTAGAGGGAACTCTTAGCCATGCGGGTGTGGAAGGGACAATTCAGGTAAGCATACCATTTTAAAGGCCACAATTCTACACATTTTGGACAGACAGGTTAATTATTATTATTTTTATCAATTCTTAATTTGGTAGTTTGTGTGAATACACCTTTCCCCCCCTAGATGCTGTTGCACAATTATTGCATTAACATCTTAAAAAGGTAGATTAAGAGAGTGTTCTATATAAAAAAAAATTAAGAGTGGAAAGTACCATGTTTCATTTTTAAAAAAAGTGTTAAAATGCTTTCCCCCCATTTAAGTACTATTGCACAATGGGACACAGGTGGCGCTGTGGTCTAAACCACTGAGCCTCTTGGGCTTGCCAATCGGAAGGTTGGCGGTTCGAATCCCCACGATGGAGTGAGCTCCCGTTGCTCGGTCCCTGCTCCTGCCCACCTAGCAGTTCGAAAGCACGTCAAAGTGCAAGTAGATAAATAGGTACCCCTCTGCCGGGATGGTAAACGGCGTTTCCGTGCGCTGCTCTGGTTTTGCCATAAGCGGCTTAGTCATGCTGGCCACATGACCCAGAAAAACTGTCTGCGGACAAATGCCGGCTCCCTCGGCCAGTAAAGCGAGATGAGTGCCACAACTCCAGAGTCATTTGCAACTGGACTTAACTTTTCAGCAGTCCCTTTACCTTTACTATTGCAAAAACATTTTAATTTTTAACTGCAGGTGAAGATGCAGTGATGGAAATGGTTTAAAAACAAAATGAAACAAAAAATCTGATAACAAATTGCCAGTCCGAGGGGAAATAGTTAAGATGAGTTGATGCAGATGCATAGCTCATCTGCCTGATACACATGGCGAACTTCAAAATGCACACCTCTTTTTTCTTTCTTTTTTTAAAAGATGTTTGCTAAGGCAATCTCCACCTGCTGTTTTTTCTGATCATTTGTTCTGTAGTCTTAGAAAGATGGAAGAAACAAAGGGGAAACACAGAGGAAGAAAAATTTGGTGATAATATTATATATAAAGCCATTAAAAGAGAATGACCAAGCCATAATAATACCAGAATAAAGATCCAGTGTGGAAATGCCAGGCTATAGTTTCACATTGCAGGGCAAGATTAACAGCAGCGAAGAAGGTAGTTTGCTGGAACAGCAGGGAGAATCATGGCTGGGGAGAGAGGAGCAGCAGGTCAGAAAGATTGCCCTAATCTGGCTATCATTACAATGTATACATGCACTCTTTTCTGTTTTTTACTGCAGAATAAAGCCGGCCATAGGCTTAGCAAGAGGAACAGGGCTGTGTGAAGGGGGAAGGGTCTATTCGTACTCCATTCGTTTATCATGATTATTATTTTCCAAATTCATAATATAAAACTCTGCTGCTGGATTTTTTGGTTCAATGCCACTAACAATATTTCGCTGCAGAAAGCAGCAGTGACGCCTGCCTTTCCTGCACACATTATTTTTAATGCCTTTTGAAAATGAGACACCTGGAATCAAATATACAGTTACTTACAATAAAAGAACAATGCTGCTGAAATAGTTTCCTCACCAAAGTAATTTTTATCATCCCAGGAAGCCTTCCGTTTACCCTGCTTCTGCCTTCTGATACAGCTCTCTATATTAAACAGCTCAAGTTGAGTCAGTTGCAAAGCGGAAGTTAAAATAAATGCTTATTATGTTTGTGATTCAGCGTGGTGCAATATCTGGGAACCTTACCATCGCTGATGACTCCTGCCATTTTCCCCACAGGGGGTGGTAGGCATCTGAGGAAAGGGGGGGGGGGACACAGAGACACAAACGTATGGCAAATGATCCCAAACCTCTAGGACTAGGTTTCTTGGTGGGATCCTGCCTCAGATTCATTTTCCTGAGTAAATTATTAGTGACACCACACTTTCATGAGCTGGGGAGAGCATGAAGTGCCATCACTGCCTTTGGAGGAGAGGGCACTGGAAGCCCATGAGGGTGTGCTTGCAATATCTACGAATGTGGACACAGAAGTGGAAGCAAAACCATTAACGCTCCTCCCAGGAGCCAATACGTTTCTTCACATCCGATCCCCAGGGTGAGGCACTCGAATGTTCCCTGCAGGGCATGACTTTGGGGCGGACATTTAGGGCTCCACTCGGCAGACCTGAGCTGGCTAACCACATTTTGAAGTAAGAGAATGAAACGCTTTAGCTTCTCAAGTCACACATAAACACACCGCTGAAATATACTCAGAGTCGAGAGTGGATTTCATGCTCTTTATTCAGCTCAGAGTGGTGAGGAGGAATGGAAGTTCCCCCAGAATGTCTGCTTTATATACATTATTTACACAATGGGCCCCATGTGATTGGCTAATTCCGGGATTCACCTGTAGGCCAATCAGGTTGTGGATTCACGTCCACCTGGAGCTGGATTGGGTGGCTCCTGTGGAGCAATCAGACTGCTGCATTCTGGACCCTATTGTTCTAGGACCAATCAGACTGCTGCATTCTGAATCCTATTGTTCTAGGACCAATCAGGCTGCTGCCTTTTGGATCCCATTCAACTCAGTACATAACAACCACCATAAGACCATCAATTCCATAGCCTAAAGTTATCTAAATGCGCCGCTCAATACATTAACCCTTCATCTGCCTTTGTCCTGAAACAGCTTGAAACAGTGCATACCTCGGTCGCCACCTCTTTAGATGCGATAGGTCACCTTTTCTAAAGATCATAAGACTAGCCTGCTGGATCAAGCCAATGGTCTAGCGAGCAGAGCATGATCACAAGAGCAACTCTCTCTCCTCCAGGGGTTTCTGGCAACTGGGATTTGGAACCACAGTCATCACGGCTAGCAGCCATCAATAGTCCTCTCTTCCTCCTAAACTCTGGTCACATCCAGCACTTGTGTCATTTTAAAAGTCAAGGAGACCCTCGAGGAAGTGTCATTTTAGGATGTTGGGAATTGTAGTTCAGTGAGGTCACTACGCTTAACAAAACACAGTTCCCAGGAATCCAACTATCAAAATGGTATACAGTGGTACCTCGGGTTACATACGCTTCAGGTTACAGACTCCGCTAACACAGAAATAGTGCTTCAGGTTAAGAACTTTGTTTCAGGATGAGAACAGAAATCGTGCTCCGGCTGGGCGGCAGCAGCAGGAGGCCCCATTAGCTAAAGTGGTGCTTCAGGTTAAGAACAGTTTCAGGTTAAGAACGGACCTCCGGAACGAATTAAGTACTTAACCCGAGGTACCATTGTACAAGTACTTTCAGTGTATGGTGTGGGTGTGACTTCTGTTGGCTTTCTGACATCACACAAGCCAGAGAAATATCTGTTGCTG
The DNA here is from genome assembly GCF_964270895.1 of Podarcis filfolensis. Taxonomy (NCBI): domain Eukaryota; kingdom Metazoa; phylum Chordata; class Lepidosauria; order Squamata; family Lacertidae; genus Podarcis; species Podarcis filfolensis. The sequence goes on from NC_139615.1 coordinate 49,025,334, forward strand.
GGGGAAAAAAAAATTTGTCAATTGGCATCAGCTAAACAACATGAAACGTGTGCATTGTTTTGTCAAATCCCGGACTCTGATCAGGCATTACAAAACCACAGTGATAGACCTAGTCACAGTAATCAGGCAGCACAACAAAATTAAGGTTGCGTCATGAGTGTTCTTTAGGCAGCTTCCCTACTTAGAAGTAATCTTACAAACGCAAATGGTGCTGAACTCCATGTGCAGTGCTCTGATAGAGCATAGACAGCAAACACTGATAGCCTGGCCACTGTGTTTTCTACTATGGTGAAGTGTCTTGTATTTCTGTTAATTATTCCTGATTTTGCATTAATAATAATAATAATAATAATAATAATAATAATAATAATAATAATAATTTTATTTATACCCCGCCTGCCCTGGCCAGAGCCGGGCTCAGGGCAGCTAACACCAGTAAAATTACAATAAAAACATAATGGGGGGGGGACAATTTAAAATACAAGTTAAAAATACAATTTAAAATGCAGCCTCATTTTAATAATAGCCCATAGATCAAAACCATAAGGGGAGGGAAACAGAAGGGTCAGACTGAGTCCAAACCAAAGGCCAGGCAGAACAGCTCTGTCTTGCAGGCCCTGCGGAAAGATGTCAAGTCCCACTCTCTTGTGACAGAGCATTCCACCAAGTCGGGGCCAGTACTGAAAAGGCCCTGGCCCTAGTTGAGACCAATCTAACCACCTTGCGACTTGGGACCTCCAAAATGTTGTCATACATATAAATTAATATACATACATTTTATGCAGATCTGCACCCTCTCTTGCCCTCTTTTTATGTGTGTGATGTGTTTCCTCTTTTTTTGGGGATGCCTAAATGCCCTCCCTAAACTCTGACCTCCTAAGAGGAAAGAATACAAATGGGATAGATAAGGCAACCTGTGACTTTCAGTCCTTGGTTACTTTGAGAACTTTTCAGTATTGGATATCTAGACTGCAAACAAATTTTTCTTGTTTGAGCCCTTGCACCCTGCTCCCTTGCCTCCTGGTTTTTTGCTCCCAAGGAGGAGATGAGAAGCATTTGTTTCTGATTTTAAACAGGCCACAGAACCCCATGGCAGCTGTCCTCAGAGAACTGTACATTATTTGAACTACGGTTAGTTCTGAAAGCATAGTTAAAACCAGGGCTTTTTTTCCAGCTGGAACTCACTGAAACTATTGGTAAGTTCCAGCCCCTCAGGTTGCTGCTGTTGCCATAATAAAAGAACAAGGGAGGTGTTTGTTATGTACTGAAGTTTTCACCCTGGGCCAGCAGGGGGATACTGTAGATAGTTATGCAAATAAGGGATCGAAAGTGACGTTCAGTGATTGGATAGTTTTAGAAAATTGTTACAGTTACATTGTACTGGAACTCTATATAAGCAGGCTGACTGAACCCTTCAGTTCAGTTCTGTTCTGGCCTGTGAATGTTCACCCACAACTTAACAGTGTTCATGGTGAGTTCCAACACCTTTTTCTAGAAAAGTAACACTGTTTAAAACATATCACATTTTCCTGGACTCAGGTTTTATATGGGACTTACCTGTTGCAGTTGTGTTGCAAATAGTTTGGGAAGAATGGAAAGTGTTGCAAATAGTTTGGGAAGAATGGAAAGAGAGTTAGCAGAACCAAAAACTCAAAATATGAGGATATGCATATAGCTAGGATGTTTTTGCTGTTGCATGTGTTCAGCTGGTTTTCTTGAGTGTTTTCATTACGATTTTTAAAAGAAGCTTACACAAAGCATTGCCAAGCTTTTTATGAGCGAGTGATGGTGTGTGGACTTGCTGAGAATGGGGTGAAAAGAGAAGTTGGTGTGCATTTCATAACTGCAAACTCTGGAACATTGATTTATAGCAATGCAGTACATTCTATTTTCCCCATTCCCGTTGCCTTGGTAATTTTGTTCTCTGACATGCTTATTCAGGCAAGAGCTCACAGTTCCAATCTGATCTAAGTCCAAGTCTTCCAAGCATCTAATTAGCTTCAGACATCTGCCCACCTGGAAAGAAATTAGAGTCATTCAGGGGAAGCAAGTACAATAAAAGTGGGGTCTAGTGTTTAAAATGCAAATGAAGAATTAAGAAGAAAGCAGCTGAAGCCCCTGTTAATCTTCAATCTCAAGAATTGTTAATCTCGTCATCCTTCCTAAATGCATCAAAAATTCATCTCAAATATGATCTGTCATAATTATCCTGTGGAGGTTTAGATTGCTGTACCAAATAAAACCTGCACTATTAGCCTAGGCTCTAAGAAAAGGTGAATTTGTAGTCTGTGAGGCAGCTATGGCACATCTGTTTACTAAAAAATGCATTTCTGAGGGCCAGGAAATAGGATTCCTACCTCACACACCTTGCTTTTCTCAAAATACCAAGCATTGGATCTCAGGTTGTAGATACATACACTGCAGGGTTTTGCATTTCTTCTTCTTGGCGAGCTTCTCTCTGGACAAAAAAGATGAACTTTCAGGAAGGAGTCTCCACAAACTGATGTTTATCCAGATATACCATATAAAAGTATAGAAATATTTTCTGTGGCTGAGTTTAATACAAACTAAAGAATGGAATGTTCCTAGTGGTTTTAGCAGTGTGGCATTATTGGCGCCTGGAAGCCAATAAGGTATGAAGATTTTTGGAGAAAATCTCACTCCTCAAGAAAGATCAGTCCCTTTGTGTTAGATAGCACCCGACATCGTTATCTGAATCTTATCCAGATCCATGGCATAAAATCTTCTCATTCTATTGGCAAACAGCTACTGCCAAATTCAACACATTTGCAGCTAATCCCCATTGGATGCCCCAAGTTGTCAGTCAGTGAGTTTGAATGGAGCTCAGGAAAACCCCAAACAACTGAATGAGGACTGAGGGTGCTCAGTATGCTGAGTTTGGAAAGTTGAGTCAGTGGCCAGCAAACAGGGGTGCCAGAGGCAGAACTCTGAATCAAACCCAAACCGTCAGGAGTTGTTGTGGCTTGAATGGGGAGCCTTTTGGTGTGTCCTTTGTGGTGAACCACCAACCTGCATTGGCCGCTTTAACATCTTAAGGCAGGCTTCCTTGGCCTCGGCCCTCCAGATGTTTTTGGCCTACAACTCCCATGATCCCTAGCTAGCAGGACCAGTGGTCAGGGATGATGGGAATTGTAGTCTCAAAACATCTGGAGGGCCGAGGTTGAGGAAGCCTGTCCTAGGGCCATGGACTAGCTTTGTTCACACCAGGCTGGTCACTAGATCCTCTTGGGCAGCTGGAGGAACCTGAGAGGGCTTCCTGCTCCAGGTGAACATTGCTCAGGTCCTCCTGGGCTTGGTATGCTCCTACACCTTTTGGTTGTCTTTCAGTGCTGACTTGTGGCTTGCTCCTCGTTCCCAGATTGTCAATCAGTTTGGACTTGATCTTTGAGCCTGACTAGTGGCTTGTGTCACAACTTCTCATTCTTGACTCGCTCAGACCCAAGTCCCCTGCAACACGGAGCTGTGTCACGGTCCCAGTGGAGCCATGAAAGGTCTGCTGATTGCAGGTTGGCGGGTCTTGCACAAAGGCAATCCTCCCTTAGGGCAAATTTCCCATCTTCCATACAAATGGAGACAAAGAAGACTCCATTCTAATTCATTACTCTTAAGTGTTCAACCACTAGTGATAGGTAGAGAAGTGGGAATCAATTTTAGACTTGGAAATCTAGCAGGAGCACTGAATTCAATAGGCACTTAAGGATTAATAGGTAGAGCTAGCTTGCCAGTTGATTGTCAGTAGGAATTGGCCAGGGGCTCTGTGGCTGAAAAGAGAATGCAGAGCTGCTTTCTAGATAACAAAAGCTATAAAGGGTACACAGATATTAGAAGCAAAGTGCCAGATCTCACTTTTATTTTGATACATGTCAGCTCAGCCACATGGTTTCTCTTATTACTGAACAACAGGTAGAGATGGTAGAAAAATGAGATGGATGGGGTTCTATTAAGCACCTATCCTTTTTGGAAACATAAATTATGATTTCTACAATGGCTGGATAATCAGTTTTTGTCTGTATTATTTAAAGCTTGGATTAAGTGAGTGGCAGCTTTGGCACCAGGACTCCACCCCCACCCCCCAGTTACCCCCCTACAACAACACCCACATACAATATTGATTCATGGAAAGCTTGCGACTTCTATCAGCCGGTTGATTTTTATGAAGATAGTATCCCATGGACCATAACCTTATTGCAGATCTGTTTGGGAGACAACCCTGTTCTTTGGCTTTAAGTTGCCAACTATGTCCATTTCTTCTCTGCACATCTATTTTTTAAAAAGGTGCAAGACAATGGGAACAAATTATCATGGTTTCCTCAGGTCCTATGAAAGGGATAGTTTCCTTGTTGTATAAAATTTTGTTAAATGCTACTTTTGTTTCAGATCAAAAGCACAGGTCCTGGTGGGAACACAATGGAGGAGTTCAGATAGACCAGGGGTCAGCAAACTTTTTCAGCAGGGGGCCGGTCCACTGTCCCTCAGACCTTGTGGGGGGCTGGACTATATTTTTTTGGGGGGAATGAACGATTTCCTATGCCCTACAAATAACCCAGAGATGCATTTTAAATAAAAGGACACATTCTACTCATGTAAAAGCACACTGATTCCTGGACCGTCCGCGGGCCGGATTTAGAAGGCGATTGGGCCGGATCCGGCCCCTGGGCCTTAGTTTGCCTACCCATGAGATAGATGAAGAAGATTGGAAAAAGCTCTGGCCAAAGGCATCTCTTTCAGCCCAGACCAGGGAATTTGCTCTAAAACTTCCAACATGGTTGTTATTTAACACCATGATTAATTTATTTTCTACATAAGGGTGCTTCTGCCTTATGCTGGATGGGGTGCCAGGATACTGGGACCTACAGACATATGCGGTGTGACTGCCCCAAGATGAAAGGGTTCTGGACCAAAGTGTTTTCTGAGATCCCATTTGATAACAAGATAAATGATTAATCCTTTCCCTCATCTGAATCTTTGAATTTGTTTGTAGATTTGGACTGAGACTTGAATAACAAGGAACTTATTTCATATCTTTCGATAGTGGTCTGGACTAATGTTTAGATCAGATTCCTACCAGGTTGATTGCCATCTTCTTTTACTTCTTTTTACAGAAGTAAAAAGACTTTTTGTTTTGTTTTCTGCGCTGTTGATGCCCTGTTAACTGATAAGTTGCTTTAACATCCCTCCTTACCAAAGCACTATGATTTGCAGTAAGAAAAGGGAAATGCTAGTAAAATTATCGCGTTTGGGAGCTGTCAACCACAACACAACCCCACCCTCCTTTTCCTCCCCTACCCTGAGATTTTCCGTATATGGAGAGCATGGGGGAATGTATACCATTTTTCAGATTCTGTAGTGAAATGCTCATCTCTCCATATTTGAAATCACTGTGTGTGTTTCTTGAAAAGGCAAGCGCTTGGGTTTAGGTGGAACTAAATCTACAAAGCCATCTTGCTTGTTGAACTCAAAAACTTTAAAATTCTAATTAAAAGGGGGGGGGGAAGTAATTGTAAATAGAATTATAATATGAGGAAAACGTGGGTGGGAAAATGTACAACTGACCAACAAGTAAGTAGGAAAATGCATTGTTCAAACCTGGTGTGTGTTCACTCCTCCTCAGTTGCTTTCATTGATCTAGTTCCGTTGTTCTGTAAAAAAGATTTCAGCTGGCCCCTGCAACCCTCTCAGCAGCTGCTTGCAGTAAGAGGGGGATGCCATAATTCTCTAAATTAGGAACCTGCCCCATTATTTTTTTTCCTTTTGTACTGCGACTATTAGACTGTAAGCCTGAAGGCAGCAACTGCCTTTTTAAATTTCTGTACAGTGTGATTTTTTGGGGGCACTTTATAAGTGATGAAGATATAGTGCCAGTCTGTTTCTCAGTACAGATATCAACTCTGCCATTTGAGGAAGGAATGCTGTGAGATCCCCTCCGCCTCTCTCGCAGCAGCAGGGGTTACAGACCACTGCAGGAAACTGTGAACTCATCAATGCAGTTTAGAAGCAGCCAGTGACAAGTTTCTCACCTTGTGTCTTAAGAAAGAACAGATATCAGCTCCAAACATGTTGCTGTTTGCAATCCAAACTGATCATATCTAGAGATGTGAAGTCCTGGGTTGGGTGGGGGCTGTTAGAGAGAGACTGGAAAAAATGGGGAAATAACAGCCGCACACCCTTGTTCAGCAGGGTTGCCATGTTTTGAAGAGCAAAAAAGAGGACACATTTGCTGGTGGCCAGGGAGGAAGTGTGGGACAATGTCCCTTCAAAATATACCAAAGAAAAGGAGCTGGTCCTTTCCTGCATCATGCAAAATTCACACAGGATGTATATGTTTTGCACTTGGTTGTCTAGTACTGCGTATGCAATATTAAAAGTAGCCCACTCCTGGACATTTTGGCAAATTCAAAAACTTCCCCTGGACAGAAAGTTTACCCCTGAAAAAGAGGACATGTCCTGGAAAAATAGGACATATGGCAACCCTGTCCAGGCCTTCATATCTCAAATCCATAAAAACCAGCTTTGGCCTTCTATCTCTTAGTTAAACTCTAGCATTATCAACCAATGTGTATACTGTGTATGCCAGTGAGAATAGAGCAAAATTGTGCATGCCCTCCTGCAGAACCGAAAGGTCTTGCCCCTTCCCATAATATTGCTCCTTTTGTATAGTCTTAGATACATTTGGAGCATAAAACATATTTCTTTTTCTTGCAGTATAATTAGAACCTCTCCTCTAAGCTAGCTGCATTATTAGATTTGCCAAAGCTGAGATTTTTATATAAAAAAGTGGAATTGAGAAACGAATTGCTACATTTCTTGGTTTCACGTTGCATTTGCTTTAGATCTTATTATTGACACTGACTCAACTGGAAAACGATAACAGCCTGGTTCAGACATACTCAAGGCTGCGTGCAAGAAAGGAGCAGGATCATGCCCTCTCACCCACCAGATGTATGCCTTTCATTTTTTAAGGATTATGTGTGCTGGACTTCATGTGTAAATGTTATGACTATTATGAGCAGCAGCACAGCATGTTGTGTGTGCCCTTGCCTGTGTGTGCCCATGCCAGGGGCAGGGCAAGGGGCAAAGGACAAACAGAAGTCCACTACGCCTGCCCAGCCCCTGCCACTACTGCAGTGATGCCAGCCCCGAGCAACATGGCTGTTGCACCCTCCTTGCGCAGCCCTCTCCAGATCCGAGCCTTACAAAGCTTGCACAAAGCTGGGGTCAAAGGGTGCACAGTTGCCGCGTCCCCACACTTTCCTTCTTCAGAGGGCTTGTGTTATGTACTGAGTTGAATAGGATCCAAATTGCAGCAGTCTGATTGGTCCTAGAACAATAGGATTCAGAATGCAGCAGTCTGATTGGTCCTAGAACAATGCAGCAGTATGATTGGTTGGCAGGAACCACCCAATCATGCTCCAGATATAAGTGAATCCACAACCTGATTGGCTTACAGTAGAATTCCAGAATTAGCCAATCATGTGCAGCCCATTGTGTAAATAATGTATATAAAGCAGATACTTTGAGGGGACTTTCATTCATTCCTCCTCACCACTATGAGCTGAATAAAGAGCATGAAATCACTTTGCGACTCTGAGTATATTTCAATTTGCAAGGCTCGGATCTGGACAGGGCGGCGCAAAGGTGAGGCTGGGATCGAAGGGCGCATGGCTGCTGTGCCCCCCATGTTGCCACCCCTCCCAGCAGCCTTGCAAGGCTGGGAACCAAGGAGGGTGTTGCTGCCCACCCACCTACGCAGGGGGAAGCCCAGCCAGCTGACAGCACTTGGTGGGTGCAAAGCAGGCACCCCAGACCGGCACCCCAGACCAGCAGCCCCCAGCCTGGCCAGGCCCAGTGCTCCTCTCTACAACTGTTGGTTCCTCCGACACCGTGTGAAGGTGCCTGATTTGCACCCCCTGAAAATCTGCGCATGGGGCCACAGCCCATCGGGCACACACACACCCATGCTATGCCACTGATTATAAGCAATAAAGTGTATCTGGGTGTTGCTCCACTCTACGTAGCTTCTAAGTTCATCCAAGCTGGTCCTGACTCTGAATCTCTTTCCAAAAGTTGCAGTATTGTTTGATGTGACAATATCCTTATACACACCCCAAATACCCCTCAGGCACTATACCGTTTTGTACCAGAGCTGTCAGGATTTGGCTCATGAAGTGCCCTAGAAACATTCTTTTCGGGCTGGAAAATAGAGCTGCCAGTGTGGTGTAGTGGTTAAGAGCGGTAGTCTCGTAATCTGGGGAACCGGGTTCGCGTCTCCGCTCCTCCACATGCAGCTGCTGGGTGACCTTGGGCCAGTCACACTTCTCTGAAGTCTCTCGGCCTCACTCACCTCACAGAGTGTTTGTTGTTGGGGAGGAAGGGAAAGGAGAATGTTAGCCGCTTTGAGACTCCTTAAAGGGAGTGAAAGGCGGGATATCAAATCCAAACTCTTCTAATAATTTATTATTTATACCCCACCCATCTGGCTGGGCTTCCCCAGCCACTCTGGGCGGCTTCCAACAAAATATTAAAATGCAGTAATGCTTCAAACATTAAAAGCTTCTCTAAACAGGGCTGCCTTCAGATGTCTTCTAAAAGTCTGGTAGTTGTTGTTCTCTTTGACATCTGGTGGGAGGGCGTTCCACAGGGCGGGTGCCACTACTGAAAAGGCCCTCTGCCTGGTTCCCTGTAACTTGGCTTCTCGCAGCGAGGGAACCACCAGAAGGCCCTCGATGCTGGACCTCAGTGTCCGGGTAGAACGATGGGGGTAGAGATGCTCTTTCAGATATACTGGACCGAGGCCATCTGTATACGTACCCCCTGGCTAGTCAGAACTCCAGACAGCACACAGAAACACCTTCTGAAGCCTTGAGGCAAATTGTTCCAATATAGTCTTCTTAGTGACCAATATTTAGTGGAGAAAAGACCAACTTTTTGCCCATGTGCTGCATTTCATGAACTTCTGGGGGCTTAAATTTAGTCCCTAGCAAGCACGTGTCTTAGGTTGCAATCCCGTTCCTGCTTACACAATGGTGCAAGACCCCCTGAACTTAATTCTGAGAAAACAAGTGTAGGATGTTGCCGTCAAGCTGCAGTGAATTTCTCCACTTGTTCCTTGGCCCCACACCCAGAAAGAAAGACAGGGTGCCACATATTAAGAACCCCAACTTTATCAATTAATTGTGGGGATCTCCAATGAGGAAAGATTGACTAGTTCGGTCTTGGCAGCCATGCTTAGCCAGGGAGATGGAAGAGTCCCCCCATGGGCAATTCCACCACGGCTCTGAGTACCACCAAGATAAGATGATAAGCTCTCCTTTGCCTGCTCAACGAAAGACAAGAAGGCTTGACTGCTCTCCTTCTCTTGCTGCCCAACACAAGAAAGCATGAAATCTCCAGTATCCAAAAGATGCCGCCTTCCCAGCACTCAAACCATCTGGTGGTGAAGGGTAGTGTACCCATCACTACAGCAGGGGTGCTTCAAGATGATAATTTATTTTTGCTTCTCCACACTACCTGCAAGGAGTGGTGTAGCTACGGTGCTAATCGGCCAAATAATGCACCACGCTGGAGATTAGATGGAGTATGGCGTAGATGAAAAAAAAAATGGTGCCTCTTTCGATCCTGGGAGACACCCCAGAAATTCCTGCTCTGTGCCATGTAGCAAGCAACTGGCAAATCATATGCTTTGAGTGGTGGGTGGGTGTCATGGCCAGGTGAAGGGGGTCAAGTCACTTCTAAGAGGGTCCCTGCCAGTACTGCTGGCCTCTATAGCGGTGGGGTAAACTTGTCCCTTTAGGACCGGGAAGCGCTGAGTCCTTAAATCCTGCAGAAGTCTCACAAAGAAAGACTTGTTCTTTACATGCCCGATGAATGTTTTTGACAGCACAATGACTGCCTATTGTCAAGGATAATTCTGACTCCCTGTGCATAATTTACTTCCAGCGCTCTTGTTTTCTTCTGTGACGTGAGCTATGAGGTTATTCTAACGCTAATCATGCGCAGTAACTGACTTCTTGCCCTGAGCGGTGGCAAAGAGCATAAATATTGAACGCCCTGACTCTTTTGTCTCAAAACTCTTTCGATAATTTTAAAATGAATGAATGAGCTGAACAATTGTCTGTCACCATGGAGTCAACAGTTCTCTAAAAAAACAGAAAACAGGAGTGCTAATGAAGCACAGCAAAGCAGTCTCAAAATGTATCTTCAAATACCATGTCCGATTTGTTTAACGTATAATGAATGCAAACTTTTAATATTGTTTCCTGAGGTGTCGGCACCTGCCACCTTTTGAGGGGAAAACCCCCTACATCTGGGGAAGGGTAAAGCGTGTAATTTACCAAGCAAAGCGAAACCTTTGGTTTAATTCACCCACTTGGCATTTCTTACTTGTTAATGTGACAACTCTGTGGAACACTGAGATAGTGGAATGACATTTGGTGCTACTATTCATGATACAGTTTTATATTCCAAGTTCAAATATCGGTGCAACCTGAGTGTGTGCATGCAAATTGGTCACAGTATTGCGTCAGGCACAGTTGTAGCATTCAAACACTCCTGATACCGTGATAGAGCAGAATCACTTTGGCTTGTTGTTTTCCATATGAGTCGCTGCTCTGGGCTTGACTTCTTCCAACCAGGACAATAATTCTAATATTGTGCTTCACCCATAAAAAATTGCAAGCTACAAGGAAAGCACAGATAATATGAAACATGATGTATCCTCAGACCATTGGCCTATCTACCTATCCAGACTGCACATCATGTTTCACCTTGTACCTCGTTCCATCCCTCTACTCCGCAAATAAGTGTTTCTGTAGGGCAGATTCTGCTAAGTGCTTGATATCCCAAAGAGATAAGAACTACTATTTTGCACTCTTCTTGGTTAGCTAATTAGCATCTGCTTAGTGCTGCCTGCTGTTTAGCATTTAGCATTTTTCAACACTAATTATGAGAGTTACTGAACATGGTTCTGGGATTTCCGTTACTCACTTTGTGCTAAGTTTTCTTTATTGATAACTTGATTCTAATGGTGTAGGAAGCAAAACAAGAACAAACCATTAGCAAGGAACCCTTTAGAAGATATAAGTATTGCAGTTCCACTTCTCGTTGTTTAAAACAGGCGTTTATACAATAACTTGGCTTACAGCTTTGAGCCCATCTGTTGGCTTTCTTGGAGGCTAATCTTAATGGAGAGTGAGCCTATCTCAATGAGATGGTTTTCAAGAGAGGATAGTTTTTCAAAGATATTAAAGGAGGAATTGAGGAAGAATCATTTCCAGCAGTCTACACATACATTTCCTTTGTCCTCTCACCGCATCTTACCAAATAGGTTTTGCAAGTTTTCAGGCACTATGAACCAAAGGAAGGCCCAATAAATTTTGCTGCCCAAGGCAAAGGACATCCTAGCAAGGGGCAAATGAAGGCTAATCAACACCTGGGGTGGGGCAAACCGCCAGCTGCGCAGGCGTGGCATCGCTACGTACGACACATGCATGGCGTCACTATGTAGGGCACATGTGCGGCATTGCTACGTACAGTGCATGCATGCAACACTGCGCATGCGTTGTATGTAGTGGTTTGCTGCCAGCGCCACCCGAGCAGCGGATGGACGGTGGTGGGATACTCTGCTCACGGCTGCAGCAGCGGCACATGGATCCTCTGCTTGCAGCTGTAGCGGCGATGGAGGGATCCCACCGCCGTCCGTACGGCACTCAGGTGGCGCTGGTGGCAAACCGCTATGTACAGCGCATGTGCAACGTCAAACGCCATATGGACGGTGGCAGGATCCTCTGCTCGTGGCTGCAGCCGCAAACGGAGGATCATCCACATGCAATGATGACGTGATAGCTGCTCGCGCCACCGTGTCTGGGGCGGCGGGGCAAGCCTTCTTGTCACCCCCCCCCAGACATGGCACCCAGGGTGAACCACCCCTGCCCCCCTTGTGACGCCACTGATCCCATGTACAGAATCTGACAGGCATGGCATCTGAATCTTATTTCAAAGGTTAGTGTCTTCCAGTGCACCTGAGGACGGCAGGCTAGTGACTAACCTGTGGCATAAGCAGTTCTGATCTTCAAAAGAAGAGAATGTCCAGAGGACTCAGGAGGAATAGCAAGGGAAGTGCCACTGCTGCCCCAAGCACCTGCCAGCTGAAGCAGCTGCCTCAATCTACCCAATGGTAGGACCAAGCCTGACAGAACTCTTAAGAACAGAGACCACAGTGGAATGAATGAGTCTGCACATTGGGAGTATGTTTCTAACATGTAAGAAATGATCACCCACCTCCAACAGAGTCTAATGCTCCAGTAGTAACCAACATACTTGAAGTATTTGGATTTGATATCCCGCTTTATCACTACCCGAAGGAGTCTCAAAGTGGCTAACAATCTCCTTCCCCTTCCTCCCCCACAACAAACTGTGAGGTGAGTGGGGCTGAGAGACTTCAGAGAAGTGTGACTGGCCCAAGGTCACCCAGCAGCTGCATGTGGAGGAGCGGGGAATCGAGCCCGGTTCACCAGATTACGAGTCCACTGCTCTTAACCACTACACCACACTGGTTGTAAGCCTGTAGGAAGGACCAACTGCCATATCGATAATGATATTGCCACCGTGTTATTTGCCCTGGGTAGAGTAAGGAAAGGAGCATGGACAAATACGAAATATCAGTTCCCATCTTTTGCAGCCTTAGTGCATGCACAAAGAGAGTCTTCTTGTTTCCTTTGACTGTCTTGAGGCTACACTTGATCTGGTTGGAAAGCCCCTTCTTGTTCATGAGTCACAGGTTCATCAGTCCACCTCTCTCTTACATTGGTGTGTTCGAAATTTGCGAAGGCTTTGCTGTTGAGCATTTCAGATGTACAAGACATTGAACCTGCAGGCAAATCTGGGATAGCTGACATGTTTGCACCAGCACTTAAGATCACAGAGAGTCGCACAAAAAGAATATTGTACAGCTAGGAAAGGTGTATAAAAGGGCAAGCAAATTGATCGATGAGATGGAGCTTTTCCCCACAAGGAAAAGTGACTATGTTTGGGGTTACTTAGTTTAGAGAGGATAAAATAGCAGCAAGACATGATAGAGGCGTATAAAGGTTTGCATGGTGTGAAGAAAGTGGAGGGAGAATTTATTTCCCCTCCCTTTCTCACAGTCCTTGAACCCGGGGTCGTCCCATGAAGCTGAATGGTGGGAGATTCAAGACAGACAACAGAAAGCCCGTCTGCACACTGCACATCATTAAACAATCGCATTTGCCGGCAGAACGTGTAGTCACGGCCACAAAATTAGGTTTAGGATGGGATTAGATAAATTTGTGGTGGCTGTGGGATTCCCATAGACAACTTGATGTACACTATGGGAAACAGAATGCTGAGCTGGTTTGGTCTGATCCCATAAGGCTCTTTGGTTCATTTGCAGGTCTGGAAATCTACACTAATCCCTAGGGTGCTGAGGCATTACCTGTTGGCAATGGGAAAAGACAGCTATCAATCACTAGGTCGGGAAGAGGAAGTAGCCAGGGAAGCCCTAAAGTTTGGTCCTGCAGAGATGAACAGCTGGGCATGAATTGTTGTTGTTTAGTTGTTTAGTCGTGTCCGACTCTTCATGACCCCATGGACCAGAGCACGCCAGGCACTTCTGTCTTCCACTGCCTCCCGCAGTTTAGTCAAACTCATGCTGGTAGCTTCGAGAACACTGTCCAACCATCTCGTCCTCTGTCGTCCCCTTCTCCTTGTGCCCTCCATCTTTCCCAACATCAGGGTCTTTTCCAGGGAGTCTTCTCTTCTCATGAGGTGGCCAAAGTATTGGAGTCTCAGCTTCAGGGTCTGTCCTTCCAGTGAGCACTCAGGGCTGATTTCCTTCAGGATGGAGAGGTTTGATCTTCTTGCAGTCCATGGGACTCTCAAGAGTCTCCTCCAGCACCATAATTCAAAAGCATCGATTCTTCGACGATCAGCCTTCTTTATGCTCCAGCTCTCACTTCCATACATCACTACTGGGAAGACCATACCTTTTACTAGACCATACCTTTTACTATACGGACCTTTGTTGGCAAGGTGATGTCTTGGGCAGGAATATTCTCAATCTGATAATTCTCAATCTGATGATGATGATGATATTTTATTATTTATATGCCACCCATCTGACTGGGTTACCCCAGCCATTTGAGCAGCTTCCAGCAAATTATGAAACCAAGGGGCTGAAGACAGGATGAGCTTTCTCCCCAGCAGTGATGTTCCAAAGCGTATTCCTTAACATTCTCCTATATAACTGAATAGCTGACATTCACTCATATGGAGGTAACAGCCTGGCACTTGCAGATAACACTGCAGTGCAGGGAAAGTCTCTCCATTACCCCAGATAGCAGTGAACCAGCCTCCACGGGTGGAAGGTATCAGTGTTTAATGAGTCTCTGTGCACAAGGTCCCTCGTAATCTGCACGCAGTGTACCCATCGCAATGATGGACAATTTGCTTCAATATCCAATAGCACGTTTCTGAGTTCCATTGCTTTTCCACAGGCTAGCGTGGCAAAGATGCAGAACCCAGCAGAGGGCCAGGCAGACGCGGTCAGTGTAATTCTCTTGCGATCCCCAAATTTTTAGAGGACAAAGCAAAGGGGCTGTGATATGAAATGCAGTTGAGAAGAGCGGTGAAATCATCAATGTTTAGTGTATGGACAGATCTTGCTCCCTCTTAACTGGATCCTCAATACACTCATTTGTTTAAGTGAATACTTACACAAAGGGACACCATCATTTGCAATTCCTCTCTTTGTTAAACAGACCAGTAAATTCAATTACTTCAAGAGCTACTACGGTGCTTAGCATGGCTGCATAGTCCAGGCTAGAAATTCCCTGTTGCCTGCCTTAATCTTGTGGTTATGCAATATCCTTGATTTTACTTTGTTGTTTTGGGAAACCTGTCCCCTGACACACAATTGTTAAGCATGCTACTCTTTGGCGGGTTCCCCCTCTATTTTTGCTGGTTTTCTTTTGCCATCTATTTTTGTTTTTCTTTGGCCTTATTTCCTTTCCTTTGTTTTTCATTCCAAGAGCAGGAAATTTGAGGTTTGAGGATTTATAATGAAAATTAAAATTGTATATTATATTGTATTCACAGCTTCCAGGCTTCCTGCTTGGAGACCTAGATTTATTTCTTAGCCCAATTAATACATTGGCCCCTTTTCATAATTGCAATCTTTTGGGATGAAAGGATGGCTTAGTACTGTGTCCTGGTACTCTGGTAGTCTTTGAACTGCTCTTTAGCTGATACTTTTTTAACCTATTCTGCTCCAAATAATAATAATAAAAAAATCTACGAACTTGTCCACTGGATTGGACAAAATTCAAACATGATGGTTAGGGCTTCCCTTTCTTGAAAACAGTTCACTTAAATATATGGGAATAAAAGTGATGAGAAGAAGAAGAAGAAGAAGAAGAAGAAGAAGAAGAAGAAGAAGAAGAAGAAGAAGAGTTGTTGTTTGGATTTGATATCCCGCTTTATCACTACCCAAAGGAGTCTCAAAGCGGCTAACATTCTCCTTTCCCTTCCTCCCCCACAACAAACACTCTGTGAGGTGAGTGAGGCTGAGAGACTTCAGAGAAGTGTGACTCGCCCAACGTCACCTATAAAGAAAACAGGGAGCTGCAGTATCTAAGTTTCTTTCCTCTCGTTTTTCTTTGTTTTGCTTTGGCTTCTGGTTTGTTGGTTTGCTTGGCGTCCTCTACTCTGGATCAGTGAGGGTCTGTACACACAAGATGGTGAAGGACCCTGTTGAGAAGCAGAGAAGGGAAGATCTCCGAGGGTGGGAGACTTGGAGAAAATGGGAAGGCGCAGGTGAGAGCTGGGAGAGTTCACCTCCTTCTGTGTGGGACAAGGATTAATATCTACCTTTGAGAGAGGACTTTTGGGTCCCCCCCTCTTTCTTTCTCTGTTTTTCTCTAGATTATTTTCGCTTATTGTATTTCAAAAAACCTTTAATAAAATCTTATGGGAAAAAGGAGTAAGAACTAGATGTTTAAAACAAGGTTTGAATACAAGAAAAAAGGAGTTTGGAAAGCCTCTGTTCTGTTAGCTTGTTGCTGTTGGCTTCCATGTTGTACTCAGCTACACCATTTCTCTTTGTTAAAACTGGTTTGTTTGTTCCCTGTAAAGCAACTCCTGAGTGCATCTCTATCTCAGATTTATTTTTTTATATATATATAAATTTTTATTAATTTTCCAACATATATTAAAACACAATACAAATGACAACACATAAACAAACAAACATAAAAACACGTATAATTTCATAACCTCTTTTCCTTAAACCTTGTTTCAACGACTTCCCCATACCTCCCTTTTCTGCATCCCTGTTTTAAACCTTTCCAGCAACTCCTAATTTCAATTACTTATAATTCACTTTCTTTAATCCCTTTTCTCTTACCCAATTATTTATCGCTGCAATTCTGTTTTACATTACCCATGACATTTTAGCACTCATTAATTTTACAACAGTTCTTAAGATAAACTTTAAATTTCTTCCAATCTTCTTCCACCGTCTCTTTTCCTTGGTCGCGGATTCTGCCAGTCATCTCGGCCAGTCCCATATAGTCTATCACCTTTGTCTGCCACTCTTCCAGCGTGGGTAGCTCTTGTGTCTTCCAATACTTTGCTAAAAGAACTCTTGCTGCTGTTGTAGCATACATAAAGAACGTCCTATCTTTCCTTGACACCAATTGGCCTGCCATGCCCAGGAGAAAGGCCTCTGGTTTCTTATGAAAGGTACACTTAAGTACCTTCTTAATTTCATTATAGATCATTTCCCAGAAGACCTTGATCCTTGGGCACGTCCACCAAAGGTGGTAAAAGGTGCCTTCAGTTTCATTACATTTCCAGCAATTATTATTGGGCAAATGATAGATTTTTGCAAGCTTGACTGGGGTCATGTACCACCTATAAATCATTTTCATAATATTCTCTCTTAAGGCATTACATGCCGTAAACTTTATACCGGTGGTCCATAACTGTTCCCAGTCAGCAAACATAATATCATGACCAATGTCTTGTGCCCATTTAATCATAGCTGATTTAACCGTCTCATCCTGTGTATTCCATTTCAACAGCAAGTTGTACATTCTTGACAAATTCTTAGTATTGGGTTCCAACAGTTCTGTTTCTAATTTTGATCTCTCCACCTGAAAGCCAATTTTCCTGTCCTGCTCTATCTCAGATTTAATCATCCTCTGCTGCTGGTTAAAACTGCCATTTGCTTCTTGGCTGATGTAGGTGGTTTCTGACCCTTCAGGTGATACGGTTGATGTGTGGCACTCTGTTTCCAGGTTGGGGTTGGCAATCATGGCTGGCTTTTTGGCTGGCTGCCAGTATCTCTAGAGGATGGTCCAAGGTTGGCCTTATTCTTGGCCAATATGCATGGGTGCTGTTGCTCAATGTTCTAGTGAAACTAGACCGAGGGGGCTGCTCCCACAACAGCCATCCCCAGAGGTTCTCGTAGATCAGCAGCCCTTGGTTGCACCTCCACAACAGCTCTCCCCAGGGGTTTCTATGGTTCAGCAGTCCTTAGTTGTGCCTGCTGACAATTGGGGGGGGGGTGCCTTGCAAATTGTTGATCCGTTGGCCAAGGTATTCATATTGGGGAAACTTCTGTCCCTCTGGGTTTTCATTCTTTTACCTGCAACAAAGGAACAGATTTGGAAGGGCAAGTGGGTGGGTGTTTTTACACCCTGCACAAATCTGGAGTAGAGTCCCTGAGACAGTTGGATGGCATCTTGTATGCCTCATTGCGAAAACTCCTGCAGCCAAGCTGGTACAAAATGCACTGCTTTCTTTTGGACCACATCGGATCTGGCCCAATCGCCTTCTAAATCTGGTCCACAGACAGTCCGGGAATCAGCGTGTTTTTATATGAGTAGAATGTGCCCTTTTATTTGAAATGCGTCTCTGGGTTACTTGTGAGGCATAGGAATTTGTTCATCCCACCCCCCAAATATAGTCTGGCCCACCACATGGTCTGAGGGACGGTGGACCGGCCCACAACTGAAAAAGGTTGATGACCCCTGATCTAGAGGGTGCTGTGGAGGTCCAAGGGATGGTCAGCTCAAGGTGGGACCCAAGCTTGGAGGTTATGCTTTTGGAATGGGCAGAGTTTGGGTCACCCGCGGCAGAAGTTAAGTTAGGTTCCCACTCTTCTCATTTCCCCTACAGATATAGTTTAAATAGGGCAATGTTGCTGAGCTCTTTTTGGCAAATTTGGGGTGTGTGTGTGAACTTTTTTGAGCTATTTTGTGGGAAACCGCCAAAAACGACACTGCCATATGTCTGGATTTTCCTGGACATTTTTGCGATTTTCGTGTGATTTCCACTGCTTCTGACTGCAGTATTCCGGATATGTCTGGGAATTCCTGACGTACGGCAACCCTCTTTTCTGGCGGTTCCCTCAGTGTGAGAAGTGAGGTTACAGGGAACCAGGCAGAGGGCCTCCTCGGTAGTGGCACCCGCCCTGTGAAATGCCCTCCCACCAGATGTCAAGGAAATAAACAACTACAGTGGTACCTCGGGATGCGAATGGGATCTGTTCCGGAGCCCCGTTTGCATTCCGAATAGAACATAAGACATGACAGCACGTCTGCGCGTGCACAGGTCACGTTTCGCCGCTTCCACGCATGCGCGTGATGTCATTTTGACCGTCTGTGCATGCACGAGTAGCAAAACCTGGAAGTAACGCGCTCCATTACTTCCGGGTCGCCGCAGAGCGCAACCCGAAGATACTTATCCTGAATCATATTTATCCCGAGGTATGACTGTATCTGTCTTTTAGAAGACACCTGTTTAGGGAAGTTTTTAATGTTTAATGCTGTATTGTGTTTTTAATATTCAGTTGGGAGCCACCCAGAGTGGCTGGGGAAACCCAGACAGATGGGCGGGGTATAAATAAATTATTATTATTATTATTATTATTATTATTATTATTATTATTATTATTATATATAACCCTAATTTAAATAAAACGTGGCCCGTATTCAACCCATCACTTATCCTTACTCCTGGGTCTGGTCACAAATGATTTTCCCAGGGCTTCCCAGTCACTGTATTTTGAGGAAGAGACGTTGAAGTAATTGTTCTGTTCATTTCTGTCCTCTTTGCTACTTTTGCATGTGATGCTTGCTTGGAAAATGGTGGCCATTCAGGTCTCTGTGCCACTTGCCCACAAATCCAAGTCAGTTTTGCACTTCGGTTCCTGTGGGTTTTGGTGGCACGTTAACAGAACACAAGCCGGAAGCTGCTTTTTCCATTTATCGAAGCTACCTAGCCCCAACACCCATCCTTCTGAAAAATGTCCAGGTTGCTTTCCTGGAGACACGACTTACAATGCCTACCATTTCATACAATTCTTGTAAGCCGCATGCTGCATTGTCATTTCTTACTTTCCTTTAGAATGCATTTGCAGTAATCAAATTGTAAGATTCACTTTTCCTGGCCCTCGGGCGAAATGCTTTATGAGCAGTTCTGGCACACTCTGCTTTCATGTTCCCTGGCACATCCAAGTAGCCCACCAATCACAGAAAAGCCTTTCTTTAACTTCTCAAAAGCAGATTTATTTCCCCTCAAAACGAGAGGTACACAAAACAAATATGCTCGGGGGAAGCAAAATATCAGCAGTTTTACAAGAATAGACCCTGACAAAAAGGAAAAGCAGTTTCAGAATTGGATGGCATGCAGCCTCTGAGAGAACTGTGTATCCTTGTTTGGAGAGAGACTAAAAATTCATTTACATGGATTTCACTGGAGCAAGATTTTTGTGTAACCACAATGAGTAAAAGAGGCGGGGAAACAAAGGGGGGCTGGCTGCTCAATGTATCTGTGCTGCCCAAAGTTTTATTGGCTGTCATAACTTTTCTGGTTTCCAACAGGGCCAGCTGGGTTGTGATTCCTCTTTCAACTGCTCTGTAGAAAGGTTGGTAGCTGGGGCATACCTTTTTCTGGGTTAAAACTGGAAAGTCTGCTCTTAAAGCTTGGACTGGTCCACTCTCTGTGTTCTGCATAAATTGCTGACCTGGGGATACTTCCTGATTGGAAGGAGGCCAAAGCAGAGCAGAGATGCAACTGGCAGCTGTTGGATCATTATTGACAGCCTTGTCAGCATACAACACCTGTGCTCAGAGATCTGCACTGCTTGCCGATCTGCTACTGGGCCAAGTTCAAGGGGTTACTATTAGTATATAAAGCCCTTAACAAGTTGCAACCAGTTTGCTATTGAGAGTAAAGGTAAAGGTAAAGGTACCCCTGCCCGTACGGGCCAGTCTTGACAGACTCTAGGGTTGTGCGCTCATCTCACTCTAGAGGCCGGGAGCCAGCGCTGTCCGAAGACACTTCCAGGTTACGTGGCCAGTGTGACGAAGCTGCTCTGGCGAACCGGCACCAGAGCAGCACACGGAAACGCCGTTTACCTTCCCACTAGAAAGCGGTACCTATTTATCTACTTGCACTTTGACATGCTTTCGAACTGCTAGGTGGGCAGCAGCTGGGACCGAACAGCGGGAGCTCACCCCGCTGCGGGGATTCGAACCGCCGACCATGCGATCAGCAAGTCCTAGGCACTGAGGTTTTATCCACAGCGCCACCCGCGTCCTTAGAGTACCTTGCCCTAATCAAGTCAACAGTTTCATTCCATGTCTCAAAACTGGATTATTATTCAGTGGTACCTCGGGTTACATACGCTTCAGGTTACATATGCTTCAGGTTACACACTCCGCTAACCGAGATATAGTGCTTCAGGTTAAGAACTTTGCTTCAGGATGAGAACAGAAATCGTGCTCCGGCAGCGCAGCAGCAGCAGGAGGCCCCATTAGCTAAAGTGGTGCTTCAGGTTAAGAACAGTTTCAGGTTAAGTACGGACCTCCAGAACGAATTAAGTACTTAACCCGAGGTACCACTGTATTGCCCCAACCCACTTTTTCAGACTCTCCAATTGTCCCTATTTCCCAGGGACAGTCCCAGATTTACAGAAGCCATCCCGATTTCTGATTTGATCCTAGGATATCCCACTTTTCCTTAGGATGTCCCTATTTTCATCAGAGAAATGTTGGAGGGCATGGAGTTATGTGACCACCAAGCCAAGGAGATAAGTAACTATACAACCTTTAGAAGACCTCTGAAGGCAGCCCTGTATAGGGAAGTTTTTAAATGTTTAATGTTTTATGATGTTTTTATATGTTGGAAGCTGCCCAGGGTGGCTGGGGCAACCCAGTCAGAAGCATGGGGAATAATAATAATAATAATAATAATAATAATAATAATAATAATATACAGTGGTACCTCTGGATGCGAACAGGATCCGTTCCGGAGCCCCGTTCGCATCCTGAAGCGAACGCAATCCGCATCTGCGCATCTGCGCGTGTGCGGATCATGATTTACCACTTCCGCGCATGAACGTGACGTCATTTTGAGCGTCTTCACATGCGCGAGCAGCAAAAGCCAGAAGTAACGTGTTCCGTTACTTCCGGGTCACCGTGGCGCATAACCTGAAAACGCTCAACCCGAAGCTACTTCAGCCCAAGGAAGACTGTAATACAGTGGTACCTCGGTTTAAGAACAGTCCGGTTTAAGAACCATTTGGTTTACAAACTCTGCAGAACCAGAAGTAGTGTCCTGGTTTGCAAACTTTACCTTGGTCTAAGAACAGAATCTGAATGGTGGAAGGGCACTGGCGGCGGGAGGCCTCGTTAGGGAAAGCGCACCTCGGCTTAAGAATGGTTTCAGTTTCAGAACGGACGTCTGGAACGGATTAAGTTCATAAACCGAGGTACCACTGTAATAATAATAGAATAGGACATCCCTATTTTCATTGGAGAAACGTTGGAGAGTATGTTGCATGTGCATTTGTAAGAACTTGATCATTTTGTGTGGCAGTGCCTAGCCTTCGGAATTGCCCGCCTATTGAGTTCAAGAAGGTGCCTTCACTGTGCTTTTTTCAGCCCCTGCAGAAAACATTCTTGTTTAGACAAGCCCAGCCAGATAACTTTTGTATGGGCTTATTCACCCTTACCCTTTACCAAGCTCTTTCCAAACACAGGTCTGCACTTAGGAGCTGCCTGTCCAAACGTGGTGGGGGGTTTTGGCTTGGTTTTCTCCAGAGTTTTCCCCACTCTTTCGTGCTCAGTGGGAGCAAACATCAGTTTTGGTTTCTCACGGATTGCTGTTTCCTCTGATTGCACTTTAAAGAGCGGGTTTTCACTGGAAAAGCTCCAGAGCAAAAAAAGAAAAGGGTGCTGAGACACGGAGCCTGGAAAGAGCGGAGGAAAAGCAAAATGCAAACAAGCTCACAGTTTTAAAGCAGGGCTATACGTCTTCCGTGATTTTCTTGTTTTATCTTTTTGTATACCACCTTGAGCTCCTTTTTCCTTTTTTACAATCAAGAGGTATAAATTTAATGAAATAATTAAAATAAATACTTTATGTTATCGTGTTGAAAATATGTGACCTGGGTCTCTCTTCTTTTTTTAATGTTTAGAATTCATCCCCAAATTCCACAGTGCTGCCTTGTAACAACATACTTTGAAAAATCCCCAAAAACAAGGCAGATCAATTGATTCCCACTGAATTTAGCAGAAGGGAAAATACGAATATGCATGGTTACCAGCCAGCTATTTGGGTATGTCATGAGAACAACTGTGAGCAGGCCATGGAACTACATTTGCAAAGCTGTGAGATGGTTTGACCAGTCGTGGTGACTAATTCCAGAGGTCTGTTGAAGATGAAAGAAACTTTAAAACGTACCTCACTAATACAGTGCACGTTCAGGTCCACAATCCGCAGTCTGTGCATGCGCAGGTTGCAATTCAATGCTTCTGTGCATGCGCAAAGCACGACTTAATGCTTCTGCGCATGCGCAAGTGCCAAAACCCGGAAGTAACCCATTCTGGTACTGCCGGGTTCAGCATGGTGCGCAACCTGAAATTGCACAACCTGAAGCATCTGTAACCCGAGGTATGACTGTACTTAGAATGAAGAAGAAAAGACAATGTGCTACACAGCCACACATAACTGCATGCTTAAATTTTAAGAAATGAGCCTTAAGGGAAATGGCAGAAAGTATTACAATTAAATATACCTGTTTCATTTGTATCCCCCAATAATGTTTCTGGCATCATTTGCATATACTGCTGTGTCAATTGTAGCCTTCCCAGCCTTTTCGGCTTATTTGCATGTCTAGATAAGCACATTTTAGGCTGACAAATAAGGAAGTTAATCCTTATTTGCATTTGTTGAGCTAGGAAACACTTTAATGTTGCTCAAACTTCTATAAATAAAGAATGCTTGATTCAGATCATCATATTTTAATTTGGGAGGGCTCTCTATTGAATACTTTGAGTTTCTCATTGGTATTCCCCGCCCCCACTCTTCCTCTTCATTTGAGTTATAGACTTATGATGATTGCTATCTTTTTTATTTACTTAATAGGGATTATTTTCTTCCCAATCCCACCCACTATCCCAATCAGGTTCCAACACACTGTGTTGTCATAATGAATCATGCAAGTGGAACTCAGGTACTAGACTATAAATTAGGGATTTAGTGTATCCCTGAAGCGCAAGTGTGCAACACAGCTGAATCTGTTCAATATCAACAAGGCAGGTTACTGTTAAAGGATCTTTGTTTATTTTCTTATTTACTTGTTTCAATTTAGATACTGCTTGATTGTAAAAAAAAACCCTCAAAGAAAAATTTTAACCACTATATTTGCCAATTATATTTTTGCCATCACGGCAGGGATGCCATTTGGATTTTCTGCCTCTTGGGCCACGAATTCTGAGATGGGGTTTACAACGGACCTCTGCTATTGGTCTTCTTGGATGTTTCAAGCACAATGTCTTTTAAAGACTTTTCGGTGGTGGGTTTTCTGCAGCATCTGATAGGCTGAAGGATAACCTGTTCGCTCACTTTTTCACATTTGAATGGTAAATGATATAACATGCATTTCTTAAATGGTTTCTCTTTCAATTCATTCAAGTCCTATTTGTTATGTACTGAAGTTCTCACCCTGGGCCAGCAGGGGGATACTGTAGATAGTTATGCAAATAAGGCATCGAAAGTGCCGTTCAGTGATTGGATAGTTTTAGAAAATTATTACAGTTACGTTGTACTGGAGCTCTATATAAGCAGGCTGACTGAACCCTTCAGTTCAGTTCTGTTCTGGCCTGTGAATAAACAAGAGCTGTTTGAAGAATCGCTGTGTCATCTGATATGTTCACCCACAACTTAACACTATTAGTGTCAGTTCAGCAAAACTGCTATGCTGTCCAACCCTAAGCATGTAGGTTGACCCAGCTGGTGCTATGTCTTAGGGACCAATGGGGCCCATCAATCTGGGAAGGCAGCCCATCTAGGAGAAAGAAAACTCTGATCCTAAACCTCCACTGCCTTGTGGGACATCTTTGGGAGAAGAAAGGGCTAAGGAGTAGGAGAAAGAGAGAAATAGAGTTGTTTACATACGTCTCGGTGGGACTCAAGAGCGAAAAATGCCAAATTTATGATGGAAAGAGCGATGTTATCTACGAAGGAGATATATGGAAACCATCTGGACTTAGTGGAGGAACGGGAAATCCACACAGGATTATTATTTTGCTTATCAGCTTAAGGAGACTAACAGAAGAGATCGTAAAGGAAAAATAGAAATTATATGAACAAGATATGATGTGGAAACACCAAGATAAGACTGAATAGAATTATGAATTTTGTTTGAACTGATTGGGACTGATTTGGACATTAACGCAGTAATAAGAAGATGATCTGAATCCCCCTTTGGATCTTGAAGTATGGGTTCCCCCAACAAAATTTAAAAATTTGGCTTTGTAATTTGGAATCTATGTGATGTGATTTAATTTGATGTGATTGGCCAGTTAATAAAAATTATTTTTTAAAAAAGAAAAGAAAAGAAAGGGCTAAGGAGTAATCCCTGAACAAATCTGGAGTGGAGTCCCTAAGGTAAGGTTACCAGATTTTTTTTCAATGAATCTGGGGACACTTTTCAACTTCAATGGATTTTGTATGGGGACTGATGTGCAAATCGGGGACTGTCCCCGGGAAACAGGGACATCTGGTAACCTTACGGTGGTTGGATGGCATCTTGTCTGCCTCCTTCTGGCAACTCTTGCAGCTGAGCTGGTGCCAAACGTATTGCTCTGCTTCCCTTTGGACCACATCAGTGAAGCTGGTGGTCTGGGCAGCTCAAGACCTCCCTATACACTGCCCAGGACTGCGCCCCAGGAAGGTCACTTCAGATTTAATATGTTTCCCTCGATGATAGTAAGAGGAAGATATTTAGCTCTCCCAGAAGCAGAGTGTCTCTGCAAATGTAGTAAACAGGAACCAGATACTTTGGAGCATATTTTCTTTTCTTGTGATTTTGGCATTTATGCCAGAAGACAATTATTAGAGGCCTTACAACTCAACAGGCTCAATTCTATGCCACCAACGGTTCAGGACCTGCTCTCAGACAGGAATGATCAAATTACTTTAATAGTGGCTGAATTTTTGAGTGCTGTCCATGTAGAAAGACCAGGCCATTATAAAGAGATTTCGTGGTTCTTAATTGATCAGTGATGTGGTAGTGTTATATTGTATTTTTTATGCAAATTGGTTTTCTCTGGAGTTAAAGATCTGACTGGGACAAACCTTGTTATGCTGAACTCGTATTTTACACAATTTGTATATGGTGTTTGTTTGATAATGTGTGGTTTGCTATGCCTAATAAAGGATTGACTGTTACTGCTAATGCAGCGGCTTGACTTCACCCTCGAAGGTGCACTCCAAGACAAACGATGCCACCCATGGCTATCCCTTATGCTGCCTAGGAAACAGGTTGCCACTCCTGTCTGCCCCCTCCTCATATACATCTCTTGCTTCCTGTCACTACTCCTTCCTCCTCTGCATTCCAGGACCATCCTCATTCCTGACTGCAGTTCTGTGAAGAAGGACACTGTGACTTTAGGCTCCCCTTGTCTCGCGATAGCTATACCTTTCGCCCTGCTCTTCCCGAGCATGTTTTGTTGCCCTGGAACCTTCCCCGGGGGGAAAAAAAGTAGAGCAATAAGGGGAAACACCAACTTGGCTTTTTCCACAGATCGGCGTTTGGTCCAACTGAGCACTAAAGAGTGGGGTTTCGCAAGGAAATCCGGAGGGCACAAAAAGGGTGCTGAGACCCAGAGAATTAAAGAGCAGACTGGAATGGAAGACCTTAGCTACTGCTGTGGATGGGTCATCTGAAGAGCCCTTGGAGCATTGCTGGTTGCTCCTCTCCAGTATGTCATATCTGGGTGGTAGCATTTGGGAAGTAAACAGCCCATCTCAAGTGCCGCAGTTCAGCAGTCAATGCAACAGGCAGGCAAGTAGCTGGAAGGCCAAGATGGTTCGCCTTGTCGAGGACTTCCGGGTTGGCGCCTCCGGTAATGGCGGAATTCCTCTGATCGGGAGGAATTTGCCTTGTGGAAATTCGGGTCTGGCCGCCACGGCGAAGGCGGAGACCCACTACAAATCACAGGCGGGTGAAGCCTGTGAACGTGGGATTCAGCTGGCACCTTTTGCGCCTCCCCTACTCACGGGGAAACCCGGTTTCGGGGATCCGGAGTGACGTGGGGTGGCGCGGTGCTTCAAATCGACTGCTTCATCCACGGAGCGAAGCCGCATAGCTGTTGCCAGAGAGCGCTGACTTTTTCCTGTGGACAATTTGATCTTAAAGCAACTACCCGTGAGTAGAGCAGAGAATTGGATTTTTAAACGTCTTAATTTGGTGTCGAAACGGGGGAGGTCCAAAACAGGAAGTCCACCTTCCCCTTCTGTAAATAGACTGAAGCAATGAGGATGCAAGCTGAAGTCGTGGAAAGCCCATTGTAGAGGACTAAATTACCATCGGTAAAAAATACAAAACCCCCTTGGTGGCAGGAGAAGGGGGGGGGAGTTTTGGACTGAATATACCTGCAGGAGAGAGCGAACAGAATTAAAATACCACCACTCCGATCCTGGAAACGGGCTGCCAGCAGGACTGACATGCTATAGAATGCTCATTGACTGTGATTAGAACGTTCACTGACAGCTAGTTAAATAAGAGAAATATATTGTTTCCATTGTCTCCGTCTGCGTTTAAAAAGGAGTAAAAGTAACTGAAAATTGAAACTAACTTTATTGTTTGAACTGTGTTTAAAAGGACCAATACAAATAGAAACTGTTTCCCTCTAGAAGAAGCCATTGAAACTGTTACAAGAGCTGAGCTGGGGGAATTTCCAGCTGCAAGATAAAAAGTTGTGAGGCTCTGGGATTGACCTTGAATTGGTTAAGAATGTTGACAGAAGAGGCTTTAGTGGCTGCATTAAGTAAGATAAATGACTCACTGGAACAGCTCAACAAGAAGGTGGATGTGGTAACTACCAAAATCGATAATTTGGGACAAAAAGTGAACATCAATACAGAAACTATTCAGAAGTTAAAACAAAAAAAATATTTTCCTTCCAGTAGCACCTTAAAGACCAACTAAGTTAGTTCTTGGTATGAGCTTTCGTGTGCATGCACACTTCTTCAGATACACACTGTGTATCTGAAGAAGTGTGCATGCACACGAAAGCTCATACCAAGAACTAACTTAGTTGGTCTTTAAGGTGCTACTGGAAGGAAAATATTTTTTTTGTTTTGACTATGGCAGACCAACACGGCTACCTATCTATATTCAGAAGTTGATACAGGAATCCACTTTGACATGGCAAACTGTGGAGAAGGCTAGGGAGAAAGTTGCTGCTGTTGAACCTAAAGTAACACAATTGGAGGGAGAGAGAGCCCCAGCCTTACAGATGCAATTTGATGACCATAAGTTGATGCCTTCTATGATTGAATTTAAAGAAAATCAGATTTTGAGGATCAGAGCCCTACCTGAACTGGAGAAGGAAAGTTTGAAAGATCCCTTCACACAGGAATTTGCTGATTTTTGGGACCTGGACTTGGGTCAAGAAGAGATTAAAATTGTGAGGGCCTTCAGACTTGGAGAAATCTTGAAAGATGTCCTGAAATATCTTTTGGATCTCAGTTTTAACTACGGAGACTTGGTTGCCCTGTCGAGAAGGAATAAAATCATCTCTAGGTGGGAGTTTCCCCGAGATCTACTCTTCAGTCTCAAAGGAAGGAAAACAAAAATAAGATCAGCAGAAGACAAAGTAAAGTGTATGTATAAATACGAAGAAGACTTGCAGAAGGGACTGGGACTTGGAAAAGAGTTAAGAGCCTCAGACAGAAGATCACCAGGTTGATGGACTATATGGAATTGGCGGAAATGACTGGCAGAATCCGAAACCAGGGAGAAGAGACGGTGGAAGAAGATTGGAAAAAATTTAAAGACTATCTATAGAAATATTGTAAAATTACTGAGTGTTAGAAAAATGTTGGAATGAAGTTATACGGCTTTAGTAGAAATGTTATAAGGAATTAAGTATGAATAGATTATTGGAATATTAAAGGGAGAATAAGGTTAAAATATGTTAAGATAATTGTATGACAGAAAATAGAGGAAGATGGAAAGGAATTGCTGAAACAATTAATAGAAGTGGAATACAAAAAGGGAGGTGTGAGGAGGTCGTTGAAACAAGTGAATGTAAGATATGATATTGAAACGGTATAATGTGTGTTTTAAATTGTTTTTGCTTTGTTTTGTTTAGTTTATTGTGTTAATGTTGTGTTGTGTATTGTTTATACATTGTATTGTATTGTTTTTCTTTTCTTTTTTTCTTCTCTTTTCTTTCCTTTTTTCTTTTTTGTAATGTTTAAAAGCAATAAATATTATTTTTTTAAAAAAAAACAAAAAACAACAAGATGGTTCGCATTGTCAGCAGGCAGCCCCATGGGTAACAAATGGTGGTGTAGTCAGGTAGGTAGCCGTGTTGGTCTGACGCAGTCGAAATAAATTAAAAAATTAGAAAACTGTCTAGTAGCACCTTAAAGGTAAAGGTAAAGAACCCCTGACAGTCAAGTCCAGTCGCAGACGACTCTGGGGTTGCGGCACTCATCTTGCTTTACTGGCCGAGGGAGCCGGCGTTTGTCCACAGACAGTTTTTCCGGGTCATGTGGCCAGCATGACTAAGCTGCTTCTGGCAAACCAGAGCAGCGCATGGAAACGCCGTTTACCTTCCCGTTGGAGCGGTACCTATTTATCTACTTGCACTTTGACGTGCTTTTGAACTGCTAGGTTGGCAGGAGGTGGGACCGAGCAAAGGGAGCTCACCCCGTTGTGGGGATTCGAACCGCTGACCTTCTGATCGGCAAGCCCAAGAGGCTCAGTGGTTTAGACCACACACCTTAGAGACCAACTAAGTTTGTTCTGGGTATAAGCTTTCTGCAGAAGCGTGCATGCACATGAAAGCATATACCCAGAACAAACTTAGTTGGTCTCTAAGGTGCTACTGAACAATTTTCTAGTTTTTTTTATTTATTTTGGTGGTGCAGTTAGTTTGTATCTGCTGCTTTAGCCCCCGAGCCAGCCTTCCTTCTCAGGTGAGAGAGCCATATATCTAGGTGGGGCATTTATTTGGTGTCAGGCACATGCCAAAAGGTGTAAAGCAAACCAAATAGTTCATGCTATACCTAAGACAAAAACGTCTTTTAAATCTTTTATCACAGCACCAATACTCTATCAGTGTGTATGCATGTATGTGTGTAATGTGCTTGCGTGTACAAAAAAATTGAGTAGTTGGAGAGAAGACTGTCACCTGGACAAACTCAAAAATGTCATATTTGCCAGGACATACATCCAAAGTAAAATTAAACATATGCAAAAGTTTAATCACAATCCACTGGGAAGGCTTTTTACACAAGCTTCAGTAAAATGAATACCCTATAGGAGGGATGACCATTCGGTCAATCACGATCAACAACTTTGGCTGATTTTCCCCCAAAAGAGCTCAATTAATTAGTCTTCCAATTAAAAGTTTTAGTTGAAGAATCTAACTATGTGGTCAAAGCACAGAATTACATAATCACTACTGCCATGAAAGACAAAAGTCAAAGAGGTTTAAAAGACAAAATATAATGAGTGCCTTTCACAGCTCTTATAAAGATTAAACAATCATTAAATAATTAACGGTCATCTGGGAAGTTTGAACCAATTAAGGTTTTGCCATTTGAGGAACCTCTAACATGGCTGCCCTCCCTGAACCTATTCCACCTGCAACACATAATTCTGAACGTATTTTGGAAGCCTGAACTCTGTAAGAGATGGAGCTCAGTTCCTTTCACGTGGAAAGGGTCAGTCTCTTGTCAATGAACAGGTCCCTTTTGACTTCAACGGTTTCAAATTAATTGTCTCTACATGGTTCCCCGTCTACGTGCTATAGAATAATTAGTCAGATTTAGAAAGACAGGCTGTCACGTTACGGAAATACTTTCCCTGTTGATAATAGTTTGCCTGTAAGCTTTTCAGTTTAGCCGGAATAAAAACAAAACCCACACAAGTATTCTTCATCTAACAGCTTGACAAGAAGGGAAGAACGTTTGGTAGAGACTTTGCTGTAAAGTTTGTGATACGTTGTAATTTTTCTATTAACGATGGAATTATATACTTAATTCTCTGGAGGATGAAGAAAACTTTATCACTGTCTGTGGACATGCCAAACAAATAGTAAATTTGCCGTCTTTGAAGAAGTGCTAGCAAGTTGGTATTTTTCAGGGAAATGAGGGGTTTTTTCCATTTTAAAGTCGCAACATATGATGCGAAGATGCCCACAATGGGGAGAATGAGCGCAAACATCTCTTGAATGGCTTTTAGTGATGATTCACTGCCTCCAATACTTTTGATTGATTACTTGTCTTCCCTTTTGTCTTGCTTCTCTTAACCACAAATAGTTATGGGCTTGGGCACCGATTTCACAAATGCTAGCCCCTTCCTTTGTGCAGAAGGAAGAGTGTTTATTTCCCAAGGTTTGTTAGTGGGTCCGTTTCAGTTTTGTAGAGACACTCACATCTTTAATTCAGTTTGAAGTACGGTAATTTAGCTAAAAGAAGAAATGTATTGCAAAAGATATTCTGGCCCACACATACATTAGACCGAAAATGGACTGTGCATTATTATTCTATTACTTCAGATCTCTATGTTGGTTGTTCAGGGAGAACATTTCTCTCTCCCCCACCCCCAACCGCATTTAATTCTGGCAGCAATATTCATCATTTTGTACTGGAAAGAGATAACTGTGGAGAAGACTATCTCGAAAGCTGCAAATTTAAAACACGGCATATAACAGCTGCAGTGAAAGATCAGCCACAATTTAAATGCGAATAAATGGGAGGCAGATTATTAGTTGTGCCAAATAAAATGATGGCACACAAAGGAGTATGATTATGATCCACTGCAGGCATTTTCTGCTTCCGCCTTGGATTTAGCACCCTCCCGCACACACACCCCCCAAAAAAAATGGCTCTGGGAGAACCCCCTAAGCAGCACACCAAGGTGGGGGTGGTGAATAGTTCCACTTGTCAAGCTGATATGCTTGTGCAGACAGAACATTTATAATAGTGCTAGAAAATAGTAAGAAAATGAAATCTGTTGATTCGCTCATGTAAGTTCTGATAAGAGAAACAAAAGTGGAATGTGCACACATATTTAAAAAAACCGCTATAAAAATGCTTTTTTAAAAAAGTTTTGAAAAATGCATTGAATTTTGCATAGCTCGCTGTCACCATCTATTGTCACATTTGTATATTGCACTTTACAACACATTTAAAATGTTTTGTTTGCAACTGTGTAGCTGAGTTCTTTATGGGACATGGGTGGCACTGTGGGTTAAACCATAGAGCCTAGGACATGCTGATCAGAAGGTCGGCGGTTTGAGCTCCTGTTGCTCGGTCCCTGCTCCTGCCAACCTAGTAGTTCGAAAGCATGTCAAAGTGCAAGTAGATAAATAGGTACCGCTCCAGCGGGAAGGTAAATGGCGTTTCCATGCACTCTGGTTTGCCTGTTCCTTGTCATTCCAATAATGGATGAACAGGCTCAATCTCAGATAATTCAGATATTTATTTTTTAAAAAACCTGCCTGAGTGAAAGTTAGCTAAAATGTGAGCCTTGGTATCTTCAGTTATGTCCACATTTTCCTATGATTGGCTTCTTTAACTCTAAGACTTATAAATCTATAAGGCTTTCTTTCTTCTAGCATATTCCAAGTTAATTTGGTATACATCCTTGAACCCAACCACTCATTTTTGTTCCACGTCTAAATTATCTTTCCCCCCTTCAAAACTTCAATTAGATTTTGCCCTTCTAAATCTTCTTTAAAGCCCTTTAGCTTTTGATTACATTATTTTGTTTCCAAATCTAAAAATTAAATTCTACCATTAACTTTTTCTTTCTCATCCTTATGATCATGTTGCTCCATAATTGCTTGTTGCAAATATACTTTATGCTGCTTCACAGTAATACTTAATTTGTCTACTTAACAGCACACTCCTGAACTTGTTTTTTCTGTTAGAAACCAAGTAATCAGTGAAGATATTCAACACCTTAGACTTTAATGAATATGTTGCCTTTCGACAAAGGTAATTGTGTTCAAGGCAGCTCACTATATACAAGGTAATATATACATTAAAAGGTAATAAAAACATAGCAATAATCAATACATACAACTGCTCAATAACAATATCAACATTTCAGTGATGGCTCCATAATAATTCATAAACATTTGAAAACTGTAACAAAAAACTCTGCATAGATATTAATAGTGGCATATTACTCTGAAAAGTCATATCTATTAACTATTCAGAATAATCCAGCAATAATAATAGCTATGCAGAGATTTTAACAATCCCTGTTAGTAATCAAATTACTACGTTGAGCTTCCTCAGATGAACTGAATGCACCTGAAGGATAATAACACAGACTGAATGTCCAGAATTATAGTACTGAACAGCTTTGTAAAATGCGTACTTCAACAGCCAGTCCACCTCTGTTCCTATCAGATGTCCTTGACCCTGACCAAATCTACTAAATGTTTCTGCTGGCTGCTTCCAAATTCTGAATCCTTGCTGTCTATTAACCAAGTTTATTTAAGAAATAATACCAGTCCCAAATGGGACCCTCTTGTGTAGAAACTTAATTAACTGGCATATCTTAGCGAGTTTAGTTTTCTGTACCCACCATCCTTGGTTAAAAACATTGGGTACAAAATGTCAGGTACAGCTTCCAAAAACTGCAATTACTTCCACGTAAGTTCCTGCATCTCCATTAAAAAAAAAAAAGCCCACCACTTATCTTAACTACACAGGATGATAGATTTTCTAAAACAGCTGCAGGGAGACCTACCAAAAAATAGTCTTTTAATTTGCAATCTGCTCTGCTCCTCCTCAGAATTACTTCAGGATAATAAAGCATTTGTGGTTGTTTCTTGGAAGGTAATGCTTGAATGGCAATGATAAAATGTGATTGTGGCGTAAACCAGACCTGCATATTTGACAGGTTACATTATCTTTTATTGACATCCAAGCAGAACTGTCAGACGCTGGAGGTTCATGTTTTGCATCAACCGCTTCTGAAATGATAGCTACAAGTTTCTGAAAATTTAATTGAACTAAATATTGCACAGTTTCCCCACCATTTTATTTTTCAGTTTATAGCAATCAGCCTTATCTAGTCCTTTGTGAGTTGTATGAACGATAATGGACCATAGAATTTAACTATGCTTTCCGCTCACCCCTGCAAAAATCTTTCACAACAATTTATCAAATTCAATCTTTGCTATACTTTATCATTGATCTGGAAAAATGACGCGAAGGCAAATTAAAAAACCATGGATTACAATTTGTAGTAAAAGTCTGCATGTTTCATCTCCTGCCTTTAGAATAATGTTTAAGTGCATGTTCCTGCCAAACCCAGTACGTTTCCGAGCACAATTCAAAGTGTTGGTGCTGACCTTTAAAGTCCTAAACGGCTTTGGACCTGTATACATGAAGAAGCATCTCCATCCCCATTGTTCAGCCCAGACACTGAGGTCTAGCTCCAAGGGCTTTCTGGTGGTTCCCTCATTGCAAACCAATGAGGTTGCAGGGAACCAGGCAGACGGCTTTCTCGGTAGTAGCACCCACCTGTGGAAAGCCCTCCTAGCAGATGTCAAACAGATAAACAGCTATGTGGTTTTTAAAAGACATCTGAAGGCAGCCCTGTTCAGATGTCAGTTGTCAGGAGCTCGTCCTACACTCGAGTAGGACCCTGGCAGAGACACATGCCCAACTGGCATGTTTCCTCCCTCCTGGTCGATCGTTCAGGAGCTTCATTAGCTTTCTTCATCCCAAACATCACAGCAACCGTTGCCAACAGACACTGGCACACTTAGGGATCCACAGAGTCTTTGCGGCTTGCGTAACAGACCTCAGCAACTCAGCATTTTGGCTAATCTACTTTATTTACATATAAACACACACGGAGCACTGCAGCATGGCTCCCTTTCTCTCTAGCATCAGAAAGCAAAGAGAAAAAGAACAAAAGACAATAGTCCCACTTCACGGAACACAGTAACACAAACATCCTGTCTCCGTCACTTCCCACTCTGTGGAGTCAAAACATACACCGTCATGTGATCCCATGAAAAATCCCATGACTGCAATCATGGAGCAGGAATTCTAACAGTTTTTAGTGTTTGATGTTGTATTGTGTTTTTACTACAGTATTTTTGTTGGGAGCTGCCCAGAGTGGCTGGGGCAACCCAGTCAGATGGGCAGCATACAAATAAATTATTATTATTATTATTATTATTATTATTATTATTATTATTATTTATTACATTTAAATTATATTCATTTCAATGGAGGAGACATGAATGTGCTTAACTCTGTCACTAAAATCAGTAGGACATGATTAAATTTGATTGAATCACGTCATTTCATTTTATGAAATTGCAAAGAGCATAAACAATTCTAGCACAAACACTCAGAGGAAGAAACTGGAATTTGATTTAAAATTGACATGAAATTCCTGAAGTCTGTTATCCACCAAGTCAGATATAGGGTTTCAATTTAAAAGTTTCTTTTAACCATGACTACTTCTGTGTCAGGGGACGCAGGTGGTGCTGTGGTCTAAACCACTGAGCCTAGGGCTTGTCGATTGGAAGGTCGGCAGTTCAAATCCCCGCAACGGGGTGAGCTCCCGTTGCTCGGTCCCTGCTCCTGCCAACCTAGCAGTTTGAAAGCACACCAGTGCATGTAGATAAATAGGTACCACTCCGGTGGGAAAGTAAACGGCGTTTCCATGCGCTGCTCTGGTTTTGCCAGAAGCGGCTTAGTCATGCTGGCCACATGATCCGGAAAAACTGTCTGTGGACAAACGTCAGCTTCCTTGGCCAGTAAAGTGAGATGATCACCACAACCCCAGAGTCATCCGCGACTGGACCTAACAGACAGGGGTCCTTTACCTTTGCTTCTGTGTCAACCCCATGAAAAAACCCCAAACCACTCCCCATAAATCCATGTGTCCATAAGCATAGCAAATACACTGGGTTAGTGGCTTATCTAAAAATGAAATAACATCCCTTCTTCATCTTGCCAAGCTTCTCTTCTGGGTTCAAGACAGGGTGTTCATCTGTGCTGAAGTAATGAGAGGGGGGGAGAAGGAGAAGGAGGGTTATTGGATTATTAATGGGCTTTTTGCATTTCAAAACCATTCTCAGGGAAATCAGCTGAATGTGAGCAGAAGCTAAACGACCAATCCTATGGCAATGTTAATGTGCTAATATGTAGTTAGAACAGTTGTCAGGTTAAATACCCAATTAATTCAAAACGATTAGACAGAGTGTGAGATGTAGTCACGTTTGATTCAGAAAAAGTGCCAAAGGACTGTCTAAGGCAGGGATTGCTAAGGTGGGATTGCCTCAAGTAGCAGTCGCGGTGGCGGTCGCAGGTGGTGGTCGTGGAGGACCAGGTGACTGTGGGCCCAGGCGCGGTGGACCAGCAAATGCCGTGGCAACCCAGGGACAACACAAGAATGACACAACAAGACAGTTCTTGGGATTAAATAAGCCACAACTGTATTGATTACAGATGTAATATGGTCTTGGCTTAGGGAATGGGTGTGTATCTTGTATCAGCCAGCCAAATCTGCAGGCTGATTATTCCATCAGGATTGATCCTAGGTTAAGGACCATTTCACGATGTGGATCAAATTTTCCTTCAAAATAAAGGTGATGATGATGATGATGATGATGATGATGATAATAATGATGATGATGATGATGATGATAATAATAATAATAATAATAATAATAATAATAATAATTTATTATTTATACCCCGCCCATCTGGCTGAGTTTCCCCAGCCACTCTGGGAGGCTCCCAATCGAGTGTTAAATACATTACAGCATTAAATATTAAAAACTTCCCTAAACAGGGCTGCCTTCAGTATGCTTTTTTGAAAACAGTGTTTAACATAACATACAGTTTGGTGCTAGGACCCAGCCTCAGGCCTTGCAGTGAGGTCCTGTGTCCCTGACACAACAGTAAGCAAATTACACAGAACAATATTTTCATCGAATCATAAGAATTTTGATCTTCACAAATAATGCTTTCATTTTCAACTTTGCCGGCGTTTGCTGCATTAGACTGAATTGACACTCTTAACTTAATTTGTGAAGCCAAGTAACTCAGGGAAGCAAGACTCTAGTATATTGATTATTCCTTAAGCACATCAACAGGCCCAGCCTGGGAATTTGTAAGGCAGAAGCAGCTGTTATGGTTTTATACAAATCATTATGAAGCCAATATTCCTTAGCTTTCTTATGACTGTTGAGAGCACAGGACTACAGGGAGAAAGGCCTAGTCTTCTTCAAATGAATCCTTTTTTGAAGTGTATGTGGGTTTCTACAAGGCGAGACGCAGCAAACAACTTTATTGACCTGGTGGCAAGCAGAACAGAACAGTCAAACGGGCAAAGCAATGGCTTATATACATTTCTGAAGGCCTGGGCCACTCCCTCTCTCAACGTGATTGGCTGTCTAAACCCCCCAAGCTGCGAATCGTAACCCAGAGCCAATGCCAGTAGCCCAAACCCTGACAATACGGTGTGATTGGATATAATGTATCGAATCAAAACACAGGGCTCAGGATCCTAGTCCAGACTCAAGCTCAGCTGAAACTGCATGCATCATACTTTTCATTATTAAGTCTACGGAAAGATTTGAGAAATGGTGTCGAGATCCTTGGATTGCAGATACAGATCAACAGGCAAGGTTGCTGGATCTCTGGGATTGACCTGTTTCAGGGTCTGTATGGTTGGAAGCCAGAAGTTTCAGCCCCTTTCCCAGCATGCTTTTCCAGTATCGGTTTCTTTTTATTCCCTGTGAGTGTTTAGGATGCAGGATGCATTCTGAAAAATACTGAGGGGAGCTGACAATAACACTTTGCTGTGGACCAGTTAAAAGGAATACTGTAATATCATATCTCCTTTTGTTTTTCAATCATTGAGTGTCACCAAGCTTTATCAATTCCCTCCCCGCTTTCCCTAATTCTCAGGCTCAATCCCAAGGTACGTGGGGTGTAAGCCTGGAGGCAAACTGAAAACCCTTGAGCCAAACTGTTCCAGTGACCAGGACTCGTCATTAGCAAAAAGCATTGCCTTTAGTAGAGAAGGATATCTGCAAGATTGTTCCGTTTCCAGATGTGAGGTCCCCTGTGCTTGTCTTGCCGTGGACTTTATTCTGCGCAAGATAACACTGCGAGTGAACAAAGCTGACAGACATGAAAGACATTTGAAGCAGATAAGAAACAAAGACAGCCCACCAAAGAAACAAAAAAACCCACCTCTTTGTGCTAAAGTGTTTGAGTAAATTGCATATGTAATTTGTCAAATTCTCTCAGCTTACATAGCTGGTTATCATTACTGATGTTTTAGTAGGTCACCTTCACCCAAATGGTGATTAAGGACTCTTTGTTTCTCAGTTCTTTGTGTGCATTTGGAGAAGCAAGATCAACCAGCCAAGAGACCACATAGTACTATGTGGTACTATGTCAAAATTCTGGAACAAAAAATAATTATATCTACTACAGAAATTGTTAAGGGAGACAGAGAAATAGCAGTTATCTTGTCTGGCTTTCAAATTGGTGGTCTTTAGTGTAATGTACAGCAATGTACTTGCTGGTTTGGCATTTAACTCTCCCCTCCCCCCATTGTATTGCATCTTAAGGCACTTCTGTTGGAAATGACTTGCAGGCCCACAAAAACAAGAAATGCAAATTTTGGGGTGTTTCCTTTGGATGGATTTAAGAGCGAATCGGTATGTTTGCAGCTTTTTCTGTCGTGTGAGCTCTCAAAAACTACGTTTTTAAGTTCAAGGCTTGGTTATTTGCTGAATGAGAAATATCGAGCTGCTCTTCCCATTGGATATTCCACCTTATAGGAATCAGAGGCAAGACCGGCTTTCTGTTCCCTCTTAATGCTACATTATACAGAAATGCCAGGGAAAGTTCTGGCTTCCTCCCAATGGCCCTAAAAGTTTTTCAGGCAAAATCTTTAGCCCAACTCCTGTATGGCTCTCAAATTAGCCCCTCTGCCAACCTTAAGACCCTTGAAACAGTACAATCAAAATTCTTAAGATCATTATTTGCTACCCCAAAGTGTACACCTAATGCAGTCTTAAGGCAAGAGGCAGGACTGCCCAGAGTAGAATTAAAAGTCTGGGAGCAAGCAATATCCCTCTGGCTGAAAATCCATTACAATCCTAAGGGACTGTTACCTTGCTTCCTGGCCGCAGCTCCCTATCCTCCTTGGCTTATGCAAATAACTAATAAGATCAAACAAATTGGCCTAAACCCTGAAAATCTTTTTATTGAAACTCCGAACAAGGCAAAAGCAATTATCACTCAGAGACTTTACGATGTCGAATTACAACAAGAAGTCGCCCTACTCCCGGAGACGTATAGATGCTTAAAAGCTTGGCCTAATTTTGCACCTGCCCCTTACTCAACTAACATCACTAACGAAGCTTATAGATGGGCTTTCTCTAGAGCCCGCTTTGAGACAATGCCCTCAGCAGTGCTGTACGGCAAATTCACGCGGGTACCAATGCATGCGCGTCTCTGCCCCTGTATGTCTAATAAGGTAGAGTCTGTCACACACATCCTTCTATTTTGCGAATTTTATAGTGAAGAACGAGTTCAACTTATTTTGCCGCTTTTAGCAAAATTTACACCCCTACAACATTATTTGGAATCCTCCCCCGAAATTCTACGAAAATACCTTCTGGAAGATTCTTCAAGCTCAATATCATATGAGGTGGCTAAATTTTGCACTTTAGTAATCAGGAAGCGTAAATCTCTTCTGTTGAATGGCACACTGCGAAGTTCCCTTGTGTAATCTTTTTTTTTCTGATGTTGTTGTTGATTTCTTTTTGTTTGATCTTGTGGTGTTTAGTGTCACTGGCTTTTGCCGCAATAAAACTTGAACTTGAAAAACTTGAACTTGTATTCTATAACACAAAGGCATATAGTGTGAACCTTGGACATGACCCTTTCCCCAGGTGAGTCATTCACTCATAA
This sequence comes from Podarcis filfolensis, assembly GCF_964270895.1. Lineage (NCBI taxonomy): Eukaryota > Metazoa > Chordata > Lepidosauria > Squamata > Lacertidae > Podarcis > Podarcis filfolensis. The sequence continues at coordinate 49,064,883 of NC_139615.1, forward strand.
GCCTTTGGCAAATCTCTCCCTCTCTCTCCCTTCTCATGAGTGTCATTCCTTGTCTGCTAAATAAATGGCTATATAACATTACAGAAAGAGTGGCGGGGGGGGGGAGAGAGAAAATAATGGAATGTTATTGACCCTGAACTTAGCAATACTATTTGAGTTCAAACATCGTAAAATATAGACAGTCAGAAATGAGGGGGGAATATCACCACGAGAAAGCAAGGTTCCTTTCAGCTCCAAGGTGGAACACCTGTAGCAAATGGAAGCAACTTCAAGTTACGCCTCTGAAGAGTCTATTCGAACAATATTACACAGAATTCACTTGCATGAATACTGTACTCGCATGGCCAGTGCAACGTCAGAACAGGCAGCACATGCCAGATTGCAGCTTCTCTTACACAAACTGGCAAAGTGGGACTTTCTGATTCTCAGAATGGAAGAATTCCTGTGTGCATTTGTTTTTCAAGTGTTACGCTGTATGAACTGGGTTTTTGTTCTTTTTATTTTATTTTTTTCAAAAAATTTATTTATTTTAACAGATATAACATATAAAACATACAAAAGAAAAGACATTACAATACTAAAAGAAAAAACAAAAAACAAAAATAAAAACACATATTCCTTCTAAAGTTCATTTTAAATTCCATTATTAACTGACTTCCTCGTATCCCCCCTGAGTTTCATTGTAACCCCCCGTAACAGTTCTCCAAAATCATCCTTCTACTACAATTAACTCCTTCAATCTACTATCTTCCTCTCTTTTTTCATTGACTTAAATCCATATTACTGTACAACATTCTTATTCTAATCCTAGGCCTGTTTGATACTTTCAAGTATCTTCTAATTATCTTATATTACAATATTTAGTTAAATAATCTTTAAATTTCTTCCACTCTTCTTGGTGTTCCTCTTCTTCCTGATCGCGGATTCTTCCAGTCAGGTCAGCCAGATCCAAAAATTACAATATCTCCATCTGTCATTCTTCTACCGTTGGTATTTCTTGAGATTTCCAATTTTTAGCTAATAGCAGTCTTGCCGGTTTTTGTTCTTTTTAAGCGGTTGAATTTTGTGAGACAACATGAATCTTATTACAACCCCTCAGAGGGCATTTCAAAGTCCTTCACATACATTTTAGTAAGCTTTATGTGTAATCGCCCTATAAGGAATGTTGGGGTGGTTATTCCCACATTGCAAACTTGGGGTGGGAGTGAGGCTTGTCTCCTGTGAATCTGAACCATGGCATCGCAGCACAACCTTGTCTCTTAACCCCTGCGCTGCGCCAGCCCTGTAATCATAGGCTGCGCAGGTTGGAAGCTGATTGGATTGTTTCCGAGAGAGTGGTGTCAACAAAAAGCCTCAGCACAAAGTATTATCAGCACAGTCGGCCCAAACTGCTGACTTCTGCACTTCTCTCCTTTTGTAGGTTGGCAAACAATGAATTTGGCTGCCCGAGAAAAGACGAGCAGATCCGCACGGACAATTTCTGTGAACTCTTGTGAGACCTCCGGCTACAACACAGGACATGGGAGCTTTTCTGAACCCTCGTGTCTTGTGTTGCAGCCAGAGGGGCACATCTTGGCAGCAGGACCTCCAAAGAAGTGGAGGGATCCAACAGGGAGGAAACAGAAGGAAACTTAAAGATGCCGAGCAGCTTTAATTGGATGGAGAGACGTCTGGTGGCCACTTCCGTTTGGGATTATAGCTTTCTCATTGACTCAGAACCTGAAGACAAAGTAGAATTCAGACCGAAAACTTAAATAGATTAGGTAACAACACTCCTTGTTTCTGACAGTGTTCTGTGATTGATTCTTTTTCAGATATAGATGTTTCTGATATTTTCAAGTGTCCTTGGCTTGCTTAGGTTTCTGAATACTTTAGTCAGATTAATTAATTCATCAACTGGTTAATAGGCTATGGAGTGCCAATAGCTTCTCTTGATAACGGTAACAGGACAAGAGAAACCTTATAGTGGGCAAAAGCTAGGATATATATGCTGGCATAACATAATGTGTTGTCCTGCCATTAATCCCCATACTATGGGAATACAATTTAAAAGTAAATGGATACTGGTAAACATCAAGGATTTTGCCAATATGAAATGGATACAGACAGCAATTTCAGACCAAACCTATCATTGGAAAGGTCCACATTGTATGTCTCAATGAGGCATTTTCAGCATTATGCCTGAAACATCTTTTCTATCCTATACCCCACAAGGTACTTAATGGCAACTCATTAACCCAAGAAACACCGTGGACAAAGAGGGCAGGCCCATTTAAATAGCCCACGACCAAAAGAAGGCCAGTTTTCACTCCAGTCCACTCGTGGGCCTGGTCTCCACAAAAGCCAAGCATGAACCATCGGCTCTTGGGGAGAAGGTTCCTCCTCCCATTGCCAACGTGGCCACACCTCCTCGCTTGGCAGTGTGGTCATGCCAGGATGGAGTAAGCCTGCACCCCTCCACACACACTCTCCCTGCCAGGCTGCGAAAAAGGATCCCAGGTGGGTTAGGGAACCCAATCTTAAGATAAATTAAAGGGTAAATTGGACAGTTCATTTTGTGCGCTGTGGCATCGATCATTGCTTTTGCCTAGGAAGCCTAAGGTATGCCAGATATGCAGATGTGCCTGAATGTAGTTGTGTGTCTGCATCCCAGGATTCCTTGCAGCGTCACAAAAGAGGACCAGGCGGACTTATTTGTTCCATACCAGCAAACTCTATAGCATTGCAGGGAACCCCTGAGATGCATAACTTGGGTTGTGCCTTACATCTCCTTTGAGGGCAGTAAAATATCTTTGTCTGGCTCTAATGGAATTTTCAGTGAGAATGAAATGCATTTTAATGTGTGCAATTTTCAGAGAGAGATGGTTGGTTGGCAGCACCCTATTTCAGATATTTTAGGAAGTGTAAAAGAACTATGCTGGCTATATAATATGCAACGGAACAGTGTAATTATTTAACAATGCCTCTTTGTGTAGTCTCTCTCCTCCCTGTGATGAGTTCCTTTAAAATTCCAATTAGTGTCACAAGTCAAGGCTTTCCAACAACGTAGGCATCTGTTTCTGGAAACCCATTTGAGTGGCACCAGAGGTGAGAATATTGATTATGGGCAAGATATGTGGAGGCCAAAATATATTTCAGCAATGGGGCTCCTACATGGTATTTAAACCTGAGCTCTGTCAGCCCTTTCTCTCTCTTTCTCACTCCCCCTTTCTCTAGTTTTCCCTCCATGTCACCCACATGAAATTAGGTCGAGATGTGAAGAGATGAAGTCTTGCTATGTAAAATAGTTCCCGAGACATTTCATAAGTCAATGTATTGAATACAAGACAGCAGCTAAACGAAACAAAACAAAACAGCACTTAGCCACTTTTTTAAACAAGGCATTCTCCAGCATTTAATATGTGCTTAAACTGTTAAGAGTGGCTTTAGACAAGCAATGCTTCATTACTTTTAAAACAGGAAAGCCTTTAAAAAAAGGAGTATCTTTGTTCAAAACTGGGAAGGAGCCGTAATTGTTCAGGTTCACTCTGCAAGTTAAGAAGGGAGCCAACAAGGCCTCAAAATGTTTCCTGACAGAAAAAGTAACACAGTCAAGGATTCGGTTTATTTTTAAAGTTTATTTGTTGGCTCTTGTTGAATGCTTAATTATAGTAGCTATGTCAAATGTCCCCCCACACACCCTTGAGATATATTTAGACTAGACTCCCCCTGTCTCAGAAAAAAAGAGCAATTAAAATGTTCCACTTTAACGGAACAGAACTGATGCTAGGGATAGGAAGCAATGGAGCCTGACACTTAGCTAGACCTGCAAAAAAAAAGAAAGAAAGAAAGAAAAGCCAAAGAGCAAATAGGAGGACACTGCGAAGAGTTTTCCTGTTGAACAGCCAAGACTGACAGTACTTCTCAGTCAATGAAATGCACAAAGACATTTTGCCTGTCTATTTCATACATTAAGAGGCAGCCAACCTGTGTTTCCTACTGGACTTGCGCCCGGTCTGGGCACAGGCTCCTCCATCTATTCTGTGACCTGGACCACAAACTGTGATGACCTGGAGACCACCTGTCCTGGATACATCCTCAAAGCAACTGGGGTGTGGGGCTATGGGTCCTAAGAACCCTGTCTTCAACATATGGTCATGAGGAGCAGGAACTGAGAGCAGGAAGGGGGCTGCTCCCACAGGGCCTTTCCATCTTGCTGGGTGCTGCTGTTCCTTTGCGTTTCCATGCACATTGCATCTTCTGCAGCAGAGCAGCAACAGCCAGCAAGCAGCGCTGCCCAGGATCGAAACTTCTGCTTATGGGAGCCTTTGATCCTTCAAGAGGTAGGAAGGTTCTCTCCCTGCACCTTCCTGCCAGACTTGCAGCCAGTCAGCAGTCTGACCCCAGCCTCAGCTGCCCCTCTTCTCCACCCAAGTCCATTCCCAATTCAACCACCAGAGTAGAGAGAATCTAGGAGGAACTGGTGGAAGGCTGGCAAAGGGCAAAATTGCCCAGTTTAAAAAAATATATATAAGGAGCGAGAAATAGGAAGTAGCTAAAGAAAGCATATCAAACAGTTCCAAAGCAATGCCTCTTTTAATGCTCTATGGACAGTTGAGGTCATGGTTGACAGATGGGGAAAACATCCCATCCATTGGATCATGAGGCTTGCCGGGTCCAGCACATATGCACAGATAACACTTGCTTAACCCATAGAAAACATTAGAAGGCACCCCACTTTCCTCTGCCAGCTGCTCCTTCTATAGCTGGAGGTTGGTGCTTGAGATGTGAATGGAGATCTAAGTCTAGGGAATTTTACAGTGACAGGCAGTGTCAGTTTTGGTTCTGTGTGACAAAGCTTCATTGAACACAACAGACCTTATTTTTGAGTGAATATGAATATGATTGGGCTGTAGAGGCAAATTCAATTTTTGGATAAACCTGTGTCTTCAGTTCATTCTACATTAAATGGATGCAATGATTCCTTCCTAAATCATTTAAAATATTTGGGCAGACAGTCAATTCATTGCACTGCCAGCTTTTATTTTACAAAATTTCTGAGGGATCATGCTACCTGTCTTGAAGGTGAGTTCAAGAAAACTAAACAAAGGAGAAGCAGGTATTTGAGGCAGATCATAAGACGCTGGTGATGGAAAATATTCTCAATATATCAGGCTATCTTTTCAATATGCAGCTAAGCTTTATCCCCCAAGATTGTGATGTGTACACGGCGATTTCAAAGACTAAATCACAGAACTGCTTGGTGCTGATTGTTTAAGTTTGACCGAACAAACTTGATTTGCAACACGTACCAAGAGGCCACAGGCTTTCAGGCTTTGCATTCACCTTGAAAAATAGATTTAATAAAGAACTGACCTTTTCTCAAAAAAATCCCCTATCTTCCCCTTACTTTAAGTATGGTGCAGTCTTTCAAGGTCCAACACAAGCCAATGAATTGCAAATACGCTCCTTGATAATCATGTGTACAAATTGTTTACCAGTTCATTTTGACTACCTGAGAAGATTGGCAAGAAGACGCAGCCAGATCTTCAACACACCAGACACTTTAAGTCCCTATGGAGGTTTTACCTTTTGCCTCCATCTTTCGGGGAGCTAAATTTACAGATCCCATAAGAAACTCTGCTTGCTTTTAATAAGCTGATTCTTAACACTGTGGGAAGGAATTTGCTCCACTGATTCACAGGCCATGCCACTGGGTTTCTTCAGACTGGTGCTTTATTGTGGGTGTGTTCTGCAAATCGTGTCCTCCTTCCAGAGGGCACACTTTGCTGTGAGATCATCAAGGCTGACCTCCCTGATGTTGTGGGTATGAGTGATTGGATAGCCACAATAACCCTCGGTTGCTGGGGTAAATCTGGCCAATGGGATCGTTTCATGCATTAACCGAGGGACCCATATATACGGCTGTGCATTGCATTGAGCTTCCTCTTTTCGCCTCGTGCATCAAATCACCCACCCACCCTCCCTATATTTAGGGTTCATTATGACCTTGCTGGGACGTGGGTGGTGCTGTGGGTTAAACCACAGAGCCTAGGACTTGCTGATCAGAAGGTCGGCGGTTTGAATCCCCGTGACGGGGTGAGCTCCCGTTGCTGGGTCTCAGCTCCTGCCAACCTAGCAGTTCGAAAGCATGTCAAAGTGCAAGTAGATAAATAGGTACCTCTCCGGCGGGAAGGTAAACGGCATTTCCGTGCGCTGCTCTGGTTCGCCAGAAACGGCTTAGTCATGCTGGCCACATGGCCTGGAAGCTCCCTTGGTCAATAAAGTGAGATGAGCGCCGCAACCCCAGAGTCGGCCACAACTGGACCTAATGATCAGGGGTCCCTTTACCTTTATGACCTTGCTATGCCATCATGGGTCATCTGCTTTTGGGACAGGGGCCTGGTAGGAATTTTCCCATTTGGCTGATTGGCTGGTGCCACTTGGGTTTTGCCTGCCGCATAGCAAATAGTCACAACTTCGTAAGGTTTGGCGGTTAGGCATTGGTTCAAGGTGTGGTGAGGGAAGGTTGTCACACCTGTCCCTCCAATGAGCAAAAGGGTATTCCATTAAAGGAATCCAGGGGCTCGCCTTACTTTTGTCTGGTCCCCTTCCAGGGGTTAGGGCCATGCCAGGGTCCCTGGGAGCATTTGGGGTGAGCTTGAGTCTGAACCTGGTCCAATGCTCCCCCAGGATGTTTTCCCTTACTGACCTCTGCTGGAGCCCAGGCGTCAGTGCTGCCCTGCTGAGGTCAGCTGCAACTAGTCGGGAACCAATGCCTAAGCAAACCACTCACAATCTGTAATCAATAAAGTTGTGGCCAAAATTATGCCAATACCCTTAAACTAAATTCCGTATCAATTGTGTCTTTATTTATTGGGGAAGGTCTTGGGATCTTAACACGCAATATGATCTTGACACAATAATAGCGCAGAGTTGTTCTGCTTTGGCTTGCTCTGTGATGCTTCCTTGATGCTACCACATTATTGATGTCTGGAGGAGTTACAATGGTACCTCGGGTTAAGAACTTAATTCGTTTTGGAGGTCCGTTCTTAACCTGAAACTGTTCTTAACCTGAGGTACCACTTTAGCTAATGGGGCCTCCCGCTGCCACCGCACGATTTCTGTTCTCATCCTGTAGCAAAGTTCTTAACTTGAGGTACTGGGTTAGTGGAGTCTGTAACCTGAAGCGTATGTAACCTGAGGTACAACTGTATAGTGCAACGAAAGAAGGACAAAAAGAAGGAGGCAGAACATTTGTGGTATAAGAGGCTAATGAGATTTCACCACAGAGCTATGGAAAATGCACTGATTAGAAATGAAGCGGCGTGATCGCCCCAAAACTTTTGCAGGCACAAATGGTATTGAAAACAGGACCATGTGTTACTGCCCCAATAGCATAATGAGCACAAGCTATCATGAACTCACAATAAAAAGGATCTCTGGAGGGACCAATGAGGCTACTGCCCATCAACTACAGCAAATGAAGCTGTTTATCTTAAGAGATTTAAAGCCACTTCACACATATTTAGGTTTGTGCTTAAGGTTTTTTGTTTTTTGTTAACAGAACATTGAAATTTATAATGTCTGAGACGATCATGCATTTGAAAAGTGTATAATACAGACACACTGATCAGGGAGTCAGGGTGAGGTGCAACTCCCTGTGTGGACTCGGTTACAAATCCCAGTTTGCTGCCATGTCATGTGCTGGATGTGAAAATGCGGTGGGTGGCCCGTGGTCCGAAAAGTGTGGTAAAAATTAAAGGGTCCAGACCAAATTTCATAAAATCATACACAGACTTTACTAAAACAAAACTCAACAAGGAAGGAAAACTCCAGATAATTACACAGATTAAAATAGCTCAGATGGTAAGAAAACAACAAACACTAACTTCTCCAGCTAATTAACATAAACGCTTACATAAACACTGAACTGCTTTTAATTTTAATTTGCTCTTTTTAAATTTATCCAAGGTAAATATTTGCTAGCAGTCTGATGATACAAGACACTCTTCCTTATGAGAGATGGGGGGGGGGTGTTTCTCATCAGTTTCCCCTGCTCAGGCATTAAGCTAAGTGGCCTGCAATTTCCTAAATCCCTTTTTAAAAAATGCAGCATTGGCCAGTTCTCAGGCACAGAAGGCAATTATGACAAGTTACATATTTCGGTTAGAAGATAAGCCATCTAATATTTTACTCTTGGCTGGATACCATCTGGCTCCGATGATATGTTGATTTTTAATTTGTCAACGAGGCCAAGAACTTTTTTTTTTTGGTCACCCCTATTTGCCTCAGTTCCTCAGGCTACTTTTCTGTGAAAGTTAGTTCAGGCGCAGGAATCTGCCCATGGTCTTCTACTGTGAAGACGGATGCAAATAACTCTTTCAGCTTCCCTGCAATCTCCTGGTCCTCCTTTAGCACATCTTTGAATCCCTTGTCATCCAAAGGTCCAAGTGCTTCCCTCTCTGATCTTTGGCTACTAATGTAAAGGTGACAACCATATTGCACAGGGGTTCAATACCTGGCCCCTGTGCATATTGGCAGAGCCCTGTTACGTCCCATTCTGGCCTGCCTTGCCCCTGTTCCATCCCCCATTCCACCTGTTCCAACCTTTTCTGGGTCCAAAAGGATCTGCGCATCAGTGATCGTGCATCAGTTGATTATGCCTAAAATGGTTGTCACCTGTACTTAAAACATTTTTATTGCTGATTTAAATGTTTTCAGCAGTATGCTCCTCAAATTCTTCTTCTTTGCATCCCTTATCGTCTACTTGCATATTTTTTTTGCCAGTGGTTGCGTTCCACTTCTTTTTGTTCTCATTTGGTTTAAAACTTTCACTTCTTGAAAACAGACTTTTCGTCTCTAATAGCTTTCTTGACTCTACTCATTAACCATGCTGGCATCTTCTGGGACTTGGTACTCTGTGACATACATTCTGTCTGTTATGATGGTTTTGAATAACCCCTTTCAACCAGTATTCTGGAGAGATTTGTTTTACAGTGCAGTCATTTAGGGTTTCTAGAAATGTTTACCTTGTGACCAAGACATGCATTTACTCACACTACATGAATATAACTGCAGTCACCCAGTGGTACAACACTTTCTGCTTGGGAATCCCCCCCCCCCATTTCATTCTCCATCTCAAGATCACATCCCAGCTGGTAGGCCAAAGGTAGACTAAAGAAAGCAGTTTGGCAGTTCAAATCTGTCCAGCAAAAGCAGTACAAATTTTAAAGGGGGATGACAAGAATAAATCATAGGGTCCTGCAAGAGGATACTGCTGCATTTGAGGACCTCAAGCTGTTTATTACAAAAGGCACCATAAGCCTCAAACATTCTGTCCACACAAGGAAAGCAACCTACAAATTGCAAAAATGAGAAGCATGGCAGACTATTTCTTCAGAAGAGAACTGAGGGTGACCATGGTAGCATCTGTAATATCAATATATAATGCTTTAGCAACAAACCCAGATGTATTATGCATTAATGCATCTATGTTGTGCACCTATTTCTTGTTGTGCACCTATGCTTTTAACAGCACCCTGGCCCAGAAGTAAATTGATGGAGAGCAACTGCACCTAAGAATGGCCAGCAAAAAGATGGCAAACCCCCCACCCTCCACTTAATGCTTAGCTTTGAGGTTGTGACAGAAGTGGGCAAAAGCTGTGGGTGAACACAAGTATTTAATACTTCCACAAGCTGGTTCCCTCCAGATGTTTTGGACAACAACTCCCATCATCCCTGATCGTTGGCCATGCTCAGGGCTAACACCCCACCATTGGACAGACGGAGGAGGTCGGCTCAGGGATGGGCAGGGGGCAACAGCAAGTTGTGGGGATGCCAGAGCTGCCCTGCAGCCCCTAAGCCTACCTGCTGCGTGTGGGGTTTGCTGTCCCATTGGCAGTGTGGTTTTGACTGCCAGTCTGGAATGTGGTGCCATCTTGTATTTTGCCTCAGGAAGCAAAATTTATTGGGCCTTCCCTAAGCCATACTGGGGATGTGAGAGCTGGACCATAAAGAAAGCTGATCGCCAAAGAATTGATGCTTTTGAATTGTGGTGCTGAAGGAGACTCTTGAGAGTCCCATGGACTGCAAGAAGATCAAACCTCTCCATTCTGAAGGAAATCAGCCCTGAGTGCTCACTGGAAGGACAGATCCTGAAGCTGAGGCTCCAATACTTTGGCCACCTCATGAGAAGAGAAGACTCTCTGGAAAAGACCCTGATGTTGGGAAAGATTGACGGCACAAGGAGAAGGGGACGACAGAGGACGAGATGGTTGGACAGTGTTTTTGAAGCTACCAGCATGTGTTTGACCAAACTGCGTGAGGCAGTGGAAGACAGGAGTGCCTGGCGTGCTCTGGTCCAGGGGGTCACGAAGAGTCGGACATGACTAAACGACTAACCAACAACAACAAAAGCCATACTGGCTTAGACTGTAGTCCAAAACATCTGAAGAGTACCAGGCTGGGGGAGGCTGTTCTAGACCAATCTACTCAGATCCAGGATAGTTTAAGATTGTACCATACCCTCGGTAATGATAATGCCTTTCTTGTTGCCTAGCTGGAAATGCAGTTACCTTCTTATAAATTCCACAGCTGCCCTTACTGCTCTTGCAAAGAAACTCTTCACAATTTCTTAGTTTCTGTTTTAATGACAATTGTGCTGTGCAGCTTTAAAAGACCAGAAAACACTTCATTTTCTGCATATCTAAATTGTCCATTATTAGCATGATCCAAAACCTTTTAAGCAGCTAATTATAGAGGAAAGAAGTAGGGCAGAACCAAAGAAATGTGGTGGGAGGATTTACTGTGTGGGAGGCTGAGATAAAATTAGATTTCTTTAAGCTGTGTCATACAATTTATTAGGAAGTTGGAATCTAATGTTTCATGTCGCTGTCACGTACAAGCTCGCTCGTCTTATTATTCAGCCTGTGGGTATTTGATGCTAAAATACTTCTCCCTCTTGGCCATCCTTGCTCCTGGTGATAAAAGCAGCCGGCTCATCTGTTGTTTGTATTCTCAAATAATGGAGTGTTTCATTGTGACAAAGTGGTTAGTAAAAGGCAATATTTAAGAAAATCAGTGATGGCTTGGAGATTGTTTTGCTTGATCTCATTTAATGCCTTGCCTTTGGTTTTGATTGTTTCCCTTTGTCTGTTTGCCTTTCCCCTTCATCTGTGAAATAATTCTCTCCCCTTAGATGTTTTCTTATTCTACGTGCAGTGGCATGATAACTTTTCCATTTGCAAGGATAGGTATTGGTTGCACATTTTGGAAAACCTCAGAGTCAAAGCTGTTTCTACCAAGTGATGCTCCAGAGAAATGTGGGCCCTTTAAGCTAGCAAAGAACCGAGCAATCAGAAAGCACCACCTCCCCCGTTCCTCCCATATAAACCCCAGGGTCTCTTCTAGTGTTTGCTGAATTAAAGAAATGCATTTTCTTCCCTCTGGCCTCTGCTACTATTCATTCCCTGCAGAAGAGCAACGTAAAATGAGGAATATTTCTCAGGAAACAACAAGCAAATAGCAGCCTAGTTTAGCCACTGGCATGATAGCTTTTCATTCTGGTATCTGTGTAGGGACTGAGAATCAGGCATTGTTACACGTAAGATTATCAGAACAAGAATTGTAAGTCTGGAAAGTAGCACTCTTTCTCTTGAACACACACACACACACACACACTCCTCAGGTAACACCAGACAAGTCATGCTTATTATTTATTCAGTATTTGAATTACTTGCAGATCCTCCCAAATGTCCCTATTTTCCAAGGACAGTCCTGGATTTACAGAAGCCGTCCTGGTTTCTGAATTGATCCCGGAATATCCTGCTTTCCCTTAGGACATCCCTATTTTCATCGGAGAAATGTTGGAGGGTATAGAGTTATGTGACCCCCGAGCCAAGGGGATACAACCTTTAGAAGACATCTGAAAGCAGCCCTGTAAAGTTTTTTATGTAAAAAAATGCTTAATGTTTTATTAAGTTTTTATATATGTTCGAAGCCACCCAGAGTGGCTGGGGCAAGCCAGTCAGATGGATGGGGTATAAATAATAAAGTTGTTACTGTTGTTGTTGTTGTTGTTGTTGTTGTTGTTGTTGTTGTTGTTGTTGTTGTTGTTCTTCCTCTTCTTCTTCTTCCTCTCGCATAGGTAAAGGTACCCCTGCCCGTACAGGCCAGTCGTGTCTGACTCTAGGGTTGTGCGCTCATCTCACTTAAGAGGCCTGGAGCCAGCGCTGTCCGGAGACACTTCCGGGTCACGTGGCCAGCGTGACGAAGCTGCTCTGGCAAGCCGGCACCAGCGCAGCACACGGAAACGCCGTTTACCTTCCCGCTATAAAGTGGTACCTATTTATCTACTTGCACTTAAGGGTGCTTTTGAACTGCTAGGTGGGCAGGAGCTGGGACCGAGAGACGGGAGCTCACCCCGCCGCAGGGATTCGAACTGCCGACCATGCGATTGGCAAGCCCTAGGCGCTGAGGTTTTACCCACAGCGCCACCCGCGTCCCTTCCTCTCGCATAGGACATCCCTATTTTCACTGCAGAAATTTTGGAGCGTATGCACTTGCTCCCAGAGTCTAGTATGCAAATGAAAGCATAGTATTAAATCAGAGAGCAGGTGGCGCTGTGGTCTAAACCACAGAGCCTAGGGCTTGCCGATCAATCAGAAGGTCGGCGACTCAAATCCCTGCGACGGGGTGAGCTCCCGTTCCTCGGTCCCTGCTCCTGCCAACCTAGCAGTTCAAAGCATGAAGTGCAAGTAGATAAATAGATACCATTCCGGTGGGAAGGTAAATGGTGTTTCCGTGCGCTGCTCTGGTTTGCCAGAAGTGGCTTAGTCATGCTGGCCACATGACCCGGAAGCTGTACGCCGGCTCCCTTGGCCAGTAAAGCAAGATGAGTGCCACAACCCCAGGGGTACCTTTACCTTTATTTTCACCACAGAAATTCTCAGAGTCTAGTACGCAAATGAAAGCATAGTATTAAATCAGTGAGTTGGGGTCCCTCACTTGTGCTGCCAAAATGCAACAAACTGGGAATATTTCAATAAATACTGGTCCCTCAGATGGCAGCTCGGACCATTTCTCCCCAAACTGGATGTGTTGTAATACCTGATCCAGCCTAGTAACTGTAAAAACCCAATCCCAATGGTTCCAAGCCATTTTTTATTTTAAAAAAGTGGATTAAACTGGAAAGAAAATAAATGCATTTTTGTTTCCCAGCAGGAGTCCAGAATCCTAGAAACTCTAAATGGTATATGAGTTCTGCATTTATAATCTTCCTCTGAACTCTCTTAAAAAACAACACTGCACCCAGAATGTCAAAATTCAATATCCAGAAAGGGAGAATTTTGTGAACCGTATTATGAACTGAACTGATTGGCATAACTTCTCTTTTTTATATATAATACCATCAGCAGTTGCTATTATTTTTTCATAATGTACATCTTGCAGTAATCTTGAATCCCGTTCTCCGGTTTCTGCAGCAATTTGCAATAAAAAATAAACCCCTCATGAAAATTATTAATCATTTTAGTGTGAGTTTCTCCCAATAAGCACATTTTTGTCTATTGTTTTGACTAATGTACCTATTTTTGCAGCTTCTAATATAATGCATTTTTGTATGCTATTTTCACTAACATATACATTTTTACACATTTCCCCCTAATATGTGCATTTCTCTAAACTTGGTTGGTTGGAGAACTGTATTGCAAAAGTTGGGTCTGCAAATTTCAAAGGATGGATGTGTTTCAGTTCTCATGTTGTTTCAGAAACTGTGAATTTGATAAAATTTGCTTTAAATGCCAACTGAATCAAATTCCTCTCCCATCCCCAATGTTAACTGGATGGGGGGGGGGTTGCCCCAATGTGCGTTGCTTTATACTTGCTTGCGTTGAATTGCTTTTGCCATTTTACTGCTCATTCACTCAGTTTGGGAAGAAGAAGAGTTTGGATTTGATATCCCGCTTTGTCACTACCCTAAGGAGTCTCAAAGCGGCTAACAATCTCCTTTCCCTTCCTCCCCCACAACAAACACTCTGTGAGGTGAGTGGGGCTGAGAGACTTCAAGGAAGTGTGACTGGCCCAAGGTCACCCAGCAGCTGCATGTGGAGGAGTGGGGAAGCGAACCCGGTTCACCAGATTACGAGTCCACCACTCTTAACCACACTTTTTGGAAGAACTTTTTGGACTTCTTCATGATGCTTTTTCGTTTTAACCACCCTGAACTATTTCATGTCATCAGCAAATGGTGTTGCCTCGCTGCTCATTCTAGATCATTTATGAACAAGTTCAAAACACACACACCATCTGTCATGGATGCTTTTTGTTGAGATTCCTGCATTGCAAGGAATCTTTGAACTAGGTGACTGTTCCAACTCTATGATTTTATGATTCTAGCTCACCCAGTTCTGATCCTTGAGGGGTCCTTGACTTCCTGCATCCCTCCAGTCCATTATGAGATATGTCCATTTATTTCTGCTGCTTTCTGTTTCTGAAAGGGCTACTGATCCACAAGCAGCGCTCTCCCATGACTGCTGAGATTACTCAGCAGCCTTTAGTGAAGCACATTATTTCCTTGCCCCTTCCTATCAGATCAGATGTATAACATGCTTAATGTTCCTTATTTGAGTCCCAAAGAACAGGCAACAACTGGTGTGCAGCAGTGAAACAGAAAAACAAAAACTAGCAAGTGAGAACAGTGTGAAATTGATAGTGTTCTGGGATTCTGCCTCTCCAGTGGCCTGGAGGATCTACGGGGTAGATAAACGTTAATGTTTTTGTGACTTAAAAATGATGAACCTGAAGGAAAACAATAGGCTGCTGCTTTGGTAGTGGAAAATGCAGTTGACACATGATAAAAGAGAGAGAAGTGGATCCATTTGTCTTCCTTTATTATTTAAAATGTGTGCTTTCTTTTTTTCAGGCTGGTACTCGGGCACAATGTTGGAGCAAAGGGACAGAAGTACCGTAGTTTTTCTCCTTTAAGCTCAAATATTTTGCTCACATTTCCTCATCTACGTTACTAATTTTTAGCATCGTCCTTCTTAGCATGCTGTTTCATTGCCGTGATGTGCACATTCTACCTTATCTAAACATCATATTTATTTGTTAGCATGGTTTGTATTCTCCACTTGGAAGCTCAGGGCGATGTGCCTGAGGTTATTCTTTTTTCCTTTTTTGGAAAATTTAAATAGTCTTTATTAATGTAAATTACACACTTATGCAAAGAATTTACAATCTCATACTACAAAAAGAAAATTAAAGAAGAAACAATTAAGAAAAAAGAAAAGAAGAAAATACAGAAAAAAGCAAAAGCAAATTTATGTTCATAGGTTATTCTAATATACTTGCATAGCATTGCAGCAATCCTGAGAAGCAAGCTGGCCTAAGATAGGCTTGCCATACGTCAGGAAAATTCCTGACATGTCCTGGGTTTCGGGTGTAAAAGGGGGCAATTTTGCCAAATCGGCAAAATGTCAAGGAAAACCCAGATGTATGGCAGCGTGCTGGAAAAAGCAGCAGAAACCCTAAAAGTCTGAATAAATTTCATTCTAGACTGCAAAAAAATTGTGCCAACACTGCAGCGCTGTAAGGCTTTCTCTGGGGATCTTCCTGTTTGACCATCTCTAATGGTAAAAAAAGGTAAAGGCAAAGGACCCCTGACAGTTAAGTCCAGGCGCAGACAACTCTGGGGTTGCAGCGCTCATTTCGCTTTACAGGCCGAGGGAGCCGACGTTTGTCCACAGACAGTTTTTCCGGGTCATGTGGCCAGCATGACTAAGCCGCTTCTGGCAAAACCAGAGCAGCACACGGAAACGCCGTTTACCTTCCAGCCGGAGTGGTACCTATTTATCTACTCACACTGGCGTGCTTTCAAACTGCTAGGTTGGCAGGAGCTGGCACCGAGCAACAGGAGCTCAACCCATCACACGGATTCGAACCGCCAACCTTCTGATCGGCAAGCCCAAGAGGCTCAGTGGTTTAGACCACAGCGCCACCCACGTCCCTTATCTCTAATGGTAGCAAATGGTAAACAAGCCAAGTCTCTTTGATGAGAAAATTTGGTTTGAGTGAATAGCACAAACCAACATCCCATCCGTTTTTGTTTTAAACTAATGTTAGCACAATGCTCTCTTTTTCTGAAAAAGAAAAAGCTAGATTGATACTGCTTTGTGACAATAGAAATAGATTCCACTTCAGGCGCTAAATGAAAGCATAATCCTGATGCATATCATTTAAAAAATATTCTTACAGGAATAGTTTCTTCCTGGATTCACATTCCATGTGGCAAAGTATTCTCTGGATTTACGCCATTGTTACACTGCTGCTTCTTGTAGCAAGTATGTGAAAGAGGGATGGGAATCTCTGTCCTTATAGATGTTGTTGGACTCCATCAAAGCCAGCTGGCATGGACAATGATTAGGAACGATGGAAGCTGGAGCCCAGCAGCTTCTTATATCCAGTCCATAATGATTTTTGCTCCAGTTACTTAGCTAGATCTGGTAGGTGCTGCCACATTCTCAATTGTTCTTGCTGCCGCATGCTAAAGCATACCTTCCACCCCAGATGCTGGAATGGCATTTAATCACTGCAGCACTTTTTCCAGAATAATAGTTTTTCGATTTTGTTTGCTGCTTTCCCTACCAAGTCTTCCCGTTCAAACTGGTGCAAGCTACTTGTGCTTCAGGCATTTTAAAAGTACAGTGGTACCTCGGGTTACAGACGCTTCAGGCTACAGACTCCACTAACCCAGAAATAGTACCTCAGGTTAAGAACTTTGCTTCAGGATGAGAACAGAAATTGCATGGCGGCAGCAGGAGGCCCCATTAGCTAAAGTGGTGCTTCAGGTTAAGAACAGTTTCAGGTTAAGAACGGACCTCCAGAATGAATTAAGTTCTAAACCCAAGGTACCACTGTATTCCCAAGTGGCGGGTAGAGAGCTGGGCAGGCCTAAGGGGTGTGTCACAGACCTCCCTTCTGCATTGTACTGTTTGTTTGCATTCTGGGGAGAAATCCTAACAGATGCTGCAGTTGTGGCAGTGATGTGCCACACTACGTTTTGGCTAAAAGTTAAATATGAATGCTCTGGGGAATATGTAGGCTGGTGAAATTATCCAAAGAGGGGTGACATATATTTCTAGGCAAATCTGGAATTTGGAAGTTCCTGCAAGAGCAAAAGATGTTCTGAAAGCAGAGGAAATAAAGTTTCAATAACTCTAGCAACATTTATCTTACATTTCACACCCCTAATCTCAGCATATACAAAAACATAATAAAACATCAAACATTAAAAACTTATCCATACTTGAGGTGTCTTCAAATACAGTGGTACCTCTGGTTGCGAACGGGATCCGTTCTGGAGCCCCATTCGCAAGATGAGCAGAACGTGCGTGGGTCACGATTTGCCGCTTCTGCACATGCGCCTGATGTCATTTTGAGCGTCTGCGCATGCGCGAGCGGTGAAACCCGGAAGCAACCAATTCCGTTACTTCCAGGTCGCCACAGGACGTATCCTGAAAGAACGTAACCTGACCTGAACGTAAGAAGAGGTATGACTGTACTTGTATAGTTACTTCTCTTCTTGAGAAGTAGAAGGATGGGAGAGTGTTCCACAGGGCAGGCGCCACCCCCAAGAAGGCCCTCTGCCTGGTTCCCTGTAACCTCACCTCTTGCAGTGAGGGAACCACCAGAAGGCCTTCAGAGCTGGACCTCAGTGTCCGGGCTGAACGATGGGGGTGGAGATGCTCTTTCAGGTATACAGGGTTGAGTTTCAAGGGGGAATCAGCAGGTTTGCTGCTGCCTTGACTTCCACTACATTAAATCCTCTACATAACATGTAGTAACTCTTGTGGCATTTGAAGTATTTTAAATTTTATATACAGAGTTCCACCCTTTCAGACTTCCTTTTGCTCCCTTGATAAATCACAGTTCTCCTCCTCTCTTTTTTTAAAAAATAACTAATTAACTAGAGACCTGGAGGGTAATTTTCTGCCTGGAGTCCTGCCACTTCAGGGCTCCCTCCCCTCCCCCAATCCAACTGGAAAGAGATAAAATCTAGCAAGGGGCTGTTCATCATGAACATGGCACTGGCAAACTCAGATTGTCCCAGTCGGAGATATTTATGTGTCAGAGAGAACAATGTTTTTATGTGATGTTTGGTATTGCCTTTTTGAAGCTACCATCTGCAAGAAGTTATATTTACCTCTTAGGAGTACATAAAATGGAGAGATGGAGTGTTAGATCTCCCCTTTTGCTTGCCAACTGCTCCACGGGCACATTGACACTTTCACCCCCAGCTTCATGATTCCTCCAATCTACACAACAAACAGTGAGGGTGTGAGAATATATCCAAGATCAACTCCGAGAAGAAATCAGTAGAAAGTTCTTTTCAGAACATTCTGGGGGCTGGCCTGAGCTAGCATTGGCTATAACAGAGGAATGACTGGTTGGCAACTCTATCTTTTCTTTCCAAGATCTCTTCCATCCCAGATGCTGCTCAATAAACATCTTGCTATATGTGGCATTTCTTTGTGAGTGTCTGGAGGTGGTTGGAGGATGGATGGCAGCTAACAGATTGAGGTTGAATCCTGACAAGACAGAAGTACTGTTTTTGGGAGACAGGGGGCGGGTGGGTGTGGGGGTCTCCCCACACCCCTGAACTCTGCCCCTGAAGGACCAGGTGCGCAGCCTGGGAGTCATTTTGGACTCACAGCTGTCCATGGAGGCGCAGGTCAATTCTGTGTCCAGGGCAGCTGTTTACCAGCTCCATCTGGTACGCAGGCTGAGACCCTACCTGCCTGCAGAATGTCTCGCCAGAGTGGTGCATGCTCTAGTTATCTCCCGCTAATGCGCTCTACGTGGGGCTACCTTTGAAAGTGACCCGGAAACTACAACTAATCAAGAATGCAGCAGCTAGACTGGTGACTGGGAGCGGCCACCGAGACCACATGACACCAGTCTTGAAAGACCTACACTGGCTCCCAGTATGTTTCCAAGCACAATTCAAAGTGTTGATGCTGACCTTTAAAGCCCTAAATGGCCTCGGTCCAGTATACCTGAAGGAA
The DNA here is from genome assembly GCF_964270895.1 of Podarcis filfolensis. Classification (NCBI taxonomy): domain Eukaryota; kingdom Metazoa; phylum Chordata; class Lepidosauria; order Squamata; family Lacertidae; genus Podarcis; species Podarcis filfolensis. The sequence continues at coordinate 49,083,926 of NC_139615.1, forward strand.
TGTCTCCACCCCCATCGTCCAGCCCGGACACTGAGGTCCAGCTCCGAGGGCCTTCTGGCAGCTCCCTCACTGCGAGAGGCCAAGTTACAGGGAACCAGGCAGAGGGCCTTCTTGGTAGTGGCACCCGCCCTGTGGAACGCCCTCCCATCAGATGTCAAGGAAATAAGCAACTATCTGATGTTTAGAAGACATCTGAAGGCAGCCCTGTTTAGGGAAGTTTTTTATGACTGATGTTTTAATGTATTTTTAATCTTTTGTTGGAAGCCGCCCAGAGTGGCTGGGGAAACCCAGCCAGATGGGCAGGGTATAAATAAATTATTATTATTATTATTATTATTATTATTATTATTATTATTATTATTAGATAAGTGTTCTTTCCCCTCGTCCTAGTCAGTCTTGCTTCCAGAGAGGGATGGGCTCAGGGGCAGCGGCCTCTTTTTTTGTCCCTCAGTCACTTTCCCTGGGCAGTGAGGGCATGGGGCCTCTGAGGTTCCTCAGGTGAGGTGGGCAATCCTGCTGGGTTTATGAAGGAGGGGGGTGCATGAGAGGGGGGAGGGGTGGTAAGGAATGAAGGAGGAGCCATGAATCCTGACAGGATGCTACTTGTCAAGACTGACCTATCAGGTAATAGAGAGAGGATGGCGTCTTGGTTCCCTTGGTTGCCATGGGGAGGGAGCGTGCAAGATGGACTGTTTGCCCTTTGAGTGGGCCAGGGACTGGTTCATGCAGTGTTCCTGCTGGTTGGCTCAGTTGTGGTTGAGGGCAGGCTCTGCTCTTTCCTAGCATGGTGTTTTGCCTTGGATTCAAACCCAGAACCGCCAGCATGTAAAATTAAAAGTTGTCCCTCCAAACGAGGGCTCCTTTTACACCCCCAGTGCTCCTGGAAGTCAGTGGAAGTCAGATGCCCCCAGATTTCTTTCCTGTGGCCAAGTTCAAGACAAAATGTGAATACTGAGTGTCTCACAAAATTGCAGAATTGTAGCAAAGACAAATAAAATTGGAGATAGCCCTCCATGATTATCTAAACATCCTGATATTCTGAATTTCTTGTGCATGTCCCTGCAGGCCTCATGTCTAGCCAAGATAAATAACAATCCCAATTTATGAGTGTCTGATTATGCAGACATTATGGATTATCCTTGGTCAATTCACATGCATACTGCACACACAGAAGTTGTTAAAAACATCAATATCATCATATAAAGTTTTCTGAGTTATAGGCTTGCAATTAAAATGACAGTTTTAAGCATCACAAAAGTTTGTTTTTTTGGGGGGGGGAAAGAATGAAGAGGCAAGTTAGCAGAATTATTTATGCTGACTACAGTTATGGATCCTGGGGTACACTATTAAACGAGTTCTTTAAATTAGGAACTGTGTGTGCTATAGCCATTTAATGGCACACAGTAGTTGCATTCCCCGTCTCTGTGTGAAATGGGAGGTGTAATCCTAAGAGTCATCATTGTGGAAGCACATTTTAAAAATAATTGTCTACTTGAACAGCACTAGGGACTCACCTACAGCCAGATCAATGGGTAAACGCCACTTGAAAAATCAGTCACACTCTGGAGGACAAAACCTATGTGCTGAACTTGTGCCTGACAGAATCTCCATAAGAGTCCAGGGTGTGCCTTTGCTCATTATAGGGAAACCCTGGGAGACAGGGGTTGTGGTGCTAGATGGCAAACAAAGGGCCTCTGAGTTCAGCTTCTTAGCTTCTTATTTCCACGTGAAGGGTCACTCTCTGTTAGATGCCACCCCAATCTCCACAGCAGTGTGAGATTCCTGGGGTCCCGGCACTTTCCCAAGGTTCGTGTTTCCTTTGGAAACGAGGCACAGTGGAGATGGTGGTGTCTTTATGATATACGGCTTATTTGCATACATACAACCTGGAAGGGGCGTGGGTGGCGCTGTGGTCTAAACCACTGAGCCTCTTGGGCTTGCCGATCAGAAGGTCGGCGGTTCAAATCCCTGCGATGGGGTGAGCACCCGTTGCTCAGTCCCAGCTCCTGCCAACCTAGAAGTTCGAAAGCACGTCAAAGTGCAAGTAGATAAATAGGTACCGCTCCGGCGGGAAGGTAAACGGTGTTTCCGTGCGCTGCTCTGGTTTGCCAGAAGCGGCTTAGTCATGCTGGCCACATGACCTAGAAGCTCTTTGTGGACAAACGCTGGCTCCCTCGGCCTATAGAGCAAGATGAGCGCGCAACCCCAAAGTCGTCCACGACTGGACTTAACTGTCAAAGGTCCTTTGCCTTTTTATACAGCCTGGATCTAGGATGGAGGGGTTTCCAGCATTAACACTCCAAGAGGGTCCCATGTCTTCCATGGCTAGCTCCTTGGATTCAAAACTGCCAATTCACATTGTGCTGTGAACCACTTTTCTCCAGCTTGCAAAACTTCTTGCCTCTTGCTGGACCACTAAACATGGTTGGTGGGCTGTGTTAACCTTGGTGGGTCATGCTAGAGAGGCTGGCTCTATCAGGATCAGTGACTGGCAGAGATCTATAGCTGGGCAAAAACTGGCTGAAGCAATGTGTACCAGTTCCAGCCTTTGCAGAAGAAGACCTTTGCTAGTTCTTCTTCTACCCCCCTTTCGGAAAGATCCCTACCAGTGGTTAGTCTAAAAACTGTTAGTGGTAAAATAAAGCTTCTCCCGCGTCCTAGGAATAGGCATTTCAGGGAACCCATATTTATAGCAGAAATAATGCAAACTAAAATACTTCCAGGTTTCTGTCATCCCTATGTCCTGAATGAATTGCAACCACTCACTTAGCGGGGAGAGTGTAAACAGGTACTCACTGGGGTGAGGGGTACATTTGCTTCCAGTGGCGGAGGAACCCTCTCCCGCACCCGGGGTGGGACGCCGACGGGCGGGGCGAACTGCCTGGCGACGTGCGTGTGACATCCATACAGAGTGTGCATGTGCTGCATCCCGTACGGCCTCCCCACAGCTGTAGAGCAGCCAAGGGCGCACACAGTCAGTATGGGCGCCACTCGTGCAGCATCTGTATGGGCTGTCGCTCTCACATGGCAACTGTGCGGGATGCCCCAGGCGTGTGGCATCTGTATGAGCTGCTGCTTGCACGGAGAGCAGCATCCTGTACACACTGCTCATGTGCAGCATCCTGTACAGACTGTGCGTGTGTGGCATCCCATACAGACTGCACACGTGTGGCTTCCTGTACAGACTGCGCATGCGTGGCAGCCCGTACGGTTGCTGTGTGAGAGCAGCAGCCCGTATGGATGACGTGTGAGAGTCAAGCGGTGCCCATACTGACTGTGAGTGCCCTTGGCCGCTCTGCAGGTGGGGAAAGGCAGGGGCCATCTTGCCACCACCCCAGAGTGGCACCCAGGACAGCCCGCCCCCGCCACCTCCCACTTCATACTCCCCTGTTTGCTTCCTACCCATGGTCACCCTCACCCAGGAGCCTAAAACTGGCTCCTCCTCTTTACATCCCATAGTTCCTTCCACTCATCTGCATAGCCCCATCTGAGTTCTCTCTGTTGGTCACATTAAAGCAAGCCAGATGTTTGTGACCTAGCATGTGTGGCCACAGGGGAATAGTTGGTGGTTAAAAAGCGCAGCATGGATTTTAGATCCTGTCAAACCCTAAGAAATATAAAGCTGATAAAAGTAAACATGTCGCAAGGGGGAACGTTATTTAATTCCCGAAGATGAAAAAGATTGACTGACCAATGAAAACCCTGCACTGTTTAGTCATGCATAATAGTTCTCTTAAGTGTTTGGAGCTTTTTTCTGGCTAACTGAAGCAACTGCTTTAACTTTCGCGGCCCAAATTAAATTTGATTTAATCGAAATTCTGCTTGTGTGATAAAGGACTTGAGTGCAGTGAAACTGCAGGGAGAGAGCCCATTATCTGGCACTAAACAAATGCAGCTAATGCTGCAAAGAGTGCAGGATAATTTGTTTTTCATGTGAAATTTCTCCTCAATAAAGCTTTAATCAAACTGAAGTATTATACGGAGAAAAGAAATCACGCAGTGCTTTATCTCAAAAGAACTCCATAAAACTGAAAGCAATTACATTTTAACACACACACCCCTTTGTCATTTTTCAGCAACGAGGGCAATTAAAAGGGGGGGGAGTTTTGGTCAAGTTTGTACCACAAACCTTATCAAATAAAACCTGAGCACAAAATATGAATGACCAAGAGTGTAGTAAATGTTTTGTCCAACCCACCCACATAAAATAAGAGATTTTCTTCCTGCTGTGCTTGTCCCAATGGCCAGCAGCACAGTAGGACATGCAGGAAAAGCCCCCACCCCGAGACTTGGATTGGGGAGATCTGAGTACATAAGTTAAATCTTCCTTCAGCCATGAATCTCCCTGGATGTCCTCAGGCACTATGTCTAAGGTTGTTTGGGAGATACCTGCCAGGTACACTAATGCAGGAGACCCAAAAGGCTTGCCTTTTCAGACAAAGCCAAGTCACTGAGAGCGAGGTGGTCTCATCACCACCGATTCAAATGTTGGTCCAGCCTTGCAAGGCCATCTCTGCATGAGAAAGCGAAGCATGCTCCAGCCCAGCTCACTCTCCAGCCCATCTCTCCAATAGTATCCAAGCATTTGGAGAATGTGTGCAGTGGGGCAGCTTGGCTGTTGCTGTGAGCTGCACTGTAATAGCTGACACACGTTCAAGGGGCTGCCCCATGGTGGACATGATTCAGGGCAGAAATGTCCAGCCCCAGTCTTCTGCCTCATAATAATAATAATAATAATAATAATAATAATAATAATAATAATAATAATAATTTATTATTTATACCCTGCCCATCTGGCTGGGTTTCCCCAGCCACTCTGGGCGGCTTCCAACACAATATTAAAATACAGTAATGCATCAAACATTAAAAGCTTCCCTAAACAGGGCTGCCTTCAGATGTCGTCTAAAAGTATGGTAGTTGTTCTCTTTGACATCTGGTGGGAGGGCGTTCCACAGGGCGGGTGCCACTACCGAAAAGGCCCTTTGCCTGGTTCTCTGTAACTTGGCTTCTCGCAGTGAGGGGACCGCCAGAAGGCCCTTGGAGCTGGACCTCAGTGTCTCTGTTTGAGGGAAGTACCCACATCACACTAAATCTGGCACTGGTGCCACTTTGGAGCCAAAGTGTAATATTGTTGTTTCATTAAAAGGAGGAAACTTTTGCCCATGGCAATAGCTACCGATTTCTCCCACAGTCCGGCAGATTTTGAGCCAATCCGTGCTTTAAGCACTTGGCTCCTAAACCTTCTAGTACATTTCTTAACTGAGATGATAAAAAGAAAGGATCTAAGATTGGTTGGTCTTGCCTAAACCGAGGCTCATTCTTTTCTACTCAGGCTATTGATTTATCATGTAGAAGTTTAGCATATAATTTACTGATTATGCTGAAGGGACTTATTGGCCTATAGCTAGCCAGATCATTTGTAACGTCTGGCACTTGGCTGGAACACAGCCTGTTTTAGCCTGCAGTCATTCTTTGTCCCAAAAAACTTTTCCATTCCCTCTTGACCAACCCTCAGGGGAGAAGTGTCACATGCCAGCCGTGGGTGTTGCCCAGACAAAAGTTGGCATGACTACGCATCCACAGTCCTCTTTTTATGTTTACAAATCCAAAAGCTATTTCCCTGAGCTAGTGAAGTATTAGCTTCTGGAATCTTGGACCTTGACTTGGGAGTGGAGTCAACTGCGATATTGGAGCGAAGTTGGTGTGCCCCATTATGCTTACATAGATGTTTTGAGTGATGGATTGGAGTGTGACAGAAACTTTTGGGATGGTTTATACCACGGGTGGGCAAACTAAGGCCTGGGGGCCAGATCCGGCCCAATCGCCTTCTAAATCCGGCCCGCAGACTGTCCAGGAATCAGCATGTTTTTACATGAGTAGAATGTGTCCTTTTATTTAAAATGCATCTCTGGGTTATTTGTGGGGCATAGGAATTCGTTCATTCCCCAAAAAAAATATAGTCCAGCCCCCCACAAGGTCTGAGGGACAGTGGACCAGCCCCCTGCTTGAAAGGTTTGCTGACCCCTGCTTTATACTCTTCTATAATATAATTAAGTACCATCAGTACTTCTTTTCTTCTAGAAAAAAAGGTGCCGGGACTCCATACCCTTGAGTACCCCCAGAAAAAAAGCACTTACTGGTCTCCAAAGTTGTTTGATCATTTGGGGTCTATAGTGAGTTCAAACTCATGGCCAAATTGAATTTTAATAATCTGTCTGTCTGTCTTTCTAGGGTGGGTAGGTCCCCACTGATAAGGAAAAAATCCTGGGTTTCTCTGGTCAGCAAAAGAAGGAGTCTCCAGCCAAGTTACTGAAGCAAAACAGCGGTCAGTAGACCTGATCTTTATTTGTTGCAACTAGGGTCAAGCACAGAAAGAGTGGCAACCCTGAGCATGGGGTTGCGTGAACTTTCAAGACCTCATTTCCCACAATACATTGTTCAACAGCATCATCGATACATCACAACTATGTCACAAAGCAGGAGTGTTTGGCATGTAGAAACATGAGAAACTGTGAGGGGAAATTTGTCTTAAGAGTTTTATGTGCTAGGTTTTCACTTTACTCCAGAACAGAATGCTGCGAACAGTTTGTGCCTTGGCTTGATGGTGGTTGTGCTGCCATCTTCTTCACACTTAAACATAGGAACATAAGAGCAGGGTGCTGGATCAGGCCAATGACCCATCTTGTCCAGGATCCTGTTCTCACAGTGGCCAACCAGATGCCTGGAGGAGCACAAGATCACATCTCTCACATCTCGAGGTCTCCAGCAACTGGTTTTCAGAAGCAGTGCTGGCTTCAACTGTGTGTGTGTGTGTGTGTGTGTGTGCAGCCATCACGGCTAGAAGTCACTGGAAGCCCCTCTGCCATGAAAGTGTATGTGGCGATCACACACAGGGCCCCCAGACATTTGACGGTCTATTGACCCTGTGCCACCACTGCAATTGCTTTTTCCGCTGCCACCACCCCGTATCTCACGGGGACACATGGAGTCCAGTCAGTTGTTAACATAAACAAATAATCAAGTTTATTTTTAAATGCAGGAACAAGCTTATGGTTACAGTTAATTTTACTTGGCAGTTTCTTATTCTTAGTTCCTAACAACTCGAAACTGATTATTCCAACTATCTATCTGACTCCACCTCACAATTCCTCTCACCCTCTCACAATACAACTCTACCAACCCACACCTAAACCTCCCTCTTCCTTCTTCAACTCCCAAACCTCAACTCTCCTCAACTGACTTTCAAAACCTCCCACTCTACCTTTTATTCCCCCCTTGCATTCTCACTGGCCAATCACATCACACCTATTTTAACCCTCTCCTTATGACCCATCCTAGGAGGCAAACACCACAGTGTACAATCCTTTTTAAAAGCCACTCAAGTTGGTGGCCTCCTGGGGGTGTGAGTTTCAAAGTTTGACTTATGTGCTGCATGAAGAAGCACTTTCTTTCATCTCTTCTAAACTTCTAACAAAAGTAGATTGAACTCAATGGGGTTGGCTGTTGGTCCAGGTTGCCATTTCTGAGACACTCTGTATCCTCTGTATTACTCAAATTTTATTCCTTCCACTATCAACAATGAACATAATATATGGAATTGCAGGACTGATAGACTTCAAGGTTGATATGCTTTCACAGGGGCAAAAGTAATTCCTTTATTTTATTTTATTTTATTTTTATTTTATTTTATCCTATATTGTGTTTTTAATTAATCCTGTATTGTGTTTCTAATATTTGATTGGGAGCCGCCCAGAGTGGCTGGGGAAACCCAGTCAGATGGGCGGGGTATAAATAATAAATAATTCTTCTTCTTCTTCTTCTTCTTCTTCTTCTTCTTCTTCTTCTTCTTCTTCTTCCTCTTCCTCTTCCTCTTCCTCTTCCTCTTCCTCTTCCTCTTCCTCTTCTTCTTCTTCTTTATGAGGTTTGCCCTGGGCTGTGCCCATCTGAGACCTTCAGAAATTTCCCCCAGAATTTTGAGGTAAGCTATTTTCTCCTCATTCTGCTAAAGGCAGCAAAACTGTGGGTATCTCCAATCTGTATTTTTACACATACCACAGAGCTTTTGAAAAAAAGATCAATGAAATATAAGAAGGACAAGTGCAATCTGCTTATCATCCTGTTTGAATTGTACCAAACAGGCAGCAACAACAGTTCTAGTAGTTCTAATGAGCAGGAAATTGTTCCTGGCAAAAAGGAGATTTTAGTGCTGAAATGCATGATATTGAATGGAGGACACTCAGTTCATAATCAAACTTTTATGACCGTGGATTTATTTTTTGATATTGAATTTATATCCTTGCCCTTCCTCCCTAGGGAACCCAGGGTGGCAAGCAGATCCAGAATTAAAAAACAAAGCGAATTGTTCTAACACAGTGAAAACTTTCTAAAAACAGAAACAGTTAAAACCTTCTAAAAGCATTTACAGTTAAGAGCAGGCGTAGGCAACCTAAGGCCCGTGGGCCAGATCCGGCCCAATCGCCTTCTCAATCCAGCCCATGGATGCTCTGGGAATCAGCGTGTTTTTACATGAGTAGAATGTATCCTTTTATTTAAAATGCATCTCTAGGTTATTTGTGGGGCATAGGAATTCGTTCATTTTCCCCCAAAAAATATAGTCCGGCCCCCCACAAGGTCTGAGGGACAGTGGACCGGCCCCCTGCTGAAAAAGTTTGCTGACCCCTGGTTAAGAGCATAATTCCATCCAGTGATCATTTAAGTTGCGAGGAACATTATTCTTCAGCTACCAAATACCTGGGTCAACAGGAATGTTTTCAGGTTCACCCTGAAAGTTCATAATGATGGAGACAGACATGGCTCACTAAGGAGAGAATTCCACAACTGGGGAACCAGTACTGAAAAGGCAGCCCACAGTGGTGTTGCCACTGCCCTTTGTGGGGTCCAAAATGCTTGGTGATGGGGAAGGAGATTTTAGGTCAAACAGCTCTTAGCATCAGAAAGTTCTTCCTGGTGTTTAGTCAGAATCTCCTTTCTTGTAACTTGAATCACTTGGTTCAGATCCTAGCAGGAGAAAAAAACCTTCCTCCACCTTCCATGTGAAAACCCTTTATATATTTGAAGATGGCGATCATACCTCTTCTCAGCCTCCTCTGTTCCAAGCTAAGCATGCCCAGCTCCTTCAACCATTCCTCATAAGGCTTGGTTTCCAGACCCTTTATCACTTTGGTCATCTTCCTCTGCACATCTTCCAGCTTGACAATATCCATCTTAAATTGTGGTGCCCAGAACTGGACTTGGGACTCCAGGTGTGGTCTGGCCAAGGCTAAATAGAGTGGGACTGTTACTTCCCTTGATCAGTACACTAGACTTCTGTTGATGCAGGACTAATAATAATAATAATAATTTATACCCTGCCCATCTGGGCGCTCCCAACAGAATATTAAAAACACAATAAAACACCGAAAATTAAAAAACTTCCCTATACAGGGATGCCTCCAGACATCTTCTAAAAGTCAGATAGTTGTTTATTTCCTTGACATCTGATGGGAGGGCATTCCACAGGGTGGGCGCCACCACCAAGAAGGCCCTCTGCCTGGTTCCCTGTAACCTCATCTCTTGCAGTGAGGGAACCACCAGAAGGCCCCCTCGGAGCTGGACCTCAGTGTCCAGGCTGAACGATGGGGGTGGAGACGCTCCTTCAGGTAGGACAGGCTAATCTGGGCATAAACAGAAGACACATGAGACATCAGTGACAAGGTGGAATCCAGGAGTACTCCCAAACTATGAACCTGATCCTTCACGTAACAGCACATATAACATACATCTAATTCCCAGTCAAGGGAATCACACACTCTCAGAACTTCCATCATATCAGGATTCAGTCTCAGTTTATTGGCCCCCATCCAGTTCACCACTGTCTCCAGATACCTGTGAAATTGAAATTGAAGTACTTTATTGTCACTTGTACAACTTGTATACAGTGAGATTACACAAGTACCCCCCACTCAGCTCTCTTAGTCTTAATTCTCCTCGTTTACTAACACACACACCAAACCCGAAAGTCAGTTGCCCTGTTGTTATCTTTTCATTCAGCAGCCTAACAGCCCACGGATAGAAGCTGTTCTTTACCCTGTTGGTGTGACTAATCATGCTTCTATATCTTCTGCCTGAGGGCAGGAGATCAAGAAAGTGCTGGCCAGGGTGTGAATCATCCCTGAGAATTTTCCTCACTTTCCTGAGGCAAAGTTCTTCCGCTGTTTCATCCAGCAGCTTCATGGGACAGCCCATAATATCTTGTGCTGTATTCACCACCCTCTGTAGGCATTTCCTATCAGTTGATGTCAAACCAGCGCACCACACCTTGATGCAGTATGAAAGGACACTTTCTATTGATGACCGGTAGAAGGAGATCATCAAATGTTGATTGTCATCGTTCTTTCGCAATACACTGAGGAGATGGAGTCTCTGTTGGGCTTTCTTAACCACCTGGGTTGTATTGATTTTCCAAGTAAGGTCTTCACTGAGGTAAACTCCTAGGAATTTAAAGGAAGAGACTCTCTCCACATCCTTCCCTGATGTACAGCAGGGCTAGTTCTCCTCTCTTCCTCCAAAAGTCCAACACCATCTCCTTTGTCTTGCTGATATTAGTTGTTCCCTAGGCACCATGTAGATAGCGACACCTTCATGGCCTCTCCTGATTCCAGTGAAGCTGTGTGCCATCAACATACTGATAAACTGCAGTCACTCCATTAACGCTGGAGGCTGTGTTTAGTAGTCAGATGCCACATTTAAATTTGGGTTGGGTTTTTTTTGTTTGTTTTTTGTTTCTTTGCACTCCTCACATCTATAATTTAAATGTAAAACGGAGGGTGGCTAGAATGTGCTTTTGATTCCTCAATGGCGCTCTTCCATTTTCCAAACTAAATTACATTCTTTTTAAACATATTCCAAGTCATAAGTGGAGGGGGGGGAAATGACAAGGAGTTTCCAACATGAAATGTGTCATCCGGAACAGAAAATGGGAGAGAGCCATTGAGAAATCAAATGTACATTCAAGCCAACATCAGTTTTGCATTTAAATTATAGATGTAAGAAGTGCAGAAACAAAACAGGATTGAATTTAAGTGTGGCATCTGACTATTGCCTTCAAGTGTAATAAATAATTTTTCAGAGCTGTCAGACAAATTGCATTTACAACAATCTGAACAAACCACTGAACGAATGAAAAGCACAATCAAGATGTATTGAACCAGTAAATGGGGAGCAGCCGCTTCCATCACCTTAAAACAACAGTCTGCTACATTTAAACATGGCAAATATTAAAAATTTGGCATGTTTTTTTTAAAAAAACTCAACATTTTAAATGGAGGTTGTTGATAGTATTTTTCATGGGAATCTGGTTAGCCACTGTGGGCATGGGAAGCTGGGCTTTTAGTCAGATCCAACAAGTAGGGGGGGACACCGGAATGCGGGTGGCGCTGTGGGTTAAACCACAGAGCCTAGGACTTGCCGATCAGAAGGTCAGTGGTTCGAATCCCCGTGACAGGGTGAGCTCCCGTTGCTCGGTCCCTGCTCCTGCCAACATAGCAGTTTGAAAGCACGTCCAAGTGCAAGTAGATAAATAGGTACCACTCCGGCGGGAAGGTAAATGGCATTTCCATGCTCTGCTCTGGTTCGCCAGAAGCAGCTTAGTCATGCTGGCCACATGACCCAGAAGCTGTATGCCGGCTCCCTCGGCCAATAAAGCGAGATGAGCGCCGCAACCCCAGAGTCGGCCACGACTGGACCTAATGGTCAGGGATCCCTTTACCTTTACTTTAACAAGTAGGGATACCAAGAAAAGTCTCCAGTATTGTGCATGTGGTTTGCACCCTCCAACCCATTTGCAAATGGAGACACCAATTTGCATAAATTTGCATATGATTTGTAACATATGCAAAATTTATTATTATTTTTTAAGTGTTACCGGGGGGCGAGGGCTCAAAATAAATCAGTGGCCACACATGTAATAAAATGTCTAACAGACAGAATGAGAACCAGTGAAGTTGTCCCCCTCAGCGCATTTCTATACAATCCTGCATTCACCATAGCAGAGGTCAGGTGGGGCGGAGCTCTTTAATGTGCACCTGCACTTGTTGTGTAGAAAATAACTGCAGAAAATAACTTACCAGAGTACCTGATCTCAGGGGAATCCACCACAGGAAAGATGTATCATGACTGCCAGGAAAAAAAGGAAGGGCAAATTTTGGAGATTCCAAGGACTAGAAAATGAGACAGACGCAGGGAAAAACAGGAGCTCTTTAGGATTCATGTCACCTGCTGTCTAAATGGCACACTTGTCAACTTTGACTTCACTCATGAGATAAAAAAAAACCACAAATGGGAGCAGCCAGACTGGTTCATCTCACAGAAATTGCTTAGGAAGGGTTCCTGCACATTTTGCTTCATAACTTTTTTTCTAGGAGGCCAACCTACCTTTTCTAAATAAATAAATAATAATAATAAATTAAACCTCTGTATCATGCTCAGGTGCAGGTGGCTCTGTTTTTTTGTTCCGGTGACCCGGGGGGGAAAAAAGCTCAACAAGTTTGTGGGTCAACAACTGTCTGGATTTCACTTCTTGAAATATGACAGCCCTAAATAGCCTTACTGTCATGCTTCTTTGAATGTAAATTGCTGCTCAGCAGCTAGATGATTCCAAAACATTCTCTCTCTCTCTCTCTCTCTCTCTCTCTCTCTCTCTCTCTCTCTCTCTAGCATTCTGCCTTTTTTCAATACATGCCAGGCCAATACATGCCATTCTTTTTTCCTTTTATGTGTGTCCATCACTTGCTGCGTCATTCACTGCTCCTGTAATATGATGTGAAGCACACTAGGCTTTATTGAATCCCTGCTGAAAGTTTGATTTGCATATACCTAAGCTGTGAGGGAAAATGAGCCAAAATGACTGGCAGCACACCCTGGCAAAGGCTGGGCATTTTGCCTGGCCATTGATGCTGGCCAAGGGTCCCATCATGTAAATGCTGTCACTTGTACTTTGTGGTCGAAGGTGAGAAAGGTCAAGAGGAGACAGTGTGAGTCCTCTCATGCTGTGTCTGACAGTACTGGTAGCCTTGGTCAAAAAAGGTAAACGACCCTGTTTCATATACTCCATATATGCCAAAGGAAGATGCCTCACAGTTTGCCAAGGCCTCTCCTCCTTCTGGAGGGGAGGGGTTGTGAGCGGGAGACGATTCCTGCCCCCTGCTCCATTTACATGGCTGGCGCGCCACGCCCCCAGTTGAGCACCCAACCGGGGGGCTTGGTGGAGGCATGGTTTCGCTGCTCAAATGCAGCCGCGCCAGCCATTCAGCCCATTCGCTCACCTTTCGCCTCGAGTGGCGGTTAGGCATTGGAATGTGTTGTTGGTGTGTGGAAGGGCAAGGTGTGGCCATCGCCTACCCCTTCAATTTTGGGTATTCCGTTAAAGGAATCAGCGGTCATGGAGCCTGTCTGATGCCTGTGTGGCGGGGGGCCATGGCACAACCCTCGGTGACATCAGGGGAGAGCTTATAGTTGTATTAGCATTAACAGGCTCCCCCGACTAGTGGTTAACCCCTCTTCAGACTCACCCCTCTCCAAGTGGGTGAAGTCAAATCTTCCGTGGTCCAATGCCTAAACCAATACCTTCTCACATGCTGTAATCAATAAAGTTGTGGCCTTTTCTTGCCCATTAACTTTATACACTGTGTCCACGTGTTTTTATTCCTCCAACTGGGGATCGGGTCCTTGAATCACAAATGAATTGTCAGTTCTCTGTGCAGTCAGAGGGTGTGTTCGCATCACCAGCAAAGTTGTTGTTTTTCTGGTGTGTTTTGCAGCTCTTCCCCACATCCCATGGCTTCAATTCAATTCATCCCACATACACCCATCAGGAAGATATTGGGCATCACATGGCTGGACAGAGTCTCAAACAAAGATGTGCTCTCTCCCAAGCCAACATTCCCACTCCTGTCTCATTGACTTCTACCTTGGCTTGGTCATGTCCACAGGATGGAAGATGTCAGGATCCCCAAGGGTATGCGCTACAGGCTTCAGGCTCTGCATTACAAAGATATCTGTAAACATGATGGCTGGCAACATCAACCCCTCTGTTTGGAAATCCCTTGCAAGATGACCGCAGTGGCTGGAGAAAGTCAAGTCATGTATCCATCACAAGGACCAGAGGAAGAATGACAGCAGCACAACAGAATGCCTTCATCTGACCCAGGGGCAACACAACACATCTCTCCTGTATCAACACAACATGTCTCTCCCGTATCAGTCTTAACAGCCACAGCAGGCGCTGCAACTCTCCTATGGTTTGACTTCACCTCTAAAGCCACACTCTTCCATTGTCTCCCAAGAGAGATGAGTGCCCGTCATCACACACCAGGAGGCATTGACAGGCAGGGGTGTCTTTCCCCAATGCAAAGGTGTTCACACCTTGGCTAGAGACAAATTAGGAATGGTTTTTGACTCCAGTGGATGCGAAGCTTGTTTGAGGAGCAACACATCAAACAGTGGTAACAAAGCACAGGGTACATATGCATTTTGGATAACATCATGTGAAACAGTGTGAATGCACATTAAATAGGAATGTGAACACAGCTTGAGTCTCTCGCATTCCTCCCTATCTTCCCAATGTCTGCTACCAAGTGACAGTTAAAAACATCCCCCTCAAAATCTGCGCTCGCATTGTCTCTAGGAGAATCTACCCCCAAAATTCTCTGTCTCTCTCTCTCTCTCTCTCTCTCTCTCTCTCTCTCTCTCTCTGTGTGTGTGTGTGTGTGTGTAATTAATTGGGGCTGCGAACTTATGCTTTGGAGTATGTCTAGCTAAACTCAGTGGGACGTAGTTCTGAACAAACACACATAGGCTTGCAGTGTCCATTTCACAGCACAATATTTGGAAAGTTCATGTTGTGCTTGCAACACACTGTTTGCTCTGCCTTTTATAGCAGAACAGCCGCACCATGGATTATGGAATACAATGTCCTATGTTATTAAAGTTATGAACAGACTCAAATCCATGATACTGGTTGATCTTTTTCTACATGGTCTCATAACCCCAGAGCTATCTCACTTGGCTCCTTGCAATATATTCTATATTAACTGTGTGCAACAGCTAATACTCAAATTCTTAGAAATCTCAGCGAGTACAACAGTGTGAGCATGTGGAAGGGAGGGAGGAAGGGAGAAGAAAGCCAAGGGCCCGGGAGTAAGTTTCAATACAGGCAGCTGGTGATGATTTAATTTAGACTGTCTATACATACTGTACATTTATGTGACTGAATTAGGTCCTTTGTTATATAAGCAACGTGCATGGGAATTCATCTGTGTATACGGCAGATCAATGGTAGAGGAATATCCTCCGCAAGAAAATATCTCCTCTTAATGCAGCTCTGCCATGCTGTAACATATCGCTTAGATATAAATGGGAGCTGGTGATACAAAAGATGGAGCACAATGACCTACCTCAAAAGAGGTGTATATCACTTTAAAAAATAATTGTGTCAGGAAACTAAAATCTAGCAGCTTCAGCCATTTGCTATCTGAAGCTTTTCTGCTCATTCCATGGCAGTCACCCAGTGAGCCTTGAGTGCTGAGCCAATTTTAAATGGACCTAGCTGAGACGTTTCAGTCGTCACCGGATAAAATATTGAATGCAGAAAAGGAACAGAGCCGCTTGCACTACTATCGCCCAACTCCAAAAAAACCCACAAAACAGCAAAATAAAGACAGTTGCTGTGATAGGTTGTTTCTGTAAAATGCAGGGGAGAATTGCAGGGGCGGGGGCGGGATTAAAACTATGCTGACAGAAGAGCAACCCTATAGTAAGTTCTGGGGGTGTGGCAGGGCAGGATCAGACAGTGGAGAGTTGGGGACTTAGCTTGGATTCTAAGCCGGTTCACCTCAGTCACCTGCCATGGGAAGTCAGCATAAGTTAAACCAACTGACACTAAAAACTGCTGGAGGCAGCTTGCACAGTAAGAAACCAGTTGAAACAACTCTCTCTCTCTCTCTCTCTCTCTATATATATATATATATATATTGAAAGCTGCTGTGAGAACCTCTTGCATATATTATTATTATTATTATTATTATTATTATTATTAAAATTTGCATACTGCCCTTCATCTCATCACAGTTAAACAGAGAGCCTACCAGATAAATACACAAATAACAATCCAAGGGAGATTAAAATAAACAGCTCAGCAAGTCAATGGTCTACTAAAGAAAGAAAAAAGAGGTATTGTTTAATGGCAGTCAGAGGCCATCAGAGATTGGTCAACCTGGGCTTGTGTGGGCAGGAAGTTCCAGAGTCTCAGCACAGCTACAGTAAAGAGTAGTTTATTGTACAAAATTCACATGTACATGTACAAAACTCACATACACGTACATTAGTAACAGATATGACCTCCGCTATTTTTAAGCAGCATTTGAACATGGTTTGGCATGGAGTCTACTAGTTTTGAACATTCACTGTTGATTTTTGGATCCCTGTACCACACTTGAATCAGCGCCTGAATGAGCTTCTCCATAGTCGTACAGTCTACAGCACGGAGGCGACTTTTGCATATAGCCCACAAATTCTTTTCTCCACTGGTCTTTCATCCATTCCTTGTACTTTTTTGCCCATTTATACCGCTTTTCTTTCATTTTTTTGGTTAAAAGCTGTTTATTGACAGGTATTCTGGCTTTTCGTCCAACCGCAATAAGGCGCCGTATTCAATGCATCACTTGTCTTGCGGGGACCCTTTTAGCTTTGTCGAAAGAAGAAAACGTCATCTCTAGGAGTTGTTTTCTTCTTATGACCACACTTTCCTTTAAATTTAAGAGAAACCGATCAGGCTGACAGTCGCTAAACTGCTAAACTCACACCAATCACTGAAGCACTCTCTCAATACATTTTAGCTGTGTGTTCATGGAGAGTTAGAATCTTCGTACGTTTCCTAGGTGTCACATCCATCTCGAATGGTGGTCGAATCAAAAGCTGGTAAAATACTGTAGCTGCTGATGTAATGATTGCATCATACACCATGGTGGTTGGACAGGATTCTACAATCTGGTGCAATATAGTAGCTGCTGGCATAATGATTGCATCATTAAAATGTAAAAAATGATCAAACTGACTTTTCGTGTTTGCTTTGAGTACAGGATTACGAGAAAGATAGAAAACATGCTTTGTTTCAATTAATTTGCACAAGGGTGTAGTGGGTAGTTCCTGAGACTGGCTGGGTGGGTCCTCTTCTGGATGTGATTGCACTCCCCCGAAGGAGTAGATGCATAGCTTAGGCGACACTTCTGATCCACATGGGCAGCCTTCCATCAGCTTTGGTTTGTAGTCCCACTGCCACCATATCTTGACAGAGATAGCTTAGCTTCTGTTGACTATGTTCTGGTAATCCCTAGGTTAGATTGCTGTAATGTGCTACTGGTGGGGCTGCCTTTAGAAGTCCAAAAATGCCCACCCACAATCCCATTAGGAAAGTCTACACCAGTTTTCCAAATGGACACACAGTGAGCTAATGGGGAATCAATGTGCAATGAACGTTTCTTTTTCAGAATGAAACCAAGAGGAGCTTTTCAAGGGCAAAAAAGATACTGTACATCTCGACTGTGTGTGGACTACATAAAAAAGAACAAGTACATGGGGGGGGGGGGAACACATTGATTCTAGAATAAAATGTTGTTTGGACATAGGCCAAGTTTTACAAATGAGATCTGATATAAGTAAAAAAAACCCAACAAAACTGTTCCTTTTCCCTTATGGGGTACCCAAGAGTACTTTTGTAGGTTCTCTATTGGTAGGAGAAAATAACAGAGACCAACCAGAGAATATTGAGAAGCTAAGCATCCAGTAAGCCTGATCTTTATTAACTGTTGCAACAGGGTGCTCCCCCACACACAGGAGAGAGGAGGAGGACCCAGAACAAAGGTGTGCCTGCCCTTAAATTGCCCACCCTGGAGTCCGAGACCACCCCCAGAAACATCATACATACATCACAGAAGGGGTGTAGCCCAAGACCACCCCCTAGATACATCATACGTACATCACAGAAAAGGCGGTATATGACAGAAATCTGAGTGCGTTGTTTATCTCCTGTCTGGCAAGTTACCTGACTGCATTATCTGGGTTTTGGCCAATCTTCTGTTATTATAACTACTTAATTCCTGAATCTAAGTCACAGGTCACAGGCTCACACCCTGTTCATATATTGAATGTGCCCTTAAGACAGGATTTGTGAGGACAGGATTTGGGAAGAAAGAGACAATGGGGAGGTTTCCCACTTTGACTTTGCAGAGAAATATTTGAGGTCAATTTGTTCAGGACATTTTTTGTGGGGTTTCAGACATGTGGTTTATATATACAGTTATGAACATTTTTAATATATTTTGTTGTTGTTTAGTCGTTTAGTCGTGCCCGACTCTTCGTGACCCCATGGACCAGAGCACGCCAGGCACTCCTGTCTTCCACTGCCTCCCGCAGCTTGGTCAGACTCATGTTTGTAGCTTCGAGAACACTGTCCAACCATCTCGTCCTCTGTCGTCCCCTTCTCCTTGTGCCCTCCATCTTTCCCAACATCAGGGTCTTTTCCAGGGAGTCTTCTCTTCTCATGAGGTGGCCAAAGTATTGGAGTCTCAGCTTCAGGATCTGTCCTTCCAGTGAGCACTCAGGGCTGATTTCCTTCAGAATGGATAGGTTTGATCTTCTTGTAGTCCATGGGACTCTCAAGAGTCTCCTCCAGCACCATAATTCAAAAACATCAATTCTTCGGCGATCAGCCTTCTTTATGGTCCAGCTCTCACTTCCATACATCACTACTGGGAAAACCATTGCCTTTAACTATACGGACCTTTGTTGGTAAGGTGATGTCTCTGCTTTTTAAGATGCTGTCTAGGTTTGCCATCGCCTTTCTCCCAAGGAGCAGGCATCTTTTAATTTCGTGACTGCTGTCACCATCTGCAGTGATCATGGAGCCCAAGAAAGTAAAATGTCTCACTGCCTCCATTTCTTCCCCTTCTATTTGCCAGGAGGTGATGGGCCCAGTGGCCATGATCTTCGTTTTTTTGATGTTGAGCTTCAGACCATATTTTGCGCTCTCCTCTTTCACCCTCATTAAAAGGTTCTTTAATTCCTCCTCACTTTCTGCCATCAAGGTTGTGTCATCTGCATATCTGAGGTTGTTGATATTTCTTCCGGCGATCTTAGTTCCGGCTTGGGATTCATCCAGCCCAGCCTTTCGCATGATGAATTCTGCATATAAGTTAAATAAGCAGGGAGACAATATACAGCCTTGCCGTACTCCTTTCTTTTTATATATATATGACCTTAAAATTCTTATATCACTTTGGAGCCTTCATTGTCCTTTTATTTCTATGTCAATTAGGCATGCACCTCTGCATTACTGCTTAGTTGATAAGAGATCTCCTTACATTTAGTAGTTAACATCAGCAGATTGAAACAAATAGAACAAGAAACCACAGGATCTAGCTATCAAGTGGGGCGCTGCAGGAAACCTATTAATTGAGGCAACCAGCAGGGTGAAGGCTTGGGTCTCACTGATTTCTCATATTGGTCTTAATGACACAACAGGCAGCCTAGAGCTCTTTACCTGCTGAACAATGTGTTTAAGCCTTTGTTCCCTGGGGTGCATAATCTAAACTCCCAGAGAAAATACTTAACTGAGGAGAAACCAGCTGGTGCTTAAGAGCTATAATTGTAAAATACAGCACCCATGCAAAGCTTCAGGACGACTTTTTAAATTACAAAGGCTCATAAATGTAGCAATCAGGGTAGGGGGGGTGGGCTGGGGTGAGAGTGCAAGAGGAAGTGGTGTGGGGGGGGGTACATAATGTTTATAATTATAACTTTTTTTTTTTAAGTGACACTTTCAGCCTGTTAGTTTCTCTTTCAAATAACTGCTTTCCGCAGGGATCCTGGCAATTCGTTTACCGTTTTATAACCAACTGATAAAAGGTTGTGCCCATGACGGCTTCTGCAGTAGACAAGACCAGGCGACAATCTGAGCCGTGATAGAAGGTGAGGAGCAATTGGATGCCGGCTAATTTCTTTCTTTCTTTTTTATTTATTTTTTATTCAAAATTAAAACAAAACATATTATCCAGAAACATATCAGCCTTATTCCCCCCCCCCCATTTTTCCTTCCTCCCCCCACCCTCCCACACAAAACGCACCCACCCCCACCCCCCGGCTTCCCTCAGTTCCAGTCTTTGATTTCTCTGAGAATGCTGTCTTCTGCATGTTACAAAGTTGTATAGATCCTCAAACTATTTGATTACTATCAATAGAACGTTTGTGAATGTTTATTCAAAGCCTGCCAAGGAGTCCAGTTCACTTCGTTGCGCCTTTAAATACTTTGAAAAGGGTTCCCATTCATCCTTAAAGTCACAGTTATCCTTGTCCCGTAGCTTATATGTCAATTTTGCAAGTTCTGCATAGTCCATCAATTTTTATTGCCATAATTCTTTAGTTGGGGTTTCTTCAGTCTTCCATCCTTGTGCTATTAGAACTCTCGCGGCCGTTGTCACATACATGAAGATGTTTTTCAACTTTTTTGGCAGGTCTTTCCCTACAATCCCTATCAAAAACGTTTCAGGTTTTTAAACAAATGTTAAATGGAACATTTTCTTCAATTTGTTGTATATCATTTCCCAAAATGTTTTAATTGATGCCAGCTAATTTCTTAATAGGTCATTGTGTGCATTTCAACTCCATTAATCTGGACAGATCTATTGCAGCTAAAGTGATGGAGATGGCAGCAGTGACAGCAGCAACAGCTATCGGTGCCTGCCATGACTGTAGCGGCAGCTGTGGCGGTGGCTGCAGCAGTGGCAATTGACATTGAAGAAGCAGCCATAGCTCTGACCCTGACAGCTGTTGCAAGAAGCAATGGTATTATGCAAAACTGAAATGACCGTTCCCCACCACAAAAGGGGGAAGCGCTTTTTGCAGGGTCGTGCGCAGCCCCCTGGCCCTACATGATCCCCAGCAGTTCAGCCTGGCTTCGCCTCCCCAATCTGGATACCTGGAGGTTCCTGTCTAACCTCAGACAGTTAGCCAATCCCAGCTGGGGAGGTGTTGCTAGGGGAGTTGACCAGGTAGGGTACTGCACAACACAATAGAGGGTGGAACTTACCTGAGAGTCCTCAGTTGGTTCTAGAGCTTCTCCCACCCTGCCCTCCCTCAGTTCACGCCTTTCTTTTGCAGGTTAACCTCTTCTACAGTATGGTGTAGTGGTTAAGAGCGGTAGACTCGTAATCTGGTGAACCGGGTTCACATCTCCACTCCTCCACATGCAGCTGCTGGGTGACCTTGGGCTAGTCACACTTCTGTGAAGTCTCTCAGCCCCACTCACCTCACAGAGTGTTTGTTGTGGGGGAGGAAGGGAAAGGTGAATGTTAGCTGCTTTGAGACTCCTTCGGGTAGTAATAAAGTGGGATATCAAATCCAAATCCAAACTCTTTACAGGTATGCAGGCGCTGCTACGGTCATTGATGGTTGCTGTTGAAGGACCAGGAAGGAATATCCCTGCATTGGCAGGTTTTGCTTTCCCCGTAGCAAAAACGTCACAACTTTGGTGGTTTCAGGCCTTGGGCAGAATCCTTTAGTCTAGCTTCCCTCAATGGTGGGGGGGTGTGAAGCGGTGACCCATGCCCCCCCCCACGGCAGCGATCCCAGGGTTCCCTGTTAAAGGGGTTGTGTGGAAGGGAGTCACTGGCCATACACCGAGAGGTTGTCAGTGCTCTTCCCTGTGTTCCGGCGACATGTGGGGCAGGCTCTCTGCTTGAACATGTGTTCTCCAGAGCCAGCCCAATCCCCTCACAGTTTGGATAACCCTGATGTCTCCCAGATCCCCGGCCGGGGACTGGGAAGGATAAACGCCCAATGCCTGAGCAAAGGTCTCCCTACAACTGAAAGTTTAATAAAGTTGTGGCCAATTTTAATCCCATAACACATCATGAGTCATTATTCCTCCCGGGGGTCTCCTGAGGTCGGGAGGTCTCCACCTGGCCATGCAATGGGAAGAACCTGAAAGAGAAGCAAAATTTGGGGCAGGCCTACCCTCTTGACCCCCCTCCCCAGAATGGAAAAATTCAAAGCCCACCAAGCTTTCAAGTCCTCTACAATACGTTTGAAGAATAGAGGGTTTTAAATTTAAATGAAACAGTTTTTTCAGATTCCTAGGAATGTGAACCCTTAAATATCGCAAGGAGCTGGAACAGGTCTTAATGCCCACAGACTATCTAATAGCTCGTTGAGTCTGGGGGTTCACATTCCAAAATAAGGACTCTGATTTGTCACAGTTTAAGTGGAAACCCGATATTGCCACAAAAGAATTTATAGTTTTAATTACATCTGGAAGAGCAGCTTTTATTATCTCTATTCTTGTTTGTTATCTCTATTCTTGAATAATTACGGCTTTATCAAGGCCTCATAGATGAATAAGAGAGTCTCTCAGGGAAGATATTCTGTCAGTTATTGTATCTTGTGGTTGATCAGGTAAAGCCAAGAAAGAATTTAGAAATCTCGTATCCTCCGCAGCAAGAGAGTCTCTAGAATCATTTTCTATATAGGGTGGGTGTTGCTTTCTGCAATGCTGATTTGAATTTTTGTGATAATCATAAATTTATGATTACCCCATACAATTACCCCATCACAATTTTCATATTTTATTTTTTTTGCTTAGCTCTCAAATCATTGTAGAATAGGGATATACAAAAGATGCTTTCAAAATAATATTATCAGTCCCAGACCCACATTCAGGAATTCAGTCTTTTTACCATATACTGTACTTATTTTGTGATCTGCCAATTCTGAAAAGTCATCTGCTTATTATGCCATCAATATTAAGAATCCCTAGAATCTACTAAATGTAGAAAGGGAGTTTTATGTTGCAACCAGGAGAGCATGCCTTTTGGTTTGGGGAAATTTACAAAAACTATTCCCCAATTTTGAGGTGCTAATTTAATTTAATCCTCCTTGTTCTAAATTTTGCTTCCTAACCAAAAGGCCAAATCCCTCCCATTAAGAACACGATGCCATGGATATTGTATTGCAATAGCTATCAATTCATTCTGCTCTTTTAAAGGCGTGGATCGTTCTGAGCAGGGGCATAGCGGGGGGGGGGGGGGAGCTGCCGGGGCAATTGTTCTGGGCACATTTTCCAGGCTGGGGCAGACACAGTTTTCACACCATTCTCCCTGAGCCAACCCGTGCCAATGTGCAAGGTTAGGATCTGATCAGATCCCAGCCTTGCAAAGCAGGGTAGCATGAGAAGGATAAAACAGCCTTGCACCAAGTCGCTTTGTGAAGGCTGGGATCATTCCAGCGTTGCAGAGTGGGTCAGGGCTGTTAGGATTCTTTCCCCGTGTTGCAGTCATGGGATTGTTTATATCACAAGATGGTGTTTGTTTTCATTCCACATTGTGGGAAGTGACGGAGACAGGATGTTCATATTACTGTGTTTCCGTGATGTAGGACATTTGTCCTCTGTTCTTTCTTTTTGCTGTCTGATGCTGAAGAGGAAGGAGCTGAGTTATGATGCCCGTCTTAGCACAAGCATGGCATCTGGACATCACCCTCCCCGAATCGCGCACTTTATTTATTTATTTATTTATTATGTGCAGACAAACAAACATAACACACAGATGTACATTATATAACAAATAAAAATGAAAAAAGAGATAGAAAAAAGGGAAAAACAGAAAAGAAATAACAATATTAACAAAAAGAACCATACCCAAAATAAAAGTGTACCTAAAAAATACTCTAATGGACATTATATTTTAACCAAATTACGGATCCATTTTCTTTTATGACTTCCTTCATCCTCTACATGAGTCTGTTACCAACCATAATAATCTACTTCCTTTTATCTTCTTATTAACTCTCTTTATATTTCTATTTAAATATTTTATTCCAACCATGAATCCATTTCCAATAGTTAATAAAAATAAGTCCAAGTAGTAATCTGTGAGCATTGCTTTTTCTGGTAATTGCTATATTTCTTCCAATCTTTTTGAATTTTTTGTTTGGTATAACCTCTGATCGCATCTGTCAATCTTGCCAATTTAACATAACTAAACCTTGCCAATTCAACATAACTAAATAATTTATCTTGCCATTCTTGTTGGAATTATTTCTTTTTTCCAATTTTTCACCGAATCACCCTCTCAAGCTGGTGTCTCCGGCCCTAACTGTTCCCCTATGAAAAATTTCACTGCACATCACTGACACACAAACACACACACACGGCTACAAACAGTGCCCTTCAGGAAATATAGTAGCTGGTCTGAAACAGAAGTACAGTGTACTATTGGAATGGCATTTGAAAGATGAGGAAGTTAAATGGGTTATGATTCATTGGGCCAAAGATATTGGTCATAATTTAGAAATAGAGGATTGGGAAAAATTATGGAAAGAGGGAATAAAATTTACTGTTTGCTGTGCATTGAAAGAAAACATTATGAAAATGATGTACAGGTGGTATAACACCAGTGAAGTTAGTTAAAATGTACAAAACAGGTAACAAATGCTGGAAATGTAAAGAAAAGGAGGGTACTTTTTACCATATGTGGTGGAAATGTAAGAAAGTGAAGGACTTCTGCAAAATGGTTTATAATGAACTGGAAAAAATGTTGAAATATACATTTGTTAAAAAACCTGAAGCCCTTCTACTGGGTATTATGGGTACAGAAATTCATATGAATGATAAAAAATTGTTTTTATATGTGATAACTGCAGCAAGGATATTGTTAGCCCAAAGATGGAATCAAGAAGAAATGCCAACGAAACAAGAGTGGCAAGAGAATTAATGAACTATGCTGAGATGGCAAGATTAACCGGGAAAATTCGGAACTAGCAGGATAAAACTTCCCTAAAGGAATAGAAGAAGCTTTCGACATATTTGGAAAGCAACTGTAACCAACTGACATCGCTTGTGGGGTTAAAAGAAGTTTTGTAAGGAACAATATACAAATTATTGTGAAGAGAATTAAGAGTAGGTATTAAGATTTGAATTTGTAGCAATAAGTGTAGTAACAAAATGCATAATTAGAAAGGATTTTAGAAAATCATCAGTTGAGGTTGAAGGAAGTCTTAGGCTGTGATAGCCAAAGATTTTGAAAGGATGTTTAAAAGGATGAGATGCTGGAAAATATGTGTAAAAACCAATAAAAAATTATTTATAAAAAAAGAAACAGAAGTACAGTGTAGGCTGCAATCTATTTAGCTCATGGTTGTTTCATTTTGACTTGGACTTCTGGGGGGGGGGGGATGGAGAGAGGAACTCTCTTGGAAGAACAACTTGCTCTGGCAAGTGGTGAGAAGTCCTACCAACAGGGGAAATATTGATAAGCTTGGGATTCTTCTCCTTGCAGGTGATTAGCCACTTGCAGCAAACTTTGTTGTTGTTTAGTCGTTTAGTTGTGTCTGACTCTTTGTGACCCCATGGACCAGAGCACGCCAGGCACTCCTGTCTTCCACTGCCTCCCGCAGTTTGGTCAAACTCATGCTGGTAGCTTCGAGAACACTGTCCAACCATCTCGTCCTCTGTCGTCCCCTTCTCCTTGTGCCCTCCATCTTTCCCAACATCAGGGTCTTTTCCAGGGAGTTTTCTCTTCTCATGAGGTGGCCAAAGTATTGGAGCCTCAGCTTCACGATCTGTCCTTCCAGTGAGCACTCAGGGCTAATTCCCTTAAGAATGGATGCATTTGATCTTCTTGCAGTCCATGGAACTCTCAATAGTCTCCTCCAGCACCATAATTCAAAGGCATAAATTCTTCGGCGATCAGCCTTCTTTATGGTCCAGCTCTCACTTCCATACATCACTACTGGGAAAACCATGGCTTTAACTATACGGACCTTTGTTGGCAAGGTGATGTCTCTGCTTTTTAAGATGCAGTGAACTACTTCACTTAAAAATGCGGAGAAGATTTTTTTTAAGCTTCTGTTTATTTATAGGACCATTTTATTGTACAGCACTGTGTTGACCCTGCAAATTGGTAACGGAATACGACAAAGTAAATTGCACTACTGACAATTATAGTGGCACTGTTTTGCTGTGTATTGACAATGGAAAAGGCGCTAAACAGCAAGCCAATATTGTGACACAGTATTTGACAGGTGTTGCATTTGAGTAAGCAGAGAAGAGACGAATAAAAATAAGATTTTGATCAACAACACACAATTGTTTGTTAATAGTCCGTGATGTGGTTCATGAAGTAGTGTGTGTGTCTGAAAGTGGGAGAAGTCTCTGGCACTACCTTAAGAGACAAAGGCCCCAAACAGATGACCAACTCATTCCAGCCATCATCACAAAACCTTGAGCAGCTTCACTCTGATAACACTTGGCATGCCAGTTTGCCCAGAGCCTAGGGCTTGCTGGTCAGAAGGTCGGCGGTTCGAATCCCCACGACAGGGTTAGCTCTCGTTGCTCAGTCCCTGCTCCTGCCAACCTAGCAGTTCGAAAGCACGTCAAAGTGCAAGTAGATAAATAGGTACCGCTGTGGCGGGAAGGTAAACGACATTTCCGTGCGCTGCACTGGCTCGCCAGAAGCGGCTTAGTCATGCTGGCCACATGACCCGGAGAAACTGTCTGCGGACAAACACTGGCTCCCTCAGCCAGTAAAGCAAGATGAGTGCCGCAACCCCAGAGTCATCTGCGACTGGACTTAACGGCCAGGGGGCCCTTTACCTGCATCTACGCATTCTGTTCAATTACGCAGAACCATAGCTGTCAACTTTTCCCTTTTCTTGCGAGGAATCCTATTCGGAATAAGGGAATTTCCCTTTAAAAAAGGGAAACATTGACAGCTATGTGCAGAACGGCAAAGTCTTCAGGTGTACAGTTTTAAACCCAAAGGACTCCACATAATCAGACAGCAACTTGTGCAATTTTGGGACCCCATGACCCCTGCCATGAGCCTGGATCATGCTTGCTAGGGCGGATGGGAGTTGGAGTATCTGGAGGGTGCCACGTTGGCTACCTCTGCAATGGATGAACCTCCTCCCTCCCAGAACAATAGCCAGGAAGTGCCATATTGGGGGTGGGGAGCAGAGAATAGGTCCTCACTCCATAGCAACAGAATAAATGAGTGACTAGGAGTGGAGCAACAGCAAGTTGCACGTACATGGCGCACACACAAACCTTCAGATCCAGTTTGAGTAAGGAGGACAACACAGGAAAGGCTAGAAAGCAACAGTGTGGAAATGGCATCGTACAGATTCTCCATAGAAACTGAGAAAACAAATTGTGTCCTTTACAGAGAAGACAACTAACGTGGATGTGACTACAGAAGCTCTCCTGGCTGCAGCAAATATTAGTATTCCATGGCCACATGGCTTGATCACAAAACAGCCATTCCGCCTGATGTTGTTTCGCAGTTCTCGCCACAGATTTTGGCACCTGCTTCTACCACGTTATTTAATTCTCACACTGACTGTTTGCTAAGCTAGGCAGCCTAGGATGTGACAAACAAATATAGCAATGTAATCTTAGGTTATATACGAGTCACAGACAAACACACCCACACATTGCACATTTTGGAAAGCTCCTCTATGCTTGCAAAACACTGATACCCTCCAACATTTCTCTGATGAAAATAGGGACGTCCCATTCCATAATGACAATTTTACTATTGATAACCCACACATCTTACTGGGTTGCCCCAGCCACTCTGGGAAGCTACCAACACATATAAAACATACCGTATTTTTCGTCCCATAGGGTGCACCGGCCCATAGGACGCACCTAGTTTTTTTTGGGGGGGGAATAAAGGAAAACATTTTTTCCTTTATTTCCCCCCCCCCAAACCAGGTCAGGGAATCCAAACCAGGTCGGGGGACAGCGGGATGGCGGCGCTCCGCCTCCCCGCTGTCCCCCGAGCTTGTGGGGCAGGCGCTAGGGAGAAGTGCGTTCCCCAGCGCCAGCCTCCAAACCAGGTCGGGGAACAGCGGGAAGGCGCGCTGCGCCTCCCTGCTGTCCCCCAAGCTTGTGGGCTGCAGGCTGCTGCCCGCAAGCCTTGTGAGCCCGCGGGAACTCCCACCGGGCTTGCAAGGCTTGCGGATAGCTTCCTGAAGCCTGGAGAGCGAGAGGGGTCAGTGCGCTCCGACCCCTCTCGCTCTCCAGGCTTCAGCAAAAGCCTGCATTCGCCCCATAGGACGCACACACATTTCCCCTTCATTTTTGGAGGGGAAAAAGTGCATCCTATAGGGCGAAAAATACGGTAATAAAAAAATAAACATTAAATAAAATTCCCTATACAGGATTGCCTTCAGACGGCTCAGGGGTCAGATAGCTCCATACCCTCCAACATTTCTCCAAATAGGGACATCTCTGGAAAAAGTGGGATATTCTGGGATCAAATCAGAAACCAGGACAGCTTCTCTAAATCAGGGATGTCCCTGGAAAATAGGGACACCTGGAGGTCTGTACGCTGTATTCTATCTTGTACTGGCATTTGAAGCAAGCCTATTAGGCCTATTCCTTTATTTTTTTAAAAAAGTGTAATTTCACAGCAGACCTGAAGGAGCGTCTCCACCCCCATCGTTCTGCCCGGACACTGAGGTCCAGCGCCAAGGGCCTTCTGGCGGTTCCCTCATTGCGAGAAGTGAGGTTACAGGGAACCAGGCAGAGGGCCTTCTCGGTAGTGGCGCCCGCCCTGTGGAACGCCCTCCCATCAAATGACAAAGCGATAAACAACTACCTGACATTCAGAAGACATCTTAAGGCAGGGAAGTTTTTAATGTGTGACATTTTAGTGTGTTTTTTGTCTCTGTGGAAGCCGCCCAGAGTGGCTGGGGAAACCCAGCCAGATGGGCGGGGTACAAATAATAAATTATTAAATTATTATTATCTGATAGCATTAGAATATCTGCAACTCAAAAACCAGTCCTTTGTATTTGAGGATCTAGGTTGTATCTAGGTAGCATCTTGTTGCTTAGAAGATTATAGTTTAAGTTTCCCTTGAAGATTGATTCATACTCCTTGTTACTTCACATCTTCCTTGTTGTATTACTAATTTTGTTCACCTAGAGATTCATCTTCTAGTTATTTTGACTTAAGTACCTGAAGTTAAGTAAACAAAATTAAAGATGTCCACCCATATTTCTATCTCCCTAGTAGGTTTGAGAAAATGATGTTTTCATAAGGACAGACTCTATGGAAGAGCTAGTTACTGACAATTTTCAGGAACGAGAAAGTACGGTAATATTCTGCAGTTCAGAAATATTAATTATTAATTTTGGCAGAGACCACCAAGGATCAAAAGGAAGCAAATTTAAACACGGTCTAAGTTCAAAAGGTTTGCTTTGAAACCATAATCCATTGTTGGGAACTGCTGTTCGGGATTTCTTTCAAGTGAATGTTTCTCGCTGACTCATGAGAT
Source organism: Podarcis filfolensis (assembly GCF_964270895.1). Taxonomy (NCBI): domain Eukaryota; kingdom Metazoa; phylum Chordata; class Lepidosauria; order Squamata; family Lacertidae; genus Podarcis; species Podarcis filfolensis. Next base: position 49,113,316 of record NC_139615.1, read on the forward strand.
ATTAGGATGTAATTTGAGACTGTGTTTCCATAGAAGTTAGTAAGCTAAGATCTGCTCCTCATCATGACATGCAGTAATCCTAACACGCAGTAGTTAACACCAACTGTGTTAAGATCCTGGATTAAAAACATGCTCCTTTAAAGTGGTTTGTAACACTTAGCTGATAGCCCTGCTGGTTACAAGTAAGTGCTCACACAACCAGTGTTTCCCCTGGAGCTGCGTAGCATCGATTCAGAGTACTCATGGAAGGCACAGACAATCCTATGAGCTTCAGGGCATGATACCAGCTCTGCAGAAGAATTTTATTGCCAGCTTCAGCAAAGCCCTAAAATACATTGCTTAAATATATGGTTGTGCAGTTGCAGCCCATGTTTGTTTTTTCAGGAATGCAGCTGTGGTTCCTCCTCTCCTTGTCCTGTTGGCTACCCGAATCTCCTACCTGCTGGAGCAAACAGAACTCTCACTTGGGCCAAAAGAGGCTGAGAGGAGCTCGGGTGAAACAGGCGTGTGCAAAGCCACAGCTGTCTCTTCTCTTGCAGCTATGCAGTCTGCGACAGAAGAAATACAGTAGCACCAGGCTTACGTTACCCTGGGGTAACATAAACTTCGGGTTGCAAAACCGCCACCCCCAGAAGTGTTCCGCCGCGCGTGCATGCGCAGAAGCGGTCCCTCCGGCTGTGGAAACCTTATTATTCAACCGGAGCACTGAAACAGATCCCATCCACAACCAAAGGTACCACTGTAATGAGTTATAAAACCGGGCAGCTATACTTTTTTAGCAAGGTATTTGGAAGGCTTTGTTTCAACTTTTACAGTTCTGTTTTATACAGTGGTACCTCGGGTTACATACGCTTCAGGTTACATATGCTTCAGGTTACACACTCCGCTAACCCGCAAATAGTGCTTCAGCTTAAGAACTTTGCTTCAGGATGAGAACAGAAATCGTGTTCCGGCGGTGCAGCAGCAGCGGGAGGCCCCATTAGCTAAAGTGGTGCTTCAGGTTAAGAACAGTTTCAAGTTAAGAACGGACCTCCGGAACGAATTAAGTACTTAACCCAAGGTACCACTGTACGGTATATAACTCAGTTCAACTCAAGCACAGGCACAAGTGATTTCTTGATTGTAATCAAGTCAACATTTTCATTCCATGTCTCAAAACTGGATTAATATATTGACCTTGCACTATTCCACTCTGACTTGATTACGGGTTGGCACTGGAGGAGGAAGAGGGGTGCGGTGAGTGCGGCCCACCCCAGGTGTCATCTAGGGGGGGGATGACATTGCTGTGCTGCCCCCCTGGGACGCTCGCTGTGGGCGGCACCCCAGCCCAGGATGCTCGCCACAGGCAGCTAGCCCCACCCCCGGGTGCACAGCATGTGTGCCGCTCCAGGTGCCAGAGCAGCTAGCTCCGCCTCTGCAGGTTGGAATGTACCCTTCTTCTTCTTCTTCTTGGGCAATAGATCTTACTATGGGACTACATTTCCCTTAGGCACAGTCAGAACAGCTATCCTGCTGTACTTCAGTTGTCAGAGCCCTGTTTGCATAAACAGGGTATACCGAGTCAAATGTGGACAGTTGATGAGGTTGCCATTTGAGTAAGAGGGGCTATATATTGCACTTCATTGCCCCATTAATACCCTCCTTATTCAAAGTGAAATGCCTCATAAGTCTGGGATATGTACCACGCTGCTTCAGGAGTGGTCTCTCGTTCAATAGAGCACAAGGATGTTATCAGCTCCTTGCGAACCTCAGCCAGGCTATCCCAGTCCAGAAACATCCACAGCTGTCCTACCAGGTGTCGCTGGTAAAAGCCACTCATAGCCACTGAGCCTCTAGTGACTGATGGGGTGGATCTACATACAAGGGGGGAAACGCTATAAATAAGGCAGAAATTAAATTGTTATAACAAAAGAAGAAAAAACCCTATGTAAAAATCAAATAGAAAAATTGTTTGCTCTCTGGCACCATCTGGTGTTGCATATTTATAATGCATTCAAAGCGGGTTGTGGTTTTTCTTACTAATGTAGCTCAGTATGGACACAGGAGCACCCCCAGACTATGAACCTACACATTCAGTGGGAGTATGACCTGCACAAATAAGTTATCCAGACTTGTAACTGCTCACCCACAACACCTCTGACTTGCCAGGATTCAGACTCAGTTAATGCACTGTAACAATTACATATAGTATATTGTAGTGTGTGCAGTTCAATCATCTGCTGCAGCTCTTATTGACCTCTATCTCTTCAGACTGCGGGTGGGGGAACTGCACGCTTAAATGTTTCCCCATAAAAAAGAGCTGTATACACTATAGATTAGCACTACAGATTATTAGCGTGTCAAAGAGAAGACTGGGCTAGAATCCATCTCCTTGACATGCTCATTTTAGTGTAAAGGATTTCTTCTTTTAAAAATACAGCACATTCAATAATGCAATTTCTCCCCTTTGTTAGAAGTGGTACAATCTAGCAAGAACTGTAGCACATGGATTCTACTGATTGTGGACTCAAGAAAGGTAGCAATTTAAAGGTATGCTCCAAGTAATTAATTTTTGTAGTATACCTTCCTAATTTGGAGTAAGTTTTCCTTTTCTGTTGTTTCTTCAAATTATATTTTCACAGTTTGATCACCATTTGTTGAATAGATGAAGCAACTGTATACTTTACACTCAGACCTTGAAGATATAAATTCAATACTGCTGTTTTCCCACTAACATAATAAATAAGCAGGATAATGAATCTCAAATGCAGAATTGTCTGGTGAGCTCAGCGACATTTACCAAAATTTAGTATTGACAGAAGCATCAAGGGAGAAGTAATAACAATCAACATAGATCAACAAATGGGAAAATTGCAATTTTAAAAATGTTGATGCAGAAAAGGGCCTGTGGTTATAAGAGAAAATAAAATGTGCATATAAGGTCACTTGGCAAAATAGAGAATGATTCCAAAATTATATTATAGACACTACACATACCAGAGAGAGAATGAGATTTTGTATGATTCTGAGTTTAGAACACCACATGCATTTATAAGTACCTAATTCAAAGCAAAAAGACAAGCCCATGACCAAGGGATGTCTAATACATGTATGTTTGTCACATGATGACTCAACAAGTGATGACTTGTTCCGGGAATTAATGGGTGATAACAAAAGTGACACCACTTTTCTTTCTGTATAAGAACAAGCATTAAAGAGGCCTCCTAGCCTGCTCACAGGTCCTTTATAAGAGAGTCCCATGGACTGCAAGAAGGTCAAACCTCTCCATTCTTAAGGAAATCAGTCCTGAGTGCTCACTGGAAGGACAGATACTGAAGCTGAGGCTCCAATACTTTGGCCACCTCATGAGAAGAGAAGACTCCCTGGAAAAGACCCTGATGTTGGGAAAGATGGAGGGCAGAAGGAGAAGGGGACGACAGAGGACGAGGCGGTGGGACAGTGTTCTTGAAGCTACCAGCATGAGTTTGACCAAACTGCGGAAGGCAGTGGAAGACAGGAGTGCCTGGCATGCTCTGGTCCAGGGGGTCACGAAGAGTCGGACATGACTAAACGACTAAACAACAACAACAACAATTGGAATTTTTAGTTTTGGGACTGTGCTGGCAGAAATCAGCACAATGATGCCTCTTAGAGCAACAGGACTCCCTCTCCTCCAGACATGCACCCCCAGCTGCTCCAGGGGGTTGGGAGAACCCCCATAACAGTGCAGGGGAAAGAAGAAAGCAGTGCCTTCTGTCAGGCAAGCAGAAAGCCTTGCACTGCAGAACTATCTCTTCAGCAGGGAAACCAAAATGCTTGTTTACAAAGCTATTGTACTACCAACCTTACTATATGCTTGTGAAACATGGACCACTTATAAACCCCATCTCCAACTCCTTGAAAGATTCCATCAATGGTGTCTCTGAAAATTTTTACACTTCACTTGGGAAGACAGGTGAACTATTATCAGTGTACTGGAAGAAGCAAAGATCACCAGTGTCGAAGCAATGATTTTTCAACATCAACTTCATTGGACTGGTCATGTTGTGCGGATGCCTGATGATCGTCTTCCAAAGCAATTACTCTATTCCAAACTTAAAAATGGAAAGTGTAATGCTGGTGGTCAGCAAAAGAGGTCTAAAGACTGTCTCAAGGCACATTTTAAAAAATGTAGTATAAACACCAACAATTGGGAAACACTTGCCTGTGTGTGCTCCAATTGGAGAATAGCCTTTACCAAAAGTGTCATGGGCTTTGAAGAGACTTGAACTCAGGATGCAAGGGAGAAATGTGCTAAGAGGAAGGCACACTTCCACACCTTTTTTCAAATCCCGCCCAGAAACCAATGTCCCCACTGTGGAAGGATGTGTTGATCCAGAAATGGCCTCCACAGTCACTTACGGACTCATGGTTAAAACCGTGTTTGTGGAAGACAATCTTACTTGGCTACGAGTGATCGCCAAAGAAAAGAAGAATAAAATAGCAGCAGCTCATCCCCACACCACACCCCAAACTTTTTTTGACAATACTCTTGATTTCAAAAGAGGTGTGTCACATGGGGTGGAGGGTTGTGGTTCAGGACACAAAAGCTCAGAAACCCCTTTGCAAGGGAGTCCGTTGACACTTTCAGCTGTGAGCAATCAAACCTTTCTAGGCGTCTCAGAATGGGGAAATGAGATGGCAACTGGGAGGAGGCAGCCAGACCTCCAATCTATGTGCATTAGGACATCTGGAGAAAGCCTGCTGTCCTCCTCTCATTATGCTCAGTTTTTGAACACCTGAAAAATTGAAAAATCAGCTGATGACAAACACAGGTGCCTGTCTAAACCAACCACAAGAAGTCAAGCGAAAGTGCACCACAGGTTTCTTATCATGACACGCATTGAAACCCTTACAGGAATGGTGGCAGGCAAAATTGCAGTGAAAATGTGCAATGGATTATGCTAATACAGACTGGTGGTGTGCCAAATATGCCCTGAAGTGAAAAGGACTATTGAGAGGTAAGTGCACCTGGAAAAAACTTCAAGGTTACTTCAAGTCTGCTGGTACTTCCTTCCTGTCCATGGGTGGTACAGTTTGGGCTACATTTGCACGAGCATGAGAAGATGAATTGTAAACAGAGGGTGAAGTGTAGGTGAGGTCCTACGAGGCACAACACAGGAACCTTTATTGAACAAGTAACAGGGTAACCTCCTGCCAACCTAGCAGTTCGAAAGCATGTCAAGTGCAAGTAGATGAATAGGTACCACTCCAGTGGGAAGGTAAACAGCGTTTCTGTGTGCTGCTCTGGTTCACTAGAAGCGGCTTAGTCATGCTGGCCACATGACCCAGAAGCTGTCTGCGGACAAACGCCGGCTCCCTTGGCCAATAAAGCGAGATGAGCACTGCAAACCCAGAGTCGTCTGCGACTGGACCTAATGGTCAGGGGTACCTAACTGGGTAACAGGGACAAAACAACTGCTTAAATATATATTTCTGAAAACCTGGGTTACGCCCACTGTGACTGGCTGTCTAAACTTCCAAGCTGCGAATCACGACACATAGTTCAAGGGCCAATGGCAGAGGCCCAAATCTTGAAATGTTCTGTGATTGGACATCAGAACACAGGAACTCAGATTCCTTAGTCCAGACTCAAGCTCAGGCAAACACAGACCACTGAATACATAACAGAGGGAATGGCAGTAGCTTTGAATGGTGACTTAACTACTCTAAGAGTTTCTGAAGGTGTGCCACTCTCACAAAAGGATGCAGTTTCCTCATTACTCTTCAACAGGCTAAATGTTTAAAAACCCCAAGGTTGGGGGCGAGAGAAAAGACTGTTGGTGTTAGTCACACTAGCCATGTCTGAGTCTGATAAGTTTTAAGATGGAATGTGGGAAGAGCTAGCAGACATGCCGTAACTTGCAGGTTTTACATTGCACTGTAGCCTCTTGGGTAGGAAAAAACCCACTTATTCATGGGTAGGCAAACTAAGGCCCAGGGGCCGGATCCGGCCCAATCGCCTTCTAAATCTGGCCTACGGATGGTCCGGGAATCAGCGTGTTTTTACATGAGTAGAATGTGTGCTTTTATTTAAAATGCATCTCTGGATTATTTGTGGGGCATAGGAATTCGTTCATTTCCGCCCCCGCCCCCCCATATAGACCCCACAAGGTCTGAGGGACAATGGACCGCCCACCTGCTGAAAAGTTTGCTGACCCCTGCTCTTATTGGTTGAGCTTCCATCTCTGCAAAAGCAATAACCAGCTGTTATGCAGTTCTGCCTGTATCCTTGAAAAAGCCAGTCTTGAAATTTATAGTGTACTTAACAATTAAATGTTTAAACTGTTGAATACATCATTTTTGCGCTTTTGCAGACAAGGAAATGCAAATTTGGCCTAGCTCCTAGATTTCAAAGAAGTGTATAGCTACAGAAAAGTTAAGGAAGGGGACTTAGCACCACACACACAAAATCCAGGCAGGAGTATTGATCATGTCAGCAGCGGGAGGAAAAAGATAGTGATCAACAAAATGGCATTCTCATTCCTTTTGAAATAATGGTTTTCAGCAGATAAACCGGATGAAGCCAAGGACAAAGGGTACTTTCAGATGGGTACACATTGTAGGATCAGTGATGTTCTTGCACACACATTTTTCACAGTATTCACAGAACATCATTGACATCAAAAAGGAAGATAGTATTCGCCATCCCATTTAATACAGATTCACTTGGGGGTTGGGGCGGGAATGTGATGTTAAAGAACCCTGTTGCCAGTGACCTATTTGCAATATCTAAATGATCCATTTGCAATATTAAGCAATATTAATTAACCATCTGGAAGCACCTAAGGTATATAATCTATGACATCATGTACAAACATGATCCAGCACCATCTCACTGTCCCATAGCTTTGGTTTGATAATAATAATAATATAATAATAATAATAATAATAATAATAATAATAATAATAATAATTTATTATTTATACCCCGCCCATCTGGCTGAGTTTCCCCAGCCACTCTGGGCGGCTCCCAACCAAGTGTTAAAAACAATACAGCGTTACATATTAAAAACTTCCCTGAACAGGGCTGCCTTAAGATGTCTTCTGAATGTCAGGTAGTTGTTTATCTCTTTGACATCTGATGGGAGGGCGTTCCACAGGGCAGGCGCCACTACCGAGAAGGCCCTCTGCCTGGTTCCCTGTAGCCTCACTTCTCGCAATGAGGGAACCGCCAGAAGGCCCTCAGCGCTGGACCTCAGCGTCTGGGCAGAACGATGGAGGTGGAGACGCTCCTTCAGGTATACAGGACTGAGGCCGTTTAGGGCTTTAAAGGTCAGCACTAACACTTTGAATTGTGCTCGGAAACGTACTGAGATACCATTAAGTTTTCACAATTTCTAGGACTATTAGTTATTTAAGTTATCTCATTAACTCAAATTGGTATGAAAAGGTTACACATCAAATTTGGAACCTATTATTAAAGAGGACTATCCATCAATTACGGCAAAACAAAGGTGTTGTTTGCCAGAAAGGGTAAACAGCACAACTAGACTATGGATGGACATAATATAGAACAATGCCGATCATATAAATCTTTAGGGCTTAGTTTTTCTGAAAATGCCCCATGGCACACCCACTTAGAAGCAATAACACTTTCAGCTACACGCTTTTGGGGGCCCATAAAGAAATTGTATCACACAGAGGCCACCGTTCAGTTGAACCAACATTTAAGATTTTTGTAGCCAAGATTGTGTCTCACCTTTTATATGGTGCACCAATCTGGAGTAACTATTGCAGGGAGGAACTTGATGTAAATCAATGTAAGTTCCTGAGTAAGATATTGGCAGTGTCACATAGTACACCTGAAATACTACTAAGGACTGAACTATGTCTCCCCTCTATAAAAGCCTGTATACATAAATCTATATTGTTGCACTGGGGGAAAATATTGCAACCAGAACAACAACACTTAGCCAAAAGATTCTTCTGGGGGGGTTTGCAGAACAGGGAAGGCTGGGTAAAATCTTGTAGAGGTCTGGTGCAGTTATTCAATCTCCCCAACTATCTGGTCACACGATACAAGATATTGTGTTTAGCGAAGATGGAAAAAGACATATTGAATGCATAAAAAATGTAAATCCTCTATTTGGTATATTAAAATTAAAACAGACCACAAAAGGGCTATGTACTTGCGAGAACTAACTCCCCCCCCCCCCCCGTTAGACATGCTTTCACCCAGCTCAGATTCCAGACTATGAATATCTGGCTGGGAGATATGCTAGCAGACCCGCAAGAGAGTGCCTCTTTATATGTGGTTCAGGGTCCTTTGAGGATCTTGTACATTATATTGCCCATTGTACGGGCAACTGTATGACTCACCCACTTCATGATTCACCCAGAGCCAAATTTATCTCCCCTTTTCAGACCGCCTTGGAAGGACAACCAGATGTTTTAAAAAAATCAATGGCTGCATAAAGGTTAGAGCAATCTTTATGGATAGTGCAAGTACCAAACCCCACGGATGCTGACCGGAAGGAATGTTTTCTAAATTCTGGACATTGTAGATCTGTCTTGATCTGGTGCATGTAATGTCTTTCATTCTGTAGTTGTGCGATTTGTTCTTGTATTGTGGTGGCCATTGGCTATATATAATAAAACAGGCAGAGAGACAAATCCAATTAAGATGTAGAACAATTCTGAATTTGGTTTCAGTATTTGCAAATAAATTACAATGCATGTTTATTCAGAATTCAGTTTGCGTTAAATGTGACCCCTTTTACATGTACTGCTATCAAGGCAGGTATACCTGTGCATTTGGTTTTGTTGTTGCCTAAGTGCAGAACCTTGTACTTGTCTCCATTGCACTTCATTTTGCTAGTGCTACATCCAGGTTTCTCATTCTGTTACAGTAATTTTGGATTTTCTTTTTTAGTACTAAAAGTGTGAGCTATCCCTCGTGGTTCTGTGCCATCTGCGCACTTGATAAGGACCCCCTTCACTGAAATGAAAAGGGAGGGGACGACCTTCCTCAACTCAAGGATTATATTCTCTTATGGGCAACCTTCCAAGAGCTACATGAAAAGGTCCAAAAAAAGCAGCACAGCCAAAGATGAGTGAGATGGGACTAAATGGGCATTTTGGAAGGATAAAATTTGGGGCTAGGAAACCAAGACGGGCAGTGCCTACAAGAGATTCATTTTGCTTATACCAATGACATTCAAAGAACACTGTAAACTGTAGGTGAGCTTTCATTGTTGGCATCTCGAGAGACATTGGAGTGCACCTCTGGGGATGAAGTCAAATGGCTGTGTTAGGAGCAAAGTGAGCTCCCCATGGTCCAAAGCCAGGCAGTGTGTATGGAGGCCCTGAGCTGCCCAGAAGACAAGACCCCCATTTTGGCCTTGCTGAAGTGGTCCAAAGGAAAGCAGAGCAATACGTCTGGTACCAGCTTGGCTGCAGGAGTTGCTGGAAGGAGGTGTACAAGGCGCCATCCAACTGTCTTAGGGTCTCCACTCTGGATTTGTGTAGGCTTTACTCCTTAGCCTTTTCTTCTCCCAAAGATATCCCTCAAGACAACAGAGGTTTAGGATCAGAGTTTTCTCCTAGATGGGCAGCCTTCCTAGGTGGATGAGCCCCATCTGTCTCTTACTTCCCTCTACAGCACAGAGCTTAGGACTTGCCGATCAGAAGGTCGGCGGTTCGAATCCTGGTGACGGGGTGAGCTCCCGTTGCTCGGTCCCAGCTCCTGCCAACCTAGCAGTTCAAAAGCATGTCAAAGTGCAAGTAGATAAATGGATACCGCTCCGGCGGGAAGGTAAACGGTGTTTCCGTGCACTGCTCTGGTTTGCCAGAAACAGCTTAGTCATGCTGGCCACATGACCCAGAAGCTGTACGCCGGCTCCCTCAGCCAATAAAGCGAGATGAGCGCCGCAACCCAAGAGTCAGTCACGACTGGACCTAATGGTCAGGGATCCCTTTACCTTTACAGCACATGCAGAAACCGCCTTTTTGACCGTTGGACCCACTATTGGTCTTGCCTGTTCAATCCACCAGAGCTTGTTGTGGCGATCACACAGGGTCCCCGGACGTTTCACCATCTATTGATCCCTGTGGCACCACTTTATTTCTCGCTGTCACCACCCAGGCCCTACCTGGTATAATACTCAGTCCAGTCAGGGTTAAATTGGAACATAAACTTTTGTTTATTTATTGCAGTTTAACAAGCATGTGGTTTCATAAACAGTATCAGTCAATTACATTCATGGGGTGCCTATCCAGACCTATAACTTCCGCTACCTGCTCTCACTCACTAAACCACCTCTCAGATATTTACTTGCCCCTAACTGTTCCTGACTCAGCTTATTTCGCTACACTAACTCAACCTACCCACAGACTCTATCCCAATTCATTCCCACTCCAACCAACCAGCCAACTCCCAACGAACTCCCCTTTTGCCCCTCCCAGAGCTGGTTTTATAGTCCCTCTGACTCCACCCCCTGGGTCCTGATTGGGTAACCTGTTTAACTATTTCACCTCCAGCACTCTCATATGTTAACGTCACAGGTAGGGGAAGATCCTAACTCATCCAGGGTTTGGGAGCAACCCTTACCAGGTTCAGCTGGCCAATCGAAATTGTTTCTTGGGGTGTGGCCGCTGTCCCATGCAGACAGCTTCTAGAAGCCACAGGTGAGAGCTGAGTGCAGGGAGGGGACCAAAGGTGAACAAGCCACCTCAGAAGAAAGTTTCCCCCTCCAGAGGTACTAATCCTGCCCTAACACCCCATACACTCTGTGTTTTGGTAACGCAAGGTATATTCAGTGGTTTAGAAATACTTCTGTAAAAGGCCTGATTGCTGCTCCTTTTCCTCCAAGATCCGCTTCTCTTCAGTCACTTCATCATGCCATTCAGGATCAATTCTGGGTCCAATTTTTTTCAAGTGGGATTTTAGGTATTAGGAGAGTGTCACTGGGCCCTGCTTTGAAAATAGACATCTCAGTTCTCCTGCTGTGTTTGCTGACTTCTATTTCTGGGTGATAGTAAGACATTATCCTGTGAAAATCTTCTGCTCAACTGACATTACCTCTTAATTATATCTCCATTAAAACTAAATTAGAAAGCAGTCAGGAATGTTAAGCCAATTGAATTGCTCATTTGTCTGAATATCCCAATGCTTCTTTTTTTGGGAGGGGGGATGTTGGCTGATGCAATAGAATGGTTAAAGACTTAAACCCTGTTATGAGTCTGGAGTTGACCTTTCTGTTTTCATTTTTAATTCAACAAGGAGATTTTAATATTAAGTAGGGCTTGGTGGTTGTTGTTTTTCCCCTCATTAAAAGGAGCAGCAGCAAATCATTCTATAGATAAGCCCCAGTATGACCAAGGAAGGCAAAGTAGGCCATAGAATTTTTAAGGCCCTTTGGCAACAAGTCCTGTTCCTCAATTCATGCTGAGCAGAGTCACAGCCAATGAGGGGAAGAGAAGAATAGGAATTGCATAAAACCCCCTATGATCCCATGCCATTGAAGGGGACTCCTGGGTAGCCCTCACTTCTTGCAGGTCCTTCCCATCAGAAGTAAATGACAGTATCACTGGCTTGGGCAGATTTACACCAAGAGGAGAGCAAAATGATCTCACCGCTCTTCAATAAATGCTCCCCTGAGCAAATCTAGATCCTGGTGTCAGGATGCTGTCAGCAGCTCCCAGCTGGTTGCCCAGGAAAGTATAAAGACAAGGGAAAGTTTCTTACAGTCCTTTTTTATTTCAGTCTTTACAGAAGGAGACTATAGATCCCAGCCTCTTGGATAATGGTGTTGTCCCAAGTGAATCTCCACCCCCGTCTCTCCGACTTCCTCATTCATCATTCTCATCACCTCCTCTATGGGTGCCGCTAATTGCCCTATGTCTTTGAGCTCTTTGCTCTCCTACTTTTAAGTCCCGCCGGGTTCTGTGAGATGGAGAGTCTGGGATGCTTTCTAATGACAACATGTCAGCCAGCTGTTGCTCTGGCTCTCCCATTATTCCCCAACTTTCCCCCTCATCTGCCTCTGAGCCGTGACCTCCCTCATTTTTAAAAAAATAATATTTATTACTTTTAAAGCTTACAAAAAAGGAAAAGAAGAGAAAAAGACAGAAGAAAAAAAACAAAAAAGAGAGAACAATACAATACAATATATAAACAATACAAACCACAGCACATTAAACTAAACACATTAAACTAAACAAAACCCTAACCCTAACCCTAACCCTAACCCTAACCCTAACCCTAACCCTAAACAAAACAAAACAAAACAAAACAAAACAAAACAAAACAAAACAATTTAAAAACATACATCACACCTTTTCCATACTCTATCTTTCATTCCCTTGTTTCATCGACCTCCTCTCACCTCCCTTTTTGTATTCCACTTCTATTAATTGTTTCAGCAAATCCTTTCCATCTTTCTCTATTTTCTGTCATATTATAAATATCTTAACATATTTTTAACCTTATTTTCCATTAAAACTAAAATACTTATATATGCTTAACTCCTTATAACATTTCTACTAAGGCCATAAAATTTCATTCCAACATTTTTCTATCACTCATTAATTTTACAGTATTTCTATATATAAACTTTAAATTTTCCAATCTTCTTCCACCATCTCTTCTCCCTGGTCTCGGATTCTGCCAGTCCTTTCCGTCAATTCCATATAAGATCAACCTGGAGATCTTATGTCCGAGGCTCTTAACTCTCTTCCAAGTCCCTTCTGCAGGTCTTCTTCATATTCTTTAGTGCTAAAGAGCAGATCTCGGGAAGACTCCAACCTAACAATGCTTTTATTCCTTCTCGACAGGTCAGCCAAATTTCCATAGTTAAAGCTAAGATCCATAAAGTGTTTCAGGACATGTTTCAAAATTCCTCCAAATCCAAAGGCCCCCAGAACTTCAATCTCCTCCTGACCCAAGTCCATGTCCCAAAAGTCAGTTAATCCCTGCACAGGGGGATCTTTCCAACTTTCCTTCTCCAGTCCAAGCCGGGCTCCGATCCTCAAAATCTGACTTTTTCTAGATTCAATCATAAAAGGCCTCAACTTATAGTTCTCAATTTGCTTCTGTAAGGCTAAGGATCCCGCTTGTATTACTTTTGGTTCAACAACCTCCCTCAAGCCCCTGTTGTAAATCTATACTGTCTTCCTCTTTCTCCTCCCTGGGTCAGGATGGGGAGGCGATCTCCACGATTCCTCCTCTGCCCAGTCCCTGACACCTCATAATCAACCAACCCTGACAACCTCTAGGGACAGCAATAGAGAAAAAGTGTCCTCTTGTGATATGAGTGCTCACACACCATCATGCACAACAACAGCAACCCCATTGTCTAAATTTGTTTCTTTTCCCTTCTTTTGTCAATAAATGTGGGGGATAGCTAGTTAATGGGAAAAGGTCAAGGACAAATTAAAAGGTAAAGGTAAAGGGACCCCTGACAGTTAAGTCCAGTCGCAAACGACTCTGGGGTTGTGGCGCTCATCTTGCTTTACAGGCCGAGGGAGCTGGCATTTGTCCGCTCCGCAGACAGTTTTTCCGGGTCATGTGGCCAGCATGACTAAGCCGCTTCTGGTGCAACAGAACACCAAAACCAGAGCAGCGCATGGAAACACCATTTACCTTATCTCCAGAGCAGTATCTATTTATCTACTTGCACTTTTGGGGGTACTTTTGAACTGCTAGGTTGGCAGGATCTGGGACAGAGCAATGGGAGCTCACTCCATCACAGGGATTCGAACCGCTGACCTTCTGATTGGCAAGCCCAAGAGGCTCAGTGGTTTAGACCACAGCACCACCCACGTCCCTATACAGTATAAGGGCAAATTAGCTGGGCTCAGTACATTGTAACCTGGCCTTTCAAGTCAAATTTATGGAAACTTGTCCTATCAGTGGCTTTAAGTTATGATAGCTAAATGGACTCTGCAGAGTGGGCAACCCAGTCATTAGAAACAGACAGATGAGTTAGTGACAGTGTGTAGAACGACAAGGTGAACTGTCAGCCTGGTGCCTAGATGCAGATGTGACATTTTGGACAATGCTGAGGATGAGTTGATGGTCATGGGACACATGGCTACCAGTTACACTGGAAATTGTCATTGTGTGGTGCTGGGGGGAAATTGTGGTTGCTAGGTAGGAAGTTGAAATCCAGGAGAGCTTAGAAACGTTACCTGTACCATGTGTAGGACCTGTGAGACAGGTGGAGCAAGGAAGTTTCAATGTGTGGATGAGATGGTGGTATCAAGAGCAAAGGTTTGGCATTAGGGAATATTTTGGGATAAGCCTGGCCTATACAAGAGAATCAAGCTCTACAATGTAGGTAGTGTTGCTGATAATATAAAAAGTGGCACTGCAGCTTTTAAACTGGCGTCTGAGGAAACAGAGACAGGAACTGTTGGGTATCCACTTCAGTAGGAATCATAAAAAAAAGTTTCTGATCATCCAAACTGGGGTGAGGTAGAATGGGAGCACAGAGTAGGACATGAGACTCAAAGGACCGTACAGAAAAACACACAGCAGAGATACTTGTTTATAAGCTAATGCTTGAAGTCTCCAAGCCAAGATGGAGGGGGCTGGAGTGCTTGGGATACATGGGTATAATGGGAATAATAGAAAACTGGTGAAATAGAGAGAACTATGTTACTCTGTACAGCAAAGAGAAGAGGAAATGAAACAAGCAAGAGATCTCAAAAGGGGCTGCTTTAGTCCTGGGACATACTATCATCCCCTAACCAAAATGCTCAGGGAGATCTGGAATGGAAGATGAAATAAAGCAATCACCTAGTGTTATAAGGATGAGTAACTTCAATTACCCTAATATAAAATAAATAGATTTTCTGGTCACAACAAAGAATTAAAATGCTTAGGTATTCAAAACAGTGTGCGCTAGAGCAGTTGGCCATGGAAACTGACCAGAGGGAAGCTGAATACATCCCTGAAAACCTAGAGAACATAAAAGATTTTTTGTGGAATGGGGTTGCAATAAATGTGAGTTGCGAGAGCTTGAGACTCTTAATCTCAGGATTGTGGGTTCAAACCCCATGTTGGGCAAAATATTCCTGCGTTGCAAGGGGTTGGACTAGATGACCGCTGTTGCCCCTTCCAACTCTACAATTCTATGATTCTGTGACACACAGCTCTACTTCTCCTTTAGATCTGCCAGTGTGGTAGTGGATCTTTAGGCACCAGGCAAAAACATTCCTCTTCTCCCAGCCTTTGGCTAATCAAACCATCTCTGACCTTTTGTTTGTTACTATATTATGTATTTTTGTGTTTTTATATTGCAAACCACCCTGTGGTCCTCGGATGAAGGGTGGTATAGAAATTTAATAAATAACAATAAAAAATAATATGTGAACAATTGCCAAGAGAGCCCAACACAATCGGATCTGATTTCAAAAACCCCTAATCTTTTTTTTTTTTTTTTTAACAAATTGAGGGGTTTGATGAAAAGGAATTTGAAAGGGAAATTCAAAAGAGTCAAATCTCCCCAGAATACTCAAGAGTTACTCAATAATAGAAACTACACTCACAAAATGAAGGACTCCCAGCATGAAATGTGGTCACACCTCACAAGGACCAGTGGCGTAGCATGGGGGGTGCAGGGGGGGCCGGCCGCACCGGGCGCAACATCTGGGGGTTAGGGTTAGGGGGCGCAAATCCACGGGTTAGGGGTTCAAATTACTTGCCTTACCCCGGGTTCTGACAACCCACGCTATGCCACTGACAAGGACTGGGGAACTGGGTTTAGCAAGAGCCTCACAAACCTGATCAAGAGGCCTTTAAACTAAACCCTGCAGGGTGAGGTAGCCGAAGGCCGGAGCAAAGTACTGAGCAAAGTCAAGGAGGAGGCAGCTAAAGACAGTGGCGTAGCGTGGGGGGTGCAGGGGGGGCCGGCCGCACCGGGCGCAACATCTGGGGTTAGGGCAAATCCACGGGTTAGGGGGCGCAAATTACTTGCCTTGCCCCGGGTGCTGACAACCCACGCTACGCCACTGGCTAAAGAAGCTTCTTCTTCTCACTAGTCCCCATTTTCTCTATGCAGATTCACAGTACAAACCAGGTGAACTTGAAATTCTGATAAAGCATGTTCTCCTTCATGGGGAGCATGTGTTGCGGTGGGGTCTAACAGGACACCCCCTCTTGGTTGCTGGGTGGGACCGTTTGGATGGCCATGACTGTGATGGGGCCAGTTTGGGTTGTTGGGGAGATTTTGATGCTACCATTTAGAGGGTTGGCCCGAAGGTTATATATTCTTGGCACGCAGCTTTTTTCAGTCTCTTTTGCTGCGTGCATCGGATCGCCCGCCCACCCTCCCTAATTTAGGGCTGTTGCGTTTGACCTTGCTATGCCTGTCATGGGGTCGCCTGCTTTTGGGGCAGGGGCCTGGTAGGAATTTTGTCCATTTGGCTGATTGGCTGGGGCCATTTGGTTTTTGCCTACTGCGTAGCAAATCGTCACAACTTGTAAGGTTGCGGTTAGGCATTGGTTATAAAAAATGGTGGTGGAGGGGTAAGGGTTGGCTGTGCCTGCCCCTCCAATGCTGCTGCTGCAAGGGAATTCCGTTAAAGGAATCCAGGGGTTTGCCATACATTTGTCCGTATCCCCGGCAAGGGGCTAGGGCCGCACGAGCCCCTGGGAGCATGCGGGGAGGGGTGATGGTATGGTGCCCAGCTCCATTCTCTCCCCGATATTGTTTTCCCTTACTGGCTTTCACTGGAATCCGGAAGTCAGTTCTGTCCCTGGGCGGGGACAGATAGTCGTAACCAATGCCTAAGCAACCACTCACATTATGTATTTTAATAAAGTTGTGGCCAAAATTATGCCAAAAACCTTAAACAAAAATTCTGTGTGAATTGTGATTTATTTAGGGGGTGGCTTGGGGACCTCGACACACAAGGGAGATGAACTGCACTGATTGGTATCTAGGGCTGGATTGAAAGAACGAGCCCCACTAACAGAAGCCACAGCAAGGACTTCTGCAAGCAAAATGGGTGACTTCCTCCCTTCTCCTGCCCCCTCCTCCACCCTGTGTGCCTTCTGCTCCCCCAATTTGGTTCAAATGGGAGTGGGGGGTGGGAGAACTCCCAGAACAGCCTGTTGGGGGAGGAGGGGATGATCACCTTTGTCTGGCAATCTTGCGTTGCCTGTGTCGACAGAAGGATTCCATCTCATGTTCTTCATTTCTTCCACTCCAGCTATTATGATTCTTTGAACTGTATCCTTCCTTTCTTCTTTTAAACACAACCTGTAAGCTTTTCCTGCTCATTTTCTCATGTGCGATACCTGATGTTACAGCCAACCAAGCCGCTTTTTCGGTTAGGTTGCTGGATAATCATTCTTGGTGCTCAGCTGGTGTCTTTCTACAGAGGCTAATTGGTGGGAGGGGATTGCTTAAGGCAGGGTGCTCAGACTAGGAAGGCCAGCAGGACATGGGAAAGGTGAGGCGTCCCAGCCGCTGTCACTGAAGGAAGAGAGCAGGTGTCTGCGTGTAATTAGAGAGAGCTGGAAAGCTGGCTGAAGGCACATTTTAGTGCAGGGATGAAGATCTGCTGCCTTGCAAGACTGCACTGCTGTTTTCCTTCAGCTGCATTCTACTTGTAGATGTGTGAATCAAGGGAATGTCACCAAAAGTGCTATACGTCTCACAGTGTTCTCTCTGCCAAAGGAAACGTGGGCCTGGATAACACTGCCCCTGGGGCCTTTCTTGTGCAACAACAGCCAGAGGTGTACCTAGGCTCCCTTGCATCCATGGAGCTGTATCAGTGCACCCAATCCCTTGTGTGGGAATGTTCAGGGATGCAGGAGAGGATATATTGTTTGATTATATCCTTTCCAACTTGTGTTAACAATTTAGCAGAGTAATATTCCCCTTTTTAAACTTGCACAGTGGATGCGTTTGCTCAGGCTCGCTAAAGCCTCTAAAATACTTTTTGTTGGTAATTCCCCATTTAAGGTAAAGGGACCCCTGACCATTAGGTCCAGTTGTGACCGACTCTGGGGTTGCGGCGCTCATCTCGCTTTATTGGCCAAGGGAGCCGGCGTACAGCTTCCGGGTCATGTGGCTAGCATGACTAAGCCGCTTCTGGCAAACCAAGCAGCACACAGAAACGCCATTTACCTTCCTGCTGGAGCAGTACCTATTTATCTACTTGCACTTTGACATGCTTTCAAACTGCTAGGTTGGCAAGAGCAGGGACCGAGCAACGGTGCTCACCCCATTGCGGGGATTTGAACCGCCAACCTTCTGATTGGCAAGTCCTAGGCTCTGTGGTTTAATCCACAGCGCCTCCCTAATTCCCCATTTAGTCCCTCATAAAAAGATAGACACGACACAGTCTTCTATAAAAGTATAAAAAGAGTTTACTCACACATTCTGTTCACAATTGGATCCCAGTAGGCAGACTTAAGTTACAAAAGTAATATACACCTGGATACTATCCCATAAGGAGACAGCTCCTTTGTCCTCTCTTGGCTGGAAGCCAAGACAACATCTTAGGCTAAGCAGATGTTACTCCTTTGACAAATGTGGTCAGAGAGAGAGAGATGGCTGACCAGTCCTGCTCTTTTGTTACCTGGGCAGGTGAGGTCACGCCCACCTCTAGTCACATGCAGAGGAAGTCTGTCCCAGCCTAGGAGAAACAGGAAGTTCTGCCTGGCTAGTCCAGACATCCCCTTTTATGTCCACTCTAGGGATGTTGTACTTGACTGTTCTTGTGCTTCACATGCCACACCTTACACCCTTGGCAACAAGATGTTTTGTCCCCCATCCCTTGTGTCCTCGCCAGAGGAGCCTGTGCTCCTTGTACAGCCACCCAGAGCAATGGGGAGTATGTGGACCGGTGGGCAGATTCCAAGCCAGAGTGGAGAGGCGGGGGCCAACCTGACCAAACCCTAGGTACACCTCTGACTACAGCATCCCTGACAGAGGCCAGCCAATCTCTGCTTCAAGACACCCAGTGACAACAGAGCCCGACACCTCCCAAGGCAGTCTGCTCCACCGTCAAACAGCTCTTACTGTTATGATGTTTCTCCTAATGTTTTAGCTGAAATCTTCTTTCTGGGATTAAAGGACATCGAGGCCATTAAGTTTACAGATAAAACAGTTTGATTTTAAGGTGGAGACTGATGGTGAAGACAGTATAAATGTAAGAAACTGCAGAAAGGGGGGGGGGAGTAGATGTATGATATGGAATAATTCAAATTTATGTTTTGTGCTTGCTGTAAAATGAAAAGCATAAATAAAATTTTGAAAGAGAAAGAGACTGAAGGCGAAGAACCATAAATGGAACAATACCCAAAGTGTTTAATTGCAAAGGAGATATGCCTTGGGACAAAATAAACCCTAACCACTTTTGTTTTGGTAGTGTCCACAACGACCATCATCTCGCTCTTCAGGCCGAGGGAGCCAACGTTTGTCCACAGAAGGCTTTCCGGGTCATATGGCTGGCATGACTAAACCGCTTCTGGTGCAACGGGACACCATGACGGAAGCCAGAGCGCACAGAAATGCCATTGTTATATATTATATTATTCTCACTCTCCCATCTGACTGGGTTGCCCCAGCCACTCTGGGCAGCTTCCAACATATATAACAACATAATAAAACATTAAACATTAAAAACTTCCCTATACAGGGCTGCCTTCAGATGTCTTCTAAAGATTGTATAGTTACTTATCTACTTGGCTTGGGGTCACATAACTCTATACCCTCCAACATTCCTCTGATGAAAATAGGGACATCCTAAGGGAAAGTGGGACATTCCGGGATCAAATCAGAAATCAGGACAGCATCTGTAAGTCTGGGACCTGTCCCTGGAAAATAGGGACACTTGGAGGGTCTGTCATCAGTTGGCAACACAGTGGAAGCACGAGTGCTAAGGCCCAAGCAAAATGTGACGCTAAAAATCAGGCTGCTTCAAAGTTCTGTGATTCTTTTTATCGGCTTCAAGTAGAATCCGACTTCATTCTGCAATTTTGACTTCATACAAAACGTTCTGGCAATTGTCCCAGATAACAAAACAAGCCCCCAGCAAGGCCACCCCACCCCACAACCTGTGCAAGCCTAACTAAAAATGCACCCTAATGTGTTCAGCAATTCTTACTCACTCTCTCAAATGCTGTTTCGAAGCACTACTAATCTGCAAAGAGCGGGAATATATCTGGCCTGCCAGATGTACTTCAGGGACTCAGTTGTATATTAAAAGATTAAAGCCCCGGACCAGATTTCTTCTTCTTCTAGATTTAACGTCATATGGTGTGATTGATATATATCAGCAAAAAAAAAAAAAAAAAAAAAGCCTTTTCTGTCTAATGGCTCCCCTCACCCACCCCCCGCATGGTAGATTTGGTTCTGTTCTCTCTGTGAGAATTCCTTGAGATTCTAGAGATTGAGATAAAAACTATTAGTACATTAGAGCTGCGGTTTTGATAAATGTCTACATTATCAGCTCTCATGAGGCAGCAGCTGAAACCATGAATTTTTCATAGCACAGCCAGTACAGTCACCCATAGATTACATTACTCTGTTCACGAGGAAAAAAATAGATTGGGCACAAGCTATTTATAGATTTCAAACATATATGTTCCTTTCCAAAGTTGAAGTTTTTGAAACGGACTGTCGTATACAATTCTTGGTATACTGGATTACGCTTGTCCCACGGCCAAGTCTTCATTTATTTGGTTTATATCAGCCGTTTCATCTCCAAGAGAACTGCATTCAAGATGGCCATTCTCTGAATGGGGATTAGCAAGACTTTGTGGATGTAGTCCAGGGAATGAACGGATGTATTTGCTTTTCCGGAATCCTCCAGAAGGTTTGCCAGGTTTGACCTCTGCAGTTTTGAAAGGGCAGGGGGGGAATGAAACCACGAGCCTTTGTTTTCCAAGGTATCATTTGAAGCTGACGTTATGGGGACTATGCTTTCGTCTAGGGAACACTTTTGTTATACAGTGGTACCTTGGGTTAAGAACTTAATTTGTTCTGGAGGTCCGTTCTTAACCTGAAACTGTTCTTAACCTGAAGCACCACTTTAGCTAATGGGGCCTCCTGCTACTGCTGCGCAATTTCTGTTCTCATCCTGAAGCAAAGTTCTTAACCTGAAGCACTAGTTCTGGGTTAGCGGAGTCTGTAACCTGAAGCATATGTAACCTGAAGCGTATGTAACCCGAGGTACTACTGTAAATGCAAACTATGTTCTCCACATGTAAAAGGTTCCAGTCAACAAACAGGCTGGGGTGCCATGAAGATTGAGCCCTCCACGCCTACCAAAATTTTAATAAATCCCCATGGGCTGCCTCTCTCCCTCTCTCTCTCTCTCTCTCTCTCTCTCTCTCTCTCTCTGTTGCTCCATTCATTCTGCCATCTGCCCACTCTTTCCTTCTTATTTTATAATTTTTTATTTAATTTTCAAAAATATAAACAAACAACAAAACCAATTCTGAATCCAAATGTCGAGATTGCCCTGAATATCCTGGCTTCCCTCCCATCCCTCCATGGGCCTTATTAATCCTATTTTCAACTGCATATCACTATTTCTCCAATTTGTTTAAATCTAAGTTATCCATGCACACTGTTACATTACAAGTATGTTTAAAATCCTGCCAATGTTTTAACCTGCTTAAAATAGTCTTGTGTATACATTATAAATTTTTCCCATTCTTTTTTAAAAAATCTTGTCTTCTTGATTCTTGAGCTTCTCAGTTAATTTTGCCAACTCTTTCCTTCTTAAGGCTGCATAAAAGGTAAAGGGACCCCTGACCATTAGGTCCAGTCATGACCGACTCTGAGGTTGCGGCGCTCATCTCACTTTATTGGCCGAGGGAGCCGGCGTACAGCTTCCGGGTCATGTGGCCAGCAGGACTAAGCCGCTTCTGGCGAACCAGAGCAGCACACGAAAACGCCGTTTATCTTCCCGCTGGAGTGGTACCTATTTATCTACTTGCACTTTGACGTGCTTTTGAACTGCTAGGTTGGCAGGAGCAGGGACGGAGCAACGGGAGCTCACCCTGTCGCGGGGATTCGAACCGCCGACCTTCTGCTCAGCAAGCCCAAGAGGCTCAGTGGTTTAGAAGAGTTTGGATTTGATATCCTGCTTTATCACTACCCAAAGGAGTCTCAAAGCGGCTAACAATCTCCTTTCCCTTCCTCCCCCACAACAAACACTCTGTGAGGTGAGTGGGGCTGAGAGACTTCAGAGAAGCTTTTGTGGGATGTGAACCACATACAGTAGCAGTCAAGTACAGCATTCCTAGAATGTACATGCTAGGACAGAGGTTGGCAACCTAAGGCCCATGGGCCAGAAGTGGCCCATGAGGGTCGCTTAACTGGCCCATGAGCCGCCCCCGAACTGAGCCGCCCACTCAGCGAGTCCCCGCACGCTGCGCTAAACCAGCACAGCGCGGGGACTCTCTTCCGCGGCTCCGGAAATCGCTTCTGCGCATGCCCAGTTGCCAAAAATTGCTTCTGCGCAAGCGCGATTTTCAGCATCTGGACATGTGCAGAAGCAATTTCTGGCGTCACAGACATGCACAGACGCGATTTCCAGCATCATGCTGCGCCGGCCCGACCCATGGAGGATCTGTGCAGGAATGATCCGGCCCATGCCCAGTAAGCCTTGCCAGCCCCTGTGCTAGGAGATGCTTTGTACCAGCCAGGAGAAAACTTCCTGTTTCCTCCTGAGCATGTGACTAGAGGGTGTGTGTGGCCTAATCTGGGGAAGAGGAGCACACCATCTTCTTTTCTTCCCCTCTTCTCCATTTTGTTTTTCTCTATGTGTGAGCAGAAGTGACTGCCTGTCTGCAGTCACTTGGGACTAACTCCCTTATGGCATAGTTCCACATGTAAACCCAAGTCTGCCTTCAGGGATCTAACTGTGAACTGAATGACTGTGAGTAATAAACTACTTTTATATTCACTTTAATAAGATTGTCGTGTATATTCTTTTTAAGGAGGGACAAGAAGGGATCTTACCAGGAATCTTATAGAGAGAGGTTCAGATGAACCTACAACAAGCAAACCACTGTGCGTTTAAAGGGGAATGTTTAAACTCTGCTAAGACATAGAACTTGCTAACGCAAGTTAGGAAGGATATCATTAAACAATATAACCTCTCCTGTCTCCCATAACATTCCCACAGCTTTAACCCACAGGGCTTCCCTTAATTTCTGATCAGTTGACTGGCACTTACAGTAAACCGCAATATGGACAGAGATTGGCAGCACTAGGGAGGTGGTAGATATGCTGTATTACAAAGTCTTCAGCAGACACTGATGGAAGCAGATACATTTCTTTCCGGAACAGGTGAATCCTTTCAAATAAGGGTTTCTAGCGCTACAGATGCAGAAGATGAAAATGCCCAAGTGCTGGCACTGGGAATTTCGTATCAGCTCCATATGCCAGTGCATTCCATAATCAGACATCTAAATGCTGGCATCCACACTCAAAGTGTACTCCAGTTTAAAGCTCCCAACATTTTAGGCTATTAAGAGGCCTTAGAGCAGAAAATTGATTCCTGTGCAACAAAGGTCCTGAATAATTAGAACGAAGAAAATGTTGCAGCATGACACGGTTCCGTTTGGGGTGCCAGCCAGCCAGCCATGCCCCTTTCCAAAATACTCCATTGCACATGTCTCCATTTTTCCACCCTGCCCTTCCCATTCAGCCTTCTGTCACCTGCTAGTGCTTAGCTGCTGAGTTCACCAAGAAGGAAATATATGGCACTGAAATGCATTTGTGAACAAATGGTAAAGTCAAATGGGATGTTATCTGTGCAAGCCCCAGGGAAATTAGAGGGAGCTGTGCCAGATTGCAAGTCTCATTAAAATAAAGCAATGGAAAATAGCCATGACTGGCTTTGCCAGACTGGTCTAAGTTTGCGATTCCTACATGGGGGTAAATCCTATTCAAGATGCATCAGCAGACATTGTAGAAAACGGCAACTCAAGCCCACTTGTTCTTGCTGTTCTTTTTCAGTGACAGGCTGTGTACAGACTACAGTTTAGTGTACATTTGGTGTGCTCCATGTGCTGTTTTTCTTTTTCTAGTGTTGTGCACACAACACCAGCCCCAATTCAGACATACCCATTTCTTCCATTGAGTTAATGTATTTTTTCACAAACCAGTTTTGATGCAGAAAGAGATTTTAAAGCTGAATAAATTATGGTGAGATCTCAGTGGGTGTACCACAGTGGAGAATCCCATTTCCTTTCTGCCCTTTGGGACCATCGCTTAGCTTCTGATTGTTCATTCACCTTCTGCTTTATTGATGACCTGCCGGTGACACATTTTTAAAATCCACATTTTGAGACTGCCTGATAGATCAAAAACCTTGTATCTCAGAATAAAATGATGCGCGCACACAGGTAAACCTAAACAAATACCTGCCCGCAATACTGGGCTACATGGACCAATGTTCAGGACTCAGCAGATGGCCATTTCCTATGTTCCAGACAGAGGGTATTAGTAGTGGCTTCTGCCCTGTGGAAGGAAACAAACAACTATCAGACTTGTAGAAGACATCTGAAGGCAGCCCTGTATAGGGAAGTTTTTAATGTTTGATGTCTTACTGTGTTTTCGTTCATTGGAAGCCACCCAGAGTGGCTGGGAAAACCCATCCTATAAATGGGTGGTGTAATGGCTTTAGGGGTTGCTTGTGTGTAAATAGCCGCTGCTCTGGGCTAGGTTGGCTGGTTAAACCATTTCTCGCTGGACAGCCATCCACTCCGTGGCTGTTCAGTCGCTGGCAGAATCCGTCAGTGGGTGTTTCTTAAACCTTTTCCAACATAAAAGTTGTTTGACGCCCAGTCTCCTCCTACTCTCCCTGCGCGGAAGTCTTCTGCGCAGGGAGGGCGTGGGTAGCGGAGGACCTGTGCTCTCCCCGCTGGTGTCCAGTGAAGAGTCCCGGAGCCTGCTCTCTGCTTCCCCCATTGGCCCCCCTCTATCCCTGGTGTTGCGCTGATTTTCTTCCCCAACAGGAGACTTGCCTCTCTCCCTGCTTGGCCCCTCTCCAGCATCGTTGTGGGGCCTCGCCTCCTCCTCTAGTTCCGATGGCAGTTCCCTGACAGGTGGCAAACAAACAGAATGGACAATGTGACATTTTGTGCCACCTCTCTGTAAAAGTGCTTGAAAACCATGGGAGCACTTTCACGAGAGTCCTTCACCTCTTTGGTCTTGAGAGGAAAATTCTGTTTCCTTTGTAACTTTGAAATAGTCACGAGGTTTGAGATTCAGTTCCGGATCCCAGGGGACAACATGTTTGTGCTGCGTAGTAATATTATGAGTTCTGTGTCTATAGCAGGGGTCAGCAAACTTTTTCAGCAGGGGCCACTGTCCCTCAGACCTTGTGGGGGGGCAGACTATATTGGGGGGGGGGGGGGATGAACGAATTCCTTTGCCCCACAAATAACCCAGAGATGCATTTTAAATAAAAGGACACATTCCACTCATGTAAAAACATGCTGATTCCTGGACTGTCCGCGGGCCAGATTTAGAAGGCGAGTGGGCTGGATCCGGCCCCCGGGCCTTAGTTTGCCTACCCATGGTCTATAGAAATCCATCTATTAGAAAAGCATAGACGTAGCCAAGGGGGAGCAGGAAAGGGCAGCTGCCCCACTAAATCAATAAAAATACATAAAAATATATAGCTAACTGATGTTCTGCCCCCCCCCCCAAGGCCTGCTACCCCTAACAAAAATCCTGGCTACGCCCATGTAGGGCAGTGATGACTCCTGAGCACAATCTGGCTCTGGGTGTGAGATGCTATCTGCAGACTCCCCCCACCTTCAGCAACCCCAGAGGAGAATGATTGACTGCTCCCCACATAAAATGGGGGGGCGCCTTTTGCGTGGTCACGCACAGCCCCCCGGATCACAGTGAGGCTCCTGGCAGTTTGGGCTGGCTTCATCCCCCCCAGGCTGGATACCTGGAGGTCTCCACCTACCTCAGCCAATCACCCAATCCCGCCTGGGGAGGCATTGCCAGGGGATTGGCCAGGTAGGGGGCGGGACCGCCCTGCCCACACAACAGAAGGTGAATCTTACCTGCGAAGTGTCAGTTGGCTCCAGAGCTCCTCCCACCCTGCCCTCCCTCAGTTAAGCCTTCTTTTGCAGGTTAACCTCTTCTCCACAGGTACGCAGGCATTGCTACATCAGGTTTGCTGTTGAAGGGTGGAAAGGAATTTTCCTGCATAGGCAGGTTTTGCCTTTCCCGTAGCAAAGCGTCACAACTTGGGTGGTTTCAGGCCTTGGGCAGAATCCTATGTTCCTAAAAGGTGGGGGCGTGAAGCGGTGACCCCCCCCCCCTGTGGCTGTGATCCCAGGGTTCCCCATGAAAGGGGTCTTGAGGGGAGGCATTGGCCATACGCCGAGAGGTTGTCCTTGCTCTCCTCTCCAATGGCGGGGAAAGGGGGGTGGGCTCTCTGCTTGAACATCTGTTCTCCAGAGCCAGCCCAACCCCCACACATTCTGGATAACCCTGATGTCTCCCAGATCCCCGGCTATGGACCGGGAAGGATAAACACCTAACGCCTGAGCCAAGATCTCCCTACACCTGAAACTTAATAAAGTTGTGGCCAATTTTAATCCCATAGCATGTTGTCTTGAGTCATTATTCTGCTCGGAGGTTGCCTGGGGTTGGGGGGACTCCACCTGTCCACGCAAATGTCAATGAGCAGCATCTTAGGCAATGCATTTGGATTATAGGATGTGTTGCATCGGGCTGGGGCCTTATTGCATTTCTAACTCAAATCACCAAACAACAGAAGTAATTGCTGACCAGAGTTGTATGTTAAAAAACAACAACAAGCACCATTTATTGCATTTTTAAATAAGTGTGAGACAGTTCAGACCTCTGAGTTTTGCAGGCAGATTTTTCACCTTGTTACTTATTTATACAACACATGTTGCTTTAAAAAAAGTGTGGGGGGTTGTATTTAGCTTTGCATTTCTCCTCAGCCTACATATTTAGTCCTTCGTCAGCTTGTGGGGGTGGGGTGGGGATACATTATGGAACTGTAAATCACTGCAAAAACCATCTCTTGTAACTGTCAAACTATATAATGGGAAAAGTCATAACTCTTAAGTAAGATGTTTCCCAACCTCCCTCTGCTGCCTTAAATGAAGATATAATTAACCAGTGATGTATTTTGAGTCAATTTGCTGTTTAGGAACTTCTCTGTCAAGAGCCCAGTGATTCACTGCTGTATCTTATGCATGTCTTGAAGTTGCCCGTTAAATCATCCCAAAATGAAATGCTTCTCTAGTGTATGTTGTAAGCTAATTGCTATATTAACAAAGCCATTAGTAGGGAATCCAACCAAATTTCCGAGCGATTTCAGTCATAGGCCTTATTAAAGAATAGTGCTTGCTTCCTTGATTGGAAATAAATGATCAGTCACTTTCACTGAATAACTGTTTCCTTATACTAATGAAAAGTCAGTAGAATTAGGATCATTTTCCCTGAGTCAAGTCCTACTTCAGAGGGACTTAAGATGCTGTCTTAATTAGAGGAAACTATGGCCAAGTCTGAGTCCTGCCCACACGAAGAAGGGGAAGAGGCACAAGGAATGGCAGCCAGGAACTACAGAGATGTCCTCTGATCCTTCATCCCAGGAACTGGAGCTGGAGCCTGATCCCGGATCTGAGACCGGGGTTTGATGCAAATGCAGCATGTCGCATTTTGGGATGTTTTTGGAGCACCACCACCTGGCAGGCACATTAGGATTTTGAAACAGCCTGCCTTGCTGTTACATTTCTTAAATAAAAAAAGACAAATTTCTAGTCCCCACAAGAAAATATGGTATATTTGGAGCTGCAGCTGATCATGGGTCAAGGGAAAGTGGGCCGTGTTTCCTGCACTGCAAGATTGCAGAGTCCCCTCCCCACATGAGACAGTCTCTGCCCCTCTCTCTCTGTGCCAACTCTAGGATGCATGGAATCAGACTGTGGGCCTTGGGTTCCTCATCCCAGCTGTCAACTGCCTGGCCATGGTTCTCCAAAGGGTAGCAGGTAGCAGTTGCTCACAGCCTGGCCTAGATATACCAAGGATTGAGCCATAGCTCAGCACACATGGAAGGCCACAGGGTCAGTCCTCAGCATCTCCAGGTGAGGCTTGGGAAACTCTGAACTGAACCCCTGGTGAGCTGCTGCCAGCCAGGCCAGAGGAAGACAGTCTGGAGCTCCCGGGACCCGGGATCTGGCTCCTGAGGCAACTGTCTATGCAGCCCAGTGGGTGAGGTCTTCTGCCAGGCAAAGGGCCAGGCGCTTTCCTGCATATTCACCTCTGGCAACTGAACACTCCGTGGCCGAGCTTCAATCTGTCTCTCTGTGCTCCTGTGTTGGGTTAGCACAGCGGGAGTGCAAGTGCTTCTTGCATCCTTAGAATCAAAGAATTGTGGAGTTGGAAAGGACCTTGAGGATCATCTAGTCCAACCCCTGCAATGCAGGAAGATGCAGCTGTGCCAGACGGGGATCGAACCTGCAAGCTGGGCCGTCTCATCCCCACACCTGAAGCCAAGCAGGGAGTTGAATCAAGGCCCTTCTGGGTGCCCGGAAGATGCTCTGCCACTGAGCCACAGCCCCTCCCAAACAGAAACACAGGAAGGGGATTTATATCCTAGATTGCGCCATCTACCTCAAAGTAGAAGACAGCCTCCAGATTAGGAGACCACCCTTTTCCCCCAGATGTTGCCCAATTGATTTTTTTGTTTCCTATATATTATATATATTATATTGTATTGTATTACACATTGAATTCCCTAAAACGATGCTCATCTTAAGTCTGCATTATACCTCCTGCAGTCCTGCATCAATTTTGAGCTTTTCCATCATGCCCCCTTTCCCTCCCCACTGCATCCCACCCTGTTACTGTCCTTCTCCAGGTTACTCAGAGTAATATTCCTGGGTATTTCCAATTCTTATTCACCACGTTGTGACATTGTAGGTGGTGCTGATAAAGATATCCCCGAATGGCAGCTTTCTTTCTTTCCCAGAAATGGACCAGGGCTCCTGCCCACCCATTCCTGCATCCACACAGCTGCAAGACGTCCAGGAATCAGCATCCCAGAAGGTGCCCGCTTCTTCTTGCACTGCTTCCCAATCAGCATCCCTCTCTTTACACACGAGGTGTCGGCTGCAGCAGGCAAGGGCGGCCCTTCCCTGGGCACACAGCAGCAAGCCATCTTAGCTGCATTGACGGGGGGGGGGGAGAGACTCTTTTCCCGACCAGAAGGGGAAAAGCAGGGGGAAAGTTGGGCAATAATAATAATAATAATAATAATAATAATAATAATAATAATAATAATTTTTTAAGGTGCTGGATTGGAGTTGCGGAGAATTCTGGCTGAAGAAAAGCACTTCTGCTCCCTGCAATCATCCTGTTAGAAGAAGCACTTCAGCTTCCTGTTCCTGGTTCCTAGAAATGGGCATGAGGAAGCTGCAGGTTCCTCATCCCTGGTCTAAAAAGCAGGTGTCTCCCCCCCCCCCCATGATCCTGGGAACTGTAGTTTGTTGGGGGCTCTGGGAACAGCTCCCATTAGCAGAGATCCATAGAGTCCTAGGAACTCAGTCATGAGGAGGAACCAGGAAGGTCGGAGGAGCTCAGATGCCCCGTTCTTGAGTTGGGGAGGGACCCCTTGTGTTCAAAATAGAAAACCATTGGGTGTTGAGTGTCCCAGGATTGTGCCTTGCCTTCAAGGGGGACGCCTGGGAGGTGGGGTTTGGTTCTGCTCAAGCTCTAACAGAAGACCATATATTGGAGGACAGGAAGGGATTCCCCTCAGATCAGATTGGCTCAGGCATATCTGAGAAGAGCCAGCAAATGTAGCAACAGCTAGACTGGGAGCAGCTGGCAGGACCACAGAACACCGGTCCTAAAGGATCTACGGTGGCTCCCAGTACGTTTGCTAGAACAATTCAAAGTGTGGATTCTGTATACCTGAAGAAGGGTTGCCAGCTGCTCCTTAAAAAACAGAATTTTAAAATCCCATCCTTGACAGAAACTTAAAAGGATAGGGATCAGGCTGCAAAACCTTGTTTTGAGCGTGTCCAGCCATGAAGCTAGCTGCCTTCCCTCACTTTTCCCCACTTAAGAAAGAATCAGGCATGAACATGGGAACTTTAAAAATAAGCTTTATTTACTTTATAAATCATGCACCAGTTCACATCAATAGTGGCATTAAAAACTGTGCAGGCAAAATAGTGTTATACATTTGCCGGAGACCCCCCCCCAAACCCCAGAAATATACAAAATGTAGATTTTTTATTAATTGGGATATCAATGAAAGTACAGGCTGCACAACTATGCCAGACAAGGAATTCCTGGGCTGACTTTTGCAAACTTGGCTGGCCCGTCTAGCAAAGGGCAAATCTGTTAACACACCTGCGCTTGCTGGGCACACGACCCAAGGGGAAGTGGGGATGAGCCCCAAAGGTGTGGTGGGTACACAGTCTATCATTTCAAGGGAAAGGTCTCTAGCAGGCTTTAGCTTACACGGGGCAGAAACGTAGTGAGATTTATTTTGCATTATTTCTCTGCACCATCACTGCGTGTGACCCTTTAAAAAGAGGTTCCTTAAACTCTTTAATTTGAGGCAAGGAGGCAACAGCGAAAGGCTGAGGATCCAGGGTGGTCCCCTGAGTCCTGCTGAAAGACAGAAACCAGGATCTGTCAGTTTAGACCTCTGGGTTCCCTGGCATTTCCCATATGTATCCTCTGTGACAACACTGGGCCTCCACTACCACGGGCTATTCCTGGTCTCAGTTCACATGTGACGCTACAGTTCCCAGATAGACGCAGAGTACAACTGCGAGCATTAAAACCTCAGGAGCCACCAGCAATTTCATGTTCTGCGAGTTTGCCCAGCAGCATGGTGTGGCGATGCAATAATTGGGGAATCTGCAGACAGTGAGAGCCCATTCACATGAGAGCCCATACTGTATCCTGCTTCCTCCACAGGGCCAGGCCTCCAGGGATGAGGCTCCAGATCCGGCACCCGGGATGAAGAACCGAACAACATCCCGGCGGTTCCCAGCTGACGTCCCTCGCACCTCTTCCCCACTGCCCCTTCTCCATGTGGGCATGGCTCCTTCCCGGCCCTGTTTGGCGCAGAAGCAGCAGCCAAGGTTTCCACCCATCAAAAACACTTATTCCGGAGCCGGGGGAGAATTTGGCTGCTGCTTCTGTGCCACGCCGGTCGGGACGGAGCCCAGACACCCGAACGGAGGAGTTCAGGGTGGGGCAGCTGATAAGATTAGGTAGAAGGAAATGCCCCTTCCCAGGTCCCCCTCCTGCCCCATACTGGGGTTAGCGTGGCTGGGAGCCAGGCGCTTGCTGATGTCTCAGTTTTCTTTGCAGGGAGGGAGCCTTTCCCCAACATATACTTTGTTCTGGTCAAATCCCTGGAGAGATGTGACGACCCTCAGGTACTGGGGCAGAGGGAACAAAGGGGTCCTTCCATAGTTTTTGGCCCATCAGAGGCCCATTCTCATATGATGTCCTGCTTCCTCCACAGGGCCACACCCCCAGGGATGAGGCTCCAGCGCCTGCTCTTGGGACGAAGAATGAGAGACCATCATGGCGGTCCTTGTGGAACTTCTTTTGGGGGGTCATCAAAAAGGGGCAGTAGTTTTTCATCCGCCCAAGCCCCTTCTCATCAGATGCTTCCTGCTTCCTCCACAGGACCACGCCTCCAGGGATGAGGCTCCAGCGCCTGCTCCCGGGACGAAGAACAACAGACCATCGTGGTGGTTCCCGGCCCCTGATCCTCGCCTGCCTCACCCTCCATCCGTTCCCCATGCGGGCATGGCTCCTCCTCCAAGCAATCAGAATAACAGAGTTTGTTTCTTCCTCAGGCGAGAGGCCCGCCAAAACGAGGGGGGAAAGGCTCCCACTTCAGGTAAGTGGAAATGCCAACTGAGTGCCCCATATTTTAGGAATGCTTCCTTCCTGTGTCCCCCCTCCCTCATGCGTCAGACTGGTGCTATCATCTAGGATCCAGTCGCTTGCTGATTCCTCTGTTTTCTCTGCAGGGTGGGAGCCTTTCCCCAACGTTTACTTCGTACTGGCGAAATCCCTGGAGGGACGTGGCGAACATCATGTACTGGGACAGAAGGAAGGGGTCTTTGTGGAACTTCTTTTGGGGGGGGTCATCAAAAATGGGGCAGTAGTATTTCATCTGCCCCAGCCCCTTCTCATCAGATGCTTCCTCCACAGGACCACGCCTCCAGGGATGAGGCTCTAGCGCCTGCTCCCAGGACGAAGAACAACAGTGGTTCCCGGCCCCTGATCCTCGCCTGCCTCACCCTCCGTCCGTTCTCCGTGCGGGCATGGCTCCTTCCCGGCCCTACTTGGTGCAGAAGTAGCAGCCAAGGTTTCCACCCATCAAGAACACCTCAAGAGTTATTCCAGAGCCGGGGGAGACTTTCGCTGCTGCCTCTGTGCCAGGCCGGAAGGGACGGAGCCCAGACGCCCGAACGGAGGAGGACAGGTTGGGGCAGCTGATAAGATCAGGGGGCCCTATGTCTACACCGCAAGAGGGTCCTGCTCTGTGCCTAACAGGAGAAGGAGAGATGTGGAAGAGTGAGCAAGGGAGGGAGCTGGGAAGGCAGACGGGGGGGGGGATATTAAGGGTGATGTGCCCCTGAAGGAAATCATTGAGGACGGCCCACGGAACCCTGTCCCCTAGACAGTACCATGTCCTTGTTCCTTCGCAGGGCTGTGGTTTGGGCAAACCGCAACCAGCCCAACAGCAGCCCAGAGGTGCAGGGAAACCCACCAAAATCCGGAGGTATGTTGTGACCTTCTGTGGCAGGGGAAGTGATTCCCAGTGATCTTGCCAGCTGGAGGAGGAAGGCCTGATTTAGAGATCCCTATAGTTTTATGGAGAGGGTTTCTGTGTGGTCCACCTGGCCAGGACAAGGAGTGGGATCCTCTGCCAAGGCTGCGCTGGGGCAGTTTTAGGCTGGCACGACTGGGGCGCTCACGCTGGGCACCACACTGCAGAGGGGGCTAAAACAATGCAGAACAAGAGGGAGGGGTGCCAAATTGTAGGGTGGTACAGGCAAAGCCATAGCTAGGGGGTGGTGAGGTGGGCCTCCAACAGGGGCGCAGGTGAGGGGTGGGGCACAAAATCAGCTCAAAAATATATCCATAAATATGTCTAAATATATAGATGATAATAATAAATATTATCATCTATATATTTATCTGGAACTCCTCCAAGCAATCAGAATAACAGAGCTTGTATCTTCCTTAGGCAAGAGGCCCGCCAGAATGAGGGGGGAAAGGCTCCCACTTCAGGTAAGTGGAAATGCCAACTGAGTGCCCCATATTTTAGGAATGCTTCCTTCCTGTGTCCCCCCTCCCTCATGCGTCAGACTGGTGCTATCATCTGGGATCCAGGCGCTTGCTGATTCCTCTGTTTTCTCTGCAGGGAGGGAGCCTTTCCCTAACATTTACATCGTACTGGCGAAATCCCTGGAGGGACGTGGCGAACATCATGTACTGGGACAGAAGGAAGGGGTCTTTGTGGAACTTCTTTTGGGGGGGTCATCAAAAATGGGGCAGTAGTATTTCATCTGCCCCAGCCCCTTCTCATCAGATGCTTCCTCCACAGGACCACGCCTCCAGGGATGAGGCTCCAGCGCCTGCTCCCGGGACGAAGAACAACAGACCATCACGGCGGTTCCCGGCCCCTGATCCTCGCCTGCCTCACCCTCCATCCGTTCCCCGTGCAGGCATGGCTCCTTCCCGGCCCTACTTGGTGCAGAAGTAGCAGCCAAGGTTTCGCCCCATCAAGAACACCTCAAGAGTTATTCCAGAGCCGGGGGAGACTTTCGCTGCTGCCTCTGTGCCAGGCCGGCCGGGATGGATCCCAGATGCCCATACGGAGGAGTTCAGGGTGGGGCAGCTGATAAGATGAGGTAGGAGGAAATGCCCCTTCCCAGGTCCCCCCCCCCCCGCCCCAGACTGGGCTATTGTGCCTGGGAGCCAGGCGCCTGCTGATGTCTCCGTTTGTTTTGCAGCGAGGAGAAGGTTCAGCCTGGGAGCTGCTGCATCACGGGAGGGACTGGAGCCCAGACAAAGGCCTCTCACCCCAGAGGTACTGGGACAGGGGGCAGTACAAAGTTCCCCGTAGGGAGGCAAAGTGTGGAAAGGCTCAGAGTTCAGGTAGGGGGAAATGCCAATTGAGTGCTGGAGTGGGTGGGGGGAGCAGGCCTGCCTCGCCCCAGCCCCTCACCCCCTCCTTCCAAGCCAGGGGTCAGGCCATTATGTGCCCAGGCAGGAGTAGCGATCGTTGGCAGCCAATGGGGACGTGGGCATGGGCACAGAGCCAGGCCTCCACAGGGCCAGGCCTCCAGGGATGAGGCTCCAGCTCCCGGGATGAAGGGCGAGAGAACATCCTGGCGGTTCCCGGCTGGCAACCCTCGCATCTCTTTCCCACTGCCCCTTCTCCATGCGGGCATGGCTTCTTCCCGGCCCTACTTGGCGCAGAAAGAGGAGCCAAGGTTTCCCCCCATCAAGAACACCTCAAGAGTTATTCTGGAGCCGGGGGAGACTTGGGCTGCTGCCTCTGTGCCAGGCCGGTCGGGACGGAGCCCAGATGCCCGTACGGAGGAGGTCAGGTTGGGGCAGCTGATAAGATCAGGTAGGAGGAAATGCCCCTTCCCAAGTCCCCCCCCCCCCGCCCCAGACTGGGCTAGTGTGGCTGGGAGCCAGGCACCTGCTGATGACTCTGTTTGTTTTGCAGCGAGGGAGAAGTTCAGCCGGGGAGCTGCTGCATCCTGGGAGGGACTGGAGCCCAGACAAAGGCCTCTCACCCCAGAGCTAATGGGACAGAGGGAAGGACAAAGACCCCCGTACGAACGCAAAGTCCAGAAGGACTCAGAGTTCAGGTAGGGGGAAATGCCAATTGAGTGCTGGAGTGGGGGGGGGAGCAGGCCTTTCTCTCCCCAGCCCCTCGCCCCCTCCTTCCAAGCCAGGGGTCAGGCCATTATGTGCCCAGGCAGGAGCAGAGATCATTGGCAGCCAGTGGTGACGTGGTCATGGGCAGCCTGGCAGGGGTGCTTGTTCTGTCCCCCTCCTTCCCTGGGTCAGCTGGCCAGACACCCTCGCCAGCACTCAGGTTGTCCCTACAGAAGTTTGGGGGCTGCTCCCCCCGGGGGCCCTATGTCTCCACCGCAGGAAGGCCCTGCCTCCACTGGCTTGCCTGCCCATGGGCTGCTGCTGAGGTGCTCTGTTCTACGCAGGAGAAGGAGGGAGGCAGCAGACTGAGGAAGGGAGGGAGCTGGGAAGGCAGACAGGAGGAGGGAGAGAAAATATTGAGTGGGCTGTGGCCCAGAAGAACATTATTGGGGACGGCCCATGGGACCCCTGCCCTCTAGAGTGGATGCCTATCTTAAAGAATACAATGTCCTTCTTCCTTCCCACATCTCAGACATCTTTGACGCAGAAGCACCAGCCAAAGTTTCCTCCCATTAAAACAGCATCTCAACTGATTTCAGAGAGCGAGGAGACTTTGGCTGCTGCGTCTGAGCTAGGCTTGCTGGGATGGAACTGAGACGCCCATACGGAGGCCAAGTGGGGAGAGCTTATAAGATCAGGTAGGAGGAAATGCCCCTTCCCAAGTCCCCCCCCCTCCTGCCCCAGACTGGTGCTAGTGTGACTGGGAGCTAGGCACCTGCTGGTGTCTCAGTTTTCTTTGCAGGGAGGGAGCCTTTTCCCAACATTGACCTTGTCCTGGCCAAATCCCTGAAGAGAAGTGACGACCCTCAGGTACTGGGAGGGAGGGAAGGAAGGAAGGGGTCCTTCTGAAACAGGTTTGGGGAGTTGTAGGAACACTGTCCCCTGCGGCTGTTGCCAAAGCCACCCTTATAAAAAGAACTGGTAAGAGGAAGGAAAGATTTACATGGGGCTGGGAGAACACCCTACAAGTTGAACGTGCGTGTTCATGCTGTGGCTGCGTTTCTGAAAAAGGCTTATGCTAATAAGACGGGTTTGGGAACTGGAGGCCCTCTTACAGGTATTTCTTGACTACCGCTCCCTTTGTCCTTAACCGCTGTCCTTTTTCTCCTGCTTTTCAGACAAACACCCAGGTGGCCACGCTGCAAGTTCTGCACCTTCCAAACCAAGGCTTAGTCCCAGAACCATTTTCATTTGTTGCTTTGAAATATTTTTCATTAAAGATTTTCTTGGTTTACGAAAGTACGTGAATTATCTCTTTTTTCAAGTTGAGTTTGCTCTGTGATAGCCCATTCACAAGTTCAGGGATTCTTCCCTCGAAGCAGCCCTTAGCCTAGAGTTCTGCCATGCTTCAAGGATACCTCCTTTCTTCCAGGATCTCCTTTCTCCACCGCTGTGGCTCCTGCAGAAGCACTCTGTGTAAAAAGAACAGATAACAGGAAGGAAAAAATTGCATGGAGCTGGGAGAACACCCTACAAGTTGAGTGTCAACAGAGAATGGGAGAAGAACCTTCTTGCATGAGAGCAGAAAGGAGATGCTCTCGTCCGGAAGTAGGTGGGCCAAGTTTTCTTGGGGAGCAATGTCAGGGCAGGGGCATTGGGCATCCATTCCCCACGTCTGCCAGGAGGATACCAAGTCCTTCTTCCTCCACAGGGCCACGCTTCCAGAGAATGGTCTCCGTTGCCAGCACCCAAGCTGATGGACACAGAGCAAAACTCCATCTTCCGTGGCATTCCAGTTTTGACTTTCTGGATTGTATTGTCCTTCCAAGTTGCTGGAGGAATCCATGCTTCTCAGTGCCTTGCATGTCTTCTGGGATGCCACGCATGCTGTCTGAATGTGCCAGTCCCTGACAAGAGGAGAAGGGCATCACTGGCTTAGGTTAAAGCTCAATGAAGAAATTGTAGGAACTGGTTGCCTGTGATATGCCAATGATTAAATAATATAATGTGATAAAGATTGTTAAAGAGTAAAACTAACAAGCAGTTTTCTTTCCTTCTCTGACTGCAACTGGGAGCTCTGCTTAAGAAGGGTGAAGCCAGCTGGTTCTCATCAGCGCTTTCTCCTTGGAGTCTTTGAAGCTGCAGGTGAAGTCACTCCCCCTTCTCCCCCTTCAGGCTGCTGTTCAGCAGGTGAAGCTGATTTCTGCCCCATGACACTATCCCCCTCCCAAGGTGCGCCTCCACCTGCCAGATGGGTGCAGCCTTTTGGGGAGCACAATTGTGGAAGTGTTGGATCAACCGGACGTTGGGGGAGCATGGACATGCAAGGCATCTTCCCCTGAGGATTTTCTATGAAGTCCATGTCAATGAAAATGACCATAGTCCTCCAATTTCTCTCATCTTCTTTGGCGATCACACGTAGCCGAGTAAGATTGTCTTCCATGAACACAGTCTTAAGAGTGAGTCCATAAGTGACTGTGGAGGCCAATTCTGGATCCACACATCCTTCCACAGTGGGGACATAGGTTTCTGGGTGGGAGTTGATCACGGTGAGGGTTTCCCAAGCTCTTAGCTCGTTTCTCCCTTTCGTCCTGAGTTCGAGTGTCTTCAGAGTCCATGACACTGTTGCTAAAGGCTGTTCTCCAATTGGAGCGTTCGCAGGCCAGCATTTCCCGATTGCTTACACAAGATTTCTTTTAGATTTGCCTTGAGAGAGTCTTTAAACTTCTTTCGTTGACCACCAGCATTACATTTCTAACTTGCTTGGGAAGGTGATAATCAGGCATAGCCCAGGTCTGTTAAGCTGCTTTCCAGGTTCTTGGAGAGGGTGGTGTGAGGCATCTGGGCATTAGGAAAACAAGCCTGGCTCTGTGGCCCTCCTAAATAGGGAAATTCTGTTTCTGGGCAGCTGGCAGAGCCCCTCTTTGCTGGGCATGGGACTGCCACATCCCATGGCCTCCACAGGAGACTCACAGTCCCTCTCTCTGCGTCTCTGTGCCTTTTTGGCCATTGTCAAATGAGGGCGATGGCGACTCTCATACTGATCCTAAGCTGAAGAGCTGCCCAGCCAGCTGACCTCCTCCCTCCAGAACCCACCGCTCTCAACTGACTCTCAACTGCCTCCCCACCAACATTCAAACTCCCTTTCGAAGCCTCCTCCAATCGTCACTCTCCCCCAGAATTCCACTCTCTCTCTTCCACCCTCCCTCCCTGCTTGACATTCCCTTGGGAATCCGAATAGAATTACCTTTGTTACAATATTGCACACAATATTGTTATAGATTGAGGGGGGACATCCCAAACCCTAGAAATTAATAAATGGTAGGATTTGGGATTATTTGGGATGTGAAGCAAGAAATGCAAGCTGCAGAGGAATTCATGGGCTAGCCTGTGCAAAAGGACCTGACCAAACTAGGACCATTAAGGATCAGTTGCCCAGAGGTGTGGACAAAGACAGTGGATTTGGAAGGGGGCCAGTATACAGTGGTACCTCAGGTTAAGAACTTAATTCATTCTGGAGTTCCGTTCTTAACCTAAAACTGTTCTTAACCTGAGGTACCACTTTAGCTAATGGGGCCTCCCGCTGCTGCTGTGCCACTGCCACACGATTTCTGTTTTCATCCGGAAGCAAAGTTCTTAACCCAAGATACTATTTCTGGGTTAGCGGAGTCTGTAACCTGAAGCGTCTGCAACCTGAAGTACCACTGTACCTGTGTGTGAGGTGACAGGAAAACTGAGGCTTGTCTGGAATCCAACTTGGGAAGGCTGGTTGCCCTGTTGTGGGGGACAAGTCCCTCTTGAAAGGACTTTGCTGTAAGATCTGGACTCCCTCCATGCAAACTGAAGGTGTAAACAGGTGAATAAACTGTATTTCTTAAAGGTAAGACAGTCTCCGCCATGTCTCAGTTCTCCAAAGGTGAGAGCCTGGAACCCCATGGACTCTTGCCAGTAGAGAGAGGGGAGGCACCTTTTGGAACAAAATTTTATAAGCCTGCTCTGACAAGTCATCCTGTTAGAAGCACTTGAGCTTCCCATTCCTGGTTCCTAGGAAATTGGGGAAAGTGTGCAGCAGGTACTCCCAGTTCTAAAAAGCAGGTGTCTTCCCCCAAACGATTCTGGGAATAGTAGTTTGTCAGGGGTTCTGGGAATTGTAGTTCTGCGAGAGGAAAGCCGCAATGCCCAGGATCATTTGGGGGACGTTGTGTGCTTTAAATTCTCATTGGATGCACTTTTAATCATAGGATCATAGAACTGTAGAGTTGGGAGGGAACCTGAGGGTCATCTAGACCAACCCGCCTCCCAAGGGATTTCTTCCCACTGTCAAGCAGCTCTTGCTGTCAGAAAGTTCTTCCTGAGGTTGAGTCAGAATCTCCTTTCTTGTAACTTGAATCCATGGCTTCAGGTCCTGAGGGCCTCTGGAGCAGAAGAAAACAAGCTTTCTCCTTCCTCCCTGTGACGGCCCCTGAGATATTGAGAGGGCTGCATGGCGTGGCTCTCATTTCCATGTCCTGAGGGACAGAGAGCAAAACATTTATCTCTCCCCTTTCTCCACCCCATGGAGAATTGCAAGGGGTCAGTGCATCTGGTTGGTAAGGAGAGGGTCAGAGTTTGGAGCCCAGCCAGGGCTGGCTATGGGCAGGATCCTGGCATTGTTAGGGGTTGGACTAGATGACCCTTGGGGTCCCTCCCAAATCTACCATACTATGATTCCACCAAGCAGCTAAAGGAACGGGGAGGGGAGCAAGATGCAGAACCAGGACAGGCACAACCACACACCCCAAGAGCACCCTCTGGCCTGACCCACGGGGGCCTCATCCCAGCACACTTTGACCTCCCTGATTTTATTTGTATTAATTCAGCTGCCTGGCAACCCAGCAGCCTGGCCCCTCTTTGCCAGCTGATGTCACAAAGTGCTGCTTTGCATGCAAGCCTTACAGTGACCTGCAAGAGGGATGCCTGTCAGATGATGGTGAGAGACTTGCTGAGACAAGTGATAATGAGAAGGAACTCTGAAGGTAGGAGGTGCTCCGAGGCCCAGAGGAGATGAGTGGCGTATAAATATTATTATTGTTGTTGCTGTTATTGTTATTAGTGTCACCTGTCACTGTGCACGGTGACTTGGCTCCCTGGCTTGACTTGTCCACAGCTGTTGAAAGCTTCGCAGGTCTTCTTCAGCTGTGGTCCATTCTCCAAAGGAACACGGACTCTGGGTGAGTGCCTGACCCCACCCCACCCCCGGCATCTTGCAGAGTGTGGGGATGACACCCAACCTTTGTAACAGTTCTGATATTTACTTGATAACCAACGCCAGGCACATGAGGAAGAGGCATGTCCAACACAGGTCAAAGGAAGAGAGAGGGGAACAATTTGCTCTTTTTTCTCCAGGAGAGCAGGGAAAGGGACCTCACACAGAGCCCTCTCTGCCAGGTGTATTTCTAAGGTCTGAGTCCCTGTCTCTCAGCAATGCAGCTCTGCAGACTTAGCTCCTTTTCATGCTGCTGGAGCCCCAAATGGATGGTTTGTGCACAGCCTTTGGTTTTAAGGGAAAGGCTTCTAGCAGGCTTTAGCTCAGGGCAGGAGCGTAGTGAGATTTATTTTATATTATATCTTCACTGCATGTGACCCTTGAGAAAGAGGTTCCTGCCCCAAGGGGCTTACAATTTTTAATTTGACATAGGGAGGGAACAGGGAAGGGTTGAGGTCCAGGGTGGATCCTGAGTCCTCCTGCGAGACATAAGCCAGGGTCTGTAACCTCTGGATTCCACCTGAGAGAGGGGGGAAGAGAGAGGGGGGAATTCTGGTAGAGACGGAAGGTTGGAGGAGGATTTGAAAGGGAGTTTGAATGTTGGAGGGAGGCAGTTGAGAGTCGGTTGAGAGCAGTGGGTTCTAGAAGGGGGGTTCTTGGTGGGGGACGTGAAGCTGGGCTGGGCTTAGGGCCAGTAGGACAGTCGATATCCCCAGGGGCATGTGGCAAAGAGGGGTTCTGCCAGCTTCCCGGGAACAGAGTTCCCTTAATTCAGGTGAGCCACAGAGCCAGGGCTTGGCTTGTACTGCGAATGGCCAGATTCCTCACACCACCCCCTCCAAACACCTGGAAAACAGCTTGACAGACCCAGGCTATGCCTGATTATCGTCTTCCAAAGCAACTACTCTGTTCCGAACTTATATACTTTATCAAGCATTGGCAAATACTGTTATGGATTTTTAGGGGACACCTCTAAACCCTAGAAATAAATAAATGGTGGGACTGTGATGATTTGGAAATTTAAGGAAAAGGCGTCTAGTGGACTTCAACTTGGATGGGGCAGGGGCCTAGAGAGATTAATTATGTATTCTTTCTTTGCACCATTGTTGCGTGTGACTCTTGAAAAAGAGGTTCCTGCCCCGAGGGGCTTACAATCTTTAATTTGACACAGGGAGGGAACAGTTTAAGTTTGAGGTCCTGGGTGGAGCCTAAGTCCTGCTGCGAAACATAAGCCAGGGTCTCTGAGTTTATGTCCCCGACATTTCCCATCTGTAACCTCCTCCTCTGTTTTTATTTTCCTTTCTGTCTCCTAGGTCCTAAGAGGCTTCTGTGGCGCCGGGAACAGATGGAGGAAGGGGAGGCGGTCACACTTAAAAATGGCATTTTGGAAGTCGTGGTATGTTTATTCCATGGGGAATCCATTCTCCACATGTTCCAGGAGGTTGTGGTGTCAACCTGAGCAAACATTCTGGTGAAATCCCTGGACAGGCGTGACGACGTTCAGGTACTGGGGCAGAGGGAAGGAAGCGGTCCTTCTGAAACATGTTGGGGGAGTTGTGGGAACACTCTCCCCATCTGTGGCTTCCAGCAAGTGCTTTTCAGCAGCATTGCTGCCTCCAACCGGGTTGCCTTGCACAACCCTCTGACCATGTAATTGTCTCACCCTCTTTGAAAGCCACCTCATCCAAGATGCTCTTGTGGGGCATCTGATTCTCCTGGGCTTCCTTGTTCCTGCAAGATCGGCCGTGTGATCTTGCTCACTCATCTAAAGAATGGAAAAGGGAGCAGAAAGCAGGCAGGTATCCTGGAAAAGAGACTTTGGCATTGCCACCCAGCCCTGAACCCCATGTGTTTTGACCCTGTGAGATTCTGGTTTGAGGTGTGAGCCCCAGAACATAACCCCCATGTCAGTGGCAGGCTTCCTGTTGAGAGCATCCACCACACCGGACATTCAAAGGCCTCTTCTACCACTTTCATGGACTTGGCTTCCACCAAGGAATCCTGGGAACTGTCCTTTGTCAAGGACCTACCATTCCCGACAGCTCCCATTCCCAGCACCCGGAACACACTACAGGATTTCCAGGATTCTCCATGATGGTGAAAGTGGAGAGAGAAGCCTTTGAATATTTGGTGTTGCTGAGACAGCTGAATGTGCGTCTGAGCTGACGTTCTGTCTGTAGTTTTGGGCCAGTCACAGCCCTTTCCCATACTGTATCCTGCTTACTCCACAGGGGCGAGCCTCCAGGGATGAGGCTCCAGCTCCAGCTCCCAGGATGAAGGACCAGAGGACATCCCTGCGATTCCTGGCTGCCATCCCTCGTGCCTCTGCCCCACTGACCCTTTTCTGTGTGGGCAGGGCTCAGTCTCAGCCATCTTTGACGCCGAAGTAGCAGCCATAGTTTCCTCTAATTAAGACAGCATCTCAAGTTATTTCAGAGAGGGAGGAGACTTTGGCTGCTGCTTCTGAGTGAGGCCGGTCAGGACGGAGCCCAGATGCCTGTACGGAGGACAGGTTGGGGCAGCTGATAAGATCAGGTAGGAGGAAATGCCCCTTCCCAGGTCCCCCACCCTACTGCCCCAGACTGGGGCTAGCGTGGCTGGGAGCTGGGCAGCTGCTGATGTCTCAGTTTTCTTTGCAGGGAGGGAGCCTTTCCCCAACATATACTTTGTTCTGGTCAAATCCCTGGAGAGATGTGACGACCCTCAGGTACTGGGGCAGAGGGAACAAAGGGGTCCTTCCATAGTTTTTGGCCCACCAGAGGCCCATTCTCATATGATGTCCTGCTTCCTCCACAGGGCCACACCTCCAGGGATGAGGCTCCAGCGCCTGCTCCTGGGATGAAGAATGAGAGACCATCGTGGCGGTTCCCGGCCCCTGACCCTCGCCTGCCTCCCCCTCTGTCCATTCTCTGTGTGGGCATGGCTCCTTCCTGGCCCTACTTGACGCAGAAGGACGAGCCAAGGTTTCCACCCATCAAGAACACCTCAAGAGTTATTCCGGAGCCGGGGGAGATTTTGGCTGCTGCTTCTGTGCCAGGCCGGCCGGGACGGATCCCAGACGCCCGTACGGAGGAGTTCAGGGTGGGGCAGCTTAGAAGATCAGGTAGGAGGAAATGCCCCTTCCCAGGTCTCCCCCCCTCCTGCCCCAGACTGGGCCTAGCGTAGCTGGGAGCCAGGCGCCTGCTGATATCTCTGTTTGCTTTGCAGTGAGGGAAAGACTCAGCTTGGGAGCCTTCCAATTCCAGGAGGGACTGGAGCCCAGACGAAGTCTTCTTGTCTCAGAGGTAATGGGACAGGGGGAAGGAGGGGGGGCTTAGGAAACACACAAGAAGGGCCAGCAGGATCAGGCCAAGGGCCCCTCTGGTCCAGCCTCCTCTTCTCCAAGGGGCCACCCAGATGTGTGTGGGAAAGCCGCAAGCAGGATTCGAGCGCAAGAGCCCTCTGCCCACCTCGGACTTCCTGCAACGGCTTTTCTGAAGCATTGTTGTCTCCATTAAGACTAGCAGCCTTTGACTGCCCTCTCCTCCGTTAAGTCGTCTAACCCTCATTTAAAGCCCTGCAGCCAGAGATGCTCTTCTGCTGCATCTCCTGGTCACCTGACTGTTTCTGCAAAAAGGCTGCTCTTGTGAGCTCTGCAGTGGGATCTGCTTTAAGTCCCTGGGGAGGGTGTGACAGCTGAATGGGCGTCTGAGGGGATGTTCTGTCCCTGGTGT
This sequence comes from Podarcis filfolensis, assembly GCF_964270895.1. Lineage (NCBI taxonomy): Eukaryota > Metazoa > Chordata > Lepidosauria > Squamata > Lacertidae > Podarcis > Podarcis filfolensis. The sequence goes on from NC_139615.1 coordinate 49,157,154, forward strand.
TCGGCCTGTGATAGCCCATTCACATCTTTAGGGATTCTTCCCTCAAAGCAGCCCTTAGCATCGAGTTCTCTCCTGCTTCAAAGATTCCTTATTTCTTGCAGGAACTCCGGTCTGCACTGCTGTGGCTGCTGCCCAAGCCTCCCTTTTGAAATCAACAGGTAAGAGGAAAGAAAGATTTGCATGGGGTGGGGAGAACACACTACAAGTTGAGCGTACGTGTTCAAGCTGCAATTAATCCAGAATGCAGCAGCCAGACTGGGGACTGGGAGCGGCCGCCAGGACCACATAACACTGGTCTTGAGAGATCTGCATTGGCTCCCAGTACATTTCCAAGCACAATTCAAAGTGTTGGTGCTGACCTTTAAAGCCCTAAACGGCCTCAGTCCAGTATACCTGAAGGAGCGTCTCCACCCCCATTGTTCAGCCCAGGCACTGAGGTCCAGCGCCAAGGGCCTTCTGGCGGTTCCCTCATTGCAAGAAGTGAGGTTACAGGGAACCAGACAGAGGGCCTTCTCGGTAGTGGCGCCCACCCTGTGGAACACCCTCCCTTCAGATGCGAAGGAAATAAGCAGCTATCCTATCTTTAAAAGACATCTGAAGGCAGCCCTGTTTAGGGAAGTTTTTAATATTTAATGCTGTACTGTTTTTAACACTTGATTGGGAGCCGCCCAGAGTGGCTGGGGAAACTCAGCCAGATGGGCGGGGTATAAATATTAAGTTGTTATTGTTATTATTATTATTATTATTATTATTATTATTAGAGGCATTTCTTTAAAAAAGGCTTACACTAGTAAGATGGGTTTGGGAACTGGGGCCCTTCCTACAGGGGTTGCTTGACTACAACTCCCATTGTCCTTGACCAATGTCCTTTCCCCCCTGCTTTTCAGCCAAACACCCAGGTGGCCACGCTGCAGGTGGAAGTTCTGCGCCTTCTGAGGTCCATCTTTCAGCCTGCAGGGGAGATGTGAAGGGCCTTGCCTGGATGAGGACATGGTGCAGCTCTTTCGTCTCAGAACCTCTTTCGTCAGTTTGTTTGTTTTACCTAATTTTTATTAAAGATATTCTTGATTTCCAAAGTATGTGTATTTCTCTTTTTTCAAGTTGTGTTTTCTACAGTTCAGTTGCATTTGTTGTGAAACATTCGTGTTGTGTATAGTATAAGACTGGGATAGAAAAGTGGGGAGAGAGGAGATGAGGTGGGAAAACATATATTCTTTTACTTAGTGTATGTGTGGGTTTTTGTGTCAGCATCAACTGGGTAGCTTCTCTTTTTATTCGCTTATTATATTTCCTTGGTAGTGGGGGGTTAGGGCATGGTTGGTTGTCTTTTAGTTAACTGCAGTGAGATTTCCTTGCCTATGGGGGGGGGGATTGTTGGGTCAATATAGCCATATTGGTTCATATACTGTTGATAGATTTCTTGTTGTTTTCTTGCCCCAGAACCTCTTTTGAAATTCTGGCATCAGAATTTTAGAAATGCTTAGGTGGGGCATTGCCAAAAAAGGTTGGGAACAACTTCTAGAGAGCTTTCTGTCTAAGCTCAGAGACTCTGTAGCTGTAGCTGTTTTCCTCAGTGGATGCTAAACACAGAACCAGCTCTCTACACCTCTCTCTCTTAAAGCATCTCCCCATTTATCTGCTCACTCCCTCAGAAACGGCTCCTTTTATTCTCCTTCCCGAAGTGCTGGCTCCACCCTCCTCTGGTCAGCTGCCTTGGTAGCCAATCAGAGGGAGGTTCCAGCCCTCCGAAGCACTGCATCCCCAGACTCCAGTCTGGCTCAGCTGTCCATCACACCTGGCAAGTGAATCAGTCAACCATTCTGGGCTATTAAACAGCAAGCTGCCTAACAAAGGTTGGATAAGTGACAATATAACCTCATTTAAATAAATAAAACAAGTTTAAAGCACATACTTATGGAAGAGTTACACATATATGTAACACTGCTGCTTTTATGTCTTCAAAGGCTATGTGGTCCTCGTTCATAAACCGGCAGTGTTTTTAAATGTCAGCTCAGAGGGTCAGAGCCGTCTTGTGTGTATGTGTTGATACCTACCAGGCTCTATTGCACATTCTGATATCAGTGACATCTTGCCTCACCCTTGGGGAAACGGGGTTCTTTGGTCATATATCAAAGCTGTCATTATATAGCCTGTGCTGGCAGGCCTCTCCCAGAGACTCTTGAACCATATCTGTTAAATGCATTAAGAGTCTAAACAAATTCTCAAGCTTTTGGATAAGCACACAGTAAGTAGGTGAGGCAAATAGACTTATGTCACTCCAGCCGCGATTCACATTTCATAAACAGCACCAGAAAATCATTTGGACATTTCTGTTTGAAGTAATTCCTGGACCACGTGCCTTGTCTACAGCCCTCTCTTGGATTGCTGGAGAGGAATTAAGCAAGCATGGGAGTCCTGGTCTGTGGTGCTTCTAAGTTATGCAGTTTGTAGACAAGAGAATTGTGCAGGGGGGGCGGAGGGGCAGATAATAGCTAGGGAGACGACTAGCACTGGATGGAAGATGAATGACCTTCAAGGAAGACAGCAACACAGAAGAACAATAAATAAATAGAGGGCAGGCATAGCAAGTGAACCTCTGGAGATTGCAACCCACCAGGCTGGATGCTGCTCACTGGCTGCTCAACAAAACTGCCCACCCAAGGGTGTTATCAAGCAGTGCGCAGACCACAATACATGGTTGGTGGGCCACACTCAGCTTGATGGGTCACAAGTTGTGCTTTTTGTAAAGCTTTTTTTTTAAAAAAATCATTTTATAATGTATATAAACTAGATAGAGCAATTATAACAACATCTGGAAATTAAAGGATGAAAAGCAAAACGATAAAATAGGCATGTAGAACGAGTACACTCGTACATGGGTTAAAATAGCAAAGTCCAAGTAAAGACTGTCAACGTTATCAGATTATAAAGTGTAGTTCTAGATTTGCCGGGTTTGTGAGGAGAATGTCTTGAAAATGATAGTTCCACTGTATATGTCCTAAAATAATGCAAAATTATATAAAAAGTAAGTTGTGGAAGATGTTTGACACCAGTGTGTGTGTGTGTGTGAGAGAGAGAGAGAGAGAATATCCCATCTGAATATTTGGAGTTAATTGCAATGACCCCCCAATCCCAAACATGCCATTTCTGGATGCACCAGGCCACCTGACCAGTATTGGCGATTTCATTATCTCCAAAGTGTCAGACAGCAATGACAGGCTGCAGACGGGCAATTTTAATTTTGAAATTCGCTTACTGATGATAAATTCTGCATGTTCAAAGGTTACGCAGAGTTTCGTTTAATATTCATGAGCCCAACAGCAAGATGATCCTGGTATTTCAAAGGTGATTGTCAATGTGAGCCCGTGAACCTAAACGTACTGGGTCCCACCCATTGGAGGTGAACGCTGTAACCTTGAATTCCTAATGCATAATCTCACTGGGAGGAAGGTGGCAGAGGCTTGCCCCCTTAAATTAAATCTACTTTCTCAATCCCATGGTTCTAGAAGTGACACTGACATTCCCAGGACACCATCCGCTGGTAAGAAACCCCCGCTTGAAACTTGGCCATTACTTTGGATTTTATTATTCTGTGCAAAGGCAGAATTATCATTAATGTGGCTATTATTAATCTAACCAATAATTTATTTAATAGCATCAGACTGCATGCCTCATTCATGCTGTATGTAACCACAGGGATTATAAAAGTTGTAGTTAATTTAGCTTTAAATAGCTGATCTGGAGTCTCATTCCTTTTTTACCTTCATAATAAATTACAGCATTCCTCATCAAAATGCCCCATCGCCTGGGTGACATGGGTCCTATTTTACAAAAGACAGTCTTCTGTTTGATCGGCTGTCACTCCTCTGAACAGCTGTTCTGTCCAAGTCCAGTTTAAAAGTGAAGGACCCTAAGGAAGGAGAGCAACAGTAACGACTGGCCTGTTTGCTTAATAATAATAATAATAATAATAATAATAATAATAATAATAATAATATATTTATACCTGGCCCATCTGGCTGGGTTTCCCCAGCCACTCTGGGCGGCTTCCAACAAAATATTAAAGTACAATAGTCCGTCAAACATTAAAAGCTTCCCTAAACAGGGCTGCCTTCAGATGTCTTCTAAAAGTCTGGTAGTTGTTTTTCTCTTTGACATCTGGTGGGAGGGCGTTCCACAGGGCGGGTGCCACTACCAAGAAGGCCCTCTGCCTGGTTCCCTGTAACTTCACTTCTCTCAGTGAGGGAACTGCCAGAAGGCCCTTGGTGCTGGACCTCAGTGTCTGGGCAGAACAATGGGGGTGGAAACGCTCCTTCAGGTATACTAGACCGAGGCTGTTTAGGGCTTTAAAGGTTAGCACCAACACTTTGAATTGTGCTCAGAAACATACTGGGAGCCAATGTAGGTCTTTCAAGACCGCTCCCAGTTACCAGTCAAGCTGCCGCATTCTGGATGAGTTGTAGTTTCCGGGTCACCTTCAGAGGTTAGCCCCACATAGAGCGCATTGTAGTAGTCTAAGCGGGAGATAACTAGAGCATGCACCACTCTGGCAAGACAGTCTTTGGGCAGGGAGGGTCTCAGCCTGCGTACCAGATGGAGCTGGTAAATCGGGTCCTCCCTTAAAGAGGGCACATATTGTGGTGAGACCTGGAAACCGACACCCTGTGTTGTGGGTGGGTATGATTGGTCAGCCACAACACCCGACTGGTAGGTCCCTCATAGCGGGGTACAATCTGGCCAATGGGACGCAGTCCAAATGGTTCGAGGGACCTATTTATGCCCATGCACATGACCCAGAGCTTCCTCTTTCGGCGCGTGCATTCGGAACACCCGCCCACCTCTCCCTACTTTTAGGGCTTTGCACTTGACTTTGCTATGCCATCGTGTGTCATGTCTCGTTGGCACGGGGAACGGCAGGAATTTTCCCCACTTGGCTGATTGGCTGTTGCCATTTGGGTTTCGCCTGCAGTGTAGCAAATCGTCACAACTTGTAAGGTTGCGGATAGGCTCTGGTTCATGTGATAGGGATGGGAGAACACTCTCGCCATCCCTATGTGAAGGGTATTCCGTTAAAGGAATCCAGGGACTTGATGGTTTGGTCAACCCCTGAGAGGGGGTTGTGCCCATGCCCCAGGGGACATTTGGGTGGCAGAGTTATCCTGTTCCCGGCTTTCCGCTTATCCAGGTGTTCACCCTTGGCTGACCTATGCTGGAACCCTGGGTCAGCGCTACCTGCATGGCAGGGAGCTAGTCGAACCAGAGCCTATGCAACCAGTCACTTTCTGTAATCAATAAAGTTGTGGCCTAAATTCTGCCAAAAACCAAACCTAAAATTTGAGTCAAGTGTGAATTTATTTAGGGGGGAGGTTTCTGGGTCTGAACACACAAACAGCTGCCCCGGACACAGAATTGACTATGGTGAGATGTATGGTGTTTTCAATAAACGAGAGTAGTGCTCTCTACTTTTGCATTTATACATATAGATTAACATATGCAAATTTAATGCAAATCTGTGTTCTCCTTTGTTTTGTGATACATTTTCCTTTTTGGGGGTGATGCACAAACGGTTGCCCAAAAACCTGTCTTATACATTACCTTGAATGGTAGGCTGTCTCCAGTAATAAGACATTCTTTGGGCCATATTGTTAATATGATTAGCTTCTGCTCATCTAGCCAGTAACATGCTGGTGGCAGTGGCAGACCTTGGGGTCTCAAATTTCAGCAGTGCCCTGTGCCATGCCTAAATGTGGTGTGCCCCTTCACCTTCCATTCCACATCATAGACGCGGTACAAGGATGGAAGACTGAAGAAACCCCAACTAAAGAATCATGGCAGGAAAAATTGATGGACTATGCAGAACTGGCAAAACTGACATATAAGCTACGGGACAAGGATAACTGTGACTTTAAGGATGAATGGGAACCCTTTACAAAGTATCTGAAGACGCAACAAAGCAAACTGGACTCCTTGGCAGGTTTTGAATGAACATTCACAAACTTTTTATTGATAATAATCCGCTAAATAGTTTGAGGATCTATACAACTTTGTAACATGCAGAAAACAGCATTCTTAGAGAAACCAAAGACTGGAACTGAGGGAAGTCGGGGGGTGGGGTGGGAATGGATGGGTTTTGTGTGGGAGGGGGGAGGGAGGAAAAATGGGGGGGGGGGAAACAAGGATGATATGTTTTTGGATAATATGTATTGTTATAATTTTGAATAAAAAAAATTAAAAATAGATGCAGTGCCTCCAGGGGAACGTCTGGGGCTCTGCGCTGAGTGCAACTGAACTGCTCAGAAGTCCCCTAAATTTACCTCTGCTGGTCATGACCACAGCAGTGGGATATTTCCAATACACAACCATGTGCGCTACATATTCATGCCATAAACTGCAATAACAGAAGCAGAAGATATACCTATTACCAAAACCACAAACAATTCCTAATCAGGTTCCTTCAAGCATGAAAATGTCTGTCAGTCCGTGACTAATCTCCAAGACAGTAGCGCATGTTGAATTTTTCAACTTTCGAATTCCCAAAATGAGGGGTGCTAAAAAGTTGTAACATGACTTGGGAATTCAAAAGATATTTTGGTTAAATTAGTATAATATTACTTTTGCCTGACAAGTAAAATGTGCATAAAATTGCATAGATATCATCAGTGCTTTTTTTTTTTCTAAAAAAATGTTTAGGGTACTCTCATTCTGATTCAAGAAAATCACCATTTTATAGTTCAAATTGGGGGAAAATAAATACAGTAAATGGACCAAAGTACAAAGATTCACAAAATGTTTAGGGTTATGCATACCCCTGCATCCCTCCAGAAAAAAACACTGGATGTCATTAAAAATGATTGCTAAGTACTTTAAGTTATATTATATAAACATATTATTTTTATTTATGTATTTTTTGTTATTATTTAGCATCGCTTGACATTTTCAGAAGGTAAAATTATTATTATTTTTTGTTTTCCAAAAGCAGTTTATGTGCTTCTTCAGCAAACATAGACTTAGCAAGTTAAATGTTGCCCAATCACAAAAATAAAGGCAGATTTGAATTCCTGCCACCCAAGACCCCTCACTGAAGGAATTTGCAGAAAAATTCACCCCCTAAAATTACAAGCCCTCAACTAGGGAATCTGTTCTGGCGCAAGCAAATGAGAATCAAAAGGGCCAGAGGCAGATAATGACATCAAAGACATGCTGGAGTTTGTGATGGTCCGGTTCCAGAGCAGACAGCCTAGGAAAGCAAAGGGAGGAGACTGAGTCTGTGTGGATAGGTTGGGAAAGAAGCTGCAAAGCTTGGACCTCTGACTTTCATATAAAGTCTTTAAAACAGCAGGGTGCATTGAAATGGGCTTGTGAAGCCAGCTGACTATTTTCAGGCTGGAATTTCAATTGCTGAGAGACTAAAACACTGGTGGCACAGGTGATAAGCTACTAGGGAATGAATTGCTACTGAAGGTGCTGGTTCGAGTCTCTCTCTCTGCTAAGTTGTGGGTGAACATATCAGACGACACAGCAATTCTTCAGACAGCTTTTGTTTATTCACAGAACAGAACTGAACTGAAGGGTTCAGCCAACCTGCTTATATAGAGCTCAACTACAAAGCAACAGTAACAACTTTCTGTAACTATCCAATCACTGAACTTTCAATTCCTTATTTGCAAATGCGGACCTGAGTGAAAACTATCTACAGTATCCCCCTGCTGGCCCCACACACACTTACTTTGCCATATCTAAGGCCGGTATGATGTCAAGTCATCATTTGACAGAAAGACTGCTGAATTCATATAGCAGAAAAGTGGCACAACGTGGAATACCCATAGTGCCTTTGGTCCCATGGATCAATTTAAACTGATGGAATTTAAACTGCCAAGAAAGAAAAAAAAGACCAATTTTAATAATTGATTTAAATTAAGTTTGCCATTTTGTAAGGCATATGCTTCTGAAAAATATGCATAGCATTTTGTTTTTATTACAAAAACATATTGGTTTGCAACTAAACAGAGTCTGTATACTTCCTAGGGATGAATTACAAACACTCTGATCAGGCAGACCTCATGTTTTTGCACTACAGTTTGGCATCTGCTCAGAGACAAGGGAGGGTGGTGTGAAATTAATGAATTTCAGTTTAGTTTCTTCATATGCCTGCAAGGATAAGTAAGAACACTTTCAATTTCTGCACGCATATTACTTCCTGCATTAGGGATAACCACAGATGGAAATCAGATACACATACAGATGGGAATGTGTATTTGAGTGTGGATGCTGCATTGCTTTGGAATTCACTTTTGAACATAGATTCAAATATGCATCTCCTTCTACATTCTGCCACAGCTTGTTGTTGTTTAGTCGTATCCGACTCTTCATGACCCCATGGACCAGAGCACATCAAGCACTCCTGTCTTCCACTGCCTCCTGCAGTTTGGTCAAATTCATGCTGGTAGCTTCAAGAACACTGTCCAACCATCTCTGTCATCCCCTTCTCCTTGTGCCCTCCATCTTTCCCAACATCAGGGTTTTTTCCACGGAGTCTTCTCTTCTCATGAGGTGGCCAAAGTGTTGGAGCCTCAGCTTCAGGATCTGTCCTTCCACTGAGCACTCAGGGCTGATTTCCTTAAGAATTGATAGGTTTGATCTTCTTGTAGTCCATGGGACTCTCAAGAGTCTCCTGCAGCACCATAATTCAAAAGCATCAATTCTTCGGTGATCAGCCTTCTTTATGGTCCAGCTTTCACTTCCATGCATCACTACTGGGAAAATCACTACGTTCTGCCACAGCTAGTAGTGCATAAATGCCTAGAGTGGGAACTGGGAGTAAATTAGTAACAGTAGTTACCAGAACCAGACCAAAACATTTTGGCACCTGAGGCGAATTGCAAAGATACCCCTCGCCACCGGCAAATAAGGGGGGGGGGAGCAAAGATCTATGTTGGGAATGGGGGCAGGAATCAAAACAACCTTACCCAATGGTTGAAGTGGGGATCAAAGGCCATCATGGTCTAGGAAGGGGGGAAGGGCCCATTCTGAATCTTTCTAGGTGGATGCAGAGCCCAAGCGACCTCAGAGGGTCTCCTACCATTTCCTCCCTTAGAGGAGGAAGACTGAAAGCACCTCCTTTTCGCAAAGATGCCACTTTAGAGGCAGGGCTGCCAAGAAGGGGACAGTTCTGGCCTCCAAGGAGCATGCTGTAGCCACCACTGGACATTGATTGGGAAACAGCAAATTCTTACTACCTTCATCAAGCTCCAATATTTTTAAGTAAAAACCAAGACCACTGTACTGGCACAAAACTGATACAGGTTTGTAGTGCTGATCTGTTATACCTCAAAGTTGGCTTGTATTGTACAGTGGTACCTCTGGTTGTGTGGGACGCAGGTGGCGCTGTGGTCTAAACCACTGAGCCTAGGGCTTGCCAGTCAGAAGGCCGGCGGTTCAAATCCCCACGACGGGGTGAGCACCCGTTGCTCGGTCCCTGCTCCTGCCCACCTAGCAGTTCGAAAGCACATCAAAGTGCAAGTAGATAAATAGGTACCACTCTGGCAGGAAGGTAAACTGTGTTTCTGTGAGCTGCTCTGGTTTGCCAGAAGTGGCTTAGTCATGCTGGCCACATGACCTGGAAGCTGTCTGCGGTCAAACGCCGGCTCCCTCGGCTAGTAAAGCGAGATGAGCGCTGCAACCCCAGAGTTGTCTGAGACTGGACTTAACTGTCAGGGGTCCTTTACCTTTACCTTTTTTTTTTTTGAAATAATTTTTATTAGTTTACAACAAAAACAAAAACACATACTAATTTCACATCCAATTTTTCACAAATTATTTCTTTTCTGGACTTCCTTCAGCTTTTCCGTAAATCATCCATGGTCATTATTTAAGTTACGCATTCCTTAGGTTTATATTGTCATTATTTATATCTTTCTTTTCCATTCCCTTTAAACAATACTTCTCAATTTTTCACAGTGCTTCTTTAAATCCCTCTAGCGTTATCTGTCCCTCACTTATACTTTCCAGATATTCCACAAATTTCCCCCAGTCCTCAATGAACTTTTGGTCTCTTAAATATCTAATCTTCCCAGTCAATTTATCCAACTCAGCATAGTCTAACAGCTTCATTCTCCATTCTTCCACCGTCGGTATTTCCTGTTGTTTCCATTTTTGGGCCAGTAACACTCTTGCCGCTGTCACTGCATATTGGAAAAATTTACAATCCTTTCTCTTTATCTCATTTCCTAATATTCCTAACAGAAAGACCTCTGGTTTCTTTATAAATGTATATTTTAGAATCTTCTTCAATTCATTATATATCCTTTCCCAGAAGCCTTTCACTTTCTTACATTCCCACCACATATGGTAAAAAGAGCCTTCTTTATCTTTACATTTCCAACACTTGTTACATGTCTTATACATTTTCGCTAATTTTACCGGTGTTATATACCATCTATAAAACATTTTCATAACGTTTTCTTTTAACGTCATACATGCTGTAAATTTTAAATTTTCTTTCCATAGTTTTTCACAACCTAGAGCAGGCATAGGCAAACTCGACCCTCCAGGTGTTTCGGGACTACAACTCCCATCATCCGTAGCTAGCAGGACCAGTGGTCAGGGATGATGGGAGTTGTAGTCCCAAAACATCTGGAGGGCCAAGTTTGCCTATGCCTGACCTAGAGCCTCTGCTTCTAGGTCTGTTTGGAGTATTTCATATTTTCAAAGGTGCTGAGCATCTTAGAAACAGAAGACAGCACAATGTGTCTTATGAAGTTATTTGGATGTATCTTTGATGTTTTGCTTTGTTTTGAAGAAACTTCTGCAAGTAAAGATTTACTTAAGGGCCTTGACAATGTTTTATTTCCAAGAGGAGTAAGCTTCTATGCATCCAGTCACTTCAAACTGCACAATATTAACACCTGGAATAGTCCTGTGCCCTGGAGAACAGCCCTACATACATAAATGCAGAAAATGTTTTTTTCCCCCTTACCCAGTACTTCTTTTGATTCAGGAAAAGTTGTATATCTGGTGGCCTATAGCATTCTGCTCCGTGTTTATGTGTTATACCGTGTTTATTTGTTATATATTGAAAATCAATAAAATCTCTTACAAAGAAAACCCATCCTGCTGAAATGCTGTCATTTTTTATAGCAGCAATGTTCTGATTTATTTTTGTCCCTCCAGACAGCAATGATGTGGTTGCATGAGGGAAGCATCACTGAATAAATCCACCTCTTATGTACCATTATGGAATCAAGAACATGCAGCAGAATATAAGGGGTTGGCAGAGCAAATTTTGTGAATTTATAAATATGGCAAAATTGTCCGCAACTATAAGAGGAAAATCAAACCAAAATTTAAAAAAGAATGGAGTTGTGTAAAGGAATATATGGAAAAACATTGTTTCGGTATTGAAATATTGATATGAAGTCAAAAATATTGCAAGGAGAAGTGACAGAGTAATAACAGGCATAACAGAAATAGTGGTACAGTGGTACCTCAGGTTACATACGCTTCAGGTTACATACGCTTCAGGTTACAGACTCCGCTAACCCAGAAATAGTGCTTCAGGTTAAGAACTTTGCTTCAGGATGAGAACAGAAATCGTGCTCCAGTGGCGGCAGCGGGAGGCCCCATTAGCTAAAGTGGTGCTTCAAGTTAAGAACAGTTTCAGGTTAAGAACGAACCTCCAGAACAAATTAAGTACTTAACCCGAGGTACCACTGTATAAGATAGTATAAGAACACGAGACAAGTAAAATTTAAAAGGAAAAGTCACATACGGGTAGAGGGAAATAGTTTTTTTTTTTAATATGTCATCTTGATTTGTATTGATTATACTGGTCAACAACAAATTTGTTGTCTGCGTTTTTTCAGTTGATTTAGGACGAATCTGATGCACTGAATCCAAAAATCACGTTGGTTTTGCTCAATCAGGTCAAGTTTTTGAGTTATGGCCACATGTCTTTTTTTACGTTTTTGTTCACATGTACACTTGTGTGGAGCATTTTAGAAGAAGTTGGTGGGGGTAAAATGCCATGTCGAATAATTGTTTTGATTGGAAATGATTATTTTAATGACAAGAAGTATTCAGGTCCGATAGTTCTGGGTGATTATGTCGAAAAGGGATCAGTTTGAAGTCATAAAACCTCGAAATCTTCCATAAATTGGTGCGGCAAAGCATAAAGTTGCTTACCATGCTTATTTTGGTATTAAACTTGGTGACCAGGATAAAGCTTGGGCGTCACACATGGTGTGCAAGGCATGCACCGAGACTCTACGCGGGTGGACCAATGGCAAGAGGAGTCTGAACTTTGGAATTCCCATGGTTTGGAGGGAGCCGACAAACCATGTCACTGACTGCTACTTCTGCACTGTTGATGTGATTGGGATCAACAGAAAGAACCTGAGCAGCCTCAAGTATCCTGATCTTCAATCAGCACATTGTCCTGTAGCTCATTGTGATGAAATTCCAGTGCCTATCTTCAGAGAACTTCCTGACATTAGTGACGAAGATGCCTCCAGTGTTGAAGGACATGAAGAAGAAGAAGTGGTTCTTGAAGATGATGCTCCACATCCATTTTCCCAAAAGGAGTTGAATGATCTAGTTCACGCCCTCAGCTTGTCAAAGGACTCTGCCGAACTGTTGGCATCTAGATTGAAGGGAAAAAACCTCCTCTCTGACAGTGCTCGCATCAGCTTCTTCCGCAATAGGCATCAAAAGTACCTCCGTTTTTTCTCGGAAGAGAAGGACTTGGTGTACTGTGCAGATATTGCGCAGCTTCTGCTCAAGCTTGGAGTGCCACAGTACAAACCCAAAGATTGGAGACTGTTCATTGACAGCAGCAAGCGATCACTGAAATGTGTTCTGCTACACAACGGCAACCGGTTTGCCTCTATACCCCTGGCTCACTCGACTACACTGAAGGAGAACTATGAAGCGGTGAAGTATGTGCTGGAGAAAATTGGTTATGATCAGCATAAGTGGTTTATTTGTGTTGACCTGAAGATGGTGAACTTTTTGTTGTGACAACAGTCTGGCTTCACCAAGTACCCATGTTTTCTGTGCATGTGGGATAGTAGGGACCGTGCTCAGCGTTACATGAAGAAGGACTGGCCTGTGCAGGAGGAACTGGTGCCTTGCAAAGAAAGGAACGTCATCAACGACCCTCTGGTGGACAGAGACAGAATACTCTTCCCACCGCTGCACATCAAGCTCTGCTTAATCAAGCAGTTCACCAAGGCTCTGGACAAGGATGGTGACTGCTTCACTTACTTGTGCCAGGCTTTTCCAGGATTGACCATGGAGAAGTTGAAAGCTGGCATCTTTGACGGTCCTCAGATCCGTCAGCTCATCAGAGATCCAGAGTTCGGAAACTCAATGAACAAAGTGGAACTGGAAGCGTGGAAGGCATTTGTTCTGGTAGTGAAGAACTTTCTTGGCAACAATAAGGCCAGAAACTACACAGAACTTGTCAACAACATGCTGACTGCTTTCAGAAACCTGGGCTGCAACATGAGCGTCAAGATGCACTACCTATTTTCACATCTGGACCGGTTTCCTGAGAACCTGGGTTCAATGAGTGACGAGCAGGGGGAGAGATTCCATCAGGACATGAAAGAGATGGAGACCAGGTATCAGGGCCGCTGGGACGCAGTCATGATGGCTGACTACTGTTGGACTCTGAAGAGAGACCTCCCTGCCGCTGAGCATTCCAGGAGTTCCAAGAAACGGAAGTTCAAGCCCTGAAGTTTGAAAAATGGTGAAGCAACATGCAATTTACGTGTACTTACCTTTATCAATGCCCACCATTCAGTTTACAGTAATCAATGTTTCTATCAGGTAATCAATATATGTTGTTGGAAAAACATTTTTTTCTCTTAAAAACATATTTAGGATGATATGTGTTGACAAAAATCAGCTGATAATGCCACAAAAATGTAATCGATTTTGTCACAAGATCTGATTTTTTTCAAATCAACATAGCACAAAAACCTGACCTGATGGAGAGAAACGGATGCCATTTCCTGATTCAGCAGTGCAAAAATACCCTAAATCAATTGTAGAAATCTAGACAACATTCAAAAAGTAAAAAATTGTTGCCCAGTGATATATTCTACCTGATATGTTGAAATTTGATATTTATTTTTATTTCTGCAAAATAAATAAAAAACAACAACATGCAGCAGAATACACTCCCAATAAAGCAGCAGTCTGTAGGGATCCACACACTCAGCAATTTGTGATTCCAACAATCCACAGGATACATATACAAAAAACCCAACAATTTGCTTCTGGGCATGGCAGTCGGGCATACTTTGTGTGTTGTACTCCACTGGGGAGGAGGAGCTACGGTCAGAACACATGCACAGGGCTCCAGGTTCAATCACCAATTAAAATAATGTTGGGTAGCAAGAATGGAGGACCTCAAAGAGCCACTGCCGATCCAAGTAAGCAATATTGGGCTAGATAGTTCAGCAATCCAGTTTAGAAGAAGGCAGAAGGTTATCATCTACTTACTGCACCACACCACCTACCCACCCTGCCTGTGAACTCAGCAGTTTTGAAATGCTGAGCCAAGCTGTGCCACTTCAAATGCAAGTAGAAAAGATGAAACAACACCTCTGTGTACAGTGATGCTGCTTGCATTTTGTAAGCAATTGTGACACCTGTGCTGTCATTTTCATTTTTTAGCTATTAAAGTTGAAAGTAGAATTTTGAGTTGGGACCAGATGTCTCTGCAGCATCCCATAAACATCAAGGATCAATTCCAAAAGGCAAGTTTAATCCAGGAATATTAGATCAATCATTTTTAGTGGGGAGATAGTGAGGATCAGGTAGAAATGATAATTGTGGACAAGGCATCCAAATACAGTGGCACCTTGGTTCTCAAACTTAACCCGTTCCGGAAGTCTGTTCCAAAACCAAAGCGTTCCAAAACCAAGGTATGCTTTCCCATAGAAAGTAATGCAAAATGGATTAATCCGTTCCAGACTTTTAAAAACAACCCCTGAAACAGCAATTTAACATGAATTTTACTATCTGACAAGACCATTGATCCTTAAAATGAAAGCAATAATCAATGCACTGCACTATAAAATAAATAAAACAGTATTGTAGATGATGAAAATTAAAATTAAAAAAAATTCTTACCTGCACTGATGATAGTCATTGTTTGGAAATGGGGGGCTTTTATCCATTTCCACAGTCACACAATCAATCAATCAATCAATCAGTAGCTGAACTGGGATCTACACAGTCACAAAAACAAATTGACTGAAAAAGCCTCAAAACAAAAAATGCAAAATAAATAGCAAAAACAAAAGCACCAAATATCAGCTCCAAATATCAGCTTCAGAACACTGCAATCAGAAAATGAAGGCTTGAATTACAATGTGGGGGACGCAAATTAGCAGCGCAACAGGAAACACAGGGGGACTCAAAATGGAGCATGTTCGGCTTCCGAAAAAAGTTCGAAAACCTGAACACCTACTTCTGGTTTTGCAGCGTTCGGGTTCCAAGTCGTTTGTGAACTAAGCTGTTCGAAAACCGAGGTACCACTGTAATTGAGGAATGTTAAAACCTCTCAAACAAATCAAGCAACTCTTCACCTCTTCTAGAAATCAAAAACATCAAACCTCCATTCTGGATTCTACTGAGGAAGCATTTTTTTTTTTAACAGAACCCCAGTAATGGCTGGAGAATGGGGTCTCCAATTTACAGCAGCACATTTGGTGATAGGTCAGAAAGTGTCTAACGTTCTCCGTGGTTATTGTTCTTCTGACTTGGCCATCAGTTTCTGAGACTGAAATTAAAGACTTGAAATCATTCCTATTGGTAGGGAAGACCCCAGGAGAAGATATGATTCCCCTTAGTTTTTCCAATTAGACCTAACTGGTGAAATTATTCCCATCTATAAACTCAACTGATACTTTCCTCTAAGGATTGTCATTGAACTATCAGTTTCTTTAAAAGGCAATCCTTCTAATACAGGCAATTGTAGACCCATTCATCTCTGGAATGTGGCTTCTAAATTATATACATGGTTCTTCTTCAAAACTGCAATCCTGGGATTAGGAAAATGCCATTATTAATGAAGAGAAGTCTAGATTTTGAAAGAACTGCAGCACAATTGATCACCATTTAATTTCCAAGTATCTCAGGGGCCCAAATAAACATTTAATTGCAAAGCTCAATTATTTTACTTCAGTCTTTTATCCAATAAACAGAGAGATCAGTTATGGTGTACATTGGCTGCAACTAATATTGACAAATGATTGTTTTGGCTCACACAGGTATCACATCATAATACTACCATTAAAGTAAGGACTGGCCCTACTGATGTTTTAACACAAGTAATTCAGCTAATAATCGGGTTTAAACAGAATTGTATATTGTAAAACACAGTTATATGTCCTATTTCCTACACTCCCTGGCATTGAGGGAATGAAAGCTATAAGTCTTATTTAATGACACCCTCGTATTGTTATCCTTAAACAAATTGGATTTTAAAAGGCTGTGGCTTAAATCTGGTTTCCTATGCAGAAAGGCGAAGCTGGCTATGACAGAGATTATGTTTTTTAATAACCAATCCCAGAAATGAAAATAGCTGCATGATGGTCAGGTAATTTGAGTAAGTTCAAGCGTTTAGATATTTGGGACACAGATTTTAGGAAAGGTTGTCTTGGAAACAACAACTACCAGCTATTAACACATCAGCTGCTAGGACAGTTTGTCATCCTAACCCTAAACCCTTAACAATTTACGTTGGTTGGAACAATTGTGGATTGGGAGTTGGGCAGAGAGATGTCAAAACAAATGGCAAAATATGATTTAATTATTGAGGGACTTTGGGGATTAGGGCATCATTGCACCTTGGGGGAATGAGGTTTTTGACTATGACGTGCAGAAAGATGGTAAAGCTTTTTAAAACATGTTTTGTTGTGGTGGCATAATATTAAGAAACATCACGTCATTACTCTGACTCACCAACTTCTCATGCATTGTGCGTGGCCTTTACAGAACTTAAATCACACACAATTCCATCTGTGTAGCTTGAAAGAGGAAAAATGTGTTTGGATATAGCCAAATTGAAGATATAACTTAGGGCTTATCCTCACTTTCCTTTCTGCTCTTTCCATGAATGGTTCTCATTTTAAAGCACCCTGTCCCCCCCCCCTTTTTTTATTCCATAATTTGGGACAGAGCGCTGCAAAAGCTTAGTGTGGATAAGCTTGACGCTTTACTTATCATTTTGCACATTATGTGGGGAGCCAAGAAAAAATTGGGCAGGGGTGTGAATGGAGGTTGAGGTTGACGCAATGAAGAGCAATGGATAACATGACTCTCATCACATTAATTCAGAAGTAATTTGCAACACATGGGGGTGAAACTTAATCTTTGCAAATTTCTTCAGTGAGAGGTCTTAAAAATATGTTTTCAGTTGTGAGAAATTCCAATTTGCTATCATTTTTGTGATTGGACAACATTTAGCTTGCTGTCTACATTTGAGGAAGAAGCACATAAAACTTCAAGTACATGACAATTGTTTTTAATGATATCTATGCAATTTTACGGGACACGGGTGGCGCTGTGGGTTAAACCACAGAGCCTAAGACTTGCCGATCAGAAGGTCGGCGGTTCGAATCCCCGTGACGGGGTGAGCTCCTATTGCTTGGTCCCTGCTCCTGCCAACCTAGCAGTTCAAAAGCACGTCAAAGTGCAAGTAGATAAATAGGTACCGCTCCAGCGGGAAGGTAAACAGCGTTTCCGTGTGCTGCTCTGGTTCGCCAGAAGCGGCTTAGTCATGCTGGCCACATGACCCAGAAGGTGTACGCCGGCTCCCTCGGCCAATAAAGTGAGATGAGCACCGCAACCCCAGAGTCGGTCACGACTGGACCTAATGGTCAGGGGTCCCTTTACCCTTTACTTATGCAGTTTTATGCACATTTTACTTGCCAAGCAAAACTAAAATTATATTAATTTAACCAAAATATCTTTTGAATTCCCAAGTCACATTACAACTTTTTAGCACCCTTTCCTTTTGGAATTTGAAAGTTGAAAAAAAAATTTTTTTTTAAAGAATATTTTTTTATTAACCGACCAATCACATCAAATCAAACCAAATCACATAAATTCCAAATTACACAGCCGAATTTTAAATTTTTGTTGGGGGTACCCATATTTCAAGTTCTGAAGGGATCCAATCAACTTCTTGCTTCTTACTGCTGTTTTAATGTCCACAAATCTAACCTTATGATGTTCACAGTACTATCCAGTCCTTTCTTATTATTTTTCCACATCTCTTGTTGCTATTTTCATATATTTTTCCTTTCTCTTTGTGACCTCTGATAGTCTCCGCAAGCTGGTTAGAACAGTTTGTAATCCTGCGTGGATTTTTTTTTTTTTATCCAGTAGCCATATCCAGACGTCTTCTTTCGAATTAGGGGGTGATTTATGGGCACAGCAGGCAAGGGCAGTGTTCCCCATTTCCTTGGGGCAACAAGGGAGGCTGCCTACTCCCATAACAGCCTCTTAATTACCCCGGGTGGGTCGGAGAGATGGTATTGTCGGCCATCTTCCAATGCGCCCCCTAGTGGCCCCCGAAAGTTGAAAAATTCAACACGCCCTGTCATGAAGGGAAAAGAGAATGCTGGGTGCTTTCCTAGTTCATGAGATTCAAATGCAAATTCTGATAGGGCTACCCAGAGGTTCTCCAAATAAATTCATTCTGAAAGACACCTCAGAGTTCTGTGGCAGACTTGTAGGGATTGCTTTGCAAACAAATCAATTGAGGTTCCCTGAAAGGAAGAGATCTGAAATCCCCAGCCGTAAGCTTTTCAACAGCGACACATGATATTATCTTACAAAATGTTCAGCTGTGTTGCAAAACTATAAGCCAGTGGTTTTTCAAGATGAGTTCCAGGGAGCCTCAGAGCTCTTGGAAACTCATCGAGAGCTCAGGACTGAGAAGATCAGTAATGGGAGACAATCTTCCCCGAAAGACATAGGATCTAGGTCAGAATTATCTACTCCGACTGGCAGTGATTCTCAGAGGTGCTAAGACAAAATCTCCTCCAATTTCTCAAAAGTTTTCTTCTCCTAAGAAAGCAGCTTCTATTTTTGTGCCTTACTCTTTGGGCACGTTAGACTTCTTTAAGATCTATGGTAGGGTTTTGAGCTTAGATAATTGTTTGTGAATGCAAATTCTTTTATTGTTAATTGATGAATGGGGAGAACTGTTTGATGCACCACTTGTCCTCAGATAAACCTCTTTCGAAACACCTGCTACCCAGTTAGTTTACACTGGGAACACCCGGGACAGAACCTGGAACTTTCTGCATGCAAAGTATGTGCATCCTTCACTTTCTGTCAGTTACCACTGTAGCCTTATTGGAGTTCACCAATTGGGTCTGCATTGCTCCGGGACAGGAGGAAGGAAGTCAGATGACACCAAGTTGGTTCAAAGAAAGAGTTTATTCTGCTCTCCGGATAGCAGAAGGCACTTGCGTGATCAAGTCCACAGCAAGTCCAAAGAAATGAGAAGTTTCATGCAGTATATATATCCTCCAGACACCCTCTCCCCCTTCCCCAGTCACGTCAGCTTGTATACGCAGGTTGACATCACATATGTTCCTGCTCTGGTACTCTTAACCATAAAAGGATCTTCCTTCCTGTACTTCTGACCATAAAAGGAACTTCCTCTTCCTACTCTTATCTGGGAAGAGGTCATAATCTCCGGGAACACGCTTTTGGCGTTTTTCCCGGACATTGGTCCTCACGTATTTTGTGGTGAGCACATAAGATAAAGTATTGACGTGTTTTCTTTGTTCCCCTAAGGAGTCAGGGTCATCCCTTGCCGTGACTGATAAAGGAGAGAGATTGTTTATGCAATTGTGTCCTTATTTTGCTTTTGCTCGACAGCTCAAGTTTTACGCATTTTAAAATGCTCTCTTTTGAAAGAACAAAAGGGGGGGTTGAGTCAGTTTTAAACTTGCTACACAGAAACCCATTCCTTCACCATAAAATTGCCACAGCCACAGGATCACAAACAAAAGGGAAATGCCCCAGTTGAGTTTCTCTGCCTGCTTCCCTCGCTCCCCAAATACCCTCTGTAGACACATCAGGTGGTCTCAGGGGCCATGTGAGAGTGTAATGATGGCCTTGGAGACTGTGGTCACGATCTGCATTGTTTTGCATAGTGCCCAAACAAAGGGTCTTCTCAAGATTCAACCAGGTGGAATTGCAGGGTTGCGGGTGGGGTGGGATGCATGTTGTGTCAGGAGTTCATCCTACACTCAAGTAGGACCCTGGCAGAGACACATGCCCGACTGGCATGTTCCCTCCCTCCTGGTCGATCGTTCGAGAGCTTCAAAAGCTTTCTTCAGCCCAAACATCACAGCGACCAATGCCAACCGCCACCGCCACCGCCACCGCCACCGCCACCGCCACCGCCACACTTAGGGATCTGCAGAGTCTTTGCAGCTTGCATGACAGACCTCAGCAACTCAGCATTTTGGCTAATCTACTTTATTTACATATAAACACACATGGAACACTGCAACATGGCTCCCTCTCTCTCTAGCATCAGACAGCAAAGAGAGAGAACAAAGGACTTTAGTCCCACTTCACGGAACACAGTAACACAAACATCCTGTCTCTGTCATTTCCCATTTGAGTCAAAACATACACTGTCATGTGATAGACAACAATCCCATGACTGCAATCATGGAGCAGGAATTCTAACATGTTGATCAGACTGTTTTGCTCTTTTATTTAAGCTTTGGGAGTATTCATTTTAAAACCTTGTGCTTTATCCTGCAATAAGGGTGCTTTAGTGTTATTTCATGTTGTGCCTCATGTCATTTTCATCTTCCCTAAGCTTGGAAGATTAGCAAATTAACCATAGACAGGCAGAGTAAGAGGCATCAGAGAGAGCTGCTGAGTCTAGCCTGTGGCTTCATTTTGGGAATGCTGTTTCCTGGTGACTCAGTGACTTTTTGGTGGCTCCTGTCCTGAACCAAAGTTCAGAAGAGGTTCAGGTTCAGGCCTCATGCTAAGCCATGGATAGGCCATCTAAGGTCCGGGGCCGAATCCAGCCCAATCGCCTTCTAAATCCGGCCCACGGACGGTCCAGGAATCAGTGTGTTTTTACATGAGTAGAATGTGTCCTTTTATTTAAAATGCATCTCTGGGTTATTTGTGGGGCATAGGAATTCATTCATCCCCCCCAAAAAAAATAGTCCGGCCCCCCACAAGGTCTGAGGGACAGTGGAGCGGCCCCCTGCTGAAAAAGTTTGCTGACCCCTGTGCTAAGCTATGGTTAATGTAAACCAAGGCTTATAAATCAACTACAAACCTTGTTTAACTAGCACCTGCTCACCATAGTTAATAAAGCCATGAGACTGGGCTTTGATTATCAGTTTTAACTATGGTTGACTAAACCATGCTTTCTAAATCATAGCTTAGCATGACATTGGGCTATGGCGCATGGTAGAATGATGGCCACAGAGTTATGTGCTGTGTGCAGGGATTGCTTGGCTGACAAGCAAAAGTAGAAACCAGTATGTGAAGATAACTGAGAGAAACCCTATAAACTGAAGAATTGAAATAAACTGTCACAGGCCTAAAAGACAGAGGTCAAAGAGACAATCTCTCTCTGAGTAGAAAATTATTCAAATGAAGAGTCATGATTGCATTCAAAATGGTTTCCTATTTAGGCAGACTGGCCTGCCTGAAACCATTTAGATCATTGGTTTGCTACTGTGTCTTGTTCTGTTGTGTCAGTGTGTGTCTGTGGTATCCAATGTTTTCAGGCAGGTACATCAGTATTCGTTATATGCAATTAATTATTTTCCTGATTAAATGCTTCAGGCATCTCGTCAAGGAACAGGAACACTATAAATGAGACTCAACACTGACCACAAGTAACAAATAATTAATAGCAAGAATTGATCAATTTGTGGGAAGCCCCAGGCCTGGAATTTGCTTAGACATTTAACAATTACAACATAATGAATGGATTCATAATAATCAAAGTCTATTGGCTTATGTTTTAGGAACACAACAAATGCTACCACTCAGTGGATTTGTAACTGGCTGACTGACCGAACCCAAAGGGTGCTCATCAATGGTTCCTCTTCATCCTGGAGAAGAGTGACTAGTGGGGTGCCACAGGGTTCTGTCTTGGGCCCGGTCTTATGCAACATCTTTATCAACGACTTAGATGATGGACTCAAGGGCATCCTGATCAAATTTGCAGATGACACCAAACTGGGAGGGGTGGCTAACACCCCAGAGGACAGGATCACACTTCAAAATGACCTTGACAGATTAGAGAACTGGGCCAAAACAAACAAGATGAATTTTAACAGGGAGAAATGTAAAGTATTGCACTTGGGCAAAAAAAATGAGAGGCACAAATACAAGATGGGTGACACCTGGCTTGAGAGCAGTACATGTGAAAAGGATCTAGGAGTCTTGGTTGACCACAAACTTGACATGAGCCAACAGTGTGACGCGGCAGCTAAAAAAGCCAATGCAATTCTGGGCTGCATCAATAGGAGTATAGCATCTAGATCAAGGGAAGTAATAGTGCCACTGTATTCTGCTCTGGTCAGACCTCACCTGGAGTACTGTGTCCAGTTCTGGGCACCACAGATCAAGAAGGACACTGACAAACTGGAACGTGTCCAGAGGAGGGCAACCAAAATGGTCAAAGGCCTGGAAACGATGCCTTATGAGGAACGGCTAAGGGAGCTGGGCATGTTTAGCCTGGAGAAGAGGAGGTTAAGGGGTGATATGATAGCC
Source organism: Podarcis filfolensis (assembly GCF_964270895.1). Lineage (NCBI taxonomy): Eukaryota > Metazoa > Chordata > Lepidosauria > Squamata > Lacertidae > Podarcis > Podarcis filfolensis. The sequence continues at coordinate 49,179,948 of NC_139615.1, forward strand.
ATGTTCAAATATATAAAAGGATGTCACATAGAGGAGGGAGAAAGGTTGTTTTCTGCTGCTCCAGAGAAGCGGACACGGAGCAATGGATCCAAACTACAAGAAAGAAGATTCCACCTAAACATTAGGAAGAACTTGCTGACAGTAAGAGCTGTTCGACAGTGGAATTTGCTGCCAAGGAGTGTGGTGGAGTCTCCTTCTTTGGAGGTCTTTAAGCAGAGGCTTGACAACCATATGTCAGGAGTGCTCTGATGGTGTTTCCTGCTTGGCAGGGGGTTGGACTCGATGGCCCTTGGGGTCTCTTCCAACTCTATGATTCTATGATTCTATGAAATAAAAAGCTTAATTTAAAATATAGTGGAAGCAGACACCAGTAGCCAGCCCCATGGAGGATAGAAAGAGGGGTACTGCGTTTGTTGACTTCACAGCTGAGATATGGGAAATGAAAAAGTACACCTAAAAAAAATCCCAAAAATTTGGTTTTCAGAACATTTTTTAAAACTTGATTTTCTTCTTTGTACACAAACTTTTCAGTCTTCATTTTGTGCTTTGGGAAAAAAATGTAGCCCTTCAACATGTCTTCTTAGAATAGATCCCTTTAAATAAAAAGAGAATATACTCATAAATATGAATTGGGAAGCCCAGGACCCAGGGGCCTTTTTGTTTTTGAGAGAGAGAGAGAGAGAGAGAGAGAGAGAGAGAGAGAGAGAGAGAGAGAGATCCTTTTAAACACTGATTTCACTTGGAGTACTAAGTTTAATGTCATGAACTGAATATATATTGACTTCATGAAAGCTTCTCCTCCTCCTCCAAGTTCAGTGTGTGAAAGGAGACGTGAAAACCACACGTGTCTCTCTTTTGAGGAGCATCATTAAAAACTGGCGAAGATTCCATCATAGGCATAGTTGCCGGTGGAGACAGAAAGCTGCCTCTATGAACCAAGGCAAAGACCAAGGCGAAGTGGCTGTGGGAAGGTATTCCCTCCAAGGAGATTTGCCCTGTTATCTCCTAACTTCAGTGTAAGAATAAACAGACTGTTTCTTACTAAGCCCTGACATAATTCACAGCACCCTTGCTTCGGGCCAAAGACTGGGACTCCTGAAGCTTCTGCCACCTGGGCGAAAGTGAGGAATAAAAGGGAAAAAATGGTACCAATGGACCAGAGTTGAGAGAATTGCAGAAGCAGTGGTGTAGCTAGCTGTTCAGGCTCCTGGGGCAATGCAAGCTGTGCGGAGCCCCCACCTTTCCCTCCCCCGCCTCCCCCTCAGCTGTAGGGCAGGTGAGGGAGAGGCGGGGGCCAGACACTGCCATTTCAGGCAGCACAGAGCCTACAGGCACGCGAGCCACCGTAGTACTCCCAAGAAAAGCGCATGGCTCAGGCGCACTGCAGGCCAGGCCCCATGGTAAGTGCTGCCCCCCATGATGTGGCACCCAGTGCACTCTGCCCCCCTGCCCCCCCAGCTACGCTTCTGTGCAGAAGCAAAAAAAACTGGTTGAGGTGGAAGAGATTTGACAACATAAATGTGCCAGGCTCGGGGATGAAATTAACAGCTGGAGCCAAAACTGTTTCCTTGGTGAAATAGAAAAGCTTTATCATTGCAACATAAACCAACTATGCCATTGCTCTGTAATGTTCCTGAAGGAAATGGAAGCATAAGATATGGTCTTGCTCCTATCAAGCTCAAACGCAATAGTATTTCGTTAACATTGTTAGAATCATTTTTAAATAGCTCACGGTGAATGATGATAAATATGTGAGCAATGATAAATTAAGTTAAAGGGAATTAAAAATACACCGGAAAGCAACCAAATTCAATAACAGTTGTTTCGGCTTTCTTCAATTCAGTATTAGTGCCTATGTCCACAAGGACCCTTGCCTTTTATTGTTCATATTGCTAGTGTTTTCTGTCAAAGGCGTTAGGGCTGTGGGAATCAAAGAAACTGAATCAGCTAAGCTACCCTACACGTTTTTTCTTCTTATTTACTTATTACATCTTGTGGAACAAGGAAAACGAAAGGAAAACAAGAAGCTTTGCATCTAAATTTTAAATTAAACTTGGATTGTTTTAAAGCAGGGCTAGCGAACCTTATATCTGCAGGCAGTGTTAGAAACTGAGATATGAGCTAAATGGCACCTTAAACCTAGGTTATGGGCGCAACTACAGAAATTGAAAATGTATGAACTGCAGCTAAAATATTATGTTCATTTTTCACATGGTCTAGTCCTTCCCCTGCCCTCCCCACTAATAGTCTTAAGACTTTAAAGAGTAGCTGGAACTCTGCAGTTTTCATCTGAAATCTTAGGCGCAGTACTGCTCCTTGAGCTCAGAAACTGCTTGCACTAATGAAATTCCCTGTCACAAAAATGCCTAGAACAATGGGAGTTTAGAACACTGCCTGCAGGTCTCTGGGCAGTTCACAAGATAAAATCACAATATAAAAACACAAAACACATAATCAAAATGAAAACAAAAACAATCCAAGAACCCCACCTCAACATATTTTAAAAGGGCACTGGATTTCCATCAGCCAAAGGCCTGGTTAAAGAAGAACGTTTTTGCCTGGTGCCTAAATGTGTATAATGAAGGCACCGGCAAACCTCCCTGGGGTGTGCATTCCACAAACAGGGAGCCACTGCAGAAAAGGCCCTGTTCTCATGTTGCTACCTTGCAGACCTCAAGTGGAAGAGACACACAAAGAAGGACCTCAGATGATGAATGCAGAGTCCAGGACAGTTTATATGGGGAGAGGAGGTCCTTGAGGAATCGCAGTCCTGAGCCATTTAAGGCTTTATGGGTCAAAGCCAGCACTTTGAATTGGGCCCGGAAACTAACTGGTAGCTAGTGCAGTCAGACCAGGATCAGTGTAATACAGTGGTACCTCGGGTTAAGTACTTAATTCGTTCCGGAGGTCTGTTCTTAACCCGAAACTGTTCTTAACCTGAAGACCACTTTAGCTAATGGGGCCCCCTGCTGCTGCTGCACCGCTGAAGCATGATTTCTGTTCTCATCCTGAAGCAAAGTTCTTAACCCAAGGTACTATTTCTGGGTTAGCGGAGTCTGTAACCTGAAGCGTATGTAACCCGAGGTGCCACTGTATGCTCAAACCGTCTTGCCCTGGTGAGCAACCTGGCTGCTGAATTCTGCTGTAGCTGAAGTTTCTGAACCCTCTTCAGAGGCAGCCCTATGTATAATACATCACAATAATCTAACCTTGAGGTTACCAGAGCATAGACGACAGTAGTTAGGCTATCCCTGTCCCGATAAGGGTGCAGCTAGGCCACCAGCCAAAGCTGAGCCACTTTAGCCTCAAGTAACAGCAGGAGTACCCGCAAGCTACAAACCTGCTCCTTCAGAGGAAGTGCAACCCCATCTTGAGCAGGCAACATCCCAGCCATCCAATCTAGGGAACCACCCACTAACAGTGCCTCAGCCTTATCTAGATTGAGTTTCAGTTTGTTGGCTCTCATCCAGTCCATTATCAAGTCTAGTGGGGAAGTGTGATAGAAACAGCAGCTTGAGAACCCCAGGTTCCCCAGCCCTGGTTTAAAGAGCAACACATCTATGCATTTTCCTTGAGTGCAACTGAGGAAGAGAGTCCACTCTTTGTTGCTTACGGTCACATTCCTGAAATGGGGTCTCTGTAGCCACTCCTGTGTCCTTGGCATCTAGTATGCTCCCACCGCTGGTCTGGGATGCAGTGTACACACAAGGTTAGCCACAATTCATCTCTACCCTGCTGTTTCTTGAGAAATACTGTGTTTCAATGTGTTTTTCCCCCAAACCTGCTTCGATCCAAATTGAGAATAGGAAAGATCTTGCTACATTTTAAGTTAGTACATAATGTATACTTCTGGTCCATGGGATCACGAAGAGTCGGACACCACTAAAAGACTAAACGACAACAACATAATTTGTACAGAGCCTTAGAATGCTATGCAGTGTAGGATGAAATTAGGAATGGCAGGATCTGTCAATTTCGTTTCTCTCGGCTTCTCAGTTTTCCAGTCTTAAATGCAATTCTCCACATTTATGCAGAAATCTGTGAGGGTTAAAAAAAAAATCACGAAAATTTTGCAGCAATTTAGCGTGAATTTCTCTGTATGGACATATTTTTGCATGCGTTTTTTGACTAATGTGCACACAATACAATGTATTTCTATATGTTATTTTCACTAACATTCTTTTTTGTGCACATTTTTACCTAATATGTGCATTTTTGTAAACAATGGCTGATTGGAGAATTGCACCACAAAATTCAGTTAAGTGTAAATTTTGAAGAATTGCAGAATTGCTTTGTTTTGTTTCTCATACTTGTGGAAAGCGCAAAATTGATAAATTCAGCTTATGTATCTACAGCTCATGGGCGTAGCCAGGGGGGTGCAGGGCAGGGCAGCTGCCCCCCCATCAAGTAAATAAATAGAAACACTTAACTAAATGACCATTTGCATTGCAGATAACTCGGTTCTGCCCCCCCCCCCAAATAAATGCTGGCTACACCCATGCTACAGCTTAAGGCAAAATGCGAAGATCTGGGAATTGGGCAGCACTAATCCAGGAGAAGTGGGATGCAGGTGGCGCTGTGGTCTAAACCACTGAACCTCTTGGGCTTGCCGATCAGAAGGTCAGCGGTTCGAATCCCCATGACGGGGTGAGCTCCCGTTGCTCGGTCCCTGCTCCTGCCCACCTAGCAGTTCGAAAGCACGTCAAAGTGCAAGTAGATAAATAGGTACTGCTCCAGCGGGGAAGGTAAACGGTGTTTCCGTGTGCTGCTCTGGTTCGCCAGAAGTGGCTTAGTCATGCTGGCCACATGACCCGGAAAAACTGTCTGTGGACAAACGCCGGCTCCCTTGGCCTATAGAGCGAGATGAGCGCCGCAACCCCAGAGTCATCCGCGACTGGACCTAACGGTCAGGGGTCCCTTTACCTTTAATCCAGGAGAGAGAGAGAGAGAGAGAGAGAAGAAAGAAAGAAAGAAAGAAAGAAAGAAAGAAAGAAAGAAAGAACCTTAAGCATGTGGGAAATTTTGATCTAACTTGTCCAAAAATTGGCTGGTCCAAAAATTGCTCCAAGGTGTAGCAGAAGGTAGCTGGCACAGCACATTTGCTGCTTCTGTTTGCTCCCCAATCTTTCCGTCACAGTATGTGAAGGCCTAATATAAAGGTAAAGGTAAAGGTACCCCTGCCCGTACGGGCCAGTCTTGCCAGACTCTAGGGTTGTGCGCTCATCTCACTCTATAGGCCGGGAGCCAGCGCTGTCCGCAGACACTTCCGGGTCACGTGGCCAGCGTGACAAGCTGCATCTGGAGAGCCAGCGCAGTACACGGAACGCCGTTTACCTTCCCGCTGGTAAGCGGTCCCTATTTATCTACTTGTACCCGAGGGTGCTTTCGAACTGCTAGGTTGGCAGGCGCTGGGACCGAACGACGGGAGCGCACCCCGCCGCGGGGATTCGAACCGCCGACCATGCGATCGGCAAGTCCTAGGCGCTGAGGTTTTACCCACAGCGCTACCCGCGTCCCTAATATAAAGGCCTAATATAGCATGTATTTAATTTCTAGAAATGCTACTGGTGCTCAAAGAAGCGTCCTTCTCTAGTTTCTACAGAAAGCAGAAGCCATTACTGTTCCTGTATTATAGTCAGGCCAGGCCAGGCCAGGCCAAGTCAACTGCCAACCCCAGGGGCTGGGATGCCCACCCTCCATCTGTTTGCAGAGGGGTGCAATTTTCGTGCCGTTTTCACCTAAGTGTGGGATACTATGAACAGATCCCTTTTGTCTTGCACCCTTTCTGGTTGTTGTTTTTTGGCATTTTTGGGGGGAAAACAAAAGCTCAACAATTTCGGTGGTTTCCTTAAAAGAAGCTCAGCGATTTTGAGGTGTCCTGGTTTTTACTTTTTGAACTATGGCAACCCTAAGAGAGAAAGAGAGAGAGAGAGAGAGAATTGTGCTTTGTTTCTCTGTGCTGGACAGACTAATCTTGCAACTGCAATTATGGGAGCAGAGACACTCCAAGGCAAGACTGGGGGCAGGGATCGAACTACTCAGAAAAGTTGTTTGTGCTATGACACCAGCAGACTTTCACTTTCAGTGTTCATGCTGAGATTGCTGTGCTAAACCTCCCCATGTTTCCCCACAAAACCAACAGGAATGCTTGAATCGACATCAACAGGAAGTAAGTGGAAGTGACTGCTTTCATTCGGCAGCTCTCCCCCCCAATAAAAACCGGAACATTTGAAGTTTGAAAATTTACAGGATTTCCATAGGAAGTTACAGGCCAGGCACAGATGATTAATGATGTCATGGGACACCCCAAAGTTTTAAGGTTGCAAATCATCTTGAATGTGGGAGTATGACATCGCTGATAGCATCAAGATCACAAATCATCTTGAATGCACATTAAAAGATCCATTTATAGGCAGCCCAAATAGTTATCAGGAAGCAATCATATTGCTATGTAGCTAATCAGGCAATGTGATGATGATCTGTTCAAATGTGAAGGAAGATAAAGCAAATTATTTTTTTAAACATTCCTGCAGAGGAAGCAGGGAGGTCTGAAAAACTGCCCAGTGGGTTGCAACTAAGCTAGAAGGGGCAAGTAAACATAGAAATCGAGCATATAGACATCACCGCCTGGAAAGACATGCTAGGTCACATCATTAGCTCTCATGGTGCATCAACTTTTGCTTTGCTTCACAGAGCAATCCAAGTCAGCAACTGCAGATGACAGAATGTGGCCCGGCCTCTCCCTGGCGAGGGACTCTTGTCTTGCACCCAGGGGTAAAGAAAACCAGTTCTGATTAGTTGTCAAGGTACTTTGCTGGAATCTCTGACACATCTCCTCCCTTTCCCATAAGGCTCTTCTCAGTGAGAATGCCAGTTTAATAAAAGGTAAGAATTCAACTCCTGGGTTAAGGGAAGAAGCCTGATGATTGATTGAATCCTTGCAGGGCAGCTGCAGTCTAGTTATTTGTAGCTACGGGTCACTGCCGAATATGTGAGGCTGTTTCAGGCAGGAATAAAAAACAAACATAAGCAAACAGTGTGAAATAGATAGGGAAGAACAAAGAAAAGGGAAATGCAAGCACTGCGAGAAATGAAAACGGATTCATGTAATCTCAATGGGGAAGAATATAAAGCTTCAAGGGAGCATCAGCCTGGAAATCCTTAGTGGAAATAATGAAGTAACAAGCTGTGACAAAGCAGTGCCCCCTCCAAACATACAGCAAAGGAAAGTGTGGAAATACAGGTTGTTAGACCTTTAAAATACTGTATGCCCAAAACTTCTTACTTCCGCATAGGAAAAGGACAAACATTTGGGAAGTTTTAAAATGATTTACTTACAAACTCTTCAAAGGTAGGGTTGCCATATTTCCAAAAGTGACAATCTTTTTTTGGCAAAGTTGTTGAGTTTTTTTTATTTTTGGCCAAAGTTATTGAGTTTTTGTTTCATTTTGTTTTGGAAAATCTAGTTTTTTAGCCATATTTTAGGAAATTCGCCAAAAAATCACACTTTTGATATGGGCTGCTATACTCCCGGGTTTTCCTGGACATTTTAAATGATATCCAAAAATTCCACCTGGACACCATTTTTAATGGACAAATTCCAGCTTTGTCTGGGAAATTCCAGATATATGGCAGCCCTATTCAAGGGTCAGGTTCATGTGATTTTCCATACATCAGTCAGAAAATTTGCACAGGCAGTAAGACTTAGCTTAGTTCCAAAGTGGACCAGCTCAACCTCTTCACAGGCTGAGCTACTCAGGTAGACTGAAGAACAAAGTCATGAATACCAAGTCTCGCCCAGTGTGAGCTAATCCTGGAAGGACAGCTTACTCTATGGTTTTAACCGTTAAATAGACTTACACATGTTGTTTATATGAGGCTGGTTATCAAGTCCATGGTAATCGAGAAGTTTAAGGACATGAACTTGGATGCCAGGGTAGAAATTATGATAGGGGTATTATGCTAAGTTTGGTAGACCCTTGACTATTTCTACAGCAAATAAGAATGGCATGCAGATGCCGGATGAAGTGTCAGAATATTAATAGAAAAGTGAATTAATTGGATTCCATCTAAAGCAGCATGCCCCAACATAGTGCCCTCTGGATCATATTATAGCATTGCTAAGTTTTTAAAGGAGTTTAGTTAAGAGCAGCAGCTCGAATTATTTTACCAGGAATTAATGGGCACTAGAATTCTAACAGCCCAATATTGGGGGAAACTGAGACACCATCAATTATGAGTTAAGAAATTAAATGTTAGTCAATGATTAAAACTTAGAGCAACATTAAGTTCACAGGGAAGGTAAAATGAAGAAGACACATCTCCTGGCCAGATGTTTGGCCTTTTACCAGTTTTTATTCCTTGAGCAAGGGGGATGCAGACAGAGGCTCCTAAGGCCTCGGTCCATCTCCAAACCTTGTCAGACTAAGTTTCTTATATATTTAATAGCCCATCTCTCCTCCCAAGAGATCAGTGCTGCAGTCACCAGCCTTGTTGTGGTTTGTTTGTTATTGTTGTGTATTTTTGTGTTTTTATACTGTAAGCTGTGGCTATATATTTAATAATTTTTAAAAAGTAAAATAAAAATATTTGCCAGGACCAGGACAGTGCAATTTTTTTTGGGGGGGGGGTTGAATTAAGTTGTGATTTTGAATCAACCAATATGTGCAACAAACCAGTGGAAGGGATATTGTAAGATTAAATATCATCTTGGTAGGAGTTGTGGTTGATAATTTCATAACCTTTTAAACTCTCATATATATTTTAAAGGATTTCACACATTTTATGTGCTTTTAATATATTACCATGGCTATCTATTATTATTTTTTTAAGCCACAAAATTCCATCAATGTGTAGAATTAGTTGGGGAGAGAGAATTACAATATAGGTTTGATTTGAATTAAAAACATTTCCCCATCAGATACCTCCCCCCCCAGACATTGGGGCACCCCTCCATCCCACCACCCCTATTGCTTGCCCCCTCCTTTGCTCACCACCACACCCCCTCCTTCCCTTGCTTGCTCACCCACCGCCCCCCTTGCTCCTTCCCTCCCCCCCTTTTCCCCTCATACCTGGTAACTACACACCCAAACTCTGACCTGCATCTCATCCAGCTCTGACACCAGAGCACAGGAACCAAAATGGGACATCCAGGACCGGGATAAGACGCTGGGGCAGCTTCTGTCTATCTGGGATGTTCCTCCCAACAGGACAGTTGGGTGGCATGCCATCATTGAATTATAAAAAGGTAAAGGTAAAGGACCCCTGACAGTTAAGTCCAGTCGCGAACGACTCTGGGGTTGCGGCGCTCATCTCGCTTTACTGGCCAAAGGAGCCGGCGTTTGTCCGCAGACAGTTTTTCTGGGTCATGTGGCCAGCATGACTAAGCCACTTCTGGCGAAACCAGAGCAGCGCACGGAAACGCTGTTTACCTTCCCGCCAGAGCGGTACCTATTTATCTACTTACACTTTTTGGTGTTCTTTCAAACTGCTAGGTTGGCAGGAGCTGGGACCAAGCAACGGGAGCTCACCCCATCGTTGGGATTCGAACCGCTGATCTTCTGATTGGCAAGCCCAAGAGGCTCAGTGGTTTAGACCATAGCGCCACCCGCGTCCCATATCCATAGAATTATAAAGGTAAAGGTAAAGGGACCCCTGACCATTAGGTCCAGTCGTGACCGACTCTGGGGTTGCCGCGCTCATCTCGCTTTATTGGCCAAGGGAGCCGGCGTTTGTCCACAGACAGTTTTTCCGGGTCATGTGGCCAGCATGACTAAGCCGCTGCTGGCGAACCAGAGCAGCGCATGGAAACGCCGTTTACCTTCCCGCTGGAGCGGTACCTATTTATCTACTTGCACTTTGACGTGCTTTCGAACTGCTAGGTTGGCAGGAGCAGGGACCGAGCAACGGGAGCTCACTCCGTCGCGGGGATTCGAACCGCCGACCTTCTGATTGGCAAGCCCTAGGCTCTGTGGTTTAACCCACAGCGCCACCCACGCCACCATATAATTATAGAGCTTTGTAAAAAGAGAATGTATTTATGTGAGGTTTCAAGGAGAGAGAGAAAAGAAGAAAACAAATAGTTGCTCCATGTCCTGATTTTTTTAAAAAAGGATAAAACAAACAGCATCCTAAAATACCCTTCTCAAAAGGGGGATTTTATCTGTGAACTTCTCCTCTGTATAGCTCCTCAGTCATTGCTGGCATTAAATAACAGCTAAACTGACACCTTTCCAGAGCAGATGGTGAGAGATTGCTGGGGCAGCAGCCCACCTTTTGGAGGCAAGCAACGCCATTTCAGAGCCGGCCGAGGGAAATGGCTTTTGACTGGCTCATTTGTGAGGGCTGGAATGTTTTCTGCTGTTCATTAAAGTGGTGCTTGGGTTGCTAGTAAAGAACCATTTAACAGCTGTTCCTCCTGTGCATCAAATAAGTGAACCTACTGCTGACCCGTTTGCCTTTGCTGTCATAATTTCCGGTTTTCTTTCAGGTAGCAATTGTGACCAATGCCATTATTTACAAAAAGGGCTTGATTTTGAAAAAGAAGTGATGACAAGTAAAGGGAGGCCTGGGGAATTATCTGGTAGAAAATAAAAGTATTCCTTTCTTTTTCTTTTTCTTTTAAAAGAACTACTGTATTCTTGACTTTACTATCGTCCGTGACACTTTCCTCATTACCTCTCATTACATAAAAATGGTATTTTGTGTCTATTTATAATTCTGGCATTATGCTTAGAAAAGCAACCATTCAGTTCACGACAGCGAAGGGATGGGGGTTTGGATTTTTGCATGATGCTCGGCGGCACTAAGCTGCATAAAAAACAGAAATGGCTGAGGCAGCAGCACCCGTCCTGTTTCTAAAAATGCTCCCAGGAAGATTCAGAGCAGCTTGATTTCACCAAAAGAGGCAGTGATTCTGCTCAGCTGTTGCCTGCAGTATTGTACATTCAAGACAGTCAAATCCAAAGGGATCTCGCCCTGTTTGCTGTGATAAGGCACATTTTTAAAAGGTGTAGGTTATTGCCGACTGTTAGGCTGACAGTAATGACTGCTATTCCCCATGACTAACTGCTATTATAAGCACAATAACCTTACAAAGCTGGAAGGTAGCAAAGAAAACATTGTTTGAGGGCCAATATATCAGGGATAGGCAACATGCTGCCCTCCAGATAGTCCTGGGCTCCCACCCTTCCTGACTACACTGGCTAGGGATTCATATCCTTCAAGTCTCACCCTCATTTTAACTAAGGCTGCAATCAAGGCCACTCCCCACCCCCCAAATAGATATACCTTTTGCCATATATTCCTTCTTCTTTGGCGTTCACTCATAGCTGAGTAAGATTGTCTTCCATGAATCTGGTCTTAACCGTGAGTCTGTGGAGGCCAGTTCTGGATCCACACATCCTTCCACAGTGGGGACATAGATTCCCAGGTGGGAGTTGATCGTGGTGAGGGTTTGCCAAACGTGCCTTCCTCTTAAAATGTTTCTCCCTGTCATCCTGAGTTCGAGTGTCTTCAAAGTCCATGACACTGTTGGTAAAGGCTGTTCTCCAACTGGAGCATTCACAGGCCAGCGTTTCCTGATTGTTTATACTGCATTTTTTTTAGATTTGCCTTGAGAGAGTCTTTAAACCCCTTTTGTTGACCACCAGCATTACGCTTTCCATTTTTAAGTTCAGAATAGAGTAGTTGCTTTGGAAGACGATAATCAGGCATCCGAACAACATGACCAGTCCAACAAAGTTGATGTTGAAGAATCATTGCTTCGACAGATGTGATATTTGCTTCTTCCAGTACACTGGCATTAGTTAACCAGTCTTCCCAAGTGATGTTGGGAAGTGAGTCGATGGAATCTTTCAAGGAGCTGGAGATGGGGTTTATAAGTGGTCCATGTTTCACAAGCATACAGTAAAGTTGGTAGTACAATAGTTTTGTAAACAAGGATTTTGGTTTCCCTGCAGATGTCCTGGTCCTCAAACACTCTGCACTTTAGTCAGGAGAAAGCTGCACTCGCAGAGCTCAGGTGATGCTGGATTTCAGCATCAATCTCAGCCCTTGTGGGAAAGATAACTGCCCAGGTAGGAGAAGTGATCCACACTTTCCAACGTTGCACCATTGAGTTGGATTTGTGGTGCTGCAGAGGGGTAGTTTTGTGCTTTTTGGTGCAGCACTTTGGTTTTTTGAATGCTGAGCAATAGACCAAGCTTTTTGTAAGCTTCAGTGAAGATTTTTAGGATGGTTTGGAGGTCATCCTCTGAGTGTGCACACACTATATTGTCATCTGCATACTGAAGCTCTATGACCGAAGTTATAGTAACCTTACTCTTTGCTTTCAAAGTGTAAAATGGTTGTAGAAAGGAGAGAATTCTGGCCTACACAGCTTTTCATGCAAATCAATCATCTTTAGCAGGTTGTGGAAATGGTTTGTCATTAATTCAGCAAAGCATTTGCCAAACTCTCCCATAGCAATTTGGAGAGCAGACTGGTTCATTGTGGGTTAGATGAAAACATCTACAAGTATATTCGCAGCTGGATGGAAAACTCGCCGTATCAAACCAGGATGGGTAGCCAATACTTCAGAAGGCAGGAAAAACAATCAGAATGGCCTTGATGAAATGGAAACTGAGCTGAAATTTAGAAAATGCATTTAGGCAAACCAAAACTACCAATTTTTTTTTTAATGCATAGGTATAGGATAGGAGACATCTAGCCTGATAGTCGTACATGTGAAAAGGATCTTGGAATTGTAGCAGTCACCAAGCTCCACAAAAATCAGCAATGTGATGCAGGTGCAAATATGCTCATGTGATTTTAGGCTGCATTAATAAATCCATAGTTTCCAAGTCATAAGAAATAATAATTCCATTTTATTCTTTATTATTCAAACCTCAGCTGGACTATGTCCAGTAGGTGTTGAAGGATGCAAACAAACTAGAGCATGTATTGGGGGGTGGCAATGAAGATGGTCAAGCCCAATGAGGAAAGGTTGAAAAAAAAACTGGCCATGCTTTGCCTGGAGAAGAGAAAATTGGTTGTGGGGTGGGGAGAGGACATGGTTGTTGTTGTTTAGTCGTTTCTGACTTCGTGACCCCATGGACCAGAGCACGTCAGGCACTCCTGTCTTCCACTGACTCCCGCAGATTGGTCAAACTCATGTTGGTAGCTTCGAGAACACTGTCCAACCATCTTGTCCTCTGTCGTCCCCTTCTCCTTGTGCCCTCCATCTTTCCCAACATCAGAGTCTTTTCCAAGGAGTCTTCTCTTCTCATGAGGTGGCCAAAGTATTGGAGCCTCAGCTTCAGTATCTGTCCATCCAGTGAGCACTCAGGGCTGATTTCCTTCAGAATGGATAGGTTTGATCTTCTTGCAGTCCATGGGACTCTCAAGAGTCTCCTCCAGCACCATAATTCAAAAGCATCAATTTTTTGGCGATCAGCATTCTTTATGGTCCAGCTCTCACTTCCATCCATCACTAATGGGAAAACCATAGCTTTAACTATACGGACCTTTGTTGGCAAGGTGATGTCTCTGCTTCTTAAGATGCTGTCTAGGTTTGTCATTGCTTTTCTCCCAAGAAGCAGGCGTCTTTTAATTTTGTGACTGCTGTCACCATCTGCAGTGATCATGGAGCCCAAGAAAGTAAAATCTCTCGCTGCCTCCATTTCTTCCCCTTCTATTTGCTGGGAGGTGATGGGACCAGATGACGACATGGTAGCACTCTTCAAATACATAAAGGATTGCCACATAGAATGCAGCAAAGATTTATTCTCTGCTTCCCCAAACAGCAGGACCAGAGCTAATAATGGGCTCGGTTTACAGGAGCACTGATTTCAGTTTAACTTTCTAACAGTACAAGCAGTTCAATAATGGGACAAATTACCTCACTAGAGATCTTCAAGAAGAGGTTCTTCAGGGTCCTCTGGCTTTGAACTACCTCCACCTCACAGGGCTGGGATGGATTAGTTGACCAACAAGAGGTCTTCTGACTCTGTGACTCTTTTGTTAACCAAAAAGCTACTGCAATGTTTCAGCTGTGTGGGGTTAATCAAAATCACTCCTACAGGGAAGAGTTAAGGGGGGTTTGTATATTTTCATACTGATTGGTAAGAAAGCAGCTGGAGGGCCAATTTTCATTAGAAAAACATCCCTCGGTGCCCCCTCCTCCACCCACCGCCATACCTGTTAAATCGTACCTGTTCCCAGTTCTGACCCCCACCAGTTCCCCTCAGAGCAGCAAGAATAGGTTTCTTCATAGCTTTCTTCACCAATATTCAGGTGGAATAAGAACAAAGTATGCCTACTTTTTCTTCTGAAGGAAATTGTCCAAACACAGCTGAAAATGTGAGGCTTACCACAAATGTTATAAGATAGTCTTTTAAGAAGTCTTCGAACTCAATTTCCAAACTAAAGACAGTCAGATAAGGGGATGACCAACCTTCTGATTCTTTTGAAGTTGTTCCGCTATTATCACTTCGCTCGTGAACTGATGGCTGCTGTCACACTGCATTACCTCTGGAAGAACCCAGCTGTCTGATAAATAAGTGGCAAGAAAATGGTAGGGAATTTGAATGAAAAAAAGAGAGGAAATGATGGTAATAACATCAAAAATTACAGGATGATGGATGAAGAAATGGCTCCATAATATTCAAGTGCTGCCCTGTCATACCTAGGGATATTTAGCAAATATGACAATGGCTGTCATTAAATTGTCCAAAATTACAGGGGTGTCTCATGTTAATGTTAAAATGAATTGTTACTATTTTGCAGCCTGCTTTTCACAAAACTGTTAGCAAAAGAAGAATTTAATTTCCATGATGAAAGAATGACGTTTTAGGTGAAGTTCAGGGCTAGAAAGGTCCTGCTGCAACCCTGTTCCATGGCAGATCTTATAGGATCGATATATAAAAACTGGTGTGTATGCATAGAAATGTTACCTGCGAAATCTTATATACCGTATTTTTCGCCCTATAGGACGCACCGGCCCATAGGACGCACCTAGTTTTCTGGGGGGGGGGGGGAATCAAGGGAAAAAAAATTATTTCCTCCCCAGGTTTGCGCAGCCATCCCCAAGCTAGAAGAGGGAGACGGAGCGCTCCGTCTCCCTCTTCTGCCTTCAGGGACAGCCTCTCTAGCCTCCGTGGGGCAGTGGCTTGCCCCGCTGTCCCCCGAGGTTGTGGGGCTAGCGGGGGACGGGGAGAAGCAAGCTTGCTTCTCCCCCCCGCCAGCCTCCAGATCAGGTCAGGGAATAACGGGGTGGTGGCGCTCCGCTACCCCGCTATCCCCCGAGCTTGTGGGGCTGGCGGGGGGGAGAAACAAGCTTGCTTCTCCCCCTGCCAGCCTCCAGATCAGGTCAGGGAATAGCGGGGTGGCAGTGCTCCACCTCTCTGCTATCCCCTGAGCTTGTGGGGCTGGCAGGGGGGAGAAGCAAGCTTGCTTCTCCCCCCCCCCCCGCCAGCCTCCAGACCAGGTCGAGAAATAGCGGGGTGGCGGCGCTGCGCCTCCCCGCTGTCCCCCGAGCTTTTGGGCTGCAGGTTGCTGCCCGCAAGCCTTGCGAGCCCGCGGGACCTCCCGCCGGGCTTGCAAGACTTACGGATAGCTTCCTGAAGCCTGGAGAGCGAGAGGGGTCAGTGCGCACCGACCCCTCTCGCTCTGCAGGCTTCAGCGAAAGCCTGCATTCGCCCCATAGGACGCACACACATTTCCCCTTCATTTTTGGAGGGGAAAAAGTGCGTCCTATAGGGTGACGGTATATAATTCTCTATTTGACATCTTTCCGCAGGGTCTGCAAGACGGAGCTGTTCCGCCAGGCCTTTGGGCAGGATGCAGTTTTACTTACTTTCTTTTGTATAAAACAAACCCAAAGGAGGCCCCCAACCCGCTCACAGGTCCTTGTATGATCAGTGGAAACAGTTGGCCCTGGCAAGTATTAACCACTCTCAGTTCCAACCTGATAATTACCACCTGCCCAGATTTTAACTTGTCTGAATTTATTTTAAGCTGTATTATTATTATTATTATTATTATTAATTAATTAATTAATTAATTAATTAATTTATACCCCGCCCACTCTGGGCGGCTTCCAACAAAGATTAAAAAATCACACATTAAAAACTTCCCTTAACCTTCAGGTGTCTTTTGAATGTCAGGTAGTTGTTTATTGCTTTGACATCTGATGGGAGGGCGTTCCACAGGGCGGGCGCCACTACCGAGAAGGCCCTCTGCCTGGTTCCCTGTAGCTTTGCTTCTCGCAATGAGGGAACCGCCAGAAGGCCCCCAGAGCTGGACCTCAGTGTCCAGGCAGAACGATGGAGGTGGAGACGCTCCTTCAGGTATACTTAATTAATTAATTAATGTCTGTTTTTATGCATATTGTGTTGTTTTAAAGATGTTAGCTGCTCTGAGCCTGGCCTCGTCCGGGGAGGGTGGGATACAAATAAAAAATTATTATTTATTAAACACCTAGATCAGCTTACAGCATAACAAAACACCATAACAATTGACATGCCTAATTGGCTATGGATCATAAGAATGCTTTCAATGAAACCACAAAAGCCACAAGCTGAGAACATTCTACAACCAGGTTCAGGGCATCACAGGAGCCATAGGCTATTATGAGCCTCCTCTCCTCCACACATAGAAAAGGATATTCACCCACAAATACCTCCTCATTGTAGCTGAAGGCTCTTTAGTGGCCTTCCCTCCTCTGTTGGTGGTGGTGACGGGGAAAGTAGTAGTAGTAATAATAATAATAATAATAATAATAATAATAATAATAATAATTTATTATTTATACCCCGCCCATCTGGCTGGGTTTCCCCAGCCACTCTGGGCAGCTTCTAACACAATATTAAAATATAGTAATACATCAAACATTAAAAGCTTCCCTAAACAGGGCTGCCTTCAGATGTTGTCTAAAAGTCTGGTAGTTGTTTTTCTCTTTGACATCTGGTGGGAGGGCGTTCCACAGGGCAGGTGCCACTACCGAGAAGGCCCTCTGCCTGGTTCCCTGTAACTTGGCTTCTCGCAATGAGGGAACCGCCAGAAGGCCGTTGGCGCTGGACCGCAGTGTCCGGGCAGAACGATGGGGGTGGAGACGCTCCTTCAGGTATACTGGACCGAGGCCGTTTAGGGCTTTAAAGGTCAGCACCAACATTTTTAATTGTGCTCAGAAACATACTGGGAGCCAATGTAGGTTTTTCAAGAGTGGTGTTATGTGGTCTCAGCGGCCAGTTTGGGTGTATTGAGGCCATGTTGGAAAGGATTGTGGGAGACTTTGGAGGGCCCAAAGACCTCTGGTTCCCACACAAGGGAGGGAACACACACCAATCTTTGAGCTGGCATAGTTATGTTCCCCTTGCCACAGCCACCCTTCAAGGTTTTGGATTTGGCAGGTGTGCTGGGCAGGCCAGGATCCACAGCTGACTCTCACGGCCAACAGAAGGCAAGTCGTCTCGGCCCACCCAGGCAAATCCTGCCTATGACTCAAAGTAGCAGAAAAGTTCCACAGAGTGAGACCACGACTCAGGTGATACTTTCTGCAGGTAGCCAACAGCTTGTGATGGGACACAGCGGTCACAGAACACAAGGGGGTAGGGCAATGCTTGACATGGAATAGGGGGTCACCGTACACTGGAAAGGTCAACTGTGCAGAAATGTGGCCTCCAGCACCCACAGAGAAACCTAGGCATCTTTGAGAATGCAAAGAGCTTTCCTGCTTTGGGCCTCACAAACCCCTTTCAATCTCAGGGCCAAACTAGACGCTATAAAAGGATTGTGATAGAATCCCACTGAAAAATTCCCATTTAAAATTGCATCTTGGAAACAGGTTGTTTGCCTTGCAGTAGAAAACATTCATATGTAGGTCTGCAATACACAGGTAGGCAGAGAGGGTAAAATCCACTGTATTTTGTTCCTTAGGCCATTTGAAGTAGCCACTGATTTCTTTAGTTTCCAGTGGAACAAAGACAAATCCATGCATTGCTAGTCAAGATGAGTTCACAAATTGATGGGATCATGTAAGTGCATTAGCAAGATACATGATACATTTGACAGAAAGCAACTAATAAAAGTACACATGAAACAAATAATAGCACTCCTAGGCAGATTTGTGCTGTCTCTGAGGGTTAGAGAGGTGATCATTCCTTTCACGCCAATAGTGGCAGAGAATGGAGATGGATCAGATCTCTTCAGATGACGAAGGAATTATTTGCTACATGTTCAAATTTTGTGGTGAGCTGGCCCTAGAGTTCTTTGGATCCTGGCCCTCACTTTCTTTGGAGAAAACTCAGAGCACACATGGTTACCATGCTTACTTGGGGACACATGTATCCGACATGCATATGATTCCATGTCCCAAGAGCAGGGCAGATTTAGGTTTGACGAGGCCCTAAGCTCCTGAAGGTAATGGGGCCCTTTATATGTCCAGCTGTCCTTTGTCAACAACAATTTTTTGTGTTGAATATATGCTATATGGTAATTTATGGACCTAATAGGTATCTAAAGCCATTTGCACATAACAAAATATGTATTTTATCAAAGTAATTGTTGAAGTGAAATACAATTAAGAAGTATATTAATAGTGAAATACAATTAATAAGTATATTAATAGTGAAATAACTCTAACTTAAAATGATTTTTTATTAATAACAAACTTAATAATGCAATCACACTGGCATTTGGCAATAACAAAAGTTCCTTTAGAAACACATTTTACAAAGACTCATAATTTTGGGGGGCCCCAAGAGAGCGGGGCCCTAAGCTATAGCTTGTTTAGCTTATACGTAAATCCGGCACTGCCCGAGAGTTCTTCCTTTAGGAACCACAAATGATTGGGGAATTAATCTGACACGGTATCTGTTCCCACCGGAGGACAGACTTCTATCCATCTGGTAGAGCCCTGCTGGCTCAGAGCAAAGGCCTGTCTTCTCCCGCAGTCTGTGGCCAACCAGATGCCTATAGAAAGCGCACCAACCAAGGGCATGAGCACAATATATCCCTCCATTCCAAAGGAATGTGCTTGGAGGCTGGAGGAAGAGAGATCAGATACCTTATGGCATACATTTGTGATTTCAGCATGCACCTGAAAAGTGAGCCTGTGCCCACACAAGCTGAAATACAATTTATAATGGTTTTCTTTTCCCTCGTGGCCCTGGCCTGAGCTTCGGCACGCAGCGGTTTGAAACCTCAAATGCATTCCTAGCAACCTTTTAAATATTGTATCACAAACTGTGTCCCTCACATAGCATCTCAAAGATTGGCAGCGCCAGTCGATTCCTTCCGCAGCTGCTCTTGACGGCCACTATGTAGGTTTTACAGACTCTTCGTGCAACATTTGGGTGTTTTACGGTAGAGCAATGAAACTGAATGGCTGCTAGAGGGGGAAAACCCATGAAAAAAAGGGCCAAGTTACCGAGATGTAAAATCCGGCTGGGTGGCAAGTGAGGGGTCTATAAAAATGGAAATAGCTTTGAAGGGCCCACCGGACTGAATACAGCTCATGAATCATTGTAGGGACCCTTCCATCAGTGACAGCCATGCTTGCTTTTCCCAGTAAAAAGAGGCCCATCTTCCCAGAAAGTTCTGCAGAAGCCCATTGCTGTAAATTGCAACTTGATGGCCTGTCACCGAATGTGACACCGAGGGCGCAAATACTATTACTTCAATGCAATCGCAGTGTGGCAAAAGTTAATAAAATGTATGTCACCCCCAAAAAGCAATTGCACCTGCAAGGTAACAAAGGGCTAACACATGAATGCACAAAGTGGAGCGCATAGCATAAATTCTCGCCCGAAATCCACTTCAGTCACATATGCGGGCAGGTTGAAAGTAAACAAGGCAGCGCTGAAGAAAAAGGTTGCTGTTTTTTAATTAATAAACTTTGGCTAAGTTCTTGTTCATTCTTATTCTGCTGGCATAGGTTCCAGCAGCCTGGCTGGTTTTTCAGACAGACTGGCTTTTTGCTTTGCTAGGCTGGGAATTAAAAGTGTTCTCTTTTTCTGTTAACAGCATAGCTGTTAAGTGTCCCTTATTTGAAGGGACAGTCCCTTATTTGAGCACCATGTCCCACTGCTGTCCCTTATTGATGGATGTCCCTTAAATGTCCCTTAAATGATGTCCCTTAAATTTCAAAGGAAGCAGCTCCTCTCCCTCCCTCCCTGCAGGCCAGGCAGGAGGGAGGCTCCAACTGTGTTGCTTGGCTGTGTTGCTCAGCCAATAAGAAGTCTAAGAACGACTGGGGGGTAGAGCTTGCATGCCTTGTGTGTGGCTAGTTAATGCAAGCTGAGGGGTTTTTTGAATGCTGGACGCCATTTTGTTGCACGTGCTGCTGCAAACTTTGAAGTGCAAAGCCAGGCCAGGGAGCCATCTTAAGTTGAGGCTGCATAGGCCTTGTGGTGCATGTGATTCAGATTCTATTCAGTTGAACCTCTGGTTACAAAGTTGGTTGGACAGTGTTCTCGAAGCTACCAGCATGAGTTTGACCAGACTGCAGGAGGACAGGAAGGCTGGAGTGCCTGGAACAGGTGAGGCTGCAGGTCCCTTATTTTGGCTGCTGGTCCCTTATTTTCAAGGCTGCTGGTCCCTTATTTTCAAATCTGTAAGTTGACAGCTATGGTTAGTAGCCACATGGCTGTCCTGTTTTGCCACTTGAGGTGAAATAGGAAGTGATGCCTCAGGGCTTCCCGACACCCGAAGCAGCTTTTTCACCTCGCCTCCTGGGTGGGCCGGACCTGAGCAGATGTTCATCTGACCACATTACAGGGCTGGAAGAAGTCCTCAGGTTTTTCTTTAAATATTTGGTTCCATACAATAATGTTTACAGTGGTACCTCGGGTTAAGAACTTAATTCATTCTGGAGGTCCGTTCTTAACCTGAGGTACCGCTTTAGCTAATGGGGCCTCCCGCTGCCGCTGTGCCGCCGGAGCACAATTTCTGTTCTCATCCTGAAGCAAAGTTCTTAACCCGAGGTACTATTTCTGGGTTAGTGGAGTCTGTAACCTGAAGCGTCTGTAACCCGAGGTACCACTGTATTCTCATTTCTGAGAAATTGACTTACAGTCATCCCTCGGATTGAAGTAGCTTCAGGTTAAGTATTTTCAGGTTGCGCTCTGCGGCGAACCGGAAGTAACGGAGCGTGTTACTTCCGGGTTTCGCCACTCGCGCATGCGCAGATGCTCAAAATGACATTGCGTGCATGCGTGGAAGTGGCGAATCGTGATCTGTATATGTGCAGTCGTGGGTTACGCTCTACTCACGATGCAAACGGGGCTCCGGAACGGTTCCCATCCACATCCAGAGGTACCACTGTATAAATTAAGGGTATCCAAGGCCGTCTTTAGCATATGCGGCGCTGGGGTGAAAAAATTGCCCAGCACCCCCAATTGGGTGGACAGCCATAGTTGTTGAGCTTTTTTAGGGGGGCAGCTCAGAGTTGTTGAGCTTTGGGGGGGCACACAACTCTCTCCCACGCCATTGCGGATGGAGAGAGGAGAGCAATCCTTGCCGAGGCTTGGGAGGGAAGCTGAGTGCCTCATATGAGCAGTGTGCATGCGCTGGGCAGGCATCTCAACGACCCGCCAATCCCAGACGCGCAGGAGGCCAGAGCCGGCCGGCTGCCTCAGCGCCCGCAGCAGAAAAGCCTGTGGCGCTCTGAGAGCTCTGCTCCGCTTGGGAGCAGCTGTCGGCTGGCCTGGCTCTTCAATCCCCGGATTCCAAATCTCGGCCCCGGACTCTCGGCCCTTGCCCCTGAGAGCCCGGCGCCCGGGTGCCCTGCAACCCTAGCGCCTGTGGGTAAGACAGCCCTGAGGGTATCTCAGACTGCAGTTAAACCTATGGATTTTGCCTCCATTTGGCAGCCATTTGTTACGTACCTGATAGGCCAATCACAGGGATGGCAAGTCCCAGTGAGATATGGCATTATTTGGTATTCATAGTATTTGTTTTGTACTCTTTCTGTATCAGGTCGTATTTTGCTGTAACATCTAATTCAATGTGTAATTTCATGAGCATATACCTTATGGTTTGTTTGTTTGTTTGTTTTTGCTTTGGGCTTTCTGGTACCACTGTTCACTTGTTTCAGTTTTTTTGCCTTATTTTATTTCATATTTTCTACTGGATTATTTCAACTACATAATAAAGTCTTGGATTATTTTTTAAGTGTTCTCTTTTACACCTTTTTACCTTTTTAAAAGATGCAAGTAATAAAGAAGAGTAGTTTCCTAATTGTGAAATCTGAGAAGAATTTGACTCCCCATCTCTCCTATTTTTAAAAAACAAACGTTGCTTTAAAAAACAATCTTAATTGTATTTTCAAGAGAGGAATAACAAGCAAAAATTATTTTTCCTCATCCGACCACTTCCTACCTAATGTCTTCCCTGCTGAAGGATCCTGGAGCCCAAATGCTTGCCATCAAAAATTTGTCAGGAAAAAGATCTCAGAATACTGTGAGATCTCATTTCCACGTGGGTAAGAAAAGAAGATGAATGCTAGATATATTGCTATCCAGTACTGCTCAGGGAGGGGTATCTTTTCTGAACAACTTCAATGCGAACTGGTGTGCTGTTGTGCAGTGGCTGAACTGTGTGAACAAGGAGCTCTCAGTTCACGTTCTGCCCTTGCCATGAAACTAGGTGGCCCCAGGCTCAGCTTTTCCTCTGCAAGATGGAGATAATAATGTTCAGCAAGAAACTGAATCTGAATCCTCACAAGATGGAGGTACTTTGGGTGAGAGGTTCTGTGCTGAGGCTCCATGGGACCTGCCAAGGTGGAAAGGATTCCCCGAAATTGGGCAATTTGAAACCAGAGTCATATGCTAAAATAATACAGTATGGCAAAAATCTTCTCTCATTTCATCCATCTCTCTGTTTTTCTTAGTTTTCTGTTTTCTGAAATATTATATTCTAGATGCACTTGGGTTTTCGTTTTGTTTTTATTAGTATGCCCTTCTGCTTTTACTGGCCTTTTACTGTTATCGCTGCTGCTAAGGAGAGTCACCTGTTGTAGCAGTTGTTACCAAAATTGTTGCTTTTATTACAATTATTACCTGAGCAATTTTTTGAAGAGAGCAGGAAGAGAGAAGATAAATATGGCAGCAAAGAAAGGGAATGATTTTATAGTAATGGGCCTCTCAAAAACTTAAGAGCCCTGGATCACAAACCATTTTAATGTGAATAAAAGGGGGGCATAGAATTTATATATTTCCTAGATAGCATACAGAAGTGAAACCAATAAGGTTTTATAACACTTTTAAAGGCTTCTGCGGAGATTACTCTGAAGTCTTCATTAACAGGTTATTTCCTTTTTTGTAGATACTCATGAATTGTCCTGCAAAAAAATTAATCAAATAATGCAGTATTTCAAAGTGCCAAAAGATTATAGCTTTACACTTTTACATTCACCCCAGATCCTTCCCAGCTGCAGTAATTCATTAAAATGATTCAGCTATTCGTCACAAGGCAATAATTTACTTGCTGTCTGTTAGTGAGTGAGGCTGGATGTATGAGAGGAGGAAGAGGAGGAAAATTAATGCCATATATTATTTTCTGAGCTACTCGCTCAAGCTATAATTTCAGTAAGTTGCTAATTTTGGCAAAGTTTGTATTTTTACCTTTAGGGTAGTCATGCATAAAACGTGCAATGCAGATTTATTAGCCCTGATTCGGAAGCAATGATCCACAGATATTTTAACTGTAGCAGAGAGACGGCAGGCTGCCGAACAGAGAAAACCTCCATATCCAATAACCTGCCTATCAAATTGGCATTATTTTCTGGGGGAATAGTATCAGTCAGCTGTTTGGCAAGGTAGAAGAGGCACCATTCTCTCCCAGCCTGTCATCATACGACATTTGATTTGAAGATTTGATATTGGCAGTATTTAATAGCTGACATGTAATTATATTTGCTATCTGACAGATAATGGTATTTATTTAGTATTCGGTTGTTGACATGCACTGACAGCACTACGCAGTGGCTGTGTGTGTGTGTGTGTGTGTGTGTATTCCTGAATCCAAAAGGATTCAAGTGCTAGAATAGCCAGACAAGTTTCTTGGTAATAGTCTAAATATGAGTCATTAAGGTAACAAAGGAAGTGGCTCTGTGCCAGATCGCAAATGGATGCCCCCCCCCGAGGCAGAGCTAACTGCTCCGGTACCCGGAGCAGTGCACATGCTGTGCACCTGGGGGCGGGGCTAGCTGTCCATGGGGGTGGGGCGAGTGTCCAGGGGGGCACCGCCCATGGCAAGCGTCCCAGGGGGGCGATGCAGCAATGACACCCAGGGCAGACAGCACACACCACACACCCCTTCCTCCACCAGTGCCCCCCCCACCGAGTCTAGCAGTTAGAAAGAGCAGAGTTGAGATGTGATTCAGGTAGGTAGCCGTGTTGGTCTGACGCAGTAGAAATATATAATATATATATATATAATTCTCCAGTAGCGCCTTAGAGACCAACTAAGTTTGTTCTTGGTATGAGCTTTCTTTTGCATGCACACTTCTTCAGCGGCCCAGTGTTTCCCAACCAGGGGCCATATTCCAAGGGGGCCACAGGTGAACATCTCGTAAATGGGGGGCCACAACACAAGGCTAGAGGGCCACAGAGGGAAGTCAGAAGTGAAGGGAAAAAACTTTTTAAAGAAAATCTGATTGGCTGCCTACCTGCTTGGCCGATCACAAGCGGGTAAGGGGGCGGCCCACCAGGGTCTAGCTCTCCTTTTTGCCACGTGCATTTTCTTGGAGCAGTCCTGGTTTGTTTCCGGCGGGAGAGGGCGATCACTGAGGCTCCCATTTTGACCAGTAGAGCCCAGAACCAGATCCAGAACCGCCAGGTCAGGTAAATGGTGGTGGTGGGGAGGCAATGGGGAGGGCTGGGCGAGCCGGAGCTGCTTGCTGTTGCTGCCAGTGCTGGGCCCAGTGGCAGCCTGGGCCTGACTCTGCAAGGTGCAGGGTGCAATTATCCACCCCAGCGCCTAGTGGATCAGGGCCTTTGGATGTTGCCAAGGGGCTCAGAGTCCGTCGGCAGCATCAACCTGGCTCTGCAAAGCATGGGGTGAAATCCACCCCAGCGCCTAGCCGGGGGAGGGGGGTTGTCTGGTGCTGTTGACTTGCATCTAGTAAATAGTTATTTACTACTCAGAAGAAAGCCCATTGAGTTCAGTGGGCCTTACTCCCAGGTAAGGGTGTGTGGGGCTATAGTGTTTTATCTAGGCAGCCAGGGCTCCTTCGGATGACAAGATGTTTTTGCACCAGGTCAGTGAGGACCACTTGCTTTTTAAAATTCTCCCATATTGCAGAACTTCCTGTGCACCTTTTGGACTGTATCTGCAGCCCCCCCCCCCCCGTGTGAAATATTTGGAGTCAAATAAGGGGGACGCGGGTGGCGCTGTGGTCTAAACCACAGGGCCTAGGGCATGGGTAGGCAAACTAAGGCCCAGGGGCCAGATCCGGCCCAATCACCTTCTAAATCTGGCCCACGGACAGTCCAGGAATCAATGTGTTTTTACATGAGTAGAATGTGTGCTTTTATTTAAAATGCACTTCTGGGTTATTTGTAGGGCATAGGAATTCGTTCATTTCCCCCCATAAAATATAGTCCGGCCCCCCACAAGGTCTGAGGGACAGTGGACCGGCCCCCTGCCGAAAAAGTTTGCGGACCCCTGGCCTAGGGCTTGTCGATCAGAAGGTTGGCAGTTTGAATCCCCACGACGGGGTGAGCTTCCGTTGCTCGGTCCCTGGTCCTGCCAACCTAGCAGTTCGAAAGCACGTCAAAGTGCAAGTAGATAAATAGGTACCGCTCCGGCGGGAAGGTAAACGGTGTTTCCGTGCGCTGCTCTGGTTTGCCAGAAGCGGCTTAGTCATGCTGACCACATGACCCGGAAAAACTGTCTGCGGACAAACGCCGGCTCCCTCAGCCAATAAAGCGAGATGAGCACCGCAACCCCAGAGTCATCTGCGACTGGACCTAACGGTCAGGGGTCCCTTTACCTTTTAAGTGTTGTTTACTTGTTGTAATACATGCAAGATGGATCTCCCTCGGGAGGTTCTGGACTCTCCTTCCTTGGAGGTTTCTAAGCAGAGACTGGGTGGCCATCTGTCATGGATGCTTTAGCTGAGTTTCCTGCAATGCAGGGGGTTGGACTAGAAAGATGACCCTCGGGGTCCCTTCCAGCTCCAGGATTCTATGTTTTTCTACTTCAGCAATATTTCATTATATTCCTATCATTTTATGGAATTGTATACATTATAAAAATATAAATAAAACATGTTCTATTCACAAGGAAAAAATTTAAATAGCTACCTTCCTACCAGTTGGAATGGGGAAATGGGCGTAGCCAGGATTTTTGTTAGGGGGCAGGCTTTGTTGAGGGGCAGAACCTTAGTTTTCTATTTTCACTTATTGGGGGGCAGCTGCCCCCTGCCCCCCCCTTGACTACACCCATGGGGGGCCACAGGAAGAAACAAGGTCAGGAAACACCAGTCTAGAAGCAGGAAGGAGTAAGCTGGGAAGCCAGAGAGATAGACCCATGCCTGATCTCTGTTTGAGTCCAAGGCTGTGGCTTTGGGAGAAGCAAGACCCCCTTGAGGTGTTAATGCTGTGAGCCTGTCCATCAGGTTGTATATAGGTGTAAATAAACCGAATACAGTGGTACCTCGGGTTAAGTACTTAATTCGTTCCGGAGGTCCGTTCTTAACCTGAAACTGTTCTTAACCTGAAGCACCACTTTACCTAATGGGACCTCCCACTGCTCCTGCGCCACCGGAGCACGATTTCTGTTCTCATCCTGAACCAAAGTTCTTAACCCAAAGTACTATTTCTGGGTTAGCGGAGTCTGTAACCTGAAGCGTATGTAACCTGAGGTACCACTGTATCACAAAGTCACCAGAGTCTTAAATGTCTCCCATTCCAAGGAAACAAAACCTTGTGTAAGCGCCTGGAACCCCTGGACTCTTGCACCACTGTAGAGACTGGAGTGGCGTGCAGCGATATTGATGACTATGACTGGCACAACAGTTTTCCTATTTGGCTGTACGTGTAAGTTGACAAGTATTTAGTGTCTGATAATGCTCTGCATCTGGTGATATGCAAGGTATATAGCATTTGACAGGAGGTGACGCTGACAGCTTATGAAGGCGCATATTTGATGCCCACCAAGACTATCAAGGGTGGCGCTGTGGGTTAAACCACAGAGCCTAGGACTTGCCGATCAGAAGGTCGGCAGTTCGAATCCCCGGGACGGGGTGAGCTCCCGTTGCTCGGTCCCTGCTCCTGCCAACCTAGCAGTTCAAAAGCACATCAAAGTGCAAGTAGATAAATAGGGACTGCTCCGGCGTTTCCGTGCGCTGCTCTGGTTCACCAGAAGCGGCTTAGTCCTGCTGGCCACATGACCTGGAAGCTGTACACCGGCTCCCTCGGCCAATAAAGCGAGATGAGCGCCGCAACCCCAGAGTCATCCGTGACTGGACCTAATGGTCTGGGGTACCTTTACCTATACCTTAAGACTATCAAGAGAAGCCAACACATCTAAAATAACTGAATTTAACAGTAAAATTTCATGTTCAGAGTATGAATGTTGAAATTTAAATTTCTGAATATTCATTTCCATTCCAGAAGCGAGCAGGGAGCAGGAGCCTGTGTTGATAACCTGCTTCCCTAGCATATGGGTTTCTGCACTGGAATGATTTGCAACATGGGCGAAGGGCAATTAGGATTGTACGCAAAGCCCTGTTCCTTCAAAAACTAAGTTCCTGCCAATCAGCTGTTTGGTGGGAAAAGGGGAGCATGTCCCACCCCCTTTCTGGAATAACTGAAAAGGGGTTCCATGAATCCAGCCGCAGTTGGGGAACAGCCAGGAATGCAAATACAAAAGCCTACCAGATGTCAAAGACAAAAACAACTACCAGACTTTCAGAAGACATCTGAAGGTAGCCCTGATTAGGGAAGCTTTTAATGTTTGAAAGACTATTGTATTTTAATATTTTGTTGGAAGCCGCCCAGAGTGACTGGGGAAACCCAGCCAGATGGGCGGGGTAGAAATATATTATTATTATTATTATTATTATTATTATTATTATTATTATTATTATTATTACGATTCCTGTAGCGCACACAGACAAAATGTAAACATGTTTGGCCTTTAGCACATTCAGACTGGTATAGCTTCACTGGGTTTTTCTTTTGGGAAATGTGTGCACATGAATTAATGAGGTTTGGTGCAAAGTGAGAAAAGTGATTGGGGACGCAATCAAATAGGACGGGAAGGAGAAGAGGAAAAAACCCTTCGTTAAAGGCAGCAGTAAGACTCAATGACCTGTGCATACATCAGTCAATACGCTGACGGAGGAAGCACCTGGCCTGAAAAGCATGAGAAATAACCTCAGCTACATCGGTACTAAACAAAGACGGTGTGGTGCCATCTGGAGAATCTTCAGAAAACTGCCAGCAATACTTCCCTTCATATTTCAGCCGTTCTGAAAAGTTATACTGTCTGTTTGGGACATTCATCTACAAAAACCTGATAGTTACTTCTTCCAAGGGGGGAATTTTCCAAATGGCTGGTTTGCACTCTGGTTTACATTCTAGGAAAAAAATTCTCATCATTTTACGTCCAGAGCAGATTGCTATTACTTAACATTTTTCTCACTGAAGTGCTGACCAACTTGCTAGTACACAAAACTTTTTTTTTTTAACGAGACCAGATGATTATGACCTTCCACAGTCCTGTGAAATTGGCTTAGTGTGCCGCCATATGTGCAAAAAGCTGCTGGCGCTTCCTTTTTTCCTGTGTATTTGCAATAAACTGTTACTTTATTCAGGACACTCGTCCGTAGCTATGAATATGGAAAGTTTGCTTTATAAATCCGATCTACAAATATTCATTATATATCTTTAGCTTTGAGTTCTTTCAAGTTTACACTGCAGATACCTCTTCTGCAGAAGCAAACTGCTTTCAAAAGTTCATAGTTTTTAAAATGGGGTTAGGCAGGAAGATCTCATTCTAAACCTCTAAGAGATGGCTTTTAAAACGTGTTATTGTCTTGCTGCTTTCCAGGCAAGTGGATGGGTGGGGGATAGAGTTTAGCACAGGCTTCCTCAAACTTGGCCCTCCAGATGTTTTTGGCCTCCAACTCCCATGACCCCTAGCTAGCAGGACCAGTGGTCAGGGATGATGGGAGTTGTAGTCTCAAAACATCTGGAGGGCCGAGTTTGAGGAGGCTTGGTTTAGCACAGCAGTTCTCAGCCTGTGGGTCCCAGATGTTCTTGGACTACAACTCCCATCATCCCTGAGCTCTGGCCTTGCTAGCTAGGGGTGATGGGAGTTGTAGTTCAACAACATCTGGGGACCCACAGGTTAAGAAAGGCTAGTTTAGCATATCCTTTTGGCCTCTCTGGGGGTAGTCTAAGCCCACTGAAATGTCTTGTCTTTTTGTTGGGGGTGCTGCGTGGTGGAAGAAAGAAGGAAAGTTTTCTCTTTAATATTTTAGCTTATGATCTTCTGGCTCAAAACTTCCAGGAGGAATTGTGTGTCTGGTGCTCTTTGAGGAGGGAGAGTTATTGATTAGCCTTGCTTTTGCTTTTGTTTTATTAGCTATGTGGTGTTTTCATTTTGTGTTTTTATGTTGTGAACCGCCCTATGATCTTTGGCTGAAGGGTAGTACACAAATTTATTATTTATTATTTGTATATTATTAAAAGACATTAAAAACGGAGTTGTCCAGTGCAGCCCAGAGCTGAGAGTCAGAACCCAGGAACAAAATCAGGATTAGAGGGAAAACCTAGAGGGGAGACCAAAGACAAAAGAGGAGTCAGGATGGAAGAGTAAAGCTGGGAAATGTAAGCCCCCTTTTGAAGAGGTCAGGAAGGGGGTGGGATTCCTCAACAAAGTCAGTCACATTATTGGAAAGTGTGAAATTATGTAGGTGATTCCCAACAGCCACAGCTTGTTTCATCCATGTAACTTACAATATAATGATTGGTCCTTGGGATTGGGGTTACTGCTCCTACACATGAACAATAAGATGAGGGAGATGTAGATATATAGATATATAAATATATGGAGGGTGTTATGTACTGAGTTGAATAGGATCCAAACTGCAGCAGTCTGATTGGTCCTAGAACAATAGGATCCAAAAGGCAGCAGTCTGATTGGTCCTAGAAAAATAGGATTCAGAATGCAGCAGTCTGATTGGTCCTAGAACAATGCAGCAGTATGATTGGTTGGCAGGAACCACCCAATCATGCTCCAGATAGAAGTGAATCCACAACCTGATTGGCTTACAGTAGAATTCCGGAATTAGCCAATCATGTGCAGCCCATTGTGTAAATAATGTATATAAAGCAGATACTTTGAGGGGACTTTGATTCATTCCTCCTCACCACTATGAGCTGAATAAAGAGCATGAAATCACTTTGCGACTCTGAGTATATTTCACTGGCGACGAAGGTGGGATCCTGCTGAGCTGACTGCCACACACAGCACCGCAGCACCGCCACCTGCTGCACCGCTGCCTCGCACCGTGTATCCAGGCTTCAGCTCCGGGACAAGGAACTCAGAATGGCAACCTACAGCAGCTTCTCACCATTCAACCCAGCATCTGGAGACTGGGAAGCGTACGCCTCCCGTTTCACCTTCCTCCTAGAAGCCAAAGGGGTCACCGATGAAGAAGACGCCAAGAAGAGGGCAATATTCTTCAGCGTCTGCGGAGAGGAGACGTTTGAAATCGCCCGGGCTCTCCTTGCGCCTGAAGACGTTGCTACTGTTCCATACAAAACAATAATGGAACAGCTGAAGGGGCACTTTTCGCCACAGCCCTCAGTGGTGGCTCGTCGAAATGCCTTCTACGCAAAGCGGCAAGCCCCTGGGGAAACCATAACTGGGTTTGTGACCTCTCTCCGCCAAGCTGCCCGTGCGACTCTGAGTATATTTCAGAGGGGCTTTGAGAGCTGCAAGAAATCTTTTGGCATTACTGTGTCCTAACAGGGAACCCATCGGAGCAGTAGGTTAGCAAAAATTGCTATGGATCCTGTGTAGGAGCTCTGTGTGATCACTACACTTGTGTAGCAGAGTTCCCCAATACAAGGGCAGCTGGTTTTGCATTGGAACTTCTCTGTAGGCAACTGGACGCAACATTCGGTTCTTGCAGCAAAAGGTTGTGCTGTCTGGTGCTGGACTAAAAGCGTCGCCCTGCTCCACTTGCAACATAACTGCTGTGCATGGACAGGGCTACAGTCTGCATCACTTCTGGTTCCTTTGAATGCCTTCCTCCCTCTCTGTGGATTCAGCTGCTATCCGCATTGTGGAAGCCCATAGGTTTCTGTCAGGCAGTTTGGGAGTTTTCTAAAAAATGTCGTTTTCTTTCCATTTGTGAACCATTGTGCTTATTGTACCCAGGGGCACCCTCTTAATTATGGATAAGCCACTATCTTGTTTTTGGTTGGTCTTGTGTCCTTTCCCAGTGGAGGACTTCCTGGCCACTAGAAAATAATGGTGGTGGGGTTGTCTTTATTTTGGGGGCTGCTCCCTGCTTCTCCTACTTCTCCTTTTTCCTTCCCGCTTGTTGTTGTTTAGTCGTTTAGTCGTGTCTGACTCTTCGTGACCCCCTGGAGCAGAGCACGCCAGGCACTCCTGTCTTCCACTGCCTCCCGCAGTTTGGTCAAAGTCATGCTGGTAGCTTCGAGAACACTGTCCAACCATCTCATCCTCTGTCGTCCCCTTCTCCTTGTGCCCTCCATCTTTCCCAACAGCAGGGTCTTTTCCAGGGAGTCTTCTCATGCGGTGGCCAAAGTATTGGAGCCTCAGCTTCAGGATCTGTCCTTCCAGTGAGCACTCAGGGCTGATTTCCTTCAGAATGGATAGGTTTGATCTTCTTGCAGTCCATGGGACTCTCAAGAGTCTCCTCCAGCACCATAATTCAAAAGCATCAATTCTTCGGCGATCAGCCTTCTTTATGGTCCAGCTCTCACTTCCATACATCACTACTGGGAAAACCACAGCTTTAACTATACGGACCTTTGTTGGCAAAGTGATGTCTCTGCTTTTTAAGATGCTGTCTAGGTTTGCCATCGCCTTTCTGCCAAGGAGCAGGCGTCTTTTAATTTCCTTCCCGCTACCTCCATATATTTTACTCAGTGTTTTCTACAAACTGTTTTTAATCATTTGTGCCACTGAGTGTTCTCTCTCTTTGCCTGCCTTCCTCAAGCAACTCCCCAAATCCCACAACAGTTGAGTTCATGTTGCTCATTCGAGGCCGCTGTGTTTGTCTCTTTCCTCTGAACATATTCCGTCCTCTTCTGTGCCCAGATTTCCAATAGCTATTTGCCTAATGAGGAGATTGGCTGGAAGCTCTCTTCCTTTTGGGACTGCTGTAAAAGCATGCCTGGTTGTGTAGAGTCCCTGAGACAGGAATTACTCTGATACAGTCCCCAAGTTTCTCCAGCCAGATACAGTTAAGCCCAGCGAACAAAAGCCCATCTATACAAGCCTCTCGGCGTCAGCACTGGCAGGTTTAAGACAATTAGACCAAATTCTGGGTTAAATCAAATGTTGTTACTAATCCCTCTTCCCAAGTAGGTAATATAATATAATAAAATAATAATAATAATAATAATAATAATAATAATAATAATAATAATTTATTTATACCCCGCCCAGCTGGCTGAGTTTCCGCAGCCACTCTGGGCGGCTTCCAATCGAGTGTTAAAAACAATACAGCATTAAATATTAAAAACTTCCCTAAACAGGGCTGCCTTCAGATGTCTTTTAAAGATAAGATAGCTACTTATTTCCTTCACATCTGAAGAGTGTTCCACAGGGTGGGCGACACTACCAAGAAGGCCCTCATAAAAACTAAGGTGTAAAATATGTAGAGGGGGTGGTGCTGTTGACCAATGAGGATATGGGAGAGAAGGGTAGGGGAGATTTACTCAAGACAATGCCATTATTCCCAGAGGCTGCATTCTCAAACCTCTCTCGATAAATATTGAATAAAAAGCAGATGGTAAGAGCATGCCATGGGAGTCGGTTTCTCTACCGCCTGAAAGATTGTCCCCAGTAAATCTCCACACCCCCTTCTCTCCCACTTCTTCATTCATCAATAGCACCACCCCCTCTATGGTTGCCACTTAGGGCCCTCTGTCTCTGAGCTCTTTGCTCTCCTACTTTTAAGGCTTGCCGGGTTCTGGGAGATGGTGGGTCTGGAATGCTCTCTAGTGATGACGTGTCAGCCAGGTGTTGTTCTGGCTCTCCTGTGATTTCCCAGCTTTCCCCCTCATCTGCCTCTGAGCAGATGACCTCCCTTAAACCCCTGTTGAAATTCTGAACTGTCGTCTTCTTCTCTGGAAGGGGAGGTGGTCTCCACCGTTCCTCCTTTGCCCAGTCCCTGACACTCCTCCTCCTCTCTGTTTTCTTTTTTGCAGAGTTTAAGCTTTCATTCGTTAAAAAAAAAAACCCCACCACAATATTAGCATACTCTACTGAGTCAGCAAACCTTATGCAAAGATTCCGACCTCTCCTCTGTTGAAGCGGGAAATAGTCTGTCAAGTTATGAATCCCTTTGCTACCCAGTGTTAGTGTACTTTTGGCAGTTTGAGGGAGACAATATGTGAAATTAGAAATTAAAAGCAGGCAAGGTAAACCTGCCTGGAGGAGAGAGGTCTGTGAAGCATGAAAGTTGGTGCTCCAGCCAGCATTGTTTTCTCATTTTCTCCTATGTTGTGCATCCCGTTCAAAATCTGATCATTCCGATTCTCCTCCACGCTCCTGCTTTGCAAAACGCAAACCAATTTCCTTACTTTATCCACACATGTGGCTTTGCCCTTTCCAATTTCAGTTTTCTCAAATGTCTTTAAAAAACCAAAACCAGGCATAAAGCATTTTGAAGGGAAGTGATTTTTCCCTTACAGATGCTGCTCTTGAATTATTGTATGATGTGTTAGGAATGGGGATGGATGGAACCACCCAGTTTTGCTTCGCAGAATTTTGGTAGAAGGAGTGGAATGAAATCTGTATGTACTGCCTACTCCTTCAAAGGCACCAGTCCAGGACATTGGAGTGGTGATGAGGACATGGAGTGTGGAGAGCAAGTGAGGAGAGGTCAACTGGGGTGACAGTTGATGGGTCTGGAGAGCAGGACAAGGAGTGAAGAAGAGCAGCTGAGGAGAGAGCCAAGTAGAAGAGGAGAGACGGAGAGACCGGCCTTCAGCCATTGAGGAGCAGTGAACTTCAGCAAGTGTACATCAACATGTTGAAGGCAACATGGCCATGGGCACCTGCAAGGCTGGTTTTCCTGATGTTGTGGCAGAGTACATGCTTACGTAACTAGCATCAGAGAACAGGTCTGCATAACCTGGTAAAAGTTGGTCTACTCAGTTCAGTTAGACTTGGCCCTCCAGAAATTTGCAAACCTTTTGCAAAAGTTTAAAAGGCGCAAGGAAATAGGATAATAATATATTAAGGATGGAATAACAAATAAAGTGAATAACACAACAATAACAAAAATAATAGGTAAAGAAGATTGCACACGGGTGGAGGCTGTACTGGGCCATGGAGGGGGAGAGGTGAAGGGATTAATTGAAATTGTTAAAGATTGGTACAGTATAGGATTTAAGATTTTTATAAATTTATAAATTTTTTATAAAGATTCTATAAGGAAAGCAGAAAGCAGCAAGAAATATCAAGTAAGGGTATCGGAGAGGAGATCAGTGTAAATAATAATAATAATAATAATAATAATAATAATTTATTTATATCCCGCCCTCCCCCGCCGAAGCCAGCCTCAGAGCAGCTAACAACAGTAAAATGATACAACATTCTAAAATCATTTCATTCTAAAATCAGTTCAAATCAGATTAATGGCAACCATTGGGCTAGAGTTCTGTGAGGATTGCCAAAGGAGGGGGTCAGGCTGTGCCTTGGCCAAAGGCCTGGTGGAACAGCTCTGTCTTGCAGGCCCTGCGGAAAGATGTCAAGTCCCGCAGGGCCCTAGCCTCTTGTGACAGAGCATTCCACCAGATCGGGGCCACAGCCGAAAAAGCCCTGGCACTGATTGAGGCCAGCCTAACCTCTCTGTGGCCTGGGAACTCCAAGATGTTTTTGTTTGAAGACCGTAAGGTCCTCCGTGGGACATACCAGGAGAGGCGGCCCCATAGGTACGAGGGTCCTAAGCCGTATAGGGCTTTGAAGGTTAAAACCAGCACCTTAAACCTGATCCTGTACTCCATCGGGAGCCAGTGAAAACATGAGACTTATGGTTTTGTTACGTATTATTTTATTTTGGAGTTGTTTGTTGTAAAAAATGTATATTATGTGAATAAAATAATAAAGGTTTTGCAAACTTAAAAAAATAATTAAAAAAAACCATTTTGTTACAACCAAACGGCCTATAAATTTTTGTAAACTAAAATAAAAACTCTCCATTTGCTATACAGAATACAAAAAAAGAAAAAGAAATTTGCAAACCAGGTGTACCATTTCCTTTTCTCTCTCAATGTCACACACAGAGAGAGCTGCATGTCCCTGCTATTCAGATGACGCTAAAGGTGTGTTCAGGCAAATCCTTTTCTGGGGAGATGAACCAGCACTTGTCCAGTCCCTTCTGATGCTGTGGAGTTGTGTTTTGAGGTGACGCTCCCACACTTCTCCCTGGTATTGCTGGATCCTCTAGTCCTAACAGCATTTCTGTCCCACGTCACTGTCCTGTTCAGTCTTTACCGCAGTCACTGCAAGAACCTGAGCACCAGTCTACCTTTTACTCCTCTTTGAACGCTACTCCCTTCCTTCTTTCCCCAGCTGCCTTAGCTGCCCTTTACTGTTGCTGGAAACCATGGGAGATGACCTTGGAATAGCTGTTGGTAGAGCATGAGACTCTTAATCTCAGGGTCAGAGGGTCGAACCCACACCTTGGGCAAAACATTCCTGCATTGCAGGGGGTGAGTTTAGAAGACTCTGGTGGTCCCTTCCGTCTCAACGATTCTATAATTCCATGAGTCAATGCTCTTGTGTTCATGTTCTGCTCCGTGGTTTCCCACAGGCCACAGTGAGGACAGGATGCTAGACTAGATGGGCCATTGGCCTGGTCCAGGAGACGACATACTTATGACTCTCCCAGTGTTCCAGTTCCCTTGGCAACAGTCACCAAGGCTGGCTGAGAATTCTCACCCTCCCTTGTTATGATTCAGCTTATCTTCTGTTTTTCCCAGGCAACTGACCTTATGAAATGACAACAGCAAGGGCAGACAACGATGTAACACAACCACATGAGGACAGAGAGGGTGGAGACCCTTGGCTGCTCCACTGCCCTTGGAAGTTCAGGCGGTGATGGCTTGGAAGAGGGCCTTCTCAGTGGCAGCCCCTAAGTTTGAGAACTCCCTCCTCACAGAGGTGTGCATGGCATCTTCATTATACTGTTTTCTGTGAATGCAGAAGACACACCTCTTTGCCCTGGCTTTTGACTCCATGAGGTATATATTTTTAGGACTCACCGTAATTTGTGAGCGTAAGTTGATTTAAATATTTTTAACATTGTGCTTTAAGTGCTGTGATCTACCTTAGGACCTTAGGGTAATGAATTAAATCCTTGGCATCATCTGGCACAGCTGTATCCATATATGGCAGGTAGGGGGTACAAACACAAGACCTGTCCCAGTGCCTCCATGTGCGTTGCCCCATGGTCTCAGGGCAGCCCTCCATAGAGCACAGGGCAGCACTCTATCCTGGAGATTACCAGCACATGGAAGACAGAGGACAGACAATGCTGGTCCAGAAACAGCCGCTGCAACCAGCCCAAACTGATAAAAGGCACTCCAAGTGATAAATATGGATTCATGAATCTGCCCAGACTATGAGCCTTCTTTGCCTCAGTCTTCTCTGATAAAGAAAACAATGCCCGACCTGAAGAATTTGGAGCAAATGATTCAGCAGAGGAAACACAGTCCAGAATAACTAAGGAGATAGTAGAAGAATACTTGGCTAGTCTAGATGTATTCAAGTCTCCAGGGCCAGATGAACTGCATCCGAGAGTATTAAAAGAACTGGCAGATGTGATCTCAGAACCACTGGCAGTCATCTTTGAGAATTCCTGGAGAACAGGCGAAGTCCCGGCAGACTGGAGGAGGGCAAATGTTGTCCCTATTTTCAAAAAGGGGAAAAGAGAGGACCCAAATAATTACCGCCCAGTCAGTCTGACATCAATACCAGGGAAGATTCTGGAACAGATCATTAAGCAAACAGTCTGTGAGCACCTAGAAAGGAATACTGTGATCACCAATAGTCAGCATGGATTTCTGAAAAATAAGTCATGTCAGACTAACCTGATCTCATTTTTTGACAGAATTACAAGCCTGGTAGATGAAGGGAACGCAGTGGATGTAGCCTACCTTGCTCTCAGCAAGGCATTTGACAAGGTGCCCCATGATATTCTTGTAAAGAAGCTGGTAAAATGCGGTCTTGACTATGCTACCACTCAGTGGATTTGTAACTGGCTGACTGACCGAACCCAAAGGGTGCTCATCAATGGTTCCTCTTCATCCTGGAGAAGAGTGACTAGTGGGGTGCCACAGGGTTCTGTCTTGGGCCCGGTCTTATGCAACATCTTTATCAACGACTTGGATGATGGACTCAAGTGCATCCTGATCAAATTTGCAGATGACACCAAACTGGGAGGGGTGGCTAACACCCCAGAGGACAGGATCACACTTCAAAACAACCTTGACAGATTAGAGAACTGGGCCAAAACAAACAAGATGAATTTTAACAGGGAGAAATGTAAAGTATTGCACTTGGGCAAAAAAAAATGAGAGGCACAAATACAAGATGGGTGACACCTGGCTTGAGAGCAGTACATGTGAAAAGGATCTAGGAGTCTTGGTTGACCACAAACTTGACATGAGCCAACAGTGTGACGCGGCAGCTAAAAAAGCCAATGCAATTCTGGGCTGCATCAATAGGAGTATAGCATCTAGATCACGGGAAGTAATAGTGCCACTGTATTCTGCTCTGGTCAGACCTCACCTGGAGTACTGTGTCCAGTTCTGGGCACCACAGTTCAAGAAGGACACTGACAAACTGGAACGTGTCCAGAGGAGGGCAACCAAAATGGTCAAAGGCCTGGAAACGATGCCTTATGAGGAACGGCTAAAGGAGCTGGGCATGTTTAGCCTGGAGAAGAGGAGGTTAAGGGGTGATATGATAGCCATGTTCAAATATATAAAAGGATGTCACATAGAGGAGGGAGAAAGGTTGTTTTCTGCTGCTCCAGAGAAGCGGACACGGAGCAATGGATCCAAACTACAAGAAAGAAGATTCCACCTAAACATTAGGAAGAACTTCCTGACAGTAAGAGCTGTTCGACAGTGGAATT
The DNA here is from genome assembly GCF_964270895.1 of Podarcis filfolensis. Classification (NCBI taxonomy): domain Eukaryota; kingdom Metazoa; phylum Chordata; class Lepidosauria; order Squamata; family Lacertidae; genus Podarcis; species Podarcis filfolensis. The sequence continues at coordinate 49,218,292 of NC_139615.1, forward strand.
TGCTGCCAAGGAGTGTGGTGGAGTCTCCTTCTTTGGAGGTCTTTAAGCAGAGGCTTGACAACCATATGTCAGGAGTGCTCTGATGGTGTTTCCTGCTTGGCAGGGGGTTGGACTCGATGGCCCTTGTGGTCTCTTCCAACTCTATGATTCTATGATTCTATGAACCTGCTTCCAGGAGGAAGCAGGTAATGGAGGAATGATCTGGACTCAGGCTTGTTTGTGATGGTTAACAAGGAAAGGAACTAAGCGCAGCATATTTTGACTGTGGTGTCTTTGGGATATGTGGAGGGGCTCACGCCACTGGCATCCCAACAGATCTTGCTTCTCCATTACGTTTCCAGAGAAGCCACCAAGTCTCAGCTTTGGATTCAGCAAAGAGCAGACATGCCTGTCTTTGTCTCCAGCTTTAGCCCCACCCACCCACCCACCCCCCGGCTATATATAGGTCATCTACCTTGGATGCATCTAGGCAGCTGAGGGGTGTGAGGAAAATTCCTGTCCATTATTCCTGGAGAACACCATCATTTAGTAGTAGCTATTGTAACCTGGCTCATTCTGGTATGAGCACTTAACTGGTTTGCCAAAGCCATTACCTTAACAAATGAACTGATTTGGCAGGTTTCCCTTTCTAGATTCTGCCCAACATATACGAGATCACAGGTTTGGAAGGGGGCACACAGGTATCATCTAGACTGATCTCCTCGCCAAAAAAACCCCCCTCATAACATTACTTAATCAGAGAGCAATTCCCATGGAATTTGGCGTGGTTTCCTTCCAAGTCATTGTTGCATGAACCCAGTATAGATGTTGTGACAGCAAGGGCCCCTTCTGAACCACAGCAAGACACTTAAGTGCCAAGTATTAATACAACTGCAATGTTTAAGTGTCTACTATTTGTTTGTTTTTTGCAAAGGAGGAGAATGAAGAGACACTCAGAATAGATGGAAGCTACACAACTTTTCTCCAAGCAGTGAAGAAACTGTGACAATAGGGACTCCTGAACCAAGGTAAGACACGTTTCAGTTTAGTTAGCTGTTATCTTAGGACAACTTCAGTGCTTAATGTCTCTCGCTTTTTGTTGCAAGAGAACGCCAGAAAAACTTGGCCACACCTCCCTGACCCCCTTGGCCACTAAGCAGCCCCACCAGGTCCAGTGTCCGTGAGCCACCACTGAATCCACTGTGAAGCACCCACATCCGGAAATTATTGGCATCAAGCCCTGCTTTGTAATTTCTAGTGAAGCAACAGGGATGTGATTGTCACTGGGGGGCCTGGGAGCCTGTGTGAGATGTTAGAAAAATGTCTTCACCCACTGTATTTCTCCATGCATTTTCACTATGCAGCAAGTAGTGAGGGATGTTTCACAGGCTGTGACTAATGTGCTGAATCAAAGAGGTGCCTGGACAGGTAAAGAGGCAAAGTTCAATCTTATGAGTGACACTAATTGCGCAACACACATTTCAGCAATGAGTTTCAGATCAGATCAGTAACTGTAAAAACTGCAGAGGCAAAAAGAGACATGAATCATAGAGACATTGTGTCTCCACTGGGAGCCCAGTCAGTGCAGCCAGGATACATATATATAGAATACATAAATGCATACATTCATGGATAATTTTATTTGTATGCTGCCTTTCCATACTTCAAACCATTCTCAAGGTGGCTGACAACATGAAAAAATTACACAGATACAAACATAACAAAAGTAGCTGTAAATAATAAATAAAACATAAACAGTACAAAACCAAATTGAACAATTTCCACATAAATTATAAGTTCTAAGAATAAAAATACAAAAAATAATAATATCAGTAACAGCAACAATGCCCCCTCAACAGAAACCCCTAAACAATACCCCACCCCAAGTGGCCGTTCAGCAGCCTCAGCTTTTATAGCTGGAGTCAGTCCAGGTCCCGTCCCCCCAAACCAGGTGGGAAAAGGCCTGCAAGGCAGCAACAGCGTAGCTAGCCGCTCAGGTGCCTGGGGTGGGTTGTGCCCTGCACCTGGGGGTGGGTTGAGCCAGGGTAGGGTGCACTGCACAAAGTCTGCCCGCCGCCTCTCCCTCAGCTGTAGGGTGGCTGAGGGAGAGGCAGTGGGCAGACGCAAGCCCCACGCTGCCATTTCAGGCAGCGCTGAGCCTGCAGGTGCCCAAGCCACCACGTCACTCCCAGGAGAGACACGTGGCTTGGGCACACTGCAGACCCCATGCTAAGTGCCGGCCCCTGTGGTGTGGCGCCCAGTGCCAGCCGCGTTTCGTTGCGTTTGTTGACTGAACTAAAAAGTTTTGTGAGCCCCCCCCCATTCTTTTATCAACTCATATTTTTGACATTTTGTCACCCCCTCAGTGATGACACCCAGGGTGGCCCGCACCCACCACACACCCCTTCCTACGCCATTACAAGCCAGGGAGTAGGTCTTCCAGGACTCACAGGCAAGATGATGTCTGGCCACCTCCACAGCTTCCGCTTTTGTAGGTGGAGTCAGTCAGGGCCGGGGAGCAGGTCTTCCAGGACTCACAGGCAAGGCTAGCGGAGACAGGAGAAAGTCAGGTCACCAAAGACAGCCCAGATTAAGATCCTAACAAAATGCACTAAGCCTCAGCCTGTTCTGCTGCCCATCTCCACTAGCTGATGTGTGCTGGTCCCAGGGGGAGGTTACCGTGGGGCGAGGTCCAGGACCTGAGTCGAGGGTCAGCAGACGGTCCTCCACGGGCAAAGCGGGGTCCAGGGTGAGGAGCAGGGCAAGGACAGGAACTCTCGAGGAACAGGACAGGGTGCTGGCCGAAACAGCTCTTCAACGACGTTGCTCCTGCAACCTGGGACCGGGCTGACTCGCCTTTATCTTCTCTGAGGCCAGGGGCGGTCCCGGCCCCCAGAAGACCCGCCTCTCCTGGCCTTAAGGCGAGCACTCCTCCTGGGAGAAACCAGTTCCCTCCGCCTCTCTGCCCTGAGCCTCTGCAGCTCCGGAGAGGCTGGAGGGTTAATGGACCCAGGGAGAGACTCACCTTCCCCTGACAGGGCTGGGAGAGGCGCACCTGTAGGCACTGTGTCTTCAATCACCTCTGGAGCCAGAGAGGATTCACCTGGTGCCTGCTCCTGAGGATCCGGCACAGGTGCAGGTGCTTCAGATCCAAGGCCCTGCCCCAGTTCAGCCGGCCCTGGAGGCGGGGACTCCCGTGCAGGCTGGGGTTCCTCCGGTTCAGCCTCTGAATCGGATTCCCAGACCATCACATGATGTCTGCAAGACAATCAACAGCACCGTCTTGAAGACCCTGATTAGGTTTGCCAGGTCTCCTGAGTGTCTATGTCAGGCTTCCTCAACCTCGGCCCTCCAGATGTTTTTGGCTTACAACTCCCATGATCCCTAGCTAGCAGGACCAGTGGTCATGGATGATGGGAATTGTAGTCTCAAAACATCTGGAGGGCCGAGGTTGAGGAAGCCTGGTCTGTGTCATGGGCCAGGAATTGGCTTTACCTGCTGAGCAGCAGCCTGAAGGAGCAGAAGGCAGAGTGAGTCCACCTGCTGCTGATCAGCCTTCTTGCTCCTTATGAGAACCAGCTGGCTTCAGCTTTCTTAAGCAGGGTTTCCAGCCTCAGTCAGTTGCTGGAAACAACATTTGTCATTCCCGGCTAGACCTGGCTGCTTCTTGCTTCTCTTGACCTTGGACTCCCGGCTTTCTCGACTCTCAGACCGTCTGACTGCGTAAACTGAGATACTCCTGACTTTAGGACTGGACTGAACCTTGCATATGGACTCTGCCTCCAGGCATGTTGCCCCCTGAGACTTGACTTGACCTTCTGCCCCTGAGCTCTGCTATGGCTGGGCAGCGTGGGTCTCCTACAGCAGTCTACTCCTGAGTCATGGGTGGCATTGCTTGAGATAACAAGGGCAGCGCCTGTTGAAGCAGGAAATTGATCCTAGTTGATTTTTTTAAAACAGAGGTAATGTAAGATGCCCTCTCTCCCAATTCTTACAGGTTTTCAAAATGTCTTTTATAATGCTTACATCAATGTCCACTTGCTATTCTCACTCCCACAGAAAAAGAGGTGTTTGCAGTGGGGAGAAAATGCAGTATGCTAATCATGCTGAGCTGTGCCTCTCTATGCAATACCCGCTCCATCTCACCTCCAGCTCCCTGATATTTAGACTTGATTTACACTGTGATGTCAAACACCCGATATTCTATGTAACTTCGGCTCCTCCATATGCTGCCTCTCTCTCCTTACATGTCCAGACCCATACTGTGCAGACTGAATGGGGCAGCGAGTTCCCTCTTGCTCTGTAAAGCATAAAGTATACTGTTAGCCCTGAGTAAAATAGGGGAGAAAAACCTGGTCCTCTCCAAATGTTGTAGGGCTTCAGGGATGATGGGAGATGTAGTCCAAGCACACCTAGGGAGGGCCACAGGCTCCGCCCCCATCTCTGATACAAAATACCGTATTTTTTGCTCTATAAGACTCACATTTTCCCTCCTGAAAAGTAAGGGGAAATGTGTGTGCGTCTTATGGAACGAATGCAGGCTGTGCAGCTATCCCAGATGCTAGAACAGCAAGAAGGATTGCTGTTTTCACTGCGCAGCAATCCCTCTTGCTGTTGTGGCTTCTGAGATTCAGAAATTTTTTTTTCTTGTTTTCCTCCAAAAACTAGGTGCGTCTTGTGGTCTGGTGCGTCTTATAGAGCGAAAAATACGGTAATTGATATTATATACCACTGGAAACCAGCTCTTTTTGCATTAAATATTCCTCGATGTATATCTGCTTCATCATACTCGTTTCTCCATCTTTTAGATTTGACTCTTAAGCTACGAATCTTACTATGAACTGGCTTCGAACAGCTCTAAGGAGAGCAATAATTTTGCTTGAAAATGCAGACTTGCTATGAAGGATGCTTCGCTAGTGGCAATTCAAGGAAGCAAAATAAAAAGGTAAAGGTAAAGGGACCCCTGACCGTTAGGTCCAGTTGCAAATGACTCTGGGGTTGCAGCGCTCATCTCGCTCGATAGGATGAGGGAGCCAGCGTTTGTCTGCAGACAGCTTCCGGGTCATGTGGCCAGCAGGACTAAGCCGCTTCTGGCGAACCAGAGCAGCACATGGAAACTCGGTTTACCTTCCCACCGGAGAGGTACCTATTTATCTACTTGCACTTTGACGTGCTTTCAAACTGCTAGGTTGGCAGGAGCAGGGACCGAGCAATGGGAGCTCACCCCGTCACGGGGATTCGAACCACTGACCTTCTGATCGGCAAACCCTAGGCTCTGTGGTTTAGACCACAGCGCCACCCTGATAGGAAGCAAAATAGTCACACACAAAGCCCCACCCCCCAAAAAAAACCCAAACCCTTGTCTGAGAATGTGGCAGACTAGAGAAGTTGAAAAAAGGGTCAACCTTTAGCAAAAATCTATTTTATGTCTTCTGTCATGCTTCAAAGGTACGCTGGCTATTCCTGTCTGCTGTTCTCAGCAGTTCTGGAAGATTCCTGCACTTAAAACCAATTCCTTTGTCAGAAATGGGTGGTTGTTGTTTGAAAGGCATGTTTTCTCCAGTTATGAAACACCCATAACGTTCTAAGTTCTTCTGATTTGCACTCAGAGAATCACTCAGTCCAGCAGAGCAGACACTTTGGCTCCATCTCAAAGGGTTCATGCAAGGAATTAGCAGCCACTCATCTCCCAAGTTGAGCTTCAGAGGGAGAACTCTCTCCCTGTGTGATTATTAGCAATGATGGGCCACATTCACGTAGAATCTCCAAGCAGGGGTTCAGCAAGAGCTGAAATCTGCCCCCCTCTTTTTTTCAGAGCAGGTGCAATTATGTCATTGATGTGACAAGACACCTTTCAGATTTTATTACAATAGCTTCTCAAAGAATGTGAAAAAGAATCAAACAGAGGCTGGATATTTCTTTCCTTTGGTGAGGTTCCTACTTCACGGCAGCAGTTTAAGTGGTAGCAATGCTTTGCGAGAATTGTCTGCATTTCTGATTAAAGGCCAAAGGGTATGCTCCAGTTGACTGAAGACCTTTGGTTAAAACCTGGTATGTTTTACACACTGAATCTACACAGTCTGAAGTAAGCACCTACAATGGTTAGAATTGGTTGTAGGGTTGTTTTTTATAAGAAAGATTCAGCATTTGCATGTTCCGACCCAGAAACCTCCCCCCTAAATAAATTCACACTTGACTCAAATTTTAGTTTTGGTTTTTGGTAGAATTTAGGCCACAACTTTGATTACAGAAAGCGATTGGTTGCATAGGCTCTGGTTTGACTAGCTTCCTGCCATGCAGGTAGCGCTGACCCAGGACACCAGCATAGGTCAGCCAAGGGTGAAAACACCTGGATAAGCAGAAAGCCGGGAACGGGCTATCTCCGCCACCCAGATGTCCCCCTGGACTCAGGCACGGGCACAACCCCCTCTCAGGGGTTGACCAAACCATCAAGTCCCTGGATTCCTTTAACGGAATACCCTTCACATAGGGATGGCGAGAGCGTTCTCCCATCCCTATCTCCTGAACCAGAGCCTATCCGCAACCTTACAAGTTGTGACGCTTTGCTACGCGGCAGGCGAAACCCAAATGGCACCAGCCAATCTGCCAAGTGGGGGGAATTCCTGCCGTGCCCCTGTCCCAACGACAGACGACACACAACGGCATAGCAAGGTCAAGCGCAACAAGCCCTAAAAGTAGGGAGAGGTGGGCGGGTGTTCTGAATGCAAGCGCCGAAAGAAGAAGCTCTGGGACACATGCATGGGCATAAATAGGTCCCTCGAACCATTGGGACTGCGTCCCATTGGCCAGATTGCACCCAGCTACAAGGGACCTACCAATCGGGTGTTGTAATGGATTGCTTTGAAGTCATTTCATTCTGTACCAGGTAAAGTAATTTTTAGCCACCCCAATTCCCACCCCCACATGTCCCAAATTTTGCCTGATGAAAGGTGGCAACCCTATCTGTATCTGATATTCTGCAACAAGTATTCTGAGTGAGTAAATGTTATTTTTACCTTTTACAATGTAGTTTGTGATTATCATTTTAAGGGAGAAATGCCAGGAGAATCCTGTCTGCCTTAAAGCATCTTGGGTTACTTAAACTAAAAAGCTAAAACTAGCCTACCTAAGCTTCCCTTTCAAACTGCAAAGAGATACACTCTGCTGAACTCACAAATGTGAGGAAGGAAAGACAATATCTAATAAATCTATCCTCTCCTAGCACCTACCATAGCTGTCAACCGTCCCTTATTTGGCGAGAAACTCCCTTATCCCAGCGCTGTGTCCCGCTGCTGTCCCTTATTGATGATGTCCCTTAAATTTCCCGGGTTTCATGCTCGCCCGGCTCGGGAGGGAAGCAGCGGCTTGGGGTCCTCCGCCACGAGAGAGAGTGCACACGAGCTGCTGCGTCTCCGTCTCTCCCTTTTCCCCTTCAGGGGTGCATCGTGAGGAGATGGGTGGCAGCGGGCGGGCAGGCAGCCCCTCTCTTGCGAGACTTCCGCCATGCTGTCAGGGGAAGCTGGAGGCGGTGGCAGCTGAGGAGGCGGCCTGAGGAAGGAGGAAGAGGAGGGGATGGGGAGGGACGCAGAAGGGCGGCGCTTCAGCGGCCGCGGCGGCGCTGCAACCCTTACATGCCGGCTCACGGGCAGCGTGGGCAAGAGTCTCTCTCCCTCTCGGGTGGGGAAGAGCCAATGGAACTCCTTGCGCCAGGACGATGGCAGCCCCGACGTGCTGCTTAGCATACCCTCCAACCAATGCAGCATCTTAATGTAGTGATTTCCCCCTCTGCATCCCTTTCATAACTCTATTTTTATAAATCATTTGTCCATCCATAGTTCAAATTTTTACTCCAAGTTTTCTGTCAATCCTACCACTGTATGTAACTCTTTACTATAGCTTTTCAAATAAATTATAAACTTTCCCCATACTTTATTAAAGAGGTCCTCTTCCTGGTTTCTAATTCTGCCTGTAAGCTTTGCCATCTCGACGTCGTTCATCAGTTTTGTCTGCCCCTCTTCTTTGGTCGGAGTTGTAGACCTTTAGGATCATGTAGCCCAACCCCCTGCAAAACACAGTCAGTCGCAGTCAAAGCAGCATGGCTCCATCAGTGGTGAACTGATGTATAAGCTAAGCAAAATCCCTTATTTTGGCTGCTGATCCCTTATTTTCAAGGCTGCTGGTCCCTTATTTTCAAATCTGTAAGTTGACAGCTATGGCACCTATTATTATTTATTTATTTATTTATTTATTTTCTATACTGCCCTATACCCGAAGGTCTCAGGGCAGTTCACATAAAATTTCAAACACATAAAATCTAAACAAAAACAACAACCCAATTAAAAAAAACCCCAAAAGAGTCAGCATTTTTTAAAGGGTATAGGATGTAGATCAAGTCAGGCAAAGGCCTGATTAAAAAGGAACTATGGCCAAACTATCACAGGAAAGCCTTTTTTAATATACATTTGTTTTGTATTGGGGTCGCCTGTACTTCATCCAGTAGGCCATAGCAATATGTAGTAGTAATACTGGGCTCATGTGTTTTAGGTAAAGGTAAAGGGACCCCTGACCATTAGGTCCAGTCGTGGCCGACTCTGACGTTGTGGCGCTCATCTCGCTTTATTGGCCAAGGGAGCTAGTGTACAGCTTCCAGGTCATGTGGCCAACATGACTAAGCCACTTCTGGTGAACCAGAGCAGCGCATGGAAACACCGTTTACGTTCCCGCCGGAGCAGTACCTATTTATCTACTTGCACTTTCGAACTGCTAGGTTGGCAGGAGCTGGGACCGAGCAACGGGAGCTCACCCCATCGCTGGGATTCGAACCGCCGACCTTCTGATCGGCAAGCCCTAAGCTCTGTGGTTTAACCCACAGTACCACCCACATCCCTGTGTTTTACCTGTAAATAAATGGACTAGAAAAGCAGGGATGTTTTAATGAAAATGTTCTGGGACAGGGCCTGGTGTGGTGCAGCCTAGGAAGCCCCTGTGTTCAAGTGTTGCCACCACCATTAGGTCACTAGATGATCTTAGTCAAGTTCTTAGCCTCAGCCTGTCCCCATCTGCAATACATGGATACTATACAGGGTTATTGTAAGAATCACAACAAATTATAGCACACTTTAAACACTATATGAATGCTAGATATTATTAACCGTGTACTTTGTAGTAGGTTACACATTTTAATGAATTGGTCACCATGTGCAAACTCTGGAATTAATCTCTGCAAGACAAAGGCGTAGGGGTTTTACCGAAACTATTTCGATCATTTTGGGAAAAGATGAGGGAATCAGCAGTGTTGTGCAGTAGGCATAGCTGTTCCTTGTGGTTGAGTCTTGCTTCGATAAACCCAAGATGGTTACCATTTTTATGCCACCCATCTGTGTCTCTACATTCATCAGTCTGGCAAAACTTAACCACCCCATTAGAATTATTAATAGAGAAAAGAGCCATCAAGTTGCCGTCCAGTCAGCATTGAAAGGATGGAAATATGAGCCACTCTTTTGATTGAGCTGACTGCCATTAGGACTGGGTTTTCAATGACTCTGTATTCTTGGAACACACACAGGAAGAAAACAAAACTTCCTGGCTCAGCATAGTTTTCACTCTTGAGTCACTGGCTCCCCCCCCCCCAGCCACCGCCACTACCCCTCCTGGTCACCATGGCAACACAATAGGATTCTATGTGCAACCCTACGTGAATTTCACAGCATTTTTGTAGACAGTCCTTTCACATTCCTTCTGATACCGGTTCATTCTGAAGGTTAAGAGGAAGTTAAATTTCCTGAAGTCAACGACATGGGAAGTTGGTGTAACGCTCACTGCCATTGGGGTTGACAGTGGTTTTGCTGACAGCAAGGTTTTCTGGTTCTTGTGGAGAGACAGCTTTGTCTTGGCGTTCCACTGAAGGATGCCTTGGTGATCTCAACTGTCCATTGTTTTTCCTGGGCTCTCCTTTTCTCTGCCGCCTTGTTCCGTTCCGTTTTCTTCTCTTTCGGTGACCCTGTTGCTTCCCTCCCTCCCTCTGCCCGATACACACATCCTTACATGTTGGGGATCTCAAGGTGATCTCCTGGGCTTCAGAAATTACCACTGCACCGCTGCCTCCCAGGTATATTGCCACTTCTAAATTAATAAGCTCTAACCACACATAGCGTTCCCAGTGGATATATTGGCCTGGACAGGCAAGATAAATGCCTAGAGAAATGCTGAACTGCAGAGAAAAGCTGGTCTGGTTTTTATTTATTTTTTTGCTATGCATATTGAATACCTCACTTGGAAATCAATTATTTCCATTTCTTTCCTTGCCTGAGTTCCACTCGTACCTATTCCACTTGCTTGTTTGACTCGTAAAGATTTTGCAGGAGGGTTGGGGGGGGCAGGATTTGTAAGGGGAGAACAGGACTTTCCCCCTGTTCACTTACACTTTTCTGAAAATGCCCCCAACCTGATCATATTAACCCACTTTTCCTTCCAATAACTGGAAGGAAGCCAGTTACTGGCAAACTGCTGTTGTTTAGTCGTTTAGTCATGTCTGCCTCTTCGTGACCCCCTGGACCAGAGCACGCCAGGCACTCCTATCTTCCACTGCCTCCCGCAGTTTGGTCAAACTCATGCTGGTAGCTTTGAGAACACTGTCCAACCATCTCGTCCTCTGTCGTCTCCTTCTCACTGTGCCCTTCATCTTTCCCAACATCAGGGTCTTTTCCAGGGAGTCTTCTCTTCTCATGAGGTGGCCAAAGTATTGGAGCCTCAGCTTCAGGATCTGTCCTTCCAGTGAGCACTCACATTGGCAAAGAGATTTTGCCATATGTGTGGCTCCAGTCAGGTAGCTTCAGCGACATGTACCATATTTTTCGCTCTATAGGACACACTTTTTCCCCTCCAAAAATGAAGGGGAAATGTGTGTATGTCCTATGGAGCGAATGCAGGCTTTTGCTGAAGCACCGACCCCTCTCACTCTCCAGGCTTCAGGCAGCTATCCGCAAGCCTTCGGAGCGCTCCAAAGGCTTGCGGATGGCAGCCTGAAGCCTGAAGCCCAGGGACCGCAGCGCTGTGCTCCCCGGGCTTCAGGCACCTATCTGCAAGCTCCGGGAGTGGTGGCAAGGTTGCGTGCAATCTTGCCGCCGCTCCTGGACCTGTTTTGGGGGCTGGGGTCGGGGGAAGCTCGGGCTTCCCCTGCCTCAGCCCCGCGGCTAAAAACGAAGCCAAGACAGCAAGCAGGATCCATCCCGCTCAGTGTCTTGGCTTCTGCCAAAGCCGCACACAGCCTCTCCTGGCTGGAGAGGTTGCGTGCGGCTAAAGAGGAAGCCAAGACAGCCAGCGGGATGGATTCCGCTCACTGTATTGGCTTCTTTGCTCTTTGGGGCTGGGGGGAGAAATACATTTTTTTTTCTTTAGTTCCCCCCCTAAAAACTAGGTGCGCCCTATGGAGCGAAAAATATGGTATCTTCCTGTAATGCATGTTTTTCGCCATGCCTGGCTGCCCTGTTAGTTCCCTTTGCCAATATGGCAGGGGCAGAGGGACATCAACAAACATACATTGCTAGTTATCACTCCATGAAACTTACATTGGCATCCTACGGTCTCTGGAGATAATGGAGAAGTGAACCTTTGGAGGTGAAGTCGAACTGTGGGAAGGTTGCAGTGCGCTCCCAGCACTAGTTTTTGAAACTTCATTTCAAACTTCATGTTCGCCACAATCCATACTGACCCTGTAAGTTTCTTGACAAAAACATTGTTGGATGTGTTCTTCCCTCGAACCAGTTTCGGTCCAACTAGAAAGCTGGATGCCGAGCAAGCGGTAATGCGAACATTTGAGGCAGCCGCCGTGCATGCGCAGATAAGTGTGCATGTTCAGACGACAGCTTCAAATGCAGCAGGGGGAAATGGCCTTGTGTTTTAAGCAGTGGCGGAGGAGCAGCGAGCGTCGGCAGCCAGCGGTGACGTGGTCATGGGCAGCATGGCAGGGGTGCTTGTTCTGTCCCCCTCCTTCCCTGGGTCAGCTGGCCAGGCACCCTCGCCAGCACTCAGGCTGTCCCTGTAGAAGTTTGGGGATTAGCCCCCTAGGAGGCCCTATGTCCCCACCACAGGAGGGCCCTGCCTCCGCTGGCTTGCCTGCCCATGGGCTGCTTCTGGGCTGCTCTGTGCCAGCAGGAGAAGGAGGGATGTGGAAGAGTGAGGAAGGGAGGGAGCTGGGAAGGCAGACAGGAGGAGGGAGAGAAAATATTGAGGGTGATGTACCCCAGAAGAACATTATTGGGGAGGGCCCACGGGACCCCTGTGCCCTAGAGTGGATTCCTATGCCAGGATAATACAATGTCCTCCTTCCTTCGCAGGACCATGGTTTGGGAAAGGCTCCGGCCAAGCAGCAGCCCAGCGGCGCCATGGGGAAACCCCAAATGTGCAGGTATGCTGGGACCTTCTGTGTGAAGTGTTTCACGGTCACCTTGCCAGCTGGAGGAAGAAGGCCTGATTTAGATATTCCTATAGTTTTACGGGAAGTGTTTCTCTGCGGTCCACCTGGGTAGGACATGGGGGGTGATTCTCTCCCATGCCAATACCATATCCCAAGGCTGGGCCGGGGCAGTTTTAGGATGGCACAACCGGTGTGCTCACACTGGGTACCATGCTGCAGAGAGTGCCAAAACAATGCTGAAAAAGAAGAGGGAGGGTGCCAAATTTTATGGTCGTACAGGCAGGGTCGTAGCTAGGCGTCTCCCCCTGACCCTGGCTGCAGGACACGCCCCCACACCAGGCACCCAAGCAGCTGGCTACGTCACTGGTTTTAAGCTGCTAATGTGAACATGCCCCATGTTTCCTGCATTGCAAACTCATGACTGAAGCAAATGTCAACATGCTTTAGATCTCGTCTTACTATTGTGAGCTTATTTTTGTGCCACCTATCATAGTTACTGATTTCTTTTTCAAAGACTAGCAAAGGCCACATTTTTCTGCTACATACAAATAGGTAGATGCTGGAAAAATGGTTTTCTTAGATGTTCTTCCTTCATCCCTGTTTGTTTATGTATGTGGCAGTGTTTGTGTCACTAATGTAGCGTTCATCTATCTGTCAAGTGTGCACCGAATCCCATTCTTGCAGGTATCAGCTCCCTAGTTTAATGGCATGAGATCATGGATTAATTTAGAGAACTTAGATCCTGTATTTCTTTGGTAAACTCGGGAGATAAAGCTAGACTGAATGAAAAGTTAGTTGTGGAACATTCTGAGGTGAAAATCCAGCAGTTTAGGTGGGAGAACCAATGGGAGTAGGCCCCACCTTGCGATATTTTTGAGGAGGAAATCTAGTAACATGTAGGAGCAGAGAATAAGGTCTCATCCACACTTGCCATGAGCTTTCTAGGTACAGGTCTTTGCTTTCCCAGGCCATCACTTTTTCTTTCTTTCTGTTTTGCCCCCTTGCTTTTGCCAGGAAAACCCAGAATTGGAACAAGAGTTTTCATGGAGAACGGGAGGGGGGTCACTTGGACACGGACCAGAAAAGCACAGAGGAAAACTAGTGTGGATGAGCCCTAAGAAACCTGAAGGGATTTTGATGGTTATGCTAATCTTGGTTTTAAATCTTGGGCTGGCGAAGGAGAAATGAAATTCTGTGCTTTGATTTCACTCATTCTCACTAATCAGGTGGATTGGGCCCTATGCAAGTGCCCTCATTCCAGCACCCAGTGCTATGGACCTATATTCTTTGCTGCTTAGCCACATTAAACGTGGGAGGGAAAAGCTTTAGCAGTATCTTTCCATGGCCATCTGAATGTGAAATGACTTTTCCCAACAGTAAGGGGTGGGGTTGGGGATGCTATCTCGATAGAGTAAATCGGTTATCCCCACACTTTATACCTGTTCGTAGAAGACTTTAAGTACTGGAAAAGCCACATTTCAGTCAGCCAAGCATTACGCTAATTTTCCTGCATCTAATGGAGGTGCTCAATTAAGCTCCCTAAGACAGTCTTTGCTTTTGCTGTCACACTGTAATTGAATGAGCCAACGTGTGCTTGAAAATGAACAATCCGTTTTCTTGTGAATCTGCCAGGTTTCGACATTTAATGCATCAGGTGTTCAACATCCCTACCTCCCCGGTAAATGCACTTTCCACCAGTTCATCAATAAGGCTCTGGTTCATGGTACAAAATGACTGTGAAGTTCTTATTCTTCTGCTCAGTAACAAACTGTTGCCTAAGGAAGCCCTGCCAGAGAGCTGAAAATATTTTTTTCCTGAGTGATTGCACTCCTTCATCCTTAGCACTATAATAATGGAATATTACCAAGCTGCCTACATGCTTCTGTAATCACAGGTGTTTTGAAACCTGGAGCTCAGTGAAGTAACGATGATGTACTCATTTGCTTATTGGTGTAGCACTATTGTCATGACAACAGACGCACCCTGGGAGACTGCTTCAAATGGCCGATTAAACCAGGTGGGGGTAGCCAATAGGTCTCAGACCCTCGATGAGTTAGGGGCTTTCCCTGCATGCAGACACAGGCTCCAGCAGATTGAGCAGATGAGACCAATAGTGGGTCCAGTGCTAGAGAAGGCAGTTTCTCCACATGCTGTAGAGTAGGCATGTCCAACAGGTAGATCGTGATCTACCGGTAGATCACTGGACGTCTGCAGTAGATCACTTGTAGATCATTGGCTCCCCCCAAAGAAGCTGAACAACTGTGGCTTCCCTAAAAAAGCTCAACATTTTACCTCCTCCCTGAAAAAACTCAACAACTTTGACCTGAACCCCCCAAAAGAGGGTAGATCGCTGCCAGTTTTTAACTCTGTGAGTAGATCGCGGTCTCTTGGGAGTTGGACACCCCTGCTGTAGAGCATGGGTAGGCAAACTAAGGCCCGGGGCCTGGATCCGGCCCAATTGCCTTCTAAATCTGGCCTGCGGACAGTCCGGGAATCAGAGTGTTTTTACAGGAGTAGAATGTGTCCTTTTATTTAAAATGCATCTCTGGGTTATTTGTGGGGCATAGGAATTCGTTCATTCCCCCCCCCAAAAAATATATATATATATATTGGCATCCGCCTGTCTCAAAAGACAATGGAAAAGTGTGCCTTTGAGGCTGACGTCAAAGTGTTGGAGAGTTACAGCGCCTGCTGTGGCTGTAGAGACTGATACAGGACAGACATGTTTTGTTGCACCTGGGGCAGAGGAGGGCGTCTGGCTGTGCTGCTGCAGAAGCACCAGCGTGTTTCTTCTCTCTGCCCTCCTCCCAGCTGTTATTTCTCCTCTGGTCACTGGCTGTGGATGCTCAGCCTATCTGTTGCCAGGCACTGCAGTTGTCTGCGAGCGATTCAGACATGATGGAGTTGATGTTCCCAGTCGTCATGTCATGTTTGGAGACATCTTTGTAACTCGGAGTTACAAAGTGCCTGAAGCCAGCTCCTCTTGGGGATCCTGCCATCTTCCATTCTGTATACATGACCAAGCCATGTTCTTTAAAAGCTTTTGAATGGAAGGTTGTTGTTGTTGTTCTTTAAAAAAAAGAGAGCCAAAAAGCCAATTTTTGCTTATTTTTTTTTAATCTCTTGCAAATCAAAGTTCCTTAAGAGCAGAGAATTTCAAAAATGGGAGCAATAGATAGAAGTCAGGGTGGCTGCACAAGGACATGCACAGGAAATGGGGGGGGGCAAATGTCCAAGGGTGAAGATTAGTTTACAAGAGCTGTTAAAATTACAAAAAAGGGGGGGTTAGGGTGGAAGAAAAAGGAAATATGAGGTCTGCTGTGTGAGAAGATAGAGAAGTCTTAGTGGGTGACAGAAGAATACTGTGTCTCATGCTTCTCCCACAAGGGAGATTATCCTCAAAGTGACAAAATGGCCTAAAGGATAAAGAGAGGAAGTCACAGCTCCAGTACAGTGGTACCTCGGGTTACATACGCTTCAGGTTACAGACTCCGCTAACCCAAAAATAATACCTCGGGTTAAGAACTTTGCTTCAGGATGAGAACAGAAATTGTGCTCTGGCGGCGTGGCAGCAGCAGGAGGCCTCATTAGCTAAAGTAGTGCTTCAGGTTAAGAACAGTTTCAGGTTAAGGACAGAACGAATTAATTACTTAACCCGAGGTACCACTGTATAGGAGAAGAGGTTTATCTCCTATCACCTCCTTAGGTGGTAGTCTTGGCCTACAGCCACTATTTTAGCAATGCCTGCCTCAGTTACTTTCAAATCTCTGGCGGCCGGTTGAGAGGGTTGTGGCTCGGACCTCGGGATGGAAGAGGAATCGGGTTTAAAACAGATTTAAATACGGCATATGGTGGCTCCAGTATGATCAAGCTTTCCTCACATCATATCACTCTTTGCACTGTGTGCACTTTCATCTGAGCCACTTGTATGTTGTTGCACATTGTTGTTGTTTAGAAAGCCACACCAATTATACACAAAATTATCCACACACCCACAAATCATATGCATGTATAATACATCTATGTCAAACCCAATGCTGTACTATGTTTCTGCAGCATAATTTAGTTAACATGCAAGTATTTTTATACAGTTATATGCACTGTTGTTGTATGTATCTGTTTAGGGAACATGGAGTAAATAACATGTACATAATATGTCCTAGAATCATAGAGTTGGAAGAGACCATAAGGGCCATCGAGTCCAACCCCCTGCCAAGCAGGAAACATGTCTGTGATAATGCATATAATATGTAGGAATTGTCTATTTTTAGCAGAGCTGGTGGGAGGAAATAACTTTTGTGGAGATCAAGAAGCAAGACGGGAATTAGGAATACCGTATTTTTCGCTCTATAAGATGCACTTTTCCCCTCCTCAAAAGTAAGGTGAAATGTACGTGCGTCTTATGGAGCGAATGCAGGCTGCGCAGCTATCGCTGAAGCCAGGAGAGCAAGAGGGATTGATTCCTCTTGCTCTCCTGGCTTCAGGGATAGCCGTCCGAAGCTTTCTGAGGGCAGCGGGAGAGCTGCCGCTGTGCTAAGGAGGCTTCGCTTTGCTGGAGAGGTGCTGCGCAGAGAGGGAGAGAACATTTTTTTTCTTGTTCTCCTCCTCTTAAACTAGGTGCGTCTTATGGTTGGGTGTGTCTTATAGAGCGAAAAATACGGTGATTTGTGAGGATTAGTTGGGTGGTGAGATTCTCAGAAGAGTCCATCCCTACTTGAGATTCTTAATCTGGGGGTTATGGGTTCAAGCCCCACCTGGGGCAAAATATTCCTGCATTGCAGGGGCTGGACTAGATGACCCTTGTGGCCCCTCCCAGCTCTACAACTCTGTGATTCTACTAGGGACACTTTTGTGCCTTCCAGATATATCAGATTGCTGCCAAAGCACAAAGAACAGTATGTTGTTGATTTTCTGCACTCCAGCCTCTCCGGTTTTGATTAACATGAGTGTTGCTATTTTTTCATTTTATGGATTTAACCTAATGACACACAGTTATTGACCAAAAATTGTTGTTGTTTCTAGCTGCTGAATTTTTGGGAGGTCAGGATAATAATTATTTTAATAATATGATTTTTGCTCCTTCAGCAGCAGCAGTATTTATGAAACCATATTTCTGGTTGCTGCAGTGATTTCTTTACAGCTCATCTCCTTTTTGCTCTCCTAAGCATATTTAAGTTGAAGGTGAATAGATTATTCCTTTGTCAAAACGGATCATTCTTTTTCAGTTGTCTTTCGCAGCACATTGCTACAAAACGGGAAGAAAACTTCTTCCAGCTCAGGTGACAGGTAGAAATCAGATATAGGCAGTGGTTTGTGGCTGAAGTCAATTGTAGGTGGAATTCTTGCATTAGAGATGCCAAGTCTCTTAGAAGAGGTATAATTCAACAGTTGACTTTTCCACTGTAAACAGTCTTATATTATAGCTCCGTGGGAGAACACATGCTTTGTATATTTGAGCATGCAAAGTAAAAGAACATGACTGAGAATGAAGGCAATTTTAAAAAGTCAAAACACACGTTGCTACCATTATTTTAAGTGTATGAGATGACTTTAAGGCAGGCATACAAATTCAGCTCAAAGGCTTAACAGAATAAAAATGTGCTGTGTGTAATGGGGGTTGTCAACCTGGCACTCGCAGGCACAATTGGTGCTACTGGCCAGGGGCCCTAATGTCTGAGCTTTCATTTGCATGTTCAGACCCAGAAACCTACCCCCTAAATAGTCACACTTGACTCAAAATTTTAGTTTTGGTTTTTGGCAGAATTTAGGCCACAACTTTATTGATTACAGAAAGTGACTGGTTGCATAGGCTGTGGTTGGACTAGCTCCCTGCCATGCAGGTAGCGTTGACCCAGGGTTCCAGCATAGTTCAACCAAGGGTGAACACCTGGATAAGTGGAAAGCTGGGAACAGGCTAACTTCGCCTCCCAAATGTCTCCCTGGACTCAGGCATGGGCACAACCCCCTCTCAGGGGTTGACCAAACCATCAAGTCCCTGGATTCCTTTAACGGAATACCCTTCACATAGGGATGGCAAGAGCGTTCTCCCATCCCTATCACCTGAACCAGAGCCTATCTGCAACCTTACAAGTTGTGACGATTTGCTACGCGGCAAATGAAACCCAAATGGCAACAGCCAATCAGCCAAGTGGGGAAATTCCTGCCATGCCCCTGTCCCAATGACAGACGACACACGACGGCATAGCAAGGTCAAGCGCAAAGCCCTAAAAGTAGGGAGAGGTGGGCGGGTGTTCCGAATGCACGTGCCGAAAGAGGAAGCTCTGGGTCACGTGCATGGGCATAAATAGGTCCCTTAAACCATTTGGACTGCGTCCCATTGGCCAGATTGCACCCAGCTTCGAGGGACCTACCAATCGGGTGTTGTGGCTTACCTATTGAACCCACCCACAACACAGGGTGTCGGTTGTCCAGGTCTCACCGCAATACGTGCCCTCTTTAAGAGAGGACCCAATTTTATTTTTTTTAAAAAAAGCTCCCCCTCTCCTCTTTCTCCCTCCTAGAAATAAGGCCATGAAGCAAAATGTGCAGGTACTCTTCTAACATTTATGCTGGTGTGGCTTCTTGGAAGAAGCTTGCCTCTGAAGCTTGGCTCGGAGAAAGCTTGGTTGTAGAGCCTGGCTTCTTAGAGAAATTTGTGGCATTGGAGCTCAAAAGGCAGAGAGAAGACGGTTTGGTTATTGTCCTTGTGAAGCCCAAAGATGTCCTAAAACAGCCTGAGTTCTCCTGGTTCATGTTGGGAAACTAGCAGGAGAAGTTATTCAACACCCTGCTATGACCCAGGAGGTTGATACTCAGGGTTTGGATTATTGATCCTCCCTCTTGCCTGTCCTTTCCCCTTTCTTTAGACCCAGCATAGGAATCCCTGGGGTCCTGAGGAGCTGCTAATTTCCCCCTCCCTTTCGGTGAATTTTCCTGCCTCTCTTATTTTATAGTTAAGTTTTTCCTTCCTTCCCCCCTAGCAACCAGGATGCATCTTTCATGGGGCGATTCATCTGACATTGGACAGTCCCTAAAAGCTACCACACTTTTCCGTGTATAAGACAAGGTTTTTTTCTGTTAAAATAATGTAAAAAAATTGGGGTCGTCTTATACATGGGTAGTTCAGAGTGGGGTCGGGTGATTGGTTGCTGCCGTGAGTAGGAGATTGTCAGCGGCGATTGTTCAGGTGACAGGTGGCTGTGGCAAGGGCTGCTGTCGATTGGCTGTTGTTGCGGCAATTGAAGAAGAAGAAGAGGAGTTTGGATTTTATATCCCGCCTTTCACTCCCTTTAAGGAGTCTCAAAGCGGCTCACATTCTCCTTTCCCTTCCTCCCCCACAACTAACACTCTGTGAGGTGAGTGGGGCTGAGAGACTTCAGAGAAGTGTGACTGGCCCAAGGTCACCCAGCAGCTGCATGTGGAGGAGCGGGGAAGCGAACCTGGTTCACCAGATTACGAGACTAGCAGTGAGCAGGCAGATGATTGTTGGCTTCTGTGATGTGTGTTATTGGCAGCATTGTGGGCAGGTGGGTGAGTGATTCCCCCCCCCAAAAAAAGCTCAACTCTGGGCAATCCCCACCCCCATTTTCTTAATTTTGAGTCCCCAAAATAGGGGGCGTCTTATACACAGGGGCGTCTTATACATGGAAAAGTACGGTATTTTCTGCAAACAATACTGCACAAAAAATATAGGTGACAGTGGGGCCAACTTGAATAAAATATTGGGGGCTGGCAGGTAAGCTATGCCCAGCATAATTGATCACGGGACACGGCATGGGCACACCATTTGAATGGCAGTGCCTCTCAGCTTTGTCAGGGGGTAAAGGTAAAGGTAAAGAGACCCCTGACCATTAAGTCCAGTCGTGACTGACTCTGGGGTTGCAGCGCTCATCTCACTTTATTGGCCGAGGGAGCCGGCGTACAGCTTCTGGGTCATGTGGCCAGCGAACCAGAGCAGCGCACGGAAACGTCGGGCGGGGAGGCCTCCTCAAATATTATTATGGGGGTGGGGGGGCTGAAGGGACCTCAGTCCCTAGGAGTTGGCTCCTATGATGGGTGTCAAAAACAATGCCCCTCCTACAAAAGGCAAATGTGAAAGCTTTGCAAAGAGGTTTAGGCAGGTCTCATCCTGATCAAGCACTCAGTTAAGCATTTACTGTACAATTAACTTTTGGTACAATGGTATACATTTCTACTTAGGAGTAAGTCTCTTTGTGTTTAATAGGGCAGCCTAGGCTTTGGTTTAGGGTTGGCATTTTGGGATCTTGTGCCTTTAACAGCTGTACGGCATGCAGGAACTCACCAGTTTGTCTTTTCTAGAATGAAAAGGCAGTTATGAGGAAACCTCCACCATGACAGTATGATGTTATGTTGTGCCACACCCCCATGGCAGCCATTTTGTGACTTGAACCCAGAATATCTCCCCTGTTGGTTGTTGCTGTTTCTGACTAGCTGTTGATTTGGTTTAATTTTATGTTCTAGCAATGCGTTTGCAATTACATGGCTTACTTGCAGTAGGAACGTAGGAAGTGACCTTGTACTGAGTCAGACCACTGGTCCATCCATTGTCCTCATAGACGGGTGTTGGCTTTCCAGGGTTTGAGGCAAAGGACAGTCACATCCCGACCAAGAGATGGCAAGGAACAAACCTGGCATGCTTGACCACTGAGCTGTTGCACTGTATGTAACTCAGCCTGGAACTCCCTGGTGAAGGACAGGCTATAAGTGTCTATTAATCAGATAAGACCCCTTCATGGATCACTGCCTTGCCGTGGCGAAGGGGCTTGAAGAACTCAGAGAAGCTATGAACTATGCCGAGCAGGGCACCCAAGATGAACAGGTCATAGTGGAGAGTTTTGACCAAACGTGATCCACCTGGAGGAGGAACCGGCAAGCCACTCCAGTATCCCTGCCAAGAAAACTCCATGGACAAAGACAACAGGCATATAAAAGTTATGACGCTGGAAGATGAGCCCCTCAGGTCGGAAGGCGTCCAACATGCTACTGGGGAAGAGCGGAGGGCAAGTACAAGTAGATCCAGAGCTGATGAAGCGGCTGGGCTAAAGCCGAAAGGACGTTCAGTTGCAGATATGCCTGGAAGTGAAAGGAAAGTCCAATGCTGTAAAGAAAAGTATTGCATAGGAACCTGGAATGTAAGAACCATGAACCTGGGTAAGTTGGATGTGGTCAAAAATGAGATGGCAAGAATAAATATTGACATCCTGGGCATCAGTGAACTAAAATGGACAGGAATGGGCGAATTCAGTTCGGATGACCATCATATCTACTACTGTGGGCAAGAAACCCGGAAAAGAAATGGAGTGGCCCTCATAGTCAACAAAAGAGTGGCGAAAGCAGTACTGGGATGCAATCTCAAAAATGATAGAATGATCTTGATACGAATCCAAGGCAGACCTTTTAACATAACAGTAATCCAAGTTTATGCACCAACTACTGGTGCTGAAGAAACTGAAATTGACCAATTCTATGAAGACTTACAACACCTTATAGAAGCGACACCAAAGAAGGATGTTCTTCTCATTATAGGGGATTGGAATGCTAAAGTAGGGAATCAAGAGATAAAAGGAACAACGGGCAAGTTTGGCCTTGGAGAGCAAAATGAAGCAGGGCAAAGGCTAATAGAGTTCTGTCAAGAGAACAAGCTGGTCATCACAAACACACTTTTCCAACAACACAAGAGACGACTCTACACGTGGACATCACCAGATGGGCAGCATCGAAATCAGATTGATTATATTCTCTGCAGCCAAAGATGGAGAAGCTCAATACAGTCAGCAAAAACAAGACCTGGAGCTGACTGTGGCTCGGATCATCAGCTTCTTATAGCAAAATTCAAGCTTAAACTGAAGAAAGTAGGAAAAACCACTGGGCCGGTAAGATACAATCTAAATCAAATCCCTTATGAATACACAGTGGAAGTGAGGAACAGGTTTAAGGATTTAGATTTGCTAGACAGAGTGCCTGAAGAACTATGGATGGAGGCTCGCAACATTATACAGGAGGCAGCAACGAAAACCATCCCAATGAAAAGGAAATGCAAGAAAGCAAAGTGGCTGTCCAATGAGGCCTTACAAATAGCGGGGGAGAGAAGGCAAGCAAAATGCAAGGGAGATAGTGAAAGATACAGGAAATTGAATGCAGATTTCCAAAGAATAGCAAGGAGAGACAAGAAGGCCTTCTTAAACGAGCAATGCAAAGAAATAGAGGAAAACAACAGAATGGGAAGAACCAGAGATCTGTTCAAGAAAATTGGAGATATGAAAGGAACATTTCGTTCAAAGATTGCCATAATAAAGGACAAAAGTGGTAAGGACCTAACAGAAGCAGAAGACATCAAGAAGAGGTGGCAAGAATACACAGAGGAATTATACCAGAAAGAAATGGATGCCTCGTACACCCCAGGTAGTGGGGTTGCTGACCTTGAGCCAGACATCCTGGAGAGTGAAGTCAAATGGGCCTTAGAAAGCACTGCAAATAACAAGGCCAGTGGAAGTGATGGTATTCCAGCTGAGCTATTTAAAATTTTAAAAGATGATGCTGTTAAGGTGCTACACTCAATATGCCAGCAAGTTTGGAAAACTCAGCAGTGGCCAGAGGATTGGAGAAGATCAGTCTACATCCCAATCCCAAAGAAGGGCAGTGCTAAAGAATGCTCCAACTACCGCACAATTGCACTCATTTCACACGCTAGCAAGGTTATGCTTAAAATTCTACAAGGAAGGCTCAAGCAGTATGTGGACCGAGAACTCCCAGAAGTGCAAGCTGGATTTAGAAGAGGCAGAGGAACCAGAGACCAAATTGCAAACATGCGCTGGATTATAGAGAAAGCCAGAGAGTTCCAGAAAGACATCTACTTCTGCTTCATTGACTATGCAAAAGCCTTTGACTGTGTCGACCACAGCAAACTATGGCAAGTTCTTAAAGAAATGGGAGTGCCTGATCACCTCATCTGTCTCCTGAGAAATCTCTATGTGGGACAAGAAGCTACAGTTAGAACTGGATATGGAACAACTGATTGGTTCAAAATTGGGAAAGGAGTACGACAAGGCTGTATATTGTCTCCCTGGTTATTTAACTTATATGCAGAATTCATCATGCGAAAGGCTGGGCTGGATGAATCCCTAGCCGGAATTAAGATTGCTGGAAGAAATATCAACAACCTCAGATATGCAGATGACACAACCTTGATGGCAGAAAGTGAGGAGGAATTAAAGAACCTTTTATTGAGGGTAAAAGAGGAGAGTGCAAAATATGGTCTGAAGCTCAACATCAAAAAAACGAAGATCATGGCCACTGGTCCCATCACCTCCTGGCAAATAGAAGGAGAAGAAATGGAGGCAGTGAGAGATTTTACTTTCTTGGGCTCCATGATCACTGCAGATGGTGACAGCAGCCATGAAATTAAGAGACGCCTGCTTCTTGGGAGGAAAGCAATGACCAACCTAGACAGCATCTTAAAAAGTAGAGACATCACCTTGCCAACAAAGGTCCGTATAGTAAAAGCTATGGTTTTCCCAGTAGTGATGTATGGAAGTGAGAGCTGGACCATAAAGAAGGCTGATCGTCGAAGAATTGATGCTTTTGAATTATGGTGCTGGAGGAGACTCTTGAGAGTCCCATGGACTGCAAGAAGATCAAACCTATCCATTCTTAAGGAAATCAGCCCTGAGTGCTCACTGGAAGGACAGATCGTGAAGCTGGGGCTCCAATACTTTGGCCACCTCATGAGAAGAGAAGACTCCCTGGAAAAGACCCTGATGTTGGGAAAGATGGAGGGCACAAGAAGAAGGGGACGACAGAGGACGAGATGGTTGGATAGTGTCTTCGAAGCTACAAACATGAGTCTGACCAAACTGCGGGAGGCAGTGGTAGACAGAAGTGCCTGGCGTGCTCTGGTCCATGGGGTTACGAAGAGTCGGACACGACTAAACGACTAAACAACAACAACAATCAGATAAGAAGTGAGCTCCAGCCTTCTTCATTTGCTCTACTGTATGTTAACCTTTTAGGAGTATTTATGAATGATTCTGACTCGGAATCTACTCCAGTTCTCTTGCAGGTCTGTGCTGGTAATATTTAGTCTATGATGAATGAGGAGGGAGGAATGGCTAGGGTGGAGATACTAATATACTCTTTTCAGATACTTCAAGTACTGTATAGTACTCTACAACATATTGGCCTTACATGTCTTTTCCAGTTACTCATAAGCTCAGGTTGAGCCACCAGCAGATCCTTTGGGATCTGATACTTTTCTCTCCGGTTTAATTTCATTTGGCAAAGCTGGGGGATTGCAGCACTTCACAGATTACAGTTGCTCCCAGCAGGAAGTAGAGATTTATCGCTCCCTAACTGTTGCCCAAGAAGAGAATGGCTGGGGTTTGCCATGCTGAAGAGGTTCGTAAAATGTGGTTCATTAAGTATTTGGCAGCCTTGACATGATGGATGTCTCACTTCCATGGCAAAACTATAATGAGCAGAAACAACAAAAAACGCAAGAGCATAAATCACTCCAAGTTGGTGGCTTCCAGAATTGCTGTAATACATGTATCTGCTGAAAAAATAGGAACAACTGGAATCCGATAGCAAATATTTTATTAAAATACAACAGGACCATCTGAAATAACTGGCCAGTATTTAAGTATTAAGGGACTATTTGGAAATAGTCATAAAATTGTAAAGTTAGAAGGAACTAGAGGGTCACCTAGTTCATAATTTGCTGAGATCTTGTTGTGCTTGCCTGTCTTCTTCCTCTGTATGCGAGAGTGTGGTTTGGCCAAGGTAGGGCCAAAAAAGTTAGTCATCCCCCCCATGTAAATGCTTAATATGATAAAAGTGTGTAGAGATGTCACCATGGGTTCGCAACACAGTATTATTTTCCCTTATTACATTCCAGTGTATGTGCTTGCTTGCTTGATATTAATTATATGCCACTTTTCAGGAGTGAGTGGTGCCCAAAGCAGCCTACGGAAAATATTCCGTTATTATCAAAATAGAAAGCATTGGGTTTCACACCCTACCCACTTCTCCCTGAAATGACCCATCTAGTCTCCACTCAAGTTAAAATGAAACTAAATACTGAACACCTCTTGCATCAACCCCTTGGTTCCATTTCTATAATTTATGTCCTTGTACTGGAAGAAGCAAAGATCACCAGTGTCAAAGCAATGATTCTTCAACATCAACTTCGTTGGACTGGCCATGTTGTGCGGATGCCTGATGATCGTCTTCCAAAGCAACTACTCTATTCCAAACTTAAAAATGGAAAGTGTAATGCTGGTGGTCAACAAAAGAGGTCTAAAGACTGTCTCAAGGCACATTTTAAAAAATGTAGTATGAACACCAACAATTGGGAAACACTTGCCTGCAGTGGGAGAACAGCCTTTACCAAAGGTGTCATGGACTTTGAAGACGCTCGAACTCAGGACGAAAGGGAGAAACGTGCTAAGAGGAAGGCATGCTTGGCAAACCCTCACCGTGATCAACTCCCACACGGAAACCAATGTCTCCACTGTGGAAGGACGTGTGGATCCAGAATTGGCCTCCACAGTCACTTACGGACTCATTGTTAAAACCGTGTTTATGGAAGACAATCTTACTCGGCTACGAGGGATCGCCGAAGAAGAAGACGACGACGACCGGGGGCTACCCTTCACTCTCCTTGGACTCTGGAAACAATGCCTGCCTTCTAGGCATCTGCCTGGCCATCCTTTCCCAGATGCTGTTTCACTGTGGCAAATTTTGGATGCATGATCTGTTCTTCCCAACCCCAGATGCATTGTCAGCCAGAGCATGAGTCTGTGTGAGCCTAACAAATATTCATATTTTGACTGGCTTCTAACAATGGAGGTTATCTTATCCCATCAGAAAAGTGGAAATAGCCCAAGGGCTCTATGCTTCCATACTGATGGCTGCCACTCCAAAGCCACATTCTATAATTAATAAAGGTACTATATAAACAACTTCTGCTAAATAAGGAGAATCTATGCTTTTGTGTATGCTGCCATCAGTGATCAGATCAGAAGCAGGTTTGTGGTTTCCACAATATAGATCGAGATAATTCTTCCCATATTTGGTTTAATTACACACAATGCTTTCCATTCAAAAGCGAAGAAAACTCTGTAAACAGTATCATTCAGGACTCAATCATTATTGTGAACCCTGGAAATATTGCTATTTGCAACAGCAGCATTCAGATGCTGCCTTTTTGTCTGTGGACTCAATAACAGTCTCAAATCCACTGCCTATTGGGGCAAATATGGAGGTTTTGCATTCAGAGCAGAAAATTACGCATATTCACAACATCCCTATTATCAGAAGCCAACTCTCCAATGAAATCGCTGCCAACACCTTAAACTATAATAAAGCTTAAGTATGTTTTGCTGCATTTGCTGATACTCAGTTTCTGCCATCTTTGCCATCCACTCCTTCCCTTTTATTATTATTTTTTGTAGTGTTGGAAGGGATTCCAAGGGTCATCTAGTCCACCCCTCTGCAATGCAGGAATCTCAGCTAAAGCATCACTAACAGATGGCCATCCAAATTCTACATAGGGAGTCTGGCCATTTTCTAATCGGTAGTGAAACTGGCCATGGAACAACCTCTCCTGTTTTATGCCTTCCCCAATTGTTCTGGGATTCTCAGAAGCATGAGCGTTGGCTCTGAGTGGTTAGGACTTGTTAGGCTGCATGAATTTCCCAGCAAGAAAAGCAAGTCTACCGTTGGGCAGATTTTCAACTGTATCATAAGGCACATACAAGGCTAAAATAACTCACTGAGTGCAGATGTGCCTCATGTTGTGGAGCCAGAGACTTTACAGGATGTTTGCTTCAATAAACACGCACTTTTTGACACAAAAATCCACATTGGTGCCAAGATGAATAGGAAGAGCAGTTCCAAACTGGCATGGGGATGCAAAGCTGAGGATATACCAGTATTCTAAAATACCCTCTTCTTTTTATTTTTTTGCAAGCCATAGTTTTCATGCTACAGAGTAAAAAAAAATACTGCTTAAACGAAAGCTATTAAGATGAACTGGGTGGAGAGTAAGGGAACTTTGGCTGCCAGGGAGGGGGAAAAATGGTGTTAATTGGAAATTGGAATGGAGCAGCGACGTTTTGTGCTTAGTGAGTTAGTTCACACTTTGATTGAAGTCCAGAGCCGGGGAAGATATGCTGAAAGCCAAATGCTGCAGTGCAAGACACAAACAAGAAGATCATCTGTGTTCTTCATGGCTTTATTATTTCTGCAAAAAGCCAGAAACGAGGATTGGACAAGATGCTGGAATGGGTATTTGGAGAAGGAAACCTTTCAAATAGATCTGTGCACTGGATTTGCTTGAAACCTGAACTGAATTGAGCTGATTCAAGGGGATCTGGGATAACACATAAGGGAAACACACAGGTGCAGTCAAAGTGAGCAGGATTGTATCCTCCATTCAGTGGAGGGTTTAATCCTGGTGTCTGCAGGGTGCTACCTTGCAAGCATGTTTCCCAGTGGGAATGAGCCGATGAAGCAGCAAGGAGCAGGATTGAACCCTCCTGCTCTCTGCATACAGTCAGAGGGGAAAGACATGTCCTAATGAAACATTATCCATGTCCCCAAATTGATTCAGGATCAGATCTGGGTGAGGTGCTCCCTGGGTTGGCTTGAGGTGGCCCCGATTCGAAGCTCCAGAACAGGAGCCCAGGTCAGGCCAAGGGTAACAGTATGCCCAGCTCTACTTTTAAATATTAAAATAATCATTTATGTATAAAAATCTAAAAGATATCAATAGTGACTCACAAAACACACAAGAAGTAAAAAGGAAGCTTTGAAATATAATGCTTGCTGTAATAACTATGTACTAATCATTACATCAGATAAACTTGTTGATTTGGTTTCTTGATTTTAGTAGAGCTAAAACAGATTTGCTCCTACATATTATCTCAAAAAAGTGCCTCTGCAAGTGCTCCAGATATGTCTCAAATACTCAGTTAAACATTTAACACTTGTGGGTTACAAATGTTTCATATATGTACTTTAAATCCTCTGTTTGATTTCATAATTTGATGGTGTTTGATGGCATACATGAAATTGTACCTTTTATTTGATAGATGACATGCAATAGTATTAAGCATCTGCCTGCTAATAACTTTTTGTATTTACATTTTACATAGTTGCCAACACAATCGAGAGAAAGTCCTTGAATTTTGCATACACTTACTCATCCAAAATGCAAAGAAATATATATACCCATCTTCTATAAAGATTATAGGTGCCCTTTAAACTCAAAGCTTTCATTTCACAAGCTGTTTCTATAGAATGAAATTAAATTACAGCATGTGGGAAGAAAACTGAAGATACAGAAATTCTGCAATTGCAATATAACCTAAGAGTCGCAGAATTTTTTCATAGGAAGCTGAAATTGTGGCCACCTAGTGGTTAATTTGGTGGTATTAGTTTTCTGTCTTGCTTTGGTTTTTTAAGGAAAAAAACTTTGGAGTACCATGAAAATGAGGGGGGGAAATGGATAGTCAGAAATATTGAATTATTAAAGCAAATGGATAGAGAGGCTGACGACAACATTTGGCCTGTATACTGAAGGTTCACTACCCTGATCAAAAGAGGATACAGTTATCTCTGGTATGCAGAGAAAATAAAATATTTCCTAAAGATGTAAACAACAATGGAAACTCTGTCGACAGGAAACTTATTAGAAGAGTCCAGTTGACTTTTTGGACTCAAGTTTAAGAAAGAAAGAAAGGAACAGAAGGCAAAGTCTGTTAGGGTGCAGTCCTATATGCGCTTATTTGAAAGTAATAAACTTAAGATGACTGACTTCTGTGTAAACTAGCCAGGGATTCTGCTATATAATTGTGGCAAACCTACTGCTGTTTACCTGGGAGCAAGCACCATTGCACTCAGTGAAGCCTTCTCTTAGATTTGATGCACAAGATTGCACTGTGAATTAACCAATTTAATTTCTGCCGCAAGAAGCACATCTGCTTTGTCCTAGCATAAATCCAAGAGAAAGGAGAACGCTACTTTTAAGACGGTGCTTGACATCTACAATAATTGGGGGCACTTTTGTAGTTGAATTTCAAAATTGGTTAATCTGTTTAATTAACTAACTTTGTGCTGTATATTGATTAGGGCCGCAGTTTGAGTGGTGTGAGTTGAAGAGGAAAGATTGCATTCCAGTGATATGTCTTCGGGTTGTGTTACAAATGAAAAGAATTATCATAGCTGAAAATTGCTCTATTGAAATAAGTGCTTCGGTCTAACTGATTAGTATGTTTCATGTCAGGGCAGATTCTTCCCACCAGGTATATCGTTTGATTTTCTTTTCCCCACCTTCCTCTGTAGATATTCAGATGTGCTTACTGAACAGATTCCTTATTCTGCACCTATGGCTCGGTTTCTGCTTGTTGTGGAGTAAGACTGGCACACAGTGGCCAAAAATCCCGCGCCTGCCATTTCCCAACAAAAATGCAGTCACACAGGAAAATTGTGTGTGTGTGATTGGCTGGCGTTTGTAAGTCATTTTGTACAAAGGAATAAAGGTAAAGGGACCCCTGACCATTAGGTCCAGTCGTGGCCGACTCTGGGGTTGCGGCGCTCATCTCGCTTTACTGGCTGAGGGAGCCGGCGTACAGCTTCTGGGTCATGTGGCCAGCATGACTAAGCCGCTTCTGGCGAACCAGAGCAGCGCACGGAAACACTGTTTACCTTCCCGCCAGAGCGGTACCTATTTATCTACTTGCACTTTGACGTGCTTTTGAACTGCTAGGTTGGCAGGAGCAGGGACCGAGCAACAGGAGCTCACCCCGTTGCGGGGATTCGAACCGCCGACCTTCTGATCGGCAAGTCCAAGGCTCTGTGGTTTAACCCACAGCGCCACCCGCGTCCCTGTACAAAGGAATATAAGGCAGGAATTAGGCCAACCTCTCGGACCTTGTGCTCTCCAGGTATTTTGGACCACAGCATAGATGGGGAAGGCTGAGCTACGTGCTATGGCAAACCAGTGGCTGCAAATCAGAGCCACACATCTCTGCCTTCTCCCATTTCCCCCATATTGTTTCATAAGGAAAACATACCAGCTGCTGTGTTGCAAGTTTCCCCACCCCTTTCTGCATTGGTTGCCCCCACTGAGGACAGCGAACACAGAGCCTCATGGGTGTATGCAAAGATGGGTTTCTGTGGTGTGCAGTGCCGGATTTACGTATAAGCTAAACAAGCTATAGCTTAGGGCCCCGCTCTCTTGGGCCCCCCAAAAAATTGAAAGGGAAAAAGACCTGGATGTACATTTCCAAAATATAAGATAAAAAATAAAATAAAACCTACATACAGCAACAGGGTTTTGTGTTGTGTAGGCTCCTATGATGTAAGCAATGGGCCCCACCTGCTAGCCTGCTCCCTAAAACATCACTGGTTTGCTCATTTCTATATATAGAGTTGCATTTCAGTATTAATATACTACTTCTTAATTGTATTTCAGTTCAACAATTACTTTGATAAATACATACAGTGGTACTTCGGGTTGCATATGCTTCAGATTACATACGCTTAAGGTTACAGACTCTGCTAACCCAGAAATAGTACCTCGGGTTAAGAACTTTGCTTCAGGATGAGAATAGAAATTGCGCGGTGGCTGTGTAGCGGAGGCGGGGGGCCCCATTAGCTAAAGTGGTGCTTCAGGTGTAGAACAGTTTCAGGTTAAGAACGGACCTCCAGAACAAATTAAGTTCTTAATCCGAGGTACCACTGTATTTTGTTATGTGCAAATGGCTTTAGATACCTATTAGGTCCATAAATTACCATATAGCATATATACCATATAGCAACACAAAAAGCAGTGACAATTTGTTGTTGACAAAGAACAGCTGGACATATAAAGGGCCCCATTACCTTCAGGAGCTTAGGGCCTCATCAAACCTAAATCCGGCCCTGGTGGTGTGGCTGGAATACTTGCGCCAGGGCCCATGCCTGGTGGCAGGGAGGGTTGGTTGTGACCCTAGAAGGGCTTTTGAAGGAAGGCAGAGGGACAAAATGACAGCAAAGGTGTAAGCAAGGACATGCAGTAAGGAAAGGCGGGGGTGGTGGCAGCAAGGGAGTCAGGGGGCTGGGGGCTGGTTGGGGTAAGCCCCCAATTTGCCCTCCCAAAATGTTGGGGGGGTATGCAGTAACACAGTGTAGAGTGGAATGGCAATGTTCATTTGGATGTGTATCTGAATGTACATGCCACTGGAAGTGTTGAAATGAAGATGGACCATTGCTACAGATTTATTTTTTTGTCTGATTATGTATACTGATTAAAAAAAAAGTCATTCTGACATTTCACTCTCCATATTTGTGCTGCGAACAGAATGCAAAGCAAAGCATGCTGGTCAGCTGTGAAAAGCACATTGCAGAGTTCTCCAATTTCTTTTTAAAAATGCATTTTATGCTCAATTTACATTTTCATTATCGATAGTCTTTTTCAGTAATCCCTCCCGCTAGGAAGAAGATGGCCAGTGTTCTGTAGTTGCTTTACCTGTGCTTCTGGCTCAGAAAACAAAAAAGATGGATTTATTCTGCTCCAGTGAGAACATGATTTTCTAAAATAGCAGCACAATACTCTGGCAACATGACTGTGCCCTATTCCATGGAAAGTGTAATTTCTTTTCTCTTTCTACTTTAATTTTGACTTCAGCTTATTTTACACAATTAGACAAGGTATGTGCAAATAGGACTAGCAAATTTTGAGTTCATGGGAGGTTGATGGGCTAAGGAGTGGAGAAAGGATAGGCTGGGGAAGATCCTGGCGAAGTCTTTCTCCAGATGGCTTTTCAGCTATGAGGTTACCCGCCAGAATGTGGTTTTACTGGTCAGAGCAATAAAATTATGACCATCTGTTGACTGAAACTCAGATAAAAGTAAGACTTCAGGGATCTTACTCCTCATGTGTAAATGAGAGGGCAACTGTTCGAGAAAGAGCTTTGGGAGAGATGAAAGAAGTTTCCAGATGTCTTTTTTAAAAAAAGAACTCGGGTTCCTTACAAAAAGGATCGTGCAGTCTTTGAGTTAGCAATAAAATCTCATTTTAGAGAGATTCAGTTCACTTGTAGGAAACCATGGTCGCATGGAAGTAGCTTAAGTTTGCTGGTGGTGTATAGGTCAAAGGGCCTTGGTTTTCATCTGTGCTCTAAGGAATTTTGTGGTTCCTTGAAATCTTAGGAGGGTTTTTCTCTATGAGAACTTCCAGAGCAGGAGTCATGTTAGCCTTCAAGGGGCCACAAGACCTAGTTGTGTTTTACTGCAACAGACTAACCAATTTATGATGACATAGGTTTCTAGGTCTAGCAGTCTGCTAAAGCTTTTTTTATCTTTAAGGTTCCTCAGTGAGTTCAGGAACTGTGTACAATCTTTCTTGAAGGTCAGATCTTTCCTTGTCATCTGCAGTCTGAGTGTACATTGTGTATGGCTTCAATGATGACCAAAGGTCTTTGGAACCTCTCACTGCATATGTTTTATGTACATAAACTTTTAAATACATTCTACTCATGTAAAGAAGCACCGCGGGTGGCGCTGTGGGTTAAACCACAAAGCCTAGGACTTGCCGATCAGAAGGTCAGCGGTTTGAATCCCCGCGACGGGATGAGCTCCCGTCGCTCGGTTCCTGCTCCTGCCAACCTAGCGGTTCAAAAGCACGCCAAAATTGCAAATAGATAAATAGGTACTGCTCCAGCAGGAAGGTAAACGGCGTTTCCATGCGCTGCTCTGGTTCGCCAGAAGCGGCTTAGTCATGCTGGCCACATGACCCGGAAGCTGTACGCCGGCTCCCTCAGGATGAGCGCCGCAACCCCAGAGTCGGCCGCGACTGGACCTAATGGTCAGGGGTCCCTTTACCTTTACTCATGTAAAAACACCAGGCAGGCCCCCAAAATAACCCAGAGGTTCGGTTTTAAATAAAAGGACACATTCTGCTCATGTAAAAACACACTGATTCCCGGACCATCCGTGGGCCGGATTTAGAAGGTGATTGGGCCCACGAGCCTTAGGTTGCCTACCCCTGGATTACAGCATGGGATTACTAAGTGGGGATGGGTGTTAATGTCATGCAACTCCTGTACTCGTAGCACCTAGCCTCTCTCTGAGCCCAGTCCAAACTGCCAATTTTAACCTTTAAAATGCTTCAAAGGACCATGGCCTGAGAGGCAGCAGCAGTAGTTAAACTGGAAATGCTAAATAATAGCCCCACTTAGCAAACATTGAAGGATGTGGTTTCAGACCCTCTTAAGTGTCTCTGTTTCCCAGGGACATTTCTGGATTTACAGAAGCCATCTCGGTTTCCGATTTGATCCCACGGTGTCCTGCTTTTCCTTAAAAGGTAAAGGGACCCTTGACCATTAGGTCCAGTCGCAGACGACTCTGGGGTTGCAGCGCTCATCTCGCTTTATTGGCCGAGGGAGCCGGCGTACAGCTTCCGGGTCATGTGGCCAGCATAACTCTGGCAAACCAGAGCAGCGCACAGAAACACTGTTTACCTTCCCGCTGGAGCAGTACCTATTGATCTACTTGCACTTTGACGTGCTTTCAAACTGCGAGGTGGGCAGGAGCTGGGACTGAGCAACGGGAGCTCACCCCGTCATGGGGATTCAAACCGCCGGCCTTCTGATCAGCAAGCCCTTGACTCTTGTTTAACCCACAGCACCACCCACGTCCCATGCTTTTCCTTAAGACATTCCTATTTTCATCGGAGCAACGTTGGAGGGTTTGTTGTTTCGCAAGGAAGCATAGGAGCCAACTCCTAGGGGCCGAGGTCCCTTCACAAACACCCCAATAAAATATTTGAGGGTAACAGCCTCCCCCCTCGCAGTTGATGGGGGTTGCCATTCAAATGGTGTGCATGCACTGCATTTTGTGTTCAGTTATGTGGGGCAGGGCTTACCCCTTATTTTATTCAAGTTGGCACCCCTGCAAGAAAGCATCGTTTACGACTGTGGCTCCTCAGCCAAAACTGCAATGCCTGACTCCCAGTCATGTCTGTGATGATGATCACATAATAATTGGTGGTTTTAAAGAAATAAGGAAATGGAAGTTAAACAGATTTAAAGCCAAGGCTGCATGGAATAGCAATTACTAACTCTTGAAAAGACTTTTGCCAATTAATTGCAATCTTTACTGAAACCACTAGATGGTAGTGAAGTATAGTGGCTAAAAAACAAAACAGCAAATGGTTGTTGGGGGGAGAAAAAAATGATGCGATACATAATTTTTTTTGTTCCATCCTACCAACTCAAATCTACCTTCTGAGACATTAGAGGATGCAGTTAAAGTGTAGTATCACTTCACTGTTACAACAATAATTAAATACTGTACTTATATTCTCTTCCCAGGGATCAAAGTTCTACATTAGGGCTTAAGAAGTGGTACTTGGGCTCTGCGTTTGGTATATTTGAACTTGTAAATGCAGCTGGTTTGCTAAGGGTTGAGATTGTGTGTGCAAATGCACTTAAGCCTCTACTTGCACATTTTGGTAAAAGGTTTTCTAGCCTTCTGCACGGACCTTGTTAAGAGCAGCAAACACAGCAACAGAATTTCCTCTACCGTTCCCTAGCTGCCGCTTCACAGATCCCAGAATTAACTTACATAACTTACAGGTTGTGGTGATTGCTACTGATTTACACATCCTTATGAGCTTGGCCCAATATATGTAGGACATAGAATGATCTATCGGCTGCTACTGGCCATAGCACCTCAATGGAGCCTCCAAGTTCAGGGACAGTGTACCTCTAAATATTGGCTGCTTTTGGAAAACAGCAGGGGGGGCTGTTCATGCCCCCTTTCTGGACTTGTCAGAAGTATCTAGCTGACCACTGGTGGAAAAAGGATGCTGGCTTGGACTCCTTTTTGTGTTCTTAGATATGAAGAATCTCTCTCTCTCTCTCACTCACACACACACATATGCTGGACTGAGAGCATGCAGCCCTGGTTAGACATTCTGGACAGTGCGAATGAGCAGCATGGAGAC
The DNA here is from genome assembly GCF_964270895.1 of Podarcis filfolensis. NCBI lineage: Eukaryota > Metazoa > Chordata > Lepidosauria > Squamata > Lacertidae > Podarcis > Podarcis filfolensis. Next base: position 49,253,697 of record NC_139615.1, read on the forward strand.
TGGAGGGTTGGAGTTCGTTCCCCTGGTTCTTTAATCTGGAAACAGGTGTTTGGTGCTACTCAGAATATCTAAATCTGTGGTGAGAACCGGGTCTGCCCCACCTCTTGCAGAGCAAGTTTGACAGGTTGGCAGAGCCGGCCACCTGTCAGTTGCTTGACAGAACATTCACCCAGTTTTGCAGGAGCTTTGCAAGATAAGACTTTGCAAAGGGCTCTGCGAATGTCTTGCTTACAAAGCCCCTTTCAAAGTACTGTGCAAGATGGTGCTTTGCGAGGGGTTTTTGAAGATTCATCAATCAGCTGTTGCTATGTAGAAATGCAATCTAAACTTGCATGCATGTTGGCTTGATTAGGCCTTCTATGCCCCCCCATTTTATTACAGTGGTACCTCGGGTTAAGAACTTAATTCATTCTGGAGGTCCGTTCTTAACCTGAAACTGTTCTTAACCTGAAGCACCACTTTAGCTAATGGGGCGTCCCGCTGCTGCCACACAATTTCTGTTCTCATCCTGGAGCAAAGTTCTAAACCCGAGGTACTATTTCTGGGTTAGCGGAGTCTGTAACCTGAAGCGTATGTAACCTGAAGCGTATGTAACCTGAAGCGTCTGTAACCCGAGGTACCACTGTGTTCAAAATAAAAATGTAAACACAGAGAAAATATTTTATTAGGTTAGGTAGGTTGTATTTCCAGCTGGGATATACTAGCCAGAGAACTGAGAGGAACCATTACTTTATTTGGTTACTCTGATTAAAACTTAGAGTACAGTTAAAACCCAGCATATGCAACTTTCCTGCGTGACTGAAAATCGTCAGAATGTTTAAAGCATGTATTAGCAAGCTGACCTTTCCCAAAAAACAGCATTTCTTTTTGTAATTAAATAGAAAGCATGAGGTCTTTTCATTTTAACCAAAGGCACACAAATTCAGGAAAGGGCAGATAAATATGACTTAAATTACCATATTTTTCGCTCTATAGGATACACTTTTTCCCCTCCAAAAATGAAGGGGAAATGTGTATGTGTCCTATGGAGCGAATGCAGGCTTTCGCTGAAGCCTGGAGAGCGAGAGGGGTCGGTGCGCATGTTAAACTTTTCAGGGCTGGAGCTGTGCTTCTGTTTTGCTTTGATTAATAGAGGTAATAAAACCACTGTTTCCAAAAGTATATCCTCGTAAAGGAGGTTCATGTTACCCATAATTATTATTATTTTTAAATTATAAGCTGCTTAATCCAAGAAATCTCTAAGCAGTAGAATTGAAGAGTTGGAAGGGACCCATAGGATCATCTAGTTCAGCCCCTTGAAATGCAAGAATCTCAGCTAGATCATACATGACAGATGGCCACCCAATCTCTGCTTAAAAACCTCCAATTAGAGTCCACAACCTCCCCTAGTGTCAGGAGTGCGTGCAGGAGCCAGGCCCTGGGACCAGTAGGGCTTCGCAAGACTGGGGCCTCCCTAAGTTTGTTCTGGAGAGGCAAGGCTCAGCCACACAGGTGAGGCCACTTGGTAACTCACTGCACCTGGTGGCAGGAACCGGGAAGGGATATAAGGTCAGCATTTCCCTTTGGCTCTTTGCCACAGCAACTCGTTTCCTGCCTTACTGCGTTTGGCTTCTTGCTTCCCGATACTTGCACCTCAGCTTCTTGACTCCTTCCTTCTCGACCCTCGGACCCTTGACTTTGTGACTCCGTGCTTCCTGACCCCCGGACCCCCAGCTTCTGGACTCTCGTTCCTGCTCCCATCCTGCCATCTTGCCCCCAGTATTGACGTCTTCAGCCGAGACTTCGATCGCCCGTGGCACAGAGGGAGTCTGTTCCACTGCCGAACAGCTCTTACTGGCAGAAAGTTCTTCCTGGTGTTTAGTTGGAATCTCCTTTCTTGTCACTTGAATCCATTGGTTCAGGCCCTAGCCTCCAGAACAGGAGAAAACAAGCTTCCTCCATCTTCCACCCTTAAGAGATTTGAAGGTGGGCTATTGTATGGCCTCAGTGTGTCGTTTCCAGGCCAAACATACCCAACAGCCTGATCCCTTCCTCATCAGGCTTGGCTTCAAGACCCTTGATCATCTTGGTTTCCCTGGACTCGGATAGCCTGGTGTCAGTTGTAATAAGATGGGGAGCGGGTATTCCATGAAGGCGACTCACAGGCTCCAGCCAATGTAGACTGTAGCTGCTAGGCTGGTAAGGGGAGAAGCCTGATGGGACCATCATGGTGCCACTGGCTGTGTGCACGCTGCACTGGTTACTAGCGAGCTACCAATTCAAGGTGTTGGTGCAAGCATAAAAAGGTAAAGGACCCCTGACAGTTAAGTCCAGTCGCAAACGACTCTGGGGTTGCAGCGCTCATTTCGCTTTACTGGCCGAGGGAGCCGGCGTTTGTCCACAGACAGTTTTTCCAGGTCATGTGGCCAGCATGACTAAGCCGCTTCTGGTGAACCAGAGCAGCGCACGGAAACGCCGTTCACTTTCCCGCTGGAGTGGTACCTATTTATCTACTAGCACTTTGACGTGCTTTCGAGCATACAAAGTACTAAAACGGCTTGTGCGACCCAGTACTTAAATGTACTAGCAGTTTTATTCCTGCACCTTGAGGATTAGCAATTTTTCTAAATTACAAAATGCCACTTGAGAAGGAACCTATTTGGTTAAATATTGGGCTGGCAGAAGCATCCAAGGTTGTCAGGCGATAATGCTGATGTTTTCCGCAGTATTTGTCTACCTGAAAAGAAGGTTCAAGCTGTCTGCTACGTGCAGTTGAATGGGTAAATGACTGTGCATTGTGCCCTGGATGGAAAACAGGACACAGGTAAATAAAGAAACCAGAGAGGAGCAAACCTGATGCACAGGGAACTGTGTTGTTCTACTGTTGAATTGGTTTATTCAGTGCTTGCAGCGGACAGGAAAAAACTGGCTGACAACTCAGGTTTGTCTACTTTTAACGCTGCTCTATTCTGCTTTAAGTAGCCAGCTTCATTTCAATATATCCTGACGTGTTGTCATAAAAGTTGACAAATCCAGCCTTCAGAAGACAAGGGGCTTAACAGTGTAACTTTATTAATGAGGTGTCTCAATTTACAGAAAGTGTCGGTACTGCTATCGGCTTCCCCACTTGCTCCCTCACCCCAGTGGACTGATCTCTCTTAGAGCTTTGGGATGGGCTCTACCTCAGCGATGGCAGCCAAAACAAAGGAGACCACCTTCAGTTGAGGAAAGAGATGAGAAAATAAGTTAACTGTGTCATTCAAATAGTAATAATAATTTATTATTTATACCCCGCCCATCTGGCTGGGCTTCCCCAGCCACTCTGGGTGGCTTCCAACAGAACACTAAAATACAATGACCTATTAAACATTAAAAGCTTCCCTAAACAGGGCTCCCTTCAGATGTCTTCTAAAAGTTTGGTAGTTATTTTTCTCTTTGACATCTGGTGGGAGGGTGTTCCACAGGGCGGGTGCCACTACCGAGAAGGCCCTCTGCCTGGTTCCCTGTAACATGGCTTCTCGCAGCGAGGGAACCTCCAGAAGGCTCTCGGCGCTGGACCTTGGTGTTTGGGCAGAATGATGGAGGTGGAGACGCTCCTTCAGGTATACTGGACCGAGGCCGCTTAGGGCTTTAGTGGGCTGAAAGCGAGGTAATTTTCTCAGCCAGATTTTTAAAAAGTTCTTGTTGCCAACAAGCATATAGAAAAGGAATTGACTGCTCATGCCTCATTATTTTATCATGTTCATGGTATGTGTACAAGTGACAACTGGGGATTCTTTCTCTCACTCACCACACCGGGAACTAAACCACACCTATATGGTACTCTAAAGCTGGGGTACAAAATTATATAGACCAGCTATTAAGAGTCATAAATCAGTATATTCTCTAAAAGGTAGCACATTTCTAATAGACAATATTGAAAACTGTCACCTAATTTCAAGCTGTTTCATTCTGAATGTTAATGTATCATTAGCTGCTGCAAAAATAGATGTGGTTCACATATCTAGGTAGGAAAAAGTAAGGCCTGAAGGGGGAACAGGTTTGTGGGTGAGACAGAAGCTTCAAATCCCTCTTTTCTTGGATGGGCAAGAGTGTATGAACAGGCCTGTTGTCTCTGGCTGGTGTCTTCATGGCCAGGCTGACAGCTCAGCTCCCATCCAGCTGCACAAAGAGCTAGGAAGAATGGTCAGGCGAAGCTCAGAGGCTCTTTCTCCTACCTGCCTGCCTTGAAAGGTGCTGTGAGCGGTCTCATCTCCTGCTGTTTTTTGAGGGAAGAGAGGGACAGAAGCAGGAAACTTGGTGGGTAGCAGCTGAAGCTCAAATAAACCAGGAGGTTTATCTCCATTTCTGAGTCCTGCACAAGCCATTTTTAGATTGTGCTTCTTTCTGTTCTTCAGGGTTTCAGGGAAAGCAAAGAACTGACAAGTTTTAAATGCACTTTATTAAATGGATCTTTTGCCCTCGATGACAAGACCAAGAAGAGGCAAGAGAAGTATTTCAAAATAACATTGCAACCTTTCAAGTTCTCAGACTTTGGGACATTTGAAGTGAAAGCTATGAGATACACTTTAATAAGTGGCAGGACCCTGGTGAACAGTTAACTTCTGCTAGCCAGAGGGTAGATGTTGAACTGAGTCCTCTGGCAAAGCCCCTCAAAACAGAGATACCAAAGAAGATCAAAGTGGCATACGTTCCTTAAAATGGACACACTTTCTGTGACTATTTTGGCTTGTGTGCAGAAAGCTGTCACTTCATTAGCACTGAACTAGTTTATAGACATTTTGGCTTTAAAATCTATTTAATGTAATTAAAACCTCCAATCACACAGCCGTGGTATTTTGTTATTTTACAGCTCAGAGCCAAGTACAATAGCAATGAAATGGAGTCTGCAGCAAACACCAAAATAGTACCGAGTACTCATTTAGAGAGAAGAGAATGAACTTTTAACCAACGGTATGATGTAGGAGAAGGTTGCTCCAAGAGCTCGTTGAGAAACCAATAAAAAATAGCTTAAACCATCTGCATTAATTAGCGGGGAAACCAAACAGCTGATCAAACACCACCAGTTTCACTGGATGGCAGTATAAACAGCTTGCTGTGGCTGGTGTTTGTAGCCAGTATTAACTCCAGCACAAGCCATCCCTGTACTCAATTCATAATGATGTAATGTACTTACTACTTTGTATAGTTCTATTGTAAGTCGCCTTCCCTTTGTGCAAAATTCAATTGGGATTTTTTCGTTTACCAGGAGGCAGACAATTCCAGAACTCCAGTTTTTGTTATATAACTGGCCTTCGTTATATCAAAATCTATCCGTTTTCAGTCTTGCTAAGGGACAGAGCTTATGCAGATTGATGGCTGCTGAAAACCAAGCTATCCCCTTTTGTCCTATAGGTTAAACAGTTCCGGATCAATAAAACAAAATGGTAAAACCTGTTCCCTCTCGTAAGTAGTTAGGATCCTAATGACTTATTTGGTTGCAAAAAATGTATACCACTGTTCATTGATAATCAAAGCAGTAAAAACATTAGAATTTAAAATCGGCCATCAGGCTGCGTTAGCTGGAACTGATCCCACAACACTGGAGTCAATGTTGCATTGGACAACTCATCTGGTGCTGCCATGGCAGCAGCATCTCAATCACTGCAGATGTTGAGAGAATGTGTTCTCTACCGTCCGTCGTGGAAGCGAATGGGTAACACTAGTGAGAAAAGCAAAATGCCTTTGGGGCCATGTGTGCTGGGTCACTTATCCTTTACGGAGGAGTTGCAGCATGTGCCCTTAATGGGTGAATCCATCCAACACCAAATGATTAATTGGCAAAGTGTTCTTTCATCAAATAAATGCCCTACTTCTGCACAAAACATAATAAGCACTGACTTCCTACTGCTTAATTGAAGGCCTTGCTATCAACTGCTTTATGGCTTCTGTTACTTGGATCACATTCTTCTCAAGGCAGCTACTCTTCTTACAGGTTCAGCCAAATCCATAACCTGCAGCCATACCTAAACCTGAAGAGTAAGTTCACACTTTATGGAGTACATGCAACTTCACAGTATTGACAGCATGGCTTACAGTAAACACATACATGTGCCTATTGGCTGTTTGCAGGTATAGATTTCCCTTTCATACATGAATGGTGCTTAGTATGTTATTGTGGGATCTTTGTTTCTCACCCCCCCTTCCCTAGGGGTACAGGCTCTAAGTCTTTATCTGCCTCATCTCTTGAGCACCCTTTCTTTTTTAAAGAACTCCTTCTCCACCTCCAGCTATTACTTGCACCCATGCAGCTATAGACCAGTGTTGCTGAATTGGGGCAGTTAAAGCAGGGATTATGCAGACAGGCCAGTTATTTCTGAAACATGCATCACAGAATGAAGTGAAACTTTCCATTCTTTGTAACAGCAAGTGCTCTCTTGCCTTAATTATAGAGCATGGTAGATGCCACCCATAACAAAGGGTCATAGAAACGAAACCAAAAAATGGCAGGTATTTATTCCCTGTGCATTCTGCCCTGCCCTGAAGCAACTGAGTGCAGTTATAACCTCACAAGAACACAACAAAGTAGGTTAGGCTCCTTATGTGGCCCAAGGCCACCCACAGTGAACTTTACAACTTGGTGGCCCTTAGAACCTGGGGTTTTCCCAAGGAAACATCAACTCATACTGTATACACCATCTACCATGGAGGAAATGCCTTGCCCATTAGCCCATCCAATCTTAGGTCAGTCTGAGGAAACGTGTCCTTTTAAAAATAGTAGTAGTTCTACTAATAAAGAATAGTTAGTAATAAATGATTATGAGCAGTGGTGCTCATGGCACTGCCTCTTGGATTCTGCCACTTTTCATGGGTACCTGCCCATATAATCTGAGATGGGACCATCGGTCCAATTCAGTGAGCTGGTTTTTACAGTGGAGGAAAAATGCTTATTGCTCTCCTGCTGATCCTGATCCTTGTTTTCAGTCAGCTTGGAAAAAATATTTGACTGTGAAGTTGCAGCGTTAGGGGTTTTCCATGGTTTTCCTAGTAGCATAGCTAGGGGAGGCGGGGAGACTGGGCATCCCCAGCAGCACTTACCTTTGCAGGCGCACAAGCCTTGGCACACCAGAGCCCAGTGCACCACTCCCAAAAGCAGCGTGGCCTGGGCTCATAGTGTGCCAATCTACAGCGTCCGTCGTCGTCGTCGTCGTCCCCCCCCCCCCCCGCTACCAGAGGACGGCCGACATGGACACAATCAGCATGTGCTGGCCTCCAGGTGGATGCAGTGGGTGAACGCCTGTCACCTCCGCCTCAGCCACCCTCCACCTGGAGGGCACCTGAGACACGCTGCGGCTTGGGTGCTGGCCCTGTGTTGCTTTTGCAGGGAATGCAGGGCCAGCGCACCCATGCCCCGTTCCCCTCAGCTGCCCTCCAGGTGGAGGGACGCTGCTCCAACAGCGCAGCGCGCCCCAGCATGCCCCGCTCCCATGGTGCAGCAGATAACACCAAGGCTCCACTGGGTTTACCATATCCCTATGGGGTATGAATCTGCCAGAGCAATACCCACAGAGCATATTGCTAGCGTTGAATGCCAATAGGCTATAGGCTTAACCTCAAATAGCATGCTAACTAACTTCAGTCCTGTAAACGGGGGGAACTACCTTTATGTGCTCTCTGCTCAAAAACATTGCTAAGCCTTTACATTTGAATGTTCTTCCATCAGCAGTTCTGAAGGGGAGGTTCCAAAAAAAACCCTGTCAACATAAATACTCATTTTAATCTGGAGGGGCGCTCTTTCTATTACATCTTCTTTACACAATTTCTCAGTACGATCAGATGCATTTTATGCTTCTGCACTGCTTTCAGATCAGAATGCATCCATCTCTGGTTAGATATTTGCTGCCGCGTGAAAAAAAATCAATAGCAATTAATTTTAGCAGACTTACAACTTTGTTTTCTGTGCCTGGTGTTCTATAGTATGGTACAGTTATTAGTAATTTTATTTCTATGGTTTTCTATTTTGTTTTGCTTGTACAAATATATAAAATACCAGTTTCAGAATGTTGGTCATTGTCCATAATAAAGAGGGTGAACTGATCCAATCGTGGTGTTTCAGACTCATCTAAAAAAGGAGCACGGGAACTAACAACGAAGTCCCACTTTTCCAATGGCCAAGGCTTATGTCCCCATTTCCTGGGCTTCACTTAATGTGAGCTATTCAGTGCCTCTGCTACACATTTCAAAATCAGGAAGTGACCAGCTTGAGGCATACACAAACTTTAAAGAAAATGCTTATCAGAATGGAGGAAGGTATATAGGATCCAAGATTAGTTGGCTTAGTTTGTTCATAACTCATATTCCAGTCCTCTGATCTGTATGTTACATGGAGCTGGGAGAAAGCTAAAACCCATCAGGAGTAACAGAAGGGAAGCCAGGAATAAACAGACAAGGAAGAACAAATGAAAAATCCCTTCTCAGATGGCATGCCACCTCTTCTCTTTTGCTGTGCCTGGAGCAGCCGGCAGGAAGTAGAACTGAAGGGGGTTGTCTCAGCCCCCAAGTTGTATTCTCTATAACATTTAACTTCCTGCCAGTGGAGAGATAGGCAGAGACATCCCTACAGGAGAAAGGGTTTTATTTTGTTCTCACTCAAGGACATTCCTCGACTAGCCACTGCCCCCAATTGCAGTTAACTGCTTTAGCAACATTAAGACTGCTATCAAGTATATGTCATCAAATTGAGTTATGAGTAAACATAGGATTAGGACGAGCAGTATCTGGCAGTAGCTAAAACACTGCCGAGATGCACACCTCTTTCAAACTTACTGGGTTCCTAGAAGGACAGGATGCAGAAATAAGAAAACAAGCAACATTCTAGAGCAACTGCAGATTATTCCTGGCCTAATAGCCCTCCCCGCCGGCTTGCTTTTTATGTGCACGTTTTAATGTAGAACACATGCAGTTCTTACGGCTAGAAGTATGCTTTAGTTTAGAAGAACTTTTTCTTGTCTCTGTGGTATTACCAAACAAATTACACATCTGAAAGGCACATAGTAGATATGAACAACTCAGGCAAATATCATGGAAAAGCTCTGCAGCATATATCAAGGTTCCTTAGTTCCGACTACTTAGCTAACGTTTAACTGAAGAGAACATTACTAGGACAGTTGATTCACATTTATATAAAACACATAGCGCTCAAACTGCACATAACAGTGATATGATGGACAGAACTGTGAGGGGACAGCTTCCCCATTTTGTGTTGAAAAGCATTCTGGTTCTGTTTTATAGATGTGTCACATAATGGGTTCAAAATGAGAGAATGGCTGATCAAAGCAGCATATAACCAACTGGAATGGAAACAGGACTCCACATTCTTTTCAAAATTATCCTAGTCATTTCCATGTTTCTTTCTTTAAAAGACAGCTCATTTTGAATGTTAGGAACCATAATATTACCCAGTCCCCACTGCTCTGATTTTTCAGAGATTGCTGAAAGAAGCTATTCAAGTTCAAAATGCTGGACTAATGTAACAGCAAATCATAGGGCCTTCAGTTACATCAATTTTTAAAAGGCCATTTCTACAGGTTTCTTTAGATTTTATTAGGAAAAAAAAGCAGATCAACATTACAATTCAAAAAATGCAATCTAAATATGAATGCAATCAAAGTATGGAGTGGAAAAATGTTTTCAAGAAACATTCAGTTGTCAACTACTTATTACCTGAATAAGCAATATTTGTAGGCTCTGACTGGAGTCAAAAAATGAAAGATTTATTGCTGTGAAAACAAAACCTGTAGTACAGTAGTAAGAGAGTTGGCCATTAAGCATTATCAGTCAAGTTAACAGATTTTACTAACAAATTCTTAAGTTGGTGATGGAAGGTCAAAAGCTGATTGACCCAAGTACAACTGAAATAGCAAGTCACATCAAAGGATGCATCTCCAGTTTTCAGATCATTAAAAAAAAGATTTATTAACAGTTCCAACAGCCTGCAAGCCAAAATGAAAGTTTAAAAATGTTGAACTGACATTCAGAGAGCCAATTTTATTTATACTCAATTTTACTTTTGCTCCTAATAAGCTCAAGACCCATCAGGGGAGGAAGAAAGAATATTAATGGACTACCACACAATTGAACAGAAATTGTGTCTCACTTGGTTATTTCCCCCCCACCGAAGTAAAAAATCTACATATAAATCTGATATTTAGTATTACAAATTGTACTTCTTATATAGTTCTGATTTGTTTTTTTGCCTCTGAACCCTGATTCTTGCTTCAGTGATTCCCCCCCCCCCCTTGTGATATTAAAACTTCTCCATTTATATTTGCATTTATGTTTGATACCTTGGTTAACATTAAACCTTGTAAAAGAATCTTTGTAACAGCACCTTTGGTCAAGGCTGCTGATGTACAAGAGAACTCGGTTGTGCCACTCTCCAGAGTGCATATTTCCTTGATTGTTTCCACGGTCCAAATGTTCTATTAAATGATTCTTTGATGAACTATTTTCAATCTTGTAAACATCAGTGTGCGCAGGTTCACAAGTACTCATGTAGTCCCACTCCCTTAACACCAGGATGGCTGGCTCTTCAAGATTTAGAAATCTGCTCCAGTGGCCAATAAACCTTGCAGCCTTTGCTTGCTACATAAAAACGTAGCCCACGTACTTGCTGAGGTAGTCCAGTCAATCCTCCTCTTTGACTCCTTTCAGAATATTTCTGGAAGGGTGACGTTACGAAGAAGCCACTGCTGAGAGCGGCCACCACTGCAGTCTTTGATGCTGGGTACCTGGCTGTCTTCTTCAGTGGCTTTATCCAGGCACTGGTTACTGTTCACATGCAAAAGGGTTAATTTCTTTTTCGGCGGGGGAGAGAGGAAAGAAAAGGGGGGAAAAGAGTATATTTTAATTAGAAGAGGAAGAGATAATCCACACCAGCCAGTAGGTTCATTTAGGACCACTGCTAGGAAAAGGATAGTTGTGTTTTCCTCTCTCCACATCCTTTGAGAGCATATATGGAACTCAGTACCTCTTAGGTATCTTGGAAATGCCACTAAAGATTCTTAAGGGCTTGTGGGAGGGTGTTTAGGATTTTTTAATTATTATTTTTTTAACATGAGCAGCCTCCCTTGCAGTGCACACTGCTTTTGAAACTCTAAAGTTTTAAAAGAAACTTGCAATGTAGTGCAGGGGGGCTTTTTTAAAGTAATGACTTAGCATAGACTTAAATCATGATTTAAATCAACAAGAAAAAGGGCCAACTTAAAACACTAGGTAATATCTAACAAAAATCATACTCAGAACAGGTGCACTGTAATAAATGGACCATGGGCCCACAGATTTAAAAACGTACTACTAGAAATTGACTATAATCTTTTATACAAATTGACATTTTAATCCAACCCGTAACCATGTTCAAACAGCAATTTCTAGCTTTACCTTGATGCTGCTGTAACAGAAATTTAAATGCACCACTGCAGAATGAGAAATGGGGAAGAGTTGGAAAGGGTTTGCATTCAAGTGGCCAGCAAAAAGGTCATTGGTACCTTTTGTTCAGGCCCTTTGGAAAACAAAACAGGATGTGACTGCAAGCTTCAAGGCCGCCAGCGCTTCCTTTAATCATGCAAGGAATTACTGTAGTTTGAGAAAAGCAGGTAAAACTAGCATTGCAGTTTGTGGAAAAAATAGGGAGTGTTATTTGTTAGGGTACAGCTGTAATTTGTGTGTGTGTCCTTTGTAATCCATGGGACACAGGAATGAATTATCTCCTTAGATGAGTTCCTTCCCTTTGCTTACACAACTTCATTACTAAAAAAGCAGCTTTAATTCCAACACAGTTTAAAAATTGCAACACATCATGTTACTTATCTTAATTTATTACTCCCATCTCCTAGTTCCAACCAGCATTCTCCACAATACTATAATTATACCAACATCTATAGTCAATGAATTTTCTAATCACTTGAGCTTCAGTCATAAGACAACTTACCACTGGATCATATTCCCAAAGTTGATTGCCTTTTAAGTGGTGGCACTTGAGCATTGTGACAGGACCATTAAGTTTGGAGACATCTAAGCACAAATCATCTGTTCGAATTTCTTTGTTGGCTGTATATGAGAAAACCTTGATGGAAAGCAATAGCCTGTTATGACCATGATATATACCACATTATATGTTTTTCTGAACATTAAACCTGTCCTCAATGTACACATATGTACACATATGGAAAACAGCTTTAGAATAATTAATCTCTTTGCATAAAAGAGTTTCTTAAACTAGTGGTAGATATAGTCACTGGGTGCTTGGATAGAGGGCAGGGCTGCTGCAGAACTTTCATTTTTTGAGGGGGAATCACAACTTTCCCTGCCATATTGCCCAACAGCACCCATCCATGTCCTAAAACAAACAGGTCTACAGCATGAAACAGGATGATCTCCCTCTAGCTGCACAAGCTTGCAACCTCACAACAGTCAAATTAATATTATTCCAAGCAAGACCTACAGGAATCAAAGCATACTATAAAAAAGTTGTACAGTGCAATCCTATTTCCATTTAGAAGTGGGTCCCACTGAATTTAAGAAGGCTTACTTCCCAGTAACTGTGGAATCTTTTTTTGAGGTCAAGGGTCACATTGTCTTTGAGAGATAGTGACTGGAACCACATACCACTGGCAGAAGGAGTGGCCAATGCACAAATAAGTGGGGGCACTCCTCTTTCTCCTCCATTCTCTCACTCCCCCATATATCTCACCCCCACAGATCTGTGTGCACACATATATGCACAAATACAATCACACATGTACACAGAGGCCTACAGATGCATACATTCTTGCATTACACTGTACACTCAAACATGCACGCACACACGCAAGCATACTGTCATGCAGACATACGCACGCTCACTCCCCAAAACATTAATTTCCTCCGCACTCTGTGGCACATATGTGCACATATGTACACACAGTGCTCATGCATGCACACACAGACATATGCACTCTCACATTCACATACACAATGACTTGTCTAATTCTATACAGTTTAAAAAGCTAATATTTTAGTTTTCGGAATTTTATATTGTTACCTGATTGCCACCCATCCCGTGACAATTAAAAATGCCAACTTTTTCATTTTCTTTCCTTGCCATGTTATCCAGACACTGATTTGTTTCCATGTTTCTGATCTGAAGACAAGAACAATAATTCAGCACACCCAGTTTGCTATACGTATTTACATTAGAAAGACAATCTGCATGCAAGCCTTGGAAATCACAAGCAAGAAAGCCTTTGCATATGTGCCCTGTTCAGTTACCCTGTCCATCCTATATTTCTCCATATGAGACCTGTGGGTATAGGGCGGTATATAAATTGAATAAATAATGATAATATGACCCAACCTGAGGCCATTCTTTGCGGGCCTCCTCCACAAGAGGTCCAGAGGGTGGCAACACGAGAACGGGGCCTTTTCTGCAGTGGCTCCCCATTTGTGGATTGCTCTCCCCAGGAGGCTTGCCTGGCACCTTCATTATACATCTTTAGGCCAGGTGAAAACATTCCTCTTCAACCAGGCCTTGGCTGATAACATTTTATGTCATGTTAAATGTGCTTCCAGAGGGTGGTGGTTATTGGTTTGTTTTATTGTTTTCTTGTTTTAGTTATGCATTTTGCGTTTTTAATTTGTATTTATATGCTGTGAACTGGCCTGAGATATTTGGGTGAAGGGTGGTATACGAATTCAACAAACAAGCAAATAAATAAAGAGATCAGGAGCAGTCTTGAGGCTCTTTCCACGCACCTTCTTTATGCCCTTCGCTGTACACAACAAAGAACCACAATGGAAGAGCCGAGAAATAGGGAATAAGCTGTGGAATGGGGGCCAAGTGGGAATGCAGGGCAATACCAGGCAATACCAATACCTTGCAGCAGTATGCTTCCAAATCAAATTATCAAGGCAGCACACACAATTTTAAAAACCACCAATAAAACGAAAGGCATAAAAAAGCAGCATGGTGTTCAAGAGCTATTTAGATCCTTAGATTCCTAACAGTCCATAAAGAGCAATTAATCAGTGATTGCCCCTTGAAACATAATAGTCTTCAGTGTCTTATTATAGCTCACTTTTCCCCACTGGTTGAACTTTGGACCACTTGCCTCTCTCTCCGTTTCTCTAGTCCACTGCTTTTTCTTACCTTTCTCTTCAGCTGCTCTACTCTACTACTTCTCCCCAACTGTCACCTAACTGACTTTTTCCTCCCCACATTCCAAGGCTCTCCTTTCAGTAAACCAGTATTCTACAGTGTTGTACTAGTGGAAGCCATGTTCTGAATCAGTTGAATTTTCCAATCTTCCAAGGAAACCCCACATGGCATGAATTACAGTACTGTAAACTTAACTTTAGTTAGGACATGGATAATATGGCCAGATTACACTTTCCCCAAGAATGGTTATAACTTGCAGACCAGCTAAGTTACCCATGCCTGTCCAACATCTGAGATTTTAATAACACTAAGACTTCTAACTTAAACTCATTGAACCCCTTATAAAAGCAAGGATATTCTTGTATAGTCCAACAGATGTTTCAGAGTCAATGTGATTTTTAAAATGTGGAAAGTTTTATCTAAAGCTTAGTGAAAATCAGTACAATTATTTAGACGACAACATGTGATCATGAGAATCACGGAGTAGCAACTACGGCATTCATTCTAAATTATCAAATTAGTTTACCCTTAAGATGGGCGAGAGAGAGGAAGGGTAGGAGTGAGATTACCTGTCCAACCTGAAATGGGATAGGATGATTAATCAGATCAAGCTAAACATTATAATAGCATTACTTAGCTTTGTTAATCCAAGATCAGATTCTAATCATCATTTTGGGTATGACTCTAAAGCCCTGTCTATATTCTTCCTTGGCTTCATTTTAGAGGCAAGCAACAGTCCTTTTATTCCACAAGGCAGTTGGGCTTGATTGACCAGAGAGTGGGTATCTTTACTGTTGGTTCTGCCTTTTAAATAAGTTAAATATAATATAGCATATAATGTAGGGCTGCTATTTTTAAGGAAAATCGCCAGTAACAACAATGCCAACATGGGTTGCCATAAAGTCCAGATTTTCCCGGACATTTTAGCAATTTCTGCCCAGACACTGCTTCTGACTATAGTATTCAGGATATATCTGGGAAATTCTGGACATATAATGCATATAAAATTAATAAAATTTATCCCCAGGGAAATGCTTTTGATGTCCACTGGGAGCATCATTTTTATTGTTTCTTATTTTAATAATTGGGAATTCTAATGTTTATTATATATGTTGCAAACTGCATTGTGAGGGTAGATACTCTGTATGGTAGGTTAAAGATTTATTAAATAAAATACAGGAGTTTTAAGCTGTTTCTGTTAACCACTTTGGGAATATTTGTATTAAGAGGCAGGTTTCTCCCTACCAGATTTAAAGATATATTATGAAGCATCCTGTATCTGTTGGATTCGGGACTGGATTAAATTAGAAAACACAGATCTTTTAGATTTATAAGGACATGAAAGTAAATTTGGTTGGCATGCGTATTTATGGTATAATAAAGCCAAAGTGCACAAAGGATTCCAGAACCACATAATAAGAAATGCAATTTTAAAAGTATGGGAGAGATGTAAGGATTTACAGTGGTACCTCGGGTTAAGTACTTAATTCGTTCTGGAGGTCCGTTCTTAACCTAAAACTGTTCTTAACCTGAAGCACCACTTTAGCTAATGGGGCCTCCCGCTGCCACCGTGCCGCTGCTGCGTGATTTCTGTTCTCATCCTGAAGCAAAGTTCTTAACCCGAGGTACTATTTCTGGGTTAGCGGAGTCTGTAACCTGAAGTGTGTGTAACCTGAAGCGTATGTAAACCACTGTATTAATAATAATAATAATAATATTTTTTTATTTATACCCCACCCTCCCCAGCCAAGGCCGGGCTCAGAGCGGCTTACAAGCAATAATAAAACAAGATTAATGATTACAACTTAAAAACAAAAATAAAATACAACATTAAAATAATGGAACATTAAAATATTAAAATGTAGCCTCATCGCAGGAGGAGAAGGAAAAGAAAAAAGAAAGAGAGCGAGGGAGGGAGGGAATCAAATTGGCTCCAAGCCAAAGGCCAGGCGGAACAACTCTGTCTTACAGGCCCTGCGGAAAGAAATCAGATCCTGCAGGGCTCTGGTCTCATGAGGCAGAGCGTTCCACCAGGCCGGAGCCAGAGTTGAAAAGGCCCTGGCTCTGGTTGAGGCCAATCTAACTTCATTAGGGCCTGGGACCACTAGGGTGTTGTTATTTATGGACCTTGAGGCTCTCCGTGGGGCATACCAGGAGAGGCGGTCCCGTAGGTACGAGGGTCCTAGGCCATGAAGGGCTTTAAAGGTCAAAAGCAGCACCTTAAATCTGAACCTGTACTCCACCGGGAGCCAGTGCAGCTTGAAAAGCACTGGGTGAATATGCTCCCATGGCAGAGACCCCGTGAGGAGCCTCGCTGCAGCATTCTGTACCCGCTGGAGTTTCTGGGACAGCTTCAAGGGCAGCCCCACGTAGAGCGAATTACAGTAGTCAAGCCTGGAGATGACCGTCGCATGGATCACTGTGGCAGGTCGGGGCGGGAAAGGTAAGGGACCAACTTACAAAAGACACCATGGTGGGTCTCACCGACAGAAGTAATATCAGTAAAAAAGGTTAGCATAAGGACTAAACGGCCAATGTACAAAGAGCTGTTAACAGAAGTGGATAATCAATTAAAGTTGAAAGATTTGAGGAAATCGGCGAGAAAGTAATAGATTGGTTACAACACTTTCAACTAAACGAAACTTTTAAAAATGACAAAAAGGATTTAGTTACACCATATCAAGATTTCAAAGAGAAATGGTGGAGGATAATATGAAATTACTGTCGAAAATGTATAATTTGCTGTTGGAATGGAAAAACAAAGACGAAGAGGTTAAGTGTGTAATGAAGTCGGCAAAGGATGTGGGACATAATATACAAGTGAATGATTGGGAAAAACTGTGGATCTCAAATTTACTGCATGTACCACACTTAAAGAGAACTATATGAAATGATGTATGTGGTATATGACACCGATTAAACTTGCTAAAATGTATGAAACAAGTTCTAATAAGTGCTGGAAATGCAGAGAAAAAGAGGGTACATTCTATCATATGTGATGGGAATGTAAGGTTATTAAAAGCTACTGGGAAATGATATAGAATGAATTGAAGAGAATGTTTAAACTAACTTTTTTAAAAAAACAAAACCTGAAGCATTTTTATTAGGTGTAACAGGAACAGAAATTCCCAAAGAACAGAAGAAATTATTTATGTACGCCACAACAGCAGCCCGGATCCTGTTAGCCCAAAGATGGGAAGAAGAACAGTTGCCAACAATAGAAGAATGGCAAATCAAACTTATGGAATATGCAGAAATGGCAAAACTGACGGCAAAACTCAGAGACTCTGACAATGAGAAGTTTAAAAACAATGGAAAAAACCTTATTGCATATGTGCAGAAATGTTGTGAACAAGTTGGTACATTGGCAGGGTTCGATTAAGCACTTGTAAGAAGTAAGGAACTAGAAAATGTTAAGGAGTAACAACTGGATAAAAATGCTAACAAAATGCAGAAAATGATGTAAGTTGTAAAGAATCAGTAGAAGGGGGTGGAAAGAAGTCTTGAGGTGTAAAAAAACTCAAAAGAAGGCTTTAGGAATCCTTATTAGAAGTTCAAATGTTAGATTGTGGTTTGGTTTTTGTATCCTTATTTTGTTGTTTACTATCTGTGAAAATAAATAAAAATTTATTTACGAAAAAGGCAGTATAGAAACATGCTGAACATAATAAGAGGAAAAGAACTTGTTCTGATAAAACAAGCTTTTCCTCTTTAGAATCCCTGCTACACCACTAGCCTGTGGTTACTTAAGTTTAGAAGCTGTTAGCACAGTGCACATTAGCAGCAGCATGTAAATTCCCTGCTTCTGGAAAAGAATTTCCTTCCAAATATTAATTTAGATTTTATATGACCTAAGGATTTGAATTCTTATATTACAGCATTACAGAAAGACTTACACACGGGAGAAATAAATCTGCTTTAATCTTTTTACCCCAACTTTAAAGCTTTGCACATTAGAAAAAAAGCACAGGTGTGCCGTTCACACATATTTTTTTACTTCAACGCTTGAGGCATATTAAAGAATTCTACAGTTAATTAAGAGTTCTCAAAACTGTATGGGTCTTAAAATTGTTACCTCTCCCAAAGAGAAATAGAGTCGTGGTATTTGGGAATCAGGATAAACAGTCTCTAGGTACCAGGAAAAAGGTTTGCACTGCAGCTTGTGTCTAAGTCCAAGTCGTGATGATATGTCTCCATAATCTACCTTTGTAACCCCTGCAGAGAGTTGCATCTCAGTTAGTTACAGTTTTAGTTGAATAAATACAGTAATAGATTACCTGCACAAAAATTAGACTGGGTGAGAAGAGTAATCTTTACACAGATCTTTGAGGACAGGTTCTAGGTCTCTTACTATCACAAGGAAGTCTTACAACCAGTTTTATCTGAAACTGTGAGGCCGCATCAATTATCTACAGACCAATTTCCATGAAAATTGCTTACAGAGCTACAAATGAACATTTAATATAAGGTAGCAGGAGTCTGAACATTCCAAGGAAATTGCAACCAAACAGGGTAGTTTTGGTACAGTCTTTGAATTATGCCTAAAGATGCTACTTTATTTGAGCCCCGTAACAGAATCTAGACCAACCTTCTGCTTAATGTAGGAAATCTAGAGCTAAAGCATCTGCAATACATGGCTGTCTAGCCTCTACCTGGAGTCTTCCAGTGAGAGAGCCCGCCATCCCTAGGTACATGGCTCTATTGTTGGATTAATCTTACTGAAGTTTCTCCTAATGTTCTACTGAAATCTCTACTTCTGCAGTTCTACTTCTGCCACTTGGGAGTAGCAGAGATTCCTTTCTATTGTATGACAGCCCTTCGGCCCCTTCAAACCTTCTGCTCTCATGGCTAAACATACACAGCTCATATAACCTTTTCTCATATGATGTCTCATCAATCCCACAGACCACCTTGGTTGCCCTCTAATTTTTCTACATCCTTCTCACAGTCCTCCTCCACAACTGGACACAATACTCCAAAGATGAGGTCTGTCTAGTATAAAATGAATTGTAACTATTATTTCTCATGAGATGGAAACTATGGTTTCTATTAATGCAGCCTAAAACTGCATTAGCATCACATTTCAGAGCCAGGTGAATCAATAGTCTGAGCAGAAGATGGCTTTATACATTCACCGTATCAGTTTAAGACACTATATTATGCTGAAGATTCCTTGCTTACCTGGGGAAATTATGTAGAAGAAATTCTTGAAGCCATCCATCCAAACTTCTGCAAGTCGTCTATTATTTTTATTAATAATCTGCCCTGTCCCTCCTGGGAAAGTGTAAGGAGTGGCTTTTCGAAAAACGTGTCCAACATGCGAACATGTTACAATTTCCAAAGTTCCCCCACACTGCCAAATCTGAAAAAGTCAAGAGTTCACCATAAACATATTTCTATTGTCTTTTAGAAAAAAGGTTCTGATTACTATGCAAACAATAACTGCATAAGTAATAATTCTGCATTATAATTTTACTAATTATATTTAAATTATATTTGCACATCACTCTTGACCAATGGATATCACCCTTCACCATTTCATGGAGAACTCATCACAGATGTACCACTTCCAGCCCATGTGAAATCATATCCAGATTACGTAGCGAGACCATTCTGTTGCAGCAAGAACATTGGGCACTTACCAGTATTACTGAAACATCATAGATGGTAGCATGACAGCTCTACCCAAGTCTAACTATTCTTCAGTCAACTGCACATGCAGATACTGGGATGTCCTGGAGCTTTTGATCAGAGCTGTGAACCATGTGGTTTGCAGTACTGCACCAGAGCACTCTGGCAAAGCAGCTGTTATCTCTCTTCCCTGAATTTGTTTTTAATTTAAAAAATAGTCTATTGTTGAAAGATAGCATTTGCATCTTCTCTCTGGTAACATTCAACATATGTCTGTCTACCATAAACTAAGCTGCAGTACCTGGGAATAAAAATGAAGTTTACTTACTCTGAATGAAATTTCTAGGTTTTCTCCTCCCCATATATCCATTCCTGCGTCGTATGTCCCAATTTCTTGAAAATAGTCCCTATCTATAGAAAAAAGGCCTCCTGCCATTGTAGGCGTCCTAAAGGAATATGAAAATGTTTTAAATCCAACTCTGACATTTATTATTACATTTATTAATCTTAGCAGTGAACTCTATCCCAATGAAAATATAGCTAAAATTGGGCCAGAGGGTGAAAAAGAGGGAGGCATTTGCCAGTCTGGGAGTACAGGAAGGCAGCACAGATTTGATGGATAAGGTATGTTGCAGCATCCTGAACTGCATCTAATGCCAGTTCAACTCAGAACATTAATATCAATAAAATTAATACATGATTAACTTAGGTCCATTAATTTCCATAGGCAGTATCCAGTTAAGCAATTATGTTTGCACAAGCACTTCCTCTCCTTGTGCACCCCATAACCATGCTCTGGAGGGTTGGGGAAAACCCCCAGAGCATGTTTAAGGAAGAAGTTCTGTTGTGCCAAAACAGCGTTGTTTCACTGCCGCAGGTTTAGAAAAGGTGGCATACTAATCACTAACTTGGAATGGACCTCCCTGTCCAAACTACAGTGGTACCTCGGGTTACAGATGTTTCAGGTTACAGACACTTCAGGTTGCAGACTCCGCTAACCCAGAAATAGTACCTCGGGTTAAGAACTTTGCTTCAGGATGAGAACAGAAATCGTGCTCTGGCTGCGCGGCGGCAATGGGAGGCCCCATTAGCTAAAGTGGTGCTTCAGGTTAAGAACAGTTTCAGGTTAAGAACGTACCTCCAGAACGAATTAAGTTCTTAACCCGAGGTACCACTGCAGATGCTCACAGTTAAGGGAGAACACACTTCCTAGTGTTCAACCTGCAATTATTTATTACTAAGAGTTGTATGATCTACCTGTTTCAGCAGGCTTTCTAAGATGTGTCTTAATTTACTGGGTTTTTTAAAATCAAGTTAACGGTTGCTGATTACATATCATATTTGCCTCACAGTTCCTTGCACCTTCATAGTTCTTTTTAATGTAGAAATGGCCTTGGGAACTGAGTAAACCTGGATTATATTATTAGACACATGCATGAAGGGACATCCCAATTACTGCTCATCAGCTCCCTTTACCTGACTGGAAGGGTCCTGTCACCTTTCCTTCGGTCCATTTCTCTCTGTGGAACAGGATACCACCGGAAATTCAACTTCCAGTTGAATCCACCATAAGTCATATCAGAACCTGCCATATATTCAAATGTATCATCGCTGATTACATCAATAATTGGACAAACTACTGTTCTCCTAAAGAAAGAAATGGCATAGACCATTAGAAAAGGCAAGAATACAGGAACAAAATACAGCCCTTGTTACATACAATATCAGCCCTATACCACAAATTGAGCATCTCATTTTCCGTCCATCTCTGAAAAAGTTTCAGTCTTACTACATGATAGGCATGATCCAGCTCATGTTAAATATCTACAAGTGTCTTTGAACTAGCTTCAGTTATTTCAATGGGGCTTAAAAGGTTCGTTTTTGTCCTGATCATGCTCACTTTATACCACAGCAACACAGAATACAAGAAACTATGCTATGTTATTTTAAAAAGTAATGATCAAACACTTGAAATAGTCCTTTATCTGCAAGAGCTGTCACTTCTATTCTACGTGGGGTGAAGGGTAGATAAGAAATCTTATAAATAATAGAATCATAGAATCATAGAGTTGGAAGAGACCACAAGGGCCATCGAGTCCAACCCCCTGCCAAGCAGGAAACACCATCAATAGATGGAAAGAAGATGCAGTTCCAACCAAGGATGAATGGCAGGCAAAATTAATGGGCTATGCAGAAATGGCTAAGCTTACTGGACCAATAAGGAACCAAGATGAGGGAACTTTTAAAAAGGAATGGGGAAATTATCTGGCGTATTTTAAAAATCATTGCAAACAGTTAACTGCATTAACAGGATTAACTGAAGATGAGCAGTTAAACTATTAACCTTTTCAAAGTTGATAGTAACAATTATAAGGAGTTATAAGGGAGATGCATAAATCAAAAGTGAAAATAGAAGAAATCACAGAAAGGGGGGAGGGAAGTCAAACTATGATGTATGTATGTGTGATGAGGTATTGGTTATTGTAAAATTGGGAAAAAAATTAAAAGAAGAAGAAATCTTAGAAATTAAATAATGGATAATTAAATAAGGATAGTAGACTGAAGCTCAAATTAACCACATTCAAAAGTGTTATCTCTCTAAACAAAGTATTTGTATTCAGAGCCAGATGGGGTCATAGCCCCTAGCAGCTAGGGCAGGAAAATCCTTAAATGAAACAAAGGTTTAACTTGGTAGAATGGTAGGTTCCTATGTACCTCAGAGAACAGGTTGCTTGATTTCCAGAGAAACGTGATGCAAGGCATGAGCATAACACAGAAAATAATAGTAACAGGCTATGGGAGGATATCTGAGATGTCACAGTTATTAATTGTATAGTTGTACAGTGGTACCTCGGTTTAAGAACAGCCCAGTTTAAGAACAATTTGGTTTACAAACTCCGCAAAACCGGAAATAGTGTCTTGGTTTGATAACTTTACCTCGGTCTAAGAACGGAATCCAAATGGTGGAAGGGCACCGGTGGTGGGAGGCCTCATTAGGGAAAGCGTGCCTCGGTTTAAGAACGGTTTTGGTTTAAGAACGGACTTCTGGAATGGATTACGTTCGTAGACTGAGGTACCACTGTATCTGCAATACATCCATACTGCATTTGAAGATTACCAAGGTCTGCCGCTGCTCTTTAATTAATCCTTTGTGCAAATATTCTTCTACGACAAATTTCTCATATTCTAAGGATTAATGAAGTTTACCCACTATGTCCATGGATGAGTCACACTTAAAAAAGCAGATTAGCTGCATTAGTCAGTATTAACCTTTAACATGTTTTATAAAATAACCACCTGTCTAATTTTATCCGTGCTAGCAGTGGCTCCAGCCATCCTACTGTACATTCACAATGAGCATCTAAAAAGGTGATGACTTGGCCTTTAGAAGCAGCAGCTCCTTTCAATCTGGCTCTGATCAGTCCAGAACGCTGCTCCATTCGAATCACATAAACTGGTACTCGTAATTTCTTCACATAGTTCTCCAAGGGTCTCTTCAAGAACTCTAAAAAGTATGGCAAACGAAAGATAAAATAAATGTAGCATTCAAGCTACATGTACACTCATAATTTTAGTAAGAACTCTTAAAATGGCTTATGTCTAAATGAACTCTCAACAAGAATAGTCAAAAGGAGGCAGAACAATCAACACTAAATTTAAGACTGAATATCCTACGAATACTGTGCAATAACAGAACCAGGACAAACACATTATGCTCCAAATTGCAGATTTTAATAGAAGATTAAAACTCTCTTTTTCTCTTTCTGATTCAGGATGGTGACTTTTTCCACATGTAAGCAAAACAACTAATCGATATTTATCCACTATTTTTCTTCTAAATGAAAAATTAGCCCTTCTAAATTATGCGAAGAGTAAGTCTTGTATTCTTGATGGTTTTTTTTCCAGTGCAAAAGTGAAATATTATGCAAATCTACTGGGAATATGGCAGCAGCAGATACAAAGGTGAAGCTGAATGTTTGCTTTACTCAGTTCAGCCAACTGATGCTAAAATTTGAAACCCACTCTCTCCAGATTAGGAAATTTTTGTAGAAGCCTAATTTCCTACTTACAGAGTATTTAACCAGCATGTAAACAGAGATTGCATTTTCTGCCTGCATCCTTCAGTTTGATAAACTTCAAACCCAATTTCTTTTAAACAAAGTTCCATGTGAGTCACAGAAGCACCATCAAGGAAAATATTGATATAGTACTATGCAGCTATGTACAACGAAGAATCAGGTATACATGGTTTCAAAGTACTATACACAGTACTATACACAGTTTACTTAAGTACTATAAAACTCTTAGGGACACGAGTGGCACTGTGGTCTAAACCATTGAGCTGATCAGAAGGTCGGCGGTTCAAATCCCCGCAACGGGGTGAGCTCCTGTTGCTCGGTCCCAGCTCCTGCACGTCAAAGTGCAAGTACATAAATAGGTAATATAATAATAATAATTTATTATTTATACCCCGCCCATCTGGCTGGGCCTCCCCAGCCACTCTGGGCGGCTTCCACAGAAACCAAAAATACACTAAAATATCACACGTTAAAAACTTCCCTGAACAGGGCTGCCTTAAGATGTCTTCTGAATGTCAGGTAGTTGTTTATCGCTTTGACATCTGCTGGAAGGGCGTTCCACAGGGCGGGCGCCACTACCGAGAAGGCCCTCTGCCTGGTTCCCTGTAGCTTTGCTTCTCGCAATGAGGGAACCACCAGAAGGCCCTCGGCGCTGGACCTCAGCGTCTGGGCAGAACGATGGGGGTGGAGACGCTCCTTCAGGTATACTGGACCGAGGCCGTTTAGGGCTTTAAAGGTCAGCACCAACACTTTGAATTGTGCTCGGAAACGTACCGCTCTGGCGGGAAGGTAAACGGTGTTTCCGTGCGCTGCTCTGGTTTCACCAGAAGCGGCTTAGTCATGCTGGCCACATGACCTGGAAAAACTGTCTGCGGACAAACGTCGGCTCCCTCGGCCAGTAAAGTGAGATGAGCGCCGCAACCCCACAATCGTTCGCGACTGGAATTAACTGTCAGGGGTCCTTTACCAGGTTTTACCTTTATAAAACTCTTAAAAGCAAAGCTCACATAACAGCTTTTTATTCCAACGCTGCTTCAATGAAGAAATCCATAATAATAAGAATTCTACATAAAGGCAAAAGAATTCTCTTAAGAAGCAGGTTCAGCACCATTCCAAAGGAAAAACAGAATGTGGATGCACTGTACTTATCAATACGGCAAAATCCAACTAAAAAGTGATTTAGAGATTAAACAAGCACTATTTAATGAATATTCATTTCATGCATGTTTGAGCATTAAGGGCACCCTAGGTTATTTGAGGAGTGTGATTTACTTTACCCTGGCATAGAGTAATCTCTATTTCAACATATGCAGTCTGTGAAGTGTTCAAAAGACTGCTTCCAGTGGGTAGCTTTAATGAATTCATTAAATTCAAAGGAGTGAATGTTATGTACCTGTATGGATAATGTTTTTAGCACAGAAAAGCATGGATTATATATTATGCTATATACTTGCTATACAAGTTTATATAAGGGCTATGGTAAGTAAAAAATTGATAATTACAAACAGGGTTCAAAATTAGCGGGGCACCAGGCGCATTTTGTGCCTAAAAATTCTCCATTTGTCAGCACCTCAAAAAGCCTGGCTGCCATTTTTTGCGCCTGGCTGACACTCAAGGATTACTGAAATGTATGTGCTTTGAAGTTTCAAAGTATATGTTAAGGATAGACAATATGTTAAGGAGTTTAACAATAAAGAGTAGAGTGTTTTGAAAAATGAAGTATGGTACCAGTATTTTTATGATAAACACTAAATTAAACATGTATTAACAATTTCTGTTAAAAATGTGATATTAACAATATCTCACTTATGAGAATTGTGTATTAGTTCATGCTTATTAAAATAATAAATAGAAAGTGTTGCTGCCCCACCCCAAAATGGCAACTAGACATTCTTGTTTTGGCGCCCACAACCCAAGTTCCAGGAGCCATTTCGCTCCTAGCTTTTCTATCCCAGTTTTTAATACCGATTACAAAACCACCTAAAAGAATCAGGTTGCTTTTTAAAATTGATTTTTTTTAAGTGTGAATACTGCATTTCTCTTAAATAATAATGAATTCAATATTAAAGAACCTGTATACAAGAACATTAGTGCTATGATTACTCTAAAACAGGTGCGGGGAACCAATGATCTATGGATCTATTTAGATCTTCCAGGCCGCTTTGGTCAAGCACTGTGGACCTGCCATCATATATGATGTCAGGTTTAGGGAAAGTACAAAAGACCTGGCCCAGCCAAAATGGGGTTTGCAGACCTGCAAAGTTATGCACAAAGTGTTTTGCAACACCACACTTCCCCACTGCTATCTATAACTTGAATCAATTCCTCTACCAGATGCATCTGACTTAAAGAAGGCTTTCTCAAATATAAATATTTACACTATACCTATTCATAACAGGCATTTCATTTTCACCTGATGAAAACTGCTCTAATCTGTCCAGTAACTACAGTCATATCAGCAACCGGCATTTCATTTTTGTTTGCTACTCAGTTTTTTGAATTCATGCAATATGCCCAAACTGCACCTTATGCAATCTTACCTCTTTCACTAGCATCATCTACCAGAATAATTTCTTCCAGCATGTGTCGCGGTGACCGGTTGATGACACTATGTACAGTTCGCAAGAGAGTACTCCAAGCTTCATTGTGAAAGACAATTACAACACTTGTTGTAGGAAGGTTATCTGGATATACTTTTGTCTTACACCTAAGACAAAACACAAATAAAGCAAAGCAGTAATAAGTGAACCATTTATTATTACATTTGAATAAAAAAAATATTCTCTAATATTCTCTTTATATTAAAAAATATAAGGTAGGGACAAGGAGAACTTCCCTGGGGACGGTGTTTCATCAATGGATTGTCATCAATGAAAAGGCCTTTCCCCAAGCTTTTAGCAATAGGCCCTTGTTCACTGATGCATTCAGAACTCACCTGTAAAAATGCCCTTTGACCCATGCTACACTAGCCATTTCAATTGACTACTTCAACTGAAACACTGAAGCAAGAAGGCTGGTAATAGCACTAACTTTCATAGGTCATCAATGAATGCAAAAGAAAATTGTGGGCACAATTAGCTGTGTGAAACATGCTTCATGAAGAATAGAATGTCCGGATGCAGAATGAATTTCCTGACAGGTCTATTGCTCAATTAAAATAGTTCTTACACATGAAGAGGATTTCCAGGTTACGGCTAAAGATTGCAAAGAGTAATCCTTTATAATTAATCAGAGACTAGCTGAAGATGCCATTGGTGACCTCGCCACCATCAATGCTCCAAGTACTGAGTGAACCATCGTATCAGAAACTCTGGCCCAATAACAGCTAATCAGAACAGCACTACAACTTGCAAAGTACTGGATCAAGCTCTACATACACAAGAGGCAGAAACAGTCTTGAATGAGGCAGACCAGTATCTCAAATGTTATTCTAACAATGGGGTTTCGCAATATCTGTAATGCTATACCCATCCTAGAGAAGTGCTTTCAGGATGCTGGTATTTCTAAAGAACTATATTCGTCTGCCACACTAAGTACGTTCTTAGTGCCTTGATCCAAAAGGTTCTCCATTTTGTCTCTGAAGATATATTAAGCTGAGTTTTAGATACCCCGCACAAGAAAGCAGCAAATGCGCCTCAGGTCTCCTCCATTAGCATGGAATATAGCCGCTCCTATTACTCCTATGAAAACGGTGTAAGACCCCAAGAATATGCAAACAGCTTCCTTCCTGTCCAGTTTCAAATGTACTACTTATCCTAGAAGCCTATTCTCCCAGTCTCATGAGACAACAGTTCCCCCTGGTAGGGAGGTGCACCTCAAAAACCCCAGTATCCATCAAATGCAAAAGAGGATCACAATTTGTTTGCTAACAAGAAAGTATTTTTGTTAGTGAGCCTGGAAGCTCCTTACAAGGAAAATTAAACTGTTTGGCTTTTAACCAGTTAAACTAACTTACATGTCACAAAACATCAAGTAGCTTTGACAACTCTGAAAGGAGAGGACGTTCTCATTCAAGTGGAAAAAAACTTACAATCTAATAAAGAGAAGCTATTGCCGACAGTTAGAATGTAATCTTTTCAGTATATTTAAGAATACAGAATATTCTGTTAAAGCAGCATCCCAGTAACAAAATGGTTTAAAATTAAAGGAATTGAGTACTACACTAAGTTGCCCTGGTTTAAGACATACTGACACATATTTCAAAGTTCTGTTACTTACAGTTATTATTAAAAAGAAAGCCACAATAATTTCAGTAGGAAAGGCAAGCAGCCTTCAAATCTGGATAGGAACTCAAAGGACAGGGTATTTTCAAACTCCCCACAAGAAAAGGAAATTGGTGAACCTGTGCATCAAGCAGAGAGCTGTGTTTTTTTCTGTTTTTTTCTGCTAGAAGTGAAGAACTGATTGAGTCAGGATTGAGAACTGGTAAAGCAGAATAGATTACAATATGTCAAAGCATGAAAGGCAGTCCTTGATATTTTGATACTTTGATTATTGTTTCTATTGACTGAGGTAAATGTGGGAATGAATCCTATTAGCCAAAAAATATTGAATAGATTAAAATATACAATGCATGGTAGCTACACACACAGCAATTGAAATCCCCTCCCTCTAGCAAGACAAGGCAAATGAAGCTGCTGCCTGGCTGACCAAGACAGACCTTTACAAAAACAGATTTGATAGGATGATCATGAGAACCATTTAAATTCCAAGTCACAATATAGTAATGTGGAGACGTGGAAAAGGGCTTCCATACAGCAGGCTCTTTTGGCTGTATGAGAAAACTTCTGAAGCTCCTTTAGTGCCTGAAGCAACACTAACCTGCTTTATTATGCTAGTTATAACATATATTTAAAGCCACCTAGCTGTGAAGCAGAGGTACAGTCAAACCTTGATTCCTGAACGGCTTAGTTGCTGAACAAATTGGATCCTGAACGCTACAAACCCAGAAGTAAGTGTTCCGGTTTGCAAATGTTTTTTGGAAGCTGAACGTCCAACGCAGCTTCCGCTTGGGTGCAGGAAGCTCCTGCAGCCAATCAGAAGCCGCGCCTTGGTTTTCAAAGGGTTCCAGGAGTTGAACAGACTCCCAGAATGGATTCATTTCGAGAACCAAGGTACCACTGTGTAATATTCTTAATCTAGGAGGAAATGTCTATGTAGATCACCTAAAACGCAATAAAATATTCTACAGCAGTCTTCAAAGACCCAGTGTCTTGAGCTGGCTCTATGTTAACAGCAGAATAAGGTTAACAAAGGACCACTGGCATCCAATTAGACAGTCCAATATAAGACATTTCAAGTCTAAAGATACCCTATTGGCTAATCAATCAATACTCAACTGATTACATTCTACGTACCCACAAACAGGTAAAGTTCATCAATTGTGATTACCACGGATTATCGGAAGCGGAACTGGTCAAAACTGCTAATAATTCTAGGCAACTCTCAGACGAGGCCAAGCATGTCACTGGTTCAAAATAGTTTAAAAATGCCACAAATGAAAAAAGTACTGCAGGAAACACATAACACACACACACACACACACTCCCCAAGGTATATTTTATAGATGTACAGCACAATCTTATATACATCATAGGAGCCAACTCCTAGGGGCCAAGGGGGCTTTCGCCCACCAATAAAATATTTGAAGGGGTCAGGGCCCCCCAAGGTTGATGGGCATTGCTATTCAAATGTTGTGAGTGTGTCATGTCATGTGATCAATTGTGGGGTGGGGCTAACCTGGGCCCCCACAATATTTCATTCAGGTTGGCACCCTTGTTAATACATATCTACTCAAAATAAGTCACAATGAAGTAAGTGGGACATTATCCCATATAAATGGGCACAGGACTGCATCTAAAAGACATGAAGTGTTCACTGAGATTTTGTTCCATACAGGATATATCAAGCTTGAACGCCTGTTTTGTAATCCAACCCAACAGGCAGTATGATAACAATGAACTTAATTGCCAATAGTTCGGAAAACAGGCACAAGACAAATGCATAGTGGAACATTTCCTGAAGAAACAGCAGGGCTAAACAGCAATACTTTTACAAAAATCGATAGGAATTTGTGTGTTAAGTCTCCAAGAGACACTACTCCATCTAGTAGCCTATGTATACTAAATCTTTTCAGCATCCGCACACTGGTTTGTAGTCAAGTTCAAGTCTGACCTTAACAGTTATTTCATAATTTACCTGACATCAAGAGAATGAAATTTTCCTCTCTTCTGATATAAGAAAGTTGCAATATCTCATGATTCAAGTAGAAATCTTCTTTAGACCCTAGAAACAAAATCCAAAATGGTCCTTAAAACCATTGTGGTTAGAGATTCAAGCAGAATTCATATAAAGAAAGTTCTGAAGGTTTTCTGGTGCTTATGGCATAAGCCAGCTGCCCCCCAAGAGAGCTTTCTGGTGAAAAACTTAAAAATCTGTTCTTTGCCGTATAAAATTATTTTACATGTTAACTAGATGAAGGCTGAAATACCAGACTGTATGTATTAGTAAAAGATGTTACAAATCTAGGATATGTAAAGTTAGTTACTTTTGAGAAGAAAAATAAAAAAGATTTAGACTTCTGGTTTTTTTCCAGGAAAATCCACTTTTAAAATGTAGGTGCCTAAAGAAAATCCTAGGTCAATTCTGTCATGGGCTCCAAACATGGAGTATTGCTGTGTATTTAAGAGAAGCAACTCTTAAAGAGTCTCCAATTCTCCTCTAGGACAGAAGTTCCTAGAAAGAACAAGAAGTACAGTGGACTGATGTATTAGCACCTCCTTTGCTTGCGATCAACTAGGAATGTTGGAGGCTGATCTCATCAGTTTACTTTATTGTCAGGGCTTTTTTTCAGCCAGAACTCACTAGAACTCAGTTCCGACACCTCTCAGGTAGGCGCCATTGTCATTGTAAGAGAACGAGGCAGGCATTCATGGTGAGTTCCGGCTCCTCTTTTTCTAGAAAAATAGCACTCCTTATTGTGAAACCTACTTAAAATCTAGTTCAAAGCTGAACCTTGTGTGGGTCTTGAGCAACCATAACTCTAAACATTGGAGGTGATGTTCCTATCATCCTTCTTACTAATACATTACCTCCACAGAGGTTATCGAAGTACACACTTTAAGACATTTTGGTTGGTCTCGTAAAGCTTTTGCCCTAATGAGGATTTTTGAATTTTTATTGTGGGCCAAAATGGACACTTTTGGTGTTAAAGCTGCTTTACCTTTCCCAGAATTACCTGAAATATTATCTAAAGGAATACAGTAGTCATGGAAAAGAGAGCACACAAGAGAAATAAGCATGAATTTTTGAATGAATGCACATCAAGACTGGGGAGAGGATAACGCCCTACCAATGGAATAAACCTCAAGCCACAGATGCATTCAACTTTGGGGTTGTGGACAAGACAAAATCTGGCATCCAAAGATCAAAATCATCCATCAAAACCTTTTCCACTGTTGAGACTTCAGAAAATTTCCAAAAGATCACCCAATTCATACAACTGAAAATATATTACATAAACACTAGTGGGATAATATTCTTCATTTTTTACATGGAATTCCAAATTAAATAAAATGGCTCTGAATGCCAAGAAATCAAGATTTAAAGTTAAGGACTAGATGTGCACATTAGACCAGACAAAAAATAATTCATCAAATTATTTTCAAAACATTACTTTTACTAGATCAGATCAACGTGCTTAATAATTATGCTAATTACAAAAAAATAGTTCATTCCATTGTTTGACAATAGCAACTAACTTTTTAAAGGCACATATGCTCAGTAGGTAAACGGTCTTAGAAACATAATGGGTATTAACCAAGATGCAAGACCTTGTTCATACATCTAAATAAGAACACAATCCATACATAACTAATTTAATGTATGTGAAAAGTCCAAAATAGAGTTGTATATCCATGCACAAGTTAAAAACAAGATGTGTCTCCAAGCGAGTTTTACATGCCCTGATCTAAGAGTATGGGCAGCACTCAAGTGGTAGTGTTGCTGAGCAGGTGATTTTGATAACTTTTTGTACTGCTTTTCAACTTTAAAATGAAAATATAAACCAAAGAACAAAAAAACCTATCAGATATGAACAGCAGAATCAAACAATTCAACTACCAAAGGAGGAACAGAAAAGAAAAGCTTTTAACCTGCCTCAAGAAAGAAAGAAAAGATAATCATACAAATCTAAGGGTGGACATACCAGGTCTGCAACAGAGAAGGCACCATTTCTTGCAAAGACTAATCAAGCCTTCACATGTGATCTTTAGCATATCTTTGTTAGTAGATGATGGTGATTTATTTTGTACCCTGCCTATCTGACTAGGTCACCGCAGCTACTCTAGGTGGCTTCCAACAGAATTTACAAATACAAACACACATCAGATATTAAAAACTTCCTGATACAGGGCTGCCTTTAGATGTCTCCAGAAGATGCTCCTTCAGGTATGCAGGGCCAAAGCCATTTAGGGCTTTAAAGGTCAGCACCAACACTTTAAATAGTGCTCGGAAACATACTGGGAACCAGTGTAGATCTATTATGACCAGTGTTACATGGTCCCAACAGCCACTCCCAGTCACCTGTCTGGCAGCAGCATTCTGGATTAGTTGTAGATTCCGAGTCACTTTCAAAGGTAGAGCACATTGCAGTAGTTCAAGTGGGAGATAACTAGAGCATATACCACTCTGGTCTCAGCCAACATGCCAGATGGGGCTGGTAGATAGCTGCCCTGGACACAGAATTGACCTGTGCCTCCATGGGCAGCTGTGAGTCCAAAATGACTCCCAGGCTGCTCTCCTGGTCCTACAATGCCACAGTTACTCCATTCAGGACCATGGAGTCCCCCACACCACCCACTGAACATAGGGGGAGATAGTTAGAACTTTTGTATCTTTTAAAAAGATGCCTGAATCTCTCCCTTCACCTGAATCATCTTTCATCTATTGGTAGATTCTGCCCCTTTTGTAGGTGAGATGATCCTTTTTACCTAGATTCAGTCTGAGTTGAGATTGGAAAGGCTTGCAGATCAGAGAAAAACTTCATGCAGAACAAAGCTGCCCACCCCCTGTCCATCGGAAACAGTACTTCTGTCTTGTCGAGATCTACTGACTGCCATCCATCCTACAACTACCTCCAGACACTCACACAGGATGTCCACTGCCTTCACTTATGAGAGGTAGAGCTGGGTATCATTCACATACTGGTGAACACCCAGCCCAAATTCCCTGATGATCTCTCCCAGTAGTTTCATACAGATGTTGAAAAGCATGGGGAGGTGAGTGCCCAGGGGTCCGAATACTCATCTCCCAACATCACTTTCTG
Organism: Podarcis filfolensis; assembly: GCF_964270895.1. Taxonomy (NCBI): domain Eukaryota; kingdom Metazoa; phylum Chordata; class Lepidosauria; order Squamata; family Lacertidae; genus Podarcis; species Podarcis filfolensis. The sequence continues at coordinate 49,286,884 of NC_139615.1, forward strand.
GATACGGCCCAGAAGGAGCAGTACCACTGGACCTATATGGTCCAGAAGGACACCATGGCCAATGGTGTCAAAAGCTGCTGAGAGATCCAGCAGAACCAGAAAAGTTTTCACCTCTTTTCCTGGCCTGCAAAAGATCATCAACCAGTGTGACCAGGACAATTTCAGTCCCAGGGTGGGGTCCAAATGGTCTTCATCCTCCAGACATGCTTGGAATTATTCCACAACCACTCGCTCAATCACCTTGCCCAGGAATGGAAGATTTGAGACTGGGTGATGACTGGCTATAGTGGCCAGGTCCATAAATGGCTTTTTAAAAGAAGCGTTTTAATAACCGTTTCTTTAAGGGGTTCTGGAAAGACTCTCTTATAGAGGGAGGAATTCACACACCCCCCCCCACACACACACATCCCATTGCCCAGCCCTGTCTTGCTCACTATTATGAACCAGAACAGGCAAGTGTCAAGAAGATAAGTGGCATGTTTCACTGGTTACACTAGCAAGCAGCCTGTCCACATCTTTGGGGGCAACAGGTCAGAAGGAGCAATTATTCTGAGATAATCAAGACCCAAATAATTAGGAGTTTGTAAAAGATGAAAACCAGCACTAGAATTGGGCTCAGAAATACCTTGCTTGCCACGATTTGTGAGAAAAGGGAGTGGAGGGTTGCCTCCTGGAATAGTTCATTTCATTGACTGTCACTTATTTGATAGCCCCAGCTGTTAAATTAGGCTGCCGAATTTCCATTCACAGTGCTTTGTATGCACCTGATCCAGCAATACTGGAATCGGAAAAGTTGACCTTACCATGAAGTTCCTTACTGTTTGTGTTTATAGACCAGACAGCATTTATCCTGCCTTTCTAATTGGTTCCTATTACTCACATAGGTTTACATCAAATAAACTCCTGCAATTCATAATACAAAATATATAACACCCAAACAATACAAAAATACTTTAAAAGGCAGAGTCAAAGACTTTGTGACCTATCTAGAAAGAACATTCTCAGAGTCAAGGCTTACTTCAGTATCCTCCAGCAACATGAGGCACAAAACAGTGCCATTTTTCTAGAAAAAGAAGTGCTGGAAGTCACCATAAACACATCCCTTGCTCTCTTATAATGGCAATGGCGCCCACTGGAGAGGTGCCAGAGCTAAGTTATGGTGATGTTCCAGCTGAAAAAAAGCCCTGGATACAAAGGACAATTACTAAAGCAGGAGCAAATAGGCAATCAGGGAATCAGGAGATGGGATAAAGTAAGGTGTCAGAAGGCAGAACAGAGGAGTTTCTTATGGAAACCTTGATCTACTCTGGCTATGAACCTTGTACTCACTGGAACTGAACTCATGGGTGGTCTGCCTGCCCTCCTAAAATAGGGGTTGCCAATTTTTTTGAGCCAAGCATATATGGAATGTTGAGCAACTGCCATGAGTGCTGCTTATAAAGATGTCTGACATGCCTTTTAAGACTTGGGTCAGAGCCCTTGATCTAAGACACCCTAGATAAAAGCCATCTATGACAGAAGCAAAGGAGGGAATAACTGGTTGACATTTGTGCCAGTGTTGGAGAACCTTACTTGTGGATGCACAAAGTAAGGCCAACATATATGTATCACTGCAGAGGAGCAAACCTCTTTCCAGCTCTGCAAGATCTGAACACCATGGTCTCTGTGGCTATCATGAAGCCAACAGAATCACCTCCATCCCGTGTTCTCACCTTAAGAAGGACACTTGGAAAAACTGGGGGAAAGAAAACAAGCAGCCCTTTTGACCACAGAACCAATAAAGCATCAGGCACTTCTGGTTCTTAAAACCTGGTTGTTTACTCAAGCACCCCATCTGTTCATGATCACCCTGAAAACATCTTGGTGGAGTCCATTCTTCCAATCTTTCTTCTGGCAGTTGAAGCAGTCTGTCTGAGTATTAAATATATTCTCATTCTCCACTGAGATAGAAAGCTGATTCTTTTAAAACTGTGTAGTAGTCAAAACATGAAGCAGTGATTTTTTTTTACTTGATGAGGAAACCATGACAGACTACACAATTGAAAGCAGTGTCCTAGATTCCCTTGCCCTTCACTGGAGCTCCAACCAGAAGAATGCCCAACTATGAATATGCATGGAGCCTCTTGGTTCCTAGGCACGCAACTAGGGCTGCAGTTAGCTCTGTAAAAGCCCCAGAAGCAGAGGGCAAGGCAAAGAGATGAAGCCTTGAATTGCTTTATATCACACACAAAATGGGGAAAGCAGCTAAAACTGAAGCATAGAAATGTGCAAATTGGCTTCTGCCTGGTCTACAAATGGCATGAAGTACCTTGGGCTCTGTGAGAAACTGAGGCTGAATCATGACAGGATGGTGTTGCTGTGGGTGAGAAATTTGGGGTGTAAGGATTGGGTAGACAGCCAGTTTTGGAAAGTGTCGCAATCTCCTTGAAGGAACATGTACATAACTTGGGTACAGTGGTACCTCGGGTTACATACGCTTCAGGTTAAATACGCTTCAGGTTATAGACTCCGCTAACCCAGAAATATTACCTCGGGTTAAGAACTTTGCTTCAGGATAAGAACAGAAATCGTGCAGTGGCAGCAGGAGGTCCCATTAGCTAAAGTGGTGTTTCAGGTTAAGAACAGACCTCCAGAACGAATTAAGTTCTTAACCCGAGGTACCACTGTACTTGATTCAATATTGTCACTGATTCCCCAAGTAGTATTAGTGACATATTTCCAACTTTGGCTAGTTTGCTAGCTACAGCTGTACCTGGGGGCAAGGGTAGCAATGCCACAGTAATCCATGAAGGTAAGGGGGAAAATACAAGTTTTTAAAAATAAATCTTACCTTTCTTGCTGTACCCTTTACTTCAAAGATACACCAAGAATATCACACACATAGTGTAAAAGGAAAGATAAAAATAGAATATACATAAAAATACACCATCATGGATATACAATTTTTAGTCTTGTACCTTATTATACTACTAACCAATAAATACACTCAATTTTTCCACAAAGAGATCAGATTGTCTTCCTTCTTTGACTCTTCCAATATTTATCAATTTAACCATATTCACAATATCCCATACTTTTTCCTCCAGTGCTCACTTTTTCCCAAATACAACAGATGATCAGTCTAGCAGCTGTCAATAAACTTTGAATTCCCTACTTCCAATAATAAATGATGCTTTGTTAGTCCAAATAATTAAAGGATCCGTTGGCAGACACCATTATCACTTCAATAACTTTTACTATGCCAGCCGAAGATTTCACAATCTTAGGGCAAGTCCAAAATACACCGTATTTGTCCGTGTATAAGATGATGCTTTTTGCTTTTAAAATAGGCAAAAATTGGGTGTCGTCTTATACACGGATAGTGAATGCAGAGGGGGGGATGTGTGATTAATTGCAGCAGCAACTGGGCGGGTGATTAGTGGCTGCAACAAGGCCTGCTGGCGATTAGCTGTGGCTGTGGTGATTGGGCAGGTGACTGGCGGCTGCGGCAAGGTGGGCAGGCAATTGGCGGCTGCGGCAAGTGGGTGGGTGGGCTGTTGGTGGCAATGAGCGGGCAGATAATTGGCAGCTGTGGCGAGATGTGCGATCGGCAGTGGCTGTGGCAAGCGATCAGCAGTGGCGGGCAAGTGAGTGAGCAATTGGCGGAAGTGACCTCCCCCACCCCCCCAAAAAGCTAAACAACTTAATTCCTTAATTTTGAGTTTTTTAAAAAATAGGGGTCGTCTTATACATGGGAGCATCTTATACACAGAAAAATACAGTACTTAACATTCCAGCATCAGCTGCCTTACATCTCCAATTTAATTACTTGTATCATAGATATGACTGAGTCATAATGGTATTAAATAAACAAAAGACGAATGTATAAAAACTTGCTTTAGGTCTTGAGCTGATTGTATAAGGGACATTTTGCCAAATCCAACTCCACTGACCCAGTAACATCTCATGTCCCACGTCTCCCTACCATTTACTTTGAGAAGTACAAGTAGAGACCATTTAGCGTGTGTTCAATTAACACGCGACAGCCGACACATAGGTCATTTTGGACACAGAAAAGGACAGAACAAAGTGGGCTTGTGCATGCTCTCCCAATGCACGGGGAGTGCCAGGAACGCAACACCCAGGCAAATTGGGGATTCCCTGTATTGTTATAGAAATAATCTTAATGGTTTTGTATAATTTGCTTAGTAAATTTTATGAGTTTCCTCTCATCAAATTTACAAATTCTATCCTTTCTCTAAACTGCCCATGTCTTACCAATAAGGTATTGGCTATATTTCTAAACTGCAAGTATTGATAAAATATCATTAACAATCTGATTGCAAGTTTTAACAGTACCCTCTTTAAATAACTTTCTATGTTCAAAATGTCCATGAATCTTTCATAAATTAATATTATACCCCCCCCAAAAAAAATCTCTTCCTGTATTTCTTCATTACGTTAAAGTTCTGTGAGAGGTGATAGTTCTGGACTTGATTTATGTTTATATATACTTCAAAGATCTAATAAAGTTTTGGTACATGGATTTAATTTAACACCCTTATCAAATTTTGTGCAGTGTCAGTCTTTTTTAAAAATTCTGCTGAAACAATGAATTGTTCTAATATGATAGATCTGTCTGGGTGGCCCCACTGCGGTAAATTTGTAAGCACAACTGCATCATATTATTTACTTAAAGAAGGGAAGGCTAGTCTACCATTCTTAAAATTTGATCATTTTTACAACTTTTGAGCTTTTTCTTAACCCAAACATAATACTGCCAGCTAGTAATTATTTTATAATTTATTCCTAATGGAAGATTTAAAAGAAAGCATCTCTGGAAGCACCAACATTTTAAGAGCCACTTTTTTGCCCATACATAAAATTTCCATTTGGGTCCAATGGACTATTTCTTTCTTACCTCCACCACTAATCTGCCATGAATATACGGTACTTTGAACGCCCAGGAAGCAAAGCAATCCAGAAGCGGGGCAGGGCCTATGACTTACATCAAATAGGAATGCCGCCCCCCCCACCGGATTGGAGTGCTATAGCACTAGCCCCCACCTGGGAATCTGGACCAAAGCAGCTCTATCCAGCTTCCTTTAACAGGATATCCCTTTCCTTCAGAGGGGAATGCAAAGGCTACAACCTCCCCTCTGACCAAGACTTACCCAATGTCTAAACCGCCAAAGTTGTAAAGATTGCTATGAAGGAGGCAAAACCACAAGGAGAGAGCCAATTTGCTGGGTGGGAAATTCCTGCCCGGCCTCAAATACAATGACCAATGATGTCCATAGCAAAGTCAGGCACAGAGCAGAATACAAGCAGAGGAGGGGTGGGAGATCTGGCAGCAAGTAGACAAGGGGCAGGGGCAACCCTTCTTATATACCCCAGGAACAGATCCAAGCAAAGCCTGCAGGCTCAGCTGGGTCTGTCCCTTGGTCTCAGACAGCCCCCTAGCCTGCCTGCAATGGGCCAATTTGCGGGCAGCCTTGTATCCACAGCCAAGGCTGTCAAGGTAGGCTGCAAGCCTCCAAAGGCCAGCATCTGCTGCCAAAAGGCACCCTGTCACTGGATTGTGTTGGGAGGGTGGCAATGGCCCCCAACACTGCTGCGGCTGGAAAGGGCAAGCATACTTACTACATCTCCTAAATTTTGCATTTTTAATATATTCCCAGATATGGAAACTTAGGGTGCTATTCTAACCTGTTTATTCATATTCAAGCCCTCACTAATTCAATGTTCAGATTTTTTTGAATTAGTCTTATATCCATATGCCATGCTAAATTCATTAATTAACATAAGTACATTCCCAAATGATTTTTTCTGGATCTCTTACAATCAATCACTGCTACATTATTTGAATAAAATTAATGTTGAATTCTTCTCTCCCTATTGTTACTCTCTTAATTGTTCTATCTGGTCTAAAAGCTTCCGCTAATGAGTCTACAGACAATGCAAAAACTAATCGTGACAAAGTGCATCCTTATTGGGTTCCTGTATTCATTTGGAATGGGTCAAAACTTGTTCGATTCATGAAGATGCAAGCATTTGGGTCAGCATATATTAGCTCAATCCAGGCAGTAAAATCTCCATTCAATCTGATATGATCTTACAACTTGATAAAGAAACTCCCACTGCAAACAGCTGAAGACTGGATTTGTTGATTATACGTAGGAATGAGGTACAAGGTAATGCCCAACCACATAGCTTTCGGCATCTTGCAAAGGTAGATCACTACAAATTAGCTATATGGTCTACCACTGTCATCCTTTTCTTTTTCTACTGCTTATTGTTTAGTAGATATTAAAAATGCTTTGCTTGTTTTTTTTCCTGAAAGGATGATGATGCTACAGTTTTACTACAGGGTTTTCCCCCCTGCAAACAACTTGCAGAGACATCACTTTTATACAACTGTTTTGTTTTCCACAATACAGAAAACAGAGGAACTCCATGTTCTTGAGGACTAAGCTGAAGTGATTACCTTGCACTGTATCCAACACTGCAGCTCTGCTAACACAAGGGACTTCCATGTGCCCAGTGGAACTTTCTCTTCCTCTCAAGCTTCCCCAAACACCCTCAGAATCAGTTTCAGGATTGGAGGATGCTCAGGAGCAAATTTTGATTCCCCCTCCTTCTCTGTGCCCCCAAAGTCACATTGCATCAACACAACCCACTGGCACAGCACTGGATATAATCCCTTACTTTTAAAAATAATTTAGGTATGAAATTAATTGGTACCTAAAAACAAAACCTTGAAAACTTATTTACTGAAACAAAAGGTTGAGGTACTACAGCTATTGTGGAAAATAATTAAAGATCTAGAACTCTTCTGAATACGCAACATGATACATTCTATGCTACTTCTAAAACAAACTCAGGAACAAACACACTAGATATCATTTCACTAACATTAACTCTCATGCACTATCAAAGTTTTTAATATAAGATTTATTATGACCAAAGCTTTGGCAAGTGCATAGTTATTATTTGTGGAGTTCTAGATCAGTGGTTCCCAAACTTTCCCCCACAGATTTCAAAATTGTTCATGGACTTAGCAGACCACTTTATTATTTCTCTGCCTGCTGCAGCAATTGTAGTATGCTGTGCTATATATCCTGCATGATATTTCAAACATCCCAAATGCAGTTTGTGGACCACAGGTGGTCCAAGGACCACAATTTGGGAACCCATGTACTTGATTGCAATTTTCAAGTTACTATAAAATATGCATATGCTATTAAGCTAACAGCAAGTAATTCTACTCGTCTAGTTTCTGAGGTCTAAAATTTTCCATCATCAATTACACTCAACATATGTAAGCAAGTTCCATGTGTTGGATTCCTGAAAAAGGAAGCAATGACTGTCTACCATATGTTCTAATGAGCAGGGAGGGCTGGACAGTTCCTGCTTCTTCTCGCCTCTTCCCTGGTCGCAGGGTATTGCTGAGGCACACTGACTCTTAGCAACACTGGCAACAGATCAAGATCATTCCCTGCAGATATGATGAAGTCACAAATACACATATTTTATAAATTGTATTTATGTAGGAAAACAGTTTTTGTTTAGCCATCCTTAACCTGCATGGCTAAATACTGTAGCTGAAAATATTTGTTGTATCACCAGCATGGGAGAGATCGTGGCAGTGTGATTCAATACCACACATTAACTAGCAGCAGGACCAATACTTCATAGGCTATCAATATAGTTCTCTCCATGAGTAGACACAACTGATGAAGTCTCAGCACATGTGAGTTCTCTTTCCTACTACAAATAGTCCTTCAAACACAAACTGTGGTACTTGCAACATTCATGGACAAGGCAGGAACACATCACAAGATACTTTTCTAGACTTCTAGAATTATAAGCAAAACAATCTGGGCTTCTGCTCAGGCTTGACTCCACCTAATTTCATGATACATCTAGTTAAAACACTCTTGCCATAAAAGTTCATAGAAGCTTCCAACAGGGTTGGGCTGTGCCACACAATAGAGTTGATGTGGAAATTCATTCAGTTCGCATTTTAATGCAAACCAACCAAATGTGCACTTCTCAAAACAATCCACAAAATGAAACATACTTTGGAATCTGTACTTTTCAATTTTGCAATGCAAAAAATGTAATGTAAAAATGTGTACAAAAAACACAGAGGAAAACGCACAAAAATACAGAGATTAGGGAAAACAATGTATAAAATTGCATTAGCGAGAACTGCTTGCAAAAATGTGTATTGGGGAAAATGCACACAAAAAGGTGTACAGGTTTTCAGTAGAAATGTTTGTAAAAAGTTTGCAAACTGATATAGAAATAAACTGAAGTTTGGGAAAATGAGAAACAGAAACAAAAATTGCAATTTGATCACCTGTAGTTCCTTCCACCTATGATTCTTCAATACAGGAAAAGCTGTAGGACATGCTTATGGGTAAGGTGTTTTTAAAAAGTAAGTTACTGGAACCTTATTCCACTAAATAAGATTTAAATCAAGAAGTGAGTAAGTCTCAATTCTGCAGAAAAATTAGAAAGCATTATCTGAATAGCACTTGGGAGATAGAGGAAAAGAATATTTGAACTTAAGTGGTATGCTAGCATGCTTCCGGTTAGCTTTCAGTAACTCATGATTCCTATATAGTAAGAAATTAGTATGACACTGAAAATAATGGTTAATTTCTGGATGTCAACTCTTGATTTCAGATGTCAGAGTAAGTAGATGAAGTTCTATTATTTTAGAGAAAGGAGATACATATATTCTAGAGAAAAGAGATACATTTGTCTTGAAAATATGTATATATGTAGAGAAGAATCATAACCCTAAATTATGCCAGCCTCTGTGGGAAACTTTCTGTTTAATGGGGACAGAGTTTCAACTTGTGGGGGGTTGTTTTAAAGTGTTCTAACCTGGGAATTAACTGTTTTAACTTGCATTTTTTTTCAGTTTGCCTTTTTACATTAGTTAGGTGTATACATTATTTTGTTTTAAGGGGGAAAGGACAGGGCTGCCCTGGAGTGGGCCCCAGTCAACAGAATGGCTGGGGCAGGTTCTACTAGAGGGAATGCATTCAGACACCCGATCTCAGTGATCACAGGTAGGAGAAGGAGTTACACTAGGACCAGACCATGTAACTACCAGGGTGGCAGGTTTAGTCATCGTCTGAAGACCATCCCTGCCTCCGGGTCTGGTCATGACCAGAAGGATACAGGTATCAACAAGGGTGACCCCCATGACCTTAAGCTGCTGCTGTGCAATGCCGTGTCAATGATTCACAAGACCACTGCCATCTATTAATTGATTGTGGATGGAGAAATTGACCTGGCATGTGTAACAGACACTTGGCTGGACATGGCAGACAGGCCTGTTCTTGCTGCTGCTTGTCCACCAGGTTTCTCTTATGCACAGCAACCCAGGTCATGTGGGTGGGGAGGCAGGGTGCAGTGATTTTTAGGAAGTCATTAGCTTGTGCCAGGCTTCTTACTGGGGAGACCCAGTTTTCTGAGCGCATGTTCTGGAAGTTGGGCAATAGGGGCAGTACAGGATTCCTATTGGTGTACTGACTTCCCTGCTGCACCAAGGATTCCCTGCCCAGCTGCTTCAGGTCATGTCGGATGTTCTCCTGGGGACACCAGACTGGTGGTCTTAGGAGATTTGAACATCCATGCCAACACAACCTTACAAGGGGCTGCTCGGGATAGTGAAAAGCATGGCTTCCATGGGACTGTCCCTGAGTACGTTTGGCCCAACACATAGCTGTGGACATGTCTTAGACCTGGCGTTTATGTCTATGGACATGGGTGATCTGACACTAAGTTCCAGTGAAACCAAAGAAGTGCCATAGTCAGGTCATTTCTTGGTGCAACTAGACATCTCAGTGACCTTTCCCCTCAAGGGAGGTGGGACTGATTTGAATGGTCCACCCCTGCCACTTAATGGATCTAAATGGCTTCCAGAGAGTGGTATGGGGTGTCTTATTCCATGTTGATGGCCTTTCAGCCACTTCCCTTGTGGCCTGCTGGAATGCAAAGTTAGCCAGGGCTACCAACTATCTGACTCCAAAGTGCCCTCTCCAATTGCATGGAACCCAGATGGACCCATGGTTTCCCGCAGAGCTGAAGGCGATGAAACAATTGTTGAGATGGCTAGAGCACCAGTGGCGAAAAACTCTTTCTGAATCAGAACGAACACAGGTTAGAGCTCTAACCTATCACCTACTAAGTGGCGATAGTTACGGCGAAGAGGATCTTCTTTGCCGCCTCTATTAAATCTGCAGAAAACAGTACCAGGAGACTCTGTGAGGTGATTCGTAGTCTAACAGAACTACCTTTGCCATTGGGGTCGGGTGAGGATCCCAAGATCTTCTGTGATGATTTTGCAATAATAATAATAATAATAATAATAATAATAATAATAATGCAGATAAACTTTGTTCAGATTCAGAAAGAGGTAGACTCCACCATGGTAGCAGGGCTGGGGTGGGAGAGTGCCAGTGTTCTGTCAAGTCAAGTTGTATGTGATCAATTTCAACCTGCTGCCTCCAAGGATCTGGACAGGCTGCTTGCACAAGTGAAACGGACCACCTGCCTCCTTGATCCCTGCCCATCCTGGCTCATAAAAGCAAGCCAGGCAGGGCTGGACAATGGTCTCCATGGCGTGGTGAATGCTTCCCTCTGTGAGAAGGTATTCCCAGACCAGCTAAGGAAGTGGTTATTGAACCACTTCTTAGAAAACCATCACTGGAGGCGGCCATTATGGCCAATTATCACCCGGTCTCAAATCTTCCATTCCTGGGCAAGGTGATTGAGTGGGTGGTCGGTGAACAATTCCAGGCATGCAGACCATTTGGATCCCTTCCAATTTGGACTCAGACCCCACCATGGTCACACTGGGTGGTGATCTCTCGCAGGCCATGGACAAAGGTGAAAACTGTTTCCTGGTTCTACTAGATCTCTCAGCAGCTTTTGATACCATTGGCCATGTTATCCTTCTGGACCATATAGGGGGGCTGGGAATTGGGAGCACTGTTATGCAGTGGTACTGCTCCTTCTGGGCATATCCAGAAAGTGGTGTTGAGAGATGAGTGTTCGGACCCCTGGGCACTCACCTCCCCATGCTTTTCAACATCTGTATGAAACCACTGGGAGAGATCATGAGGGGATTTGGCTGGGTGTTCACCAATATGTGAATGATACCCAGCTCTACCTCTCATATAAATTGGAACCAGTGAACATCCTGTGTGAGTGTCTGGAGGTAGTTGTAGGATGGATGGCAGTCAGTGTATTGAGGCTGCATCTCGACAAGACAGAAGTACTGTTTCTGAGGGACAGGGAGCGGGCAGGTGTGGGGGACCCCCTGGTCCTGAATGGGGTAACTGTGCCCCTAAAGGACCAGGTACGTAGCCTTGGGGTCATCTTGGACTCACAGTTGTCCATGCAGACGCAGGTTAATTCTTTGTCCAGGGTGGCTATCTACCAGCTCCTTCGGGCTCTTCTCTTTCTCCTATTCCATTCACATATCCAGGATTATGACTTGTGTGAAGTTTAGTTTCACTTACCAAAAAACATACTATGTTGTTACATGCAAATCTGAGATAGTTTAAACCTCAAACTCTCATCAGCTTCACAAACCAGCTTCATAAACTTTAATCTAACTTTTTAGAAACTAACCTGTTTGTTTTCAAACACGATCTCTAGTCTGCCTGCAAAAACAAGTCAGGTTTGTGGGAAGCTAATCTAAATTCTTCTAGTCCTCCTCCTGTCTGACTGAGTGAAGGAAAAGTGTTTATTTTCCCTCAAAAATTTCATATTTGGAAAATACTCCAGTGTTAAGATACTTCATATACTGATTTGGTGCTAAAGTGTCATTCACACTGAAGAATACAGAAAGTGCAATATATAAACAAATTCTGAGACTCTTTTTCAATGCTGCTCTTTCCAACACTGTTTATATAAGATAATTCAAAAAGAGTCCATTTTAAACTAAATATACCTTTATAGCACTGTAAATGCACTTACCCTTCTAATCTGACATCAGGTAAAGATCTATTGAGTGCAATCCTTTCACTTGCCATTAAATTAAACTGGTTAATTTTAAACATTTCCTTCATTTTTTCTTGGTCCTCTTTAGGAATGACAACAGGTTTCCCCATTTCTCCAGGGCCTTCATGAGGTTTTTGTACAAGTTCTGGAACTAAAAAAAATGTTTGTATTAAAAAAAGAATTTAAAAGATGTTAAACTTAACATCTGTACTTACACTGGTATAACCCCAGTTATAACATACTGATTATGACACGTATATGACTGGAGAAGATGAACAGATGAAAACAAAATGCCAAAGCAAATTAACAAAATGGAAACATAATAGATACTCAAGTAGTTTGCCTGCCAATATATAAATGTTAAGAAGCTCCTCTTCTTTGGCGATCACTTGTAACCAAATAAGATTGTCTTCCATGAAAATGGTTTTAACGATGTATGTCCGTAGGTGACTGTGGAGGCCAACTCTGGATCCGCACGTCCTTCCACAGTGGGGACATAGGTTTCCAGGAGGGAGTTGATCATGGTGAGGGTTTGCCAAATGTGCCTTCCTCATAGCACGTTTCTCCCTTTCGTCCTGAGTTTGAGCGTCTTCAAAGTCCACAACACCTTTGGTAAAGGCTGTTCTCCATCGAGCACTTGCAGACCTGTGTTTCCCAACTGTCTGTGTTTATACTACATTTTTTAAGATGTGCCTTGAGAGAGCTTTTAAACCTCTTTTGTTGACCATCAGCATTATGCTTTCTGTTTTTAAGTTCAGAATAAAATAGTTGCTTTGGAAGACGATAATCAGGCATCCAAACAACATGACCAGTCCAACAAAGTTGATGTTGAAGAATCATTGAAGGACATGGTGATCTCTGCTTCTTCTGGTACACTGGCATCTGTTCACCTGTTTTCCCAAGTGATATGTAAAAATTTTCAAAGACACCTTTGATGGAATCTTTCAAGGAGTTGGAGATGGCATTTATAAGTGGTCCATATTTCACAAGCATACGGTAAGGTTGGTAGTAGAATAGCTTTGTAAGCAAGCATATTGGTTTCCCTTCGAATGTCCCCGTCTGCACTTCAATCAGGAGAAAGCTGCACTCACAGAGCTCAGGTGATGCTGGATTTCAGCATAATAACTGTCCAGGTAGGAGAAGTGATCCACACTTTCCAACACTGCACGACTGAGTTGGATTTGTGGCACTGCAGAGCGGTTGTTTTGTGTTTGTTGGTGCAGCACTTTGGTTTTTGGGATGCTGAACGATAGGCCAAGCTTTTCGTAAGCTTCTGCTTAGGATAGTTTGGAGGTCATCCTCTGAGTGTGCACGCACTACATTGTCATCAGCATATTGAAGTTATACAGTCGTACCTTGCAAGTCGAACCAAAGCATGGAAACCAAAGCACAGCTTCTGATTGGCTGCAGGAAGCTCAGAAAGCTGCAGAAGCCCTGTCAGAGTTTGGCTTCCAAAAATAGCTCACAATCCAAAACAGTCACTTCCGGGTTGGTGGTGTTCAGGAGCCAAAACATTTGAGAACTAAGCTGTTCAAAAACCAAGGTACAATTGTATGACGGAAGTTACAGTAACCTTACTTTTAATGCTGTATTTTAATTTTGTTTTTAAGTTGTAATCATTCAACTTGTTTTTATTATTGCTTGTAAGCCGCTCTGAGCCCGGCCTTGGCTGAGGAGGGCGGGGTATAAGTAAAAATAATAATAATAATTATTATTACTCTTTGTTTTCAGCCCACTCAGATTAAAGAGCTTTCTATTCAATATATGATTTGTTGAGTTTCCCTTCGACAAAGTGTAGGATCATAGCAATGAAAATAATGAATAGCGTTGGGGCGATAACACAACCCTGTTTAACACCTGTGAATGGTTCACTTTGAGAGCCACTGTTATCTGCTATTGTTGCCATTATATTATCATGGAGGAGCCGAAGGATGTTCACAAATTTATCTGGGCAGCTGATTTTCAGGACAGTCTACAGGGCATTACAGTTTACAGTGTCAAAGGCCTTAGCCAGGTCAATAAACAACATATTCAGAGGTTGGTTTTGCTCTCTGCATTTTTCTTGAAGCTGTTGAGCGATGAAAATCATGTCCACTGACTGTCCCTCTAGAAGGTCGAAAACCATTTTTGGATTCAGGACGGGCAGCCTCAGATAGTTTCCTAAGAGATTTGCAAGAATTTTGCTGGCCACAGCTAATAAAGAGATGCCTTAATAGTTTCCGCAATCCATTCTATCACCTTTTTTTAAAAGGTTGAGAATTTTGGCATCTCAGGTCTGCTGAGATCTCCTCTCTCCCCCAGATTTTTTTGATGAGCTGTGAAGTTGTTGTGCAAGTTCATTCTGCCCACTTTGAAGACTTCAGCAGGTATCCCATCAGGTCTGCTGGCTTTGTTGTTTTTCATTTGGTTCATTTGTGCACAACTCTCCCAGATTTGGAGATTCTGCAAGCTCATCTCTAATTTGTTTTTGCAGAATTTGTATGGGGACCTCAGCAGCTACTGGGGAGTTGCAGTAAAGGAGATGCTTTCCAGGGGAGTGCAATAGCTTCTATATCTTTTAGAAGTGTGGTACCATCTGTTGAATGTAGGAGGCATATACCATGATTTATTGGCCCATAGATGGTCTTTGTGGCTTTAAAGAAGCTCTGCATCCTGAGTGTTGGCTAAGTGCTGGATCTCTTTAGCTTTTTTAAATCCACCAGGTGTTCTTTAGTTCTCTGGTTCTCCTTTGAACCTCAGCCTTAGCGTTGGCATAGGTTTTTTTCTTAGTGGTGCAGTTTCTATCTCTTTGCCAGATCTGAAAGGGCTTCCTTTTCTTGTCAATAACGTGTTCAATCTCACTATCATTCTCATCAAATCAGTCTTGGTGTTTCTTAGTTTGGTATCCAATAGTCTGTTTACAGGCTGCAATAATGGATGTTTTTAGCTTGGTTCAGTGTTCCTCAATGTTATCAGGGAATTCTGAAAACAGATGGTCCTTAAGAGTTGTTTGGAAGCAATCCCACTTAATAGATGTTGGACGGCTTGAGTGTTCATTTTGCACCTTGGTTCCTTCCTTGAAGCCCGCGTTGAGGCTTAGCCATTGTGGAATGCATTAATCAGAGATCTGTCTAGCAGTCGTCAGCACTCGTCATAGCTCTGGTAAGGAACACATCACAGCAATCTTCAGCTCAGACAATTACATAGTCTAAAGTGGTTCGACCGAGGATGCCTCCATGATGTTTTACATTTATTTTTTTGTCGAAAGAACAATATAGCACATATAGTCAAAAGTAAAAGTAAAATTCCATTCTGATTACTGTTGCCAATTCCTGCTTTCCCAATAGTCCCAGGCCACAAATCAAAATCTCGCCCAATTCTTGCATTAAAATCACCCAGGATAATTTTATCCTCCATAGGCATCTCTGATAGGATGGTATCCAGCTGAGAATATTTTTTTTCTTTAATGTCTTCATCGGCATCCAGTGTTGGTGCATACGTGCTTAAAATAGTAGCCTGATGGTTTTTGGCAAGTTTTATTCGAAGGATTGAAAGTCGCTCATTAATGCCGGTAGGGACTTCTGACAAGAGCTTCACAAGATTGTTTTTGATAGCAAAGCCTATTCTATGTATTTGACATTCTTGTTCAGGTAGACCTTTCCAAAAGAATGTGTAGCTTCTTTTTTCTTCCTTGTCCCTCTCCTGCTCTTCAAGTTTCTTGAAGCACTGCAATATCCATGTTAAAACGTCGCAACTCTCTTGCAAGGATGGCAATATGATGGCAGTACTGCATTCAAGACACTCATTATCTGTTATCCAACAAAGTCCGTATATTCCATGATCAAATTTCGATTGTCTTTTACGACTCCTGGGTGGTGACCCCACTGGGCATGGTAATCCAGTCAGGGGGAAATGGGAGGCAGACTGTTTAGGGCACCTTTTCTAGTCCCTCCCCCTTTTCAGGTGAGCAGAGTGGATCCTAAATAGGACTGTTCAGTCATGGATACAGCTGCTGAGCTACTCAACTTGAGTCAGAGCGACTGAGTCTGTATCCACCACCCATGAGCTGGTTCATGATTACGGGCTTCCAGATTTCACAGTCCTGCCCCCGTTACCATTTGCCAATCACAATGGGACTTTTTGGGGGTTGGGTTGGGTTTTTGGAAGACACCTGCACGTGAGTTTGTTTTATGTTTGTAAATCAGTGCACGGTGACCAACACAAAGCCTTCGCAGTAAGGCTCTATTCCGATGGCCTGAGAATCACAACGACCGGTAGATTCTTATCTGCTGCAGCCTTCATCTATCTTCACAGCCGTTGTAACATACTGCTTGTTATCTTCTGCCTGTTCTACCACTGATGACTTCTTGGATCATTCTTTGTCTAGCTCCTCCCCTTTGACCTTACCACCTTGGGTGACCCTGCTGGGAGTAGAGACTCCTGACAGCTTCACTCACAAGGGTCATAGGAACGTTAAGCCCACTCACCACAACAAGGTGATAATCCAGCTGCATTGATCAGCGTGCACTGATCTACAGACATAAAACAAATTCCCACACAGGCGTCTTCCAAAAACCCATCCCATTAAGAAGGAATTGTCTACTGGCCTGAGGGGTCTGATTCTGTGTTCAGATTACTCTCAAAGCTATTAATTTCCAGTCATCTCAATTTGCATCAAGCCATTGTGCAATTGACACTGCTGTGTGACACACCTTTGTCATGTTTCAGGTTTTTCTTACCAACCATTTGTACAAATCCAGATATATCTTTCTTCCTACTAAAATAATGTAATAACTTTAGAAAAGATCCACATTAGTGTCTGCAACATTTGTCTAGTTCAGACAGTAACCATACTGGTGAACTGGGCCAGTGTCTTAACCATGAAAGCTGCTTTTTTACAATAAGTAAGTGAGGGTTTACACCTGAAGTTTACTGTCTAGAAGAGAGCAAAGCAGTTTAGATGAAATGTAGGAAACACAAGGGAGGGCAGAAGATGGAGTGGGAGGGCAGTGGTGCCATAGGGGAAAGAATGAGATGATGGTGTTTACTGGGGAAGAAAGAGCCATATGCAGCCAAAGTAGAGCTGAACAGGCCCCAAGGTTCTGCACCACCTACATAAAATTATAGGGCTGGATGGGACTATAGCTTATTCTGCCCTCCTCTCCCTCCCACTATTATTCCACAGAAGAAATCATTTTTTGAGAGCCAGCAATCAAATGTTAGTTCAGTGTATCCAAGCAAATTCTGTGCACGCGTTTCTCAACCAGCTGTTAAAATGCTTTTGAAATGAAAGAAATGCAAACAGTCTCTGATGCCACATAAAAGGTCAACTGTGCAGTGGGCGGGGGGGGGGGGACCACACTAATTCTGGTCCAGATAATTTAAGAAGAAAACAAACACATATTCCTCCTATCTGTTGTAGTCTTGAACTGGCCATTACTTCACTTATTTTATGTGGTATTTGAAAACTTAATCTCTGGTCACTAAATGCTATTATTACTTACCATCTCCAGGCGGTAGGCCTCTCTCTTTTTTCTCATCACATTTGTTGCATTCGCTGAAGTAAAGTAACAAAAACATATCCAGAAGGACCCAAACCAGTGAGGTGGCAAGGACCACCTTACAATACGCAAATTTTCTCATGGCACTTTAAGTCAAAAACAAAAATGAAGTGTATATTGAAGTCAGTGACGCTGCTTTAATCCCATTTCAGAGATCATGTTCCACATCTATGGAGGAAAAAAAGAAAAGAGTTACAAAGGATCTGAGGAATAAGTATCCTTCTCAAAATATAACAGACAAGTTTAATGCAAGTATGATTATTAAATAGATGCTTAGGCAATGTGAGGTGCCTCAAGCATAGGCACTCTAGTGAGCCAGATCTTACCGAAAATGACAATTCCATTCTCAGCAGAACTCCTCCCCAAAGCAAAATGGGCTGTAATTGAAATCTGGTGTCTCATTATCCTAATACTTTCCAGAGTATGGTAGCTCCAAATAAAAATGTAGGGGGAAAATACTTGATCTTATGTACTCTAAGATGGGCATCCAATAGCATTGTTTTCATTACTGCATGAGCCAGCTCTTCCATTTCCCCACACCTAAGAGAATGGTTTAAAAATGCCTTCTCTGCATCACACGTACAAAAATGTGGGAGAACGGCCTAACTTCCCCATCAATTTCTGAAGCTCAGAAGAACTATTAAAGACGTTCTGAAGCAAACTACTTCTCCAAGCAAACTATTCCAATTAAGTAATTTACCCAGCAACCCTGTGTGCAAGCTATACACACAAATCCATCCTGAAAGCAGTGATCTCTACCAAACCGAGAACTGGCGCTTGAACAAATAACCCCAGGAACTAACAAAATATATAGTGGTACCTCGGGTTAAGAACTTAATTCGTTCTGGAGGTCCGTACTTAACCTGAAAGTGTTCTTAACCTGAAGCACCACTTTAGCTAATGGGGCCTCCTGCTGCTGCCGCGCTGTTGCTGCGCGATTTCTGTTCTCATCCTGAAGCAAAGTTCTTAACCCGAGGTACTATTTCTGGGTTAGCGGAGTCTGTAACCTGAAGCGTCTGTAACCTGAAGCATCTGTAACCCGAGGTACCACTGTATCTGTTTTCATATTTAAAGCATTTTGTAAGGTTGTTCCATCATATGATGTTCAGTTAGCATTTAAAACAAAGTGTTAGAGGCATGACTAGACATATGTAGGCTGGGGAAAATGCCTATATGGAAGATTAAGGTCAGATCCCAGATTATATAAAGACAGGGTCTGAAACTTTTCTGGGACTCTTGGAACTTTTGGAATTTTCAGCATGTGTTGTGGGCGCTATAACAAAATAACTG
The DNA here is from genome assembly GCF_964270895.1 of Podarcis filfolensis. Taxonomy (NCBI): domain Eukaryota; kingdom Metazoa; phylum Chordata; class Lepidosauria; order Squamata; family Lacertidae; genus Podarcis; species Podarcis filfolensis. The sequence goes on from NC_139615.1 coordinate 49,305,723, forward strand.
CCAGGTGATATGCCTGTTTACATAATGACAACTACAGTGCATATGGCAAGTCACAAAACACCCATTTCATACAAGGCAAACTGGTTACAGGGGAAGAAAAGTAGGGTTTAAACCCCAAAACAGAAAACCACTCATTTTAATCTACAGTACTCTGCTCCATCACATCACCAAATTCCACAAAGGCAACTCAACTCCACCAACCTCTTTATCCAAGGACACCTAGACACCTACCCAGAGAGAAGTGGGGGGAGACACAAACTCCCTTCCTTGGTTACCTTTTCAAAGGATGACAACTGCCTTAATGTAGCTGTGTGACCCTGTGTCACCAACAAAAGATACCTTATCTGGAAATATTGAAACTATGAGGGTGGCTATTATTCTGCTTTGATAGTTCATACATTGAGACATGAGTAGTAAACATTAACTACTGTTTAATATGATATACAAACACAACTACTACAAATAAGTTTGAATTTTTGGTTCTGAATCATCACCAACCCTTCAGAATAAAAAGCTACTAATCACTGTATTAAAAGTGACAGCAACATAAGTCTCAACTCTGTGTCCACAGTAATTCCCAAAACTGAATAGTTATAAGAACTGAGGTGTCACAAGAATTGACTTTTGCAAGATTATTAACATATAATTTATAAAACAGAAATTAAGGGGAAGTATGACTAAGCATAACTGAACAATATGTACCATGACAAAATAAATGAGTTTCATTAATTTTCCCCCCTGATATTTTCATATTCTCTTAATGATCAGTTCCTTCTGTCACTTATGGTCAAACATCAGTTGCTTCAAAGAGCTGAAGCTTTAGTGTTTAGTGTATTGTTCAAAATTACTGCTTTTTTAATAACCTTAGGAAGTTTACATAAATTTGTAGAACAGTTTTAGAAAATCCTTAAATTTGAAATCCTTAGTAAAAAATTCATCAAGTACAGCAGGAGTTGCCACCATTCTGGACCAATGAGCACATTTTGAACTTTGAGTGTGCGCTGTGGGGGGCATCGCATAACACAAAATCGAGACTACAGTCCTTGTTTTTCTCCACCATCACTCACCCTGCAACAACCTCATGCTTCTCAAGAGAAGTCCTGCTGGTCTTAATAGTGGAGATAATAGATTTTAAAGGCACAAGAACCTCCCTTTCCCCAATGCCAACCCTAAACCAAAGCCTATGCTGCCATCATATACCCACTTCTTTAAGACCAACTGTGTAGTAGCATTAGCAGAAAGTAACTAATAAGAGTGCTCTTGTGTTGCCACTCTCCGGACCTCTCGTGGAGGAAGTAAGATGATAATCGCAGAGTCCCAGATGGTTTATGTGGTCCTGAGACGTTTAAGTCTTTGTTTATTCTGTTAAATACTATTGTATATTGATAATGCAAAGCAGTGCAAAACTGATTTCAAATACATGTGTTTGCATCTTATTTCAAGGCAAGGCTGAGATAAGTCTAGTCAAATTACAAGCTCATTTTGAGTAGCATTAACATGAAAGCTTATCTCCTTCTGTGAGACACAATATGGAACAGCAAAGAGGTACTGACATGGGCTGTGGTGATAAGAGATCAAAACTCCACTCAGCAATGAAGCTCACTGCGAGACCTTGAGCCTGTTCCTCTCACATGCTTATGATGACAGGACAGAGTAGGGAGAACTATGTACACTTTCCACAGCCATTTGAGGAAGGGTAAGAAAAATAAGACATTTTAAAGTGACTCAATTAATATTTTTCAAAACTAGTAACTATGAAATTAGCTGCTGCCGTGGCCAATTAAAATTTATTGAGGCACCATATTATTAAAACAAGCCTGGAGTGGCATAGTTGCTAGCGCTACTATGGGAGAGATTGTTGGTACCATCAAGGGGCAAGCTTCTTCAACTGCCTGGGACCCTTATCAGAAAGAGATGTTGCCTAAGTATTTATGCTTGCTCTCTGACATTTTTTGGGGACTGCCCAAAAGGAGGGCTTTACGTCAATGCCAATCAGTGGTGACTTCAAGCCCTGCTTGGATCAACTGTACTCATCTTTTGCAATGTGTCTTGAGTTCAAGGTATGTTAAAAAAATAAATTGTCATCTGCCGATCTGTCAAAGTGATCTGCTGGGAGTGAGGGTAGGGAGAATGCAGGATCTGGTCCTCCAACTGGATCCTGTTCCCCACTGCTGTACTATGAGATATATATCATCCACCACAATTCAAGCCCTTATTTTGTGAGCTTCTAAAAATTCAGCTCTCTGAAATGCATTTTCTTTGATTAAGATAGTGGGAAACTTCTCTACTACACCGTGAATAAAGCTAGGCAGGACTGCCAAATGCCAAATAAAATTACTCCAGGGTACAGATTCTGGTTGGAATCCACTATGTACCTATTAGCAATACATCATTGTTCATATCGTATTTAACAAAGCCACTAGTCTTTTACCTAAATCCAAATTATAGACAATTGAAGTAGTTTTGTTACACATAATTCCATGTTCAAAGTTGTTTACAGTACAGTAACCTAGATTTTCTGGTCTTTATGTACTATAGTGCAAACAAAAGCGCATTGAACTGAGTTTACAGTTTACTGAAGCAGCTTCAATTACTTTTAAGTTCCTCAGAACTGTTTCAGGTTTTCTATTGATGACTAACTGGAAGGAAACAGTCTTGGTAAAAGATCAGATATTACAAGAAAAATTAACCCAAACTGCATGTCACTCAAATACAGTGGCAATAAAGGGTTTAAAACTACGACAGTACAGTATAAACAAATAGAATAGAATACCAGAACATCACTTTTCAATATTCTTTCTCCAAAATATCAGAGACAGCAGAAAACAGTTAAGTAGCCCCTTTCACTTACTGAAGTCTTCAAGCATTTTATTGCATTCAAAAAGCATTCCTGACACAAAACTGGCAGTCTAGAAAAAATAGGCACAGCACCCTCATATTAGCTTGCATTACTCCTTATAGGAAAAATTCTGCCAGGGGGAAACTATTTAGACAGTTTTTCTGGATATGAATCCTGATGCACATTGTACTCAAACTACGCATGCAAAGGTACTGACTGGAAGGCCGAAAAACTGTCTATGGGCAACAAAACATGTTTCCTTTAACCACACCAGCAGAAGGGGAATAGGAAAGCTTTATCTGTCCTTAAGAATCAATCATGTAGCAAAATCTAACAGAATATTGAACCTTAACACTGTATCTTTAACATCATCTTCACTACAGAACATGAAAATAAATATTCTAAAAATGTGAATGAAACATCAGCCCATCAACCCATAAATGGCCATATAGGTAATGAACACATGAACCTGTCTTATGCAAAGTCAACTCACTTATCTATCCTCATGGGCAGCCTTCTAGAGATCGCATGCCAGCAATGGGCAGAGCAACAGATGCAATTCTTACCAATGAATAGTAAGCTATGCTCGGTCAGAGGCTTCAATGAGTACTTAAACACCTATTCATCCAGGCATGCCAGAAGTATCATCACAGTTCAAGAACATGCAAGTGCACTCAAGGAGGGTGTGAAGCAGGCATGGTTAGAAAGACCTGGAGAATCGCATTTTGCCCCTGGGTTTAAGGTTCCCTATCCCTGGTCTGCACTGTTTTACTGTTAATCTCAGTGTTGTGGGTTCGAGTCCCACATTAGGCAAATGTTTCCTGCATTACAGAGAGTTGGACTAAATTACCTTCACCGTGTCCCAACTCTACAATTCTGATTCCTGTCCCTACCTGACCAAATAGCAAATAATGTATTACTTTTCATCACAAAAACTGTGACTGCAGAAGGATTGATTTGTGCTTCAAAGAGGGCAAGAAGTCAGTCAAAATAGGCATCTCAGAATGGGTAGACACATCCACAAAATCACTGCAGATGGCAATACAAGGCCCCACAGATAACCTCAAAATAAGAAACACTTCAAAAACCAATGTGACTGGTAAGAAGAAAGTTGAAAGGGAAAGTGAAGAGGGTCAGAGTTCTTCAGAACCCTTGGGGGTTATTCAAATTCAAAATAATAGAAGCTCAATTCAAATGTGCATTTCTACAGTAAAGGATGTAAAAAACAAACTTGGGGAAAATATCTATAAGAATAAAAGAACTCCTTAGAAATTGGAATTAAAAATCAGCACAAGAAATCAGCTAAGATTTAGGGGGCTGGAGCAACTCCCATATGTGCAAATGCCACGCTTAGGTTTTGTTAGTACAGTACAGGGAGAAAATACAAGGAGAGGCATGACCAGTGTATAAAATATGCATGTGCAGGGGGTTAGACTAGATGATTCTCGGGGTCCCTTCCAACATAGAGTTGGATTCTATGTGGCAAAAGTGAAAGAAAAAGAGCTTTTTTCTTCTCCAAAACCAGAACCTGGGATCATCCAATGAAGCTGATCAATGAGTATATCAGGAAAGAGAAACTAATTATTTTCTTCACACAGCAATATCAAATTTGTTACAAGAAATAATGACGGTCACCAGCTTGGATGGTATTAGACAAATTCATAGAAGATATGACCACTAGCCATAATGGAAATATTACCACGAGTCATAGGTATTATGGTGCAGGGGTCGGCAAGGCTTACCGGGCATGGACCGGATCACTCCTGCGGAGATCCTCCATGGGCCAGACTGGTGCAGCACAACGCCGGAAGTTACGTCTGCACATGTCCGCGGCACCGGAAATCGCTTCTGTGCATGCCCAGACGCTGAAAATCCTGCCTGCACAGAAGCAATTTTCGGCTTCCGGGCATGTGCAGAAGCGATTTCTGGCACCGCAGACATGCGCAGACGCGACTTTGGGTGTCTGGGCATGCGCAGAAGCGATTTCCGGTGCCGCGGAAGAGAGTCCCCGTGCTGCGCTGGTTCAGGGCAGCTCATGGGCCGGTTAAATGGACTCTGTGGGCCGCTTCCGGCCCATGGGCCTTAGGTTGCCGACCCCTGGCTCAGAGTAACATTGTTATGGATGGCAAACAATTAAGTGCTAGGTTGGCCAGTGGGAGAACAAAATGCAGGACTCTTCTGATCCAGCAGGGGTGTTCTTATATTAATTCAGAAGGGCACTGCTAGCAGATGCAAGAAGACAGAGGTGTATGAATATATGCATGGTGCAGAGAAAATGTACAGGAATGAATTCTCTCTTCTCTCACAATACTCCAACCTGGATTCTTTCCAAGAAATAGAATGGGGGGAAATTCAGGACAGAAAAAAAGAAAACCTTTCCACAGAGAACCCAGTTAAAACTAAGAAATTCATTATCACAAGATAGGGTGATGACCAGTAACTAACACAGGCTTAGAATGGGGGCCGGAACAAATTTATGAAGGATAAGGCTTTCAATGGCTACGAGTCATGATAACCATAGACAACCCCCAGGATCAGATGTATCATGTCTTTTGTGGTTGCTGAGGAATAAGTGAGAGAAGGCTGTTGCATTCCTATCTTGATTGTTCACTTCTGGGATGCATCCACTTAGCCACTGTAAAAACAGAGTACTCAACTAAATATAACTTAACTGATCCAGGAGGTTTGAGTTTATATTCCTACAGTACAGTGACAAAAGAAGAGGATTCTCTTCTAACTTTTAATCACAAATGACCTATGAAATGTTCTGATTTCAGACACAAAAACCTCTCATGGAGACAGGGCAACTTTGTACCATGCAAACTTACAGAAGTTAAAGCCAGAAGGCTTGAAGCTGTTATGTATTCCATTTGATACTGATGTGAGAGACACAGCTGACAGTTCTGCAGTAATATGAGTTGCAATAAATGCAAAGCGATTCAGATGAGAGAGGTAAAGGCACCAGAGAGATGCTGCCTTTTATAGTGCCACTATACTAAATACTATGCATTCAGAGATACCTTCTGCTGGTTTGCTCCCACCCTGTCAATTATCCCATTATAATAGTATAAATGAACTCTAATTCATTAGGAAAAAGTTCAAAGCTAGCATACTTTATTAGAAAGAAACATAACCCTTATTATATAATCTGTTCTATTTGTCTAGGGAAAGAGAGAATTAAGCCCCTCCATCAGCAATACTGTACTGAAAGACCAGCAACTTTTGATTACTTTTAACTTCTCACGAAGAAGATGTTCTTTTCAACCTTAGTTATCTAGTCCTTGCTTTAAAATGTTTACAAAAGGGGGAGACGGACTTCCTCTTTGCGCCTTCCCCGCTCGTGCCGAATCACAAAGGAGATTTTTAATATCCAATTTCCGTATTACTCACGGGTTGTTACTTTTAGTCCAAATGTTCAAAGGAAGAAGTCAGCGCTCTCCAACCATGGCATGCGGCTTCGCTTCGCGGAGACGGGTAGACAGCTCTCAGCTCCGCGCCGCTCACCCCCGATCTGTTCCGGAGCCTTTAAAAAGGCTCCTTTGCAGCGGGGGGGGACGCAAATGGAGCCCGCCGAGCCTTCAGTTCACAGGCTTCCCCGCCTGTGATTTTTTTCGGGTCCCCGCTTCGCCGTAGCGGTAGAACCCTAACTCCACGAAGCAGATTTCCTCCGGAGATCGGAGGAAATCCGCCATTACAGTTGCTGGCGCTGACCGGAAGCCAGCAATGATTCTATTCCAGTTACAGGTAGGTAGCTGTGTTTGTCTGCCATAGTAGAAACAAAATAAAAAAAATCCTTCCAGTAGCACCTTAAAAAGGTAAAAGGACCCCTGACCGTTAGGTCCAATCACGGACGACTCTGGGGTTGCGGTGCTAATCTCGCTTTACTGGCCAAGGGAGCTGTCGTACAGCTCCCGGGTGATGTGGCCAGCATGACTAAGCCGCTTCTGGCGAACCAGAGCAGCACACGGAAACGCCGTTTACCTTCCCGCCAGAGCGGTACCTATTTATCTACTTGCACTCTGACGTGCTTTCGAACTGCTAGGTTGGCAGGAGCAGGGAACGAGCAACTGGAGCTCACCCTGTCACGGGGATTCGAACCGCCGACCTTCTGATCGGCAAGCCCTAGGCTCTGTGGTTTAGACCACGGTGCCACCCGCATCTCTAAGGTTAGTCTCTAAGGTGCTACTGGAAGGAATTTTTTTATTGTGTTTATTCTATTCCAGTTGACATTACAAGAACCTTATAAATAAGAATGCTGTCTGATTTCCTTCTCCGTTCCAAACCCTTTGTGCTGTGTCTTTTAGACTGTATGTGTTAGAACAAGGCTGCCTTATTTTCATTTGTAAGCTGCCTGGGAGCATATTTTTGGCTAAAGAGCAGGATAAAAAATTCTTTAAATTCATATATAACAGCTGAGAACAGTCTTTGGCCTCTCCTAAAAATCCAGCCTGTAACTTACAATCAGATAAGAAACAAAACTAAAGATAAACTGAGGAAAAGGGGTGGAGAATGGAATTGAGAGTCATTATACTCTGGACCAAAGCCAGAGTATAAAAGCTCTATTTCATTGCAAACTGTTAATTGTTTTAGCAGCCAATTAATATGACTATATGAGTTATAACAGAGATGGACAAGCTGTGGCTCTCCACGAGTTGTGAGTTATAGTTCAACAACATCAGAAAGTTGACAGGCTTTCCATCTCCAAGTCAGACATTTGTAAACTCCATTTTTCATCAGTGATTGAATGCTAGAGCTCTTTAAAGTATAATGAATTTTATATCATGAATGTAAGTGCAGAATGTGGACATGCAAACCATGTGCACTCCCATTCTGCTCCTACAACCAACTGAAACAGGAAAAAAAGTCTTGCTGTGCAGGGAAGCAATGGCTCAGTTGCCTGGGTAACAAGGATGCATTTTCTCCTTTAGAGTGAAGTGTTCGTTTGCCCTCTGTGACATTGACACAATTGTCTGGGATCTTGGATTGAAAAACATTTTCAACTTTAAAAAAGCACTGAAGCAGTAGCAGCAGACTGGGGGGGGGGGGTGGCGACAGCTGAAAATAGATGTGAAAATGCAGAGTGGAAGATGGGAGCTTTTTTATAGAACTTTTTCTCCCTTCCTGTGCCCACCTGCTGCATCAAAACCCAAACCTTGAGAAAACCTAGAAAAGCAATATGCTGTGAGAATGAGCCCCTTCTGCATGAGAAAAGCGAGAGGCCAAACAGTGGTTCAAGCCCAATATAAATTTTGGAGTCACCTGGGGATTTTTTGAGGACTGGTGGCAGACTGAAAGTTAATGCAATTATAATGTGTGTGTGTGTGTGTGTATGTATATATATATATATATATATATACACATACACATATATATATATATATATATCTCAGAAAAGCTTCATCTAATCAACAGCCACTTAATTTAATTTTAATCTCTAGGAAGTGGGGGTGGCATTTGATGTTAGGAATCGGGATTCTGTAATTAATGATACTAAGCAAAGTAGAACTTAAACAAAACATTAAAAAACCTAAAATTATGGATAAAGATATCAATTCCATGATCCCAGATTAGAAAAAAACTTATTGACTTTATCTCATAAAGATCATATTATTGATTTTAATGTTTTAACATTACCACTATCAAATCTGATGTTCTTAATTCTAATGATTATGACGGGGCTTGGTCTAGGCAAATTTAAATAAAATCCAAAAAGCTGAGTACTAGCTAGCCTTCTAATAATAATTTAATGGCTGAGCAGCATTCTGTACAGCTCCTCACTTAGCAATATCAATGCAACTATAGTCGTACCTTGGATCCCGAACACCTTGCAAGTTGAACATTTTGGCTCCCAAACGCCGCAAACCTGGAAGTGAGTGTTCCAGTTTGTGAATGTTCTTTGGAACCTGAACATCCGACGCTGCTTCCGATAGGCTGTAGGATATTCCTGCAACCAACTGGAACCCACACCTTGGTTCCCAAACATTTTGAAAGTCGAACAGACTTCCGGAACGGATTCTGCTCAATTTCCGAGGTACGACTATACAAATTCCTGTCAAACTGGATACATTGTAACTTCTGTCTAGATCAATTAAGCAGTTTCCTCAGGAAGCTATGCCTCTTTTTCCTTTATCTACTGATGCAGATCCCCATAGACTCAACTAAAACCCTAATAGTATTTAAAGTAAAAGGGTAAAAAAAAATTGAATCCATGCAATGGGGTGAATTTCTGCTGCTTTGTCCCAGCTCCTGCCAACCTAGTAGTTCAAAAGCATACCAGCATGAGTAGATACACTGCTGCAAATATGCTGTAGATATACCTGTGGCAGGCAGGTAAACGGCACTTCAATGCGCTCTGGCACTCGTCACAGTGTTCCGTGCCCCGGAAGTGGTTTAGACATGCTGCCCACATGCCCCGGAAAAACTGTCTGCAGACAAATGCCGGCTCCCTCAGCTTGAAAGCAGAGATGAATGCCACACCCCATAATCGAATTTGACCAGACTTAACTATCCAGGGGTTCTTTACCTTTAGTATTTACAATCTAAGGTTTCAGTCCCAATCCATAATTTTAACAATTTTCTCTTAAAGATGTTATCTCCACAGCCATCCATCATTTGAAAGCCCTTTTAGGATGTCAAATTAAGTATATAAATGTATTAACAAGGACCTTGGTTCCTAAAAGATTTCTTCTAACATGCAAGATTTCTTCTTGGGTAATGACCCTTAAGATTATAGAGGAATGAGAGTTATCCCTAGAGAGTTCTTTGAATACTTGATAGTCAGCCTCCCACCCCTCCTTAAGAACCTTCTGCCTTAAACTGGGAATACACAGCATTTTAAAAATTTGTTCAGAAAACTTTCTGAGTAACTGGGATGATCCACTGGCTATGACTTCCAAATTTCCAACCTTAAGCACTCTTATTCAACTAACCCCTCCCTGTCATTCATCACTTTGCTAGTCTAATTTCTGACATTTGGAAGCCAGGAGCGTGTGAGAGTCTGGCATCTTTACATTTGTACAGGTGGAGCTGTGAAACATTGCTGAGAGATGACAAAAGATACGCTGAAACATCTAAGTTTCCCTGCAGGCTAACTTCATTAAATCTGCTGAGGCAGCTTTGCCTCCTCTATCAGGCCTAAAAGTTCTCTGCCTTATATGCAAAATTAAGAAATCTGAATATAATGGGGTGTGTTTAACACTACTAACTCTCCAGAACCTATTGTTTTTTCACTGGCTTTTAACTTTGTCAAAGTGACAGATGCTTTCATGCTGCAAGGACTAGTCAAGTTCTGTTTCCTCGTGAATTAGGTTCCCCTGCTTCCCCTGGCCCTACTTTTAAAACTTGCTAACCAACAAACGCTGCCAGAAACAATTCTGCTGTGCAAAAGCAGGGATCCAATTTGGCCAGCAATGCCATTTCTCCTAAACCATGCCAACCTAGTCAAACAGCTGGTGTCACTTGTTACATCAGCTGCTACATGAGAGGCTGGGCTCCAATTCTACATTGGTTGTGGGTGCCTGTTCCCAGTAGGGAAAGATGCCTGCTCTACCACTTCCCAGCAAGGACACTGATTGGCGCCAGGCATCAGTCGCAAAATGCAATTGGCCTTTTGTGACTGGAAATGTCCAGGCACCACCCTTGGCACCTAGCATCACCACCTGCCTGGCTGCATTCAGCTGGTTTGCCAGGCACAGCAGCAGCAAAAAAGATGCGTCTTTTGCTGCCACGCTACCCTGCAGACCCTGATTCACCAAGCAGCGAAAACATAAAAATCTAAATTGCTACCACACTGCCAGGTGAATCAGGTGTTTTGCAGGGTAGCACGGTAGCAAAAGACACATCTTTTGCTGCCACACCTCCCTGCAGACTACCTGATTGCCCAGCAGCATTCCCCCCCCCCCCCCGGTCTGCCTGGCAGCAGGGCAGCAAAAGAAAAAGAAACCTTGACATTTTGTTTTGGCGCCCACAACCTAGGTCCAAGGAGCCACATGGCTCCTAGCATTCCTCTCCCAGTTTCTAACACTGATTGGCATTATGGGGACAGCATTCCAAATTGGGCAGCTACGTATGAAATAGAAGACTTGTTCTCTTGTTGCCACCCTCCAAATTTATTTTGGAAGAGGCACACAAAAGGGCCTTGGATGTTGATCTCTAGGTCCAGGAGAGTTCACATGGGAACCATGCAAGGCTTCCTATGTCAAAATTCTTAACTGCAATCAAAAATGAATTGGCAGTCCATGTGATTGGCTCAAAACTGGATACATGTTCAGATATGGAGTTTCTGAACAGTCCCCCAGAGGCAGTCCAATGCAGAACAGGTTGCAGTAATCTGACCCAGAAGTTACCAGGGTACATGCCTTCTGAAGTTCTAAATGGCAAGTCTGAAGTAGGAATTGCATTGAAGAAATTGAAAATATTCAGCTCTGCTCTGCATGTTTTTCTCTGATCTGCAAGCCTTTCCAATCTCAACTCAGACTGAATCTAGGTAAAAAGGATCATCTCACCTACAAAAGGGGCAGAATCTAGCAACAGATGAAAGATGATTCAGGTGAAGGGAGAGATTCAAGCTTCTTTTTAAAAGATACAAAAGTTCTAACTATCTCCCCCTATGTTCAATGGGTGGTGTGGGGGACACCATGGTCCTGAATGGGGTAACTGTGCCATTGTAGGACCAGGAGAGCAGCCTGGGAGTCATTTTGGACTCACAGCTGCCCATGGAGGCACAGGTCAATTCTGTGTCCAGGGCAGCTATCTACCAGCCCCATCTGGCATGTTGGCTGAGACCCTACCTGCCGGTGCCCTGTCTCACCAGAGTGGTATATGCTCTAGTTATCTCCCACTTGAACTACTGCAATGTGCTCTACTTTGAAAGTGACTCGGAAACTACAACTAATCCAGAATGCGGCAGCTACACCGTTGACCGAGAGTGGTTGTCAAGACCATATAACATCATCTAGACTCGCTCCCAGTATGTTTCCAAGCACAATTCAGAGTGACACTTAAAGCCTTAAATGGCCTTGACCCTGTATACCTGAAGGTATACCCCCATCATTCAGCCCAGACACTGAGTCCACTTCCCAAGGGATTTCTGATGGCTCCCTCACGGTGAGAAGTGAAGTTACAGGGAACCAGGTAGAGGGCCTTCTCGGCAGCAACACCCTCCCCTCAGATGATAAAGAACAAGACATCTGAAAGCAGCCCTGTATCAGGAAGTTTTTATCATTTGATGTTTTATTATGCTTTTATATTCTGCTGGAAGCCACCAAGAGTGGCTGGGAAAACCCAGCCAGATGGGCGGGGTATAAATAATTAAATTATTATTACTATAACTAATTTCAATATCACAGTAATCATTAACAATGTATTCAGAGACTCTCTCAAAAGATAGATCACAATAAATGAATAGTCAAAATGTAATCTGAACAAACAAGACTTTTATTGGGAAGGGGGAAGGTAATGTGTGCCTAATTTATACCATATGGAACAAGCATGCATTATACTATATGCAGCATGCACCAAGCATTCACTTTCTTTTTGAAAGTACAAACTACTACTATTGAGTCACCTATTGTAGTAAAGTGCTTGGATGGAAATTCCTAGTCCACATCTTTATTATAACCTTGGTAACAAGAACACTTAAGTACATACACTGTTCTACTTCTCAAATATATATAAGCTCAGATATGGCAGTTGACAAAATTAACACATGGTATTTGAGCTTAGCAGACATTGTTAACAAACTAATTTTATAAAGGTTAACCTGCAGTGTGTTATCATTCACATGTTTGTTGCCAGGTACAGCAGACATGCATCTGCCAATGTCACACAATTTAATAATAATCTTTCCAGGATTCTTGGGGATATGCTGCCACCATTTTGCAAAATGGGAATGATTTATTAAAATACTGCAAAAGTTGCTTCCACACAAGCCTTTTTCCAGTTATTTATTCATTTAATTTCACACGGCACAAAGGAAACAAAGGACTAAACAAACCTTTCAGTATACAGCTACTGTACTGCTACTAGTACACACAGATGCACACACCGAGCAAAGCATACTCTTGCACACTAAACTGAATAAAGGTATCCCAATGCTGTACTTTTGAGATCACTATTAATGAGAAACTGTACTCCTTCAGGAAATGACTGGAGTACAGTACTCAACACTTAATGTATTAATATCCTTAAAATACCAAACATAACAGCATAACTATGAAAAGCACCCATTTTTTTGAAAGTCAACACTCATGGGTACCCGATGGGCAGAGATGATGGGAGTTGTAGTCCAACAACATATGGAGGCACAATGCTACCTACCACTAACCTGAAGCAAAACAGAGTTCTCCAACTTTCTCTTCTCCCTCACTAAAAAAGACCCAAAAAAGAAAATAACAGAACACCTCTAGTCATCACATACAGCTCCCAAGTTAAAACAGTACAACGCATCATCAGAGATCTACAACCTCTCCTGGACAATGACAGTTCTCTTTCTCAAGCTCTGGGAGGAAGACCTTTCATTGCCTACAGACAGCCACCCAATCTTAAACAACTCCTAACCCACAATAATACTACAACCAGACGTAACACGGACACTGGCACCAGAGCCTGCAATAAACCCAGATGCCAACTTTGCTGCCACATACACCCGGACAACACCATTACTGGCCCCAACAACATCACACATACCATCTCGGGACTATTTAATTGCTCATCGTCTAACATTGTATATGCCATCAAATGCCAACAGTGTCCTTCAGCTCTCTATATTGGACAAACAGGCCAAACCTTACGCCAAAGAATAAACGGACATAAATCGGACATCAAGAATCACAAGACAGAGAAACCAGTAGGAGAACACTTCAATCTCCCAGGACATTCTATACAAGATCTCAAAGTAGCTGTATTACTACAAAGGAATTTCAGAAATAGACTGGAAAGAGAAGCTGCTGAATTGCAACTCATTACCAAACTTAAAACCATGGAGAGACCTGGTCTGAACAAAGACATTGGATTCTTATCTCATTATACATGACAAAGCCATTTTTCACCTTCTCACCCCTTGCTTTTTCCTGTAAGACCTATTGCAGTCGTTAAGAGTCGTCAACAGGCTCATCACAGCTATCTGCCAATCACCCATTCCCACCACCCTTCTGAGTAATACCCCTCCCCACCTTCTCACTATATAGAAGGATCTGGCAACTTCTGTTTCAGTGTATCTGAAGAAGTGTGCATGCACACGAAAGCTCATACCAAGAACTAACTTAGTTGGTCTTTAAGGTGCTACTGGAAGGAAAAAAAATTTTTGTTTTGACTATGGCAGACCAACACGGCTACCTATCTGTAACTAAAAAATCATGGGCACACAAGCATCAAACTTTTGCAGGGAACCTAATTTCATGAGCACCTGGTATCTCCCCTGAGCTAGCCATCTAGCTCCCACCTTTCCACTTGACCAAAGAAAACAAGCTCTGTCACATTTACTGTCTAGTACCTGCATGAAGAGACACCCAGGTCCTAGAAAGGAAAATGGGACGCACATCACTTACCAAAACAAAGACCAGAAATCCACTCTCTATATCCTCTTTACAGGTTTATCTATGATGTACCAATTAAAGACACATGTGCCTTCAATCATCAAAACACACAAAGCAGCACTGAAAGACTGAATAAACCAGCACTGGTGAATGAAAGTATTCTCTCCCCCAAATAACATTTTATGAAAATATCGCTTTAATATTAGAAGAACAAACCATTTCCTAAGTTTACATATATATATATATATATATATATATATATATATATACACACACACACACACACACACACACACAGAGAGAGAGAGAGAGAGAGAGAGAGAGAAATTATTAAGGTCTGTCAAGTCTGCTACCAAGATTGCAAAATTGTACAAAAATTCTCAAAAACTAGTTGCAAACATAATGCTAGCAGCATGATGGTATTGTTTCCCCAAACATGTCCATTTCCCCATCCCTCCCTAAAAAAAAGAAAATCCTTCTACTTGCTGTAAACAAAGGCCATTATACTCTTTGGTCATGGAAACATTTCTAATTATCTGAAGTTCCTTAGATACATAGTAAAATACATTATCTTACTATCCCCAGCACAGCCTAGAGAAGCTTTTCTGGGTCACCTTTTTCCTACCTCAAAAGAGTTTTGAAGAGGGCTTCCTGTTTAGGCAGCTGCCTTTATGTGTTTCACTCAAACTTTTAATATGTTTGAAATGGAGGGGTAATCAAGCCAGCAAGAAGAAATTGGGCATATTTAGTAGTCAATCTTACAGTGAAAGAGAAACTTGTTTCTTTTTAAAGAGAACAGGAACACACCATTTTAAAATAGCCAGCGGCACAGCCTGCTTCAGGATCATTAATTTCCTCCACAGCTATGTAAAACAAGCAAACTTTGAGACAGCAGTGCCAAGCGGTACAATTATAGGATGAATAGTGGCAATTATTATGCCATATTTTGTATCAAACTGTCCAAGCAAAGATAGTCAAATTCACTTGCTTCAAACACTTGCAAAGAGGACAGCACAGCACAGGACAGCTAAAACGAATAACGTTTAGTAAAGGAAAGAAGAAAAGGGCATATGGGTGGCCCACACTCTCACACAGGGCCAGCCCTGCAGCAGTGGGACCATTATGGGGTGATGGATAAATAGCAGATGAAGGCAGGAACTGATGCCTTAATGCTGAAGCAAGAATTTTTAAACCATGTTTGTGGGTTTACAATTTTGACTCAGTTTCAGGCAACAAAATAACCCTTACACTTGGGAAAAGGGCAGAAGGAAAATTATGCAAAAAATTATAATTAGGGGGGCTGGCTTGGGGTTGGGGTCCAGCAACAGCCAGAAAGCCAAACACCCGTTTTGTGGGCAGGGGAGAGAGACCCTATTGCTGGAGGAGAGTAAGGCCGTGACGCTACACATGCTTTCTTCTAAGTAAGCACCGCTGAATACTGCCATACTTGTTTCAGGTGCACCAACTTGGGCAAATCCACCCATTCGCAGTCAATGCTGTAAAGGGCGATGCCCCAGCCCTGACTTGGCGGGGCGGGGGATGGGTTCAGATCTCACCCTAGCCAATGTCGATGGTCCAGCCACCTCTCGACCTGCCCTGTTAAACTCGCTCCTCAGTGATAAGAGATCTAAGCGCCGGCGACAAATGAGAGGGTAATCCGTTAAAAATGAAATGAAACAAACGCGTTAGGAGCCGCAACTACTCGAGCCATTCGGGAGAGGCGAAAAGTTTCCGCCAGGCCGTGTTAAGACGACGCGTGCAGACGACGCGTTTGGAACTCCTGCGAAGCCCGCAAGCGACGCGGGCACGCCGTACGTGTGAACCTGCCCTTTCCCAGGCTGGGTTTGGGTTCCCTCTTCCTTTTTTCTAAGGAGGGAGGGAGGGAAAGAGAGAGAGAGCAGCGCTACGGAAGAGACCCACCTCCATCGAGCTGGCCTCGGAGGGGGAGGGGGAAGCAGCGAACGCCCCCCGTCTTCGAGTAGCCCTTGGCGGCCGCCGGCCGTTGCCGCCAGCGTCTTCGGGAAGCGGGCTGAGGAGACGCCGCCGCCGCCGCCGCTCTCCCGCCAACGGAGCCCCCCTGGCGGCGGAGGGGAAGGCGCCGCCGCCAGCTCGGCACGGGCCGAGTCCGTCCCCTCAGGAAACGCGAGCAGCCCCCTTCGCCGCCGAGACGAGGACGGCGCCGCCGCGACGGCGGGAGGCGGCCGCTGGGACTCCGCGCCTCGCCGGAGACGGAGGGGGAGATGGAGGTCGCTCCCTCGCTCGCTCAGCCGGCCACCGCCGACGCCCTCAGCCGCGCAGCCCGCTCGGCATCTCCCTCAGCCGCGCTGAGTCTTCACGGCCGGCGGCGGCGGCAGCGGCGACTTCCTCCTCCTCGTCGTCGTCGTCCTCCTCCCCTCGAGCGGGCTGAGGCGTTCAACGGTCCCACCTCAAAGCGCAAGCGCGCGCGCGCGCGGCCGGGCGTGCACCCCGACTTCTCAGAACGCAGTCGCGGTCGGCGCGCGCGCGCACGTCAGGCTCGCTCGCCGGCCCCACCCAGTAACACCTGACTCCTCCCACTCCCCCGTCAAGGAAAAGGAGAAGGAAGCCACGGTTGGCTATGGGTGGTCTTGTTTCCGCCTGCAGGTGACCCGGATGTCGGCGTCACGTGCCGCCGCCCTCCCTCGCTTTGGAGTGAAGGGAGGCGAGGAGAGGGGATTGGGCGGCGGGGAGCGAGGGGGCGGGGCGCGCCACGCCAATCAATCCATCCATCCGTCCATCAAAGAGACTGCACAGAAACCTGAAATTGCAGAGCTCGAAGTTCATTCCGCGCTGTGGGTCGGGGCGGGGAGACGGATGCTGTTGCAAAATGGATGGGACTTGCCTGCCTCCTTCCCCCGATTTGTGTTTTTCCCCGTTGTTCGCTGCACATCGAAAACGTGCATAATGTGGGCACTGGGCGTGATCCCCCAGGACTGAAGTCGTCTTTCCATCTGGAAGAAGAGGGAGCTGAGGAGCCCCTTGCTCGCATTTGGCCAGCTCTCAGCAACCAGCCCCCGCTATGTCCGCAGCATCCCTTAGTTTAAAAAGGAGGGGAAATGAGAAAGCACACATGCACA
The DNA here is from genome assembly GCF_964270895.1 of Podarcis filfolensis. NCBI lineage: Eukaryota > Metazoa > Chordata > Lepidosauria > Squamata > Lacertidae > Podarcis > Podarcis filfolensis. The sequence continues at coordinate 49,323,191 of NC_139615.1, forward strand.
CCGGCGCAGCTCCAAGTTACACACCGCAAGCATCAATCGGGCGGAGCCCACAACTATGTCTGTGTGCCACGTGGAGATAGGAAGCAGCCGATGATGTTACGGGCGATCCAGGCAGGCACTCTGCCAGCATTGGACGGCACGCAGCCACGCCATAAGGCATGGCTCTGGGAAGCTGCAAAGAGGAGTTCCGGTCCTTCTGTAATAAGAATTTTAAGGTCTTAATATATATAATAAATGTTCATAAGTGTACCAAGCACACACGTACATAAATATACAAACCACATATCTGAAGCAGCAGGGGAAGACAGTCCTGAAACCATTTTGACTCTCAAACTGACCAAATGTTTCTCTGCAAGGAGGGAGGGGGTGAGGGAACCTTCCCATTGTCTCAGGAATTGGGTAATTACCATCTCAAAGGAATGGCCAGACTACCAGGAAAGCCAATCGGACAGTGGCGTAGCGTGGGGGGTGCAGGGGGTGCCGGCCGCACCGGGCACAACATCTGGGGGTTAGGGTTAGGGGGCGCAAATCCACGGGTTAGGGGGTGCAAATTACTTGCCTTGCCCCGGGTGCTGACAACCCACGCTACGCCACTGCAATCGGATAAGGCATTATCAGATAACCTGGTAAACAGGAAAAACAACAACATTCAAATTTCTATTGTAGACCGCCTTTTCTGTGATGTAGGTATGATGTTTGTGGGGGGTGGCCTTGGCTCTACCCCTTCTGTGATGTATGTATGATGTATGGAGGGGTGGTCTTGAGCTCCAGGACAGCGAATTTCAAAATGGCTATATAAGGGCAAGCACACATGGTTCATGGTCCTCCTCTCTCCTGCGTGTGGGGGGAGCACCCTGTTGCAACAGCTTTAATAAAGATCAGGCTTACTAGCTGCTTTGCTTCTCAATGTTCTCTGGTTGGCCTCTGTTATTTTCTCCTACCAATGGAGAACCTACAAAGGACTCTCTAAGGGCTCTTGTGTACCCCCTAAGGGAATAAGGGCAGGTTTTGTTTACAACACTTCGCACCACACGCACACCTGCTGGAGCGGGGTGGGGGAATAAGTAAACGCAGACTGGGGCAATAAGGGAAAGGGTTGTGCCAAAACTGGAAGCTACGCTGCAAACTCCACCAGGCAACTTCACTACCGGCTAAGCCAAAGCGGCAGGCATCAAGCACAATCAATGGTGGGTCATTTGTGACATAAGAAGAGCCTGCTGGATCAGGCCAGTGGACCCTCTAGTCCATCATCCTGTTCTCAGGGTGGCCAACTAGGTGTTTGTTGCAAGCCCGCAAGCAGGATTCAAGCAAAAGAGCACTCCCTGCTCCTGTGGTTTACAGCAACTGGTATTAATAATAATAATAATAATAATAATAATAATACACTTTATTTATACTCCGCCCTCCCCAGCCAAGACCGGGCTCAGGGTGGCTAACACCAGATATAAAACAATTGATTAAGATACAACATTAAAAACAAGATTAAAATACAACATTAAAATGCAGCCTCCTTTCAATAGAAACTCAAATCAGAAACTTTTGGGGGATGAAAATGTCAAAACTTCACCAAGGCCAACTATTCAGACTGGTCCTACATGGGCCAGAAAAAGCCAGGGAAGTCCCCAAATAGGAGTTCCATCACAGAAGGAAAAAGGAAAGAGGGGGAGGGGAGCAAGTTGATTCCAAACAAATTGCTGCTTTCATCTGTGAAAACAGAGAATAGCCGTCATGACTAGTAGCCATGGATAGCCCTCTCCTCGATGAATTGGTCTAATCCTCTTTTAAGGCCATCTAGCTTGGGGGCCATTTGGCTCCCTGCTCCCAGCCCCAACACCCAATCTTTGACGCGAGAGGAGCTATGGTCTGGTCGAACAGTGTGATTTCCACACCAGAGGCCTCTCTCATCCCTACAGTGCACAAACAGTCCTGTCTTCCAATAAACAGCCCATGTCAAATCTTCTATTGAACAGTATCTGGGATAGAGATGTTGCCGAAGGAAACATATGAGGGCTCATGACTACTACAGGGCTCCTGTGCCTTGGGCACTGACTTGTCAGGAAATAGTGCCACTTGTAGCATAAGCCCCCAACTGAGAAACATCTGGACCCATTGTGTAACTGCCTTTAACAGATATTGCCAAGTGTAGAGGAAACCGCCTGGAGTAAGCAGGTTAATAATCTCGTGGAAGAACAGCCAGGATCACTGCTACAGCCCTGGAGTGAGCCTTCTTCCTGATCTGTACTAAAACGGGTGTGAGAATATATATTCCTGGTATAAAGTCCTGCCTTTGCTGTGGATATTTCATGGGAATAAAGGGGCTTTGGATGTGGCGTAACTATGCCACGCCCACAACCCACCCATTTTTTACCCATACAGCCAATGTGCATGCTGGTGGCATTCTGGGAGAGGGATCCTGGAGTTTTGCCAATGTATCTGACATCCCAGATCAGATCATTTAATATGGTCAGAACCATTACAACTTCCACTGTACATAACCAATACATTAGCACCATGCAGGCATTTGTTGATTGTGTCCACAGAGGGACCATGTGTGCCAGACCTGCCTGCTCCACCCCTAAACTTCCCACATTGACATCTGAAACACAATCGTCTGAAAGTGGTTACAATTCTCCCCCAAAACAGGAAGCCTGTGTAATCGGTTCCTGATCACAAGAAGGTGGAAACTTAAGAGGCAGCTCACCCTCCACGGATGCAATTACTGAATGACTGAATAGGGCTATAATTGGCATTGATACTGCTTCTCCAGAAATGTACTGGAAATATTAATGTAACTGGAGGAGACGGGAACCATTATATTTAAGAGCAGCACAAAACTGGAAGCAGCAACACAGAAAAGAGTCATGACTCAGCATTTCTTCTTTATCATGACATTCTGAAAGCTTCAAAGACACCTCCACAATTAAGTCTAAGTGTAAACCATGTCATATAGACACAAAAGTTTCTGAACTTTTGTTTGAGTTCTTCACACATTTAATATATGGCTCATATCCAAAAGAAATGTTAGGAGGCTGTGATATTTTTTCCAAGGTGTTGTGTGTGCTGTGATGGGCATGTGAAGTCATCAAAACTTTTCCAACTTGGTGTTGCCATGAAAATTATCATTCTTTATCAATCTTCTGAGAAAAATACAAAAACTTATGCAAAGCCACAAAGACTTACAAACTACCCAACCCAAGATGAACTTATGTCTGATTTCAATGGATTTTTCAAGTGCTTAACTCAGTCTTTTGTTTTCTTTATCTTTTTAGGTAAGTTCATGAAGATACCAACAAAAGGTAAGTTCGATGTTGTTCACAATACCGAGAGATGCTAGTAAAGTTGTAGATGGATGTTAATGAAGTTGTAGACAGGGTGCCGGCATTTTGCACCTGTTTCACCCTGGCGGTCCAAGTAATCGAAAGGCCACTGTTCGCCCCCGATGGGGTCCTTTTACTGAGGCTTGCAAGGTAGCACACTCCCAAGGTAGTTTTCCGGGCTTCTTCAGTGGTCTAATCTCAAAGCCTTGATACGTGTATTGATATTCAGTTTCATAGAGAATACTATTTCTTGGCTTAAGCTTAAGAGACTGATTTGCTTAGCAAATCTTCATGAATTCACCTAAAAAGGTAAAGAAAACAAAAGACTGAGATAAGCACTTGAAAAATCCATTGAAATCAGACATGATAAGTTCATCTTAGGTTGGGTAGTTCGTAAGTCTCTGTGGCTTTGCACCAGTTTTTGTCCTTTTCTCAGAAGATTGATAAAGAATGTATAATCATTTTGGTAATTATTGTGTGTATATTAATCGCCAACGTGTTGCATGAGTTGTACTACTTCTATCAGCAGCACAGGTTGCATTTTTCTAGCATGAAAATTATCATTGGCAATAGAAAAGTACTTAATATCCATAATCCCGTCAGGCACTGTGTCAGCTACAACTGTGTTGAAGAAGTGGAGAAGGAATGAGAATACGTATCACTTGATGGACAGTGGGCAATTCCAGAAGTAATGAAATCACCACCAGTTAGTAATGGGAGTTGCCATAAATAATTATGACGCATGTGCTGGAAAGGGATTCGCCATACAGTTGCTATCTGCTTTCAGAATGTTGCATGGGAAGCCTTGCAGGAGGAAATGCTCGAGACTTTGTCAAGGCCTTCAATAGCAAAAAAAGAAAAGAACCATATGGGAAGACCATATGGAACATCAAGGAGTACATTTTCACCACACGATGACAGTTGAAGATCTGTGATTCTGGACAATTAAGAAGATTTAATTGTGCATAACACTGTGTGGATGATGTCACTGGTATTTATGAAAAAGGGAACTACAATGTGGGCAGACTGGAATTTCAAAGGGTTGTTAGATGAACTTCCCCAAAAGAAAGACAGATCAACCAGTCCCCAACATCACTACAAATTGTGGCAGAAACTATTAAAAGATCCCCCAGAAAAGCAGAGTGCCAGCTGAAGAACATGGCAAAACATAAATCTGACATATGGTTTGGCCAGGGGCATAGTGCCAGTCGCCAGCGCCCAGGGCGGGTGCCCGCACATGAGTGCCAGGCAGGCAAGGAGTGAACTCTCCATCCTTTGCTGCTACCAGGTTGGCACTCATGCTTGTGCACCAGGCAGGAGCAGGGCACTGAGGGTGAAGGGTGTCCTCCACACGCTCCAGCCCTTGCTACCGCTGGGCGGGTTATTGCACACCAGGCAGGGGCAGGGCACAGAGGGGCTGGAGTTTATTGGTTTATTTTTTGTTTTGATTGTGTATTTTTTTATCTTGTATTTTTATACTGTGAACCGCCCTGAGATCTACAGATGAAGGGCACTATACCAATTTTATAATTTAAATAAATAAATAAATAAATAAATAAAGGCTACACTATCTTCTAACTGCAGCCATGGAAAACATATATTTCAATAAACTCTATAGCAATTGTGACATCCCTTCTGATATAGTTAAGGAGCTTCAGGCATTCAACCTCCAAAAATGAAGATTTGACTGAGGAAATGAGGGACATAGGAACATGGCAAACTATGCAGAATCATACCATTGATTCATCTAGCTCACTACAGTGGTACCTTGGGTTACATACGCTTCAGATTATAGACTCCGCTAACCCAGAAATAGTACCTCGGGTTAAGAACTTTGCTTCAGGATGAGAACAGAAATCGTGCTCCAGCGGCGCGGCTGCTGCAGGAGGCCCCATTAGCTAAAGTGGTGCTTCAGGTTAAGAACAGTTTCAGGTTAAGAATGGACCTCCAGAACGAATTAAGTACGTAACCAGAGGTACCACTGTATAGTCTATTTTGACTGGCAGCAGCCTTCCAAGATTTCAGACAAGGCTCTTTCCCTACCTGGGAAATCCCAGCAACTGAATCTGGGACATTTTGCATGCAAAGCAGTGGCTTTACCACTGAGTTCCCCTATATAGTATCAATGCATTTCTGGAATTTTTAAAGAAGACTGAATCAGGTGAGCTTGGGGAAATAGTGTTGGCAACCACAACTTGCAGACAGACAGACCAGATAAGTGATAGTCAGATGTCAAGCTTCTGTTTTGTCAGCTGAATTATGACTGATGGCTTTTCTGACTACAACACAGTTCCGAAAATGAAGGAGACTCACCCTGGCATTACAATATATTTCATACAAGGGGCTCCTATCAAAGAACTTTCCTTATATTCCCCCCAAAATATTTTTCAACGAATCATAAGGGCAGTGGCAACTAAAAATGAACTAAACTCTATGTACACATCCACATGCGCCCCATTATATTTTAAACTTAGAGAGGCCCATGAACAGATACCTTACTTCAATGAACTGACTTTTATACAACTTCGGAAAGCTTTTACAGAGTTATGATTAAATACATTAAACTCTGCTTATAGAGATGGGAGACACAGAGGCAGACCAACAAACAAACGTGTTTGCATTAGGGGATGTGCTGAAGTAAAGGACCTTATGCATTATATCTTGCGCTGCCCCTTATATAATGAAGCAAGAGAACGGTTTTTAGCACCTATAACGACAAAGTCCCCTGGCCAGAACCCCTCTGACATGATTTTATATCTCCTCACAGACATAGATAAGTATGTGACCTGGCGTGTAGAACTCTTTGCAACTGCCGCTAGAAAAATTAGAGCAAATTATATAGCCAAGATAGCCACCAACTGTAAAGAAGATGAATTTTTTTGACCCTATCTACATCAAGCTATATTCTATCTTTATCACCAAACTCCAAATATAATTGCACATTGTATTAACATTTTTTAATATATTAGTGGCCATGTGGTGATTTCAGCCCATACATTTTATTGTTTAATGACTTAACCTGTATATTAAGGTACTTTTATAGCTCTGTTTAGAGTAGGTAATGCCTTGATAATATAATTTTTTGCATTAATCCGGCATATTTTCTTTTAATTGTTGAATGATTCTGTGTACATTGCAGCGGCCTTTTCCTATGTGCAATAAAACTGACTGACAAGGGGCTCCATCCAAATGTCAAACAGAAAGTAATCTCTCAAGATCTGCTGTTGACCTGACAGTCAACACTAGTATTGCAAGTTGTCTAACAGGATTTTAACATTTACCAATTCAGTATCTGCCAGACAGAGCTGGGCATGAAGCCATTCCATGAGAACAAGCATTTTGAGCCACGTGCAAAAAGTTTCCACAAACAGGAAGGTGTTACTGCTGAACTTTGATTTGTGAATGTTAAGAAAATATCATGCAGAGTTGAACACCATCTTTGTAAAGACTGAAGAACGCTGTTAGCCATTCTAATAGCATCTAAACAACCCTTGTTTCACTATTGTGCTTGAATTTACAATCTTCTATAAGGATGCTGTTGATATAATAGGGGGGGAAATACTCTCAGGCTGCCAACTTGTCCCCATTTACCTGGGAGCAAGTCCTACTGAACGCAGTGGAACTTACTTTTGAGTAGATATGCATGTAATTGCAGTCAGGGTGGTCTCAAGGCTTTTGGGGAATCCATTGCATCTACCACAGAGGTCCTGATACAGGGGGAAACTACAGCTGCTGCTACTACTACTAATAATAATTTATTGTTTTACATATGTTCAGAGGTGGTAATTATAAATTTACATATTCTAGGACTCAGCCCTGCTGCTAAAAAGAGATTCTGGGGCTGAGTATCCCTCCCCGCTTGCTTACTTGAAATATTGCAACCAGAAATGTCCACCAAATCGTGAGTTTATTAAAAGAAAACAAGGCCATAAAAATGGTCTGCAATTCCTTCAGTCTGTTGCCACTTCTTGATCTGGTCCTATTAGAAGCTGGGACCTTATTAGCAGACATTGGTAGGTGGCAAGGTGTATGTGTATGTAAATGTTTGTCTGCTTATTTCTGCATATCAAGCTGTTGTTAAAGGAACAAGTCAGGTCAGGATTTTCCCCCCTGATCAGTTAGCAACCCTAGCTAGGACCCTCATTTAGACGTGACCTGTAATATTGTTTTTAAATTTACTCACTCATGCACTGAACCTTTGTTTATCTCATTCTGTAATCCATGATATAGTTGGAAGTCAGGTTATTGTGCAATTGTTTTTCTGTCCACTTGTTGGGTTGTTAACATGCAGTCTGGCCCTATGCATGTTTTCTCTGATTTCAATGGAATTTGCTCATAAGTAATTGTGCAGAGAACTTGCAACCTCAGTGGAATTTCAGTCGTGAAACTTCTTTCTTCAGTTCATAGGTCTGTTGTGAAAAATAATTCCCTCCCCCCACATCAGTCTTCTAGAATTTTTTTTCGCAATTTCAATAAATGAAGAAAAAAATTACTCTACAATTCATCAAAGATTATGAAACAAGTCTAAATAATATATTGTTTTAAAAAGAAATCACCCCCTTGACAGTATTTCCAAAGAAAGCTGCAAACCACTTCATTTATTTTCTTTTTTGATTAAGCTGTGCATAGTATTTGCAATGAGTCTGCCTGGCAAAAATCCTTACATAGCTCCTTTATCACGAAGTCTCTCAGCAGTAATGCTTAAAAATGCTACTGTCGGATATCCACGTTTGTAAAATCTGTTACAATTCAATATGATTTTATCATACTATAAATTGGCAATTGTTTATCCACAGCATGAATTCAATTGCTAGTTCCCTAGATCAGAGGAGTACTTCAGCAGCGAAAGCAATTAAGCAGTAAATAGATTTTGAGCTTTGTGGGGGCAGGGGACATTACCTATTTTGTCTCTGTCAGCTCTGGAGGATTGCTTGGAAACTGCAGTTAGTGCAGAGCAGGCTGCCTTGAACACTTTCATCAGCAATCCAGTCTGCGCCCTAGCTTCCTACAACCGTAGCCTTTTACACACATGCGCACACATCCCACTTGAGAACTTTAGCCGTCTTGAGCATTCTCTGAAAGCTAAAAAACTGTCTGCATCAGTATTTAGTGACTTGAATTCATGCCAGTAGGAAATAGAATTTTCACAATTCCCTGCATTTCCAACGTTCAGGCTATGTGTGCAATTTATAGCATTGTCCACAACACAAGAGGGAGGTATCAATAGGAATGGGAGATTGCAGAATTTTTGAGGGAAATCTACATACGATCTATCTAGAATCACATGTATTATCCATCATGGGCCCCGAGCTCCTGATGAATCGTAAGTCCACTTTCACTTCAGAGAAAGGGGTATTCCAGCTGAGGATTTAGGACAAATGGTACTGGTGTTGCACTCAAAGTCAAGCAGGAAGAAAGCCTTGAAACCTGTCTTTTCAACTTCTTCTTCTTAAAGCTCTTCAGTGCCTGTACCTCAAGAGGCACCTTCCATGCCTCTGCCCTTGAATTACTATAATGAATTTCAAAATTGCATAAAATCACCTACAAATCACCCACCCTAACTCAGTGTGTAGCATGGGTTTCCAGTGTCTGGGGAGAGCACAGGCCTGTCTTACCCATAGAGGCTAGTGGCGCGGGGCGCCAGGGCACCAAATTCTGGAGGGCGCCAGGCAAGAGTCCGGGGAACACCAAACGAGCATGCTGAGTGAGCGAAGGTGCGTGCGCCGCTCCCGCCGAGCATCAGCTCAGTTTTTTCCCTTTTAGCCTGCAGGCACCGAATTCTGCGGGGCGCCAGAAGGCTAAAAGGGAAAAAACCAAGCCGACACTCGGCAGAAGCGGTGCACGCACCCTCGCTCGCTCGGCGCAGGCCTGCTCACTCAGTGTGCTGGTGTGCTGCCTGCCATGCCACTGTGGCACAAAGCAGCTAGCTAAGCCGGGAGGCAGCGCGTCCAGCCTCCGCCTCCTCCCCGCCAAAGGAGCCACCCTCCAGCCGCTGCCCGCCTCCTCCAGCCCTTAAAAAAAGGTTGATAACTCTGGGAAAGTGGTGCGCCAGAGGGATCTCTGCACCACGGCACCAGATGTGCTTAAGACGGCCCTGGGAGAGCAAATCACTGACACGGTCAAAGCACCCTGCCCCCCCGAGCCAGGTGGGGTCGCACTGTGCTGCCTGCCTGCCAACGCAGGGGGGAGCTCAGCCAGCTGACATGGCCCTTGGTGGGCGAATCCCCCCCGACATCCGTGAACATCCTGGGCCAGGATGTGCTGGGGTCACCCCTTGCCCACCTCCCTCCGTCTGTGCCCGCTCACTGTGGACCTGGGCTGCTCTGCCGTCTTCACCAGGTCAGTACAGGGATCCCTGCAGAAGCCAGCACCTGGTTGCGCCCCCTCAGAATTTTGCATCCAGGGCCACCACCACCCCTGTTCTCCCGTGCTACACCACTGCCCTAAGCGCAGCATCAGAAAAACCTTGGAAAGGGATCTACACTACATTCACACCAAATGCCTATTGAAGTGTCCTTTGGAATTTACATTGATGACTCTGTAATGTGAGCACTGCAAGATTTAATATTAAAATTCCTTCCTCAAATGTCCTTTTGGAGTCATAATTGTTCCTTAAATTACTGGTAGGAATGTTAAACTACTTTCCAACAATCTGACATGATTGCTGAGGCTGAATCCTTCTTGTTGCTAGTGGTCCTCAGTACCTTCTGGAATCAGGCGAGGTCACAAGAAAGACCTTCCAGGATCTTGCACCCAGTCAGGAACCCTGTTTTGGACCCCATTAATTGGGAGAGACAGGATGTCACCACAGATTAACAGCATTTCTTTTGCATAGAGCACCTAAATTAAACTACATGGAGCTGACTAAAATTCAGTCTGACAGTTGTGAAATTATTACATATTTTAATATGAACATGCTAGTTCCATTGTGCTCAGAGTATCTTCAAAAGCTTGCAAACTACTTCAGAACACCTGCAGTTGCCGATAGCAAACAAAAAGATCATTATTACTCAGAACTTGCTTTTATATAGCCAGTTGAACCCACAGCAACACTGGTGAAAGTCACCAAAAGAATATGTTCACTGTAATTTGATACCTAATAAGGTGTACAGTCAAATGGTATGTAGTCCTGCTAGAATTTGTCCTTGTTTCAAATTGTTGTTTGAGGGACATTATTGTTCTTTTAAGGGATTTATTATTATTATTTATTGATTATACAGTAATCGTCCACGGAGTTGTGCCAAGTTCGTTGGATTCTCAGCTCAAATCCCTACATGGTGAATCTGTTGAGGGGAATGGGTTTAATCTCCCTAGTTGAAGGATTGGGAGAGGGTGGAAATGGAGAGGAAACAAAATGAAACTGTTTTGGGGTTTTTGGCCATCAACCTGTGGGATTTGTACATAACTGGATGTTGAATGCAGTGGTAGTTGTACTGAATGTGAAATTTGTATTTGTATATAACATATATTGATTTTTGTTGAGACAAACTGCTTTGAAATTTCCTGAAAAATAAAGCACAATAAAAGTTAAATTCATCCTATTTTCTCTTTCACAAATATCAACAATTTTAATATGAGAAAATAAAGATTAGAAAATCACATTTTGGGAAAATTTCTATCACAATCCTTTACTTCCACATGAAGGCAAGCACAGGACAACTTATTCAAAGCAGAATTCTAGTAAGCAGTGTCTAATAGCAGAGGTTGCTAATTACAGGTGTATAATAACTTTTATCATAGTTGGCTCAAAATCACTGCTAGGCTTATTTCTTGCATACATGAGAAGTACAAATATAAAGACTGCGAACTTAAAAGTGCTATAAAAAGACAAATGATGTATTTTATTATATACGAGAAGCACTTCAGGCTCCATATAGGTTTTATTTGTACTCCAGCCTGACATTTACTGGGGCTTATTGTTCTTGGAGCTTTTAAAATCAGATGGTCACTTTTCAGATACTTCTAACAGCAAAAAAGCCATCCAAATGTTATTGGACAGTAAAAAAATAAAATCATTGTCAAATATTTATACAGTGGTACCTCAGGTTACATACGCTTCAGGTTACAGACTCCGCTAACCCAGAAATAGTACCTCAGGCTAAGACCTTTGCTTCAGGATTAGAACAGAAATCGTGCTCCGGCGGCGCAGCAGCAGGAGCCCCATTAGCTAAAGTGGTGCTTCAGGTTAAGAACAGACCTCCGGAATGAATTAAGTACTTAACCCGAGGTACCACTGTACAGCCTAAAAAAACAAAGGTGCAATCCTAACCCCATCACTTTTATGTCATATTGTATTTTATCGTACTGTCTTACTGTAAAATACAATAAATAAGGAAAGCAATAAAAACACAATTTAAAAACATACAGCATATAGCACAGCACATTACAATTGCTACAGTAGGCAGAAAAATCATTAAATGATTGAATAAGGCCCTCAGCAATTTTTGCGTAGTCCTGGGGGTGGGGTGGGATTTGGGAACAACGGGGTTGTGCCAATGGAAGTTAAGCCAGTGTAAACGACAAAAAGAAGCATGCCAAGGGCCGGGAATGGGCATATTGAGGTGGGGAATGAGGTGAACCAATCCTAACTCCTATCATTCACTTATCCTACCTACAGAGATTAGTGAAACTAGCAACATCATAAATGCAAATATTACTAAATTAATTCCACAGAAGTCAAGAAAATGAAAGCTTACACTGCTTCACACCTCCTGCAGGAACAGTTAGGATGCTACTTAAACTACACAGGAGATAGGCCATAGGCCTGGTGTACAAAGGTAAAGGACCCCTGACAGTTAAGTCCAGTCGCGAACAACTCTGGGGTTGCAGGGCTCATCTTGCTTTACTGGCAGAGGGAGCTGACGTTTGTCGGCAGACAGTTTTTCCGGGTCATGTGGCCAGCATGACTAAGCCACTTCTAGTGCAACAAAACACTGAAAACAGAGCAGCGCACGGAAACGCCGTTTACCTTCCCGCTGGAGCAGTCCCTATTTATCTACTTGCACTTTGATGTGCTTTCAAACTGCTAGGTGGGCAGGAACAGTGACCGAACAATGGGAGTTCATCCCGTCGCAGGAATTCGAACCACCGACCTTCCAATCCAAGGCTCAGTGGTTTAGACCACAGCGCCACCTGCATATAGGCCTGGTGTATCTGCCTGTTTAGGGGTTTCTGTCCATTCTCTTTATTTTAAAATTTTAATAGTGTTGGCAATGTTAAAAATACAGTCAAAATACAGCACAGTTTCTACTAGGTAATCCTTTTTTATTTTTTGATACCAACAGCCCAGAGGGTGGTACTTTGAAAGCTAACAGCTGAAAGACTGCATTTAATGAGAGATCGGATGCCAATTTTCTAGTAAGGCTAAAAAGCATTTTTATTAGTCTTCTGTAACTTACTCTGTAAAACCACTTCAAATACTTGTTTTTAAAGATACTGTCATATTTGAACCAAAGTACTTCAGTGCTTGCAGCAATATAGAGAATAAATGCAAATCACAGGAGTCTATGCACTTTGCTAACCAACTGAAGTGTCTATGGCTGCAATCCTACATGCACTTACCTGGTAGTAAGACCATCTGAACTCTACTGTATAGGGCTTGCTCCTGAGTAGACACAGGATTGCACTGGTACAATGCGTGTGGAGGGAGAATTAAGCCACAAAATGCTAGGACTCTAGGGAGTTGGCTTGATGACCCATAAAGCTGAGAACTTAAGTGTTTCTATTTTTGAAGTCCGCATGTAAAATATAGTAAGCATTTTATTATTTATTATTCAGTATGTAACGCGAGGTACCACTGTATATATATTTCATGTTATAGCAAGTTTCTAGAGAGTACATTATGAGTCTTTGTAAATTGTGTTTCTAAAGGAACTTTTGTTATTGCCAAACGCCAATGTGTTCACACTATTACGTTTGTTATGAATAAAAAAATCACTTTAAGTTAGAGCTTAATAATTATTTCACTATTAATATACTTCTTCTTAATTGTATTTCACTACAGTGGTACCTCGGGTTACAGATGCTTCAGGTTACAGACACTTCAGGTTACAGACTCCGCTAACCCAGAAATAGTACCTCAGGTTAAGAACTTTGCTTCAGGATGAGAACAGAAATCGTGCTCTAGCAGCGCAGCAGCAGGAGGAGGCCCCATTAGCTAAAGTGGTACCTCAGGTTAAGAACAGTTTCAGGTTAAGAATGGACCTCCAGAACGAATTACTAATACAGAGGTATCACTTATTAGTATAGATGCAGGTAGGTAGCAGCGTTGGTCTGCTATAGTTGAAACAAAATAAAAAAACTCCTTCCAGGAGCACCTTGGTATCCGAAAAAGTGTGCATGCACACGAAAGCTCATACCAATAACAAACTTAGTTGGGACGCAGGTGGCGCTGTGGGTTAAACCACAGAGCCTAGGACTTGCCGATCAGAAGGTTGGCGGTTCGAATCCCCGCGACGAGGTGAGCTCCTGTTCCTCGGTCCCTGCTCCTGCCAACCTAGCAGTTGGAAAGCACCTCAAAGTGCAAGTAGATAAATAGGTACCACTCCGGCGGGGAAGGTAAACAGCGTTTCCGTGTGCTGCTCTGGTTCGCCAGAAGCAGCTTAGTCATGCTGGCCACATGACCCGGAAGCTGTACGCCGGCTCCCTCGGTCAATAAAGCGAGATGAGCGCTGCAACCCCAGAGTCAGCCACAACTGGACCTAATGGTCCAGTTTACCTTTAAGGTGCTACTGGAAGGAAATTTTTTTCGACTAGTAGTATACTTCTTAATTGTATTTCAGAGCAACAATTACTTTGATAAAATACATATTTTGTTGTGTGCAAATGGCTTGAGATACCTATTAGGTCCATAAATTACCATATAGCATATATTCAGCACAAAAAACAGTGACAATTTTGTGGACAAAGGACAGCTGGACATATAAAGGGCCCCATTACCTTCAGGAGCTGAGGGCCTCATCAAACCTAAATCCGCCCTGCATATATGTCTCTGTGTATGTGTCAAAACAAAAAAATTTTTTTCCTTCCAGTAGCACCTTAAAGACCAACTAAGTTAGTTCTTGTGCATGCACACTTCTTCAGATACACAGAAGTGTGCATGCACAAGAACTAACTTAGTTGGTCTTTAAGGTGCTACTGGAAGGGAAAAAAAAATTTTGTTTTGACTATGGCAGACCAACACGGCTACCTATCTGTATCTGTGTATGTGTGTGTGTTTATGCTGCAAACCACCCTGCGATCCTCGGATGAAGAAATGTGGTAAATAAATAAATAAATAAGACCACGACTTTCGGAGGCAGAGCAGCCTCTCTGAACGCCGGTTCCTGCGAGGAAGCGAGCTTTTCTCCGTCGATCCCGCCGCGCTTTCACGCGCCCAACGGCGAACCAACCAGGCGGCGCCCTCGGCCGCGGCGCGCATGCGCCAACGGCGAACCGCGGGGGGGGGGGAGAGGAAGCTGATCCTGAGGGAGGCGTTCGCCGCAATGGCGGCTCCGGCGCCCACGGCCGCTTCCTCCCCGCCGGCCGCCCCGACGCCCCCCGCGCCCTCTCCGGCCGCCCCTCCTGGGCCAGGGGCAGGAGCCGCCGCCCCGCGCGGCAAGAAGCGACCCTCCAGCCCGGGGAACGGCAGCTCCGCTAAGAAGAAGCGACTGGCGACCGTTGGCGTCGGAGGAGGCGGGAGCTGCCCTCAGGTACTGACGGGCGCGGAAGTGCGCCTGCGCGGGTTTGCGCCCGAAAGGGAGGGGCGGAGGAGGAGAAGACACGCCTCTTTCCCCGCCCCCTCTTGGAACGATAGCAGTAGAGGCGTGTGTGTATATATATATATATATATATATATATTTATATGTATGTATGTATGTATATATATGTGTGTGTGTGTGTGTGTGTGTATGTACATGTATATGTGTATATATATATATATATATATATATATATATACACACACACATTTATATATTTATACACACGTATATTTCACAAATGATACAGTGCGCTTCCTCTCCGTTTATTTCCAAGCTTTTCATGTGTTCTGCAGTCCTCTCTGGTGGTAAACCACCGTTGAATTCAGTGGATCTTTCTTCCGGGCAAATATGCATAAAATTTGGGAGCGGAAGTTTTTTGTTATTATTTCGTAAAATTTATACACTGCTTGATTTTTTTTAAAAAATCAAAGCAGTTTAAAAAAGGCAAAACAAGAAAATCAAGGAAAAAAATAGTAGCAAGTTTTCTGTGTGTGTGTGGAAGTGGAGATAAAGGCTCCTGAAAGTTTCAACGAGAGTTTGATGGAAAGTACATGAAATCCTCCTTGTGTTGTATTCAACACATTGCTGCCATAGCTGGGCTGAAACAAATTGTTTTATTTCTTGTAAGTGGCATTATCATTCACCATTATTACAACACAGTTATGAGTTTATTTATGAAGATATGTCTCTGACTATTTTAATCCTTCTTAAGTGGCATAATCACTATTATTGTACAGTTATGTGTATATTTATGCAGATATATTTCCAACTTGTGACACTGAACAGCAAATGGGAATGTTTGTAGTTCAAAAATTAGGGCGACAGCAGCAAGTGGTTTTTTGCGAGATTTGGGTTGTATTGTGTGTGTAAATATGGATAAGATTTACTCAGTTTTGTTGGCTTTGGGTGTAAGCATTGAATATGCATCTACCAACCCCTGAGGAAAAGCAAGCATATCTGTGTTGCATGCAAGTACAGGCAACAACCAATTAACCCGTGTCTGAATGATGCACAGTTGTGCATGTGCGTATGGCACTGAACCCGGAAGTGACCCGAAAACATGGGGCTCATGCGAGGGCCAGGAACAGAACCCCCACACAAAATGGTTTTTGACTGTGCCTTGGGATTGAACAAATAAACCAGACACCCAATTAAGGAATACAGTAGAACCTCTACCTGCGTCCCGCTCTACTTAGGCCCGCTCCAAGTCGCGACCGTGGCAAACCTGGAAGTAAACACCGGGTTTGCCGCAATTCACGCACGCGCAGAAGCTGCTGCCGCCATCTGCACATGCACAGAAGTGGGCTGCCGCCAAATGCGCCTGTGTACAACAGCGCTTCTACCAGTGACCCGTTTCGCCATAAGGAAGGGCCTCCGGAACGGTTTGTGGTCATGAGTAGAAGTTCCACTTACTGAAGAGATCTGGTACAATTCTACTACTCTCATAGTGAGCTAGAAGCTTGTGGTCAAATAATCGCCTGGTTCCTATACTGACTGGAAAGAAAGTGTCTTAGTAGTTTTCTCTGCACTCTTCCCCAAATCTCCGTTTTTCAACTACCTTTCTGTCATGTTTGTAAATATTCCATTCTATTGCACCAGCTCAGCCAATCCATGAAAGTGGCTAAAGCACATTGCGCAAACATTAAGACAACCAAAAGAAATTCTTTAAATACATTAGTGGCAGGAGATAATCTAATGAGGCAATGGGACCATTAGATGACAACAGGGTGAAATGTGTGCTAAAGGAGGACAAGGAGATTGCAGAGATGCTAACAAATTATTTGCATCTGTCTTCACAGTGGAATATGTAGGGCAGATCCCAGTGCCTGAACTAACTTTTGCAGGAAGGGAACCTGAGGAACTGAGGCACATAGTGGTGATGATGGGACAAAATTCTAGGCCTAATATTAATCGAAAGAAAATCTGACAAATTGCTGAGTCCAGATAACATCCACCTGAGAGTTCTCAAAGAACTCAAATGTGAAATTGCTGCTCTTTGAACAAAAATATGTAAATTTCCCTCAGATCGGCCTCCGTACCTGAGGACTGGAATAGTCATTGTAAATCCAATTTTTAAAAAGGGATCCGGGGGGATCCTGGAAATTACAGGTCGATTAGCTTAACATCTGTCCTAGAGAAGTGATGGAAAACAGTGTTAAATATAAAATAGCCAAGCATGTAGAAGAACAAGCAGCATGGCTTCTGCAAAGGCAAGTCTTGCCACCCAACCCTATAGAGTTCTCTGAGTTTGCCAACAAATATATACCAGTAATTAGAAGTAATCCAGTTGGCATAGTGGACTTGGGTGTTCAAAAAGCTTTCAACAAGGTACCTCACTAAAGACTCCTGAGTGAGCCTAGCAATCTTTAAATAAGAGAGGACATCTTGGGAATCAGGAATTAGTTAAGATGCAGGAAGCAGAGAGTAGGAATTAATGGACAGTTCTCTAAATGATCTAGAGTTAGGAGTGAGCAATGAGGTGGCCAAGTTTGCTCAGGACACTGAATTGCTCTGGGTCATTAAAACAAAAAGAGTTTGTGAAGAGCTCCAAAAGGACCTCTCCGAACTGAGGGAATGGGCACTAAAATAGCAAATATAGTTCAATGTAAACAAGTCTAATGTGATGGTGTACATTTGGACCAAAAATCTTAATATCACATATCTGCTCACAAGGTCTGATCTGGTGGTGACCAACCAGGAGTGAGAACTTGAGGTCATAGTGGATACTTCAGTGAAGATGTCGACCCAGTGGGTGGCAGCTGTGAAAAAGGCAAATTCCATTCTAGGGATCATTAGGATAAGGACTGAAAATGAAACTGCTGGGGCCATTCTACAGTTATATGGTGCAACCACAGTGTAATAGTCTGTACCGTTCTGGTCATCTCTCCTCAAAAAGGATATTGTAGACTTGGGAAAGGTTCAGAAAGTGCACCCAAAATGATCAACTCCCGTATGAGGAAAGGTTATTTATTTATTTATTTATTTACTTACTTATTTATACCTCCCCTTTTTCCCTGGCAGGTTTCAACATTCAGGACTTTTTAGTTTCAAGAAAACATAAGAGGTGACATGATAGAAGTTTATAAAATAGACTTTTAGAAGGCATCTGAAGGCAGCCCTGGTTAGGGAAGTTTTTTAACATTTGAAGTTTTATTCTGTTTTTAATGTTCTGTTGAAAGCCGCCCAGAGTGGCTGGGGAAACCCAGCCAGATGGGCGAGGTAGAAATAATAAATTGTTGTTGTTGTTGTTGTTGTTGTTGTTGTTGTTGTTGTTGTTGTTGTTGTTGTTGTTTTGTTGTTGTTGTTGTTGTTATGAAAAGTTTTTCTATGATCACAGTTGGCCACTGTGAGAACAGAATGCTGGTCCTTGGCCTGATTCAACAGGCTCTTCTTGAGTTCTTGAAAGATTACTGATCCAGTGGCCACATTCAGATGTTGCAGGAAGCTACGCCATGGCAACTTTGGGGCCATACTCTCACTCTTACAAGTTTGTGGTGAGATTTAAAGCTTCCAAGTTGCAGTGTGGAACAAAATGCCCTTTTCCATTTCATCTGAATATTTAGATGAAATAGGAAATTGTGATTTGTAGTTATGAAATAATGAAACTAATTTTTGGTTTTTGCTGCTCATTTTTAAATGATGGTTATCCTCCAGATTTTGCTGGACTCTTAACTCCCATCATCCCTCACAGTTAAGAGTATTATCAATGTGTGGCGAGCCTCAGGTTCCGTACCTCCAGTCTTCCATATCCAGCTCTTCCACCAAGGATCTCAAGAATAATGCCATGTTATAATCACAATACCATGGATAGCATTGCTTATTGAACAGGGGGGAAAGGCTTGGCCCATTCCATGCAAGAGATTCTGAATCTGTAGAAATCAGCAGATGAAGCATGGAGCGAAGTTATTATAGCCTACTAATTTCTACAAAATAAGCTTACTTGTTGAAAGCATAGGAGCCAAGGCTGGTAAATAAGTTAGCAGCTCTGCATGTTAGATATGTTCAGCTAAGAGATAGTGACTGACCCAAAGTGAGTATCATGGCTGATGTGAGAATCTGAACCCAGAACTCTCCAGGCCAAAAAAATTAGTCTACCCATGACAAAACAACTGCTGTATTGTTCTTCTTTGGCTTTTGTTTTTAGTAGCCTATCAAGAAACAAATATTTCTTTGTGAAATTGTGTGTTTGTGTATGTTCAAGTGTCACAAAATAGGCTCCCCTATCCATGTGCCTCTGATCTTCTATATAGGATATATTTTGTTCCTAAGATTACCAGGTGGAAAGGTTTCAGTACATTTAATAATTCTTCAAAAGAATGAACTTGCATGATATTTTATTTAAAAGATTTAAGACACTGTCCTCACAAGGTAGTTTACAAAATGTTACAAACAATAAAATAACCCACCAACCCAACTAATTGAAAACAGGAGCAGTAATTTTTTTAAAACAACAACAGTGTATTGCAATTAGCTAAAGACAGACTGAAATAAAAGTTTCCATGGACCACTTGAAGGCTAGCAATGATGGGGCCATGTGTATTTGCCTAAGAATGAAGTTTGAATAATTTAGTCTGGGTTTAATCAAACATGTCTCACAAGTTTTCCTCAGATAGGCTGACTTGCCAGCTGCAACTGAATGGGTAAAAAGTGCTCCTGGCCACCTATAAGGCCTGCACATCCATGGACAACACTGAGTCCAGGAAACTTCCCAGATTGTGTACCCATCTCCTCAGGGAGAATGCAATCCCACCGAGAACCAGAGACAAATATCCATTCATACCAGCAGTTTTCCCAGCCCAGAACACATCCAGTTTATCTGGATTAAGCTTCAGCTTGTTTGCCAACATCTAGCCCCAAACTGCCTCCAGACACCTGTTTCCAGATTTCATCGGATAAACTCCACCTGCTTCAATTCTTGTTTGTAGAAAGTGTTAAAGATGTGTGTGTAGTCTCCCTGTCAGCTCCTGGATTAAGTTGTTGCACGTTACAGATTTCTGAACAAAGAAGGGAGCAACAACTTTATAAATAGGAATGTAATCTAAAAATGAACAGTCTTCTACCCCCAAAAGGATTTGTGCTACCCCAAAGAGGATTTGTTGCATATTCAGTTTGAAAAAGGCCGTCCTGGCAAATTGCAAAGAACTGCCTCCTATTTACTTTGCCTTTGGATTACCCCTGCCTTGGAACCAATCAAGAACAGATTATAGAACTTTCCCCATTATGTTGCTTTAGGGATTTAAAAAGGGAGGAGGAGGGCTTTATTTTTATTTCCCAAAGTGTAAAAAGCCTCAGATTCTCAAGATTCTAGATTTGCTTCTTTCCGACAAACTAGAATAGACTTCCTCAAACTTGGCCCTCCAGATGTTTTTGGCCTACAACTCCCATGATCCCTAGTTAGCAGGACCAGTGGTCAGGGATGATGGGAACTTTAGTCTCAAAACATTGAGGGCCAAGTTTGAGGAAGCCTGAACTAGAACAATGCCGTCCCTAAGGAAACATGGTTGCTGTTGTTTTTGCCGCTGCAGCACCTGGTCCTCTCTAGATGTTTTGGACTACACTTCCTATAAGCTCCAGCCAGCATGGCCAATGGTCAGGGATGATGGGGATTGTCCACAATATCTGGCGAGCACCAGGTTGTGGAATAAAGATCAGCAGAAAGGAAGCCAGCATTTTCTCCCAGAATGTCTATACTGGCCAAGATGGACATTGTTTGGAGTAGGGCAAACAGAATCAAGTATCTGACCACATTCTTGGGTTTCAATTGCAATCCCACCAATACAAAAATGACTAGAAGACTCTGGACGCTTTCGCTGTTGACTCCTGAACAATGGTAGTGTCAGGGTTGAGTGCATAGCTAAAGCTCCATAATTATGCAACCACTGTTGCTATGCTGGAGGTTTGGGAATTTCCAGGTTGTGGATGTTAAAAAATTTGCTGTAATAAACATGTTCTTCAGTATGCCTTTAACATGACCTAAGATAACCCTTCTAAAACCCTGAACATCACTTGTATGTATGTATGTATAAATAAATAAATAAATAAATAAATAAATAAATAAATAAATAAATAAAGTTCAGCCAAGTGTTGTGCTATGAAACAAAAGTTTTCCAAAGTTCAGCTAGATACTTCAGAGGAGGCCAAGAAGAGCCCTGCCAGTGCAGTGAAGCTTCCTGTGTCACAGATTGACACATCTGTTTCCTCCAGGAGTTTAATGGAAATGTTGCCATCTTTGTTAGTACACTTGAGCCATTCAAAATGTTGCGCTCAAGTACACACACACACACACACACACACACACACACACACACCGTTTATAGAGCTTGCTTGAGACAACTTTATTCCACCACTGATGTGACTAAATCTACTAGTATTTCATATATTTCAGTATTTTGGCTCTCAAAGCACAAACTTAAAAAAGATAACCATTTGAAAGTAATTTAGTGTTGCAGCCTAAGAGGCAGTGATGTTAAATTCTTGAGAATAATCTTTTGGAGAATATTCTCAAGAATATTTTCGATTAATGAGGTGTCTGCATTTAAAGCAGCTGTGTAGACAATACAGAATTTACAGTTTGTGGAGAATATTCTCTGGAGAACTTTCTAGCACTACTAAGAGGCCGTTGCTTTTTAATCAAGACTCCATGAAGTTATTCTTTGCTGTCAGAATGCACTATAGAGAACATAGAAAAGCTACCCATCACTTCGTCAGAAGTGCTCCAGTTGGATGCATAAAATAGTAAACAGTCCTTCTTGGACCAGCTAGTTTCAAACTATTTTGAACTGCTGTTATTTCAAAGCATTATTTTGAATGTGCAAATCAACATCTACATACCAGAACTGGTCCTTGTCTGGGTTCTTGCGGGGGGTGCTCTTCTCCAGACAGCGTCAAGGGATTGGAAATATACTTTGTCGAACAGTCCCCCTCGCAAGGGGTCAGGTTTAGGTGAGGTTTTTCTGATTATGGAGCACATGTGCTCAGGCACAACTTTGCAGCACCAAGAGGGGGCTCTGAAACAGCCCAGAGTCTGGAAGAAAAGCCCGTAGCTCTAACAAGTGAAGCATGTTCCCCCCCCCCTTGTGTTTTTCAGTTAAGATTATAAGTGCACTAAGATGTCACACTGAAGAAAAAGAAGTGTTTTGAGAGGAAAGGGAATCCTGTGGCCCTCCAG
Source organism: Podarcis filfolensis (assembly GCF_964270895.1). Lineage (NCBI taxonomy): Eukaryota > Metazoa > Chordata > Lepidosauria > Squamata > Lacertidae > Podarcis > Podarcis filfolensis. The sequence goes on from NC_139615.1 coordinate 49,345,417, forward strand.
ATGTTTCACTGCAAGTACCATCTTCCCAGCTATGCTGACTGGGTCAGATGTGAGTTGGAGTCTGGAAGCTGGATGCAAATAAATTCAGACATCCAAAAGCTATAATCCAGAGATTTCTTGCTCATGCTTCCACCTTTGAAGATCAGAGTTGTTCTCGCTCGCTCACTTTTTAAAAATGTGGAAGACTGGGACCAAAGCTCACAATCTGAAAGAGAGCTATTGCTGAATAAGGAAAAACTATTGTTTATTAGAATGGGAAACAAAAGACGAGCTGGTTAAAGCGTCAGTAACCCACTGGGCAATGGATATAGGGTACAATATAGAACAAAACCTCTGGGAGAAACTTTAGAAGAATGATTTGAAATTTACTGCATACTACATACTGAAAGAGAACTATATGAAAATGATCCAGAGATGATATTAACTCCAAGTAGATTGGCTAAGATGTATAATGCAGAATCTGATTTTGTGTTGGAAATGTAAAGAAGGAGCCTTTCTTCATATGTGGTGGGCATGCAAAAAAGTTTTAAAATATTGGGAAATGATATCTAATGAGATTGAAAAAAATGTTCAGAACAACTTTTCCCAAATAACCAGAAGCATTTCTGTTAAGGATTGTTCAGACAGAGGTTCCCAGGAGTCAGAAAAAATTATGTATGCAACAACAGTGGCTCAGATTTTGCTAGCTCAAAAATGGAAAATGAGGGAGGTCCCAAGCAAGGAAAACTGGCAGCTCAAGATGATAGAATATGTAGTTAGCAGGCCTAACAAGCAGAGTAAGAGAGCCAGAAGAGCAGGTATTTAAAGAGAAGTGGAATTATTTTTGTCAAGTATATTGAAAACAATTGTACACAGTTGAAAACGCTGGCAGTATTAAAGTTAAATTCAACAATATAATAAACACTGAAGTAATGTAAGATAGGAAAATAGAATTAGATGGATATATCAAAATATGCAAGAATGGTGGATACTTAAATGAACCTTGAAAGGGGAAGGAGGGAAGTCAATGGATGTATGGTATAATAAAAATGTTTAATTTGAAATGTAAAATTTGTAAATTTTATAAAAATTATATATATGTAAAAAATGTAGAATACTGACTCCCAAAAGTCCTGGTTCGTGTCATAATCTTGGATGTTGCTATCAACAGCATCTTTTAACATGTTTACTTCTCTTTCTGATTGTGTGTGTGATACTGAATGGAGTTTTTACAACTTCTTGTTGTTTTCTTTATGAGTGAAAGTGGACAATCTTCTAATACTTTGATTAAAATTTAGTAGGGCTGCTGGGGGCCAAACTAAATAATCACAATGGCTGGATATGGCCCACAGGCCTCTTATGTAAAAAACCTTTCAGTACATTAAATGGCCTGTAAGCATTTTGAGTGAAACCATACATCACTCATGTTTTGTGATTTGCTAGATTGCCTGCCATTAAAAAGGGAAATGGTGACTGCTGGGCAATGATACTTCTCCATTCTCTTGCAAGCCTGTAAGTAATACAACAGAAGAAAAAACCAAAAACTTTTACAGACGATTTTAGCTTTGATCCTAAACATGCTTTCTTCAAAATACTATTGAGATCAATGGATTTATTTCCAAGTAAATTAATTCAGGATAAGGGTACTTGCTAAAACATTTTTTGTAGCTGAAGTTCTCAAATGAAGCTTGTGATTCAGAAAATGTGATCTAAAGGGTATAATTTGATTACTTAGGCTGTGTTCCTTTGTGAACAGTTTTATACACATTTAATAAGTTGAGAGTAGGTCCCTTTGGACTCTGGCATTATTTTTGAGTATATGCCAAGGTTTTAGGGGAAGAAATGGAGGCAGAGAGAGATTTTACTTTCTTGGGCTCCATGATCACTGCAGATGGTGACAGCAGTCACGAAATTAAAAGACGCCTGCTTCTTGGGAGAAAAGCAATGACAAACCTAGACAGCATCTTAAAAAGCAGAGACATCACTTTGCCGACAAAGGTCCATATAGTTAAAGCTATGGTTTTCCCAGTAGTGATGTATGGAAGTGAGAGCTGGACCATAAAGAAGGCTCTTCGCCGAAGAATTGATGTATTTGAGGAGACTCTTGAGAGTCCCATGGACTGCAAGAAGATCAAACCTATCCATTCTTAAGGAAATCAGCCCTGAGTGCTCACTGGAAGGACAGATCCCGAAGCTGAGGCTCCAACACTTTGGCCACCTCATGAGAAGAGAAGACTCCCTGGAAAAGACCCTGATGTTGGGAAAGATGGAGGGCACAAGGAGAGAAGGGGACGACAGAGGACGAGATGGTGGGACAGTGTTCTCGAAGCTACCAGCATGAGTCTGACTAAACTGCGGGAGGCAGTGGAAGACAGGAGTGCCTGGCATGCTCTGGTCCATGGGGTCACGAAGAGTCAGACACGACTAAATGACTAAACAACAACAACATATGCCAAGGTTTTGGTTATTGAGGCCTGAAACATAATAAAGACTGAGCAGGATTCTGCTTCATAATGTAACATGGCTGTAGAGATCCTAGTGTCTGTTAGGGTAACCAGAATTCAAATAGGTTTGTGTGACAGGACTTGCCTTTACAGAAGCCATACTGGCTCTGCTTCACCAAGGCTTGTTCTTCCTGCTTGGTTATTTTATCTTTATACTTGCCACCAGTTTTCCTGGAACAGATGTTAAGCAAACCGGCCGTAATTTTCAGGATCCTTCTCTGGATCCCTGTTAAAAACATAGTGTTACACTGGCCATTTCCAGTCCTCAGATATGAAGGCTGATCTGAGGGACATGTCTTTGTTTGAAGACCAGCAATTTCATATGTGCTGTGGCAGACTCAGAGAGAGAGAGAGAATTTAGGTTGCCAGTGTGTACTCTGGAGCCTAGAGCTGATAAATGGGCACTTCCTCATTTCCATGTTATATAATACAGCCCTAATTAAAACCAAGACTCAAAGAAGCTTTGTGAAGTCCGGAATTCTTAATTTTGGTTCAACTAACACAAGAATATACACAATGTGCCTTGTCGCTTTCCAGAATTCCAAATTCAAAGTGAAGCTAGACTGTTCTTGGCTCAGTTGTGGCTTGTATAAATGGGTCCTGAGATGGCAGAGCTCTTTCAGCAACAGAGACTTAGATTGTTGTTCTTTGGAAAGCTTCTTCAAAAAACAATGTTAAACTGATTTTAATAAAACGTCTTTCTCAGTAACTAACTGTACTTGGACTTCACTAGGGTTGTCACCCGAAGACAGCAGGGTGGGGACTTAGCCCCCACAGAAATATTTCAAGCCCTTCTGTCACTTTTCAGGTTTCATTATGAAAAGGATGAGTAGCCATTTTACTTCAAGAGAAGTAAATTTTAAGGAAGCAACGTGCAGGTAGTATTCTGTCCAGCTGGTTAATAAGGCGTAAGCCTGTTCTACTTTCCAGTGTTCTCGCAAAGGATAGCTGGCAAGCACTTGGCACATCATTTAAAATGATTTACAAATTCATATATTTTGAACAAATTATAGAACTTTCATCTAGGTTTTAGTTGTTTTGCACTGACTCATATTAAAAGCAGATGAAGATTTTCTCCATCACTTTATCTCTGTGCCAGGGAAATCTTCGCCTGCCTAATTCTGTATATTGGGCGCATTAAAGACACAAGAGCGGGGCAGAGATAGAGACCATAGCAAGTGAATGCTACTGGTCATGTAAGGCTCAGAAAGGCTGCCAATTTTTTTTTTATTCTGTACAATTATGAAAGGTCTGTGAGAAGCCCATCTTCCTGTACACCCTAGCCCTCCTCAGGCATTCTTCTATGTCAGGCATGTCCAAAGTCTGCTTTGGGGGCCTAATCCAGTCCGCTGGTCAGTTTAATCCAGCCCCTGTGGCAGTTTATTTCCTGGGGTAAAATCCTAAAAATACCTCAACAACATCAATCCTAAAAAAAATTCAACAACTCCAATCCTAAAAAAAGCTCAACTAGCTCAACAACTTTGGGGTAAAATCATAAAAAAGCTCAAAAACCTCAATCCTAAAAAAAGGTTAACAACTTGGGTTGGCCCTTTGGTCATCTCTCATGGCCCTTCACTTCATCAAATCTGGCCCTCTTTGAAAAAAGTTTGGACACCACTGTTCTATGTAAACCAGCCTCCCAAACTAACCTGGTTCCAAGTGCATTCCGCGCCTCAAAACCATCCAGTTGCCATCAAGCAAAGATTTATTGTTGCCTTGTTTGCGCCTGACTTCTCCAGCCAATCTGTGAGAAGCCGAGGACGAGGGAGCAAGGACGGCATGGCTGGCTGTCACATAGAAGAGGGAGCGAGCTTGTTTTCTCCTGCTCTGTCAGGTACGACTCGAACCAGTGGCTTCAAGTTACAAGAAAGGAGATTCCGACGAAACTTTCTGACATTAAGAGCTGTTCAACGTTGGAACAGTCTCCCTCAGGAGGTTCTGGGCTCTCCTTCCTTGGAGGTTTTTAAGCAGAGGTTGGATGGTCATCTGTTATGGATGCTTTAGCTGAGATTCCTGCATTGCACAGGGCTGGACTAGATGATCCTATGGGTCCCTTCCAACTCTAACCTTCTGTGGTTGTCCTTTAATCTTCCTGCCACACTTGCCATTGTCTCCTGTCACACCCTTTGAGAACCACTGCTGAAGCAACAGGTACAGTGGTACCTCAGGTTAAGTACTTAATTTGTTCCGGAGGTCCGTACTTAACCTGAAACGGTTCTTAACCTGAAGCACCACTTTAGCTAATGGGGCCTCCCGCTGCTGCCGCACCACCGGAGCACGATTTCTGTTCTCATCCTGAAGCGAAGTTCTTAACCTGAAGCAGTATTTCTGGGTTAGCGGAGTCTGTAACCTGAAGCGTATATAACCTGAGGTACCACTGTAGTTTGCCCTTCCCACCTTTGTTTCCAGTAAAACCTCCTGAATTTCTTAAGGCTTTTAATTTTAAAAAAATTTAACCATGATTGTTTCTGCCTTAGCCTCAAGAACTATGAATTGGTAGAATTCAGTGCTGCCAATCTGTCTGTGGAATGATTTTTGCTCCATCAGAGGCATCCACTAGGAGAAATGGAAATGGATATGTCAATTCCCCTTTCCCATTGCAGCCACCCTTCCCAAATCTGTCCCAGAGGGTTGGGGGACCTTTGGGAATAGTGTGGGCTGCAGAGACAAGAGGGAATAAGAGAAAATTGCCTCTCTTCGTCTTGCATTGGTAGACATCTCCATTGCCCTAGAATGAAAGCACTGAATTTCACTCCATATTTTGAAACGATCTAGCCGTGCTCACTTTTCCTCCAACACTTGACTTGCATTGTCTCTGTAAATTTGATGGTCCACAAATTATGTATTTCTGTATTTCCGCACATAAATTGGGTTAAGATTAGCCACAACAAGCAGACCAGTGTAAGTGGCTTGTGAGCAGAACCTACAGCAGGTAAATGGGCGTTGTGGGTTGGGGAGCTGTGAAGTCGCATTTTTGCTCACTTGTGTTTTTCCTCCTCAAACCTGACAAATCTTTTTTCTCCCAGAATACCAGTGCAGAGACAGTGACTGAAAACAAAACTGTGACCACAGATCCCAGTACAGGGCCAGTAGAAACATCTATAAAACCATTGCCTTTTAAGTCTCCAAGCTTCGTCGTAAGTATATAGTTATACATGCTTAATATTTTATCCACCATGACGCTGGTCTTGAAACTTTCCAGATATGAGGCATACTGTATATTTTGCCCAAACCTGCAATGTAGGGCCCACTTAAATGTATATGCCCAACGCTCTCCCCCTCTCCCCTTTGCCACACTACTTTTTCTTGTTCTCTCCTCCTTTTTTGGTTGCTGTTTTTCTTCTTCCATTTATTTATTTGTTTGTTTATTTCTAAAACTCAAGAGCTGGTCATAGCAAATAAATGCTGAAACAAGTTGCTTTTACTTGATACCTGAATCCCACCAGGGAAGGCCTAGCTGGATCTCCAAGGCAGGGAGCTGAATAGGCTGGGTGCCACAACAAAGAAGGCCTTTCCTACCATACCCACCAAGCCAGGGGTCGGCAAACTATGGCTCACGGGCTGGATCCGGCCCAATTGCCCTCAGGATCTGGCCCACGGACGGACCGTGGATCGTATGGATTCTGTTTGTTAAATTTTTTTCATTAAATTTTTTTCCTGCACCGCCATTTTTTGGGGGGCGCCATCCCCCCCCCACACACACCATGGCGCTTCCTCCCTCCCTCCTCCTGGCTTTTCCCCGCCCTGCATAGAGGAGGAAGGGAGCTGGGCTGAGCTGGCTGAGTGCCATTTTGGGCAGCTCCTCTCTGGAGCCAGCCAGCCCTTTCGGGCCGCTCGTCCTGCCGCCGCCGCCAGCCTCTGCCACTTGCAAGGGCAGGCACAGGAGGGCAGGCACAGGGAGAGCGCAGCGCCAACAGCAGCAGAAGCATAGGTAGGCAGGGGGAGGGGAGGGGTTGGAGAAGCCCTTGAGTCATTGGCCTCCCTGGCATGTGGTGGGAATAGGCAGCCCAATGTCTACACTCTGCAGTTTTTGCTAGTTACATTAATTAATTTTAGATGGACATGTATGGTAAAAAAAATTAAAAGAGGGGGGCAATGTTGTAGGTTGTGCCTAGGAATAGGTCCCAGGTCTAAAAACTGAAAATGCAAGTGTTGGGTTGAAATAACGACAGACAGGTAGCGAGTGTCATCTGGGAGGCATCTCTCGAGCAAGTCTCGGGGAGTCCCTTTTATCGAATATTACAGCATTGCCACATATGTGCTTATTGCTGATTGGTCAACACAAGTACAAAGCAAAGGTTGCATTAATCACCAATAGATTAAAGGGTGGGAAAGGGAACACAGAATTGGACAGGCGTGAAAACCTCCTTATTAAACTTTTACTAGTGATTGATATAGCATTCATCCATAGATGTGGTCAACTATGCATTAAGAACAGGTCAGGTACGAACTCAATGTGAACTGAACATTCTAGGAATGTTTCAGCTTAGAACGGTTTGCACAGCATCATGTGCAGGAGCGAAGCGTGAGAGCAAGACTTCCCATCAGGCCACAGTCGTGTATAGGATCATAGCATCCAGCATCCCATCATGCAAGACTGTTCTTTCCAATAGTACACTGCTGCATTAACAACACTGGACAGTATTCAACTAAGTTCTTCTCAGATCCATTGAAATTACTGAACCTCAGTTAGTCATCATGTCTGTTAACTTCAATGGATCTAGTAGGACTAGCATTGAATACCACCCACAGGATTTTACTCAGGCTTCCTTTATTTGAAGAAAAATAACGTTTCCATAAAACTTTTCTCATTAAAAGTCTATTTCTCCATTTTATTCATTTTATCCAAGCGCACTAGTTTCGGTACAGGTCAAAATGTCCTCCTGTTGGTTGCTGCTAAAGAAATGTTGTTCATTTTCTGCCTAACTTCAGCTAAATGGATGAAATAATTTTAGTAGCAATTCAGTCCAGCAACGAAATGCTACTTTGAATGTATTAATAGTGCATTTGTTTTTTAAACCCATTTTTAACCATTTCAGCACTCTGGCATTGGTGGAGCTGCAGCTGGCAAGAAGAACAGAACCTGGAAGAACCTGAAACAAATCCTTGCATCAGAAAGGGCATTGCCATGGCAACTCAATGATCCAAGCTGTAAGCTGCTTAGATGCTTTCCATGTATTTATAAATAACAGCTTTCTTGAAAATACACCTAAATTGTTTTCTCTGCATGAGATAGATTGTGACCAAGTTTACCTATGCAATTAAAGATCAGGTGGACATTTTTCACCATAAAAAGGAAAGGCGCATGAATGAAATGACATGGGACTGGGGTATAAATTACCTGCAAAGGATGAGAAATGTGAATGCAAATAGCACTGGTTCACTTGGGACTATCCACTGCCTTCTCTGTGTGTGTTACAGTGCCATCCTGTGCATGTCTGCTCAGAAGTAAGTCCTACTGAGTTCCTGTGTGAATTCAGTCTGCATATAACACAATTGGCACCTTTTTAAAATAAATAAATAAATCAGTCTTTCATAGTTGTCAATAGATCCATTCTCCACTAGCTGTAATAGCAAAATACTAAGGACAGATAACAAGATAACATCATTGTCATGGCTATCTAGTTAACAGGCAACTGGCTGGCTGCTGTAGGAAACAGAATACGGGAAATTGTGTAATCTTGATCTAATTTAAGAATGCATATTCTCAAGAAATTAAGTTTTGCAAACCATACACCTTGAGTTTTCAGCCTAACAACTTTGTGTGAAGAGATTCTTTGAATTAACAATGAGATGGTGTGCACATTTCAGTTGCAGCATTTTGGCAAGCCTCTAGTGTCCTGGGGCCCACACTTGTCAGCGGTACCTTGGTAGTGCAAACTTCTTAAAAAATCAACGTAGGGCACTGGCTTTCAGGCTTCTTGCCATCATGGAACTCCTTCCACATTTATTTTTCCACCAAGGAACTCTGAAGAATCACAGAATATTCTGGTTTGTGTTCTAGGGTGCACACTCAATTCATAGGAGACCTGCCTAGGGATTATTGAGCCTATAGAATCTCAGAAACACATTCTCATATTCCCTAGAGGCTGTGCATTTCATGGTGTGGCTGGTATTCTCAGAAAACTACATTTTACAAGACCGATGATGGCAGACAATCTTCAAGAAATCCCTGATAAGCAGTCAGTGACCCCCAGACTTCCTAGAAACACCACCGGACTAGAGTGGTAACAGCCAACACAACCCTGAGATTTCTTGCAAGACTGCCCAATTAACTTGGTGTAACCTAAAGCATATAGACATAAGAAAAGAAAAGAAAGAAAATGTGTGTTTCTCATAGTAGAGCCGTTGCTCTATTGTAGACCATCTGACTTAGATGTAGAGGGTTCCAGGTTCAGTCTTTGGCACCTTCCAGTAGAGATAGGAAATATTTCCTGGCTGAAACCCCAGAGAAGTGCTGTAAGTAAGTGTGGACAGTTTTGAACTAGCTGGATTTTGTATAAAGCACCTTCCCTTGATCTACGTTCAGAGCATGGGCTAAGAAATGTGCTAAGAAAATGCAAGCAAAAAGGACTGTAGCTGGAAACCATGCAGTGCTGATACAACTTTGGTCAGGAGTTTATTTGAGCTAGCATCTTACTTTGGATGTAATGCTACGCCTCTGCAATACTATATTTATTTTATTTACAAATGTATAACACCCTATTCTTTGTCAGACACACTCAGACTTATAGCTGGACTGGATGTTATGGCTGCAGAGTAACTCACAACATGATGATGGCCCCAACTCATGCGGTGAGTTACTCTAATGATGTGGCAGCGGAGAGGATTAGTCCTGCGGGAGTGGCCACTTCCCCATGGGGACAGTAACATCTCTACTAACTCCCAGCGTAAAACGTAGCCCCTTTAATATTTTTTGCAGCCACTTAATTAGGATTAAAGGAAAGTGGCAGTAGAAGGCTGACACTTTATTAGACTTTAATTCTTTGTGCAGAAATAAATGTGCCACTAAGTGTTTTTCAGCATGCTGGCCTTAGCCTGGTGTGTTCCTAGTGCCTTGTAGCTGGCAACCTGCTGATGATGCTATTTCTACTGCATTCTCTGGTTTCAGAAATAAATTTGCATATATTAGGAAGGTGGTTAGAAAGCAAACAGTTGAAGGATGTAAAAACATCTGCTCGGGAGTATTTTTCAGAAGATATTCATGCCATACATAATGATTAAAAGAAGCTGATCTGCTAACTTGGAAATGCTTCAGCCATAAAATCTGTACTGAAATCATCTGAGAGGAAGCGAGTTACAAAGACACAAAATAGCTTTGTGGTGAATATATGCTGAAATTGAGGATATTTTAAAGCACTTTGCCTGTAGAAATGTTTGCTTGTGGCAGTGTTTGCTATTACTCCCCAAGCAGCTCCAGTGACTAGGAATTTCCAACTCCTCATTTAAGCATTCACACAATTTTCTAGGTCATTGACCAGGCTTAAAGTGGTACACGCTTAAAGATTTATCTGATTTAAAAGATTAGTGTATGCTCTCTCCACGCACCCTGGATTATATTAGTCTTGAGCAATGTTTGTGGTCTTATAATATGAGAGGCATATGCCAAAGGCTGTGTTTTTCATGTATAATGCTGATGAACCTGCAAGCTACAGGGTGTTCAAAAAGTAGCTATACACTTATGGACAATGTAATACAGGTGGTGTATGGTTACTTTTTGAACACCCTGTATTTGCAATATATAACAGCAATTTCTCCCAGCCAGTTGCCTACATTTAGGTTCCACTTTCAGATCTGGAGACTAAACTCTTCTTCTCATCTAGCAACAGAGATCTGCACCAATAGCTGGTACAAAGGCACATACATTTCCCTTCTATGTCGAATGTCCTACTGACCCTATTGGATGCATCTTTCAATGTGACTAGAGATGCATATCAACATCTGAGGTCACAGGTCATTGTGCATAACTAATTGCCCACATGGGTGATGCTGTGGTCAAAACCACTGAGCCTCTTGGGCTTGGTGATCAGAAGGTCGGCAGTTCAAATCCCCACGATGAGTTGAGCTCCCGTTGCTCGGTCCCTGCTCCTGCCAACCTAGCAGTTCAAAAGCATGGCAGTGCAAGGAGATAAATAGGGACTGCTCCGGCAGGAACGTAAATGGTGTTTCCGTGCACTGCTCTGGTTTTGCCAGAAGCGGCTCAGTCATGCTGGCTACATGACCCGGAAAAACTGTTTGCGGACAAATGCCGGCTCCCTCGACCAGTAAAGCGAGATGAGCGCCGCAACCCCAGAGTCGTTCACAACTGGAGTTAACTGTCAGGGGTCCTTTACCTTTACCTTTTTACTGCTGAATTGGGATCTTTGTTTTTATCTTTCTCTCTTGCTATTTATAATTAGCATTTTGTATTAGTCATTTAGCACCATAAATGTGCGTACTTTTTTTTTTTTAAAGTAACAACAAAAAGACAGATTCCTGCTTCACAGGCGCTTACAATCTAGAATTTGATGCAGGGGATGCAATGGTAAAAAGAAGGGTAAACAGTGAAAGAATATGTTCGGTTCAGTGACACACACTTAGGTAGATGAGAAGTAAGGGAATAAGCCAAATTCTTAATGGAAAAGGTAGGGTTTATGGAGGTTTGAAGGAAGAAAAACAGCTGACTTAATGTAACTGGGAGTTCCAGGCGCAAGGGAGAAAAGGTGGTCATTTGAGAGACTGAGTGATCAGTCCTATATGTTTCTACTCAGAAGTCTCATAGAATTGAGTGAGGCTTATTTCCAGGTTAACGGGTATAAGATTGCATCCTAAGAACTTTGGATGACTGGGGATGGAGCTGGAGAGCAAAGGTTTGTGTGGGTGGAGAGATAAGGCCGAGAGGCAACACCATGAAGTATTTGAAGCTACAAATAAGTATGTGCTAGATCTGGGAGTGGATGAGAAAGTTTGTGTAGGGATTTTAAAAGAGGCACCATGTAGTCTGCGACACCACATCTTGACCAAAATTGGTGAAACCATTATTTAAGACAATAATTTGAGTAATGTCAGCATTTAATTTGGTTTAGTACTTGCTAGTGGTGTGCTTCACATTGTTTCGCTAGGCAATGCAACCTGACTCTTCCATGCTTAAAAAAAGGTAAAGGACCCCTGACAGTTCAGTCCAGTTGCGAACGACTCTGGGGTTGCAGCGCTCATCTCGCTTTACTGGCCAAGGGAGCCGGCGTTTTCCGCAGACAGTTTTTCCAGGTCATGTGGTCAGTTCTGGTGAACCAGAGCAGGGCACGGAAACGCCGTTTACCTTCCCGCTGGAGCAGTACCTATTTATCTACTTACACTTTTTGGTGTGCTTTCGAACTGCTAGGTTGGCAGGAGTTGGGACCGAGCAACGGGAGCTCACCCCGTCGCGGGGATTCGAACCGCCAACCTTCCGATCGGCAAGCCCAAGGCTTAGTAGGGATTAATGCTTTCTGCAAATGCATTCAAGCTGACAAAGCTAGTGTGCTCTGCATGTGAACAATGTCCTGCCATCACTGCCACTAGCCCCTCTCTCGATTAAGGGTGTGGATTCTCAGGGACTGGAAACAGGACTCCAGTCAAATTGATGGAATGATTCTAGTCAGGCCTCAGGCCCAAGAATTTGTAAATTAAGAACTGCTTTCCAAAAAGAAGTTAAACAAGGAATTGAATGCTTCTTTCTCTCTTACTGGCACACCTCCAGATTTCAGCATAGATGCTCCTCCTTCCTTTAAACCAGCCAAGAAATACTCTGATATTTCAGGACTTCCTGTAAGTATTTTTCTTTTCATATTTCTTAGATTGGCTTTGGTCTTACTCTGTCCTTATTCAAACTCCTGCACAGAGGGATGGTCCTAAATAGCAGTAACAAGTTCTCCCTGTTCTGGGGAACCATGTAGTACTTTTGGACACTTATCCTCAATTGGGAGAATTGTAAAGGCAGACAAACCTCTTGGAAAAACCAACCTGTCACTGCAAATCTTCTTCAAAGTATAACCAAAGCACAGCATTGGCTGGGCTGTATGGCACACACTGTCAGTTCACCCAGAACAATGGTGAGGTCCAGCCAGTCTGCCTAGTATTTTTAGGAAGTGATTATTTACTCTAAAACATGCCCCAGTGCTCTCTGCAACACACTTGCATTCTCTGCAGGTGGAAAGTTTAAAGAAAAAACTCTGGCTGTACAATAAAACACATTTTTAACAATTTGCCTCAAGACAGTAGGGCCTATGATCTTTTATTTAACTCCTATTTAGTTCCTTTCAGAGTAAAACCTATCCCCCAGGTGGCTTACAGAAGATAATTAGTTTCATGTAAATGCGAGATAATTTATAGTTTCATATTTATTTATTTTCAGCATTTAAATCCTGCCCTTTATGCTTTCATGATGGCTTACAAAAATCAGTTCTAAGACAGTCCCTGCCCTTAGGCTCACAATCTAAAAAGATATGATGAAGAGAAAGGACTCAGGGGCGTCTTGCAAGTGGTGCGGGGCACCAGGGTGCCAAGTTCTGGAGGGCGCCAGGGAAGAGGCAGAGGCTGGGCACTGCTTCAGGCGGGTGAAGGCAGTGAGCTGATGCTGAGAGGAGCTGCACCCAGCCTCCGCCTCTTCCCCGCCGGGGGAGCCACCCCCCCGCCGCTGCCCGCCTCCTCCAGCCCCGCAAAGCTGCCAGCAGCACCGTAAAAAGGAGGTCAGCTCTGGGAAACGGGTGTGTGTGTGCCGGAGGGATCTTTGCACCACGGCACTGGATATACTTAAGACGGCCCTGAAAGGACTGCATAGCAGGCGAAAAAAGGAAGCTCAAGCAAAATTTCTTGCAGCCAGTGTCAGTGGCGATTCTGGCAGTCTTGTCCTTGATAAAGATCAATCCCTCCCTTAAACACCCCCCACCTTTGATGTCACGCAGCAGGAAGGGGCCTCTGGTAGCCTTTTGAGACCTACCTTTGTAGGTTCAGGCAAAATTCCTACCTAAGAGAACAGCTCCCTTGAATGGGATGAGTCCTGTTTCACTAAGGAAACTGTTGCAGGTGTAACACACCTTATGCCTTTTTTCTGGCTGTTTGGAAACTGGGAAATTCAAAAGGACAGTTACCAGAAACAAACCAATTTGAGTTACTTTCATGGAGTGCTTTCTAAGGGTTAAAAAGGTAAAGGACCCTTGACAGTTAAGTCCAGTTGCAAATGACTCTGGAGTTGCGGCACTCATCTCACTTTATTGGCTGAGGGAACCGACGTTTGTCCGCAGACAGTTTTGCTGGGTCATGTGGCCAACATGACTAAGCCGCTTCTAGAGAAACCAGAGCAGCGCACGGAAACGCCATTTACCTTCCCGCTGGAGCGGTACCTATTAATCTACTTGCACTTTGACGTGCTTTCAAACTGCTAGGTTGGCAAGAGCTGGGACCGAGCAATGGGAGCTCACCCCTTTGCGGGGATTCAAACTGCCAGCCTTCTGATCAGCAAGCCCTAGGCTCTGTGGTTTAGACCACAGTGCCACCTGGGTGCTAATTATGTGCACTTAGTAAAATGCAGTTCCCTTGGACTCTTTAATTGTACATTTTTAGACATAGTGTGTAAGTCGCTCTCTAAGAGGTTCAGTTTTCCAGTTCTTTTTGGGTGGAAAGCTTAGGAAACGAGTGTTCAGACACATACATAATTGTTTTGTAGCTTTATGCTGTTGTGTACTTTATGGAAAATTGAGAGGACACACCCATACCTCAAGGAGCTTAAGAGCTAAAAGCAGACAGAAAAACAACAGAAGAAAGGTAGGAAAACAGAGTTATGGGTAAATGAGGAAAAAATATGTGACTATTTCCATAGGTAAAGCCATCTTGAATCTTTTTGGGGTATAAGGCAGGGTAGATTTTTTTTAGTAAATGCAATAAAATAAAGGTATCAAGAAATCCCTTTATTTTATTACATTTACTTAAAAATGTCTACCTGTAATTCAAGCCTGTGGGGTAGGCAGACTTCTGGTTTACCTTCAGAAAGCTCACACTGTCTGTCATTTTGCCTCTAAGTCTAGGGAGTTCTGAATGTGTGCCACATGAAGTAACACAGAGATTACCAAAAACACCCGACAGCAAAAGGAATGTTTGCTTTTTGTTCCATTTTGGCTCTCTTTAGTTTTCTAGGGAGTTTTTCCTTTTACCTTCTAAGTCTGCCTTGTAGCACTGCCTATATTGTTGTGGGCGGAAGTCTGCTCTTGCCTCCAATAAGAGCTCTTAGCGTCACCTGTTTCATTTAGATAACTGGATTAGTGGGTGTTGCTGTTGTTTTAAAAAACCAGCTAGAGATCTTCAAAGGAAGCCCTAAATTCGACTTTGCAATTACTTCCTAATGTAAGGTGCAAAAGGAGTATTGTAAAAATCTAAGATGCTCCTTGTCTTCACAGTGGCATCCCCACTTGTCCTGGTTGAAGCTGGGCTTGCATACTTCTGTAAAGAGTCTTGATCATTAAAATGGAGAAAGCAGTGAACATTTTCATCCAGATGCTGTTTGTAATTTTTAAACCGGCATTTGGAAATGGTTGCGGCATGCAGAGGAGGGGATCCTGCACCACCACATGATCTGCATGTGGGGATCTCTGGTTTGGTCCCTCCAGGAGCAGAACTGGGAAAGACTCTAGCCTGAGAAGTTGGATACTGGCAGAGAAGCCAGGGCTGGGCTAGAGGAACCAGTGGCCCATCTGACCAGGGCTGTCTTAAGCATAAAAGGTAAAGGTACCCCTGCCCGTACGGGCCAGTCTTGCCAGACTCTAGGGTTGTGCGCCCATCTCACTTAAGAGGCCAGGGGCCAGCGCTGTCCGCAGACACTTCCGGGTCATGTGGCCAGCGTGACAAAGCTGCATCTGGCGAGCCAGCGCAGCACACGGAAACTCCGTTTACCTTCCCGCCAGTAAGCGGTCCCTATTTATCTACTTGCACCCAAGGGTGCTTTCAAACTGCTAGGTTGGCAGGCGCTGGGACCGAGCAACGGGAGCGCACCCCGCTGCGGGGATTCGAACCGCCGACCTTTCGATCGGCAAGCCCTAGGCGCTGAGGCTTTTACCCACAGCGTCACCCGCGTCCCGGTCTTAAGCATATGTCAACCTTTTTTTAGGGAGGGAACACCAGCAGCGGTGGAGGAAGCCTCTTGGGACGGAACAGCGCTGCTGGTGACGCGCCCAGCTTTGCGGGGCTGGAGGAGGCGGGCAGCAGCTGGAGGGCGGCTCCTCCAGCGGGGAAGAGACGGGGGCTGATCACGGCACCTCCCGGCTTAGCTGGCTGCTTCGTGCCACAGTGGCCATGGCAGGCGGAGGCTCCGGGCGTGGTGCTGCTTCAGCGCGGCATGGCGGAGGCAGGCGAGGGCAGCGAGCAGGCTGGGGGAGCCGGCCCCGTGGAGATCTGCAGCGCCTGATGCCCGGCTCAAAGACAGCTAGCAGGAGGGGCGGCGCACATGCCTGAGCCTCAACCTGCTAGGCGAGCAAGCACGCCGAGCGAGTGGGCCTGTACCAAGTGAGCAAGGGTGCGTGTGCCCCTCCTGCCGAGTGTTGCCTCAGTTTTTAGCCTTCTGGCACCCCACAGAATTCAGTGCCTACAGGCTAAAAGGGGAAAAACCGAGCCAAAGCTCGGCGGGAGCGGTACACGCGCACTCAGCGCACTCGTTCGGTGTTCCACGGACTCTCAGCTGGCGCCCTCCAAAACTTGGCGCCCCGCACCACTAGCATCTATGGGTAAGACGGCCCTGCATCTGACACAGTTTAAGGCAGCTTCATTTGCAGCATGTCCAGCTGTTACTTTTGGTCCTTGCATAAAGGTGTCCATCAGCTGCTACTTTCCAGAACTTCACTGCACAGGCAGTTCTCAACAAGGATGTTGAGTAGCCCTTCTGCCAGAGGCATGTAGAGGAGCTGTTGGGAGCCCCCATATATAGTGTTCAAGGGCTACACTAGAAAAGCAACATCCATTGCAATGGGCCAACCCCTGAGGTTGGGGCGGGCTCAGTGGGCTTCCTAAATCAAAAGGGATGGATCATGCAAAGTATTAGCTTTTGCCTCAGCATGTCATCATTTTTTAATATTGTCATTCTGCAGCCATCATATTAAAACAAGAGTTTCATTTAGGGGTTGCATTTGCACTTTTTAGATTTCTCTTGAAATTTAAAAGATGAGCCCCTGGTCATATTAATGCAACAGAAATTTCATTCAACGCTGGAGGTGGGGAGAATTAAGTGCTCAAACATCTGCCTCCTTTTGAAGACAAACCAGCCCTGTTGCTATAGCAACAAAGATAATTATATATAGCTCAGCTCTGTCTGTGGTCTTCACCCTAAGCTTACAGAAGTTTAAGACTTTTTCTCATCAAAGTACAGTGTTACTTTATCTACCCTATTTTTTGCTCTATAAGACTCACTTTTTCCCTCCTAAAAAGTAAGGGGAAATGTGTGTGCGTCCTATGGAGCGAATGCAGGCTGCACAGCTATCACAGAAGCCAGAACAGCAAGAGGGATTGCTGCTTTCGCTGCATAGCGATCCCTCTTGCTGTTCTCACTTCTGAGATTCAGATTTTTTTTTTCTTGTTTTCCTCCTCCAAAAACTAGGTGCATCTTGTGGTCTGGTGCGTCTTATAGAACGAAAAATACGGTAACGTATTGTATAATTTGGGAGTGAAATTTATATATTCCAGTGTAGTTTATATAACCCCATTGCAGTTATTGCTGGGATGCAGCAATGTCTCAGTGTCTTATTTCCTAAGATGAAGAATATGAATTGAAGATAAGTTAAGGCCACACAGTTTTTGCATTGCTGTAGTAAATATATCTAGACAGATAGTTTTAAATAGAAAATATTGCTGCTGGAATATCTCTCTAGGCATCCATCAGTGTCTAAATGTTTCTCCAGGAAGAATCAGGAACTCCACCTGGCATAACACTCAAATCACAAAGTTATATTGTGGGTTGATTTGCCTCCTCTCACACCACTGATGGAAAACTCGACACAAGACTATAATAGCCATTGAGAGACCCATCTTCCTCCATGAATTTGTCCAGTCCCCTTTAAAAACTGCCTAAATTCCATTGTTAATTATATACTATCTGAGGAAGTACTTATTTTGTCTATCTGGAGCCTACAGCCAATCAATTTCATTGAATTTTATAGACCACAACTAAGTTTAAAGTCTTGTGTCAGGTTTTCAGGCTGCTAAATGGAACCTCCATACTCAGAAGAAATAGACCTTCTGAATACCAGTTCTTGTTGGGCAAACGATCTTTATTTTATTTTCTTACATTTATAATCCTACCTTTCTTCCGTCATGGAACCCAAGGCAGCCTACATGTGGTTCTCCAGTGCTTACCCACCCAGGGTGGTTTGCTGGCACTCGCTGAATGTTGCTCTTAGACCAGGGGTCAGCAACCTTTTTCAGCAGGGGGCCGGTCCACTGTCCCTCAGACCTTGTGGGGGCCAGACTATATTTTTTTTGGGGGGGGGAATGAACGAATTCCTATGCCCCACAAATAACCCAGAGATGCATTTTAAAGAAAAGGACACATTCTACTGATGTAAAAACACCCTGATTCCCGGACCCTCTGCGGGCTGGATTGAGAAGGCGATTGGGCTGCATCCGGCCCCCGTGCCTTAGGTTGCCTACCCCTGTGTTAGATAATCCAATGAAGTATATTTATTCAGAAATCTAGCTCTGCAGGTTAGCTGATGAGCATTCAGAAAGTAAGCTTGTCAGACCTAGTTCTTCTAACTGCCCATCCATTTGTTGGTGTAACCTGCCTTACATAATACAGTTAAATATCTTGCCTGTTTATATGTTATTTATTGACATGGTTCTCTAAAGTTCTCTTTCAGAGGAGATCACAGAAATGCAGTTATTTGGGTTCACTGTTAACAGTGTTTGTTTCTTTAGCTTTTGGTGGAAATTAACATTTCACAACTAAACCACATAAAGAACTATTTAACTGCTAGGAGTCTGGATGAGCAACACCACGGTGACCAGTCATTTCCTTTTGCTCTTTACATCGTATTTTGTGATCTTGAAATAATTATGATTTCAAAAGCTTTGCTAAAGTTGCAAAAATATATTCAAGAATATCGCCATCATTTTATTAAGGAGACAATATGCCTCTTTAGGGCAAACAACGGGGGTGAACCATTTCCATAGTGCCCCGATTTGTGTGTGTGTGTGTGTGTGTGTGTGTGTGTGTATAAATAATTTTATTTATTTATTAAAGTTCTTATGTTACATTGGTAAACGTTATCATATTACATCACAAGGCTTATTATACTATAATTTTCAACATGTATATTTCAGAGGGAGAAGTGGCTGGGGCTGGCATGCTAGTTTAGTTGGACCTTTGCTTTAATTCATTATAGTGTGACTAGCATATTTTCACCTGTTTTAAAAGTGTGAGTGTTTTCACAATTTTCAGCTCAGATGTTTGTGTGTGTTCTTCTTTTAGGCAAACTACACTGACCCACAGAGCAAACTGAGATTTAGTACCATTGAGGAGTTTGCCTACATTCGGATGCTTCCATCTGATGTTGTTATGGGTTACCTCACTCTAAGGAAAGCATCAACTGTGGTTCCCTGAGAAGAGGAAACAAAAGCCAAAGCCTTGGGAATCACTGTGCATTTGTGTGTATATAATAGGTCAAAGTTCTTAGAAATAAAATATGAATTATAATTATTGATTTAACCTTGATGCTTATATTTCCTTTGTAAACAATTTGAGCAATGTATCATTGTATTGGAGCCACACTTACAGTCCTCCACATTTTATACATTCAGTACTTTTCTTCCAGGGTTTTTTTATTTATTTATTTCTGGGTGTTAGTTTTGGCTTCTTACATTTTTCTCTTAAGCATTTTGACGTGACCTATATTTTTCATGAGATATGCTGCTGTCTTACATCTCTGAAGGCACTGGCCAATAGGAAAACTACCTAAAGAAGTACTGTGTACATACAATTGGTTGGGGGATGTTAAGGCAGCAATCTTACATGCAGTTACTTAGGAGTAAGCTGCATTGAACTTAATGGGGCTTACTTCTCAGTAGATGCGTATAGAATTGCGAAGTCTTTCTGCTAGTAAGCTGGTAAACGAAAGCAGATGTATAATTATGTTCTGCCAGCCTGGCTTGTGGTTGGAAAATTATACGGTTCCATACGAAGAGGGTACGTTAGCAATTTCTTTCACTTTCCCCCCCTGCATCAGAAAGAGTACTGCAGTACTCAAACGAAAAGTTACTGCCTTTCTTTGCTTTTGGACCAACCCTTTTTAACACTTCAAATCTCTTGGAGAGTTAGCAACAACCTTGCATAAATCTGATTTAAAGGAGCAGACCCTTATTAGGGAGTTAACTTCCACTTTCTTTTACTTTTATTTGCTTTTATAAAAGCACAAAATCAACCACAGAACAAAATCATCACAGAAAGGAGGTATGAAATATCAAAGCAGAGACAAAGAGGGGGGCAGAGACATCCGTATTCCATTCCAGGCTTTTGATACAATGCAAATTATGACATGTCTATGAAAATAAAAACTTCACTTTCGAGTCAGAGGCTTTACAAGAGTTATGAGAGGATAGTGACATTTAAGAATCACACAGACAAAAACACACCCAGAGAAGATCTGGTTAAATAAAACTGCCATAAACTTACATTTTTCCTGGACACTGAATACCAGCAAACGATAGAAGTTCAACAGCTCTTTCAGAAAATATGCAAGCTTGTGCAGTGCGACAGATTTCTAGAGGAAGAGAATTCCATAACTTTGGGTAAAAAGGTAAAGGTGCCATATTTTTCGCTCCATAGGGCGCACCGGACCATAGGGCGCACCTAGTTTTTAGGGGGAGGAAATAAAGAAAAACAATTTTACTTTCCCCACCCCAGCCCCCAGAACAGGTCCAGGAGTGGTGGCAAGATTGCACCCAACCTCACCGCCGCTCCCAGAGCTTGCAGGGGCTGGGGACGAGGGAAGCCCGAGCTTCCCCCGACCCCAGCCCCCAAAACAGGCTGCTATCCACCCGAAGGCTTGCAGATAGCTGCCTGAAGCCCGGGGAGTGCAGCAGGAGTTGGCGCTGCGCTCCCCGGGCTTCAGGCAGCTATCTGCAAGCCTTCGGAGCCCAGCGGGAACTCCCGCCGCGCTCAGAAGGCTTGTGGATAGCTGCCTGAAGCCTGCATTCGCTACACAGGACGCACACACATTTCCCCTTCATTTTTGGTGGGGGGAAAGTGCGTCCTATAGAGCGAGAAATACGGTACCCCTGACCATTAGGTCCAGATGTGAACAACTCTGGGGTTGCGGTGCTCATCTCAGTCTATAGGCCAAGGGAGCCGGCGTTTGTCCACAGACAGCTTCCAGGTAGTTAACCACAAATGCATCTCTTTGGGCCCTTGCTGTTTGAATTTGGTGCCTCAGCAGTACATTCAGGAACGTCTTTTCAGTTGTTCTTAATGATTGTTTGGTACAAAGGAAAGAAAACAAACTCTTGAGTTATGTTGGGCTTTAGGCTGATGTGGGCTTTATTGGTTAAAAAACAACACCTTGAACTGCACCTGTAAAACACTAGGGGATAATACAGATGATGGTACCTTCCTGAGCAAAGAGGTGGTAGAAGAGCAAAAACAGAATTCAGTATTTTCCAAGAGCAACTAATGCAATGCATAAGGGAGGATGGATTCAGAATTAGCACTTGGATCAAGCAAATCTGACATTCATGATGTGCACCTGTTTAGTAATGATTCATCGTTTATTTACACACATTTTTTCTATAATATAGCTAATAATAATAATAACAGTAAGCACTTTTAATTATTCTGTCAACATTTTCCTTTAAATGTGCCAGCTTTGGGCAGCTGGCACACTCTATGGGAGAATGGGCAGGGGTGCATTCTCAACTGTCTCTCAGATGTTTGGCTATATGTGGACAGATAGCTAAGGGAAAAACTCCTGCAGCACCTGTGACGGGAAAGAGCCACTCAGAAAACCAGCACAGGGCTAGTCACGCAGGCAGGCTTGCCATGCCCCTCCCTTCTCACCATCTGGTTTCCCCTCCAAGTTCTGAGTCACATTCTTCCTCTTTTCCCAAACAGAGGGCTCCAGGAAGTAGGTTGTTTGGCTTGGAATTAGTCAGAAACAGGTGGCTCCACCTATTGGGAGTTAGTCTAGAGTCTACAACAAGCAGCCCTTTGTTATGAACAGCTCTCCTGGACAACAGAGGAAAGAGTAGCGGCAAAGCCACTACTAGCGTTCAGCAGCCTTCGAGACGTTTTGATTAGCCAGAACAAATGGTGCTTTTCTGAAAACCCACACCTTGGTAAACCTTCACGATCTGAAGGTGTTATCCATGGGGCCTGATGGTGGTGTAGCCTACTGGGAGCAGACCAGTTCAGCACTCACAGTTATCTAGGCCAGGCATTGGCAAACTTGGCCCTCTAGATGTTTTGGGACTACAACTCCCATTACCCCTGACCACTGGTCCTGTTAGCTAGGGATGATGGGAGTTGTAGTCCCAAAACATCTGGAGGGCCGAGTTTGCCTATGCCTGCATTATAATCTCCCAAGTAATTCTGATAGAGTGGAGGAAGGAAGGTCCTCTCCTCTCTCCAGGTGCCTGCAGGCCAGGTACCATGACTACTAGGAAGTGTAGTTTTCCAGGTGCTGCAGAAATGCTTGCTGCTGGGAAGTTACATCTCCCAGGGCTCCTGGCATCCAGCCATAGCAGTGTATCAGGCATCAGATGGGAGTTTGGGGACACCTTCCTGCTTCCTTCTGGTTCATCACTGCTGAAACAGCAAAAAAAGGGGGGTGGACGAAGGAGCACAGATATGGGCATGTGCGTGGGCAGGCAAAAAGAAGGACTTGTTCTCCAGCTTGGATTAATATCTAGGATGCAGAAGAACATATGGGGTCCTGCAGCTCACCTCATATTAAAAATGAACACTGTAAAGCTGACAAATTTTGTATCTTCAAGCCGGGAGTGGAGTGGAATGTGCATTTTGGTGACATGATCCCATTTTATCCTTTTAAGGTAAGTTAGGTTTAGGGACGCGGGTGGCACTGTGGGTAAAACCTCAGTGCCTAGGACTTGCCAATCGTCAGGTCGGCGGTTCGAATCCCCGCGGCAGGGTGAGCTCCCGTTGCTCGGTCCCAGCGCCTGCCAACCTAGCAGTTCGAAAGCACCCCCGGGTGCAAGTAGATAAATAGGGACCGCTTACTAGCGGGAAGGTAAACGGCGTTTCCGTGTGCTGCGCTGGCTCGCCAGATGCAGCTTGTCACGCTGGCCACGTGACCCGGAAGTGTCTGCGGACAGCGCTGGCCCCCGGCCTCTTAAGTGAGATGGGCGCACAACCCTAGAGTCGGACACGACTGGCCCGTACGGGCAGGGGTACCTTTACCTTTACCTAGGTTTAGAGATGACTTGGCTGAAAAGGAGTATGCCTCTTTTGGGAGACTGCTGCGCAACATAGGGGCCACCACTGAGATAGTCTAGCATGGCTGCGTGTCTCCAAATCATCTCCAAATGGAGCAGAGTATGAACCCTGGATTTAAGAGCCTGGGGAGGAAATGTATGGAGGGATGTGTTGATATTGTGGGCCTAATTTGAATACAGCTTTAAAGTAATGATCAGCACTCTTAGTTGGGCTCAGAAGCTGAGATTTGGCTTCACATTATGCTCTTTCCGTTAAAAAGTAGTGCTCTTTAGAGATATGAAGCAAAGGATGGAGAGAACTGGATTTGTTGGCAGGCTTTTGCCATCCACTATGGCGCTGTGGGTTAAACCACAGAGCTAGGACTTGGCGATCAGATGGTCGGTGGTTCGAATCCCCCTGACGGGGAGAGCTCCCATTGCTCGGTCCCTGCTCCTGCCAACCTAGCAGTTCGAAAGCATGTCAAAGTGCAAGTAGATAAATAGGTACTGCTCCGGCGGGAAGGTAAACAATGTTTCTGTGCACTGCTCTGGTTTGCCAGAAGCGGCTTAGTCATGCTGGCCACATGACCTGGAAGCTGTACGTTGGCTCCCTCGGCCAATAAAGCGAGATGAACGCCGCAACCCCAGAGTCGGTCACGACTGGACCTAATGGTCAGGGGTCCCTTTACCTTTACCTTTATTTATTATCACCTTCATCTCTCAATCAGCAGAGTCAGGCTATCTAACGTTAACCAGTTTTCAGAGTGGGAGGAAAAGGACTCTTTAACTGCTAAGGAGAGGCAAAGGAAAGACAGTGCAGAAAGAAATGTAGGCAGTGGGTCCAAGATTGCATTCAGCTTTCTCTGCCTGTTTCCAGGGGAGATTCGGAATTCTCAGTATTCAGAGCTTGACTTACAAGTGACTATTTTTCACATAATGCAGCTAGGTGTTAATTGGCAGGCAGGGCAGCTAAACCCACACTAAGGCAAAGTGATCTCTGCAGCTCTGTTTAAAAGCCAGACCACAGTTTGTCTCCAGGCATCCTATCCAGAGAGCATTGCAGTCGTCCAGGATCACCGGTGCATCCATCACTATGGAAAAGCTCCAGTCCTTGAGCAAGGCCTGCCACTCATTTATCCACCAAAGCTGATAAAAAGCACCCCTGAGCTTCAAGGACCAGTCCCTGGGAGGGGCGCTGTTGAAATGTCTCCAAGATTTAACTCCCGCCCTCAGTCAGAAATTGAGTCCCAACAGCTGCCATTGTCACACAAGCAAAATGCACTGTAATCTGAATTAACACCAGCTTTGTCAATTTGTAATGAAATGCCAGTTAGCATAGAATGGCTTAATGGTGTTCAAGGAGCAAGAAGACCTATACCTTTCCTTCACGGTTTTATTTTGTATACTGTACTGGGGTCAATGAGCAATGATTCATTGTACACAGAGTTATACTCACAACCACCTTTTCCTTATTCAAGTTTAATTTAAAGACGTCCTCATTAGTAGATCTTATACTTGCTTACCCATAACTGTTGCCTTGGCATACGTAAATCCCTCAGGGTCCCTTTAGAAAACTGTTTGCTGGTTTCCTTTTCTTTGCCTCTTTAAGCTGAACAACATTTATCCTGGTAGCATTCACCATTGCCAGAAATAGGTAAAGGTAAAGGGACCCCTGACCGTTAGGTCCAGTCGCGGACGACTCTGGGGTTGTGGCACTCATCTCGCATTACTGTTCTTTCATTGTTTACCCTTCTTTTTACCATTGCACCCCCTTCATCAAATTTTAGATAGTAAGCTTCTGTGAAGCAGGAATCTGTCTTTTTGTTGTTACTTTAAAAAAAAAATAGTACGCACATTTATGGTGCTAAATGACTAATACAAAATGCTAATTATAAATAGCAAGAGAGAAAGATAAAAACAAAGATCCCAATTCAGCAGTAAAAAGGTAAAGGTAAAGGACCCCTAACATTTAAGTCCAGTTGTGAACGACTCTGGGGTTGTGGCGCTCATCTCGCTTTACTGGTCGAGGGAGCCGGCATTTGTCCTCAGACAGTTTTTCCGGGTCATGTGGCCAGCATGACTAAGCCGCTTCTGGCGAACCAGAGCAGCGCACGGAAACGCAGTTTACCTTCCCGCCGGAGCAGTACCTATTTATCTACTTGCACTTTGATGTGCTTTCGAACTGCTAGGTGGGCAGGAGCAGGGACCGAGCAATGGGAGCTCACCCCGTCGTGGGGATTTGAACCGCCGACCTTCCTATTGGCAAGCCCAGTGGATGCAATTGTCTTATTGATTTTCCTTTGACACCAATTGCAACCTCATCTCCTTAGAGCCCATTTGGGATTGTATTGGCCAAATCTCTGTCCTTTCATATGTCTTTAAGGCCTGGTCTACATGTGCATCAAAATGAGATGGTAGCGTTCTGAGGCAGTAAAATGAGCTTCTGGTAAATAACAACCTATTGAGAAAATATGAGCCCTTCAAATAACCCTGAATACAGAATTTAGCATTCAGAAGGGTGTGTGTAGGACATTCTTACAACGGAAAGGAAATACTGGCAATAAAATTGCAGAAAATATTGAATAATACTCTACAAACATATGGCTGAAGAAAAGGAAGTAAAAGCATTAACAGATTCAAGCATTACTCAAACTGGCATTTATTTATTTATATTTATTAGTCGCCCCATAAAATGATTTCTCTGGGCACAGTAAATGGATCAGACTAATTGTAAAATGAATCTGTAAGGCAGCAAGCCAGAAAATGTCATCTGCTGGCACCGTCTTAAACAAATAACCATGAAAGAAGAAGAAAAAATGCCTTAAACAGTCATTTCACTCCCTTTGAGTATTTGAAGTGGGCCACGCTTCGGCCATAAAAATGACATTTTGTAAACTATTAATAGAATCTCCTAATGCCGGCCTTGTCTCGTTTCAATTAAATTTTGACTTTGAAATGAGATGGAAGGACAGAAAGGGGAGCAGATTCGTAATGAACTAGCAGCAAATTATATTGCACTCAGAATGGAAGGCAAAACTGGGCCACAGACAGTGATTAGCGCCGGCTCTGTCCAAAACTAATGAAGCAGAGATGGACTGACAGAGCCGGTACTGAGGTCATATTTACAAGTGATGACTCAATCTGTTACACATTTAACTGTAAATTGGTTAAATCTGAGTTCCATCCCAGAACAGCCAAGTGGCCCCATCTCCCTCCGTCTCTTTCAAAAGCTGCTTCTTGTGGAGCCTTTGGCTTAACCCCTCAGTCCTCATCTTTAGTTGAAATGGAGCTTAAGTGCTTGTAACTTTTGATAACGTTCATCCCTTTCGGCTGTCCCCTTTTCATAGTGACCTCAGGGTCGCCTAATGTAAGTGCCGGAGTAATCACTTTGGACTCCAATGGCAGCTGTGATTACTCAGTCCCTTCTAATGCTTTGCATGTTGGACTTAACATCAACGTTGGTTTGGTTAGATTCTGGGTTGGCATGCCTACTGCAGCAACATCATTTTGTGAAGTTTGTGTTTCCCTAGCAAAAGTTGTTACTGGGTTTTGAAAGGGGCACAGTCTTCTCCGAAAGACCAGGGAAGGAAATCGGAGGAAAGCGCAGCAGGAAAGAGGGCAGGACTCAGTTTTTGTCTGGTCCAAATTGTCTCTGTGGCTTCCCCCCTTAAGGTAAAGGTAAAGGGACCCCTGACCATTAGGTCCAGTCGTGGCCGACTCTGGGGTTGCGGCGCTCATCTCGCTTTATTGGCCAAGGGAACCGGCGTACAGCTTCCAGGTCATGTGGCCAGCATGACTGAGCCGCTTCTGGCGAACCAGAGCAGGCACGGAAACACCGTTTACCTTCCCACCAGAGCGGTACCTTTTTATCTACTTGCACTTTGACATGCTTTCAAACTGCTAGGTTGGCAGGAGCAGGGACTGTTGCGGGGATTCGAACCACCAACCTTCTGATCGGCAAGTCCTAGGTTCTGTGGTTTAACCCACAGCGCCACCCGCGTCCCTTCTCTTCCCCTCTTAGAGAGGGCTTAAAAATAGTGCCGTCTTAAGCATATCCAGCGCCGTGGTGCAAAACTCCCTCTGGCACATGCACACACACCAGTTTCCCAGAGTTGTCCACTTTTTTTAGGGAGGACAGCGCTGCCAGTGGGGCTGGAGGAAGTGGGCAGCAGCTGGAGGGCAGCTACTCTGGCGGGGAAGTGGCGGAGGCTGGACACGGCGCCTCCCGGGTCAGCTGGCCGTTTCATGCCACGGTGGCCATGGCAGATGGAGGCTCCGGGTGCGGCGCTGCTTCGGCGCGGCATGGCAGAGGCAGGCAAGAGCAGCAAGCTGATGCCAGGAGGTGCTGCGTCCAGCCTCCGCCTCTTCCCCTGGCGCCCTCCAGAACTTAGCGCCCTGGCGCACCGCACCACTAGCCTGTATGGGTAAGACGCCCCTGCTTCAAATGTATGTAAGAAAAGGTTACTCGTCCTTTTTCCTCCTCTTCTACTTTGCCACTTTAAAATTCCCTGCTTCTGCTTTGCTTTTGCTGACCATTTTATGAAGTACAATGTAGACATCCATTTGAGCCTGTACATCTGATTTAGACTGTGTGGATTTATTCTGAAAGCCATGCTCTGAACTGATACTGCCAGCTTGCCCCCCTCTTAACAACTGTGACATGTCTTTGCCATATTTGAAAAGTACTTAGTCTTTAAATTTTTTTTTAAAAAAATAATAATATTGAAACTACCGTAAGCCACTGCCAGCCCTCCAACTTAACCATTAGCTTAATCTAGTCCAAGTATTTGTTGCAAAGTCTGCATCCTCCAAGTTTCTCTCACTTGAACAGTCATTGCTTGTTGACAGCATGTCAGTTGCTTTATAGCAGTACTACCAAATCTTTCTTCCTGCCAGGGGCCTTAACTGCTTATGAAATGAACGATATAAATCAAGTGCAGAGCTCAAATGTCCAGCTGAGCAGGCGACTGCATCGAAAGGGAGGTGGAATGTACAGAAACAATGAATCTTGTGAACTGATGTCTGCGGAAATGGGAATGGTATATAGAGTTCGGACTGATTTAAGGGGATGTCTGGACTGAGAACTGGGTGAGTAAGTAAGGAACTGTGTGGTGTTTCGGCTTAAAAAAAAAAAGATGTACAGCAGAGTCTTATATATGTTTGCTTGAAAGGAATTCCTACTAAATTCCTAAAGGTTTCCTCACACGCAAGGCTGCGCAGAATTGCGGCCTAATCCTATGTACAGCTAGGCATCGCTAAGCCTGTTGATTTAAATGGGCTGAGGCATAAATAAATGTGAATAATTTTGCTATCAAGGTTGCAGTTCTGTGCACAATTGCCTGGGATTAAACCCCATTGAACAAAGTGGGCTTTACTGACAAGTAAATTTGCAGAAGATCAGACCGTTCAGCAGCAATCCTATGTCTCATATGTATGGAGCATGCCCTATTTAAATTAGCTGGAATTATTTCTTAGTGTGGTCAAGGCTGACCAGATTAAGGTGGTTGGGGCCCCCAGTGCAGTTCCCAAAAGTGTCCCCTTCCTTCTGCCCAAAAGGAATGCATAAAATCAGATACTGCAAAATGAGCCCTTGAATACTAACAAGTTTATCATGGAATAAGCTTTCGTGCACTACAAAAAATACTCAGCCTGTGGTGCTTTACATCTCTCAGCAAAAAAACCCCACAAGTATTTATTTCTTTGCCAACCTTGATAAACAAAAAGAAAATATTCTGAGCATGTGCAGCTTTGCATTTTTAGCACACTTTGTTAACACATCGTTGTTTTTGCTCACTTCCTTCCCACCAGGCCCCAAGGCAGCTGAGGAAGTATATTTCTTATAGTATGTGTGGTGGTGATGGGACTTCATGTTTCACCATCTCTCATTCTTAATATATAGTATCACTTATCTAGTGTCATAAGGCTTGCCGATCAGAAGGTCAGCAGTTCAAATCCCCGTGACGGGGTGAGCTCCCGTTGCTCTGTCCCAGCTCCTGCCAACCTAGCAGTTCGAAAGTACATCAAAGTGCAAGTAGATAAATAGGTACTGCTCCAGCGGGAAGGTAAACTGCGTTTCCGTGCGCTGCTCTGGTTCGCCAGAAGCGGCTTAGTCATGCTGGCCACATGACCCAGAAACTCCCTCGGTCAATAAAGCGAGATGGGCGCCGCAACCCCAGAGTCATCTGCAACTGGACCTAATGGTCAGGGGTCCCTTTACCTTTACCTTTAAATAGTGTCATAATATTGTCAATAAGAGTGTTCTCTTTCTCTCACTTTATATAGACTTTTGAAATTGCCACCCTGTAGATCAAGACCATCCCCCGAAACATCATACATACATCACAGAAAGGGTGTAGCTCAAGACCAACCCCCCAGATACATCATACCTACATCACAGAAAGGGAGGTCTACAGGAGAAATCTGAGTGCTTTACCTCCTGTCTGCCAGGTTACCTGTTTAATGGTCACTTGATTGGATTGCCTGGGGAGCCTGGCCAGTCTTTTGTAATGATAAATAGTTCCTGAGCCAGGTCACAGGCCCACACCCTGTTCATATCTTAACTGTGCCCTTAAGACAGGATTTGTGAAGGAAAGAGACAATGAGGAGGTTTCCCACTTTGACCTTGCAGAGAAATAATTGAGGTCAATTTGTTCAGGCCTTTTTTCTGTGGGGTATTCAGACATGTGGTTTATATATTTATGTACGTGTTTGCTTGGTACATTTATGAACATTTATTACATATCTAAGACCTTAAAATTCTTATCACACCTGTAACCTTCTTGCAATGAAAGAACCGCCAGAAGGCCCTTGGAGCTGGACCTCAGTGTCCGCGCTGAATGATGGGGGTGGAGATAGTTATTGTGCCTCCTCCCACTCTCCTCTTTTCCATGCTAAACATACCAGGAGCTTGGGAGTAGCCAGGATTTGTGTGTGTTTTTTGGCAGCGGCGGGTGGGTGTGTGGAAATTTCTGTTGCTTTGGAGTGGGGAGATGCAGAACTCCTAGGAAATTTTCAGGGGTGGGGGTTTGGGGCTGGCTTTACTAACATTTACAAGGCAGCCAAGTGCCTTTTCCTCATTTATTTATTTATTTATTTATTTATTTACAGCTTCACATCCCCTGGAAGTGGAAGTGAGGCCATGCCTGGCATCTACAGGATGAGACCTGCACCATCACAAGCAGGCTGAAGCCTTTCAATAAAATGTTTTAATAAAGAAATAACCTTCAGCCACCTTGTAAACATTAAATTCCAACTACCGCCCATCGCTCAGACATCTCCCCCAAGTTGTCACGGCCTCCACAGTCTTAGGCAGCAGTTTGTTCCGCTTTTCATTCTGTGCTTCTCAAAAATCATATTTTATTTCCTTGTTATAGTAACTGAATTATGGTGCTGGAGGAGACTCTTGAGAGTCCCATGGACTGCAAGAAGATCAGACCTATCCATTCTTAAGGAAATCAGCCCTGAGTGCTCACTGGAAGGACAGATCCTGAAGCTGAGGCTCCAATACTTTGGCCACCTCATGAGAAGAGAAGACTCCCTGGAGAAGACCCTGATGTTGGTTGGGAAAGATGGAGGGCACAAGGAGAAGGGGACGACAGAGGACGAGATGGTTGGACAGTGTTCTCGAAGCTACCAGCATGAGTTTGACCAAACTGCAGGAGGCAGTGGAAGACAGGAGTGCCTGGCTTGCTCTGGTCCAGGGGGTCATGAAGAGTCGGACACGACTGAACGACTAAACAATAGCAACAACATTAACTGAAATTTTCAACCTGTTTGATTTTACGCCATAAGCCACCTTGAGAATCTTTGGTTATAAATGCCGTATACAACGAAACAAATAAAGGGATGCTGCGGTGACTCATTGCCTGTGCTTTTCCATGTCAGAGGTGTCTCATCAAACAGGAAGAGGAGCGCGTCTTTCCACCAATCTGTCTCCACTTCTCATCTCTCTCCCCTCTCACCCCAACATCCTGCCTGCTCAGGCCCCCAGCTACACTAGACCAACTGGGCTTTTATTACCATTACGATTAAAGCTCTTTGAGTTCTCTCTGTAGTTTTTAACTGCTGGCAGATATAATATCCTGAATCACATTTCCTTCTCGGGTTTGCGCTGCAGCTGGCCTCTCATTGGGTCAGGACTTTTATTTTTTAACACCTGGATAGTGGTATCAGATACTGTCTCTCCCCTTAGCTATGTGGCCTTTGTCTCTTGGAAGCAGCTTGTTTGGAAAGACCCAGGTTTCCAAATGACAGCTATTGTGTTGAGTCCTGGGCCTGGCCTTCTTCCTTCCTGAGCTTTAAATGTGCTAACAGGCTGCGATTGAATCTCTGCTGGCTAAGCCATCTTTTACCCACAAAGCCGGGCCATCCTTTTCTGTATCCTATATGGGCCAAAGTAGAACATTTTAACAGCCTAGGAGTGTATTGGAAGCTCTCTGAGACCGAGGATCACATGCAGGGTGTGAACTGGCAGTGGAGAACAATTTCCCCTACTGAAACAAACCCATTGTTACCTTCAGAATCTATTGTGTTGACTGAAGCCAAGCAAAGTTCAGCTTTCATTTTCTCTCTTCCCCCAGTCATTACTGAGGTCTCTTGCATTCATTTTAATGGGGGGTTGTGCGGGACATCCCCCAATTGACTGAACCTATGGCGTTGCCTTATACTGGATCAAACTGTTGTTCTGTTTGGCCAGTACTGAATATTCCAGGGAATAGCCAAAGTGGTGCCATTTGGATGTTGTGGATTACAACTTCAGTCATTGCTCGCCATTAGTCACGCTGGCAGGGGCTGATGGGAGATTTAGTCCAAAACATATGGGGCACATCTTGTCGCTTACACATGGTCAACTCTGCTTGACATCAACTATCCAAGGTGTCACCCTGAGGTAACCCACATCCCTACCACATGAGATCCATGATCTGGAGAGTCCCCAGATTCTTAAGCCTTTAGGATGGGAAAACAAAGATAGAAGCATGGAGGGTACCTCAAAGGTAATCTAGAAGGCTATAGTATCCCAGAAAGAAAGGAAGGAAGGAAGGAAGGAAGGAAGGAAGGAAGGGGAAGAGGATGAGGTTAAAAAGAAAGAGAAGGCCCTGTCTGCTACCCTAAAAAACAAAACCAACACTTTGAATGGAGACAGAAGCCCATGGAGATGGCAAAGCACAGTATAAAATGTTCTTCTTGCTTTAGTCCCATTTAGCAGACAGTGGGAGCTTCCAAAAAGGGTGGTTTAATATTGCAAATGATATTGAGGTATTGCTAATGGGTCATTGGCAACAGGTTTTTCCTGTAAAGTGAAAATTCAAATAAAATGGAGGGAAAATGTGGGCTGTCATCTTGATGCCAAAGATGCCGCAAAAAAATGTGCATGCGGGAAGAGAAATGATCCTACAATGAGCGCCCTCTCAGATCTATTCTGGACATCTCAAAGGCAGCTCCACAAATACTTTTCTAGCCAAGTCAGCTCTCCTGATATGAATCCCCACCTACTCCTTGAAAAACAAGAGGGATATGAAGAGGCTTAGTACATTTAAAAGCACAGGCACCATCTCTGAATCTGGCAACTATGCAATTTATTTCCACAAAGGAAAGCAAATCTTAAAAGAAAAGCCAGTTCTGTTACCTTGAGCCACAAAGTGAGATTTCTATATTTGGTTTAAATCAACAAATGACTTATCAGAACCTTATCTTATTTCCCTCATTCTCTGTGGCCTAAAAAAGAAAGAGCGTGAAGCAGGTGCTCAATCTACCTTTTTCACAGGACTGGAAAGCAGTTCCTGACTTTCTTCTCAAGGGCAAAGGATTAAAATGTAAAAATTGCATCAAAACGTTTGCACAGAAAAATTAAATTTTCAGCATGGAGATGACAAGGAAGAAAGCAACAAAAGGCATTATATTTCTGAAAAACATTTCACTGATTTTGATTTTTACAAAAGCACATATTCTTACCTGCCTACAGAAATACATTTAAAAAATAAGTAGAAAAGCACATTCGGAACTTAAATCAGCACTGTATTTGCCAGAAAGCATGGGTTACCTCAGCCCATAATACATTTCCTGGGTATGCTGGAAAGAAAATGTGAACACCGTAAGAATTGTGAATGGGTATTAGGAGAAACTCCATTAAAAAAAAATCCTATTATGGGAGAACCAAGGGGTGGCAGGTCTTAATATACTGTGACTGAAAGCTGTGGAAGGAAATGGGGTCGCGAGCAATGTTAGGGGGAGCACCCACAGAGGCAGGGGCTCAACAAATTTTGGCCTTGCACAGGGCACCGCTGAAATTTGAAAGACCAAAGTAGGGCCCCTGCTACTAGCCCCTTGGGGTCATCTGTAATGGGAACCACTTCAAATTCTATTATTGGGATAATTTTGTATGACGGTAGTGAATCATAGAATCATAGAGTTGGAAGAGACCACAAGGGCCATCGAGTCCAACCCCCTGCCAAGCAGGAAACACCATCAGAGCACTCCTGACATATGGTTGTCAAGCCTCTGCTTAAAGACCTCCAAAGAAGGAGACTCCACCACACTCCTTGGCAGCAAATTCCACTGTCAAACAGCTCTTACTGTCAGGAAGTTCTTCCTAATGTTTAGGTGGAATCTTCTTTCTTGTAGTTTGGATCCATTGCTCCGTGTCCGCTTCTCTGGAGCAGCAGAAAACAACCTTTCTCCCTCCTCTATGTGACATCCTTTTATATATTTGAACATGGCTATCATATCACCCCTTAACCTCCTCTTCTCCAGGCTAAACATGCCCACCTCCCTTAGCCGTTCCTCAGAAGGCATCGTTTCCAGGCCTTTGACCATTTTGGTTGCCCTCCTCTGGACACGTTCCAGTTTGTCAGTGTCCTTCTTGAACTGTGGTGCCCAGAACTGGACACAGCACTCCAGGTGAGGTCTGACCAGAGCAGAATACAGTGGCACTATTACTTCCCTTGATCTAGATGCTATACTCCTATTGATGCAGCCCAGAATAGTGTGTAGATTATGGCTACATTCCTCAAACTAATTATTCCAAAAGCACTCTTATTTGATTCCAGTAGTATTCCTCTGAAGCAAGCGGCTGGAGGTTATGAGTCATAACCTCAGGATGCTTATTTCGGAGGAATATTATTGGGATTAAATAAGAGTGTTTTTGTCTGTGTTTATCTGCAAAGTGTTTGTCTGTGAAAAACAGACAAAGAACCATTGATGTTCCCATTGCCAAAAGACTTTGGAATAGAATCAAGACTTAATTAATTGTGGCTTTCATCTCTTGATAAAGTTGTGATAATTTTGAACAATATTTACAAGAAGCTGTTGGGGAGGAAGATTCCCTTTATATCCTGCTGTACAAAAGAAAAATAAATAAAATTATCAGTAGGGTGGCAGAGTTTTCCCTGCAGCTTGATGCTACTATAATACTGTCTGTCTTGATGAAATATTATAGTTTAACAGGCACCAGTGCTTGGATGTGACACTAAACTATGGCATAGCATTGTGTGCCTGGGCCTGAGACTCATGAAAACCACCCCCCTCCAGCACAGCTGTGAAGAGGAAAGCAAAGTCTTTCACTTCTGTTTTCAATTAACTGCAGTTTAACATTGCACCTGAACCCCGAACTGTAGTTAACATTCACTGTGGTTCATTCAATCATACAAACTTCATAAACCATGGTTTGAAGTAATCTCATTTCAATAAACTATAGCTACAGTGGACGCTCGGGTTGCGAACATGATCCGTGCAGGATGCACATTTGCAACCCGCAGCGTTCGCAACCCACAACAGCGCATCTGCATATGCGTGGGTTGCGATTCGGCATTTCTGCGCATGTGCAAAGCGTGATTTAGCGCTTCTGCGCATGTGTGAGCGCCAAAACCCAGAAGTAACCCGTTCCGGTACTTCCGGGTTTCGGAGGGTCCATAACCCAAAAAGACGCAACCTGAAGCATCTGTAACCCGAGGTATGACTGTAATTCTAAACCCTGCTTGTCTGGTTACTTAAAAATCTAAGTGAAAACAAAAGCGCCCAATAAAATATTTCGTAAAAATTATTAAAAACAAAAGCATCCAACCTTGCAGCTGTGCTGCAGGAGGTGAAGAAGAGGTGGCTATGGAATGCATTCATTAATCTTTGTTCACATAAAATTAAGTTGTAATTCAGCGTTACATCCAAACACAAAGTTACGGGGGGGGGGGGGAGGAACAGGAGCAGCAGCACCCCCAATACATTTGTATTAGTGCCTATATAAAAACTAAAGAACATATGGAAAATTAACAAATGTTTAATAGCATTTCACCTTACATAAGCTGAGCTGGTGCAATTATATTTCCCAATAAGCTTTCTATTTCTAACGACTTGTTTTAAAAAGCACAAAAGAAGTACTAACAGCATTGCAAACACCTTGATCAGTATCCCTAAAGGCCTGCCAAAACTCCAACTCAATTATTTACTATTCAGTGTCTCTTTTATGCTGTTTACTATAAACTTACTTTCTCTACTACCTCATCTCCTGCCCCCAACTCACACTTTTAAGATTACTCTATTTGCTGAACTTCAGAACTAAAAATGTCAAAGGTGCAAAATCAGCATGCAATTTTTTTAATTGATTCCAGCCATATTAACAGCTGTGAAATTTGGCAGCAATGCTGCAGAAATGATTTAGCTCTTTAAAATAAATAAACAAACCCCACTCAATAGGATTTTAAGTGGATATTGTTAGGAGTTTCTGGGTGCTAGGCACTTCTTAATTACTGGAACCAGGAAGTGTTAGAATTTAATAAAGGCTCAGGGTGTTAAACTGAGTGCTAGACTACTCTAATCCCTGGATTTAACAAATTTCAACAGCTAATTAGGCCAGGCTAGCTTCCTCTTGAAGTGACAAGCTATGGGGCTATTAAGAGGACAAAGAATCACAGAGGACAAAGAACCACAGCTGTGGGGCGGCAAATGGGTAGGTCTCCCTCCCTAAATAGATAAAGCCAGAGTTTAGAGTTTAGGAATGATGTCATTGTGGAGGAAGCTGAAATGCCAGAGAGGCAGAACATGATGTTTTGTGTCTGTTTGAATCCAAGGCTGTAGCTATGGAAGAAGCAAGAGCCTTTGGGGTGCTGATGCCCCTCCATCGCAGGCTCAGGTTGCATGTCTGTGTAAATAAACCATATATCATAAAGACACCACAGTCTCCAATGTGTCTCATTTCCAAAAGAAAACGTGAACCCTGGGTGAGCTTCTGGAACCCCTGGAATTTCACGCTGTTCAGGGATTGGTGGTGGCATGCTGTTTTGGGGCTTTTTAAAAAAACAATTGCACCTCAAAATTTAGGAGAGAGCTGTTGAATGTCAAAAGTCAATGTTTATGTAGCAACTGGGGAGCATGACTCGAACCAATGGCTTCAAGTTATATTCTGATTAAAAGTGCAGAAAAGCTTTCTGACAGCAAGAGCTGTTCGGCAGTGGAACAGACTCCCACAAGAAGTGGTGCACTCTCCTTCCTTGAGGTTTTTTAGCAGAAGTTGAATGGTCATCTGTCATGGAAGCTTTAGCTGTAATTCCTGCATTGCACAGGGTTGGAATAGATGACTCTAGAGAGCCAGTGTGGTGTAGTGGTTAAGAACAGTGGACTCGTAATCTGGTGAACTGGATTCGTGTCTCCGCTCCTCCACATGCAGCTGCTGGGTGACCTTGGGCCAGTCACGCTTCTTTGAAGTCTCTCAGCCCCACTCACCTCACAGAGTGTTTGTTGTGGGGGAGGAAGGGAAAAGGAGAATGTTAGCCTCTTTGAGACTCCTTCGGGTAGTGATAAAGCGGGATATCAAATCCAAATTCTTCTTATTCTTCTTCTCTTGAGTCCCTTCCACCTCTATGATTCCATGAACTTATTGTGAAGTAAGAGGCACAGAGCATGAGCACTGAGCCTTTAATTCATCTGTGCAGACTTAAATTTGACTACATTTGGCCAATTATTAACATGTTTGCTGAAAGTCTTGCTTGTTTTCTCCCAGGCACCATTTTCCCTTTCTCAATGGTTTTTTTTCAGCCTGAAGCTGAATAAATTGTATACAGTGGTACCTCGGGTTACAGGCGCTTCAGGTTACAGACTCCACTAACCCAGAAATAGTACTTTGGGTTAAGAACTTTGCTTCAGGATGAGAACAGAAATCGTGCTTTGGCGGTGCGGCAGCAGCAGGAGGCCCCATTAGCTAAAGTGGTGCTTCAGGTTAAGAACAGTTTCAGGTTAAGTACGGACCTCCGGAACGAATTAAGTACTTAACCCGAGGTACCACAGTAGATGTCTGCTCCTATCACTGGATGAAGAGAAAGGGGGAGGGAGGAACAGGAAAAGCTTCGTTGCTTCTCCCCAACTGAGAGGAGAGGAAATGACACCACACAGAGCTTTCTTTACCAACTGCATTTCTACGGTCCGAGTCTACTTAACAGCAGTGTGGCTATGTAAAAGGTAAAGGGACCCCTGACCATTAGGTCCAGTCATGGCCGACTCTGGGGTCGCGGCGCTCATCTCGCTTTATTGGCCAAGGGAGCCGGTGTACAGCTTCCGGGTCATGTGGCCAGCATGACTAAGCGAACCACAGCAGCTCATGGAAACGCTGTTTACCTTCCCACCAGAGCAGTACCTATTTATCTACTTGCACTGGCGTGCTTTTGAACTGCTAGGTTGGCAGTAGCAGGGACCGAGGAACGGGAGCTCACCCCGTCGCGGGGATTCGAACCGCCGGCCTTCTGATCGGCAATTCCTAGGCTCTGTGGTTTAACCCACAGCGCCACTCACATCCCTGCGTGGCTATGTAACTCACTAGAATATGCAAATTGTCACAATGCCCATATGGTGGGACAGAGAAAGGGAGGATGTGACAGAGACAATATTTGAGTTTGGGGCTTCCTGGTTCATACTTGGGCACTCTTGGGCACTCTGCTGCACTAACTTTCAGAATAACACCCAGATAAACTGCACTGCATACATTCTAGGACGGGCTTAGGGTTTTAACAAAAAAATGTCAGTGTTCATTTTTAGATACCGACGAGGCCATGCTGTCATCCACATATAACATATCCTGACCTTTTAATTGGAAATGTTCTAGTTCCAGGGTGGAGATGATGCTTTGCTAACATTCTGAGAGATTTGGATGCTGCATCTGACTGAGGAAACAAGACTAGACGATATTTCATGCTGAAGACTGAAAGGAAAATAAACCTTGCTCCTGTTTGTGACAGCAGTCCCAGTCAGCTCTGTAAGTGGGCAGCAAAAACATTCTTTCTTTTTTCCTTCAGCAGATCTTGGAAGATGCCCAGAACAGTATTTTCCTAGCCTGGCTATATATTTTTTCCCTTTGGAACTACTTGTGTTAGAGTTGCCTCAGTGACTAAGGGGAATTCTCTGAAGTCAGTAGGTTGGGAATGCTGGGGGGATGCACTTACTTAAGAGATATTTCACAGCCCACTTATAAACTCATTTGCTCAGAAGCAAGTCTTGTTTATTTGTCTGGGGTTTTGTACCATGTTTCTACCTAACAGCCCAATCCGATGTAAGTTGTTTACAGACTAATAAAGCCCAACATCTTTCCACGTTGTAATGGAAAACTGAACATCATACCCAGCAGACTCAAACTGTGTGTCAATTCCCTTGAAAATAGCAAAACCGTCCCCACTTTAGGAAGACTGAAAATGTGGGGATGGAAGCATCACTCAACCTTGCCTGGAGGTTAGTTTCACTGCAACTATCTTAGTAATGGTTAAACAATGCATAAGATTTATTAATAGTCTTTTTCAACATAACAATGAATTGGCAAATGGAAAACAAAATTTTACTTTATCTCATTTTTTGTGAGCATATTGTATCATAGCAAGCATGCTAGGGGCAGATAATTGATACTGGAAAACGAAACAGACATCAGTACTCACAGATTACGTCACTGCTCAAACTTTTAGACAAGATGTAGAGAAGATAAAAAGGAAATTTGAAGTCTAGAGTTTAATCATCGGCTGTGGATGATTTCAGGATTACACTCCAATTCATTTCATGGATTAGGAACACAACATGTGATCGGTGCAGCAAAATGGGTGGAATTAACACTTGCCCTGTTGGTCTTTTTTTCTGTTGGTTCTGATCCAGCTACCAGATTCTCACCTCCTTTTCTCTCACTGGGTTTTCCATTTTGTCCTCTGAATTGGAAGAAATACTATTTTCCCAGTTATTGAAATAGTGCTCCAGTTTTCTCCCAAGGGAAATCTCCGTCAAATACTCACCGTAACAGAACAGCAATGCATCCTGATACAGTTATGGCACACACTCCATCCCAGCGCCTGCTCCACCCCTCTTTCTCCCGAGAGAGCCCTGAATTAATTGAGGCAATTTTCAAAGCTGACTGCATTGAGTGAAACACAAGCATGAAATGTGTCTCCTGTAGTTGTGTATATATTTTCAAAATGGTAAACAGAAGGCAAGGGGGCAAGGGCAAATAGCTTTGACAGTTTGTTAGATTACCATTTTGCTCATTTATTTGCTTGACTGCTTTATGGGTAACAGCCTTCGAGGACTTAATGCCCCGCAGTCTCACTGCTTCACAAAAATGATCCATCTATTCAGGTATCCTCTGGAAACTCTTGCTGAAATGTAAAACACACTACTTCCTATAATTTTATTTTTGGAGATCTGATTTGTGGATGGCATCAAAAAGCAGATGTCTAGCCCCCCTTTATGAACTCAATTATATGATGTCAATTGCTGCCACATCCTTTGCTAGAAAGCGCTTACAACTGTGCTCTCTGTCGTGCAAAGAGGACCCTTCCCCCCAAAAAAAACTTGTTAGATGTTAATTTTAGAGCTCCTCTTGCCAAATGTGCAAATGCCGAAAGATCTTTGACATCCAGATGTTGGCAATTCAATGAATTTCGATGAATGCCGACACCATCGTGAATATGATTTCATGTTCTGCTAACATTTGGCTTTACAGAGCAATGGGGTTTTCTACATCTCCACTTGGCTGCATCTGTGTTATGCTCACAGCTGGTAAAACTACACCCCTTGTTAGATGTGTAGGCATGTTGGTGGGATGGGGTGGGGTGGGGTGGGGGAATCAAATCCTCTAATTTTTAAGAATGAAGGAAGCTGCCTCCTCCGCTTGACCTCTTGAGATTCTTCCCTAGAGATAAACGTTGTATGAAAAAGGTGGGGAAACACACAATAAGGCTGCTTTCAGATTTCTAGATGGGTGGCTATTGGCGTTACTCAACCACTGATCTTCTGTTGCAAGCTAGAAGCAAAATTGCAACTGACTTTCCACACTATTGGGCTTTTTTATGTGCATACCCCCCCCCTTTGTTCTTTCCACACTAGTGGGGGTGTCATAGCTGTTGTGGGCGGGGCCACTTGCATCTCAGCACACATTCAGTATAACACTTCTGGTGAGAGTGCCATCATTCTGACCTTGCTTTGATTTTGTTAAATTCTTTTAATTATCACTAAATTACTTCTCCAGGTTCTGCCCCCCCACCCCCCGCATAAAAGAGAGGCACAGCACCGTAACACGAAAGTGATCTAATGCTTTAGTGCCATAACACTATCCAGCCCTACTATAGTATTATGATGTCAAAACCTCTGTTTTATGAGGGAAAGGAGCTGGAAAAGTGTTTTAGCAATAATTAGAAGATCAATTAAAGGCACAAGATTGGCACCCACTGCAGATGTTATCATGGATGTGTGGTGAACTGTGATAGGTACATCACTGCTCATGTAAAAAGCCTACCCTTTTAAGAAGACAAAATAGTAGTGATCTGCATCATCACTCCTTCAGAAAAAGCCAGGCTTCTTGAAGTCTGAGGAAAGATGGAAGAACCAGATGGAATTCACCCACCTAGAAATATACTTTGTCCCTTCTGTGCACCTCTGAAAAACATTTCTAGTGCCATCACTGCTAGTGAACAAGGCTTAGAGGGGAAACAGCCAGAGTTGTTCTGGCAGTAATAAATGATTCCCCCCACACCCTGTTAATGCAAAATGTGACATATCACAAAATCAGACATTCCCTGGGATGTGGTGCAGGTGGGAAACATCACATTTCTAAAATTGCAATATTATCCTTTTGCCACCAATGCAGTTCTGCGAATCCAAAGTACCTGGTGTTCAGAGAGGGCTCAAAGAACAAGGATATATGGAAAAGACAAAAGCACGCTTAATCCTAGCTCACACATTTTGACAAAAGCGTACTACTTTAGAGCACACTCAAAAGGTGGTTTTGCTCTGGAAAGGACTTCTCTGTTTGCTTCCAGGCAAAATAGCCGTTCCAAGAAGACAAACAGAAGAGGATATTTCTGAAAAGGCAATGATTTGCACGCAATGCCTAGTGACTCTGCTGGAAATTTGCACCCCTATCAAAAGATGCAATGCACCCAGAGTTGCCAGGTCTATGGGTTTAACCTGATGTTCCAGGGTGATCTCTAGAGGAAAGACTTATTATCTCACAGGGTTGCCATATGTCAAAAATTTGCCGGACATATCTGGAATACTGGAAATGGCAGAATGTCCATTTTTGCCAATTTCCCATAAAAATAGCTCAAAAAAGGCAAAAAAAGCTCAGCAACTTTGGAAAAAACTAAAAAAAGGTCAACAACCTTTTTGTCCAGATTGTCACTGTTTGAAGTATGGCAATCCTACAAATATCAATGGGGTTTTGGTTTGGCATGAGAGCTTTTGCAATTTCCTCCCCACCATGTCAACCAGGGGACGCGGGTGGCACTGTGGGTAAAACCTCAGCGCCTAGGACTTGCCGATCACATGGTCGGCAGTTCGAATCCCCGCGGCGGGGTGAGCTCCTGTCTTCGGTCCCAGCTCCTGCCCACCTAGCAGTTCGAAAGCACCCCCGGGTGCAAGTAGATAAATAGGGACCGCTTACCAGCGGGAAGGTAAACGGTGTTCCGTGTGCTGCGCTGGCTCGCCGGATGCAGCTTGTCATGCTGGCCACGTGACCCGGAAGTGTCTGCGGACAGCGCTGGCTCCCGGCCTATGGAGTGAGATGAGCGCACAACCCTAGAGTCTGGCAAGACTGGCCCGAACGGGCAGGGGTACCTTTACCTTTACCTTTATGTCAACCAGACACTTTCCCTGACTGACCAGATGCCATCCTGTGGCCACACCACAGACCATAGCCTCTGCCCTTATTCCACCAGACTCTACCCCTTGGTCCACCAAGTAGCCTCCTTCTGTAGCTCAAAGACTCTCCCTCCACATTTTAGGATCGGAGCTTCAAGAGAACTGGCTGGCCTAATCTAACCAGCTCCACGGAGCCAGATGAAAAATGTGATATGAATTTATTTCTTTAGGCAGTTTCCCTTTATTTTATCTTGGGCTCTTGGGTCTCCTGCTAATTATTCACCCTTTCAGTGTTTGGCCAGTTTTCAAGATGAGAGCTGAAATCCTCTGCACTCTTGCTTAGGATAAATAAAAATGCGTAAGATTAGGGTGCATATTTTACATATTGGGTTTCAGATTATAGATGATATTTCCCAGATTTCATCCCACTCCTTTCTCCTATTTTAAATCTCCCCCCGCCAGTAACTACAAAGAGATAGTGAAAAATGAAAGCAGAGTCCATGTTTCTGGTTTGCCTATGTAACTATATACCAACATGTGATGGTTCTTCTGCCTTGGATTACTCTGAAATGGTTTCTTGGATGTTAATTATGAGCTTTCAAACCCACAGATTCATCTGTGAATCTTGCTTTTTTTTTACACTGGCACCGTGGTTACGATTTAATAGGCGTCAAGAAGAGTTTCTGGTTTGGATTATCAATTACAGATGTTTGTCAGTAGCACTGCTTCCTTAGAGTTTAGAGCTTTCTGAACCCTCTTATGAACACCATCTGCTCCTGAAGATTAACTAGATTTATACTAGTTCATGATTCTCAACCACAGCTCTCTTGAAGAGTTTTCTCCCTTTGTTAACATCATATCCTTTTATGTGCTCATAACGAATCCCACAAAGAAGGAAGTTGCATTCTTGCCTATCACAGTGAAGGCTGAATCATGCAATTAATTTGCTTTAACTTTTCTGCAAATGAAGTTGTCAACGTCTTCCTTAGAACAAAAAAAAAGTGACGTTCTATTTTCTGCCAATCCTTATAGAGTTGAATGGGAGTTTGGGGCTGAGCTAAACTGATTCCCCTGCTCAATACTACA
This sequence comes from Podarcis filfolensis, assembly GCF_964270895.1. Lineage (NCBI taxonomy): Eukaryota > Metazoa > Chordata > Lepidosauria > Squamata > Lacertidae > Podarcis > Podarcis filfolensis. The sequence goes on from NC_139615.1 coordinate 49,388,493, forward strand.
GCGTCCTTGACAGGTGAGCATCCAGTCTTTGCTTTAAACACCTTCAGTGAGTGAGAGTCCACCACTCCAGTGGTATAAGAGTGCTGAAGGTCGGCGGTTCGAATCCCCGTGACGGGGTGAGCTCCCGTTGCTCGGTCCCTGCTCCTGCCAACCTAGCAGTTCGAAAGCACGTCAAAGTGTAAGTAGGTACCGCTCTGGCGGGAAGGTAAACGGCGTTTCCGTGCGCTGCTCTGGTTCGCCAGAAGCAGCTTAGTCTTGCTGGCCACATGACCCGGAAGCTGTACACCAGCTCCCTCAGCCAATAAAGTGAGATGAGTGCCACACCCCAGAATACGCCACGATTGGACCTAATGGTCCTTTACCTTTACTAAATGTGTGTTGGAGATGTGACCTAAGACTGTGTTAATCAGTATGGGCTGACGACTTATGTTCCGTTTATGATCAAGTAAGCTTGTAATCCTAAGCCTGGGGTGGTGAAGGTGGCAGAGGTGCCAGGTTGCCCCCAAGACTGAGGGGTCCTGACAACGGTCGCACACATGTCAGGTCACGCATGATGCCTGTGCGACGTTGTGACATCTGGAGGAGGCCAAGTGCTCTGGAGGAACTGGCCACCAAAACTGTGCCATGTGTTGTGCTTGCGCATCGCACATGACATCAAGCACATGCGCCACGCACTGGTGCCCCTCAACACTGAGGGGGCCCAGCCCCCTTCCAACAAATATCAAGGGGTCCGAAGACACCTCAGTCCCCTAAAGTTCGCATGCCTGGAAGGTGGTATAACCACTCATTCAGTGACTTGCACGGCAGCAGGATGGAAGTCACACTGAAGGCAAGCTCTTGCACTCCCCCCAAGAGGATCTCTTGGAGCAAAATAGGCATCAAAATAGCTAACAGGCCAAAAGCCAAACTTCCCATAAAAGCTGATGGGATCTAAACTGCGGGTGATTAACAACGGAAAAGTTATTGGGGTCGTGGTGGTAAACAGCTCACTAAAACATAAACTGTATGGCACAGTTTGAATGTAACATGTTTGACTTTCTAATTCATAGAAACTGGGAATAAACATTGAACCCACGCCCTCCCCCCTTTGCATGCCGGCCTTGTTGCACCAGCCTTGGTTAACTTGAACCAGAGCTCCCCACTGCATCTGAAATGGGGAACTGTAGCTTAATGTCAGTTTACTAGCCAATATTTTAAACCGTATTCAAGCAATGCATACTTATGTAACATCTGAGGACATCTTCTTTACTCAAGCAAGCCTCATTTGTGTGAATCAGTTTAGAAATCTGATCCATTCACTCTTATGAGCAAAAAGTACATTCTTCCAACAAGTACACAAGTGTTTTTTACTCTCCTGCTATAATTGTTCTCTTCACCTTCATGACTCTGTTTTTAAAATATATGTTATCAGCTTCTCCCTCTGGAATTTATTTCATTTTCCTTTGCATCTAATTTTTATTATACCAAGGTGATTCATAGAAAGAAAAAATTAGTTCCAAAAATGGCCTGAATTGAACACACTGGGCTATAGCCCTCCACCTACTGACAACTAAAATAACAGATAAGCTGAAAATAACCAAAGACAGATGGCAAAGGTGCAACAAAAATGTCTAGGGCCTTTTGAAAATATATTTGAAAGAAAATGAGGTACTTGGGAAGAAATATATACTGCTCTTCTAATATCAGATTTTTTTTGTCCCTCAGTCCTTTCACCCTGGCTCCTCTTCTTCCAAAAATATAAATGAAAAATTCAACTACACACACTCTTGTCTCTTCCACTCCTGAGAAAAGATTCCAGAGACTGACATTTTATTACAGGTGCCTACCAGAAGCACACAAACTAGGACCAACCAATCCAAGAAAACTGAGCATTTTGCAAAAGGCATTTGCTTTTTCATTGACACTCTTTATACAAAAACAAAACAATGCACCTGATTAAAGGCTGCAAGTTTTGAATACAGAAGTTAACAGAAGTTGGCTTTCAAAACTTGGCAAGTGTTTGGGTGGGAGAGCTTCACTTTCTTTCCCCCTTATGTGTGAAAAGAAGGGAGAGCAGGCCTCCCACCAGCAGTGGCGGAGCTTCATGCTCCAGCACTGCGGGGGTGGAGAGCAGGCGGGGGCGTGGCTGGCGCACGTCCCAGGGGCATGGCGCACGTCCCGGGGGCGTGACGCGCTGCCTGCGGGGGCATGGCACCCAGTGGGGGGCAGCCACGATGGCACCCCATCGGGGTAGCGCTGCCAGGGGCGGTGCGCTGCCCCCGCACCCCTCTTCCTCCGCCAGTGCCCACCAGCCCCACAAACCTGTCTGTGGAGAACCTATAGGGACTGCCAATGTTTTACGATTATGTAAAACGGTGCCATAAACTTACTGCTATGTTTCTCTCTCTCTGTGGAGCTAATCTCATTGAAAGAAAGCAGAGGGACTGGAGTTCAATGCAGGAATCCCCTTCCCTCCTTTTAGGGGTGTGGTGGCTTTGCAGGATTACCAGCACCTCTCCCCCCTCCCCCCGGACGATGCAGAACTGTGTGTCGGGGGTCTATTCCTGCCAGAGCGCAAGCTTTGGCTCCTGTTCCTAGCTCGACATCCTGCTCCACGTCAGCCTGTCGAATTGGCCAATGGCAGGCTGGTGCAGAGGGTCGGTGTGATGGCCTGGGACTCGGGCTCAGACTCGGAACCAGAGGAGTCTCAGTCTGCACCAGACCCTTTGCCTCAGGCATCATCTGAAGCAAGTCTGGGGCCTGATCCTGAAGAGTCCCAGTCTGCACAGGTTCCCCTGCAACAAACACCAGCTGGGCCGAGTCAGGGGCCTGAGCCTGCCCTGGCTCCAGATGCAGGGATTACCTCATTGCCTTCAGCTGGGCCATCACTTACAGCTGCTCCACTACCAGTTGGGTCAGGGGAGGCTGAGGCGGCCCCTGGGTCTAGTAACCCACCGACATCTCCCGAGCTGCAGAGACTAAGGTCCGAGAGAAGGAGAGACTTGAGTACTCGCAAGAGGAGTGCTTGTCTTCCAGCGAGACAGGGAGGTGAGTCACAGGGGGATCAGGACCGGCCATTACCCCGACAAAGATAAAAGGCTGTCAGACACCTCCCCAGGTTGTGGGAGCAACATTGCTGTATGCCAGATCCTGCCTGAGATCCTGTACCTGTCCTTGCCTGGTTTCCTGCCTTGACCCTGTCGGATTGACTCCTAGTGGAACCTTCGGATTCTGGACCGGACCTGGACTGTGGTTCTCGGGTTACCCCCGGGCCCAGCACAGTTGGGCTCTCTGTGGGGCTTGTCTGAAGGAACAACCAGGCTTCCCTTAGGACCACTCAGCCCACACCAGTTCCCGACACCAGCTCTTCTTCATCAGAGAAAGAACCAAGTACCAGGCGATATGAAGGACCAATGGACAAGTAGTCTGACCTGAAGCAGTTTCCTATGTTTCTATTACAACTTTCAGGTGCACACCCAGTCCACAACCGCACTTCCTAAAAGCAAAGCATTTAGAGCAATCCATTGACTTTCCTGCAGATATCCAAGTGGAAAACTTGGATATAGCAGCGGCACTGCTGGGAAGGACAAGTGCCTCTTGAGATGTAAATGCTGTGAACTCTCTCTCCGTCAAAACCCAAGTTGTAAATATGCGTGAAATAAACCATATTTCTTAAGGATGCTATCCTCCTTTGTGCCTTTGTGAAACACCCCCAGGGGAGCGCCTGCAATGCCTGGAATCTTGTGTAGCTGCTCAGAGAAGACAGGGGTGGTGTGTAACAGTATGCTACTATTCGAAAGACAGGGCATGGTTTTCCTCTGGTCATTCTAGGAGAAAAAATTGCCGGGCTCCACTGGTGCTATTCAGAGAGGCCTTGACATTTGCAGCTTTATGTTGTATAGGATGAGAATGAGACCAAGAATGAGAACATATTGAAGCTATAATATCAGAGTTTCCCATTTCGTGTTGTTGACTTTTTTCTAGTAAGACGCAGGACCAGCTTGCAAATTTAATTATTTTTAAATAGTTACCATCTGCCTTACAAATTTTAATGTATTATAGTTATAGTTGCTTAATGCCTTAAGAAAGCTGCCAACTCTTAGTAGACACTTGTGAGACCCAAAGGTTCAGGAATAACTTCATTCAGGATCAGTCCTTTTAACAGAGCACTGAAGGCAAGGCATATTCCCAACCTTGCCAGGAGATGCAGAGGATTTGAATCAGGGACCTTCCAGGGGAGCCAACTGTAGGAGGCTCTTGGTGCCCAAGTACCCACAACAAAATTGTGGGTACTCAGCACCCACACCGCAACTTCCGATGTCCCGCGAAGCACTGGGAACCCTTGTTCCTGATGTAGATCTTTATTCTCTGCTTGTTCCTGATGTAGATCTTCACTCACCCCTACTTTCCTGGCCAGGAAGGGGCTTTATTTTGTGGTTCGCCACAGGTGTCAAACCCTTGAGCTAGCCCTGGCCACTGATGTCCTCCAGTGACAAGTATCCAGAGGTGTAGTGCCAGGGCCGTCTTAAGCATATCTGGCGCCGTGGTGCAAAGCTCTCTCCGGCACACCCCCCCCCAAGTTTTTTAGGGAGGACGGTGATGCCGGCGGGGCTGGAGGAGGCAGGCAGTGGTTGGAGGGCGGCTCCTCCAGTGGGGAAGAGGCGGAGACTGGACACGGTGCCTCCCGGCTCAGCTGGCCGCATTGTGCTGCAGTGGCCACGGCAGACGGAGGCTCCAGGCGCGGTGCTGCTTCGGCGTGGCATGGCGAGCTGATGCCGGGAGGCGCCACGTCCAGCCTCCGCCTCTTCCCTGGCGCCCTGCAGAACTTGGCGCCCTGGCGCCCCACGCCACTAGCCTCTATGGGTAACATGCCCCTGTGTGGTGCTTCTGATTCTGGAAGCAGCATATAGCCGTCATGACAACTGGATTTCCAGTTTCATATACAGCCTTAAAAAAAAGCATCCATCCGCCTGGCTGTGTTCCTTGCAATTTTGCAGCCTGCTCAGTTTTGCATAATAAGCAACTACACTGCAGGGAAAGAGGCTTCCACGTCAATCTGTGGTTTTCACAAAGTGCAGCCCCAGATAATTTATTAGGAGGATTTGCAGCACATTATCTAAGTACTGCTAATTACAAACTAAGCTCCAGAGACGCAAGTCCAAACTTTCCAGCTACAGTTTCCATTAATAGCCTGGATGAACTGTACGGGTTTTGACCAACTTTTATCACTGCAGGCTGCAGCCGTGTGTAATGAGGTAAGACCTTTGCTGGCAAAGCGAGAGCGAGAGCAACAGCTTAGCTGCAGATGAGGAGCAGCGTGTGTCCTTGAGTGTTTGTCAATCACACAGGAGCATTTCCCAGCTTCTTTAATAGTTCTCCACTATTTTAATCTAAACTGTGAATGTTCACTTTCAGCCAAGTCTACTGGCTTCCATGGTAAAGGAAAGGTCTAAAATGCCCCCATGACAAATAGGGAAACTCCAGCCCTGCCATGAAGCCCAAGAATTTTAAAATCTGCTACTAAAACTGAAGCACCTTCTTTCGCAGTTTTTCTTACTTAAATAATTTTGGGAAGGATGAAAAATCAGCACTATTCAGGCATTGTGTTTTGTCAGAGCAGTATTTTGAGAGGTATTCACACCTCTGGAATATTTCCGTACACAATTTTCGCTAATACACACATTTGTGCAAGCATATTTTTTTTTTTGCAAAAAAACTGGGCCTAAAAACTTGACACTTGAGGTCAAACCATGAACTCTGACAACTGTAGCCACTGCAGGGTGAAGGAAAAGCATTAACCCTCAAAAACAGCTGGACTGCACAAGTCAGCTTTGCTTACAGACATGCTAGATCCCTCCTCCAGATTATTTTCCACTGTGTTTGCCAATAAAGAAGCTAGTCGCTACTTCACGTTTTATGTTTCCCTTGGCATATCAACAGGAAGAAGAGGAAACAGTGAAGGTTAGCATCTGTTTAGATGGGGAAGACACAGAGGCAAGAAGGAATAACAGGAACTTAGGGGAGAACCTAAGCAAGTGCCGTGATTGGCTTGGGAAACATGGTCTATTTATTTAATACGGTACTTGATACTCTGCTCTCTCGGGTTAGAGGGAATTAACTTTTTAAAAGTTAAAAGCCAGTGCTGGTGTGTGAATGCTGCTTCCTGTATTATGTGGCATTTTGAATAGATCATGGGAGGAATTCACTGTTATGCTATTAAGATAATGCCATATCTGAAATATCACACTTCCTCATACAAACCTGTCCTGGTGTGAGATCTTTGGGGGAGGGCCTTCTCTCAGTCCTGCCACCCTCAGAGGCCTGATTGGTGGGGATGTAGAAGATGGCCTTCTCAGTGGTGGCTCCTTCCAAACCACTTTGGAACTCTCCCAAGTTAGCCTGGCTCCCTCCTTGTTGTCCTTCTGCTGGTCCTTCTGCTGGCAGTTGAAGACTTTCTTGTTCCAACCGATTTTTGGGAAATGACAGCTTTTAGTTAAAGGGCTGTTTTATTGGTATTGTTGCACACCACCCCAATCTCCAAGCGATGCAACATTCCAGGGGTACTTTGGAATGAGGCACAGCGGACTGTGGTGTCTTTATGATATATGGTTTATTTATACATATATACAACCTAAGCCTGCAATGGAGGGGTTCACAGCATCAACACTCTAACAACGACGCAGCATAAATAACTGATTTTGTTTACTGACTCATCGGGAATATTTGACCCCCCAGGTAAGGACGGCACTGCCTCTTGCACTGCACTGAGTAGTTTTGGAGTTGGGAAAGTTAATTCTTTGGGCTATTGGAAGTTCTGTCCTTCTGCCCCATCCAGAACATAGATGACTCTTGGTTCTTCTCCAGAAGAAGCTTTAGGTCAAAATCATGCCCTTTAGCCCTGCAAGCCTCTTCCTCTCCAACAATACCCATCCACCCCTCTGCCCCTCTCTATCTCTTTTACCCTCTGGTGCTGGAGTTGTCTTGTTAACACTCCCCACCCCCCCGCAACCCTCTGCATTTTGCTGTCTGAATGCATATGGATTTGGCTGGCAAGGTTAAGCTGGGAGAGGCTTGAAGTGAATAGCCTCTAATATGATTTCAGGTGCTTAATTGGCCTTTAATAGGCTACTTTATATTCCGTGTGTTAATCTGCCGTTACCTGCTGCTAGCCTTCTGAATGGGCTGGGCGATCATTTCAATTACTTCTGCTTGTCAAGCGGGCTGCAGCTTGTGACTTGCCAAACACAGCACACATGCCAATAAATCTCCTGGGAGTTGCCAAGCATCTGAGAGGCCATAATACAATATTGCTGGACTCTGTGCTGTGTTTGGCTTAGTGTATCATAAATTGTGCAGGTCTACAGTAGCATGTTAGCGTCAACGCTAAGGACCACTTCCTTGCTGCAGGGTTGCTTGAGCATAACACAGCAGAGGGAATAATTTATGTAACAGAAGATGAATCTCCCCACTCCTGCACCTCACCTTCTGTGACCACATCCCCTTTTCTCTCAATCTGGCTCTGATGCTGGATGTGTGGTTGGGCTGGTGAGACAACCGCTTCAAGTACAGAGCATTGGGGCAGCAAGGCAGGGAAGGGTTCAATTCAGCTCTCCATGTATCCTTTAGAAATCCAGCTCAGGCCTGGCATTAGCAACTTGGCACCCTTGGGAAACTGTGAGGGCCCCAGGGCCCTTTGAAATCTGCCCTTGGCCCCAAACTAGATGACTGGGTAGGTGTGGCGATCACACAGGGTCCCCAGACGTTTCACCGTCTATTGATCCCTGTGCCACCACTTTATTTCTCGCTGCCACCACCCGGGCCCTACCTGGGACAATACTGAGTCCAGTCAGGGTTAAATTGGAACATAAACTTTTGCTTATTTATTGCAGTTTAACAAACGTGTGGTTTCATAAACGGTATCGGTCAATTACAATCATGGGGTGCCTATCCAGACCTATAATTTCCGCTACCTGCTCTCACTCACTAAACCACCTCTCAGATATTTCCTTGTCTTCCTAGCTCCTATCTGTTCCTGACTCAGCTTATTTCACTACACGAACTCAACCTACCCACAGACTCTATCCCAATTCACTCCCACTCCAACCAACCAGCCAACTCCCAACGAACTCCTCCCTTTGCCCCTCCCAGAGCTGGTTTTATAGTCCCTCTGACTCCACCCCCGGGTCCTGATTGGGTAACCTGTTTAACTATTTCACCTCCAGCACTCTCATATGTTAACATCACAGTAGGCAACCCACCATTTTATATTTCCCACAGTGCCCCAAAGAGACACAATCTCAGGCATATTGTGCATAGCTGTCAACCTTCCCTTTTTTTGCGGGAAATTCCCTTATTCCAGCGCCGTTTCCCACTGCTATCCCGGATTGTTAGATATCCCGTAGACTGTCCCAGGGACAGGTGAGGCTGCTGATCCCTTATTTCCGAGGCTGCTGATGCCTTATTTTCAAATCTGAAAGTTGACAGCTATGGTATTGTAGGAAATATATAATGGCAGCTTGTAGCTTCCCACCAATGCTAGTAGGTGGGCCTGCAGCTGAGGGCCCACCAGTGTAGGAAGACACTTTGACCCCCTCAAGCCTGGAGATGGCTTCTTATGTGAAAGGGGCAGACAAAAGCAGCAAGCAAATGGCTCAGGCCTACCTGAAGTCTCTCCCCACTCAGAGATTGGGGTGCACGCAACACTATTAGGGCCAAGCCAGATGTAACTGGGGTACCCATTTGTTTCCTGATTTTTGTCTGCTCCGATTATATCTTGTTTGGCCCTAATAACATTGTGTGCACCCCAGTCTCTGAGAGGAGACAGACTTCATGGAGCCCTGGGTTTGGTTTCCTTGGAATAAAGGTCGATAGAAACTATGGTGTCTTTTTCTATACAAATATATGCAACCTGAGCACAGGATGGAGAGGTTCCCAGTATTAACACCCCAACAGATACAAAATCACAGGCCTGGATGGAACCAATGGATATCATCCAGACTGACCCCCACCCTGCAACAATATAAAATGTTTTGCACTTCTTCTTGATAAAGCTCTGTCTCCTACAGCAACCTGTTGATCTCAAAGATTATTTAAATTGCCTTTCTGCTTTATAAAATATATGTCCCTCTTGAAAAATATGGTTTTGCCTCATAAGTATACTGTATTGGGTTTTTTAAAAATGAAATGAAATGAACTATTTCTGTTTTTGGAACTATTCTCCATAAGTTCCTGTCTGTCATTTTCTGTAAATAACAGCTGTTTCCCAGGCATTTGTTAGATGCTAATTAGTCTGGATCCTTTTGCAAAAGCATCACCGGGCATGCTTGCTTTAAAATACACAAATCAGATGCTAACAGACAGTAGCTAAACTCCTCCATTGTTATCAACGTCCATCTTGCCATATGGCTTGCAGGCTCTTGCCTCTCCTGCACCCAATCATATTCTTTTCCACGTTCCACAAAAATCTGCTCTTCTCGCGTCTGCGCGTGCACGGGTCGCGATTCGCCGCTTCTGCGCATGCGCATGACATCATTTTGAGAGTCTGCGCATGCGCGAGTGGCGAAACCCGGAAGTAACCCATTCCGTTACTTCTGGGTCGCTGTGGAACGCAACCTGAAAACGCTCAGCCTGAAGCCACTTTAACCCGAGGTATGACTGTAGTCACTTCCTTTACATCACGTGTGTTATTTTGACCCTAATCCTGTGCTTTTTGTTCACAGAAATACAGGTCCTCCTTGACCGCCCTCTTCGGAGGCTGAGGCTGGTCACATAAGGGGAAATCCACCCCCCTTCATACAGTGACGGAGCAAGCCGATCAGGCGCCTGGGGCGGTGTGCGTGCCCTGTGCCCAGGGATGGGGCCAGCCACCCACGGGGCGTGACGAGCTAGGGCAGGACTCTCCGCGGGGCCTCTGAGCAGTCTGTCTGCCTTCTCCCACTCAGCCGCCCTACAGCTGAGGGGGAGGCGGCGGGAGGACCGTTTGGGGTAGCGTGGAGCCTGCAGGCGCCCAAGCCACCACGTCACTCCCAGGAGAGATGCATGGCTCGGGCGCGCTGCAGGCCCTGCGGTGTCGCCCGGCATGTTGTCAACCCCCCCAGTGGTGACACCTAGGGTGGCCCACCCCCACCGCACCGCCTTCCTCTGCCCCTGATCCTGGCCCCCTTTCAAATCCCCCGCCTGTTCACACCGCAGGGCAAGGGAGAAGGACTTACTTTGCATTTCCAGTTAGGCTCTCCAAGGCCTTGAATTGTTTCTTAAAGGCCCTTGCTTGGCCAGGTCCTTTTGCATAGGGTAGCCCAGGAAGTCCTCTGTAGCTTGCATTTCTCCCTTCCAAATAATCCCAAACCCTACCATTTATTAATCTCTAGGGTTTAGTGGGTTCCCCCTCAATCTATAACAATATTCTGTGCATAGCTGTCAACTTTCAGATTTGAAAATAAGGGATCAGCAGCCTCACCTGTCCCGGGGGCAGTCTACGGGATATCTAACAATCTAGGATAGCAGCGGGAAGCAGCGGGAAACGGCGCTGGAATAAGGGAATTTCCTGCAAAAAAGGGGAAGGTTGACAGCTATGATTGTGTGTAATGTTGTAACTAAGGTAATTCCAAAGGGAATGTCAAGCAGGGAGGGAGGGAGGAAGAGAGAGAGAGAGGAATTCTAGTGGAGAGAGAAGATTGGAGGAGGCTTGGAAAGCGAGTTTGAATGTTGGGGGGAGGCAGTTGAGAGCGGTGGGTTCTAGAAGGGGGGCTCTTGGTGGGGGACGTGAAGCTGGGCTGGGCTTAGGATCAGTAGGAAAGTCGACGTTGCCAGGGGCATGTGGCAAAGAGGGGCTCTGCCAGCTGCCTGGGAACAGAGTTCCCTGAATTTAGGTGAGCCACAGAGCCAGGGCTTGGTTTGTACTGCTAATGCCCAGATTCCTCACACCACCCCCTCCAAACACCTGGGAAGCAGCTGAGTCCTGCTGCGAAACGTAAGCCAGGGTCTCTAAATTTATGTCCCTGACATTTCCCACCTGTAACATCTTCCTCTGTTTTTATTTTCCTTTCGGTCTCCCAGATCCTAAGCCAGGCAGCTGTGGCCCCATGAAGAAAAATGTTGATCACGTCTCCTACCTAGGCAGTTATCTTTCCACAAGGCCCAACATTGATGCCAAAATCCAGCATCGCCTGAGTTCTGTGAGTGTGGCTTTCTCCCGACTGAAGTGCAGAGTGTTTGAGGACCGGGACATTTGCAGGGAAACCAAAATGCTTGTTTACAAAGCTACTGTACTACCAACCTTACTATATGTTTGTGAAACATGAACCACTTATAAATGCCATCTCCAACTCCTCGAAAGAGTCCATCAACAGTGTCTCTGAAAAATTTTACACATCACTTGGGAAGACAGGCGAACTAATACCAGGGTACTGGAAGAAGCACAGATCACCAGCGATGAAGCAATGATTCTTCAACATCAGCTTCGTTGGACTGGTCATGTTGTGCAGATGCCTGATAATCGCCTTCCAAAGCAACTACTCTATTCCGAACTTAAAAATGGAAAGCGTAATGCTGGTGGTCAACAAAAGAGGTTTAAAGACTATCTCAAGGCAAATCTAAAAAAATGTAGTATAAACACTGACAACTGGGAAACAGGCCTGCGAGTGCTCCAGTTGGAGAACAGCCTTTACCAAAGGCGTCATGGGTTTTGAAGACACTCGAACTCAGGACGCAAGGGAGAAACGTGCTAAGAGGAAGGCTTGCTTGGCAAATCCACACCGTGATCAACTCTTGCCCGGGAACCAATGTCCCCACTGTGGAAGGACGTGTGGATCCAGAATTGGCCTCCACAGTCACTTACGGACTCATTGTTAAAACCGTGTTTATGGAAGACAATCTTACTCGGCTACGAATGATCGCCAAAGAAGAAGATGAAGAAATGGCAGAAGGGGAGGCCTCTGTGGAAGTTGTGGTACGTTAATTCCATGGGAAATTTATTCCTCACATGTGCCAGGAGGTTGTGGTGCCAACCTGAGCGAAACAGGGTTGGGTGGGGGGGAGCAGGCCCATCTCTCCCCAGCCCCTCACCCCCTCCTTCCAAGCCAGGGTTGGGCCATTATGTGCCCAGGCAGGAGCGGCGATCGTTGGCAGCCAGTGGTGACGTGGGCATGGGCAGCCTTGCAGGGGTGCTTGTTCTGTCCCCCTCCTTCCCTGAGTCAGCTGGCCAGACACCCTCACCAGCGCTCAGGTTGTCTCCGCTGTAGTTTGGGGGCAGGCCCCTCTGTGGGCCCTATGTCCCCACCGCAGGAGGGCCCTGCCTCTGCTGGCTTGCCTGCCCATGGGCTGCTGCTGAGCTACTATGTGCCATGCAGGAGGAGGGATATAGCGGGTGGGGGGAGCAGGAAGGAAGCTGAGAAGGCAGATGGGGGGGGGAGAGAAAACATTGAGGGGACTGTGCCCCAGAGGAAAATCATTGGGGAGGGCCCACAGGACCCCTGTGTCCTAGAGTGGATTCCTATGCCAGGATAATACAATGTCCTTCTCCCTTTGCAGGGCCATGGTTTGGGAAAGGCTCCGGCCAAGCAGCAGCCCAGCAGCACCATGGGGAAACCCCAAATGTGCAGGTATGCTGGGCAGTGGCGTAGCGTGGGTTGTCAGCACCCGGGGCAAGGCAAGTAATTGGTGCCCCCTAACCCAGAGGGGCAGAGAGCTGCGAGTGTGAGCGCGCGCCCCCCCCCAGATGTTGCGCCCGCTGCGGCTGGCCCCCTCTGCACCCCCCACGCTACACCACTGATGCTGGGACCTTCTGTGGCAGAGGACGTGTTTCCCAGTCACCTTGCCAGCTGGAGGAGGAAGGCCTGATTTAGATATTCCTATAGTTTTATGGGGAGGATTTCTCTGTGGTCCACCTGGCCAGGACATGGGGGGTGATTCTCTCCCATGCCAACCCCATATCCCAAGGCTGGGCCGGGGCAGTTTTAGGATGGCACGACCAGTGTGCTCACTCTGGGCACCGTGCTGCAGAGAGTGCCAAAACAATGCTGAAGAACAAAGGGGGGCATGCCGAATCTTATGGTCGTACAGGGCTCTGTTGACATTTGAGAGCCCAAAGTTCCCCATTGGTTGGGCACAGTTCCAGATTAATACCTGTGGCAGTCAAAATATTGCTGGGCTCCTCACAAATTATCTCCTGATACTTTTTTGATTTTACCAACCAACAATACTAATAAACCGATTTTATTACGGAAAACAAACAGTATTTATTTTAATCTGTTGTCACGGGACCCATAGGCCGGTTCCTGCTCTGCCCATTGGGCAATGTGGCTCTGGTTGGGAATGCTTCTGTGGAGATGAACTCCACCCCCCAGGGTCATTCCTTCCTTCAGACAAAAGCTGACATGCTGTGTGGAACTGCACCAGGGGAAGATGTGGCTCTCCTTGCCTTCTTAGCTCATATTTTTCTCTAATTTCTGCATCCCATGAAAATGTCCTTCCTGAGATTCTAGCCAACCTCAACGGCTGGTCTCAGCTACCATAATGAACCTTAGAATAAAAGAGATACATGTTATTATCTATAGATTTATCTTGAAATCCTCCAACCAATCAGACCAATGGAGCTTGTTTCTTCCTTAGGAGAGAGGCCGGCCAGAACAAGGGGGAAAAGGCTCCCACGCCAGGTAAGTGGAAATGCCAATTGAGTGCCCTATATGATAGAAATGCTTCCTTTCCGTGTCCCCCCACCCTCGTGTGCCAGTCTGGTGCTAGCAGGTGGGGAGCCAGGAGCTTGCTGATGTCTCCGTTTTCTTTGCAGGGAGGGAGCCTTTCCCCAAAGTATACCTTGTTCTGGTCAAATCCCTGGAGAGACGTGAGGACCCTCAGGTACTGGGGCAGAGGGAAGGAAGGGGTCTCCGAGGAGTCTGCCTGCCTCCTCCCCCTCAGCCGCCCTACAGCTGAGGGGGAGGTGGTGGGTGGACCGTTTGGGGCAGCGTGGAGACTATGGGCACCCAAGCCCCCCCTTCACTCCCAGGAGAGATGTGTGGCTCACGGTGAGTGCCGCCTGGCATTTTGTCAGCCCCTCAGTGGTGACACCTGGGGTGGCTGCCCCCACCGCACCCCCTTCCTCCGCCTCTGCCTTCATATCTACCTCACAGCTTGGGATCCAATGGATCTAACTTTTCCCTTTTCTTGTGAGGAATCCTATTCAGAATAAGGGAATTTCCCTTTAAAAAAGGGAAACGTTGACAGCTATGAGGGACTGGCTGATCTGCTGTGTGACTGGAACTTGTCAAATGCAATTACCATAATTAATAATTATAAACAATGAGGAAACAAAAAAACCCAACCTAAAACACTTTTATGACTTATCAAGGATGTCAATTATCTCTCTCTGTAGCGAACAGAGCTCCTTTCAGCTTCTGCTCAGGCAGATCCACGCCTTTCCTTCTTCTTTCAAATGCTGTGACTCTCATTCTTCTTCTCTCCTTCTGGTCTCTCCTCAGCATCTATTCCCAACACCGTTAACAACCATTCCACCTGTCCTTGGCCACACTGTCCTTGCATTCTAAGCCCCGGGGTAGGCATTCTGTGGGAATGTTGAGGAAAACCAAAGAGGATATATTGATTAAATAGCATCCCTCCTCACTCAATGCTAGTGAGCAAGTAGCAGAGCACATTCCGTTGCACACTGCTGGAAGCAAGTTGAAGGGTTCGTTAGAATCATTTAAGTTAAGCAGTCCAGTCTGGCTTGTCCAGATTGGATTGTTCCTGGTAAATTTCCCCTTTAGGTAAAGGTAAAGGGACCTTTACAGTTAAGATATGAATAGGGTGTGGTCCTGTGACCTGGCTCAGGAACTATTTATCATTACAAAAGACTGGCCAGGCTCCCCAGGCAATCCAATCAAGTGACCATTAAACAGGTAACCTGGCAGACAGAAGGTAAAGCACTCAGATTCCACTTTCTGTGATGTAGGTATGATGTATCTGGGGGGTTGGTCTTGAGCTACACCCTTTCTGTGATGTATGTATGATGTTTCTGGGGATGGTCTTGATCTACAGGGTGGCAATTTCAAAAGTCTATATAAAGTGAGAGAAAGAGAACACTCTTATTGACAATATTATGACACTATTTAAAGGTAAAGGTAAAGGGACCCCTGACCATTAGGTCCAGTTGCGGATGACTCTGGGGTTGTGGCGCTCATCTCGCTTTATTGGCCGAGGGAGCCGGCGTACAGCTTCTGGGTCATGCGGCCTGCATGACTAAGCCGCTTCTGGCGAACCAGAGCAGCGCACGGAAACGCCCACTGGAGCAGTACCTATTTATCTACTTGCACTTCGTGCTTTCGAACTGCTAGGTTGGCAGGAGCAGGGACCGAGCAACGGGAGCTCACCCCGTCGCGGGGATTCGAAGCGCCGACCTTCTGATCGGCAAGTCCTAGGCTCTGTGGTTTAACCCACAGCGCCACCTGCGTCCCTAAATTTCCCCTTTAGTTCCCTATTAAATACAATAATGACACAACAGTCTTCTTTTAAAAGTAATGATAAAGTTTACTTACGGTACATTCAGTTCACAGTATTGTCCTGAAGGCAGCCTTTATCTTGTAGTTACAGTAGTAGAGGAAAGAAGTCTGAGCTAGACCTCAGACTTTCTACCTTGTGGCTTCCATCCTCTGTAAGGACGAGCCATGTGTTGCTGGCTAAGAGCCAGAAGAGAGGAAGATGGCTGCGCGGCTTGTCCTTTTATAGGGTCTGCCAGGGTCACGCCCATCTACCTGGTCACACACAGGGGGATGAGGTTCCAGAGCAGGTATGACAGGAAGTCCTCCCTGCCTGGGGCCACATTCCCCTGTGTGTCCACTCTAGGCAACAGGAAATGTTGTATTTGACTGCTACGGTGATGATACATCCCACACATTCATTTAGAACAGGTGTGCAATTTCCCCCTGGATACTAAGCGCTTATCCTGACTTCTGTTTGCACCATGCCTTCCAGGCACAGGTCTGCACTTTAAAGCAGGGGGGGTAGGCACTTCCCCAGGGGAAATCCATGTTTTACCGCTGAATCAGATCAATTCACAGAATCCACAGAAAACTTGATTGTCATTTGCTCCCATTCAGGGGGAAGCAAAACAACAACAGCAATGCCCAGACACAGACTTTAAAGCATGGGTAGGCAAACTAAGGCTCGGGGGCTGGATCTGGCCCAATCGCCTTCTAAATCCGGCCCGCGGATGGTCCAGGAATCAGTGTGTTTTTATGAGTAGAATGCGTCCTTTTATTTAAAATGCACCTCTAGGTTATTTGTGGGGCATAGGAATTCATTCATTTTCCCCAAAAAATATAGTCCGGCCCCCCACAAGGTCTGAGGGACAGTGGACTGGCCCCCTGCTGAAAAAGTTTGCTGACCCCTGCAGTTGAAAGTATGGTCCTGTACCGAGAAATGTGGCCCAAAAGGAAGTCTGGATGAGCCCTTAAGACACTGATTTCCAAGTATATTATCATCTGGAGTGGAATTCTTCCATATTTGGGGAAGCAGAGGAGTTGCTGAACTTGCACAGGAATGGCCATCTGCATCACCGTTGCTATTCCTCCTTCCTGAATCTAATATACCGTTTGGGGTTGTGTGCCAGAAATTACATGCTTGGTTTCTAAGGGCTAGTTCATATATATGCACATCACTTGTTTCACCCACAGCCCATACTTATGTGTGAAGCTCCTATATATGTACACACACACATGCACACACATGTTATCATAGGTGGTCATCAAGTGATGAACGTGCACTTGTGGACCAGCCTAAGGTCTGTTGAATAAAAAGCAAATATTGCCGTAATTTAGCTTTGAGTCATGCAGGCCTACAACATTATCCCAGCTGCATTAGGGCAGGTTGCTCTCCTGGCAGAATAAATCTTGAAAACATTCACATGCTCACCAAGGAATGTTCATCTCATAAGAAGCGTCACCTTGCATACTTTTCTGTCTCATAAACTTGAAGGTCAAATGAAACATTCATTGACAAATACAGAATATGAAACAGTCTCAAATCCATGTGCTAACAACCCACAAAAGGGAAACAGATGGGGCAGTGAGTCATGCACCCTCTGTTTATGGATCTTTGGGGACCTTTAAGGCAAAGCCCTATGCTGGTCACTGAAAGGGGAGTATTCATGTTCATTTAATTCAGATTTCCATTCATAGAGGGTTAGCTGGGGAAGTAATTTGATTGCCAGCATATAATGGTAGAGTGAAGAGCTGCAATTTAAAAATGAAAATGCAGTCTCTAAGTCCTTAGTAACAGTGAGGATGCTTTCTGGATTAAGCTAAAGCAATGGCGAACTTTTTCCATTTTGCCAGTATCCTTTTTACTGATTTTCTTCCATGGTAAAAATTATACATTCCAAAAAAAATACAGAAGAAACAAAAGATTTCCAAACCAAAAGATTGGTTTATTTACCAAATAAACAAATATATATAAACCCTTAAATTCCTAAAGAAGACTTGTATTATTTAAATATTTTTGTTGATTCACAATTACTTAATTTCTCCATGTGACTTCCAACCTCCTCACTGAGGGTTCATCCTTTTTTTATTCTTATTATTATCACTGCTTCCATATTCCTTCTCTCCATTTCTTTCTTTATTCTATCTCATGTGTTATTTATCTAACTTGCAAATTGAGGAGTTTAGTCAAAGCATGTCCAGGTTTTCACTTGTGGACAATGTTTAATTAAATATTCTTTATAAATTCCCCATTCTTTTTTTTTTTTTTTTACCTTCGAGTTGGCTGTCTCCTAATTGTCTTTGTCAATTTTGCTAATTCGAGATATTCAAACAATTTCTCCTGCCACTCCTCTTTTGATGGTATCAGTTCACCTTTCCATTTTTTGGCGACCAGTATTTTCGCTGCTATTGCAGTGTATAAGAATATTCTTCTTTTTTCCTTAGGAATCTCTGGTCCCAATATTCCCAAGAGGAAGAAGGCTTCTGGTTCTTTTGTGAAAGTTTGTTTGAACATTTTTAAAAATTTCCTCGTTTATCATATCCCAATTTTTTCAAATTTCAATGCAGCCCCACCACATATGAACTTCTTCCATTTTGATTTCTCTTCTGAGAAACCCCTGTACATGGATCACAGAGACTTTAATGCCGAAAAGGATCCCACTGGTTCTTTCTCACAGGCCTGGCTCCAGGTACGCGTGGGCCTTGAGCAGGCTGCTTATCCTTCCAAGTGTCCTGATTTTCCAGGGACAGTCCCAGAATTACAAAAGCAATCCTGGCTTCTGATTGGATCCCGGAATGTCCCTATTTCCCCTGCCAGCACCACTGCCACCAAGCTCAAGGAGGAAGATGAGCCAACACTTGTCCGGAGCGACGGCAGTGATGGCAGTGGTGCCTGTGCAAGAGCATTGCGTTACTTCTCCATAGTCTCTCCATGGCTGTCGCTGCTGGTCCCTGGAGCAGCTCCTGGTTGCCCTCCTCTGCACATGTTCCAACTTGTCAACATCCTTCTTAAACTGTGGTGTCCAGAATTGGACACAGTATTCCAGGTGTGGTCTGACCAAGGCAGAATAGAGTGGGACTATTACAGTGGTACCTTGGGTTAAGTACTTAATTCGTTCCGGAGGTCCGTTCTTAACCTGAAACTGTTCTTAACCTGAAGCACCACTTTAGCTAATGGGGCCTCCCGCTGCTGCCGCACCGCCGGAGCACGATTTCTGTTCTCATCCTGAAGCAAAATTCTTAACCCGAGGTACTATTTCTGGGTTAGCGGAGTCTGTAACCTGAAGCGTCTGTAACCTGAAGCGTCTGTAACCCGAGGTACCACTGTACTTTCCTTGATCTGGACACTATACTCAGGGCCGTCTTAATCATATCCGGCGCCGTGGTGCAAAGCTCCTTCCAGCGCGAGCCCCCCATTTCCCATTTACTTTAGGGAGGACGGCGTTGCCAGTGGGGCTGGAGGAGGCAGGCAGCAGCTGGAGGGCGGCCCCTCTCGCAGGGAAGATATGGAGGCTGGACGTGGTACCTCCCAGCTCAGCTGGCCACTTCGTGCCGCGGTGGCCACGGCAGATGGAGGCTCTGGGTGTGGCGCACCTTCAGTGTGGCATAGCGGAGGCGGGCGAGGGCAGCGAGCTGATGCCAGGAGGCGCCACGTCCAGCCTCCGCCTCTTCCCTGGTGCCCTCCAGAACTTGGCCCTGGCGCCCCGCACCACTAACCTCTATGGGTAAGAGGCCCCTGACTATGCTGCTGCGGATGCAGCCTAGAATAGTGTTGGCTTTCTTCTTGCTGCTGCATCACACTGTTGACTCATGTTAAGCTTGCGGTCAAGGGAGATGGCCCTAAATTCATAATACAATCAGGATTTATGACCTGGTGAAAAATTGTATACTAAACCAGGTAACTGATGAATTTCAGAATCCCTGCACTCTGCTCCAATGGGCACAAAACACTTGTTCCACTTTAGGGAGGGATAGGCTTTCATACAGGCAACTCTCAACTTTCTGGACATCCATCCTCCACTGTGAGCATGTGCTTCCTGTACTCATTAAATTTATTTTTGAAAGCATCCTTGCATGGTCAGGCTACTCAAATGCGTGTGTGTGTGTGCGCGCGCGCACGCGCGTGTGTGTGTACGTCTACGGTGGGAGATCTAGTATATGTGCCTTTCCCTCCATATCCACATGTATACAAGATTGGGATCTTGGCTTTTCCACCTTTGAATTTTCCTAGCTGACAGTATAATTTATCAATGTCATCCTGAGAGGGTAGTTTGACAACAAACAAAGTAGTGGTAAGCAAAATAGACATCAGATACTTTTGCATCCATTTCTATGTGTAAATGAAACCTCCAGACTAGCTTTGGCTCTTATTCATGCTGTTGTTGACTCGCAGAAGTGGCTCTTCAATGAGGTGGGAGCCTCCACGGGTGGATTTTTCAGCACCAGCTCAGGCCGCGGAGAGGGAGGCTCAGTTGCCAAATGAGACACAGCCCCAGTGAAGTGGGAGCAGTTTATTTTGGTGAGGTTTGTGCAGGAAAACTGTGCAGGCGTTTTGTGGCACTGCTTGTTACTTTATGGAAGAGCTGTGCCCTGTTAATTTTCGGGTCTTACTCATAATTAATACGTATAAATTTGTTACTGAATTTCACCTTTTGTGATTTCTGATTAGGTGAATCATTAAGGAATTTTGACCGAGGAAAGAAGAGTCTCTCTCTCTCTCTCTCTCTCTCTCTCTCTCTCTCTCTCTCTCTCACACACACACACACACACACACACACTGTGGGGATCACTGCATCCCTAGTAAGCTTTAGATTCCTGCTACATACTGTATTCTCAGTAAACCTTTCACTACAATTTAGGCCTCTTTACACTAACCATCATAACTAAAAGGTTTCTTGTGACATACTGACTTTGTTTCACAAAGAAGCAACAACCAACATGCCATTAGCTACACAATGAAGCTTGTTACCTAATACCTGCCTGGATAAGATCACAGCAAAACAATTCTCAGTTGCTGCTTTTGCCCTTTGGGTTGGCTGGAGGTTATGCATGGCAACAACTTGAGAAAGACAAAAATGCACTTCCAAAGAGAGAGACTCTGATCTTATTCCTCAACCCAGTAACATTGGCCAACTTGGATGACCCCTGCCTTGAAGAACAACCTTAAACCATCACATACAAAGCAGAGCTGATGTCTTTCTGAGCATGTGCAGATGAACTGTAGTCAAGATAACAAAGGAGCATCAAAAGAGGAGAGTTGCTTGGACAATTGTGTGTGTGTGTGTGTGTGTGTGTGTGTGTGTGTGTAAGAGCCTGCTTGAAGGCACCATCTTTGGTCACCAGCTTTGAATACTCCAGAAGCAGTGACAGGCTTCTTGCCATTTGCTCCTAGGTTGGCCATCTAGCTGCAGCCAAAGCAATCTAATGGTACGTCTGTAATGGAAAAACGGTATTTCACTGTAGCCATAAAAACTTGACCTCAGTACAAAAACTATGTACCAGCCCAATATAATCCCTTCCACAACTTGGGAGGTATTAAAACTTCACAATGATAATTGTTGGGAAACAGCTACATTTGCAAAGAAAAGAAAAGAAAAGAAAAGAACGCCTTCCTTTAACCTCAAACTTCAGAATGGCTCAGCTAATTTTGCTTGAATGCCATAGAAAGAAAAGAAAAATTATCTGCCTGAGGCAGACATAAAGGCATGAAAAAAATTCACTCAAATACTTAGAAAGTAACAGAAGCAGGGAAAATAGCACCAGGGCTTTAGACTAGTAAGTGTGAACCATAATAGCAGTTAAAAACAAAACAAAAGTAAAAAAAAATGTACCTATAAGACTAGATAGATAGATATAGATAGTGGATTTATTATGGATATTTAGGAGTCAACTAATTGAAAACACAGTTTGACAAGCGTCATGATTAGAAAAGCCCTCTCTTCGTGACTCTTCGTGACTCCATGGACCAGAGCACGCCAGGCACTCCTGTCTTCCACTGCCTCCCGCAGTTTGGTCAAACTCATGCTGGTAGATTCAAGAACACTGTCCAACCATCTTGTCGTCTGTCGTTCTCTTCTCCTTGTGCCCTCAATCTTTCCCAACATCAGGGTCTTTCCCAGGGAGTCTTCTCTTCTCATGAGGTGGCCAAAGTATTGGAGCCTCAGCTACAGGATCTGTCCTTCTAGTGAGCACTCAGGGCTGATTTCCTCCAGAATGGAGAGGTTTGATCTTCATGGCACTTTCAAGAGTCTCCTCCAGCACCATAATTCAAAAGCTTCAATTCTTCAGCCATCAGCCTTCTTTATGGTCCAGCTCTCACTTCCATACATCAGTACTGGGAAAACCATGGCTTTAACTATACGGACCTTTGTTGGCAAGGTGATGTCTCTGCTTTTTAAGATGCTGTCTAGGTTTGTCATTGCTTTTCTCCCAAGAAGCAGGCATCTTTTAATTTTGTGACTGCTGTCACCATCTGCAGTGATCATGGAGCCCAAGAAAGTAAAATCTCTCACTGCCTCCATTTCTTCCCCTTCTATTTGCCAGGAGGTGATGGGACCAGTGGCCATGATCTTCGTTTTTTTGATGTTGAGCTTCAGACCATATTTTGCGCTCTCCTCTTTCACCCTCGTTAAAAAGTTATTTAATTCCTCCTCACTTTCTGCCATCAAGGTTGTGTCATATCTGAGGTTGTTGATATTTCTTCCGGCAATCTTAATTCCGGCTTGGGATTCATCCAGTCCAGCCTTTCGCATGATGAATTCTGCATATAAGTTAAATAAGCAGGGAGACAATATACAGCCTTGTCATACTCCTTTTTCCAATTTTGAACCAATCAGTTTGTTCCATATCCAGTTCTAACTGTAGCTTCTTGTCCCACATAGAGATTTCTCAGGAGACAGATGAGATGATCAGGCACTCCCATTTCTTTAAGAACTTGCCATAGTTTGCTGTGGTCGACACAGTCAAAGGCTTTTGCGTAGTCAATGAAGCAGAAGTAGATGTTTTTCTGGAACTCTCTAGCTTTCTCCATAATCCAGCACATGTTTGCAATTTGGTCTCTGGTTCCTCTCCTCCTTCAAAATCCAGCTTGCACTTCTGGGAGTTCTTGGTCCACATACTGCTTAAGCCTGCCTTGTAGAATTTAAGAATAACCTTGCTAGCGTGTGAAATGAGCGCAATTTTGCGGTAGCTGGAGCATTCTTTGGCACTGCCCTTCTTTCGGATTGGGATGTAGACTGATCTTCTCCAATCCTCTGGCCACTGCTGAGTTTTCCAAACTTGTTGGCACATTGAGTATAGCACCTTAACAGCATCATCTTTTAAAATTTTAAATAGTTCAGCTGAGATATCATTACTTCCACTGGCCTCAGTGGCGTAGCGTGGGTTGTCAGCACCCGGGGCAAGGCAAGTAATTTACGCCCCCTAACCCGTGGATTTGCGCCCCCTAACCCATGGATTTGCGCCCCCTAACCCATTGATTTGCCCTAACCCCAGATGTTGCGCCCGGTGCGGTCCGCCCCCCCTGCACCCCCCACGCTACGCCACTGACTGGCCTTGTTATTAGCAGTGCATTCTAAGGCCCTATTTTAGGCCAAATATGTTTTGGCTATGAGGCGATTCCACAGTTCAATCTTTACTAGGTTTTACTGAATCCAGGGGGACATTCTGACCACTATGCATAAGATTGTCATTTATGATTACTACTGTGGGCCTATTCAGGCATTTCATAGGTTTACATTTAAAATGTGAAGTGTGGGTGTGCAAACCTGATGTTTTAAAATACAGATATCTGACAGTTACACTCACTAGAGAGCAACCTAGGGTGCCAACCTGAATAAAATATTGTGGGGGCCCAGGTATGCCCCACCCTGTATAACTGATCACACAACACAGTGCACACGCCATTTGAATGGGAATGCCCATCAACTTCGTTAGGGCCCGCCACCCTCAAATATTTTATTGTGGGGGCCAAAGTGCCCCCGACCTCTTTGAATCATAGAATCATAGAATCATAGAATCATAGAGTTGGAAGAGACCACAAGGGCCATCGAGTCCAACCCCCTGCCAAGCAGGAAACACCATCAGAGCACTCCTGACATATGGTTGTCAAGCCTCTGCTTAAAGACCTCCAAAGAAGGAGACTCCACCACACTCCTTGGCAGCAAATTCCACTGTCGAACAGCTCTTACTGTCAGGAAGTTCTTCCTAATGTTTAGGTGGAATCTTCTTTCTTGTAGTTTGGATCCATTGCTCCGTGTCCGCTTCTCTGGAGCAGCAGAAAACAACCTTTCTCCCTCCTCTATGTGACATCCTTTTATATATTTGAACATGGCTATCATATCACCCCTTAACCTCCTCTTCTCCAGGCTAAACATGCCCAGCTCCCTTAGCCGTTCCTCATAAGGCATCGTTTCCAGGCCTTTGACCATTTTGGTTGCCCTCCTCTGGACACGTTCCAGTTTGTCAGTGTCCTTCTTGAACTGTGGTGCCCAGAACTGGACACAGTACTCCAGGTGAGGTCTGACCAGAGCAGAATACAGTGGCACTATTACTTCCCTTGATCTAGATGCTATACTCCTATTGATGCAGCCCAGAATTGCATTGGCTTTTTTAGCTGCCGCGTCACACTGTTGGCTCATGTCAAGTTTGTGGTCAACCAAGACTCCTAGATCCTTTTCACATGTACTGCTCTCAAGCCAGGTGTCACCCATCTTGTATTTGTGCCTCTCATTTTTTTTGCCCAGGTGCAATACTTTACATTTCTCCCTGTTAAAATTCATCTTGTTTGTTTTGGCCCAGTTCTCTAATCTGTCAAGGTCGTTTTGAAGTGTGATCCTGTCCTCTGGGGTGTTAGCCACCCCTCCCAGTTTGGTGTCATCTGCAAATTTGATCAGGATGCCCTTGAGTCCATCATCCAAGTCGTTGATAAAGATGTTGAATAAGACCGGGCCCAAGACAGAACCCTGTGGCACCCCACTAGTCACTCTTCTCCAGGATGAAGAGGAACCATTGATGAGCACCCTTTGGGTTCGGTCAGTCAGCCAGTTACAAATCCACTGAGTGGTAGCATAGTCAAGACCGCATTTTACCAGCTTCTTTACAAGAATATCATGGGGCACCTTGTCAAATGCCTTGCTGAAATCAAGGTAGGCTACATCCACTGCGTTCCCTTCATCTACCAGGCTTGTAATTCTGTCAAAAAACGAGATCAGGTTCGTCTGACATGACTTATTTTTCAGAAATCCATGCTGACTATTGGTGATCACAGCATTCCTTTCTAGGTGCTCACAGACTGTTTGCTTAATGATCTGCTCCAGAATCTTCCCTGGTATTGATGTCAGACTGACTGGGCGGTAATTATTTGGGTCCTCTCTTTTCCCCTTTTTGAAAATAGGGACAACATTTGCCCTCCTCCAGTCTGCCGGGACTTCGCCTGTTCTCCAGGAATTCTCAAAGATGACTGCCAGTGGTTCTGAAATCACATCTGCCAGTTCTTTTAATACTCTTGGATGCAGTTCATCTGGCCCTGGAGACTTGAATACATCTAGACTAGCCAAGTATTCTTGTACTATCTCCTTAGTTATTCTGGGCTGTGTTTCCTCTGCTGAATCATTTGCTCCAAATTCTTCAGGTCGGGCATTGTTTTCTTTATCGGAGAAGACTGAGGCAAAGAAGGCATTGAGGAGTTCAGCCCTTTCTGTGTCCCCTGTTTGCATTTCACCATCTTCTCCTCTGAGTGACCCCACTGTTTCTTTGTTCTTCCTTTTGCTACGAACATACCCATAAAAGCCTTTTTTGTTGCTTTTAACCTCTCTAGCAAGCCTGAGTTCATTCTGTGCTTTAGCTTTTCTGACTTTGTGTCTACACGTGCTGGCTATTTGTTTGAATTCCTCTTTGGTGGTTTCCCCCCTTTTCCATTTTTTGTACACATCCTTTTTTAATCTTAACTCAGTTAAAAGTTCTTTAGATAGCCACCCTGGCTTCTTTAGGCACCTTCCATGTTTCCGTCTCATTGGTATTGCCTGAAGTTGTGCTTTTACTATCTCCCTCTTAACAAACTCCCAGCCATCATGAACTCCCTTTCCTTTTAGTATTACTGTCCATGGGATCTCACCCAGCACTTCCCTAAGTTTTATGAAGTCGGCTTTCTTAAAGTCGAGAAATTGTGTCCTAGTATGCTTGGCTGCTCCTTTCCGCTGTATAGTAAACTTCAGAAGAGCATGATCACTCGCGCCTAATGATCCTTCCACTTCTACCCCACTAACCAGGTCATCAACATTGGTTAGGACCAGATCTAAAATGGCTGTTCCTCTTGTTGCTTCTCCCACTTTCTGGACAATGAAGTTGTCTGCAAGGCCAGTGAGGAATCTGTTTGACCTTATGCTCTTGGCTGAGTTTGACATCCAACAAATATCCGGGTAATTGAAGTCCCCCATTACTACTATCTCCCTTCCTTTTGCATGCTTGGCCATCTGTTCCAGGAAGGCATCATCTATGTCCTCCGTTTGGCTTGGGGATTTATAGTAAACTCCCACAATGAGGTCTCTGTTATTCTTCTCTCCCTTAATTTTGACCCAAATGCTCTCACTTTGGCTTTGAGGTTCTAAATCTTGGATCTCTTCACAGGTATACACATCCCTGACATATAACGCCACTCCTCCTCCTTTCTTGTCTGGTCTGTTTCTCTGAAATAGATTGTATCCCTCCATTATTACATTCCAATCGTGGGACTTATCCCACCAGGTTTCAGTGATTCCTATTATGTCATATTTAGTTTGCTGCACCAAGAGCTCAAGCTCATCTTGTTTATTTCCCATGCTTTGCGCATTAGTGTACAGACATTGAAGTCCATTAATCATTCCCCCGTGTCTCTTATTTAAGGATTTTTTCCTCCCACCACTAGGTCTGCGTGCTGTTTGCTCCATTCGGTCTATGACATTTGGATGATCATCTTCATCAATTGATAGACTCCTACCTTCAGGACCACTGTCTCCCTCCCCCACATTAGTCAGTTTAAAGCCCTCCTGATGAGGTTTCTGAGATTTTTTGCAAAAACATTCCTCCCAACCGTTGTGAGGTGCAGCCCATCGCTTGCCAGAAGTCCATCTTCAAGAAACTGCATTCCGTGATCTAAGAATCCAAACCGTTCCTGTTTACACCATTTGCGAAGCCAGTTGTTCACTTCCACTATTTTTCCCTCTCTCCCTGGGCCACGTCGTTCAACTGGGAGGACAGATGAGATGACAATTTGTGCATTTAATTGCTTCAATTTCCTGCCCAGAGCCTCGTAATCTCTTTTGATCTTCTGGAGGCTATTGCTTGCAGTGTCATTGGTTCCCACATGAACCAAGAGGAAGGGGTATTTGTCAGTGGGTTTTATGATTCCTTGCAGTCGTTCAGTTACATCTTGGATCTTAGCCCCGGGGAGACAGCACACTTCCCGAGACATCTTGTCAGGCCCACAGATAACTGCTTCTGTTCCCCTCAGTAGGGAATCCCCTATCACCACTACACGCCTCCTCTTAGGTCTGGTCGGGGTTCTTCCGTGAGCTGTCCGTTCCAAGGTCACCTGCACATTCCCTGAGGACTGACTTTGCTGCTCGTCTTCATATACCTGATCGACTGTAATGAGGGAGAGATCCTCAAATGGAGTCTGCTCTTCGTCTTCCATGCTAGGGGAGAGGACCTCAAAGCGATTGTGTATTTCTAAACAATCCGAGCGAACCCTGGCCCTCCTACTTCTTTGAGTCACGTTTCTCCATATATCTGGCTCCTGTGTTGGTGAACTAGCCTCCTTCTCAGGGGAGTCCCCTGTCTCCTCCTTGGTGGAGACGGTGTGCTCTGTTGCTTCCAAAAAGAGCTCCAGCTCTCTAATTCTTTGGAGCGTAGCTACACGTTCCTCCAGTTGCTGGACTTTGTCTTTTAAGAGGGCAATCAACATGAGTTGGCTCCTACGCTAGAGAGCCAGAATTGATGGTTGAGAAACCTTGGTGAGAAACCAGGATCTCTTGCTGTATATTTTTAAAAACAGAAAATGCCTGAAATAGCAAAATAAATATGCACCTCCATAAACTTGGTTGCTTGCTTTGATCACTTTATATATTAAATGAATATTGATGAAAACGTCTGGCTTTTCTGCATTGATCCAGGTACAGTCCATATCGCTTGCTAAATGAAAACTTGAATATCCAAATGGATACTTCATGTGTGGTTCTTTAGCCTGAGGTAATGACCAAACATGTGCCTGCACGGTCTTTATTTAAAAAGGCAAAATCCCACTGATCATCTGTTCAGGACAGGGGGGCCAACTTGCCCCCCACATTAACCTCCCAAGCTTGTTGCAGCCGCTGCCTGGCTCCTGGGCTGCTGGGCAGAGGCTGAGGCGCATGGAGGGTGCCTGGCTGTGGTGGGGGCGGTGCCCCCCTAAATATTGGGGGATGCTGCCCCCTGCCCTGCCCAAAAATATTGGGGGAGCTGAAGTCCCTTCTGCCCCCTATACCTGGCGCCACTGGTTGAAGAAGAGAGAAACTGGATTCCATCTGCTCCACTCCCTTCCCCCCCCCAACAGCTGTTTGGTGGGATTTCAGACTTTCCCCCCTTAAGGGCTGTGTGTAGCATGCATCGTAACAGGCTAGAAAGAGCAGTGAAGGGGGGGAAATCTATTCAATCTGCATATATGGATAAACCTACTGAATTTGCACTTCTTAAGACAATAGATAAATTTCCATGAGGATCAGAGCAAAGCGCAGGGTCAGCAAAACATGAGTAAACAACCAAATAAAAAAGTCTTACTTCTTTCTTAAAGCTAGCCACAGCAGCGGCGTAGCGTGGGTTGTCAGCACCCGGGGCAAGGCAAGTAATTTGCGTCCCCTAACCCGGGGCAAGGCAAGTAATTTGCGCCCCCTAACCCCTAACCTGCCGCCGCTGCCAGCTTCTTCTTGCTGCTGCCTGGGCTGGGGTATTTACGGTAAGGTAGCCATGGCGGCGGCGGCGGGTCTGTGTCAGGTGATCTGAGGCGAGTTGCCGCTGGCACTGCCGCCCAAACGACGCCGCTTGCCCAGAGGAGGAGGAGGGCAGAGAGGCGAGGAAAATGCAACATGGCCCAGCAGCTGCAGCAGCGGCGGCGGCGGCGGGGCTGTGAGGAGGGGCTGCCTGGTGCGCCCTCCGCGGCCCTGACGCGCGGGGACCGTGGCGAGCGCTGAGAGCTGCTGCCTGCCGGACGCCTTCAGCCCGGACGCGCGCACAGCTCGTCGGTTCCGCGAGACATGGGGCTCTGCTACAGCCTGCGCCCGAGGCTCTTCGGCGACTCCGGAGGCGGCGAGCGCCCCCCCCCCGATGTTGCGCCCGGTGCGGCCGGCCCCCCCTGCACCCCCCATGCTACGCCACTGAGCCACAGTAGGAGCGGTCCATGTTTCCCAAGGGTGGGGGTTTCAGAATCAGGAGGCCACTACCAAAAATCCCCTGCCCCATGTCACAGACCCTGGGAGTCATTTTGGACTCACAACTGTCCATGGAGGCGCAGGTTAATTCTGTGTCCAGGGTAGCTGTCTACCAGCTCCATCTGGCACGCAGGATGAGACCCTACCCGCCTGCAGACTGTCTCGCCAGAGTGGTGCATGCTCTAGTTATCTCCCGCTTGGACTACTGCAATGCGCTCTACGTGGGGCTACCTTTGAAGGTGACCTGGAAACTGCAATTAATCCAGAATGCGGCAGCTAGACTGGTGACTGGGGGCAGCTGCCGAGAACACATAACACTGGTCTTGAAAGACCTACATTGGCTCACAGTATGTTTCTAGGCACAATTCAAAGTGTTGGTGCTGACCTTTAAAGCCTTCAACAGCCTTGCTCCAGTATACCTGAAGGAGCATCTCCACCCCCATCATTCCGCCTGGACACTTAGGTCCAGCTCCGAGGGCCTTCTGGCGGTTCCCTCATTGTGAGAAGTGAAGTTACAGGGAACCAGACAGAGGGCCTTCTCGGTAGTGGCACCCACCCTGTGGAACACCCTCCCTTCAGATGTGAAGGAAATAAGCAGCTATCCTATCTTTAAAAGACATCTGAAGGCAGCCCTGTTTAGGGAAGTTTTTAATATTTAATATTTAATGCTGTATTGTTTTTAACACTTGATTGGGAGCCACCCAGAGTGGCTGGGGAAACTCAGCCAGATGGGCAGGGTATAAATAAATTATTATTATTATTATTATTATTATTATTATTATTATTATTATTATCATCATCCTCCAAGTGTCCCTATTTTCCAGGGACAGTCCTAGATTTACGGACGTCGTCCCAGTTTCTGATTTGATCCTGGAATGTCCCGCTTTTTGTTAGGACATCCCGATTTCCATGGAAGAAATGTTGGAGGGTATGGGGTTATGTGACCCCAAGCCAAGGAGATAAGTAACTATACAACCTTTAGAAGACATCTGAAGGCAGCCCTGTATAGGGAAGTTTTTTCTAATGTTTAATGTTTTATTATGTTTTTATATATGCTGGACGCCACCCAGGCAACCCAGTCAGATGGGCGGGGTATAAATAAAATTAATAATAATAATAATAATAATAACCCCAAGATGTTAAACAACAGCTAAATGGTCATTTAAATCCCCACTCCCCATGACCTAGATCATAAATTGCTAAACACTCAAGAATATATAACAGAGGGAAATGTGGGCATCACAAACCATTACTTGCTTTGTGTCTTGGTGTAGAAACTGGCTAAAAACAAACTTTGCTGAATGAAAGTTGAGTAGTTGGGATCAGTCTTCCTTAGGAGGAAGAATGAGTAACTCTGTCTGATTTCGGTGTGAGCTAGTCATCTCCAGGGTGAAGGAAATATGGATCACAAATTTCTGAATGCTTTAAAATAAACAAATGACGGTGAGGACTTCGCCTCAGCCAAATCACCTCACCCCTCACATTTCTCTCCAGGCCAAACTGGCCCAAGACCATTTGCCGCCTGAAGGAGAAAAAGAAATGGCGTCCTTGCTCATGTCACAGTTCCAGGTAAGCAAGAATGGTCAAGTCATACTAGCATGTGATCTAGAAAATTTCACAATTGCCTCTCCTTGGGAGTAAAACTACTACCACTCCCACCATTTATTATTGTTATGATTATTCAGACTAATTGCTGCCTTTTCATGGCACCCAAAATCAGCTGTTTGAGGCAGCTGCTTCACTCTGACCAGTGGCAGGACTGACCCTGTCTATCATCTAAGTGCTATCACGCTTATCATCACTGCTATTTTTCTAGAAAAAGAGGTGTCGGAACTCACCCAGAACACCTCCCTCATTCTCTTAGAATGGCAATGAAGCCCACCTGATAGGTGCTGGAGCTGAGTCCTGGTGAGTTCTGGCTGAAAAAAAGCCCTGGTCATCAGTATTTTAGACTGTGCAATCTGAGCTACACAAATCATAAATTGCTGTATTTACTTGATGAGTTGAAAACTGCCCCCTCATGACGCTCGAACAGTTTTCTTCCTGCCTTCCTAGCTTAGGTCACTTCCAGTATTGGAATTCCCGGCACGAATTCCAGGCACCAGAGCCCAGGAAGGGATCCCTCTCCTCAGCCACGGCATTCAATACCTCTGAGGGATAAACACAATGTTAAGCCAGTTCCCTCTGAATTCACTTCTTCATATTCAAAAAGTTATCTGAAAAACTGCTCTATCTTCAAGAACAGCTGGAATGACAGAGGCTTGAAAAAAGAATCTGATAGTCCAGAGCATTAACATCTTTGAACCCTTGGCACTTCAGAAATCCAAAAGAGGCAAATCACATTAAAGCCTGCATTTTGGGTAGCGACAAAACCAAGCAGGAGCCAATTCCAACCAATCTCATTTTCAAGCAAAGCGGTTTCAGATAGTGATGAGGCTGAATACTGAATAGCTGTTGATGTGATATTCGTTCCAGCAGGGAAAGCCCCTGGGCACTGAATTCTTTACTTCAAAATACACTATTTTGTTTGAGCAAATTGCTTAATGAAACTCTTTCTAAACAGAATTCTGTTGCCCAAGCACACTAAGGCAAAACGTTTGTATCAGGTTTGAAAGTTGAAAGCTTGTTGCATTCTAAAAAGATAATTTAATCATATGATCACCTACCTACTAGCGATGAAAGTGGATTACTAGAACACTACAATGCCTAGCTGATACCCTAGGCCAGTTTCCCCCAAAGTGTTACCTGTGGGGCATGGTGCCACCTGCAGAGACATCCCACTGCACCCACAAGTCGCTGTCAATCCTTCACTCTTATTGGGGTACACTAACAGCAACCCCCACTGGGGTGAAAGGGATTTTCTCCTTCTTTCTAACGTCAATTTTAGGGTTTGCATATTCCGCCTTCAGAGCAGCAGTTTTGCCTGTATAATAGCTGTTTCATGGCCCAAGAAAGAAGAAGAAACACACGCACAGAGCAAATTACGGTACATTAAAAAAAATACAAGCAAGGGTGAATAAGGGTCATTGCCACATCACTGTTATGTTAGGTTTGCCATATCTTGAAGAGCAACAAAGAGGACAGCTCAAGCCACTGCCAACCCAAGCTGTGCATGCCTGCAGCCGTGCCCGAGCAGCCCAAGCTGCCAGTTCTGATGCCGGCACCCGAGCCAAAACCCCCAAAAAGAAAATAAATAAATAAACCTAAAAACCCAGACATTTCCTTTAAAATGTAAAAATCCCTCCAGATGGGCATGCTGGCCCCCCAAAAAAGAGGACATGTGTGGGATTTCCCGGACATATGGCAACCCTGTGTTATGCAACAGGCTAGATTTGATTAGCTGAACAAAGGATGGTCAGATGGAAATGAGGTGTTTGGCTTACACTGTGCAGGGCGTTAGAAGTGATTTCTTGATGTCGCATTGTCAAATGACCCTTTTCCACACCAGTTCATCGGCAGAGGAGCCCTGCACATTTTTTGTGGAACCTCAGAGCGTTGCAGAGTATTCTGGAAGCTGTTCCATGGAAGGGCGCATTCTCAGGATGACAATGACCTCAAGGTTTTCCTCTGCAGACTGTCCCGTAGAAAGAGGCCCTCACTTCCTTACTGCTGTGCTGGGTGTGGGAAGATGGTGGACCAGCTCTTTTGGAGAAGTTTGCCTGCCATTGCCGAACTCTTAATAAGCTTCCTACGTGGAGAGCCAGCGTGGTGTAGTTAAGAGCGGTAGACTCGTAATCTGGTGAACCGGGTTCGCTTCCCCGCTCCTCCACATGCAGCTGCTGGGTGAACTTGGGCCAGTCACACTTCTTTGAAGTCTCTCAGCCCCACTCACCACAGAGTGTTTGTTGTGGGGGAGGAAGGGAAAGGAGATTGTGAGCCGCTTTGAGACTCCTTAAGGGGATCTGTCCAAGGAAAGGATTGGGTGACATATTTTACAGGAATATATTGCCCCCATCCTGACTCACCCTCACAAGTTTACCATACTCAGTTTATTAGAACTGCCAGAATGGCCCAATCAGATTAAGGGGCTAATCGTAAGCCAACTAGCCAATAAAACTCCAGGAGAAGACATGATCCCAATGGAGAGCTATAAGATAAGACCTGATTTCTGGTCACCCATTTGTGCAAAACTGTTTTCACACATTAACAGCTCAGGTCACATACTGGAAGGGTGGAAGCGGAGTATAATTGTCCCCATATATATAAAGGGTGATAAGAAAAGCCCTGCCAATTATAAACCCATTAGTTTGTTAGATGTAGCCTCTAAACTATATCCCAGGCTCCTCCTTGGGAGACTGAAAGAATGGGCAGATACAAATAAGGTGATATCTGAAGTTCAGGCAGGTTTCCAAAGAGGGAAATCCACATTGGACCAGTGCTTTGTGATGAAATTTCTGCTATTTAAATACATCCATAATTTGAAGCAAAAATTATATGTCGCTTTTATAGACCTAAAGTCAGCTTTTAATATGGTCCCAAGATACGCATTGTGGCAAAAATTGGAAAAGACAAATATGGACCTCCGTCTATTATTTCTCATCAAAACATTATATACTGACTCCTTAAGGGGAGTGAAAGGTGGGATATCAAGTCCAAACTCTTCCAAAGACCTCCCAGGATTCCTAGGAGCACAGTTTGAAAATGACTTTGAATTATGAATTCATACCCTCCAAGTGTCCCTATTTTCCAGGGACAGTCCCAGATTTACAGAAGCTGTCCCAGTTTCTGATTTAATTCCAGAATGTCCCACTTTTCTGTAGGACGTGACTATTTTCACTGCAGAAAAGTTGGAGGGTATGGAATAAGATGTCCCCAGGGCTTTCTTTTTCCCAGAACTCGGTTATGGCATCTCTTAGGTGGGCGCCATTGCCATTATAAGAGACCAAGGGAGGCGTTGATGGTGAGTTCCAGCATCTCTTTTTCTAGAAAAATAGGGTATGAATGTTGGAGGGTATGAACAACAAGCAACTGAGACCAAGATTAACTGCAGAGAGGTTCCGTAACTGCAGAGGTGTTTGCTTGCTGTGATAAATGCTTTGCCTAAAACTTGCAGTATTCTCTGAGGCTCAGGAAGGATTTTTTAAAAAACAGCCCTCAATCAGACTAGGAATCAGTGTGCACAGAACTGAGGAAAAGCTTCCAATGAAAAGAAGGGAGGAAAGGTGAAGCAAATTGTGTCGGGCCAATTTCACGACTAACATTAGAAATTCTCCATATTTCAGAAGAAGGCTAGAATGGAATGCAGATTAAAACCCAAACATGGAACAAAAATGAAACGGAGTATGAAGAAACCTGCTGGCCCTCAGCTACAGCCCTCAATTATATAAGCAAGTTGCTTGTGGATGAGGTGAAGCTTTCCCCTTCTGCGATTCTCTTGGGCAAAATGTGCAGTTCACACGAGGCAAAAAAGATACTCCCTTCAGACCTCCTAGAGAAGTAAAATGTTCTTCACACCACAGCATTTCACACATTACACAAAGTGGGTTTCCCACAAAGTACTTTGCTTCTTTAGTGCTTCTCTGAGTTTTTGTTGACAAAATTAGTCCCAAGAGGTAACCCAAGAATGCTCAAATAACTCTCCAAAGAACTGAAAGGGGCTTCTAGCTATTAGAATTTCATGCCACTTCAAAAGAAGTTTTAAAAACAATTAAATGGGAATTCTTAACAAAATGCACAGCTGTTTTAAGTAATGAAATCGGAAGGATACAATTGCTTAAGGATATTTTCATGCAGTGCTATGCAGACACTCCTGGGAGATGCTAGGCGATGGGTACATTTCTAGTCCATCAATGACAAGTGTGCAACTAGTCCAAAGTGTGACCTAGGCTCCACCTGTTGCTCAGCTTGCGAGTGTCCCTTTTGAAACCTATAGAAGGATATTCCTTTAAACTACCTAAAAAGGCAACAGACTTCAGCTGAGGTTGTTTTTTTAAGTAAGTTTCAGAGATAACGGAATCAAGTTCTGATGCTATTCAGGTCAGTATAGGGCATGGGTAGGCAAACTAAGGCCTGGGGGCCAGATCCTGCCCAATTGCCTTCTAAATCCGGCCCACGGACAGTTCCGGAGTCAGTGTGTTTTTACATGAATAGAATGTATCCTTTTATTTAAGACGCATCTCTGGGTTATTTGTGGGGCATAGGAATTTGTTCATTTCCCCCCCCTTCAAAATATAGTCCGGCCCCCCACAAGGTCTGAGGGACAGCGGACCGGCCCCCTGCTGAAAAAGTTTGCTGACCCCTGGTATAGGGCCCTGCCTTATATTTATCAGCAGATGCTAGAAAGGGGGAACACAGTGTCGCCCTAGAGCAGGCATCCTCAACCTTGGCCCTCCAGATGTTTTTGGCCTACAACTCCCATGATCCCTAGCTAGCAGGACCAGTGGTCAGGGGTGATGGGAATTGTAGTCTCAAAACATCTGGAAGGTCGAGGTTGAGGAAGCCTGCCCTAGAGCCTTGCAAAAAGGTAAAGGTAAAGGTACCCCCGACTGTTAGGTCCGGTCACAAACGACTCTGGGGTTGCACGCTCGTCTCGCTCTTTATGCCGAGGGAGCCGCCGTTTATCTGCAGACAGCTTCCGGGTCATGTGGCCAGCATGACTAAGCTGCTTCAGGTGAGCCAGCAGTGCACGGAAATGCTGTTTACCTTCCCACCGGAGCGGTACCTATTTATCTACTTGCACTTTGATGTGCTTTCGAACTGCTAGGTTGGCAGGAGCAGGGACCGAGCAACGGGAGCTCACACCGTTGCGGGGATTCGAACCGCCGATCTTCTGATCGGCAAGCCGTAGGCTCAATGGTTTAGACCACAGCGCCACCCATGTCCCTTGCAAAATCAGGTACAAAACCAACAAAATGATAATCATGAAATGGAAGATGGGAGTGAAGACCGGGGAAGTGCAGGAGCCACTGAAACACGAAATCATGAATAGAGGGTGGAAATAACTCCTGCGTGCCATGTTTTGCCCTGTGGTAGATCACTATTCTAGACGAAAAGGGTGACTTTTAGAATCAAGATTCGGGGGGGAACCATTCAAAATGGCAGGGGAAGGCAACGTACTCTTCAGGCTGAATAGTCCAGCCCAATTTAAGGGCTGTCAGCCCTGTATGGTTTGGCTTGATGAAGCTGGCTGGGCTCTTTAAAGGTCACTGCAAAGAGAAGCAATCAGTCACAGATGGGCAAAGGTGTCGTTAGCTTGTCAGCTGGAGCAACAGAGCTGGGTCTGTGTTCAGCATTTATTCAACAGGCTGAGGTGGCATCCAGCAGCCATATATATCCCAGCATATTTTCTAATGAAAAGGACAACAGCCCAAGACTCCATAGCTCAGACTCACACTATTGGCTATCGATCTGTGTTTTGTGTTTTGTGTTTAATATCATTAGCATCTGCTTTTACAAGGATGCAAGAGGCTCAGTTTCCTTAAGTGGGTGGTGTTAATGATCCCCTCGCCGAGATTTATAGCATTTCAGCCTGTTCCTTAAAAGAAAGCCATACTAATTTCCCAAAGCACTGGCTACGGAGAATTATCGCTGAAATATCACGCAAGGAGAAAGATTCTACATTCCAAGTGCAGTACAGCTGGGCTCTGTCTGTCTTGCAGGGAAATTCTGTCTTGCAGGGGGCTGTTGAGAAACTGCCAAGAAAATGGCATCCACCCAGTAATGTTTCCAAGCAGGACAAGTTCATAGGTCCCAGGCCCTAAGGAAGTCAGATTATCCTCCACCAGGGCCAGGGCCTTCTCAGTGATGGCTCCGACCTGATGGAATGCTCTGTCCCAGGAGACCAGGGCCCTGCAGGATTTAACTTCCTTCTGCAGGGCCTGTAAGACAGAGCTATTCCACCTGGCTTTCAATTTGAACTTAGCCTGATCTTTTATTCCCCTTCCTTCCTTCCCTCCCCCTCCCCTTTTTATGAAGATTACACGCTCTGGGATCCCACAGCTAATTCTTCCCTGGTCTCCTCGCTGGCCCAAATAGGACTAACTTAGCCAGCTAGCCTTGGTGATCATCTAATGTTTATTGGATGGATTTCCCCCCTAAATTGATTTTTGATTTTATTGTTATTCACGTTTTATACTGTATTTTATGCTGTTTTTTGTTGCATCAATTAAGTGTTTTAAAATTGTTGTTAGCCGCCCTGAGCCCGGTTTTCTGAACCAGGAAGGGCGGGGTATAAATTTTATTTATTATTTATTTATTTATTTATTTATTTATTTATTTATTTATTATATTGGGAGGCAGGAAATTACTGTCAACTATTGGCAAGGGCTGCTGAGGGCTAACTGGGCGTGTAGGCAGTGGCGGAGCTTCAAGCTCCGGCAGGGGGGGCAGAGAGCAGGCGGGGGCGTGGCTGGCGCGCATCCCAGGGGTCGTGGCGTGCGTCCTGGGGGCGTGGTGCCCAGCGCAGGGGGGCCCCAGCTGTGATGGCACCCCACTGGGATTGTGCTGCCAGGAGCGGTGTGCTCCCCCCGCACCCCAGTTCCTCCGCCGGTGGGTGCAGGGACTGAGCTTGCGGACCTTCTGCTGTGCCCCAGAGGCAGAGCTTGTCCCTACCTGAGTTTCTTGCCCTCCCAACTTTCTTTCAGAAACGGAATCTAGCACAGGAGATATGTTATGCATGAAGAGAGGATGTTCCTGTTTGCTGTCATTGCCAAGAAATATTCAAAAGGTCACATTAAATAGATGGAGGAAATGAAGTGTAAAGCAATCTAATCTTGATACTGGTGGAGGTCATGATACTCCTCTGTCTTGCAAATTAAGGCAGCGTTTAGTTGTGTTATTGTGGCCTTGGATATTTTTGCACTCTTTTGTAAAGAAGCTTTCTTTTTTAAAGTGAAAAGCAAAAATATGCACCTCTAATTAGGAGATACAGGATCATAAAGTAAAGTTTCCTTTTGAAATTTTGCTTTGCTTTACAAAAGTTGTTTAAATTCAGTCCCACTGAACTGAATTTTAAGATATTAGCAAGTGCTTTGCATTTATGCATTTTAAGTTTCCTGTCGCTCATAAGAGGACCACAACAAAGATGCAAAGGATCTGGGACTCACAAATTTTCTGTCTGAGCCCAGGGCAGACAGGTCTGCTTTCTTATAGCATAGTTAACAGTTGCTCATTCTACATCTGCCTATTTTATTTCTTTAAATTTTGTTTGTTATAATTGCTCTGTTTTATATACAGCACATTATAAAATGAAAATAAAAATAAACTTTACAAATAATAATAATAATAATAATAATAATAATAATAATAATAATGGTGTGATGTGACTTCATGACAATATATATTTCCTGTAGTCCAGATGGATGATTTATGTATGGATGTGTGATGGCCTTAGGGGTTGCTTGTGCGTAGGTTAGGTTGCCTGGTTAAACCGTTTCTGTCTGGACAGCCATCCACTCCGTGGCTGTTCAGTCGCTAGCAGAATCCGTCAGTGGGCGTTTCTTGAACCTCTTCCAGCACAGATGTTCTTTGATGCCAAGTCGCCGCCTACTTTCCCTGCGCGGAAGTCTTCTGCGCAGGGTGGGTGTGGGCAGCGGAGGACCTGTGCTCTCCTCGCTGGTCTCCTGCGAAGAGTCCTGGAGCCTCCTCTCTGCTTCCCCCATCGGCCCCCCTCTATCCCTGGTGTTGCGCTGATTTTCTTCCCCAGCCAGAGACCTGCCTCTCTCCCTGCTTGGCCCCTCTCCAGCATCGCTGTGGAGCCTCGCCTCCTCTAGTTCCGATGGCAGTTCCCTGACATCCATCTCCCCCCCAGAACCCCCTCCACCCCCGGCCCGACCTTTGGATCCAACTTCGTCCCTGTCCTCGGCCGACGATGCAGGGAATCCCCGGAAGGAGCTGTCGCCATCCTCAGAGGATTCAAAACCCGCTTCCCACCCGCTCTGATCTCTCCCCGCGGGGTGGGCCTCCCAGTCTGAATCTTCCCTCTCCGACGCTTCTCCTCCCTCCTCTTCGGAGGCAGGAAAACCCTCAAAGTCGTCCTCGTCATCGGTGGTGCCAAATTGCTCCTCCCAGAATCTCGCTGGTGGTTTTGGTTTGTGTGGGAACCGACTGTGGAACTCTTCCACTAGATACCCGTCATTGATTGCCTCCGCGGGAACCCACGTGTCTTCTGACCGGTGTTCTCCCTCCCAAGCTACCAAGTACTCCACCTTGCGCCCTCGCCACCTGGAATTGAGTATTTCCGTGGCTTGGTTGTGGTGTTCCCTCTCCTCTACCTGCGGGTGTGTGGTGACTTCTCCCTCCCGTCCCGGGAATTCCCACCCCTCCCTGTACAGAGAGAGTAGGGACCTATGGAACACCGGGTGTAACTTCATGCTGTCAGGCAGCTTGAGCCTGAATGCCACGGGGTTCACCTGCTGTGTTACCTCAAAAGGTCCCAGCCGCCTCGGCTGCAACTTCTTGCACCCTCCCTTAAAGGGTAACCCTTGGGTTGACAACCACACCCGGTCTCCCACCCGTATGGTCTCCCCTTCCCGACGGTGCTTGTCTGCCTGCCTCTTGTAAATTTCCTTGGCCCGTTCCAAATTCATCTGGAGTTGCTGGTGCAAGGCCTCCATTTCTTCCACAAACTGCTCTGCTGCAGGTATGCTCCACCCTTCCTCCCCCCTCCCCGGGAAGGCCCTGGGGTGACACCCATAATTGGCCGTGAACGGGCTCATTCCCGTGGACACGTGTTCAGCGTTATTGTACGCAAATTCAGCCAGCGCTAGTTTCTCTACCCAATCGTTCTGTCTCTCGCTGACGTAGCAGCGTAGGTATTACTGGAGTATACTGTTCGCTCGTTCCGCTTGCCCGTTGGTTTCTGGGTGTCTCGCCGTCGAGAAGCCCACCTCGACCTGCAGCAAGCTCATGAGCTTCCTCCAGAACCTTGAAGTAAATTGTTTCCCGCGATCTGAGATGACCCTCGAGGGAGCTCCATGCAACCTGAAGATGTGATCCACAAACAATCTGGCCGTTTCCTCTGCCGTCACCGCATGTGAGCAAGCTATGAAATGGCACATTTTTGTCAGTAGATCGACTACTACCATGACTGCTGCCTTCCCCCTTGATTTGGGCAAATCTGTCATAAAATCTATGGACACCACCTCCCAGGGTCTTCCCGGCGTGGGTAAGGGTTCCAGTAACCCTGCAGGGGCCGCCCTCTCCCCCTTCGCCCTCTGGCAGCAGTCGCACCCCCGTACGTACTCCCGTACATCTTCCCTTACCCTTGGCCACCAGAACTGCCTGGTGACAAGCAGCATGGTCTTGTACTGACCAAAGTGCCCCGCTGTTGGGTTGTCGTGGAGTTGTTTGAGTACCCTTCCCCTCAAGGTCTCCCCCGGTACGTACAGCACTCCCTTATAGTACAGTACCCCTTCCTTTTCCTCAAACTCTCCATGGTTTTCCCTTCCTTCCCGTAGTTCCCTGATTTTAGTTTGGGCGAACTCGTCGTCCCTGGTGAGACCGGCTAGTTCTCATTTCCCAACCAACACTCCCCCACACACCCATCTGTCCTCAGGGAACACGTGTCGGGCTTCTGGCGGTCCCTCTCCTTCCATGTACTCCGGCTTCCGGGAGAGAGCATCGGCTCTAACGTTCTCCTCTCCCGGCACATACTGGATCTCGAAGGAAAACTTGGAGAACTCTTGTGCCCATCGAATCTGTCTCTGGTTGAGCACTCGCGCAGTCCTCCAGTACTCCAAGTTCTTGTGATCCGTGCAAACCTGGATCTTGTGCCGCGCCCCAATAACAGATGTCTCCATCGGCGAAACGCTGCATAGATAGCTAGCAGTTCGCGGTCATACACCATGTAGTTCTGCTCCAACTTGCTCAGCTTCCTCGAGAAAAAGGTGCACGGCCTCCAGTCTTGCTGGGTTCCTGGCTGCAAAAGTACGGCTCCTATGGCGCGGTCTGACGCGTCGGTCTCTAGCCTCATGGGCTTCTCCAGATCCACGTGCAGGAGCTGCTCTTCCGATGTGAACGCTTTCTTCAGTCTTTCAAAGGATTGCTGGGCCCCTTCCATCCAGACGAACTTCTTTTTGCTACTGAGACAATCTGTGATGGGTGCTGTTAAATGGGCGAAGTTCTTGATGAACTTCCTGTAGAAGTTGCTGAACCCTAGGAACCTCTGCACGTCCTTCCGGATCTTGGGAGCCTTCCATTCCAGTACCGCCTGCACCTTGCTGGGGTCCATAGCTAGGCCCTTGTCTGACAACTTGTACCCCAGAAACTCGACCTCCCTTGCGTGAAATTGGCATTTTTCCAGCTTGACCCACAACTGGTGCTTCTGCAGTCTCTTTAGCACTTCCCTGACGTCTCTGACATGTTGCTTCTCATTGTCAGAATAGATTAAGATGTCGTCCAAGAAGGCTACGCAGTTTTTGTACAGCAGGGACCCCAACACGTGGTGCATGAAAGCTTGAAAGCAGGCGGAGCCCGACTGTAATCCAAAGGGAATAACTAAGTACTCAAAGGCTCCCAGGAGGGTGAACATGGTGGTTTTCCATTCGTCCCCCTCCCTCATCCTGATCAAATTGTATGCTCCCCTGAGGTCCAGCTTGGTAAAAAATTTCCCCTGCCTCACCCGTGTTAAAATGTCGTCAATCCTGGGCATTGGGAAGGTCACGGGTTCTGACACCAGGTTGACGCCCCGGTAGTCCACAACGAGCCTGGGCTTATTAGTACCCTTTTTGTCCACAAAGAACACCGGACTGCCCCCCACCGCCTTTGATTCTCTTATGAAACCTCTTTTCAGGTTCTTGTCAATAAATTCCCGCAACTCCTGCATCTCCCTGTCCGACATGGCATACAGTTTACCCACCGTCAGCTGAGCCCCTGGGAGTAAGTTGATTTGGCAGTCAAAGGGCCTATGGGGGGGGTAGTCTATCCGCCTCCTTCTCGCTGAAGACCTCCTGCAGGTCAGCATATTGGGGTGGCACCTTCTCTTTTGGCTCCACAGCCACTCCAGCCACCCTGGCCACTGTCATCCTTGGGGTTTCCCCCCCCCCCATACAGTGTTCCAAGCAGTAAGCTGACCCAAAGGTGACTGACCGCCATGCCACTACTGGATCATGCAGTGCCAGCCAGCTCATTCCCAGTATTATTGGGGGTCCTGACAGTGTGGCTACATGAAACGCAATGGTCTCTGTGTACCTGGAAACCCTCATTCTCATTGGCGGGGTCTGGTGCATCACCTCCCCTCCCAGAAGTTCCCTGCCGTCGATGGTTGTCACTTGCAAGGGAAAATCCAGAGGCAGCAAGTGGAGTTGGTGTTCTAGAGCGAAGCTCTTGCTGAAGAAATTGCAGGAACTGCCTGAATCCAGCAGCCCCTTCCCCTTGACTGGGTGCCCATTTGGGAGTTCTAGCACCACTTCTATGGCTATAGCTGCCCTGGGAGGGTCTGGTTGGGGCACTTCTATTGGTTGTTGGCTTGGCTGCTGCCCCCGCTGATTGGCAGCCAAGCTTGGCCGTTTCCCTGGGCCTGATCCGTTTCCCCCTTCCCCTCACAGCCAGCCGCTCCCATCATCCCTTGCCAAGCCTTTCTTTGAGGGCAGACCCTGGCAAAATGTCCTGGCCGTTGTCAGAGGAAACACTTCTTGTCGGTTTTCCAATCCTTTCCCTCCCTCTTGCGCCCTTCAGTGGAGTTTGAAACCTCTCTCGCGCGCGCCCCATCTATTTCCATTGGCTCAGCCGGCTGGGAAGGCTGCCTCAGTATTTCAGGAATGCGGTAGTCATGGCAACGTTCCCCTCTCCCTTCGCTCTTCTCCTGAGCCCACGCTTCCTGTCTTACGCCAATCGCAAGCACAGCCTTGGTCAGCTGGTCCATCGACTGCGGGCGGGGCGCACGGGAAAGCTCATCCTTGACCGTTGGGGACAACCCCTCCTCAAACAACATCTGAATGGGTTCAGCGTCCAGATCCCACCCAAGCCGGTGGATTAACATCGCAAAGCGCGACCAGTAGTCTCTAACAGATTGGCTCCCCTGCTTGCACCCCATCAATTGCCGTCGAACCACATTTTGCTCCACTTCGCTGGAATACATTGCATTCATTGCCTGAAAAAATTTCCTGGCGTCTTTCAAGGCGGCATTTTGCGTTGCCATTAGGAGCCTGATCCATTCCTGTGCCCCATCCTCCAGATGCCCCACAATGTAGGCCACCCTCTCCCCATCATCCGCAAAGTCATCATGCAGCAGTTCCAAAGCGTACTCTATTTCCGTTCGGAACGCGTTGTAGTCCTGGGGATTCCCCCCAAACTTGTGCACCAGCCCCGGTACCTTCCTTGTGATGGGGGTGGGTCTGACCTTGGTATGCTGAGCCCTCCGTTCGTCCAGCCTCGCCATCAGCAGAGCCACATGCTGTTCTAAATCTCGGTTCCTCTCCACCAGATTCTGCACTCCAGCTGCTCGCTCCGTGGCGCCGGCTTCTCCGGTTTGACTCATTATGCTCCCCTGCCTGTCGCTGCGCACAAGCAACTTCAGGGACTGACGGATTGCTGTGATGGCCTTAGGGGTAGCTTGTGCGTAAGTTACCGCCGCTCTGGGCTAGGTTGCCTGGTTAAACCGTTTCTGTCTGGACAGCCATCCACTCCGTGGCTGTTCAGTCACTAGCAGAATCTGTCAGTGGCCGTTTCTTGAACCTCTTCCAGCACAGTTCTTTGACGCCAAGTCACCGCCTACTTTCCCTGCGCGGAAGTCTTCTGCGCAGGGTGGGTGTGGGCAGCGGAGGACCCGTGCTCTCCTCGCTGGTCTCCTGCGAAGAGTCCTGGAGCCTCCTCTCTGCTTCCCCCATCGGCCCCCCGCTATCCCTGGTGTTGCGCTGATTTTCTTCCCCAGCCGGAGACCTGCCTCTCTCCCTGCTTGGCCCCTCTCCAGCATCGTTGTGGAGCCTCGCCTCCTTCTCTAGTTCCGATGGCAGTTCCCTGACAGGATGATTCTCAGAAATGCCACCAAGAAGGAAGCAACTATAAGATTTTGTTCTAAGCTGTTTTAAAGGTTTGTTGACAGGCAGGAAGTTGGGACATAAGTTTTTTAAAAAAACATAGTGCTTTTTTGAATATTCAGATATATCTGACCTTAAACTGTCAAATAATCCAGATGTTTTATTTTTTTATTTTTGAGGTGGGGAGAGTCCACGTACATAAATGGAGTATTTAAGGACATGTCTCTAGACAGTGAAGTGTTTTTCAATATCTTGGGATTATTTTCTCAGCCAATAACAGCTGGGATAAGCATTGCAGTCCAGCAAAGCTTTCTCACTCAAGTGTTCTGCAATATTTTGCTTCTGAAAATCTGAAAATAATATATAATGTTGCCAAAGTGCTGGTTTCAAATTGCGAGCAGCACTTCATCAATCCCACAGAGAATGAGTAAGAGGTCTGGGTGGAAAACATGGGTGTGGGCAGATAGAAATGCACTCATAATATGAATCAATTGCTCCGATCATAAAGGTGTGGTTAATATTGCACTGCAATAATAAAATTGCCATTGGTGCTGTACAGTAGAGCAGAGATGAGATGAGGCCACAGCAGCTGGGCTAAGGATAGACGTGATGCTGCAACAGTATGTGGGCCACATTGTCTCATGGAAAACCACCTTTGCTTTTCCATTTAGCTCAGGCAGCACATGTTCTTCTGTCAATAACCTGGACCCAGTTATTCAAAAAATCAGCCAATTGTGTTGCATGGAAATCACTGACAATACCAAGGCATGTACAGTGGTACCTCTGGTTACATACGCTTCAGGTTACAGACTCCACTAATCCAGAAATATTACCTCGGGTTAAGAACTATGTTTCAGGATGAGAACAGAAATCGTGCTCCAGCGGCACGGCAGCAGGGGGAGGCCCCATTAGCTAAAGTGGTGCTTCAGGTTAAGAACAGTTTCAGGTTAAGAATGGACCTCCAGAATGAATTAAGTACATAACCAGAGGTACCACTGTAGTTAGACAGTGACTGGGTTCAAATAAAAATTTTTTAGCATTTTAAAAACATGCCCACCAACGCATATTCAGCAGTGGGGGGAACCCTGAATGGCCACTCTATTGGCGGGGCATCACAGCAACAGACCTAAGGT
This sequence comes from Podarcis filfolensis, assembly GCF_964270895.1. NCBI lineage: Eukaryota > Metazoa > Chordata > Lepidosauria > Squamata > Lacertidae > Podarcis > Podarcis filfolensis. The sequence continues at coordinate 49,433,429 of NC_139615.1, forward strand.
AATATGTTTAGCCTGGTTCGCTTTTGATAAATATTGATCACTGTGTATTACACTTAAATGAAAAACCTTAAGAGTATCACTGATGCATTTTCAAAACAAACTCAAGCCATTTCAACTTGCTCAAACCTACATTATATACATCTGCCTGTCAGAATATATAAAAAGGTGAAAGGTAAAGGACCCCTGACAGTTAAGTTCAGTCGCAGATGACTCTGGGGTTGCGGTGCTCATCTCGCTTTACAGGCCAAGGGAACCGGCATTTGTCTGCAGACAGTTTTGCCAGGTGATGTGGCCAGCATGACTAAGCCGCTTCTGGCGAAACCAGAGCAGCGCACGGAAACGCCGTTTACCTTCCCGCCAGAGTGGTACCTATTTATCTACTTGCACTGGTGTGCTTTCGAACTGCTAGGTTGGCAGGAGCTGGGACCAAGCAATGGGAGCTCAGCCCGTCGCGGGGATTCGAACCACCGACCTTCTGATCGGGAAGCCCAAGAGGCTCAGTGGTTTAGACCATAGCGCCACCCGCGTCCCTGTCAGAATATGTAATATCACTCATTTCTTTGAAGGCCCATCAGCTGCAAAGGTGCAAGTGCAACTTGGCTAACGTAAGAAAATCCCTGCATACAAAGACAAAAGGCTGCCCAGCCCAGCATTTTGTTTTCAAAGTGGCCAACCAAATCACTTTATCCTAACCTCCAAAGCAGCTTACAAGTTCCTTCAGGACCAACTAATTCCCCTGTGCTCTACGTCAGCCACTGAGAGCCTCTAATGGGGCACTTGTCGTGATGCCCCACATACCTGAAGTTTGCTTGGCTTGTACTCAGTTGGCCTACAGGTGTGGCAGGCCCTGTCCTGTGGAACTCCCTGCCATTAGAGGTTTGCCTTCTTTCAGACAGCTTCTGGAAACTAGACTGTTCCTATTAAACCAACCACAATGTCTTTACTGAAGTTCTGTGATGTGCTTGACAATATTTTTACTGATTTGATTGTATTCCTGTTATGTCGTATTTAACCTTGATAAAGGTTAATTTTTTTTAAAAAAAATCAAGAATACATTTCTGCTTCCATATAATAGCTATATCAAAAATACAGTAAGCCCTCATCTTATATGCATTTGACTTGCATGTGGCTGAAATTGCACAGGTCAAGTCCCAAGCAAGGTGGACAGCTTAAAAGCTCTTTTTGTGCCCAAGTTTTTAAGCTCTTGGCCTCACTTGCTGGTCAAGGCCTGCCCACTTTGCCAACTTGGGGAGCTCTTTCTTTTTCTCCTTCACCCATTAGCCAACAGCTTCACTCCACATGACTTCCATGCATATGTATTGTATAACCCTTGGAAGTGAACCCTCACATAAGACGTGGGGTTGCTGTATAACAAGTCATCAAGATCCTTCCCAAGGACACTTGGTCGTAGATGGCCTTGTAGGAAGAGGGCACAGAACAGCTGGAACAGGAATTGGCACCTGATGTTTCCTCTTTCTTTCTTTTTCTTACAAATGGCTGGAGGAGAAGAGATGGAAAACAACCCTCTTTTCCCACCACCTCCTCTCTGCTGGAACTACCTCAGAGGGTCCAAAGGAGCACCCATGATTAAGTCACTGTACATAGGTTTGTACATAAGCCCCGTTTGTAAGTTTAGCTTATGTATTTACAGTACATTTCATTATGTAGCTGAATTTCTATGTGCCACTGCAACACAAAACCTCCTTTATGTAAATTTATAGGACCTCTCCTCCCCAAGTGGTGTAGGAGTTTAATTTAGTGGTGTAGGAATTTAGGAATCCGAGTTGCCATATGACTCGAGAATAGGAGCAGGGAAGAAATTTGATTCAGCTTGCATTTAAAGGCGCATCTATGAAATTTGCACTTTCCAAAACTATATGAGAACTAAAAAACAGTCATCCTCCAAAATTTACACATCTCCGAATTTTGCACTGCAGAACTCCAACCAATGTTTATAAAAATGTATATAAGTAGATATTTATAAATACCTTGTCATGTGAAGCTTGTAGTGGGTTTCCTAATAGCTCAATATCCTTGATAGCTCAAAAAGTGATTTAATTGTGTCTCGTTCTAAATGTCTGCAAAAGGTTGATGCTCCCACTACTTTTCACAATAGTTTAGAAAAGGGAAAGCCAATAAACCAGTCAAGCTAATCTCCTGACTTGGGCAGAATTGTTCTCTTTGGTGCTTTTACTGGTGTTGTGTCTAGACTAGTGTTTAAATGAGGCAGGAGATGAAGGCTTCCAAAACCTTCTGTGGTTGGAGAAATTAGTCACAGCTCAATGGAACTTGGTAGAAATTCTAGGTTTTGCCCTGGTTCCAACCACTGTCATCCCTTTCCCATACAAAATGGTACAGACAGGATAGCAGCTGCCTAATATTAAGACTTTGAAGTGCTTCCAAGACTCTGGTTCTTGTGGCCTAGTGGTATCCAAAAGCTTGTAACAAACTGTTCCGGCGTTGGAAGTGAATAGCTCAGGAGGAAAAGCTTCCCCCATGGATCCAGTTCAGATTATAAATCATGGATGGAACTATATTGTGATGGCATCCAAAGATGATCCAACAGGGTATTCCACTTCTTAAGGCACTCCCTTATTGGAAAATTATCCTTAACATTAACTAGGCAATTATGAACAGTCAACACAATAAGAATCGTAGAGTTGGAAGGAACCCAAGTGTCATCTAGTCGAATCTCAGCTGAAGCATCCATGACAGGTTGGCCATCCAACCTCTGCTTAAAAACCTCCCAGGAAGGAGAGACCTCAACTTCCCGAGGGAGACTGTTCCACTGTTGAACAGCTCTTACTAACAGAAAGTTTTTCCGTATGTTTAATCGGAATCTCCTTTCTTGTCACTTGAAACTATTGATTCGAGTCCTACCCGAATGAGCTTGCTCCCTCTTCCATGTGACAGCCCTTAAGATATATAAAGATGGCTATCATATCTGTTCTCAGTCTCCTCTTTTCTAGGCTAAAAATACCCAGCTCCTTCAAGCACTCTTCATAAGGCTTGGTTTCCAGACCCTTGATCATCTTGGTTACCCCTCCTGTGCACACATTCCAGCTTGTCAACATTTTTCTTAAATTGTGGTGCCCAGAATTGAACACAGTATTCCAGGTGTGGTCTGACCAAGGCAGTATAGAGTGGTACTGTTACTTCCCTTGATCTGAAGAAGTGTGCATGCACACGAAAGCTCATACCAATAACAAACTTAGTTGGTCTCTAAGGTGCTACTGGAAGGAATTTTTTTATTTCGTTCCTTTGATCTGGACACTATACTTCTGTTGATGCAGCCTAGAATGTACTGCTAGTAAGCCAGGTGCCTCCATCTTATATTTGTGCATCTGATTCTCCCTGCCTAAGTGCAGAACCTTACATTTGTCCCTACTGACATTCATTTTGTTGGCTTGCGCCCAGTTCTTCAATATGTTAAGGTCATTTTGAATTCTGATTCTGTCTTCTACAGCATTAGCTACCCCTCCCAGTTTGCTATCATCTGCAAATTTGATGAGTATCCCTTCAAAGTATCCTTTGTCCGAGTCATTTATAAAGACGCTGAATGATAACAGGCCCAGGACAGAACCCTGTGGCACACCACTTGTCACTTTTCCCCATGGTGACGAGGAACCATTAATGAGTACTGTTTGGGTTCGGTCTACCAAACAGCTACAAATCCACCTAACAGTTACCTCGTTCACCCCACATTTTACCAACTTCCTCACGAGAATATCATGGGGGACTTTGTCAAAAGCCTTACTGAAATCAAGATACACTATGTCCACAGCATTCCCCTGATCCACCAAGCTTGTTACTCCATTAAAAAAAGAGTTTCATCTGACATGCCTTGTTTTTGAGAAACCCATGTTGGGTCTTACTAATCACAGCATCCTTTTCTAAGTGCTCACAGACTGACTATCTGTTCTAGGACTTTTCCTGGTATCATTGTCAAGCTTTTCCCCATTTTGAACATGGGGCCAACAGTTACCTGCCTCCAGTCTGCAGGGACCTCACCGTTCTCCAAGAATTCACAAAGACAATAGAGAAAGGCTCTGAGATTACACCCACAAGCTCCTTTAGTACCCTTGGATGCAGCTCATCAAGCCCTGGAGATTTGAATTCATTTAAAGTAGCTAAGTGTTCCCTTACTACCTCTTTTCATATCTTGGGCTGCAGCTCCCTCCTTACATCATTTATTCTGTTACCATCAGGTTATCATCAGGGAATTGCTTTCCTTCTGGTGAAATCCCATGAGATCTTGGAACTCTTGTGAGATATGCTGGAAGCTGCCACTGCACAAGCCCACTTAGTGAGGCTTCAGTGGGGGATGTTGGCAAGCAGGAGTTGCCGCAGGGGGACCTTACGTGGCAAAACAGGATGGGCTGCTCTTGCCACCAGTGAGTTGTTACTGTCACTGTGGATCCTTCCTTCAAGCCTCCCACTCCCTTCCTTTTATACCTTCATTGCTCACCACAGCCCTCCAGTTGTCCTTTCTCTTACCTCTTATTGGGGTGTGTGGACTTGAGTCCTGCCCTGCATAATTGATCACAACACACACACACACACCATTTGAATAGCGATGCCCCTCAACTTTCACGGGGGCCAGCCCTCTCAAATATTCTGTTGGGACCTCAGCCCCTAGGAGTTCGCTCCTGTGCTCTTATGGAGTGTTTGCAAGCGCTTAAACTTCTCTATTGCTTTAGCCCGGCCATTGCTTTTTTTAGGCAATACTAATTCTTCTTCCTCTGCCTATATTTTTTGTTTGCTGCCTCTTTGCTCATTCCCCCATTTTCAGGGGCCTCGTTTCTCTGTAGAGCGCTGTGACTCTAATGTTAAAGGTCCTAAAAGGTCTTGTTTCAGTGTGTGTGTGTGTGTGTGTAGAAGTATATATGGGTAGAGGAAGTGCATGTGATAAGAAAACCAGGGGATGGAGCCACAAACAGATATTGCTGGGTATGCATTTTAAGAGCCAACCGTGTCATGATGACGAGTCACTGAAGGTTTTGCTTTGGAGGAAGACATTTTGATAGACAGTGGACTGCCATTACTGGCCACCATCTGTACATAATCCGAGGGAGGGTGGTTTGGTGTGGGCCTGAGGCCACGCAAAGGAAACACTCGGATCCCAACCACCTCTAAATTTAAGCTCAGACTTGACAACTGATGAGCTCCAGAAGCTGGGTGACAAAGCCACACTTATGCTGTGGTTCCCCCCTTCCTCTTCATTTAAAAGCTCTTTGATGGTACTACTTGCGACTCCAAATCCAACAACTGAAGAATCACACCAGCATTTCTGTGGCAAGGGGCTACTTTGATAATTTGAGACAGACATCATTCTTAACTTCATTTTTTAAAAACAGAATCAACATTTGCTTTGGCAATATGGCCAGGTGGCAAAAGGCTAGCAGTTATTATTATTAATCTCGTAAAAAGATGTTTATGTGTAAGATGGGGTTTTTGGCCAAAGGGTTGTGGGGATGGTAAAAGAGAGAAGGGAATGTGCTTGGAAAACACATTCAAACCTCCAGAATGTAGTGAAGTGTTCAGGGTCGGCTTTAAGGGGAAATCCAGCTCCCAAACGTCTAATACTTGCTTCTGTTAGGCCTAATAAACACAAACCACAAGTGTTGTGGGGCCGGGTGGTGTGGAGGGTGAGGTGTGGTCCCTTCTGCTCTCATACACAGCTTTGTGTGACTTCACAACACACCAAGCCTGGTCAAATTTTCACCCTTCCCTACGTGTTTCTGTTATTCAAATCATGTGTTATGATTCAGAAACCAGACGGCACTTGCTCACCACATACAACTAAAACATACAACTTGTGAGCCACCAGATCAAATGCAGTGCACCAGTTATCTGTTGCGGCCTGTCAGGAGCTTGACAGACACCCATTGTTTTTGCAGAAGGTTTATTGACACCCATAAGATCACCGTGGCAACCTTAACCTTAACCCTGGCGTGTGGGAATCCCTTGCAGACAAACACAACGCCTGGAGACAGACAGTATCCAGAGAAGAAACAACTCCTGCGAGGAGTGCAGAGAGAAGAAATGCCATGGTGCATCTGCACCAGCGAAAAGAGATGCCTTTGTCTGCCCTAGCTGCAATAAAACATGTCTCTCCCCTATCGGTCTCTACAGCCACAGCAGTCGCTGTAACTCTCCAATGGTTTGACTTCCCTCCTGAAGGTGCACTCCTCCATTGTCTCTCAAGACAGATGGATGCTAACAGAAGGGGGTGGGGACTAGGTATGATGTAAAATGTGCCTTTGCAGTCAACAGCCAGCTATTTTATTTTAATGCAGATAGCATCAGCTTCATAGATTGATACTTAACCATTTGCCCCCGTTATGAAGAGGATGAGCTTCTCAGAAGCTCATACTTGTGAGAGGAGGAGGCTATTCCATGGTCATGTTGCTTGCTTTGCAGAATGTACAGTGCCTTGCAGATTAGCAGTGTCTGTTGGGTACTTACTCCCCCGCCTGAACGGTGCTAATAAACATGTCACAAATAATTCCCCAGTGTTCTCTCCTCTCAGGGAAACAGACTTTCTTGCATCTGCCCCTGGAACACCCTAACACTTGAAGGAAGCGCAGAGCTGGGCTCAAAAGAATCAAAACTATTCTTTGTCAACGTGCTTCCCAAAGATCTCAGCTGCTCTTTTTAGGGGCTCCTAGTTTCTCTCCAGCAAGCCTAGCATGGGGGGCTTCTGCAATCTTTGCTGTGGGTGTGAAGTACTTAAGTCAAGAGCAGAAACTAGAAACCCAGAGGCAAAGCACATGCCACTAGCTAAAGTCTCCTTTATAAAGTAGATCCCCTGTAGTACTGACTGCTGGCTTCCATATTGTCTACTAGGTAATAAAAATGTTTTCTCATGATGTACCCTATGATTTCTCTTCTGTGACCACCTCCCTTAGCTCACTGAACACTACTTTCCTGTGAGGTCATTCCCTCCCAACACTAATCATTGCAGTCAGACTTAATGTATGAAAGCATTTTCTTATTTTAGCCACTGGTTTCATGCAGGAACAGTGAGACCTGCCGCTCTTCATACAAGTCTGATGTACTAAACCCCTTGTGTGAAATTCAACAATTAAGTCCCAAAATTTTAACAGTGTGTGTAGTGGTTAAGAGTGGTAGACTCGTAACCTGGTGAACCGGGTTCGCATCTCCGCTCCTCCACATCCAACTGCTGGGTGACCTTGGGCTAGTCACACTTCTCTGAAGTCTCTCAGCCCCACTCACCTCACAGTGTGTTTGTTGTGAGGGAGGGAGGGAAAGGAGAATGTGAGCCGCTTTGAGACTCCTTTGGGTAGTGATAAAGCGGGATATCAAATCCAAACTCTTCTTCTTCTTCAACACCTGGTGCTGCCTCAATATAGCTGCATGCTTCTTTTGCGGGGTTCCATTGAAAATGGCTTCTCCATGCAAACCAGGAAATGGACCCCCTCCATCCATTTCTCTTCATCCCACCCACTGTTCCATGTGGCCCCGGGTGCTAGCAACCCACACTATGCCACAGAGGTCTCATAAACACCTCTTTAATTTTGCAATAAGGTTTTCAGGCATGCAGAAGTAAGTAACCTCTCATGCAGATAGGGTTGTTCACAGAGGGTACCTTTAAAGCACATCCAAAGCTTTCCCTCAAAGAATTATGGGCATTGTAGTTTGTTAAGGGTTGCTGGGAGGTGTAACTCTTTGTGGGGTGAACTTTAGGGCCCAGAATTCTTTGAGGTGGGAGATGCGCTTCTAATGTGCTTTAAAGGCAGTGTTGTTGTTTTCTGGGGGTACTCAAGGATACCTTCCCCCTCCAAAAACAAACAGAAAACCATTAAAAGTGTGGCACTTACTGTAACAACTTCATGGTGAGCACTTTTCCTAGAAAAAGGAAAAGCACTTTTTAAAGGTATAGTGTGTATCCAGCCTCAGTCATATGCAGAGTAGGTTTATGGAAATAAATGAACTTAAATTACGTACTTAACTAGCATAAGTCCATCACTTTCTGTGGGTCTGTATCAGGCATAGGCAAACTCGGCCCTCCAGATGTTTTGGGACTACAACTCCCATCATCCCTAGCTAACAGGACCAGTAGTCAGGGATGATGGGAATTGTAGTCTCAAAACATCTGGAGGGCTGAGTTTGCCTATGCCTGGTCGACACTGAGAATGGATTGGTTAGATGCAACCCGTAAACATCTCTTGGTAAAACACTGTGAGAAAGGAAAGACATTTTACTTCCTTTGAGGTTGAGAGAAGAATGTCTCCCGAATCGCAAGTCTCCTTAAGGCTCTTTATATTTCCCCCCCTTAAATTGCATGTAACTAGTAAAGTTTTCCATGATTTGATGTTCTAATTCAAACAATGAGCTGAGGATATTTCTGCCTTGTAGGTGATTCTACTAAATGCTACTCCCCAACAAAACATGTTAGATGTACCCATATGAATCGTGAACAGAAAGAAAGAGCTAAAGCTAAATCCCAATGTATTTAGTAGTTTTAATATTTTAATATTTTTAATATTTTTTAGTATTGGCTAAAAAAAGCAATGGCTGAGCTAAAGGATTTAACAACAGTTTATTCTGTAGAATCCCCCTTTGCAGTATCTTGATTAATTGGTCACTTTCTAGTCCTCAAGAAGGAGGCTGATCTTAGGGATAAGCTGCATAAATTTGTTAGAAGATGAGCAAATTTCACATTTGTGTTGTTTTTTTCCTTAGGTTGTTGCCATCTGGAAGTGGTGATTTTTCAGTTTTTAATTTCTCAACCGGGCCTATAATTTCATCTCTTTTTGTCACAATTCCCCTCAGACTCCCTTCCTGCGAAAGTTAGTTCAGGCACAGGGATCTGCCCTACCTGCTGAGAAGACAATGCAAACAACATATTAAGCTTCTCTGCAATCCCTTTTTCTTCCATTAGCACAACTTCAACTCCCTTGTTCTCCAATGGCCTTATCTGTCTTCCTAACTAGTTTCCTGTTTCTAATGCATTTTTTAAAAATTGTTGTTGGTCTTCCTGTTTTGAGCGATGTGTTCTTTGAATATATTTTTTTCTACATCCTAGTCTGCTTGCATTTCTTTTGCCAAAGTTTACATTGCTTGTTGTTTTTCTTGTTTGGACAAGACTTCCATTTTCTGAAGGAAGCCTTCTGGCCTCCAAAAGTTCCTTTGACTTGGCTCGCCAACCCCTCTAACATCCTCTTGGCCCTGATGCTCCCTTTCCTGATCTGTGGTGTACATTTCAGTTGTGTTTCTGGTGCTTTGGTTTTAAACAACTCCCAAGCATTCAGGAGAGACCTGACCCTCTTAATGTTGTCTTTCACCTTCCTTCTTTGGTAGAGCATTAGACTCTAAGTCTTAATCTCAGAGTTGTAGGTGTAAGACTCAACATGGGTGAAAGATTCCTACATGGCAGGGGTTGGACTTGGATGACCCCCATGGTCCCTTCCAACTCTATGATTTTATGAATTCTTTAATCTTCAGGAAGTTTCCTTGTACGAAGCCAAATGTGACCGTGTTGAACTTTCTTGGCAATTGTCCAGTTACATATATGCCTGCCCCCCATTGGGCAAAAGATTCCTGCATCACAGGGGCTTGGACTAGATGATCCTCGTGGTCTCTTCCAACTCTATGTCAAATTTGGTAGCACTGTAGTCACTGTTTCAACCAGTTCACTTGCATATCAGACCAAGTCCTGGGCACCACTTGAGATTAAATTCAGAGTCACCATCCCACTGGTCCCATGACCAAATGTTCTCATCATTTAGCATTTTTGCAAATGCTACGTCTTTGCTGTGACTAGATCGTGCAGGCACCCATTTTAAATGAATCAGCTATTATTGCAGCGCTTTCTCCTTTGGATGCCGCCTTGATTCCATTCTCCAACTCAAAATCATCAGGGCATTTGGGCTAGGGGAACTACTGTTGGAGTCAGGTATTGCCACCCACAGCAACTTATGCGGAGGAGATTGTCCCTTTCGGCATTCCTAGCATGCTGGTCTCTGTGTCCCCTTTGACGTGAGTGATGTCGCCTCCAGTACCTCCTTCCCTGTCCTCCCCATATAGTTTTAACCAGAAATTACAATGTGCTGCCATCTCTAGGCTCTCCTTTAAAATCAAGCCCTCCAGTTTGCCCATTTGGGCTCACAGGCATCTAGCATCAGCATATCAACACCTATATAGAGTATCATTCTCCCAATGTCTTTGCCATCTTGTTTCCTGGCACTTTCAATGCCTAGTTCCACCCTTCTCCCATCTGGATCTTTAATGCTGGTTTTGGAGGTGGGAAGAACTAAAACACATTAGCTTCCCCCTCCTGCCCTTTGCAGGCAGTGACTTTGCTATGAAAATAGTAAAGGTAAAGGTAAAGTTACCCCTGCCCGTACAGGCCAGTCGTGTCCGACTCTAGGGTTGTGCGCCCATCTCACTTAAGAGGCCGGGGGCCAGCGCTGTCCGGAGACACTTCCGGGTCACGTGGCCAGCGTGACGAAGCTGCTCTGGCAAGCCGGCACCAGCGCAGCACACGGAAACGCCGTTTACCTTCCCGCTATAAAGCGGTCCCTATTTATCTACTTGCACTTAGGGGTGCTTTTGAACTGCTAGGTTGGCAGGCGCTGGGACCGAAAGACGGGAGCTCACCCCGCCGCGGGGATTCGAACCGCCAACCATGCGATCGGCAAGCCCTAGGCACTGAGGTTTTACCCACAGTGCCGCCCATGTCCCTTGCTATGAAAATGGCAGAAGTCAAAAGGTGGCGCTAGGAAGGTGAGCTGCAAAATTTCAGAAGGATGGGTTCAGGGACCAAAGAGTGAACGGAAACAACAGCTTCAGGCTTATATTCTGCTCAGTTTGCACCACATGTCACAGACTGAGTGCCAGTCTGACTTGACAAGAATGGAGGCGGCACAGAAGAAGAATAACATGAATGTCCACCATTTCCAAGCAAGTGCCACTAGCATAACTATCAAAGCACAGAACAAACAAGAACAAGGTGATGCGTTATTTCAGTGTCCTCTCCCCAAAGCACTGCAGTTGGACAACCTTGGTAAGTTCATTCATATGCTTAGAAGCTAGACCTGTCAGTTACAAAAGAGATTTTGCTCCCACCATCCTAATGCTTTTATATACAGCAAGCTTAGAGATAAATGTTTCAGCTTTGGAAAACACTCTCTTTTTGTTTTTTGAACATCTGATTTGCTGAAATGCTCTGAGACGTTGTGGGCAAGCCATGAAAGTCTGGAACAGCCCCACTTCATGATTCACAATTTGTTCTAATATTTTGCCCACCACTAGTATAGATATATATATTTGTTGTTGTAATGGTTATAGGGGTTGCTCGTGCGTAAGTTGCCGCCACTCCTGGCTAGGTTGCCTGGTTAAACCTTTTCTGTCTGGACAGCCATTCACTTTGTGGCTGTTCAGTCACTAGCAGAATCCGTCAGTGGGCGTTTCTTGAACCTCTTCCAGCAAAGAAGTTCTTTGACGCCAAGTCGCCGCCTACTCTCCCTGCGCGGAAGTCTTCTGTGCAGGGTGGGTGTGGGCAGCAGAGGACCCGTGCTCTCCCCGCTGGTCTCCTGCGAGGAGTCCTGGAGCCCTCTCTCCGCTTCCCCCATCGGCCCCCCTTTATCCCTGGTGTTACGCTGATTTCCTTCCCCAGCCGAAGAGCTGCCTCTCTCCCTGCTGGGCCCTTCTCCAGCATCGCTGTGGAGCCTTGCCTCCGCCTCTAGCTCCGATGGCAGTTCCCTGACAGTTGTGTTGGACAATTGCTGCTTGTTTTTCTGCTGAAATATTGCAATTCTCAGGCATATCAATAAAAAAAGTTTACTACTCCGGAAATGATATACCAAATTGTATGGTCATTAAACACCCTGCTTTGAACAACAACAGCAGCAGCAACAACAACAACAACACCATGCAAATACTATGATTTTACCAGGTTAAGCAGGGCGCAGAGTCACAGCAAGATATATGTGCTTCCAACACCAGTCTTTCCAACTATGTGTAAAAACTAGTATTTCTGCTTCTTTGTATGCTGCAAGCCTTGCATAGATTTGGCAGTGATGAGCTAACAGATGGTAATTCAACAGTGCTCTTTTGCAGAGGTCATTAATAACATCGAGCATCTGTAATATCTAACTTACATTTGTGTCTGTCCATGCATCAACCAGCCCCAAAAGCTACAGGAGATATGAGACAATACTGTTCTCATTACCCTTTTCACAAAACTATTCTTCACAACTCACCTAACTATTAGATATTTACAATCTCTTTGCGTAAAAGCACTGAAGCAGGTAGACTGCATAAGGAAAAGCAGCAAAGTGACCTACATCTGCAGATACCAGAAAGAAAGGTAAAGGACCCCTGGATATTATAGTCCAGTCAAAGGCAACTATGGGATGTGGTGCTCATCTCGCTTTCAGGCTGAGGGAGCCAGTGTTTGTCCACAGACAGCTTTCTGGGTCATGTGACCAGCTTCTGGCGCAATGGGACACCGTGACGGAAACCAGAGCGCACAGAAACGCTGTTTACCTTCCCTCCGCAGTGGTACCTATTTATCTACTTGCACTGCATGCTTTTGAACTGCTAGGTTGTCAGGAGCTGGGACAGAGCAATGGGAACTCACTCCATCATGGGGATTCGAACCGCCAACCTTCCGATCAGCAACCCCAAGAGGCTCAGTGGTTTAGACCACAGCGCCACCCGCTCCCTCTACATATACAAAACGCCACGGTTAAGGGTGCATTACCAGGTGCAGATATGGACTGGGCTTGGCAATGGACTGAATAAGTGCCATTAAACTGAGACTCAATCCAGGCAAGAGAGGGGTACTCTGGGTGGGTGGTTCATCTGCCCTGTTAGATAGTGATTAGCCTGTTTTGGATGTCGTTGCACTCCCTTCTAAAGGAGAAGGCTTGGAGCTTGGAGCTGCTCCGAGATCAGGGGCGGCGCATCCTGGTTCACCCCTTGAGGCATCATGGGACTTGCCACACTGCTGTGCTGCTGCCACTGTGCCATCCTGCTCCCCCACTGCAGTGGTGCCCATGAAGCTTTGGCAGTGGTGCTGACTTCTGGGGAGAGCTTGTGAGGTCCTGCCTCTTTCAGGAAACTATTAATGTCTGATATTTTGTTGTGTTCTCTTATATTCTTGTCAGGGAATCAGGAGCAGGAGCACTGGGGAGAGAGGAATTGGAGAGCGAAGGGGAAGAATCTGAGGGCAGCGTAGGGGAGTATGACAGTGGCCCGAGAGATTCCATGAGCTTCTCCAGCGAATCAGAAGATTCCCAGAAGGGGGCTCCGATGGTCAGGGCAAGGGGGGTCCCAGGGGGGATGCACCAGAAACAAGGAGCCAGCGGGGACCCCCAAAGCAGCAGTTTCCCCACCAGAGCGTAGTGGGGGGGAAGAGTCACATGTGTCAGGGCCAGCGTCTCCTCCGGAGGGGAGAGAGAGTGAGTCAGGGCTGACCACGCCTCCATCGGAGAGTGGGGGAATGGAGGGGAGGTCAGTTGCAGCTAGCCCACCCGAAGGGGGAAGCAGTGACAGCAGCAGTGAAACGGTTAGGAGGAAAGCTGCTGGCTGGGCGCGCGCGCCAAGTTCAAATGTACAGGCGCGCGGGACAGCAGGAGACTCGGATGGGGAACCACCTCCTAAAGCCCGCCGGAGGGAGGGAGAAGGCTCAGGGGAATCAGCGTCAGAAGAGGCTAGGAAGGGCGAGACCCCGGCGGGCAGGTGGACCCAGAGGAGGAAGGAGCAGCGGAAAAGGTGGAGCAAGGCGAGGGTCTTAAATTGGTGTACAGGGGGAGGAGATTCAGAAGGGTCATCAGCGGTCTAAAGCTTGAGACGTGGGGCTGCGCGCTGCGGCTCTGGAAGTGAAACTGAACTTCAATAAAGACTTTTGTATTTAACCAAGAAGCAGCGTTGGTCCTTTGTGAGCTGGGACCTTGGGCAGCTCTGACAATTCTGGTGGAAGCAGCCCAGTCAGAAGTGGGGTACTACTACTACTACTACTAATAATAATAATAATAATAACTTGCCAAGATCTTGTGAGATCTTGTGCACTCCTTGAGAAACCCCCCAAGATCTTGTGAGTTCTCACTGGAAACCAGTGCCTCTGCCACTTCTCCAGAGGTGGCATGGGGCATGGGATGCCCGTGGTGGCACTGCCTCATGCGATTCTGCTTGAGGTGGTCACCTCACCTCGTCTCATGGGCAAGGTGTCTCATGGGCCCTGTCCTAGATCCAGTATTGTCGCAGGTGGCCTCAATGATTTGAAGCATGTTTTATCAGCTTTGGTTAATTTACCAACTCAAGAACACTGGTTTCAAGCTTAGAGGGCAAAAGCTGCCTGCAAGGATTGAGTGACTGCTGAGGAAACATGTGATGGGGGAGCCAGCCCACAGCTACACAATCACACGTCTAATTCTCTTTTAAACCATTAAATGCTATGATGCCTTGCTGCTGAGCGTGTGGAATATCCCTTTTTTGCAAGCAATAAGGAAAACTAGTGATTTTAAGGTATTTTTAGAGCTGACCTTCTACTGAACTCCTCAGTTGCATGACATTCCCACTGGCGCAGTGGTTAGTGTTCTATAGCAGAGAATTGCCCCCAGAACAACACAAGCCCATTGATTTAAATGAGCTTGCATAGTTGTAATTGAGGAAGGACTGTAGGTTCTGACCATTAAAATAAACAACCCTGTCTATTTTTACTTGTGGCTGCTTTGTGGGTAGCCATATCATGAATATTAGGCTTTCCAATTTATTACTTCGCATCGGGTCATCAAATCACTCACACTATGGAAGCCAATGCCCCCGAGGTCCAGGCCTTTCTGTCCTAGGTTTCCCCCCACAGGCTGCTACAGGATTGTCAGCTATTTTGTGAAATACCGTTCTTGACTGCAATAAAATCCCTCATAAAAACCATAGGACAAAATACCTTAGCCTGAAGGGGCAAATTACATTTTCAGCAGGTTTTTAGAAAGGAAGACAGAACACTGCTCATAATGAAGTCTCCTTCACACAAAAAGTAAGGATTCAAAAAGCCATGAATTAGACCCTGCTCTCATGTTGCTTGTGTAAAGGGGCTACACTTATAGAAAGAGGCTGTGTCCCAGTGTGGCTCCCTCCCCATGGGGGTCTGAGGCAGGGAAGTCTTTGTGCATAAACCTCTGTGTGTGTCGACTTCCCCAGATGCTTGAATCCTGGTCGCTCAGAGTTCCCGGTGTCACAAAAGACTGCATGTGTAGAGGTCTGTGAGTGAAGGCTTCCTTGCCTCAGAGGACCGTGCGACCTCAGGGGCACTTGTGGATGGTACAGAGACAGCCCAAGACATTTGCCATCTGAGGTGAATCACAAAATGGTGCCTCACTTCCCACCAGGGAAGAAGGCGTGAGTGAAGATCTACATCAGGAACAAGGGGGGGCGGAATAAAGATTTACATCGGGGTCTGCTGCTCCTGTGGATCCTGCTGCCTGAGGCGATTGCCTCAAGGGTGGGCTAGCCCTCTGATGGTGGGACCAAGAAGAGCCATAAATCAGTAGGATTGGTGCCCAAGGCACAGCCCTGCAGCAGACGCGCACACACACACAGACTCCTTATGGTGGTAAGGAGTTGGCGTCAGTCATCTCTGCTACCATATATTCATAGGGTCAAAGGTAAAGTAAGTTGTTGTTGTTGTTGTTTAGTCGTTTAGTCGTGTCCGACTCTTCGTGACCCCATGGACCAGAGCACACCAGGCACTCCTGTCTCCCACTGCCTCCTGCAGTTTGGTCAAACTCATGCTGGTAGCTTCGAGAACACAGTCCCACCATCTTGTCCTCTGTCGTCCCCTTCTCCTTGTGCCCTCCATCTTTCCCAACATCAGGGTCTTTTCCAGGGAGTCTTCTCTTCTCATGAGGTGGCCAAAGTATTGGAGCCTCAGCTTCACGATCTGTCCTTCCAGTGAGCACTCAGGGCTGATTTCTTTAAGAATTAAGTAAAGTAAGTTACTTAGGCACAAAACAATTTGGATTCATCAGGTCAAAAAACACATAAGCCCATGCTCTTTAAACAGTCTCAAAACTAGGGAAATCTTTCAATTTTTTGTGTTCAAAACAGAAATTAGTTCCTGAGGAACTAATACAGTGGTACCTCTGGTTGCGAATGGGATCCATTCCGAAGCCCCATTAGCAACCTGAAAGGAACGCAACCTGCATCTGCACACGCACGGGTCATGATTCACCGCTTCTGCGCATGTGCATGATGTTATTTTGCCCATCTGCGCATGCGTGAGCAGCGAAACCCGGAAGTAACCCTTTCTGGTACTTCCAGGTCACCGCGGGACGCAACCTGAAAAGACGTAACCTGAACTGAACGTAACAGGAGGTATGACAGTATCTCCTGTTTTGCAGTGTAGGAGACACAAGGAAGGAAAGGAACAGCAACAAGCAGGGCTTTTTTCCAGGCAGAACTCCCTGGAAGTGAGTCCCAGAACCTCTCCGGTGGGCACCATTGCCATTATAAGAGAACAAGAGAGATATTCATAGTGAGCTCCAGCACCTCTCTTTCTAGAAAAATAGCACTGGCAACAAGGGTAATGTGATGAATAGGATTAAATGTTGTTCTGTGTGTTTGGGCTTTGCAGGGGAATGGGGGGTTAAGACTCAGTTCCATCAAAACGTTGGGATTTGAAGGAGGGATGTAAAAGACATGTCCCCGTTTAGATGTTCTGCCAGGGACTTCTGCGCCGGAAGGTCAAGTCAGGAAACCTAAGGTGGCTGGATGTGGTAGGTTTGCTGTACTGCACTAGTAAATACCAATGATCACAAAGTGAGTATGTGACCTTGGAGAGCTTGGGTGAGAAAGAGGGAAAATATATGTTTCTGCTGGTTTAGAAGGGGAGCCAGAGCTGGAACAGGAAAATGGGATTTCATACTACAAATAAAACATGAGAAATGAACTCTCCTTTCCACTTCTGCCATTGTATGGCATTCTGTGAATCTTTCTCTAAACCACCTATTTTGGTGGTGTATGAAATGTTAATTCCTGCTAATTCACTCTGACTAGTTTGCGTGGCATAATTCCACACGGAGTTCAAGAGGATTATCATGTCCCCATGTAGTTATCTCAGCACTGTAACACAACAGTTAACAAAGACTATGATAAATAAATGCTAATGGGAGTCATGAGATTAAATTTAAATGACCCACCTTCAAATAGCTGGAATATCATGAGCAATAAACTTGAGTCAATAAATAGCCCAATTCCTTTACAACGGTTGTTGTTATTTGTGGTTTTTTGTTTTGGTTTGTTTGAAAAGGAGACAACTCTTTTGTGAGGATGTTTAATTCAGCTAGAACACATTTGGGACTCAGCTACACAGGTCAATTTATAATGTTAAAATGTGTTATAAAAATATGACATCAGAAGGCGCTGTAGAGCAGAATCCAAGGTCAATGGCAGATTGCCTTGGGAGCTTCCCCCCACCCCATGGGGGTGGGTTCATAGTGTTTTTTAAAATATATATATATATATCTGTCTAGAGCAAGCCTTAGAATCATTCAGACATTTGGGAAGTTATGATCTGGTTATTTTGAAGAAATAGATTTAGCAGAACACAGAAGCTTGTAAAATTTAGCAGACTGCAGAAGCTTATAAAATGACTGGGGAAATAAAGTGGATTACAGCATGTTGTAGAAGTGGAAAGTTGTAGAAGGGAAGTTAAATTGATATATGTACCCAAGTCGTTACTTGCTCCAAATGTGCTCTGGTTGGAAGAAAAGCGCCACAATGACAAAACACAAACTCATTTAATAAGATTATTGATATTAATTCAAGGATGTGTAATGATGAGGTGGGATTTGCTGGGAACAAGGATTGTAAAGATTTGTGGCTAGAAAGGTTCAAAGCAGAATCAAGGTTGTAGGTAATCTAGAATGGGCAAACAGAAATCCAGAAAGGGAGCAGACATTCTTTTTGTGGATTCTCTTCCTTGATGTTTTGTCCCATCTACATTACTGCCTGGGTTCTGCCTTTCGGTTTTTCTAACTGTGGGTTTTCCCACCACCATTCCTGGCAAACACCACTGAGACTGATGACAGACAGAATGGCAAATGAAAACAGAACCAATAGCCAGGTACGTATCCAGCATACACCTTACCATTGTAAAAATATTGTCACGACATCTTTTTGAATAAAATTTATAGAGAATGTTTGCAGTGCACTGGAAAATTAAGGGCTTTATTTATTTGACTAATACAAATTGGAGATTTCATAAATCCTGCAAAATGAAAATCAGAAAAGATTCAGTCAGACCTTGACACCTATTTCAAAGTCATCTGAATCTTAATATTCCAAAAGATGCTCTACAAGTTATATTGGAATAGCAAAAGCAGGCAAGCCTCCTGTGCTACAAAATCTTCTGAGATCACAGTAAACCTGTTCAGCTGCAGTATGAGAAACGCACTCTGAAGTACACACATACATATTTATGTCTTGAAGGGGAAAATGGACAGCGAATGCCTTCCATTCTTTTAACCTTTTACACTGCCACCAAACAGAAAGAGTAGGATATTTATTTAAAAATACATCCAGAATTGGCAGCAAAATATATTTTAAAGGATGTTTTGGGAAAGTAATGACAGGAACATAGAAAACTACCTCATACCAAGTCAAACCATTGGTCTATCCAGTTCAGTGCTGTCTATGTTGGTTGTGGCTTTCCATGATTTCAGATACTGTATTTTAATATTTTGTTGGAAGCCTCCCACAGTGGGAGGCCCAGCCAGATGAGTGGGGTATAAATTTATTATTATTATTGTCAGGGGCTCGGGAGCAGGAGCACTGGGGAGAGAGGAAATGGAGAGCGAAGGGGAAGAATCCGAGGGCAGCGTAGGGGAGTATGACAGTGACCCGAGAGATTCCATGAGCTTCTCCAGCGAATCAGAAGATTCCCAGAAGGGGGCGCCGATGGTCAGGGCAAGGGGGGTCCCAGGGGGGACGCACCAGAAACAAGGAGCCAGCGGGGACCCCCAAAGCAGCAGCGGGGGATCAGGACCAGTTTCCCCACCAGACCGTAGTGGGGGGGGAAGAGTCACATGTGTCAGGACCAGCGTCTCCTCCAGCGGGGAGAGAAGATGAGTCAGGGCTGACCACGCCTCCATCGGAGAGTGGGGGAACGGAGGGGAGGTCAGTTGCAGCTAGCCCACCCGAAGGGGGAAGCAGTGACAGCAGCAGTGAAACGATCAGGAGGAAAGTTGCCGGCTGGGCGCGCGCGCCAAGTTCAAATGTACAGGCGCGAGGGACAGCAGGAGACCCGGATTGGGAACCAGCTCCTAAAGCCCGCCGGAGGGAGGGAGAAGGCTCAGGGGATTTAGCGTCAGAAGAGTCTAGAAAGGGCGAGGCCCCGACGGACAGGCGGAACCAGAGGCGGAAAGAGCAGAGGAAGAGGTGGAGCAAGGCTAGAGTCTTAAACTGGTGTCTGGGGGGAGGAGACTCAGACGGAGCATCAGCGGTCTAAAGGTTGAGACGTAGAGCTGCACGCTGCGGCTCTGGAAGTGAAACTGAACTTCAATAAAGACTTTCGTACTTAACAACGAAGCGGCGTTGGTCCTTTGTGAGCTGGGATCTCGGGCAGCTCTGACAATTATTATTATTATTATTATTATTATTATTATTATTATTATTATTATATTCCTGGCCCTACATGGAAAAACCAGGGATGCAACCTAGGACCTTCTGCATGCAGGATCTGCCCCTGATCTATGGCCCTTTCCCACAACTAACAGGCAGCAAGGAAGCATTCACTCAAAGGGCTCCTCCAGACCACCTATTTATCCAGTATTCCCCATGATTTACTTGCACAAAGCTTACATGGTGGTTCCACTATCTCCGGTCTTTATTGAGCATTTGTTCTGATTTGCTTATGGGGTGGGTTACATGACAATAAGCTGTCATGCTTATCTGAAGGAGCATCTCCACCCCCATCGTTCTGCCCGGACACTGAGGTCCAGCGCCGAGGGCCTTCTGGTGGTTCCCTCACTGCAAGAAGCCAAGTTACAGGGAACCAGGCAGAGGGCCTTCTTGGTGGTGGCGCCCTCGCTGTGGAACGCCCTCCCACCAGATGTCAAAGAGAACAACAACTACCAGACTTTTAGAAGACATCTGAAGGCAGCCCTGTTTAGGGAAGCTTTTAATGTTTGATGCATTACTGTATTTTAATATTTTGTTGAAAGCCGCCCAGAGAGGCTGGGGAAGCCCAGCCAGATGGGTGGGGTATAAATAAATTATTATTATTATTATTATTATTATTATTATTATTATTATTATTATTGCAATTAGCTTGTGGCATATTTACACATCTTCCTGTTAGTAACTCTTTCACTACACATGTTCTGTGCGTGTCACAATGCATTTTAAAAAGTGGGTTTTTGTTGCACGAGGGTGACAGGGCACTTTGCTTCACTTTAAACTTCACAAACCTAAAGTTACTGTAAGCACTTGAATCTCTGACCCGGCAAAATGGTGAGGCCCCCTCCCCACTTGGAGCAGCCAAAAGAGCTTACCAGCCTTGTGAGGCACATGGGATAGTTATTCTCTTATTTAGCCACCCCGGAGTTCGACCAAGCTGGATCCTTCCATTGCATTGGATTGGGGGAAGTGAGGAGGCCATGCTTGTCTGTGAGCAGTAGTGCCTCAGAAGAGGGTGAGCCTATTGTTGGATACTTTACTGTAACCAAAAACTTCAGTCTTGTGTTTTATCCCCACCACAGCTATTCACCGTGGGTTATAGCAAAGCAAACAGTCTAATTTGCCAGCGCCTAAACAACATCAAGCATCAGAACAACTTGGCCACAATATGGGAATTTTGCCCATGGTATAACTATTTTCCATCCTTCCACTTTGACTCTCTGGCACACTATTCGCATAATCTAGCAATCCCAAAATATAGACGCGCCTTTACCCTCGCAAGACTGAATGTACTGCCCTCGGCTGTACCTGAGGGACAATTCCAACAGATACCATACGAAAAACACTTACGTCCCTGTGGAGATGGCAGCACCAAATCAGTGGTGCATGTCCTCCTGGCTTGCACTCTTTACAAAGACCTGAGGAACGAGATTATTAGGCCTCTTTTATTGACCATTCCAGGTCACCCAACCACTGCCACAGTGTTCTCCTGGCAGATCAAAAGGAGCAGATGGCTACATAGGTTGCAATGTTTCTAGCTGGGGCAATCAGAATAAGGTCCACTATTCGACTGCTGATTTAGGACCCTAAACTGTGTTTTATATAACCGACTTTTATTTTCTTCTGTGTATATCGCAATGCTTTTTGTTGCTATGGCCGATGGCTGATGCAAATAAAGTTTCATTCATTCATTCATTTACTGTAACTGAGGGAAAAATAAATGGTAAGTGTTTAATGGCCAGAGTATGAAGATTCATATCACATAGTGTTCTAAATTCATGAGTACTTTGAGATAGAATACATGAAGAAGCAAGAAACGTAGTACAGAAACATGTTGGAAAACCACATCACCTCAACATTATTTATTACCTCTGTTAAGCTGTAAAAGTTAATCTGCTGTACACAAGTTTTGGTGTTGCACAAGCTGCATGCAAGTAGCTGCCTACCGTCTCTGTCTTTTTATTTTGGCATGCAGTGCAATCTTCAGCTACCCTTTTGTTTAATTGCCAGAAGGGAGTGCCATTAAGGGGGGTGGGAAATCATATATTAAGGTTAGCATGAGAGACTTCATCTAAAACCAGATGAGCCTGCAGGATCCGGCCAGTTACCAATCCAGTTCTCACAGCGGCCAACCATATGCCTGTGGGGAACCTGCAAGAAGGAATGGAGGGAGGGACAAAATGGCATTGCCAAAGTGATTTGCACCAGCTGGGCTTGCAGTGTGCCTTTAAAAAAGAGAGCGAGAATAAATGGGCTTCCAAAAGAAATGACCAAAGATTGGAGGGATGGAGCTATAAAAAGAGAGTGAGCAAAAGACTGCAGTCCTGAGATGAACAATAGTGTGAAAGCAGCCATAAGCCAAGAGAATGTGTAACATATTTTGCCACTTCTGTCAATCCAGGAATTTACTTGGCCTTTGCACTGTATTATTCTTCAGGCAGTGAAAACTGCAGCTCCAGCTGGGTTGGAAACGGGCACATCAGGGCTGAGCTTAGCAGAATTTGGTGGGTCATAGGCAAAGAGTGAGTCTGGATGGTCTGGGACACTGCAGGGCAAGGGCAGATAAAAAATATGGTTCTGCAGTTCAGTGGCTTGTCAAACAGCAATACGTGGCCTTCCGGATTGTGGTTTTACTGGTTGGACTGAAAAATACCAGGTTGTTGGCACCAGTATGCTGGTGCATTGAAAGATCATAGTCATGTATTCGGCTATTATAAAAGAAATTGCTGCCATTTGCAGAGAATTGTTATGGAAAATGTGGTTTTTCCTTACCGCATTCGGTACATAGCGATAGCAAATGACAGTGCGGCTTTTCTGAACAAGATATTCAGCCACTGCTTTACATCACTAAGAAATTATGAAAATGCATTAAACACACACACAGAGAGGGGTGGGGTGGGGTGGGGGTGTGATGTTAAGCTTAGGTAAGAACATTCTGCCCAATTCTTGTTCTCTCTCTAAAATTTTATTTTCCTGTGGCCACATTATTTATGCATATTTTGACACATCCCCCCTCAGCAAGGGCTGTGCTTTTTGAACTGTCCCTTATCATCTTATTTTCCCGATTCATAAAATTCTGCCTTGTGAAAATCCTCCGAAGAAAGCCAAATCCTCCCCCCCCCCCAGCTCTTATGTACCTGGCAACACTTTTCACATTGCTGACAAGGAAAAAGTGAAAAAAATGCTTGTTTAAAGCTTGGGTTTATCAAATTTAGATTTTTATTCAAATTACTGCCACAGCTCTAGGCTAGCTGACAACATTGCCTTCAGTGCCAGTCTGTTTCCAGCTCTCAGAGTGTATTGGCTTTCAGAGTGTCAACCTCAGATGTATTGTCTGGTTTCAGGGTATGTAAGTTAAGGTCCATTTTCTTATTATGCAGTCTTTCTTCCTACACTGGACCCTCTCTAAGGCTGAGAGAGACCTGTGGACCCATATGACAAATACTACCAGGTTCTTTGAGACGAGAACTCGATCTGAGGAAGAATTAATAACCCTGATGAGTGACGATTAAACACTGGGGTGGAGAATCTGATAGCTTATGTTTGATCTGTACTTAGTTATTATCTGTACAATAAACAGGCAAACAAATGCAAATTAATGAAATCCATAACACTGCCTACAAAGTACTGCTTGGCTGCTGTAATAATTAAGGAAAATATTGACTCAGTAAATCACAGAATGTGTGAGAGAGACTTAAGGTGCTTTGATTTATACTTATGGGGAAACAATAATGAGACACTGGATTTGTTCTTGTTTCTGAATAGTTTTGGAAATAAGAAGTTGAGTTGGGGTCTGAGTTCATTATTCCTCCTGCAGCTGATCAGTTCAGCACTGAAGCAATCTGGGGTTGCTGTTCAGGCAGAATATGTGCTGTAAAGAGTTGCAACGACACCCGTAAATGCAGAGAATAATTCGCAAAGAGCTAATCTTCCATAGGGTAGGGCTGCCAAGTGAAGAAGAGAATTTGACAACTTCCCAGCATTCCCGTATGATAAGGCATGGGGTGTAGCAAAATTCTTTTCGTCACTTGGTAGACCAGTGCAGATGACTTGCTTCCCGAGTAATTATGAGCACAAAAGCTGAAATAAATTAACTTCCCTAAAAAATGGCTGTCTTTATTCATGCTCTGGTGTCAGGGAGGGAAGCAGGCTCTGTGAGAAACCACCAGCGCAACAGATCTTTCCATTTAAGACTCTGAAAAGTTCTAAAGTATGTTGAATTAAGTAACCTTTCCTTCTGATGTAGGGACAGTGTTAACTACTAACCTTTCATATTTTAGTATACGAGTGCCCTCTGTTGGTGCTAATTACATTTTACACTGAACTGGGCAGGTGGACAGATAGATTGATTTGCTGTGAATATATTAGCCATCTGATAAGTAAAGTTATCTGAACAGCATACAACATACAGTAAAAACAATTTTAAAATTATATTGTACAAAAATGCATTTCTAAGAATAATGTGAAAACAACCAAGGCAGCTGCAGAGCCCACAGAAAACTTCTTCAGCACAATGATTAATGGGATTAGAGTAAGTGGTTTTAAGGTGGTCTTAATAAATGATGAAAAGAGGTGATAAACACACACTTTCCTGATTCAGATCACGGGAAAATCAAGCGACTCCTTATTCCCAGGTTTCTTTCCATTCTCTTATATCTCAACAAGCCTCATTCATCTTGCTCTGCTCCTAAAGAGAACTTGAACGGGGTGCTGAATTGTTAACTAGCTGCAGTGAAACAGAGCTCATGTCAAGATAACCATCAGCTGTACAAACCGTGACAAGAAGGAATTACCTTGTTACATACAAAAGCTTTCAAAATTATTGAAACCTCTCTCCTTCTCATTACTGAACTACGCAGGACAGATTATTACAAAAATAGGGCAACTGTTTAATGCATATTTTTAAAGCTTTGTGTATAGATTCTTGCATTAGTATTACTTTTAAAAGTCACTTGTAATAAGATGAGTAAGATTTTAAAATTGGATTGTTGTATATAAGGTTTTATGGATGTGCATGAAGAAGTATATTATAATGGAACCAAGAGGGGGTGTGGAGGGAAGTTGACCAGAAAATTACGGTTTAATTTCGTTATGATTTTCCCCCTGTTCCCCCCCCCCTCGTTTTGTTATATTTGGAAAATCAATAAAATGTTATCAAAAAAGAAAAGAAAAAAGAAGCCTCTCTCCTTCTCAAAGAAGGAGCCATAAAAGTTGCAATCCACATTAACCACCAAGTGATTCTTTTTCTTCATAGAGGTTGGAAGAAGGAAAGTAAAAGGTTGGGTCTTTACTTCTATATAAATTGGGGGTGCAGAGAGAAGAAATGCTTTCATATTCGCCTCCAGTCCTATTCCGGTTCGCTCCCACATTTATAAACATGGAGGCAAAGAGCAGAGTCACACTGAGTCCCCCCCGCTGCCCCGCCACGTTCCGCACTCCTACCAGGATGTCTGCAGGTGCCTCTGTGGACACAATTGTACCCAGGAAGGCTTCCTCAGGATCTGGATTCCCACATGACTTGGCTTCAAGAGCCTACATAAGGGTGCCATACAACTTTGGGCAAAACTTAAAAAAAACTCAACTTTTTTAAAAAATAAATTTTATTTTCAACACAGAATTACAACAAAAATTACAAACATTGAATCCAAAATAATACTATACAAACAAGAAAGAAAAACAGAATGCTCAACAACTTTTGTGTCCAGATTTTCACTTTTTGAACTATGGCAACCCTGCCCTACAAACGTCCATACAAATGGGTAGAAATTGAGCACAGTTCATATTTTAATGTAAAGCTCCCTAATTCACACTTTCTGCAGCAATATAACAACTATAATTCCTTCAAAATATGCAGTTTTTGCAACGCATTCCTCCAGCTAAATCATGTGTGGATATTCAGGGAAAGTGCATGCAAAAAATGGTTCTCTTAGTGAAATTAGCATACAAAAATGCATTTTATTGGGGTGGTTTGCCTCAGAAACAGCATGTAACTGGATAAATTCACACTAAAACGCTGGTGAATTTTCAAGAGAACTTTATTTGGAAAAAAATCAGAATTGTAATGTGGAATTGTGGAGAACTGATTGCAAAAATGAGAAACTGAAATGGACAGATTATTCTGTTCCTCCATATGCGCAGAGGTCACAGGGGACAAGATTACAATCCCAGGAGGATGGCTGTTTGGGCTGCTCCCATGTTTTATATACATAGGCATTAACTGCTCAAATAGGACTTCCTAGTCAAGAAGAAGAAGAAGAAGAAGAGTTTGGATTTGATATCCCGCCTTTCACTCCCTTTTAAGGAGTCTCAAAGCGGCTCACATTCTCCTTTCCCTTCCTCCCCCACAACAAACACTCTGTGAGGTGAGTGGGGCTGAGAGACTTCAGAGAAGTGTGACTGGCCCAAGGTCACCCAGCAGCTGCATGTGGAGGAGCGGGGAATTGAACCTGGTTCACCAGATTACGAGTCTACCGCTCTTAACCACTACACCACACTAGTCAACCATTTTCAACTGCTTTAATCAAAGGCTGTAGCAGCATACAGAGAAACAGACCATCAAACAAAACAAAACAAAACAAATCCGAAATAAAATGAACAAAATAATTAAATGCCAAATCTTATTTAACAGCACTTAGATACTGCTACATGTGTCATCCCAGTTGGATGAAGAACCATTTGTGATTAAAATGGACGCTGATTAATACAGATGCTCTCTAATTCAATAGCTGCATATGCTCCTATTGAGTCTTTGCAAAAATACTAAATTTTAACTGATTAGCCATTCTGTGCCCTCTTCCCTGAAAAACAGCTTATTGGCAGCTCTTTTGACAGGTCTCCCTGCACACAGTCCAGGCTGCTCTGTGTCCGCTTACTTTGACAAGAAGAGGCAATGTAACCCTGACCGTACACTTCATTGCATCAGATCTAAATATCAGTTTTGTTTCCCTTTTGTAACATCTTTCAGTAAATAATGTGAAAGAAGTGCAACAGGAAGTCTGTAAAGTGTAGAAGTAAAATGCATGCAAAAATAAGTGATAAACGTTTCCCAGATGCATGAAGTGTTGCATTGCACAAAGGGATGGCATGATAAGAGGATTGCAAAATAATGAATAGCATGAATAGAGAGTTGTTGTTCTGCATCCCTCACACTGCAGAAACTGGGGATCATGCAAGGGATGTTGGCTAACAGCAGGTTTAAGTCCTGGTTGATGGGCATTGCCACTCAAATGGTGTGCATGTGCCATGTCTTGTGATCGTTTACGTGAGGCAGGGCTTACGTGGGCTTCCCCAATATTTTATTCAAGTTGGCACCTCCGCTCATGGCACATAAGCAGCTGAAAGGATTCTTGATGTTGTGGCTGCCACTGCTTTCTTGTTTTGCTGATTAATTTATTTTCTGCTGCACTTCACCTTGGCACTGGTGCTGATGAAGGGCAGGCTATGATCAGAGGCAGCATCAAGTGTCTGCATGGCTGGATCGGGGTTGCCTAACACCTTAAACTACAGCTCCCATAAGTCTTTATGGGAAGACATGGCTGTTTAGTGACATTGTAGTGTTTTACTTGTTTGGTGGCCTAAGTTGGTCCAGCCACACTTCAGTTCTAAAATACAATAGTAGAGGATTAATCTGAGCAATCCAGTTCTTATTTTCTCAATTAGTTAGCATTTACTAGCAGCAAAAGCTCATCAGAAAGATATTGGTTCCAAGATAGCACAGAGTTTGAGATAAGAGCTAAGGTAGGGCACAGAGAGGCTGCTGAGGGAAAAAGAATGAAGTCACAGTTACTTCTCTCTGTTGAGAAATACTTTTTAACTCACAGCTATCAGTAACCTAGATTCACTCGGTTTTTATGAGATGTTTAAGATTCTGCTGCTAAAACTGTAGTTGCTACTGGTTACTGTGCCCTTCAGTGAAATATTACTTTGCTTGTGTAGCTCTGCAGAAATCCCCAGTGACCCCGGGAGGGAGGAAGGTCACTGGAGAGAATGATCTTTCCTCACATCTTCAGTTCAGTTCAGAATCCGTTTTCTGATGAAAGCAACAAGATAGAATATGGGATGTATCTCAGGGAGATAATGGAACTCCTGGCATATGTGAGAAGGTTAAAAGTGGCAGACCTCAACTTCTCAGAGTTGTGTGTGTGTGTTTATATATAGTTACCACAATACAAATATATAAGGGGGGGGGAGCGAACTACAGGTCAGAGAATTTACTTCTGGATTGAAACAGCAAATTTATGCCACACAGGCTGGAGACAGACCATTTCTTGTAACAACACAGCAATTTGTCCAGGCTGGTTGTGCAGGGTTATGGAGAGCAAGGTGCAGTTTGTTCAGTTCTAAGCCAGTTTGTGAAAGTAATTAATGAAAAACCTTTATATCAGTAAAAATGTGGCCCTGGTCTCTGTGCTCAGAATGCTGTTCAGTGGTACCTCGGGTTACAGATACTTTAGGTTCCAGACACTTCATGTTACAGACTCCGCTAACCCAGAAATAATACCTCGGGTTAAGAACTTTGCTTCAGGATGAGAACAGAAATAGTGTGGCGGTGGCGTGGAGACAGCGGGAGTCCCCATTAGCTAAAGTGGTACCTCAGGTTAAGAATCGACCTCCAGAACAAATTAAGTTCTTAACCCGAGGTACCACTGTATTAAGATTTCAGCTGGGCTGCCGACTAGCGAGTGGTGCTTGTACCTCCTTTTCAGCTCCCCAAGGGGATGAGCTCTTGCCAGTCATTTCACCTGGCCAGGGCAAGAGCTCCTGGCACCAGCTGAAGGGCAAGAGCGAACAGGTTCTCACCTTGCGCCTCTCAGCCAAGGGTGAGCAGCCCAAGCATGACGTGCTGGCGAATGAGACATCAGTGGAGCCTTAGATGGTGCTGGCCAAGTCACTGGTGGAGGAGAAGAGCCTGGCACCTGGTTGGCTGCAACAACTTGAATCTGTGGCTCCTTGAATGCAAGACTGATGTTCAAATTTGCCACCAGTGCTGACTGTTGATCAGACATCAAGGTTGTGTAGTGCCATGCATGTTGCGTGTCCAGACCCCG
Source organism: Podarcis filfolensis (assembly GCF_964270895.1). Lineage (NCBI taxonomy): Eukaryota > Metazoa > Chordata > Lepidosauria > Squamata > Lacertidae > Podarcis > Podarcis filfolensis. The sequence continues at coordinate 49,462,126 of NC_139615.1, forward strand.
AAACCACCCCCTCATTGATGAATAAGACACAAGGACACGGATATTAGGTTAAAGTTATTGGGCAAATTTAGGCCACAACTTTATTGGTTACAGAATGTGAGCAGTATTGGCTTAGGCATTGGAACTGACCCGACTAGTATATCTGACTCCTGCCCGTCACGCAGGGAGTCCTGTAAGGGTCAGCCACAGGTAGGGGGAGCCCCATCAATGAGGAAGTGAGTCAAGAGGAAGCTCTCCAGTTGACGCCTCGGTTTGAATGGGGCCCGGCCACGCCTCCCCAGCCAGCGGATTAACTAGCTGGTTGATTACATGGCCGGGAACCTCCGGGAGATGCGGGACTTCGTCCCCCACCCCCAGAGGGGAGTGGGTGGCTACGTAGTCCACCACAACTCCTCCCCACTGTGAAGTGTAGCAGATTTATGATTATGTAGCTGGGAGTGAGGGGGTGGAAATAGTTCTATCACTCCAGAGTGAGAGCATGCTTTGCTACAGATCTGGGCCTCTACATGAGATGGGAGAGGAGTGTTACATAGTCCAGTGGGTGTGGGGCACAAGTCCACAAGTGCTCCAGGGATTTGGAGAACACTTTTTATGTGTACATTTGGCAATATTGTAGAGTGTGAATGGTTTACATATGAGTGCAAATGTTTGAGGTAGTGAATGGTTGCAGCGGTTGTGTTGAATGGATGGCAAGTGAAATTGGGTGAGTGATTGTACATATGTTGTGTTGACTGAAATGTTATATTGCTTTGTAGTACTCTCAGATTTTTTTATTATGTTTGTGGCTATTACTATATTTTGTTATATGAATCGCCTGACATGTCTTTATTGCACTTTGTGTGTGTGTGTGTGTGTGTGTGTCTATTGCAAATGACTTCAATGTTGTTGTGAGATTAAAGGTAAAGGGACCCCTGACCATTAGGTCCAGTCGTGGCCGACTCTGGGGTTGAGGCGCTCATCTCGCTTTATTGGCCGAGGGAGCCGGCGTACAGCTTCCGGGTCATGTGGCCAGCATGACTAAGCCGCTTCTGGCGAACCAGAGCAGCACAATGAAACGCGTTTACCTTCCCGCCGGAGCGGTACCTATTTATCTACTTGCACTTTGATGAGCAGGGACCGAGCAACAGGAGCTCACCCCGTCACGGGGATTCGAACCGCCGACCTTCTGATCGGCAAGTCCTAGGCTCTGTGGTTTAACCCACAGCGCCACCTGCGTCCCTCTTTGTGAGATTAGGCAGTCCATAAATGGAAACAATAATAAAAGCTGCTGATGTTCTTGGACTCCTCAACTCCCCTCAGCCCCAGTCAGTGTGATCATGGTCAGAGAGTTATAGGCCAGGAACATCTGTGGGGCTATAGACTCCCCAGCCTTGAATTACAGGGACATACTCATTTGTGTCAACTAATGGGGCAGCTTCATGCCCACAGAAAGAGTGCAGGTATAGCAGCTCCACCTGCTGCCTCTTGCTCTCTGCCTTGTGTCTTCCCTGGCTCTCTGTAGGCTGTTCCCGCAGCTGCAGGATCCAGGCCATGTCCCACTCCATGGTGACCAGAGAAGAAACTCCTTGACCAACAACTGTGGTGTCTATTCTTCAACAGAGTCGGTCATCTGCTTGCTCCAGACAGGCTTCTCAACCATTGTATGCTCTGTCAGCAATGCAACAGGTGAAGCTGGTCCTGCCTTACAGCTGATGCCATGAGGAGCACAGCAGCTGCTACTGTTGAGCCATTGTCCAAGACACACAAGCCCAACAGAGGGACCAGTTGGCAATCTTAGGCACTTGTGTTTATTTTCCAGGATCCAGTCTATCCTGGTTGTTGCTCAATAAAGGATTTGATTTGCCATTTGTGCCATGTTTTTGTTGCTAGAGAGTGCTAGATGGGGATCATTCTGGAGTGCTGAACTTTCAGAACAAAGCTGTTCATTTTGCAAGTGTTGACTTTTCTGTTAGGGATTATTTCAACCCTTTTAAACTACTTCCATCAGTATATTCAACAGAAACTGGTTCATTAAAACAAGTTTACAATGGCCCTGCTGTTCTAGCCTATAGCTGCAGTATTTCTTTCATTAGCTCGATAACTTTGGATAATTTGGGTCACAAATGGCTCCCAGCAGGCTGCATGGTTTTTTTTAAAGGATGTAGAATGTCTCTCACTGTCTTGCAGAAACAATGAGCAGCTGACCCTAGAGGCATGTTAATGATAGTAGCAGACCATTTTGTATTTCTTTTATTTAAAGCTGTTTTTAACCACAGTTTTCTCAAAATAAAATCAAGGTGATAAGCGACAAAAGGTAAAAGTCCAGAAGTCACAGAAAGGGAAGGAATAAAATAGAAACAATTTAGAGAACCAAAGAGAATTTTTTATAGCTGGAAGGGCCAGCCCTCCATTTTTTATTTGTTTAAGAGAGTGTTTTTTCAGCCAGTTTTGGATTTATGCATAATTTTAATTTAGGATTTTAAACTCTGATTCTTGGAAAATAATAAACTAGAAACCCCCTTAAACATGGCAATTCTAACTTTTTAAAAATAGCATTGTCCTCATCAGATGAAAAGCCAACCTTTTCTTTTGCCTTCAATTTGAGTTTGAAGTAGTTTAAATGAACATCGATATAATTCATTGCCTGGTTGTTCCTAACCACTGCAAACCCTACTCACTAATAATAATAATAATAATAATAATAATAATAATAATAATAATTTATTATTTATACCCCGCCCATCTGGCTGGGCCTCCCCAGCCACTCTGGGCGGCTTCCATAGAAACCAAAATACACTAAAATATCACACGTTAAAAACTTCCCTTAAGATGTCTTCTGAATGTCAGGTAGTTGTTTATCGCTTTGACTTCTCGTGGGAGGGCGTTCCACAGGGCGGGCGCCACTACCGAGAAGGCCCTCTACCTGGTTGCCTGTAGCTTTGCTTCTCGCAATGAGGGAACCGCCAGAAGGCCCTCGGCGCTGGACCTCAGCGTCCAGGCAGGACGATGGGGGTGGAGACGCGCCTTCAGGTATACTGGACCGAGGCCGTTTAGGGCTTTAAAGGTCAGCACCAACACTTTGAATTGTGCTCGGAAACGTACTGGGAGCCAATGTAGGTCTTTCAAGACCGGTGTTATATGGTCTCGGCGGCCGCCCCCAGTCACCAGTCTAGCTGCCGTATTCTGGATTAGTTGTAGTTTCCGAGTCACCTTCAAAGGTAGCCCCACGTAGAGCGCATTGCAGTAGTCCAAGCGGGAGATAACCAGAGCATGCACCACTTTGGCGAGACAGTCCGCAGGCAGATAGGGTCTCAGCCTGCGTACCAGGTGGAGCTGGTAAACAGCTGCCCTGGACACAGATTTGACCTGTGCCTCCATGGACAGCTGTGAGTCCAAAATGACTCCCAGGCTGCGCACCTGGTCCTTCAGGGGCACAGTTACCCCATTCAGGACCAGGGAATCCTCCACACCTGCCCGCCTCCTGTCCCCCCAAAACAGTACTTCTGTCTTGTCAGGATTCAACCTCAATCTGTTAGCCGCCATCCATCCTCCAACCGCCTCCAGACACTCACACAGGACCGTCACCGCCTTCACTGGTTCTGATTTAAAAGAGAGGTAGAGCTGAGTATCATCTGCATACTGATGAACACCCAGCCCAAACCTCCTGATGATCTCTCCCAGCGGCTGCATGTAAATGTTGAAAAGCATGGGGGAGAGGACAGAACCCTGAGGCACCCCACAAGGGAGAGCCCAGGGGTCTGAACACTCATCCCCCACCACCACTTTCTGAACACGGCCCAGGAGGAAGGAGCAGAACCACTGTATGACAGTGCCCCCAGCTCCCAGCCCCTCAAGACGGTCCAGAAGGATGTTATGGTCGATGATATCAAACGCCGCTGAGAGATCCAGCAGAACTAGGAAACAGCTCTCACCTTTGTCCCTAGCCCGCCGGAGATCATCAACCAGTGCGACCAAGGCAGTTTCAGTCCCATGATGAGGCCTGAATCTTGACTGGAAGGGATCCAAATGGTCCGCTTCTTCCAGGCGTGCCTGGAGTTGTTCAGCAACCACTCGCTCAATCACCTTGCCCAAGAATGGAAGATTTGAGACTCGGCGATAGTTGGCCATCGTGGCCGCATCTAAAGATGGCTTTTTAAGAAGTGGTTTAATAACCGCCTCTTTCCGCGGGTCTGGGAAGGCTCCCTCACGGAGGGAAGCATTCACCACCCCACGAAGCCCATCGCCCAGTCCTTCCCGGCTAGCTTTTATAAGCCAGGATGGGCAAGGATCCAGGAGACAGGTGGTTGGCTTCACTCGTCCACGCAGCCTGTCCACATCCTTGGAGGTAACAGATTGGAATTGATCCCACGCAACTTGACTAGACAGGTCTCTAGCACTCTCCCACCCCGGCCCTGCTCCCACGGTGGAGTCTACTTCTTCCCGAATCTGAGCGATTTTATCTGCAAAAAACTTTGCAAAATCATTGCAGGAGAACATGTGGCCCGATTTTGCAGGTGGTTCCGCTAAATTGTGAACCACCTGAAAAAGTCTCCTGCTGCTGTTTTCTGCAGATGCAATAGATGCGGTGAAGAAATTCTTCTTCGCCGTCGCTATCGCCACTTGGTAGGCTCGACGTTGAGCTCTAACCTGTGTCCAGTCAGATTCGGAATGAGTTATCTGCCACCGGCGCTCTAGCCATCTCAACGATTGTTTCATTGCCCTCAGATCTGTGGAAAACCATGGGGCTGTCCGGGCTCCATGCAATCAGAGAGGGCGCTTCGGAGCCAAACAGTCAATAGCCCTGGTTAACTCCACATTCCAGCGGGCCACCAGGGAATCAGCTGAAAGGCCATCAACATGGGCTAAAGCATCCCCTACCACTCTCTGGAAACCATTTGGATCCATTAAGTGGCGGGGGCGGACCATCCAAATTGGTCCCACCTCCCTGCAGAGGGTATGGGTCGCGGAGAAGTCCAGTTGCACCAGGAAGTGATCTGACCAGTCTTAACAGAAGCTGTGTGGAAAAATAGCCAGGAAAGGCAACAGAAGTCTGTTTTTTGCAGCTGATCTTGGGAAAATTGCATAGGAGGCACGCCACTTGCTTTTGGGGAAATTGTGTTTGATGCCAGAATCGCTCTGAGCTTTCATACAGATGTCCACTATGGGTTAATGCAAACTTACTTTGTTTAAGCTGTGTAATTTAGGGGGCCTATTTTGTTGTAGGGACGTGGGTGGCGCTGTGGTCTAAACCACAGAGCCTAGGGCTTGCCAATCAGAAGGTCGGCGGTTCGAATCCCCGTGACGGGGTGAGCTCCTGCCAACCTAGCAGTTCAAAAGCACCTCAAAGTGCAAGTAGATAAATAGGCACCGCGCCGGCGGGAAGGTAAACGGCGTTTCCGTGCGCTGCTCTGGTTCGGCAGAAGTGGCTTAGTCATGCTGGCCACATGACCCGGAAGCTGTCTGCGGACAAACGCCAGCTCACTAGGCCTAAAGAGCGAAATGAGGGCACAACCCCAGAGTCGGTCACGACTGGACCTAAACGTCACTGTTAGCTGCCAAGGGATAGATTATTAACCTTGGACTGAACACAAGGTCTGTATGTCCCGTTTAAGATAGTTTAATATTGTGGAAACAGAAGCATTTTAATGGTACATGCAGAGGGTAAGTGGATGGAAGGGAAAGCGAGCTAGACATGCAGGTATGCCAGGTTTTCACCTGGAGATGGTGCTTGTATCTTTAAATATTCCTGCAGAAAGGATGTCGCAGCCATGCACTCCACCCCACCGCCACCCCATATATACATTAGAAGAAAAAGAGTTTGGATTTGATATCCCGCTTTATCACTACCCGAAGGAGTCTCAAAGCAACTAACATTCTCTTTTCCCTTCCTGCCCCACAACAAACACTCAGTGAGCGAGGCTGAGAGACTTCAGAGAAGTGTGACTAGCCCAAGGTCACCCAGCAGCTGCATGTGGAGGAGCAGGGAATCGAACCCGGTTCACCAGATTACGAGACTACCGCTCTTAACCACCACACCACACTGGCTCTCATTACATTAGATCAGCCTTGCAAATACATGCTCAGAAATGACAAACCTATGAACTTCTGAGCAGACCGCCTGCCCAGGTATACCTATTTTGAAGTATTTGCAGCTTATCAATGGGATGAGAGGAGCAGAGAAAAGCATCAACTATAATTTACAAAAAGGCATGTGCCTTCTCACCTGGAGCCAATTCTTACTCAGACATTCCCTGGGTCACCTGTGCATTTGTCTTACGACTGGAAAAGAGGAAAGACTGCCTTGCCAAACAAAGGCAATTACATTTAGTGAGAGGCCAAAATTTGGTGTTCCCAAATGCAGTTTATCAATTATGGATCTAATTTTGCGCCTCCTCGGCTCAGGGTCCTGTGCAGAGTAACCGCATGTACCATCCTAAATCCAGTTCTGGAGTAGTAATAATAATAATTTATTATTACTAATAATAATAGTATTAATAATTTACTACTACTACTACTACTACTACTAATAATAATAATAATAATAATAATAATTTATTACTTATACCTCGCCCATCTGGCTGGGTTTCCCCAGCCGCTCTGGGTGGCTTCTAACAAGAGATTAAAATTACAGTTCCACCCCCTCAGAGGTGCAGAATTTCCTCCCCACAGAAGTGCACCTGGTGACCTCATTATGCAATTTCCATTTATGTAGTTTCACTCTCCTGGCCTTTAACAACTGAGATACAGTGGGTTTTTTTGGACCAACCCTACTCCTGTCCTTTGTTATAACCTGCCCAGGGACCTTATGGCGGATAAGAAATCGAAATTACTGCCATTACAATTACTTCACCACAGCTGGTGACAGAAGCATGGACAGAACAGGCAGAAATAGCTGCCCTGTATGGAAAGTAGCATCCTTAATTGTGGGGTGGGAGAGCTGGAAAAGAATTCACTGTCTACCCATGTACTATCTGAAACCAAAGGGTCACATTGGTTGCCAAATGTGAAAAATCTTGGCATTGTTTTCAGCTCTCCCATGCCACTATAATCGTAGACAGAGGAATCCTTTTGATCATTGTACATTTTTCACTGTGGTGCCCAGATCTTCCACATTTGTACTCAAGCCATGTGGTTTAAGAATGGGGTAGATGTTTCTATTTTTAAAGATAGTGTTTATTTTGGAAGGGAATAAGAAAGTGCCGTCATTTCAGTTCTTCAGGATTGCGTTGCCAAATGGTAACATTGAATGAAACGCAAGTTGACAGTGCCTCTCTGAATTAAGGCTGCTTAGCTCCACAACCTAATAACTTTAAACAGTGCATTAAATTAATGAGTTTTCTGTGTTACTGTTCTTTTTAACTTTGGAGTCACTAGGAAGACGGCACCAGGTTTTGCTGCAGAAGCTGATCAAGTTATTCTATGGTTTATTTGTATATAGTGGTACCTCGGGTTACATACGCTTCAGGTTACAGACTCCGCTAACCCAGAAATAGTACTTCGGGTTAAGAACTTTGCTTCAGGATGAGAACAGAAATCGGGCTCCGGGGGCGCAGCGGCAGCAGCAGGAGGCCCCATTAGCTAAAGTGGTGCTTCAGGTTAAGAACAGTTTCAGGCTAAGAACCGAACTCCGGAACGAATTAAGTACTTAACCCGAGGTACCACTGTACTGCTGTTTGGCCCAAAGCAGCAAACAGTATATTAGTACAAAATAAAGCTGTAATAAAAGTACAATAAATAAATCAGAACAATATTAACTTAGTTGTTGTTGTCATCTTGGGAGACCAGTGCACCTTTGGAGATGAAGTCAAACCTAGAGTTACAGCGCCTGCCGTGGCTGTAGAGACCGATATGGGGCAGATGAAGCCATTCGGTTGTGCTGCCACAGATGCACCACAGCATTTCTTTGCACTCCTTCCAGCATTAATTTCTCCCCTGGTCACTGCTGTAAATAAAAAACCCGTGGTCGTCTTCAAGGGATTCCCACAGCAGGGTTGATGTTGTCAGCCTTCATGTCACATTTACAGACATCTTTGTAGCACAGAGTTGGTCTGCCAATGGGCTTGTTGCCTGAAACCATCTCCCTATAGAGCATCTCCTTGGAGATCCTTCCATCTTGCATTCTGCGGACATTACCAAGCCAGCATAGAAGTTTCCGAGACAAGAGTGTGAGCGTGATGGGAATGTGGGCTTGGAAGAGCACATCTTTGCTTCAGACTTTGTCCTGCCATGTGATGCCCAAAATCTTCCTGACACAGTGCATGTGAAAAGCATCGCTCCTGACAGTTGTAAAATAAACACTACTTATTGGGTTCAAAACAGGCTGCCTTGAAAATAATCTTTGGCTATCTTAAGTCATACAGTATGCCCCATTGAAAAGCCATTGCTTTGCTTTCAAGCAAGGAAAATCAGGTACACACTTCTAATATGTACAGGATTTAGGATGTGTGGAGGGCACATAAAATAGTAGTGCAGGTTGCTACCAATTTAACCCAGATGATGGCACCACTTAAAAAATAATGTACATAAACTGTTACCGACTTGTCCTTTAGGTCCCAACTCTGAAACCTTCAAGAGAGCCTTTTCAAAAATTTGGCAGGGTGAGGCGACCTTTTCACATGGAGGGAAAGCCTTTTGGCCTCAGATCCAGAGCGGCCGTGCTACTGCTGTGTCAGGTGGGGGAAATAGGCTGCTGCTAAGAACATGCGTTTCCCCATGTTCTTAAATTGCCGAGCCCCCATACATTGGTTTTCATCATGCTCTAACTCAAGGGTGGGGAATCTTTTTCAGCCAGAGGAAAAAGCAATGAATGCAAAATATGCATTTGAACAGTAGACTAACAGTAGACTACATACCCCTGGGGCTGGGGGGGGGAATGGTTGTTCTGGGAAGAGTCCCAGGAAACTGGTTGAAAGCAGCTGCAGCAGAGCTTATGTTGACTGGTGGCGATGGGCTCTCTGCTGCCTGCTTAGAACTGGTGCCCCAAACTGATCTTCTTGGGTTGAGTGTGAAGGTCTGTCTTTGGTTTCCTTGTCAAATTTGTTGGTGGGCGATCCAACCCTAAGTGGAGTGGCTACCTCAGGCTATCACTGCACTGAGGTCCAAGTCCATGTGATCCTCAAGCAGGGGTGCTGAATATAAGCACGGGGTGGAGTGGATTCTTTATTAAAAACAAAAGTTCTAGAGAGCTCACCAGAAACCCTGCCACTTGGCAGGGCTGGTCTCAAAGAGCAGAAGTCCTGAGATAACCATGATTGTGCCCGGCTTGTGGGGCAGTGCTATCCTTAAGGCTCTGGAAAGCCCTCTGGGAGTTGCAGCCAAACACTGTAGTGATCAGGTGGGACTGCTATGACGAATTATAACAAATATAGAGTAAGCCATCTGTGTCAGCAATGAAAGCATTGCGTTGACTGGGTTTAAACTATTTTGATGTGATTCTTGATCAATCTACACCTCTGAATCTCTGGCCATTTTCTCTACTGCCCATCTCTCTTGCCTGAAAAGTCACGTACACAGCCCAGTTGCTTAGACAGGCAAGCTCCTGGGTCATCAAAGACAGTGGGCAAGTTTCTTTGAAGTAGCTTTCTTATATATTAATCTTAGGATGTTAATCTTAGCGCCAGGAAACAGGTTTCACATTAAGGTGATAATGGTCACGGTCCTCCTGGCCCTCCTTCTTATCATGTGTACTGATTGTTTATGACCTCCGGGGTTGCTGTATTCGCTCCTTTGTAGTATTCATTCATTTACCCCAAAAGTATGTATGCCTAACTGGTGTTTATAGTTTAACTTTGTCCCCACTTGAAGTTTGTTTAAATGCTCAGAGGAAATCTGATTGGTTCTTATGAACACTCTGTAAAAAGTTCTTTTGTGAATAAAACTACCTGGTCCAGGGGCTGCGCACGGACAAGCACAGAGACACACGATTATACGCACCCTTCCCAGAGTCTTGCTGGTTCAAGCCTCTGTCTGTATTCTTATTAATCAGAGTTCAATCCTTCCTTTACTTTGTGAACGCAACAAATACCTACCAAGTTTCCAAGTGAAATGTCAACATCTAACTTACCTAAACATTTATAGCAACAATTGTAGGGTCAGACCCAAATTCTTTAAACTTTTAAAGAATACGCCAAGCCTGCAATAGTTTTTAGACATTCAATGTAGAATTTTATTTGGAAAAATATCATTTGTAAAGGTGTGAAGATTAAATATATGCCATGATAAAAGCTTATCATAAATGCTCTAGGTCACACTACAAAAAATAAAATATTCCCAGTAGTGAAAGTTGTGTGCATTTTCAGGTATGGTCTTGTGCATTTGGCATCCAAGCCACCAATCTCCAACATTTCCCCCCAATAGCAGCTTCATTCATTCTTCTACCAGAAATGAAATCAATGACTATGCTTTAATATACTTGCATGAACTGAGTAGAAATTTTATCTACAAGTCTCCCCACATTTTGATGATGTGATACCCCTGTGTCTTTAATAAAGCAACTAGAAGATTATATTTTGAGGTTTGGTAAACTAGGGCCTCTTCACGTAAGTTTTTTAAAATAAAACTTCACACACATTAGGATTGTTTTCCTGGGTGCTCATTATTTTGTGAAAAATGTATGTGCTTTTCTACTACATGTGCATTTTACCTGTATAAATGTTGCACAAATTTGCCACAAACTATGGCTTCCACACACATATTACGAGAAACACACTGGCATATGCTTCAGTGTACACAGTTTTTCCAAAGTAGTATCTTGGGTGAAGTAGTCTTCAGTCAGAACTACAATCTGCAGTCTAAAGAAATGGTTCAATCTTTTTGTTGAAAGCTTGAATGCAAATTTGTGTCTCCAAATGTGTCTCCAAAATTTAATGTAATTTATTTAAGTTGTAATACACTAAGAACACTTTAAAAGAGCTAATTGTTTTTAACCTTGAGGCAAATAAAGATTTTCAAAGTTTCACTGTAAAAAGAGGTACTAGTAAGCTAGCCAGTCAGTCTCACAACATAAGTAGTTTTCACTGTTTCAAAATGTCAGTATTTTAACATTCTACTTCCTATCTAAAATTCAGAAGAGTATTTTCAATATCCTTTAAAAAAATTGGTTATACCTAATGCCATGCAATAGTTCTCTACTGAAGTGAGCTTCTTTGCAGTAGGCATAAAGTTGTTTTGTGTTATCTGCAAAACATAATAACCCAAACTGCTTAGTGGGAAACAAACCAATTCCATTAATGGACCATAGTGTAATGGGCAGCTACAGACAAGGGCACAAATAATATGATAACAAAGATGGTGAAATGTTTGAATACCCAGCATTGTACATTGTGAGAGTACATTCCAAAATACTTTAGCTGAAAAATGTGGTTTTATGCCACTATTCCATAAGAGCACTTCATTTGGTCTGCAATCCTAAGCCCACTTATCAGGGAGTAAAGGTCACTGAATTCAATGGTCTTACTTTTGGTAGTTATGCATTGGACTGCATTACTAGTTAGCAGAATTTTGTCTGGCAGTTAATGTCCTCAGAAAATACTCCTTACTTTCATCACGCAGCTGTCACAAAACTTCAAAATTTCAAGGATACATGATAGTAAAGATGGTCCACTAAAATGATCTGAAGGTTTAACATAACTCAGTTGTATACACAAGGTACATACAGATTTACACCGTAGAAATGGTATTTTGGTTACATCTGTAAGTTTCCTAGTAACTGGAAATGCTAACTTGTTTCTCCAGCATTCTGATGACCATGTAACACTATTATTATAGCCATAAAATACACTCAGAAAGCCACAATGAACCATGTGTACTCTTAAATGTTGAAAGGAAGGGGAAAGCGTCAGACTTTGGGCAGTCCTGTATTTTAGAAGGGAAATCTATTAGAGACACTGTCTCTCTAATCCAGTGGTGTCCAAACTTTTTTCAAAGAGGGCCAGATTTGATGAAGTGAAGGGGCCGTGGGGGCCAACCAAAGTTTTTGACCTTTCTTTTTAGAATTGAAGTTGTTAAACTTTTTTATGATTTTACTCCAAAGTTGTTGAGCTTTTTTTTTTTTTTTTAGGGTTGCACAGTGGACAGATTAAACTGTTTGGAGGGCCTGAATTAGGCCCCCGAAACAGACTTTGGACATGCCTGCTCTAATCTATTAGCAGTTCTCTAAATGGTAAGGGACTTGTAAAAACAATTACAGTCGTACCTTGGATTTTGAACGCCTTGTGAGTCAAATATTTCGGCTCACAAATGCCACGACCACGGAAGTGAGTGTTCCGGTTTGCGAACTTTTTTTGGAAGCTGAACGTCTGATGCAGCTTCCGATTGAGTGCAGGAAGCTCCTGCAGCCAATCAGAAGCTGTGCCTTGGTTTTCAAACATTTTCGGAAGTTGAATGGACTTCTAGAACAGATTTCGTTCGAGAACCAAGATACAACTGTATTAGGAAAATAACAAAGTGGCTAGGAAGTGGTTTACTGGATTTGAAATCCAATTCTTGTCACTTTTAGTATTGCTGACTTTGATTAAAAGCTACCTGTGAAAAATATTTTGGCAAACTGAAAATAAACATAGTTCTTAAAAATTACGAAGTCTTTTAATATGAGCTCACCATTAAAAACCCAAAACAAATGTGGCCAAATATTTCCTACAGGCAGGCTGAAGCAATTAGGCAGATTTTTCTCATGGATATGCCTCAGGCAGGACAACCAGCTGGAGGCAGGGTATACTCAAAGGCAATTCACGTTCCAAGAGTGGCATGGGAGCTGCTTCTACATGGCGGATGCCAATGCCACTTCAATAATATTGAAGTTGAATGCATTGCTCTGATGAAAGAGAGGCCACACAAACAGCTCCTGTGCCATGCTAGTAACCCATGGACCCCTCCTTTACCTAGATATTAACATAATGGATCATAACTGAGTGTTAAACCAATCTTGCATATGAATAAAGAACAATTTTGAAGAAAACAAAGTGCACACTTTATTTTTAAATAATGTTATGTGTGGGTCAAGGCAGAGACTATTGTAGAAGAGGTATTTCCTCCTGCACGAAAGGGAAATGTCTCATCTAATATGGTACCTGCTACTTCAGGTTTTCATAAGTAACCTATTTAAGGACAACCATAGCCCAAACAGACCCCGAAACTGAAATATACATTTCCACTGCCATCTGTTCACTGTAATGGCATTTCCATTCATCTTTTATTAATGCCAATGTTAAATCGGACACAGATATTGTCAACTGTTCCTTTTCATCAATGGAAAGAAATATAACTCTTGAGCTACAATGCTATTGTGCTCATTTATTTCACCGTATGCAAAAGCTAAATTGACCTCAGAACCTTCTAGTCTGAAGGATTCAACTTGCTAAGTCAAGAAATAAATACAAACTCCAGTGTTCAAAACAAACTTTACAAAAGTAGCCTCAAAACAGGCATGTGATAGTTTGTACCTACAACTTGTGAAATACGGACATTAAAATATGCAATTCTTCCAATGACTGGATTCATTTCCCAAATACATCAAGGTATTTATGCACACTTTCACTTTAGCTTCTCCACATACAAGTGTCAATCCAGTCCACAAGGAGCGCAGTGTAGAGGCACAGCTATAGGAGGGTCAGATTCCGGCTTCCTCCTCCCACCCTCTGCAGGAACAGATACCACACAAGGTCATTGTGGTGAATGGGAGGGCCTGTGTTGTGTCTCCCAAAGTCCCAGCTAGATAGCCATCCCCACTCAGTTAGAGAACGAGAACTCAGCACGTTCCTGGATTAAGCAGGTGTGTTTAGGCCTCACGTCCTCTGCAGCTGCCAAGTTTCATGATGCATCTGCACCCATCTGTGTGTGTTGCGGGTGGGGAGCGAGAGAAGAGGGCTTCATTATACCTTGTGGGGTTTCTTCTGCATGCAGGCACTGAACTGCAGTTGACTGGATTTAACCCATAACATAACAGATATTTTTTATAACACCTTCAAATGAAAACCAACCAACCAACCAACCAACTACTGGTCCTAATATAGTCCATAAGATGCACACTGCCATCACAAGGTGTTTTTTTTTTTATAACCACTAATGTGTACAGGATCAAACCCTTTAGTTACCATATAGTCTGATGCTGACAGATTTCATGTACTGGAAGCTATATGGATATGAAATGCATGCAATGGGTGCACTAGTGTAGGAACTCAAGACTAAACGTAGAAGCAGACACTTTGATATTATGGTTTTACTTTGTTTTAAGTAAGTATAACCATTAAAAGTGCTTTGTATCCATTCATTAAACAAGTATTTTTGAGTGTCTTTAGCTTGTCACCTCTTAACCAACAAATCACAATTATTTTCTTTGGTGCTTACAAATCAATATTTCAAGTCAAAAACCTTTAGCCAGCATGGAACATTCCTGTGCTATACGCTTTAGCTCACAGACATTTTTTTTAAAAAAAACCAACACACCTCAAAGCTGACAGTCACATTCCTCAGTAACATACCCAGAGAATCTATAGAACAGATTTCTCTTTCCACCCTGATTCATTACTCTGTTAACACCTTTAAAAATACAATGTAAACAACATCCTATTCTTCATCACTAGTAAGAGCTAGATAGATTAATCCAGTGCTACATTTCCTAGAAAATATTAAAGCACCTTCATAAATTTGCACAAATTATTTTGAGTACATTGTCTGTTTTTACTTTAGTGCACTGATTATGCTTCATCAGTAGAGAAATTTGCTTGAACTGAGATTAGATGAAAAAGCTTAGTTACAAAGCTGTTTTAAATAACCACCACCCCAAGCCATACTGCAAAGAATTCTCTAAGTCTGTTATACAGCCACCACTGATATAGCATCCTGACAAGACTAATATTGCTGTCTTACTAATAGCTGATTAAAAGGTGACTATGAAGTTGCAATAAGGCATCCTTCACAAAGCAGCACAAAATTATACTTAACTTTTAGCAGGTGCTAGACTTTAATGGTTTAATAGCTATACCTCCTTGAGACAAGAATATTCTAAGAGCAAAAGCTGTGGGAACTGAACACCTAGAATCTAATTATGCAGGTAGCAAAAAAATATTAATATCAAATTTGAATTTACAACAGGCTCCGACCTAGAATCAAGTCAACAAAACTTGATGCAAGGTGTGGTTTTTAAGAGGAATTATTTGGCAAACCAGGCACCCAAATCCCAGGTCTGTGTAATAAGCAAACAAGAGGCAGCAGACACTTCCACTTACAAAGGAAATGTGCGTGACCTAAGGCAACGTGTGTCAACAGGGATGCTCAACAGGGAATGCTGCATCAGTGAAAGCTGTCAGGAGGCACAGCTGGAGAAGGGATCCAAGACCACGACTCTCCTGAGCTCAAGGCTCGCTTAAGAAAGAGGAGTTCTTCCTAAATACTCCATGTGTCATTCTGTGGCAGTTTTCTGTTCCTCAGGACTTTCTCTAGAAGACCTGTAAAGGGAAAAGGTCATTTTGCTGGTATCAAAACTTTTAGTAAAAATAAAGGATAAAATATTTATGAATGAAAACCAGTAGTTTTTTCAGCTTCCACAAAAAGATACAAAGAAATGGAGAGTATTTGGGGCGTGTGTGTGTGTGTGAAGAGTTATCCAAAATTTGAACTGACCAGAGGTCCTCCTTGTGACTACTGAATCTCAAATTTAAACTACAACGCAGGATTCCTGAATTTAATATTATACTTGAAATGAACTTGTGAAAAAGACCCAACATTTATTGTTAAATACGGCTGCAGTTAAAGGAATAGCTTGAAATAAATATAATCAATTATAAAATAATGAGCATCCATGTATTTTGACACTCATTTATCTACTGTCTTGTTAACAGATTTCTTCTGCATATGCTGTTAAGTCTGTCCACTTAGGCATTGGTACAAAAAAAATTTATTAAAATTTGTTACACTATTTATTTATTAGAATTGACATCCATTTCTGGCATCTCACTTGTACAACAACCATCTGCTTGTGCAAACAGGATTTTCCTCCCCTCCCCTGTCATCTGCTCAGGAGGTTTGGGGGACACTTCGGAGCAGCTGTGGGGGCCAAGGGAAAAGAGAGGAAAGCGAAGTCCTGTCATCACCTCTGATAGCACAATGTTGGAGCTTGACCTGCATTTACACCGGGGCTCTATTTATATCCTCACAACAATCTGCAAGATAGGATAGGCTGAGCGATAAGGAGTTGTCCAAGGGAACCCAGTGAGTTAGCATCTCTTGACTTAATATACCTTATTTTTCGCTCTATAGGACGCACTGGTGCAAAGGACGCACCTAGTTTTTAGAGGATAAAAACAAGTAAAAAATATTCTGAATCAAATGTTGTATAAACTACTGCATTTAATAAACAACCAGCACTCTGTCTCCCTCTTCTGCCTTCAGGGACAGCCTCTCTAGCCTCCGCAGGGCAGCGGGGTGCCTTCACCCCGCTGTCCTGTGGAGGCTTTGCGCAGCCTTCCTGAAGCTAGAACAGCTTCAGGCTGCAGGCTGCTGTCTGCAAGCCTTGGGAGCCTGGCAGGAACTCCCGCCGGGCTCCCAAAGCTTGCGGACATCTGCCCAAAGCCTGGGGTGCGCTGCGGAGCGCACCCCGGGCTTCGGGCTGCAGGCTGCTATCCGCAAGCCTTGGGAGCCCAGCGGGCACTCCCACCGCGTTCCCAAGGCTTGCGGATAGCTTTCTGAAGCCTGGAGAGCGAGAGGGGTCAGTGCGCACCGACCCCTCTCACTCTCCAGGCTTCAGCGAAAGCCTGCATTCGCTCCAAAGGACGCACACACATTTCCCCTTCATTTTTGAAGGGGAAAAAGTGCGTCCTATAGAGCGAAAAATACGGTAACACTCTTAAGCACTGAAACACACTGGTAGTGTAAAACTTGTGCTTTTCAACTCTTTGGAACTTAGCTCCCCCGCCCCCGCTTCTAAACTTATTTTACTATAAGCACCAGGCAGATAGGTGGATATAGAAACTGTGCACACAGCTGCATATTTGCAGCCCACTGATCAACATATACAAATTACGATACTAATAGAACACTGACAGAAGAAGAGAACTGGAACAGGGTGTTTCACACGCCCTTCTCAAGCCAGCCGGTCAAGGAAGCAGGTGGAGGAGCTGCTGCCGTCAGAAGCTCCCATGTACTCCATGCCTCTTCTATACGTATGATCTAGTTGAGATCCCTGCATTGCAGGGGCTTGGACAAGATGACTCTCGCGGGTCCCTTCCATCTCTACAATTTCATAATTCTATTATTCAGTCCCTTGTGGCTGCAGAGTCAAATGTCTCTGGATCTGCCTGCTGTAGGATGCTCTCCATTCTGCAGAACTGCCTCCCGGTGTCTTGAGGTTTCCAAGGGGGCTGCCCCACAATTTGTGATCTATTATGTCCAGTGTATCATGATTCCTCAGTTGAAACACAACTTCTTCCTCCCCCTTCCTCTCCCCTGCTTGCTCTTTCTTACTAACTAAATTCAGGGATCAAATAGCTAAAGAAGGGCATAATTTAATTACCAGAGACTTTTCTTTTGGATCGGATTGTGCCCCCGGGTGTTTTGGATTTCTAGATATTTCAAATATTTTTTATTTCTGCCCTTTGGTTGTTAAAGATAAAGGGAGAGGTCAGTAAACTACAGATTAAGAAATACCTTACTAAGAGACAATAATATGTGACAACTACTGTAGAAGCTTACCGGTATATCTGCAAAGGCCAAGGCATCTGTGATGGCGTGGGCAATGCACTTGTGGGGCTCACAAGCATAGCACTATAGATATTGGAAGCAACCACAAGTGTGCAGAGCAGTATGGGTCCTATAATGGCTCCTTCCACTCCTAGGTAATAGGCTCCCCCAGCTACTGCGAGGCCCGTCAGGTATGGGTGGCCCCCTCTGCAATCACAAGACGCCCAGTTAAGTTACAATCATATTCTAATTCTAACCCCTTCCCACCAAAAGTTTAGAGAAGAAAATTTAGCATTCATTTCCAAGCATACTTTTTAAAGGAACATTTATAAAAGGGTCATATGCCCAACGTATTAGCTGCATTACAAATATTAAAAGAAGGGTGCTTCCTCCAGGCACACTATATAAAGTTAAGTTATAACTTTAACATCTATGCAAGATGGTGGAAGGTTTCTGGGGAAACTAAGCAGGCAACTTTGGATAAAGGTCCAAGTGTGTGGAGCACATGAATGGTGTGAGAACAAAACTGCACAACGAACTGCCCACAAGTTATTCCTGTGCCACTTCTGGGGTCACCAGACTTCCACACACTGAAAGCCTTATGCAAGTGTTATGTCCAGCATGTGGGATATTTCATTCTTTCATTGCACGTGCAGGCTGTACAACCTCATCCAAACTGGTCCAGCTTCATGATGTAATAAATAAGTAATAAAACTAATGTTATGGTTATTGTTATATCTAATAGTTAAGCACAAAAATTAGGCCTGGTTGAAGAGGAACATTTTTGCCCGGCGCCTAAAGGTTTATAATGAAGGCGCCAGATGAGTCTCCTGGGAGGAGCATTCCATAAGCAGGGAGCCACTGCAGAAAAGGCCCTGTTCTTGTGTTGCCACCCTCTGAAACTCTCATGGCGGAGGCATGTGAAGAAGGGCCTCAGGGGATGAACTCGGGGTCTGGATAGGTTCATATGGGGAGAGGTGGTCCTTAAGGTATTGTGGTCCTCAGCAGTTTTATATGGGTTTTAACGTATTGTTACAGAATGATTTTTTTCCAAGATAGTAAAGAACCAATTTTGAAATATTTACCCGGATATATCTGAATAGATTGCTGTGTCTACAAAATATGTTGGCAGCAGATGGCAAACCAAGAGCAGCACAGCTTTGCATCCTTCTCCCTGTACAAGCCAGAGGTCTAGAACGGCAGGTACGGCTGCCCAGTATGTTCCCAGAAATGGAACAACTCCAAGAAGTGCAGCCAGTGCTAAGGATAGAGAAGGTCTGGAGTTAGAAATGACAATTAAAAAACACAATTATGTCAATGGAAATAGTTTCAAAAAACATTGCATCTCTTCATAGGACACAGTTGCATTAACAGTCACAGGACTATTTAGATGCAGTGTAACTGATCAAATCAAGAGTGTATAATTTGTCTTGGATTCAAAGTTCCTGGTCGCGCCTTAAGCCATGGACTTACAATGTCTTTATTCATTTTAAAAGTTATATCCTGCCATTCAGGTGGAAAAAGATGATTCATCATACTGAAGCGAAAGATGGCTAATCTTCCTGAAAAATGGACACCTCATTTAAGGACCAGTGTGTACACGATTCTTTGCTCTGAGCATCAATATATCTATTGCTAAAAACTGGTTATGATTTTGAGGCAACTACCAGAAGTGGATACAGTCCTTTTCACTATTACACATAAAAATAAACTCAAGCTTGTTTTTTTCTTTCTCACCTGATGGTATGAAGACAATGTTAATTCCAAAGACAGTATGAGTCAGCCAGGTGTACAGTCCATAGAACCCAGCCATTTTGAGGGATGCATCAAACACACCTCTAGAAGGATGAGATAATTCCATATAAAATCTATTAGTTGAGCAGAATCTATGTATTTAAAAATTGCTAAAACAAACCTTAAAGATCAAAGCTATTTGCTACACAAATGGCACATTAAATGAAGTTTCAGGGCTACTTCCTGCCACAGTTCAGGATAATTTGCTGTTTCCCATTCATTATCTATTCATTTTGTATTTGTGCTTTTATTATTATTTTCATAATATTATTTTCACAATATTTATTTTATTTTTAAACAAACTTTAAATAATAACAACAAAACCTACGTAAAAAATTAAATGTCGCAGCTCTTAATTGAGACCTTCCCTCCCCAGTGCTAAGAATACAGATCTGGCATCTTGGACCTCTCTGAATACCCAATTTTCTACGTAAATATTCTTACAGTCCTAGAAACTGTGAATGTAAGCACTTCATAACCAGATGTTTGACATTCTTCTGATATAGCGAGTAGTCTTTCTATGTAACAAGAGGGCTTGCATAGTGACTAATACTAGACTGAGCCACAAATGGCATGGAGCCACTAGACTTCCTTCAGCAAACCACTCTTCCTTAGCACCCTACTGCCTGCAAAATGGCAGCCACACTGATCTAGCTGATGAGGTAGTTGTAAGGATGACAAACATAATGCATGTGAAAAATTTGAAACAAAAAGCATGATACAGACACAATATACGTATGATTAGGGACCAAAATATCACTTAGATACTATAGTGTTCAGCAGTATATAAATTGCTGCATTAAATAGTAAAGCAAATATTAAATGTGCTAAACACTGTAGATTTTTAAAGGTACTACCAGAAAATTATGACTGAAGATTTGACTTGTGTTAGTGTGCCCAACATCTATGGTTGAGGGAAAAAGTAATCTAGGCTTCCTAGTTTGCAGCTCTATTGCAAAAGGAATACTGGATAAAACATCTGTGACAGAATCCTCCAGAAAAAACCTCCTGACCCCCATATTCCTTTGCTAAAGTTACATTTTAGTACCTACAGCTTTCTCCACAAGCACTCCTGTCCAGAATGAAATGTGTCTGCCTCAAATATGCAACTTCTAGACATCACATCAGCATTCACAAAATTTTCAAATGCAATTAAAACATAACACCCCTAAGCCTAGATAGCACTGATCTACATTTCTGCAAAAGATGCAGCCGTGGTGAGTTAAAAAAACATATCTGGAGCTACTCAAGAAATGTGCTATTTGTGCAAATAGAAATGCAAACATTTAAAAATTGTTAGTTACTGTAGCTGGGTAGGAATTTGGAAGGTATTGCTGAACTGTAACAAAAAAAACCCTGACAAAGCCAAAGTACTTAAAATAAAATATTATGTATGTCCAGCCCATTTAAATGGAAAGTTTGCTAAACACTATGATTTAAATGTTCCAGTGTTAAAGTACTTAAAACACAATATTTATCCGTATTATTATGATGCATCGTTTTAAAAAGAGACCATGATCTTTAATCTGGCCTGAGAATTTGATGGAAGACAACAGCTACCCTTTGGAATTAGTGTTACATCTGAAATTACAGAAAATATTTCATGATACGAAGCAATTTGAAAACTTTCCTTTGGGCCTTTTATGCAAGAAAAAGAAAAAGTAGGATACCAGTTAACTGGAGTTGCAAAAACCTCCATAGGCTAAAAGTTTTACAGTTTCAGCAAAATGTTGAAGGAGCATTGTTTGGACAGTATGGATGTTTATAAAGAAAGTTTTATTACTACAGGCTATGTACTCGAAGCCACGGAGATGTTGAGCTCAGAAAAGGAACTTTGCTGATACATGAATTTTCACGTGTCTCAGAGAAATAAAGCAAAGCATTTATCACTCCACAGCATAGTGTAACAGTAACAACTGCTTGGATGTAATTTACTAAAGGTAGAATTACATTCACAGGTGGAGCTCTCTCATTTAGGTACAGCAAAACTTCAACAGCAGCCATCTCAATTATGGCCTATTTCTCAATGAGGTGGTAAAACTGGGTCTGGTAAAACTGCAGACTGCTAGTGGAAGCTCACAGGACTGGATGCTCCTCCATGCACATTCTTTGCACACAGAAAACTAGCATTTCAGGGAGATGGCTAGACTAGAACTCATTTCTCTTACGAGCTAATTTCTATGTGCATAGAAAGGGTGCCTTGTAGAGCATTCCAATCATGTGAGCCACCAACTGCAGTCTGAAGTGGTGCAGCTCAGAAACAGGTTTATCAATGAGTTTGTGTTCAGCATCTTTAGTGCTGCTGTTTGAAAAGCCACACTTGATAATATTGTTTCCGGAAAGGTTTCACAAAAGATTTAGGTTTAAAATCAGCGAATGTCTAAAAGTGAAGAAATTATTGCTGCTAGGAAAAATGGTGCCCCGCAAGACGAATGCCTCGCAAAACGAAAAACGCGCAAGACGAAAGGGTTTTTCGGTTTTCGCGTTGCTTCACTAGACAATTTTCCCTATGGGCTTGCTTTGCAAGACGTAAACGACTTGCGAGTTTGTTCGCTTTTTTCTTAAAGCTGATTGAAGAGGCGCAGTTGCGACGGACCGTGCTTCGCAAGACAAAAAACATCGCAAGACAAAAAGACTCGCGGAACGAATTAATTTTGTCTTGTGAGGCACCACTGTATACTCCAATGATTTCAGAAAGCTAGCCCGGGGGGGGGGGAGCAAAAATAGTCCCAAAGCATATATTTTGAACCATCAATACTTGGTTTAACAAGTACGTGCAAGACAGAGTATAACCTGGGACAATGCAAGAATGCTGTAAGTCCTATTCTTTATTGCACAATTCTCTTGGCACTGAAAGACCATCAAATTGCACGCAGATTACCAACGTCATTTAACCCATCCAATTAAATGATGTTGAGATTGCAGCCAAGCATTCACGCTGGTTTTCCTTAGCATATTACATGTTTTAAACTTTAATATGCTTGAAGACGAATTGTTTTCTCTGGAGATTGTATCACCATATCATTTCCATCATCATGCTCATTCACTGATTGCAGTGGCCTGATGCAATTATGACAAGTAATCATAATTGATTTCAGTAACCAAGATTAGGTTAAGTTTGCATCAAATTACCTTTAGCATTTTGTCTTAGGAAAAATGAGAGTGGTTTAGCAAAGAGATTTTTGGAAACTTTTTTTTTAAGAGACCACTCTGCCCATTGAGCATAATTATTTGTGGTTCTTACGGTGGATGAAGAAAATGAAGAAAGCAATAAAACTTTCTCGGAAAGAAAGCACACATGTAAACCTGATCACTGGCTAACATGTTTCAAGCAAAAATACTGATATGGGTATAGGCTCTTCCAGAACTAATTCATCCCCATAAAGAAACATACCCTGCAGTAACTTTAAGCCATAGCCATACGCGTGTGCATGCACTCATGTGAAAATATCGCACACACTAAATTGCACTGAGGCCGTGACAACGTGCAACTTAGTAATGTGCAATATCCCCACCAGAGCAAGCAGAATGGGAGCTTCGGGGAAGAAGGGTCTGGTGCATTCAGGAAGAAAAGAGCATGCCACTTAGTGGGAGGACAATGGTTCAGGCAAAAGGTGTGCATGCAACTCAGAGATACATAAGTTCAACGATCTCTGCTTCGGTTGCGCAGAACATAAGACAGGTTAGGTAATGCCCTGTTAGTTTTAAGAATAACTCTATCAAGGAGGCTCCATTTTTACTGAATGGTAAGGTAGTAATGAAAATGAGTGACTGTCATCTGAACCATCCACAAGTAATGGTTTTAATTTTAAAGTCTTAAGCTATAATCAATAACCAGCCTACTGCTGAGGCAATTCATTCTAAACTCTCAAAATACTACACTATCAGTTTATTGCAGTACACTTTTATAAAAGTGAGAGAAATACTATTAAATGGCAAATACATCTGGATACAAATTTGGCTGCTTTCGAGTCCCCCAAGTCAAGGCATTGCCTTCATTTCCTTGACTGGTAAGGTATCCTTGAACATGCTCTTATTTACACAACAGATGCATCCAACCTGTCTTCTGGCGTCAAGTATGAAATATTCTCATATCCCAATAGTTCACAGAGTGAATGAACTTTTCTGTGACGGGGAAGGCAACCTTTTCATTTCCTGAAGGCCATGCGAAGTCTCTGGTGTAGACATGCCCACCATATAGTCATGCACACCTCCCACTTCATATCAACATGCATAGAAAGTATTTCCTCTATGAGACCCAGATGGTCATTTTACTGAAACCGTGGGAATTTGGAGCCTGCTCGCCATCATGTGACCCAGAAATGTACCATTAAAAAAATAAAGTTGTCCAAAGATAAACACACACATGCAAATTCACAGTGACTTCAGATCTTTTTCTAACACACGTGGAAGCTTCCAATTTGCTTGGGCTTCAAATGCAACCAATAGTGTACATGGGGTAGGAATGACCCTATAGTTTTCCTTAGGGAAGTGGCTAAAAGTGCAACATGCATGGGAGACTCAAAATTCATCTTCTAGAATGGTGTCCAAGAAATACATATTAAATTATTTGCAACTCCTGTACTTAATTTTTACACTGCAGCCTGTGTTTTTATAATACACCTATTAATTCCCCAAGCCAGCAAAAGTTGGCTCCTGGAAAAATGTAAATTGCAACAAACCATTGTTTCTGCAAAAGCAGATGTGAAAGCATTAAGTTGCCTTTTACAGAAGCAAATTCTTACATTAAGCCAGTACTGTCTAATCTGCAAGTGTTTTTCCCCAGCATAGCAATGTGAGATTCATAACTTGGGAGCTGCCTGCAAACAAACTCCTTTCAGATGAGCTGAAAGTCATAATGGAAATACTTTGTAATGAATATGGTCTAGAGACTGATAGCCATTAAACTATTCATTACACATAAAATAATAAGCAAACAGGATTAAAAAAATTAACTGTAGCTATAACCATACCCTATGACTAATTGTGATCACT
Source organism: Podarcis filfolensis (assembly GCF_964270895.1). Lineage (NCBI taxonomy): Eukaryota > Metazoa > Chordata > Lepidosauria > Squamata > Lacertidae > Podarcis > Podarcis filfolensis. The sequence goes on from NC_139615.1 coordinate 49,486,567, forward strand.
GGTACAAAAAAAAATTGATCACTTGTTTCTGCAAAATTGTTTAGCCTTAACATATATACTCCTTTAGTCTCCCTTCCTCCTTTCAAATTGTTCACAACTTCTTCCTCTCTACACCAGAAAATGGCATGCCCAGCAAGATATATGAATTGAGATATATTCCAGACATGTAGGCTACATCTTTCAAAGCAGATACTCTACATACCTAGATAGTGTTTTAAAAAGTAAAAATACGATAAAAAATGAAAGATATAGTATAAAACTTCTAGGGGAAATGATTAGGTATTACTTTGGTCAGAAAGTCCCTGAACCCCAAGCTTCTGCTTGCAGGTAATCAACAGGGTGGCAGGGGACTTTATTTGGCATGCTCTGGTGACGAAAAGGGAAGGAGGCAGCCAATCCACTGGAGAGGAGCCCAAACGGGGCAAAATGGGAAGCAAAAGGCAGCCCATTTTCAAAGAGGGAGCCAATTAAGCATGCCTAAAAGGGGAAATAGCAAAAGGGGGGAAAAAGGTAAAGAGAATAAAACTTAGTTTAAAAGAAATGCAGGAGCAATAGTGAAGAGACTGCTTCACTGAAAGGTAAAGGTAAAGGTAAGGACCCCTGACAGTTAAGTCCAGTCGCAAACGACTCTGGGGTTGCAGCGCTCATCTCGCTTTACTGGCCGAGGGAGCCAATGTCTGTCCGCAGACAGTTTTGCCGGGTCATGTGGCCAGCATGACTAAGCTGCTCCTGGCGAAACCAGAGCAGCGCACAGAAACGCCGTTTACCTTCCCGCTGGAGCGATACCTATCTACTTGCACTTTTTGGCGTGCTTTCGAACTGCTAGGTTGGCAGGAGCTGGGACCGAGAAACGGGAGCTCACCCCGTCACGGGGATTCAAACCGCCGACCTTCCAATTGGCAAGCTCTAGGCTCAGTGGTTTAGACCACAGCGCCACCCGCGTCCCACGCTTCATTGAAAAGCAGAAGCAAAAACTGATCAGGGAGACACCCACATCGCAATAAGTTGTTTCTCCTGCCTTCGTTAGCATGGGAGGATCCTGAGCCCAACCCAGTGACCTGGCAGTACAGAAGGAAAATGAATTAACAGAACAAAGAAGACATACCCCAAAACTATACTTATCATACAACTTGTAAGAAAGTAACAGTGCACCTTATGGCCTCTTCGACAGACTGGCCAACTATATTGGAGGAAGGGCCAGGCTGTGACAAGGGAGTCAAGTTGATCACCCACTTCACTGGCTTGTAGTATTCATCACTGGAACTTAAAAGGTAGAACAATGTGGTCAGGAAAATCACCTGCAAACAGACAAGAAATAAAGCAGCTGAGTGTTAACTAGAAACATACAGTGGAACCTCAGGTTATGTACCGTCCTCCTTACGAATGCTTCGGGTAAGGAGCTCCACTAACCCGGAAGTAGATGCCCCTAGTTGTGAACTTTGCCCCAGGGTGTGAGCGGAAGTCGTGCACCAGCGAGAGGCCCCATTAGTGAAAGGGCGCCTCATGTTAAGAACGGTTTCGGCTTAAGAACGGACCTCCAGAAAGAATCAAGTTCGTAACCGGAGGCACCACTTTAGTATGATGGGGGTAGGGAAGAGTGCAATTCTGCTTTGCACCTCTTAATATAACGGAGAAGGGAATAAAACACTGTTTAACATACTAGATGAAACCCACCTTGGGCTGCTTCACCTTGGGCAACAAAACGTTTTGGAATACAGTGGTACCTCGGGTTAAGTACTTAATTCGTTCCAGAGGTCCGTTCTTAACCTGAATCTGTTCTTAACTTGAAGCACGACTTTAGCTAATGGGGCCTCCTGCTGCTGCTGCGCCGCCAGAGCACGATTTCTGTTCTTACCCTGAAACAAAGTTCTGAACCTGAAGCACTATTTCTGGGTTAGAGGAGTCTGTAACCTGAAGCATATGTAACCTGAAGCGTATGTAACCTGAGGTACCACTGTAGCCTTGCTTGGTGATGGCGTTATTTGCAAACATTCCATCTCACCCAATCTTTGCCATAACAAGGTTATTTTTAGCAATAAAATATTGCAGGAAATGGACGTCCCCTCTGACCCATCCACATTCACTGATCAATCTAATAACCTCCACCTGAAAGAAATTATCGTTTTTATGTTAGCTGCAACATTATTCAGAACTAGAATCCTGTTATGTGGTATTAAAAAAGCTTTATTGACTGCAGTGTTGGAATACATGCACATCAAACGAAGATACGAAGAGGGAAGGGTGGCCCTGAAGACTGCAGCTATTTGGTGGCTGTTCATTATCCAAATGTCTGGTGACACTCAAAGCTCAGATCGACCAAGCCACTTAACTTTTGTTTGGGACTATATGTACCTTAACACTCCCCCACCATGTCCAAGCTTGATGGCAAAGCTTCCCTGAGCTGCACTAATCTGTTACACTTTATTTTGCATCAGTGGATACACTGTATACATCTGTTTTATATTTTACAGTACTATTCTTTATGGATAATTCTGCTAGATTTATTTACTAATTGCCTATCTGATTTGAACCTTTCTATTTTTGCAAGCTCCAAATTTCTTTTGTAAAAAAGCAGTTTTGCTGCAGTTACCAAATATATTTAGATACATATATAAAAAAATATGGTTTTATTTTCTCCATTTCCAATTCAAATTATACTCAGGAAATACTTCTGGTGATTAAAAAAAAATCCTTAAGAATCCAACATTGCCATTTTGATTTTTCTAAATGTAGAAAAGAGCCTAAAGAGTTAGCTTCAAGTTCTTTTCAATAGCACTGAAGTTTGTATTTTGATTATCCAACCCAAAGGGCAGATATTCTTTCCATTCTTTACCAACTCAGCTTTTGCAACTAAGGGACCCAACACTGTTAGCAAACCTTTCTTTTCTAGCATTTTTTTTAAAAGAGAAAGCTGTGCTTGTTTTCCCATCACCCAGCAAAACCTACAATAGCCTCTTAGCGCAGGTCATTGCTTGTATGTTTAAGGGGGGGGGGGGGAATCACACATTCCCAAGCCAGAGCCCTTGACATAAGCCAACTCAATATCCAATATCTAGGTGATCACAAGCCCTGGGGCTATGTTCCAGCCATTAAATTTCCCACAAGCATCGCAGCTGTCGTAACACAAAACTTAAATGGAAAGAAATCACCTCTAACATGACTAGTTGTGCCACACAGCTGTGTATGCCAAATTTAGAATCAAAGGGAACACTGAAAAAACTAGCCACACATGCTAACATAAAGCTCTCTCCACTCTTGCCAATTAAAACTTTGAATTTAAAGCAACACATTTTGGAACATATTTTTTAAAGAATAGCCTGATTAGTTTTTCAGATACCTTTCAATTGAATAACTTTCTAATGAAATGTCTGAAGTAACTGATATTTTGAAGTCTTGTTTATTCTGTTATATTTTACTCCAATAAGACCCATTTATCCTAAATAGAACCCAGTAAGGTAGACATGTATGTAAAAATTTTTTTGCAGGTAGCTCTTAGAAATATTACATAATCAATACATTTTTGGAAATTTTAAAAATGGTATTAATTTAATTTAATTATTTTAATTTAATTATTTTAATTTAAAATTTAAAATTTTGTAACTTAACTTAAAAATTTAAAGTAAACCCATCATGTGACATATCATATTAAAGTCCATGAAGTTCTGAAGAGATTGGTATTTTTAGTTTTGAAATATCTTAAATCTGGGCTGAGCTTTGTAGGTTTATGTGTAGTCTGGCAAGGCCAAAAATATCATTAAAAAAAAAATTCAAACCCTCATAACTCAAAAACGGGATGAGATAAATTTTAGATTTAAAGTTAGTTTTGATCATTCAGCAAGTGTACAAAATATTTAAAAAATCAGATCAATTGATATGGAGTTACCCTCTTAGGAATATAGGAAGAACAGAGTTTGCTATAACTTTTCTCCTCACCAAAATATTACTGAATACAGGATACCTGTCATTTTTCAGAGACTGGTGCAAATAAAATATTGATAGTCTACTCATTTGCCAGACAGTGGTTCAGATACTGAGGTGCTCTCCACTCTGTACAGCAGTTAACAGAATAATTTTGATTGCAGATGATATGACCAAACAGCTGAGCTAGGAAGGTACCAGAAATGACTATCTAATGTCTAAAGAATAGCCCTTACCAGGGATGGCCTGACCAGTTTTGCCACCTGAGGCAAAATGGGAATTGCTACCTCCTATCTATCCCGCCCCACTCCTTTCAAACGTCTGCCACTGCCATGCCCTGACTCTCTCCTAACTCAGCAGGAGTCAGAGAACTCCTCCATGCATTACAGCTCTGTTTTCCCATGAAGCCAATTGGCAACATGGCATGCAGGAACGCTCCTAGCTCTCAGCAAATTTGGCAAGAGCCAGGGCACTCCTCAAAGCCTTGCTGCTCGACTTCTCTGTCCAGGTTTAGGAAAGATGCGCAGCAATACCGCATGCTGGAACACCTTCCTCTCACCGCCAGTGGCAGAAGTGCTGCTGTTTACATTACCCCTTTGGCTGGCTGGCTCTGCTTCATGCAGACTCACACACTCTTGACAATATATACAGACCGGCCACTCTACAGGGCAGAAGCTATCTAGCAAAAACGTAGAATTCACAGGCAAGAAAATTCTCTTTTTTCTCTACTTGGCACCATCAGAGCATAATAAAACAGTGCAATACTCATTTAAAGGGTGTGTATGCATTGCTTTAAGTGTCTCAGCAGACAGAAACGCATAAAGCCTATAGAATTTAGTGAGAGTGTTAATGGAAAACCAAGTTGTGATCCTGCAACCTCTTCAGGAGATGGTCTACAGCCCAAGATATAGCTGCTCCTGTCAGTGAGTAGGCTCAAGAATAAGTGAATGCAAGAAAGTAACTGCCTGAAGAAATGTAAACCCTTTTTTCCAGAAACAACAACCAAAACCCCAGCACTTACCAGTGAAAGCACAAAATTGAGAAGAGCAGTGCCACTGTAAAAGAGAACAGTTACTAAAGTTGTAACTGTGGTGAAAAGGAGGCTCACATTGTGGCTCATCACTATCCAGAGGGATTCCAGGATCTGGAAAAGAGCAGAATCAGATCCTGAAGTCACTAGCTTAGCAGAACTGTTTTGAAAAACACTGTGCTTTCAATACGTAACGTGTCAGGGTCATATGGAGATTTTTGTTAGCATCAGTGCCAGCAGCAGTGGATCTTGTGACTGGAAAGCCCCATTATTTTCTTTGTTATAAATACAAATTGACTCAAACTATGTTGAAACACTACCATGAAAAATATAAAACCACCTAGCCTAATAGGTGAAACATAACGTAAAACATAAAAAAGCAGGGGATGCTTTTTTACTCAACTGAATATTTTTTTCTGTGAATTAACACCATATATTTAGATATTTGAATCCAGTTTGGAAAACGGGAACAGGTATCTTCCATATACTTTGGTCTTTCAAATCCCTTTACATAATCAAAAATATAACTGGATGTCAGACTCTCCTGTCTCTAAAAAGAGCACTTCTTGGATACATAAAGAAAATAGATCTGGATCTAGACAAAGATCTAGAAACAACCTATTTGACATCAGTGAGGCAACTGATAGCATTTTACTATTAAAGGCACGCACCGAAAGAAATGTCTCAATGTTCTCATGAATAAAGGAGGCAACATCTTGCCAATCAAGCATGTCACCTGGCCAGCTGTTTTGACGGTTTAAATGTGGCTTGTGTCCTTTGTGTCTTCCTGAATGAGTTACATTCTGTAAAATAAGCGAGAAACATTTAACTGGTGCTCACAAAATTTCTGTGAATTATTTAAGGAATGCATGAAGTTACAAGGGATACACACACACTATTAAAACTCTCTGAGCCTGCTCAAATTCTCCCCATCCACCCGACAATTTTACCCAGAAGCAAACAGGCCTGGGCGATATATTGATGCATAATTCAGGACTCGTTTGGGAGCCAGAGCGCGCTGATGTCTTCACCTGGTGGTGTATCACAGGTGGGGCTTGCCTGTGCCTGACTCCCTCCACCACCAGCGCTGGGGTAAAACTGCCTCAACGATGTTTGGCCGGTTGATTGTTATGTTGAAATGCTGACATCGCCCAACCCTAGAAGCAAACCTTGAGCTCAGGCATTTCCTACCCGATTCCCTTCATGCAAGTACAAGAACCAGGAAATACTGAATTTATTTAACTGTGGGGTTTGTCTTTTCAGTTTGCCAATATCGCTAATATTAATTTGCCCTGAGTCAATAGACTGGGATACTTACTTTCACAAACCACGAATGATATAGTCTGTCCCAGAGCTCCAGAACTTGTTTTTCAATCACAGCGGTGTTGTTCACTTTGTCTCCTAATATTTTGTGGAGCTACAACATACAAGAGGGAGTTTTATGTCAAAATAACTGAAAGGCAACATGTCAAAGTGAATACAGTATCAGGAAATCTAATTTTGTTTACATTTTTTTACTAATTTGCTAGCTAAAGAGAGTAATCCATCTTGAGTGGATTCCCTTCATTTATTCTGCTGCAAGCAATACTGCAAAAGTCGCAGAAAGCCAGTAGCCACTAGCTGTTCAGCTAAGCTGTTTTCTCCCCCCTTTTGTAAAGTAATCTTTTGTTCCTTTAATCCATAAACACTATTAATTAATTTATTGTTTGTTTCATAAAAAATTTTTTTTGAAGCTAGTGCATGGCAGTCTAGCAGACCCTGCCCAGGGAAGCATTGTACATGTTGCTTCCTTGTAAAAGCAGTGGACAGTGAGTGGTCCTAGCTGCTTTGAAAAGGGCATTTAGGAGACCACTCCTAAAAATGACCTTTCTGGACCACGAGAGCATTCTAACTATTGGCTGACCAATAGTTCCTTTTGGGGAAAGATGCTAGAACAAGTTATTGCCATGCAACTCCAGGACATTTTTTGTCAACATCTATTAGGGAAGTTTTAAATATCTGATGTTTTATCGTATTTTTAATATTGTGTTAGGAGCCGCCCAGAGTGGCATGATCTTCCCAATTTCCCTGGACTTCTCAGCAGCTTTCAAAACCATCAGTCACGGAATCTTTCTGGAACAGCTGCCTGGGCCAGGGATCGGGGAGACTGTACTCCAGTGGTTCTACTGTCTCAATGGCAATTTCTAAAAGGTGGTACCCGGGCATTATTGTTTTGCCTCATGGTATGCCACAGAGCTTTATTTTGCTCCCTGTTCTATTCAGCACCTATGTGAAACCACAGAGTGGGGCCAAGTGTTCAGATCTTCAATGATTTTATAAATTAAGCACATTACAAACATCTGAAATCAGTGTTTCAAAGCTTGTAAATCCTTCAGGGCATTATATTTGAGTAGTAGTTTACTGATTTCTTAGCTGAAGACATTGAAAAAAAGGCATCTCTCCTAATTGTCTTCTAACTTGGTAATCCCTATAATCAAGTAATAAGACTATTCCCTTCTTTGTCCTTGGAATGATCCCATGTTCAAGTTCTTTAAAATGAGCAGAGATTTAAACTTTCTGCTGTTAATTTAATTTCTTTACTGAACTGTATTTTCTTGATTTGATGGATATTGGGCATAATAACAAGGCTCTTCTATAGTATATACGGTAGTTGCAGAAAGACTGGTTTCATCCTTACCTTATGTGTTATCCATTCTCGGCCATACTGATAGACATTATTGGCAGCTGAATTCAAAGCCTTTTGAAAAACCTGAGCTTCAGGAAGCCAGCTGGTTTTAAAAAGTAAATTAAAAAAAAATTACTATTACAGATCAATTTGTTTGTGTCATTATAATAAACGGCCGAGATACAAAATACTGATTAGCCATGCCCGGTGGGATTTTGATCCCTCTCCCCCAAACAGAATATCCCCGTGCCATTTAATTATTTGCTTTTAGAAGTCTACTCAGGATTTCAAAAGATATTTAAAACTTGGTGCATTGGGCTGTTGTTGAAGGAATATAAACCTGAAGTTCCCTGGGGCATGTTAAACTGGTCCTGTGATACTTTGATTTCAGTCAAATGCACACACAGGCTTCTTTTTTAAAACTATAATCTTATTAACAATTTCCATTTTCTAACAATATGGCAGGCTTATCTAGATCAAAGGCAAACAACATGCTTCTATAGGAATCACTCTCATCATATAGTGGATATAGTTTTGGGGTTGATTCCTATAAAGAAAATATTCATGTCTCTTGGCACTGAACACGGGCATTCTGCAAAGGAGTACAGCCTGGTAATATCAGCTCTGGTAATATAAGTAGCATTAAGAATTCCTCCCTTCCTACTATTTATAAATTTAATTGTTCCCAATGAGAAAGGATTTAAACCATGGGTAGGCCAACTAAGGCCCAGGGGCCGGATCCGGCCCAATCACCTTCTAAATCCAGCCTATGGACGGTCCGGGAATCAGCGTGTTTTTACATAAGTAAAATGTGTGCTTTTATTTCAAATGCATCTCTGGGTTATTTGTGGGGCATAGAAATTCATTCATCCCCCCCAAAAAAATATAGCCCGGCCCCCCACAAGGTCTGAGGGACAGTGGACCAGCCCCCTGCTGAAAAAGTTTGCTGACCCCTGATTTAAATGATAGCAAGTAGGTGTTAATCCAAAGTTAAGTGTTCTGAAGAACATAAATCTGCAGTTATGTCAAATGACCGAATCACCTCTTCCTTAGCAAAGGATTCTAGAAAGTAATTTGTTTTGAGAAATCCTGCCTCTACTTGTGCCAACCATATTTGTGGACTTAAGATTAAGAGAACATTTGTACACTACTGGGTATGGCATTTACAGAATTGTTCTTCCAAATTCTATCACATTATTTCAGTATTCTTACTTGGCCCATTCTGGATGATTGGCTACAGTTTCATTGATCAAGCTGCTTGTGACTTCAATCATATGCACGCTTTCTTGGTGCACCTAAGTTAGAAGGGAAAATGTAAATGAAATTAATGCAACTTAGCATACATCATGTTCTAAATTAATGGAAAGGCAATGGAGCCTAGGATTTAAAAGCAACATTAAAACATTTTTTGTGCTATACAGATAATGCAATACAGTCATAATATAACAAGCTACGTAAACCTCAAGGCAATAAACTAAACCAGATATTTTGCTATTGACAGATAACTTAAAGTAAGGTTGGCCTCAGGGGTTAAGTGACAATATTATTTTCCCAAACGAATTGCAAACCATTATGGTTCCCAAACAGAATCAACCAAGAGCCCACAAGGAGCCGAAATGAAACTTCATAAGGACCTAACACTGTGAATTTTTAATTAGTTTATATATAGCATTATTTTATTACTATCATTTCTGTACAGTCATACCTCGGGTTACAGACGCTTCAGGTAGCATTTTTTCAGGTTACAGACTGCCGAAACGGAACGGGTAACTTCCGGGTTTCAGCGGTTGTGCATGCGCAGAAGTGCTAAATTGCGCTTTGTGCATGCACAGAAGCGCTGAATCACAACCCGCACGTGCGTAGACGCGCAGCTGCGGGTTGCGAACATACATCTAGCACAGATCACATTCACAACCTGAGCGTCCACTGTATACTTTTCCCAATAGTTATGCAAATACATGCCTAAATATTTGTTGTTTTCATTACAGTTACTTTTCCTGTAATATATCCGTTGAAAATTGAAATTAAAGTATTTATTAAAAAATAGTCATGCACATATCAAAGTTAAAAGTAACAAAGTTAAAAGGCAACTATGTACTGTAGACATGAAAGCATAACTATCATCAATAAAACAGACTGTATTTAATTGGACTCAGTACCTTTGCTGTAAGGAGCAGAGCTAGCAGAAGGGTGCCTATCACTAGCACAAATATAATGAAAATGCTAATGATTTTATCTAGCATTTTTTCCAGCCACACGATCATCTGCGCAGAACAAAAAGGGGGAAAGGTAAAACAGAAAAGTCATTGAACATTTAGAAATCAAAATTGCATGTAAACATACTCAGCTCCTACTAGCAGCCTTTCCTCTCAGTGAAATTTGGTTGGATCCAGACTTAGACCATGCTTAGAACAGGCCCACAGAAATCCATGAGACATGCAACACAATCCTACCCATGTATGCTCAGAAGACCTATTGAATTCAGTAGGACTTATTCTCAGGGATGTGGACACAGGATTGCAGCCTTAGTCATAACTAACAGGTCCTACTAATTTCAATGGGAATAGTTTAAACTTGACTAAGCATGGAACTGACATGTTGACTGCAAGAAAGCGTACTAATATAGGTGCATTGACACATAAGACAGAGTGTACAGCACTAGAATTGAGAAATATTAAGAGATTTTATTACTCAGCACCGCAACACAGAACAATAACCTTCAAAATAGTTTAACATAATTTACCAGACTCAAGAGCAACTTTTATTAATTTCTCAGCTTCGTGCATTTAATAACCAGAGGGTCATTATCTATGCATGGAAAGTATAGCTTGTAATAAGCTGCTAACTTGGTGCCTTTGTAACTACAAATGATTTTCAAAAACATTAACCATCAAACTCCTTTCCATCAACGAAAGGCAGGGTGCTTCCACACATACACACATTTAGTGTATGCCACATCATTTATTTAACTGCCGAGAGCCTATGTTTGAGCAAACTTACACGGTTTTAAATGTAGATTCTGTTAGCCCATTTGCTAACACCAGATGTAACTTATACCACCCGTCTTTGAAGGCACTGTCCTCAGAGTATGATCAGAAAACAGTAAAATCAACACAATATTTGTCTCACAAGTCTTTAGTGACTTGGAGAGGTGCAGGTAACATAAGCAGCACTGCTGGTTTGCACATGCAGCTATGGGGACCAACAATACTAGCAGTAAAATGGGAGTTTCAAGTGCTAGGAATTCAGTAGTAAGAGGCACAAATGCTGTTTGTGAAACCAGAAGCAAAACAGAAATGAGGAGATGGAAGCCATGGTCTGTGAATGAGCCAGAAGAGTATGTGCAAGAGGCAGTGTGATCGGCACTGATATCAGTACCAATAATAGCAGAACTGTGTTTGCTATTGGTTTTGGCGCCGATACCAACATTAACCAGGAGAGAAAATGGCTCTGGGTCTGGGATATTTGGGGCGGGGGGCGGGGAGCAAGGAACAGACAAGGCTATGGATACCAGAAGGCCAGTGAATGTTGGCATGGATGGCAATGCAGAAAGCAACCAATGAAACATCAGAGGATATTGAACATTTGCAACATTTGATGGGTTGGAGATATGGGAGAGAATGAAGCTTTCCCTGCTAGGTAGAATTTCAGCCATTAAAATGAATTTATTGCCAAGGATGCTGTTTTTATTCCAAACAATCCCAACTGTAAACAATTCAGGCTGCTTTAAAGAATGGAAAAAAGAGATTTCCAAATTTATTTGGCAGGTAAGGTAAAGGTAAAGGTACCCCTGCCCGTACGGGCCAGTCTTGCCAGACTCTAGGGTTGCGCACCCATCTCGCTTAAGAGGCCGGGGGCCAGCGCTGTCCAAAGACACTTCCGGGTCAAGTGGCCAGCATGACAAGCTGCATCTGGCGAGCCAGTGCAGCACACGGAAACGCCATTTACCTTCCCGCTAGTAAGCGGTCCCTATTTATCTACTTGCACTTAGGGGTGCTTTCGAACTGCTAGGTTGGCAGGCGCTGGGACCGAGCAACGGGAGCGCACCCCGCCACAGGGATTCGAACCGCCGACCTGACGATCGGCAAGTCCTAGGCGCTGAGGTTTTACCCACAGCGCCACCCGCGTCCCTAGCTATTTGGCAGGGGGGAAAGCCAAAAATTAAACATAAAATTATGATAGATATAAACGATGGAGGAGGTTTTGCTGTGCCAGACCTGCAAATGTATTATTTTGGTTAATAATACATCTTATTTTGTGTTGGTTAAAAGAATGGATTACACTGGATAATGCAGACATCCTGGATCTAGGGGTCACAACTTAAAATATGGCTGGTATGCATGCCTTTGGTTTTGGAAGGTGAAAATTAACACCTTTATGGCTATCTCCCATCGAGGCAATTAAAATTAAGAGAGTTAATATGGATAGACAATAGGCGGCTGGCGGGGAATTGATGTATTTCACTGGAGAGGAACCCAAACTGAAATAAATGGAAAACCTAAGGAGCCAAGTTATGGACTGGTTGCAATATCATCAGTTATACTACATGTTTAAATTAGACAGAAAGAACGGTTTTTTGGAAAAAAGCTCACAATTCAGAAAAGAACTCCTGCAAAACAAAGATAAACATTTGTCTAAAATGTATATAACCTGTTAGAATGGGAAACAAAAGATGAACTAGTTAAAGCCTCAATGACGCACTGAGCAATAGATGTAGATTTTAGCCTCTGGGAGAAACTTTGGAAAAGTGACTTGAAATTTACAGCATGCTGTTCTTTGAAAGAGAATTATTTGGAAATGATTCATAAATGGTATCTAACTCCGAGTAGGCTTGCTAAGGTTTACAAAACAGAATCAAATAAGTGCTGGAAGTGTAAAGAGGTGGAGGGAAGGTTCTTTTCATATGTAGTGGACATGTAAAAAGATAAAAGAGTATTAGGAAATGATTTATAATGAACTGGAAATTACTTTCCCCCCAAAACTAGAGTCCTTTCTGCTGGGGATAACTCAGACTGAAATCCCCAGGTTTCAGAGAGGGTTATTTATGTATGCAACAACTGTGGCCTGTGTTTTGTTAGCCCCAAAATGGAAAGTATGTGAGGTCCCAACTAAAGAAGATTGGCAACTTAAGTTGACAAAACAAGCATAACTTGCAGATTTAACATATAGAATAAGAAGAACATACGTTTAAAGAAGATTGGAAAACGTTTACTGGGTATATGGAAATTAACTGTGTACAACTGAAAATGCTGGCAGCATTAAGATAAATTCAACATGAATAATTTTTGATGGATGTAATAGAGGAAAACCGATTGGAATAGTTATTATAAAATACGCAGGGATGTAAGATATGCAAAATGAACCATGGAAAGAGAAGGGAAGGCACGTTAAAGTATGTAAAATGTTTTATAAACACATCATCATAACCCCGGGAGAGTTTAGACACAATTGCCAGGGCACAGCAGCAGTAATCCAGAAGACGTAAAGATGGCTAGGGATCCTCATAGCAACCTTCAAGGGGAGGAAGATGCTGGTGCCACTGTGATTGTAGGGAACTAGGTTGCAGCATAGCAGTACTTTCCCTCTAGTGTAAAGTAGTCTCTACCTGGATTGGGGAGTAAACATGACAGAGGAATATAGAGAACAAAGGATCTCTGTTCTTCAAACATGAACAAGCCCTAATGATCACCTTGGTGGAACTCCTAATGGTGTTCCCAGCCCAGAGACAAAAAGTGGGAGTGGTGGAAGTGTTATTGAAGTGGAAAGGAGTGGCACAAATATTGATTTGCGTGGGTACTTCACATCACAACCTGGAGAGTGAAGGGAAGAACGTTCCTTGGTCTCCTCTTCAGAAACTGAAACAATTACCTGCACATCTGGAGAAGGTAAACAACTTGAGTCACCAACACTGGCTGTGTATAGCCAAGGCATTATTAACCATTCACTTGGGAGACAGGAAGCTCTTTCCAAAAGCATCACCCACATGTGTGTATATTGATGATCTTCTGACAGCAAACACCACTCTAAACCCTGTGCTCTTCTCTTACAGAAATATTATAATTGTCATATTTATCAGTGGTTTGTCATTGTCTCCTATGCATTTTGCAATTTTAAAATAGTTGCTGCACCACAGACACTTCACTACAATTGTAACATCAAATAACAGTGAAGTGAAATCAAAAGTAGAGAACACACACATACACATGAGAACGAGAGAGACAGAGAGAACAGAACAGAACATTAGAGTGAGTGGAATCATGAGATCTCAGAGATATTTTCCACAGTGCTGCTGGGTGGTAGTTGAAGAACTGAGCAGGAAGGTGTAGCGTCCATCTCTGACAGCATGCATGGTTAGTTCAGCGGGTGCAGTTGGCTCCTAAATATGTGCTAGTTTAAGCTCTACACATTTCTGAATTGTGCTCTGTACAGGACCCTCTTTGTGTGCCTGAACAGGGAGTACAAAGAAGAACAATGGTTTATGTTCCTCTTTTATTATTGATTACTATATACTCTTTATACACTTGCACTGCTGTCTCACAGCCCTTCTATACATGGGTCACATTAAAGGAATAAAAAGTTCAACTATGCAAGCATAAGTAAGGCCACCCTGAAAGAAATAAGCAAATTTAGCCATGTGATGTTAACTTGGGACTGTAGCACACATTAAGTGAACACATTGGAAAAGTTATTTAACATGTTTTACTTGCAACTGCAAAAGGATTATTTACAGATGCACTTATTCACACTTACGGAACAAGTGGGACCATCAACAAAATGTTGCAGTGTAGGATGCTCCTGTTCATTGTTCCAACTAGGTCACCATGCTCTTTTCTAGAACACTCCACTACATTCCATCCTCCCCACCCCAGTTTTCCACTCTTCACCCGCAACAGACACCGTTTTGTGGCTATTGAGTACTCAGTCATCACTGAAGTATTTTGGGATCTCTTTCCCCCTTAGGGTTCTTTTTTTTTAAAGTTTTTAAAATATTTCTGCAACCCTTGGAAATCCTCCAAGCCTGCCAATCCTCTTGGGTGTATCATTAACCATCCCTCTCCTTCATGGGTGCAAACTGATGACTGAATCATCTGATTAATCATGCAATTTTCTTGGCTACTCTGATTTAGGTCAAGACTTTGAAGGTTTTCCAATAGTTCAGAAATAAACTAAGGGCTGATACACAAGAGGCCCCTAATCCCTTATCGAAGGAGTAACTAGCTTCAAACTCTGGTGTCAAACCCTAGTAATAACAAACCCAGGTTAGCATTAATCACAGTTAAGATCAGTGCTGACACAAGGCTTAGTAATAGTTAAAGCCATGGTGGGAGTTTGTGCGGAAGGGAACGAAACCCCACAGTTCACTTCCTTAACCACAATAAAAGGATCAGAATCACAATGTGTGCTCTAGCTCCTTGCTGCAAGTCAATGTGAGCTAGCGGCAAATAAATGAATGGCTTTCTTTTTAACTCAAGAGCACCTTGCACCTCATTGATCACGCTTTACCTTTCTGGTGATCTTGAATTCTGCATCAAACCATCTGCGTATTTTATGTGTAAGGAGTTGAAATATACTTAAGCTAAACTTGCATCCACTATCCCTTAACAGGCTGGTCGTAATCAGTGATTGCATTTCCTGCCCACACAGAAAAATATTCTAAGATATTAGTGATTTAGTTTCATAATCAAGTAACTAATTGAAGTTATTAACAGTTACAAACAAATGTCATGATTATCTATGAGTTAGAGATACCAAACCATAAAGTCGCAGAAGGTCATTCACTTAAGGAAGAGTAAGCATGTAGTCAATGAAACTCATTTTTAATTATTTTTTAAAAAAATAACTTTACACAAAAGTTGTGTTTTGAACCCTAGGACAAAATAAATGCATTAAATGAAATTCTTGTAAATATTGTTTTCTGAGTATTATTCTTAGAATTTCAGGGGGGAAAGCTGCAGTGAATAAAATTTCAAACTGTTTTAAATAGTGAATTCAGTATAATTAATGAAATTTAATTTAAATGTTTATATGATGGAAATCATCCTTTGAGGATAAAGCACATTCTTCCTGTGTGAATCGCACACAATAATTTGGCATGGCAAGCATCAAATATTTTATATACATCTTTAAGTGTTTTTCAAACAAATATTTGTGCATAGAGTATTATGTACGAAATATCTTTCTGAGCAAAAATGCAATTTTTCTCTCAAATCAGTATTTGCAGGGATCAGGTTGTATCTGAATAAATCATACATGGGAGTAGGCCTAATGAAATCAATAGTCTATTCTGAATATGACTTAGTCAAGATACAGCCCATTAGGTCTACTAAGAGATAAATAAACATATGCAATCTTATGTCCCATCAATCTTAGATCAGCCTATCAGTAATTTACATTGAACTGGCTTCAGCTTGGTTAAGAAAAGCCATATGCAAGGAATAACCATGTATTTATATGTTTTATAGCTTTTTCTTGAACATTATAGGAAAAACCAATTCTAGCTGCAACTGCCAATTGCATTCTACTGAACTTCCCAAATGGTATCAGTGTAGACATATCAGCCATGGTTAATTGGTTGGGCAATTTGTGCAGACGGAGAGGGGGAATACACAAGCTTGTGGCTCATCGTAATTCCTTAAACAGGCTTTTAGGTTTTGTTTGAACTAGCTCAAAGCAGACTTAAACAATTTCAAATATTAAAAGTATAGAAAAAACTATAGTCAAGGGAACCTGAGATGATGATCAATATAGTAACTGGAATTCTGCTTTCTTTCCCTTCCCCTGCCCAGCAACCTTCCAGGTTCAGAAGCTTCTTCACATCAAGTTAGAAGCCTCTCATCTCCCAGTTGCAAATGAAAATCCCAGGTAATCCATGTTTTGCCCACATTCTATATTCTTTATTCACCATCACATCACTGAAAAGCTCCATCCTCATGTTCTTTTAGAAACATTTCCCCCCCAGAAGCCAATTAGAGATGATGAGTGGAATTCTGTGTTTGGCAGCAAGACATGGGGCTCCCAAAGCAGAGAGGGGATACCTACAGGTGAGAACAGCGAACTGAGAAGGGTTGCTGAACTCCCTGCTTTTCTTTGTAATTTCATTTCTTGGTTGCCTGGGAAGGTAAGTGGGGGAAACCACCTGCAGGGAGGGGAGGCAGAGAGAAAGCAGCAAAAGGGCAAGAGTTAAACAAGCACCCTCCTCTTGCCATTCCTCTCCTGCTAATAACTCTCTTCTACTGGCACCCAATTTGCACTTCTGACAGCAAATGAAGTAATATGCTTACATGAAGACCATATTATTTATTATTCACCAACAGTTGTGTGAGCATTCTACCTAGGTTTATATATCTATTCCTCAGCTTCAAGTTCTTGGTTGTGTATAAACATGAGCTAGGTGGAGTTTGGTTCTCTCAATTTGAGGCAAATGGAACATATATCATTCAATGTCAATGTTCAGTACATAATCCTTCTTCATCAAGCATGCTAAAGAAAACTAGAGGGCATTGAATGACCTTCTGTAGCTTATATCATGGCCTGGAATAAAATTGCTGTGATGCAAATCAAGAGCAAGCCATGTTACCAACAAGAAACAAAAACCACTTCATGCTGGGAAAGGGCACAAAATATATTAACTGCAAACAAACTGTCTGCTTATTTACCTTCTTATTAAGCCAATGCCACAGCTTGGGAGAAGGAAAGTGGGAGAACGCAGAAGAGAAAGAGACAAGAAGACAGTGAAGAATTATTGAAGAATGCAATTGTAGTGCAAAAATGAAAAACACACACCCCTGGATTATCCAAGGAATGAAATGAAACCATTCCAGAGACAGACTTTCATCAAAGCCGTAAAGACGTGGCAGAAACCATCAAAACCTTTTTTTCAATCAGAAAAAAAAATGTACAGTATTTCAAAATTTTAAAACATGCAATGTACCAACAAAAGTCGGATTGCACTGCTGATTTATATTAGTGTATTCTGAGCTGAAGTTTATGGGCCACTGTGAGCTAAAATATACACAACTGCATTGCCTACAGAAAACAAACCGCCTTCTGGGGTTGTTTGGATGACACTCTTTAAAAGGGTTCATTCTTCTGGGGTGAGAAAAATGCTAAATTCATTTAACAAGCCATGGGACTGGAGATAGGGAAGAGAAAAGGAGATTACTTACCATGTATTTTTTCTTCTCCCTGACTCACCAAGGGCATTCCAAAAATCTTTGGCAGCAGGCTTCCCCCCTTGCAAGGTGCAATCACTTTAGCTGCTCCATCAAGGGGAGGAGCCTTCATTCTACCCAGACTAAACTAGAATAACCCCTCAACCCTATAAACTGATAACAAAACTCATTAACTTGATGTGCAAGAAAGACAACTGTATAGAGAAAAGAAGAGGACCATAGGAATAACCCCAGGGCTCCCTGCCTAATCAACTACCGACCCAAAGGACAGCACAGACATGCACAGAACGCCCTCTGGCAGTCATGGAGAACAGGAATAGGATATCTTCTTCTCCCATGTCTCAAAAGGGCACTCCAAAAATGTTCAGAATTCTTTAAAAATCAGTACAGTGGCACCTTGGTTTAAGAACAGCTTAGTTTATGAACAACGCTGCAAATGCGGAAGTGTTTTGGTTTGTGAACTTTGCCTTGGAAGCAGAAAATGTTCCGCTTCCTGCTGAGTGTAAATTGAGTCCCCCACTGCTATGGGAAAGCACGCCTTCGTTTAAGAACGCTTTGGTTTAAGAACGGACTTCCCGAACAGATTAAGTTCGTAAACCAAGGTACCACTGTACTGTCCCAGGGTGGGGTCCAGGGACTAAAACTTTATGAATAGCTACTTTCTGCAAGGCCCTTCCCCTAAATGCTGCATGTACTAAGGGCATCAATTGTTCAATGCCTTAAAAAGTGTGTACAGGAAATTACACTACCACTTTGCAAATTTCTGCCAAATAAGAATGACTTAAGGAGGCTGCTGCAACCCAATTACCTAGAAATGGTGGATTTTGATACTTTCCTAACCTCTGAACCAATCTGAAAGAAATCAAAAAGAGATTCAGAGTGTCTGTCACTCTCCCGAAGTACAATTCAAGAGCCCCTTAAATGCCCAGTTTGTGCCACATCTTTGCCTGTTGATGCACCAGCTTAGGACAAAAGGTTGGAAGGGAAACTTCCTGATATCCATGTAAAAGGTAAAAGAACCAACAATATTTTGCTTCTGGCAACCAACACGCCTTGGAAATTTTGAGGTATTATCATAGTCAGAATCCAAAGAAAAAGGAGGAAAAATTTCTTCTCCCCCGCCCCCCAAGGGGCAGTATTTGGCATATCAAATCTGTATAGATAAAATGATGCCTTTGTAGAGTGAATACAACAGTAGGATATTTAAGTAGTTTGTTCCCATTAATGAGATCTGCTCTCAACTGCCAGCAGAACTGCACAGACCTCTGATGGGTTTCTATTCCTTTACTGGTTACAATAGTTTATTTCTTCTGTGGCACAGGAAAAACTTACAACATGGAAAATATGGGTGGCATTTTCAAAACACTGACGAAGCATTCCTTTGGCTCTCTACAGCAAACTGATAGATAAAAAAAACCTTGTCCTGCTGCAGCGATTCATTCTACTCCTGTCTGATGGAACATCACAGCTCAATAATGTCCAATGTGCCTACTCTTTCAACAGCAGACACACTGATGCTACACACAAAACATGTAGCATTGCAAACCCAGATACGGAGCAGCTCTTAACATTATGCAGCTGGAAGCGGAAAATATCACATGAGGCTGGGTATCAACCAAGTTGGATGACACAGCTAAATATTGCAGCCCATGTTTAGGAGCTTGCCATCTGCACGTCACAAGCAGTACAGCATTCACAATTTTTTGGTTGTGAATGGCACTGTTCACAAAGCATGTAAGTACAGTGATCAATTTTAATAATTATTAGTTAATTATTAATTGATGTTAATGGTGTTCTTATTATCATTATCTTCAAATGTATGTTAAGTTTATCCTTTCATATGTGCTATTATGCACTATATATGCATTTTGCTCTACATATGACACTATTTGAATAATAAATAATGCTAAAATAGATAATGTTCTTGGAGGATCAGCATTTACATATCCTCTTGTTAGGTTTGGTTTATGACTGACTGACTGGATAACTCACTCCAGCTGAATTTTCAGGCAGAAAATGTCCTTGGCATAAACTGAATATGCTCCCAAAGTTAGGTCAGGATTGGATTAACACACAATTCTACCTATAAAAGTGTAACATGGCCTATACTGGTCCTCTGGGCAGAGGGTGGCGAGTATGAAAATTTGGATTCAAAAGGTATTTGTATTCTTTGAATTGAGACAGAGATGCCTTGCAAAGAATCTTGAATCTTTAGTATTTTCAGTACTGGTGAAGAGATCCATTTCAGGTTTTCATAATCATTGAACTAGATTCAAAAGTATTTTGGGATTGAGGACTCATTCCATCTCTCTGCAGATACACTTTCCAGAGCGAGTCTGCAGGCTTGACACTCCAATTTGATGAACAACAGGGGGTACTATGCCCATTTCATTATGTCACTGGTTTTTATGTGGTGTGACGTAAAGCACCCACCTCCCTGTCTACTTTTGAACACCTTTGACTGTTCAAACAAGGACATGGCTGTTTTGAAACAAGTTCTGAGATTTACTAGTTCCTGGTTGCAGCCAACCAATGCTTCTTGTGGGTCTCTAATGAAGGCCTGTATCCTTTAAGGTGAGTGTCAGCGATGACAAGTTTCAATTCTTGAAAAACAACAACAAAACACTGTAGAGAAAGCCACCAGTCTAGGGAGAGGTATAAATGATGTAGGAGATCTGATTCCCAAGCCTGAACCCTCTGTTGTCTCTCTGAAGTCAAGAAAACTTGAATCATCTCTTGATGGCCTGAACACCCACAGGAGTTTTATGAGGTAGTTTGTTGCTTCCCCCAAGTCCAGGACCCCAAGAAACTTGCCTCCAAGTCAGAAAGTAAATTCTGGCACGTATTTCTTGGAAACAATGCTTCAGACACAGGAATCTGCCGCCATCCGTTCCTGGATGCAAGCAAATAGGAACAGTCAACCTCTAATGGGCATGCTGGGTTTTGCCTGGCATCAGGTGGCGCTCTAGTTCTTGAATTGTTTAAAGAAGATCCATAAAGATTTGGACAAGCATCTCTGCACTCCTCTGCAAAGGGGTTTTGGTCTTGATCACTTGAATTTGGATGGGCTGTATGACTACCATTTTTTTTTTTTTTTGGTTGCTTTGAGAAGTGAAAAAAGTCTTGCAACTTGGAATTGTGCTCCTTTTTGCTGTGAATAGCATTTTTTTTTTGTCTTTAGCTTCAGTAAGTCTAGCATTCAGTGGTTTACCACACACCTTTGCTCCAGCAAAAGTAGTAGATGGAGATGGTTATGTGAACTTGAATCTATTTCCTTAGCCACGCTTATCCAAGCTACCCCACTGGTGGCCTATGCTCTCAGTTCTTTAAGGGCATTACTGGTACATGGCCATTACCATATTTTATACAACAATTGGAGAACACAGTATGTTGGCTGTTGTGTGTTTTTTATTTTTTTCCAGCCATGTCTTTAATGGTTTGTTTTTTTCATTGTGTGACAAATGGAAACATTCTTTTTATTTAACAAAACCTATTTTTTTAATAAAAAAAAGTTGGACTCATCAAAGAACAAACATACCAGGAATGTTGTGGAAACTGGTATCTTCCTCAATACATCTTTGAGCTGTTTGGACTTCAGCTCTGTTATAGTGAGCCCATCTACCCAAAGGCAGCTCAAAAAAAAAAAAAAAAAAGTTTAGAAAAAGTTTTAGAAAAAAAAGTTTAGCTGCTGAGGCCTGAGAATTCTTTCAAAAAGCAGCTTCTACTCTCTTATCCCTTCTCCATCAACTGGAATAATGGCATTAGGTGAAAAACATTTGGCACTTCAGCTTCAAGGTTTGCCAGGGCTGATGGAGACTAGGGCTTCAACAGGATTACCTGCTAGTTGCACCATGTCATTCTGTGCTTTAAGGTGCTTAACGGAGAATAATGGGAGAGTGGTGCTTGAAGAAATTGCAGCTGGAGGCCAGTGAGCAGAAATAAGACTGTGCTTATCAATTCTATATAATATCTGATCATGTTACTTTTGTAGTACATTTTAAAAGGTGACCTGTGTAGACTGAAATGGCAGGAGCAAACTGCTAGGCCATTGCCAAGGCAAAGAAATAAGGCATCATCAGTAATACTGGACAATAGAAACTAGATGACCTACAAGAAAATAACCTACTACAAAATTAAGCAGCTTTCAAATACAATTAATTATCTTCTTAAAGGCCAGTGAAACAGTGATGTGGGGCGGAAAATTTTCCTTAATTTTTCAATTTGATTAAGTTGACTACTAACAAAGAAATAGATGCCAATTGCAAATCAGTATTAGGTAAGCTTTTCAAAGCTTTTAGCTTTGATTACTAAACAGAAGTAAAATAAACATGCTAAATTAGTTCATTCTCGTAAGACATCAGAATATTTTCCAATGCAAACTGAAAACATTCCTATGCAAATTACTCGTACTTTGTATAGGACTTTCCCCCAGAAAATCCACACAAGTGGTAGCAAGTCAGTAATGAAGTAGCCATGCACTTTCATTCTGCTACAATGACCGCAGCATGTCAATCACTGAGGAAGCAGTGGGAAATTACAGCATGCAACACTGGAATTCACTACACAGAGAATTCATGCATTTACTACAAGGTAGATGAGCAAATCTGAAGATAAAATCCTAAACATAATCTATTGCAATACCTTCTAGAAAACCAGAACAAGAAATAAGATGAAGAGTGGATCCAACCTCAATCGTCATTCCAGATTTTATTTTTTTTATGAATTGCTTCCCAGAAACAATCCTGAAGTGATCTAACAATAAAAGCATCAACTATAAAAATTAATTGAAGCTCAATATAGATGGGATAAGAATGTCCACTTACAAGGCTTGTTGAAATAGGAAGACCTTCAATGGATGCTTTTGTCATTTTTATGTATACCACTTGGTGACATAACCTTGGTGATTAAGGGATTAAAAATAGCTGGTGCAAATAAACAATTAAAAGATCACAGAGATGACACCATGAGAGGGAGTTCCAGAGGGTAGATGTCTGATTCCTACATCGTAGGAAATGGACAACTTGATGAGATGGTATTTGCAGGAAGGCTTCCACTACAGACAGCAGTGATAGACTGGATATATAAGGGATGAAATTTTTTTTTAAGTATCCTAGTCTTAAACTGCATAGGGTTTTGTACACCAGTACTAGCACTTTAAACTAAGCATGGCAGCTCATTGGACACTTTCAGCAGCACTGTTAACATATTGGAAATATTCTGCCTCACTGAGCATAGGGATGGGCAATGTCAGGTTTTCAACGCATCAGGGCTGTTCAGCTGGGGGGCAGGAGCACTGTATAGGATCCCCCACTCTGCCACCGGCTTGCATGAGCCAGCAGTGGGATGGGGGCTCCGTTAACTGCTTGGCTGAGGGGAGAGGCAACCGCACAAGCCGGCAGTGGGGTGCGGACTCCGTGAAACTGCTTTGCTGAGGCCGATACAGCTAAAAGCTCATACAACTAGACATTCAATTAATATTCAGTGGACTCTATTGTTTGTTTTGTCCCAATTATACTATAATAAAACAGTAGAATGATAATGATTTACTCTGTGCTTTAGCTTGCAGCGTTTATTGAACTTTGCTTATCTAAGATATTAGTCTAGACACATAGGAAAAGCTGTAAATAATCACAGTGCTCATTTGCAGGTATGATAAGGTGGTTCTAAGTGTTTACCGAGATAATATAACAGAATAGTCAGTGCCATCAGAAAATGTAAAAGATGTACAAGGCACTGGGGGAACTTGATGATTTTGGACTGATTATTTAAAGCTGAAGCTTGATATTCAAAGATCAATGATTACTTAAAGACACCATCCATTCCTGTTGTGTCATATTCCCCCTCTCTAGTCACCTAGAACTATTTACCCCACAGCTTGAGTACTGCACTCTGTAGTCCAGGACCTTTGCCCCTGATACAGCAATTCATTTACAAGCAACCCCCCATTTATGCGGGGGTTATGTCCCGAGGCCCCGCGCCCACACATGGAATTGGGTATATTTGAAACACCATTGGAAAAGCCTGCAAACACCCTCTAAGCCTCTCAACATCCTTGAAAAACCCTTTAAAAAACCAGCGGCACTTACCAGATGCCAAACTCCACTAAGCTCCCTCCAAGGCTCCAACTCTCCACAGGCCTCAACCATTGGTGCAAAGGCTCCTGGGATAGCTGGGGACTGTTTTCATGCCTTTTTTTGCTCTTTCTGAGCTCTTTTAGGGGCTTTTTTTGCAGTTTTTAAAGTCATTTCCGGGTTTGGTGAAATGCACGTATGTGCAGTTGCACACATACCGAACGTGCATAAATGGAGGGGTGTCTGTACATGGAAACTGTATCATGATCTATGTCCACAGTGACTTTTCTGAGAAAGGTTTCTCTTTTACCATTTTTAAGGAATATTTTTTATTTTATAACAAACAAACAATAGTCTCCATATGACTAGACATGGCAGGTTAGAAAGCAAATTTCACCCACAACTGTTACAGCTTCTCAGACTGGCCAAGTACTACACAACTGGAAAGGCACCCTAACGTTTGTGGTTACCTTTACAATCTGTCTCAGCAGATTTTTCCATTAATGTAGCAAGCTCTCACCTGGCCTACTGTTTCCCACCCTTTGAAAAGTGCAGAATGTGGCCCAGCAAGTCATCTAGAAGAAAGCGTCTCCATTACTAATGCCAAGGAGGTATGTATTTGACAACTCCTTTGGATGGGTTTATTACTGGGAGTCCCTCTTTGGGGAGGGAAAAAGAAATTTGGTCTGTGGAAGCTCAGTTGACTATAGACAAAAGAGGTATTGGCTTGGAAACCAAGTTCTCCGATCCAGTGGGGACTCCCATTGGCAGACATGTGTATGATGATCCTAAAACCTGCTGGAGCAAATTTTCATGAAGCACAAAGGGCTACAACCAGCAAAAGTCCCCTCCCTACCTTTCACCTGCAGAAGCATCCTATGACTTCTGTTCAAAAGAACACTGTACCTAAGCCATTAACTACAGCAACCCTAACTGTGTAACTAGTACTGTTTACAACCTAAAACCCAAACGGTGCAAACTATCTTCAGGATTGTACAATACTAAAGGGTTCTGTGCATTCATTACAGTGCATGAATGTATTTGTAATTGAAATAGGCAAAACCGGTTTGACTCTGCCCCTACTCCCCCAATATATCTGATGCTCTGGTTGAAAATCAGGATAAAAATGTTTAAATAAATTTTATATATGATACACACAGAGAGACGGACAAGTTTAAGAAGCAACTTTAAATACCTTACTGTCTAGCTTTAGAATGACTCTTCCGAGGCCCTTGATTGGTCGCGGTGCAAGAGCTTCTTGACGTTCTCTCACAAAATCTTCAAGGACATGCCACCAGACGCTGCAGTGACTCCCCAGAAATTTCACCACTCCAAAGTGGACCACAAGTTTTTTGACAACCCACACTGCAATATTAAAAGAAGACTTACTAAAAATATGGGGGAAATGAACACAGCAATATTGCAGAAAGCTATGCTAAAATGGCTGCTACATTTCTTTTGCTGATATAGGCGGGAAAATAATTTTGGCCACCTGAAACAAAAATTTTCCAAAATATGTGCTGCAGGTACATAATAGCTAATAGCTTCACACAGATAGTAATACATATTCCGTAGTTACAAGAGCTAGAGTCAAATAGGTACACACACCACACCTCAACATTAAGAACTTTGAAGGCTCCTTGATTCCAATTAGTGGTAAAAATTATGAAGGATTCTAAAACTTCCAAAAATATTTGGTTTTCTGATA
This sequence comes from Podarcis filfolensis, assembly GCF_964270895.1. Classification (NCBI taxonomy): domain Eukaryota; kingdom Metazoa; phylum Chordata; class Lepidosauria; order Squamata; family Lacertidae; genus Podarcis; species Podarcis filfolensis. Next base: position 49,512,131 of record NC_139615.1, read on the forward strand.
TACACATAGCATAAATGCACATGTTTAAATATGTTTTGGAGTCTCACAATACATGGAAAGCCTCAGAGGATCCTAAACCATAGTTTGAAACTAACATGGTGCCTGAAATTACTCATGCCTACGGCTTTCAATGTGAACTGCACACAGCTCAGTCTGCTGCTGCTGGAAGTACTGTTTGGGAAAATCAAAATTATAAGAAGAGTCAGTGGAGGAAGAGCAACTTGTTGGGTACTTACTTTCCCCTCACGTAATGGAGACTGACCGGGAGTTTCTGAGGCAATTATGTAACTAGCATAAAGATTAAATATGTTCTGCTCATTAGCACCAAAATCTAGCTTAGCCGTATGCTTTGAGGCTAAAATTATTTATACAGTATTTATAAGTATTCTTTTGATTTCAATATCATCCCTCCTCCTATGGGAGTCCAGAAGTACTCTAACTACTTTGATGACCACTTTGGAAAAATCTTCAAGGCATCAACTGTCATATGATCACAGGCAGGGTAGCCAACAGGGCTGGGCGGTATCTGGTTTTCAACACTGTGATATATCACCAGCTAAACATCGCAATATACCAATATATCATGATGTCTGAAATAAGGATGGAACTATGCAGAGGCAAACAGTAGGGCTTGATGGTATCTGGTTTTCAATTTCATGACATATCACCAGCTAAGCACTCATTACCAAACTGGGAAACAATGGTCAACAGTTTCAGAACAAGCCAGGATGCTATTAATTTCATAAACATGGTTTAAGACCCTGGTTTGTTCCAGTTCACTGCTTATGTTCCATACAGTCCACACCTGCTCAACTGGTGCCTCTTACTATTTATACTCTGTAGCACAAAGTGACCTAACATGCTAGGGTATGCATTAGGAGGCAGAATCAAGAGGTCCACAGAAGATGCCTGCCCAGTTTCCTTAAATTCTCCTCTGTGCCACATCCCACAGGGATTCAGAGGATCTGACCCATAATGGTGGCTTTTCAGGGAACACAAGGAGCTGCAGTATAGAGGAAAGGGTAGCAAAACTCCCTTGCACAGCCACTGTTCTGCTCTCCTGAGTCTTGATTCAGCTAACTGAAAGTTTTCTGTTTCCTTACAATTTGACAAACTCTCTTTTCTCCACCTTCACAACTGATCTGCACTGTGGAGACTTTGGTTGAAGGTTTCTCATCTAAGTATTGTTTTACCTCACAATATAAGAAAATAGTGAACAACCTGCAACAGGTACTGGCAGCAGCTGTATTATCCAGAGATTCAACCATATCTGAACTATTACAATGGCCCATGCAAGCAGAACAAAGTAGATATCACTTGTATTCTTCTTTTTGAGAAGTGTTCCAATCTCAGGTCTCTGTCTGCCACTCACAGTGGATGGAGAAGATGTGGCACTACTTTCTGTGGTTCCTGGAAGAAGAAAAAGTCAGCTATATAATACATTCAACAAGACTGGCAAGTTTTAACTTTAACTTGAATTTTGTGGCACTCCCTTCCAGTTGAGGTCAGACATTTTAACTGCAATCTGATTCTATCATTTTAACAGATTCTTACCTTTTCTGTATTCAGTTCTTGTAACCACTAAGAGACAATTGCAGTTAAGTGGTATATAAATTGTTTAAATAAATAAACTGCTATTCAGAAGCACAGCAGTCATCAGAACTGTTTGTAAGATGCTTGGGAAGCCATGTCTACCAGTCTCATGTAAACCCATACAAACTACTATGCATTTAACACCACACTGTAATTTCCCAAAAGCCCAACGTATCCAGAACTAAACAAGTTTAATCATACATTTCTAAAAAATAAAGAAAAACTTAAAAATGAGAATTGCTTTCAAGTTTTCAGTGAAATATTTGCTTTCAGTGCACACAGAAATAACTTTTGCTGCAGTATTTTAATCAAAGGCTTAATGCCTGGCATTCTGAAATCTCAAAAGGAAGCTTATATACAAATAATCTATTCATACACCAAGGTTTGGCTAAGCATGATTTGGTGTGATGTCTAAAGTCCAACTATGGTTTAGCGCAAAGTTTCAACTGAAACCAAGAATCAGATATGTGGTCTGACAGATGATTGTAAACCATGGATTTGTCTCCTGTTTGAATTTACAGAGCATAGCTGTAGCATTCCAAAGATTACTGTATTGAGTAGACAGAAAATAGAAGTTGATAAGCAACTCTAAATTACAGTTTACCTATACATTTGCCTCAAAAACTCTGCAAAATACAAGCTCAAAACACAGAACTACAATTATAAAAGTTTAATCTAATAGTATATAAAAACCTCCCTGATAGCATATTCTCATACTCTTAGAGCATTCAAGCTTTGTGTTTTGTGCAGAATACTTCTCCTTGAGTTTCCAGTATTTGACTAGCAGGATTAATTTCTGCAAGAGTGACAGTATGAATGACCCTTCACAATCAAACATCATATATTGTATGATAGCAATTGCTCAAGACTGCAATCAAAACAGGCTAAACAGAAGTCATCTGACTGAATTTGGGACTGCTTGGTTTATAAACTGCTACTTCATATTTGGAATTATTCTATTGGTAGGTTTATTTAGTTTCAGCTGTATGGTATGCATATAAACATAACATAAAAGTAAGTTTGGCAGAACAAATCACAGATGGGGTTCTGAATTATTGCTTGCACAATCCATGGTTTTGGATGGTGCTGAAGCCCTATTTAAATTTGACAACATGGTCACTAAAATCTCAGAAATTAATTTGTGTATCATGAAAAAATCCACATGAAAATAATATTTAATCAATTGAACAATTTAGCAAGAAAAAAAACCTGGGAGATTTCTCTCACAGTTCTCAAATTTCCAACTATGTTCAGTGAAATTTTGAGAATAGTCCTTATTGTTTGCAGAGTGTATTAAAAAACCAAGTTAACTTGACAGAATCTGACTTGCTAATGTAATCACCACCTGCCCAGAGAACAGTTTATCCATACAAATACTCAAGGCTTACTTGTGTGCCTTATCATCTGACAAACAGTTAAACTGTTATCTTTCAATATAGCATTCAGCCATTATAATGTCACATCACTAAAATCACCATTAACATGACAGTTTAAAATACAAGCTGCATATTTTGCACTTTATGCAGTAATCTTAAGGAACAAATGACAAAGCTGAAAGATGAATTACAGAACAAACAAGCAGTAACAAAATAAGCATAGCTAAACTGCCCTGCGATCCTTGGACAGAGGGCAGTATATATAGTTAATAAATTCAAAGAGCAAGATTAAAGCATGCAAACATATTGAAAAATGTCTAGCATTCTTACAGAATATTCAGTCACCTGAGGATTGCGGTGAATGTTCCTCATTATTCGATTCAAATCCTGTAATTGATATTGCCATGGCTATTGTAGATGCTGCAATAGAAACCATCTGACCAGGAAGCTCTACCCCTATAAAAAATAAAATACTTATAAATGTCTGAAAGTAGTTTAATTGGTTTTTTTCTGCTCCTATTCATGGACTGTCAACAGCTTCAGTCACACCAGAATAATCCTAGACAACATTCTTTTTCAGCAGCTACCACTCACTTAAGATACTCTAGGAGTAAGCAACTCATTGTCCTCCAGATATGTTGGGCTACAGCTCTCATCATCCACCATTACTGGTGATGCTGGCTGGGGCTGATGGAGCTATAGTCCAACACATTTGAAGGGCCATAGCTTAGCTATCTCTACTATGGGACTACAATAAAAAGAGAGTTTCTCACCTGAAGACTCTTTCCCACTCGGGTGCTCGTGCAACATACCCACAGTCATTAAGACAACTATAACCAAAAACACTGGAATCTTCCAAGAACCTGCTGCGGAAGCTGAAAAAAAGGAGGACCTATGAATAAAATCAACATCCTTTTTCCTAAATAATATGCATAAACTAATAAATGGAATGAACAGAACCATCAGGTACCTGACAGATATTTGCAAAAACCTTATTATAAATGAAGTGAAAAGACTACATTTTGACTGGATATATTTACTTTGATAATACTACTTCTGAAAACACAAGCATTATTTCCAAAGGGAGACAACAAGAACTGTAATAAAATAACCACACTCTGGGCGGTTCATATAAGGGAAACCACCATTTTCTACTAAATCAGGAGTAGCTAACCCATGACCTTTCAGATGTTTCTGGACTAGGACTTCCACTGACCATTGGCCATGCTGTCTAGAAGTTGTAGGTCCACAGAATCTGGTTGGTCTTGGACTCTCACATTCCTCCCTCTTCTTTCACATATCAGAGCAGAGTGAAAGCTTCCAGTTTTACCACAAATTAAGCACAGAAATTCAGCATCAAAATTTGTGGTTGAACTATTGTTTGTTTGTTTGTTTATTAAATTTGTACACCGCCCTAGCTATACCTGTAGATCTCAGGGCGGTTCACAACATAAAAAACAAAAATTATATAATGAAAACAAAAACAAAGACAGCCCAATAATTCTCCCTTGGTTAGTGACATCTGGATCTGAACCATGGTTGGATCCTCACTTATTCTCACTAACTGTAGTTTCAACAAACCAGCTTGCCGAGTTTAGATGTCACAGGGAACTGTGGTTAGTTTGCAAGTGGAAGTGGGACCTTTTGAACTCCTCCTCTAGCACAAGAAATAGAAGATGGGAGCATGCAACCCTGAGGTTCTGGCAGATTCATTCACAGAATGAAACCATGGTTTCCCATTACAACTGGATTCCAGGCATGTTTCAGATACAATGCAAAACCATGACCACACCTAAATTTATAATCCTAATTTGCAAGGCCAGCATGAATCATTGTTTACTAGTGCGTATTTGTGAATAAACCCTATTTATTTTAATTAGGTTTTAATTCAAGGAATTTTAGAAAGTATTTGAAATGGGAGGTCTTTTGTCTGGTTCACTGAAAATTGGTTTAAGTGTTGCTTGTGGCCTTAAATGACAACTGTGAGGAAGGGTTGGTGTTGAATTCTCAGTATGCAAAATAGAAGGTAAGCATATGATTGGTCCTCTTCACCTACAGCCAGTAACTGAATTTATTTGAATGCAAAGTATTATTGGTACAAGTTAGACATCTCTTTCAGAAATCTGTAGAAATACTTTATAGCCAAGTCCTGAAAAACAACAAATAAATGAAATAAATATTTTTATGAGGTTACTCACCCAAATGGAAGAGCAGTAGAATCCAGACAGGAACAGAGATTGTTCTCAAGTAACGTTCAGTGCTTGGGTTCCACTTGAATAATACAGTCAATAAATAGCCTGCTATCAAGGTCCATATCTTAACAGGAAAAGGGAATAAAACAGCTATCAGTACTCATCCCTGGAAAACCCAAGTTAGCTGCCCAACTGGCAACTTTAATTATTAAGCACAATAAAAACAGATTACATTAAAAAAAATGGGCTTCCTTCAATCCAAATAGCTTTTTAAAGTCCCTAGCAGCTTTGTCTCTTCTTTTAAAAATCAAGGTACAACAAGATTTTGCCTATAATGGAAAGGAAAAGATGTTCTGTGGTTTTAAATGATGAGCTGTCCCATACATTAGGGCTGGGTGATATATGGTTTTCAACATTGTGCTATATCATGACATCTGAAATAAGGATGGAACTATTTAGAGGCAGGGACGCGGGTGGCGCTGTGGGCTGGCCACATGACCTGAAAGCTGTACGCCGGCTCCCTCGGCCAATAAAGTGAGATGAGCACAACAACCCCAGAGTCGGCCACGACTGGACCTAAATGGTCAGGGGTCCCTTTACCTTTACCTATTTAGAGGCATTGGCTGGCTTCACGGTTTTCCCCACATTGTGATTTCTGCATAGCAGGCACATACACATGCATACCCACACCATGATTCACAATATATTGCCAGGTCAAAAAATATGAAACCGATATCATGATATGGACTTCAAACCAGTTTTGGAAGATATATCAATATATTGCCCGGCCCTACTACTTCTCCTCTTTGCATTTTATATGAGACTTCCTGGCTGTGCCTCAGTGCTTACTCTGTAACTGAAGGTTTTCTTTTAAGATGGTGCAACCTCTGGCCATCCCTGATATAGGCATAAATCCTATATAATCCAGTATTACATATTGGATTCAGCTTTTTGTTACAGTGCTCCCCTATGTTTTCTAGTTTAATGGGAACAAGTAGCCATTCTGAAGAACCAAAACCCAAGTACTGTTTTGTTAGTGATCGCTATTCATTTTGAAACAACATAAGGGAGTGAAATTAATGCCACAGAGTCTTCAGGAACTCTCACAAAAGTTCCTGTTACAATTCCCAAAATGTATCATGCTAACTAAGAAAAGGCAGTGAAAACAACAAAGGACTTCATCAATATGAAAGACTATAAAAATACTAAGCACAGCAATATGACACTAACACATGCTCTAATCCTTCCTGATGGCAGAACCAATAGAAACATTAACAGGACCTGCCATATGTCACTAGTGACAAGAATGCCCCCCCAAGAATGCCAAATACTGCCAACCTTGATGTCAGAAGAGCAAATGCTTAAAAGATTTCACTCTTCAGCATGCTTCATAACTTTAGGTTTACAATGACCTCTAATTACACGAGTCAGACATATATTACGAAAACACAAACTGCATGTTGTTGTAAAATGTTTGTACCCCTTAAGAAACAGAGATTTTACATGTGCAAAAGAGGGATGTACTGAAACAGTACACATATCTACAAGTCTTTGTTTCAGGGCTGTGTGAATTGAGCAGTGATCTTATGCCGTATGACACAGTAAGTTATGATCTACATGTTGCACAGAATGAAGACGGATTTTCCACTTTATTAGTTCAGAATGTAGATTGGGGGTGGAGCGTTGCGTTATGATATATTCACCAGTGTAAGAATAAAGTAACACACCAAAAAAAAAACTTTAGCAACCTCTTCTCCTTCACATGCTTGTTCACTACAAGCATGGTGCAAATTAAATCTTCAGTCTCAAGTGGTACAAAAATATATCACTTCATTCTACCACCTCATTCTGCGTAATGCGTCAGCTCTAGCAAGAGAAGGCTCCTCCGCCTCTTCTGATGTGTGAGCAATAGCCCTGAGACGTGGTGCCCAGTTATTCATTTCTGAAAAGGATCCAAGTTCTCCTAGACACTGCATTTCCTGACTTACTCTCAGAGTAAGCAATTATTATTTGTATAGTACCCACAGTCAGCATAGTGCTTCAAAGACAGGGCCCTGCCCCAAGGAACCTATAACCTAAATTCAACACAGAGAAAACTACAGAGAAAGGGAGAAGAAGTACAGTACGGTGAAACAACAGGATAAAGAGCTACTGTTTCAAGCTGCAATCCTGCCCATGTTTACCTGGGAGCAAGAGCCATTTAAATTCTGTCTAAAGACGTATACAGGATTACACTGCCAGTTACACTTACAGCAGGGCACAGGAAGGTTAGGGAAGTATAATGACTGTTGTTTAAATGTATTTTTAATGTTTTGTGGGAAGCCGCCCAGAGTGGCTGGAGAAGCCCAGCCAGATGGGTGGGGTATAAATAATAAATTATTATTAATTATTATTATTAATAATAATTGTAATAATACTAGGGACTGAGCCAGTCTTTACAAAAAAGTGGGGTTTGAGAAGGGATTTGAGAGATGTAAATAAAACAGCATGATGTTGGTATACAGGGAGGCAGTTCTAAGCTTATGGGACAACAAAGGAGTGAGCTCTTTGCGGTAGCAGACCTCCAGGTGGCTGAAGATGGCAAAGCTGGAGAAAAGGATACAGGGAGGGGTGCGTCAGAATGCAAGAGCAGAAGGATTAGGAGGAAGGGCCATGGACGGCTCTGAAGGGCAAAGACTGGAAGTCAGTGTAGGGTTTAAGGAGAGGCTCACAACATCAAAATGACAAGAGAGGGGCATCTGTTAGATGCGGGGGAACCAAGACCAGAGAGAATATTACAGTAGTCCAAGGAGTCTACAGTAATTTTTTTGCAAGAGAAAAAGGAAGAAGCAGCATGACTTGGTCGATACCTGGTTTTCAGGATCATGATATATCAACAGCTAAACATCACAATATCTTGATATATCATGATATATATCTGTGGTGGTGGAGGGCCTTGCTGGGCCTCCCCGTGGTGACAGAGGGCCTTGCTGCACCTCTCTACAGTGGCAGAGGGTCTCACCGTACCTCCCTGGAGTGGAGGAGGGTGTGCTGTGCTTCCCCGCTGCAGCAGAGGGCCTTGCCATGACTCCCCATGGAGGGCCTTAAAATGTAAGGAAGTAGTAGATTTAATAAAAATATTAAATAAACTTCCATATATTTTAAATATTTTCAACTTTTCAACTAAGAGTAGTTTAAGTGATTTACTAGTCAAGTAGCATCTGCTTCCCCACTCACAAGGTCTAAATGGAATCTATGCATGCATAAGCCCTACTGAGTTCAACTAAAGTTACTTCTACTTTCCTGGGAGTAAGCCTCATTGAATTCAGTAGGGCTTGCTTGTGAGTAGACACACATTTGCTTGCACTGCTTACCTAAAAACACCCTCCCCATCATTCTCACATAGTACCCAAGCTCCCATTTCAGGATAAAGAAGCCAGCTAAATCTTCTCCACCCCCCACAGAACGGTCCCCCCAAAAGCCATCAATCTCTCCCTTTTCATCAAAGGGAAAGAGGGAGGGCAAGCAAGCAAAAAGATATAGGTAAAGGACCCCGGACAGTTAAGTCCAGTCGCAGATGACTCTGGGTTTGTGGCGCTCATCTTGCTTTACAGGCCGAGAGACCAGGCGTTTGTCTGCAGACAGTTTTTCCGGGTCATGTGGCCAGCATGACTAAGCCGCTTCTGGCGCAACGGAACACCAAAACCAGAGCAGCGCACGGAAACGCCATTTACCTTCCCACCGGAGCAGTACCTATTTATCTACTTGCACTTTTTTTGGTGTGCTTTCAAACTGCTAGGTTGGCAGGAGCTGGGACAGAGGAACAGGAGCTCACCCTATCGTGGGGATTCGAACTGCCAACCTTCTGCCAACCTACCCCCTGGGAAGTTGTCAAGTCTCCACCTCTGGTTCACCAGTATATGGCCTTGTTGAAACACTTATGATGATGTTATTTCTATACCAGTATTCAACAATATGGCAATTTATTGCACAGCCCTACTTGGTAACAGACTGAACACAAGAAACAAGGAGGAATCAGCCATAAAGCTGTTCATGACTGTTCATCAGAGTAGATTGTAACTTTGTCAATGGATAAACGAGAGTAAGAGGGAGTAGGACTTGGCAAGGGAGATTAAAAGTTTGGCTTTGGACATACTGAAATGACCAAAAAGCATGTGATGATCAGAGAGTCAGCTGGAGATGCAGGACTGAAGAAAGGGAGACCGTTCAGGAGTAGAAAGGTAGGGCTGGATGTCATCCATATGTGGCACAGAAAGCAGTGAGAGTTGATACCATCAACCAGAAATAGTGTTCTGAGGGCCAAAAACAAATCCCAAGTGACTTCAGAAGAGAGAAAAAAACCAAGGATAAGCCTTTTCTGTGGTGACTCTGAAATGCTTTCCCCAGAGAGGCTCACCTGGCGCCATCATTACATGTCTTTGGACGCCAGGCAAAAACAGTCCTCTTTACCTATTAAATAATCTATGGTCTGTGAAAGTGTGGGGGAGAGGGCTGTTATTACTATTATTTTACAATTAATCTGTCTGTCAGTATGCTTTTTACTATGCAGTATTGTGTTTCTAATGTTGTACACCACCCTGAGATCTTTTGATAAAGGGTGGTATATAAATTGAAAAAAATAATAAAACTGTAAAAGAATGATTAACATCTGCATTCTTACCATGCGTACTCAAAAGTAAGTCCTACTGAATTAAGTGGGGCTTACTTCCAGATAAGTGAGGTTGGGACCTCAGCCTAAACTGGTAGGGAAAAGAACCATATCAAGACAGAACCATAGAAACCTAGACCAAGGCATAAAAGGAACCAAGCAGGAGAGTGATAAACTGTATCACAGACAACATACAGGTAAAGAATTGAGGGCAGAATAGAGTTTTTGTGAGGGTAGTTTCAAGAGAATCCAGGGAGTAGATATCAGAATGAAAAAATCAAGATCTGAGTTAGAAGGAAAGTAAAACACAATGGGAGTCTGGAGACAAAGGGCAGAAGAGAGAGGGAAGATACATCAAAGGATGGCTTTTTGAAAATAGGGGAGACAATAAACACGGTTGAACAGAGGAGGGAAGGGGGCAGAGGAGGGAGAGTTGCTTTTGTGGTGGGAGGGGATCAAAAGGACAACTGGAAGCATCAGGGAACAATAGGGTAGTCAGGCCAGAATGCAGATGCTGTATTCTGCACATACTTAGAGGCACACTTGTTTAGATGACCTCTTCCAGGCTGATCTCTGGTGTTTAGGCAAGTTCCAGAATGTAGCCCCAGCTCAAAGGAAGCCCTATTGCTAGGATTCAAGCTTTCCTAGAAGCTGCATCCTCTAACCGCTCTGTGGGCGCAGATCCAAGTGGCTGCGATTAAATATTCAAGATGTGGGAGATTGCCCACAAAATTCCCCATCATGTCACATCTCCTAGGTGCTGAAACTGGACAGGTTCTAGTGCAGAGCCAACGCTCAATTAAAGCCCTGTGCACACTGCTGTAAGTCAATCTTTCCTGGGATCTGCACCTTCTTGAAATTATCTTAGATATGTTCCAGTGACTGCAATTCATTATTCAGGGTACAGTTTACATATTCTATGTTTATCCCAAGCCCTTCTGTCACACCTTTTCAGTTAATTATCAAATTGTCCTGTGATCTATCACAAGAGCATGAAAGCTACACCTGCTGAAATTCCCTTTTCCACATCCATTAAAGCTCAAGGACCCCAGGTTTTCGTCATCTAACCATCTAACCTATCGACCATGAGTGTTTAATTCTTCTTTGCTGCTTTATTTTGAGTTAGGGCCAAGGCTGAGTGAAAAAGAGTAACACAGGAAAGAAGACAAAATTATCCAGTGTTCCTACATTCCTACCAACCACACAGCCTAATAGTTCAAAGACACATGCTTTCTAGGTAAACAAGGAAAGCATGTGAAATGTACATACAGTATGAGAAGTGGTGTAAAGCCTGGAAAGATGAAATCATGTAAACAATACTAGCTTTGTTGTGAATTAATCTGGTTTAGCAGTCACAGTTTAGGTGTAAAGGTGTCTAAAAACGTATTGCTCTTTCTTCTTGCTAGTTTAAATCAATTCACCCTGCCAAAACCACATTCTCTTGTCCCAACCAGGGGTGGGCATGCAAACAGGAGCCTATTTGCTGCAAAGTAATCTGTGGCGCTGTGGGTTAAACCACAGAGCCTAGGGCTTGTCGATCAGAAGGTCCCCCGCGACAGGGTGAGCTCCCGTTGCTCAGTACCTGCTCCTGCCAACCTAGCAGTTCGAAAGCATGTCAAAGTGCAAGTAGATAAATAGGTACTGCTCTGGCGGGAAGGTAAACGGTGTTTTCATGCACTGCTCTGGTTCGCCAGAAGCGGCTTAGTCATGCTGGCTACATGACCCGGAAGCTGTATGCTGGCTCCCTCGGCCAGTAAAGTGAGATGTGCGCCGCAACCCCAGAGTCGGTCACGACTTCAGGGGTCCCTTTACCTTTTACTGTTCTTGTGAGCTAACTGCAGCAGTTGAAGGACAAGCAACCACTGGAAATTGGGCACCTAAAATGTGAGTTGTTACTGAGATCTCTTCTTCTGGACCTGTTGCCTATTGGCACTTCGCTGCCCCTCACCTTGATGTTGAGTCGGCCACGACTGGGCCTAATGATCAGGGGTCCCTTTACCTAATCTGGTTTAGTGGTCAGTTTTGCACCACCGTGTAGGTGTGAAGCATTCTCAATGGGAAACTTAAATCAGCTTCCCCTCTCCTTTCTTCCTGGCGTAACCCAGTCCACCAAGGGGCAACCCAAAACCACTTTGCGGGAAGCCGCATCCTCTCGTCCGAACCGAGGGAGTGCACGTGTGTGGGCGGGCGCGCTTTAGAGGGCGGGGGGGGGGGACCCTGGGATGCGACTACGCGCTCTGCACATGCCCCGGAGGCTCTCTTTTCCTCCGCCCCGAAGTCCCCACTCACCCAGAGGCTGCTGAAGCAGTCCAGCCCGGCGCCGATGACCCCGGCGGCCTGGGCGAGCGCGGCGCGGGCCCCGAGCGAGGCGCCGAGCGCGTAGCAGCCGTAGAGCGCGGGCCCGCCGGCGCCCAGCAGCACCAGGAGCCTCCTCCGGCGGATCAGCTGGCGGCCCAGCGCCTCGGCGGCGGCGTTGGCGAAGCAGAGCGGCAGCAGCAGCGCGGCGGGCAGCACGGGCGCCCCGGAGCGGCGCAGGCGGCGCAGCCAGGCCCGGCCCAGCGCCGTCAGGGAGCTCTTGAAGGGGTGCAGGAAGGTGCCGCACAGCGCGGCCCACAGCAGCGGCCGCAGGAAGGCCTCCAGGATGAAGTAGACCAGCACCGCCGCGCCGCAGCACAGCCCCGCCAGCACCAGCGCGCCCGTGTTGTAGAAGGCCTGCCGCAGGGGCTTCTCCAGGCGGGGCAGCGGCAGCGCGGGAGGCGGCCGGCCGGGAGGGCCGGGGCTCGCCGCGGGCTCCGGGCTCGGCGAGCCGCCGCCGTCCCCGCTCTCGGCCATGGGCTCGGCGCCGGCGACGCCGGACCGCGGCTGAGGGGCCGCCTCAGAGGAAGGGGCCGCGGAGGATGCTGGGGGCTGTAGTGTTTTCTTTTCCCCTCAGGCGGCTGCTTAGGCGCTGGGAGATGCTGCTCTTTTTCTTCTCCCGGGTCGTGGTTTCGGCTGGAGCCCGCGGGGGATGCTGGGAGATGTAGTTCTTTTTCTTAGGGCATACTTTGGCTGGAGCCCGCGGGGGATGCTGGGAGATGTAGTTCTTTTCATTCTCCCAGGTTGTGGCATGGGAAATGCAGTCTTAGCAGGGGAGCCTGGGTTCCCATTCACACCAATAGGCATTCCCTTTTGTGCTTCTCCCCACCTTCTGATTTGTTGCTTTTATTATGCCAATTACGTACAGGCAGAGCATGCGTGCAGATAGCTGTGCGGGAAGCCTTTTTTAAAAATAAGTTGCTTTTAAAAAAAACCAAACTCATAGAAAATTGGAAGGACCCAAGAGGTTCATTTAGTCCAACCAAGGAATCCTTTGCTCAACATGGAACTCCAACCCACGACCCTGAGTTTAAGAGTCTCATGCTCTACTGACTGATATCTGACATCAGTATTTGCTGTCACCTGGTTATCTTAATCTGCTAGGACACAGCAATGGTTGAGTATGGGTAGTAGTAGAGGGGTAATAACCTTACTCCTCAAATCTTTATAAAGAGAGCAAGCTAGAAGCACATGAGCTACTGATTCAATACTGCCATCTCCACGTGGGCATCAATGTTTTTCCAGTGGAAATTTTTGAAATCGACCCTCAAGTACAGCTGAAGGCAGTATATTTAATATTGTGTAAGTGAAAGCATGTCAGTATTTTGGAACTGTTAAAATTTGCAAATAGGGTGCCAACGTATCAAAATGACTAGGTGGAAAATAATCATACCATGGGCAAAATTGTAGGTACACATCCTTTCTGTTAACAGCTGTCAGACTACTGCAATCTGCTCAGTTATTGCAAATAATATTGCAACTTGCTCAGTTGATTTGGGAGGGAGGTCTTAACAGAGACTGCTGCTGCCACCAGCTGGACCAGTGTATATTGCAATGCTTAATGTTTGCACCTTAGTAGGTTGAGCAAGAGACCCAACTCACGGACTGCATTCTTGGATTGACCCTAAGGTTTAAAGAACATTGATTGAAGAAGTAAGATGGGCAGTAACCAAGGAGAGGGCTTTTATGGGACAGCTTTCCTAGAAAGGCCAACCTAGTGTACCCTTGGCATCTTTCCAGTGCCACATGAATACCTTTCTGTTCTAGCCAGGTCTTTTGAACACTTTATGTAGCCTGGCACCTTAATATTTTTTCATTTTTTTCTGTGTTTGGTGTATCTGTACACTTTACATTTGTCCCTACTGAAAGTAACAAAATGAATTTTAGTAAGTGTAAGGTTCTATACTTAGACAGGAATAACCAGCTGCATAAATATAAAATGGGGGACACTTGGAGTGCAAGTAGTACGTGTGAAATAAATCTAAGGGTCTTGGTGGACCACAAGCTTAACATGAGTCAACAGAGTGATGCAGCAGCAAAAACAGCTACTGCTATTCTGTGTCAACAGAAGTAGTGTCCAGATCAAGGGAAGTAATAGTACACCTCTATTCTGCCTTGGTCAGACCACACCTGGAGTAATGTCTAGTTCTGGATGTTACAATTTAAGAAGGATATTGACAAGCTGAAACGTGTGCAGAGCAGGCAACCAAGATGATCAAGGGTCTAGAAGCCAAGCCTCACGAGGAACAGTTAAAGGAGCTGGGTATGTTTAGCTTAGGGACGCGGGTGGTGCTGTAGGTTAAACCACAGAGCCTAGGGCTTGCCGATCAGAAGGTCGGCGGTTCGAATCCCCGCAATGGGGTGAGCTCCTGTTGCTCGGTCCCTGCTCCTGCCCACCTAGCAGTTTGAAAGCACGAAGCACAAGTAGATAAATAGGTACTGCTCCGGCAGGAAGGTAAATGGTGTTTCTGTGCGCTACTCTGGTTCGCCAGAAGCGGCTTAGTCATGCTGGCCACATGACCCGGAAGCTGTACCCCAACCCCAGAGTCATCCACGACTGGACCTAATGGTCAGGGGTCCCCTTACCTTTATGTTTAGCTTGGAAAAGGGGGAGATGGAGAGATGATAGCCATTTTCAAATATCTCAAGGGCCGTCGCATGGAAGATGGAGCAAGCTTGTTTTTTCCTGCTCTGGAGGGAAGGGCTTGAACCAATGATTTCCAGAAGAAAGGAGATTCTGACCAACCCTCTGCCAGTAAGAGCTCTTCAACAGTGTATCATACTCCCTCGGAAAGTGGGCCAATGGTCTGATCCAGTAGTCCATTCTTATGGAAGCCTCTAACTTTTTATTGACCTTCTGAACACAGGTTTGCCTTGCTATGCTGTCCTGGAACTCTTCCCTCTGATGGGGAAAACTTCCCGTGTCACCATGATCACCTCCCTTGTTCTCTTATAATGGCAATGGCTCCCACCTGAGTTCCAGTGAGGAAAAAAGCCCTGCAGGAAATTCCAACTAAATATCTGGAAGAAATTTCTGAGGGTAAGAGCGGAACAGACTCTGTCGGGAGATTGTGGACTCTCCTTCCTTGGAGGTTTTTAAGTAGAGTTTGGATGACCATCTGTCATGGATGCTTTAGCTGAGATTCTTGCCTTGCAGGGGGTTGAACTAGATGACTCTCAGGTTCCCTTCCAACTCTACAATTTTATGAGCCCCTACTCAGAGAACTTCATGGTATGGGGTGGAATACAAATGCTGTATCTTTTTTGGAAAAAACTTTTATTAATGCATCCAGGCCTTGGGAGGTGGAGGATTTTGGAGGCATCTCTGTGGTTTTGCATATGCTATTTCCTGTTGCTGCTATTTCTTGATTTGTAAATAACTGCAGCTTCCATACGAAGTGGGCAATCTTCCTCCTCCCTGGGGGCACCCCATCTGTCTTGCTGCTCCATCACAGTCGACTCAGCTCTATCGAGAAACTTTGCATGTTGTCCTGTTGCTTGAGCTGGGGCAAGGTGGGTCACAAGTTGCTGCACCTTCTCTTCTAGCAAAACAACCAGCTTGCATATTCTCCGGCAGAAAGACAAACATGGCACAGATGTTGCAGGTCACTGCAGCAGCTCCCTTGACCGCCTAGTACTCTGGATCTCCCCCTTAAACTCCCCCACTAAATGCCCCTGTTCGCAAGCTCACAGAAGCTGCAATGAGCCAAGTTTGACTGCTGCTGGCTGCTAACTCCTCCACTTTCTCTTTCAGCCTGGCTTCCTCTGTACATGTACTGAAAACAAACTCATTTTTTTACTTCATTTGGTGGAGGGTGTGTGTGTGTTCTACACCAAGGAGATGATATGCTTCAAATGCACTGAGATCATAGTTGTTTTAAGCAAATGCTTGTGAGGTATAAAGCCTAACAAAAGAAAGTCAGAATGCAAACTGCATCAAATTATCTTTACTTATCTTTTGTCACTCATATTTCACACAGTACATCTGACATAATACTGACCTCTTTTTAAATTTCCATGTACTGAACATTTTGTAGAAATACACATTTAGTTCAAATACACTTTTTAGTTCATCCATAGTTCTGAGGAACAAGTCGTTCCTTTATATTGATTCCATGTTTATTGATTCCTTGTCAGCAACATAAATTATATTTCCGTACCCTTGGAGATATCATTTCAAATAAAGGAAAAATACAAGATAAAAGGGTTCTTTTTTTCTTCTTTCACTTGCTTCACATTTATGCATACATAAGAAACGGAACACAAATTGTGTCAAAATATATACACATGTAAACATCTTCTTTTAAGTCACTTACCTCATATAGTGCTGCTTTTTCCAGAAAATGTACACTCCATACTGGAAACTTAGCTATTATTTTCACTTGTTTGTATCCTTGTAGGAGAACTTTTCCAATGGCACTACTTTGGCTATGAAACAATTTGAAGGGGGCAGAGGAACTATAATTTCCTAAGCCCTGCCGGACTTGCTTTAGCTTTAGTTGGGGGTAAATTACTTTTTCTTTCCCCTTTTCCCCTTCACACATTATTAAAATGGTTCCCTTCCCACTGGTTTCATGCCTCCAACCTAGTATATCCTTTTCTCAGCCCCCATTGCTGTCAGAGCAACAACAGTGGAGGAGCGAACAAGAAGGCATTTGTGGATGACCTTCCTTTGCTGCCTGCAGAGAAGGAAGTTCTACAAGATCCATCAACCTCTCAGCCCCCCTTCCCAGTAGCACAGATTTAAAATAATAATAAATTAGGCAAAATGTGGCCATTTTCTTAAAATGGTCTGTTGGTGACTTTTTCAGATAGAAAAGTTATTTTCTTGGCTGAATAATGATTATCTTCTATCATTTCCCAAAAGATAATTTTTAATGCTGACTTGTTTTAGAGCCCTATAAATACTTAAGCTTATGCACAATTTTATTTGGGAAGGTAAAAAAATAATTAACATTATTTTGACTCTGGGAGCAGTCACTTAAATTGTAAGTATTTAAACATATATTACCTAAATAATCTCATGAAATATGATATATTTCTATTTTTTATTTACTCAATTAAATGTAATTTAGAGTTAGGAAATAGAATTTACGTGTTTCTCATAATATTTCACCATCACACCCATAGGTTTAACAATGCAATCCTTTCTATGTCTACTCAGAAGTAAGTCATGCTGTGTTTGGCTAGGCTTTCTCCCTAGTAAGTAAAAGGAACGCAGCCTTAATCTTTCATGAAACAAGTTATATATCTACTAAAAATGTTCTGCCAATTACAATTGTTCCTTGATTATTCTCAAATATCGTGATTGTTTGGCACACAACTATGGCTCAGGTAGCAGAGGAGCTCAAGCTGCCAATGAATAACTAAGTGTCCAATGATACCATTTCCAATAGAAAAAGCTCCTGTCCTGAGCAATGCTCACTAACAAATGGTCTCTGTTTGCAGTCGTCATGGGGTTCCCATCAATAAATAGAATGTCAATGCAACAATAAGCAACAAGCAGAATGGAGAAGAGAAGGTCTGATAGGCAGCTGACGGCATAAAAATATCTTCATACTTGTAAATACTGACCACACGCTCCGAGACAGGTGGAGAATCTATGTCATGCCTAGTTATAGAACCTAAAATAGTTAAAGAACAGAGAGCAAGAAATTGAGCTGGGCTGCATAAGATGTTAACTCTATTTCTTGCTAACTAGCTAGCATTCAAAATGGTCAGTCTGATCCAATACAGTGGTACCTCGGGTTACAGACACTTCAGGTTACGCGTTTTCGGGTTGCGCACCGCACCGAACCCGGAAGTACCGGAATGGGTTACTTCCGGGTTTTGGTGCTCGCGCATGTGCAGAAGCACTAAATCGCCCTTTGCACATGCGCAGAAACGCCAAATCGCGAGCCACGCATGTGCAGATGCAGCGCTGCAGGTTGCAAGCCTGCCTCCCACACAGATCACGTTCGCAACCCGAGGTTCCACTGTATTTTGCTCTTTTTTTAATGTGCAAAGGAAAGCATGCATTCCTACATCAAAGATGGTAGCAAGGTAGTCTGGTATGGCTTGGTCCTTTGTGAGATATCTTCTTACAGCAAAGAAAGCTATGCATAGATCTGTAACAGCTGCCAATTCCTGGGAACGTGAAGGTCTCCTTGCCAGCATATAGGCATAGTGCAAGGAACTGAGTTCTCTACAATAAAAACCTAAGTATACTTACTTATTGGGGAGATCGCCCTAATAAGGTTAAATGAACATGCTTTGGATTGAGAGAAGAGACAAAACTACAATAATTCTGGAGTGCTATGTAACTTCTTCAAGTGACATCATGAACTAAAAAATAAAGCATAGCAATGACAGCTTAAATACAAATCATGCAAACTACAGTGGAATGGAGTTAGTTCTGCTTATGGTGAATACATGATAGATTAGATATTGCTAACTTCATGCATTCCTACTGGAAAACACTACTGCTTTAAATTAACTGCAGTTAGTTAGAAACTCAAAAGAAGAACAACTTACCCTGAATTGCTGGGCCCCAAGCAAATAAATAATACCAGCTCAGATGAAGATCTACAATAGTTTCATCTCTGGGAACCTTCACAGGACGCTTGAATCGACATGTTACGCGGTTGTTTTCAAAAAGTCCTTCTTCGTCTCTAGCAGGATTTCTTGGGATTTCTTTTGCCCACTGTCCAACATTGTAGAAGTGATGTATTCTGACTCTTCCATTGTCATCGTGAACACAGGCCATGACATCATCTCCACCCTAAATGGAGAAACCAAAATAAGGATTCCACTGTGACATCACCTGTACCCATTAGAAACGAAGGAATTGTTCACATGAGGTCTTCAAATCACAGACAAACCATTAACAGTAACAAATCTCTTAATCAGGAAGAGGTGTCCCTGCTACACCCTTGTGCAAATTAATTGAAACAAACAATGTAGTTTATTGTACAAAACTCACATATACATGTACAAAACGCACATATACATACATTAGTAACGGATAGGACCTCTGCTATTTTTAAGCAGCATTTGAACACGGTTTGGCATGGAGTCTACTAGTTTTGAACAGTCACTGTTGATTTTCGGATGCCTGTACCACACTTGAATCAGCGCCTGAATGAGCTTCTCTATAGTCATACAGTCTACAGCACGGAGGCGACTTTTGCATACAGCCCACAAATTCTCAATGGGATCTACATCCAGAGAATTCCCTGGCCAATCAAGTACCTGTATTTGCTGCTCTGTCATGAATTTCTTCACCACTTTTGATGTGTGACAGGGGGCTAGGTCCTGCTGCAATATCCCAGTACCGTCAAGATACCTCTTTTCCAGCTCTGGAATAACTCTCTTTCGTAGAACCTCAATATATTGTATCATTCCCTCTATTGGCTGCATGCTTCCGACACCATAATCATCAAGTGACTTTTTGTGTTTGTTTTGAGTACAGGATTATGAGTAAGACAGAAAACGTGCTTTGTTTCAATTAATTTGCACAAGGGTGTATATATAGGCTGATTCTGTCAGAAAGTTCTTCCTGATTTAAACTTACCCCCTGCCTAGATTCTGCCAGCTACATTCTCCTAATAATAATAATAATGGGTTACCCAAGAGATAAAAAGAAGTAAGGCTGAAAACGGGCATTTCCAACATTTCTCTTTTTATGACTTTTCTAGGGATTAAAATAGGGCTACTCCTAATAATAATAATAATAATAATAATAATAATAATAATAATAATTTATTATTTGTACCCCACCCATCTGGCTGGGTTTCCCCAGCCACTCTGGGCGGCTTCCATAGAAACCAAAAATACACTAAAATATCACAGATTAAAAACTTCCCTTAAGATGTCTTCTGAATGTAGAAACATTCCTGTCACATCTATTTGATGTCCATGTACCTGCCTTGTTCATGTGCAAGTCGGGGTGGGCAAATCCAAGTCTGACATCAAATTGATGTATGTGTGAGGGAAGCTGAATGCTTCCCAAGGTCCATCACCCCAAGCACTTTTCTCCCAACTCACCTCCAATAACAGAAGAGTTGGGAAAGAAATGCCTCTACTGACCGAGCACACAAAGGTAAAATGGGAGAGGATTTGACCCCCTTCTTGTGCACGTTGCTTTTAACTCTGCTGCTATGCTGTATGCATGAACATGGCAAGTCTGGCCCCATGACTAAGCAAATGGGTGAGTATTCGGTGTTCTGGAAAATGTGATCTCTGAGAAAAGCTGTGAAGCATCAACAGGTTTTTTCCCTATTCCTATTTTCTACTCCTATCTGCATGCTGCTTAGTAAAAATAATTAGTAATGTTTACTTTCTAGAGACAAGCTAGAGCAGGATGTGTGTGGGTGCGTAGAAACTACCCAGTTGCACACAGGCAAAATTTAGACATATTGCTCTGCCCACCTTGTCTCTGGCTCCGCCCACTACTGGCATGAAACTGGCAGAAGATTGGCAAGAAGGTTATGTTCCTCGGGCTGACAAATGCTCCACAGTGCTTTACAGCTTCATCTGAGATGCTTTAAA
Organism: Podarcis filfolensis; assembly: GCF_964270895.1. Taxonomy (NCBI): domain Eukaryota; kingdom Metazoa; phylum Chordata; class Lepidosauria; order Squamata; family Lacertidae; genus Podarcis; species Podarcis filfolensis. The sequence continues at coordinate 49,532,824 of NC_139615.1, forward strand.
GCAGATTTTGCCACCATTTAAGTACCAAGTACCCCCCCAGTTGCTGACGGGGTGAACCTCCCCCTTCATCCAGCGTCAGGATGACTAGAAAGTCCATGTTCGGAGGCTGTGATCTCTAGCTCCAGACTTCAAATCTTAACATTGAACTGAAAGGTAGGGGCATTCAAGCCTGAAATGCACTGTTCTGTTGACCAGGCCTTCTGCTATTTATTTATACCAGGCCTGGATAAGCAAAAGCCTTCTTACTGCTTGGCCATTCACATGTGCTGATGCTTCACAACGTTCTTTCCATCTGTGCCCAAAGAATGCCCTGACGCTGAGCACACACCATCCATAGCAGCTCCCTAAGCAACCCTAACACGGTGGTGGTAAATTATGGTAGAAATAGAGAGGGTGTTCATCAGACAAAGAGAAAAGAGCTCTTTATTTCATATACCCCCTCAAACAATTCCAATAATCTTTGCCATCTGCTTTGATGGACAATTGGAATACATGAGTCTTATTTTTTCATCAAGAATGGCATAAAAGAATTGCCCTCTCTTGTTTTCATTCCCCATTGCTTGAGCACCCAGTCTAACATCAAACAAGTGGACCTTGGGCATAAAATGGAAACGTTTTACTTTTAACACTTTTCTAACTTACCATTTCATGTCCAAGTATACAATTGTGCAAATCAATACATTAACTTAATTTTTATTCATATGTCCTTTCTTTCTCAAAAACGAATCAGTGCTTCATTATTATTAACACCATCTTACCATTTTCTTGTCAGAGGAAAATCCCACAGCTACCCAACCATCTGTCTCGGCACTCAGTTCAAACTCTATGTCAGCTCCTATTCTGCGGTAACTGAGAAAGTAGTCACAAGTCTCTGCATTACATCCTGGTTTACCATACCTACATGTGACAGAGGAGACAAAAAAATCACTGCCTATAATTCAGAGATATACAAGGAACGTTTCTGTTTAAGTCTACCTGTACTTTCAATCCAGCTGAAAAATTTGCTACTGACTTAGGGTTATGTCTGATGGAAATCTATGGCAAATAGCACTGCAGTCCAATCCCTGAGCATGCATAGGACAGCAATATTAAGCACACAAATGTAGGCTTCATATAGAGATACCCAAGCCTAAATGTCTCTAGATTGGGCCTCTGGTGTTTTTATTATTTAGCAAATCATGAATAATTACTTTTAATAATAACAGGGTTATATTCAACATAGTGCTAAGTTGCAGGATCCATTAGCACAACCAACCAAATTCGTCACGGGGGTTCCCCCCGATCTTCCAGACATAAACTTGGGGATGGAGTCCCATTGCGTTAGCACTAATCATTGCACTAGCACAGCGATTTAGCTGAATGAGGAAGTAGTTTCACAAATGTCCCAAAATGACTTTATTATTTTTATTACTTGTATTAAAAAGGTGTAATCCACTTCTCTTGGCACTATGCCTACTTACAAAATCTTAAAATAAAAAGAGTGTGTCTAATCAAACTATAAATCAACAAAACCAAAAGAATAAAAACAGAAGAGCAGAAATTCCAAAGAGAATAAAAATGACTGAACAGTTTTAATGCACACTTAAAAAATGGATGTTGGGAAGGTCTATCAAATATACCTGGGGAAATAATTCATAATCCAGATTCCATATTGGATAAGGCCCTTTCTCTTAACCTTATCAAGCAAACTACCAATATTATTACATAAAATGTGCAAAAGCATTATCATGCATCGCTGAAAATGGGATAAACATAAACCCCAAAACATAAAGAATCGGTGACAAAGATCACAAAATCAAGTTTAGCTTAATGCAATGGCAATGTATATTCTACTAAACTATTAATCTATTCATTTGTGACATTGGTGCATTGCAAGAGACTCTTCTCCTGTATTAATTGCTTCTGTTAATTTGTCAATTTCAGCCGAATCTAGTCATTTCAATTGCCACTTCCAAACTGCTAGAGGGTGAGGGGCTTTCCAGTGCTTCATCCATATCTTACCACAGCAATCAATACACTGTACATAATTTCCTCAATTACATTCAGTAAGATCAAGAAAGGGTCTAAAGCTAAAGTATTTCCTGATATAATCTTAAGTACACCACTACAAACGTTTTTAAAAAAAGTTCTTAGCAACATTTAAGTTTGGCAGCAGAGAATATCCTATTAAGCTGAGCGGGTGTTACTGGAACAACAATTTATACAAAATTTCTTGAATGAAAGACTTAAGGAGACAGTTCTGATTGACTGAGATACAGAAAAGCCTATTTATTAAAAAAAAAAGTGATTAAGTCTCCAAGATCCTTTTCCAATGTAAACATTGGGCCCAATTAGTGCCATTGCCTTCCGTTAAGAGTTTGGGTGTAATCCTTGACGCCTCCCTTTCCATGGAGGCGCAAGTTACAGCAACAGCCAAGGCGACATTTTTCCACCTTCGCCGCATCAAGCAGTTGGTCCCTTACCTTTCCCGCCCCGACCTGGCCACAGTGATCCATGCAACGGTCATCTCCAGGCTTGACTACTGTAATTCGCTCTACGCGGGGCTGCCCTTGAAGCTGTCCCAGAAACTCCAGCGGGTGCAGAATGCTGCAGCGAGACTCCTCACGGGGTCTCTGCCATGGGAGCATATTCACCCAGTGCTTTTCAAGCTGCACTGGCTCCCGGTGGAGTACAGGGTCAGATTTAAGGTGCTGCTTTTGACCTTTAACGCCCTTCACGGCCTAGGACCCTCGTACCTACGGGACCGCCTCTCCTGGTATGCCCCACGGAGAGCCTCAAGGTCCATAAATAGCAACACCCTTGTGGTCCCGGGCTCTAAGGAAGTTAGATTGGCTTCAACCAGAGCCAGGGCCTTTTCAACTCTGGCTCCGGTCTGGTGGAACGCTCTGCCTCACGAGACCAGGGCCCTGCAGGATCTGATTTCTTTCCACAGGGCCTGTAAGACAGAGTTGTTCCGCCTGGCCTTTGGCTTGGAGCCAATTTGATTCCCTCCCTCTCTTTCTTTTTTCTTTTCCTTCTCCTTCTGCGATGAGGCTACATTTAAATATTTTAATGTTTTCAATATTTTAATGTTGTATTTTTTAATTTTGTTTTTAAGTTGTAATCATTTAACTTGTTTTTATTATTGCTTGTAAGCCGCTCTGAGCCCGGCCTTGGCTGGGGAGAGTGGGGTATAAATAAAAATTATTATTATTATTATTTTAAAATGAAAACAACAAACTAAGTTGTTTCCATTCTGCTCTTAAGTAATTCTACATGTTATCCACGTAGATGATGCTGTTCTTGTTTTCTACACCCAGGTAGGCCAAATCATCAATCAATTTCGTCTACACTGTCAAAATGAACAGTTTTCCATTAATTACTTATTTAGTTATTTATTTATTATTGAGATTTATATTTCATCCATCATCCTGGGGTTGCACAGTGGGTTACATCAAAAGAAGAAAGAACAGTTTATTAGCATAAAATATCTAGAACATATACTGTATGTCTCTATGTTTTTAAGCTGTTTTGAGCATTTAGAGATACAACTAAAAAGCTGACGATACAAAGCAGTTAGGTACAATGACACCATACAACACCAATCTGTCAAATAAGGTCCACCTAAACATTTGGGCCACCCATATTTTTAGCAAAAGTAAATTTCTTTAGGCGTTAATCTCGGTCTGAGTTTAAGAAACAAAGCTGGTAAGGCAAGTGCCACGAATTCCTTCATGTATCCTGCAAACAAGTTCCAAGTCACACAGTAGCCCATCATCATTACTTTAGTCTTTGCCAGTCTTAAATTAAATGCAACTTTCTGTCCAATGGCTGTGTGCCATAACCTCTTAAGTTCAGGCATCAATCATTCACATCTCAGTCATATTCCAGTTTTTTGCTACTTGGAACCTGGCTACTACTAGCTGAAAGGTTATCAATAGCTTCTGTAATACGGTCTCGTTATTTTGGTTATCCCAGAAAAAAGAGAGATTTTTATATGGATTGTGTTTTTATGAAAACAGAAAACTTTGGGTAGGCTATGCACCAAAAGGTAGCACATAAGTAATTTAATAAATGTACTGATTGATTGATTGATTGATGGATGGATGGATGGATGGATTGATTGCATTTCTATACCACCCCGCTAAAGGAGTTCACAGCAGTGAACCACAAGCAATAGACAATAAAAACATAGGTAAAGGTAAAGGGACCCCTGACCATTAGGTCCAGTCGTGACCGACTCTGGGGTTGCGGCGCTCATCTCGCTTTACTGGCCGAGGGAGCCGGCGTTTGTCCGCAGACAGCTTCCGGGTCATGTGGCCAGCATGACTAAGCCGCTTCTGGTGAACCAGAGCAGCACACAGAAACGCCGTTTACCTTCCCGCTGGAGTGGTACCTATTTATCTACTAGCACTTTGATGTGCTTTCGAACTGCGAGGTGGGCAGGAGCTGGGACCGAACAACGGGAGCTCACCCCGTTGCAGGGATTCGAACCGCCGACCTTCTGATCGGCAAGCCCTAGGCTCTGTGGTTTAACCCACAGCACCACCTGCGTCCTTTAATAAAAACATATTTAAAAAATAAATAAGGTTTGGCAAACAAGAGTTCTTAAGTGGAAAATATATTTCAAATTCCAGTAAACATGCATGCCATTGGGCTCAAGATTGCAATGTAACAGCCATAGATATATTCTAGCATTAAACATTTATATAAACAATTCATGGACAGCACATGTTTGGGAGCCAGAATGTAAGCATTTATAAACTTAAAAGCAAACATGTTTCATACCAACCTAAAGCATCCTTTTGTTTTCCCACAGTCATCCACTTTAATTTTTGCAAACGGATCCACTGGAGGAGCAGTAGGAAAAGGATAACCTTGAAGAATCAAAACAAATAATCAAATATGTGACAGAATATACTTTCTTTTAAAGAATAAACATTCATATAAGTAAGTTTTGTCCTGGCATATATAGTTCCAATTCTATCAATGTTTAAATTTTTTAAAAATTTGGGTTGCTCCTCGCCACTTGTTTTTAGCAGTTATTTATTTTAGGGGGCGGGAGGCAGGGCATTTTATATGCCAGGATAGATAGATAAGACAGATATAACCCTGGCGTATATAGTTTTAATTTATTAATGTTTAATTGTTTTGTTAATTTTGGGGTTCGCGCTCCCCCTTGTTTTAAGGCATTCTTATTTTGATCTGTAAAGGGTAACCTTGAAGAATCAAAGCAAAAAATTAAATATGTGGCAGAATATAATAAACATATAATAAACCAAACTGCCAGGATAGAGAGACATAATCCTGGCATATATAGTTGAATCGCTTTGTTATTTTGGGCGTTTGCTCTCCCCCTTGTTTTAAGGCATTCTTATTTTGATCCGCAAGGCTCCTTGAGTTCCCGTCAGGGAAAATCATCATCATCATCTTTTTTTCTTAAAAAATGTTTAGGGATACTCTCCTTTTCCTACTCATATTGAAATAATAATAATAAATTTTATTTATATCCTGCCCTCCCCAGCCAAAGCCGGGCTCAGGGCAGCTAACAACAATAAAATAATACAACATTCTAAAATCATTTCATTATAAAATTAATTCAAATCAAATTGATGGCAACCATTGGGCTATATAGTGCCCCTCAATGAGGCAAAACAGAATCACAAAATGTTTAGGGGTATGTGTACCCCCAGAAAAAAGTACCCCACCCCGTGTACCCAGAAAAAAGTAATAATAATAATAATAATAATAATAATAATAATAAGGCCTTTGGCCAGATCCAACCAGGGCCCTTTCTTAACAGGCTGGTCCCGGGGCGCCCGCTTTCCAAGGGGATCCCCGCTGGCTGTTTGCGGGGCTCCGAGCGGTGGGCCCGAGAAGCCCTGAAGGGGGAAAGAGGGCGAAGGGAGCCGCCGCCGGGGAAAGGCCTTCCCGCCTGGCGCCGAGGGCGAGCCTCTCCTCCGAAGCCCCTCTCCCGCCCGGCTCCGGCCTGGGGCCCCTCACCCTCGTCGGAGAGGAAGCGCATGTCGTAGAACTCGCTGGCGAAGGTGCCGTACGAGGAGTCGTGGCGCTGCCGCTGCTCGCCCGCCTGGGCCCCGCCGGGGTCGGCCTCCCTCCCGCGCCCGCCGGCGGACCCCGCGCCCCCGCCGCCCCCGCCCCCGCCCGCCGGGCTGCCCCACGACGAAGAGGACGGCGCGGGCCCGGCCAGCAGAACCAGCCCCAGCAAGGCGGCAGCACGCGCGGCCATGGCGGCGGCGGCGGCGGCGGAGGCCCCCTGACTGGAGCCGGGCTGCTTCGTCTTCCGTGCGCCGGCGCCTCCGCCGCCTCCGCTCTCCGGGCTGGAGGGGCTCAGTCCCCGGAACCGGTTTCCTCAGCGCATGAGAGAGCGGGGATGTCGGGAGGGGGGGAGAGGAGAGGCCTCTGGACATGTGCAGAGCGCCCTCCCCACGGCCGAAAGGTGAGGCGGCAGGGAAAGGGGGCTCAGGAGCATGTGCAGAGCGCCTTCCCAGCGCCATCACTGGCTGGACGACGGCCGCCGCCAGACGACCCCATCGCTTACAAAAGGGGAGTGTCGGGCCCAGGCCATGGGAAACGTGGTCTTTTTTGCTTTTTACACAGGGAAACACACACAAACACACACACACACACACACGGGCCTAGCCAAGGGGGGGGGAGTAGGGGGGTGGCTGCCCCCCTCTATCAATTAAAATCAATACAAAGCAATTAAAAATTGAGCTTTGCCGCCCCCCCAACAAATGCTTGTGTCCCCCCCCCAAAAAAAAATTCTGGCTACGCTTATAGACACGCATCCCTCCCAAAAATCTACAGTCAAAACATCGCAGGTCTTCCCTGTTTCGACACAAAACGTGGAGCTTGACCCGTGAACCCGGGTGAGTTTTATAATGGGATTCTCCCCCACAAAATCAAACACGTGTCACTCCTGCCTTCTCAGGCTGAACTGTAAACATTACAAATCCTGGGCTCTACCCATGGCATCAAAGTTGAGAAAGTTGAGAAATTTATTACGGCCATAGGCCCATACAGGTAAAAACAACACCTAAATAACAGCTTGTGCCGTAGGGAAATAAAAAAAACAATCGCTAAAACACCACTATAACAATAAAATACTATAAAATGGAAAGGCATACTACGCCTTAATTTGCTTGTAGTGCTCCTTGGCGTCGCTTTTGGGAAAGGACAGCAACTAGGAACCTAGCCACCTTCAGGGTCGTGTGGGTATCCTTGTCCTGCAAGATTTGGGCAAGGTGGAATTTTGGTGGGGTACCCTCTAGTTTCTGTATGATTGATCCCAACAAATTTGCCCGTGGCACATTGAACAAGGGGCAAGTGAACATAGTGTGCTGGAGCGACTCCGGCGTCACCTTATCACATTCGCACACAGCGGGGGCTTGGCCCTTTGAGAACCTATGTCTCAGGACATTAGAGGGAAAAACGTTAAACCTCGCTTTGGTGAAGGCCAGTCTATGTGGAACAGTCGAAAGGGAGGAGAGGTATGATGGAACACAGTAAGTTAAAGTGATACCAATGTTCTGGGGCGAACAAACACCTCCCCCCAGCGTATAATTTCGCTGTAAATCGATGTCATCCAGTCTTTGGCGGATCAGTCTCTGAGCAGTGATTTGGTCTAGTTTTAGGGAATCTGAGGGAGAGATTCCATAACTCAGGAGTTTGGCATGAATTCTACTAGTCCAAAGGCTAGAGAATTCATCTCGCATGGCATCAAAAGCACTTTTGGCCTGCCAGCTGATTCTGAATTAGAACTCCCATTATCCTTGGCTTGCTGGGGCTGATGGGAGTTGTAGTTCAGAAACAGCTGGCAAGCCAAAGTCATAGAATTGCACAGCTGGAAGGGACCAGGGGGGTCATCCGGTCCAACACCCTGCAGTGAAAGGATCTGTTCCCCCAACATGGGGCTCAAACCCACAACCGTGAGATCAAGAGTCTCATGGTCTGTGGACTGAGCTCTCTCAGCTGGCAGGAGTCATGTTCTAGCACATGACAACTCCTGCGTCTTCTGAGGTCCCCCATGCAAGCAACTGTCAAGAACCACTCAGAGTCAAGGGATAAACAAATTTTGTCACACACATACATATATCCAATCCTTGCCCACTTAAACTATGGATTCAGGGTTCCATGGTGTCACTGTTGCACAAAAACATAGTACAAGGGCATCAAACCTCAAGATTTTATCACGGAACACCCCCCCCCAAGCCATGAACAAATAACAGATCACATCCATCCCCATGCAGCCAGTGTTTCCCAGTGCTTGCCTTGCTGGAAGTCCCACCACTTCTCTCTTTTGAAAATATGCAGTCTTGTAATGCACTCCATCTGGAAGGCCAGAACTATTTTGTAGTCTTGAGACAACTATCAGAAAGGGCCCTAGAAATAACATTGCACAATATTTTCGTTGTGGGAAATCTCCCCCCATCACTTCACCAGAAAATCCATATTTCCTCTGCAGGAATTAATACAGAGATAAATTACAACATTTTGTGAAAATTGGTATCATATTTGTGTGGCAGCATGGCTCACCTTTTTCCGATGATCAAACACTTTTCAAGAAAAGCACCTTATTTACACCATACGCGTTCTCTTCCATAATGAGCATTTTCAGATATGCACAGTCAATTTAATATTTAAGCAATATATATTTAGTTATATTACAATTGTGCACTTTTTTTCATAAAAGCACAACTGTGAAGAAATCTTGTTTATTTGAATTTAAGTTTGAATAGGTAGGTATTACGTAATGTGTTCTGACATTTGTATTGTAATGTACATTGCAGTGTATTTGATGCGGGAAGTTTTTTGTCTGGTTAGGGGAAAGTTATTTAAACTGCTATGTGTGGCCTTAACTGAAAGCTGTCAGTTAGAAATGCTGTTGGGCAAAACAATGATGTTATGCATATTTTGATTGGTGGGTACAGGTTCAGAATACAGTGGTACCTCGGGTTAAGTACTTAATTCGTTCCAGAGGCCCCTACTTAACCTGAAACTGTTCTTAACCTGAAGCACCACTTTAGCTAATGGGGCCTCCCGCTGCTGCCGCGCCACCGGAGCACGATTTCTGTTCTGATCCTGAAGCAAAGTTCTTAACCTGAAGCACTATTTCTCAATTAGCAGAGTCTGTAACCTGAAGCGTATGTAACCTGAGGTACCACTGTATACAGTTAGACAGTGTGATTGGCAAGGGCTGGTAAAGGGTCAAGGTCAAGGACCCCTGGATGGTTAAGTCCAGTCAAAGTTGACCCTGGGTTGTGGCGCTCATCTCACTTCAGGCCAAGGGAGCTGGTGTTTGTCCGCAGACATATTTCCGGGTCATATGGCTGGCATGACTAAACCGCTTCTGGCGCAGCAGGACACTATGATGAGTGCCAGAGCACATGGAAACACCATTTACCTTTCCACCGCAGCAGTACCTATTTATCTACTTGCATTGGCTTGCTTTTGAACTGCTAGGTTGGCAGGAGTTGAGACAGAGCAACGGGAGCTCACTCCGTCATGTGGATTCAAACCACCAACCTTCCAGTTGGGAAGCCCAAGAGGCCAGGGCTGGACTAGAAGTGTATATATGGCAAGGTTGGTTGGTTGGAGAGGACTGGAGTTGTTGGGGGCTCGGTGTTTGTGGAATCAGCCAGAAGAAAGCAGCCAAGAGGATCAAGGAAGAAGAAGGAAGACCTGAGAGGCAGGTGAATCATGGAAACAGAGAACTGTAGAGTTAGAAGGGTTACAAAAAGAGGCTTCCACAAAAATAGACTGCTGCATCTGACCGTTGGCCCATATAGTCCAGCATCCTGTTCTCGCAGTGGCGAACCAGATGCCTGCGGAAAACCCACAAGCAGTACCTGAGCGCAACAGTACTCTCCCTTCCTATGGTTTCCAGCAACTGGTACTCAGAAGCGATGCTTCTTCTGTCAAGGTAGAGCATAGCCAACATGGCTGGTAGACACTGATAGCCATCTCCTCCTTAGTTACGGTGTTGGTGAGACTTAACGGGGATTGTGGGAATAAAAGAGCAATTTGGCTAAAGGGTTTTAATAGGGTAACTGCTCCCTTAAAATTGCCTTAGTATAGCATTAATAGTTGAGTATCAGCAGTAAAGCAGTGCCAGGAGAAAACGATTTGCTCACGTGGCACCTGCAAAATTAGATTTTTGCTCAGGGAGGCCAAAGTGTTAAATGCCAAAGAAACAAGGTAGTACCTGAACAGTAAGACTGATTCTGCTGTGCGACCCTGCACAAAAAAACGGCTATAATAAAACAACTCGTGCCAATTGAGGTAGTAGGCTGGTGTGGAATGTGCCTGGGTTTGACTTCTTTTGCTTCACTCTCAACATTATTTGATCTCTCATTTGACAAAAATGAATCTTTTTTTTAAAAAAGTACTATAAGTGCAATTTTATACCTGTTTTATACCTGCTGATTTCAATAGGACTTACTCCCAGACATCCATGCATAAGGTTGCAACCTAACTTTGTTAAAGCCTCGCTCATCAGTCTCTAAAGGAAATTTTAAAACAGAGGATGCTTCTTAAATGAATTTTGCATTGTTGGAGAGAAACTGGGAGATCATCTTGCTTGTTTTGTATTAGCTCCATTAGTTGCCTAGATGTGTTTGACAGAACACCTATATAAGTGTTGTCGGTTGCACACCACTAGCCTTAACAAAACAGACATTAAGGCCCTTTGATCAAGATACTGCAAAACCAATTTTGAATCATACTGGTATTGTATATTTGTGTCAGTTACAAGGTACGGATATACAAGCACTTGTAACTTGCATCACTATGATTCCTGGAATCAACCTACTATAAATGTTTGCATGGGAAATATTTAGTGTGCATTAACACCTATTAACGATTCCAGCAAAAAAAGAAAAAAACGGACAGGGATCAGCAACTGGAGGCCTTGGCCAAATCCTACACCACCCTGAATATGAACAGTTCATCCTTCAATTGTAAATCCATAAGCAAGAGGGGCATGAGCGTGCCATGGTGTTATGTGCACACACATAGGTCAACACATAGTCCTGGTTGGTAACCTAAGGGGCAGTTTCCCCTCCAATCCACCACACCCATTACCAGTTAAAATACTTGTGTCAGAAACCATTAATACTCTGCCCACAAATTCACATTTCCTGTGAAATCTTCAACACAGCTAACCAGATGTTGTCTGTTCAGTAAATATTTCTATATAGATGGTGTTATTTAGCACATTAACTAGTTTAACCGCCCATTGTTACCATGCAGACTTGCTCAATACTTGGCAGCTTACATGAGCCATCTAGGATAGTTTTATGAATTTACACTGTCTTACAGGTACATCAAGGGACGCGGGTGGCGCTGTGGGTAAAACCTCAGTGCCTAGGACTTGCCGATCGTATGTTCGGCAGTTCGAATCCCCGCGGCGGGGTGAGCTCCCGTCTTTCGGTCCCAGCTCCTGCCCACCTAGCAGTTCAAAAGCACCCCTAAGTGCAAGTAGATAAATAGGGACCGCTTTATAGCGGGAAGGTAAACGGCGTTTCCGTGTGCTGCGCTGGTGCCGGCTTGCCAGAGCAGCTTCGTCACGCTGGCCACGTGACCCGGAAGTGTCTGCGGACAGCGCTGGCTCCCGGCCTCTTAAGTGAGATGAGCGCACAACCCTAGAGTCGGACACGACTGGCCCGTATGGGCAGGGGTACCTTTACCTTTACAGGTACATCTGCAGTGTTATATGTCACTGCATTCAGGCAGCACTTTATTCAGTTTTTCTTGATGTTTCCTTACCAGGTAATTTTTTTGCGTTTTATGTATCATTCAGATGACGTAAAGCTCACTTCTAGAAATCTAGTGGAACTTCTGTGGTGTTTTGGGGGGGGGGGTCTGCTTACAACCCCATTAACTCAGAAAATCACAGGACTTGTTTCTTTCTTGAGAATCCCACCTCTTAAGCTTTCGAGTTTACTAACCTGCTGACACAGCTACTCTTTTTTTCTCTAATAAGAGTTTTCCTTGTGTCTCCTTGAGGTACTTTCTTCTTGAGACATTACAGCTGTGGAGAACTTAATCCTCTTGTGCCCCAATTTTGACACACATTCCTAAAATGCTATTCTGTTGTTTGGCAAGTGGGGAGAGTGAGGAGCAACTGTGTCCTGGGGAAGCCACTGAGTGTTAGCAGTAGGAACTTTTGCCTAGATGTTATATTGACTGGATGTGTATTATGTGATCCTTTTCCCCTGGGCCTGCAAGTGTTTTTACTGTCCAAGGGCAAACAGAAACAGAGGTGCAACAGCAAGGCCACCGATTGCTAAACCTGTTTAAAAGTTTAATCATCTCTCACGAAATCAGTTGTGAAATGTTCTGCTGTGCAAACCTGCACCATCCTCCTGATTTTGAGGTGTTCCCTCAACTTTCAGAATATGAGTTAATGTTACCCAGCCTAAGTGGCATAGCTTCTGCTCACGCTTGAAGATGTGACAGGTCGGATATGAAATATCCTTTTCATATACCTTTTGCTGGCCTGTAATCAGAAAGTTCAGATCAGGACTTGTGCTTTGAAATGAATTAACTTTATCTTCTTCACATAATGGTTTCCAAGGTAGTTCATTCACACCCCCGATTAGGGAAGCTAATATTGGATGAATGCGATTTCCTCAACCTCACATGTCATCCCAAAGACCACTGGTCAAATTAGCTATTAAGAAGTCATGTGCACTTGTTGTAGTACAGCGTTGAATTTCAAAACAGATTGGGCACTGATGAAACACTGGGAAGTCCATGAAGCTCATCTCCTTCCAGTAAATAGGGCATGTCACAATATGGAATTATTTGGCCCTAGGAAACCAATGTGTCAATGAAACTAAGCGCTCCAACGTATATCCCTCACATATTGAGCGGGAGAATGGGGCTGTGTCCATCAGCTCTGCCCTGTGGATGCAGCTAACAGACATACACCCTGCCAGCCATGTGCTGGTGCTTATTTGAAGGGGTCCTATGAAGAAGAAGAAGAAGAGTTTGGATTTGATATCCCGCTTTATCACTACCCTAAGGAGTCTCAAAGCGGCTAACATTCTCCTTTCCCTTCCTCCCTCACAACAAACACTCTGTGAGGTGAGTGAGGCCGAGAGACTTCAGAGAAGTGTGACTGGCCCAAGGTCACTCAGCAGCTGCAGGTGGAGGAGCAGAGATACGAATCCAGTTCACCAGATTACGAGGCCACTGCTCTTAACCACCACACCACACTGGCTCTCAATGGCTATGAATGTATGTATGAATGTATCTCCTTCAAGAGAGATCCAGGGCAAATGAAGATTGCATCTTGCGTGGAAGACATTATGTGCTTATGTTGCTGGCACACGTATACAGAAACCCTTAATATGAGACGCATTGCCAATGTGCAGAGCAGGACCACCCAACACAACCCCCTCGGGCATCTTCTCAATGCATGGAAGGATCTGAGAGAACCTCACTAGTGGTAGCAGCAGCAATGGTCATTGGCCCACATAAATAGGTAATTTGCTGTAGCTGATGAGTAGTTTCGATTAGTCTGGCAAATGTACCCTCTACCAACATCAGAAACAAATCATTACTAATAATATAAATTGAATACAATTGTATGAATGTTTATTTCTAGTTACAAGAAACAGAATCAGTCCCTCAATTGTACAAAAATACCTGAAAGATTACAATTAGCTTCACAACCCCCCCCCCCACAAAGCTATTTACAGTTATGAAGCAATGCATATTGAGTAAGAGGTTTTGTCTCTTAAATTAATACCTTTTGCATTCCCTGAAAACTTAACTTTTATTCCATATTACAGTCACTAAAAAGTCTTGCATTGTGACAATATAATTTACAATAAGCAAGTCTTGCCACTGGAAAGGTGCATTGATTGGTCAAAACGGTCAGGTACTTAGTGCAGAAAAGAGAAGACAAAACATCTAAAAACTGAGGCACGTGTTTCTTCAAGATTAATTCAACAAATAAAAAAGCTGTTCATTTTCAAACACCTACTGTTCTATAACTTACCTACTGGTTTTTTAATTTTATTTTTTTTAACCAGGTGGTTTGACATTTTCCTTCTCAACATATTCCAAGATTGCTACATGAAGTATTTTATTTTAGAAAATAAAGATCACAGGCAAACAAAAACAAATGATAAAAATTCAACAGGCTCCAGAAATAACCCTGAGCGTCCCTCTTTACATTCATGTCATTTAAATACAAAAGAAGTCAAATGTCCTTCAGTCCTTGGTTTTGAAGCAGCCAACCAGCTGTATCTGCTGCAAATGTTTAAGGTGGGATTTTAACAATTTCATTTCCAGCAAAACCAAAAAAAAAAAGGGAGGAGCAATAATGGTGTGCTCTAGTAAAGTAGCTACCACTTTGATGTGGCTCATTTCTTTAAAATAGCTCATTTTAAAGTTGGGTGTACAAAATAGTCAGCTATCTACATAGAAAATTATGATAGTCAAAGAATGCAAGTTTTATAAACATGAAACAATGCAAAACGATTTTTTAAAATTTGCTGAAAACTAAGTTAAGACACAAATTTATCTCAAAAGTCTAAATGGTCTTATCGAAACTAGAGAATGAGCATGTTAAATCATTTTTAATATATATAGGAGGGGTGAAACAGAAAATGCAGAGTGAAATCAAAGATAAAATTTAGCTTAATATGATGTCTAAAGAACATTGACAAAAAAAATAATATGCACATATAAAACCAGCAAGTTTCTAATAAAAACTAAGTCAAGTTTCTTCATTTTATATGTAGACATTTCATGGGGGCAAAGCTACTAGAATGTGTTCTGTAAACTAAGATACAGTGTTTCTATACCATTGATAATTCAGCTGGTATATGTGACTCAAGCTGGTTATTTTTTCTTAAGCTTCTCTCACCACTATAAGAATACCTTGTGAATAAAGAACTGCTTTTCCAACTTCAGCCAGCGGGATGGGCTATATATTAGTTACATGAGATAATCAGTAGAGATAAAATTTATTTTGCAACAGTAATTCTGAACATTCCTAGGGTGAATACACTTCTTGCTTTATAAACCGTGCAAAGTACACAAAGCACATCATGTGTGTATTAACCATGATATTCAAAGTCTGACAGTCATAAACCATATGGCAATCCAATGGGAAATCAAACCAGCACTGACCTTCCTCTAATGCTAGCTATCGCCAGAAGGAAAAGCACAGCAATGTAAACATGGAACAAATGAAACATTTAACAAGAGATTGTCCTGGTTCAGATATTATAAAGCCCTCCAAAATGTGTCTCCCCATGAAGGCAGCTGGTAGCATCTGACCCAACCTAACTATGCCGCCTGCATTTTACTTACCATATGTGCCCAAATTTCCATTTATCAATTTGGATTAAAGCTGGGTCAGGTATTATTTGCTCCATACAGCCAATGCCCACCTGGAAGGCTTTAGAGAGCCTAAAACAGGCCTTGAAAATATCTGCTTTGCATATAATGATAAGCCAGTTTGTTCAACAAATCACAAGTTAACGACGAATTGCTCAACAAAGGATCAAATAATATATGGCTTGTTTCTCAAGAGTTTGTTTTGTTTTCCAGCTGCAGCTTGCTGGACTTCTGGACTTCTGCAGCTTGCTGAACACTTTGGTTGGAGTGGCCAAACAAATCATGGTTAAGGAAGGGTGCTTGGTTCACTTGCAATGCCAAACTATAACTAAAACAAGTCAAGATTCATAAGCCTGCAACAAACAATGGCTTCACATAATGATTTGTTGGCAGTAAAGAAATGAGAAGTTAAAACCACTGGGCAGGCTCATATGTAATGCTACACCACGGTCTTAATAAGCCATAGTTTAATAAACCATGGCTTACCATTGTGTGTGAACCAGGGCCTTATTTAAATGATGAACCAGGAATGAAGCAAGACTAAACCAGTTTGCCACAAACTAGTTTGACCAACTAATATAAATACTTTAGTGCATATACCCCCTAGTATTAGGTTACTGAATTGTCAATGGTAAATTCAGCAGTGGCATGAAGGGTTGAATATCCAATTTCTATTAGCAATAAAACAGGCCATTAAACCAGCACTACTGCATATTATCACCCAATCATTCTGGTGGCACTTGCATAACTTTTCTTTGCGCAGGTCTGAAATGGAGAGCAGTCAATGGATTTTGCCCCCAGTTTTGTACAGAAGTTTTGGCAATCCTGCACAATACAAGCAAGACACAGTTCAACTGAAGAAGAAATTATTCAAATTTACCTGACTGGGCATCACTGTTGCCCTACCAACACTTAGGACAGGCATAGGCAAGCTCGGCCCTCCAGATGTTTTGGGACCATCACCCCTAGCTAACAGGACTAGTGGTCAGGGATGATGGGAGTTGTAGTCCCAAAACATCTGGAGGGCCGAGTTTGCCTATGCCTGACTTAGGAAAACAACTCTATGGGGTTTAGCCAGTGTTAGTTACACTCATGAGTAGATCCATTGAAATAAATGGACATTAGTAACGGAGGTCCTTAATATTCTCTATGGACCTACTCTGAGTAGAACTTAGTTGGAAACAACCCTATGTCTGTGCCAGTGCAGTCATATCCAACAATCTAACCATAATTAGGAGACCAGGATACTCCATGGCCACTTCCCTCTTTCTTTCAGTTTCGGAGCTAATTATAGTTAGGCTTACCGGTACATCTTTACTGGGATTTTCAAGTAACTCTAGACCCAAGTCATTTGCAAACAAGGTTAAAGACTTATTTGCAGTCTGTGTTTTGGTTACTGAAAATGCGGGTTCAGAGGCTGGAGGGAAGGATAATGCAAACACACGGGGCCCTCTTGAACTCTCAACCATGGTTAGGAGATTGGACAGTGATACACCTGCACGAAAGGCCCTGTGACATGGTCAGAAAGCAAGGAAACACTGAACTTGTGTCCTACTAGGTAGACTAAACAAGTGAAGCCCCACCTCCCAAAGCTGGTTCCAAATACATATTGTCACTCTAGCCTTTGTCAGTGGATTTTCCCAAAGGGTCATGCAGACCAGAGGGCTCTAGTAGGCTGAGAATGTGGGGGAAGACAAAACACATTCAGATTAAAATGGGTTAAAACACATTTATGCATAGAATCAGAATCCTTTGCATGACTAGCTATTATTAGTGTCCTGCACACAAGCTACAGCCATTATATTTTTTAAAAAAAACCAATCATTCTAAAGAGTACATATGTTGGTATGTGTATATTGCCATAGTTGTATCCACACTGTTTCTTCAAGAGCATCGGTACATAACATAGCTGCTGATTTTCAGAGCCATCGAGTCATATTTTTGTCTTCTAGATCCTTGTTAGGCTGAAGCAACTCATGAAATACAGGATTTAGATTAATACCCAAATCCTGCATAAGTGTAAAAGCTTCATCAGCTCCTAATATAGGCCATATGCAATATCCAAAAAGTAGGAGTGCAAAAAACAAAAAATAGTAGAGTGTGATCAATACAAAAAGTAAACACACTAAGTCTTAAATTCTCAAGATTATTCCAGGGCAAGAGTTCTTTTCAATAATTTTGCTTCACAAACTTGATTCTGTTAAAATGGACCAGCCAAGGGACAGTTTCCAGTTTTGTTTAATGATTTTACACACCCTTTCCTGATTTTAGGGGTTGCTAGGACACTCAGCACCAAGCATGTTTAGGTGTTATACAAACCAGCAAAATCTCAGTCTGTTGCTCAATTCATCCTTTTCCAAATCCCCAAGGTGCATAATTCTTGTGAACAACTATTCTGCTAATTCCCCAGTGTCAACCTTCCTTTTATAATATTTCTCTAGCAACTTCCATCACTGAGCAAAGTCGGTCTTCAACATGGATCAAAATAGAGGTCATAAGGCCACACGTATGCAGTGGTGTTTGAGTTTACACGGCAAAACTCCCTTGTTTAGTTGGTAGAACTCAACAAGCTGTATTAGGTCAGTGAATTTGGTGCTCCCATCATCCAGACTGAAAAATATCTGTCCGTCATCTTCACACTTGAAAAATTAATAAAAAAAGTTAAAATACTAAAACCATGTCAAGTTAAGCAGCAATATAACCAAATTAGGGTGCTAACTAATGGATGGATGCACATCAACAAAGGGTGTCAAGTGACAGAACTCATCTATCAATTGAGCTAATACTTCAGACTTGTTTAAAGTTGGTTTTACCTCATCCACAATTCTGATATTCAAAATAGAATATTTCAAATTTTGGGCACAGCAAAGCTCCATCTTTTGACTTAACCCTTAGCCCATAGTCCCAACAATAATAAATATAATAACATTTTATTTATATCCCGCCCTCCCCAGCCAATTCCAGGCTCAGAGCGGCTAACAACAGTAAAATAATACAGCATTCTAAAATCAATTCATTATAAAATCAGTTCAAATCACACTGATGGCAACCATTGGGCTAGAGTTCTGTGAGGATTACCAAAGGAGGGGGTCAGGCTGTGCCTTGGCCAAAGGCCTGGTGGAACAGCTCTGTCTTGCAGGCCTTGCGGAAAGATGTCAAGTCCCGCAGGGCCCTAGTCTCTTGTGACAGAGCGTTCCACCAGATCAGAGCCACAGCCGAAAAAGCCCTGGCTCTGGCTGAGGCCAGCCTAACCTCTCTGTGGCCCGGGACCTCCAAGATGTTTTTGTTTGAAAACCGTAAGGTCCTCTGTGGGACATACCAGGAGAGGCGGTCCTGTAGGCACGAGGGTCCTAGGCAGTTTAGGGCTTTAAAGGTTAAAACCAGCACCTTAAACTTGATCCTGTACTCCACCTGGAGCCAGTGCAGCTGGTGTAGCACTGGGTGAATGTGCTCCTACAGCGAGGACCCCGTAAGGAGTCTCGCCGCGGCATTCTGCACCCACTGGAGTTTCTGGGTCAGTCTCAAGGGCAGCCCCACGTAGAGCGGATTACAATAATCCAGTCTGGAGGTGACCGTCGCATGGATCACAGTGGACATTTGTCCGCAATCCTTTTACCATTTTATCCTTCCCTTCCGTTCTTATATTTTCCCCACCCCACTCCCCACCCCAAGGCAGCAAATTAGTATTACTGGTATAGAACAGGACATTGGTTGCTCACCATGAAGGTATCCAACAATGGGTTAATATCTTTGACTTGCCCAGGAAGGTCGGAAATGAAACTAATTTTTTTCCACCAAGCCTGGTTCTCTTTCCTCACTTTTGTCCCTCAAAAAGGTTTAAATAGAATGCATCTTGAAAATAATTAGGGAAGGAGAACTAGGGAGGTGGCGTCTGGGCAGGCCAAACTATAGGGCGCAAGGTGATGCTGACTTTGTGAAGACGATATGGACAACATCAGGCTAGGCACAAGGATGGAACAAAGTTTTGGGTTATGTTAGCCACTGAGAAACAGGATGTTATCTTGGATGCCTCTGCACACCAAACCAAGATGAATCTTCCAGTTGACGTTAGAGGTATCCAACAGTTAAAAAGTTACATTACATTCTAACTAGGGCACGTGGCTGAGCCAGGAAGTGGGGAGCACATTGAATTAACAGGTCTCCCTTGTTCGGCAGGAACCAGGGTAAGGAAGTCTCTAGGTTGAGGGTCTCAGAGAACCGAGGCTGGAAAGGGGCCTGCTACACCTGTATCTCTTGTATAAGGGCAGCAGGAGAAGTCAAGAGGTCCTTTTGGCACTCCATGTATCTGCACCTCTGCCCAGGCTATCTGAAATGTAAACATGTACCTTGGGAAGGGGTGGTTCGTGGAGAAGGCAAAGAGGTCTATCAGTGGGTGTCCAAGCGCTCCTGTATTGCTGCAAACACCTCCCTGTTGAGGATTATTCCTCCTACGCCCAGGTAACTGCAGCTGAGATAGTCTACAGTTGCATCCCTCTGCATTGGGACAATTGCTTCCTTCAATGCTGACTTGAATGCTGTCACATGGGAGAAGTGCTTGCAGTGGTTTGGCCCACAATATGCCTTCCTGACTCTTGCCCATATCATAGCTTTAGGAGGAGGTCCAGGGTGTGGTTAACACATTTGCAAGAGGAGTGTATGCCTGATGTCCTGAAACAGGTGGGCACTCTTTAAAGAAAGTCCTCCCTGAAAGTTGCAGCACTTGACAATTATCACCTGGTCACAAATACTGTCCTTTGGCAGTAATGTGCTTGAGAGGGTGGTGGTATAGCTACAGACACTATTGGAAGAAAATGATTCTCTTGACCCACTTCTGGGTTCATGTCTGCTTTGGGGACAGAACTGACCTTGGTTGCCCTGACCTTTGGGAGAGGGATGGGGAAGTGAAACCTTGTTGCTGTTGCTTAATCTCTCAGTGGCTTTTGATACTGTTGACCACAGTGTCCTCCTAGACCAGTGATGGCCAAACTTGGCCCTC
Organism: Podarcis filfolensis; assembly: GCF_964270895.1. Lineage (NCBI taxonomy): Eukaryota > Metazoa > Chordata > Lepidosauria > Squamata > Lacertidae > Podarcis > Podarcis filfolensis. Next base: position 49,553,177 of record NC_139615.1, read on the forward strand.
CAGCTGGTTTGGGACTACAACTCCCATCACCCCTAGCTAACAGGACCAGTGGTCAGGGATGATGGGAATTGTAGTCCCAAACCAGCTGGAGGGCCAAGTTTGGCCATCACTGTCCTAGACTATCTTCTGTGAGTTGGGAATGATCATTACGGTATGATCCGTGCTCATGGAGGCTGATGGGAAAAGCCAGCAGCTACAAGTTTGACATGGTTAGGGAGTATTGCTCTCGGTCCTGGGCAAGGGCATTAACCTGTTGTGAGATACCTCTGACAACCAACAGCCCTTACAAACACAACGGACACAAAAAATGGGCAAACTTTTCCATTTTCTTTAACAATGATATTAATTGTGCTACTGGGGGAAAAAACGATTTTGAAATTTGAATTGTGGATTTCCACTTGTTAATTTTTGGCTAATAAAAAAAGAGAGCCAAAATTAAAAATCATGCTTTGTTCACAATTTTGTCCCATAAAGATATAAACAACTTCTTCACAAAAATAAGTTAAGACTAATATATCTGAAATATCACAAACATTGTAGCCCAAAATAAATTACCCTATATTAATTTTAAAGATTGGCTGTCACTGGAGATAATCTGGCATTTCAGGATGTTATTCTCTGAGAAATAAAAGCATTTGTATTGTCCATGTTGGAAATACTATGGCTAGAGGTCTTTCACTGAGTATTACACATGGAAGATGAGTGTGCATATACAGGTAAGGGTTTCTAAATTCAGCCGTTTTCTGAAATAATAATGATGACGACATCTTGATTGATCTGGTCCATTGTATGAAGAGGAGACCGTGTGCCTTTTCCCCAGTGTGCAGCTCTGCCGCCTATGCTGTGACAGAACACCTGAATAGACTGATGCAGAAGTCAGTCAAAGTTGCAGGGTCAGTTTCTGGATATCTTCCTGTGGCTTTTAGGCTTTTGAACATTGGATTATACATGCACATACATTCAAATGCTCCATTGCTGCATTGGGGGGGGGGGGAGATAAGCAACTGCCCTCTTCTGACTGATGGACCAGATCAGGGAAGAGGTCTTGCCCAACTTAACATATTCTATGAAAAGTACAGAGAGGAAATGAGAAAAAATTCTAGTTTCTGAATGCTATCATTGGTTGAACTGAAAAGCCTTTCAGAAATCTTCATCAATAAAACCCATTGTGAATTCTGCACCACATTTTTTAAAAGTGCCGTACTTACCGGCAAAATCTGGAAATGCTTAATTTTTTGATGGTGACACAGTGTAAGTACAAATGCCTTTGGGTTACTCTGACTGTCCCGGAGAAGAAATAACCTGGGAAGCAATATTATACTTTATTATTAAATGGACTACTATTTGGAAATAAATGAACATCTCCGTTTCATTATTTTACCAGCTGACAGGAGCGATCCAGCAGTAAATCACACCAAGCTAGTTGGAGTTAACTCTTTGTTAGCAAAAACAGGATCTGCATAGGTGTGTCAGGCCTAATAAGCACAGCAACTTTTCTCTGGCAGGTCCTGCAGCCATGAAGCAGTTGTTAAGACTGAAGGTCCTCCTCACAGCTGCTCAAGTCCCCTCTTCTCCAGTGTTTTTCACAAGCTGTCTGAGACTGTGCCTGCATGCGGCCACCCTCTCCACTGCCCTTTTCATCCCTCTTCTGGTTCTGGGAGACCGGGGGGCAGGGAGCTTGTCACATGCTTCTTCACCAACAGGGTTCCTCTATGGCTCTTGACTTCCCTCCTCTCCTGCTTCTGCCTTGAATTCTGGACTTATCTCTGCCACAGACTCTCCCAGCTCCCCAGGTTCTGCTCCCTAAGCCCTGCTGCCTCTTCCAACACCTCCTTTCCCCAGTCTTCTCCCTCTGACCTCTCATCATTGCCCCACCACTAATCCCTGGGCTCTGAGCCTTCTTCCCTTGGGGTTCAACATCTGTTTCCTCCCACCATTCTCTGTGTCCAACCAGTCTGTTGACACCAGCACACATTAGAGTCTAACTCTAACTAATTTGAAATTTGGCTGATGAAATTATGACAAACCTTGCAACCTTGGAAATGCTCGTGAACTGTCAGATAATCAATCAATATAAGTCTTTTTAATTACCCACCATCAGGGTTGCAGGCCAGAGCAAGGAGAATTTATGCAGAACATTTGAGCATTCATATGGAAGTGTAACGTAAGTCCCAAATTAAAACCCTGGCATTGCCAGGCAGCATGAGAAGATCTGCTCAGACCCTGGAAAGGTGATGCCAGTGGACAACATTTTGAGCTACATCCTGTGATCCTACAAACCATCAGTAACATAATATGCCACCAAATTTCCTCCCCACCTCCATCCCTCGCCAAGGATTGTATGCCATGGTCTTTTCAGACTAGGTAAACTAGGTACTTTTACATGAAAATTTGGATCATGGTTGTATCTGGGACTCTCAGCACAGCGGCAAATATCACGTGCAGGGAGGAAAAACATACCCATCCACAAGACCCTGCTGTTTAATAATCCTGTGCGATTCTTCTCTAGAGATTCTGCCGTGAAACCAGTTTTGTGTCCTATGAATAACTGAAGAAGAAATAACTGGTCATTGCTAGTATTCAGCAAAATTCTTCTATAATTAATTAATATATCAATATATTAATATTTATACGACGCCCATCTGGCTGGGTTTCCCACAAAAAATGAATCATTCATAAAAGCCATTGCACAAAATGTTTAACACGAACGGGACTCAAACTAAGCATCAACGTTCCCTTTTAAAAGGACAAAGAATAAACTCTAGCTTTCTGGCTCCAGAAGAGCAAATATGGCTTAATATAATTTAAGTTAAATTTTAATCAACATGGGCACTATCCAACCACAGATGAGCACTTAAGTTTGACTGAATTCAGTGGAATCAGGGGAAATTAATTACAGTCTCAGCTTTCCCACGAAAATTATACGAGATCATCTCCCTCTCCAGATACTTGTCAGTTTCAATTTTTCTTACCTGTGTTCAGCATGGAAGGATGAAGAGGACTTTGGCTACCCAAGATATTCATTCTTGTGCTGCGTTTCTGTAGAACAAAGAAGCAAGCACAAAACCTCAAATTATTAATATTACTATATGCAAAAACAACATATCAAAACGTTTAACCCAGTTTCAGTTTCTTCATGCCATGACAGGAAATGTATTGCAATGCAGTGAGAATATGTGAAGTTTCTGTACCTTAAAAATAAAATTAAAAAATTAAAAGTTGAATTTTTGATTTGGCTTCTAAATCAGCCAAGAAGCTCATTGGGGGAAAAGTGGCAAATTTCTCCAATCCAATTTAATTGTTATACAACTATTACAAAATGCTCTTTGGATGAAAAGTGTGTGTGTGTGTGTGTCAGGTTTTTTGTCCACATGGAGCAATAATCAAATTAAGTCTCTCTTAAGCATTCGAGGAGGCTACTTGGTACTCCATTGATAAGCCAACAACACGCCATTAGCCGTCTGTCAATCAAGGCCATCAAGTATCTTCTTCAGCCCTGGGTTCAAACCTCTGCTAAACCACAAAGCTTACTGAATGATTTTGGACCACTTATTGTGACTTAGTCTAATCAATCACAGTGATTTGAGGTTGTGGGAGAAGAAGCATCATTTATACAATTCTGAGATCTTTGGAGGAATTTTTTTAAAAAAAGTTTGAATTATTTTTGTGGAATGCAAATCACTTTACACACACACACACACAGAGAGAGAGAGAGAGAGAGAGAGAGAGGAGAGAGAGAGAGATCTGAGATTTCTGTTGGAGGCAGGGTGCAAGATTCATGAAGATCTTACAGCATATTAGAGGTAAAAACAAAAAAACTCAGTTCATTTAGGAGTAATTGTTATAACAATTTTATCCAACGCAGCACAGACTATCACCTTATTGTCTGCAGGCCCATTTAACCTTATATTGTATATGCAATTTAAATCACATTTAAATTATATATAATGGCAGGAACAGTAATAGCAACTAACAACAACAATTTGGACTACTGTAATTCGCTCTACATGGGGCTGCCCTTGAAAACGACTCAAAGGCTGCTTCTGGACTAAAACGCAGTTGCCTATTTTTTTTAATTTGACTGTAATCATGAGCCATATTGTGTTGATTCTCAAAGATCTGCACTGACTGTCGATATGTTTCTGGTCTGAGTTCAAGGTTCTACAGATGACTTACAAAGCCCTGAACAAATTGGAGCCCAAATGGCACAGCGTCTCTCCAGATATAGTCTGGCCCAGGAATTAAGATCATAAAAGGAGGCTGTCTTCAGGGTCCAACCTGTGGGAATTGTATTCCTTACAGTCACTGGCATTCCCATGGTGCCACCCCAGTTTTAGAATGCCCCTGAAACTATGGTTCTGCTTCCAAATTATTGTCACCCACCTAGAGATCCTAGATAAAAAGAGAGATAAATATTTCAAACAGAGGGGACAGCACCTCAGCTCTCCCGAGGAAGACATATATGACCCCTTCATGTGATGGGCGTGTCCAAGACGTACGTCTCGCATATGCGCATAACCTTGCTGCCCTTCTGAAACAGCACTTGGCACACACCCATGCTCATTTTACTGTGAATACAGTGGTACCTCGGGTTAGATACGCTTCAGGTTACATATGCTTCAGGTTACAGACTCCACTAACCCAGAAATAGTACCTTCCTTTGGGCGAGCAGTTCATGTTTCTGCCTTGCTTGAATCACTATGATTATATTATCTGTTCTATTTGTATCGCCTTCCACAATACAGTGGTATCTCGGGTTATATATGCTTCAGGTTATATACGCTTCAGGTTACAGACTCTGCTAACCCAGAAATAGTGCTTCAGGTTAAGAACTTTGCTTCAGGATGAGAGCAGAAATCGTGCTCCGGCAGCGCGGCGGCAGCAGGAGGCCCCATTAGCTAAAGTGGTGCTTCAGGTTAAGAACAGTTTCAGGTTAAGAACAGACCTCCAGAACGAATTAAATACTTAACCCGAGGAACCACTGTACTGCAGAATGGAAAACATGACAGGAAGCTATTGCAAGGTCTACCAAAATATTGAGTTTCTGCAACGTACTACTGCCTCCCCACTGCTTCTGGTAATGTCACAAGGAATTCAAACTGTGTGGATTCTGGCTGGCCACCTCACCAGCAACAGCTCACTTGGAGAACCAGGAGCAATGACATGGAAATTCGCGGTGCTTCCAGTCTCCACTCACATGATCAAATTCCTTCAGACGTTCCCGCCACCAGCCACACCACAGCGGCTCCCATGCCACTTCTGACAATGTTAAGCCAGTTGCTCTTTTCTCAGACCCTTGTTCATAAATAAATTTCCCGTCGGTGGTCGTGACCACTACACTGCCATGGCCACGGGAGGTTATCAGCCAGAAACCGCGAAGACGGAAGCTCCCTTACCCTCCAAGCATAGCCTTCCTCCAGAGCGGCACTCTGTGCTTCTGCTGGGTTTTCAATAACTCTTCCTATTTGTCCGGAAAAATCCATTGCTACTAAGGAATTTTCAGACACACTTCTCTGAAAGGAAAATTGTTTTAATGGCATTATCCAGAAAAGGTAACTACTGGTTACTTTTATTATTTTTGCATGCTCCTCCAACCTTTCTCCAGATTATCAGTTTTTAAAGACTGGGGTGTTTTTTTTAGCATGCCATAGGCAGATGCTGCTCTGCTGGGCCAGGAGAATAAGAAACGTAAACATGGTTTTGGTGATGGGTTTTCACTGCACAAAGCTTTTGTTGGCATAAGTGTGGATAAGCTTTCATGTGAGGAGCCTTTTGAATCTGGCTTCACATTTAACATTTATATTCCTGGTAGCCCAGGAATAGCCCAGGTGTTAACCAGTCTCTGCAAGTGTATGGATTTAGTACAGTTCAAGGTTACTTTCTATTTCCCTTCTTGAAATTATTTTTTAAAAATCATTCTGACTTAGGACCGTGGAACCCTTTGTAATGATAAGACCATACATCATTCTCCCCTTGGCATGTTTTATTATTGACTCAGAAAATTGCATTGCTCTATCCCATATTTCTTTTCTGGCAAATGTTACAACTTATCTTTGTTTCCTTCCTTTCTCTAAGCTATTCCCCCCACCCCCTTCGGTTCTTTTTTTCTGTAACCTGATTGTCATTATTAAAATTCCATTTAAAAAATTTGGGCGGGGGGGGGGGGGGGAGAGAGACCGGCTGCTGGACACTTCAGATATATATATTCTCTGTTCCTTCCATGACTTTTGAACTCCTTTTACTCCATCTGCTTCTCACAGTTATCCTTTCACACCTAATTTCTAAACTTCTTGGCCTATCTGAACAAGAAAATCTTCAAGGCTGAGGCCTGGTCTATAAGAATCTAGCCTAGCAAGAGCAAGTTTCTATACTTCCAGGGCTAAGATTGACCAGAAACTGTTGCCTAGCAACAGCAGAGTCCATGGTCTAATATTCCCCAGAAATTATAAGAACTTGCATGAAAGTGGCTTCCCAATTTCTCTCACAGGCCCATATAAGTTCGGCACAAACAGTTGGGCCTGATGACCATTTAAGGTCCCCAACCCTAATCTGCCATCTGATTGGATTTTATTCTGATCCTGATCTGATTTTAGGATGTATTTTAACTGATTGTCTGATTTTATGTTAATGTGTCATACATTTGATGTTAGCCGGTTTTGGCTGGGGAGGGCGGGGTATAAATAAAAATTATTATTATTATTAATGTGCTTCTACCCACTAATGTGGGGGAGAGTGTGTGCTTATTAGCAGCCTTTCTCAACCTTGAGTTCCCAGATGTTGTTGGGACTGCAACTCCCACCATCCGCAGCCAGCAGAGGTAGCAGTCAGGGATGATGGGAGTGGTGATCCAACCAACAACTGGGAATCCAAGCCTTGAACTTGAGGAGCAACCAGAATTAGGCTATAAGCTGCTATGCTTCAGACAGCGGTGCTGATGAAACCCTGGTGCCAGGCACAGCTTAGCCCTTTCCAGGCAATTGTATTCCTCTTGATCCAGCATCTGGCAACTCCAAAGTCACTACTTGTGGGCAAGAAGCTTCTCGTTTAAACTCTGAGCTGACTATAACAGAACTTAAAATTATAAACTTACTATAGGAGTGGTGAAATGCGGAAGCGCAGCTTTCCTCTGTTGTGGAATTCTGTAGTTCTGGTACAGCAACATCCCATACTGCAGATTGTAGTGCGGGGGGAGAATAGACAGGTATTTATTTTCTTTATGTATGTTTGTTTATTCAATTTTTTAATTAACCACCCTTCACCAATAGGTCCCAGGGCAGGTGGCATAATAATAAAACCATAAAGCACAATGGGAAACAATCAAACCACTAAAACACACAGAACATGACCAAAAAAATCACTTACAAGTAAGGTTAAAGGTAAAGGTAAAGGGACCCCTGACTATTAGGTCCAGTCGTGGACGACTCTGGGGTTGCGGCGCTCATCTCGCTTTACTGGCCGAGGGAGCTTCCGAGTCATGTGGCCAGCATAACTAAGCTGCTTCTGGTGAACCAGAGCAGCACACGGAAACGCCGTTTACCTTCCTGCCGGAGCGGTACCTATTTATCTACTTGTACTTTGACATGCTTTCAAACTGCTAGGTTGGCAGGAGCAGGGACCAAGCAACGGGAGCTCACCCCATCGTGGGGATTCAAACCGCTGACCTTCTGATCGGCAAGTCCTAGGCTCTGTGGTTTAACCCACAGCGCCACCCTTGAACTTGATGAGCAACCTGAATTAGGCTATGAGCTGCTATGCTTCAGACAGCGGTGCTGACGAAACCATGGTGCCAGGCCCAACTTAGCCCTTTCCAGGCAACAGTCACCTATTTCTGAAAGCCGTGATTAAAAGGTGCAGTGTTTTATGTCTCCTGTACACAGTACACCCAGAGCTGGAGCCACCTCTAAAAGGCAGTGAGTTTCAAAGTTGGGAGGCGGCACCACAGAAAATGCCCTCTTGCCCCTCTTGTTGAAATAGCTCTGTAGTAATGATGATGGCAGAGTGATCAGTTCCAGGTTGTCAAAATGGGTCTGAGGGATAAGCGTTCCTATTGGAGTCTGTGCAGGGGCTCACCTAGGGGCTGGCCAGGTTGGCCCTTGCCAAGGTTGCAGGCCCGGGGTGGTGCAAAAAGCTAGCCTCTGCACTCTGGCTCAGAGCAGCTAAGATCCTGCCTAACTGTGTTCTTTCCCCCCAGGCCACTCCTCCAGGTGAGGCACACAGACTCCTCTGGGTGCCTCAGTGGAAGAATCTGGAAGGGTACAAGGGACTGCCCGGGGGGGGGGGGGCGGCAGGAATACATCTCCTTACGAAGGGTGCAAGGGAGTCTAGGTATGTCTCTGGGTCTGTGACTAGAGGTCAGTCACCGCAGAGAGCCAAGAACAGAAGGTCACCAATATTTATTTATTATGCCGTCAAAATGCAGATTGGAATCAACATAGCACCACAGGGTGTAGCTCGTTGGGCTGCCCCTTCAAGTGGTAAATTTACTTGTTAATTAATAATTTGGGAACCACCAAGTTCTTACTAGCAGCAGACAGATTCCCATTCAAGTCTGTTGGGGGGTCCACATGGGGCAGAGCTGAACTGGCCAATCTCCTTCAGGCTGAGGGCCACAGTGACCCAAGGCCAACTCTACAAGGTCCACATCTCAAATCGGGCATGTCCAAACGTTAAAAGTGGGCATGATGAACCACAGTTATCTTTCAAAAGACTTTCCCATCAGCTATTCTGCACTATTTTACAATGTTTTCTTTTCATTCCTTATTAAATTGTGTGTGTATATATATATATAATATGAACAAATATTGTGGAGTTGGGGCTCCACAAAAAACAGTGTGGCATCATAATATCACAGCAGGGACCCTGCTACAAAAGTAATAGTTTTGTTTAACTATTTTTTTAAAAATTAAAGAATGAAACATTTTGGAGAGTCTTGGGAGTGACAAAATCCTATTCCTGGCTATAGCCTGCGGGTTATCGACCCCTGGGGTGGAAGGAAGAGCAAGACTCATCATACCCATCTGAATGATTCCACGTTCATGCTTTTATAATAGTTGTTGATTTGAGAGAAAAGGGACTTCCAGGCAGGGGCCACATACACGATTTGCAGACCATTTGGGGGCCACTGTGATTGCATCAGCCACCTGTTTAGAACTCGTATGGCAGCATTAGTTCTCTCAAACACCCACCTCCGTGGGTGTGGGGTCTGGGGTCCCAACCACAAGTCTTGCGATGGCCTTCACCTGAAGGCCACCATAAATGTAAACTGGCCCCAAAACTAAGGTACCTTGAGGAGCCTAAAGGCGGTCATCCAGCACGTCCTGCTCTGCTCGTCATCCGCACACAGAAACCTCAATTCTTTTGTTTCACTTCTCATTCGGTTGGGCTACAAAACAAAGACAAAACAGAACTTATTCTCACAGCAAAGGCAACCAACCATGATCCATCCTACAAGGCAAGTAAGGGCTATTATCCCCTTTTCACAGATGTAGGAGCAGTGGCCAAGAGTGCTGGCTTGCTGACATCACTTAATAGGTTTAGGGTTCAGGTGTGAATTGAGATTTGCTTGTGGTTAAGCTCTTTCCTCACTAACATGTCCTGTATCCATGGAACTACCTTTTTCTGAGTCATTCCTGTGATGCCATCGTAAGTCAATCCTTGGCTTAGCTCAGCATGGCATGGGAGCAAGAAGGGCAGGGGGAACACTGAGCAGCTCCCAGCTCCTGCACCTTTGTGTGGTCCCAGTAAGCCATTGTTTAGCTTACTGTGTCATGACAACCAGGGCAATATAAGAGACAGCGCTGGGAAGCTAAGCCTGGGGAGCTCGTTCCTCTGATGTATCTCAGTCTATTTTAAGAGCAGCAGCTGTCACGGCACAAACATATAGCAAGTGGGGCTGACACAAACCACGCAGATCAAAAAAGGGATCTGGGCTTAAACCCGATAAACCTGATCTTGGATCATCTTTCCTAGTAGGTCCTGACGAAGAGAAAATCCGCAAGATAACTGAAACTGTAATGTTATTTTTAAAACTACGTGATATGGAATAATAGAATTGTAGAGTTCAAAGGGACTCTGTGGTCCAGTCCTTTGCAATGCAGGAATCTCAGCTAAAGCATCCATGGCAGAGGGCCACCCAACCTTTGCTGAAAAGCCTCCAAGGAAGGAGAGTCCACAGCCACGTAGGAGTTTTAACATTTCTAATTACAAACAAAACTATCTACCATAACCGGAGGGATTAAAAAGGGAAAGGACCCCTGACAGTTAAGTCCAGTCATGAATGACTCTGGGGTTGCGGCACTCATCTCGCTTTACTGGCCGAGGGAGCCAACGTTTGTCCGCAGACAGTTTTTCCAGGTTATGTGGCCAGCATGACTAAGCCACTTCTGGCAAAACCAGAGCAGCGCACGGAAACGCTGTTTACCTTCCTGCCAGAGCAGTACCTATTTATCTACTTGCACTTTTTGGTGTGCTTTCGAACTGCTAGGTTGGCAGGAGCTGGGACCGAGCAACAGGAGCTCACCCCGTTGCAGGGATTCAAACCGCTGACTTTCCAATCGGCAAGCCCTAGGCTCAGTGGTTTAGACCACAGTGCCACCCGCGTCCCTCTAAAGTAGCGGTTCTCAACCTGAGGGTCCCCAGATGTTGTTGAACTACAACTCCCATCATCCCTGAGCTCTGGCCTTGCTAGCTAGGGATGATGGGAGTTGTAGTCCAACAACATCTGGGGACCCACAGGTTGAGAACCGCTGCTCTAAAGGTAAAGGACCCCTGACAGTCAAGTCCAGTAGGAGGGATTACCTTTATACAAAATCCATAATCTGTAGGAGCATTGTGGAGCTTCTTGCCTGCTACCAGTGAGAAAACGTTGCTATCTTCAAGGTCTGCTAACAACTGCAGGTGCCTTGGTTCCTATGGGAAGGGTTGCAAAGGTTAAAGATACAGCTTTAAGGCACTTCAACTGGCCCATTCCCTGAAAGTAAAAGTACAGCCATACAAGGGCAGTGAAGACACTCTAAAGGGTTATTGATACGAAAGTCAAAATGTAATTGTGCAAGACCACGAACCATTCCACATCCAACATGAGATACAATGATTTAAAAATCTGTTTCTTTGGCTGCAGTGAACTGGTCTAAATATCTGTGGCATTTCACTGACAATCAATATACCAAAGCACAGTATTGGGTGCTTCATAAACTGTAGTCAGTCCGCCTCTTTTTACGTTGCATTGCACACCCCCTCCCCCATATGAAGCACATACACCTTAGAATATCTGATGAAGACCAAAGACCTCAAAGTTCAGAGATTCAAGCCAGTTATACTGCAAAGAAGGACCCGCTCTGTCATGGAATGCACACCTCCGCTTTTAGGAAAAGCTCTGAAGACCCTTTTGCCTTGGAAGTTCTTCTCTAGCATTAGCTTTTTTGTTGTTATATTTTTAAACTGACAAATTGTATACCATGAGCAGCTGCAGTTTTGTTATTCTATTTGACAAGTATAACAATTCTGTCATTTTAAACAAACTGGTTTGCTTCTCAAACTACTGTATATTTTAAATTGTTGTCAGATGCCAGCAGTGGTGTCCAAACTTCTTTTTTCTTCTTTTTTTAAAAATGCTTTTTATTAATTTTTCATCAACAGAGGAAAAAAAAAGAGAACAAAAAACAAAATGTACAAAAATAAAACAGTCTTTTAAAATCATCATTTTGTGTCATCTTCTTTACACTGTGAGTTTGTGCAGTGTGTCCAAACTTTTTTCAAAGAGGGCCAGATTTAATGAAGTGAAGGGCTGTGAGGGCCGACCAAAGGACCAAGTTGTTGACCTTTTTTTAGGATTGAAGTTGTTGAGGTTTTTTTAGGATTTCCCCCCAGGAAACAAACTGCCACAGCACAGGGGCCAGATTAAACCAACCAGAGGACTGGATTAGGCCCCCAAAACAGACTTTGGACATGCCTGTGAGTCCAAAGGCAAATTGAAAATATTTTATAAACTCTTATCACTTTAAAATAACAGTTGTGAGCAATGAATAAAATATAGATTTTTAACTTAATACTTTGACTTTAACTCGAATTGAGATAATCAAGAAGTGTACCACTTAATGGGTTTGTTCTAATGGGGCTTGTGCAAAAGAGCTTTCCTGTGGATTGTGCTCAAATACCAATAATTTTTTTTCAGAAGAGGCACCCTCAAAGCATAAAGCCTACCTTTGTTAAACTAACCTAAGTGAAATTACCTTTGAAGTCCCTTTCGTAGAGCAGTAAAGTCCAGATCTCCTCAGGCAAGCGTACTGCTTTTTCCAAGACTTCCTCCCCTGTTCTTTCACATGCAAAAATCCTTGGATTTCAGGACAGCTATTTGAGTTTAAAAAATTCTGTTGGAGATTAAATGAAAATGCATGAGACACTAATTGGAAATTCAGGACTTGCTGGAAAAGGACCACCTTAAATTGATAGCCCAGTACTTCAATAGAAATATTTGGTATTTCAGTATAATTCATTGGCAGGGTAATTATGGACTGATATAGGAGATAATTAATATGATATATGGAAAAGCAGAATTTAATGAAAACAATTGGGGATTATGCAAAATAACTGAAAGATATAAGACATTAATTTAATGACTTGAGAGACCTCTGTGGGGGTAGGAGTTTGCAGTATATATCAACATGCCTAAATAGCAGAGGCTTATGCAGGTTAATAAGAGTGCTATTTAAATCATTTTAAATAAGCATAAAACATCAATAGATGTAGATATAGATGCTGTGGAGGCTATGAAAAATATGTTTAAAAATAAATGTAAAAATGTCAATGATAATACTTCTAAAAAAGAATGAATATATAAACTGAAATAACAAAAGCAGATAAAAATAAAGTGAATAGATTTTTTAAAATGAAAGCAAATCAAGGAAAAAAAACAAATAGGAATTTAAAATAAATAGTCTCTTTCTCTTATTATACTTCAGGAGAAATAGTAATGAACTTTGTGTGAGAAACTTCCAATAGAAAAATAAATGCGATTTTTTTAAAAAAGCAGAGAAGATACTCCTAAATTATTACTAAAACTTAATAAGAATTTAAATTGGACAGAGATTTGTAGCTGATCATGCCAAACCCAGCACAGTAAAATAGAAATGAGAATTGAAACTTTGGTTGCAATCCAACCCCTAGATACACCTGGCTGGAACGGGGACTGGATTCAGCAATACCCTCCTACTCCCGTGTAAGATTTGTCTGCCAGAGAGAGAGATGTCCGGCACAAGAAAGAGGTGCATGGCAGGAGCAGGTAACACCAGAACCAACTCCTGCTCATTTCACAGACAAACTGGACTAAGTTAAGCCACCTAAAGCATGGTGTAACTTACGCTTCTCCATAGACATCAGTAGAAAAGAGCCAGTCCTCAAAACCTGCCAGTCACACCCAGACTGCTGAGGATGCTCTCTGGATACAGTGCAACTCCCAACGAGCACAACTGCCACCAGGATATAGACCAGGCATGCTCCATCCTCAGTTCCCATCTTGCCTCTCATAGTGCACCATGTTGCCTGCATGGATGCCTTTGTGCAGGGACCTTTCTGTCTTTTGGTGACATCCATAATGTGATGCTTGAGAATCCCACTGCACTCTGCTTAAGGAGTGGGCTGACTCTGGCTCCCAGCCTGAGCCTCAAGAGATTTTGCAACCCTAGTTAAACAACCGGGTTCTGTGAGTTTGCCACCCTCCAAAAGAATCAACAGCTTTATCATATCCTGTTTCTGTTACCCTTTCACCCCCATAATGGAAGCAAAAACGGTAACCTCTGAATAGGCCTAGAATATTTTAAACATAAATTCTGGGATTTATTGAAACGACAATACAGTATCCATTCAACTAGCCTTGAAGTATGCATCTGCAGACCCAAACTCATCCATGATATATTCAGTTTCTTAACATGGAAAACTACTCCCAACTCTACTTCAGCCTACCTGTAAAAGTTGTGACTGTGGAATACAGCCGTTTGACTGCTGACACCAAGCAACCATTTGTTCCGGGAAAAAGTTCTGGGGAGTGTGAGGAAGAGAGAGAAAAAAGAGACAGGGTAACATTACGGCATCAGGATGCTTCAAACCTCTTTTGTACACAGAATGAACTTCCTCTGAAGCAGGGTAGAAACCTCCCATTGCCCCTGCCCACTGGAAAGGGGAGGGATAGGGACTGGAAAGGGCTGATAACAGAGTTCACCAAAATCTGGAGACCTAGCTGAATGAACTATGTCACTCACTGGTTAATATATTGATAGAAGTATGGAAAAATATAACAAGACAAAGATTAGTGTAAACCAAACTTCCCCAAGTGTTCAGCTCTGGAAGTCTTAATCTCTGGAAGCTACAATTAAAGACATCTTAAGAGAATGTGTAGAGTGCCTCCCTTGATCATAACTAGCTAGCCCTCACATATCTGGGATTAGGGCTTCCAGGTCAGAGAACACAACTTTTGCAAAGGTATAAATCCCTTTTAAGAGGGTAAGCATCAGTGCTCAATGCTTTCAAGTCCAATGCGCTGCATCTCCTTTTCTGGCACAGCAGCTCACAGGACTGCATCAAAGCTGGAGCATGTGCAGACGAGGATGATCAAGGATCTGGAAACCAAGCCTTATGAGGAATGGTCGAGGGAGCTGCGTATGTTTCACTTGGAGAAGAAAAGGCTGAGAGATGATATAACAGCCACCCTCAAATATCTGAAGGGCTGTCACATGAAAGATGGAGCAAGCTTGTTTTCTGCTGCTCCAGAGGACAGGACCCAAAGGAATGGATTCAAGTTACAAGGAAAGAGACTGTGACTAAACATTAGGAAGACCTTTCTGACAGTAAGAGCTGTTCAGCTGTGGAATGGACTACCTCAGAAGGTGGTGGGCTCTCCTTCAAGGCAGGTTTTCAACAGAGGCCAGGTGGCCTCCCTGTCAGAGGCCATCTCTAGTTGTAATTCCGGCACTGCAGAGGATTACACTGGAGGGCTTTTGGAGACCCTTCTAATTTGAGAAGTCTAAAAGTCCCAGAACCAGTATGCCAGGCTTCCTCAACCTCGATCCTTCAGACGTTTTTGGCCTACAGCTCCCATGATCCCTAGCTAGCAGGACCAGTGCCCAGGGATGATGGGAACTGTAATCTCAAAACATCTGGAGGGCCACGGTTGAGGAAGCCCGCAGTATGCAAACAATCTTTGACTCCTGTGCCTTTGCCATACAAGGGCTATTGTGCAAGGCTTGTAATGATCCCATAAATACTCAAAGGCACATCTTAAGCAATTCAAATGTTTAATTTAACTAGGCTTAACATTTGTGGAAGAATGGGCTGAGAAACAGATAGTTCATTTGCCTCAAATGATATTATTTGCTTCACAAATAATGAGGAACAAGCTTTATGATATTCAGAGCAACAAAATTTAAAATTCGGCTTTGTAATTCGGAATTTATGTGATGTGATTTAATTTGATGTGATTGGCTGGTTAATAAAAATTATTTTTTTAAAAAAAAAGATATTCAGAGCAATCATCATTTACATTCATTGTCAGTAAAACCATGCAGCTTGTTTTGAGGCATACAATGATGGATGATGACAAAGTGAATTTATGAAATTGCCTTATACAGGGTTAGAGCATGTAATTCCATATTCTCTGCTTTGACTGGCAGTAGCTCTCTAGGGTATTTCCCAACCCTCCTGAGATCCTGCTAAATGGAGAGGCCAAGGATCAAACTGAGAACCTCTTGCATTCAAAGAAGGTACTTAACAAATGAGCAATGCCGGAAGAGATGGATGGGTGCCTCTTCACAAGACTATCTTCTGCAGGTTTCTTCATGAAAAATAAGAAGCAGAGGGCATGGGAATCCACAGGGAGTTAGCATTCCTTATTACTACTAGTTATTCTGCTGGGAGTTATTCTACATATATGTTGTAAGAATCTTTCATATTATTGCTATGATACCATCTAGTGTTTTAAAACCCAATCCAAATTATACAGTGTAGAAGGCACATGGAGAAGACACCCCCCCACACTCAGACGTTATGAAAAAACAACAGGATACTCACCACAGGATTCTTAAAAAATTCATATTTTGCATAGTTCTTCCTGAACAAAAATTTACTTTCACTTCCCATTGTAGACTCAACTTGAACAACAAGCTCATGATCTTCTAAGCACCTCTCTAAGAACAGAAAATAAAATATAATATTTCGAATTAGTAAACAGTGGAAGCAAGTTTGTGCTCCTGTGTGTGCGCGCACACATGCAAACCCAGCACATATAAATAAAGGACATGGACTATGTGCCCAAGAATGCAGCAAACATTCCCTTCAGGCTGTAAACTAAAGAAGATTGGTATGTCCATTACTGATCTTCCCACTGAGTAGTTGCTGATAAATTTCTAAGAAGTGCCAAGGTTTCTCAGAATATACTGGGGAAACCACTGTTCTAAAACAGGCCACTAGCTCAGATGTTAGGAGCCATCCAATATCACACAAATGGTCCTCCCCGTCTCTCCTTCCAAGGAAAGTATTAATTCAGGAAGGCCCAAAAACTTCTGCCTAACAATATGGTTATATGAGTGCTGTTACCTATTATTTAATATTGCAGAAGAAATAGCCAAGTTTGGTAGTCAATGTGCGGGTGAAGCATAAATGGGGTTACTCTGTTAACCACAGTTAAGAGGCGTAAGTCATGTGTGGGCAAGGTGGGGCAGGATCTGGATCAGGCCAGGTCCAGGCATCACATCCAGCATTCTGTTTCCTACACTGGCCAGCCAGATGTCTCTGCAACCCCCATGAGCAGAGCAGCCCTCCATCGCAATGCTCCCTAGCTTCTGCTTCAGAACTCTGGGGATTTCTAATAGGAATCATGACTAGCAGCTGACAGATTTCCCTTACTTAAAGATGTCTATGGGACACGGGTGGCGCTGTGGGTTAAACCACAGAGCCTAGGGCTTGCCGATCAGAAGGTTAGCGGTTCGAATCCCCGCGACGGGGTGAGCTCCCGTTGCTCGGTCCCTGCTCCTGCCCACCTAGCAGTTCAAAAGCACATCAAAGTGCAAGTAGATAAATAGGTACCACTCCGGCGGGAAGGTAAACGGCGTTTCCGTGCACTGCTCTGGTTTGCCAGAAGCTGCTTAATCATGCTGGCCACATGACCCGGAAGCTGTACACCGGCTCCCTTGGCCAATAAAGCGAGATGAGCGCCGTAACCCCAGAGTCGGCCACGACTGGACCTAATGGTCAGGGGTCCCTTTACCTTTAGAGATGTCTAGTTCCCTTTATAAATGGCCATTGCCACATCTAGTAGAAGCAAACTTCATGAAATATATTAAGCATTGTGTGATGTATTTTTAACTGACTGGCTGTTAACCCAAGATCTAGCATGATAAGGGAGGGCAAAAAACGTCTATCAACTTTCTCGATATCGTGCATGAATCCATCATATCCTTTTAGCCCCACATTCTCTTCTCAAAGTAACAAAAAACCCTTCTGTAGTGAAGGACCTCCAGCTTCCTGATTGCCTTTTCTGCTTTATTCTGCATGTTCAGCAACAATACAATACAGTGGTACCTCGGTTTATGAACTTAATCCATTCCGAAAGTCCGTTCTTAAACCGAAACCATTCTTAAACTGAGATGTGCTTTCATAGAATCATAGAGTTGGAATAGACCACAAGGGCCATCGAGTCCAACCCCCTGCCAAGCAGGAAACACCATCAGAGCACTCCTGACATATGGTTGTCAAGCCTCTGCTTAAAGACCTCCAAAGAAGGAGACTCCACCACACTCCTTGGCAGCAAATTCCACTGTCGAACAGCTCTTACTGTCAGGAAGTTCTTCCTAATGTTTAGGTGGAATCTTCTTTCTTGTAGTTTGGATCCATTGCTCCGTGTCCGCTTCTCTGGAGCAGCAGAAAACAACCTTTCTCCCTCCTCTATGTGGCATCCTTTTATATATTTGAACATGGGTATCATATCACCCCTTAACCTCCTCTTCTCCAGGCTAAACATGCCCAGCTCCCTTAGCCGTTCCTCATAAGGCATCGTTTCCAGGCCTTTGACCATTTTGGTTGCCCTCCTCTGGACACGTTCCAGTTTGTCAGTGTCCTTCTTGAACTGTGGTGGCCAGAACTGGACACAGTACTCCAGGTGAGGTCTGACCAGAGCAGAATACAGTGGCACTATTACTTCCCTTGATCTAGATGCTATACTCCTATTGATGCAGCCCAGAATTGCATTGGCTTTTTTAGCTGCCGCGTCACACTGTTGGCTCATGTCAAGTTTGTGGTCAACCAAGACTCCTAGATCCTTTTCACATGTAGTGCTCTCAAGCCAGGTGTCACCTAATGTTTCCAGGTGTTTCCCTAATGAGGCCTCCTGCCGCCGGTGCCCTTCCACAGTTCAGCTTCCATTCTTAGACCGAGGTAAAGTTTGCAAACTGGGACACTACTTCCGGTTTTGCGGAGTTTGTAAACCAAATCGTTCGTAAACAGGGCTGTTCTTAAACCGAGGTACTACTGTATACTTCTTGAAACAGCACAATATTCCAAGTGTGGCCACCCCAGCATTCCCTCCAACAGTCAACTTAAGTTGTAGAGATCTACCAATTTGAAAGGAAAATGGGGCCACATAAAATAAGGAAGTAGTTTTTACACATTCAGAGAACACCCTAGGTCTGCAGAAATATAAATTATATTAAAATTATAAATAAAAATAAAAATTCATTAAAAAAACAATGAAAAGAAAACAGAACTGGAACATAAACATAGATGGACTTATTTCCCACTCATATAAAAGGAAACCCTAGAAGCCAAAAGTAAAGAAATAAAAGAGACTAGAGCTAGAAAACACATTAAAATCCCAGTCTATCAAATACAATGAATGAATGAATGAATGAATGAATGATATGGAGTGTGCCAGCTCTGCTGGTGTCCAGTGCCTCTGTACGAAGTACCCTTGGCAATGTGCATCCCCAACCCTACAAAATGGCATCTGTTGTGATCAAAGTTCATTGAGGATCATGAAAAGGAGTTCCCTTCTGAAGACTGAATTCCACCGTCCACCATCTCATAGACAACTTGAGCAGAGGAGATAACCTGAGCACCTTGCGATGGTGTTGCGTTGCAAACAGGGTATGGGAATGAAGTTTCAAAATTGTTGGTGGGGGCGCTACTAAAAAATACAGCTAAATAATTGCCATTAGAACTTCCCAGGCCCCTAGTACTTCGATTCTAAAAGAATCGATGTCCCAGTTTAAATGCAATGCTAAGATAAAGCAAGGCTTAGTGTGAACGAACAAATGTGCAGGTTCCCAGAGGGGGGATCGTAACAGCTGCACCTTGTTCAATAAAATTCAGAAAGTATTCCCATTTGGAATACTCCATACTTTTCTGCTTGCCTCATATAAAAAACGATGTTGTGGAGCTGGAAAAGATTCAGAAAGGGGAAACCAAAACCATCAAGGGCTCAGCGCAATACCCCATGAGGAATGGTTACAGCATTTTGGGCTCTTTGATTTAGAAAAAAGGCAAGTAAGGAGGGACATGATCAGAAGTGTATAAAATTGCACATGTTGTGGGAAAAGTGGAGAGAGAGAGCGCTCTCATTTACATGTTGTGCAAATCCTGGATCTGCAACAAAATGGATTTCAACTAAATTCAGAATGCAGCTGAAGCAAAATACTGACTGATAAGCATAATGTTCCTTTCCCATCATTGTGAATTACCAAGTTATTTGTGTATGTAAACAGAAGCTTTTGATTTCCTCATCAGCCTGCTGCCTAATTCATTCAGCGATGTCACACAGCAGAGTTTGACAGCACAATTAGTCACCATGGAAGCTATTGTGATGTCACAGACACTGAATTGTGGCATCATTGAAAGAATCTGGCAGAAGGAGGATATTGGACACAAAGGACAAAAGCCTCTGTTTACACAGCACCTTGGTAATCTTGAATGGGAAAGGTCCTATAAAATGAGGACCTAGAATTTTAAAGTGAGAATCGGTTAAAAGAAGAACATCGTTCAAAAAGTTTTTTTCTTCCATATGTCTTTGGCAAGTGTACAAGTCTCTTTCAAAAAGTACTACTTTCCAAGAATCATACAGTTAACTTTTTAAAGTCAAATCACACTGACATCTAAGACTTCACAAATATGATAAATGGCCCCCATAAAATATCTCTAATCAAAGGGACTCTTGTGATTTAAAAATATGTTTTTAGATTGCTGACACTCATAACTCCCACCAACACCATGCCTTCTTTTACTGCCTCAGAACAACATCCATCAAAATGAAATTCACTGTTAATGCCTTACTACATGGGCACATTACTCAGGAACCTTTTGAGTGAAGAGGATTATACAGCGCAACACACCACTAACAAATCTGAAAGAAAGGATACAGGAAGAGAGAGACAGAGAGGCAGCATCCAGTTTCCAGGTATATACCATTAAACCAGTTCCACAAAGTTCTCCCGCACCAACAGTAACCATGGCTTCTTAATTCCAGCAAGAGTTGCTGCCTGGAAGGGAGAGTGTCAAGGCTTATGCAAGAACTTCCAATCTGCAGCATGATGTGCTGCTGCCATTTCCACCTTCCTGAAACGAAGTCCAAGGAAGCATCTCTCCCTGCGTGGGGCTTTCTTGAAGTAGACAGCCATGGCAGTGTGCTCGAGACCCAAGCCTGGTGATCGGCTGAGCTGTCTAGGACAGGGGTAAGCAAACTTTTTCAGCAGGAGGCCAGTCCACTGTCCCTCAGTGGGGGGCCAGACTATATTTTGGGGAGGGAATGATGCAAGAGCACCACAAGCCCCAGTGGCTGCGGGACGATGAACGGCGAGCGAAAGGGCTCCGGAGAGGGACTGCTTAAAATGGTGGCTGCTCAAGCGCTGCTGCTGGCACCGACAAAGCCCAGCCCCCTTCCTCCTCTAGGCAGGGCGGAGAGAAGGCGGGAGGAGGGAGGGAGGAGGCGCCGCCGCCACCGTGTGAGGGAGAGGGAAAGAATGTGTGCACTGGCAATCCACACAGCGATTCCCGGACTGTCCATGGGCCGGATCCAGAAGGCAACTGGGCCTGATCCGGCCCGTGGGCCTTAGTTTGCCTACCTATGGTCTAGGACATCAAATTCTCTTCTGGGAGTCCAGCTATATTTGCATAAACTGTTCATTTGCCAAAGTCCATCAGTGTACAGTATTACAAAGAATGCCCAGATACATTTTGTGCATGTCTCCCTCCACAAGAGTTACCGTACATACACAATCAGTGAATATTGTCACCTAATGTCACTCAGTTCACGCTCTATATTTAGGGGCATTCATAACAATTATCTGGGATCCTCAAAATTTACACGTGAATGTCAGTATCTGCCATGTATTTGTTACCCTCTATTACAGATAAATTAAAATCAACATCAAGGTCAAATATATTGCATCTTAATTGTTGCACCAAGTGTTCACCTATAACAGACAGAAATCCATTCGTAATATTTAAAGCAGATCACCTGGAAAAAGTGGACCGATTTATTGCTATGTGCTGGATATAAGATAACTTCCTTCCCTACCTAATCCTAGGAGAGGGTGATGTTCCACTAGGGTCCAGCTGTTATCATCCACACAATGACTTTTGTAAACGAGCAACTGGCAGAGGTCCCGGGCTGTCATATCTGCTAGGATCTCGACCACTTTGCATGTTCCGTCTTCTGTAAAGACTTTTATATCCTGCAATACAAAAAACATATATGCCTTTAAAATAGCAATCAAAACATTTTTAAAAAGAAACTGATCACTTCTACGTGATCAGTACTGTTTATATTCTGCACTACAGTAGTAAAGTTCTGTACCAAGGTGCAACCCAAATTCTGCCAATTAAGCATAATCTGCAAGACCTGGGAAGAGGCAAGGAGTTTTGAAGGACACTGGAACCTTATTCGTGTGCACATGCAGACACTCAGACAAACAGTGTGTTCGTTTAAGTGCATCTCTACCTATATTGACTAGATAGAGAATAAATAAAAATACATATTCTGCGCTTCTGTGCTCCCACAAAATCACAATCTGTACTTGATGCTTCTTGAATTCCCAGGCTCCGGAAACATAATTTATTTTGCAATATTGTTGGTCTTCTCCAGGAAGGTTGGACAGAGTAGACACAGTCAGATAATGCACTATGCCAGCAAAAATACATCACAGTAGTACTAATTAAAAAATTAATACTATATCCTACACCAGGGCTTCAGAAACAATTTTGTTTCGTTTTGGTTTTTCGGAGGGGTGAGAGGTGCTAATCTCACAGCGTCCAGGATTGGTCCTTCTATTAGTGTGCAGTAAAACTCAGCGGAAAATCTGTCCTTTGAAAATATGGTTATCTCATGGGCATTTAAAATCAAAAGATTCATTATGAGCATTATTCACACACACTTCCCTCAACCCCCTTCCCCAGATTCCAATATTCTTTTGCAACTAAATATACACTGTATATGCTCTAAGTATTAATAAGGAAATATTATAGTTAGCAAGCTCTCTATGACCCTCACAGTTAGACGGACGATTCCTTACAGCCCTATGTTACTTCAATAGCATTAACTCTGCAAAAAAATGTTTCCCAAACGCAGAACATCAAGATTTAACCCTGTGTTAACCTAACATTTAAGAGGCACTTTCTAGTTCCCAGGAAAACAAAGCAATTTCTTTTTGGGGACGGGGTGGTGGAATGAGGTAATGAGATGGTGGGAGAGAGAAATAATCTTACCTCAACAGCATGAAAAAGGCAGTAGTCAGAAGAACAGGATGGCATGTTTAAAATATAGGTAATCTCTTTCGGAAAGAGTTTGCTGTTTACCTCTCCTGCAACCTCTTGGCACTGCAACAGGCTGCTCTGCAATTTCAGCAGATCACTGTACCCGAGTCGGTCACAGAGTTCCTCTGTCAAAATGTGCACCCTTTCCCGGAGGAAGGCAGGCAACTCTCCCAGAGCGTCATTCAAAGGGTGACGCACCATCTTTTAAGGTACGGAATCAAAGCACCCTGGAGAGACCAACCCCAGCCCTTCCTGTGACTGATGTGATCCTGGCCATCGCAACCCATAGACTTCCAAATTATGCTCCTCAGAAAAATTTTAGAAAGAAAAAGATATTGCCTTTATGCCCACCCACATGCATTGAAAAAAGAGAAAAGAAACAGGTGCCAGCACATCACGCAGCAACCCAGAAGCCACTTTCCGTTACTACAAAAGTTCACGAGGAGAAAAGAGCCATTCTAAAGCCCAAACCAAGCCTGCTGCGTGGACTGGCAGCTCCTTTGCCGAATCATTTGCAACAGCTCAGCTAGCAGGAAGAAAGCACTTGAACTTCCCCAAAGCCGGCTGCTGCAGCAGCGACCCCTTCTCTCCCGCTTGCAGTCTCCCCCCCACTTCCCCCCATTGCACCCTTTAAGCTCGAGGAGCTTTTGCTATTATTATTTTTACTGAAAGATTTTCATGGATAACGAAGGTACATGTAAAGTCTCTCGCAAGGAGCTTTTGTAAAACAGGCAGCAAATAAAGCAAGTGGGAACGTCACCGGAACAGGGCCAGGTCTGTGCTACGGTTGAGCCGGCCGGCCCCTCTGTTTAATGGAGGGGAGGTTGTAGCCTCCGCTGCCCCTCCTCGATAAGGGTATCCTGTTAAAGGGATCTGGGGGTGTGGATCCTGTCCAAAGCCTGGGCATGGGCTAGGGCCACGCCACAACCCCAACGGGGACCCCTCGGGTTGCCTCTATTTGATGTAAGTCATAGGGCTCCCCCTTCTGGCAGCTTACCCTCAGCTTGACTCCCTGCAGCTGGACAGGAGTCAAGATATAGCCTGGTTTCACCCAGTGCCTAAGCCAAACCGCTCACATCTGTAACCAATAAAGTTGTGGCCTGTTTTAGCCCATAATCCAAAATACAGTCATACTTCTTGTTACGTTTGCTTCATGTTAAATCTTTTCAGGTTGCATCCCGCGGCGACCCGGAAGTACCGGAAAGGGTTACTTCTGGGTTTCACTGCTCGCGCATGCACAGACGCTCAAAATGACGTCACGTGCATGCACAGAAGCGGCAAATCGCGACTCGTGCACAGACACAGGTTCCATTCTGCTCGTGTTGTGAACGGGGCTCCGGAATGGATCCCGTTCGCAACCAGAGGTACCACTGTACTCAGTACAGTGGTGTGTTTATTAATCAATTAATTTATTAATCAATTATCATGGTGTGTTTATTAATCAGTGAGGAACTACAGGGCACGGGGCCTTGGCATACAAGTCCGCTCACCTTTCAGGGCATCTGGGCTCTCTTGCTGACCTGGCTCAGGGGCGGCAGATTGAATCCCAGCCACGTCACCCCCGCCGGGCCAATTTTTGCAGGAGTTCCCGCCGCGCTCTGAGGCTTGCGAATAGCGGCCTGAAGCCTGGAGAGCGCAAGGGGTCGGTGCACACCCTCTTGCTCTCCAGGCTCCTGCCACTTTGCTGAAGGGGTGCTGAGCAGAGAGGGGGAGAATTTTTTTTCCCCGTTCTCCCCCTCCTATGGTCCGGTGCGTCCCACAGAGCAAAAAATACGGTACCTGTGAGAAGCTCCAAGGCAACTTAAGCCTTTTTTCTCAATTTGACTTGTTTCTAAACAACAGATTTTTTCAACACAAAAGCACTGCCTGCAACTGCATTGGCAATGTGCAATACCTAACTTTAAAAAACAGGGTTGTCAACTTTTCAACCAACTTCTGTAGCTGTTTGAGTGTGCAGTTGTAGCTGTTATAGGTCAAGTCTAAGTGCGGCTACATCTGAAGGTATCAGCAAGGGATACTCTTATTTTGTTGTGTTGCAGCAAAGCTTCACCTGCCATTTCCTGCAGAACAAACTGCTGTTAACAGCAGAATAACAAGACAGAAGTTTTTCCAGGCTAGTAAGGAATCCTATAACAACAACAACAATTTCAGTTTAGTTCTGCTAGAGGCTACAGCAGCAGCAACAGCCACAACAACATATATTTCAGTTTAATTCTGCTAGAGGCTAGAGTTAAAACTGTGACTTAACGGAGCCAAAAGCCTCTGCTAAGAAAACCTCAGGAAAAAAAATTATCTTGAATAAACATTGATTGCAGGAAGTTTTCTCAAGAACACGCTTCAAGTGGAAGGGAAGGGGGAGTGAGTTTAAGAATTAATCACAAATTTATTCCAGAAATCATATTTAAAGGACCTCTTGATACACGAGACACAGATGCAGGAGCCAATTGCTTTTAACAATGACTCAAAAAGTTTTCCAAGTTACATCAGCTGCACGAGGCACCCTCTATTCAACATTAAGGGTGAGAATGTTCAGCCAATCAGAGCACCAGATTGGCTGAACATTCAGTGCTCCAGCACACAAAAAGGACCCGATAACACTCCTCCGTTGGCAGGGTAAGAATTTGCTTTTTTATTATTTTGAAGAGAGACTTAAAATGACATTTAGTACAATGGTTTCATGTCACCAGTTTTAATTTATAAAGTTGTGAATACTCACCTACTTAATAAATTCATCCATGCTTAGGTGCCCACCTTAACGGATTATTAAAAATGGCAAGCCCGACATCATGTCCAGGCTTGGTGCTGGAATCGCAAGGCCATTATGCAAATCTATGCCAAGACAGCACTTGCAGTACCGTTCTGGTCACCTCACCTCAAAAAGGACATTTGGGAGAAGGAAACCGTTCAGAAAAGGGCAACCAGGAGGATCAGAAAAAGCCACCCTGTACCCAGAAGGTTATGCCAACTGCTGCTCATAACCAAGACACCTTCTGGGGAGCAAGGTGATCAAGATGAGGGGCAGCGAAGTGCCAATACGCAACAGGTCCAGAAGAAGAGATCTCAGTAACAACTCACTTTTTAGGTGCCCAATTTCCAGTGGCTGCTTGTCCTTCAACTGCTGCAGTTAGCTCACAAGAACAGTAAAAGGTAAAGGGACCCCTGACCGTTAGGTCCAGTCACAGACGACTCTGGGGTTGTGCCGCTTATTTTGCTTTATTGGCCGAGGGAGCCGGAGTACAGCTTCCGGGTCATGTGGCCAGCATGACTAAGCCGCTTCTGGCGAACCAGAGCAGCACATGGAAATGCTGTTTACCTTCCCGCCGGAGCGGTACCTATTTATCTACTTGCACTTTGACGTGCTTTCAAACTGCTAGGTTGGCAGGAGCTGGGACATAAAAATGACAGTAACAGCCAATGGCAACCAATGAGTTTCATAGCCAAGTTGAACCCAGACCTCAACACTCTGCCCACTTCACCATACTGGCTCAACATGCAATTTGTGTTCACGTGAACATAATAGGCATGCAAACTTCATCTTCTACTTGAAGTACAGTGGAACCTCAGTTTTCGAACGTAATACGTTCCGGAAGTCCGTTTTGACTTCCAAAACGTTCGAAAACCAAGGATCAAAGGGCTGTCAGAAAGTTCCATTGAGAAAAATGGAGAAACGCGCCTCAGAAGCCATTCGACTTCCAAGGTGCGTTCAAAAAACAGAAGCATTCACTTCCGGGTTTTCTGTGTTCGGCTTCCGAGACGTTTGAAAACCAAGGTTTGACTGTATTTCAGAACTGTTACAGCTGCCAATAACACCACCGGCAGCAGGAGATGTACCGTAGCATGGTCAATGGCAAAGCAGGTAAAACGTTTGCTGCCATCTTTCTCCTTTCCTTGCTACTGCCCCCCTCCCCCCCAAAGGAGGAGGGAAACCAGACCATCCCTGGAGGAAGACATGGGATCCACCAGCCCTCTGCAGATTTGCAACAGCTGGCCTGATACCAGACTTTTGGGTGGGCTGGGGAGGTTAAAGGGGGGTTATTTTTTTTGTTTGCTAATTGGTGGGTGGAAGTATTATTTATTATTTGAGTATAATATTATTTGTTGTTATTTATACAAAGGGTGTGTTGTGTTTGTTTCGCTCTCCCCTTTTTTCTTCACTTATGGTAGTGTGTGTACAGCTGCAAGTCACTTGGGTGACAAGCGACTAATAAGTCAAACAAACAAACAAACAAACATGAAACAAAAGAAGCCCTGATCTACTCTGTAATCAGCAGACTGGAACGGAGAATTGCTTTACAAGAGTTGGTCCAAGGAACAAGGGCACAAACATTAGCACAAACAGCTTTGCAGAGCGTTTGGTACGTGAAACAACTATCTGCACATTTTCCAGAGGTGTATAAAGAGCAATTGCAAGACCTTTTCTATTTTTACAGCTTTGTTGACTCACACAAGATGCTTTCAACTAATATCCTTTGGCACAGCAGGCACCTACATGTAACTGTTGCAAATTTTGCATTCAAAGTATTTGTACACAGCTAGAAATTACAGCTTACATTACGGGTTAGATTTTAGTTTATACCCATAAGAGACAAGCGCAAATGTATCCCTATCGTGATTTATGACTTCCTTGATATTATATGTGAGCTGGAACTGGTCTGTGACCGAAATAATAAATTCATTCATTCATTCATAAGAGAAAATCAAACTTAGGTTATGGTATCATAGCTGCCTACTGTGGAAACAAGATTTATCTTCGGCTTCCTGAAGGAGCGTCTCCACCCCCATCGTTCAGCCTGGACACTATGAGGTCCAGTGCCGAGGGCCTTCTAGCAGTTCCCTCCCTGCGAAAAGTGAAGTTACAGGAAACCAGGCAGAGGGCCTTCTCGGTAGTGGCGCCCGCCCTGTGGAACGCCCTCCCATCAGATGTCAAGGAAATAAACAACTATCTTAATTGTAGAAGACATCTGAAGGCAGCCCTGTATAGGGAAGTTTTTTATGTTTGGTGTTTTACCATGTTTTTAATATTATGCTGGGAGCCACCCAAGTGTGGCTGGGGAAACCCAGCCAGATGGGCAGGGTATAAATAAATTATTATTATTATTATTATTATTATTATTATTATTATTATTTGCAGTTGTTATTGACACACTTTGTGGACAAATTGTGTAGCTGTCTGTCCCATTTTACCATTCATCGCCCCCACCCCCCTCAAATTTTGAGGGCAGGAGTAAAGGCCCTGAGCTCAGAAAGCAGCAATCTCAAATATAGGCTATGTGTTTCTGTATGTCGGATGGGTAATCCCCGGCCCTGCCGATGTTATGGGGTTCCTAAGTTCCACCAGCCAAGGCAATGGCAGTGGAAACCCAACACCACTTGGAAGGGCATGGATTAGCCATCCCTGCTTGGAAGGTACAGGAAGCAGCTTTTCAACTCCACCCAAGCTTCATGACAAGTTCTTCACCAAACTCTTTGTTGTGCTAAACTGTTATATAAAAAAACCCCTCCATTTCATGAGGGACCTTTCTCCATTTCAGGCACCTCAGAGGAAGCTGCCTGCTGCCCCCCACCCAGCACAGAGAGCACCAACATTACATCACTACGAAAAACTCTCCATGGAGCCATGTCAGTCCAATTACCAGTGAGTTCTGCTCTTTCCCGACGCATCAAATATTTGACCACCCCAGTTGTTGTCCTGCCTGACCTTACTCGGGTCTCCTTCTACAATGTCTACCAGCTTTTCAGGCTGCCCTCAGCTGGCTTCCTTTCCAGCCCTGCAAATTCCAGGACAGAGAAGAGCTTTGTTTTAGGAGGTTCACATTCACAGCTTTGTCTGCTGCCACAAAACGATCCCTCAAGCTGCAGATCAAGCTTTCCAGCAGCTTACACATTCTTCAAGAGCTAGATTTCTTGTGCATACAGATCACTTTTTACAAGACCCACCCTAAAGAGCTGCTCTTATATACATATTGCACAGCTCTAACTCGCTCTGTTTTTATTTGGATAATTGAGTTTAAATAATTAAATGTTACTCTTGCAACTAAGGTGAAGTCCTATTTTAAGAAACATACTCTGTGAAGACAGAGCACCCAGACAGTTAATTATTTCACATTACTTTCATTAGCTGTCAATGCATAAAACAACGAGTTTTTCAGTTAACACAATGGTTTAGGAAAGACTTCCTTCCTTTAGTCAGACAATAGGTTTATAGCCAGTATTTTAAACACATTTTGATTGTGGGACCATCCTTTTAATCCAGAAAGAAAACTAAAAGGTACAAACGAGTAGATTACTAATGAGTTAATAACATCAATTAGAGCTCTAGAATGGAAAATAAAAAGTTATTATTTCCAAGTTATATTTTGCAAGTAGAATATCTGTGGTTAAAATGTGTATTCTTCTGAAAATAAACTTTACAGAGCCTAAGCTGGTGATTTGGCAGTGATTGATATATGGAATGATAAAAATCCAGTAATAAAAGCCAAAATAATTTAAACCAACTAAAATGAAGGAGGGTTGTCGTTTCCTGATTTGAGAGCTATTATCAGGCAAACAGTCTGGTTTGAATTGCTGAATGGTATTATCAACCAGGCAAGGGGGAAAAAGAACTAGAGAAATGCTCTGTGGAATTCCCCCCCAACACATTCTGTGGCAATGTCCACTCACCCCCTCCCTGGGCAGGGTTTGCGACACCGTGCGGGGTTACCTGGCCAGGTGCCACTCACCTGGCTACAGGGTGGCCATCACCCCAACCCCATCTCGGCAAGACAATGGGCTGCCAGCTGGGGGTGGGGTGAGGCCTCTTGCGGCTGGCGCCTCTTCCCCTGGCAGCGGGGGTTGTATTGGGGGCTGGGGGGTTGTTGTGGTTGTTGTCGTCATTGACACAAAGGTTAGAAAACTGGAGGAAGAGTCCCAACAGTGTTTTTCTAACTTTAGGAGGATATGGGAGAAACCAAACTGCGCCCATCAGTCCCATCTCCTGTACTATTTCATCCATTTTAACAAAAATGGGACTATATAGGGTGATTTGCTAACTGGGATGGAGGAGAGCTGGAAAAGCGGGTTGATTTGCTAACTGGATTGGAAACCAGAAGAAAAAAAAGTTCTATAAGCCAAATAAGGGAATGTTTGGGTGAAATCAAATTCATATTATATGGCTTTCAAATTGCAGATTTTTAAAATGGTTGTGAACTCGTAGAGAAGGACTAAGGCAGCTAAATAACTTTGTATAATGGTACCTCTGGTTGCAGACAGGATCCTTCCCGGAGCTCCGGTTGGATCCCGAGGCTTCCGCAACCGGAGGGACCACTTCTGCGCATGTGCACAGGGCGGTAGAGCGCTTCTACACATTCACACGGCATGGTAGAGCACTTCTGCGCGTGGGATGAAACCCAGAAAAATACTTCCATGTTTGCCGCGTTCGCATCCTGAAGGATACGCAACTGGAGGTGTGCGTTTCCAGAGGTACCACTGTACTCATATCTTCAATATTGTACCATTAGAAAAGATAAATTAGAGCTGCTTCCCGCCATTATTATTTTTCTCTCCAAGGAACAGTACATTTTCAATACATTCATCACAGGGCACAGTGACCCTACTCATATGCTGTGTGCATATTTGCTCGGAAGCCAGAGCCAACTGCAGGTTCCTGGGTATATATATTTACTCCCAGCTGCAAAGCACATTACCAACTTCATGTAAAAACCATGCTGTTTCCCACATGAAAGCGACTTCCCTGTAGGAAATCAGTAACAAGCAAAGGGGTCTTCAAAAAGCAATCTGATGGGATCACCAGAAATGGCCTTGGTAGTAAGAGTGGCATTTGGACACAAAACGAAGCCATGATTTCATGCTGCATGGACACAGGCCCAAATAAGCCTGAGGGAGGGGTCAGGGTCATGTGCTCCCACCCCCCTCTTCCTATTGTGTGGGTAGGAGAAGTTTGTAAGAATTTAGTTTCATTTTTAAAGAATCCCATCATAGGAAGATTCACATTCGAACAAGGGTTCTGGTTTAAAACAAACATGGGGTAGTTTTAAAAGTTAGCATCATAACCCATGAGGTGAGGCTGATTTGTTATGAAATTTACCAGTTCGTATGAAAAAAATGTGAAAGACGTTATTTATCCGACACTGTTCAATAAAAACCCAATTAGTTCACAATTATATTGGAGGTTTCTATGCTGAAGATATTTCTCACTGGCTAGAATGCCTCACAGCTCCCTTCCTCCTGGTGCTCCCCTTTTCTTCTTTAATTTCCATGACAAGGAAAGACCAAAAAACATCCCTTCTAATTTAATTGCATGGCTGTATTAAAAACTTTTTAAAAAGTAATGCAGCTACTGTAGAAACAACATTAAGTCAGCAAGATGGCAGGCAAGAGCTCTGGATATGCCATATAAATCCAGTCACTGATAACTCCAAGCAACTTTTTGGTATTCCAAAATAAATGAGTCGTTGCCTACAGTACTAAAAGTCAAAGAATATACCAAACTTGTATTTCTTCATTCACTAGAACAACCTTCCGTATGCAGAAGGAGGATTTTGATGTGTTTCGTACGGACAAGACTTTTTTTAAAAAAAGCTTTGAAGTCTGCAGACTGTGTTACTTACAAGTCTTTACACTACTCATGGGAAATAAGTTGTATTTTTAGTAAAACATTACATTTCTCCTCTTCTTCTTGTGATTAAGGTGCCAGTTCCAAAATCCCAAAATCAAGAACTCAGTATGATAAAAACAGTCAACCATTCTAAAAAATGCAACAGAAAAGACAAACCTCACCTGTTTATTTGCAGGCTGATTCTGAGGTAGAGATCCAGGGGCCAATACAGGTGAGCTTGTGGGGCTGCAAAGCTCAGGAAAAGGGTTCGGTATGGCAGGCAAAGAGGATGTTCTGAACTGTTCCTCCTCTTGAAGGCGTCTGCAGAACAAAAGAAGGCTTTCAGGCGGGTACCTGGTAGGTATTAGCCTCAATTAAAGTTGGTGCAGATGTAACCCTAAGTTTTGGTTAAAGATGC
Source organism: Podarcis filfolensis (assembly GCF_964270895.1). Taxonomy (NCBI): domain Eukaryota; kingdom Metazoa; phylum Chordata; class Lepidosauria; order Squamata; family Lacertidae; genus Podarcis; species Podarcis filfolensis. Next base: position 49,584,976 of record NC_139615.1, read on the forward strand.
CATGGCAGGGGGTAGGGAGGGAAAATCATGCGCCAGATGGGAGGGCAGGGAAGCACATGGGCATCTATCTGAAACTCAGGAAATGTGCAAAATATTATTTAATTTATATACTACGGCTTCTAAAGCCAAGGACTGGTTTGATTACCATATTTTTTGCTCTATAAGACTCCCTTTTTCCCTCCTAAAAAGTAAGGGGAAATGTGTGTGCGTCTTATGGAGCGAATGCAGGCTGCGCAGCTATCCCAGAAGCCGGAACAGCAAGAGAGATTGCTGCTTTCACTGCGCAGCGATCCCTCTTGCTGTTCTGGCTTCTGAGATTCAGAATATTTTTTTTCTTGTTTTTCTCCTCCAAAAACTATGTGCATCTTATGGTCTGGTGCGTCTTATAGAGCGAAAAATACGGTATTCCTATACAAAACCACTAAAACCACTCATCCCATTGCACACAGATAGCAACTGAAGCAGAGGGGAAATGTAATTCACTTAGTTCTTGGCCATTATCAGAATCCAGGACTATGTATTTTTCTATTGGGCTACACTGGCTTGCCATGTTGGTGTGCTCCAGAACTCTTAAAAGGAAGGCATTGCTTTATCGCTTCCATACCTGACTGCCATGATGCGTACTGGCTGAGACCTCTGCACTTTCTGCTTTGGAGATACAGGCTGCAGTGAATTTGTTCCTGAGGCTGGCAGCTGGCCATTGTGAAGGAGTGGGGTGCTTTCTGAATGCACGTTGTAGGGGGTGTACAAACTTTCAAATGAGGAGTTCATATCATTAACTAACGCTTCCAAGTCCACATCATCATCTGAAAAGAAACAAGAAGACAGACACACTGACAGTCAGAAGCAACAAAACAGGGGCACAGCTGGCACAACTGGTGCATATTGGAGAAAGAATGTAAGGGACAGGTTTGCCCAGGTAGGTGGAACACATACTGGACTGATTCAGTTGCAATGCTAAACCAGGATTTAGCATTTTGAGAAAGCACTCCTCTTTCTACACACCCCACCCCTTCAACAGCACTCCTTTCGCTTCTGCTTTACGTTGACCACAGCTTGTGGCGTCATTGAACTTGGGTTAATTTTTAATATGGGTCGAAGCAATAAGCTGATTTCTAAGGTCAATAGACTGCAAGAGGGCTGGGGTGTAGCTTAGGAGCCTACCACATCACAGTGTAGAAAGCAAAGAGACATTCCACTGCAACCTTGGGGAGCCCCCTGGGAAAACTGTTCCGTGTGGTCTGAAGGTTGGTTACTCCTGACTCAAGAGGACGGACCTCTGGACCTTTTCTCCCATTTATTTACAAAGCCCTCAACAACTTGGGCCCAGGAAACCTCAGGGACCACATGAACCTTTATATTCCAGCTTGTTCACTGAGATCATCTGCAGGAGTGTCTCTGGTCATTCCCCAAGTTGGTGAGGATCGTTTGGCGACAACAAGAAATTTAGCCATTAGTCTAAAATAGTCATTGGCCCAGTCCTGTGGAACTCTCTCCCAATAGATTCAGGGGGCATCTTCTATGCCAACTTCTAAATACCTGCTGAAAGCTTTTATTCCGCTTAGTCTAGGCAGGCAATTAAGAGTAAACCTCCCACAATGGTTTACTGATGCTTGCTTTTAACATTTTTGCTTTTAATTTGTTTATAATGCTTTTAATTTGTTTTGGCTTTTTTCTTTCTACTGTTGTAAACTGCTTTGATATGTTTTGTGGTTTAGCGGTATATAAATACTTTTTAAAAATAAATATGGGGTCGTGTGTGTTTTTTGTAGCGCTCCGCTTAGAATCTTTACAACCAGGATTAAGCAGAGTTGTCAGAGATGGAGAGCAGCACAAAGTAAAAGGTAGCTGGTGGATTTGAAGCAGGTAACCAGCAGGTGGCAGTGCTTCCTTTGAAAAGTGCAGACACAATACTTAACACTTATTCTCAGGAACCAAGCATTTGCAATCCAGGACTTCATAAATAAATAAATAAGTGATTGTTTGCACATTTTAAGCCAAACTAGCGGATATGACTGAGGAAAATAAGAGCAACTAAATTAGAATGCCAGTAAAAATTACTGAAACATTTCATAATATGCTAGTACTTGAAACACACTTTCAAGTTTGTTCACCAAGCCTGTGTTTAGAACTGGAAATTGAGAAGGCATACAAAGGACTAAGGCTTCCCAGAGTTGGAAACCAGGCTTAAGCGAATCCGAGGCTGAGCGTCTGGCTGGGCAGACTAAGAACAGCTCGGTCTTCTAATTCATGATATAGCCATACCTTTGGGAAAATGTGATATGGCACTGAAGTGCATTCACACCAATGCTTCTTTGGGGTGCGGGACATGGCCATGCGAGGTGCCCCCATAGCATTTAAGAAGCAAAATATGTAGGAAAAGAAACTTGGGGGTTCCTATTAGATACAAATGCCACATATGAAATTAGGGGTTTTTTTGCACTACTTTACCCATGATTTTGTTTAATAGCACTAATACCAGTCTTTGGGGAGCTCCACTTTGTACATCCCTCCACTAGAAGAATTATCCATTGATTCCCGCTCTCTGCTTCCTGTTTCTCGGCCAGTTACTGATCCACAAGAGGGCCCTCTCCTCTTATTCCAGGATTCCCAAGCTTATTCAGGGCTCTTTGGTGGTGAGGTGCATTGTTGACAACTTTTTAAATGTCTAAAGGCACGGTGTCAACTGGATCACCTCTAACAGGCTTGTTGGCCCTCTCAAAGAACTCTAATAGGTTACTGAGCCGGTTCTGCCCTTTGGCATGAGGGATAGGGAGCCAATGGCCCTTCAGTCGCTCTGCTAGGAGATGGGAGTTTCTCATCCCTGTTCTATTCGCTTAGCAATTCTACTAACAATGCCTTCCACTAGTTTACCCAGAACAGACACTAAGCTATCAAGCCTTTAAGTTTCAGGACTCTCCCCAGATCTTTTTTTAAAAAACAAAAAACAAAAATTGGAGTTACATTGGGCACTTGGCAATCCTGAATTAGAGAGGCTGGTCTTAAGCTATTTTTGTTAGAAGATCAGCAATTTCACACTTGAGTCCTTTAAGAACTCTTGGGTGGATGCCATCTGGATCTGGTGACATGCCAGTTTTTATTTTGTCAACATGGCCCAGAACTTTATCTATCGTCCCTACTATTTGCCTCAGTTTCCCAGAGTCTCTTCCTGTGAAAGTTCAAGCACATAGTAATACCCTATACAGTGGTACCTTGGGTTAAGTACTTAATTCATTCCAGAGGTCCGTTCTTAACCTGAAACTGTTCTTAACCTGAAGCACCACTTTAGCTAATGGGGCCTCCTGCTGCTGCTGCGCCGCCGGAGCACGATTTCTGTTCTCATCCTGAAGCAAAGTTCTTAACCCGAGGTAATATTTCTGGGTTAGCGGTGTCTGTAACCTGAAGCGTATGTAACCTGAGGTACCACTGCATCTTCCTCTGTGAAGGGAGATGCAAACAATTCATTCAGCTTCTCTGCAATCTCCTTATCCTCCTTTATTTGCTCCTCAAAGTTCTTTTTTTAGCATCCCTTGTTCTCATTTGGACAAGACATTTTCTAAACGAAGCCTTCTTGATTCGAAGAGCTTCTTTGATTCTGCTCATCTTTGCCCTTTATGCAGGGCTGGTCCAAGACATTTGGGCACCTGAGAGGGACCCCAAAATGCCATGCCACCCCTCCCCTCCCCACCAGGGAAGAAGGGGTGAGGGTAGCTGTGGACCCTGCTTCCTGAGGTGGTCACCTCACCTTGCCTCATGGGCAGGCCGGCCCTGCCTTTCTGGATCTGCAGTAAACCTTCTAGCTGAGATCCTAATACTGCAGCTTTTAAAAGAAAACAACTCCCAAGCATTTGGGAGAGAGTTGCCTTTGACTTTAGTCTTCCCATTAACAGCATTTGCAGGAACGGTGTAAGGTGGCATGTAAAATACTTTTTAAAATGCTAACACATGGCACCGTTGAGCAATTGTTGTGCTGTTCAGAAACTGCTTTCGTCTCAGTTCTTGCATCCAAACCAGAAAGGGAAGCCTCAGGAGCCATCTGCAATGGCTGCCAATTCCCAGAGCACCTACAGGCAACCAGGCCGCGTGATCCAGCCATTGGCACACCCTGTTATCAGGCAAGTCTGGAGCTGCCACTGCTCACAGCAGGAAGACGAGTTGCTGTTCTCTGATAGGAGGAGCAAGGAATTCCCCCTTCCAGGTTTTTTGGTTTTGTTGGTTTTTTTGCCTTTGTTCAGGCAAATTGCACATAGCAGCACACATACTGCCATGAGGGTGAACTCTCCTTGCTGGAAACGTGGGGCAAAGAGTAGTTTAGGAGACCTTAAGGCACGACGGCCTGCTGCTACTTTGGAAATAAATGCTTCCTTCAGGTACTGAGTGAGCTTCTGTGTGATGCAGACATGTTAACCAGGACTGAGTGCCAGAAGCTAATAAGGAAGGCATCATCTCTCTCCTCATTGATATGAAACCTCACATGAACCATCTCAAAATTAAGCTCCACTTCCCAAAACCACTTGTAACAGATTATCCTAAAATCACAATGAACTAGTCCCAAACATTCTGAATTTCTCACAGATCAGCAGGTTTTCTCCCCTAAAAGGCAGCTACTGTGAGTGAGACAACTATTGACAGACACTCCTGTTTTTGTAAAAAAAAAAAAAAAAAAAAGGTAAAGCACCCCTGACAGTTAAGTCCAGTCACGAACGACTCTGGGGTTGTGGTGCTCATCTCGCTTTACTGGCCGAGGGAGCCGACGTTTGTCCGCAGACAGTTTTCCTGGGTCATGTGGCCAGCATGACTAAGCCACTTCTAGCGAACCAGAGCAGCACACGGAAACGCCATTTACCTTCCTGCCAGAGCGGTACCCATTTATCTACTTGCACTGGTGTGCTTTCGAACTGCTAGGTTGGCAGGAGCTGGGACCGAGCAACGGGAGCTCACCCCGTCGCGGGGATTTGAACCGCCAACCTTCCGATTGGCAAGCCCAAGGCTCAGTGGTTTACACTACAGTGGTTTACACCCGCATCTCATCCTGTTTTTTTACCACAACACAAAAGATCAAGGAGAACATGAATTTCAACAACCAGCTTGTGGAGAATTGTTCCGATAAAGCACAGGCTGTAGTCAAAATTCATTCTTGGCTTACTGCTTGCGGTCTGGGGGAGACAAACCATTAGCCTGAGTTTGCATGTAATGCTAAGCCAAACCAGAGCACAGTTCCCAGTAGCATTGCAGCTGCATGGCCAGGGAAGGAGCAGAGCAGCAACAGTTTCCCCTGTGAATACCCACAGGCATTTTCACTTAGCCAGGGTTTTAGAGTGGTGCTACATGCAAAATGGGCCTTAACGCTTCTCCCATTAGCCATGGTTAGGAGACAGAAGTATTTCCCCAACATGTGAATTCTTGAAGGGCGGATGGGGGCAGATAATGTATGTATGTGCAAGCCCACATATCATAACACGGCCGCTGACCCCAAACACACACCTCACTTCCCAACCATCGCCACATTGCACAGAGTAGGGCGGAAGGAATCTTCTTTGAACATGAGTTCATGCTTAGTATCAGTCACCAACTGCATGAAGATTCCCACTCTCTTCTCCCTGCTTAGTAGCCAACCTGGAGAAGCGTTTGCTACTTTGCAGATTTGTAGTTTCTCCCAATGAAAATATTGTGCTATTGTTGAGTCTGATTTTTTCCCTCCCCCGTATGGAGAAACACAGCCAGCTAAACTCTGTTCCTCTTACCTCCTTGATGATTTAATGAGAGGCGGCTTGTCTGTTCTTGGAATCCGGGTTCCACTAGATCACGTCGAGTATGTGCTGATGTCTGATCTACACTGTCCTAGCAAAAGGAAAAAAGCAGGAGATCTCGTTCAGAAATGACATGAACAACCTCTGCCTCTCAGAATATAAAGAGAACTGGTCTCTTATGGAAAATAAAGCAACAAGCAGGGCCATTCCAGGTGTTGTTCAACTCCAACTCCCATCGGCCCTTGTCAGGATGATGGGAGTGGTAGTCCGGCAACAACTGAAGGGCCAAAGGGTCCCCACCCCTGCTGTAGGAGGGCCTGGAAACCAAGCCTGATGAGGAACGGTTGAAGGAGCTGGGAATGTTTAGCCTGGAAAAAAGGAGAATGAGAGGAGATATGAAAGCCATCTTCAAATACCTCAAGGGCTATTGCATAGAAGAGGGAACAAGCTTGTTTTCTACTTGTTTTATTCATAAATTAACAGAAAAGCAAGAGCAAGCCTTGGCTGAATTTCGGTTACAGTTCACACCCTACAAATCTGTGCAGATCAACTGCTGTCATCAGGCCTACACTGTGGACCATATGCCAAAGGGGTCTTTCCTAACAACAGTCCCTGGAATCTGTCTGGAATGCCAGGGCCATATCCTGGAAGATATGAGGCAATCAAAGGGGACAGAGGCACTCTGAGCACCACAGTTAAGCTCCAGAAATGAAATGGCTTAGGCATGATGTGCAGGACTTTCCCCAAACATCTTGCTGCCTGAAGTGGAACCCAAATGTGTGTGGCCTCCTGAGCTATTCCCTTCATCTTTGTAAGTTTTCTTGATCCACAACTAGTGATGTGAGGTAAGAATATTCTCAAGAATGAGAATATTCTCAGCTAGAAAATTCTCCGGAGAATATTCTCCACAAACTGTAAATTCCAATGAAAGAACCAGTTTTACAACCCACATTTTAAAAAGTCTAGTAAATAATAAGTCAAGCTGTGATATTGCCAGTGTAAGTAATGAATAATAATTTTTTTCCCCAATCCAGTTACATTACTGGGCATTGTGTCATTCACCATTGGTAGTTCTGAAATGTGAGCTACAAAAAACTTTTTTTTTTTAAATGCTCTTCATTTAATTTGATGAACATTTGAATTCATATGTATTTCAACTTCAGTGATGCCTCGGTTTACAACCATAATCCGTTCCGGAGGTCCGTTTGTAAACCAAAACAGGTTGTAACCCAAGGTGCACTTTCGCCAATGGGGCCTCCCAAAAAAAATTCGTTCGGAATCCAAAAAAATGGGTTATAATCCAAAAAAAGTTTGCAAACCAGGACACGAACTTCCGGGTTTGATGTGTTTGTAATCCAAAATGTATGCAAACCAGACTGTTTGCAAATCAAGGTACCACTGTATATGTAATAGTCTTTTTTTCTATTTTGGTGTGACCTTATTCTTAGCAATTCTATACCCGTGGCCATACAGCGTGATATTTTAAAGTACCTAGGCCTATACAATTATGTGTAACAGCATATGAGTTGGCCTCGATTTAAACAGTTGACGTTTCTATATTTTTATTTAGTTCCAGTAACTGGTTTTTGAACTGCCATTCAATGGTACAAGGTGCCATTTACCAGAGACTGACATACTGAAATATATTACCATATAATCATAATATATTTAATGTTAATGGCTTATCTTTTATATGTATGCATATAGTTTTATTTATCAAGCTGTTTTAGTCACCAAAACAGTTATTAAGTGTTACAGCTATTAGAAGAATAAGATAGCCTATTACTGAATTTACATATATCAAACCTTAACATGCCAATTGTACTTTTTGACTTGTCCTATAACATGTACATGTTCCAATGGAATAATAAAATATGATTTAATTACAGTGGTACCTCGGTTTATGAACTTAATCCGTTCCAGAAGTCCGTTCTTAAACCAAAACCGTTCTTAAACCGAGGCACGCTTTCCCTAATGAGGCCTCCCACCACCGGTGCCCTTCCACCATTCGGATTCCGTTCTTAGACCGAGGTAAAGTTCTCAAACCGGGACACTATTTTCGGTTTTGCGGAGTTTGTAAACCAAATCGTTCTTAAACCGGGCTGTTCTTAAACCGAGGTACCACTATACTGAGTTTCCTCATACCAAACCTTAACGTGACAATTATTGGTGCCATCACCAGTGAATATTCTCCTATTTTAAATGAAAATTTTCTAATATTCTCATTAATCGAGAATATTCTTCAAAAGATTTTTCTCTAGAATTTAACATCACTACCCACAACCATTGGGCGTTGCATGTGACCTTTCACAACCTAGGTTAAAATTAAACCTGGCACACTAAAAACAAAAAAACAAAAAACCACAGTGAGCTGCTCAATGCAAGTTTAGAAGTGTGCTCAGTTTCATTTGAGTCTGGGTTGGTCACAGGCAACACTAAACCTCCACAGAGAAGGAGGACACTCATTATCCCAGAGGCTCACCCCCTAAATCCAGATTTCAGTTGTACACTGAAATGCGCCTTAATTTTGTCCTCAGAAAATGCAGTTTATTTTGCCTGGGGAGGTTTTGTACTGTGCTCACACATTCACCTACGTATCATTTCACCGTCTATTTATACAAGGTGTTTAAAGACAAATAACAGCAGGTTGCCAACTGCAACAGCAATCTAGGTGGACATAGGAGCAAGGTCAGAAGATTAGAAAGTGTTCTGTGTCGTGCCCAATCCCTGCCGAGGCTGCGAATATTCTGTGCGCAGAGAGACCAGGCTTGCAATATCTCACCATATATTTATACTTGGGGAAATGAATACTGTCTTCCTTCTAGCAATAAAGATTTTTAGTCAAAACTCAAGGGATTCCTGCATTTAATTTCACTGCTGCAGTGAGTTAAACGCTATTTCAGACCCTACTTTTAAAACATTACCCACTATAAAATAAATTTACATTGCCCATTTGATCCAATTATACAAGACACCCTCAAGAAAATAACTGACACAAGGGAAACAGGAGGTTTTAGACCATGGGTAGGCAAACTAAGGCCCGGGGGCCAGATCCAGCCCAATGGCCTTCTCAATCCAGCCTGCGGACGGTCCGGGAACCAGCGTGTTTTTACATGAGTAAAATGTGTCCTTTTATTTAAAATGCATAGGAATTCGTGGGGCATAGGAATTCGTTCATTCCCCCCCCCCCAAAAAAAATATATAGTCCGGCCCCTCACAAGGTCTGAGGGACAGTGGACTGGCCCCCTGCTGAAAAAGTTTGCTGACCCCTGTTTTAGACCAAGTGACCAGTAGTGGTTTCCAGATATTTCAGCTTTAAGGTGAGGGTTTGTTGCAATACGCTGCAGAGCACCTTTGCAAAATATGGTCCTGATGAGCCCACGCTCCTGATGACCTTCCCCTGAAGGGATGCATCCACCAGCTTAAACCAAAAAATGGCGCCTCACCTCCTGTTTAGATTTTTAAAAATGAAGGCATGTGCTGTGGTCAAAAATATATGTGCTTCCTTGGGCTAGTCATCGAGGCGGGTGGGAGTACAGCTTGAGTTTTCTTTTATTTGATCAATTCCAATTGCCCGATCTGACTCAATTTGTTGCAATTTGTAAATGAGATACAGAAAGTGGTTTTGAATCATTTTGATGAGGTGGCAAACAGCAACAGTTGTCACTGTGTTTTCTCCACAGTTGTGTATGTCTGGTTTTAAAGTATAGTGGTACCTCGGGTTAAGAACTTAATTCATTCTGGAGGTCCGTTCTTTACCTGAAACTGTTCTTAATCTGAGGTACCACTTTAGCTAATGGGGCCTCCTGCTGCCGCCGCACCGCCAGAGCACGATTTCTGTTCTCATCCTGAAGCAAAGTTCTTAACCTAAGGTACTATTTGTGGGTTACCAGATTCTGTAACCTGAAGCATCTGTAACCTGAGGTACCACTGTACTGCTTTACTTATACAGAAGCAATTACTCCCTTTGGGAAAGGGAGATGGTGTATCAAGAACATGGAATGCATTGCTAAAAGTCTACAGTCACTCTACTCAAAACCCATACCAAATATTTATTTAAAGAAGGAATAAGGTATTGGAATTCCAAAAAGGTAACTTCTTGTTTGCCTTGTCAATGCCTACTAGACTTCCAGTAAATAACTGGTCAATGTATGTGGTTATCCCTGAAGAAGAGGAGATATTAATTTTAATTAATAGGGGGGAAAATAAAATTTCAACTGCATGAGAGATGTATATTAGCTTGAGAATAAACTCAAAGCTGAACATGAAATTCACCCTTCAGTATATGCCCTCGAAATTACACAAAGCTATTGTTTCCCTTCATCAACAAGCTTTCAAAGGGTTTTCTTAAAAAGATGGAATCTGCCATTAGACCGTTTTATAGTAAAATTCACCTACAGTTGTCCTATATGACTTGTGGACCAAAAAACCCAAACACAGTCTACAAAAACATCAACAACACAATTTTTGCTACCTGCCTCAAACCCACCATTTAGGTCTCCAAAACCTCCAGCCATCAAAGCCTTTCTTCTGCTTCTCAATTCTCCCAGCCTTTGTGTCTGTTCTTAAAGTGTTTTGTTCTTGCTTCACTTCAGCCTGAACCCAGGGTTAAGATCAGAACTCGTGCATCTTTTCCCAAAAACCTTGCAAGGAAAGGCAGTACCAATCAGTAGCCAAAGCTTGTAGGGAGAGTGTCAGGAAACCTACTGAAGGTCAGAATGAGCTTAGGCTTAGAAGAGATGTTAAAAATAACAAAAAGGTATTTTGAAGCTTTGTTCAGAGCAGGAGGAAGAACCGGGAAATGGTAGCTCCACTGCATTAAGAGGGTGACTTACACCTGGCTTGACATAACCAAACATGTGAAAAAGCCTAGGTGATTTACTAAACCACAAGCTAAACATGTTAGCAGCGAGATGCAGCAGCTGAAAAGGCAAAAACTATGGTAGGCTGCATCAAGTGAAGTACAGTGGTCCAGATCATGATATCACTCTGTACTTCTTCAGACAGAGCTCACTTGGAATACTGTCACCAGCTCTGAGCACCACAGTTTAGGAAGGATATTGACCAACTGGAATGTGTCCAGAGGAAAAGCAACAAAGATGGTCACCAAGCCTTATGAAGAAAGACTGAAGGCTTTAGTTACGTTTAGTCTGGGGGAAAACACAATTAAGTGGTGAGATTGTGTTGTCAATATTTTGTTGGGAGTTGCCCTGAGTGGCAGGGCTAACCCTGTCAGATGGGCGGCACATAAATAATAAAATTATTATACTTAATATGATAGCAGTACTGTACTCAAATACCTGAAGAGCTGTCACATTGATGGAGTGGTTGTTTACGCTGCTCCAGAGGACAGGACCCTAACCAACAGGTTCAACTTACAAGAAAAGGGGTTTAAACTAAACATTAAAAGGTAAAGGACCCCTGACAGTTAAGTCCAGTTGCAGATGACTCTGGGGTTGTGGCACTCATCTCGCTTTACAGGCCGAGGGAGCTGGTGTTTGTCCGCAGACAGTTTTTCTGGGTCATGTGGCCAGCAGGACTAAGCCACTTCTGGCGCAATGGAACACCGAAACCAGAGCAGCGCACGGAAACACCGTTTACCTTCCCGCCGGAGCGGTACCTGTTTATCTACTTGCACTTTGACATGCTTTCAAACTGCTAGGTGGGCAGGAGCAGGGACCGAGCAAGGGGAGCTCACCCCGTTGTGGGGACTCGAACCGCCAACCTTCTGATCAGAAGAAGAAGAAGAGTTTGGATTTGATATCCCGCCTTTCACTCCCTTTTAAGGAGTCTCAAAGCGGCTCACATTCTCCTTTCCCTTCCTCCCCCACAACTAACACTCTGTGAGGTGAGTGGGGCTGAGAGACTTCAGAGAAGTGTGACTAGCCCAAGGTCACCCAGCAGCTGCATGTGGAGGAGCGGAGACGCGAACCCGGATCCCCAGATTACGAGACTACCGCTCTTAACCACTACACCACATTGACAGTGCCACCCGTGTCCCTAAACTAGACATTAGGAAGAGGTTATTGACCCTGCAAACATCTAGGCAGTGGAACAGTGTTCTTGGGGAGATGGGCTGTCTTTCCTGAGGAACTTTAAAGCAACAATTGGAAGGTCACTTATCAAGAATGCTGTAGCAATGTATCTCCTGTATTGCAAGGGGACTGGGATAGATGCAGCCTCCAGCTCTTATGATTCTACAACAATACTGCCTGATCTCTAAACCATGGTGATAGAGAGGAAGAGGCTTGTAGACCTACATCCTCCCTTCAGCTTTTGGGTGCAAATTCTTTGCACACATGGTTTCATTTTTCAGTTGACCGTGAGACTGTGCATTACTTCTACACCAGTGCCTACAAACCCTTGTTTGCTCCAAACTGCAACATCTGCAGCTTCTGTGGACTGGCAAAAGCCATGCTGGCTAGGAAAAAGACCAGTGCAGAAGCAAAAGACTACCAGGCCCCATAATTAGGCAAAAAGAAGGGGAGAATGTGAGAGAGGGAGGGAGAGAAGGAAAGTACAGGCACAGCCCTCCCAACAGTTTTTATGACTTGAACTGCCACAAATTCAAAGAAAAAGTTCCTTGAAGGAAAGCAAATAAATACGGATAAAAGATCTAAGCAGACATTGCACACACTGAATAAGTACTTTTACAGTAATTTTCTGTTGTCTTCTGAATCCAAAACTAATCAAAGCTATCCATCTAAAATAAGAACCAAATTAAATGCAAGCTACATATATAGATGGGAAAGACTAAGAGAGCACGCACCAACAAGGAACAGCAGTTATCATGAACTGGCACTATTCTCCTCTTGGCAGGGTAGCCCTTCACACTGCCAGTTGCCTCCAAAATTCGCAGGGAGTACTTCATTTTCTACTCCTCTGCAACAGCTCATTTTGTTCTTTTGTTCCCTCCCCCCTCAATTTGGGCTATTGACACACTTGAAACAAAAGGAAATTACTGCAATGCTCTGGAAAGAAATACATTCCAGCACTTCTGCAGAAGCAACTACAATGGCTCTTTTAATACTTCATGAACACACTGAAACTGCTGCATTAACTTTCCTCCAAGTTCACAAGGCTCCCGCATTTACCAGTGTGGTTTTGGGGAGAGACGTTTCCTTGTGTGCTGTTACTAACGTGCCCCTGCACACACGAAACGAGGGAAAGCTAATCGATTTCAACCCTCCCCAACTTTCCTGACAAAGGCTAGTTAAAGCATTTGTTATGCCATTTGACGTTATCTATACATGGAGCAATGCTGCACTGTGGCAGCTATCAAATTCAATGCCTCAAGAAGAAAAATGAGGAAAATTGTGAGAGATCACTACCACTTATATATTTACTTAATATATATATCACCAATAACAATATCAAATGAGGGATGTATCAAGTACCTTAAGTAAGCTTGGAGTACCCAAATGACCCTCCATGAAAATATTCCCAGGGTAAACCATTTGGGAAAGTGGGGCCCTCGTTACAGGAACGGGGTCAGCTTGTTCTCTGCCCGTTCGAATTTCAGTAGGCCAGCAATTTACAAAATGGACAAAATACTTCCAAGTGATCTGAAACAAAAGCTGGAGACTGTTGGGACTGCTGTTACAGTGGTACCTCGGGTTAAGAACTTAATTTGTTCTGGAGGGCCGTTCTTAACCTGAAACTGTTCTTATCCTGAGACACCACTTTAGCTAATGGGGCCTCCTGCTGCCACCGCGCAATTTCTGTTCTCATCCTGAAGCAAAGTTCTTAACCCGAGGTACTATTTCTGGGTTAGTGGAGTCTGTAACCTGAAGCGTCTGTAACCCGAGGTACCATTGGACTGCACTGCCCAAAACTCGAGGAAAAGAAGCAGATATCCATGGGACAAACACTGCGTAAGACTGTTTACACATAAAAGTTGATCCATCTGTCGCTGGTGCAATACCCAGCTCTATTTCTCAGTCGCATCTGAATCAGGAGAGGCCGTGCAAGGCCTGGACTGCTGCCTGGACTCAGCGGTAGGATGGACAAGCGCCACTAAACGGACTCTGAATCCTGGCACGACACAGGCATCGTGGGCGGGCGGTTCTTGAGTCAGGATAATTGGTCAACTGCCTGCTTTGGATGGAGCTGTACTCCCTGTGCAGTTCGGGGGTGCCCTTGGATCCATGTCTCTTGCTAGAGGCCCAGGCGACCTCCTTGGCTCCGAGAGCCTTTTACCAGCTTCAGTTGGCAAGGCAGTGATGGCTGTTTCTGGAACACGATAGCCTGAGCACTGTCACCCATGTACGGGCAACCTCCAGGCTAGTTATTGCAATGTGCTCTATGTGGAGCCGCCCCCGCGGGCTGTTCAGTTAGTTGGAGAACAGCCTTTACCAAAGGTGTCATGGGCTTTGAAGACACTCAAACTCAGGACGCAAGGGAGAAACGTGCTAAGAGGAAGGCACGCTTGGCAAATCCACACCGTGATCAACTCCCACCCGGAAACCAATGTCCCCACTGTGGAAGGACGTATGGATCCAGAATTAGCCTCCACAGTCACTTACGGACTCATTGTGAAAACCATGTTTATGGAAGACAACCTTACTCGGCTACGAGTGACCACTAAGGAAGAAGAAGCCCCACAGGCTGCAGCTGGTGCAAAATGTGGTGGCTCAACTGCTCACTGGGGTGGAATGCCACCACCATATCATGCCACGGTGGGGCGGAGTGCACCGCTTGGCAGTTAGCTACCAAGCAAAGTTCAAGGTGTTTATATCTGTGCAGCTTGGGACCAGAATACCTACAAGTGTCACCCACCCACCCCCCATAGCTGCTTCCCTTTATATATCAGAAAGGTGCCTTCTCCATTTTCTTTTCAGCACCCAATAAACACAGTCTTCTTTCAACAAGCTCTGATTCCCGGTTGGTTATCTGTACTGGATTTGAATTGATTTTATAAATTTGCTGCTGTTGTTTTAAAAGCATATACACATATAATTGGTTGTTTTTTAATTAAACATGTGTTACATGTATTATGAATAATAATTTTTTTTAATAATAATATTAACATACAAGCACACACATTTCTGTGTCCAAACCGTGTGGTAGTTTAGTACAAAGCACAAAGCCAAATTGTCACTTTAGGTGTGTGCACTGATCTGTAAGATTTCTGCCTTAAAGGGACACAAAGAGAACCCTAGCTGACAATGCAGCTCAGCTCCAAAGCATCAAGGTACAAAGAAGCTAAGGCCAGGCAGCCTCCCTGACTCACCCCACAGTAACTCGAGATTCATGGGCCATACAAACTCAACGAATAAAAACAGATAGAAAACCAATAGGACTGTGGCTGCCATCCATCATATTGACTACATAGGTCATCTGTAATGGACTTTTGTGTCCATAGTTATCTTTGCAAGGAAAGAGGTTGACAGAGAAAACCCAAAATACCATGGTTGGAGTCCGCGACCAGGAGGAGGAGGAGTACCAGGAAGAATGGATGAAATTCGAAGACTATTTAGTTAAATATACTAAGATAGTTTAATTGAAAAAGTTTGCAAATTCCAGATAGGCTTAGGACTTAATTATGTGCTTTTAGAGAATAATATGTTTAAAGTCAAAATGAAAACAAAGTAAGAGGTTAAGTGATTAAGTTAATTTTATGAGAAAATAGGTTTTGGAAAACTGTTACAATGATATACACTGAAATGCAGCCAGGGGGATTTGAGGAAGTCACTTAACAATGTTACTAAGATTGGATCAAGTACAGTTAAGATGTATGTATGTTTGTTTGTTTGTTTAAAATTTTGGGAAACCAATAAAAAAAATTGGGGGGGGGACAACATAGTTGGGCATCCATTCCCATGCCCCCTAGCAGCTCTGCCAGGTCCAGAAACCATCCATCAACACTGCTATCAGCTGAGTTGAACTCCGCTTGTTCTCCCCATGGAGAACTCAGCAGCACAGCTGACCCCAGGTTCTTGAGGGTGCCCTGGCCGCAGCAGCACCTCCCCATATGGCATTCGGTATGGGGGCAAGTGGGTTTCAGGGAAACTGCCTCATGGGCCACACTGAGACTACACCACACCAAATTAGGACCATGGGATGGAGGTTCTGGTTGCCACACCTCAAAAAGGATACTGGAGAGCCAAAAAAGGTGAAAAACAGAACCACTAAAATGATTGAGGGCTGGAGGAAATCTCATATCAGGAAAGGTTCCCAACAGCAGGTCTTGCCTAGGGCTGTCACACATCCGGAATTTCCTAGATGTAGCCGGAATATGGCAGTCGGATACAGTGTCCGGGCAGAAATTGCTGAGATGTTCAGGTTGTATGACAACCCATGTCAGAAGTTTGTATTTTGGCGAATTTCCTTAAAAATAGCTCAAAAACTTAATTTAATTTGACGGCGCCTATATGATATCGAGAGACAGAATAATTTGGACACAATATGGAAATTTTGTCCATGGTATGATTATTTTCTGCCTAGTCATTTTGATACGTTGGCACCCTATTTGCAAAATTTAACAATTCCAAAATACAGACATGCTTTCACTTACGCAAGATTAAATATACTGCCTTCAGCTGTACTTGAGGGTCGATTTCAAAAAATTCCGCTGAAAAAACGGTTATGTCCATGTGGAGATGGCAGTATTGAATCAGGAGCTCATGTGCTTTATAAAGATTTAAGGCGTGAGGTTATTACCCCTCTACTCTTGTCCATGCCGGGTTGCTCAACCAATGCCATTGTGTCCTTCTAGCAGAACAAGATAATCAGGTGACTGCAAATATTTTAGCAGGGGCACTTAGAATAAGATTTATTATTTGATTATTGATGTAAACCTCCAGAAGGTATTTTGCATAGTTATTACCCCTATCTTCAGTACATTTTATTTTATTGCTATTGCTAATGCAAATAAAAGCTCAAAAACTTCATTTTTTTGAGATTTTGCAAATATGGCAACTGGTATTCTGGGTTCATGTCTACACAGAGACTGCATTTGAATTAGAAGCTGAAGTCTCTCTCTTTCACTTTCGCCTCCCTCAAAATTATGTGTTATTCACATCAAGGCGTATCTTCTAGCTCCCTGGTCTTCAGCTGGTGAGCTGTGGCCTGATCCAAGGTGCGTCACAACAGCAGCACTGGGTCCCCAAACACAGGCTTAGGTTAAAAGGGGGTCCTAGGTCTGGAAAGACTGAATATGTTTGTTCCAGCTTGCAGGAAACAAGAGATAATTTAATGCCTTTACTTCTGGTGCTTACGTGAGCGGAGGGGTGGGATGGAGAGGGAGGGAGGAGCAGAGGAACTGAACTCTGAACTTCCCCTCAAGCTTCTTTTAGTCACTTCATGATGAATCCCTATACTGGAATAAGAGTCACTGATTAAATCACTATGTTATAACGTTCATTTCCTCCTTAATTGAATAAAGAGTTCAAGTGACTGTGCTCGATCACTGCTGTGACTCCCAATTGCATAAGAATAGGAATGCACACGCCGTAAGTCATCCCTGTTTTCTGAGAAATTCTGGAACTCCAATCTGAACTTCCAGGAACACGAGCAAAGTGCTGCCAATTCTCGCTGCTGCATTATTTTCTAAACCAAAGAGACAGAGTTTTGGAAAGACCTCCTGAACACGGCAAAGAGGAGAGGGTGGCGGCGGTTTTTGTTTTTTGTTTAATCCCCACAAGATTAGAGATAGTTTCCAAGGGAATGAGTTTGAACAGCAAATGGATTAAAGGAAAGTTCCTGGATCAGCAAGCACAGCTTTTATGAGGAGGTACATAAACAGCACACAGAACTTAGCAAGGAACTTAGAACCAGGATCAACCTCCTAAACTCCTAAGCTCCTAACTGGAGGGCCAAACTAAATGCAATACTTGTCACATAGTTTGCCCTTGCATTGCTGAGTTTTCGTGCTTTTTAAATAAATAGCTAGTGTGCTTCTGAGCTAGATCAGGACTGCAGCAAAGCAGGCTTTAACCCCTTTGGTTCTCCTGCAGTCTCGGGTTGAAATCCTGCCCCCCCCCCCCGCCATTCACAATGCTTTGTTCCTTTACATGTACCAAGCATGGGGGGTGGAGAGGAGAATCTGTCTCGGACAATGGAGGCAGGAAAAGGTTAAAGAATCTCTTGCACCACACAAAGGTGCTCCTAACCCCGCAGGAGCATATTTCTCATTTTAGGCCAGGTTTGGCCCTAAATCCCTCACCTAAATGCAAGACAATCAAAACTTTTACAAGTTGTGTATGACAAAACAAGCTCCACAAACAAAAGGTGCAGAGGAGGAAAAAAGATCCACCAATCTCAGAAGGGAAATCTATGTTAGGGACAGTGTTGGTTTTTTTCTGGGAGTACTCAAGAATATGATTTTCCAGAAGAAAAGCACTGGTTAGGAACCAGAGCCCAAGTCCCTCTGAGAGGAAGGAGGATCAAGAATGGTTGCTAATTTCCTAGGGCAAGCAAGATGCAGACCTCCTGAGAAGAACTGCAAGGAAAGAAATTAAACTTTCTCAAAAATCTCAAAGCCACACTTCCTCTGGTTGTCTCCCACATACGCTTCGGTCTGAACTCACAACTGCTACCCTTTTCATTGCTTTGCTAAAATTGCAACTGTGATCTACTTTACAGGGTGGCTGTTGTGAGGACAAACACACTTTAGAAATTTAAAATACTATTACAAAATGTAGGATAGCGCAGGGAATGATTCCAAGTCAGAACTTGCATGTGCAGGGTCTGATTGTGTACGTTATTTTTTTGCTTCATTTTTAGGTTTCCCTCCACCCCGTGGCTTCAAACCTGCCCCCCCCAACCCTCTCCCTATTCAAAATCAGGGCAGGCAGGCTGGAGGAAAACAATTATAAAGATCGTACGTCCATCAGTATGGCATTTATCTCTCTCTTTTCTCCTCAAAAGAACTCAAGGTAGCACTCCTGGTTCTCATTTTCCCTGTGTTCTCCTCACAACAGGCCCGTGAGAGAGGTTAGCCTAAGGCAAGCATAGGCAACCTCGGCCCTCCAGATGTTTTGAGACTACAATTCCCATCATCCCTGACCACTGGTCCTGTTAGCTAGGAATCATGGGAGTTGTAGTCCCAAAACATTTGGAGGGCCGAGGTTGCCTATGCCTGGCCTAAGGGATGGTGACCAGGCCAAGGCCACACAGCAGCCAAATGGACATTTCAGATCCTGCTCTCCAGTTCCTCGTCGGCTTAGTATTCCACATTCTAGAAAAAAGGTGTAGAATTGCATTAAGCGGGATATTAATTTTCCCCCATGATTCTGAAAGTACCTGGGAGCCCTTGTTAGAAGGCCTGTGCGGCACTTTTCAAGAGTAATGAATTCAGGCTGGCGTCCTGTAAACACTTCCCAGGGAGCATTCCTCATGCAAACCAGCGGGACTCACTCTGTGAAATGTGCGGCTGTTGTGGCAGGGATCCACCGGCAGTCCCTATAAGCAGTGCCTGTTATTAGTATAGCTTCTGCAGCCTTAAATGGTTAGGACAGCAGGTTTAATGTGACTTATTTACAAGTAAGTGCACACAGGACAGGATTTCTTGCAACGTTGGTCCTAATGAGAAAATAATCCGACTAAAGTGACATTTGTTTTAGTGGTTCGCCATAATAACTGCAGTAACTGCTCACTTTGTGATGTCTTTTATACCAAATGATTGCTAGAAAAGGGCTGAACATCTTCTCTCACCTCATTACTACCTCTGAGCAGGTATGCCTGAGCCATTTATCCTCTAATGTGAGTGAGCAAAGAGACTCCAGCTACAAAAGCTGAGACCAGAGACCATCTTGCCTGGGAGTCCTGAAACACCTGCTCCCTGCTCTAAAGGTATTTTTTCACCTGACCTGGCAAGGGGGGGCCTGGGCTGACTCCAGCTACAAAAGCTGTGCCGTTGAACAGCCTCTTTTTGTTGCTGTTTTTAAATCTTATTATGAATTATGTGGAAATTGTGTGATTTGGTCATGCACTTTTTTGATGTGCTTTATTTATTGTTTACAACTACTTTTCTTATGTTTGCAATTATGTAAATCATCTCATGTTGCAAGTCGCCTTGCGCATGCTTTGAACTATGGAAAGGTGGCATTCAAATCACATGATGATGACAATGATTACTTTTACTGTGTAGATTCTAGAGAACATTCCTCACTTGCAACCTTTCTTTATCATACTGTAGGACTGCTGCAGCAACACTTCTGAACAGAGAACATCTTGCCTGATGATTAGCAATGGTGCCCAAGTTGTACTTACCGCTATGCAAATGAGCACATAGACTGTTGCTTTGCACACTGTTCCTGGCATATTGCGAACGTGATGATGTTTCTGACATCACATAAGAGGGATACAGTCGAACCCCACCAGTAAAACCATTTTCTCCATGCTGCTCATGTGGGACAAGGTCAGAATTACAGAAATAGGAGTGGACATGCAAGAACCAGCAAGCAACAGAAGGAAGACACGGCTAGGTGGGTGCTCTACAAAAGACACATTGTTCTGTTTCCCATGCTTGCTGAATCGGGGACCTGAAGCATCTAACCAAGACAGGCGCACGAGACACCCAGGACTCACATGAACTGCTGCTATCAGCTATCAACAATGAACCAACTCAACGCCTCAAGTTCCTACCAAGCACACCTAGGAAGTACAGAAGATCACTGACTGTGTACGATTCTATAGAATGAGCGTACAGTCGTACTTTGGAAGATGAACAGAATCCATTCCAGAAGTCTGTTCAACTTCTAAAACGTTCTAAAACCAAATCACGGCTTCTGATTGGCTGCAGGAAGCTCGTCGGACGTTCAGGTTCCAAAAGAATGTCTGCAAACTGGAACAATCATTTCCGGGTTTGCAGCATTCGGGAACCAAAACGTCTGAGTTCCAGGGCATTCGGGATCCAAGGTACGACTGTATTGTGATCCTGAGAAAACAGAAGATTCGGCAAATTCAGAAGTGTTCAGAGGTCTCATTAAGTCTGATTGTGTTTGTTTATTATTCTGCCATGGAACTTCACTTGCAGAGTGTGGCACAATTTACAGGGGGGTTGAGAGCACTCTTCCATTGTCTCCCAAGGCAGACGGATGCCAACCAACCAACCAACCTTGTCCAGATTACTGGTAAGAAAGACTTCTCTTTCCAGACGGAAGTATGTTCAAGAAAACAGCATTTATATGTTCCAGTTGTAGCCTGGGGATTAATTAGCATGTGCAACACAGAACTCAAAAGCACTTTTTGATGGGCAGATCTGATGGGCAGATCCTTCTTGTCTTTGGTAAACACACGTAGCCTTGCATGATTAGTGTTTTGGTACCTAAGATACCACATATAGGGCAACTCAAATCTCTCAGCATCTGAGTAACATTCATCTCACCCCTGAAAGGTGACACGAGTGCTGCAAATTGAAGGATGCCTAATACTTGTCCCAAGTCTAGTATAACTTGCTGCTGAAATGGAATACACAGGATGAAACGGTTAAGTCAGCTATGATTAAATGGGCACAAGATGTTGGACATAACATTATGTTCGCTGACTGGGAACAGTTGTGGACCACCGGTATGAAATTTACGGCATGTAATGCCCTAAGAGAGAATATTATGAAAATGATATACAGGTGGTACATGACACCAGTCAAGCTTGCAAAAATATATCATTTGCCTGACAATAAATGTTGGAAATGTAAGGAGGTTGAAGGTACATTCTTTCACCTTTGGTGGACATGCCCAAAGATTAAGACTTTCTGGGAAATGATTTATAATGAAATGAAAAAGGTATTTAAGTATACCTTGAAGAAACCAGAGGCTTTTCTCTTGGGCATAGTCGGCCACTTGGTGCCAAAGAAGGACAGAACTTTTTTTATGTACGCAACAACGGCAGCAAGAATATTTATAGCAAAGCACTGGAAGACGCAAGATCTACCCACTCTGGAAGAATGGCAGATGAAGTTGATTGACTGTATGTGTTTGGCAGAAATGACCGGCAGAATCCGCGACCAGGGAGAAGAGTCGGCAGAAGAAGACTGGAAGAAATTTAAGGACTGTTTACAGAAATATTGCAAAATTAATGAACTTTGAAAGATGCTGGATTGAATTTATGTGGTCTCTAGCTGTTATGATAAAAAGAAATGGGATAAATATTGTTTAAGTTATAAAATTAAAAAAAAAGTTGATTGGAAAATAAGGTGTTAGTTAAAAGGAATGTTAAGAGATTAGGATTTGCTGGATAATCATTTTGAACTGGAAAACAAGAAGGGGAGGTATGAGGAAGTCAAAGAAACATGTTATTGAAAAATTGATATCGAAATTGATTTGTTTTTAATATTTTTCTTTTTCTTTTTCTTTATTGTTTGTATAAAATTGGAAAACTGAATAAATATTTATAAAAATAAAAATAAAAAATACTTGTCCCAAGTCTAAAGGAAGTTGCTATAACTACTGATCAGCTGACTAGTGGTTAGAGCAATCTTGTCTGAAGATGCGCTTTCAGTGCCAATCAGCTGGCAGGCACTGGGAGCGCACCTTCCATTTTGTTTACAAGGTTACAAAATGAACTCCTCCAAGTCCATTTTGAGGAAATGGTTTGAGTTTTATCCATCCTTCAAAACAGAAAGCAGGACTAAGGAGTTCCTGATCCCTGCTTACCAGCGCCGATGGGAAGCCCTGCTTGCACAGAAACAACTGGCAACTTTTAAGCCCCTGCTTGTTCCTTTGCAGCCATGTCCCTGGCTACCACAAACTGCAAATCACATATTACATCAGGTGTGGTTGGCAGGGAGCCGCCTCATAGGCTGGGCCTAAACAGACCTGCAAGTTCCTCATCACTGCTTTACAGGCTATGTTTCAGTTGCTTTCATGGTTAGCAAGAGCACCAGCAGAAGCATAACATTTGTATCTGGTTGAGATTACTATCATTTCTCCATAACCTTTTTTCAATTCCCTCCCCAGCATGAAACATCGGTCTTGCGCCAGCCTCCTCGTGGCTTCCATGAAGATTGAGATAGCCTCTCCTACATGGTAGTCCTTCGTTGGTTTTGATACAACTAGCAGGAGCCACCAACCCATATTGCTGTTGCAGGAACACCCCTTTTAATAGCACTGCTCTTTGCCTTTGATCTAGGTGTGCCAAAATTGGTTCACTATTTACAGAGCTGTGATTATTTCCCCTGAAAATAGCCTAAACTGTAATATGTCATAATAAAGCACCTTGAGAAGGACCTTCAAAGTAAATTTTGAGGGCTTCAGTCACCCTCGCTTTCTGAGTCATCCTATGTACAACTGATTTGGAATAGCTGCTTGCTTTTAAAACACCAAGACCAACCACTCATTTTCCAAAGCAGTCTTTGAATACTTACTGGCCTAGTAGTACAGGTTAGCCATCATGGCACAAAAAGCAGCTAAAGTTAGCCCATAAAGCCAGGCACAGTCCTCCTGCCATGCATGGTGGCCCACCTGGGAAACCAAAGATAGTCTTCTGCTGCCTAGCGGAGCCACAATGCACAGCTCAATGGGTCACAACTTGTGCAGGTCTGAAACGTGATACACTCTCCCCAGTAAAAATATTAGTTGACGAATAGTAAATCCACAGCCTTCCAGAGGCCTTGTGTAACCTTACCAGAGCCCGGTAAGCAAGATGGAGGGCTTAAAAACTTTCAGTGTCAAGAAAACTCGGCACCAGAAAGAGCCATCCGCCATGCCCCTCTTGAGACCTTGGACAGCCCCTTCTGATTGTCCCATTCCCCGGCTCTCCATCTATTTATTTATTCACCCACCACCCATGCAAAGCTACAATCACGTAAATAAATCCTACGTAAGTTGTGGGTCTACCATAGTGCGAAACTATGGTTTCCCAATCTGTACATGAGTCAGCACATGCCTCGGGTTCCAATGCTACCATCTCTCCTCCTCCTTTGAATGCCAGGAGGATGAGTTTGGAGGATCTCGCTCCCCATTTTAAACAAATTGCAGTTCCGTGTCAAGGTCCAAACACAGAGAAGTATGGTTTGTTTAAGCTCTAGTTTGGCAGCTGGTTTTGGATCCTGGTTTGCAGTCTGTTTAAAATTGGAAGGGAACTCTTCAGATCTCCTCTGGCATGCAACTGAGGCTGAGAGGGAGAGCACATAAGCCCAAGGCTCACAATGAATCGCTGATACAGCAGGAAAGCCTGGATTCCCTTTAAATCTGATCCAGGCCACTGACGTAATTAAGGCTAACCAGTGAGTTACTCAGCTCAGTAAACAGACTTTACTCCACCACTACAGCTGGATTCCATGCATTTCAAATATATTTAAGTTATAACTTACTATTCGGTAAGGATGGTGCAAAAAGGAGTCTGGGCAGCCAGCTAAAGCCATTTGTGCCTTCAGAATATCTTCAAAATTACATCTACTGCTTTGCGGCACCTGCAGTGTAAAAACAAGATGGTGAGAAAACTGTGCTGGAGGCGTTGACAAATTGTTAATATGGCAAACAACTTGGAGATGGAGGGACAGAGAGGGGAAGAGAAAAGCCTGTGCCCTTCTGCCAATCACACTATGGAAGTAATATTGGGAGCCTAGCAGTCAGGTTCATGCCATTCAGTGTTATTTTATTGCATAACAGAAGGACTGGAATAAAGCCCATAACAGCTGCTAGGCCACATAAAATTTTACTAGCATACCTGACTTGCCCAAACACCCACATACTTCTGTAAGTCACGCAGAGCACAACAAATTCTGCATACAAAAGAACACCCCCCAAATTACAACAAGGTTTCCCTGCCTAATCACTCGGAGAGTCTTCTGACTTACCACAAGAGATCTGACAAACGGCTACTTATAAACCTACGAAACATTCGAAAGGTAGAAATCTATTTTATTTTTAAATTACTGAGTCCTACCACTGTAGGTAGAGGTCTCTTTGCCTACAAATTCCTATGATCTGCATGTGCAATGGTGTAATCCGCTTAGAAGCAATAGACAGCAAAGCTTTTGCACTGATATCGTTCACACTAAACACAGGCTTATGTGCAGTATACTGCACATCACCTAGTCTGCTGGCTGCCTGGATTCAGTAACTAAACACACAGCTACTCTGTTTAGCTGACAATCACCTCGAAAGAGCTCCATTTAGGAGTACACTTCTTGGTCAACTGCTTTTCACAATTCTGCTAGGAAGCAAACTTCTATAAAGTCATGCAGAAAAAGGCTTATGAATGCAATTATTCCTACATCTTTTATAATAATAAGCAGGTTTTGTCTGCAATCCTATACATCCTAACCTAGGCTTAAAAGGTAAAGGACCCCTGACAGTTAAATCCAGTTGCAAACAACTCTGGGGTTGCGGCGCTCATCTCGCTTTACTGGCCGAGGGAACCGGCGTTTGTCCGCAGACAGTTTTTCTGGGTCATGTGGTCAGCATGACTAAGCCACTTCTGGTGAAACCAGAGCAGCACACGGAAACGCCGTTTACCTTCTCGCCGGAGTGGTACCTATTTATCTACTTGCACTTTGACATGCTTTTGAACTGCTAGGTTGGCAGGAGCTGGGACCGAGCAATGGGAGCTCACCCTGTTGTGGGGATTCGAACCGCCGACCTTCTGATCAGCAAGCCCAGAGGCTCAGTGGTTTAGACCACAGCGCCACCAGCGTCCTAACCTTGGCATAAGCTCCACTAAATGCAGTGGGGACAGAAGCAAGCATGCATAGGGTTGATTACCTAGTAAAAAAAGGAGGGGACAGGCACCCTTAAAAATATCAGTGAGCAACTACACATTACGGTGGTACCTTAGGTTAAGTACTTAATTCGTTCCGGAGGTCTGTACTTAACCTGAAACTGTTCTTAACCTGAAGCACCACTTTAGCTAATGGGGCCTCCTGCTGCTGCTGCGCCACCAGAGCACGATTTCTGTTCTCTTCCTGAAGCAAAGTTCTTAACCTGAAGCACTATTTCTGGGTTAGCAGAGTCTGTAACCTGAAGCGTATGTAACCTGAAGCGTATGTAACCCGAGGTACCACTGTACATGCAATGAGGACTATTTCTGAAAGTATCCCCATTCATGCAATGGTGTCATGCAATGGTAAGAGTGCCAAAACATTAGAGGAAGAGATGAAATTCCATCTTCAGTGCCAGCTCCACTGCATCACATATGTGTATTCCCACTAAAACAATAAGAATATGCGAAGAACGCCCTTTCATAGGCCACCTGAATTTGCAGTTTCAGAAGAAAATGTTCCAGAAGGCAGCATGTGCTCTGAAATACTGTACTTGCAACCCATTCTTCTGATTAAGCTGACACAGTTAAAAAGGGGAGCCAATGCCTTCATCTCAAGGCCTAGACAAGAGGCTTGTAGCCTCTGACAACAAATAACTGAGAGAACCACCGTTTTCAGGGGATCTCTCCTCCAGCACAGTCTGTTCCTAAGCACCCATCTCCTCACAAACTCAAGCAAGGAACAGTCAAAGGAGACAGAGCCATAACTCAGTGGCACCGCACAGGATTTGCATTCAGAATGTGCCAGCTACAATTCTTTCGCATCTCCAGTCAAAGGATCTTAGGCAACGGGGCTGCAGAAAATGGCCATGGCTTCAAGGCCTGCAGCTCAGTGGTAGGCTATCTGCTTTCTGCATGCAGAAGGGCAAAGGCTAAAGCCCCAGGATCTCCAGGCAGGACTAGCAGATGCCTGACTGAAACCCCAGAGAACCTCTGCCCGTCAGTGTCGACCAGGCATAGGCAAACTCGGCCCTCCAGATGTTTTTTGAGACTACAATTCCCATCATCCCTGACCACTGGCCCTGCTAGCTAGGGATCATGGGAGTTGTAGTCCCAAAACATCTGGAGGGCCAAGTTTGCCTGTGCCTGCATTAAGCCCACAAGTTGCGCTCACTTTTCTTACACGACCTTATGCAGGCAACTGAAAAATGAATAAATAAATACATTTGAAAAACATGGGATAGATCAAAATAAGTGGTAGTAAAATGTCAGGAAGAGGCAGGAGAGCACATGACTTAAGTGCATCATGCCAGGCCTTTCTACCATGCATGCACAGGACAGACTGCTGCTGACAATTCTTTTCCTCTTCCAAGGTGAGCTGTGCAGGATCACAGTTGGAAAGGGTCCTCTGGTGCAAAAGTGCTCAGAACAACTGGTCCCTTCGGATAGGATCTGGCAGGAGGAATCCTTGGGAAGCAGCTGTGCCATGTGACAACCATCTACTCTCCAAACTTCTATCTATTTGAAGACACAACTGAACTGGGGCCTGCAAGGTTCACGGTTGCTTGACCCAAGGTAGTGTCATCAGCAAGACCCTCCTGACACTGATCCATCAGTGCCACTTGGTTCCAAGTCAGATCTAGGGACAGGAGCTGGAAGACAGTGACATCGTCAGTCAGAGACCACTTTCTCTGGCAGAGGCTACAGATCTGGTGGATGAACTTCCAGAAGGTAATATGCATGGGGAAATGAACATTAACGCCTCATACAGCATTCTAAAATTACAGAAATCAGGCAACGATTAACCAAAGTTCAAACAGAACCTAGTCTATTCCTTCAGTAACCCATTTCATTGTTCTATCACACGCTTCCTGGTCCAAGTCCACCATTCGGTCACAAGGCGAGGCCTTGGCTCTATCCGCCGGTTTGCAATGGCCACGGGAAAGTCAAGACACGTCCGCCCGTGCTCCCTTTCTGCCTAACCTCTTGCAGCTCTGGCCTCTTCCATTTCTTGAAACGAAATGGAAATGACTAACCTATGAGATCATACTGAGCTCCTCCAAGGAAAAGCCGGGAGATAGACATAATAAAGAAATAAAAATGCACACCAAAAGATAATGCGGGTACATTCCAATAGAACACGATGCTATGCCCACATTGTGCAATTGCAAGAGTTTATTGTCAAGAAATTAGCAAGACAGGAAGCAGCCTCACAGAGTCAGACCATTGGTCCACCCAGCTCAGTACTGTCTGCTCAGGCAGGTAATGGTTCTCCAGGGTTTCAGGCCCGCGTCTCTCCCAGGCCTGCCTTGAGTGGCCGCCAGGGATTGAACCTGCAACTTTCCGCTCCCAAGATATGGTGGCCCTTCTCCATATTTAAGGTTCCCAATGCCAGTTGTGGCTGCTTTCATACAGATTGCTTTATTTAGTTTCATCTCCAAATCTGGCCTTGGGTATTCCTAAAAATCTAAGCCAGGTACCTGCCTACCATCATTTTGCCTTTGATATGAGAAAATGAATATGACCATTCATAGACGCTATTCCTGTCTGCAACTTCTATCCTTCTCAAACAACACGGCCAGAGACTCACGCCCCTAATTTGGCATCTGTGTTGTGTGGCCTTATTTACTGCTGTTACGTTGAAGATAACACATCATGTCCTTCAGCATTACTACACTTAAATTATCTCAAAAAAGATAAAACACAATGGAAATTCCCCAAAAGGTACTTTACTAATCTTTCAAAAGAGAGAGAGAGAGAGAGAGATGAACTGGGCCTATTTACACTGCAGAATGAAAAGGTTCTGGGGATTAAAGTGAATTATCAGCAACTACAATTCCCAGAATGCTTTGAAGAAAGCCGTGACAGTTATGCCACTGTAAAAAAAACCCAGGGATGTTTGTCCCGTGAATCTGCCTCCTGACCTTTCCTAGCCAAGTGTCCTGAATCGGACAGGCACCAAAATAAACTGTGATCATTTCCGTGGGAAAGATGACAGAATTCCCACCTCTATGCTAAAGTGAGGGTTCCCCCCCCCCACAAGATAAGGGCTTTTCTGCATGAATGCGTTAAGACTAAAAACATGGTTGTCCTTCAGACAAAAAAGCCAAGGGGCGATGGCTAGTCCAAGAGGCAGATTTACTGAAGGAAGCGTCATCCAGGTCTTGCTCTCCAGTTACGTAGCATGGATCTGGCAAGGAGGAGAGCAGCATGGGAGAGACACAATCAGTTTCCAAGTTGAAACTGCCTAATGTGCCTCCACCAGGACTACTCAAAAGGAGGTAAAGGTAAAGGTACCCCTGACCGTTAGATCCAGTCGTGGACGACTCTGGGGTTGCAGCGCTCATCTTGCTCTATAGGCCGAGGGAGCCAGCGTTTGTCCGCAGACAGCTTCCGGGTCATATAGCCAGCATGACTAAGCCGCTTCTGGCAAACCAGAGCAGCGCATGGAAACGCTGTTTACCTTCCTGCCAGAGCAGTACCCATTTATCTACTTGCACTGGTGTGCTTTTGAACTGCTAGGTTGGCAGGAGCTGGGACAGAGGAACCCCGTTGCGGGAATTTGAACCGCCGACCTTCTGATCAGCAAGCCCTAGGCTCAGTGGTTTAGACCACAGTGCCACCCGCGTCCCTGACACTCAAAAGGAGACACGTGGCCAAAGAGACACCACTGTATTGCCGAAGGTGAGGGGATGTAGGGCATCTATGAGAACTGGGGAAAGGGTTTGGCGGGGGAGGCATTAATAGTTAGGAAATAATGTGGGACCCAGTTGCAGCAACAGTTCTCAGTTACCACACTGACAGAATATTGCCAAGAAAGAGCTCATATATCACTATTGAGTAATCCACAACGCAGGACTGTAGTCAAATTTTGTACCCCAAGATTGAAAGGTGACAATTCCATTAAGCAGGGTTGTGCTTTTTCTTTAAAAAAGAGAGAGAGAGAGAGGCACTGAACTCTTCAAATGGAAATCATGACCAAGCAGCAGAATGAAAATTTAGTCAAGGCAGTTTCAAAGGGTGAATAAGTTTTGAAAACAATAAGCCAGCCATAAATCACCAATTGCTGCAGATTTTTTTTTTTACAATTGAAGGCACTTAGCAAGTAGAGGCTGTTCCTTTAAATAGCACTCACAGTGGCCTATGCAAAGGCTCTGGATATCTAATTTGCACGTCATTCATGGTTCCTGCAGATTAAATATGATGCACAATATGATGCAACAGAGAACCCACAATGAACTTGGGGGGGGGGGGGGAGACTTGCCTCACCTTCCTTTGAGCAAAAACCTCTACGAGCCCAAATAATGAGTACGCAATAAAGCAGAAAAGTTGTGGGCAAAACAGGCCCCAGAGTTTGCTCAAGGGACCTAAGCCTGGGGAGACCCACCATGGCTTATGTCTACAGCACAAGCCAAGGACCTCCGACTGTGACCAACATACATCTTCTGTAGCTTCAGTAACAAACCCATCAGGCAGGCGTATGATGAGCGGACATGAAAACAAGTGGCAGACCTTCCTTAGCACCATGGGAGTAGCACACACATGTAACCCTGAGCCTATGCTAGTTTGGGATGGCCTGTGAGTGCAACAGAACCATCCTGCCATTTTCTTCTCAAGCAGTAACTGTGCAAGGTGACATGCAAACACACACACCGCAACTGTAATTCTCAATGCCTGTAAGTGACCTCTGTATAGTCGTTATAACATAGTGATTACTATATAGTGATTATAAAGGCAGTTGCTAGAACTCTTGTTTAAGTTGCCCAATCCAGACTTTTAAATAGCCATTTGCCAACCATGTGTAGGAGTTGCCTCCAGGTAAATCTGCAGGGAAGATTCTGTAAACAGAGCGAGAGTTGGCTCCTTCTCTTCTCCTTTCATGCTGTTGACTTACATTGGTCTGCATGGGGCAGACTGACTTAATAGTTTCTGCAGACATATTGTCTGTAGACACCCATGAGCGTTTTGTTACAGGTCTCCACTTATTCTAATACTGAACCTGATCAATTTCCCACAGCATAGCCAACCACAGATAGGAACTCCCTAGGTATGCAAAAGTCTTAATTTCACAAACTAATAAAGAGAAAAAGGACAACCCAAGACAGCCTGACAAGGACATAGCATGCTCACTGCCCCCAGGAGCCAAAAACAGAGGGCACTTCTTCCAGAGGAAATGTTGGGGTGGGGGGGGAGAATTGTTTAAGAGAAGCCTCCTGCACTTCATCTGAATGAGCCCCCATATCGCTCCAGCTCATGTGAGCAGGAGATATGGGGAATTCCTCAAAGGTACAGGCAGGCAGGAGCCTGAGAAGGTTCCAGAACCTTCTCAGACTCTGTCTGCCTGCCTGCAGCTTTGCCATCTGCAGGCCTTTTGAGCTGGCATGACGTATCACCAGCTCAAATTGTCTGAAACCGGCATTGCCATCTGAACCCCAACACAGACAATTTCAACACAGTTTCAGACAATTTACCAATATACTGGTGGCCTCAACCTGCCTTCCCTTCCTGCATTGAACCATTCAAATTTGGTGCCAGATGAACGTTGTTGTTGTTTAGTTGTTTAGTCGTGTCCGACTCTTCGTGACCCCCTGGACCAGAGCACGCCAGGCACTTCTGTCTTCCACTGCCTCCCGCAGTTTGGTCAGACTCATGTTTGTAGCTTCGAGAACACTTTCCAACCATCTCGTCCTCTGTCGTCCCCTTCTCCTTGTGCCCTCCATCTTTCCCAACATCAGGGTCTTTTCCAGGGAGTCTTCTCTTCTCATGAGGTGGCCAAAGTATTGGAGCCTCAGCTTCAGGATCTGTCCTTCCAGTGAGCACTCAGGGCTGATTTCCTTCAGAATGGAGAGGTTGGATCTTCTTGCAGTCCATGGGACTCTCAAGAGTCTCCTCCAGCACCATAATTCAAAAGCATCAATTCTTCGGCGATCAGCCTTCTTTATGGATGAATACCTTCTTTATGGATGAATACCAGATGAATACCTTCCTGAATACCTGTCCCTAACCCACAACATTCGGTACAAGAAGGCAACTGTGCTATAGCATTGTCCTGCTGAAGTTCAGGGACAGGTGAGCAGGAATTTATTCACCAAGGACAGCAGCACAACAGGTTTGCACTATTCAGAAGGATGTTAAAAATCCTAGTTCATCCAACCCTCGCAGACTCTGCAATGGTCTTTAACATTTTCCTTTTCCCTTTCCCATAAGGGGGCAAAGACTAAAATAATCTCAAGGGATAAAGTGTGGCCTTACACCCCAGCTCCACCAACACTCATTCCCCTCAAACTAATACTTTAGCCAATTAATCTGCTGATTAAAGCACACAGACTTAATTAAGTTCATTAACTTTGCACCCCTAAATTCAGAGCCAAAACCACACCCAAGATGCCTGCATACAACCAAAGGTGTTGGTTCACTTTGCCTATCTATAGGATCAAAAGCCTTTTAGCGAAACAGCCCCAGTGAATTCTTCGCCTTGCAAAAATATTATTGAGGGTTCCAGACGTGCCAAAGTACGATTTGCTTGGAATTTCTGTTGAACTATCGTTGACGGCACAGTATTTACATCTGGGGATTCTTGAAATTGTTTAGACTTGGCAAGCTTCTCTCATTACATCACTGCCACAATGTGATTACTACTGCTTGGTACCCTGAGCCAGGCAATGGGGACATCCTGCTCTCCCCGTCTCAAGGCCAAGACAAAGAGCAGCGTTAGAAACAGAGATATAAAAGCAAGGAGCCAAATGACACCTTAAACCGAAATTATGGTGGCCACAACTATATGTCTAGGCGCAGTTTTTAAAAACAAGATTACAAAGCAAATGAAAACAAGGTGGGGGTTCTAGCTGAAGATGGAATAAATGTTGTGTGCAAAACAGAAGCTCTTTTAAAATACAGAAGCAATCAAGTGGAAAAGCAGTCTATAAGAGATGTGACTGCAGTTTCATTCTAGCAAAACTAAAAACCTCCTGTACCCAATTAGAGGGGTAGTTTGCCAAAACCTGTATCTTTATAAATTTGTGAACAACTTTGCGTAGAAAACTTATTTTGGGTGGTTTTTTTTGGGTTTTTGGTTGTTGTTTTTTTGCAATTTGGAGAGTTTGAGCCAGCCATAGCAAAACACGTCATACAGAGAGCACAATGGGACTTAAATTTAGGTATGTATAGGACAATAACACCCAATGAACTTTATGGCTGAGTTGGGATTTGAACCCTGGTCTCCCAAGGCTCTAGTCCTACAGACACTCTAACCACTAAGGGTAAAGGTTAAGTCCAGTAAAAGGCGACTATGGGGTGCAGCGCTCATCTCGCTTTCAGGCCGAGGGAGCCGGCGTTTGTCCGGCTCATTCACTCAGTTTGGAGAGAGCCTTTTGGAGTGCCTCACACCCTCTTTTAGTTAAAAACTACCCTGAACAATTTGGTGTCATCAGAAGACTTTGCTAACTCATCTCCAAGAAGGTCTAGAAAGATGCTGTGTCTCGTGCTGCAGACGGGGTTGAAAAAACAGACCACACACATCTCACTCACTCAACCTCCATTCCTAGAAAAAACGATGCAGCAAAATCCAAATAAAGGGGACAGACCTTTATTCTTCCAAGCAAGCCAGAAAACATATTATTATGAGAAGAAATGAGAGGCAAAGCAAAAAAAGTGGATCTTCTTTACTGCCAGAGCCATTTCACTTTTGAGAAGAAGCCCCACAAGCAATAAATTGATTTAACAGTTTGCAGCTTGTGTTTGTTTGCAAACCTCAACGTGTCTCACAGAAAAACTGAAGGAAAGGGGTGAAAATCAGCAGGATCTCTTCCTGATCCCCATCCCCACCCTGCAAGAGAGAAGCAATCTATTTGTTTGCAAACCGCAATGTGTTTCTATCTGCAAAGTGTGAGATTTAAGGGGAGGGGTGAAAAATAGGCAAATCTCCCTTTCTGCCCAGTGCCCCCTACCCCTTCTTCAGAGTTTGCATGCAAATTGTACAACAATGAAAAATGTTCCCTCTGACTCAGCACATCAAGAGGCTGCCCACCCCCAGCCCCCCCTCCTGCCCAGGGAAAGGAGATTTTGGTCGCAAACCACATCACTGGAAATCCTGATTTGGTCGCCAGGGGGCGCTCCCGTGTCGCAGAGAGCCAATGGCGACTGGTGAATTTCGAACGCTGACCAAGAGGTATGGTCAAACGTCAGATAATACTGCTCTTCTAGTGCCTTCCTCCGTCCAACACAAAGCGATGTGTGCTGGAAATCTTTCCACTATTATTATTATTATTATTTTTCTGAGAAAATTCAGAAATAGATTGCTTTCATACAAATCAGAACACAATAGTACTCAGATTGTACTACGAGGGTGAATACTAGAGAATGCAATGTGGTATTAAGTTTTCTGGTGACTATCCCTTGGAAGCACATATAATTTTTTATGTACACTGCTCTTCAGGTGTGCTAAAAGTAGCATGCTACACATCTGCAAAACCTTCATTACCCACCCTTAAGTGTAAAGGAATTACCGTATATGCTGCTGAGCATGTGAATGCATTTCAAGTCTCTCCACTCCTTTTTCAGTGCTTAATTCCCATTTCCAACGATAACCAAATTTAAGTCCCTTTGCTCTTATTCATGCCCTTTGCTAGGCGTGCCTTTCCCTCCTTCACTATGCTTCCCTGACCGACAACTACAGATCAAAAATTCCTAGGAGCAGAGATCTGTCTGTTACTGCATATGCAACCCTATTGTAGACTTACACTGTATGTCAATACAGGTAAGTCAATAAAAATAATTTCCAAGTACAGCTTTGAATTTGAATATAAACATTTAAACCCTGCTAAGTACATTTTGAGTGTTTCCCCTTTACCAAATGTTTCATTCCTCCTACTTTGGGCTACCAGAAAACTTCTGAGATATTTATACAGCAAGTAATGGCTGGTGTTTATTAAACAAAACTTTGACGAGTCATTATGTCAAACATGCTGGATCTGATCTATTTAGGGTTGAAGATAAACCATGCCATGTCAGTGACCAAAAGGGGGAGAAAGTAGCAGAGATTTCCCAGTGACTGTGGAGAAGGCAAGGCCATTTGCCATGAGTGGTTGAGGGAAAGGCCCATGGCACAACGATAAAGCACAAGTTTTGTCAACAGAAAATCCCAGGTTCAATCGCTGACGTTTCCTGTTAAAGATCTCAAGTTGCAGAACAGCCTGTGCTCAAGACTCTGGAGTGCTGTTGCTGCCAAAGGAGGCCGTACTTGGCTGTTCCACCAATGCTCTCAACTCAGTGCAAGGCAGATCCACAGATCCAGGGCCAAGAGTTCTGCTGGAAGGAGAGCAGGCATGCAACACAGACAGAGGAACACTCAGGGTCCCATGCGCCCCTGGCAAGGAACTGCATCGGCACCCTCCCCCCGGAAAAATCACTTTACTGCAACAGCTACGCTACTTGTCTAAACCTTACTGCTCAAAAGAAATTAATTACTGCTCCATGTAATTTAATGGCGTAAGAAATAAAGAAAGAAATAATGCTGTGGTCCCTGCTAGGGTTCATCATTAGCTATGGTGAGGGGCAGAGTTCAAAATTAGCAGGGCGCCAGGGGCATTTTGAGCCTAAAGATTCTCCACTTGCGAGCACAAAAAGTCTGGGTGTCATTTTTTGTGCTTGGCTGACATTCAATGATTACTGAAATGTATGTGCTTTGAAGAGTCAAAGTATATGCTAAGGCATGGTTAGGCAAACTAAGGCCCAGGGACCAGATCCAGCCTGCGGACGGTCTGGGAATCAGCGTGTTTTTAACATGAGTAGAAAGTGTCCTTTTATTTCAAATGCATCTCTGAGTTATTTGTGGGGCATAGGAATTCGTTCATTTTTTTCTTCAAAATATAGTCCGGTCCCCCACAAGGTCTGAGGGACAGTGGACCGGCCCCGGCTGAAAAAGATAGACAATATGTTGAGGAGTTTGACAATAAAGAGTAGAGTGTTTTGAAAACTGAAGTATGGTACCAATATTTTTATTATAAACACCAAATTAAACATGTACAGTGGTACCTCGGGTTAAGAACTTAATTCGTTCTGGAGGTCTGTTCTTAACCTGAAACTGTTCTTAACCTGAAGCACCACTTTAGCTAATGGGGCCTCCCGCCGCCACCGCACAATTTCTGTTCTCATCCTGATGCAAAGTTCTTAACCTGAGGTACTATTTCTGGGTTAGCGGCGTCTGTAACCCGAGGTACCACTGTATTAACAACTTCTGTTAAAAATGTGATATTAACAATGTGTCACTTATGAGAATTGTGTATTACTTCATGCTTATCAAAATAATATATAAAAAGTGTTGCCGAGCCTGCACACACTCCAATGGTGACTAGACAATTGTTTTAGCGCCCACAACCCAGGTGCCATTTGGTTCCTAGCTTTTCTATCTTGGGACTCAGCTAGACTGGTAAAAAAAAAGTGATTTATATGCACTGTGCCACCAGATGGCGAAGTGGAGTCCCATTTCTCTCTAGCTGTTTTCCCTGTTTAAACTTACATTGCTTTAAACTGAAACGCTTCTTTGATGTGTCTAGAATACAGCCCCCGTTTCTAGCACTGGTGAGAAGTGTATACAATAATGCATGTTGTGGAGAAAGTACATACAGATAAGTTTGTTCCTCTTTCGTAATACTAGGACCTGGAGTCATCCACTGAAAGCAAATGGCGGAATATACACAGAACTATGGAATTCATTCTCACAAAGATGCAGAGATGGTCACCAAAATGGACTGCTTTCCAAGAGACCTAGATATATCAATGGATGATAGAGGACCATCATGGCTTGCTTGTAGTTATGACAACTGAAGGCAACCTCCAGCATCAGAGGCAGCAGACTTCTGAAAGCCAGGTGCTGGGGAACAAGAGCAGGAGGGCCGCGTGGGCTTCCCATGGGCATCTGGTTGGCCACTGGTGGCTGGGCCTTTGATGCAGCAGAACTCAACCTTCCCCGTCTCCCACTGCCGAAGCGCCAATCAGGCCCACAACTCCTTCGTGGTGCATGTTCTAGTTATCTCCCGCTTGAACTACTCCAATGCGCTCTACGTGGGGCTACCTTAGAAGGTGACCCGGAAACTACAACTAATCCAGAACGCAGCAGCCAGACTGGTGACTGGGAGCGGCCGCCGAGACCATATAACACCAGTCTTGAAAGACCTACATTGGCTCCCAGTACGTTTCCGAGCACAATTCAAAGTTTTGGTGCTAACCTTTAAAGCCCTAAATGGCCTCGGCCCAGTATACCTGAAGGAGTGTCTCCACCCCCATCGTTCTGCCCGGACACTGAGGTCCAGCGCCGAGGACCTTCTGGCAGTTCCCTCATTGCGAGAAGCAAAGCTACAGGGAACCAGGCAGAGGGCCTTCTCGGTAGTGGCGCCCACCCTGTGGAATGCCCTCCCATCAGATGTCAAAGAGATAAACAACTACCTGACATTCAGAAGACATCTGAAGGCAGCCCTGTTCTGGGAAGTTTTTAATGTGTGACATTTTAATGTATTTTTAATCTTTGTTGGAAGCTGCCCAGAGTGGCTGGGGAAACCCAGCCAGATGGGCGGGGTTGTTGTTGTTTAGTCGTTTAGTCGTGTCCGACTCCTCGTGACCCCATGGACCGGAGCACGTCAGGCACTCCTGTCTTCCACTGCCTCCCGCAGCTTGGTCAAACTCATGCTGGTAGCTTCGAGAGCACTATCCAACCATCTCGTCCTCTGTCGTCCCCTTTTCCTTGTGCCCTCCATCTTTCCCAACATCAGGGTCTTTTCCAGGGAGTCTTCTCTTCTCGTGAGGTGGCCAAAGTATTGGAGCCTCAGCTTCAGGATCTGTCCTTCCAGTGAGCACTCAGGGCTGATTTCCTTAAGAATGGATGCGTTTGATCTTCTTGCAGTCCACGGGACTCTCAAGAGTCTCCTCCAGCACCATAATTCAAAAGGGTTTTGAATTATGTTTTGATGAGCAGGGTACAAATAATAAATTATTATTATTATTATTATTATTATTATTATTATTATTATTATTATTATTAGTTTCACCAGCACAGCAGAACTAGGCACAGCACCCACTGGGTCCCAAGATACAGCCAAGGGGAGCACTAGAGGGGACTGAAGCTAACAGTAGCGTTGCCCTCACCTTCTGTCCTCAGAGCAGCTACTGAGTGGTGTGCACAAAAAGCTCCAAGGTCTCTGCCTACTTTCTGTAAGCAGGGTAATAGACGCAATGGGCAAAACCAGTGCCTCTATCTATATCCCACCTTTTCCCCCTGAGTTAAGACGGTTCACAGATAAAACAGGAACTGTTAAAAACATTGGGCGGGGGGGGGGGAGAACGACAATAACTGTAAAACAAGTAAATATGAATATAATTAAACTGCATGTAGCTCCCTTGGTAAAGCATGAGACTCTTAATCTTATGGTTCAAGCCCCACACTGGACTAGATGACCCTCGTGGATCCCTTGCAATTCTACTATTCTATGCTCCTCTCTCTATAAATATAAAAGATATATTAAAAACATAAATACAATAAAAACAGCATGGTACCAGCCCCCTCATTCGAAGCAGTCAGTTCCCCAAAGCATGTTGAACAAGGAGACAAGGAAGGAGCCAGTGTGGCTTCTCTAGAGAGGGAGTTCCAAAGTCTGGGAGCAGCCTCCGAGAAGACCCTGTTCTGCATGCCCACCAAGTGTGGATTGGGGGGGGGGGGGCCGAGAGACAGACCTCCCCTGAAGATCTCAAAACCTGAGCAGGTGCCTACAGGTGAACACAGTCCTTCAGATAGCTTGGACCTAAGCCTTGTAGAGCTTTGTGGGTTATAACTAGCACCTGAATTTCCCCTGGAAACAGTCAGTCAGAGGAGATGTTCCAGCAAGGGAAACCGTCTGCTCCCTATAACAAACTCCTGTCAGCCCCAGCAAATCTAGGTGGTGGCATCTCTCCAGAGCCCGGCAAAACCTCAGGGAACACGCTGACTAGCACAGCCTCACAGGTTCGTCCGCATAGAAGCAGGACACAGGCCTGCGGGCTTCTGCCCTCAGCCCTGGCAACTCCTGGCAAAGGAACACTTTTACGTGGCTCTGCAACCCTGCCTGGAGCCTGGTGCGTTCTGACAACCGCCGACACGTGAAATGTTTCGCCCTTCGTTTTAAAAAGTTAAGCTTAGGCCACCTCCATCCTCACTCCCTGCCATCACTGGGGCGCCTGCCAAGATGGCTGCCTATCTGGCCAGAAAGGAACTGGAACACCCTCAAGGGGTGACCCATCTTTACAATGAAGCATGGTGCTCTCTTGCGGCAAGGGCAGGAGAAAGGTCCCTCTGCTCCACAGCCCTGCAGGGTCAGAAGCAGGCATCCCTGCTACGCTCTGCCAAGAAAGCTCCTGGCTTCTCTGCCGGGTAGGCCAGGTGCCCTAAACTCTCCCTAACTGGCCCTTTTTTATTCCATAAACTTTGTGCACCATTGGATTGCAGGAAAATACCTCAAAGTGGTTTACGAAGAAAGGTAAAACAATGAAATTATAACTAGAGGGTTTGCAACCATCATTTAAAACATACATAGACTGTAACTACATCCATTTCTGAAGGAAAATCTTAAGAGGAGACACCTCTGGAAGAAGTATTTTATCAGTTAGCTGGAGTTGCCAATCAGTCACAATATTGCGTTGTTCTACCCCAAGTAGAAATCAATGAACCTAAGTTAGCCAAGTCCATCAACCATAATGGGTCTACTCTGAGTAAGAAATGCCCTGGATACAAACCTTTACTCTTGGGCCAGTTGTCAGAATTAGGGAACCAAGTCAAAAGAAATAAATGTTCCAACAGAGCTGGGTTTGGTGTTAACATGCAGACAAGGTCACCCTAAGGAAGTGGTGGGAGACTTAGTCAGGCAATGCAGGTGCGGGATGGAAAATCTTTCTGCTGAGAATGCAAACAGTGCTACTCCATATAGCTGCACGATATATATACAAAAAACATGTAGGATGGTGGCATCATTTTGCAGGATGCAGAACTCGCGAGGCATGTGCGTTGATTTCCTGCAGACATGCTGATGTGGCAACAAGCTCCAAATGAAATCCACACATCTCTCATTCAGCCTGCAACCACTTAACTTATCGGCCCAGCAGGAAAACCTGTGCAGGGCACTTACACCTTAGATAGATAGATAGATAGATAGATAGATAGATAGATAGACAGACAGACAGACAGACAGACCGACCGAGGCCAAGCGGAGGGCAAGGCACAGAAAATGCAGTCACTTGCTTCAAAGGGAACATTCTGCACTAGGACTGAGAGATAGCTGGTTTTCAGCAAAGTGATTTATCACCAGCTAAACACTGCAATATACAGTGGTACCTCAGGTTAAGTACTTAATTTGTTCCGGAGGTCTGTACTTAACCTGAAACTGTTCTTAACCTGAAGCACCACTTTAGCTAATGGGGCCTCCTGCTGCTGCCGCACCGCCGGAGCACGATTTCTGTTCTCATCCTGAAGCAAAGTTCTTAACCTGAAGCAATATTTCTGGGTTAGCGGAGTCTGTAACCTGAAGCGTATGTAACCTGAAGCGTATGTAACCCGAGGTACCACCTTACCGATATATCACTATGTCTGAAATAAGGATGAAGAAATATAGAAGAATAGGCTGGCTTCAGTTTTTCTCACATTGTGATTTTTGCATACCGCGCACACACAGACACACACACACACACAGATCATGATTCACAATATATTCCCAGGTCAAAAATTATGAAGCTGATATCATGGTATAGACTTCAAACTGGTTTTGGATGATATATCGATATATTGCCCAGCCGTATTCTGCACGTGCTCAGGGTTCGCAGCCCTGAAGGTCCCA
The DNA here is from genome assembly GCF_964270895.1 of Podarcis filfolensis. Lineage (NCBI taxonomy): Eukaryota > Metazoa > Chordata > Lepidosauria > Squamata > Lacertidae > Podarcis > Podarcis filfolensis. The sequence goes on from NC_139615.1 coordinate 49,625,222, forward strand.
GAACTTTTGCTATGAAGAGGCAGAATACATATCACAACTGACTAGGTAATCAGGACTGAGCTCCCAAGATAATTTACTGTGGGAAGAAAAATGAAGAGCCTTCGTGTGATTTGGCATGGAGCTTCTGGGATGAACAGGAATCATTGCTTCTGAGTAGATTTTGTAATTAATATAGGTACTGTGTTCTAATAAAAATGAATGCTTCAGATAATATGAGTACCATTTGACAAATCAAATGTCAAGCCTGATCTCCAATCTCTCCAATCACATGAGCTGCAGGGTAGATCACTTGGATAGAGAGAGTACATATCACAAATGCACACACACCTGGCGTTTCTACACAGATTTTGTTCATGCCACCAAATCTGGAACCAATAGACACTTCAACTTATTCTCATATTACGGTAAATTGATTCAGGTTCACATAAATCATGTTCCTGGGGGCAAATCTATGGCATCCCAAAGCAGGGCAAATTAATGTTCAAATTTGCCTTTCACCATAAACAAAACATAACAAGTTTTGTATTTCAGTATAGAACACTGAAGATGCTACAGCTGGGCACTAGCATTATTCGCCTAATTCAAGGAGAGAATGAGATTAGTCCGCCAGGTACCACAAACATTAAGAAATAAGTAGATATCTTTATTCCTCTTTGAGGCGCGCATCAGGTCTCCCGCCAACTCTGAGCTAGTCAGAACTTATTCCAGAGAGAACAATCAAATGGTTGTGCAGCGGTTGCCAACCTTTTTGGGCCCGTGGGCACATTTGTGAACTACAGAAACTGTTGTGGGCACCGCAAAAACACACCACAATCAAGTCTATTTGCTACAATTCTATTGGCTTATCTCAACTCTAATTTTGGGAAGCGGGGCCTACAGGTGCCAGAAAACACACCTGGCACGAACTTTGTCAACTGCTGCTGAACAAATTAGAAACTATAATGCTACTGAACATTTGTGCCATGTCAAAATGTGTGCTCCCAATTTCTCAAATGTTTTATTCCCTTGTGAAAGAGGCTTCTGGTTTTTCTCCCTCATTCTCAGAGCACTTAAGAATTTCTGTAGAATTTGATGAGTGTGGGGCTTGAGCTTTCCTGAACATTGCAGGGTTTTTCTTTCAAATAAACTTTACGCCAGCTCTGCGCAGCCTTTCTGGGCTGCCCATATTTCCCAATCTGAAAAAGCCCCATGGGAGGAGCTCATGATACTTTCCACATGGCTTCAAATTGAAGCACAAGGACTCAGGAAGGCTGCAGTGTTCAGGCCACTGGTGAGATGATCTGCAGAATTAAAGTAAGGAAATTCACCATCACGCCTCCCTTGGTCACCTTAAAAATAAGGTTAGTGCAAGAAGAAGAAGAAGAAGAAGAAGAAGAAGAAGAGGAAGGAGAAGAAGAAGAAGAGGAGGAGGAGGAGGAGGAGAAGCAGCAGCAGCAGCAGCTCAACCACCCATAAGAATTTCATCAAAATTCTCTCTGCCCTTTGATAACTTTTGAATGCAATTTATTTTCTTATTAATTGATGGAGAACTTTTTTTTAAAAAAAAAGCAGGTTTTTTAGTTCCACATTACTGAAAACACAAGATTGGTTTGGATGGGTTCATCCCATTGTTTGGCCTCCAACATGCAACAGAACCAAACAGGTGAGAAGATCACCTCGAACATATGCTCACCTGTAGAGGGCCTTGCAGAGATATCTCTGAGGCAAAGGCTCTGCTCTATTGATTTATCTTCATTATGAGCTTCCTGCCTCTACATGAACTGTTTGTGGACCTCTGTTTCACTCTGTTTTAATTCCTTTTTTGTTATTGGTTGGGGAACAGATTGTAAAACTATAAATTAATTTCTTTTAAAAACTGAAAGCAAGCAAGTATGTACTGAAGCGCTGATACAAAAAGACTCCCTTTTAAAAAGAGGCAGCACAGGAATCCTGGATCGCTAAAGCAACTTCTAAGAGATGCAAGCTGATTTATATCAGAGCTAATTGTTAAAACCGGCAGAGGCATAATTACAATAAAATGTTTGTTTCCATTCTGTTTAATACCAGCCTGTGCCTTCAGATTACAGGCTGGCGAGCCACAAGTTATCCTCTCCTAACTGGGCACTTGTCTAAAATAGATGCACTATTTTTAGCAAGGTACTTAAGTATCTCAACTACAGCCTGTGCAGCAAAAGGCTGACATATGTCACTTTCTCATTCCAGGAGGAAAAATTCAATATTAAAAACAAGTACACATGCAAGACATCTTGACCGGATATCTTGGGTTTTCAAATATTGTTTTTAGTTCTACCCTTAAAATAACAACATAAATATGGGAGGGAGGGTAAAAGAAAAGATGGACCGCTCATACAGGTTGATGAAGAGCCTACTGGGGGTGGGGAGAAGGGGGGGGGGAATGCCACAAAATACTTTCCCTGAGCCACAGCAATGATTCCTTTCATTTTCAGTACAAGACTCTAGAGTATCCTTCTGAAAAAGGCAAATGGGCTCCAAGGGGCAGAGCTTTTTGACAGCCTTTCCCAATTCTGCTGATATTAGGTTGAACATAGCTTAGGGCCCCACTCTCTTGGGGCCCCCCAAAAAATTTAAAGGGGAAAAAACTGGGTGTACATTTCAAAAATTTAAGATAAAAAAACAAATAAAACAAAACCTACATACAACAACAGTGTTGTGTAGGCTCCTATGATGTAAGTAATGCCCCCCCTTATATATAAAGGGCCCCATCACCTTCAGTAGCTTAGGACCTCATCAAACCTAAATCCAGCCCTATTCCCAACTTGGGAGCGGAGCAGGATTGGCAGTGCCTCCAGAGTCCTTTTGCCCAAGCTCCGCCTTTACCTGCCCCACAGCTGACATCCTATACAGGACATCAGGCGGAAGCCAGGTGGGGCTGGCTTGACCTTGTGGGCCTATTGGGTGGGGCAGGCACACCTCACCAGGCCTGCGTTCCAGAGGTTCCTTGCCACTGCAGGACACCTCAGTGTCATTTAAGCCCTCAATACTCAACCTAGAACTCTCTCCTGAATAGAACTATGGTTTTGACAATTGCACAGTTAAGCTCTGAGCTACTGATAGAGATCGAGATATGAACCTAAGTACCATAAGCAGTTGGGAGGAAAGGAGGGGATTTATTAAGCACTGCTCTAATTTATTCAATCTGAAGCAATTCTGATAGCTTCTGGATTCCCCTTTGAGAAAAAACACATTTTAAAAATCACAGCCAATAAATATCTTTTTACTTATTATATTTTAAAAAATAATCTTTTCACAGGGCGGGCACAGGTGGTAAAGGTAAAGGTAAAGGACCCCTGACAATTAAGTCCAGTTGCAAACGACTCTGGGGTTGTGGCGCTCATCTCGCTTTACTGGCCGAGGGAGCCGACGTTTGTCCGCAGACAGTTTTTCCAGGTCATGTGGCCAGCATGACTAAGCCGCTTCTGGCGAACCAGAGCAGCACACGGAAACACCGCTTACCTTCCCGCTGGAGCAGTACCTATTTATCTACTTGCACTTTGACGTGCTTTCGAACTGCTAGGTGGGCAGGAGCTGGGACTGCGCAACGTGAGCTCACCCCGTCACAGGGAATCGAACCGCCCACCTTCCGATCGGCAAGCCCTAGACTCAGTGGTTTAGACCACAGTGCCATCCACGTTTTAAAATTAAGGTTACCAGACATCCCCATTTCCCGGGGACAGTTCCCAGATTTACAAATCAGTCCCCATACAAAATCAATTGATTTTGTCCCCAGATTCATTGAAAAAAATCTGGCAACCTTATTTAAAATATTACTTGCGTATTTTACATTGTTTTATCATTGCTTTCAATGTTCATTTTTTTGTACGTCACTCCAAAAAGCAACTAATAAATTCATCTTTTTCCTAACCAAAACTACTGTCATTCGGATATCCTCAGTTTTTATGCTGTTTATGTAGATGTGAAGATAAGCCATATCTCATTGTCTTTGAAGTGCAACCATTTCCTCTCTTATAAGACACTCCCATTCAGTTGCCACCATCTGCGTCAAGAAATCTGTTTATCAAGGTATAAACATGAGCAAGTGGCAAATCCAGTTCCCCATTAGAGTGGTCGCATTCACATGCCAGGTTATGCCATACAACATGGATGAATGTGCACAAATCAACCACACTTGCTTCACTCCTGCTCACTCCATTTGGGAGCTAAGAAGCCACAAACCCTGGTTTAGCATTGCACACAAACCATGAATTGTGGTTTGTTTCACTCTGAACAAACCATGATAAGTTAAGGTCAGGGACAGTGGTTTCTGTCCTGCTTGAATCAGACAGACCACTGTGTAATAAGGGTGTAGCAGATAAAACCAATACATCTTGTACATGAACCAGGCCTAAGGATTCTGCAGCCCCTCAGAGGTTGTCAGAGCTCCAGCTCCCATGGCGAATGATCAGGGACAATGGGAGCTGTAGTCTAATGTCTGGAAGGCCAGTTTTTCCATCACTTCCCCATGGTACATGTACCCCATGGTACAACAATACAGTTGCTTTTTGTTATTAGATTTTCCAGTTCACTCACAGTCTGCTGCCAGCAAAGGACTTAATAGTAATCTCCAGCGCACTGCTAAGTTACACCATCCTGATCTGAGGCCACTTTCATTAGAATACTTGCTGTCATGATGATAGTTGGTCCAAACCTTTTCCCTTTAGAAGGCAGGTAGGCTAGGCAGGTATTTGAACAGGGCTCTGCATGTCTAAACACTAACAAAATATTCCTTTCAGACATGTGTATGGAGGTTTTCTGCTTCAGTAGAAGTTCTGGAGCAGAACGCAAACGGCATCTATTCTCAAGTCCAGATTCATAGATCCTATTGAAGCTGCCGGCCAGTACTTTGCTATAATGGGATATGCATTTGAATGTAGTCCATGAAGGCAGAGGTTCCTTTTGTGTTTAAATTGTTTTGTCTTCTTCCTTTAGAACATCTTATAAACACTCATAATTCCAAGCATCCAAAAGCTGAAAAAGAATCTTCCAAAAGGAGACTACAGTCAATTGAGTTTCTCAGTAACTGTTTGCGGCAATTTGGAAAACTAAAATTTGGAATCCTGTCACTTTTGGAAGGAGACTCTCTAGTTTTGGGAGTACATGTTTTTCTCCAACTGCTTTAAAGATTTACACAGATGCCTATTTTCCCATTTTTCAGGACTGGGACCACTGATGCACAAGGGAGCCTCAGAGACTTTCTTAATTATGCAAAGTTCCTTCTTCCTTCTCAGTGGCACTCCAACCGTATGAAATTAAGGGAACTGGGAATCTGTGGGGTGTTTGTACACCATCTAGTGTGGCATCAAATGTTTAAACAATGTCTACCGGATCTCCATGAATAGGATATCCCTAGATTACTTCCCAGAATCCTCTGCAACACTCGGGGATTCCATAGCAGACCAGAAAACCTTCCTTGAAGTTAGAAAGTTTGGAAACTGGTACTACCAGTCTTTACTCAATGCTGCAGTTAGACACCAGCTGACATTTCCCAACCTAAGCAATCAAGAAACAGACCATCCTGAAGCTGGATGGGCAAGCACATCCAACTGCTGCATCAGCAATCTGATATTATTATGCCTTAAAACATCATGTAAAGCTCTAATTCCGCCAATGATTCAACATCAGAAAGATAGATAAGAGGACAATCCAACCACAGAAAAATATTTTCAAGTCCTAATGATTTTGTGCAAGAAAGGAGGGAAAGGAGTTAAACATTTGTTAAGCTCTGCTGAAATTAGTAAGGGGGACCTAAGGCTATATACACATTCGGGGAGAAAGCCCCATTTAACCTAATAGTTTATTCAGAAACAACTGCTTCTAAATGATCTACACAAGTGTAATATGTAGATTTGCGACCTTCACTTTGGCTAGATGCTACCTTGGAGGTATTTAAGCAGAGGCTGGATGGCCATCTGTCAGGGATGCCTTAGTTGAGATTCCTGCATTCCAGGGGGTTGGACTAGATGACCCTCGGGGTCCCTTCGAACAGTACAAATGCTACGATCCTATGATCTCAACTACACTTCTTTACTGCAGCTTGCTCTTACAGCAAGTCACTTGCCCCAGTATGCAAGAAAGAGAAACACATACAATGGAAATAGAAATGGCAACAACTATGGCAGAGGTTTTTAAGCCGTGGCCTGTGGAAAGGCTGCACTTATTTTCCTCAGTGTGATGATGGAAGACTGAATTATCCAAAGGTTAACAAGCCCCTAGGCCAGGCTCCATGGTTCTCATAATGCAGCGCTGGTTTTGATGACAATGGGAAAGAATGCTTTGCTTTTCACATCCCTGTACAAGATGGGATTTTCATCACTTGCCACCCTCAAATCCAATACAAAAATAAGATGACTGCTGAACCCAACCCAAGGCTAAAGCTTACAAAGATTACTTACGCCTGACGTTTGCTGAGAAAACATTTGCACCCACCACACTGGACAACAAGATCACAATTAATATAATGAGTTGCAAAGGTACTTTTGATTAGTAGAATGAGAAGTTTAAGTGGTCCAATAAGATGCCAAGAAAGGGGTTCATAAAATGAGTTTGGAAACTGTGCTAATGTGAAACAGTCGCTGTACCAACACACCAATGCAAGGGCGCAAAAGGAAGCAACGTTTTCCCTCTGCCAAAGCAGGTAATGTTCAACAAATAGACAAGTGGGGAGGGGGAGAGATTTGTAAGATGATGCTCTGAGTACACCCCCATGGATACCATCATCAAAACAGATGAAGAGGGAAGCAACAGCTGCCAAAGGACTGGGATATCTTTCTGCAAGCAGTGCCTACAAAACAGTAAATAAGCAGGAGTAACCTTCAGAAGTGCCTTACATAATTTAAGGCCAGTTGATGGCCCTGCATTGTGCAGGGAAACCAAGCACTTTTCACCCTTGCATTCATGCCAAGAACCTCCCTTGGGGGGGGGGGGGTTCTAAAAAGATGCACCATAATTCTGCGACCTCCACCACTTCTCTGGCTATCCACCCATCGGAAAAGGCGGCGAAGGGAAACAAAAAGTTTGGGGAATCCTTTTTGCCCAAAATATCCAGTGCCACACGCGCAATCGTCGCCAACAGACAGTCGTCGCAACACAGCGGCCACAACGTGGCTGGCAGAGACAAAACTCCGTCGGCGCAGCCCCGAAGCCGGCGCCTTCCCAGCTCAGTCTCTCGCCCGCAGCCGGGAGCCTCGTTTCTTACCGGACGAGGAGAGCCCGAGCTCTCTTCCGCCTCCGCCTCTGGCCAAAGCAGCCTCCTCTCGGGCACTTTCCCGGGACGAGCGCGGCCCCCGACCCGCACCCAGGGCAGCGCGCGCCGGGGCGGCGGCGGCGGCGGCGATTGGGAGAGCCGGGCAAGCCCCTCCGCTCGGCTTACTTGCCGAAGGGGAGGCGGAGGAGGAGCAGGCGGGCTGGCTCCACCCTGGGTTTATGATGCAATGTGGAAAGGGCACCGAGGCTCCGGAGAAGTCTCGCCCGCCTTGAAAGGAGAAAAGAAAGAAAGAAAGAAAGGGGAAAAGAAGGCGAAAGCGACCCCAAAACCCGGGCGCCGCATCCCCCGCCGGCCGCGCGCTTTGTGCGCCGCTTCTCCCCCCGCCGCGCGCAGGTCCCTCTCGGGCGGCGGGGCCGCGCGCGCAAAGTTGCCCGGAGGGACGCGGCGGGCGAGCCATCCTGCGCGCGCTTCGCCAACTCGCCGGAAAGTCGGCAGCGCCTCCTTCCGAGCCGGAGCGAGCGGCCCGGATCCGCGGCTGCGGCGGAGGGGCGAGGAGGACTTCTGCGCTCCCGGGACGGCCAGAAACTTCCTCGCCTTTCTTAGGCAGAGGGGCCGCTGCGCGCCCGCCTCTCCGCCGCCGCCGCTTCCACGGCTGTGCCCGCCCGCCCGCCCGCTCACCAGAGTCCGGGCTCTGTCCCCGGCAGCCCCTCGGCGCGCCCGCGTGGCTCCCGCTCGCCTTCCTGGCGCGGCCCTCCGAGCAAGTTTCGGACCGGCCGGGCAAGAGGGAGAGGGAGGGACCCGCCGAGACGGGAAGGGGCAGCTCTTCCTCCGGGAGGAAGGGGAGGGGGTGCACGGAAAGCGGGGGGGGGCAGCGCCGCCCTGGAATGAAGCGCCCCCCCCCGGGGCGGGAGAAGGGCAGCCAACCTCCAGGCGTCCGTCCTCCGGCCACTCCGGGCTGCGCGCCGCCGCCGCCGCCTTCTCCTCCTGCTGCTGCCCGCGCTCGCTCGCCTCGCTCCTCAGCTGACTCGCCTTCCCCGCTCCCAGGCATCGCCTCCGCCTCCGCCGGGCTTTAAACCCTCCCCCGCCGCCGCCGTCCCCTCCCGCCGCTTGTTGCGCGCAGCCGCAACCGACGGCGCCCTGGGCGCGCGGGGAGCAGGCACCGGGCAAGCCGGCGAGCGGGAGGCGCGCGGGGAGGGCCCCTCTCGATGGGGCTCCCGGGCCAGGCGAGGCGAGCCTTCCGCCTCGGGGACCCGGCGCGGGCCGGACTTTCTCGGCGGGACGGCGGCGTTGGCGACCGGGTGGTGGGCGCCGAGGGGCCGCTCCGCGAGGCGACGCCAGCCCCTTCCCCCTCCGGGCAGCCATGTTCTGGGCGGCCGGGCTGCGCGCTGCGAAGGGCCCTCGCTCCGGGGCGCAGCGGACGCCTGGCGGCCGGCGAGGCGAGGCGAGGGCAGGCCCGCTCCCGGCGCCGGCATCTGCCCGGGAGGGCTGGGCCCCGAAACCCCAGGATAACAGGAGAGAGCGGGGAAACAGGTCTGCTCCCGAGCCCTCTCCGCACAGCTTCAGGTCGCCTCTCCGCCGGTCGCTCTCGTGGTCGCTGGATTTGACCTACCGCGACAATTGCTTCTGAATTGTGACAGCATTTTATTATTAGACTATAGCATTTGAGAGGCAGCGTAAGGCCAAACATGTCGCTCAGATCCCTTTTTTAAAAAAGGGAAATGACAGGTAAAGGGTCCCCAAAGGCTTTGGAATAGCTGGAGATGCCCCTGGGCTGGAAGGACCATTTCAGATAAGACATTCCATCCCTACCCCCATCTCCTGCCGCACAGCACAGGGCAGGTACTGAGGTCGTGCGGGGAAAAGCAGCAAAGGGGGAAGGCAAGATTTGGAACAGAAATGGAGAAGAGAAAGGGGGGCAGGGAGTGAACTGAAAGGATCCTGGGGGTGTCTTGAGAGATCTGGTGCAAGGCAACAAAGTTGTGGCTTACAGGAGTGCTCTGCTGTTTGTGTGCATCTGTGCTCAAATTTGTATGACTATAAATCAACCTAAACGTTGCAAAACCACCAAATGTCTCCAATGACCATTCCCTTCAAAAGAAGCCAAACCCCCAAGAAAGTGCTGCCCCTGAATCTTTTCGTGGTGTGTGTAGAGAGAGAGGGAGTGGTCTAGTGGATCACAGTTTTTATTAAGACCACACAACACTGTTTTGACCCAGGTGTGGGCAACCTATGGTTCTGTCGCCCAACACCACCTTTTGTCGTATGTGAAGACCATGTCTAAAGTTCAGTGCTCTGACACCCTTCCCCCCACCCTCAGCTGCACAGAGCAGTGTCCCAGACACCCTGGAGACACTTGCAGGCAAGTTCTCTGCCAACCGAGACCAGGCACTCCCCTACGGCCATTGGCACTTCTGCCAAACACAAGTACCCGGTACTTTTGCAGGATCACAGCCTGGGCACATGGAATAAAAGAAGCATCTGCTATGGAGCACAGTGTTTCTCTACAAACTGCATGGGGAGAGTATATTCGGTCTCTGCCCCCCGGGGGGGGCAGGCTGGGGCATGGGCCAAGGTGTGTTTCCACTTGGAACTTGTTGAGGTGCCCATGCTCCTCATCTCCAGGGAGCTTTGAAAGTTCGGGCCTTGCCAGAGTGACAAGGCTTTTGGCATGAGCAGAGGGGCCAGAGCTAAAGGGGTCTTTGCTGGGGGTTTGGGCTCCCTATGAGGGTTGGAGAGAGACCCCAGCACATTCCTCAAAGGGACCCTGGAAATGAATTTCAATTTTAAATATCTGACATGCAGAAAGACACCGCAGGCAGCGTGGGTCTTCTATGGAACTTGTTGCCCCAGCCTTCTGGAATCAAGATGTGGTAAAAGTGATCAGCCTCTCTTTTTGAGGATGAAAATGTTAAGGCCAAGGCCGGCCCCCATGAGGCAAAGTGAGGCAACTGCCTCAGGTGGCCGGATCCACAGGGTAGCCGATCCAAATGTAGATCTTTATTCCCTGTAGTTCGAAAAAGCTTTTTGACACTGCCACTGGAGAATTAAAAGCACTTGAGCTACAAGAAGCTGGGGTCTTCCTTGACTCATCAAACTTGAGCTCATTTCCAAGGGTAAGTGGGCTGTATCTCCATTCCATTCCAGGAAAACAGCTGACCTTGCACAGGCATCTAAAATTGGCTTTCAGGTTATTAAAGTCTAAAGAGATGCCCGTTTGCCAATATTCATGAGTCAATAGGACTTACTCCCAGGTAAATGGGATTGGGATTGCAGGCTAAATTGTGTACAGTGTGACGTTAATGGCATACATTTTATAGAAAATAAAATCACTTGAACTGGAATCAGGATAGCTGGTGGGTTTTTGGACAGTTGCTTGTGACAATGAAAAACAGGCTCCATTTGAACAACTGTTAAAGGTATCTGTGTGTACATTTCCTTGTAATTTTGAAAGCCTGTTCTGAAAGGATACACTAATGTTTGGGAGTACAAATGCTTTGCCTGATTCAGCAGCTGATAAAAAAGTGTATGAGGGATATTTCTTGGGCATCCTGAAATGGGCCTGTAGATATATTTAGTTTTTGTGTGCAACAGCTGCATTGTTTGACACAAAACTGTTCCGTGATTTAAAAAACTTAGTGAGAAGGTTCACCGCAAAACTGGTTACCGTATTTTTCGCCCTATAGGACGCAATTTTCCCCCTCCAAAAATGAAGGGGAAATGTGTGTGCGTCCTATGGGGCGAATGCAGGCTTTTGCTGAAGCCTGGAGAGTGAGAGGGGTCGGTGCACACCAACCCCTCTCGCTCTCCAGGCTTCAGGAAGCTATCCGCAAGCCTTGCAAGCCCGGTGGGAGTTCCCGCGGGCTCGCAAGGCTTGTGGGCAGCAGCCTGCAGACCGAAGCACGGGGCGCGCTGCACAGCGCGCCCCGGGCTTCGGTTCCCCGACCTGGTCTGAAGGCTGGCAGCAGGGAGAAGTGCCTTCCCGCTGTCCCCGGACCTGGTCTGAAGGCTGGCGGTGGGGAGAAGAGCACTTCTCCCCACCGCCAGCCCCACAAGCTCGCGGAACAGCGGGGAGGCGGAGCGCCGCCATCCCGCTGTTCCCCGACCTGGTTTCGGCTTCAGGCAGATATCCGCAAGCCTTGGGAGCCCGGCGGGAAGTCGCGCCGGTCTCCCAAGGCTTGCGGAGAGCTGCCTGTTCTGGGGGCTGGGGTCGGGGGAAGCTCGGGCTTCCCCCACCCCAGCCCCGCACCTGGGGGGGAATTAATTTTTTTTTCTTTATTTCCCCCCCAAAAAACTAGGTGCGTCCTATGGGTCGGTGCGTCCTATGGGGTGAAAAATACGGTATATATAGCCGTAGAAATGGAGCCTTGTCCCTGCAGCCTACGAAGATCTTACCAGTGTCTGAGTGAATAAAGGCAGAATACTTCAGGAAAAGAACACTTAATTGGAAAATAAGCTGCAGCTTATTGGAAGAAAGATTGCCACTATCATGTATGAAGAGAGAGAGATATATTGATATAGATGAAACTCTATATATTGATATAGATGAATCAAGGGGTTGATCTTTTTTGGTGATGCTCCAGCATGCAGAAAGGGGCTGCCTATTCATCTGGGCTGCCATTCAAGGCAACTGGTCTAGAACCCAGCAGCCTTGTTGAAGTTTTAAGTACAGTGTGATAAGGAAAGGAAGCAATTAATTTCCATCTGTATTTTTTAATTATTTAACTTAAAATATTTATTACTCACTCTTCATTGTAACAACACTCCTAAAGCAGCATACATAAAATCAGAGCACAACATATACAATAAAATAATAAATTTATCATACTAACAGCCAGGAGAACTAAAACAATAAGTGTTCTTAATAATAAACAAAAGAAGAAGAAAGAAAAAGAGAGTCCCGAAATATATGATGTACTTTCTTTTGTCTGTCCCTAATCTTCAGCTTCATTGGATGTCTACAAGATTGAGTGTCATGAGAGAGAGAGAGACAAAAACTGAATACAATATTTGGTTCGGATTCTGATTTGGCGCTTCAAAAAAGAGTTTGATTCATTCTGAACCAAGTTAAAGGCTGTCTGATTCAACTCGGGGTCTGAAACTAAATCCCAGTTCAAAAAACTGAAACTTTGTGCTTCTCCACTCACTGTTAGGGGATTTTTTAAAACACTTATAACTACCTATCCCTTTACAGAAGTGGATGAAATTGTGAGGCATTGCAGCCCTTCTGTGTGGACAAAGCCTGCTAAAGTCCAGATAAATTGGCCTGGCAGCACTGGGCTGGATAGCTTTGAAATCCCTCCCCCTGCCTGCCAAAGAAACTATTTTGAGGGAGAACTGGGTGGGGCAAGAAGAGAAAAGAATATGATGCTCTAGCGCTAATGGACCCAGAGAGGACTGATATTCTCAAACCAAGTGTGTCCCAAACACACTTTTCTTTTGGATAATTTGTACCTGTATGAAGTTGCTTGGTGGCATGACCGACACTCTTGGGTTCAAGAAGATATATAGATGTACATGGCATGCCAGGGTGCTCAATGAAGAGGCAAAAAGCTTCCCTGATAAATCATCCTTGTTTAACATTTAAAACCAGTAAAAATAAATAACTGTTCCCCATCCCCCTTCACTCTTGCTGTTTCAGCCCTGGAGAGATAAGCGAGATCTGCTGGCCGTCATAAATTTTACAAAGAGAGTTACAAAGCAAGTGAGGAAACAATTGATGGTTCTATTTTCACGAAGCACTAGGAGATTCTGGGAAAAGAAGCAGCTCTCATTAAGCACATTAAAAGGTGCTCATGAGAGGGAACAGACCAGGAGGAGGACATGTTGGAAGCAGAAGAGGTAAGATTTAGTGAGCAGGAAGAAACTGTGGCAGAGAGCAGTTCAGACTCCAGGGCTGAAGCGAAGGTTGGAGAGGAGGGGGGGAACCAGTTGCTGGAGAAGAAGCCAGGGGGGTCTCCCCCTTGTGCTGCAACCAGCTCCCTTCTCCCCTGGTCTCCCAGGACACAGAGAGAAATGAAAAGAGCAGAGCGGAGAATGGTTGTGCACAGAAGCAGTTGGCGACTGGGAAACACCCTGGAGAGGAGAAGCCTTAGAGAGCAGTGGGAAGGCCATCAGTTCTCGCAAGTGCAGCCTGGCCCCCAGCAGAGACATGGTGCATGTTAGGCCGGCAAGGGGGGGGATTTGGTGGGGCTCTCCACAGGGCTGGTGGGCTGCCCTGGGCATGGAGGATCTGCTGCTAGCTGCCCTGTTCAGCAGATAGCATGGGAGCCAACTCCTAGGGCCTGAGGGGTCTTCGTACCCCCCATAAAATATTTGAGGGACCAGGCCCCCTCAAAGTTGATGGGCACTGCCATTCAAATGGTGTGCATGCGCTGCGTCATGTGATCGATTATATGTGGTGGGTCTTACCTGCCCCCCTCCAATATTTTATCTAAGTTGGCACCCCCGGCAGGTGGACTTGGGGGTGGCAGCTACCTGTCAGCGAGTGCAGTGGGTTGGGCTAGATGACCTGAGGGGGTCCCCTTCCAACTCTACGGATCTCTCCCTGCCCTTAGTTAATGACCAACCCTAAGGAGCCCTGTGTTTGGTGGGGGGGGGGAGGTGGTGAGGAGGCTGAAGTGGCTATTAGCCACCTCCCCCCACTGTACACTTGTCTTCTGTGTTTATTTACTGGCTTCACAAGAGTCTCGAATCATTTTGACTAGAAGCCTAAAATATTTTTAATTTTACCTCCTTTTAATTGTATATATATATTCAGTTCTGTACATGAAATGGTATTAACTGTATTGTGAACACTTTAATTCACAATATGGGGATTTATTTTGGTGTGTGGCTGGCTCACTGTTTCTGTGGGGAAGTGCTCTTGCGGCCCAATCGGTCTGAGAGGTTGGGCTGCCCTGCTGTAGCCGACTGGGCCGGGTGGTTTGCAAATGCTCACTAGTGCTCTGCAAGTCCAAGCGGAACAAAGGCCAAATGAGGATGCTTTATTAAATCAATCCTGAAAGGAAAGCTGTGTATCAAATCCTTAGTGCTGTGGTCAAGCAGAATAGCTGGTCACGCGCACTAATGCTCAACAGTGACTCTTGTTGGTTGGTTGGTTGGATGGATGTGAAAGCACAGGTAAACACCTCCTGATCCATGCAATTAGAGCTTTTGTGTTCAATAGAACAGGTTGTGCTGAGTCTTGTTGCATTGTTGTTCCTACAGGATAAATAGTGGAGGTCTGACCATCACCTGGTTACTTGTGCTCCTAGTGGGACATAGGTAGAAGACGGAGTATTGAAACCTGAGTGAAGAACCTGCTCTGCTTCTGTGCAAACTTATTAAACCTTTACTTCCAGTCATAGATTAGATTACCATGATATCCAGCATCATGCTTCCTTTTATCCATTGATGTTTTAAAAAATGGTAAAGACAGAATGATGGAACGATGTGGCATTTGGAGACCACATGCAACTTGACTCATGTAAAAGGCCAATTTTGTCTTTCAAATATTAACAAGCAGAGACACAAAAGCATAATGGGCAGTATCGCGCACTTAAATCTGCAGCTTTGTTTCAAGTTTGAAGAACTAACCACAAATGTCAGTGAAGATAAAGAGTATGCCAAGTTGCTAAATAACTTGAAGGTAGGTAAACCAACTGCAGAAGAGAAAATAACAAGGGTTGCCATATGTCCTCTTTTTCCAGGACACGTCCTCCTTTTCATGATGAGAGTGGCCAGAGAGACCCATAGTTAAAAGTAGAGGTCGGCAAATGTGTCCTCTTTTTTGCTCTTCAAAATATAGCAACCCTTAAATAACATTGGAGAAGATACTGGTTTTCTGTAGTCAGCCAACATATGAATAAAGCAGGAGACATATTTGTCTCATTAATAAATGAATATTTTTTCTTTGTATGTTTAATGGCAACTTTGAAAGTAATTCGCCAGTTCAAATGTTAATATGAGAAAAAGAAAACATAACTGAAACAGCAACAAGGGCTGCAGATAATATTCCACAGTATATGTTTGGGGAAACTCAACAAGAAATGTGAACTGGAACACGTTTTTGGAACTGTTAGAAGTGTGCATAAATGCTTATGTTGTACTTGGGAGAAATCTATGTGTTGGAAAAGGATTTAGTTAAATGCTGTGGGTTTTCCAATATGACATATACCAAAAACAGGTGGAACATCTAATAATCAAATTTGACAGGGTTCCTGAACCAGAAAGTATCTATAGAAGGAAAGGTTCCTCTCATCATATCATATGCTTTGACATTATTTGTTTTTTTAAAAAAAGTTTATATACCGTTTCAGAAAAAATAAATCACAGTGATTTACAACAATATAAAACCAAACTATAACATCGTAAAAACAAGTAAAAAGCAAGAATAAATTAAAAATATAGACCATTATGGGGGATGTACTCTTAATTGTCGGCATCATGGCTCCAGAGCTGCCTTTGGACAGTATTGTGGGTTTGGAGGCATGAGTTACGCAGCTTTAGAGCATGAAAGGTAACTGATCTGCAGCTCTTGGTATTTGATCTGTTAAGAGCAACCTGTAACCCAACATGCAGAGATGGATGTAATATATTGCACCGTTTATTTTTATAAAGGATTTATTTTCCCTCATTGACATGATGAAGCAACTTCCCAAGGAGTTGTGCTGGTGCCAGGCTATTTTGCATTAGGCAAGGCTAACTACTTGCACCCGCCACCCCTCAAAACGGCTAATTTCAATTTTTTAAAAAAATGGATTTCTTGTAGAAAAAATGCACAAAACTTGAAACTGCTAAATTTATCTCAAATTGCAAGACTAGGTAATACAGCAATCTTTGGTTATCTTTATCAAATACAAATTAAAGTTTTTTAGCACACAAATAATTCTGAATAATATTGTGAATTGTGATGTTAAAATTTAAGTCTCTTAAAAGTTTCAATTTCAGGCACATCATAACCTCTCTTTGTGTGCTTTTTGCTTTGCAAAGTTTATCACCAGTTCCTTCAGGTCAAGTGGCGATGTTTCTTCCAGTCTTTTGAACCTGTTTCTTCTAGGGCTGGTTCAACATTTTTTAGCTGAACAACTTGCAGCAAAAACAAATAAACACAGGAGATGGACTTGGAGCAGTCGTTTTCCATTCTTGTCGTCTACCCTTCAGATCCAAGACTACTGATAGCTGACGCGTCTGCTGATAACCCACTTACTACCTTCAAAGCAAATGATATCGGAGAAAGGGAATTGCAGTCTGGAGAAGGCAAGTTGAGAGGAAGGAGTAGGAAGCTCTCGAGCCATAAGACTCTTGCTTTGTAACCTATCTTAATAATATCCAGATATGCTTAAAAAGTAGAGATCAGGCTGGATTTGTGGAAGGTAGAAAAATAAAGGATAATATCAGAAATATAATAGACATAATGGAATATCTACTGTACAAGTAAGAAGAGACAAACAAGCAGCCCTGATTTCAATCGATGTGGAGAAGGCTTTCGACAAAATCTCATGGGAATTTATGAAAAAACTATTAAAAGAATTGTGTCTAGGTGAAAAATTCCAAAAAGGTATAAATGCAATATATAACCAACAGAAAGCAAAAATTATTATTAATGGAGAGTTTGGAGAAGAAATCAACATCTTTAAAGGTACAAGACAAGGATGCCCCCTATCCCCAATGTTATTTATAATAGTATTAGAGGTTCTATTAAAGAAAATAAGGCAGAACAACCAAATAAGAGGAATAGCAGTTGGTGAAAAAAGATACAAGTTAAGAGCCTTTGCAGATGATGTTATGATCACAACAGAAAATCCCCTACAATGCACACCTAGAATATTGGAATGCATAAACGAATATGGCAGATTAGCAGGATTCAAATTAAACTATGGGAAAACCAAAATACTAGTGAAAAATATGGAAGAAAAAGATAAAGTGAAATTACAGTAAATTACAGGATTGGAAAATAAGGTATCTTGGAATAAATGTAACAACAAACACTATAGATTTAAGTAATGAGAACTATGGGAAAACATGGAATGAAATAAAAAACGACTTGCAAGTATGGGGGACATTAAATCTTTCCTTACTAGGGAAAATATCGGTAATAAAGATGAACATATTAACAGGGATGATGTTTTTATTTCAAAGTATCCCAATACTAGGAGGAGATAAATGTTTTAATAACTGGAAAAGAGATTTGGCTAAATTCATATGGTCAGGGAAAAAGCCAAGAATAAAACACAAAATAATGATAGATAAGAAGGAGAGAGGAGGATTTGGTCTCCCAGATATGGAGTTATATCACGATGCGGTGGGTCTGACCTGGCTAAAGGAATGGATCAAATTAGATGACTCGGATGTATTGGATTTAGAGGGAGTAGAGACGAGATTTGGATGGCATGCCTATCTAATAGATGAAAAAGTGAGAGTACATAAAGGCTTCCTAGGGCATATAATCAGAAAATCTATATATAAAATATGGGAGAAATATAAAAGACTCCTAGAACGGAAAACTCCCTGGTGGGCATCGCCAGCAGAAATTGTCACAGTGAAAAAATTAAATATGAAAGAAAATTGGGCTACCTATATAACTGTATTAAAGGAAGAAAACGGAGAATTGGAATTAAAGGATTACACAGAAATTAAAGCTCATATTAGTGATTGGTTCCAATATATTCAAATTAAGTATAGATTAGCGAAAGACAAAAAGTTAGGATTTGAAAAAGAAATATCAAAATTCAATAAATACTTAATACAAGAAAAATCAAAAAATACATCTAAATTGTATAATCTGATTTTAGAGTGGGAAACAAAGGATGAATTGGTTAAAGCATCAATGATTAAATGGGCGCAAGATATTGGGAAAAATATTATGTTTGAACAATGGGGAAAATTGTGGAAAGAAGATATGAAATTCACTATGTGTTATATACTGAAAGAAAATTATCTTAAAATGCAACATAGATGGTATTTAACACCTGAAAGAATAGCAAAAATGAATAAAAATTGTAGTGATGTCTGCTGGCGATGCAACACAGGAAAAGGTACTATGATACATATATGGTGGAATTGTTTAAACATCAAACAATTTTGGGAAATAATATATAATGAAATGAAAAAAATGTTTAGATACTCATTTAGGAAAACACCAGAAGGTTTTCTATTGGGAATAGTACCAGGAAGCCTAAAGGAAGAAGATAAGACCTTATATTTATACGCAACAGTAGCAGCAAGGCTATTGATTGCGAAAAACTGGAAAAGTGGTATAATACCGACAAAAACAGAGTGGCTTGCCAAATCATTGGAGTATTACAATATATCCAAAACAATGGAAGAAATTGGAAGGATTTCAAAAGAAAAGATAGATAGGGACTGGAAGGTGTTTAAAAGATACTTGCAAAATCATATCGAAAAATCAGAACTCCTATTAGAATAAACAAGTTCTGTTTCAAATACTGAAATATCAAATAAGATGGATAACAATGTGTAATAGAAAAAGAAGTATGAAATTAGGCTAAAGGTGTGTGAAAGAAAGTAATAGAAGTGGAAATAAATTGTAATTGAGTAGATTGGAAGTCAAACACAAAGGTGGGGTGAGGGGTGGTGGATGGTGATGGGGAAAGGAATTATTTGTGGGATTGAGTGTAAGTATGTTTGAACACTTTTAAGGATTGTATGAAATGTATGTTTGTATGCTTGTATATGTGTATTAATGATGAACTATTTTAACAATAAAAATTTATTAAAAAAAAAAAAAAGTAGAGACATCACCTTGCCAACAAAGGTCCGTATAGTAAAAGCTATGGTTTTCCCAGTAGTGATGTATGGAAGTGAGAGCTGGACCATAAAGAAGGCTGATCACCGAAGAATGGATGCTTTTGAATTCTGGTGCTGGAGGAAACTCTTGAGAGTCCCATGTGCTGCAAGAAGACCAAAGCTCTCCATTCTGAAGGAAATCAGCCCTGAGTGCTCACTGGAAGGACAGATCGTGAAGCTGAGACTCCAATACTTTGGCCACCTCATGAGAAGAGAAGACTCCCTGGAAAAGACCCTGATGTTGGGAAAGATGGAGGGCACAAGGAGAAGGGGACAACAGAGGACGAGATGGTTGGACAGTGTTCTTGAAGCTACCAGCATGTGTTTGACCAAACTGCGTGAGGCAGTGGAAGACAGAAGTGCCAGGCGTGCTCTGGTCCATGGGGTCACAAAGAGTCGGACACGACTAAACAACTAAACAACAACATGCACCAATAGACATGAGGGGAAGATTCCATATATTGGCCCGAATGCAGGGACTGGGGGAAAATATGCCGAGGTTAGAGGTGCAAAACTCCTACCCTGCTGGCAATCTGTTTTCTTATTCTGGGCCAGAGGAGCAAGTAAAGCAATTGCAGAACCCACCAAACTGGCTGTGGAAGGTACAGTGTCCAAAATGATTTCTACAACTCCCCAGAGGAGGAGGAGACATGAGGTGGTGACTTCCTACTGAGGGGGACAGAGGTAGCAATGTCAGGTGTCCCATTTTAAGCTGGACATCCTGGATTGACAGACACCTTCTGATCCCAATTCTGGATGTCCTACTTTGAGTCCTGTGCTCTGTCTGCACCAGAGCAGAGGACCAAAAGACAGGCGCTTTTTGATTCTGTGCTGTGGCACAAGTCAGTTGGCTCAAACTGGAGTGTGGGACCAAAAAACAGAAGGGAAAACCCTTTGTGTCGCCACTCTTCTTTCTCCTTCCATCACAGCACTTCTGGAAGTATGTCTGCGACAGCGAAGGAGGAGGCAGAGGCTGGTCCCTGCGGCATCTCCCAACAGCTGGCACAGCTGATGCTACAGAGGATGACAATGAACAAAGGTAGGAGCAAGGACTTGGTAGTGCAGAATTCAGTGGCCAGGTTGCTCAGCGGGACAAGATGGTTTGAGCATATTAACCTGATCCTGGTCTGACTGCACTGGCTGCCAATTAGCTTCCAGGCCCAATTCAATGTGCTCGTTTTGACCTATAAAGCCTTAAATGGCTCAGGACCACCATACCTGAAGGACCGCCTCTCTCCATATGAACTGACCTGGACCCTGAGATCATCTTCTGAGGCCCTTCTTCGTGTGCCTCCTCCACAAGAGGTCCAGAGGGTGGCAACACGAGAACGGGGCCTTTTCTGCAGTGGCTCCCCATTTGATGAATGCTCTCCCCAGGGAAGTTCGCCTGCCGCCTTCATTACACACCTTTAGGTGCCAGGCGAAAACGTTCCTCTTCAACCAGGCCTTGGGCTGATTAACATCCTATACCCTTTTAAATGTGTTTGTGGGAGGAGGTTTATTGTTTTGTTTTGTTTCTGTTCTTGTTTTTATTATTTGTGTTTTTATCTTGTATTTTTATGCTCTGAGATCTACAGATGGACAGTGTTATACAATTTTAATTATTATTATTATTATTAATAATAATAATAATAATAATAATAATAATAATAATAGCCTCCAACCAACTCTATGGTCTTCTCTACTTCATATATATATATATATATATATATATATATATATATCCTAATTCTAATATATGAAGGGCTTTTTTTCAGTCGGAACTTGCAAGAACTCAGTTTCGGCACCTCTCACCTTGGTGCCATTGCCCTTATATGAGAACAAGGAAGCGTTGTACCTCTTTTTCTAGAAAAATGTTGCTGAATATATGAATTACTTAAAAATGATAAAATTTGACAAAACATAAAATTAAAGTAAAATCTTACCAGCAATTTTTAAGATATTAGAAAAACTAATCCGTATCAAGCTTCCCCTCAGAGGTCAGTTCTGTGTCCCTCTGAAGTCTGCACCCAAGATGGCTGCCTATGAGGAAAGGCCTTTGGGACTTTTTAAGTTAGAAAGAAAGCAAATAAGAGGTGATGTGATAGATATTTACAACATTATGCATGGCATGGAGAGAATGGATGTTTATAACATGACACCGCGGGCTTTAATTCTGAGTAAACATGAATAGGCTTTGGCTGTACGTTTTCCTATTCAAGTATGGCAAAGAAATAGAAAGATTTATGAGTGGAGCAGTTCCCCCATTGTCCTCTGCCCCACTTAGGGCAACAATATTAATTACTTAAACTACGGTATTTATTAGAGGTCTAGCTTGTCCATCCAAGAGGCTCAAGGTGGGGCTAAGATGTCTCCTGTGTCCCTACCACCACCTTTTCATGGGAACTTTGTTAAAAGAAAGTAAAGACACAAGACTAATGCTAATAATATTAATATTTTAAAAAGTAATGAGCAGCAATGCTACTTTGTTTTTGTTCAGGCATTTGAGTGGGGTTTTGTGATGATGTAACGCATTGGCCTGAACAATGAAAATGTTGGTTTGATTATATAGTACATAGTCTGGATTTATCTGTTACAGGAGGTGGATACTGTTGAACCTGAGCACAAATGACTTTGCAGTGTTCCCCAGGGCCAACAACGTTACCCTGCCCTTGGCTGGAAAATCAGCCAGAAGGCGGCTGAGAAAACTCCTCAGAGCCACTGCATTTGAATGGCTGCAGCTCAATTTCTACTCAGTTCTTGGCTGCTTCAGGAAGGTCTCTCCTGCCCCTTCGTTTTAGCAGCCTAGAATCCAAATGTTAATGCTTAGAAATACATTTCTCTAAATTAACAAAAGGTCTCTAGTGGCTCACAACCTGTATGCTCATGTTTCTCATACAGTCATACCTCAGGTTACAGCCGCTTCAGGTTGCGTTTTTTCGGGTTGTGGACTGCCAAAACCCAGAAGTACCAGAACGGGTTACTTCCGGGTTTCAGCAGTCACGCATGCGCAGAAGCACTAAATCGTGCTTTGTACATGCACAGAAGCGCCGAATCGCAACCCACGGGTTGCGAATGCTGCAGGTTGCGAACGTGCATTCCGCACAGATCACGTTTGCAACCCGAGCGTCCACTGTACATTACATAAGGATAAAAATCAGTAAGTTAATGTGAATGGTCAAAAACAGTTGCACAAACAGTTTTGTGATAATCCTTCTAACCTTTAAATAGGGTTGCCATAACTTGAAGAGCAAAAAAAGAGGACAGCTGAAGCTGCTGCCAGCCTGAGACAGGGAAAGAGGCGCAGAGGCGCGCAGGGCCACCACCGCCACGTCCGCACGCCTCTTTTCCTGGCTCAGGCTGGCACCAGCCGCGGTGTGCAGAACAGCCTGTGCCCACCCCTGCACCGCTGCCAACCCGAGCAGAGTCAGGACCCTAGCTCCTAAATAATAATAATAATAATAATAATAATAATAATAATAATAATAATAATTTATTTGTACACTGCCCATCTGGCTGGGTCTTCCCAGCCACTCTGAGCGGCTTCCAACACATTAAAAGCTTCCCTAAACAGGGCTGCCTTCAGATGTCTTCTAAAAGTCTGGTAGTTGTTTTTCTCTTTGACATCTGGTGGGAGGGTGTTCCACAGAGCGGGTGCCACTACTGAGAAGGCCCTCTGCCTGGTTCCCTGTAACTTCACTTCTCGCAGGGAGGGAACTGCCAGAAGGCCCTCGGTGCTGGACCTCAGTGTGCGGGCAGAACGATGGGGGTGGAGACGCCCCTTCAGGTATACTGGGCCGAGGCCGTTTAGGGCTTTAAAGATCAGCACCAACACTTTGAATTGTGCTCGGAAACGTACTGGGAGCCAATGTAGGTCTTTCAAGACCGGTGTTATATGGTCTCGGTGGCCACTCCCATTCATCAGTCTAGCTGCCGCATTCTGGATTAGTTGTAGTTTCCGGGTCACCTTCAAAGGTAGCCCCGATTGCTCCACTGTGGCACTTCTGCTTCCAGGGCACAGTGCCCTCTCACACATGCACATCCCCTCCCCCCCAAAACCCCAATTTATTTATTTTTTATTTAAAACCTAAGCCTGGACATTTCCTTTAAAATGTAAAAATCCCCCTGGGTGGGCATGTTGGCACCCCAAAAGAGGACATGTCCAGGTTTCCCCGGACGTATGGCAACCCTACTTTTAAATGCACACATTGAATTTCTTTTTTTTTAAAAAAACAACTTGACCCACCAACAGCCAACATCTGAAAAATACCAGTTATATGGCGCAAAATGCCAGATTAATTCTGCTGGGCAGCTTTATGAAATCTGAACAGTGACGGAGGGCAAAGAAGGAACAGTTTCATGCCCACCATCCCCAACTGAAAAACTTTATTTACATTGCATGCATATCCCACCTTGGCTTATGACACTGTACACAGTCCTCCCAATTTCTTCCTTACAGCATCCTGTGAAGTAGATTAGACTAAGAGATAGAAACGGACCAAAATTCAGCCCCCAAGCTTCATGTTTAAGGGGGGTGGGGTTTGACTCTGATCTCGCCTGCTCTAATCAAACATTGCACCCAGAATGAACACCTTGTTAGGATACAGTTCCGTGCCACCTTAAAAGGGAACAGGCATGACTGTTGTGTGTCACATGCCTGTTTACTTCCAGCACTTGCTGGGAACTTCCGTTTGTATATAGCTTTTCGATTCCTGCTGTTTTGCTGGACACGAAGGGAAGCAGACATGTTTTTTCCTTTGTTCCTGAACTATGCTAAATAAATGCTGTAAATATGCTTACACATTTCTCTGTCCACCACTTCTGCTTTGAGAAGATTTATTCACTCTGCTGATAGAGCGTGCACAGGTCTCTAAACGTATCGGAGGCTTGTGTCGCTGATTGATTCTGTTCCAAGGGAGACTGGTGATCATCTGGGTGCCGGCCGGTGGCTAGAGCCAGCTGGGGGCCTGCCTGATGGCCCCGTCTCTCTGGCAGTATCCCAACACACCTTTGAGGAACTCCTCCCCTCCTCGCCCTTACAAACTCACTCTGAAACTTTGCAGCTAGACTGATATAAAGTTTATTTACACATGTGTGCAACCTGAGCCTAGATGGAGGCAGCTTAGAGCATTTACACCTCAAGAGGTCCTATTCCTTCGATTGAGGCAGCCTCAGATTCAAAGAGGCTCCAAACATCATGTTTGAACCTCTCCGCACTATAAAGCAGACAGATTGTAGAATTATAGGTTTATCTATTTTTCATTTCTGAGTCAATCACATTTATCAGCTTTTTTCTTTGGTAGCATCGCTCAGCAGCAGCCTCATCAGAGGAGATGAAGCTCTCTTTGTGGTTGCTTTAATTAGGTTTTGATAGTACATTTTGAATTTATTTGATTATTATGTGAGAAGGCACAGAAGAAACCTGGCAAGACAAAAGGACATTTGTGTTTGGGTGGGTGCATACATTATTTACAATGTGGAATGGCTGAGCAATTGCTTTGAATACTGATAGCTCACCACTTTAAAGTGGCTCTATCTTTTTTCCCCTCCTTTAGCTTAGCCTGAGACAAGATAAAGGATTACAAATAATTTTATATGTATGACTTAGTGCAAATTACAGGAAAGCAAATGTAAATGATGATGTATCAGGATTAACGCTTCATGCATCAAATTGCACTGCAAACCAGGTGGTTATTGGCAGAGCAGCTCATATTTTTTCCATATAGCTTCAAGGTCACAAAGCTTGGTGGGAGAATAACAGACTTGCTCTTTTGGAAATCATTTGTAGAATCTTATTTCTCTCGCAATGCAGCGGCCATCAGGTGAATCCAACTTCTCTCTCACAGACATGATGACCTCTGAACCACTTTATATAAGGAACATATAGATAAGGATACAACTCCAAGGATACTTGTAGTCAAAAGCATTTTTGTAAGCGTGTCATTATGTGGTTCTGCTAGGTGATGGCTGCTGTGGTTTAAGGCTGCTTTTAGCTTGTGCTGAGAGGGAGGTGGGTCTATCACCTATGGACACTGGAGAAAGGAGTCATATGGTAAGCAGGACGTGTGGTGGTGCAAAAGGGCCCCAAAGGACCTCACAAAACCCATAAATATTCTTAAGGAATCATAAATGATTATTTTTACATACATAACTGTTATATGCTTATCTTGGTTATATTCTCCAACAAAAACATGACAGGTCTAAATATTCCAATCAGGGAAACCCATAATGGGAATGTCCTTTACTTGTTAATATTTTGAATAAAAGTTTTCCATAATACAGTAAGATATAGAAAATGTAATGGAAATGAATGGAAATACAAATTGAATAGTGTCCTTTCTCAAAGGTAGTTCTTAACCCTTGCCACTTGCAGAAGGTAGCAGCTCCTCCCAGCTCTCACCTGGGACCTCTCCTCTCACCCTCAACCACCAACATTTCCAGGTCCCTCCACCAACCATTTACTTACAGTCTCTGAAGACAGGCCCCAAGCAGAGGACATCAAGGAAGAAATGAAGGGGTGGGGGAGAAAAGAGAAAGAAGCAAGAAGGAAGGGAAGGGGATAAAAGGAGAAAGGAAAAGGAAACAGTAACGAAAAATTGAGCCAACAGCAAGACAGACCGTCGACCATTTCCTCCTCTGGAAGTTCCATAATGGGAATTTCCCAGAGGCTAAGACATGCACTAACCTAGTGATGTCACTGCGCATGTGTTATGTCATATCATATCGACTTTCTGCTGCCTTTGCTATGGAGATCCCCAGTAGTCTCTCTTTCTCCATCTACTGTTTAAGATCAGAGTGGCGACGTAAAGGCTCTTCTACAGCTGGTCTGCTGCATTTTTTTCTTTATCACTTTTTTTTTGAATGAGCACCAAAGCTTTCCAAAGTGTGGAACTGTGTAGATGTTTCTGGAAATGCTGCGTTGCTGCATACATTTATACATGCTGCTGTCCATGGAGCAGAGCGAGTGGAGGCAAGATTTGCTTTGCTCTGTGTGTGCTGTCTCTTGCATGTGTTTTGGACATACGTCTTGACATAAGGTATAAGCAGTAAGTTGAAATATGATGTAATGATAAATTTAAGCAGTAAAAATAAAATACTACCAATGATGTAATATGCAAGCTGCATACTTACATTTGCTTTATCTCATACAGTCATACCTCATGTTACATTTGCTTCATGTTACGTTCTTTCAGGTTAAGTCCCGCGGCGACCCGGAAGTACCGGAAAGGGTTACTTTCGGGTTTTGCCGCATGCGCAGAAGCGCCAAATTGCGCCGTACACCTGCACAGATACGGTGCTTCAGGTTGCGCTCTTTTCATGTTGTGAACGGGCCTCCGGAACAGATCCTGTTCACAACCAGACGTACCACTGTATTAAATTATTGCTAGTATTTTATATATTTTTCTTGCTGCATTATGTGAAGTAAGCAACTTTCATTCTAGTGGTGTTACGAAGTATAAAAATAACTCGTAGACTGAGAGGCACATGACTAAATTGCCAAAAGTCACCAGGGGTTTTCTTTACAACCAAAGGGAAAACGTGACTGAGAAATTTGCCATTAATGATGGGTGCAAAAAATGGCAAGAGGAAAGTGGACCACAAATCTTGTACCCATGATATCCACAGTGCTGCTTGTGAAGAATCAAAATGGCAAAATGCAGCTGCAACTGACACTGACTAAGCAAATTTTCATTTTTAAGACACTGGCAATATACCAACGACTGTTGTGGAAATGGCCCATTTTAGGCAACAAACAACTAGCTAGAGCCTTTCTGAAAGCTACTATGAAATGACAACAAAATGTGCAGCCAAAATTGTTATTTGCTGTGCTACACTCCCTCTTTCCACAAAATTTACTGTAAACCTTTACTTTTGGGAAAGGATGTGGATCTTTAATTACCGGAAAAAAGCACTCAAGAATCAAAGGCAAACATTAAAACACGTAAAGTTTAAGAAATATGGTCTGCACACAGAACTGTTGATATTATGTTGGATGCTTCAGCATGAAAAGAAGAAAACTATTGGAGACAGGTCCTTAAACGTATTGCCAGTGTGACCCTGACCTTTGCCACGCAGGACAGAGCATTGAGAGGCCATGCAGAAACTGCTTCAGTTGAGGGAGGGAACATGGACATTTTTTAATCAGTCACTCAATTGCTCTCAAAACCTGATCCTCTGACTGAGGATGTTTATTGTAAACCAGGAGGAACAGTCAAGTACTTGCATCATGGTGCTGAGCCAGAGGTGGACTGTTCCGGAAGCTTTGCTAACGCCATCTTGGTAGTCAAGATAACCTCACAATTACCGTATTTTTCGCTCTATTAGATGCACCAGACCACAAGACGCACCTAGTTTTTGGAGGAGGAAAACAAGAAAAAAAAAGTATGCTGAATCTCAAAAACCAGAACAGCAAGAGGGATCGCTGCGCAGTGAAAGCAGCAATCCCTCTTGCTGTTCTGGCTTCTGGGATAGCTGCGTAGCCTGCATTCGCTCCATAAGACGCACACACATTTCCCCTTACTTTTTAGGAGAGAAAAAGTGAGCCTTATAGAGCAAAAAATACGGTAATTATAGAATCATAGAAGGGATTCCAAGGGTCATCTAGTCCAACCCGGTGCAATGCAGGCATTTCAGTTAAAGCATCCATGACAGATGGCCATCCATCCTCTGCTTAAAAACCTCCAAGGAAGGAGAGTCCACAACCTTCCAACTACACGACCCTCAGGATCCCTTCCAATTCTAAGATTGCTCCAATCAAGACTGGAGATAAGAGTATAGTTTTAAAGAGATATAAAGGTGGTGTCACAAGCAAGTATTTTGTCACACTTGTTTATTTTATTCTGCTGGCACCGCTGATCGAAAAGGTTCTTGCATCATGGTAGAAAACGGTGAAACCTTTTTACCCAGTGTGACAGTGAGAGGAACTGGCACACCACAATCAACGCTGCTTCTTTCATAGCACCTTTAATTCTCTAAAAAAGAAAGTATTATACCTTGCCAGCCTCATCTGTACAAAACTGAGATAAGTATGACACATAAAACTTGTGTTTCTTTTATTTGTGGCACTAAATTCAATTAGTATTTTACGTTATATAATATGTAGCCACAGGATTGCGGATGGCTAACAGTACACTTTGAAAGGTTAGCAACATTACACAGTGCCTTTAAAAATCATTTTGGACTTCGTCCAGTGCTGTAATTATTATTAAACCAAAAACATGTATTAAGGTGCATTTTAAAAACTCTTTTACAACATACAACAAATGTGTAAAACCCAGACAATAATAATTCTTTATGCTAATTTTCTTATAAGAAAATATTTTCAAAATATGTACATCATCTATGAAAGTAGCTTAATTTGTTTAAAAACATGCCATTTAAAAATGTTTCGGGCTTAACTGATGAGAAATCAGGCTTGATATGTGAGATGAGCATAAGCCCATTGAAGAAGCTGGAATCCTGACCCACTAGCAGCAGTTTTGGAAACAAATTATAGCCAGTAGTTCCCAGGAAGCAGTATTAATAGCACTTTTAATTGCACTTTGACGTGGGGCACATCTACTGGAAAGTTATCTCTTCAAGTCCCACTGAAATAAATGGGATCTGTGCAAGATAAGAATAAGACTAAAGTAATGATAATCTTGTACGGCTCCCTTAGGGTGAAGGGTAGGTAATAATAATTACCCACCCTTCACCCTAAGGTCCCAGGGTGGGATACACAACAAAATACAATACTAATAACAGTTCAAAACAACTACAAAGACAAGGTGGGTCTTAAAAATATACACATCAAGTGTCAAACGCCAGGATAGAGCGCTGTTGCCTTCAAAATTTTCCAGAAGCTATGCAGGGAATGTGCCAGGCACAGCTCTGTGGGCAGTTCCCCTACTAAGGCAGCCCCACATGCCCTCTGCTGGGCTGCCACCTCTCCTTGGGGCTCAGCATATCTGCAGATGTTACTACAGTGGTAGCTCGGGTTACAGACGCTTCAGGTTACAGACTCTGCTAACCCAGAAATAGTACCTCGGGTTAAGAATTTTGCTTCAGGATGAGAACAGAAATTGCGTGGCGGCAGCGATTTAGCATTAGCTAAAGTGGTGCTTCAGGTTAAGAACAGTTTCAGGTTAAGACCGGACCTCCGGAACGAATTAAGTACGTAACCAGAGGTACCACTGTATTATGTACTTTAGGTAAAGGTAAAGGACCCCTGACAGTTAAGTTCAGTCGCAAACGACTCTGGGGTTGTGGTGCTCATCTCACTTTACTGGCCGAGGGAGCCGGCGTTTGTCCACAGACAGTTTTTCCGGGTCATGTGGCCAGCATGACTAAGCCGCATCTGGTGAACCAGAGCAGCGCACGGAAACACCGTTTATACCTTCCCGCCGGAGCGGTACCTATTTATCTACTTGCACTTTGACGTGCTTTCGAACTGCTAGGTTGGCAGGAGCTGGAACCGATCTCACCCTGTCACGGGGATTCGAACAGCCAACCTTCTGATCAGCAAGCCCTAGGCTAAGTGGTTTAGACCACAGTGCCACCCGCGTCCCATTATGTACTTTATATCCCCTTAAATAGCCTGTCAAGTGGATCCCTAGTGATAACTAGCTTGGTCAAAACATTGCGGATAATCAATCTTCCTTGATTGTAACAAGCAGTGACTTCAGCATGTGGTAATTTGAACCACTGAGTTTCTGTCATAATCCCTCCATCCCATTTTAACAGATCTATAGTCTGTATACTCTGAGGTTTTAAACTGCTTTTGTTTTAAAAAAGAAATTAACTAAATGGTCCAGAACAGCTACGTATTTTTAACTGTGAACAAGCAAAAATATGTTGGTGCTGAGTACACACAGCAAAAAGTGTTCGCCAGCTAATTAACCTGCCATTGAGAATAGTGTTATTGGCACGGTTTGACTATTTGGGGGCAAGGGACCCACAAATCCTTGGCACAGAAGCTGTGTAGCAACCTGTGAACCAAATAAAAAATAGAGAGAAACACAGAAAATGCAGCTTATTTTTGGCCTGTAAACTTCTTGGAATCCTTTTGCCATGGGTGTCCATTCAAGCCAGTAAGAAATTCATGAGAAACTGCATACGAAACGGATGACAGGAGCATTTAGTATTCAAACAAGCAGAGGGACCTGAAATAAAATAAACATATATTGTAATTTATATTTTCAGTCTCAAAAATGACATTATTATGTTAACCTATCTTTGTATGTCTAGTTGTCAGACTCTGTGTTCCTTGGCCAGGGAGGGCGGGATACAAAATAACAACAACAACAACAACAACAACAATAATAATAATTTAATATTATTACACCCTCATTATATTTATTAAAAATTGCATACAGCCCAATTTGAAGCAAGTTTAAATGTGGCCTCAATTTCACACACAAATTGTTATCTGTCGCATTTGATCACATTTTCCCTTGCTAAAATATTGAACAGAAGCGCAACAAATGTACTTAATTAGGAAACCTGATTTAAAATTATTTCTCTCTCTCTTCAATAACTCCATCTCCTTCCACACTCATTTCTGTTGTTCAGCATGGACTCTTTTACCATCTGGCAACTAAACATGAAGGATTTTAAATATTGCAGTAAATAAGGGTGGTATTCATTCAAGTTCTACTCAGAATAGACCTATTGAAATTATTGAACCTTACTTAGCCATGTTCATTAACTTCAATGGGTCTACTCAGAAATAAACTTAGTTGAATACCATCCTATATACTTTCCATGGGTGAGGAGCACCTTTATAGAAGAACAGAGCAGGAAGTGAATTTTTAGTTTAGTTTATTATGTTTATTTATCTCTTCATACACCCAGAAGTGTACTGAAGTGATGTATAATAATAAAATATGAAATATATAAACAATTTCATTGATCAATGCAAATACTGTTTTCCCCCTCTTGTCCATTCCACACCTTTTATTGAATTCTGTGGTCTCCAATACAGGGCACCATATTTGACCTAACAGATGAGGGAAAACATACAAAGGGGCCCATGCTGAACAAGAAACCAACCTCACCAACGACAGCATTATCTCCCCGTGACCTTTGACGTCATGGTTTGTTCAGCATTGTTGTTTACAGAAATACAATAGACTTTGAAAGCTACAGATTTCTTCTCCAGTGACTAATGGTTTTCTGTGGTTTGTACTGTCTCACGAAATGACTTGAGAGCTGTAACATTTCGTTTATAACTTTTGTGGGTTTGTTTTCCTTTAGAGGGCAAGCAGATAAGTTTACGTATTTGCGTGCTTGTGGTAAGATCTGAGGTGGGAAAATTCCATCTGCATTTGCAAACGCACCCGTGATCACTTTCTGGGGCGGTGACCCTGGCCTTAATCTGGAGTGGCTCCTGGGACCTGGTGTGAGCCAACTGAGAGCAGTGACTATACTTCTATGGAATAACAATGTCATGTAAATGGCCAGTTACCAAGAAAATTCAACACGAACATATTAAGCTCTGAAATAGGAAGCTTTCCCCCAAATGAGGAGATTGGGGAAAAGGAAGCTGAAAGGCAAAGTCAAAAGGGTCAAATCACTCTAAAAATCACTGGGAATAGCATCTGGTGCGCAGCTGCACGGGAGGCACCAGTGTTTAAGTTGGCCCTAAGATTTGGACCACAAAGGGGAGTCTACCTGTGGCAGAAGGAGAACAGAAGGCCCAAAGTCTTGCCAGTTATGGTATGCAATTTGTAAGAGTTGCTTCGAATCGATATAAGAATATTGTCTGTATTTTATTGTCCCATAATAAAATTTTATTGTCCCATAAGACTGATTGTCCCATAATTTTATTGTCCCATAAGACTGAACACAGGATGCTCCAGATTTTCTGAGGAGCCACACTAAGTTGCATGACAAACACTCACAGAAATCACATAATAGGTCATTTAGCCTGCTGCCTGACCCTAGGCTATCTTCATTTCACAGAAATCTGAAGTATTTCACTTCTACTCCTTTCCTACTTGTGCCAAACAAGCACACTTGCTTCCCTATCTTGCGTTCAACCACAGGCCCCAAACCATGCCTCCTCCTGTTCATATTCCGCCTTAGAAAGATGATTACCTTTCTCAAACGCGCCGCCCCAGTTCCCGAGCGGATTGCTTCCATTAGCGCCTGCCTTGCATCCCCTGGGCTGTCTGTTCTTGGACTTGCAATGTACCTAGGACTTTTCATTGTCACTTGAGGTGGTGGAGGAGGAGGCGGTGGCAGCAGCTGATTCCCCCGTTGCTCTGTTGTAGAGGCCTCTCTGTTTTGCAAGGCTGCTTCTGCTTTTTGGAAACTCTGCAGCTCTTCAGAAGCAGATGAAGAGATCTACCATGGAGAAAAATGAAGTTGCGGGGAGGTTATAGTAGGATTAAAGGAACAATGATACTGGGTGCATATTGCTAACATACCTCCCCAGTCTCCAAGCGGTGTGAGATTCCAGGTGTTCCGGGCGCTTACCCAGGGTCCACGTTTCCTTTTCAGAATGAGGCACAGCGGAGACAGGGGTGTATTTAGGATATATGGTTTATTTACAGATATATACAACCTGAGGCTACAATGGAGGGGTTCAGAGCATCAACACCCCAAGAGGTTCTTGCTTAAGATTACCAGATGTCCTTGTTTTCTGGGGACAGCCCCCGGATTTACAAATCAGCCCCCATACAAAATCCATTGAGGTTGAAAAGTGTCCCCGGATTCATTGAAAAAAATCTGGTAACCTTATTCTTGCTTCTCCCACAGCCACAACCTGGGATTCAATCAGAAATCAGCCATGGCTTTTCATTTCACAGCAAACCCTGCGCTCAAACTCCAACTTTGTCTAAGAGATAGAGGCTTCAACCAGAGCCAGGGCCTTTTCAACTCTGGCTCCGGTCTGGTGGAACGCTCTGCCTCATGAGACCAGGGCCCTGCAGGATCTCATTTCTTTCCGCAGGGCCTGTAAGACAGAGTTGTTCCGCCTGGCCTTTGGCTTGGAGCCAATTTGATTCCCTCCCTCTCTTTCTTTTTTCTTTTCCTTCTCCTCCTGTGATGAGGCTACATTTTAATATTTTAATGTTTCAATATTTTAATGTTGTATTTTAATTTTGTTTTTAAGTTGTAATCATTCAACTTGTTTTTATTATTGCTTGTAAGCCGCTCTGAGCCCGGCCTTGGCTGGGGAGGGCGGGGTATAAATAAAAATTATTATTATTATTATTATTATTATTATTATTATTACCCATTTGTCATCTGTCACAGAGCCCCCTCTCTTTTGCTCTCTGAATGGCCCATCACCTTTCCTTTGTTTTCTTAATGCCCAACACCTGAACACAGGAAGCTAGCCTGGCTTGCTGTATCCATGGGTTAGAAGGTCTGGCATGCACAAACATAACGATATTTTAATCTCTTCCCTTCTGGACAATTTTGCCTTGTTCCACAGATGTAAACCTTGTGACTCTAATTTCCCTATTAATCACAGAATTGTAGAGTTGGAGGGGACTTCCAAGGGTCATCTAGTCTAACTCCCTCCAATGCAGGAACATCTGTTCCCCTCTCACATCATTTAAAGGAACTGATGATTAAGATTTGGCCTTGAAGCAGGCTCAGAAATTCAATCCTGATTTATTTGTTTGAACTGTGGGATCCTGGAATTTATTTTGGCACATAAGGCAAAAATGTTGCCAGTTGGCCACTAAGTTAGGTTGGAAATGACAACAAGGAGTTTGGAATTAACATGATTTATTAGCCTTCCCCGGAAGCAGTATCAGAAACTAGTAACGGTGATAATTACTCTGTGCCTTCAAACTTTGCTTCATTTTTTTTATCTCAAAAAAGTATCATTTGAATCCTATTTTAAAAGGGGAAAAGGACTACGCAAATCAATGAGGGTTTCTTCCAGAATAATTAGCTTTTTAAAGTGCATACACCTGCATTTCACTCTCAAACTGCAGTCAAGCAAATTAAAAATTAAATATTCACGCAATGGTTGACAGAAGCATAAATATTGAATTCTTCCTCAGTTTATAATTGCTAGATGCCATATCTGGGCAGCTCTATTTCCTGTACTGCAAAGGCAGAGTGCAGGAACTGTTGAAGTTTCAGACCACTCTTAGGTTCCAACAGTAGATGACTTCCTCTCAGCAGCTATAGGACAACCATCTCATACGAACAGAACAAAGGAACGTAAGTGATTACTTTTTACCACATTAGACCATTTGAACATCTAGCCTCGTGTTGCACACTCGGACTGAGAGCAGCTATCCAGTCTCAGCTAGAGGTCGTTCATGTATTCTAACACAGAGCTAATGTCCCATCCCTCAAAAACGTTTAGATTGATTTTTAAGTAAATAAATCTTTATTATCAGCTGCTACAGGTACAACTCTGTCAGTGAATCAGAAGTGATAGATTCTGCTAGGAACATACATGGCTCCCAGTATGTTTCCAAGCACAATTCAAAGTGTTGGTGCTGACCTTTAAAGCCCTAAATGGCCTCGGCCCAGTATATCTGAAGGAGCGTCTCCACCCCCATCATTCTGCCCGGACACTG
Organism: Podarcis filfolensis; assembly: GCF_964270895.1. NCBI lineage: Eukaryota > Metazoa > Chordata > Lepidosauria > Squamata > Lacertidae > Podarcis > Podarcis filfolensis. The sequence continues at coordinate 49,659,737 of NC_139615.1, forward strand.
AGGTCCAGTGCCGAGGGCCTTCTGGTGGTTCCCTCACTGTGAGAAGCAAAGCTACAAGGAACCAGGCAGAGGGCCTTCTCGGTAGTGGAACGCCCTCCCATCAGATGTCAAAGAGATAAACAACTCCCTGACATTTAGAAGACATCTGAAGGCAGCCCTATTTAGGGAAGCTTTTAATGTTTCATAGACTACTGTATTTTAATTTTCTGTTGGAAGCCACCCAGAGTGGCTGGGGAAACCCAGCCAGATGGGCGGGATATAAATAATAAATGATGATGATGATGATGACATGTCTACTCTGGCTTATTTTTTTACTTACGGTTTGCTAATTGAAGCAGAGCTTCATCTATAGCATTTCCAGGACAGGGATGACATAGTGCAAAGGATGAACAAGCTACTGAAAAGATGCAAGGTCTCTGTTCTTACCTTTCTCAACTTTGAGGCTCCACTGTGACCTCTAATGGCTGCCAGAAGGGCAGAGCGCTCATTCTCTTGTTCTGTGATTAGTGGCTTTTTCTGAGGTCCATTCGCCATGCTGGGTGAAATCTAGCATGTGACAAAACAGATATAAACAATTTATTTCTACCTAGTTTGGAAACAGGGCAGGGGTACCTTTACCTTTTTTAGTTTGGAAACAAGGTAATTTGAGCATCCGGAATGTCACTCAGTTGGATGTTGGCTTACCTGACTTTGGCCTGAGTACACTGAAAATTAAATGGGATTTGTAGGAGCAGGCCTTGTTTATCAGAGCTAGAAAAATCAGTCTTGCCATCTGTATTATGTTCAACTAGATCTTATTACTTTTAATGAGTACAGTATTACTCTTATACTATATGCCATTCATAATTAGCTTCAACAGACACTTTTGCACTTTCTGCTGCTTTAAAGAAGCAAAAAACACACAGTGCAGAAGTGATAGTAGCCTGGTGCAGTATCTTGCCACTATATATATTTTTAAAATTAGAAATAACAACTGTTATAAAACAGACTGGTACCTGCTAAGGTTGAAAGGCAGGGCTCACTATTTAATAATAATAATAATAATAATAATAATAATAATAATAATAATAATAATAATTTATTTCCAACCCTGCCCATCCAGCTGGGTTTTCTCAGCCCCTCTTCTTTTAAGAAGTCTAAGAGCTGTTCCTGATGTTACAAGAAACTTCATGCATCCAGTAAGAGGCATTTCCTATAACATCCAGATATGCTTTCAGCTAAGTTTTTTTGGTTTTGTTTCTTACCTTTCGGAGATTTTCTCTTCCTCCTGCATTCTGGATGGCTTCCATTAAAGCACTGTGTAGAGATGTATCTTTTAGAAGTGGCTTCTGGATGACTGGCTTAAACTTCTTCTTTGGCCCAAAAACTTTATTATCACCTCCCACGTCAGACTCTACCCTTTTGCTTTCACATGCACTGCCAAGTTTTTCATCTTTTTCTGAAACTACATGATTAACAACAGTTGTTCCATCTAACTCTGATGGTCTACTGTTGATAGGATGCCCATCGGCTGACTTCCCAGAAGAGCTGGAAGTGGTGGAAGATGACAAATTGTTGGATGAACGAAGGAAGAAAGGACAGTTAGCCTCATCTCTTTGCTCCCTCCTTTGATTAAATATAGAAGGTGTCTCTCTAACAACTACATTTTCTATTGAACCCCATCTGGGCTTCTCTCCTGTGAGACCACCATCTTTAGAAGGTATTGTGGTAAATGGCTCTCTGTAGCAATGAGTGCTATTTCTTATCTTGGAATGAGCACCAAGTGGTAGAGTACTGGATGCATTTTGGCTGCAACTGAAGATATCTACGTAGGATTTTTTTGTTTCTGCTGGCTGCATTTCTCCTGGGCAGGTTTTGGCCAAAATAATGCATCTTTTGGGAAGTGGTTCTGTTTCAGTTTTTACCACTTCTCCATCCCTCATCTCTTCTACTTTGTCATGCCTTTCTTGACTGGTTTTAAACTGGAGTGGATCGATGCATTTTGCAATGGCAGAGGCTACGTAATGGCTTGATGTTCTTCTTTGGGGCTTCTGAAATGGGAGCTCCATCTTATCTGTCTTAACCACTGGAGTCGTCAGCATTTTAACCGAAGACGGTGTGGCAGAAATGAGTGGCTTCCCCCCGCAAGGTCCAACATTACTGTCAACTGTCCTGGAACCAGCTAGTGGGGCTGTTGCTGCCTTCAGACTTGCAAGGGAGTCAGGCTTTGTTTCACCTATTTTACTGAGGGGTTTGAAATTGGTGATGACTGCTGGCTTGGTGGGAAAGCCTACTGGAGACTCCCCCAATGGTGTTTTCAGAGAGTTTGATCTCCAGTATGCTTTGGCTCTCCCAATGAGAGTTTCCTCTGGTTCACTTGAAGTCGTATTTACTGTGACCTTTTTTATAATACCAGCATTTGGAGCCACCATGTTGCCCAATTCATCTATTTTAATGGCACCAGTAGAAAGGGAGGCATCTCTGTCAAAATACTTCACTTCAGGTTTGGGAGGTACAACTTTAAAGGTGGTCAGACCTATTTTAGGTTCATAGTTTGTGATTCCATTGCGAACACGGTAACACCATAAAGATGGGGTAGAGATACTTTGCTGCTCATCTGGGTCTTTTGTTGATGCATATCTGAATTCCAATTCAGATTTTATTTTGCTTGGAAGTCCTTCCTTGGTATTATCCTCTTTCAATTGTTTTACTTTCTCCTTTGTTCTATTTCTTTCACTCATAACAGTAAAGTTGGAAGAAACCACTTTGGATCTTTCAGACTCAGTACCATTTTTTGTGAGGATTTCCAGGGACACATCCTTCATGTCCGTTTTTTCACAGGAAGGTGTGTGTGTCTCTGATATATATATCTGTTCTTTCTCAGTTTGGCGTCCAAACTCTTCTTTAGGTGACTGTTGTTGTGATAAGCTCTTGGATAAATTAGAGGATATACCATCTACAGATCCCTTGCTCAAAGAACCAGCATTATTATTTTCATTAGTAAGCTTCCCTAGGATAATGGAATCAGCTGAAATATGTTCATTAGCCCCTGACTCAGAAAACAAAGGTTCTCCTTCCTCTCTAGTGGGGTGGATTATAATGTCAGTTTCGGGAATTTCATCTATTATCGTCACTGGCACAGGAACTGGAACATCTTGGGCCGTCTCAGCATCCCGTGAAAAAGGGAGGGGTGAGCCATTCGTCTCACTAGATACAGATCCGCTTTCAGAATCATCCTGCATACTCTCCATGGCTGCAAAGAATACCAACAACATCTTTCAAAACTATGAACCATGACATTATCCCAAAATATTATCACAGTCAGGGGATAATAAACCAAGGGATTTTAACAGCAGCACCCCTTATATTACAAACTCCAGCTGCAACAGCTGCTTCAGATGCAGTGTAGAGGGTTGTGGTTAGAAAATAAATATAATAAAATCTCCACTGGGTGTGTTGAGTTGGTTGTATTATATGAACACATCCATAATTTTGTAAGCACTTTTTGATTTATACACATTCATGCTAAACATTTACCAATATGTCTTCTGCTTACTGTGCAGTGTATCCCAGCAAATGGAGCTACACTGATATCTGGTTAATCACGAAAATGTACTATGAGAATGTGCCAGCTACACAGTTTACATTACTGGGTAGTGAGTATAAAACAGAGAACATAGTCCTCATGAAAGCAAATTGTGTGTATTATGCATTTGCACATTATGTTTTCCCAGATATCAACACAAAGAAAATTATTGGTAATAATTTATAAACTGGAAAATATAGCATTCCTCAAGCAGGCCGTGAGACACATTTGTGAGAAGCTATTAGAAAAAATTCCACTTGTCTGGTCTGAAACATATAAAATACTGAATATCTATCCTAGTAACTGAATAGGAATGATACTGTAGTCCTTTCTCCCCAGCTCTGTATAATATATATATATTTACAATCACCAGATAAAACAATAAGGAAAAGTATGCTCTCTCCCATCAATGCTGTAGATAACTAGGCTTGTTTTTAAAACAGCAACAATCTGCTGAACTGAATTTCTTCAGCACATAGTTCCATGAAAAGTATGATAACAGAAAATTTGCGTATCCAGTACTACTGCATTTATTAATTATTATTATTTTACTATCAAGGGCTACTCAACATCCTTTCAATGTAATGACCAAAGTAAATAACAATATTAAGAAATTCATGGGCTTGTTTCAGTTTTTCACTATACCCTCATAATATTTAGTAACAGATTGTTGTCTACTGTGAATAACCTCCCACAACAGTGTCCCCAAAAGGTAAGACAATTTGGCAATGGAAGCTGAACAATCTGATGAGGTATTTGCTGCTACTAGATAGAGCCTGAGTTATGAGATCTGTCCCACCTCTATGGAGTTTCCCAGTTTGACTGCTCTCTCATCTGCCTAACTGATGGATTGTCACCATTTGCCTTTTTCCTGCATTCTTTTTGCAATTCAGATGTGCAAATTTAAACTTCAACCTACCCATTAGGTCTTTGTCCAATGCAGCCAAGGTCTGAGTAGCTATGAACACATCTGCATTTTCAAACTTAGCTTCCATCATTTCGTCCTCATCCCTGCTACTGACAACAAAAGAAAAGAAATGGAATGAAAAGGTGGTTCTGTTTTTTCTATTGATACTGCATAACCAAATTTAATCAATTTAACATCAACTTGTGTGTGTGTTTGTGTGTGTGTGTGTGTGTGTGTGTGTAAACATTGACTGTTTCTTTTAACAGCGGGGAAAACCAGATTACATTTGTTTAGATAATGTTTGCACACGTATCTTGCTCTCAATGAAAATTTAACTGCAGCTTCTGTAGTGAAATTCTTTGTATTGGAGAGAAAAATAATAGCATAATGTTCAAATTATTTTCCAGAATACAAAGTAGCTACTTGATTAATCACTTTCCAGACATCTCAATAAAATTTAGAAAATAGTAAGACATGGCAAACTGTTTCAATTTCTTCTGAAACGCAAGGACTTAACCTGTAGGGTATCTGAATCTGGCTGTAATCCTGGGAGTAAAAGGTAAAGGTAAAGGTACCCCTGCCCGTACGGGCCAGTCGTGTCCGACTCTAGGGTTGTGCGCTCATCTCACTTAAGAGGCCTGGAGCCAGCGCTGTCCGCAGACACTTCCGGGTCACGTGGCCAGCGTGACGAAGCTGCTCTGGCGAGCCGGCACCAGCGCAGCACACGGAAACGCCGTTTACCTTCCCGCTATAAAGCGGTACCTATTTATCTACTTGCACTTAGGGGTGCTTTCAAACTGCTAGGTGGGCAGGAGCTGGGACCGAAAGACAGGAGCTCACCCCACCGCGGGGATTCGAACTGCCGACCATGCGATCAGCAAGTCCTAGGTGCTGAGGTTTTACCCACAGCGCCACCCGCGTCGCTTAAATCCTGGGAGTAAACCCCACTAAATGCAACAGTATTTACTTCTGAGTAGGCATGGTCAGGATTGTGCTGTCAATCTCCTATCAAAGACCTGAAAGTGTCTCATTAAAATGTGCAAGAGAGAATGCTTTCCTGTATTTTGAAATGCTTAAATTCTGTAAATATTTAGTTCTGCCTGACCAAGTTCGCTTGTCACTGGCTCAAACCCAGATTAACATAACCCACCCCCAAATCAAACTGTGCACATATTAGGTAGGAGACACATCATGCTCCTTCTGAGGTAGTTTGTCCAGCTTTGGCCTCACCCTGCACTCTGCTGTCAGCATGCAACAACGGCCAAACACCCTGGGAAATGGCTCTGACTGGTTGGCTAAACCACACAGATGTTGCTAGACTATAGCTCTCCATCTTGCATGACGTGTGACAGGGGATGATGGGAACTGTTGTCACACAACACCTGTAGTGCACCACACTGGCTACCTCTGCTTTAACCTGGGTCTTACACAGACAAACACAATTCTGAAGATGAAACTGTTCCAGCCACTTTGTGTTTTGGGTTATAAAATGGTTATAAAAAGGAGGGTCAAAAGCTCAGCCCATGAAACTGACAGTCAGGGAGAAAAGGAAGCCTAAAGGGGTGGAAAAGAGAAACCAAATAAATTAAAGGGAAGAGAAACAAAAACAGAACTCTACTGTCTTCTTGTTGCCCAAGATGTTGGCAGCAGGGTAGAAATAAGGTGCAAGAGACTCTAAGTTGAGCAGTTAATGTGCATAACAACCAGCTATTGTGCACATTCACCAGGCCTCAATGAAGAGGGAATTGTGCACATTTCCTAGTCAATATACACAATTTCAATGGGAAATGTACATATCTCAGCTGAATTTTGTACAGTGGGCAGGGGAGGTAGCAGCCTTTGATGTGAGTGACTCCAAACTTGGAGCGGCACACATTCCTTTTTCTTGCAGTACTGTGCAAATCCGGAATAGTGGAAAAATACATTTCAATTTTTTAAAAAAATGAAAAGGTGTGTGTCAGGACGGGTAAATAAATACCTGCAGTTTTGGGCAAATCTAGAGCACAGGGAAAACTTGCACTTATAAAATAAAAAGGTGCCCGTGCACAAATAACAAATGCTTGCATTAATGAACTTGTGGTGGGTGGGAAAATACTAATTGAAGGGGACGAGAACAAACTGTGTGGCTACATCAGGCACCACCCACTAGTGTGGAAGGGAAACACAGACAGAGATTTTGAAGGCATAAAATTTAAAGTGTTCATGGATGGATGGATGAAGGCAGACAAACAGGCACACCGAAATAGCGACGTACATACACATGACCCAGCCTAAATGAAACACAACTCCAACAAGTCATGTGACACCAAAATACTATGTTTTGCGCAAGCATATTTAGCTATACACAGCACACTTAAAAACAAACAAATAACTTTCCTCCAGAGCCTTTCCCTTCTCCTCTAGACCTTTTTGTTGCTGACAGGCCTGCTCTGGCTTGCATTCAAGTAAAACACAAGGCCTTTTCCTGATAGTGTTTCACAGGTCAGATAACTATTACCAGTGGCTTTTTTCACACACTCTTTTTAATATAGGAAACAACACGATAAACTTAAGACCTCTCCCCTCTAAAATAGAAGGTGCTGAAATCACACCACTTGGGAATTTCTTGAAGTAACAGATGGATTAGCAGAGGTTCACACAACAGGAATAGCAAAGACCCCAAAGCACTAAATTATTGACTTTTGCATTTGTTAAACCAAGGCCACTGTGTACTGTTGCTCCGATGTAGTCAGCCATATGCAAAAGCATGGGTTAAAATAACACCTTGCCAAATCAACACCGTAGGAGCAAGGTCTTTATGAGAGAATTTGTGTGCAAAAGGGAACAATTAAACTACAAAAAGCTACTGTTAAGCCAAATGAAAGTCCTGTTGGCAATTTATGGGTAGATGCTATAATACGTAGGTGGTACAAAAAGAATGAATCTGAAATATTTGAAATAAGCTCATTAATAGAATGTAAAAGAAAACAGTGATGAAAGCTTATGCAAAGCAGTTGTTAAAAGCATGATCTGTGGCTAGGATCTGCATTGGTGCACCTCATTGGCGATCTGCATTGTCACCTCAACAAGTGACCAAAGGCAAGTTCCCATCAACCTAAGTCACATTTTCACTTATGCAATCCTGGTTTCCTCTACAAGATGACTGAGATCATTCAAGTTCAGCAGAAAAATAAAAACCCATATAAATACTAACATTATCTAAATTGCCTCACAGATGAGACCTACCTTTGGGAAACGATTCCAGACTCATCACTACTGGAGAATGCATTCCTTACAGAGCACGTCTGTTCAACATACATGGAATCCATCTCGGTCAAGGTCTCCTGGGCCCCGATGGACTTGTCTCTTGACCTCACGCTGTCATTCTGAGACTCCAATGAGACAACATCAGAGGGGGAACTCATAACACCTGAATCTTCTGTGGTGTCCTCTGAGGTAAAGCAGCTGCTAACAGAGATCGTGTCCTCTGTTTCTGACAGTTCCAGAGCTACATCTTCCATGCTAGAAATATCACGCGAAAGGTGTAAATTGCCTAGACGAAACATGGCAAAAACAGTTAAATACCATTCGTCACTCTTTCGAAATAAATAACACATTTAAAAAGCCCCTCCTCCTCTGTTTATCAGAATGCACCACAATGTGGCTTTTTCCCCTTTTCTTTTCGTGTGTGGGCAGTGAATAGAATAGTAAATTCTCTATGGTGAAATGTCAGATTTCCATGTACTTAAAAGAATGCTCTGCACCTGTCTCTTACATGAAAAATTCAGCGAATTTGAATAAAAATGGGGGAATTCTGTTGGACTGACCAGGAATAAATGAAATACTTCAGAAATAGTATATACAGTGAAACAATAGTGCTTATGCATTTAATATAGATAACTGTTATATCGTAATAAAAAAATGCCCAGCAAGGGCAAAAAAAAAAAAAGAAGATGATAAACTGGGGTGCAGCTGCTCTATATGTCAAAAGAACACAAGAGACTCACATTTAGGAAATTAATATGAACAATATCTTTGATAGAATCACTGTGGATGGAAGCACCAGAACCCTTCAAAATAATTTAGTACTGGAATATTCCAGTGTCCCCTTGACCAAAATATGGAGGGGGATCTCAAGATGGAGAAATAACTGAGGGACACAGTCAAAGTTCGGAAAAATGGTAAAAATGAGCGATCAACAAACCCTCACACTGACTGGCTAAATGTATAGTCAGGATATGACAAAGAGTTTTTATTTCTAGATTTGACAAATGCACATTTGGCTGACAAAAAGGGAAGGCAACTTTTGACTTAATCCTGAGTGGTGCTCAGAACTTAAGATAAGATATAAACTGTCAGACTACTTGGGAATGTGATGTTCTTAGCTTGAAAAATATATATGAGTGAAAAGCTGTCCAGACGTCAATATGGTCACATTTAAATTGAAAAAAAGAATAAAAAAGCATATGAAAAAGAATGAGGAAACTATTAGACCCAACATTTTTTATTCAAATAGCAGGAAACCAGATAAAGGGAGTCAGACTATAAAATGATTATGTGGTGAATTACGGTAATTCTTTGAATCAGCCTTCACTGCTGAAGATGTTTGATAGAGACTCTCCTCCCTGGAAGAGAGGGGAGTGGTTGTGGGCGGGAGCCCAAGCTCCGCCCCTAGCAGGGGGCGTTTGCCCCCTGCCTCCTCCTCTCACCTGGCTGGCGCCCACGCCCCTCGGCAGGCACCCAACCAGGTGCCTCCGAGGGGGCGTGTACAGCAGCCTTTTGCTGCGGCGCCAGCCTCTCCTCGGCCTCATTCTTCTTCATCGTCTCGTCGCGAGTCACCCACCCTCCACTCCCTTTTAGCTCAGGGTCTTAGTTCATTGGCCTTGCTATGGACCTTAGGTTGGTCGCCCTGGTTGTCCGGGGGGCCTGGTAGGAGTTTTTCCATTTGGCATTAGGCTTTTTGGTTTTTTCGCCTACCTCGTAGCAATCGTCACAACTTTTGTGGTATTGGTGGGTAGGTTAGGCATTGGAATAATGTGTTGTGGTGTGTCGAAGGGCTAGGTGTGGCCATCGCCTATGCCTTCAATTTTTGGGTATTCCGTTAAAGGAATCTGGCGGTCGTGTACTCTGTCCGATGCCTGCTTGGCGGGAGGCCGTGGCACGACCCTCGGTGACATCAGGGGAGAGCCTATAGTTGGATTAGCATCAACAGGCTCCACCTACTGGTGAATAAACCCCCTTGTTTTAGACATCCAATGCCTAAGCCAATACCTTTTCACTGCTGTAATCAATAAAGTTGTGGCCTTTTCTTGCCCATTAACCTTATATCACGTGTCCTTGCGTATTCATTTCATGTCGCGGGGGTCGGGTCCTCGAACCACAAATATTCATGCCTCAACTAGTAATTTTGCAATGAGCATCTGACAAACTTCATCAAACTAGAGATGATGTTCTAGAGCTAAATTAAAGGTAAAGGGACCCCTGACCATTAGGTCCAGTCGCGGACGACTCTGGGGTTGGGGTGCTCATCTCGCTTTATTGGCCGAGGGAGCCGGCGTACAGCTTCCAGGTCATGTGGTCAGCATGACTAAGCTGCTTCTGGCGAACCAGAGCAGCGCACGGAAACGCCATTTACCTTCCCGCCAGAGCGGTACTTATTTATCTACTTGCACTTTGACGTGCTTTCGAACTGCTAGGTGGGCAGGAGCAGGGACTGAGCAACGGGAGCTCAACCCGTCATGGGGATTCGAACCACCGACCTTCTGATCAGGAAGTCCTAGGCTCTGTGGTTTAACCCACAGCACCACCAGCGTCCCAGAGCTAAATTGGTGAAACACAAATGAACATGTCACTGGGTCTTCATGGCAAACATCTCAAGAGTTCTTAAAGAGATCAACTCTCTGAATTGAGCTTGAATTCTGGTAAGGGTGGGTGGTTCCCATGTCCAGGAGATTAGTCAACTGCATGTACTGGACAGGATGGCACCCCGTCTGAAGGAAGAGGCTTGCAGCCTGGGGAGACTCCTTGACCCATCCCTGTCACTAGATGCCTAAGGGACCTCTGTGGCCAGGAGTGCGTTTTCCTAGCTCTGGATGGTGCACCAGCTCCTTTCACTAATCCGAACAGTATTTATTGATGTTTCAATATGGTTTTTATGGATATATTGGTTTATTTTGCTTAATAGGTTCTTTTCTGCCTTGCTATTTCCTTTATGAAAGGGTAGTTTAATAAATTTGTAAATAAAGTTTAAAAACCCCCAAATGTTTAACCATTTGAGTGATCCTCCCATTGAAATCCGCACCAATTAAAAGGGTTCAGTTTTGAACAGACTTTGCCAATAAGCAGCAATCCGAACCACACTTACCTAGAAGTAAATGGGACACGGAACACAGAGGGACTTACTTTTGAATAAACATGCACAGGATGGTTCAAGGATGCTTTACAGGGCAACCCTAAATCTACTCAGAAGTAATTGCCATTGAATTCAAAGGGACTTATTCCCAGTTAATTGGGGCTAGGATTGCAGTCTTAATTTCTTTTATTTTAAGACGAATTTGGACATACAGGATCAGATGCAAAACTTTCGTTTAAAACAATATAAAATTGAAAAACTTTGCAAAGAACATCACAACCACCAGTTCTGAAAGCATAAATCTATTGAAGTGTACATTTCAGCATTTTGTACATTTACTGAAATGAATCAAGTTTTTAACGGAACAATAGGTTTTCAGCAGTGAAGGCACTGTTGTATTTAAGCTACGTGTGCCTGTTAACTTAGATAAAGATCATTATAAGTTTCTACAGAACCTCAGCAAGCTTGTTGCAAAGAAACAAGTAGATTATAAAGGAAAATGGGTTGGGTATTTTTTAAGAAAACATTTATTTTGGAGGGAAGGTGATAGGGAGTAATGACTATTGAAATAAAAAATCTCACAGTGAACATGCTTTTCAAATTGAGTTTTTTTCCTGTTTTGGAATACTCAAAATGATTCATGTGTTTAGGGCATGCATTTGTTACGTATCCAAAATTTAAACTTTGAGTAAAGTGTTTGGAGATACCTGCATCTTTGTCAGTGAAATATTAAATAAAATTAAAGGACAAGTCTCCTTGATTGAGACCATGCAGTACCCATTATGCACAAAACTCAATTTCTGGCAGCACAATCAGTAAAACTTAAAAGGTTACAAATCACAATGAAAGCTCTGCAAATTCCAAAATTAATGACTGTGGGTGCTGCTAAAGGTTCCTGGCACTGCCTAGAATTTGGGAGGCAATGAGAAATCGCCCAATTTCCAGCACTACTATTGTGTACCCCCACCAAATTAAAATCAAGTTACATATGATTTGTTTATTTATTTATGACATGTGAGTGCCGACCCATAGCATAAAGTTACCTGGGTCATTTACAATAAATAAGTTAAACACTATTTAAACAAAAAGTAAAATATAGTATTATCAAATTAAATGCAACACATACAAATAATAAAGAAAGAGATTCAGAACAGCACCTATACAAACACAGATAAAAGGCAGAAAATACATAACCACCCGTAGAAAACATGATCAGAAAAAAAACCCACGCTAAAATTTTAAACAAAACTTTCTAGCCATTTAAAAAAATAAAATGCACGAAGGCCAGAAGAGATACAATAGCAGAGCAGGAAAGTACACAAAGTAGACAGTCGTTTTTTAATAAATGCACAATGCATTACATGCTGATGTTCATTGGTGTGTATATAAAACTTAATGGCTCTCTCTGTTTCCATTAAAATGTCAGAGCAAAGGATGATTTGCAGTACTATTATCTATGCAGCCTCTTGAAGTAGCAACCTAAAAAGGGGGTGGGACAGCTCTGGGACAGCTTCCCAGAATGGCAGTGTTGCTCTTTATAATCTAACAAATTTATAAAAAATATGACAGCTGCATCTATGAACTTACATTTATGATCTTAGCTTTCAGATACACTTAGTAACTGTATTGACTCCCCTCTTGTTGAAATCACGGCAGAAGCTGTATCAAGAAATGGTAGCGTTGGAAGTGTACATAACCTAAAGGTCAGTAAGGATGAATTTACATTGCAATGAAAAACCTTTTACCCCAATTCCTTATTGCAGCCACTTCCCCTCTTACAGCGGTGGGCAAACAGTTTGGCAAGCGTCCCACAAATTCAAGTGTGAGATAGTGCCATTCTAGTGCATGACATCTTAGGCATTAACCAGTTAATGCGTCTGAAGGAGCGTCTCCACCCCCATCATTCAGTTCGGACACGGAGGTCCAGATCCAAGGGCCTTCTGGCGGCTCCCTCACTGCAAGAAGCGAGATTACAGGGAACCAGGCAGAGGGCCTTCTTGGTAGTGGCGCCCGCCCTGTGGAACGCCCTCCCATCAGATGTCAAGGAAATAAACAATCTGACTTTTAGAAGACATCTGAAGGCAACCCTGTATAAAGGGTAAAGGGACCCCTGACCATTAGATCCAGTCGTGACCGACTCTGGGGTTGCGGCGCTCATCTCGCTTTATTGGCCGAGGGAGCCGGCATACAGCTTGTGGCCAGCATGACTAAGCTGCTTCTGGCGAACCAGAGCAGCGCATGGAAACGCCGTTTACCTTCCCACCAGAGCGGTACCTATTTATCTACTTGCACTTTGACGTGCTTTCAAACTGCTAGGTGGGCAGGAGCAGGGACCGAGCAACGGGAGCTCACCCCATCACGGGGATTTGAACCGCCAACCTTCTGATCAGCAAGCCACATCGCCACCCGCGTCCTTAATGTTTGATCACCCTATATAGGGAAGTCCTTAATGTTTGATCTTTTATTGTGTTTTTAATGCTCTGTTGGGAGCCGCCCAGAGTGGCTGGGGAAACCCAACCAGATGGGCAGGGTATAAATAATAAATAATAAATTGTTGTTGCTGCTGCTGAGAGCCTGTCATTCAAACAACAACAACAAAAATCCAACGAATTAGCAATTGTGTCACTGACTGGAAATTAAGATAGAAACCTTAGCTAATGGGGGGTGTGCCCAGTTCCAGCTGAAGTGAGGGGACCATTCCTTCTCACCTGCCTAGGGAGCCCGAGTAGGGATGATTTAATCTATTCTATTTATGGTACTTCTGGCCAGGAGGGCTTAAGTGCCCTCAGGCCGGCAGCTCATGTAAAGGTTATTGTAGGAAGAATCCTAGAAGACCCGCTCCCTGCCTTGCAGGCCTTTTCCCACCTGGCCTGGGAGGGCGGGGCCTGGACTGACTCCAGCTACAAAAATTGAGGCTGAAGATACTCTTGTTTAGCGGGGTTTGTTGCTGTTATTGTTTTTTTGTTATCTTTATTTTTAGATGTTATGATTTATGTGGAACTTGTGCAATTTGGTTGTGTGCTTTTTATGTGGTTTATTGTTTTTGATTACTTTTGTTATATTTGTAATTAAAGTTAATCTTTTCATGTAGTAAACTGCCTTAAGCATGGTTTTTTAAGCACGGAAAGGCAGCATGCAAATAGGATGGTGGTTTTATATGGGGACTACTGTGGCAGCATTCCAGCCAAACCATGGTGGAAGCCCCCCATGCTATGCCAATGCACCCATCCTCCCTACAAGCAGGTCAGCAGGCACCATGTTTGGAAGACCTTGCAGTGGATATAAATGGTTGCCATATTCAGGGCTGGGAAGGAATTTGCTTGCAAACAAATTGGGCCTGTTTGGGGTTTTCACCTTCATCGTAGCAATTGACACAACTTCTGATGTATAAGGCAATGGGTTGTATCTTTAATCTATTCCTGGGACGTGGGCGAGAGTTGGTGCGTCACCTCCGCCCACCCTTGAGCAGATGCAATATGTCAGGGTACCCCTCCAAAGGCATCTGGGTGGAAGATTCTGTCCTGAAGCCGAAAAGAGGTGCAGATGGCCTAGAACTTTCAGTGGAGACCTGGTGGAGGGGTGGCTTAGCTGACATACATCTTGAAGTGATCCTTAACCTAGGCATGACTCTGTTCAAACATCAGCCTTCAATCAGGAGGCTGATTTAGGATACAAACCCACTGTCTAAGCCAGCCTTTCTCAACCTGTGGGTCCCCAGATGTTGTTGAACTACAACTCCCATCACCCCTGGCTAGCAAGGCCAGAGCTCAGGGATGATGGGAGTTGTAGTCCAACAACACCTGGGGACCCACAGGTTGAGGACCACTGGAAGCCAAAGCCTACCTACATCTGTGACAAATAAAGTTGTGGCCATTTTCAATTCTATAACGTTGTGTCATTTTCCTCTCTCCTGTTTACTGCCCCCCCTTCCCGTCCAAGGGGTACTGGTTCCTGAAGAATGGCCTGATGCGACTGATGACCAGCAAATACTGAATGAGCCATAAAGACTCCAGACACAGGCAACTTTCTCAAATAGAGAACTGTAATGATGAATATCATGACATTTTCTGTATGTGGCTGTGTAAGATTCCTGTATGTGGCTTTTTATGGCACTTAATATTTAGAAGAATGAATAGATTATAATATCTCATTTTTATTATACTTACAGTCAAGCAACATAATATATCAGCACAGTTTAATTCACTTGTGTGTTGCTCATTGAAAACAGATTAGATAATTTGGTCCACTTAGCAGTGATGTCTGTGTTAGGCCTTAGCCTAGCAGGTTTTCAAGAGGGGGCCTGTTAACCCGTAGAACCAGGTAAACACACATTAGAGCAGCCATGATGGTTCAAAATGGATGACCCTGTGCCATCTCTGTACAAGCTATTTGGAACTTTGTTCTAGGTTCCCGTCTGCTTGCAAAACCCTGACATCCTGAAGTATAAGAGCAGTAGAAAAACAACTATGAATCCAAACAAAAATGAAAGCATGATATTTTGGCAAGGCGGTGCAGGAGTAGGTCCAGGTGCCCTGTGTGGAGGACTGCGGATGAAACCAGGCTCCCAGTTTCTCTTTCCCCCTCCCAGGCAGATTACGGTAATTCATGGTCTACTTCTAGGGTTGCTACCTAAACCTTAAAATACGGAATCGTGTACTGATTTAATACGGGGCGCAGTTTGTCCCATATTTGAAGTCATCATCAAAATTGTGTGGGCAGAGTGTGGGTCTGGTTGGGGTTGGGGGAGAGCGAGAGTTTGCATGGGCAGAGGGTGGGAGAGCGAGAGTGAGTGGTGCGCATGGTGTCACGGGTGAGGCAGCGAGGAAGGGCAGGCGTCCGAAGAGCAAGATTGGAAGAAAAAGAAATCACTGATTGCAGTGTCCAGAGCACAGCAGAGCAGCTAAAACGCGCCACATTGAGGCACCTGCCCCCCAAACCTCTTCCTTGTGTGGCAATAGGTGGTGGTGAGCTGGCTCAAATTCTCACTCTTCAATTGCTTTGCATGTTGAATGTAGAATAACTACAATTCTTTCCCTTCCAGCCTTGCCTGGCTGCTCCTCGCCATTCACCGGTGGCTCAAAGCATGTGGCACGCCTCTCCCCCTTTTCCTTTCCTGCACTTACGTGCCACGCAGCCTTTTCCTGGCCTTGCTGCAACTGTGGGAAAGGTGACTGCAAGCTAACTAGCCCAGGGCAGCAACATTGGGAGGCATTCTGCGGCCTGCTGCTTTTTACTTCTCTTTGTATTGATGAAATTTATTTGTGTTTATGAAATCTATTTATGAAAATGAGATTTATGCAGCTCTTAAAACAGGGCAGAGACTACGGCTCATGAGGGATAATGCTATTTGCTTAAAGGAATCTGCAGTCCTGTTCAAGGCTCAGGGCTTAGCCACACTTATTGACTGATTGAATTTATATACCGTCATATACCTGGAGGTTTTACCCAGCTCTTTACAGGCAGGTGTCTGCACGTTAATGCTCTGAGTGTGGGGGTATGGTTGTTGTTTTCTTCTGCCCTGAGCTCTCCCCATGAAAACCCACTCTTTAATTTCTTAAAATAATAATAACAATCAAATTCAATGAATAATAATGTGTTTGTGGGAGGGGGGGTTACTGGTTTGTTTATTATGATGGTGATGATGTATTTTGTGTTCTCATTTTGTATTTCTATGTTGTGAACTGCCCTCCAATCTTCAGATGGAGGGCAGTATACAAACATTTTTCTTCACCATCAACATCGTAATTTGAAGCTGAATCAGAGCAAATGTCAATTAGGGTTTTCTGCAGATGAACTTTTGCTCCAATTGAGCTTACAAGAGCAGCTTTTCGCAGGGAAAGCTCCAGAGAAAAAAGACACAAAGTTATAAGCCATGGACCATGCTTGGAAAGAGAAGGTAGAAGGAAAGTGTGTCTAAGCTCTTGGTGTGTTTGTTGTTGCAGCAACACTCAAATCTGTCTTTCCATCCAGGTGCTACCTGGAGCTATCCTGGGTGTTACTTATCTTGCTTCTTTGCCTTTTGGGCTCTGACCTCTGCTTTTTTCAACTTCTGTTATCTTGGTTACTATCTCCTTTGTCTAACCTTGCCTGGGGGAACCTGACCTTTCCTTAACCAGACTTTGCTTCCTGAACTTTCCAGATGCTAATAGAATACGATGCAGACTCTTTGCCTAGCACAAGACCCCATTTGCGCTAGAACCCCTGGGCTGGGTCAGAATAGCAAGTGACTATACATGTACACTAGGGACACAGGTGGCGCTGTGGGTTAAACCACAGAGCCTAGGACTTGCCCATCAGAAGGTCGGCGGTTCGAATCCCCGCGATAGGGTGAGCTCCTGTTGCCTGGTCCCTGCTCCTGCCAACCTAGCAGTTCAAAAGCACGCCAAAGTGCAAGTAGATAAATAGGTACCCCTCTGGTGGGAAGGTAAACGGCGTTTCCGTGCACTGCTCTGGTTTGCCAAAAGCGGCTTAGTCATGCTGGCCACATGACCTGGAAGCTGTACGCCAGCTCCCTCGGCCAGTAAAGCGAGATGAGCGTCGCAACCCCAGAGTCAGCCACGACTGGACCTAATGGTCAGGGGTCCCTTTACCTTTATACACGTACACTAAAAGTAAGTTGCATTCATTCCCCACCCAGAAGTGTAACTTCTAGAAACTCTGTGGAGGTTGAACTTAGCTTTTTCTCAGTGGCAAAAGGGGTACTTGAATTTCATCCTTCTGTAGCTGCTCTTTTCTCATTAAGCAAATCACCACCAGTGCATCTTTGAATGAGCTAGGTAATGCTGCTCTGAGGATGGTTTGGTTTAGTGCAGTGATGGGGAATATCTGCCCTGTGGGTGTAATGAGGCCTGGCAGGGATTCTAATTTGGCCCACTATTCTGTTTTCACCAAACTATGCCCACCTGCCCCGCACCTGATGCCGGTGTGCAGTAGGTAAAGGTGCTGTTGCAAAAGATTATTCAGGAGTTTGAAGTGTGCTCCAGATTGTTCCTTGGCAAGTAGTGCAGCTTGGTGCTGAAAGAAAGTCCCTTTGAAGTTGGTATCATAATGACAATAGGTGACTGGAAGGTGGGCTGACCTACCCACCTGTCCATACGGCTTGCAGGTGAGGTCACAAGTTGTATCCAGTTCCCCACCACTGATTCATTTCCTTCTTTAAATATGAATTGACTTCACTTCCTTCTCTAAATATGAATTGACACCAACTCTGACCAACAGACAGGTGTTTTTCATAACCCTGTCACCAGTGAATGACAGAATCTTTGACCTCCTAAAGACAAGAGCCCACACACCTAGGAGTAAGCCCCATTTAAAGCCACATCTGTGTGAACACGCATAGGGGACTCAATATGTGTGTTATCTCAACCAGGTGACATGGGAATCATCCCTCAGCCTTCCCCAGGAAAACCTGTGCTTCAGCACTGAACTGGAACAAACAGCAACCAGATTTTCCATGGATTGCCATTTGTTCCAATTTAGTGCGAAAGAGTGGATTTTCCAAAGGAAACTGGCAGGAGAAAGGCAAAACAGCTCAGACCCATGCCTAGGAGGAGATGAGGAACTATATCACCTTTAGAAGACATCTGAAGGCAGTCCTGTATTGGGAAGGTTTTTAATGTGTAATGTTTTATTATGTTTTTATATATGTTGGAACCCAGACAGATGCGGCAACCCAGACAGATGGGCAGGGTACAAATAAATTATTATTATTAGCATTAGCAGGGGACAAGTGGAAAACCATTCGGGCCTGTGCTGTCTAAGCACAGGGCAAGCAAAAGTGTGGAAGAACCCTGAGTTGCGTTTCAGTACCAGAGTTCAGTTTAACCATATATCTCAGAAAATGTTTAGACTTCCTCTGAAGAACAATTATTCTTAACAATAAACTTAAAAGGTTAAAGCTACTGGAAAAATGCTGGGGAGGTAATGTATGTGAACAGATAGCATTGATTTCAAGATTTGTTATCCTGTCATAAACGTACGATAACTAAATAGTACAGTGGCCTACATTTCCAAGCCAAATGTGTGCACTATAAACTTGTTTTAACTTGTTTAGGCATTTCTCACCCATGTGAATGCTTGTGTGTATTTGCACACAGAGAAATGATTCCAAGGTGCAAGTGGTTCTGCAAAAAGGACTAATTATTCAATCCAGCACAATGCATTACATGATAAAAAAAAGTTCCAACACCTACAGCCTTTTCTGTGCATAATACAGCTCTGGCTGTGAACATCATTTCATCTCATAAAACACACGCTTAACCATTAGCTTGAGTAAAAAATACATGCTGATCAACATTCATGATCAATTTTCACTGTTTCCAAAACACCTGCAATTCTGTTAACTAGGAGCTGATTAAAAAAAACAACCCAAAACCCCCCACATAAGAATGCAATACTCTTAAAGGGAATATAAAAACAAAATTGTGGAATCAGATTTACCATGACACAAACAGTGGTTTAAAATAATTTGATACATACTAAACAGTATATAGTGTACTTATAGAATCACAACAAAATAGTTAAAGACAGCAATAGTACGAAAAGTGGAGAAATTATGAATGTTTTTAAATGTGCCTTATGTATTCCTATTATGTCTGATAGACCCTTAAGAGTGCATACTTGTCTAGTCAGAATAAAATCTTAATTCTCAATGGCCTATTCACTAGAAGCGTGTATGGCATTGCAATCCTTTGCACTCTTACCTGGGAGTAAGTATCATTACTTTTCATAGACATGTATAAAATTGCACCACACACTGCTTACGGGGAAAGCAACAAAAAGCACCTTGTATTTTAACACCAAGTACACCTGTTTAGGCAGATGTTACAGGACCATAGAAGTAAAGAAAATGTTCTGCATATTTAAAAAAGTGCTGTCCTACAAACGAGGGGCGAGGAACCTTCGGCCTGTGAGACAAATTTGGCACGCTAGGCCTTTCCATTTGGCCCACTGACATGACGTCAGGTGAGGGCTTGTAGGAGTGGAGCTTGGTTGACAGGGGCTTTGTGAGTGCTGCCAACTGATGTATCAAATCACATGATGGTGGTGACAGATGATGGACGGATGGCTGGCTCCACCCACCAGTCAAATTCAGCCTGCAAGCCCAGCCCTGCTAAAGATCTGGCCCGTGAAGCCAAAAAGTCTCCTCTGTTCTATAACTAAAATGGGTGGAAAATGAGGAGTTACACCGAAAATAATGTGTTTTCAACAAAAGGTTGCATATATGAAAAAGTTGAACACCTCTATTGTGGGTGAGGTCTGGCTCTCCAGATGGCGTTGGACTCCATCTCCCATCAGCTTCGGACAGTGTGGTCAGGGATGATGGGAGTTGTTGTCTAACAAGATCTGTAGGGCTAAATGGTCCTCATCCCAAATCTAAATAAAACAAAATACTAGACTCAAAGAAGCAATACAAATACTGGATTATTTTGAATCAACATATTGAGCAAGTCGCAGAATTTCTTTTCACTATTGAAGAAAATTTATCTCACAAAGGTGAGATATTTCTATTTGTTCAACGAAGGAGGAAAAATCAGAAAGATGCCAATGAAGAAGGAGAAAAAGTCAGAAAGATGCCATTCACACACCATTTTTTCCTCAGTGTGGGAAAAGGGAACATATAAAGAATGAAGGCAGAAAGGCAACGAGGTTCAGAGGTATGAAGATCATAGGAAGAGGCAAGCTGTGTCAGACGGGCTTGGAACGTGAAGGGAATGATGCACAACAATAAACTGTTGGGGAGGGAAAACAAACAATATAATTAATGACTGAGCAAAATATTTTAGGCTGCAATCTTACCTGAAGTGAGTCCCATTAAGCTCAATGAGGCTTAGTTCTTAGTAGACGTGTATAGGATTAAACATCCAACACATTCCTTTATGACTGCTGCCAGCAGGAGCAAAATTAATGCAGTTTTTGTAAATAAAATTGCAACTGTTCTAATATACAGATGTCCCACTTTGGTATTCTCAGTAGCCACCCTACTCGATAGACCTCTGGTTTTGAAACTAAGATCACGGAACCCTATTTAAGGATGAAATCATCGCCTCAAACAAGAACTTGCAACTTGAATGGGAGATAGAAATATTAACCTCAGGTCCCTGCACTAGGGAATTATTTCAGCAACTGGGGTGGGTAATGAAATTCATTCCCAAGCTGCGGAGAGATCAGCATTAGCAGCAGTGAGGATGGCTCTTTACTAACTTAAAAAAATTGGCTGCCATCAACAGCAGAGAGACCCTTCCTCATCAGTCCAGCCACTATTTCGTT
The DNA here is from genome assembly GCF_964270895.1 of Podarcis filfolensis. NCBI lineage: Eukaryota > Metazoa > Chordata > Lepidosauria > Squamata > Lacertidae > Podarcis > Podarcis filfolensis. Next base: position 49,680,809 of record NC_139615.1, read on the forward strand.
TTCCCTCAGAATGCATTGCATTCAGCCACAGGGAAGTGAAGGATGTTTTCTATTAAGCACTTAGTTCATGAATGGTGATAGCATTTTTTATTGCTCCCCATATACAAAAAGCTCCCTGCATGTAATAAAACAATGCATTAGATCAGGCTTGGCCAAACTTGGCCCTCCAGCTGATTTGGGACTACAGTTCCCATCATCCCTGACCACTGGTCCTGTTAGCTAGGGATGATGGGAGTTGTAGTCCCAAAACAGCTGGAGGGCCAAGTTTGGCCATGCCTGCATTAGATGGTTGGGAATCTTTGGGGCAGATTACTCCAGTGGAAAGCTATTGAAGGTTGCATTCCCAAAAACAGTCAGGGCCAGACATGCATACGATCATACATGCAATTGCACACAACTCTTCCTTATTCAGTGCCCTGGTTTATCAGCGAATCAGCTTTCAGGGGAGGGTATTTTCATCCCCATTATGATGCTGAGTTCGGGATGCTTGCTGGGATGGGGACAGAAATCAGATGATCAGCATCCATCATCTGGAGACCAGGGACAGCACATTTCTATCTGGTGCGTGGTGGGCCCACAGAGAGTGTGGCTGGGGCAAGGGCGTGGCTGAGGAAGAGGGCCGGATGTGGAGGACTGTCAGGCCACATTACGCCAGCAGCCTAGAAGTTCCCCATCCCTGCATTAGAGATGTTTAGTACAAGTCCATCTGGTGAACCAAGAGCAAAGCACAGAGCATGGAAGCCTAAGGTCCACTGCCAATCTCACCCTGATGGCCAAGTACTATATGAACAGGCTTATATTTCAAAACATTTCTTGATGGCATAATATATTGTTATCTACGCATACAAGCACCACACAGAATTCAATGCAATCTTTTGACGACACTCCTATATATGCACTTGCCTTGCAGTAAGTTTCACTGATCTCAATTGGACTTACTGCTGAATAGATTATATTATTGCAACTGGGTAAGTAATTCCCACAAACACAGTGGAAACTTACTCTCCAGTAAATATGTTCTGATGAGGATGTTAACTCATTAAAATTTCTGCAAACCATGCATGTGACAAATCATTCTTTTAAGGCTGACACAGAATGAAAGTTCAACCAATCTCAAAATAACATAATAGAGAAAAGCAGATTAATAAATTAAAGACAAAGACATCCATGGATCAGTAATGTTAGAAATGCACACAATACATATATATGTATGCTTAGTGGTCCAAAAGGATAGATCATTTAAGGAGAATAAATAGGTCAAAGCACAAAATGGCAAGCAAACACACCACAACGCTATAGGCTCCATTATAACAGAATTCAATAATGATCTATGTTCCACATAGCAGGAGAACAGCCATTATTTTCCGTTTCCAAATAAAAAATCTTTGGAAATGTGTAAACTTTGCTTTGGGATTTCCAAAGTACGACACATGGCTGATGACCAGAAACAAAACTGACACAACAAAATCATGATAGAAAAATGAAACTGAGCTTTGCAACACAGATTGAGCAGCAGTGGGTCTTGTCAGGACAGGGGCCAATCCTGATCTCCTTTTCCTCAAATGCTGCCACCACCCCTAAGCTTGGTCTGAGGGGAAGACTGTTACCTTTACTAGAGACTTCTAGGTGAGCCAAAACTTGCTCTTTACCCCCAGACAGGCAGACAGTAGCCTTGGAAATAAGTCCCACTGAGATCAATAACATTTACTAACCTGAGGCTACAATCCTATACTCACTTGCCTGGGAATAAACCAAGTAGACACACATAGGATTGCACTAATTGTTTTTCTGGAGTGGTATCTGTATCTGTGTCAGAGAAAGAAATGCTACTTAAAAGTATTTATTTATTAACAGTGGCGTAGCGTGGGTTGTCAGCACCCGGGGCAAGGCAAGTAATTTGCGCCCCCTAACCCGTGGATTTGCGCCCCCTAACCCATGGATTTGCGCCCCCTAACCCATGGATTTGCCCTAACCCCAGATGTTGCGCCCGGTGCGGCCCGCCCCCCCTGCACCCCCCACGCTACGCCACTGTTTATTAAGGTATATACACTGCTTGATTGCAAAACATCTCAAAGCTGTTTATAAAGTAATAAAAGGATAAAATCAAGAGAATTCACAACCATACTTTAAGACATACAAAAATCAAAATACTAAAACAGATTAAAATTACCTCATCTTTCTTAGCATCTGGGTAGGCTTGTCTAAACAGGTTTTTAACTGACATCAAAAAGAGTACAGTGAAGATGTCTGTTTGATGTCGCTAGGCAGGGAGTTCCAAAGTTCAGATGCTGCCACTCTAAACGATCAAATTCTTACCAAGGCAGCATAGGTATTATGCGGCACCTTTAACCGATCAGACTGGTCAAGTGGGCACACGTGGAGCAAGGCCATCTCATAGGTAAACTGGTCCCAAGTTGTTATGGGCTTTATATACCAATACAGTGATACCTCTGGATGCGAACGGGACCCGTTTGCATCCTGAGCAGAACGCAACCCGCGTCTGTGTGTCATGATTCGCCGCTTCTGCGCATGCGCGTGACGTCATTTTGAGCGTCTGCGCATGTGGCGAAACCCGGAAGTAACCCGTTCTGTTACTTCCAGGTCGCCACGGAATGCAACCTGAAAACGCTCAACCTGAAGCGACTTTAACCCAAGGTATAACTGTACAGTGGTACCTTGGTTCTCAAACTTAATCCGTTCCAGAAGTCCGTTCCAAAACCAAAGCATTCCAAAACCAAGGCGCGCTTTCCCATAGGAAGTAATGCAAAACGGATTAATCTGTTCCAGACTTTTAAAAACAATCTCCAAAACAGCAATTTAGTATGAATTTTACTCTCTAACGAGACCACTGATCCATTGAAAGCAATCATCAATGTACTGTACCATAAAATAAATAAGACAGTATTGTAGATGATGAAAATAAAAATTATTTTTTTCCCTTACTTGCTCTGATGATAGTCACTGTTTGGAGGGGGTACTTTTATCCATTTCCGCAGTCACACAATAATCAATCAATCAATCAATCAATCAATCAATCAATCAGCTGAACTGGGTTCCACACAGTCACAAAAACAAATTAACCGAAAAAGCCTCAAAAACAAAAACGCAAAATAAATAACCAAAAGCGCCAAATACAGTGGTACCTTGGTTCTTGAACTTAATCCATTCCGGAAGTCCGTCTGACTTCCGAAATGTTCGAAAACCAAGACGCGGCTTCTGATTGGTGCAGGAACCCCGGAAACAATAGCTGACAGCCGCATTGGACGTTCGGCTTCCGAGAAACGTTTGAAAACCGGAACACTTACTTCCGGGTTTTTGGTGTTTGGGAACCAAGGCATTTGAGAACCAAGGTACCACTGTAGCAACACCTTGAACTTGGCCCGGTAGGAAATTGGCAACTAGTGCCAATGTGAGCACAGGTGTTATATGCTGACAAGGCCTCACTCCTGCCAGCAGTATTAAGGCTGACAAAAGAAGAGAGCACCAAACTACCATATTTTTCGCCCTATAGGACGCACTTTTCCCCCTCCAAAAATGAAGGGGAAATGTGTGTGCGTCCTATGGGGCGAATGCAGGCTTTCGCTGAAGCCTGGAGAGCGAGAGGGCTCGGTGCGCACCGACCCCTCTTGCTCTCCAGGCTTCAGGAAGCTCTGCGCAGCCCTCGGGAGCCCGGTGCGAGGTCGCGCTGGGCTCCCGACGGCTGCGCGGAGCTGCCTGCATTCCGAAGCCTGGGACGCGCTGAAGAGCGCGCCCGAGCTTCGCACACCTCTCCACAAGCCTGGGGAGTCCGGCGCGACTTCGCGCCGGGCTCCCTAGGCTTGCGGATAGCAGGCTGTTCTGGGGGCTGGGGTCGGGGGAAGCTCAGGCTTCCCCCGTGCCAGGGGAGGAAATAATTTTTTTTCTTTATTTCCCCCCCAAAAAACCTAGGTGCATCCTATGGGGCGGTGCACCCTATGGGGCGAAAAATATGGTACGTACAGAGAAGAATATTGTCTGGGATTTTCAAGCGTAAGAAATGGCATGACAGATTATGAAAGATATTGCAGCCTTTGCAAGTGAATGGACAGATACTTTATAAGACTAAAGGTACACTCCTACACAGAAATAAGGTTCACTGTGTTTTACCCTTAGGTAAAGACTGAAGACAGAAGACCTTTTTACAATATCTAAGATGGTATTATTTGTTATTTAGGTTTTGAAGTTTCAAAAACATTTTGCATCTAAGAAAATTCTGCCATCAGTTTTACTCCCATAAAAACATTTTTGAAAGTGATTTTTTGGAATGGGAAGTGAGCAGAAGGGAGCTGCACAGCTATTTTGCAACCTACCATAAGATTTGAATAATCAGCAAATAGTTTGCATAATATGTATATCAGGCCATTCCTATCTGCGGGACTGAGATATGGCAGTCCTGAGATTTCTCCCCAGCAAGCAACATTAAAAAACAAAAACCCTCAAGAGGCAAGTTCTAGATACTGAAAGAATTCCAGTGACAAGTTCTTAAGTTTGATATTTAACAACTGGCAATTTATCTATTTAACACAGCTTTGGAAAGCGACAGTTTTTATTATACACACACATACAGAAACGCTGCCGGTGCTTCTGAATCAGAGGTCTACTTGGGACAATATTTGGTGGGGAAACTTCACAGAAACAACTCTAGCATAATGAGTCTTCTATTCTGACACTTTATTAACATCTGTGGATCAATTCTGTAAGACACACTTTATGGAAGACATCTCCCACCCCCCAAATCAAAGTCCTTTCTACCTCAAATAGCCCTTTGACATAGACCTAATTCTCACCTTTAAGAGTTCAGGTGAAAGCTCATAGGGCAGCCTTTTCCCCATGTGGTACCCTGCAGATGTTTGGGGCTACAACTTCTATCTGCATTAGCCAAGATTGCCAACAGTCAGGGATTATGGGAGCTGCGTCCCAAAATATACAGAAGGCATCAGGCTGGGGAAGGCTTGAATAGATGCATTTGCAAAGTACTTAAAAAGCAACAACTGAATTCAGTATTTTGTGAATCACACAATGGAACTCTGTTAATGACCGCTCCCCACGTTAAACGGGGGGCGCCCTTTGCGTGGTCGCGCACAGCCCCCGGGACCTTATGTGGCCCCATTAGCACAGGCTTGGCTTTGCCTTCCCCAGGTGGGATACCTGGAGGTCTCCGCCTACCTCAGCCAGTTGCCCAATCCCCCCTGGGGAGGCGTTGCCAAGGTGATCAAGCCAGGTAGGGGGAGGAACTACCTGTCCACACAATAGGAGGAGGATCTTACCTGGGAAGCGTCAGTTGGCTCCAGAGCTTCTCCCACCCTACCCACCCCTCAGTTAAGACTTCTTTTGCAGGTTAACCTTTTCTCCACAGGTACGCAGGTGCTGCTACGTCAAGGTTGCTGTTGAAGCGCCAGAAAGGTATTCTCCTGCATTGGCAGGTTTGCCTTTCCCGTAGCAAAATGTCACAACTTTGGCGGTATCAGGCCTTGGGCAGAATCCTTTAGTCTATCTTCCCTAAATGGGGGGGGCGTGTAGCGGTGACCCATGCCCCCCTCCTCTTTGCGGTGGCGATACCAGGGTTCCCCATTAAAGGAGTTTTTGAGGGGAGGCTTTGACAAATGCCAAGAGGTTGTCACTGCTCTCCCCTCCAACGGCGGCAAAACGGGGGTGGGCTTTCTCTGCTTGAACATATGTTCTCCAGAGCCAGCCCATCTCCCCCCCCCCCGATAACCCTGATGTTCCCCAGATCCCTGGCAGAGGACTTGGAGGGATAAACACCCAATGCCTCAGCCAAGGTCTACCCACATCCGAAATATAATAAAGTTTAATCCCATAGCACGTTGTCTTGAGTCGTTATTCCACATGGGGAATTTGGGGGACTCCGCCTGTCCATGCAGTGACCACGTTTATATTTTGTATTTTCACGATGTATGAAATGTAAAAGTGCTGATAGGGGATTGGGTGGCAGCTGACAGGAAGCGGCTGGTTTGATGGCTTTGCTACATCACAGTGCAGGAAGACCACCCTCAGGCCACTTGGCACTGGGACAGAGGTCTGGGCTAAGAGACTGAACTGGAATAGGAATTCTTTCTCTTCACTGGACAATAACCTAAGAACCTGTCCTGGGCATCAGCCTTCCCACATATGGTTGTTTCATATTATCCCTAAATGATTTCTTTACATGGACAAAGAGATATTTGCCAGAAGGCTTAGAAAGAAATTTTACCCGGGACCATGACTGGCAGCTAGGAATACCAATTTGCTTTTCCTTTTCATCCGTCTGAACTGAGCATTGCTGTTTTGCAATGGGAGGTTGGTTCCTTCCCACCAATTTCAGGATGGAGTGTGGTCTGAGTGTAATATTGTCACCATGCCATACATGTCCTGATATACTGTTTTATTGTGTTTATGTTTTGAAAGTAAAATATTGTAAAGAAAAAAACTGCATCACAAAATTCATATACATGCACATTTTGGATGGCTGTGTTTTGAATCTTGTTTTTTTTCTGAAAAGTGAGGCTATGATAAACTTGGCTTTAAATGCAAACTGGATTGAATTTGTCCCCTATCCCTAACCTTAGCAAACACTAGCTTCTCCTTGAACTTGCTCTCTGTATCTGGGTGTTAACTTGGGTGTTAGGCTGGAGGAGAATTAGAGGTAGTTTCTTCAAACTCCCCATCCCCTTTACGTGGCCTTGGATGGAAGGGCTCAGGTCCCAGTTTTGTTACTGTGACAGAAATGTGGTCCCCACCAGTGCTGTCAAAAGTCAGCCTTCCTTCTTGCCCTGTCAGCAGACGGGTAGTCAGTAATATGGGGGGGTGGGGGCTGTCCATGCAGTCCCAAATTGTCTGTAATAAAAAGGCAGGCTGCTTTAACCCAGACAATGGTTAGTTTTCATTATCTTTTCCCCTCCAATCTTGCTCCATCCCTGACGTCAGATGCAAATACACTTATAAAAATTCTATTAAAAAACAGACAAAATTAACTGAAAAACTGTGGATTTTGTTCTTCATTATTACTTTTTTAGCATTTAAAAATGCCGTCTCCCCTTCCCCCCCCAACACAGTTTTATACCTATAAGTCAGGTACTTTTGAAAAAGGCAGAGCTGTAGACTGTAAGTACTAGACAGATATGAGAATAAATGTGGGCTATTTAATATTATAACTCAAAAAAGTATTTTTGTGGAAAATGGGCTACAACGTTCATTGAAAGCGAGGAAAACAACAACAAAGCTATGTTGAAATGAGAGGAAACAACAAGAAAACCCCAAATAAATAAATACTTTATAAAAAAGAAACAAAAAACAAATAATGAATCTCATTTTAGTATCCAAATGCATGAATTTCATGATTGTTATCAGTAAAGAGCTGACATTCTTGAAACAAATATATTAGTCAAATTAATATAATGCATTGTGCATTTTTTAAAAAGGAGACAGAGTGGAGAGGAAAACACATGTATGACTGGAAAGAGAACAGAGGAAAGTCTGGAAAAAGCCCCACCCCACCCCCGGCCACGGAAGTAAAGAAAATGAAATATGCAATTATTCAAACCTACGTTTAGGTACCAGCTTGGGTGGGTCTGTAACATCGGCTTCACTGTACAATACGGTTGGATCCATAGTATCTCTGTCAGGAGGAGGGTATGGTGGGGGCGGGGGGATCACTAACTGGGGTGGGCCACGTGGGTTGCCTCTAGGAGGCTTTTGTGGCACATGCCGTCCATTACCTACAGGGGAATCAATTGGAATTTACTAGTTACTTTGATCATCAAGTCAAATATCCATTGCTTAGTTTTGCTCTGACTGCGTGTGAAAGCCAATTTTCCCAAGCTGCCACCCACCGATTAGCATCTGGGAAGTTGGCTATGTCAAAGCATATAGGTGTCGACTAATAAATATTGACTGTTTTATGTAGTGGGCATCTAGGAAAATCAATCAAAGACCGTTTTTCATAATTGTGAGAAAGCCTGCTGGATGGTATAATTTGCAAGTATGGTATGGTGTAGGTATGCTTTGGAGTATTTTTTTTATGATAATCAAAAACTTCAAAGCATGTGCTCACAAAACCACAAGGTACTGCCTTGCAATATATTTTTCCTTACTTCAAGCCCTATTTGTGGTCTTGCACTGTCTGATCAGGTCAGATGACCCATCATTCTTCCCTTGTATCATGTTTTATTCTCTTTCATCCACCTCTCCTACTCAGGGTAGATCCATTCAAAAATGCCTGATGTAAAGTTGATTTGTTTTAATGGGTCTACTCTACTATTTAACTGGATATCACCCAAACACCCATTCATATAAATGCTGTTAAAGTCTGCATACATTCTTAGAAGTTATAATGGAGGCACCGGGACTTATTTCTCTCCAGACATTGCAGAACTAAAACTCTCATAACCCTGACCACGTTGACTAAGGCTGATAAGAACTTGAGTCCAGAAACTTCTGGAATGTCACAAGTTCCCCATCCCTGCTGTAGTGGTTTAAACTTACGTAAAACATTTCTGCCAACACACACTAAGTGGGGCATAAGTCAACAAGTCATCACTTGGTACTGCTGTGGACATGTTCTTTGTTAGACGTCTACCTTCCTCCAAGGATGGTGGGGTGGCAAATCCCCCACATACTTTTTCTTGCAAATTAGCTGAGACCAACATGCCCAACGACACCAATGAACTCCATGGCTGAGAGGGGGTACTGGAATCAAGATCTCCTTAGGCTAAGCCTGACACTTTGCTCACTAAGCCACATGACTGATTCTCTTTCATCCAACATGTTCTGTGCAGTGGGCATGTAATTATTAGGGTATAATTCAAATCTTTCATTGTCACCAGTAAATATACAGAGGTTGAATGGGGATGGTTGGAACCCATAGGAGTCAACTCCTAGGGGCCAAGGTCCGTTTGCACCCCCCCCAAATAAAATATCTGAGGGGGCCGGAGACCCCCAAAGTTGATGGGCATTGCCATTCAAATAGTGTGTATGTGCTGCATCCTGTGATTGATTGTGCAGGCCAGGGCTTACCTGGGCCCCCTCAATATATTATTCAAGATGGTACCCCTTGTGAGAACAGAGAGATTAAAGAGATGTACAATGTTCTTAAAACAGTCCTTCATAACAATATTATTTCTAGATATATAAACAAGCACATCAGTGATACCCAAGCTAATGGATTTTTATTGCTATTTAAAAATTGGAACACTAAATATGAGGTAATTTAGTGAAAATAAATATAGACATAAAGCCAAACAGTTTCTTCCAAAATGGGAGGCATTTATAATGTAAGCAATTAAGAGTGTTCATTTATGCATGTACTGGTTGCTTTAGAGAACATGAGGCCATCAGATGGAATCTTAAATGCATCACAGAAGCTGTAACTTGATTAATTTAATGTACTGGTTGATTATTGCTGCTGTGTATGATTTCTCTCATAGGTTTTAGCAGTCCATCAAATGGCAGCTTGCTAAGGATCTGACTAAGCACAATACCGACTGATTGTGAAGAATTTTCAGCTGAACCAAATTAATTCGAAACTTGGAAGAGTATGCCTTTTTTTTGCCCTGGACTGATTTACAACTTATTATTTCTAGACATGGGACAATTTTGCCCATAGTATCCAATATACACTCATAAAACAACAACCATTAAGTTGGGTTTTATTGTACTTGTATATATTCAATATACACCACTTTTCATAAGTAATCTCTGTAGCTAGATAAAGGTGGAGGAATGTTGTCTGAGTACCTAAGAAAGGAATGTTAAAGCACTAGGAGAGTGCTGTTTAATATTCAATATTACAATGAAAACTGAAATATAACCAATTATTTAATATACACTATATGTTACACACTCTATCTGTCTATCTATCTACTCCAGCAGAGTTCTTCAACCAATTCATAAAATATAGATTATTTCTTATTTCCAGACTTTCATTCTGTCATGTTAATAATTTTCCAGATTACACTGTTTCTTGTCCATGTGGGAATATGTTACTATTAGTACCAATTTATCACACAACTTGCAGATAAGCATAAAGCACATGCATCAGGCGCAATCATAACAAATTGTTCTTACCAACGGTGCTTTTCCTCTTGTCTTCCATTTCTTCTGTCCTGTTCTGTATTGGAGGAGTTGGTGGGGGAGGGGCACGCCGTTTTTTCTTCTGTAAATCATTTTGCGATTCGCTTGGGGACATCTGCCAAAGATGTGAGGGGAGGAAAACTGTACTAAGTATTTGAACTATTGCTTTTGGAGAACCACAATTATCTTCAACACTTTCAATATGTGTGTATGTTTCAAAATGGCATTATGGGCCACAAAATGGGGTCTTGTAAATCTCTCAAAAATGTTGCCTGTTTTGGAAAAAAGGTACCGTATTTTTTGCTCTATAAGACTCACTTTTTCCCTCCTAAAAAGTAAGGGGAAATGTGTGTGCGTCTTATGGAGCGAATGCAGGCTGCGCAGCTATCCCAGAAGCCAGAACAGCAAGAGGGATTGCTACTTTCACTGTGCAGCGATCTCTCTTGCTGTTCTGGCTTCTGGGATTCAGAATATTTTTTTTCTTGTTTTCCTCCTCCAAAAACTAGGTGCGTCTTATGGTCTGGTGCGTCTTATAGAGCGAAAAATACGGTACGTATTACAGCAAATAGAATAGCAGAGACTCTTTTCCCCAATGACACAATTCACACTCCAAGTGCTGGCTGTCTCCTACCCTTTGCGGAATGACAATGATAAAGACTTGGAGAGATTTCTTGGTGGACCCTAGTTGTGGGTGATTAAATCATTATGGACATAGTTAGCTGGGTGTGCAAAGGGTGTGCAGACCACATGGTGAGTTGCCTGCCTGGGGAAAAGGTTTTGGATGTTGCACGTTGTCTATGTAGCCTGGTGGGCAGTGCTGGGAATGTGCCAGTGGTGCCTATTTGGGTCAATAGAGAGCTATTTGCCACCAAATGTACACATTGGAGGTGTGCACTGCCATTCTTGCAATGATGGCCATGCCTGCAGACACACATTTGTCACATCACATTAGTTTTTTAGGTGCAAGTTAAATCACCTTAGAAGCATACCTAGCTATTCGATATATTTGTCATATATATGGACTAGTTTCTCAGTTTCTCAAGACCATTCACCTCCTTGTGAATTGGGAATCTATTTCTTGAAACTTTGGGGAGGTATTTCCTGCAGTGCAGATGTCTGACTGATTTCTGGGTACATGGGCTGCGATCCCAATAGCCCTTCCGTTCCAAGAAAGCAATTTCTCTACATGACAGATAAGGTGATGTCTGCCCTTAACAGCTGCAGTTTCCCAGCATTCTGGAGCTTGAGTGAGCATGGGGAGCCTTTAAACGCAACATGTTAAACCAAAAGGGGGTTTGTGTGTGTGGCTACTTGAATGTAGGTCTGGAGGTCATGAGTCTGGAGATAATTCTAGCTTACCTTGCACAGCTGGTGCAAGGATCATCGAGATGAAGTATGCGGAGTAGTTTGCAAAAGGGATATAGAAATGATATGCTCTATTGCATGACAATGCTTTTGAATTATGGTGCTGGAGGGGACTCTTGAGAGTCCCATGGACTGCAAGAAGATCAAATCTATCCATTCTTAAGGAAATCAGCCCTGAGTGCTCACTGGAAGGACAGATCCTGAAGCTGAGGCTCCAATACTTTGGCCACCTCATAAGAAGAGAAGACTCCCTGGAAAACACCCTGATGTTGGGAAAGATGGAGGGCACCAGGAGAAGGGGACAACAGAGGACGAGATGGTTGGACAGTGTTCTCGAAGCTACCAGCATGAGTCTGACTAAACTGCGGGAGGCAGTGGAAGACAGAAGTGCCTGGCATGCTCTGGTCCATGGGGTCACGAAGAGTCAGACACGACTAAACAACAACAACATTGCATGACAGAGTCTGCATACTTCTGTGTGGCACCTCTAGTTAAAAGACTGAGAAGTCTAACTTATCTAATCAAGGTCACAAAATCACAAAGTTCTTTTTCGTATGGCCATCACAGCTTAACTCAATACGCAGAATGTGGTCTTGTTCCATTTCACACATGCAACTTAGTACATGACAAGTACACTATATAACTTAGTTCTGCATCATATATATCGTTATGTAAGTGGTAGGAGATTTGCCTTCCTCTATTTGTTCTGCTCTTTTCTGTACATTTTCCTGTACAACCCCCAGGTATGGTGCTTTGCTCTCAAAATATTTCTTGCAATGTGCGCTTGTATTTTTGCCATATTCATGCTGGAGAGCCACCATCCATCACAGCAGACATTTACGGCTTAGCATCAGGCAGCTTCAAATGTTCACATCCCTCCCCCACTCTTTGCAACACTTAGTCCTGGGCTGAATGTGTCTGCCAGGAAATGATATTCATAAACAAATTCCCTATGTTCAATGACTAAAGTAGTTTTGATTTCCTCTCCTTTTCACCCAAGGAAGTTACTTTGCAGCACCAAATATTTTCACATGCACTGAAATGCGTAGATTACACATGTCTGCGTACGTTTGTTTTGGCAAGAAAAAAATGTGGCTTCCTCTATTTCCCTAAATACAGTCCTTTTTGTCACCATCACCTAGAAAACAAGGAACAAACTCATGCAGAAACCTCCAAAATCCACTAGACTTTAATTTGGATTCAGGATTAAAATTTATTTCCAACAATGTTTGATGCTTTTGTGTAAAGAAGGGAAATAACTTTCAATTAACTTATTTCATTTATATCCTGCCTCTTTCTTTTGGGAACCAAAGGTGAGTTCCCAGGCACTTTTATCTTTTTTAAAAAATAAATTTTATTAGAATTTTAAAAGAGAGCTATGGAAAATATTATCCAGTATCTTTTTTATCCAAACTAAAGCGTTAATCTGGAAAAAACAATCAACACAGATCCAGAGGAAGAGAGAGAGAGAGAGAGAGAAAAGAAGAAGAAGAAGAAGAAGAAGAAGAAGAAGAAGAAGAAGAAGAAGAAGAAGAAGAAGAAAAGAAAGAGAAAGAGGTAGAGATTGAGAGATAGAAAAAGGATTAAAAGGAAAAAAATAAAGTTAAGAAACTAAAGAAATTTAGACTCTTTGCCTGTCAGCTATATATAAACATTATTCAACTCATCCACTCCAACATAACACCCAGCAGGACTACTTTCTATAAACCAACATTATCTTCAGCCTTCAAACCCAAATGTCATTACAGTGGTACCTCGGGTTACATACACTTCAGGTTACAGACTCCACTAACCCAGAAATAGTACCTCGGGTTAAGAACTTTGCTTCAGGATGAGAACAGAAATCGTGCTCCGGCGGCGTGGCAGCAGCAGGAGGCCCCATTAGCTAAAGTGGTGCTTCAGGTTAAGAACAGTTTCAGGTTAAGAATGGACCTCCAGAACGAATCAAGTACTTAACCCGAGGTACCACTGTACTTCATTTTCTTTTCCACACAAGAAGTCTATAACAGGTTTCCAGTCTTTAGTAAATGTTAACCATGACATGTGAATTTTGCCATCTCAACCAACTCCAAACCATTCCTCCATTGGCTAAGACCAAGTGTAGCAGCCAGACAGTCTCTTATCCAAGCACTGACTAGACCAAGAACTGCTCAGCTTCAGAAAAGCTTTTGCATCCTATGCCTTCAGACCAAGTCCTGGCACTGATAGATTCAACAGTGCACTGAGATCCAATGTAATGTTGGCATGAAAAGCGGGAGATTTGGCACTGTTCTGCAAGCTATTATTATTACACAAATGCAACAATAAAAAAACCTGAATACAACAGGTAAACGATGCACAACACTTTTGCCCGTGTAAGACACCTGTTGAATTTGGTTGCAAGAACACGGTTCCTGCTCATGGAATAACTGCTGTGCTAGGGGGCTGCCACAACCAGATCATACCCCCTATGTTAGATTTCATTCATCGTTATTTGCTAAGTTCTCCTAGGACGTGAGTGTGTAAATTAATGAAACTTAATTCATAAATGAGTATTACTATACTGATACACCCTAGATGCTCATGCATCCCTGTCGATTTGCAAGCACTTTTAAAATAGAGTATTAGGCACGGGTTTAGCAGCATGCTTCTTTAATAATACAGGACCTACAATGCAAGACTCAACAGCAGCATCCCTGTTAGATGCCCATCCAGCCTCTGAGAAAGTCCTGTTGCTTCAGTGGCAGCTAGTCTTCTTAAGGGGAAAAGCAGTATGTCAGCATCACAGCATTGCATTGGGAAACATTCTAGGACGGGGTAGGCAACCTAAGGCCTGGGGGCCGGATGCGGCCCAATTGCCTTCTAAATCCGGCCCGCGCATGGTCCGGGAACAAGTGTGTTTTTACATGAATAGAATGTGTCCTTTTATTTAAAATGCATCTTTGGGTTATTTGTGGGGCATAGGAATTTGTTCATCCCCACCACCACCACCACATGGTCTGAGGGACGGTGGACCGGCCCATGGCTGAAAAAGGTTGCTGACCCCTGTCTAGGAGTCTGAAGGCCAACTCACAGTTCAGTTTTTGGGACTTAGGTATAAACAGCACACCTGGATTTAAATGGCAAAACACACAGGTAACATTCATTAATTGTGAATGGTGCATGTACATTATAAGTTGGATTTTGGAGAGAAGTATGTTCCTGCTAACACTTTTGTTGGTGAAAATCCCACCTTTTAAATATACGTGCCATTCGCAATTGATGTGCATTCTTCCATTTCAACTTAGGCACTTTTTGGATGCAAGTTCATGATGTTATCTCTTAATGGTTTAACTTCTCCTCATGACCATTTACTTCAGTTCTCTCCAAACCTACAGATGACAACTGATGGGAGGAAACCTCTGAAAGTTACCACAGAGCTCTTAAGTTTTTCAAAATCCTTTCTTTGTTCTTGAGAAGGCAGTTTATATTACCTTGTCTGGAACAGTCTGGGAAACCCTTACAAGGGATTCAAAAACCTTTGTGTCTACTGCTTGTCATGCAATATTATCTGCTTTCAGAAAAGTGAAGGTCTTCTAAAATCTCAGTATGGCCTACACGTCTGACAAACCTGGTAGACTTTGGTTTATTTGCAGAACATTTCTATGCTGCCAAATTACAAAGCTGCACAGAACAGTATGTTCAGGTTCTGATCATCTTGTCAGCTCTGAATGAAGGGCTTGACGGGGACTGCATGTGGAGGTCAAGCACTTGTATCTTGATCTCAGCCAGATGGTACTTTATGGTCTTATTCCCAAGAGAGGTACCAAAGAGAGGTTTGATAAGACACCTGAGAGCTGCTCCATAAACTAACTGCCCTAAGTAACTGTACTATTGTAAAAGTCGTAATACATTTCTGGCATTAGGGGGCAGGGGAAACTAAAAAGGTTTTCTTATACGCATAGTGAATTCAAGGCTGTGACTTGGATCCTTTTGCCAACAGACAAGACCAAGCCTTAAACCTTTTCTGCATGAAAGTAAATATATCTGAGAGAGGACAAACTTTTGTCTTTGCTACCGCCTTTTGCTTTTGAGTGGACATGCTATTGCCTTGGTACAGGTACACTAAAATCCCTTCTTAGAAAATCTCAGAGGAAAAAACAGTCACATGCAAACCAACGAAGGCCAAACACAGCTTCAAAATGAACCAGGAAGTCTCCATTTTTGTTGTATGGAGAAAGGAGTTCCTGGGTTAGGTTGGTGCTGTTTTGGGTTCTTCTCCAATATGTGTATAACTCGGAATCCATGCCTAGCACTCATCGGTGCTGTTTTTCTAGAAAAAGAGGTGCCGAAACTCACAGTGAACTTGTTAGTGCCAGAGAGGAGCCAGAACTGAGTCCTGGTGAGTTCCCACTGAAAAAAGTCCTGGCACTTGTCAATCAGAGCTAAGACTTCACTTATCGGCTAAAACACTGAAAAGTGCTCACATCTCACAAAGCATTTGCTTCTGCCCATTTTGTTGCACAGCTTTCATTCTAAAAAAGCTAGATTCTTGCTTATTTTCTTAATGAAAGCTGAGCCTCTTACAGGTTCTGGGCCTCTTACAGCAGTACCTCTGCATTCCCTCTCCTGCTCCTACTCACATGAGAAAGAAACATCTTTGATAAGCTGAAGAAGAAAAAACAGCATAAAGAATTATCAGGGGAAGGGCTTGAATGAGTTGGAAAATATTAATTTAATATTTGCAACCGTATAAATTGCCACTGGTGGTGCAACAACGATGATGCACCTCGGGATAGGCAGAAAGGATGTGTATGATTATGGATTAGACCTACAGAAAGAAGACATCCATCCTAGAGAATTTAATGGTGTGTTAACCAGAACATATCCTGAGCTTACACTCAGAAATCACTTCACAGTCGACAGGAGACAGAGAGGAGATATGATAGCCATCTTCAAATATCTTAAGGGCTGCCACATGGAAGATGCAGCAAGCTTGTTTTCTCCTGCTCTGGAGTGGAGGACCTGAACCAATGGCTACAAGTTACAAGAAAGGAGATTCTGACTAAACATCAGGAAGAACTTTCTAAGAGCTGTTTGGCAGTGGAATGGACTTCCTCAGAAGGTTGTGGTCTATACTTCCTTGGAGGTTTTTAAGCAGAGGTTGGAGGGACTTCTGCCATGGATGCTTTAGTTGAGATTCCTGCATTGCATGGGGTTGGACTAGATCAGGCACAGGCAAACTCGGCCCTCCACATGTTTTGGGACTACAACTCCCATCATCCCTAACTAACAGGAGCAGGGTCAGGGATGATTGGAATTGTAGTCTCAACACATCTGGAGGGCCGAGTTTGCCTATACCTGGACTAGATGATCCTTGGGGTCCTTTACAACTCTATAATTTTATGACCACATGCTTAGCTGATGGTTGTAAGGCTTGGTTTTACATATTTTGTTTTTTTGTTCTGCTGTAACTTTTGACTTTGGATCAATGTTGTGAACACTTCATTGTAGGGAACACTTTCCAGTGGAAATATTTTGTCAGCAAAAAGGATGGGCGGGTTAAGATTAGTTATCTCCTTGACACCTAAATCAGAAAACACGATCAGGAGACTTGGGTTTGTTTTTGTCTTCCTTCAGAAAGGAAGGGAAGTTTCCTTTGATTGCAAGGTCTTGTGTGACATATCATCTTAACCTTTCTCGCGTAACACATTTCCTTTGTTCCCTCCACGTTGAATGGCATCTCTCGTGCATCTAATACTCTCCTGTGAGTAAGAATAGGGTTTTTTCTCCTTTCTGAGGCAGGATGCTGTGAATCAGTTTCTCCCATTTGGAGCAAGCGATGGCTCAGGATGCACATTTCCTCCTGCAAAGTTTTCCAGTCTAGCTCCCAGTTATTTTAAGCACCTTCAGGGTAGGAAACCTAAGTCAGTTTCCATTGAAGAAGCAACACTGATGGTGCTGTAAAAATAATAATATGAACTGACATCTTGCAGTCAGTTGCAAAATGGGACCTTTGAGTTCTTACTTGCTAATATACATAACGGAGGGCCGAGTGAGGCCATTGAGGAGAGGTTCACTAAGGAATTTGTTGCAGAGGTGGGACGCGGGTGGCACTGTGGGTTAAACCACAGAGCCTAGGTCTTGCCGATCAGAAGGTCGGCGGTTTGAATCCCCGCGACATGGTGAGCTCCCGTTGCTCGGTCCCTGCTCCTGCCAACCTAGCAGTTCGAAAGCACATCAAAGTGCAAGTAGATAAATAGGGAAGGTAAACGGCATTTCCGCGCACTGCTCTGGTTCGCCAGAAGCGGCTTACTCATGCTGGCCACATGACCCGGAAGCTGTACACCGGCTTCCTCGGCCAATAAAGCGAGATGAGCGCCGCAACCCCAGAGTCGGTTACGACTGGACCTAATGGTCAGGGGTCCCTTTACCCGTTACCTAACACTGTACTCTAAACCATTTGAAACTACTCCTAACTGTAATTTATTTGCTTTTATTCATTTATATACAAAATTCCAGCCTATGTGCTACTCAGGGCAGCTAACAAATAAAACCAACCATAATTTATTTTATTTATTTATTTATTTATTTTTACTATAAAATAGTAAAAAAACAGATAAGTTTCAGGTGCCAAAGCAGCATCAGATTTTTGCCATATGGTGAAACGCAGTAAGAGAAGGGAGACTGACCGATTCTCTTGGGCCGAAGAATTTCCCAGTTTAGGTACTGCCACATAGAAGGCCCTTTCTCTGGTCTCTACCATAGCTGGAATATGGAGAAGAACCCTTCTGCCGGATCTTACGATATAGGCAGAGTGCTATAGAAAGAGGTGGTCCCGAAGTGCTGGTGCCGAAATTTAAACCCCTAAACAGCCTTGGCCCTGTATACCTGAAGAAGCGTCTCCACCCCCATCATTCAGCCCGGACACTGAGAACCAGCACTGAGGGCCTTCTGGCAGTTCCCTCAATGCGAGGCTACAGGGAACCAAGCAGAGGGCCTTCTTGGTGGTGGTGCCACACCCTGTGGAATGCTCTCCTATCAGATGTCAAGGAGATGAGTAACTATATAACCTTTAGAAGACATCTGAAGGCAGCGCTGTATAGGGAAACCTTTTAATGTGTAATGTTTTATTATGTTTTATGTTAGAAGCTGCCCAGAGTGGATGGGGCAACCCAGTCAGATGGGTCGGGTACTACTACAACTAATATATAAATAACAACAACAACAACACAGTAGCTTGAACCTAAGGCAATTAAGGCTTTAAAGGTCATCACAACTACTTTGAGCTGTGCCTGGAAACAAGTCCATAAGAAGCGCAGCCCTTGAAGGGCAGGTGTAATATGACTTTGTACAACAAAAACTGAGAAGTATAGTTTTTGTAAGAATGCTGAGACAGCTTTGTTAGCGATCCCCAGCTATCCTCTTCACAAAACTACCATCTCACTTTTGCTTGGTTGACAATCAGAACGCAAACAGGTTTGAAGCTTGTTCATATCTGTAGCCTAGACATGCTTGTGTGTGAGTTGTTTTACTATAAGCTGCTCTGAGACGCATGCTTGAAGAACAGCCGATAAATAATATAAATCACATCGATAAATCAAATCAAATAAATGAATATAAATCATAGGATCAAAGAATTTTAGAGTTGGAAGGGACCACAGGAGTCATCTAGCCTCAGCTTTCTATTTTGTAAAGAAAACTCATGTTTATCCATGTATAAAAGACACTCACGCATAATAGAACCAAATTCATTGTCACAAAAGAAAGACAAGTCACAAGTGACAGCTGAAATTTACTGAATGTATATGAATACATACATATAGAAGATGCTCCCTCTGCCAGTTGGGACTCTTCTGGTTTTGTCAAGGAAACAGAATGTGTTTCTTTATTTAATCTAAAAAAGACAGCCTTAGCACAGTGGCTCATAGAATCCTATCCTCTCTAATTAATAGAAGAAGAGAGAAAGAAAGGAAAAACTCACTTCCAAATAAGTTCAATGGGACTATATTAATGCCAAAGCATTACACTTTTATTTTATGTTTTAAGAAAAATCAGATCTTTACAGCACAGGTGGACAACCTGTGGCCCAGCGACCACATGTGGCTCCCAATCTCATTGTATGCAGCCCCTCTGCTTCCTGAAACTGCTCTATTTTTCCATGCCACCAGAGTTCCTTCCTTCCTTCTTCCCTTCCCTTCCTCTATGTATCCCTCCTAATTTTTCTGGCATTTAAAAGTGTTTTTCCTCTTTCTATGGCTGGAATGTAGTCTGCTATATAAATGTAAGATTCACATCTGTTGCCCAACCCACTGCTTGCCATTGGCTTTGCCCATGAGGAAATACGGTCCTGAAGCAGCAGATGTTTTGCATGTCGAGGTCCCCAGGTCCACCCCAATAACTCACACATCACACAGAATTTTTGTTTAAGGTTTTTGGCATAATTTTGGCCTCAACCTTATTAAAATACAAATTTGTGAGTGGTTGCTTAGGCATTGGTTGCGACTATCTACCCCCACCATGGGGGACAGACTGACATTCCGCACGATGCGAAAGTCAGAATGGGGGAATACACTTGGGGGTAGCGATGGAGCAGGGAACCTGCCCTCACCCCAAATGCAACCAGGAGCTCATTGCTATGGCCCGAGCCCCCTTGACAGAGCGGACAAGCAATAGTTAGCCCCCAATTCCTTTAACGGAATCCCTTGCAGCAGCAGCATTAGAGGGGAGGCACAGCCAATCCATGCCCCTCAACCAACCAAACCATAAACCAATGCCTAACCGCAACCTTACAAGTTGTGACGATTTGCTACGCAGTAGGCAAAAACCAAATGGCCCCAGCCAATCAGCCAGATGGACAAAATTCCTACTGGGCCCCTGGCCCAAAGCAGACGACCCCATGAGAGGCATAGCAAGGTCAAAGCGAACAACCCTATTCTTGGGAGGGAGGGACGGGCAATCCGATGCACGGGCGAAAAGAGGAAGCCCTAGCCTCGTGCAAGGAGTTTTAGCATTTCTGGCTGTCAATCAATAAATGGCAACATTAACTTCTTCCCAACAACAAGGGAAGCCCCAATCGCATCAGTGGCCAACGATCAGTTAGCCCGCCCCCAACTTTGGAGTGTCCTGGTGGCCCCCACCGCAACACGTGCTCTCCATGAAGGAGAACACGCTTTCCCAAACATCCATGCAAACCTTGGCTTTACTGCACTTTGCAGATATTGTGTCTTTTTACAAACTGAAGGACTGGAGGAGCTCCTGCTGCTCCTTATGGAGATATTACGACTCATTGAAGGCTCAAATTATTGTTAGCATATTTTAACCATAATGTACTTTAAAATTATGGTATGTCCATTGTATTTTAAAATATAATGCTACTGCACACTTAAAAGACTATAGTGTAAACATAACTTGTATATGTACTGGGAAACCAAATATATTGTGCGACTCGCTTCATTGTGTGATATTGACTCTACTGTGGTGGTCTGGAAAGCCATCTCCCTTCCCAGAGAAATGGAGTTGCAGGCTGGAGATGAGCCCGCCCCATGCGCGGGGGTGTGGCTAGCCCCCGTGTCATAGGGAGTCCCCTCCGTGTCACGCTCCCAGGCTGACCAATCTGAGTGGCAGGGGGTGTGGCGTGCTCTATTTGGGCAGCCCACGGACAGAAACTTGCCCCTTTTTCTGGTTCCTGCTCGCGCAGTTATCCCTCGCTCCCTCCCGCCCTAAGATTAGGCTCTTATCCTTTGACCTTGCTATGGACCTCGGTTGGTCGTCTGTCGAAGGAGTCTGGTAGGAATTTTTTCCACTTGGCAAACTGGCACCAGCCATTTGGTTTTTAGCCTACCTCGAGGCAAATCATCACAACTTTGTAAGGTTTGGTGGTTAGGCATTGGAGTATTAGACTGGAAGGGAGGGGAGGTAGTGGCCATCACCTACCCCTAATTCAAGGGTATTCCGTTAAAGGAATCCGGGGGACGTGAATCTGTCGAAGCCCAGGTGGGGGCTAGGGCCATGGCACGACCCCTATCAGTGACCCTGGGGGAGCGCGAGTTGGTTTGCATCAACGAGGCTCCCCCTACTGGTGGATAACCCTTCTGAGACTTCCTGCAAGTGGGCAGGAGTCAGATATAGGCGATTCGGTTCCAGTGCCTAAGCCAATACCACTCACATTCTGTAACCAATAAAGTTGTGTCCTTTTTTAGCCCATTAACCTAAAATATTGGTGTCAAGTGTCTTTATTCCAACAAAGGGGAGGGTTTGGGGCTTTGCCACACAACTGAACCTACAGTATCTCCGAGGTATGCCTGAATACATCTGTTAACTAAAGATATATTTCTCTGTTAGCAGTTAACCAGCGGGATGGCTAGATTGGCTCCATCAATTCACCTGTGCAGCTCCAGGCTCATAGGTGCCCGACCCCACTCCAGTCTTATCCAGGTAAGCTGCAGCAACATGGAGCCAGGAGGGCAGCTTGCAGCTCAACTCCACCCGACAGACTATCTCTGGTTATACATGAAATGCATTAAGAGCTTGGAATAGGTCTTCAAATAAATAGTTTTAACTTTCTTTGATAACTGGGCTTACTTCAAAGTAAATGTGTGCATACTACTGCAGCCTCAGTCATGCCTAACTTTAGGAAGATTAAGGGTCAAGATAAAGAGTTTCCTGATATGTGTACCTACCCTGTCACAGAATATGTTCAAAGCTTTATGAAGCCTATCATATATATATTTTAAAATTTCTATTTTGTATTTTTCTCTTGGTTCTTAAGAAAATGACTTCCACTGAGAAAGAATTTCTGTCTCTCCCTTTTTAAAATGTATTTTCCTTTTCCTATTAAAAAAAAAAATCCTGGAGTCTCTCTGAAAATAATCATATTCTCCCATTGCAGGATATTCCTGTTAGTAACAGTTGTACACAAATAAACGTCTGTAAACAAACATCTTATCTTTTTATGGAAGGAAGTCAATTAATAAGGAATTGACGTTCTTCCTTGGGGATGGAATGCAAGTTCATCCCCATAAACTAAAGAAATAAATGAACACGCTGGCATTTTCGCAGACTGGATAACCTACACACCTTTAAGTTTTGTCTGTTGGTGTTTCCAAAGAAACAGTACCCCAGTTGCTTCCTTCCTGTATAATGCTGCTTTTTCTTCCTTTCCCCCTGAGAGTTGATTTCCATGTTATGCATTTCATTCAGGAGAGTTAGTCCTGTTGATGTGGAGTAAATTTATTCTGGTGTCTACATTAAGACAAACAGCTAGGCCAAACCAGATTCTGTGACTTAACTATACCGTACCTAAATACAAGCAAATCCAGCAATGTTTTTGTCACAGAAGGAGCTTGCAGGTATACTCTCATAACTAAAAGCAAGGCAAATGTAGCTCCTGGTAGGTAGGGTGTGTAGAAAAAGACTTTGGCCTGTTTCTGGTTGTTATTTTAGTCATAAGGAGTCTATAGCATTTAGCCTGACCTGTTGCATCCAGGCCTCAGCAATGCAAATTATTCCAAAGAGAAAAGCTACTAAACTTCATTTTCATAACTACATGTTCAGCTTTCATAATAATTCAGAGTTTCAGAAATACACAAAACATCACAAAATCGGGTTAAGGATTGATCTAAAAGATTTTTTAACTTTCCTCATGGGCCAACATGGCTACTTTTGCTTTTTATAGAATCACATTGGTGTTAATTGCCCCCTTAGGATACCACCTCCTGTGTCTAATGAAATGGGTGCAAGTTCTTTGATATTTTTGCTACAAAAATCTAACATGGATACCCCTCTGGAATTCTGACTAGTATAAACTATTTTTGGAACAGAATTTACTTATCAGACACAATATTATAAAAACACTATACTAGCTTTGATCATGCAAAAGTGCTCTGAAATTAACTTTATTTACGTCATCTCCCTAAGGACACTGTAATTTAGGAGCATTTTAGAGTACTTAACATGAAATCAATGTCCTAAATTTTAGGAAGGTATGAGAAACTGGAACCCAGATCTAGTAAGAAAGAAACCTGACTTTTTTGGGTCTGAAAAGTGAGAAACGCCTTCATGACACGATCTACTTGGTGGCGGTCCTCCATTTGAGGAATGCCCTCCCTAGCGAGATGCATCAGACTCCCTCACTGTTGACTTTCAGGAGAATTTTAAAAACACTCAGGCATTTGATGGCATTCCTGTTTACCTAAGCATTTGATGGTTGAAAGTTCTGTTCCCGGCAACCCTGAATTTATTAGTAAAGATAAAGGTAAAGGGGACCCCTGACCATCAGGTCCAGTCGCGGATGACTCTGGGGTTGCGGCGCTCATCTCGCTTTATTGGCCGAGGGAGCCGGCGTACAGCTTCCGGGTCATGTGGCCAGCATGACTAAGCCGCTTCTGGCGAACCAGAGCAGCGCACAGAAACATCATTTACCTTCCCGCCAGAGCGGTACCTATTTATCTACTTGCACTTTGATGTGCTTTCAAACCGCTAGGTTGGCAGGAGCAGGGACCGAGCAACGGGAGCTCACCCCATCGCGGGGATTCGAACCGCCGACCTTCTGATCGGCGTAGGTGACTGCTTTTAAGAGTTTTAATGTTTTTAGAAAGTTGTTTTAATCTGTTTTTTAGAAGGTTGCTTTTAACTATTTTATCAGTTTTTATTGAATTGTTTTAGAGTATGGACATGTTTGCCACCCAGGGCTCCTCTGGAGGAAGATGCAGGATATAAATTTAATCCAAGGATCTAACTCAACAATAAAAGGAGCTGCTACCACTCTGCATCTCCTTCACCACCTATAATGTTTTCATGTAGCCTAGGAATGTGTGTGTCACAGGAAAAGCATGGGAGACACACACACACACACACCATAAAAGATCACAAGGTTCATTCAGATCTTCCTTTTCCTCTCAGAACCAGCTACTCAAAAATACGGACACAGGCGTTTGAATCTACCGTGGGAAGCCAAAATAACGTGCCATGTGGTCACTGTGTACTTCCCAGAGGAGGAAGGAACACAAAAACATTCCAAGCCCAGGAGTTCCTTTCAGCATACTCCAGACATTTCTGTTTTGACTACTTAATCTCAAGCATTTTCTTGGCCAGGCACAGGCAAACTCGGCCCTCCAGATGTTTTGGGACTACAACTCCCATCATCCCTAGCTGACAGGACCAGTGGTCAGGGCTGGTGGGAGTTGTAGTCCCAAAACATCTGGAGGGCCAAGTTTGCCTATGACTGTTCTAGGCTGAATAATGATGTGAAGACTAGCACTCGCTGCTCTAAATGCCCCTAGGCAAACAGGTTCATTTATTTAAAACACTTCTATACTTGCCCTTAATCCAAATCAGGGTCCAGGGTCCAGCAAGGTATAGACTGTGCTGAGTTTTCATGATTCGGTTTGCACTTTGCTATACAGTCCTTACCTGACTCGGTGTTTTCTCTGGACTGCCCGTCTCCCCGCCCGGCATCTGAGGAATCACCACTGGGGGCGGAGGAGCTCTCCTCTTCTTCATTTCGGTGCTTCCAGTAATTCCTGAGATGTTCCCCAAAGACTGTGATGGACCCAAAGTAAAGGAACGTGAATCCACTGAAGAAGAATATGGAGCTGTTGCAACTCCCTGTAAGTAAATATATTCACAACCTCATTAAAATCTCTTAGATATGACGTTTCACAGTCAGTCCCTAAAATATGTATCTTGGGAAGGGGGGAATGCCCCCTCACACTAACCCATCTTGAACATTTCCTCTCGTGTTTTTAGATGCGTTAGATGTTGCTGCTAATACAATGTGTTGAAGAAATGAACCTATGCTGCCAATTTTCGTAGTAGACCAGTATAAAGTAAGCAGCACATAAGCGGCACACAAAACACTACCAAACCATTTGATCAAACTTATCAACGAGATGTCTAACTCTTGTGCGTAACATCACCGACACTTCGTTAGATCAAACTTATCCTCGTTGATCTCTAACCCTTGAGCGCAACATCATCAACACTTCATTTGATCAAACTTACCTTTGTTGATATCTACAGAAGCCTGGCTAAAGGAACTTTAAAGACTGAATCTTCCTTTTGGACACAATTTGAATGAGTTTTCTGTTTGTGGCTTCTGTAGTAGATCTCGTACATAGCTCTCTCAATTTTTGGATTATTAATATAAGATTTAGTACGTAGAATGGTTTGGTAGTGTTTTGTGTGCCGCTCATGTGCTGCTTACTTTATACCGAGCTAATACAATGTGGCCAAATCTCCAGGAAGAGGGAAGTCACTTTCCCACTTCCCTCACCTGCCTGGATCCCACCTTCTCCAAGGATGGAGAGCAACAGGCCAAGGGGAGCTGCGTATGCGAGAGTGTGAGAGCTGGGCTGATGCTGGAAGCTGGGTACACAGAGACATGTCTTGCTCTGTGCTGGACTTTGGGGCTCCCCTAGAAACCTGGTGGGAAAATCAAAAGGGATCCTAGGCAGAAACTTTGTGTCTGAGCAGACTGGGGTGCTGTCCCATGAAGGAGACAGGAGGAAGCTAATGGGAGCTGGTGGAGGCCTTTACAAAATCACAGCATTTACAGTTTCACTCCATCAGAGATGGGCCTTCATTGGGATGCTCTAAACATGCCTCAGTATCATCTTACAAACATTAAAAATTCATGAAAAATATGGATTCAGTCCCCAAGAACTCATCCATGTCCTTTAAAGGACAAGGATAAATGTCTTTGAGCAAATATGTTAGAATTCTAATAACAAAAATTCAATTCTAAATCATGCAAGAAGAACATGTTTAATATTTAAAATGAAAACATGACATAAAAATGCCACTTGTGAATATCTTTGTATGCACTTGATTTCTTCTTACATCTCATTCCATTCATACTAAATTTCCTTTCTTCATGACTGACACACAATGAACCTTGCTTTCCACAGTCAGCTAGCCGCAAATCCCACAAGACAGGCCAGTGCAGATATAACACCCCAACCCTTTGACAATGATACAGGCCAAGGCCACAATTAACGCATGTGAAAAGTGGAGATGCAAAAACTGAAAGTGGCAACATCGACTTCACTAGATAAAATGTGATACGAATGTCTACCCTTTAAAAGCATGCGTAGTAGGATACAGAAATATTCAGGAGAGGGTTACCTGGATTGGACAGCTTTAAAGGGGAATCGAGCAAATTCATGGATGATACAGCTGTCTGGATGATTACAATGGCTGGATGATTTCCAGTATCAAGAGGAGTATGCTTCTGAATACCAGTGGAAGCTGAGAGCGTTCGCAGATGATCTAGTATTAACTTTACAAGAGCCAGACACTAGTACGAGAAGAGTTTTAGAGCTAATAAAGTATTTGGTCAAGTAGCAGGTTTTAAGTTGAACAAACAGAAAACGAAAGTACTGGATAAAAATCTAACAGTTGCTGAAAGAGAGAAGTTTCAGAGTGAAACTGGTTTAATGGTAGCAAAGAAAGTGAAATACCTGGGGATTAATTTGACATCTAAGAATGCGAACTTATTTAAAGACAATTATGAGAAATGTTGGACAGAAGTTAAGAAAGATTTAGAAATATGGTCAAATTTGAGACTCTCCTTGTTAGGCCGAATTGCTGTTATTAAGATGAATGTTTTGCCGAGAATGTTGTTTTTGTTTCAAACATTGCAGATTGTGGACAAAATGGATTGTTTCAAGAGGTGGCAGAAAGACATATCTAGATTTGTCTGGCAGGGCAAAAAACCCAGAATAAAATTTAAGATATTAACTGATACAAAAGAAAGAGGGGGGTTTGCCCTGCCGGACTTAAAATTGTATTATGAATCAGCGGCTTTTTGCTGGCTGAAAAACTGGCTGCTTCTTGAAAACACAGACATTTTGGATTTGGAAGGGTTCAATAACAGGTTTGGCTGGCATGCATATATATGGTATGACAAGGTTAAAATTCACCAAGGTTTCAAAAACCATATTGTTAGGAAGGCACTATATAATGTTTGGACTCGGTACAAAGACTTGTTGGAAAACAAAACCCCTAGGTGGTTGTCACCAATGGAAGCTAAGGAAGTGAAAAAACTTAATATGGAATCAAAATGGCCAAAATATTGGGAAATTATAGAACAAGAGGAGGGAAAAGTGAAATTGCAGAGCTATGAGAAATTGAAGCCAAAAGTAAGAGATTGGCTTCATTATTACCAAATAAATGAAGTTTTCAAACAGGACAGGAAAATTGGCTTCCAGGTGGAGAGATCAAAACTAGAAACAGAACTGTTGGAACCCAATACTAAGAATTTGTCAAGAATGTATAACTTGCTGTTGAAATGGAATACACAGGATGAGACGGTTAAATCAGCTATGATTAAATGGGCACAAGACATTGGTCATGACATCATGTTTGCTGACTGGGAACAGTTATGGACTACCGGTACAAAGTTCACGGCATGTAATGCCTTAAGAGAGAACATTATGAAAATGATTTATAGGTGGTACATGACCCCAGTCAAGCTTGCAAAAATTTATCATACGCCCAATAATAAATGCTGGAAATGTAAGGAAACTGAAGGTACTTTCTACCACCTTTGGTGGACGTGCCCAAGGTTCAAGGCCTTCTGGGAAATGATCTATAATGAAATTAAGAAGGTACTTAAGTGTACCTTTCATAAGAAACCAGAGGCCTTTCTCCTGGGCATGGTAGGCCAATTGGTGTCAAGGAAAGATAGGACGTTCTTTATGTATGCTACAACAGCAGCAAGAGTTCTTTTAGCAAAGTATTGGAAGACACAAGAACTACCCACGCTGGAAGAGTGGCAGACGAAAGTGATTGATTATATGGGACTGGCTGAGATGACTGGCAGAATCCGTGACCAAGGGAAAGAGACGGTGGAAGAAGATTGGAAGAAATTTAAAGTTTATCTCAAGAACTGTTGTAAAATTAATGAGTGCTAAAATGTCATGGGTAATGTAAAACAGAATTGCAGTGATAAATAATTGGGTAAGAGGAAAAAGATTAGAAACTGAATTATAAGTACTGAAATTAGGGGTTGCTGGAAAAGTTTAAAACAGGGATGCAGAAAAGGGAGGTATGGGGAAGTCGTGGAAACAAGGTTCAAGAAAGAGAGGTTAAGAAATTATATGTGTTTACATGTTTGTTTGTCTATGTGTTGTCAATTGTTAGTTGTATTGTGTTTTAATATATGTTGTAAAATCAATAAAAATCTGAATACCAGTGGAAGCGTCTCCCTCGGAAGGTGGTGGACTCTCCTTCACTGGAGGTTTTTAAGAAGTTGGATGGCCGTCTGTCATGGATGCTTTAGCTGAGGTTCCTGCATTGCAGGGGGTTGGTCTAGATGACCCTCGGGATCCCTTCCAACTCTACCATTCAGTGAGTGATACTGCACTCATGTCTACAGGCATCTGGGAGACCACTGGGAGAACAGCATTCTGGACTATATATACTTTTAGTCTCATCTTGAAAGACCTACACTGGCTCCCAGTACATTTCCGAGCACAATTCAAAGTGTTGGTGTTGACCTTTAAAGCCCTAAACGGCCTCGGTCCAGTATACCTGAAGGAGCGACTCCACCCCCATCGTTCTGCCCGGACGCTGAGGTCCAGTGCTGAGGGCCTTCTGGCAGTTCCCTCATTGTGAGAAGCAAAGCTACAGGGAACCAGGCAGAGGGCCTTCTCGGTAGTGGCGCCCGCCCTGTGGAACACCCTCCCATCAGATGTCAAAGCAATAAACAACTACCTGACATTCAGAATACATCTTAAGGCAGCCCTGTTCAGGGAAATTTTTAATGTGTGACATTTTAGTGTATTTTGGTCTCTGTGGAAGCTGCCCAGAGTGGCTGGGGAAACCCAGCCAGATGGGCGGGGTACAAATAATAAATTATTATTATTATTATTATTATTATTATTATTATTATTATTATTATTATTATCTAAGCAGGTACACCGGTAGGCTTGTGCTGAGAATCACGCACCATCGTGGCTTGTGATTCTCATTATCAGAAAATATACAAGCCATAGTTTACTAATTCAGATGAAACAGCAAACTGTATTTTGCCACAAACTGGGATTGAAAATTGCTAATTTCTGCACACAAGAGGAGGAGGAAGTACAGTGGTACCTCTGGTTGCAAATGGGGGTCCGTTCTGGAGGCCCGTTCGCAACATGAAAAGAGTGCAACCTGAAGCGCCATATCTGCGCAGGTGCGCAGCGCAATTTGGTGTTTCTGCGCATGCGTGAAGTGCGTTTTAGCGGCGGCGAAACCCGGAAGTAACCCTTTCCAGTACTTCCGGTTCGCCGCGGGACACAACCTGAAAAAACGTAACATGAAGCAAACGTAGCATCAGGTATGACTATATACAAGTCCAAATCTCATTTGAATGTAGTCTTTCTCTGGCAAACTGTATGTTACCCCAATTTCTCTCAGACAATTTGAACTCAGCTCAGACGCTCCACTAAACTTAGAAACAGACAAGACATGAAGTGGGAGATTCATTATAATTTTATTTTATTTTAAACATCAAAGTACCCAAGTGATCAGTTAGCAGTCTTTGTGCTCTAAGTCTCTTGAACTTGAATAAGGTCCTGATTTGGTTTTATTTAAATTTAGAATATTTAGACTATTACTCCTCTCCCATCCAAGGTTTGCTAATCTCTGTTGCCAGCTGCTCAAAATGTTTACATTTGAAGGACTCTATCTATATGCACTTAAAGAATCTCTACTCAGTATCTGATCTTAACAGATGCCAGACGGAAGGCAAAAAAAGTCTCCTTCTGGAAACTCTTGATTAATTGCCTTGAATGTGTTTTTAACCCCAGTCGGTCAAATATATTTCCATTAGGATTTTAAACAATGCAAACCACAGTTACTACAACCGGCAGACCAGTTTCTAGTATTATCTGAAACTCTGTGGATCCAACATAAAAACCTGGAGTTGGAGTTCAATTATACCAGAGCATGTCATTAGCAAACTGAGATTCTACTAAATTTTATGTTAACTGTGCAACGCCTATATTAATTACAAAGCTGATGATCATCACCTCCCACTTTCATAGTCTGAATCCAAGACTATTTTAGCCATGCCTAAGGATCTGGGGGTGACCAGCAGGATTTTTGCTATCTTTCTTTGACCATTTTAGGTTTTTAGCAAATCTTTGCCCTTGTCTACCATTCCTTTCAAAGCTTTTGTAACATTTTATACGTGACAATCCTGTGCCAAATTGTCTGTTCCCATGGAACTTGTTAGCCCGGCCCCAATACTTCACAAACCTGAATTCGTTGGGTGGGGTGGAGGGTGTGGTACATCTGAGGGGGCAATAGAGGAGAGCCACTTGACTCAAATGAGAAGAGTCCATGCCAACATATAGAGGACATAAATAAACAAACAAACAAACAAACAAACAAACAAACAAACTTTGGAACACTGATCTTTTTCATATATTTATGTTTCTATACTACTTGATAAGTATACCCCAGGTCTATTTATTTTTACTGAATGTACTTTTCATGGTCTAATTTAATTTTAATGACATAAAGAAACTTAGCAAGTTGGTTATTTGGGTGTATTCCCTGTGGGGAGTATACAATATAACGGGGGGGGGGGGGGAGAGACCTTGTTAGTCTTTTGCAGCAAAGTCACCAAGGGTCTAACAAATTTACAAAGACTAACAAATTTAAATCATAAGGTTTTGTGAACAAAAAAGCCCCAAACAACTCTATAAGATAGTGAATAACTCCCCCACTCTTCTTTGTTGTTGGTTAAACAGGACTTAGTTCCATCAGAACTATGAAATAGACCTCAAATTGCTTGCACTTAGTGCTTGATTAATATTATTGCATCAGCACCACCCAGAGGCCATGTTAGTACTTACATCAAGGTACGGTTCACTTTCTGTTGTGGACTTTAAAGGTTCTTCACTGTCATAATCCCCAACCGTCCTCATCGAACACTCTTCTGCCTAGAGAACAAATAAACACTCTATATGACCACTCCAAAAGTGGTAAATACATTACACGCCGCTAGCTAAAAACAACAGACCATTAAAACACACCGTGGATGGGAAAGCTAGGAACCATTTGCCTAATATCTGGAAAAGCAGGCCATGATGGGAGCTGAAACCAGGACTGGAAAGGATTCCAGTTCATGCTACATGCTGGAGTGAACCTTCCCCTTTTGCTCTCCTCAGACCCATGCTAGGCTCAGAATGCTAATCTGTGGATTACGCCACATAATCAATGGAATGAACTGTGTGTGGGTCCACACAGCATTTACGAGGTGACTGGCTCTTTATTTCTTCAGATTACCAGCTGACAGAAACCACAGGAGGGGAGAGTCTCATTTCTTTTGGACCTGGTCCTCACCCATAGAGAGGAACTGACTGATGAAGCAAAGGTTTCAGGGAACCTTGGGAGGAAGTGATCATGTCCTCTTGGGTGTCATAATACAGAGGCAAGGGAAAGCTGAGTATAGTAAGATATGCATTCAAGACTTGAAGAAGGCTGATTTTAAAAAGCTGACGGAACTACTGAGTGAGATTCCACGGTCAGAAATACTCAAAGAGAAAAGAGTGCAAGATGGATGGGAGTTTCTTAAAGGTAAAATATTGAATGCACAAAGGCAGACAATTTCAACAAGAAAGGAAAGTTGGAGGCACCTAAAGAAACTGGTGTGACTGCATAACAAGCTTACGGATGAGCTGAGATGAAAGAAGGGTATGTATAAGAAATGGAAGAAAGCAGAAATCATGAAGGAAGAGTCTACAGAAGTAGCCAACAGTTGCAGGGTGAAGTTCAGGTGAAGCTCAGAATGAACTCAGGCTTGAAAGAGAAGTTCAAAATAAGAAAAAGGTTTCTTTGGCTATGTTTGAAGCAAGAGGAAGAACAAGCAAGTAGAAAAGATGGAGAAATGTTACGGGGTGCCAGAAAGAAGGCAGAACCGCTAACACCTACTTGCCTCTGCTGCCATTCAAAAGGAAAGAAGGCCCAAAGCAGAATCATAGAATTGCACTAGATGACCCAAGTTCTTCCTGATGTTTAGTCAGAATCTACTTTCTTGTAACTTGAAGTAATTGGGTTCAAGTCCTATCCTCCAGAGCAGGAGTAAACAAATTTGTTCCATCTTCCATGTGACATCCCTTAAGATATTTGAAGATGGCTATCATATCTCCTCTCAAATCTCCTCTTTTACAGGCTAAATATACCCAGCTCCTACAACTGTTCCTCATCAGGCTTGGTTTCCAGACCCTTGATCATCTTGGTTGCCCTCCTCTGCACATGTTTCAGGTTGTCAATATTCTCCTTAAATTGTCGCGCCCAGAACTGGACAAAGTATTCCAGGTGTGACCTGACCAAGGCAGAACCGAGTGGCACTGTTACTTCCCTTGATCGGGACACTCGACTTTTGTTGTTGCAGCCTAGAATAGCATTAGCTTCTTTTTTTGCTGCTGCATCACACTGTTGACAATGTTCAGCTTGTGGTCCACATGACCCCTAGATCCTTTTCGCATGTACTACTGGCAAGCCAGGTGTCTCCAACCTTATACTGCTTTCCAACTGCTCTTGCACTGTGCCTCTGAAGACTAGAGAGTGTCTAGAGTGGGGTGGCCAAGCAAACCAAGGTTAAGCAAGGCTGTTAGGTTCATACACAGGGCCAAATCATAGTTAAAACAAACCACAGTTCAAAAAAAAAAAAAAGCCATGAAACCATGGCTTCACATCATGCCAGAAAACAAAACCATTCTTAGTCTGCTGGGCTGAATTTAGGTGTTCAAACAAACTACACACTGACTAAAGTAAACCACAGTGGTATCCTGTGTGAATTAGGCCATACCTGTTAAAATAAGAGAAAGTAGTTTCCTGCATCAACAGTCACTTTGATTCATTAAGTTTGATTACAGCCATATACCTAACAGGTACAGCTATAAACATATACTAAGGAGTCATGGGGGGAGTTCACATGCAGCAATGGAAACAATTAGTTTAATAAATTAAACTAACTGTTAGTGTCTGTATGGTCTTGTCATGGCCTTTGGCTAGTACAATAAAGCTTATCTACATCTACAATAAATGAGGGGAGACATTTACCTTAATGTTCATTTTATTAGTCTTGAAAAATCCCAGAAATCGTTTCTTTTCTTTTTCTGTTGTGTCACAGCTAGTTGAGTATCTTCTTGTTTCTGTAACACACACAATGTGTCATAACTACTCCAGCACAAATGATCAATTAAAGAATTTAAAAATCAGCTTACTAATTTTGAGGGTAGAAATCAGTGCTACACAGTGCTATTTCAACTTTAGGCATTTGATGTCTAAATCACACTAATTCAAAGCACAGAAGGCGGACAGCTTGAAAGCTCTTTTTGTACAGGGTTTTTCCAGCACAGAAAGAGCTTTTAAGCTCTTTGCTTTGCTTACTGAGTTCTGGGATGCTCTCGCAAGATCTCGTGGAAAATAGGGCCAGCCACATAAGATCTTGTGAGGTACCCCAGAGTTCAACAAGCAAGGCAGAGCGCTTAAATGCTCCCCACAGAATGTAACCCCTGCACAGGAGGAGATCGTACTGTACACAGATTTATACACAAATTCATTCTAATCAAAGTTACTGCAGTATTAATTGCTCACAGGAGGGAGAGGTCATGCATTGTTTTTCCAAGATACTGATTTAGACCTAACTTTACTTACTTGCATGTTAGTCTTAAACTCGTTATTAAGCATTTAGGATTAGAACCACTAGTATTATCTTATACTCACTACTGTATTTACCCAACCAAATGTATATGTAAGTTCATGATAGGTCAATATCAAATGTTTCACCATGACACATTTGGTAATGAGGCCACAGACCGAACCTTGTATAGCTGTTCATATTTGTCTAGAAAAGTTGGATGAGAGTTTGCTGAATTGCTAAACTGTGGGCCACATTATATGTGACACCAAATAGTCTGGTGTGTCTGCCACATTAAACTATAGGTAGAATAAACCTATAGAATAAACCTTTAATGTAAGCAAGTCATGTTGCTGCATACTGCAGGAGTTTGGGAAATTTCACTCCTTACCAGCTGCCACTACATTGCAAGGAAGCAAGCCATGGTCTAGCTCCGGAGTAGGCAACCTAAGGTCCGGGGGCCGGATGCGACCCAATTGCCTTCTAAATCTGGCCCGCGGACGGTCTGGGAATCAGCGTGTTTTTACATGAGTAGAATGTGTCCTTTTATTTAAAATGCCTCTCTGGGTAATTTGTGGGGCATAGGAATTTATTCATTATTATTTTTTCAAAATATAGTCCGGCCCACCACATGGTCTGAGGTGCGGTGGACCGGCCCATGGCTGAAAAGGTTGCTGACCCCTGGCCTCTAGCTTGTTGTTTAATCCAAATGCAGGACTTTGCATTGTCTATCTCCAAACAAACCACGAGCAGAAACCAAAGACAATGTCCCATCGCCATCTAGCTGCCAAGTCCAGTCAGCTTGTGTGCATGGAATGCAATGGTGAATCATCTTGCCCTTTGCCTCTGGTGGAAATAAGTCTTGGACCAGCCCTGCCTCCCCCTAATGCTTCTCTGCCCCCAACCACCCTCTCCCCTCACTGCCCCTTTATTACTTGCAAACAGTGCCCCCTAATCCTGCTTTCTTGAGAGCCGAACTCTTGCTATGCTATGCTATGCATAAAGAGTGAAGCTGATGGCTACAAAAGGGGACCAGAAAATATCATCTGCATTGTGCATATATGATACATTCCACAATAAGTTCACAAATGTGTTACTAACTTTTTAAACCCATGTTTCCATGGAACGCACCATTTCTTTTCCTTTTCTTTGTTTAGTATTTCTTTATTCACTTTTTCAGTAACCACCACCAAAGAAAGAAAATACATATGGTACAACCCAAAGCATAATTGCACAGTCCAAGCATGACTTATTAGCTAATTAAGTCCTTCCAGAGTGCCATGCACGGTTGGTGGCGCCGCAGGTCTGACTTCCTTCACCACAGAGGTAGCAAAACAACACCACTATTCTCCAAAGTCACTGTCAAACCCATAAGCCCCTTTCAACGGAATGGTATGATTCTCTAACACTGCAATTTCCCAAACACTCTGTCAAGGACAGACCCTCTTCTGTTCTCCAATACCTGCTAATTGTGCAACAGCAATCTTAAAGAATGCTAGCATATGTAAGTTATTATGATTATTACCATCAAATATCAACAACAATGCTAATGGAGCGGTATAATAAGCCAACTGACCCAGGATTTTTTCACACTCTACAAATACCACCTTGCACAATATTTGTGACATGTGAAGTAATTGTGCCTATATCGTTACAACCCTTCCAATACCCTTTAGTGAATGAGTGGACAATGCAGCCATTTTTCAGCAGCATAAAATGCCAGCTATTCACTAATTTCAGGGAACATTTCTGCATCGCTGCTTATACTGACCTCAACGGTTTACTTTGCTGCAACCTGCTCTATTTTATTATTATTTCATTTACAAATTGCTTTCCATGGGGCACCTCAAAACGATTCACAATACAGAACACATAGGGAGAAAGCAACTACATATTTAAGAACAGCTAAATCATTTGCATCCCCTTCATGGATCACTGCCTTGCCGTGGCGAAGGGGCTTGAATAACTCAGAGAAGCTATGAACTATGCCGAGCAGGGCACCCAAGATGAACAGGTCATAGTGGAGAGTTTTGACCAAACGTGATCCACCTGGAGGAGGAACTGGCAAGCTACTCCAGTATCCCTGCCAAGAAAACTCCATGGACAAAGACAACAGGCATATAAAAGTTATGACGCTGGAAGATGAGCCCCTCAGGTCGGAAGGCGTCCAACATGCTACTGGGGAAGAACGGAGGACAAGTACAAGTAGATCCAGAGCTGATGAAGCGGCTGGGCCAAAGCCGAAAGGACGCTCAGTTGCGGATATGCATGGAAGCGAAAGGAAAGTCCAATGCTGTGAAGAAAAATATTGCATAGGAACCTGGAATGTAAGAACCATGAATCTGGGTAAGTTGGATGTGGTCAAAAATGAGATGGCAAGAATAAATATTGACATCCTGGGAATCAGTGAACTGAAATGGACGGGAATGGGCGAATTCAGTTCGGATGACTATCATATCTACTACTGTGGGCAAGAAACCCGTAAAAGAAATGGAGTGGCCCTCATAGTCAACAAAAGAGTGGCGAAAGCTGTACTGGGATGCAATCTCAAAAATGATAGAATGATCTCGATACGAAGCCAAGGCAGACCTTTTAACATCACAGTAATCCAAGTTTATGCACCAACTACTGGTGCTGAAGAAACTGAAATTGACCAATTCTATGAAGACTTACAAGACCTTATAGAAGTGACACCAAAGAAGGATGTTCTTCTCATTATAGGGGATTGGAATGCTAAAGCAGGGAATAAAGAGATAAAAGGAACAACTGGCAAGTTTGGCCTTGGAGATCAAAACGAAGCAGGGCAAAGGCTAATAGAGTTCTGTCAAGAGAACAAGCTGGTCATCACAAACACGCTTTTCCAACAACACAAGAGACGACTCTACACATGGACATCACCAGATGGGCAATATCGAAATCAGATTGATTATATTCTCTGCAGCCAAAGATGGAGAAGCTCTATACAGTCAGCAAAAACAAGACCTGGAGCTGACTGTGGCTCAGATCATCAGCTTCTTATAGCAAAATTCAAGCTTAAACTGAAGAAAGTAGGAAAAACCACTGGGCCGGTAAGATACAATCTAAACCAAATCCCTTATGAATACGCAGTGGAAGTGAGGAACAGGTTTAAGGATTTAGATTTGCTGGACAGAGTGCCTGAAGAACTATGGGTGGAGGCTCGCAACATTATACAGGAGGCAGCAACAAAAACCATCCCAATGAAAAAGAAATGCAAGAAAGCAAAGTGGCTGTCCAACGAGGCCTTACAAATAGCGGGGGAGAGAAGGCAAGCAAAATGTGAGGGAGATAGTGAAAGATACAGGAAATTGAATGCAGATTTCCAAAGAATAGCAAGGAGAGACAAGGCGGCCTTCTTAAACGAGCAATGCAAAGAAATAGAGGAAAACAACAGAATGGGAAGAACCAGAGATCTGTTCAAGAAAATCGGAAATATGAAAGGAACATTTCGTACAAAGATTACCATAATAAAGGACAAAAGTGGTAAGGACCTAACAGAAGCAGAAGACATCAAGAAGAGGTGGCAAGAATACACAGAGGAATTATACCAGAAAGATATGGATGTCTCGTACACCCCAGGCAGTGTGATTGCTGACCTTGAGCCAGACATCCTGGAGAGTGAAGTCAAATGGGCCTTAGAAAGCACTGCAAATAACAAGGCCAGTGGAAGTGATGGTATTCCAGCTGAACTATTTAAAATTTTAAAAGATGATGCTGTTAAGGTGCTACACTCAATATGCCAGCAAGTTTGGAAAACTCAGCAGTGGCCAGAGGATTGGAGAAGATCAGTCTACATCCCAATCCCAAAGAAGGGCAGTGCCAAAGAATGCTCCAACTACCGCACAATTGCACTCATTTCACATGCTAGCAAGGTTATGCTTAAAATTCTACAAGGAAGGCTCAAGCAGTATGTGGACCGAGAACTCCCAGAAGTGCAAGCTGGATTTAGAAGAGGCAGAGGAACCAGAGACCAAATTGCAAACATGCGCTGGATTATGGAGAAAGCTAGAGAGTTCCAGAAAGACATCTACTTCTGCTTCATTGACTATGCAAAAGCCTTTGACTGTGTCAACCACAGCAAACTATGGCAAGTTCTTAAAGAAATGGGAGTGCCTGATCACCTCATCTGTCTCCTGAGAAATCTCTATGTGGGACAAGAAGCTACAGTTAGAACTGGATATGGAACAACTGATTGGTTCAAAATTGGGAAAGGAGTACGACAAGGCTGTATAATGTCTCCCTGCTTATTTAACTTATATGCAGAATTCATCATGCGAAAGGCTGGGCTGGATGAATCCGAAGCCGGAATTAAGATTGCCGGAAGAAATATCAACAACCTCAGATATGCAGATGACACAACCTTGATGGCAGAAAGTGAGGAGGAATTAAAGAACCTTTTATTGAGGGTGAAAGAGGAGAGCGCAAAATATGGTCTGAAGCTCAACATCAAAAAAACGAAGATCATGGCCACTGGTCCCATCACCTACTGGCAAATAGAAGGGGAAGAAATGGAGGCAGTAAGAGATTTTACTTTCTTGGGCTCCATGATCACTGCAGATGGTGACAGCAGTCACGAAATTAAAAGACGCCTGCTTCTTGGGAGAAAAGCAATGACAAACCTAGACAGCATCTTAAAAAGTAGAGACATCACCTTGCCAACAAAGGTCCGTATAGTTAAAGCTATGGTTTTCCCAGTAGTGATGTATGGAAGTGAGAGCTGGACCATAAAGAAGGCTGATCGCCGAAGAATTGATGCTTTTGAATTATGGTGCTGGAGGAGACTCTTGAGAGTCCCATGGACTGCAAGAAGATCAAACGTATCCATTCTTAAGGAAATCAGCCCCGAGTGCTCACTGGAAGGACAGATTGTGGAGCTGAGGCTCCAATACTTTGGCCACCTCATAAGAAGAGAAGACTCCCTGGAAAAGACCCTGATGCTGGGAAAGATGGAGGGCACAAGGAGAAGGGGACGACAGAGGATGAGATGGTTGGATGGTGTTCTTGAAGCTACCAGCATGAGTTTGATCAAACTGCGGGAGGCAGTGGAGGACAGAAGTGCCTGGCGTGATCTGGTCCATGGGGTCACGAAGAGTCGGACACGACTAAACGACTAAACAACAACAAACAAATCATTTGCATATATAAACACAAATTCTCTCACACACAGATTTTTTTAAAAAAATATCAGTTCACAAACAATAATAAAAATAAAATAATAAACCTTTATTGTCACTACACTATCTGTGTGGTGGTGCAAAAACAATGCAAATCCAATGCAAATGTAACTAGAATCAAACTATCCACTTAGAAGGCCTCTTGAAAGATGTACCTCTTCAACAGGTGCCAAAAAGTTGAAAGAGAAGAAATCTGTCTGATATCTAATAGGAGGGAGTTCCAAAGAATAGGTGCCGCTACACTAATATCCAATTTCAACATTGTGCAGAATGAGCCTCCTGATAGGATGGGGATCAGAATGCTGTGATCAGTTGGGTATGCAGAGGATGAGACAATTTTAAGATATCCTGGTTCCAAGCCCTATCAAATAGAATTACAGTTGTACCTTGGTTTTTGAACAGCTTAGTTCTCGAACCTTTTGGCTCCCAAACGCTGCAACTGTTCCGGTTTGCAAACTATTTTTGCAGTGGCGTAGCGTGGGGGTGCAGGGGGGGCCGGTCGCACCGGGCGCAACATCTGGGGGGGCGCGCTCGTCGCCTCCGGAGTCGCCGAAGAGCCTCGGGCGCAGGCTGTAGCAGAGCGCCATGTCTCGCGGAACCGACGAGCTGTGCGCACGTCCGGGCTGAAGGCGTCTGGCAGGCAGCGGCTCTCAGCGCTCGCCGCGGTCCCCCCGCGTCAGGGCCGCGGAGGGCGCGCCAGGCAGCCCCTCCTCACAGCCCCGCCGCCGCCGCTGCTGCAGCTGCTGGGCCATGTTGCATTTTCCTCGCCTCTCTGCCCTCCTCCTCCTCCGGGCAAGCGGCGTCGTTTGGGCGGCAGCACCAGCGGCAACTCGCCTCAGATCACCTGACACAGCGTGGCAGCGGTGGCAGGTTAGGGGTTAGGGGGCGCAAATTACTTGCCTTGCCCCGGGTTAGGGGGCGCAAATTACTTGCCTTGCCCCAGGTGCTGACAACCCATGCTACACCGCTGTATTTTTGGAAGCCGAATGTCTGACGGGGCTTCCACAGCTTCTAATCAGCTGCAGGACCTTCCTGCAGCCAATCACAAGCCAGGCTTTGGTTTCTGAACGTTCTGGAAGTCGAACTGACTTCCGGAATGGATTCTGTTCAACTTCCAAGGTACAACTGTACTATATGCTGATGTATTAAAATGAATTCAACAGTAAATCAAAGCAGTGCAGAAGAATCACTGTGGCACAAATAAAGACAAATATTTAAAGACGCACATTGACATACCCTTCCAAAACTTAGCTTAAAGGTGCACAGAAAAGTTAAATGTCCATATTAAAAACTGCCACCAACCTGGACCACGTAAGCTTAGCAGTTAATGGCAATACTCATGCCAGCTACTCTTTACAATTAATTATTACAGAATTTTACTAAGACATATGGCACAAGGAGCATTAGCGCAAGTGTTTATTATTTTATTAGAAATAAAAAAGAGACAGTTTGAGGACTGAGAGATCCAGACAGGGACAAGCATTGCTTATTTTCTGTGAATCTATTAATGATCTGAAATGTTTGATTTCCTTCCAGACAGGTTTCAGTTTATAGATGTTAATGCTTGCCAGCTGACATTCATGCTCATGCAGAATTTCAGTGAGTAACATCTGCCTTATAGCCCACTGTTGGTGTTATATGCTGGTCCAGCCAGCTCATATTTAGGACAAAAGTTGGTGGAAATGCAATGAGAGAAGGACCTGCTGCTGGCACCTTCTGCTTGACTTGCCCAGGGGTGCAATCATTTGGGGAACGAGTGTGTACATGGCCGTGATTCCTTCTAAATGAAGGAACTGGGGGAGAAGGAAGAAAATGCCAATACTATCTGGAAGACTTTGGCCACCTACTTGATCATTGCAGCTTGGCTTGTTTACTCACCAGGCTAGTTACACTGGACAGAAGGTTTTGTACTTTGCTGCTTCAGAGAAATTGACTAACTAATTAAAAACTATTCCAAGCCAGCCCAGCCCACTTGTGAAATTCATGTTACACGTGAACAATGTATGTACATCCTTTCCAGGCTCATGTTTCTTCCAAGTATCAGTTTATTTGATGGGATTTGTAATATTTTGTTTAACTAGAGTTGAATGACATAACCTTCCTAGTTCTGGCAAATTATTATTGCTGTGAAAGAACATTCCCTTCATGTTTTCAATATTTTTTATAACCTTGCTGTTACACCTTGCTGTTTAAGATAGAGAAAGAAATCTGCTTTGCATTACTTGTAGTGCCAATGTTGTGTGAAGATGTGAGTAGTAGCTCTTACTCTAGGTGTGGGGAACCTGATGCCCTCCAGATGTTTTTGGGTGGCAAATGCCATCATCCCTGACCATTGGCCATGCTGGCTGGGGCTAATGGATGCTGGGAGTCCAACGGCATCTGCAAGGAGACGGATTCCTCACCCCAGTCTTACACAGTGAACCTCAATGCGTTAATCATCCAAGCCATGCAGAAGAAGGAGAAAATAAAAGGGAAACTCTCTCTCCAAGTCTCATTATACAGTACCTCTATTGTTCAGAGAAGGTTCAGACTGAGCTTTTGATGAAAGAACTGGAAAGGACAGGAACAAAAAGGATGAAAAAGGAATAATTAAAAGATGCAGAACATAAAGCCTGATTTGCTTTCATGCATGTCACAGGGCTGAGGCACTTTAGCTAAATGCAGGTACTCATCAACAACCAGGAAACTGCAGTTAAAGATAAAAAGATTCAGAGAATGACCCCATGTCCCATCAGAAGGACTCAATCCGTTTTTCTTTTGGCGCTTGCCTTACAACTTCACTGAGGCTGAATTTTCCACCACCTTCCTCATCCTCTTCATTGGCCTTTCCCGAGAGCCCTTTGCTGCCCAAGTCCCAACTGCCAAGTCTTGCCAGGGCAGTTTCTTTCACATGCCAGCTTCTGGAGGAACCACTTCTTCAGTTTTTAACAACAGCTATAGGAACCTAACTGACAGGACGTTGTTGACAACATGAGACAAAGACTGCAAACCATAAGGCCTATTGTAAAAGCACTTCATAAATAGAATGGAATGGCAAACCAGGGAGGGATTATAGATCAGAAGAAAATATCACAAGAAACTGTCATTTTTTTCTAGTCTGCAGTTGTTATTTTTTCATTATTATGTCTCTCCCCACCCCCACATCTGAAGTGAATGGTGTATGATCACACAACAATAAGGTAATTAATTACATTATTAAATTTGACCACAACGAACCAAGTAACATTTTTGTGGAATATGAACTGCAGCAGAATGAAAATGGTGCTGCATGTGATGCATAGAGGATAGAATGAGGAAAAATGCCTTTTTACATTTGTAGTAACACTCCAAACCAGACAAAGATTTGGTGTCACTCACATGAAAGGCTGCTGCTTCCTTTCCTCCACTTTCCCTTTCCTGCCTCCTGTACCTAAAAGGGTAGATTTTATTTTTAAAACAGCTGTTTTGTGCAAGAGTAGTTCTTCGCTAAAGAGCTGTTTTAAATATAAACGTATCATGAATGTTCCTTCAGCAACTATCAGTGGAAAACAACGGGTGCATCCTTTTCTTTGGGGCATGGAAACCAAACAGAAGTAGGGCATGTTGCAATCGACAGCACCCAGCAAAATGTCATCACACGTGTAAAAACAACAACACACACAATGTGCTTCACAGTTGGGTAACCTTATTTTACATTGGATATTTCACCCCTTATTGGACTGCCCACCGAGAGGGAAAATCCAAATTTAGTGGAGGGAAGGCTTGGATGAGGAGAGACAAACAGCTTCAAATCCACATTAAACTCTAGTTCAGATGCACCCCGTGCATTAAGAGATTCCCATTGTCATTCACATGCATGTTGTTTAGGCAATATGGTATGATATAGCATCCTATATTCCATAGTTAGTTCCAGCTTCACCACAACCTCAGAGTTTAATGTCTGCCAGGGATAATGTGAAGAATCAAAGTCCTTGATTTGCCTGTTAACATGGAGTCTATGCAACGGAAGCTACCATCCCATGTTCCAAACACCCATCTGGCAAGCAATATCATTCATGTACAATGATGGAGCTGGAAGAGATATTGGAGATCGTCTAGTCCAACTCCCTGCCACAGGTAAAGCATTTCAAAATACATTTCCTTTCAGCCAATTAAGTGAGACAATGGGCAGGCCAAAGACTAACTCTGTATTGGTGCCAGCACAATATTGAACATGGAGGCAATGTGCCATTGTGCACTACAGATGTGGAGCAGCCATGTGCCAGGGCCAAGCTCTGAACAAAAATTACCAGTGGCACTAACTGTATGAAGGAGGCACTGCTAAGAGCAACTACTAGTGGACCAAGGCCTTCACCTATAGAGTTCCATACCATCAAATCTGAAGGTCCATGACAGTTCTACAATGGGCTTAGATACCATTTTGGGAAGACTGCAAAAGACAGTAAAGTAAAGGGACCCTGACCATTAGGTCCAGTCGTGACCGACTCTGGGCTTGCGGCGCTCATCTCGCTCTATGGGCAGAGGGAGCCGGCATACAGCTTCCGGGTCATGTGGCCAGCATGACTAAGCCGCTTCTGGCGAACCAGAGCAGCGCACGGAAACGGCGTTTACCTTCCTGCCGGAGCGGTATCTATTTATCTACTTGCACTGGCATGCTTTCAAACTGCTAGGTTGGCAGGAGCTGGGACCGAGCAACGGGAGCTCACCCCGTCGCAGGGATTCGAACCGCCGACCTTCTGATCGGCAAGTCCCAGGCTCTGTGGTTTAACCCACAGCACCACCCGTGTCCCGCATACTACTACTAATAATAATAATAATGCCACAGCCCAAAATGGATGAGACACCCCCTCTTCTCTCTCTCTTTCTGCCACCTCTTTTTCTTTTCCTTGCTCTCTTTCTTTCTGCACATTCCCCACCGCTGCTCTACATATCTTACAAGTGGTACTCTTAATAAAAAACCTATGCCTTTACAACCCCCAGCCTCACACCCACCAAAAAACCCCAATTAGTGCCATCTGCAAATATCAGTACAGTTTTCTCAGTGTACATTAATAAATGTATTGACTTACCTCTTTTCCTATCCCATGCATAGAGCTCCTTTATTCCCAGTTCATTCAGTGACTTTGTAAGTTCCAGTTCCTCCCCAGTGAAGGTATCTCTCAGGAGGACAAGGCATTCCTGACTGACCTCACATTTCTCACAAATCACTGGGACGATGCTTTGGAGAGGCACCTCGGGACTCACTCGGACCACTGCCTTTTGTGTCTTGAGATAGTTTACGACCAGCCTCACTGTTTTCTAGGGAAGCAAAATAGAAAAGGAAAAGACTCTGTGAG
Organism: Podarcis filfolensis; assembly: GCF_964270895.1. Classification (NCBI taxonomy): domain Eukaryota; kingdom Metazoa; phylum Chordata; class Lepidosauria; order Squamata; family Lacertidae; genus Podarcis; species Podarcis filfolensis. The sequence goes on from NC_139615.1 coordinate 49,725,367, forward strand.
CCACAGCTCCTCAGAAGGTGGTGCTTTTGCACTGCAGTTGCAAAATACGATTATTCATACTGGCAAGAGGGTTAAAGAAAGATCAAGGAGTGTCATATTCATTGCACAGGAATGGCATTACAGAGTCAGAACAGGATTCCTTAGAGCTTTCTTCGTGTAGGTATGCATCAACACATTTTAATCGCTTATGAAATACCTGTATACGCAAGGCTGAAAAACAAAATTACTGTGAAGCAGATAGCAGTTATTCAAATATTAGATTGAGAGAGAGTATATGAGCAATAATAGCCCTTGGACTCTAAGCAACTTGTTCTACAAGGCAGTTGCAAGACCTGTAGATGAGAACTGTCCAGTTGTTTCTATTATGGAATAAAAGAATTAAAGGGTTGGAAGGGACCTAGGAGGTTGAGTCAACCCCTTCAATGCAGGATCTGCAATGTTAGGATGCAGCTACTGGATTGTATTCCTTCAGTCTTTGCTCAAATACCTCCAGCATAGAGGGGTCCACCATTATCATTATCCACCACCATTATCAAACAGTAAGTTCCTCCTAATGTTTAGCTGAAATTAGCTCCCTTGCAATTTCCACCAATTGGTCCCAAAGCAACAGGGGACAAGTCTGCTGGTTCTTCTGATTTGATTATTTTTGTACCTTAATACCAGGCTTTACATTATCTCTACTGAATTTCACATGCTGGCTTTGGCCAGCAGTTCCCGCCTGTAAAGATCATTCTGAATCTTGATTCTATCTTCTGTGCTGTCAACGATCGCTCCCAGCATTGTGTCATCTGCAGTTTCAGTTCCTGCACTAACCATACTTCCTCTAGAATGATACTTAACTCTTAATCTCCACCAGGTGGCATAATTTTTCATTATGTTGCAACTTTGTCCATTTTACCTGCCTCCTTCCAAAATTCAGAGTTTTTCTTCATCAGGACTTCTACAGTTTTCTGTTAGAAAGACCTAAGAGCCAATGTTGATGGCATCTGTCTGTCTCTCGAGAGTGAGTATACCTCCAGGGGTGGAGTCAAACCACTTCATTAGCAGTGACCTTCCCAGGGCACAAGCCTGGGCAGTGGGGATGGAGGTCCTGAGCTGCCCAGATGACACATTGTCCTTGCTGATGTGATCCAAAGGAAAGCAGAGCAGTATGTTTGGCACCAGCTTGGCTTCAGGCGTTGCCAGAAGGAGGCATACAAGACACCACCCAACCATCTTAGGGACTCCAATCCAGATATGTGTAGGGTTTACTCCTTAGCCTTTCTTCTCCTGAAGTTGTCCTGCGAGGCAGCAGAGGTTCAGGATCAGAGTACAGCTGATGTTTAGGATCAGAGCTTCCCTTCTCCTAGAAGGCCTACCTTCCCAGCTAAATGAGCCTCATCTGCCCCTCACTTCCATCTACAGCATTTGCAGAAACAGCCTTCTTGACTGTTGGACCCACTATTGGTCTTGTCTGCTCAATCCACCAAGCCTGTCTTTGCAGGCATGGCAAGTCCCTAACTCACTGGGGTTTGAGATCCATCGGCTATCCTCACTTGGTTTAGCTGGCCAGTCAAAGCTGTTTCCCAGGGTGTGGCCCCTGTCACATGCTGACAGCTTCTAGGAGCCACAGGTGAGAGCTGAATGCAGGGTGGGGACTAAGGTGGACTAACTACCCCAGGAGCATGATGTGCCCCCACCAGAATTACTAACCCTCCCCTAACACCCTAAGACCCCTTACAATACAAACAACAAAAGACCAAGTCAAACCAAGGCCTAACACAGCCTTATCCTCCAACGAAAACCCAGACTTCTAGGAAACCAGGAGACCAGAAAGAGCCCCCCTCCCCATCCATAAGATCCAGGGAGAGCTCTCATCAGGCCCAGGCCCAGGAGGGAACCTCAGGGTGCCTTGTCTGTGGCAAAGAAGCCCCTGTCTAAGCTGTATGGTGAGCCTAAACCACCTGTTAGTCCTTGAGAGAATCAGCATCAGAAACTGCAGGCTCAGGCAGCAGGCCAGTAAAGGAGCATAGACTTGAGACCACAACGTCACCATGCTAGTCAACAGTAAAGGGTTCCTTAAGCATCTGGATTTGGACAGGGTCTGGAAGGCTACTCTTTATAAAACTTCAGTTGAAGTCTGCTAGTAGCTGGAACAACACATGCCTTTTAACTACTTACTCACGCAACTAGACTCCCCTGCAGTCGTCCTGCCCTCTGACTGAGTGGTGTACACACTCCTCCCCCTCTTAATTTTATCCTCACAACATTTCTGTGTGGTAGGCTTGGTTGAGAGACAGTGACAGGCCCAAAGTCACCCAGTGACTGAGTGAGAATTTGAACCCTGGTCTCCCAGGTCCTAGTCCAGCACCCTAACCACTACCCCACCTTGGCTCTGGATAGAAACCACATGGCCTTACAGACGTTGCTGGACTCCAACAACACCTGGAAGGCCACAGGTTCCTCAACCTTAAGTACAAAATGACAATTCAACTCACAAAAGGCCATAGTCAACTCAAAATAAACCTGCAGTAACTACTTATTGCCATATACCCAGGCTCTACACTGGCTGTCAGTTAAGATTACAATTACATCGCAATAGTAAGCTCCAAGCCAAGTTCAATACTGCACACATGGGGGGGGGGAGACTGTCGTCAACATTTCTTGACATCTGGCAAAACAGTTATGCAGTAGAAAGTTCCAACCTCAGGAATTTTGGGGGGAGGAAGCCGCTTCGCCTTTCCTTCAGGAACCTTCTCCTTCAGAAGTATCTTCCATACATCCAGTGCCCCTATCAAAGTATTTGGCTTATAACTCAAAGTCTGTTGAGTCCCTGAAGACTGCAGCTCCAGGGTGTGATAAGCTGGATTTAAGTGGTACCGGCTGCACAAGTCAACTAAGAGGTCCATCACAGCTTTACTGGAAGGGAAAACAGAAAAGGCTACTTAGAACCAGGTTTAATAGAACACAGAAGGGTTTTCACGCAGGTAGAGAGAGCAGATTGAAACCATATCCAGATAGTACACATACACATATATAAAAATCAACCTGGACTATTTCAAAATAGCCATGTTCTTCAAAACATCCATTGGGAAACTTTGTGCCTCTATTTGCTGACACGGGCATAGCCAGTGTTGAGCTCAAGGCAAGAAGCCCTGCACCTTTTGCTCATGGCCCGTTCGTCTTCACACCAGAACCACATCCACAGATCAGCTGCTGAGTGGGTTGTAGGGATGGAGAGACAAGCTTGACTGCTCTCATCCATCAGCTGTGTGACAGCTCTTGATCATTAGCTATGAACAGGGATGGGCAAATCTACCAATTTCAGTTTCTCATCTTTCCAATCTTAAATTCAGTTATCCACATTTCCATATCACATGGTTTATTTTGTTTTAAAAATATCCTCATGAAAATTCATCAAATTTCTCATAATTATATGTATTTTTGCATGCAATTCTGCCTATATTTTTTTTACAAAGCAGTTTTCTGTAACACAATGCATTTTTGTATGTTATTGTCACTAATACATGGATTTTTAATGTACACTTTATCCCAGTACATGCATGTTTGTACACATTACTCGGCTGCAGAACTTCATTGCAAAATTCAGAGAACTGCAAACTTTTTAAGGATGCACTGAAGGATTGTATTGTGTTGGAAAGTGTGATAATTAGGGAGGTTTGCCTTTAAATGAATCAAATTTCTCTCCCATCCCTAGAATGGAGGAGAACCCACCAAGCCTCAAGCCCTTCAGCCACTAAAGGAGGAGTCTGAGAGAAAACCCACACAATGGGAGATTTTGCTTTAAAACACCAACTGAATCGCAACTCGGCCACGAACCAAACCCAAAAGAGGAAGAAAGCCAATGTGAAGGACAGAGCCTCATGAAGTCTTGCCAGAATATGGAAAGCGTAGAGAGTAGAGGCCCAAAATGTCCCCACCCACAAAGCCTCCACAGCACGACTGGTGGTCATCTGAGTGGTGGAGATGCCTTCACATGCCCTCCGCAGCAGCAAGCCCGCCTTACCTAGGGGTTGGGGGAGTGAAGAGCACAAATGGGAAAGTCCTCCATGTGACCTCTGGGCAACGGCTAAGAGGCAATGGAGGCCTCTACATAACCTCCTTAATTCTTGGACATGTACTGGATTGCTCCACACCAATCATATAAAATGCTGGATAAGAATTTGTTGTTCTCCCAACCTTTACTAGATTTCATCCAGTCTTAGTCCATCTGCTTTTCCTCAAGATGTTTGTGTGTGTGGAAACATCCTTTCCTAGTCTTTTAAATTTTCCTCATGTGGCTCTCTTCAGATATATACACAATGCTTCAGAGGCAAAATGGTGTCCTATACTATGCACTGCACATTATTAAAATTAATCAATACAGTAGAGAAAAAAATTGATTACAGTGGTACCTTGGGATGCGAACGGGATCCGTTCCGGAGCCCCATTCGCACCCTGAATGGAACGTAAGACGCGATGGCGCGTCTGCGCGTGTTGCGTTTTGCCACTTCCATGCATGTGCGTGATGTCATTTTGAGCGTCTGCGCATGCGCAAGCGGCGAAACCCGAAAGCGCTCAACCTGAAGCACATTCAACCTGAGGTATGACGGTATATGCATATAAATTAGCCTCTTTGCAAGATGAAATACATGTGCACTAAAAACACTGCTAGGTTATAAGGAGCAGGGGCAGGGAGGGAACATCTGAAAATGATTGCATTGTCTACATCTCTCCTCCTAAAAATAACATCAGTGGGTAGATACAAACTGTTTCAAATGCCTGAAAGCCTTACCTGCCATGCACAGTAGTTTTCTGTTCTTCTCCATCTGGAAAAACTACTATAAAGTCCACCGTCCTGTTAATCAGATTTTCCTTCATGTTTATCACACCCTGATCAGGCAGCGCTCCCAGGTCTGTAGGTAATTTGTGTTCATTATTAACTGTACAGGTGGCAGGAGTTTGGTTTGGTGGAGGTGGAGCACGAGCCTTCATTCTTCGTCTGAAAAAGAAAACAGTAGGAAGTTGGTTTGTTACATGCACATGCTCCAAAAGAGCAGTCGATACCACCTGCCCAGGTGATAAACACCTGCTTCCTTTGGACAGTAACAGGATGTGTTACTTAGATTTTAGTGCTTCATAGCACACTTCCAGGACGGAGTAGTTAGTACCCTGTATGCCAAGACAATCACCCATCCAGGCCGTCACCTGCAGTAAGCGGCCAGAGGCAGACACCCAGGGTCCCTTGGCAACCCACTCAGAAAAAAAAACACTTTACCACAATAACCACAATAGAAATTACTACATTTTAAGCAACCCAAGTACTCAAAGCGCCCAGAGTAAGGGTGAGACAACTTCAGTAGGGAAACTGGAGGGGACCAGTTTCATCAAGCCTTAGGTACACCTCTGCAAGAGGCCTAATAAGTCTTTGGATCATACCTTTCTAGCTTCATGCCATCTACGAGTCTTTTATAAAATGCTGAAAGCACAGAGCTGAGGACAGAGCCCTATGACTCAAGTCCTCCCTCTGGGCTGACACAGAACCATTAACAAACATTCCCTGGGTGTGGTTGTTCAACCAGCTGTAGTATCAACCTTACAAGTAGTATCGTCAAACCCACATTCCAAAAATGCAATATAGTAAAAACTCAGACAGATGCAGCAGATAAAGCAGAGACTTCAGAGTTTGTCCTAGGCCTTGCTGAAGCCCAGAGATACCATGTTTGTGGCATTCCCATGATCTACCAAACAAATAACTCTCATCAAAAAAAGGAGGTAAGGTTGCCTGGGATGACTTCTCCTTCATAAACCTTGTAACCAAAGCTTTCTTTTCTGGATGATCATGAGGTACTTAATGATCTGCTCGAGAAATGTGGCCGCTGTTGACATCAAGCAGTGATTTGTAATCCACCAGAGCCATTCCACACCCTTTGATGACAGGGGACAACATCTGCACATCTCCAGGCTTCTGGCACCTCCTCTGATCTCAAATATTCTCAAATATTTCAAAAATATTCAGAATTCGCAAATATTACAAACAGCATCTCTGAAGTAACACCTTCAAGCTCATTCAACTCCCTTGGGCTTAATTCATCTGACCCTAGACGTGTGAATTTACGGAAAGTAGCTTGGTGTTTACTAACCATCTTCTTACCTATCCAGGCCGCAAATCCCTCCTCACATTATTTGCTCTTGTTGTTTTAAATATAATGATAATGGCAGTAGACATCGCAAACTATTATTCAGGCAGGGAATATAACATAGTGCCAGATTTCCACAAAATCACTCTCCAGTCCTTTAGCCTCTCCTATTTGTTCTGCAAGTTTTTCTGTTACAGCTGCACTTATATTACAGAAATACATATCCTTCAATATCTCTTCTAACTCTGCAGTGATCCTTTATTTCTTCCCAGAGCCTACTCCATTTCATAGATCCTCCATTTGCCCTCTCTGCAAATAGTCCTCTAATTATATCCTCAATCTGCCTTTTTGCCCGTAGCCCAATTCACAGACATGGAAAAACTCAAGAGAAGTACACTTTTTATCTTTAATTCCATCTGCAAACTAGCCTGCCTGAAATCCACACTGCTCTCATTAATTTGCAACACCTCCTGAAGTGTTTACCTAAGAAACAGATTGACCCCATAATCCCTAAACAAAACTATATAAAAGATTTGCATAGCAAGTCACTTGCTACTATACTATTATCTTACCTCTCAGAATAAGCAGCTTGGCAGAAAATGCAAGAATTGTTCCTCAAAACAAAAATAGCATGAATACAATCCCTAAGATTTATGAACACTGAGATCCTGGAATGTAAAAAGAGCCATACCCTTTGGACCAATAAGGATCTTAGTTATTTATTAATAAAGATCACTAACAATGTAACCTTGGCATACCAAAGCCCAACTAGCAGACGTCACCCTGTCAAATGCTTTTCACAAGGCATGCTCATAGCCTTCATTTCCTCACATCAACTCTGTAAAGTGACATATATACAGTTTTGGTGAAAAGTGCAAGCCTAGGGTTTTCACCTTCAGCTTGTAAGCTGTATAAGACACAACAGAAACCTTCCAGTGAGGTACTAAAGTACCTGGGTAAAGGTTCTCAACGTAACCTTAGAGAAAGTCTCTGGAAAGCAGCGCTACACTATGTGCAAGCTTGTTTGTCTGAACAGCATGAACACTCAAGAAATGCATGCATTCAGTAGTTTGATAAACTGCTGATACAGTACAGGGTTCCACTAGCATGAAAATATACAAAAGGAGTTTCCACAGGTGTGGCAGGTGAGAGTTCTGCTCCCATGCACTTCTGGTGTTAAAATTAAACCACATTATGTCTGCATGTTTGCCATGTTCATCTATAGTTTGGCCCCCAAACAGTATTTGGCTTAAAATCAGTCTGGGATGTGAATGGCAAGTTTCACTAGATACACCCATTTCAGATCCTTTCCCTCACTACGAAAATTGAGATGGCAGAATTCATGCAAAAAGGGCTCAGAGATGCTAGTTCTGGGCTTCCTATCTGAAAACGTCTACATGGCAGAACTAGTCCTGGAATTTTGAAAAGCAGAGTTGTGCTGCTTTCAGAGGTGCATAAAACCATATTATTAAGTGGAACAGTCACATGCATTAAGGGGTGCAAGTGAAATACTCATATGGGAATCCAATGACACCTTTAAAAAAGATGTCATCACTTTTCTATCATCACCAGCTATCAAAATCTGTACAATGAATGATAATCTCACCTGAAAAATCTTATCTGAATTGTACTAAAGTGGAGCTGGGTACAGAGTAAATTCCACTTAACGTGATTCTGTAAACTGCTTTTGTTATCAAGCCTCGTCCTGCAATGTCCCTTCTGTTCCCTGCCTAGTAAACTTCGGCAATTGCTCAACAGTGCTCTGTGCCACACAGGCAGGACTGATCAGAGTCTCCCCTTTTGCTCTCGCGCCCCCCCCCCAATATATTTTGAGCGGATTATTGTTAATGCCCAGTTCCTGCCACTCTCCCAACATGTTCCTTTTTCCTCACACGCTCTTAGCAGTCTTCGTGCGGGTGCGGAGATCATATAAATCTCAGTTCATTTCAAACTGCTAATGAACCAAACATGCATCGCCAGTGAGGTAATGAAGTGTCCTGCTTTCACACAATAACCGTGTTGTTGCTGGAACATTATAATGAATAGATGCCTCGGCTGCTATTATTAGGAAATTCCACAGTTTGAATTCTAATGGGATTGGCGTTTCTTGTATTAAACGTCTGAGTGCCAGCTTTCATTTCAGGCTATACTTCCCTCAAACTCTTAAAAAGATGTTTGCTGGAAGAAAAACACTGTCATGCCTAGCCCTGACCTAGCACCAGGCATGGAGGACAGACTGGGCACCACACAGGTTGAGGGTCTTAAGGAGTAGGCAGGGCCCCCTGAGCCCAACGCTGATGGTCCCCTGAAGGGGCCCTTCACATATCTAGTGAGGAACCCCTGGAGCTCCCATTGCTGGAAACAACATAGGTTCCTAGCTTCAAGGTCCTGATTCTACCCACTCTCCCTTGATGTTGTACCTTGCCACACGCACACACAAAACATACATGCATACATGTATGTCTGTGTGATCTAGATCTTGGACTGTTTCCTAATTTGTTTCTGGATTACATCTGGAACTAGATTGATTACATTTGATTTACATTTGGAACTAAACTGATTGGAACTGTGCTTGATCATGGTTTGTTTGGACTGTGTTCCACTGGTTATCTCTGTCGTCACTGGTGAGTAGTTCGGCTTATATTGTCTGTTAACTGGGATCCCTGCCTCTGAGGGCATCTCCTGGAATGTTACAAACATTCCCAGAGAGAATAAGCATTATACATGCACACATTCACACTTACATACACTGCATTCGTAACGTCGGTGTACAAATATCTGATATTTCCTTATTAAAGTAATGAAACAGAAACTGCCATGGAATGCACGCAATCACAACAGTTGTTATCCATTATTTTGCTAATGCTCGTACTGAACAATTTCTGAACAACTGTGCTCATACAATTTCTGAAGGAATGAATAAATGTTTTGCAGTGCTGAAAGCTAACATGTTAGCCTTCTGCACCTGCAGACACTGGGGCTACCCGAGTGAATAGCAGCAGCATCTTACTCACAAGCCAGTTTGTCTCTTTTATTATCATCCCCATCCTGCAACTAATACACTGCTCATTTTGTTACTCTGTGTGCCCCCTTCTCTGGCACAAAGCAGCCCCCGTTTGTGCTTCCCTGGCTGTGCCCAAGTGATTTGTTTAAACTCAACTTATCAACCTATTCCTATTGCACATAGGTCCTGCTATAGGAACCTAATTACCTCCTGAAAAAATGGTTCATAAGGCAAGTGTTCTTATAGAAATGTGAACATTTCCATGATTTCTTATGAGGAAAATTCCAATGCACTCCTGACCCAGAAAGATTCAGCCTGAAATGATTTATATATAAAAAAAACCCTGAACATAATTATGATGAATAAAATCACAAACACCATTACCTTTATGCCATATACCTGTCAAACAAACAATGAAAAACAAACGCTTCACCTGACATCATGGTGATGTCAAGTGATGGACGGGGGGCAGCCCCACCCTCCTGTCAAAGAGGCCCCCAGGGTGTGGGAGACCATAGGATCTTGGCTGCCAGCTGGACTCGGTTTCTAATCCCACTCCAACCAGTCTTTGAAGCAATCCGAAATGTGTGAAAAGTGGATGGAGCAATTTTTGTTATTCCCTATTAGACTCACACAGATGAGGCATCTGAGGTCGAAACTTTCGCTCCATCGTTGGAGTGAGATCTGATAGATCCTATGGCCCCTGAAATGCTCTGACGGGGACTCAGAGGACTGCAGCTCAGTTGTTTTTAAGCTAGGAGAAATATGTGGGTTGGGCTTAAATTCTGCACATCTTTTTCCTTTTATATTTAGTCTGTATAGCTAAATATATGAACACTAACATAATTAAATCCTCCACAGCCCTTGTGACTTATGACATATATATTTAGTAATTACGCCTATTTATACATAACTGAATATTAATCTTGAAGATCAGTTCAAGATATCATTTATATTGGGCTCTTCCAGAAAAAGTTTCTTTGGGGGAGGGTGATCACTATATTTCAGGGGTGGCTTGAGGAGTTCCAGCCTGCCTGGTTCTTTTAAAGGAGCTTGACTCACCTGTAGCCCTCCGGAGGTTTTTGAAGTCGAACTCTCATCTGCTTTAGCCAGCATGGCCAATATTCATGCAAAACTTAGAGGTTAACCACCCTTGCTTTAAAGTTACTATCATCTTGGAATAGCAGCATTTAATCTTTTACTTGTTTTAGGAAAACAAAAAAACAACAGAAGCACATATAAAATTAACTTCCCATTCTAAAATGTATTCTATATAATTGACTTTTTATTTTTATTCTTGGTATATCATATTGTTGTTTTATTGCTATGACTGATGGCTGATGCAAATAAAGATTTATTCATTCATTCATAACTTCCCATTGCTTTTTGACACACATACTATTACATTTTTTAAATCAAATATTTTTTATTCACACGCTATTACTACGGCAGGCTCCAGAAAGCTTCAAATTTTTGGTCATATGATTATTTGACTTGCCTTTTAGCCTTTGCTGCAATCTGATGCAAGCTGTTGGTGGCCTCATATCATCTGTGGAGCCCACAATTCAACCCCTACTATGTATGTTTTAATGCACAATATAAAAGCTTTGAAAATATAGAAAGCACCTTTTTATTAGCTAATCTACCGCTATGAAAAACCCAGGGAAAAATGCCCCCAAACTATAACTGTTTATTTATAATAATAAAAAATTGTTCACTACTGTTTCGTTTAAAGAAACCCAAAGGGGTTACCACAATTATTATATACACCAAAAAAAAAAAACTCTCATAAATTTAAAACACATCACCGACTATGAAAGAAAGTGGTATCTTAACTGTCTGCAGAAGCCTGGTGGCAAAGAAAATATTTCAGCAAAAGTTTAAAGGTGAATCTAGAAGACACCTGCTGAATTGGAAGAGCATTCCACAGGTCTGGGATAATGACCCGCAGAGCATTTCTGACTAAAAGAAGTCTGAGTTTCACCACCGGTACACCAACAGGACATGGGACACCCTCCACTATCCTGGGAAAACCCTTTAAACCCAATTTTATTTTATTCTTTGGTAGATTTACAAAATGAAAAACACACACCAATCAATGCATTTTAGAAAGGGGCAAGATTAAGCATGGAAGCACAAAGCATTAAAAATAAAATAAAAACAAGACTACTTGCGCTCTGCTCCCTCCTTCTTCCCACCCAGGGCGGTGTGCCCCTCTGCCTGCCCCTCAGAGCCAGAGCGTCATGTGGGGCTGGGCCTTGGTGGCGGCAGCCTCTCCTCCTCTTCCTCCTCCTCACCCTAGAAATCTAATGGGGAATCAAGATCTGTTGGGAGTGGTAATGCTGTGAGCCCTTCCATCTTATTCTCATGTTGTAGATTTGTGTAAGTGAGACCATATATCCTAAAGACACTACAGTCTTCAGTGACCTTAATTCCAAGGAACTCAAACCCTGGGTTTGGAACCGCTCAAATCTCTTGCTGCTCAGAGCAATAATATTTTGTTTTGATTAAGGGGAAGGACAGTCTAGGAATTATTAAATTGGGACTTTCTGAGATGCAGGAATCTTGATTTATTTGTTTTATCAGCAAATTAGACTTGCAATTCATTAGTCCTTGAAATGACCTCTTACGAGTGTGTGCTTCTATTTTGACTGTCGAGACTGAACACTGTAAAACAAATATACAAACATTTGTCCCCCATTGAGTTATCCAGTGCATGCTGCTACGCCCATGTCCTGGAGGACTGATCCAAAATAACTGTGGCATTAATATTACACAACTGTAATTTTAGATACTGCTAGAGAAGCAGGAAGAGCTTTCAGGAGTATGACTGAAAAGGAATGCTGCAGTTTTATAGCATCTCTATACCTCAGGAATTATCTAGATACAGCATAGATATTTAAAATGCTTCTGGGAGCCACAGCTACCGGGGGAGTGGGTAGCCAGGTATTTTGATCTGGGTGAAGCCACTGAGGCTCTCAACCTCTGTGTGTGTGTGTGTTTTTGCAAATGCGCCTGGGGGGTGCCAAACTGGGCTTTTGACCTGGGTGAAATAAAGCCTAATTTTGCTCCTGCTTGTTGATTATTGCAGCAAAAAATGTAATCTAAAATGCCTCCTACACAAGGAACAACTCACTAACTGAAAACTGTTTAGTTTTTGCATTTGAACATTCATTTGCATCTCATTGTCTGTAAATCATCCACCCAATAGTTGCATAGTAAAAATATTATTTAGAAATGAACTCAGATAGGTTGACTGTGGCTTTCTCCCACTAGACAATCCAGAGCACACCCACAACCAAAAGGAAAGTTCCAGGAACTTTGTTGGCCTTCACATTTTGTACTTAAGTTCTAGCTGCTGCCTAGCATTCTGAAATTAAGTGAATAAACCTCCCAGACCAGGGGAAGCTTGCCCTAATGGATTTCTGAACCTCAGGCTGCTAAGAACATTGACAAGCCTACAGTGAGGGGGGAAAGTATTTGATCCCCTGCTAAATTTGCCAGTTTGGCGAACCAGAGCAGCGCACAAAAACGCCGCTACTCATTATAATGCGCATCAATCTCTGACTTTTGTCTTCTGGGTTTCTGGGGGTTTTCCTGTTGTTATTCTGTCTCTCACAGCTACAATAAACTTACCATTAAAATTATGGACTGGTCATTTCTTTGTCAGAAGGCAAACGGGCAAATTTCGAAGGGAATCAAATACTTTTTTCCCTCACTGTACCTGAAGCATGTTTATATATCAGTAATACTCACTAAGAAAAGCAATGACAAACCTAGACAGCATCCTAAAAAGTAGAGACATCACCTTGCCAACAAAGGTCCGTATAGTAAAAGCTATGGTGTTCCCAGTAGTGATGTATGGAAGTGAGAGCTGGAGCATAAAGAAGGCTGATCGCTGAAGAATTGATGCTTTTGAATTATGGTGTTGGAGGAGACTCTTGAGAGTCCCATGGACTGCAAGAAGATCAAACCCTATCCACCCTTAAGGAAATCAGCCCTGAGTGCTCACTGGAAGGACAGATCCTGAAGCTGAGGCTCCAAGACTTTGGCCACCTCATGAGAAGAGAAGACTCTCTGGAAAAGACCCTGATGTTGGGAAAGATGGAGGGCACAAGGATAAGGGGACGACAGAGGACGAGGTGGTGGGACAGTGTTCTTGAAGCTACCAGCATGAGTCTGACTAAACTGCGGGAGGCAGTGGAAGACAGGAGTGCCTGGTGTGCTCTGGTCCATGGGGTCACGAAGAGTCGGACACGACTAAACGACTAAACAACAACAACAACAATACTCACTAAGCTCACTGAAACAACCTCAAGTATATATAAAATAGTAGTCTTCATGGTGTATTACAGGGCAAAGTAATCAGTGAGAAAAATAGGTCAGTTTTTAACTGGCGGCACAGGATACTGTTGTATTATAACTGTTACTAAGGGTGAAAGGGCACACAGGTAACTCAACTTCGGGCTGCTAAATTATAAGTGTTGGACTAGATGACTCTCTCCAACCGTGCAAGAGCGCCGGCCACCTCCTATGGACAGGGAGCGGACCTGAGTGAAGACTGCAGCCCTCAGGTCTGCTCCCCAAGCCCCACCCCCAGGCTGCCACAGAATGGGCAAATTTCAAAATTGGGTCAGGCAGGAACCCAAGATGTTCCACAGCAGCCGAGGAGGAAGCCAACAGCTGCAAGCATGATGGCACTGCTCTGGAGAGTAGCAGAGCCACAGCGACGGATCTCAACCGCCGCCCACCCTGGACCAGGTAAACAGCCATTATGGGGAATTTACAACTCATGGCTGTAATACTTAAGTAACTGTTGTAATTATGTTATTTGTATATAGATGGTACAATATTTTTAAGGCTTAAAGAACTAGGAAGTCAATTAGACCCCATACACATTTTTTTGTAGGTATTCTGCACTTTACAGAATCTTGGATTGTTATAATTGTTTGCTTGGAGGGAACCGAACTATGAGCATTGGTTTGCACAAAATGCTAAGCTAGTACTCTGGTTTGTGGCCTCCCAACATAGCTAAGAGAGGGGATCAGTGTGCCTGAGGGTGCTTGCTAGTTCCAAGTAAACTGTAATTTGTTTAGCTTACAATTATGTACAAAGTAGGCCTTCTATTGAAATATAATCAGAATTTGTATTTTCCTTTAAATGTAGCATTTAGTGATAAATTGGGGTGTGGTATGTGTCCTTTTTCACTGATCCAAGCTTTGGATGGGATTACTTAAAAGAAGTTGCCATGCATTATCCTCAAAATCAGGTTCCTGTGCAAAAGGCTGTTGTGTGTGAATTAAGAACTAGCACCTGGGTCTGGGCATTCAAATGTGCACACACCAACTAAACAGATGGTGAGTTTCACTGCCACCAATTGCCTATTTTCAGCTGAGTGTGGGGAATGACTGCCCCCACCAACAGTACCAGGAGATTAGAATGATCAAAGATGGCAGCAGTGACCCAATCTTCATCAGTTGCATGTATTCAGATCCTAAAATGCAGTGCACTCAGACCAGCACTGTAAGCATCTATGGACAAATGCAATCCTGCATAATGTGATGCAGGACTTTCAGAGAGAACTAAAATTATTAGGTCTCAAATGGCATACCATTTCTGAGATAAGGAAGCGTCACAACAAAATAATAATTACCATGTATAATTAGCAGCTCACTATACGAAGTTTCGCTCATTTAACTAACAGCTCGAGGCAAAATATTACGCATTTTTGCAACAAAGGAAACATTTGCTAAAAAGCACTACAGCAAATGCTGATACAGCTATTAGAAAATCCGTACCTTTGAACGTTCTAAATTAAACAACCAGCACTTCCAGTCATTTCTTTAGCATTTCATTATTGTACCATGCGCAAGCACAAAAATACTACAATAACTTTATAATTAGGAGAAAGCACGCTCTTAAAAAGCAAACGCATCAGAATAACGCAAGCCATTATTCCATCATTGACTGCTTTTCTTCTATCGAGGAAAAAGGATTCATTCATTCACTCTCAAAGACACAGCACTTCCTGACTACTTTAATTTCAACATCAAACAATTCAAAGAAATTTAATCCAGGGAAGCCCAGGATGCTGAATGAAGTAGCTTGTGATTTTCTGTTTAAATATAAACTCATAAAAGATGTACAACTATCCAAGTACCGTAGAACACATCCAGCCTGGTGCTATACATAGTGCAAGGTTCTGCTGCAATCTGAGCTTAAACAGTCTTACTAAATGATCCTAACACAGTATTTCTATTCGGAATAAAAGCACATTCTGATAAAGTTGCAACCAACCTGCTTACTGTATGCTAGTGAACTTTTTCCAAAATACAGAACTTACAATTTACAGCCCTGGTTTTCAAACCTTTATACTTTCAAGGAGGTGTTTCCACATGAACCTCTCTGCCAAGAAACCTCTATGCATCTGACACAAAACCCCAAAATGTTGTAGGATTCTGAGAACAAATTATGAATTTTCTACATGAAAATCACTGCCATGCAGGCAATTGTTCTTAGTATTACTTATAGGCAATTTCACAATGGTTTAACAAGTTTAAACTAACATCAAAAACATTATGATAAAAACAAGACATGAAACAACCAGTTTCAGGAATGGCAATACCCAAAGCATAAAAGGAGCTTGTCACCCACCAGAAAAGGAAGGCAGCCCCAAACGCTTTCAAAGAAAAAGAAAAACCACACACACTTTGCCCCTTACCCCCAAAATGACACCAGGGAGGAAGTTATGCAAACCTCTCACGAAATGGTGTTCCAGAACATCAGAACTGCTCCTGAGAAAGCCTATTCTGGCTGGCCACAATCCAGCCGATGCCCAAGATGGAGCATGGCTTAATTCTGGCATCTCGCATGCCAGTAGGGTTCATATTTCCTGAAATAAGCAGGACCCAAGCAACCTATGGTTGTTGTTGTTGTTGTTGTTTTCTTTAAAAAGTACAAACCAACACCTGGATCCCAAATCAAACCGGCTTCTGCACCTATTAGCAGGTAGGCTGCTGCATTCTGCACTGACATTTCTACACTATTTTCAAAGGCAGCCCCAGGTGGAATGCATTACAGTAGTCTAGTATAAAAGTCACCAAACCATTGAACCATAAGCCTCAGAAAACGAGTGAAATGGCCCCATAATCCTGGAGAAGGTATTGGTATTTGCCATAATGTCCAATCATCTGCACCACTTTTATATCTCCAGATGACATATGGCTAAGCACATGACAGAAAATAAAATTCTGTTTATGTGATCCTCATAGATGCCTCCCCTCAAAATCAGGGAGCAACAATCACATGGATTGGGCATAAGCACATTGGGGTACAATCCCCTATTCAAACGTTATATACAATGGGTGGACTTTTAAGGCAGAGCCAGATATAAACAATCCCTGCAAAGAGGCGAGCTCCCGTTCCTCGGTCCCTGCTCCTGCAAACCTAGCATTTTGAAAGCACGTCAAAGTACAAGTAGATAAATAGGTACCACTCTGGCGGGAAGGCAAATAGCGTTTCCGTGCACTGCTCTAGTTTGCCAGCAGTGGCTTAGTCATCTGGGCACATGACCCAGAAGCTGTCTGTGGACAAACATCGGCTCCCTCAGCCAGTAAAGCAAGATGAGTGCCGCAACCCCAGAGTCATCTGCGACTGGACCTAATGGTCAGGGTTCCCTTCACCTTTACCCTCTTTTACTAGGGCACAGCTCAATAATTTCTATTTCTAAAAACTCAGCCCTCAACTATTGGAAGATACGAAGTGACATTGCTTTTTGAAAACTACGACAGCTAACTTGAGAACATTTTTTAATAAACAGAGACTGAACTGGATGAAGTTTACTTGATTGTCGGGAAGGCAAAACCCAGCAGTATTTACGACTCAGAGCTTTTCAAAACAGGATTTGTACTATCTGTCCCAAGTACAGGCTGGTGGCAGCAGTCAAAAAAATCATGATCCAAGGGGCCCCGCACTGGCTTGAGACGGACCCTTATGTGCCAGGCACTCCTGCACCCGGCCCCACTCCTCCCTGCCTTGGATGCTCTGGGTGGGTAGCACAATACCTGGGCTTTCGATTCGGAGTCGCTCAGTTGCTCTGTGCTCTGGTCATGCGTGCTTCCCAGGCACTGCACACTGGGTAATTTGATAGCAGGCACAAATGTCCACAGCAGTGCAACTAAGGAAGAGAGACAGCAGTGGGTGTGGCGCTGCCTAATTTTGTGCTTTGGGGTGGGGGGGAGAACATATGATCAGGCCTCCCTCTCTTAATAGGGTAATGTAATGCCTCATGATTTGGCACTACCACTGTTTTGCACCAACGAAAACAGCAGAAGGCATGCTCTCTTTGCTCCCCCGGCAATAAAATAAGAATAAAACAAAACCTTGAAGGGGCCAGCTGCCTCTTCTGTGGACCATGGTAGGGATGGTTGGTGTGTGAGAGAGAAATGATGAGGAATGATTCATAAGCAGTAAACAGCTGTCATGGACTGGCTGGATGCTAAAGAGGAGTGAGAGGCACCTGCTAGGGAACGCCGAAAGGAACCCCCAAGGGAAGAAGACTCAAAGCCCAGCGATTGGTGGTCAGAGGGACAGCAGGCAGGGAGGAGGTGTCATAAGCCATGGGTAGGCAAACTAAGGCCCGGGGGTTGGATCCGGCCCAATCGCCTTCTAAATCCACCCCATGTGTTTTTACATGAGTAGAATGTGTGCTTTTATTTAAAATGCATCTCTGGGTTATTTCTGGGGCATAGAAATTCGCTCATTTTTTCCCCCTTCAAAATATAGTCTGGCCCCCAAAAGGTCTGAGGGACAGTGGACCGGCCCCCTGCTGAAAAAGTTTGCTGACCCCTGTCATAAGCTGAAGAGGCAACAGGGTTTAGTGAGCTGGAAGAGGCTGGAGCAGAGAACAGTCCAGAAGCAGAGGCAGAAGCAGAGGTCGGGGGGGGACAGGTGATGAGATATGCTGAGGAAGCCAGGGGGTCTCTCCCTCCCACTGTGACCAGCTCCCCACCCCCACCGCCCAGTCTCTCAGAACCTGCAGAGGTATGGAGGGCAGAGCAGAGTTGGACAAGGTGCCAGTGTCTCCAACTGCTTGGGAATGAGCCTGGAGAGGAAGAGACTTAGAGAGCTGTGGAAAAGTGGGGACCTTCAACTGCCTCATTGGGGCAAGGTCTACTGGGAATAGCTGTTGTGCTCATGAGGCCTGGGCTGTTTTGTTTCTTTGAATAAAGAGTTAACTTCACAGACACCTTATAAGTTATTGCTGGCCTGCTCCCAACACCAGCCTTGACAGTAGCATCTCCTTTTGCAAATAAAACAGAGCAGAGAGCCAAGCAGTCAACAAACCAGAAATAAACAATATTGTCTTTAAAGGGGGTGGGAATCCCTTTGAATAGAAGAGCTATTGTGCTGGATCCCTCCAAAGATCCATCTTGTCCAGCCAGGTGCTTCAGGAAATGCACAAGCACAGTTTGAGGCCAATAACCATTTTTCGGTTGCTTGTCTCCCCTCCTTCAGCATATTCAGGGGTAGACAACCTCTGAACCAGGAGGATGAAATATGTCTATCAAATGATATTTAGCCAATTGATATTTTAAAGTTCTCTAAGCCAGTGGCCAAAACCATATGATGTGTTTTGTGGAAAAGTCAGTTATCTTCTGCTGCACTTCAATTCCACGGAGGGATCTCAAGTTCTAGTTTTACAAAAATTATGAAAACCTATGAGTACCAGGCAAACAAAACAGTGCTTGTTAAAAATATCTAAACTACAACTTGTAATTTCTTACCTACTTTCTCAGATCTGCACCATGCAATTCTCTATATGTTTACTCAGAATTAAGTCCCACTACGTTTGCTGATCAGAAGAACGGCGGTTCAAATCCCCGTGATGGGTGAGCTCCCGTTGCTTGGTCCCTGTTCCTGCCAACCTAGCAGTTCAAAAGCACGTCAAGGTGCAAATAGATAAATAGGTACCGCTCCGGCGGGAAGGTAAACAGCATTTCCGTGTGCTGCTCTGGTTCGCCAGAAGCAGCTTAGTCATGCTGGCCACATGACCCAGAAGCTGTACGCCGGCTCCCTCGGCCAGTAAAGCGAGATGAGCGCTGCAACCCCAGAGTCGTCCGCGATTGGACTTAATGGTCAGGCGTCCCTTTACCTTTAATGTTCAGTGTGTGAGGCTTGCTCCCTAGGAAGCATGTTTGGGAGGTTCCGTGATTTAATTTCGATACCTTTAAGAGTATAAACACCATGAACAAAAAGGCAGCACAGCACAATCGACAGAAGGGAAAAAATAAATTTTTTGCCTATGTTTTGGTTCAGGACGTTAAGACCATCAAGGGGCTGCACTAAGGACGGTCCACTGATAATTGTTTGTCCAAGGGCCACAAAAACCCTGCAAAACTATCCAACAGCTATTTAAAAAAACAGTAGTAACAGCAAACATGTGCATTTTTTACCTTACATATATTGTACATTGCCAAGACCCATAACTGAGTCCAAGCATGGTGTTTTCTAAAAAAAACCCCAGTAATAATAAGGAATTGGTCCCATAATGCATGTCTAGCCTTCTGGAGCTGAAAAGGTTGCAGAATGTCCAACTCACTCAGTTCTTATGGGGTAGGAAGAAGGAGGTGCCTCCTTTGAAACACAACAATGTTGTCATGTCACCAGAGCCCAGCAAAATCAGAGGTGGCATTATCAAGAGGCTCCAGAATCAGGTTAACAGAAAGAAAGTCAGAATGTCACAAAGTTCAAGGTGTCAGTGGCCAGACCCAAGGTCTATGTACCTGTCTAAGGAGGCAAAGGAGACCCCAGAACAGACTCCAGAACTGGCTTTGGTAAACACACAACCTAGAAACATTTTTAAAGGAGTTATACAATGCGTATGTGGTATGCACTTCATGCGGATTTCTGAAATAATTATCTTTTTTAAATATTGTATTCAGGATACTGATACTGTACAACATTTTTAGTCCTATTTGAATGCATGCTTTTTCCACTGACCAAAAATCCCTGAAATTGCTTTGGATTAGAACTCAGTTTGTTCCTATAAAAAAACAATGTAAATGCAAATGAACTCAAAAGAGCCCAACTTTTGATCCTCTCAAAATATCAGAATCCATGAAAACCTATTTCAACAAGAATAGTTCCTCTCAGATGAGGAACTCAGAAGTGGTATGCACATGAAGCAGAACCAATGGAAGTATTCCAGATGTTACAATGCACTATTTTAGAAGGCAGATACAAGACATATAAAAGCTTTCTGCAAAATGAAAATCTGCCACATTGAGAAATGTTCTATCCCATCCATCTCCATGATTTTCCTTTATTAGAGGATGATATTCCTTGAATATATGGAGATATTCCTTGAATATGAATACAGTGGTACCTCAGGTTAAGTACTTAATTCGTTCTGGAGGTCCGTTCTTAACCTGAAACTGTTCTTAACCTGAAGCACCACTTTAGCTAATGGGGCCTCCTGCTGCTGCCACCCAGCCGGAGCACGATTTCTGTTCTCATCCTGAAGCAAAGTTCTTAACCCGAAGCACTATTTCTGGGTTAGCGGAGTCTGTAACCTGAAGCGTATGTAACCACCGTATTCCTTGAATATGGAGATCTGTCTATGCAGTTTTGGCATGTAGAAACAATGCAAGCTTCCTAATGCACAGAACTGTATAAACAGAAAGAAGGAAGTGATCTGTACCCAAGGGAGCGTTATCATGAATCAGACTTAATGAAAATATAGATTAGCTGTCCATTATTTAGGATATGGAAATCTAAGCCTTACTGTTAACTGCACTTATATTCCTTGTCATTGTTGTTAAAGAGAGTATTCTTTTTGTAACTGTTTATACTGAATTGTGTACATTTTATTCATAGGTTTCTGAAGATTGTGATGCTTTGGAGCTTTAATATAGAATTGTACGAAAAATATTAAGCATTTACAGAATAAAGCCCAGTTGTAATATTGCAAATTCCTGCATGGTGGGATTCCAAAACGCCTTTTGTGTAATCAGTTGTAAGCATTGGAATGACTTCCCTTAAACATGGATCCGAAGCAGCAATATACTATATATTATTTGAGGGAAAATTGTAGTTGGTGAGGAGTAAATATTTTTGATATTTGTCTTTTTAAGAAAGCTTTTTTAGTCTGTTCTACTGCTTTTAAGATTTGTATTTAAGATGGGTCTAGAAATTGCACTTTCTAGGAGCATGTTTTCCATCTACTAATGCACCTAGTTGTTGCATTTCACAATTAAGGTGAGCCACAGTTTTATTCAATGAAAAAATGTTGGTAAACATATATTCAGATGATGCCCCAAAGGGACCTTGCACAAGGGAATGATATTCTTGTATGTCACAGAAGAAGACTGTGTAAGTCAAAACGTGTTTGCTGCAATCATAAACTTCAGAACACATCTGATATCACCTTCTGGATAAAACTGATCTGTGCAATTATACACATTCAATGTATCTTATTTATGTGAAGCTCTATACCGTTTGTTAACATTATTGTTTATAATTTTATCTCTCATTGAAGTTTTTTTAGCCTTCTATATTGTGTTTACTGAGTACCTTGACTTTGGTTTTTTTGCACTGATAAATGCAAGTGGTGAGCGAATAAATCATTTACCTGAACAGGAAGTCAGGAAAACAGCAGTTAATAAAACCAATAAATACTGTAAAACAGCAAGATTGATTTAGAACAAAGTGAGCACAAACAATACATGATTAAAGGTTAACTCCTCTACGTAACTGGCAGTAGCAAGTCACACATTCTAAACATCTGACAAAGATGGCAAGATTCCAAATGGCTGTGTCTCTGACTCGTTTTAAAATAAAGACTGGCTTCGAATTTCAGTTGCAGCACACCATGCAACGCTTTACAACAGCCTTCAGCACTCTAGAGCAGCTTTGGACTACAATTCCCATCTGTAGGGCACCAGATTGACAAGAGAGCAGCATTTATCTGCACTAATGCATGATGTAAAGGTTTTCAATATACCAGGGAAGACATCTTATACAGCCAGCAAATGATAATACTATTAATGATTTAGCTAGAAACATAAGTTTGCATTCCACTTCTGTGGAAAAGTGCAGAATGAAAGGACCCTGAATCTTGCTTATATGTCTTATAAGCAAGTGCTATTATATGTACAGTAATCCTGCTTAATTTTATTTTTGTCTAGCTCTTGCCTCTTTGAAAGACCAATATTCTCAAAGACATAGTAATAATTTGTGTATCAAAATACTACCATTTAAATGCAAGATACATGCCAGTAAAAAAAATCCAAAAGGTCTCCCCCTTTCATCCACTGTCTAGATTTAGTAGTAAAAAGAAGCAAATTCCCACCAGTATCTGATGTTAAAATTAGAAATTCAATACTGGCTCAATTAGGACTGAGGGGGGAGTGAAGAGACGAGACCACACCACAGATCACAAGTTCCCCATGAAAATCTGTGGCGCCGCTTAGTATTCCCACAAGAGAGGGTGGCCTATGCACCTGTTACAGTTTTAAATACACTAAAAAGTATACCTTTTGATTGATTTCTTTAAAAGTGAATTTTGACTACATAGCTAAGTGTCTGGAAGCCATCCTCAAAACTCTTTTTACTAATCAGCAGTCACATGATATTCTCAAAAGAGGTCTGGGACTAAGAGTGCTTCCACACAGGAGCACTATCTTGTTCAAATTTTTTCGTGTGCACAATTGGCACATGAGTATCTACACATTCTTGTTTCTTCAGTCACAACATGGACAGCTATATTGCTGCCTACCATACGCAGCAGTGGTGGAGCCTGACAAAAATGAATCAGCTGCAAGTTTCTGTCCCTCCCTTCAACTCCTCCTCCTCTGAACACTTTTTCCCCATTCTGGTCCTGCATGCAGCTATTTCAGTACCTGTGCATGCACGCCTATAAAAAATTAACGTTTGCTTTTGTGCTGTTGCACAGTAGCTGCTATCAGCCTCGGTTATCCTGTTTCACAGTGGGCAAAATGGAGTCTTGTACTGGCGGGAGAGGCAATTCCATTCGTGTTGTCTACATTTTAAAGACTGTGATATGCCCAAGACTTGCACAAGAGTGATAAAAAGTGCTGGTGAACTTCAATACTACCACTGACAGCAGAAGTATATATAAATTGTAACTTACCGGTATTTGATATTTTGTGGAACGGAAAAAATCCACATTAAGTCAAGAAAATCTATGGGTTGGCATTTTGTTTATATCCCACTCTCCCCCCCCCCCCACAAAATGGTGGTAGACGCAGGTAAAGCTGGCGCAATCAGCTGGCAATGATGGACATCACTTTCTCCATCTTTGGAATTTGCTAAATTCTTTGTCGCAGCATTTCATTGTGGCAAGAGGTTCCGAAGCTCAGCTTTCCCAAAGCTAAGTACGGAGATTTCCTCTGGAGTCACTAGGTTTGTCCACATAGCCAACTTGATTTGAAAAACCACTGTTTTCTGATTTGAAATCGGCAGCTCACATTCGTACACATTTGAAATTGAATGCTTCGGTTTGAATTTGGACTTCCATGTCCACACCTTTGGGTGGCAACTCGTCCAATCGACCAATAACGCCCTGCCTGCTCATTTGTTAATTCCACCCTCCACACACTTTCCTGTCCTATACACGTTATACTTCTAGTGGAACTTGGAGGAAGTCTGAAAACGTTTCTGTCACTCGTGTCTCCGCAGTACTCAGCCAGTCCGAATCCAAAAATATAGCTATGGCAAAGAGGCCCCTCCCATGTGTTGCTGGGCAGAAGACACGTGACTGGCAGGGGCTCCTACTCCATCTGTTGTTATGAGGGCTGACCAGTGTTCTCAATACCGTAATGGGCTAAGACAGCCTGAGAATGTTCAGATCATAGCTGTCAACTTTCAGATTTGAAAATAAGGGATCAGCAGCCTTGAAAATAAGGGATCAGCAGCCTCACCTGTCCCGGGAACAGTCTACGGGGTATCTAACAATCCGGGATAGCAGCAGGAAGCAATAGGAAACGGCGCTGGAATAAGGGAATTTCCCTCAAAAACGGGGAAGGTTGACAGCTATGGCTCAGATCTCTTTTCTTCACAAGTCGTGCCTCAAAGCAAATTCTTCATAGCTGGCCAGGAGAAGGGTGCGGTCGCTAATTTGAATAGCTCCAGCTTTGTTAATAACAACAATGGTAAACAAAATGTGCATCAATATTTTATTTTGCTTAATAATCTACACTAATTTTGTGAATAGAGGAGGAGTCTTGGGAAGAGAAATGGTGGATGGCATCTGTGTGGGTGAAGCATCCCCAATGGTGAAGCAGGTGTACTCAGTGCATGCTCATGCCATTTATTTCTGAGGCTTATAGTTCCTAATTGTGCCTCCCTGGACCAAGCCTATGGGAGGAGGTTGCAGGTTGTGAGGAATTGGGGGTGTGAACAGTTAAACCCCTGAGGCTGCATCACACTTTGGGTAGAATATTGCCTGCACATTTTCCTTATTGGTAAGCCAATTGGCAAGAGCCTCGTTGTATTTTAAAAAATAAACACACCAGAGGATCAGGAGACTGAATTTAAAAATCCTCCTCTGTGGTATCATTTCAATCAAAGGGGTAGCCAGCGAGCCAGGGCTCATAGCTGAAATAAAAACAATTGTCAAACTAGCTTTAGAAGCTAGCAAAGTAGATTACCAGGAATGATACATCTGATGAAGTGGACTTAGGCCATAACAGATGTTCTTATTTTAAGGTACTAGTACTGTTACTTTGCTAAAATTGCACTATAATATACTTTACAGGGTTGTTGTGGGGATAAAAACACTTCAACAAACATTAAATGCTTTTAAAACAGTAGGATGATGCAGAGGATGATTCAGATGAGAACTCAATGTATTTTGGGATCAAAACCTGCATAGCCCACCCAAGCAAGCTAGTCATAAAAGACAGCCACACACAGGATTTGCCAAGGACCTACATGTAAAGTCCAGTGTTTGTAGGACAAAATGTCTTGGCTTTCTCACAAAGGTTTTTTTCTTTGATTTTTAGGTTAAGCTTTCTTATGATTCCAATCCTTCCCCCTCCCCCAATTAAAAACTGGGAGCAGGCTTATTTCTATTATTCCTCATTCTTTGATATAATGTTCATATCCACTCCACCATTCCTTCAAGGAGCTCAAGGTGGCATTCATTAGTTCCTTTTCCCCAATGTTACCCTCATAACCACCCTGTGAGGTAGGATAGGCCGAGAGACAAGGACTGGCCCAAGTGAGTTTCATGGTTGCTTTTAACCTTGGTCTCCCAGGTCCTAGTCTATTTAATATCCCTCCACCTCACTCCATATTCTGTAAAAAAGGTGTACAAGTTAATAAGCCAGAAAAGGGGAATAATCTTTCCCCATTGGTCTGAAAATATATGGCGTCCCTTGCTAACACTCCTGTGTGACACATTTAAGATTAACCCATTCAGGCTCCACTCCTGTACCGAGAGTAATCCCCATGGAATTCAGGGGAGCTCACTTCTGAGTACCATTTCTTTGGTATGAACCCACACTAGCAATTGTGAAGCAGCGACCCCTTCTGAATCAAGGGAAGGCACTTAAATTCTAAGAATGAACAAAGCTGCAAGGTTTAAGTGCCCACTGTTTCTTTGCAAAGGTGGAGAGATTCAGACTAGGTGAGGGCCACACAACTTTCCTCCCAGTTAATTAGTCTGAACAAGCACCAACTTGATGAATATCCACTTTATGAAATCACGTTTCTCTTCTGAATATATGAGATTTGACAGGAATTGGATCTATGGCTTCTTTACCTCATATCCACCTCACAAACTCTTAGCCAAGCCACATTTTTCCCTTCTGACTTTTCCTATAATGCTGCAAACCAAACTGTGGGAACCTCTGAACCTGAGCCTTTAAGGCCCACAGATATGCAAACAATGTATTCTCACCCAGTTATCTGGAGCATGGGCAGGCAAACTAAGGCCCGGGGGCCAGATCCAGCCCAATCGCCTTCTAAATTGGGCCCGCAGATGGTCTGGGAATCAGCATGCTTTTACATGAGTAGAATGTGTGCTTTTATTTAAAATGCACTTCTGGGTTATTTGTGGGGCATAGGAATCCATTCCCCCCCTAAATATAGTCTGGCCCCCCACAAGGCCTGAGGGACCATGGACTGGCCCCCTGCTGAAAAAGTTTGCTGACCCTTGATCTAGAGCCTTGGTTTGATCGCATACCCCAAATCAAGGTACACAGTAGCCAAATCCAGCCAGTTTCTTCTAGCACCAGAGGAAGGAAATCCAAAAAACACCTCCCCTGCTCCTTGTGCATAAAACACCCTAATGATTAATTAAAAGCATTAACCAATTGCTGCCCCTTTCATGACATGCAGAACCAGCTGTCTGAGGCAACCACCTCACTCTGCCTAATGGAATAGCCAGCTCTGCTATTATCCCAACTCGCCTGCCCAGTTTCATGTGAAAACAACCCAGTTTTCCAAACCCACTACTATATATTTATTGTGCCGTTTAAAATACCTTTAGGAGTCTTAATGGTGTTGAGCAGCTAATTGCTCACATCCCACCGTAGACTTTCTCCTCTCTTTGCAATTGCAGCCCCTCCTTCAGACACAGCGGGTACCCCCTTGCCGAGGAATCCCCAGAATGCCTCCCCCAGGCTGCTCCCCCCTCCGCTGCGATGGCACAGAGGATGCTCCTCGCGAATCAAGCTGTTGCCGCCTCGCTCCCATTTCCGCGGAGCCGCCGTTTCCAGCGCCGCTTTCCCTCGGGAGCAGCCTCCATCCCCCTCCAAGAGCGGCCTCTTCTCCCCTCCGGCCGGAGCCTCCTCTTGGCAAGCAGCCTCGCCCCGGAGCCTGCCCTTTCGCGGCTCGGCTTTCCCACTCGGCTCCTCCCCGCGCTCTGGGCAGCTGAATGGGGGAAGCGAGCGGGCGGGGCGGGCGCAGCCGAACCCCCAGACGACGCTCTCGGGGTCCGCGGCGCCTCGCTCGCTCGGTGGCCGCCCCGGGCGCGCAGAGCACCAGCAGCAGCCGGCGCTAAATCCTGGCCGGTGCTCAACCCTCCGCGCGGCGCGCAGCCGACGGAGCAGCAGGCGCAAGTGGCAGCTGCTCCGCCGCCCCCCGACCCAAGAGTCCCGCTCGCGGCTCCTTACCCGCTGGGGGGCTTGCAGTTCCCCGGCTGCAGCGCCGCCGCCGTCTCCATGGGGGGCGCCTCCTCCTCCTCCTCCTCCGCTGCCTTCGGGCCGGAGCTGGGCGGGATGCCGCTTGTTGGCTACAGGGAGGGGGTTACAAGTGAAAGAAAAGGGCCCGGGACCCCGCCGAGCCGCCTTCTTCGTCGCCCGCGCCGCCCTCCCTGCTCACATGGTGCCCTCCGTCTCCAGCAAGGCGCCTAAAGGGGAGGCAGAGAAAGGGAAGGAGGAAAGGTCAGGCTGGCGGCCGCCGGGCAGCCCGCGAAAGCCCCTCCAGGGACCTGCAGCGCCCGCCCGCCAGCCCGCCCGCTCTGCTCCCGCGGCACCTTCAGCCTTTGACGACGCCTCCGCCGCCAGGCGCTGGGCAGGCGGGCGGGCGGAGAGCCATGCAATATGCATGCGTCTGCCCAACAGGTATTTTCTTTCCCGGCTCGGCCTTCAACGACAAGGTGGAACGAGCGGGAGCAAAAGCGCAACTCGCTCGCGAAGGCGCAACAGAAACGCGCGCGGCGAATGGTTAGCCCGGAAAACACAGCCATAAGCGGAGAGGGAAATCGGAGCGAGGCGAGCGCGAGGGGGGCAATGCCTTCTGACAGCCGCTCGGGGCTCTCTGCAGGCGGGCCTGGCGCCTGGTCCGCTCGGGGAGGCTTACCTTCTCCGCAAGCGCGCACCGAGCCCGACTGGTCAGCGGAGCGGGCGCCTGGCTGGGACCCCGGGATTTCGAAAAGGAGCTCGGAGCCGCAGGAAACTAAGCTGCGCGACGCCGGCCAGCGCCATTGCTGCCAAGCTGCTTACCTCGCGGCTGCCCGCCGCACCTCCTGCCGCCGGACCGAGCCGTCGCCGCGCCGCGATGCCGGCCCAGCCGGGAAGTTCAGGCGAGCGGCGGGGGGAGGCGCGAGCGGCGCGTTTCCATGTGACTGCGCGGGACAAATACACACAGCGGCGGCCCGAGGAATCTCCCGAGCCCGAGGCAGCAAGTTGCGCGCCCGCAGGAGGAGGCAGCCCGCCCTCGGGTCGCGCCCACGAGCAGAAGGCGCCCAAGCAAAGCGGGGCGGGGGTGGAGAGGACACGCTTTGCTTGCATAATCCGGACTCGAAAGGGAGCTTGACTCGCCCTGGAGAGTACAAAGGCAATTAGCATAGGTTGCGCCCGACAGTGTGGTGTTAAATTAAGTCGGGCAGGCAGCAGATCTGGGTGTTTCCTTATGACAGACACTAAGGCTGCATAACTGCGTAGCCTTTGAAATGGGCAAGGGTCTTTTTTGACCTTGGGCTCTTGCGCATAGCAGTTTGCAGTTGTGCAGGATAAGGCCATCTAAAGCAGCAGCTGCTATCCCTAAAGTCCGGCATGTTGTCAAAACTAGTGTTCCCGGGCGAGTTCCCTCTGGCTGGCTGCCTCCCAGGCTAGAAACTGGTATGTGAATATACTGATATACAGAGGATATAATATATTGGCATCTAGAGGTGACTAAGTTATTGTACTACTTCCTGTTTTGCCAATTTCATTCATGGGTAAGTTAAACATGGTGAGGGAGAGTGGCATAGCCCTGGGGAAAGAAAGATTGACACTGGGATCTGCTACCCTAGTGGATTCTGTTGCCTGAGACAGCCCCCTCACCTTGCCTCAGGGTTGGGCTGGCCCTGGGTTTGCCCCAATAGGAAGTGACCTGAAAAGCGCTCTGTGTATGCAGGTAGTGCTTGAGAAATGCATTCCTGGCACAAAAGAGATTACAACCATTCCAGCAAAATGCACTTCAGACGGACATGAGGATGATGTGTGTACAGCACCTGCACAAGGCACCTACACCTAGCACTGAATGCCCATTATCACACAGGGTGTGCATGCCCTAAGGCTGCAATCCTTAACTGCACTTACTTGGAAGCAAGTAGCATTGGACTATATAGGACTTAATTCTGCGTAGACATGGGTGGTGGAAAATGGAAGCTTATTCTTTACCATATTATTGATTTTCTGATATAACAAAACTTAAAAAATATCCAGATCAACTGGTCAACCCACAGGAAATCTAATTATATTAAGATAGGTTTTGTTCAAATATAACATTTACACAAACACAATGTAGGTTCAATTCTGAGTGCTAGTTTTGTCCTTCTACAGTTTGAGGTCAGATTGTGAACCTATCCAGACATTAAAGATCTGCTTGGCTGTTTTTGTAGACTCTGTCCTTAAGATCAATTTGGTTAGCAGGCATGAGAGACAGTTTAGAAGTAGTGCTCAGGTTGTGGAAATCCTTCCCTACTGAGCTGCTTTTGGCCCCATAATCACAAGCCTTTCGATAGGCTTTAAAACTGTGTTTCAGATAGCTTTCTCTTAAAGTCTTATGTTACACTTACAGGTTTAAATTGTGGAGCACATGAAATTTTATTTGTTTATTTGCTTCCAGGGCAGTTCACAGTATTCACACTAAAATAACAATAAAACCAGTAATAGGACAATGATAACATCCATTAAAATGCTATACAATGCGGTAACTGTATTTCTGCAGCTAGGTTGTTCACAAACTACACAGATGACAAACCTATTGGTAGCAAGGATAAATAAAACAGGAATAAAAGGAGAATTCCTGGGTGCTAAGATCCAAGCTTGGGACAAGTACTCTTGGGCTCAGTACCATGTACATCTATTTCCAGTATTCCCTACTTTTAAAATGTTTCGATCTAAGCCCTGATGTCTCTTACATAGTTTAATTTAATCACACTGCGTCCTGCACCTTCAAACAGAATTCTTACACGGGTAACTCCCCAATTGCACATGCTCTATTTGTGCAAGACTGCACACACTCGTGGTGCCGAGATCCCGGAAGCGGATCCTGGAAATAGAGAGCACCCCAGAGAGTCCTCCTGGCTCATGAGGACACCCTCCCCAGCCAGAGGGGCAGCAGGGCTTTTTCAGCTGAAACGTCAGCTGCTAGGTGGGGAGGCTGAGTAGCTTCACAAAGCCCTGCTGTCCCTCCGGCTAGCAAGGAGACTCTCCCGAGAGCCTGAAGAGCTCCTCTTCAAGCTTCGGGGTGCATCTCCTCGTGAGCCACTAGGACTCTAGGGTGCTCCCCATTATATGTGATTTTGCATGTGTGCACAGAGCCCCAGAACAGAACCCACACATAAACGGGGAATCTCCTGTACATGCATATTTTTCTCATTGCTTTTCTGCATTTGAAGGGAGTGTATATTCTAGACAGAATGAGCATTGTTTCTCATCTAACATTTTTTACAGGCAGATCATTTCCCTCAATGCAAATGTTATGTTAAAACCAGGCAGCATTTTATGCCAGGCAAACAAAACAGAATTCTTCACCTTCGCTCCAGCTGTCTTTCAATACCTCCCCCTCAATCGCACATCCCTTTGTTTTAATTTGAACCAATGCTAGGTAGATACGACCATAGGACAGAGGAGGGCAGAAGGTAGATTGGTATCTCTTAATATGTGTCTGGGTTATTTTGAAACACATTCCCAAGGATTTCTGGACTGACAACTGTTTAAGAATAGCAACAACAAACCCCACAGGTTTAGCTCCTTGGGCATCTGCCAAGACACACACTGCAACAGGGTTCTCTGTCCCTGCTCCTCTTCCTCCTTGATGTGCCCTTTCCTACTGTGCAGCGGTGAATACTGGGCCTACAGTGAACCAGTAATGGAATGTGTAGTAGTGACAGGGGGAACTGAAAAACCTGGATGCAGCAGTGCCTCAATGCTTCTTACGAGATGCTACCAGGGCATTTCCCAAAACTTAGAATAACAGCTCAGATTACTGATTATGTCGTGGAACAGATGAAATAGCTTACTCCCCCTGACAGAGAAAATTCTGTTATATTAGTGCTAAAACTGAGTCGCACACTCAAATACTTTTGTTGCTGCTACTGTACAACAGAACACGAGACTAGTCTCAGTTTATAAAATGCTAGACATTCCTTATCTCCGTCACTTCAGATGAATGACAGCTCACAGAACAGACAAGTCATTTAACACCTGTCTAAGTAATGGGATGGATGCTTCGTACGCAACTTAATCCCATTCTGAGTGAGCAAGCTCAGGCAGTTTTGTGTTTGCAAGTGTACATTTTCTATAGATGTCAAATAATCTATGATACAACCTTTTATCACATATCACGAAGGGTTTACACTTGGAGCAATGAAATGCCATGTGTAGAAATGGGTTATAATAGAGTTAAACACTGTGCAGTTATTATGGGTTGGAGTTAAGACTTGTTAGCTTGCTCTTATAATTACTTTCATTTTTCTATCCAGCTGTGTGTTAACCTGTTAATAAATAATCAGTCTTTTGTTCCGGGCCTACAAAGTGAGTAATCCTGTATTATACTAAGTAAGAACATAATACTATGGCAATGCCATTATGGTATCTAATTTCATTATGATAAGATTCAGTCCTGGAGTATTGCTATGGATGACAGCTTTTAAGCACGAAGATGGAAATTCTGAAAGTTTGTGATAACAAAGAAACATTCCTCTTCCTGTCTGGCCCTGGTGTCATACTACTTGGAACGTGTAGATATGTATATGTGATTACAAAACAGGTACAACTATTTATGGGTGTGCCTCTGAGAGCCAGAACATGTAAAATAGCAAAAGCAACAATAAACGTGACACTAATATTTCCTAAGCAACATACTAAACCTCAGACTCCCATCTCAGGCTGCCATTTAGGATTTTAACCAGGTGAGGAATATGATTCTCAGCTTGTTTTTAAAGTCTAGGTAGGCTTAACCCTATGTCTCCCTTGGCTCAGATCAGGGGAGTTGGGGGCAGACAAACATAGGCTGCTGGTATTCCCTCTCTGGCCATGCTCAGTGGGACTTAGGGGCAGTGGCGTAGCGTGGGTTGTCAGCACCCGGGGCAAGGCAAGTAATTTGCGCCCCCTAACCCGTGGATTTGCGCCCCCTAACCCTAACCCCCAGATGTTGCGCCCGGTGCGGCCGGCCCCCCCTGCACCCCCCACGCTATGCCACTGCTTAGGGGGAAAGGCATCTGACAGGGGAGCTTCTGGGTCATGTGGCCAGCATGACTAAGCCGCTTCTGGCGAACCAGAGCAGCGCATGGAAACGCCGTTTACCTTCCCGCCGGAGCGGTACCTATTTATCTACTTGCACTTTAACGTGCTTTTGAACTGCTAGGTTGGCAGGAGCAGGGACCGAGCAACGGGAGCTCACCCCGTCGCGGGGATTCGAACCGCCGACCTTCTGATCGGCAGGTCCTAGGCTCTGTGGTTTAACCCACAGCGCCACCCGCGTCCCTGTGTTACATATAGTTCTTTAATAAAACTCTCTTGAACAACTCATCTGACCTGCTTATCGTTAAACAGCTATCATTACCATCCAGTCTGTTCCCTGTGTCCCACTAGACTTCCCCAGCTCCTTCCCTCATTCTGGGACTTTTTATGCAACTCCCTGTCCCTCATCCTGCATTCTGCCTAAGGCACAGCAGATAGCTCCTTCCCTCCCACCAGAGACTTAGAATGCCCCACCTTTCTTCTCCAAAAGTCCACCTTTCTTCTCCAAAAGTCCAAAAGTGGTCCCATCCTTAAAGGACCAGGCACCAGCAAAAGATTAGAATGTTAACTGAAGTTTGAAGCTTGCATATACAAAAATAATCACATTTCATTTACTTGTTTGTTTAGAACTATCCAGTTTTTCTACCAAAATTCTCAAGGCAGCTTACAACATTATCAACTGCCATGAGAACCACATAATCAAAACAAAACACAAACTAGCCCCGAAGGAGATGGCATCTGATGTCCTTTCCTACAGGAATAGCCCTGTATGCCAACCCTATCATCATTAGGGAGCGTTGCCTCGTGGGTGAGAGAAAAAAAGGATGTGAAGCACTCACATATTCCGTCGTACTTTCCCACAATGTATTTCACCTCTGGTACTGAAGTTCCAGATTCAATGTAGTAATTTAGAATGAATACTTTACTAACCAGCAAACACCCATATAGGTGCACTATCCATCAGCTGAACGTAACCATCTCTATCTGAGCAAGCTGACTTTCTATTCTCTTAAAGTCACAGCAACATATCAGCATAGGGGTGTGCAAAGGGGGTACTGCGAGATAGGAGAGAAAGGAAGGTGTGGAAATGGGGGTGATCTGTGTGCAAAGGAGAGTTGAGGAAAGGGAGAGAGTGGAGCAGAAATGGGGTGAAAGTGAAAATGGGGGTGCTAAAAGGGCTGCAAAACGGAGGGGGCAGAAGGCATGGGAATGGGAGTGAAAATGAAATCAGGGGCACGAAAGAAACCACAGCATACTTGAGACTGAAACGTAAATATTGTAAAACTATGTTTTAAACAGGAGTTTTAAAACTACTATAGAAAATGTTCATTTTTTTATTTCAGTCTAGTTAGTGATGCTATATTTATCCTTTGGAATCAAGGGAACAGATGCACTACTCCTTTAAAAACATGTACATGGGCCAGCTTTCTTTAATCAGCTTGGTTGAGTTTTCCTCCTAACACTAGAAGTCAGGGACACCCAATGAAGCTGAATTTATAGGCCATTTAGGCTAAACTAGTTGAAGCGTAGATCCATGACTAGCTCTTTCATAACAGATTAAAAAAAAAAAGTTAAACATAGCCAGGGGCATAGCGTGGGTTGGTGGTGCCCAGGGAGGAGATTAAGAATCTCATCCTCTACCAACTGAGCTATCCCTCAACCTATAATAATAATAATAATAATAATTTATTATTTATACCCCGCCCATCTGGCTGGGTTTCCCCAGCCACTCTGGGCGGCTTCCAAAAGAATATTAAAATACTGTGATACATCAAACATTAAAAGCTTCCCTAAACAGGGCTGCCTTCAGATGTCTTCTAAAAGTCTGGTAGTTGTTGTTCTCTTTGACATCTGGTGGGAGGGCGTTCCACAGGGAGGGCGCCACCACCAAGAAGGCCCTCTGCCTGGTTCCCTGTAACTTGGCTTCTTGCAGTGAGGGAACCGCCAGAAGGCCCTCGGTGCTGGACCTCAGTGTCCGGGTAGAACGATGGGGCTGGAGACGCTCCTTCAGGTATACTGGACTGAGGCCATTTAGGGCTTTAAAGGTCAGCACAAACACTTTGAATTGTGCTCGGAAACGTACTGGGAGCCAATGTAGGTCTTTCAAGACTGGTGTTATATGGTCTCGGCGGCCGCTCCCAGTCACCAGTCTGGCTGCTGCGTTCTGGATTAGTTGTAGTTTCTGGGTCACCTTCAAAGGTAGCCCCACGTAGAGCGCATTGCAGTAGTCCAAGCGGGAGATAACCAGAGCATGCACCACTCTGGCGAGACAGTCCACAGGCAGGTAGGGTCTCATCCTGCATCCCAGATGGAGCTGGTACACAGCTGCCCTGGACACGGATTTAACATGTGCCTCGATGGACAGCTGTGAGTCCAAAATGACTCCCAGGCTGCGCACCTGGTCCTTCAGGGGCACAGTTACCCCATTCAGGACCAGGGAATGCTCCACACCTGCCCGCCTCCTGTCCCCCAGAAACAGTACTTCTGTCTTGTCAGGATTCAATCTCAATCTGTTTGCCGCCATCCATCCTCCAACCGCCTCCAGACACTCACACAGGACCGTCACCGCCTTCACTGGTTCTGATTTGAAACAGAAGTAGAGCTGGCTATCATCCGCATACTGATGAACACCCAGCCCAAACCCCCTGATGATCTCTCCCAGCGGCTGCATGTAAATGTTGAAAAGCATGGGGGAGAGGACAGAACCCTGAGGCACCCCACAAGTGAGAGCCCAGGGGTCTGAACACTCATCCCCCACCACCACTTTCTGAACACGGCCCAGGAGGAAGGAGCGGAACCACTGTATGACAGTGCCCCCAGCTCCCAGCCCCTCAAGACGGTCCAGAAGGATGTTATGGTCGATGGTATCAAATGCCGCTGAGAGATCCAGCAGAACTAGGAAACAGCTCTCACCTTTGTCCCTAACCCGCCGGAGATCATCAACCAGTGCGACCAAGGCAGTTTCAGTCCCGTGATCCAAATGGTCCGCTTCTTCCAGGCGTGCCTAGAGTTGTTCACCTATCCACCCCTGCTCCACAGTAGCTTCAGATTACGGTAACTCTCCCTCCCCACTGCTGCAGCCCCAGTCTAAATCACCCCCACACCAAAGAAAAATAGTTCAGATGATCAAGCCATAGATCTTCCAACATTTACTTTAGCAAGATCATGGAACTGTAGCGTTGAAAGGGGGTAATCTAATCCAAACCCCTGCAATGCAGGAATCTCAAGTACGTAGATCATATCTGACAGATGGCCATCCAACTTCTGCTTAAAAACCTCCAAGGAACTGGAGGTTTAAGTCCAGTTCATGAATCAATAACATTTAAAGCTTTTCCTGGACTTAACCACTTTGGACTGCTGGAAGGGGAATAGTGTTTGAATGTTCTCCTATAGAAAAATTAACTGCATGCAGACCATTAGCATACTATGGAGGAAGTTTTAACAAAGCCATCTCCTTAATGTGTTACTTTTCTATGTACAGTAAATTGTGTGTGTGTGTGTGTGAGACAGATAGAGAACCTGAAGGATCCAACAAAACACAAATGTACACCTGTGGCCTTAAAGTTTCCTCATTTGACTGTATTGACAATGATTCCATGGCTCTCATGATTACTCATATTTTCAAATGCTGAGCACCAGGCATGTGAATGTACAGTCACACCTAGATATCAGCCCAAATCTCCAGCAAGTAAAGCCAAGGTTTACACAGAACTATGCTGATTTATACAAGTTGATTTTTCCAAGCTGTAGAAAAATGTCACCAAACAAGAATTTCTACTTAATGTCCGGGCACACGGATACAATGCACTCAATGGAAATAATTCAGCTTCCATAGCAATATGTAGGCACATGGTGCCACCTAATGAGGGTTGGCACATACAAATGGGGCAACCACTTCAGACAGCAGAATCCACAGGCGCAGCAGATCCCAAAGTCGATCTTTATTTCCCCCTCCTTGTTCCTGATGCTGATCTTCACTCACCCCTTCTTCCCTGGCAGGGAGCACGGTGCCATTTTGTGGTTCCCTGAGGTGCCAAAATGAATTGGGCTGGCCCTGCATCTAATATTACGTATGCTTATCCAGACATCTTCATTAAGTACAGCGGTGTTTACTCCCAGGTATACGTGCATAGAATTGTAATCTTAAGATGCCGGTTAATTCAATAAGGCTAATTTTATGTAGGATATTAACAATAAATGAAGGAGCCACTGCTTTTTAAAATACAGTGGTACCTCAGGCTAAG
Organism: Podarcis filfolensis; assembly: GCF_964270895.1. Taxonomy (NCBI): domain Eukaryota; kingdom Metazoa; phylum Chordata; class Lepidosauria; order Squamata; family Lacertidae; genus Podarcis; species Podarcis filfolensis. The sequence continues at coordinate 49,761,935 of NC_139615.1, forward strand.
TACTTAATTCGTTCCGGAGGTCCGTTCTTAACCTGAAAGTGTTCTCAACCTGAAGCACCACTTTAGCTAATGGGGCCTCCTGCTGCTGCCGTGCTGCCGGAGCACGGTTTCTGTTCTCATCCTGAAGCAAAGTTCTTAACCTGAAGCACTATTTCTGGGTTAGCGGAGTCTGTAACCTGAAGTGTATGTAATCTGAAGCGTATGTAACCCGAGGTACCACTGTATACCTGAGAACAACTGACCAAAAACTATTCTTGGTATCGGTCGCCTTTACAATGCTCATCACAGTCCTTGTTCCTATGTTATCTCATCTCGCTGGATGGAGCAATAAATGTACAATTAAATAAATTACTCATCACAGGCCTCCGTTATCAATACTCATTTATTTATTTGCATTTATATACCGGTATACTGCCCATCATGCGAGCATCATAGGGTGGCCTTCCACAGAACCACAAAAATACATAACATAATAGGAAACACAACACACAGCCCGCCACCGCTCTTCCATGTATGTTTTAAAGCAAATATTTTCCAATATCATAAATCAGCGTGTCAGGATGAGGAGGGCTCTTCACCCGTTCCCTGTTCCCAAGCCTGCTCTTCTCTGCGTCCACTTGCGCCCTGGCACTTGCGCCCATTCCTAGAACATGACTGATCCTTCTCTGAGGGCGGTTGTCTTTTCTTTTTTTCGGCCTGAAGCTCCGAAGCCCCGAGGAGAGCTGGGCTTCCTTCGCAGCCTTTGCCCGTCGCGGCTGCGCTGGGCCTTAAATCTGTTTTAACTCCAGGCAGACTGGCTCGCCTCCAGGGTGCGCGCTGGAAACACGGCGCTGCTGCCATGTTCTAGACCACGAAGCAGAGAGGCCTTCAAGGGCCCGTTGGCAACAGTGGCGTAGCGTGGGTTGTCAGCACCCGGGGCAAGGCAAGTAATTTGCGCCCCCTAACCCGTGGATTTGCGCCCCCTAACCCTAACCCCCAGATGTTGCACCCGGTGCAGCTGGCCCCCCCTGCACCCCCCATGCTACGCCACTGGTTGGCAATGAGGCTCGGCGAACGTGAAGCCACGACCTGCCAAGCGACATATAAGGCCGACGCGGATTTATTGGTTTTATTTCATTTATTATACAGAGCCAGGGTGTTTTACTGGGACCAACGAGCCACACCATAACCGTGATGCCTTTCCTTGAAGTGAAACTCGGCTCGAAGCCTTGCAGGTGGCAGCACTTGCTGCTTACTGACCCAAAGGAATCAGGGCAGATTTATTCTTATTTGGGGCGCCTCATTCCACCCCCGCCACGCCTTTCTCTTTTTTTAACTGACACCTGAAAGACGGAGGGCGGGGCCAACGGCTGACAGAAGCCGCCTTGAGCAACGGTCGCGGGTAACCTTTCGCGCACGCGCAGTTCGCAGGGGGCCCGCGAGCCGACCGACACCGCGCATGCGTGCTCCGCGCCTGAGTCCTGTCGGGGGCGGGGCTTATATAGTGTTGCTGCAATGTGGCGCAGGCGCACTTCGAGCCTGTCTGTCAGAAGCTTCCGGGAAGATAGAAGCAGCCGCAGCTGCCCAGGTGAGCGGCTGAGGGGGAGAGGAAGAGGGACGGGCGCGCCCGCCCGCCTCCGGTCCTGAGGGAGAGGAAGGCGCAGCTCCTCTCGGGAATAACTGGTAGGTGGGCTAGTTCCGAGTTCTGGCGTTCTGCGGGGAACGGACGGCTGCTATTATTACCATAAGAATTCGTTAGTCTTGCCCACGCCAACCCCAAGCGCCTTGCAAAGCAACCAAACAGACCAACCCTCCCCTCATATAAACTATTGCAACCAAGTGGGTGGAGGGGGGAGAAAATGCATTTAAAATAATCATATTTCAAACCAAACAAACAGACTAACCCCCCCAGCACATAGGTAAATTAAAACCAAGTGAGAGAAGAAAGAAAATGCACTTGAAATAACTGTACCAATGTAAATTATGCCTGTATACTTTCTTGGTGAAAAAATAAATATAAATATGGAAGCAAGATAAAAGATGGACTGATAACTTGACACTGCACTGTTCAGTGATACTCCATACAATTGTCTGGTTTTGTTCTGTGGAAGAAAGCATAAACAAAACAAGCCGATACAAGTAATGCAAGGTATGAAACGGCTCTTCCACTGTTATATCCTCATATATCTAGGGATGTAACAGTCTGGGTGGGAAAACACCTTACATGCATGCAGGTGAATAATTTTTAGGCGATTCTATTCCAGGTTCGTCAAAGGGGGGCAGTTGCCCCCTTGGTGGTGTGTATGTGTTTTGTCTCTTAGCTGCTAGATAATGTAAGGAAGCAAGCAAGCAGCACTGACACTTTGGAACTCCCTGCAGGTATCTTGTGTGCATTATTTCCAGCGCCTGCTGGAAGACATTCTTTTTTAGACAAGCCTTACTCAGATGTTTATAAAGTTTGTATGAGTGTTATTGGGGTTTTTACTTTTTGGTATGTTTTCTCAATAATGGTTGTGAATTTTTAAAGCGATTTTATTTTTCTCTTTTTTGTAAACCGCTTAGAAGATTTTTCTACAATCAAGCAGTATATAATTTTAAATAAAATAAATACCAATATTATACAATGTAGGTCTTTATTATATGTAGGTATAGGGACGCGGGTGGCGCTGTGGGTTAAACCACAGAGCCTAGGACTTGCTGATCAGAAGGTCGGCGGTTTGAATTCCCGCGATGGGGTGAGCTCCCGTTGCTCGGTCCCTGCTCCTGCCAACCTAGCAGTTCAAAAGCACATCAAAGTGCAAGTAGATAAATAGGTACCACTCCGGCAGGAAGGTAAACGGCATTTCCGTGCACTGCTCTGGTTCGCCAGAAGCGGCTTAGTCATGTTGGCCACATGACCTGTACGCCGGCTCTCTCGGCCAATAAAGGAAGATGAGCGCCGCAACCCCAGAGTCGGCCATGACTGGACCTAATGGTCAGGGGTCCCTTTACCTTTACCTAAAAGTTGAAAAAAATTTAAAGGACCCCCTGGACGGTTAAGTCAAGCCAAAGGCAACTATGGGGTATGGCACTCATCTAGTTTTAGGCCAAGGGAGCTGGTGTTTGTCCACAGACAGCTTTCTAGGTCATGTGGCCAGCATGACTAAACCGTTTCTGGCGCAATGAACACCAAGAGAAACCAAAGCATACGGAAATGTTGTTTACTTTCCCGCTGCAGCAGGACCTATTTATCTACTTGCACTGGTGTGCTTTCTGTCCGGACACTGAGGGTCCAGCGCTGAGGGCCTTCTGGTGGTTCCTTCGCTGCGAGAAGCCAAGTTACAGGGAACCAGGCAGTGGGTCTTCTCGGTAGTGGCATCCGCCCTGTGGAACGCCCTCCCACCAGATGTCAAAAACAACTACTAGACTTTTAGAAGACATCTGAAGGCAGCCCTGTTTAGGGAAGCTTTTAATGTTTGACGGACTATTGTGTTTTAATATTTAATATTTTGTTGGAAGCTGCCCAGAGTGGCTGGGGAAATTCAGCCAGATGGGTGGGGTATAAATAAATTATTATTATTATTATTATTATTATTCAAACTGCTAGGTTGGCAGGAGCTGGGGCAGAGCAATGGGAGCTCACCCTTTGTGCAGATTTGAACCACCGACCTTCTGATCGGCAAAACAAAGCGACCCAGTGGTTTTGACCACAGCACCACCTGCGTCCCTACTATCAAATATAGGACGTACATATGATAGTTACTAATGACTTACCACTTTTTTTAAAAGGAAGCTGTGTGTAACACAGGTTTTACTTTGCTGCCTATGGTGCTGTATGCATGCACACAGCAAAATGGTCTACACACTACATGATGCTATCCAATTTCTACACAGAAGTAGTAAATCCATATATGAAACTCTTCATGTGGGAAGCAGGCTGCAGTCAATTTCTGCTTTCTGCTTTATTCCCCTGTTGTCTGCATAGTATGTTCTGGAGTCCTGTCTCCTCTCCTGCGGGAAAAACCCAAGATGCAATGAAGGTAGTGTATCTTTGGTGAAAACAGGCACAACAGTCTGAGAGTAGTGGGGCCATTCTGGATTGAATGTAGTATATTTATATTGTAGACCTGAGCTCTGAAAAAAACCAGTCCTGCAAGTTTGAACAAGCCATGCAAGTTTGAACAAGCCATGCAGGCTTAAGTACATTTCATAGAGCAAGAGAGAGGAATGAGCAACACATGGTGTAGGGAGAATTTGGCTATGTAGAAAAGTACTAATTACCTTCTCTACCTCCCATGGCTTCACCAGTTCAACCTCTAGGAGTGAAATGTTGCATATGTTAACATTTTTATATTGTTTATAAAATGTATGATAGGCTTCATGTGGAAGAAAAAAGGTGTATAGCCCATCTGAAGCATGGGATGGCGGCTGATGGCTTCGTTGGGTGTTTATTTGCTGGCATGCACACCTTTCATTTCAGTTGCAAAACTGGGAAGAAGCTAGGCTTATTCCTCCTTGCCCCAAGTGTAGATGTGCTGTGTTGTCTTTCTTTTTTCATACCACACAAACATTTTGAAACATTTTAATATTGCTTATTTCCCCCATTTTTAGTATTATAATAGAAAGACATCAAACTGCTGAAATCCCATACAGTAAAATTATTTTGTATGATAGAAAGAAGTATATTACCATTAAATATTATATCAGAACAACAGGAATGCAGGTACTGCCACTTTTGAGGCATTTGAAATCATTACAGCCTGATTTTATGCAGAATCAAATGTGCTTAAGCTTGTAAATTTCAGTATGTTAAGCATTACAGTGGTACCTCGGGTTAAGTACTTAAGTACTTAAGAAGGTCCGTTCTTAACCTGAAACTGTTCTTAACCTGAAGCACCACTTTAGCTAATGGGGCCTCCCGCTGCTGCTGCACCGCCAAAGCACGATTTCTGTTCTCATCCTGAAGCAAAGTTCTTAACCCAATGTACTATTTCTGGGTTAGCGGAGTCTGTAACCTGAAGCATCTGTAACCTGAAGCGAATGTAACCCGAGGTACCACTGTAGTTTGCTTTCTTACTCTCTTTTGACTTTCCCTCCATTTTGATGTCCTTCCAAGTTGTTTTGTGGTCATCAATCCTCCTTGCCCCCTGAACTGGGCTTCTCCCCTCCCCTCCTCATGAGCTTTCATGCATGCTGTGCTGGGAGTCCTGCTGCCCTATGCAGGGTCTGTCTCTGGCAGTGGCTGTTTGCTTTCGTGTGAGTGTAGAGATACACACACCCCAGTCCTGGCTGAACTGCGCTTCCCAGGATGCTGAACAGTGTGTGCTTGCAGCAGGGAATGCTGGGAACTGTGGTCCATCAGAATCTGACAGCTACATTGGGGAGTTCCAAAGTTATCAATCAGAAAACCCACAGTGAATGGACACTCAACTTCACATGGCTTATCTGGTATCAGAAAAAAAATTGTCAGTATGAGCCTGTGAAGATGAATAATCAATGAGTAGATATAAAATGGCACAATTAAACTGCCTGTCTCTTTCACTGTTGTGTTGCAAGCATTTACTATGCAGCTGTCAAGGTTCATGTGTTCTTATTTGCTTAACTTGTCTTTGTCATTGCCAACTGGGTTGGGTCCATTGCTTTTTATAAAAGATGTGTAAAGTCTCTAAATATTTAATTACCCTGTTTCTTCAGTGTCCCTTGATATAGAAACACATCTTCATTTTAAGACTTTGCTCCACCATGGAGGAGACTGGCCGAGAGGCAGTTGCAACAGCTGTGCAGAGAGTTGCTGGGATGCTGCAGCGGCCAGATCAACTGGATAAAGTGGAACAATATCGTCGGAGGGAAGCACGGAAGAAGGCTTCAGTGGAAGCTAGACTGAAGGTATGAAACCTCAGTCCTAACCCTGTATTACAGCTGAGGATGTAATAGTCTAGGTTATCTTTGTAAAGTCTTTATGTGTAGAACTATAGTGCTAGAACTATAGGGTCTCCTCTTTTCCCCTTCTTCACTGTGTTGATCTTAATTTCTGAAGTGAGGAACAGGAACATCTGATTTACCATTGGAGGAAAACAACACTCCTGTGGCATCTAAATGACTTAACCACACAATCCTATAATGTCTACTCAGAAGTAAGTCCCACTGAGTTCCACAGAGCTTACTCCCAGGTTATTGGGTACAATAAAGGATTGCAGCTAAAGAAGTGTATTGAGGCCTAGTGTTTCATCAACCAGAGCCCACTTCATCAGATGCATTTGAGCTCTAGCTCATGAAACCTTATCTTCCAAATATATTATTCTTTAAGATTTCACAGGTCCTTTTTTGGTTTTTGGAATAGCAAACGAACCAAAACTACCACTATGGAATTTGGCATTCCCCCACTCCCTTCTCTACTTCTAATTATTTTTAAATTAGTTCATTCAAGTTGGCTCCCTTGCATGTCACTATCTGTGTTTCCTTCATCCCACAACAGATAGGTTCTTAACTAATGTAGTAATTTAATTTCAAGCTTTTCTTTTCAGGCGGCAATCCAGTCACAGCTAGATGGTGTCCGAACTGGCTTAAGCCAACTGCACAATGCACTGAATGATGTAAAAGATATTCAGCGTTCTTTGATTGACGTCAATAAAGACTGGCGGCAAAGTATAAACACCATAGAAAGCCTCAAGGATGTTAAAGATGCTGTAGTTCAGCACAGCCAACTAGCAGCTGCTGTAGAGAACCTCAAAAATATATTCTCAGGTATGAGTCTACAATGCGTGGCCTCACTCTGTGGGTAGAATAGAAATGTAATGCTATAGTGGCGTTTTCAGAGGTACCATTAAAGTCTGCTTGAAGCTGCCATTTTTCATGCAGCTATGGTTCTGAAACCAGGTTTGTGTGACATAATGTGATTACATTTCTTTCTGATTTTGCTTTTCAGTGCCAGAGATAGTACAGGAGACACAAGACTTGATTGATCAGGGGGAATTACTGCAAGCCCACCGAAAGCTAATGGACTTGGAGTGCTCTCGAGATGATCTGATGTATGAACAATATCGTATGGACAGCAAGAACACCCGTGATATGAACCTCATTGACAACTATTTTGGAGATATGCAAAAACTTTCTGAAGAGCTGGCCAAGCAACTCTGGATGGTCATTCAGAGGTCTCTAGTCACTGTCCGCCGAGATCCCACCTTGCTGGTTTCAGTTGTCAGAATAATTGAGAGGGAAGAGAAAATAGACAGGCGCATGCTAGACAGGAAAAAGCAAACTGGATTTATCCCCCCTGGCAGACCTAAAAAATGGAAGGAGAAAATGTTCAATGTATTGGATCGAACAGTCACCACCAGAATTGAAGGCACTCAAGCAGACACCCGAGAATCTGACAAAATGTGGCTTGTCCGTCATCTGGAAATAATTCGCAAATATGTCCTTGATGATCTGCTGGTGGCTAAGAACCTTTTGGATCAATGTTTCCCCCCACACTATGAAATTTTCAAAAAATTACTGAGCATGTACCATCAGGCACTGTCTTTACGCATGCAGGACCTGGCTTCTGAAGATCTGGAAGCAAATGAAATTGTTAGCCTTTTGACATGGGTTTTAAATACTTACAAAAGGTAAGGGTACTGTCTTTTGGGTGTAGTAGCAAGTAAACATAAATGAAAGAACACATGGTTTTAGATAGATGCATACAGAGGTGGAAAGGTGGATTATATTTGTATATACTGCTGAGCCACAAGCTATTCTTATACATTAAGCCTTTTTATAGCAGGATGGAACTCTGGTCCATATAGCCCAATACTAATCAATCAATTAATTACAATGAACAGATCAAAAGTACGCCAGAATAACTGAGCAAAACAGATTCAAAAGTGAAACATGAAAACGGTTATGTTGAGCTACAGTAATCCTTAGTTAATTTCTGAAGATGGTCCTTCCAGTTTCAGATGATGAGTTCTCTTCTTCTCACCGACACTGACAGAAATTTCGGGTTTTATCTTCTATCTGATATTTAATATAAAATTGAACTGGCTTTTCCAGTAGTTAGGTCAGTGAAGGGCCAACCATGTGCTGCCCAATTCCAGCATAAAATTTATAAAACAGAAGGACATGTTCTATAGATTCTACTCCTTGATTATTACCCATGAGGAAAGAGAGTTGCCAGAATCTTGCCAGAATAAAAACTTTGCAGCGACATGAAGATTTCTATGTTAGGCATCTAACTGGGGGGTGGGGGGGTGGGTAATAATAATTTCTTGCAGTTGCACATGGATTCTGTCTGTTCTCTCCAATTCAGCATAGAGATGATGGGAAATCCAGAACTTGCACCAGAGGTGGATGTGAATACCCTGCAGCCATTGCTTTCTCAGGAAGTGGTGGATGAGCTTCTTAGCACATATATGTCAACTCTTACAGTAAGCAATAACAGTAATTTTGCTCACTCCTTCATATGGGGTTGGAATATTCATTATTCTTACTTGACTGTTCTCTCACCCCAACCCTGCACAATTCAGATTTTACCATGCATGTTTGCAAATCCGTTGTACAACTTGCAATTTGTGTCCTTGGCAAACAATTTTCATTCCACTAGAAACTTTCCTAATATGGCTTGAGTGGCAGCAGGCAAAACTTGAGTTCTGCTTCATGGGCATTAGTGAAGTGCATGGGCCATTTTAATTTAGTATCCAGATTCAATATACTTGCCTTTCTTTCTTTTAAATTTTAATCTTCCTATAGTCCAACATCATTGGCTGGCTACGAAAAGCACTGGAGACAGATAAAAAAGACTGGCTGAAAGAAAATGAGCCAGAAGCAGATCAAGATGGATACTATCAGACTACACTCCCTGCTATTGTGTTCCAGGTATAAGCAATTGGCTTCAGTATACTGATTGGGGCAGGAGGAAGGGGCAAAGCTCTGAAAATGGGGAAATGAATAAAATGATCGATGAGTGCATGCTATTCTGCTTTGTGTTTGTTTTGTAGATTGAATTTATTTCAGTTGGCCACTTAAAGCTGCAATCCTATGCACACTTTACAATGAGTAAGCCCCATTGAACACAGTGGAAGTTACTTCTGGGTAAACATTAAACAAGTGCGGCTGAAATATTATTAAAACCTATAATTTGGCACTTAATTCTTTAAAGGCATGGACTCCCTTCCCAGGGCGCACCACTACATTTGGTCACATTGGACTTGTACGTTTTGGATCTGCTCTGCAACCACATAAACTCTACTGTAGCAACAAAAGTGTAGGGCTATGGCTGACATCTGTGTGGCATCCACAAAATGCCCATGACTATGGGCAGAATACGTTAATAGATGTGCTCGCTGTACAGTACCATGACGGGGAGGGGGCAAAATGTGTTGTTCTATGGGCATAAGCTCATAGAATTTGCCTCATGGCTTCAGTCTGCAAAAGGAGCAGGGTTACTAGCAGGCTGCTGCATTCTTATTAACTGCAAGATTGCCTTATTGGTTTGTGTTTTTAGATGTTTGAACAGAATCTTCAAGTAGCTACACAGATAAGTGAAGATTTGAAAATAAAGGTACTCTATTTGTGCCTTCAACAAATGAGTTCATTCCTCAGCAGGTAAAATTAAATGTTAGCTTTCAGTCACTGTTTCTCTATCACTTAGGAGGGATGTTTTCTCTGCACATAGACTACCTAGCAACTAGAACCCCCTACCTGTTGTTCCCCTCAGTTACTCTGTTCCTTAAAAGTAGTGTTTAGCTTCCTGCTCCCCCTTGTGACCAAAAATGAAAGCTTTGTACCATTCTTATGTGCTTTGGTCACAGGGTGCTTCCAGATACGAATTACCGTATTTTTTGCACCATAACACTCACTTTTTTCCTCCTAGAAAGCAAGGGGAAATGTCTGTGCGTGTTATGGAGGAAATGCCTACGGGTGGCATGCCTACGGATTTTCCTCCTCTAAAAACTACGTGCGTGTTATGGTCGGGTGCGTGTTATAGAGCGAAAAATGTGGTATTTAGCAGCACACAGTCATTGAGCAGCTCACAGCTCATGCTGAGAGTTTCCCAGAGAGGAACTCACAACTGCTTTGCTGCTCCCTTGTCCTTTTTGCTGCTACAACATGCTGAGCCTGGCTAAGCTTTGGTTTAGCATGATGTCTGAACCAGGGCATCAAGCAGGTAAACTCCCCCATTAATCACAAGCTGCAACCAAGGTTCAGACAACACACTGAGCCAAACCTTGACTTATTTCAGTTCAGAACAGAAGCAAAGAGAACCAGGAAGGAGCAAAGCAGCTGTGAGCTGCTTTCCAGGAGCACTAGTGAAGTCTTGCTAAGCAATGATTAGACTTGGTGTGATGTGCAAACTAGCCCTTTGTGTCTCTAAACCAAATTTTAAAGTGCTGATGATGACACTAAAGGCCCAAATGGTTTAACATCAGATTATCTGATGGACTGCATGCACCCATATTGGCCTGTCCAGACCTAAAAGATCAGCTTCAGAAGCTCTGCTACCCTGCCTGACTTCAAGATCTATTAAGTTACATAATTTTTTTACTTCATTCCAAATTAGCAGACACTAGAGATAGGGGCCTTTTTGTAGTGGGTCCAGTTCTGTGGAATTCCACACTAGGTATATATATAAGGCTCTAACGGTTTTTAAACCTGTTTTTAAAATAGACCTTAAGGCATTTTTATTTCAGTCCAGTTTAATTAGGATGGTATGTGCTTGACTCTCTTATTTTTATCAGCTGCCATTATATTGGTGTAATTGTTTTATATTTTTGTTAAATTGTTGCTGTATGTTTTGTTTTATGTGAGCTGTCTTGGGCAATTTTTCCCTTTGAAAGGCTGTATACAAATATTGAAATAATCAAAATACTTGGTGGTTCATTGTAAAAGAGAAGTGGCGGTACTTCCTCTTCCCTTCTGCAGGCCAGGAGCTGAGTTGTTTCTCTTTTTCCATTCTTGGGTTTTGCCCCATTCTCCATTACACAGGTACAAAGAGGAAGCAAATTTATATAAAGAAGAGCATCTAAGAAATCGTCAGTACCATCTGTGCTACGTTCAGTACATGGTTGCCATCATCAACAATTGTCAGACCTTTAAGTAAGTTCATCACTGAGATTGTGCTATGATTTGTGTGGCAAATGCAGTTTTGCTGCTTTAAAAAAGAGACATACTATTTCTATTTGAGGACAGCTCTTGAAAACGCAGTGTGCGTGTTTCAGTGAGGTAGATCTTGAGTAGGAAAGATCCAACTATTACATGATAAAAATAAAACTCTTCCCGGGTCCCTGAAGTTTGCAACTCTTTATTCAAATCTTTGCAGTTTTAGTTTTGTTTTCTTTATGCAGAAAGATTAAAGTATAAATGAAGAAACTTATTTGGCCCTTTATACACTAAACAACAAGTGGATAGCCTGTCTGAAGCATGGTGGCAGGTTATGACTAGATGGTTGAGCCCGCATCTGATTCACTGTTACTTACATCTGCCACGCAAACTGTAAAGCTGGAAGGAAGTTGGGCCTGTGCCATATAAGAAAAACGTGCTCTATATCTTCTTTTATGGGGTGCTCCATAGTTAGGGCAAGTAGCAAAAACAACATCCCATCATTATAACCTTGAAAAAAATGTAGCTTATAAAAATGGCAGTTGTTGAGCTAATAATTTGAAACTTGGCATGGATGATCTTATCGGATGAGGTCTACAACTAGGCCAAATTTCCAATCCAATAAAAAGATTCCATAGGAGCAGCAAGCATTAAGTATGCTGCTCCTTTATAGCTGAGAAGAGATAAGAAAACACTCTGATAAGAGTGAAAGCCTTAAGGATGACAAGAAAAATGAGAGAATGGAGGTTTGACAGGAACATTTTGTCAAAGTTTTCTTTTAAAAGTTGCTGCTCTGGCTGGCTGTCCTTTCTTCGCTCTCCTAATAATCAACTCCTTCCCCCATTTTAAAATATTTTATTGCATGGGTTCCAGTGAAGTTTTGTTTAAAGTGAAGGGCTCAGTCATAGCAAAAGTTCTGAGAACCACTGCTCTAGAATGGACTTCATATACCTTCAAATTGCAGGGGAAGGATTGGTGGTGGTAGGCAAAGACATCTGCCCACTGTTACTTCTTTTCTTGGTAAGGAGCCATCAGTCAGTGTCCAAGGAATCTTGAGCTTTCATGTAACACATTTTGGAAACCACTGGCCTAAGCCAGTTATTGGTTCTCCAAACGTGTATGTCACTCAAGGTGCGTTTGCACAGTCATTTTTCTCAACTGGTAATATCGGGCAAGAGGAACTATTATTAATTCTCAAGCAATTGTACTTAAGTTATCAGAGCTTTGTTGTAGCCTCTTGTGACATCGCAACATATTACCTTAACTGATTGCTTGAACTGGCTCTTGTATGCACCCTATTGGGATGCTGAAGGATCTTGTCTTGTTTGTCAAAGGGAATCCATCATCAGTTTGAAAAAGAAATACTTAACTCCTATGATGGAAGAGCTTATGACAAGCAGTCATGCATGCATTGATGCAGTTCTGGATGATGTTGCCAAGGAAGGATGTGCAAGCCTGCTTGATGAAGTCTTCATGGATTTAGAGGTTAACTTTTATTTCATTTGGCATCCTCTGTTTAAAATTGTTGAATAGTATCTGTGTCTATCTAGAGTGGCAAACAGACAGAAATGCCCAGATATGGCTGCTGAGATCCATCTTTGTAGCTACTTAATAGGTAAAACGGGACGCGGGTGGCGCTGTGGGTTAAACCACAGAGCCTAGGACTTGCCGATTAGAAGGTCGGTGGTTCGAATCCCCGTGATGGGGTGAGCTCCCATTGCTCGGTCCCTGCTCCTGCCAACCTAGCAGTTTGAAAGCACGTCAAAATGCAAGTAGATCGATAGGTACTGCTCCGGCGGAAAGGTAAACAGCGTTTCCGTATGCTGCTCTGGTTCGCCAGAAGCGGCTTAGTCATGCTGGCCACATGACCTGGAAGCTGTACGCCAGCTCCCTCGGCCAATAAAGCGAGATGAGCGCCGCAACCCCAGAGTCGGTCACGACTGGACCTAATGGTCAGGGGTCCTTTTACCTTTACCTTTACTAGGTAAAATGTTAACACATTCAAGTTTTCTAGAACAGCACTGGGATGTACAACGATAGATCTAAAGTTGAAGGATGTTGTCCAAAAGTGATTCGATCTAATTTTCCCTATGTGTGCATTACTTCTCTTTCAGCCACATCTCAGTGAACTAATGACAAGGAAATGGCTGGCTGGATCCAATGCAGTAGATACAATTTGTGTAACGGTGGAAGATTATTTCAATGATTTTGCAAGAATAAAGAAGCCCTGTAAGAAGGTACAGAATTTGCAAAGTTTTATCTAAGATAGGTACTTAAATAGTGTAGCCTAATGGGGTGAAATACTGCTTTGCCATTCCTGAGCATTTATTATTATTTTGACTTTGAATTCAGTTAAAGTAATAAAAACAAAATACAATGAAAAATATCTTAATAACCTGTTTCTGTAGTAATGTAAGATCTCTTGTCTGTAAATGAGCAGGATATGCAAAGTTAATTCCTATGATCCATTCCACTCATGCTATTCAGACTTATTTTCCTCTTTAACAAGTACTACCTGTACAAACTGAAATACCTTACAGAACAAACAAACGTTTTTGGCAATTTCAAAGTTCTGAAACTGCAATGAATTTTCCTCCTGAAATTTGCACAATAGATCTTCAATGAGTTTCTCTTTCTGAGAACTAACTATTGCAAAGTAGCTCACTGGTCTGGTTTGTGTGAGATATTAATCATCCGTTTGACCACATACACAGCCTCCTATCCCTGACATTTAGAAGACATCTGAAGGCAGCCCTGTTTAGGGAAGCTTTTAATGTTTAACAGGTTATTGTATTTTAATATTCTGTTGGAAGCCGCCCAGAGTGGCTGGGGAAACCCAGCCAGATGGGTGGGGTATAAATAATAAATTATTGTAAATTATTATTATAATTAGCTGTAGTTCCCCAGTTTATAAAACTGGCAAACCATGGTTACCAGCTTTGGAATAAACCTGGGTTTTGTTATAGATCTGGGAGGACCAACCCCCAACCCCCCGCCAGCTAAACCCTAGAAATTAATAAATGGTAGGATTTTGATTATTTGGGATGCAAAGGGGAAAATAAAAGCTGCAGAGGAATTCCTGAGCTAGCCTATGCGAAATGACCTGGCCAAGCTAGGACCCTTAAGAAACAATACCAGGGCCATTGAGAGCCCTTGAGGTGACAGGAAAAGTGCTTTTTAGCAAGGTGTGCTGGGAAGAAGAATGGGGAGAAGAAAGATAAGAGATCCATCTTGGATAGGCTGGCTGCAGGCATGCTGGGAGAGATGCTTTTGACTCCAGTGCAAGCCCTGCTTGAGATGACCATGCTGTAAGATATTTACTTACTTACTTACTTACTTACTTACTTACTTACTTACTTACTTACCTACTTACTAACATCAGTTAACTCATCTGTTCCTCTTCTCTTTTGCCTCTCATCCCTGCTCTCAGACTAGTCCATACCCACTGAACAGTTTCTCCCTATTACTAGTCTGCATAGCTGTTATCTGGAAATGAACATGCTCACCAATTTATCTGCCACAGATTTTGGGGTCAGTCCAGATGAAGCTAACAGCAAGCTCCATCCCCTAATAGGTGTTACTAAGTCAGTGTTAATTTCTTACTGCTCAAATGAGTGTAGTGCAGAAATGAAATACTGGTGAGTGTAGTGCAGAAATAACACATACTGGTTGCCAGTTGTATAATTTGAAGGTTTCTTTCAGAAAATGACTATTGAGTGCCATCGTAGAGTTGTTGTAGAGTACATCAAGGCTATTATGTTAAAGCGTATTACTTTCAAGAACGCAGAAGAAAGAAAAGAAGGTGCTGAAAGAATGATCAGAGAAGCAGAACAGTTCAGATTTCTGTTCAAGAAACTTACTGCTGTAAGTATAAGAAAACCACAATGTCAAAAGAAGAAATTTTTAGCAATAATTATGAATTAGCATCCCCACAACCTATTTTAAAATCAGTGCATTAATCCATCTGCTTTGAAACTGCAATGTTAAGCAGTATATAAACTGTTGAAAGAAATAAATATTTATAATCTACACTTATATTAGGAGTGAGGAACTTCTGGCCCACAAGCCAAACTTAGTCTGCCAGGCCTCCCTATTTGACCTGTTTGGGGCAAGTCGCACCCACTTGCCTTTCTGGGCCGTCATATCTTATCTCCAGTTCAATTGTGTCTCTTAGCGCACATCCAGGAAATTCAGAGACAACTCAAATGGAGAACAGAAGAGCGTCAGTTAACCAGCCACTCAGTGGAAATAGATAAATGAATCGGCCTCTATCTCTCTCAAAAAAGGATTCCAAAATCGACTGAAGACTAAGTGTATAGTGAGAATATGATAGGCCATCCAAACATATTTGTTTGGAAATTATTGTGACATAAGTAAAATATACTAGTCATACAATAATTCTGTACGTGCAGAATTGCTGAAATGTTTTTAGAGTGGTTTTGATGTAAATGTCAAGTTGAATAAACACTGTAGCCACAGTCCAGCACAATTAGACACACTTACTCTCACTGTAAATGAGCAACATGTTACCAGGTGCTAGAATGTGGCCTACATTTTTAAACAATAAAAACAGAAACATGACAAGGTGTTGCTGCTGCTCTGCCAGTTTGTTCCCATGTTCTGTCATGCATATTAAAGGTAATTTGAGATTAATGTCCGAAAATGATTATCCATTTTATACTGTTCAATAGGGATCTGGAGAGGAAACAGAAGGACTTTGTGACGTCATTGAAGCTATTGCAGAAGTATTTAAGTTGACAGATCCATCACTACTTTACCTAGAAGTCTCAACTTTAGTTAGCAAACACCCAGATATCAGGTAATACTAGTAATTTCTAAAGTTTGTAACAATGCTTTCTTCCATTCAAGGTCATGAGAAGGCTTGACAAAAACTGTTGAAAGGTAGTTTTATGTCAATCCCTTGATTCCACAATTTAAGGTTACATATGCAAGAAAGGTAAGCATACAAAGTCAGTATCTGAACACACACAACTGAGTCCCCAATTACAAGAATATGTTCTTTTTAGTGCTATTTGGAGTAGGCTTTGGCAAATAGGTGTCTTGAGGCAACACTGCACATTGTAAAGAAAATGCAGAGCCCACAGCATCTAATGTGGGGAGGGATTTGCAGGGTAGTTGTTGGGATGGGAAGGCAACATTTCACCCTTCCTCTGCTTACTGATTCTCTTCTGCAAATGCCCCTCCCCTGTTACTTAATGCCAGTGTGGTGTAGTGGTTAAGAGCGGTAGTCTCGTAATCTGGGGAACCAGGTTCGCGTCTCCGCTCTTCCACATGCAGCTGCTGGGTGACCTTGGGCCAGTCACACTTCTCTGAAGTCTCTCAGCCCCACTCACCTCACAGAGCATTTGTTGTGGGGGAGGAAGGGAAAGGAGAATGTTAGCCGCTTTGAGACTCCTTAAAGGGAGTGAAAGGCGGGATATCAAATCCAAACTCTTCTTCTATCTCCCAGACTGAACTCCAAAAGCAACAACAAGCCTGGCTGGGGGTTATGGGCAAGCAAGTTCCTTAGCAGAGTTATTTGAACCAAGTTGAGCATCCTCACACTTGCTTGCAGTTCTCCTCCACAAGAGCCCTCCTCCATCTCTGCATTAAGATTTTTGGCAAATGTGTGTTTAGGAATGTGCCTTCAGTCCTAAAACCCTGTAGAACCATATGAGATTGGATTAGTGGAGCAACCATAGTTCTTTGTGACTTTAAGGCTGTGGTTCCCAATGTGGGGCACATGGCCCATAGGGGGGCAATTTGATTTTTAGGGTGGAGGGTTTGGGAATGAGTTAGACCAAGTTAATTGCCTTTTAGGCTTCTTCCATGTGAATGGGAGTTCACTTTTTGAATAATAAGAATTATATGTCACCGGGGGGGGGGGGCGGGGGCCAGCATCAGGATAATCCAGAATGCGGCAGCTAGACTGGTGACTGGGAGCGGCCGCCGAGACCACATAACACCGGTCTTGAAAGACCTACATTGGCTCCCAGTACGTTTCCGAGCACATTTTAAAGTGTTGGTGCTGACCTTTGAAGCCCTAAACAGCCTCGGCCCAGTATACCTGAAGGAGCGTCTCCACCCACCTCGTTCAGCCTGGACATTGAGGTCCAGTGCTGAGGGCCTTCTGGCAGTTCCCTGAGAAGCAAAGTTACATATAAGCAGAACACACAAGTAAACCAGGAGCTTCACTCCTGCATGATTCAAAAATAGTTTCTCAAATCATCACATGCTACTAAAGAATGCATAGCCCCACTATGTTTACCTGCAAGCAATTTAAATTACAATAAAATTGCTTTCCAAACATAAATGTGACAGTCAGCTCCTAAGCACTGAAGCAAAACCCATCTATAATGCAACTGTGCTTCTCCGGAGAAGCACATGGTCCCTCTGGTACATCTGTCCCACCCAGTTGTGAAAATGTAAAAAGGTAAAGGACCCCTGACAGTTAAGTCCAGTTGTGAACGCCTCTGGGGTTGCGGCAC
The DNA here is from genome assembly GCF_964270895.1 of Podarcis filfolensis. Taxonomy (NCBI): domain Eukaryota; kingdom Metazoa; phylum Chordata; class Lepidosauria; order Squamata; family Lacertidae; genus Podarcis; species Podarcis filfolensis. Next base: position 49,779,457 of record NC_139615.1, read on the forward strand.
TCATCTCTCTTTACTGGGCAAGGGAACCGCCGGAGTGGTACCTATTTATCTACTTGCACTTTGATGTGTTTTTGAACTGCTAGGTTGGCAGGACCAAGCAACGGGAGCTCACCCTGTCGTGGGGATTCGAACTGCTGACCTTCAGATTGGCAAGCCCTAGGCTCAGTGGTTTAGACCACAGCACCACCCGCTTAACAAGGCAGTGGGAGGGAAATTATAAGTCACAGAAACACCTTAAAACAGATTAATATAGAAATGTAATTACAACATAAAGATGGAAAGCAAGGAACCAAGAGTGCCTGAGTAGACAGTGGTCATCGTGATGGCTTGCAGACCCATATTGTACAATATATGTCTTGTATGTGGTTTGTGGAAGGATTCTCATAACAAAGATAGCTGGAAAAATTGGCCTGCAAGCACTCCAAAATTTAGAGTGTCTAGAAGATAAGTTGGTACTTAGGTGTTTAGTGTAGAATGTGTACTCTGTGAATTCCCCGTTGCCAAAATTATTCCCATTAATGACTTCTGTACTAATGCTGTTCTTCTTTCATTGGTAGGGATGATCATATTGCAGCTTTACTGACAATGCGAGGAGATGCCAGCAGAGAGATGAAGCAGACCATAATTGAAACTCTGGACAAAGGCCCAACCATGCCAAATCCAAACTATGTGCCCATTTTTAAAGAAATTACAGTTCCAACATTAACTGTGCCAAAGCTTCTTAAATAATAGCAACATATTTTGGTATGGATCACTTTGGTGTAGTGTTGATATACTGTAGCCTAATCTGGCTTTGCACTTAGAAAACACATGGGAATTTCATGCTGGACTTGTAGTTTTTGTGTCTGATGTTAGCTTAGTCACTTGAAGAGTATGCTGTATTCTGATGGCCAGAATGCTTTAAATTGATGTCTTTGCCATCAGTTGTTTTGACAAAGTCTGTCTTGAACTTTTTGTGTGTACTCTGATGACTAACTGAATAGGTTTTAGAAAATGTATTAGGGATGGATTTATGCTTTATTCATGAAAAAATGAAAACTTGAAATTGTTGAGGTACATTGCTTATTATTCCCCCCCCCCCCCCGTTTAACAGACTTACCGTACTGGATTTGAAAGCAGATGTGTATAAAGGATTGCTAAATGTGTGATACCATTCGCATTGGGAATGGAGACTGTTCAGAGCTTCCCTCTCCCTTCAGGAACCTTTAACACAAACTTTATACATGCTCACTATTTATTTTGTGTATTGCATGTCATTCCACAACACAAAATTTTCTAGGTGGCTTACACTGAAAAATATTGTCAGCATAAAATAAATAATTAAAGCATGAAATTAAAAAAACACGTCATTCTAAACCACCAAGATTCAAATAAAGATTTCATAATTCGTTTAATAAGCATGAGTAAACAGGAAGGTCTATACTTGGTGCCCCCAAACAAAACACATAGCTTTCTGTCACCAAATCAGACTGTCATTGATCCAGGAATTTTGCTAGTGGCTCAAGAACCATCAGTGGCATCGCGTCTTTCACCACCTAAGCCTGGTACATCACCTGCAACACAACCTGAATAGAGAGCCTCACTACATTTACCCATGCTCTGGTAACCTCCAGATTATACTGGTTCACAAGTGAGGACTGACTTTTGAAGACTGTCCGGAAACTGCAGTTAGTACAAAACAAAGGAATGGAGAAACAGAGCTGTGTGTCGTACTGTTGACTATCAAATTTCCAGGTGACGGCTCACATTAATTTCATATACAGTTATACCTTGGGTTGCGCGTTTTCAGGTTACGGACTGCGCCGAGCCCAGAAGTACCGGAACGGGTTAATTCCGGGTTTCAGCGCTCGCGTGAGCGCAGAAACACAAAATGATGTCGCGCATGTGCAGAAGCGCCGAATCGCGTCACGTGCATCCGCAGACGTGGTGCTGTGGGTTGTGAACCTGCCTCTCGCACGGATCACGTTAGCAACCCGAGGTATGACTGTAGATTTTAAATAGTGTATGAGATAGAATGGACCATTGTGGGACCCCACAGCTCAAAACCCAGAGTCAATCAACTTTCCACAGTAGTGTCTGGTAATTATGCTGCAGGTAAGAGTAGAACCACTGTAATACAGTGACTCCTCAAGACATTGCAGGACACCATGGTCACTGGTGTAAAACGCTGTAGAATTGGAAGGGTTCTCAAGGGTCATCTAGTCCAACCCCCTGCAATGTAGGACTCTCAGGAGCGACCATACTGTGTTAACCATAAAGAGTGGGTCTTATGATAGCAAGATAAATAGTTGCTTCCAATCCAGGGGCGGGGAATACCCTTATGGAGCACTTAATTCACCATTGGAGGGGGATAACAAGAAGGAAAGATGGATTTGACTCTATGCTCTCAGGTTATTAACAATAGTGCAGTACAGTGGTGCCCCGCAAGACGAATGCCTCGCAAGACGAAAAACCCGCTAGACGAAAGGGTTTTCCGTTTTTCGATGCGCTTCGCAAGACGAATTTCCCTATGGGCTTGCCTCGCAAGACGAAAACGTCTTGCGAGTCTTGCGATTTTTTTTGCTCCCCCCCTTTTTCTAAGCCACTAAGCCGCTAATAGCCTTTTAGCCGCTAAGCCGCTAAGCCTTTAATAGCCGCTAAGCCGCTAATAGCGCTAATCCGCTAATAGGGTTGCTTCGCAAGACGAAAAAACCGCTAGACGAAGAGACTCGCGGAACGGATTATTTTCGTCTTGCGAGGCACCACTGTAATCTCCCTTTTGTCCCCAGTCACAGCAGCCACTATGAAGAAATAATCTTAATTCTTTAGTCTATATGAGCTGAATCTGTATTATAGAAACAGAGAACTTTTTAAAAACTGCTTTTCAGACCCCATTCATTTTCCAACTCAACAGCATTGAAACTTGTGAGTGTTTACATTTATAATATATTTTTTATTAAGAATAACAATTTTTTATTTTTTATTAAGAATAATAATAGAAATTGGTCACCAGACACAAAGCAAAATACAGTTACTGTACTATGTATGTAAGAAAGGAAATTGTAGTAGCAGGTTAAGTTAAATACAAACAGATGTATGAGTACTTCCAAGTGGCAGTGAATGAAAGAAACACAAACCAATCAGCATCAAAAGTGTCCCTGCCTGAAACTCCAGCTAGCCCCCTGCCAACCTGTGTCTACAATACTGAGCTGGATGGACTTGGCATAAGGCTGCTTAGATGGCTATGAATTGGGAAGGATATAAACTGCACAGGCTTCACAGCTGCCTGCCCTGCTGCTCTGAGTGCAGATGCATCTCCTCACTGCCCAGTCGCATTTAGCATTGTGCTAAAATGCTAAATAAGAACAGCCTGCTGGATCAGGCCAGTGGCCCATCTAGTCCAGCATCCTGTTCCCACAGTGGCCAACCAAATGCCTGTGGGAAACCAGCGAGCAGAACCTGAGCACAAGAGCAACACACTCTGTGTGTGGTTTATAGCAACGTATTCAGAAGCATTGGTGCCTCCGAATGCGGTGGAAGAGCCAGCATGGCTAGTAACCATCGATAGCCCTTTCTTCCTCCATGAATTTCTGTGGTCCTCTTTTAAAGGCATCCAAGCCGTGGCCATCACTGCCTCCTGAGGGAGGGAGTTCCACAGTTTATGCGATGCAAGAGGAAGTCCTTTCTTTTATCTGCCCCGAATCTTCTCACTTTCAGCTGCACTGCATGTCCCCAAGTTATGAAAGAGGAATGCTTTCCTCCGTGCCTCCGCCATGCCGCACATCATTTCATAAACCTTTCTCATGCCACCACCTCTCACTCGCTTTTTCTATAAACTAAGCTGGACCATAAAGAAGGCTGATCGCCGAAGAATTGATGCTTTTGAATTATGGTGCTGGAGGAGACTCTTGAGAGTCCCATGGACTGCAAGAAGATCAAACCTATCCATTCTCAAGGAAATCAGCCCTGAAGCTGAGGCTCCAAGACTTTGGCCACCTCATGAGAAGAGAAAACTCCCTGGGAAAGACCCTGATGCTGTCAAAGATGAGAGGATGAGATGGTTGGACAGTGTTCTCGAAGCTATCAGCATGAGTTTGGCCAAACTGTGGGAGGCAGTGGAAGACAGGAGTGCCTGGCGTGCTCTGGTCCAGGGGGTCACGAAGAGTCGGACACGACTAAATGACTAAACAACAAGAAGAAGAAGCCCCAAACTCCCAGTCTTCCCTGGAGAGGAAGTCTCTCCATCCTGCCTTGATCACTTCGGTGAGACAACCAACTTTTTATAAAAGAACGGAAATGGTTTATTGAATATTTACAAATAAACTGTAAACAGATAAAAACATTGGCAGGATTATTGTAATAACCTGCAGTTTTATAAGAGTACAGTGTCATACCTTGGGTTAAATTTGCTTCAGGTTGAGCATTTTCGGGTTGCGCTCTGCGGCAACCTGCAAAGTAACGGAACATGTTACTTCCGGGTTTCGCCGTTTGCGCATACGCTCAAAATGACGTCACACGCATGCACAGAAGCCGCGAATCGCAACCCGCAAATGTGGGTTGCGTTCTCTTTAGAATGCGAATGGGGCTCCGGAACGGATCCTGTTTTGCATCCAGAGGTACCACTGTATATTTAAAGTAGATGAATAAAGTAAGTTAATTTGGAATACGCAGAAAATATATAAAAAAAAATTAAGGAACTGCAGAAAGAAGGGGGAGGATTCAGTCGAATTTTGAAACGTTCAAACGATTGTAAAGTTATTGAAATGTATAAAACTGAAAATCAAAAAATTAAATAATAATAATAGATCATTTTCTAATTCTGCAAGGTCCTTTTCGAGGTGAGGCGACGACCAGCACCGAACTGCCCTCCGGATGCGGCTTTTCGTTCCGAGCACCTCCGCCGCGCCCCTGCCCGCGCCCGTCCCCACGAGCAGATGCCACGCGGGCACCGCGGGCACCCCCTCAAGGCGCGCAGCGAAGACCCTCCCGCGCCTTGAGGCGGCGCCTGCCGAGGAAAGGCGGCGCTCCCTCCCTCCCTCCTTCCCGCCCTCCTCGCCGGCCTGAGGAGGAGCCGAGGCGCCGAGGCGTTTCTTTCTCGCCGCCCGAGAAGGAGGAAGCAGCGGCTCCTGCTCGCTCCGCAACGCCGACGCGGAACCCGAGGTCCCTGAGGGAGCGGCCGCTTTCCTCCGCCCGCGTCCAGCCCGGGCGATGGCGGCGATGGGGAGAGCCGACGCCAACTTCCTGTGGGGCGTCTTCCAAAGGTGAGCGAGGGGCTGCGGGAGGAGGAGGCGGAGGAGGAGGCCCGGGCCGGGGACTCGCGTGGGCCGACGCGCCCCTTTCGCCGACGCGCCCCTGGTGACCGCTGCCCGTTGTGTTTTGCCTCAGGGTCGACAAGGACCGCAGCGGCGTCATCTCGGAGGTGGAGCTCCAGCAAGCGCTCTCCAACGGTGGGTGGACGAGGCCCGTCGCGCGGCCTACCTGGCCGGCGCCTCCCCGCGCTGCTCGCGCCGCCGCCGGCGTCCATTTGGTGGTACTCCGCCTTTTCCCCTGGCGGGGACTCAGGGCGGCCTCCCGAGAGAAGTGGGAACAGCTGGGAGGGTGGGTGGGTGAAACAAGCATTTGAAGGGGAAAAAAATGTATAATTCAAACTAGAGAGAGAGAGAGAGAAGCTACGGGGGTTGTAAATTATTATTATTAATTTATATTAATAAATAATATCAAAAATAATACCATTTATTTATATTAATTATAAGTAAATACTTATACAAATTTATTTATATCCAGCCTTTTCCCCCTGACTCGGACTCAGGGCGGTTTACAGATGAGACCAGCTAAAAGCATAGAGAGGAAGCATTGAGAAAATAATTAAACACTGATAGAATTAAAGCTGTATTTCCTCATGATTTAAATTATTATTATTATTATTATTTTATTTTATTTTATTTATATCTCACCTTTTCCCCTGATGGACTTGAGGTGGTGTACAGATAGAAATGTAAACAGCTAAAAATAATAGGGGCAGGGGGAAATAGTTTAAAAAACAAACATTATTAGAATTGAAACTAACTAACGCTCTCTCTTAGCTGTTAAAAACATACTATTACAATAAAAACAATAAAACAATAAAAACAGCAGGGCGCCAGCAGCCCTTTTGGTAGAAGCAGTCTGTTCCCCAAACCCTGCTGGAACAAGCAGTCCAGCTTCTCTAGGGAGGATGTTCCAACTTGGCCCGGGAGTAGCCACTGAAAAGGCCTTCTCCCGCCGTGCCTGTCTCATTTTAATTCAGAATACACCCATGTTGTGCAATAAATGAAACAACCCTAATAGTGAAAGGGCACCCAAAGAAATAGCAATACTGAAAGTAAAATTGGCCAGCCCAGGGGAAAGTCATCTCACGTACAGTGGTACCTCGGGTTACATACGCTTCAGGTTACAGACTCCACTAACCCAGAAATAGTACCTCGGGTTAAGAACTTTGCTTCAGGATGAGAACAGAAATCGTGCTCCGGCTGGGCGGCAGCAGCGGGAGGCCCCATTAGCTAAAGTGGTGCTTCAGGTTAAGAACAGTTTCAGGTTAAGACGGATCTCTGGAGCGAATTAAGTACTTAACCCGAGGTACCACTGTATCTTGAGGCTTATAAATGGTGCTGAAAGGTGGGCATTCCCAGGGCAAGAGCGTTCCAAAGAGACACTGCAATTGATGAGAATGTCCTGTTTCATATCCCCAACAACAGGTATAGGCAAACTCGGCCCTCCAGATGTTTTGGGACTACAATTCCCATCATCCCTGACCATGGGTCTTGTTAGGGATGATGGGAGTTGTAGTCCCAAAACATCTGGAGGGCCGAATTTGCCTATGCCTGCTCAACAATCTCTAGCAAAAGTGGACAGAACAGGGTGCTTCCCAAACCTTGGAGGCCAGGGGAGAATAAGTAGCTACTTAAGAGTTTTAAAGGCAAAAAGGGAGGTTGGACTTTGATTAGAGAGACGGGGGCCCAGTTCTTTGCATAACCCTAATGCTTTGTGTTTTGTGAGGGTGGGGTGGGTCAGTCTTACAGCATAGCCAACTTTGCACAGTTATTGGGAGAACAAATAAAGTACACTGTTCTGAAACACAAATGTTAGTAATAATAATATAATAATTTATTATTGACACCCCGTCCATCAGTATTTTTTTTCTTGAAATACATTGATTTCCTAACCACCTCTCCATAGGAAAGTTCACAAGAACATGTAGATATGTTATGTTGCTATCATATGCATCTCTGTGCCAGTTATGGCTTTCCACTGTGTGTGTACCCAGTGGGGAAACAGTGAATGTTGCTCATGATAGAAAATTGTATGTAATAAGGGGAATATGCTGCAACCTAACCACTGGTTACATAACCAACATAAGGCAGAAAAAGCAAAAGTCTCTGAAGTGCAAAGGCTCCTTCATGTAAGTATTAATGTCAGAAAAATCCAGCATAACTAACCCTTTTGATTATAAACCTATGGGTATAGGGCAGTATACATATGTAATAAGTAATGATAACTTTTTAAAAACCTCACAATTATTAAGACTGGTTAAAATGAATATGCTCCTACTTGAATATCCCTTGAAAGCATGGGGCAAAATTGTTGCCCCTGATTATTCTTTGAATATTACAAGTCTAGAGGTAACCCAACGTGTATTAAGGGGCATTCTTGTCTCTAGGTGATAGCTGGCAAGATATGAGGACACAGAGCCATAACTTGGGAGTAGTGTGTGAAAAGGGAGGCTTTTGAAAATAACAGGTTGGATGAAAGCAACCTCCTGGTCATTATTCTCAGATGCTTGGAATCACATTACATTGATATATTGTAAGCAGTTGAGTTTAAAGGAGCTAACATGATCATGAAGGGTTGATTTGTTTATCCCTCCCTTTGCATCTTCTCACTTCATAGTTTGTGCCAAGCCCTACCCTACAACTTGGGAGGAGCTGCACAGAGCAGCTTGCTAAATGGCCTACCTTGCACCTCTGTTAAAACCACTTGCCTGGGCCTGCTGGTTGTTCCTCATGCCTTAACTAGTGTTGCTGTCTATTGGGGGGAGCAAGACCCCCAAAGGCTTTTGCAAGCATTTGTGTATTTCCCTTTAAGACTGCACCACAATTGGGCTTACCAGGGAAGGCAACATAAGCCTTTGAGAGTTTCTACTTCCCTCAAAGATTGCAGGACGATCAGGCTTAAAAGGGAAGCTAGCTAGCTAGCTAGCTAAGCAGGATCACCTTAGTGCACCAGTGAACTCCTTGCCTGAACTCAGCAGAATCACTTTCTGTATTGGCTGGTTTGAAGGGGCAGCAGTCCTGCTTAGTGCTGGGTCCTGGGTTTGTGCAACAGTTCAAAGGATCCTGAGAAGCAGCTGGCTTTTACGACTTAAGGAGCTGCACAAAGCAGTGTTGGGCAAACATTGTATTCCTTGATTCATTACTTTTTGAATTGGGATGGAGCAGTCTTTAATACTGTAAGAATGATAGAATGTAGAATCATAGAATTGTAGGCTTGGAAGAGGGATCCAAGGGTCATCTAGTCCAACCCCTTGCAATGTTTTTAAAATGGTATAATATTTTGTAAATTATTAGTAAAGGAGTATTTGTATCGTATAAAGCTAAAAAAAAGAAATGGTGGTGGGGACCGTGAGTGAGAATCGGTATTGATTGTGTCTTAATGGTTCTTATCCTCTCATCTTCAAAAATTCATAACACTTAGCATTTCCTGCACACATATTTTAATGATTTGCTTCCATTCTCTTTTAGGAACATGGACTCCATTCAATCCAGCAACTGTTAGATCTATCATATGTAAGTGATCCATAACATCATGCTTTTAACATTTGGGGGGCTGGTTGTACTCACAAGCAGCATTTTTAGGTGTTTCGTAGTATGTCAATAAAATAGTTAAACAAAATTGTTTCAGTGGTGAGAACTGGAAGAATATTTTGTTTGAAAAGACGTCCAGTTGCATTGCCCTCTTAGCCCATTACTATTTACATAGTTTAATATCTGCAACGGGGACCAAAATACTCCCTGTTTGAAATGCATTGCTTGCTTTTTTACTGAGTTGCTTTTGAGTAGTCATATGTGTGGTTTTTCACATGGATTCTGCGGTTGCATAGAAATTTTGAAACTTCTAGAGCTAGATGGCAGATTTTTGATGGGATGTCTGCCCCCAGGGCAGTGTGACCCCAACTTTCCACTCTTCCTTTACTGACTGCTGCAGTGGAGGAGTCTGGTTATGCGATGGTACAAATCACCAGTTGAAGAACCAGTTATAGGTAAGCATTCGGGGGTTGGTTTTTTCATGGTCTATGTGTGTGGAGAACCGTATGGGTAATAGCAACCCACATTATCCAGAGGTGAGGCAAGTGGGCAGGCAACCACTGACCTTGGCATAGCTCTGAAAGGTGTATCCTCTCAAGCTGAAACACTCATACTATAGGATTGACATTGAGGACTACAAACAGAGAGCAGTATAATAAACTTCAAGAACAGAGAAAACTCAAGGAACAATGTGGATGAAACAACTGTCCTTGTTGAGTGTATACAGATTCCTAAGAAAATCTGAAGCCGAGCTATCTTGAAGCATGGGTTAATTGTGGATGGAGACCAAATCTTCCTGAACACCGTGTCAACACTGCTTGCTCCCTCCAACGACTCATAGAAAGTGAAGAGACAAAAGCTGAGACTGAATCCATCTATTTTTATTGATAAAATCACTTGTTTACTATACAACCAGTGCATGCAGGGAACACTGCAGGTTTGACAAAGGGCTTTGGGCAGAAAACTGGAAGAACTGCCTTCAGTAGAAAGAACAAGGCAGGCAGGCTTGAGGACTCCATTATCCTAATGCAAAATGAGAGATTTAAGTATCAGTTTCTTGGTGGTTGTTGGCATCTGTCTGTCTCGAGACAGTGCCCTTATCCAAACCAAAATTGCTTGGAGAAATCTGTTTAGTGTTTCCGCCACCTTCTTGGGATTAGAGTATAGAAGATAAAAGCTTTGTGCCATCTGCATATTGATGGCACTTCTGCCCAAACCTCCAGGTGACTATACCCATGATTTTGTTGCTGGGGCTGATGGGAGTTGGACATCTGGAGCACACCAGGTTTCCTACCTCTAATGTAGATATTGAAAAGAATAGAACCTTGTGGCATCCCAAAGGTCATGAAGTAAAACGGAAGTCATCTAACAGCACCCTCTGGATCCTACCCTCCTGGTAGGATCAAAGCCACGGCAAAAGAATGCTCCCAAGGTGATGTCACATAAGGATTCTATGGTTGATGTGGAAAACGTGTGAAAAGTTAAAATGAACCATCAGGTTTGCACTTTTCTCTCCCATCTGTTCTTCAGTGCTGGTCATCCAGGGAGATGTCCAAAGCAGTTTCTGTTCCATACCAGGCTGGAAGGGATCAAATCGGGGTGTGTTGCAAAGTGTTGCTTTAAAATGGCAGATTAGAAATTTTCCAAAGGTGTAGGATCCAGATTTAGATTTTTTTTTTAAATTGCTCTCTCCTTTAAAAACAAAAGCGGACATCACCATTCCACAACTGATATTCACTGAAGGTGAGTCAAGTTTTCAAAAGCAGAGATGCGCAAGGAACCTAGGAGTGCATGGTTGGTTTCATCCCTCGTCCACTTCCTCAGACAATAGTGGCTGAAAGGCAACCAGATGGTATCTTTGCTGCCTTCGCTTCTAATGATGTTGAAATTGTGGCATCTTAAGTTGGAGTGAATATGAGCAATTGAATCTGCGGAATGTAATGCAAACTGATCACAATGGAACTTCATTGGTTCCATCTGATGTTCTCCACCAGACCATTATTAAGCAGATTGCTAACCACCTGACAAGGCCCCTTTGAGCTACATTAAGACACGTTGGCGTAGAAATATGATTTTCCTTAGGCTGCAATACCTGCCATAGAGTAGGCCCTAAAACCGGATCTAACCTGTTTGGTCATATTCATCCTGTGTATTCATCCTGTGTTCCCCACCAAGAAAACTTTTTTAAGAGTGAGCACTTTGTCATGGGCTCGTTGCTTGCCTGTGTCATATTATTTTAGATTCCATTTTGGGAATCTGTGGACTTCTGGTGCATTGAGAAGAGCCATCCTTTAAGAAACCTTTATTCAAGGAGAAGTGTTGACTATACCGAATTCTTTTTAGAACCCATATCAGTTTACATAAGAGCTGCTTCTACCACTGTTCCTTGTTTTTCTTTACAGTGGTGCCTCGCAAGACGAAAACAATCCGTTCCGCGAGTCTCTTCGTCTAGCGGTTTTTTCGTCTTGCGAAGCAACCCTATTAGCGGATTAGCGCTATTAGCGGCTTAGCGGCTATTAAAGGCTTAGCGGCTTAGCGGCTAAAAGGCTATTAGCGGCTTAGTGGCTTAGAAAAAGGGGGGGCGAAAAAAATCGGCAAGACTTGCAAGACGTTTTTGTCTTGCGAAGCAAGCCCATAGGGAAATTCGTCTTGCAAAGCGCATCGAAAAACAGAAAACCCTTTCGTCTAGCGGGTTTTTCGTCTTGCGAGGCATTCGTCTTGCGGGGCACCACTGTACATTAAAAGGTAAAAATCCATATAGTAAACTTTTTAATGAGGTATTTCAGTTATTCCTGTCTCCTAATCTTAACAGAAATGTAATAGAGAATGATTGGTGTCTCATTCTGTAACTTAAATGAATTAATATTCTGAATGTTTGTTTCAGCCATGTTTGACAGAGAGAACAAAGGTGGTGTGAACTTCAATGAATTCACAGGAGTCTGGAAATACGTATCTGACTGGCAGAATGTCTTTCGCACGTATGATAGAGACAATTCAGGAATGATTGACAAACATGAACTAAAGCAAGCACTAACAGGTTTTGGTAATTCATTTGTAATTATATTGATCATGTATTACAATCATCTAGGGTTGTCAACCTGGTCCCTACCACCCACTAGTGGGCGTTTCAGGATTCTAGGTGGGTAGTACGGGGTTCTATGGCACAAGCTGAATCCTTCTTCCATTGAGCACTGGTGGGTGGTAGGGAAATTTTACCATCAAGAAAGATGCATTAGTGGACAGTAGTTATAAAAAGGTTGAGTACCCCTGATCTAGACTGAGGATTAAACCTTATCACGTTGAAATATTCCAAAGAGGAAATGAGCTTGTTATTGTTGTGGTCCTTCTAGAAGAAGTCTGAAAATAACTACCCCAACATTACCATTTTAGAGTAATTGTTTAACTGAGAAAAACTACAAGAATGAAATATAAAAATTTCCTCCTAGTTTTTACAAGTAGCTTCATATCACCTTTACTAATTTATTTAAAGGTCTAAGAACTTGGTTTAGTTATTACCAAGGAACAGCTGGAGAAGAAGTATTTATAGCTACAATCCTCTATTCACTTACCTCAGCATAAGCTCCACTGAACTTCGGAAGACTTCCAATAAGTAGGCATTTATTGGAATTGCACTGTTAGAATTAGTATTTCAAGAATGATCAAGGATATTACACCCTGCACACTGAAAGCTGTGAGCTGGAGGGACATCACAGCTTACACAGCTGACAAATGGGGAAGCAGCGGCAGCTGCTACTCTACTCCACATGTCAGCTTTTAGGCAGGAGGCCTCTGCAAGGCCCTTCTGTGCCTCCTGCCTCACAAAGGAAACCCTCCCCAGAGGATATATTCTGGGCTCTGAAGAGCGTCTCCTTGTAAGCCAAGAGGACTCACCAGGGCGCTCCACATTTCTGGGATCTGCTTCTGGAATCCCAGCACTGTGCTTGTGCATGGTCATGTGCAGATAGAGCATTCATAAATGGGGAGTTGGTCCACAGTTGAAGACCTTCGAAAAGACTGGGCAAAGCTGAAGGGTTTTTAATTTCTGCCAAAGGCTCCATCATTGCTTATTAGACAGTATGTTGTTCATTCCATCAATGAAATTAATTTGGTTTTTCCTAATTTTAATAAACCTTTGCCTTCATATTTGGAAAGTAAGGTGACCACACTATGCATGCAGCATAGCATCTGCTTGTTTTCATTACCAACACATTTTTGCTATTGAATTTAAGTGGTCCTGAGTTTGCATGAATCTCCTGTAGTTTTTATGACTTTGTTGTATTGTTTTGTGGTGTTTTGTGTGGTTTTGGTTCATTCCATCAATGAAATTAATTTGGTTTTGGTTGCGGTGTCATATTGTTGCCTAATTAATCCATAACACAGAAGACTCGTAGACTTTCATTTTTTATTTACTTTGCTCCTGAATACCTTCAATTCTTTCAAGGTTATCGACTATCTGACCAATTCTACGATCTCCTCATTCAGAAGTTTGACAGACAAAGAAGAGGACAAGTGGCTTTTGATGACTTCATCCAGTGTTGTGTTGTCATACAGGTAACAAACTGGGCTGTTGAATAGTTACAATTTAGAACGACCAAGTAACAGTAAGTTTAGCATATATATCAGATAATTTGAAAATCCATTGCTGATTTGAATTTAGTGATAGTGTTTTGTTTTTCAGTGCTTTTCAGTTTCTTCAGTATTTATTTTGTCACCTTCATTTGTGCTGTCTGTAAAATCTGATTTTTCAGGAAGATGCCAGTTACTGTTTATTTTAACATAGTAAGCAGTAAGAGTGTGGCTCTAAAGACCTCACCATCAGCAGTTTTGTTCCAATGAGCAGCAAGCAGTGAAGAATTTTTCTAGGACTAGAAGTAGAAATAAGGAATTTATAAGTAGAATCCTCTAGATTATATACGCCTTTAGATTATGTATTCTAGTAATTCAGCTGACCATTCGCTCAGCTTCGATTCCTGTTTCACAAATGGAAGCTATGTTTCAGTAGAAGAACTCAGTAGTTTCATCTATAGGTAAATCTGTTTTAACATGTTTTTTTCAGAAATGGACGGATGTCTTCAGACGCTATGATACTGACCAGGATGGCTGGATCCAAGTGTCTTATGAACAGTATCTCTCCATGGTCTTCAGTGTTGTATGACAGCAAAAACTGTTGCGCTAGAATGTGGACCAGAATTGCCAGCTGCCTGATTCCAAAACATAAGTGGATAGCTTCTCACTCTCTCAAATGTTGCAGAGAGGATGTTTAGAAGCATATCATTTTTCTCTATAATAATAATTACTAATAATCATGTCCAATATCACCTGCTGCTTCAAAACTCAGCATTGCATTATGTACATTAATGCTTTGGAACTTTTTGAAATGCCAAACAGTCGTAGCAATGCATGTGCCTTGTTTACCTTTTTATAGAGATTAAAAAAAGCCTGACTTGTATCCTGTGTCCATATCAAGGGTGATTTAAAATTCATAGGCATTTTAGCTGTACAGCTGTGAGTTACTTGGAGGGACGCATGCTTCTGTTCCTTTGTTTGGGGGCAACATCATGCATACATTTGGTTGCATGGAGGCACTTACCCTCTAGCGGCTCCAGCTCATTCTCCCTGCATTTGTCTGCATACAGCAAGGTAGTAGAAGCAGCGGGAGATCCCATAGTTGTGGAAGGGCCACATTTGTCATTTTGGTAGTGAACTTACAGAGTGCTTCGTTTGCCTTGGTAGCCCAGTGGCCAAAAAAATAATCCCAATATCCACCAAAGCCCAGAAGAATAGTGAGGTTAGGAACATGGGACAGGGTATAAATAGACCCATCAGGAAAAGTCACTTTGAAAATAAGAGGAAGTACAAAAGATGGACAGAGTGGATGGCTAAGACAAATTCAAGTGAGGGTCAATAACTTACTTATTTAGAATGTTATGAATGTCAATTTGTGTGTCCGTTCATGAACTTGGTAATGTTTTAAGTGTAATGGAGACCAAGCACTTCCGATTCTGAATACGCCGTGTAAGTATACGTACACAGTAAACCAGGTCTCTAGTATAGCTAATGTTATTGAGATTTGTGAAAAGTGGCATTCTCTTTCACTTTAGAAGAATGGCAGAACTTTAGCTCCACTCTAGAATATATTGTCTCACATTTAAGCAGGTGATGGAATTTATGGTTTCCACAGCTGGAGACTGTCACACAACGTCCAATGGAGAATGACGGACAATACTATACTGGGGTGTATGGGTGTGCCATTAAGATTTGTATACAAGAACAGTAAACCAGTGCCTGCAGACTAGGAGCAGAAGAGGATAAAAATAAGAGGAAATAGCAGTGCCACACAGACTCTGGAAAAGCTTTTTTTTTTATTTAATTTTTAATTGTAAATTTGTCAGAGAAGGCTTAGCATTAAGCATGATTTACCGTAAGAGTAAACAGAAAAGCAAGTGCTGAAACTTTAAAGGCTTTACCAGAATGTACTTTTGTTAATTATATGAACAGCTACCCACAGTTCAGGAATGCATCAGAAACACTTTAATATTTACCTTGAGCAGGCTTCAGATGCTATACAGATTTGAGCCATGTCTTTTCTTTCTACTTCTTAAGATCTAATGCTGATTAGCTTTCTGCTATGGTGAAACAATCCTTGCCAGTTCAGTTGATTGCAAATTCATTTCACTCAGAGTTTGAGCTAATGCATGAATATCAATTTCTAGGATAGAAGAAAAATTGTCAGTTTACTGTACCTTTAAAGACTACAACCACTTCAGTTTTTGTGTACAATAGAACATAGCAGCCATGTTCACATGCCATGCTAAACATGTTTGGACCTCTAACCACACTGAAATTTTACAAAAGTGTTGGGCACACAAATCAGTCAAAGATGGGACTGGCAGCGCCCCCCCCCAAAAAAGAAACAAAACACAAAGGAGGAAGAGGACAAGGATCATTTAAGTCCAGCAGTGGAGGCAAATCCCACCAAAACATTAATTGGGGCAATTCTCTTTTCTGTTCAGCACTGTAAACAGAAGAACTTCATGTATGTTATACTAAGCTATGATAATATGTGATCAGTTTTTCCTCCCCCATCTCTGCTTTTTCACTGTTGAATCCAGCTGCCAACCAGCTCCCATTAAGACCTCCTCTCCCCGCCTTCAAATCTGTTCTTCCAACCAGATCTATGTTATTTTCTGTCACTGCACACACACTTAAGAGCTCCAAGCATACATACATACTTTGACATTCAAAACTCTTGGTTCTTGTCTTATGGCACAGGTCTTCTCTAAGGGAGATAATACCCAGCCTCCTTTGTGTTAACCCAGTAAAGTTACAATATGGCAATATACTTCATGCACTTACTTTGAAAGTCTGGATAATGGGGAACCAGTTGTAGAAGCATGCTTGTCAATGTAACTGCATCCTTTCCTCGAAGCTGACTCATGATATTGGCAGTAAGGTCACTGCCACATTCACCCCATTACATTATTCAGGTGTGTATTTGGCTGTTGATAATTACTGTATGAGCTACCACCACCAAAGGATGGATAAGGCCTCAGATCACCTTCAAAGTTTGATTGCTGGAAGCCCAATTGTTGTGGCCAGCCAGGTCCACCACTTTCTGAAGAAAAGGAAGGTTCAGACATCTGATTACCACTCCCAGACCCATCACCATACCAAGAGGGAAAATTCGCTTGTTGGTTTATTGAAGGAAGCTGTGAGATGATGCTATCCGGATATGTTCTTGAGTCACAAGAGTCTTGCATACTATCCCAACGTCTTGCTTCACTACATGCCATTCTGTTACCAAGTACTTTGCTACTGTTGAGTTGGTGATATATTGTATATCTCTTTTGTGTTGATGTAAAGCAGGAAGGCTTTTCTACAGCTGGAGTTGACTGGAAATAAGCAGAAGCAGATTGGTTGAATTGCTTCATCCATTCATTGATTCCACCACCTAAGCCTGGCTGATGGATCTTGCCAAATGAACTCTTAAGGGCAGACATGGTTGCAAGTTCATTCGAACTCATGGCAAACGAAGAGGCTTACCCTCTCATTTGACAGCTGTACAAATCAGTAGGTGTGTGTGCGAAGTACTTGATCCATGCTGCAGTAGGGACTGTAACAGTGCAAGTCCATCAGACAGACACCCATGATTCCATTTACTGTCTCCTACAAAATTTTTTTGAAAAATATGACGAAATGCTATTGCTATTAAGCACACACACCAAATCATACTTTTCCAGACCAGCATTTCCCAAACTTCTAGAAGACTAAAGAAAATAGATTCTTAAAATATAGCAGCAACACTCCCAGGGCACTATTTGGGAATGACTGCTGTAGAGCTGGTTTGCACATAATGCTAATACAAACTATGATTTGACATTAACATGCAGGTTCCCAGGAGAGACTCTGACTGTATTTCTCTAAGCAAAACCATGAGAATTTTGGCAGGGTGTTTTCCAAACTAGGGTTTGAGATAAATCACAAAATGCAAACCTGTGCTTCCCTGCATAGATTTTATAGCAGCTTCCTAACCATGGCAACTCCCCACGAAGTCCTATTGAATTCAAAAGAAGTGCTGTTGCCATACAAAGTGTAGACAGGATTAAATGATTATGAAAGCATAAGCATGCATGGTATCTGAATTAAGATTAAATGAATTTGGATTGGATTGAATCTGCTGTGATGTGTGGTGCAACACTCTTTGTGGCAAGGTTGGAGGGATGATTGTGCTGTACATAGCAGTTGCCTCTATAAAGCGCTATAGCCAAACCCATCTGGAGTACAACTAGAGAAACAGCAAATGGTGGTAACTGAGCTAATTACCTGGGGTATTTCCGCCCATCATTATTTCACTGAAGACATCTCTACTGTGATAATCTTTGCATTTTCCAAATGTCTTCTTGGGTTTACACTGCTTTGCCATTTTTTGTACTGGTGCTATCGGTGGAATTGCAAGTCGAAATTTGGGAGTTGTTGCTATGGCTGAACAAGTATGACCTGGCCTCCATCTCTGGTATCTTTTCTGAAATCTGTTAATGGCTGCATAAACAAATTTGACACTTCATTAATGAAATAGAGAATTAATTATAAGTTTTAAATCACAGGCTTTATTGTTTAGATTGAGCTTTTCAATGTGTGCTTTTTTTTTATTACAAAAACTGAACATTATAATACTAATGCTAGTAGAAAGATTACCAAGAGAAATACTCACCTCACAATAATATATCTTGCTTAACTGTTTCTCAGATTCTGGTTTGGAAATTTCTTCAGACTGTAGTTTGGTAAACTCTTCACTGTGGGTGCTCATTTTGCAGAAAGTGCTTTGTTCAAAAGGCTGTTTTAAAGGACTGTTACTCAGTTTAATCCTGTTAATGGACAAATGTGTTTTTTATAAAAATCAAAAGCTTGAGGGTAGCAGATTGCTATTTTTTAATGATTGATATAGACAGCACTTTACAGAGTAAAACAGCAGAAAAACCAGTCTCTGTTCCAATAAGCCTATAATCTTGACTGAGAGAAGAAATAATGGTAACAGCTACGCATATTCAAGATTGGTTTATGTATGTAGGGGAAACTAAAGGACTAAGGCAAAAGTTTCACAGAAAATTTATAATTTGAGGAGCATTTTAAAGTAGGAAGAAGAGGTGGCATCCACAGGAAATGGTAAAATAGGATACTGGGGCTGAAAGGAGGTGAAGGCCAAGCCTGGTCTGAACAACAACAGAAGTGGTTAATGTTGGCTGCAGACGTGAGGAGACCACAGGGTGGCAGCAAAACAACGCAGTTTGACCAAATGCTGCAACGATAGGACACCTGGGTGTGCAAGCAGGCAGCATAGGGCCCAGCAAGGAAGCGAGAGGCTCTCTCCAGGGGACTCCTCGATTTGCCACAAACACAGCAAGATGGTGAAGTGGCCCTGAACCTCAGTGGACTGAGTTCTGAAGGACAATTCCCACTCCCTGGCATATGTACCTTCAACAATCATGTGCTGGAAAATGCAGTATTACTGGAAGGAGGGAATAGCTCAGTAGAGCATGGGACTCTTAATTTTAGTGTCATAGATTCAAGCCCCACATTGGACAAAATACCATTGCATTGCATGGGGGTTGGAGTGGATGACCCTTGTGGTCCCTTCGAATTCTCTGATTCTACTCTTTCATTATTATAAACTTTGATAAATGTATGCCTTTGCCTACATGGAGTGTTTACCATGGTGGCAAATGTCTGCTGTGGCTAGAGCTGTACTCCCTCTGAAGAAGCAGGTTCACAATTGGGGGGGGGGGATCCTGTTCCTGTACAGTTGGCAGAGCCCCTCTTTGCTGACCATGGGATTGCCACATTCCCCGGCCTCCACAGGAGACTCACAGTCCCTCTCTGCGTCTCTGTTCCTTTTTGGCCACGGTCAAATGAGGGCGATGGCGACTGGACTTCTGATCCTGAGCTGAATAGCTGCCCAGCCCATCTTCAGGTCCCCCACCAAGTGCCCCCTTCTAGAACCCACTCCTCTCAACTGCCTCCCCCCCCCCCGCAACATTCAAACTCGCTTTCCAAGTCTCCTCCAATCATCACTCTCTACCAGAATTCTGGAATCCAATTTGGGAAGGCTGGCTGCCCTGCTGTGGAGAAGTCCATCTTGCAAGGACTCTGCTGTAATCTTTCTTAAAGCTACAACTGTCCCAACCTTTGGAGCAATATTTTATATGTCCTGCTCTGTCGAGTCATCCTATTAGAAGCACATAAGCTTCCAGTTCCTGCTTCCTAGGAAATTAGGGGAAGTGAGCTGCAGGTTCTCCTCCCAGTTCTAAAAAGCAGGTGTCTTCCCCTAAATGATCCTGGGAATTGTAGCATCCATGGCAGATGGCCATCCCACCTCTGCTGAAAAACCTCCAAGGAAGGAGAGTCTACTGCCTCCTGAGGGATTTCTTCCCACTGTCAAACAGCTCTTGCTGTCAGAAAGTTCTTCCTGAAGTTGAGTCAGAATCTCCTTTCTTGTAGCTTGAAGCTATGGTTTCAGGTCCTGAGGGCCTCTGGAGCAGGAGAAAACAAGCTTCCTCCCTCCTCCCTGTGATGGCCCTTGAGATATTGAGAGGGCTGTATGGTGTGGCTCTCATATCCATGTTCTGAGAGAGAGAGAGCAAAATGGTTCTCTGTCCCCTTTCTCCACCCCAAGCAGAATTGCAAGGGGTCAGTGCATCTGGCTGGTAAGAAGATGGTCGGAGTTTGGAGCCCAGCCAGGGCTGGCTGTGGGCAGGATCCTGACATTGTTAGGGGTTGGACTAGATGACCCTTGGGGTCCCTCCCAAATCTACCATACTATGATTCCATCAAGCAGCTAAAGGAACGGGTGGGGGAGCAAGATGCAGAACAAAGGGAGGCAAAACCACACACCCCAAGAGCACCCTCTGGCCTGACCCGCCATGGCCTCATCCCAGCACTCTTTGACCTCCCTGATTTTATTTGTATTAATTCAGCTGCCTGGCAACCCAGCAGCCTGGCCCCTCTTTGCCAGCTGATGTCACAAAGTGCTGATTTGCATGCAAGCCTTATAGTGGCCTGCAAGAGGGTTGCCTGTCAGATGATGGTGAGAGACTTGCTGAGACAAGTGATAATGAGAAGGAACTCTGAAGGTAGGAGCCCCAGAGGAGATGAGTGGCAAAGAATTATTATTATTATTATTATTATTATTATTATTATTATTATTATTATTATTAGTTACAGGTACATGTGGCTTGGCTCCCTGGTTTGACTTGTCCACAGATGTTGTCAGCTTGGCAGGTACTCAGCTGTAGTCCCCAGATTATATTTTCTGTTGTGAATATCTGGTTGCTTACAAGGTTGAACCACATGGCCTTTCCAGGACTCTATTTTCTTAACTCTAAGGCTGTGTACACGTCACACCTTGAAGTCACGGGGTAATTCCATTCAAATGTCAACCTTCAGACTCATCATTCCTAAATATGTTGCAGACCATTTTAAAGAGAATTTCTCAAAGTTTCAGGATCTTGCCTCTGTGTGGGATGGGTTTTAACAGGAAGGATACGTTAATTGAAATTTATCCCTCCAGATACCCACAAATGTGAGATGAACAGTTTTTAAATCCTCTGTTTGACAGCAGAACTAAAAACTTAGGAGCAGCCGCCAGGACCATATAACATATAACAGGATCTATGATGGCTCCCAGTACATTTGCGAGCACCATTCAAAGTGTGGGTCCTGTATACCTGAAGTAGGGTTGCCACCTGGTCCTTAAAAAACAGAGTTTTAAAATCCCATGCTTGACAGCAAACTTAAAAGGATAGGAATCAGGCTGCAAAACCTTGTTTTGAGCAAGTCCAGCTATGAAGCTAGCTGCCTTCCCTCCATTTGCCCCACTTAAGAAAAAATGAGGCGTCAACCTGGGAACTTTAAAAATAAGCTTTACTTACTTTATAATCATGCATCAGTTCACAACAATAGAGGCATTAAAAACTGTGCAGGAAAAATACTGTTAAACATTTGCAGGAGACCCACCCCCCGAACCCTTGAAATAGATAAACGGTAGAATTTTGATTAATTGGGATTTCAATGAAAGCACAGGCTGCAGAACTGTGTCAGACAAGGAATTCCTGGGCTGACTTTTGCAAACCAGGCTGGGGGGCCTAGCAAAGAGCAAATCTGTTAACACACCTGAGCTTGCTGGGCACACGACCCAAGGGGAAGTGGGGATGAGCCCCAAAGGTATGGTGGGTACACAGCCTATGGTTTCAAGGGAAAGGTCTCTAGCGGGCTTTAGCTTGCATGAGGCAGAAACATAGTGAGATTTATTTTGTATTATTTGTTTACACCATCACTGCGTGTGACCCTTTACAAAGAGGTTCCTTAGACGCCTTAATTTGACGCAAGGAGCCAACAGTGAAAGGCTGAGGGTCCAGGGTGGTCCCGGAGTCCTGCGGAAAGACATAAGCCAGGATTTGTCAGTTTAGACTTCTGGGTTCCCTGGCATTTCCCATATGGAACCTCTGTGACAACAGGGGGCCTCTGTTTTCATTTTCCTTTCTGTCTCCCCGGTCCTAAGACAGGCAGGGCACAGAGGCTGCTGTGGTGCCGTGAAGAAGAGGAGGTCACCATGTATAAAAATGGCATTTTGGAAATCGTGGTATGTTAATTCCATGGGAAACCCATTCCCCACATGTGCCAGGAGGTTGTGGCGCCAACCTGAGCAAACAGGGCTGGGGTGGGGGGGAGCAGTACAAGATAAAGCCACCATATAAATAGAACAGGTAAGAAGAAGGGAAAATTTGCATGGAGCAGGGAGAACACCTTACAAGTTGAGTATATGTGTTTATGCTGTAGAGGCATTTATGAAAAAAGGCTTGCATGAATAAGACTGATTTGAGAACCACCACTCAAGATCACAAAATCGCTTCTCCGTGTGGGCATGGCTCCTTCCCGGCTCTGTTTGGTGCAGAAGCAGCAGCCAGTTTCCTCCCATTAAAACATCATATTGAGTTATTTCAGAGAGGGAGGAGACTTTGGCTGCTGCTTCTGCGCCAGGCCGGCTGGGACGGAGCCGAGACGCCCGTATGGAGGCCAAGTGGGGAAAGCTTATAAGATCAGGTAGGAGGAAATGCCCCTTCCCAGGTCCCCCCCCTCCTGCCCCAGACTAGCGTGGCTGGGAGCCAGGCGCCTGCTGATGTCTCCATTTGCTTTGCAGCGAGGAGAAGGTTCAGCCTGGGGGCCGCTGCATCCCAGGAGGGACTGGAGCCCAGACGAAGTCTTCTTGTCTCAGAGGTGATGGGACAGGGAGAAGGAGGGGGGCCTTAGGAAACACACAAGAAGGGCCAGCAGGATCAGGCCAAGGGCCCCTCTGGTCCAGCCTCCTCTTCTCCGAGGGGCCACCCAGATACCACAAGCAGGATTCGAGCGCAAGAGCCCTCTGCTCACCTGGGACTTCCTGCAACGGCTTTTCTGAAGCATTGTTGTCTCCATCAGGACTAGCAGCCTTTGACGGCCCTTTCCTCTGTTCAGTCGCCTAATCCTCTTTCAAAGCCATGGAACACCTACTTCCGCTTTTGCAGTGTTCGGGTTCCAAGTTGTTCGTGAACTAAGCTGTTCAAAAACCGAGGTACCGCTGTACAAGAATCTCCACACATTAGGCGATACTGAACAATATTACAAATTCCACACTTAAATATAGAATATTTATTAACAAATGCTGGATTTTACATTTTAGGCAGCAGCCGAGTATAAATGTAAGTAATATTATTTAAGATTGTAAGAGTAATAAACCTTTACAAAAAGGCTCTCAATAGTGCTACTATTTTGTCAAGCAGACAGGATGCTGTAATTTTGAGCATACTTTCTTCCTTTCCAGAGGAATATACCAAAATAAGGAATTTATTCTACTTAGCCTCAGCTTGATATATTTTCAGGCTACTAGGACTGTTATTATAGAATAAATTAGAAATATAGTGTCTTAAAATAGTAGTACAAAGTCTATTTTTGTTGCTTCCTCTTTTACCTTTGCCGATCAGTTCAATAACTCAAATTAGACATTTGAGGTAATATATGTAAATCACATAATCTATTTTTACATGTGCAAACCAACATTTTAAGGATAAAAACCAAGCATAGAAACTTTATTCAGAAACAGTTATTTTGCAAACTTTTTCTATTCATATTAATACTGTTTAATCACTTAAAAATGATGCTAAAGATATGAAGATCATAGAGCAACTGGATAATATATTTTATGAACAGTGAGCATGATTAAGCTAAAATATTAATTGATCACTTTACATTGTGCATTATAAGTTTGTGTTCCTTCAAATAAACAGCTGCTACTTATTTTCATTTGGTAGTGAAATTGTCTTCATAGTGAAAAATGGTTTATAATTTCTCCCCTATTAATACATTTCAGGAACATGAAAGTCATTATTTTCTTGATAGAGAATGTGCACATTTGATTATGATTCTCCCTAAGGAATAAGTCTCTTTAGCTGGTATTCAACTAAGTTTTACTGAGAGTAGACTTGTTGAAATTAATGGACCTAACTTAATCATGTTCATTACTTACGATCGATCTACTCTCAGCAAAACTTAGTTGAACATCACACATTGAACTCAATATTCTGAATAGATATGGATCAGATTACGCTGTAAATTAGTAGCATTTTATTTTTTTTTGTTCAGGAAGGCAACAGGACACATGAATGACTAGATTAAATATCCAGTGTTAGTATTTGGGTTTATAAAACAAAAAACAAAATCCTGATTACACAGTGACTTAATTAAATTCAATGTACATTGCCCATTAAAAGCTTTGCAGAGATGCAATTGTATATTCCATATAAAATATGACTGGAAAGCAAAGCATTACATACAAATGCAAGCAAGGAGATATTCAAGTTAAATCATGTTTTACAGTTCTGTATTATCGTTCACGCCCCATCCCCAGAGCCCATAGGCTCTGGCTTCAACTTTGTCTGCTGGTTGCATACCCCAACAAATTAATGCGGCGCTAACAGTTGGACTTAACACCTGCCCTCATGAATCATAGAAGCACCAGGCACTTCCAACTGGAAGGAAATAAACTGGGATTTCCTGAGCAGCATGAGTAGAAACAGTGCTAATCACCATTTATGCCACTGCAATATGTTGATCTGTAGGATCAGGGGTTCCAGATTACAATTTAGTAAGAGGCAACAATAATAGCCAAACATCCTCAGCAGCCATACCTTTAAAAGCTTGCCCAGGCAGATTAGAGATCTTCCCTACTCTTATGCCCCATCTCCAGTTAGGATTGCAGTAATCCCCTACTTTGTGTCCTTAGAGACTCCGTTTCTCCTGATATCCACCTTCTCTCTTTTTTAACTTCTCCTGCTTGGAGCCTAAAAGACTGGAAATGGGGAAGTATGCCTTTTGCATCCCTGTTGTTCATATGAGACTATTTTTTTTTTTTTGATAGCACAAGAGAGATGTTTGAAGTACCTGGGAGCTAAAGAACTACCGGCAGAGAGAAATTAACTGCTATGTTGTTTTATGCAAACATTTTCTTTTTCTTAAAACAGACATTTAAATTGGCCTTCAATTTCAGTAGGGAATTGCCTGCAATAATATTGTACAGTGCTTTTATGAATATTAAGGCCACTTCTCTGTCATGTTTTGTGGATGTTCGGTACTATATATATGGGTACCTATCACACACTATCCTTAAGTTAAGGAGGGCTAACCATGGCTAGGACACTGTGTTGCCCCAAAACAATGTCAAATAGATCCTTAAATCCCTGCAATGGGGAGTGCCCTATTAATGAGAAACTTCCTCTTTTGTCCCATCTCTGCACTAACAAGGCAGTTGTGAACATCTGGAAGAACACCTATACCATTTGTTGTGAAAATGCACATCCCATTATTTTATGAGGTTGAGAGCCGGCTAATGTGCTTTCAGGAAAAGTAGTTTGTACTCTGCCAGACATGCGAGAAGACTCTAAGGGCTCGTGTTTGACTGTCTGAATAAAGCTGGGATTTTTAAATTCGCCCTGCATCTTCAGAACTTGCCTATTCAGCACCCTCTCTTCTACTAAACTGGGGTTATAAAATTCATTCCAGTAATGTGTGTCTTGTGTACCCTCCATTGCTTCTGCGCAGACGGAGTTTTGGGAGCTCAGAGGAACTACCTCCTTGCTGTGAACTCCTTTGCCAGGTCCACTTCTGCTGAGGTTGGGATGGTGCATCACAATGTGTTGCCAGTTATACGGCGGATAAACACACTGCTTTGGGGTTTGGCAAGGAGACAGATGCTCACTGAGGTCCAGTTCTGTTTTGAGGTGAACCCTAGTAGGAAAACGGATCGCTTGCTTTTTCCTTGTGCTGTTTTCACCAATCCAGACCCGACTTGCTGAAACAGCATCTATATTTTCAGAATCTGAATCGTATTCAGTTTTGATGTTATGAGCCAACCCCGTGTTGTACGGAGTTTCTGAGGATACTAATGGACATTGTAACTTCATGTATTCTCCAGAATAACTCTGTGTTGTGTACTGCTGCAAGCTTGGATGAGGCTGGCAATTTTCTGTGCCACCCCAGGGAGAAGGACAGGTTGATGATAAACTAAAGAGCCGTTGGTCTCTGTTGTAGAAAGGTCTAGGAGTTTTGCTTGAACATGTAGTCTCATTACGCTGACTTCGAGAACAGTAATTTGATGGATTCACTGAAGTCGAAATGCCATTTCTGTTGTTACTGTATTGAGTACCGAATAGCGATGCAGTAGGACCAACAAGTTCTTGCTGAATAAAACATTCTTTGTCATCCGTACAAGGTTCAAACTTGACTTTTATGCTGTCCTGCTCTTTTTTCCTTGGGGCCCACTTACTATACTTCATCTGTACAAGGTTTTCCCTGTTCCTTTTTGTGTTTGCGGTGCTGCTTGCTATCTTCTGATGACAGTCTTCCCTTTCAATAAAGGTAGAAAAAAAATATTTTTAAAAACTTGTAAAAGCTTTTCCCCCCCAGCAACACGTGAAATATGGTGATGGAGAAGAGCAAGAATTCATTGGCATATCACTGCTATCAGCTGCCTGTTTTTCACTTTTGATTGAATAGTGCATTATTGTTTATTATATGTTATAAATTTACCAGGGTGTATGTTGCGCAGTATCCTCTCATTTATGTGTGTGGATGATTCCATTAAATATTAACTTACATTTTCCTGCAAGTTTCACAGTTGCAAAAAGTTGACTCCAACAGTAGAAAAAACGTGACTAACAGGTCTTTTACTTTCAATGCGTCTACTCTAAGTAGAACTTGACTGGGAAGTTTTGGGTTTTATCCACCTGTCAGTTAAAAGTGTTTACATATACCTACATTTATCTTGAAGAAGCAAAAAAGTTTCAGAAAGCTTCTCACTAATTTAAGAATTTCCACTGGATCAGAAGTTTCTCTAATCCCCCATTCTGCTTCAGCTGCAGTCACAAGTCTCTTGAAGCTCATAGCCAAGGCATGAAGGTGAGGAACACCCCCTGTTCAGCGGCATTTGCAAGTATACAATTTATTGACATGGGGTTCTAGTTACAGAGATGGGGGCTTACAGCTACTGGCAGTCGTCTCCTCCATGGATATGTTAAATCGTTATTCAAAGCGAATCAGCCTATCTTCTGGCAATGAAATCCCACAAGCTATAGGTTGTATGAAGACCTTTCCTTAATGTACTGTGTTTTATCACTGAGATTAAAAAAATATTTCCATACCATTACCCAGATGTCCAGTCTGGCTCCTTATGTTTTGCTCTACAAGTGGCTGTGCAAAGCACGAGGCTTTGGCAAGCGAGACAGAGTTTGTGCAGCTGGCTGTCATTAATAGGAGGCAAACTTGCTCTCAGTGTCAGGGAGGAGCAACAGCTCTAGATGCCTGTTCATGCCTAATTCTCTAGCTAATCTATTTGTTAAGCACCAGAATGCCCCTCCAATTGACTGTTAATCAGCCCACTCCTGACAAGAATGAAAGCACCTCTCCAATAAGTCATTTTTGGAATGAGAGAATAGCAGATTAAATAACTCTATATAACTTTTTGATGTTAATTTAATATCATTGTGTAAACTATTTCCCCCGACATTCTCTCTCTCTCCTTTTCCACTTTTCTTATCATGTTTCGCCTTTCACGCTATACAGATGTTTGTAGTTTTAAAATTTTAAAAATAAAGTTTAAAAAAAACCATGTATGGTTTGGTGGTCAAATATATATAACATACAGTGTCTGATTGGCACCCTCCAGCCATTTCCAGCAATGGGTATTCAGGTGCACACTTCTGCCTGAGACACCACCGTCAGACTAGATCTCATAAGCCTACACAGTAAACCCACAATTTATGTGGGGATTATCTTCCAGGGATGGTGCCTAAAGTCAAAATGGGGTATAGTGAAAACACACTGGGTTGAATGGCAGTTGGGATTCTCCAAGTCCCCCCCCCCCCGAATGCCCACTGCCCTTTTAATTTTTTTTGCCACGCCTGTAAAGCTGAATGCATAAGTTGTGGGCTTAAAGGTAAAGGTAAAGGGACCCCTGACCATTAGGTCCAGTCGTGACCGACTCTGGGGTTGCGGTGCTCATCTCATTTTATTGGCTGAGGGAGCCGGCGTTCAGCTTCCGGGTCATGTGGCCAGCATGACTAAGCCGCTTCTGGCGAACCAGAGCAGCACATGGAAACGCCGTTTACCTTCCCGCTAGAGCAGTACCTATTTATCTACTTGCACTTTGATGTGCTTTTGAATTGCTAGGTTGGCAGCAGCAGGGACCGAGCAGTGGGAGCTCACCCTGTCGCAGGGATTCGAACCGCTGACCTTCTGATTGGCAAGCCCTAGGCTCTGTGGTTAAACCGACAGCCCCACCCGCGTCCCCAGTTATGGGCTTGCAGTATGTAAAAAAAATTTTTTTTAAGCCTCATTGTGTATGACCAAAATCTCTGGTTGCCCTTGGTAACTAAACCCTTGATCCAGCAACAATATTTGTATGTAACAAATGAGGTGAGCTAGCCTTGTTATGAGGGGAAACAGCTAACAAGCAGTTTGTATGAGTGCTCATGTATCTCTTTATCTATCTGGGTGTGAACTCCAGCATGGGAGAAAGGGTGTACATAGCTTCCAAAAAAATCAAAAGTAATAATTGAATCAAAAACATTCACAAAATCTAGTGTCTTCTAGTACATGGAGGTAAGCACCTTTTAAACATGCTTCCAACTGTATGGAATACTTGCACAAGTAAGAGCTTTGCCCATGGCCACTGAGGCGTCTGCCCACAAGCAGCTCAGAAAGGATGTGATTACAAATATTGACATTATTGACCAGTAGAGGGAGGCCTTGGTAGTGAGAATAAAATTCTAAACTGTGTTTAGAAACATGCCAACCAAAGCAATATTGGTCTGACTTCAACTCTCACCTCCATGTGTCTGAATTGTTTAAAAATTCAAAAGGTAGATCCAACAAAAATCAGCAATTGTTTAGGCAAGTAGAAGCCGCACCAGATGTTTTTAGTGAGATGCTACAGGTTATCCTCGTGAGCAACAGTATTTTCAAATTAGTGTATAAAGTACAGCATGTCAGAGCTTATGGGAACTGCAGACTTCATGAGCCACGTGAGGAGGGGGTGTCACCTGGAAACCAGCCAGAGGTGATAGGGCACAGAAGATCTGTGATGGATGGGCACAGGGACCAGAAAGGAGCTTGGAGGCAACAGGAGTGGATAGCATTGTGGTCTAAAGAACTCCCTTGAAACAGAGTCCCATGCTGCAATGGCACAGGGGTCCATGCCCAGACTCACTGTCCTACCAGCATGCCAGCTCCCGTTACCCACTCAGTGGCTGCGGAAACCCGGCCAGATGGGCGGGATATAAATAAATAAATTATTATTATTACATTATTATTATCTGACTCCAGAAACATCCATGCTCATGAGCAACTGCTACTTGGGTGCCCTTAATTCCATTCATTTCTTTGGCCGTGAGTCCTTAGCTGAATGTTGCACTTTCTACACCAGTCAGAACGACAAAAAAGCAATCTTTCCTCTTAGCTTATTTCTCACACAATATGTTTATATTTTGAAATGCTTATGTTTTAAGCATACTTACTTGGGAGCTTGCTGTAGAGCAATGGCATATTCTGAAGAACCATTTCGGTATTGAACTTGAGTACTGGCCTGTATCCAAACCCAATGGTCTTCGTTTGCTTGCAGCCTCTTCAGAGAAATGGCATTTTCTCTATTATTTTTTCCTATAAAATTTGAAGGACAATGTTTTTGGTGGAAAATATTTTAAGTATGCTACTTTATGAATGCTTTAGCATCTGATAAGTACACAATCTATCTATTCAATGAAGCACTGAACACTTATTCAGGATAGAGAAAACATAAGTCTAAGTTTGTCATTGCCTAACACGGGAGAACCATTGCATGAAAGCACACTGCTTTGATTTAAACCCTTTTCAATCACGCTGTTTCAGCACTACACATGCTTGTTCAGCCAGCCGAAATAACTAGATAGCAACACCTAAATGTGTGAAATCTGTACACAAACCTCTAGCTAGCTAGTGCAAAGGCAGTCTTTAATTTCAAAGGGGAGCCAGGGCAGTTATTTTTGGGGTAAGTTACTACTGTTATATCTCTGGGACATTTTAATTTAAAATGGCAAAAAACCACACAACCAGTAAAGCCCTAACACTGCAGAACAGTCAATAAAGCAAAAAAAAAACTTGAAGGAAAAAGCCTGGCAGGCTGACAAAGAATAATCTGTGACTAGAGATGGGAAGGAAACTTGGTCACCCCCAACCTCTTTCTCCAGTGAACTGCTAAATGCAGCCCTTCAATTCCTGAGGGGGTGGAACCCATAACACCATTTGTGTGAAATCTCATGGGTCTCTGCTTGCATTAGAGGGATTAAAAAGGTAAAGGTACCCCTGACCGTTAGGTCCAGTCGCAGACGACTCTGGGGTTGCGTGCTCATCTCGTTCCATAGGCCCAGGGAGCTGGTGTTTGTCCATAGACAGCTTCCGGGTCATGTGGCCAGCATGACTAAGCCACTTCTGGTGAACCAGAGCAGCGCACGGAAACGCTGTTTACCTTCCTGCCAGAGCGGTATCTATTTATCTACTTGCTCACCCCGTTGTGGCAATTCGAACCGCCAACCCTTTGATCGGCAAGCCCTAGGCTCTGTGGTTTAGACCACAGCACCACCCACGTCCCCATTAGATGGATTAGTAAACAGCTAAAGAATGGCAAATGTTTCAAGAGGACGGCTGCCATTTATGTATTAGCAACCTGAGCCACAATAGCAACTGCAAAGAAAAATGGGGAAGTTTTACCTTGAAAGAAAAAATCAAGCAAACACCACATAAAGTTATTACATGGATAAATGCAGAATAATGATTTTAAAAACCACTGGTGAAAATGATACCTTCTTGGAAAGCGTTCCTTCTATGAAGATGAGCCATATACTGTTCAGAAATAGCCTTTGAGCTGCAAAGATTAAATAAAACCAAAACGTTTTTATAAATTACACTATGGATATGCACGCATGCCACTGTCATAGTAAATGCCACAAAAAAGCACTTCAAAGCAACTTCTGAATTCTACATTGAAAGAGTTTGCACATCAATACATCCATTATCTTACCTGGGTTCCTAGCAGAAGTCATACGATTGGATTAATCATTCTTAGAATGCTACAGAATAGGTTTCAAGTACTGTAGTGCAATTATATGTTTGGGCATGTCCCTTTATCCCATTACAGGACAAAAAGTATTGATGGAATGTAAGATGCTACTCGTTTGACAGGTATTGTATTGACGTTATTTACTGGCAGGTTGTCAGTGCAGCATTTGCCAGATCATGAGTGATTTGAGTGGTAGCATTAAGCACAGACCTTACTCTTATGTGTGCATACACAGGACTGTAGCTTTACAGTGCTTTGCCCATTTTTAGCCTTGGCGTCACCAACTGTTACCTGCCTCCCTCTTTGCCCCCACCAGGCTGTGGAGTGGATCTACCCCCTGCTCTGAGCTTCTATTGCTCAGGCACTTTGAGAACTTAGGGTCCGGGGCTATGACAAGTACTAATAGGAAGTCTCAAGATGCATTTGTACTTGCTTTGCATCTGTTGTGGCTGCTTGATCAGATCTGCATTTTGATTTCACAAAAAGGCTTTTCAGCTTCATGTCAGTCACAGAAGGAAGCAGAAGTGGCACCACTATGCAGAATAAGGACAGCTGAGGGTGTAATATTGCTCCTGAGGATGACTTCTTTTTCTGCCCAAAGAGAAATTTCAGTTTGCCTTGAAAGTGCATTGCCTGGAAAAGAGGAAAAAACAAGTTGGCAAGCATTGTTCCACAAAAAAACATTCGAAATGTGTAAACCTCATCAAATTGTAATGTTCTGACTCTGCTTGCTTGGTTCCTATCATTGGGTAGAGTCATACGTTGCCATAGTCACTTTGGATGTAGCTAGAATCCCTACCACTACCTTGAGAAGATCCACATGGATAACATAGTGGAGACAACTCTGATGTGGCAAGGAATCATATCACGATCCAGTGAGGTGTATCAGATGGAGTGTAAGACTTTGGGTTGACTTGGGCTTCAATAATTGTTTAGCTGTGAAGTCGCTAGGTTTCTCTGGGCTGGTCTTCCTCTCATTTGCCCAGCTCACAAGGAAGGAAGCAACTCTACAATTCTATGATTCTATGAGCTGAGATGTGAAAAACTCCATGTATTCCATCCTGAGCCACATGAAAGTATGAGAGTAGAAATGTGCTTTAAAAATAAGAAATCTGACCCACCTGGCTTCTCCTTAAGAGTCATTCTGAGATCCAACTGCGCAGAAACAGCTTCCACCACTTTGGTTCTCAGAAAAATTGCATACTGTCCAAAAGCCTGCAGAAGGGCCATGGTTCCCTGGCAGAGGATGTGAGTTGCCATCAAATGTTTCCGAGCTCCATCCCTGGCGTCACCAGCTAATGCTAGGAGACCCTTGTCTGAAACCCTGCACAGCAACTGCCCCCCACTGTGGACAGTAGAAGGCAGCTTTCTCTGTGGAACCAGAAAAGCCATTTTTGTGCAAGAGAACCTCATGGACCCCATCAACTGTGAATGGTTGTATCCAATGATCCTGTTCCACTGATGGAAGACTTCCAGCAGCAGAAAGGGGAAGGAAGCAATCTTTAACTCTTCCATTTCTCGCCTGTCATATAGTTCCCTCCTGAAGTGTAGGCATTGTAGTTGCAATATTGCACCCCTTTACTGCAACGTTGCAGCAGCAATACTTTAGGAAAATACCGTATTTTTCGCCCCATAGGGTGCACCGCCCCATAGGACGCACCGCCCCATAGGACGCACCTAGGTTTTTTGGGGGGGAAATAAAGAAAAAAAAAGTTATTTCCCCCCCAGGCGCAGGGCTGGTGCGGGGGAAGCCCAAGCTTCCCCCGACCCCAGCCCCCAGAACAGCCTGCTATCCGCAAGCCTAGGGAGCCCGGCGCGAAGTCGCGCCGGTCTCCCCAGGCTTGCGGAGAGGTGCGCGAAGCCCGGATGCGCTCTTCAGCGTGTCCCAGGCTTCGGAATGCAGGCAGCTCCGCGCAGCCGTCAGGAGCCCGGCGCGACTTCGCGCCGGGCTCCGGATGGCTGCGCAGAGCTGGGCGAAGCCCGGGGCTGCAGGCACCTCTGCGCAGCCCTCGGGAGCCCAGCGCGACCTCGCGTCGGGCTCCCGAGGGCTGCGCAGAGCTTCCTGAAGCCTGGAGAGCAAGAGGGGTCGGTGCGCACCGACCCCTCTCACTCTCCAGGCTTCAGCGAAAGCCTGCATTCGCCCCATAGGATGCACACACATTTCCCCTTCATTTTTGGAGGGGGAAAAGTGCGTCCCAGAGGGCGAAAAATACGGTAATTGAAACTTACATGGGGGTTATGTTCCAGGCCCCTGTGGGCATAAGCGAAAATTGCGTAAAGTGGGGAGCACCGCCTAAACATCCCATCTGCCGCTCTCTCCAATCCAGATCAAAAATTATGTATCCCAAAATATCCACAACTAGGATTGAAGCTCTGGAGCCGGCAGGAGGCTGGAGGATGCGCAGGAAAGTTGTTAGCCAAGGAGGCTGAACAGTGTAAACAAAGCCCTGCTGCACCTCTAGACGCTTCAAGGCTTCATCCACCCTCACTGTCGTCCTCTCCAGGCTCCAGGGAGGGTCTGCTTGCGAGCCATGAGGACATTTCCAAGTATGAATTGGATTATTTACTTATTTCCTGGCACTGCATGTAAACGCAGTAGTGAATGAGTAGAAAATGCATAAGGGGGGGGGGAATGCCTTTATAAAGAATGCTCTGTTTCAAGATTTCTACATTTCACACGTCATTATTTTGAAATGAACTAATAACACGTATGATTTACTTACACGGAAGCCAGAAGTACTGTCTAAAAGACAGCGAATTCGACAAGTGAAGCACCGAGTTAAAAAGGATGAAAAGTCTGATGGCGTACTGGTACCCTCCTGTGCTTTAAACATTTCATTAAGGATGAATTCTTCTCCTAAAAATTGTGATACGAAAGTTACAGTTCCAACAATGACAACAGTTAAAACAGACACGCATCTGAGGAAGGGTGCGTCCGTGAGAGAGAGTGAGGGAAAAAGAGAGAGAGAACTCACATGCACACCACAATCATTTAAAAGAACTTTGGGAACTAGTTTACCCCTCTTAGAACTACAATTCCCAGTACCCTTGAACTACAGTTCCCAGGATTCTTGGGGGCGGGGCTGCCTGTAAGGTGGGATCAGAGACTGAGATGGCAGGGAAGAGTAGCAGTGCTCCGAGCAGAGGATGGGGGTGGGGGTGGAGCAAAGCAAAATGGAAGCAGAAAGAGGGCAAAGCTTGACCAATGGCAAGTGGGTGGGTAAATGAGATAAGGAAAGATCTCCCCACCTCTGCCCCATTTCTTCCTCCTTCCCGCCACACCATTATCTTGCAGGTATCTACTTGTATTGACAGACTGTTAATCAAACATACCTGACTCCGTTGGCATATGTTGTCCAGAAATGAGTTGTGGCGGATTCATGGCCCAGTGTAGTTGTTTGCAGAAATCCTGCCGGTCATCCACATGAACGTAATCATATATATTTTGATGCATTACATCAGTCTAAAATAATAATATTTGATTACATTCATACTGTCTTTTGCATCTGATTGCTCGCATTTTTTAAAATATAGCACAAATAAGTTTTGGGGTATGTTTCTTTTTGGAAAGCTAATACCTTTTCTCATAGGAAAGAATCAGTCCCTCCATTTCAGGTTTTGAGCCCAAAGGACAACAATTTTGTGTGTAAGTGAGCCCAACATGGTGGGCAACTGAATGCTATTTGGGTGGACGTACTATAATCAGAGTTCCTTTAACACACAATACCATTTTGAGACTGTATACGGATTCTTCTTGGTGTATGCTTATAAAGGGATATGAAGTACTGGTGTGATTTTTAGAGTTTTTGACACCAAAAATGGAGCAAAATGGAAGACTGAATACAAATACAGCAAAATATGTAAGACTCCACATATTTAATTTAATCCCCTTACCTGGTGAAATCCTAGATAATCCACAATTGTTGGTGATGCATAGAATATCATTCCATCAGCACTCACCACCAGAACAAAACCACTCAGTGACTATGGAAGAAGAAAAGCAAAGGAAGAAATGATGAAACAAAATGGCCAGAAATATATTTTACTTATTCATTACAGGTGTCATGTTTTTTCTTAATCTGCCAAATAGTGAATATACACACATGGTAAATAATAAGGATTTGGGGGCGGGGGTAATATTATTACCAGTGCTTTTTTCCAGGGGAAAGCAGGGGTATGCATACCCCTAAACGTTTTGTAAATCTTTGTACTTTTGTCCATTTACTGTATTTATTTTTCCCAATTTGAATTATAAAATGGTAATTTTCTTCAGTCAAAATGAGAGTGCCCCTAAACTTTTTTTAAAGAAAAAAGCACTGATTATTGCTATCATCATCATCATCATCATCATCATCATCATCATCATAGCCTTCCCCTCAAAGGAGACCAGGGTGATGAAATGTGATCTTTACAGAGAAGATGTCTTCATGTGGTTTGAAAAATATATATCTAAATTACAGTAGTTCAGCAGGATGCCCTATGGGCTTTCCTTGAAAAATCTAGTTATAAATCACTGTGTGGTGTGGTACAACAAGCTGTATGATCCAGACCCTCTGGAGTGGGAGCATTTTGGTGATCTTGATAATGCTTGTGCCTCCATATTTCATCAGGCTTTGGAGATCCTGGATGACATTTGCTAATCAATGGCATACAATATTCTATGGCAAGAGCCAAGAAGGTGCCAGAGCCATCAATAAGCTTCTTGTTCTGCACTGAGCTACTTCCCTCTTGATCCTTGTTTTCCAGAGTCTGCAATGTTTACCCTGCAGAGAAGCCCCTGCCTTCAGCCTCCACAAAGACTGTTCCTTTTGCATTCAACTGTCTTTCTCCTGTAACCTCTTATAGGAAATATTATGTGCAGTGGTTCCTTTGGATTTTCTTCTAGAATGCAGATCAGCACTAAGGGTTCACCCACACTTCCACTTTCCCCATTGGGAAAACCCACTGTCTACCAGTTTTTCTCCAGATTGACATTTGCTGCAATTTAGCGCAAAAAAATGGGGCTCTGTGCCTAGAAAGAACGTGGCATGTGGAAAACCAGTCAGACGCATGTTTCCTAGGCATGGGTCAAGTGTGAACCAGCCCTACGCATGCAAGCTCCCTGGAACTGGTATTTTAGAATCTTATGTTGCTCTGTAACTTGCCCCATACATTGAACGGTCTGAAAAAATAATAGGTAACACAGCCAAACTCTGATATAGTCAACTCTGGCCCTTTCTATTTCCCAGATTGGGACCTGATAATCCGGCTGCTAATTTTTAAGGGGGAAAACTCTTATCAATGTGCTATGAATCCTATATTTGTTTTGTTAATAAAACAGCCCAGCTGGCTTCTAAAATGTTTTTAGAATCCTTTTTAAAAAATGATGTTTATAGTACCAAGGAGACTTGCAAATAAACAATGCTACTCTTTAGTCTATGAGAATAAATGACAGCATGTTGTATATCCACATGGATTCAATTACTGTACAGGCAAAATTTCTATTCTAGGATAAGCACTTGAAACAAATATGCACTGTAAACATTTGTTGATGATAAAATAGAATGGGATTTTTTTAAGTCTCAAATTTTGCAGAAGGAACAGAATAATTTTTTCTCTCTCCCCCACCCGAGAAAAAAAAGTACACGGCTTGAAAATGTACTCTGTTTTCTTTGCTCAATGTGTAGATCTAATTACATGGTCACAAAGTGCTACTTAACGATTAGCCCATCACAGTTCACAGTAAGTTTAATGTTCAAAGTATTTTACTGATTAAAGTTATCATTTTCTTGCAAGAAGCGTGTTTTAGAAACATTAATGCAGACAAATACTGTGAGGTAGCCCTAACCTCTCTTGGCAACAGCTTTTATAATAGAGTATTTTCTTCCAATGCTTTATCTGAAAGTATGCCAAGAACTACTTCAAAGACGTCTTGGTCAAGGTCACAGTTAGTAAAAGGTTTTTTTGTTGTTTTTTAAGCGAACTCCATAGCCACATTTATTTCTCTTACTATTGTTACTTGAAATAAATAAGAGTGGACTGTATTGCAATCTCCAGCAAGGAAGTTGCTATAGCTACCAAAGCATAAACCGTCAAAGCCTTGAAACATGCCTTGCCCTGACATATTTTCAAGTCACGCAACATGGTACTACATTTTTAGACCCTGAACTTTTAGTTTATCTGGAACAGCTTCATTTATGAGCACATCGCCCTTTTTCTGCCCATTAGGGTGGGCCTATTTTCCAAATGGCTATTTTCAGAATTTGGAAACAGAACACACATCCCTGTTATTTCTTTCACAAGGATGTGGGCTTGTAAACATAGAGATGGGAAAGGCAGACAGGCTAGAGAAATGGCCTTCCATTTGTACTAGGGCACACAGCTCTGTGTGTGTTGGATCCATTTTACAGTGAGGAGAAAAGGGACTGAGCCCCTGTACAAGAGGTCAGTCAACAGGTATGGCAAGTAAAGTGACTCAGGGGAGCTGAAAGATGCATGTTGTTTCAGCAGCTACTGCACCTCTTCTGAAGGCTTATATAGTGTGGTCTCACAGACCCTTCCCAGGACCAGCTGCAAGTATTTCATTTTGCCCCTGAGGAGTCCTTTACTCCCAATGACCGACTTAGTCATGAGTCGCTCTGTTCCTTTTCGGGCTTATGGTTCTTCACTAAGGGCTTGTTAACGGTTCTCTTTTGTACCACTCTTTCCAGGCAGAGTAACCTGTACTTGTGCACTGACCATTCACCCTGGCAGTCAGCTCCTGGCAGCCCTAGCTGAAGCCACAAAAACTGCAAGATGACCTACATGCCAGTCACTCACCTGTTTTCCTGTGATGGGTAGGAATCTACTACAAACATAAAGCTACATGCATCTTAGAAAAGCTGGATTTGTTTTTATCTTTCAGGCCATAACTAACATAAGTAAATGTTGGCGATCGGGTTGGTAAAAATGTATGAGAGGTTGGAGCTTTAGCAGTCTTATTTGCCGCTCTGTATTTCAGAGGTTCAAGAAACGCTGTCTATCACTCACCTCCAGTAAGAATCTGCCTTCTGGTATGGCAGGCTCCTTGAGCAGGTCAACTTCCTTTATTTCATGACCTGCGTGCTTTTTCAAACACTTCTCCTGAACAGCTGTTGGAAAGGATGAATCGGTACATATTTAACATAAGTGGCAATGTGTAAAACAACAAGAGCAACCAGAATTTTATTGTAAGAAACTAATAACTAATACTAATAACTAAAACTAATAATTAGTAACAAACTAATCCAAATTATCAGTCCTCAATAGCCTGCAGGACCACAAACACCTGGTTCACAATGAGAAAAAGACAGCCTGCACTTTGTGTTGGCAGGGTGACACAAGGCAGATGGGGATATGAGGCGGCCTGTCTTGTGTTCCCCTCAATGCTGCGGCTGGTTGCTCAGCCAGACACGGGGCTGGCTCTTTTGACAGTTGTTGCGCCCAAGGCACCCACTGCATAAAGGGTTGTGGTGTCTAACAGTGTCAGGCTCAACAATGCCAGCAGTAATGCAGTGCCTTTTTCTCCCCCATGTAACTGTCTCCCCCTCTCCTTTTTCCCCTTGGGAGAAGATTTGAATGTTCTTTGGTGTTTCAGATGCACAGCCAGACATTTAAGATACAGAAATCAGCAAAATACAACCTTCACTTTTGAATGAAAAGGTAAAGGGACCCCTGACCATTAGGTCCAGTCGTGGCCGACTCTGGGGTTGTGGCGCTCATCTCGCTTTATTGGCCGAGGGAGCCGGCGTACAGCTTCCGGGTCATGTGGCCAGCATGACTAAGCCGCTTCTGGCGAACCAGAGCAGCGCACGGAAATGCCGTTTACCTTCCCGCCAGAGCGGTACCTATTTATCTACTTGCACTTTGACATGCTTTCGAACTGCTAGGTTGGCAGGAGCAGGAACCAAGGAACGGGAGCTCACCCCGTCGCGGGGATTCAAACCGCCGACCTTCTGATCGGCAAGCCCTAGGCTCTGTGGTTTAACCCACAGCGCCACCCGCGTCCCTCTCTTTTGAATACTTGCCCCTTAAAATAAGCCAAAATTGCTCTCCCATTTGAGCTTTATATTTCCACAAGGTGGTACCATCTTCCAATAAGCAGCTCCAAGCGTTTTGCAGGTTGCGTGATGAGAGCTTGCCAATGTATCTTCCCTGGATGTGAGCAACTGCTGGGCACTCAGCCACCTCCGCAATTGAAAACCCCACCCTCTGCTTCCTCCCCCTCCTCCCCAACAGAGCTGTGTGTTTTTTTGTGTTGTTTTTTTCCAGAAACACCAGGGGGAAAACATGCCTTTGGTATAAAAGAATTGCGCTGAGTAACCAAGGCTTTGCTGTCACGCTATGAGAACAGACTGTCAATCTTTCCATGCAACTGACAGTGGCCTGGCTCTAGTTTAAGCCCTTGCGTGAGAGCAGAGAGCCCACATTCCCCCAAGAAATGCTTCATAACAACAGCTGTTAAATATTGATGACGCCTGGCGCACTCCGAATGCTCTTCGTGAAGGTTAAGCCTTCATGTAATGGAACCTAACTCTGTATTTTTGTCTGCTAATAATAAAACCCAAGTAATGGACTTTTAAAACAAGATAATAATGCATTAGAGGAAGAGAGGAAACCAGCAAATTAAAATAATCTCTCTTTCAAGTAAACTTTTTCATTGCAGAATAGAAGAAAGCTTAAGCTAGTACAGTAGTTGTGTTTGCCGGGATTTTCTGTAAGCAGAATATGTAGAGCTCTATAGCCCGAGGAATAGTAAGAATGGGTATAGAATTATGCCTGCAACACAATAAAAATTATGAAAAATAGTATTCTGCTGTGCTGCCTCTAGCTTTCAAAGGGACCAGCGGGTTAATAAATATGCAAACAGATAAAAAAAAAAAGCTTTTTCTGCCTAAAAGGAAATTGTGTGTGAAGCTCAGTATGCTGAAAGGAGATATGCACATAGCTGTAACATGTCAAAATAGTTTGACGTATACTGAAAGCATTGCTACTGCTCACTTGCAAATTACAGTTCCACGCAGGGTAGTTTCCCTTAACTCTCATGGGAACAGACAACTTGCATACATGAACACTTAACTGACAGTGTAACCCACAGTGGCTTAGAAACATTTCTAAGACAAGAAAGTCACTTAAATGTGCAGGAAATAAAGATGTTCCAAGTGTTAAACACAAATACAAGGGCTAAACCTGCAATGAGAAGCATTTATACACGGAGCGCTTGATTCAGGATAGTAGATCTGGGACCCAAATGGTTTTTTCAGTGCTGAAAGATTCAAGTAGGCCTTTATCGCTAAAAATACATTAGAACAATGTATTTAGCCATCACATGAACTGACCTGGCGATGCCTGTCTTTAGCCATTGAATCCAGATAAAGGGCTGGCCACATAGTTTAAGTGCAGGAGGACTGCAAGTTGTATTATTGGATCTCAAAATCTTTATCATTATTCATTATGATTTATTAAATTTGTATACTACCCTTCCTCCATAGATTTCAGGGCAGTTCACAACATAAACATACAAGATAAAAAAACACATAATAAAAACTTCACTGCTTAGCCAGGGGCCAACTCCAAATCATACAAAAGAACAATTAAAGCAAGTAGACTGCTCAATATATAATTAATTAAGCAAATTAATTAAGCATAACCTATTGCAATATCCAATATATTTCACAACTACAACAATAGTGACACCAGTAATGCTAGCAATAAACAAGATCCTACTCATTTGCAATTCAACTCAGCCTTTATATTATTTATCCATTTCAATTCTTTTTGTTAAACCTATTGTACATTTATCACCCGGAGGTCTCCAAGCAACTTACAGCAATACACACATAATCACTCAAACACACAAGTACCATAAGGGAAGAAAAAAGAGGAGGACATATAATACATTAACATAACATTTATGGGGGGGAAACAAAAGCAACACACCTGCCATTCTATTTTGCACCCATCAAGATACTTCTTCTCCCTGGACTCAACAGAGACTCATTTTGCATGTGAATGTCATTTCTGAAGACTGGTTCTATACCTGCTGATTGTAAATTCTGGATATATGGCATTGCTGACTCTGTTATAGTATTGCAGTTTGGAAACTGAACTATGAATCTGGATAGTCCCGTTTTATATCCAACCTTTGCCCTGAGGCTTAGGGAAGCCATTCTGTTGCAGTACTCCATTTGCAATATGGAAAAAATAATATTGACCTGTCTTACATGACGTATGATGCTGCCTTATCTCTTGGTCCATCTAGCCAAGGGCTGCTCAATCTCCCCAGGTGAGATACTTTTAACAAAGTTACACTTGGGAAAACTCCGTCAAGGCATTCCTCCGAGCAGGTAATCAACACTATAAAATGCTATAAAGCCTGTCAATCATCTGGTGAGCAGATGTGCATTCACAAGCACACAGGAAGTGTGGAAGATGTTTGAGTCGGTGGCTCTGTTTTTAGTATAATGCTCCAAATTTTCCAAACACAGATTTTAATTTCAATTGAACCCCACTGTCTATACATATGTTTATCACTCAATGCATAAAAATGCTAGCCAGAATGATATAAACAGGAGGAGAATTATACAAAATACTCAGGAGCTACAGGGAAATAATAGGAATTTTGTAAACTAGATTATGAATCTTTCCCTCAGAAATTTTCCACTCGTGACTGACCCAAAGCCGAAGGTCAGGTTTATAGCCAAAGACATTTTGTCTTAGCCGGGAAGAAGGCAGAGGCAGTAGCTCATTTACACACTGCAAGTCTACCCTAGAATCATAGAATCATAGAATCATAGAGTTGGAAGAGACCACAAGGGCCATCGAGTCCAACCCCCTGCCAAGCAGGAAACACCATCAGAGCACTCCTGACATATGGTTGTCAAGCCTCTGCTTAAAGACCTCCAAAGAAGGAGACTCCACCACACTCCTTGGCAGCAAATTCCACTGTCGAACAGCTCTTACTGTCAGGAAGTTCTTCCTAATGTTTAGGTGGAATCTTCTTTCTTGGATCAGACCTCTATTCCTCAGATCAAAAGATCAGTTTCATAACCACTTTTTTTTGAAGTTGCAACTGAGCCTGCCACAGTCACGCAATCCCTGGCTCCAAATTGTTTTAGCTCTTCAACTATAGAAAAAATAATAATTCTGTATCAATGTGATACCAGGAATCATATATACCCCAAGAAGCCATACAAATAACATACCTGGATGAAGTATTACACTATTTACTAGTTAATAATGATAATGATGATGATGATAATAATAATAATAATAATAATAATAATAAATGCCTTCGTTCAGACCTTTCCATCTCTAGTAAAACAACATAGCTTCACATAAGTTACCAGTATCAACAATACCATGTAAATAAAAAATGGAATGTTTTTAAACATGAGAAATATTATGTTTAATATTAACATAACATGTAATGTAATTATAACAGGCCAACAATAACGAGTCGTGAATTACCAAGACCTTGCAAGCATAGCGCATGATGCTTGCACAATCACATGTCTTCGTAAACTGAACAGACAAAACAGTTAAATGAAGCACATTTGTTGCTGTGATCTATATCTATCATCTATCTATCTATCTATCTATCTATCTTCTATCTATATCTATCTATATCTATCATCTATCTATCTATCTATCTATCTATCTATCTATCTATATCTATCTATCTATCTATCATCTATATCTATCTATCTATCTATCTATCTATCTATCTATCTATCTATCTATCATCTATCTATCTATATCTATCTATCTATCTATCTATCTATCTATCTATCTATCTATCTATCATCTTGTTGTGTCCACATTTCCTTGGTGTCAACTCTGGCAGACACTACCAGTTCTTAGGCTGCATCTCTTGATGTCCTAGGCAGGTTGGGTATATCTCTGTACTCAACCCAGGGTTTCACCAACTGTAGACCTCACTCTATGAGGAAGAGATGTCTTTTGCGATTTTCACATCAGCTTTCAAAGAATGTAGCCTTTTAAGAAGGCAACGACTGGATCAAGCACTGGGTGGGCATCATCTGGTGGCAAGTGCCTATGACACTTTTAGCTTTATAAATGTGTGTGCCACTTTTCAAGCAAAAGTAGTTCCCAAAGAAGTTTACAGGGTCTGCTCAGAAAGAGCCCTGAAGGATATGGCTAAGAATTTCCACACAACTGTATATTTAAAGTCTAGTCACATCAAGCACACAACAGGCAAGTGAAAACTCAAATCAGAACTCGTGTCTCTCACCGCAACGCCTTCTCTTTTGCTTCTGCTTTTCAGCTTACAAAGTGGGGTTTTCCCTATGGAGAATTCTTTAGTGGTAGACCATTTGTAGCAATTGGAGAAACATTCAAGGAGCGAGAAGGAGTGAACAGCGATTTCCCGCGCTTGCCTACCTCTCTCTTGCTGCTGCTGCTGCTGCTATACAGGTTTGCAAACCCCAAACATATGGACAATATACGTAAATACATTGAAATATACTCAGAGTCGCAAAGTGATTTCATGCTCTTTATTCAGCTCATAGTGGTGAGGAGGAATGAATGAATGTCCCCTCAAAGTATCTGCTTATATACATTATTTACACAATGGGCTGCACATGATTGGCTAATTCCGGAATTCTACTGTAAGCCAATCAGGTTGTGGATTCACTTCTATCTGGAGCATGATTGGGTGGTTCCTGCCAACCAATCATACTGCTGCATTGTTCTAGGACCAATCAGTCTGCTGCTTCTGAATCCTATTGTTCTAGGACCAATCAGACTGCTGCCTTTTG
Organism: Podarcis filfolensis; assembly: GCF_964270895.1. Taxonomy (NCBI): domain Eukaryota; kingdom Metazoa; phylum Chordata; class Lepidosauria; order Squamata; family Lacertidae; genus Podarcis; species Podarcis filfolensis. Next base: position 49,823,226 of record NC_139615.1, read on the forward strand.
GATCCTATTGTTCTAGGACCAATCAGACTGCTGCAGTTTGGATCCTATTCAACTCAGTACATAACATACATTTACACATGCCATTAACCATCTGGGTGCATATGCATCTCACTGGGGCCTCCAGATATGCAGTTTGTCTACACTCTATGTGCTGCCAAAAACAGTGGTGCACATGTATCAAACATGCCTGCCACATGAAGTATGGAACCACTCTCGTCACAGCAATGAAAATGAGTGCAATAAGGGCAGGTTCAAAGTACCAGCATCAGGTTTTGTGGTGGTACACAACCACCAAGTGTAAGCTATCACTTAAAAAATTAAAAAGAAGTTTGGGCTGTATTCTCAGAACGTTGCCAAGAAAGAAACAACCGCTGCATTATCAATCTCAAAACCTTTATTGGCATATAAACAAAATTCTGAAAAGTTCGGTACAATAAAATCACTCAGCAGAGTTGCTGTATTATCATCCCCTTTGAATAAGGGTCATGGGAGGCGGGGTATTGTTAAATGGGCATGGTTAAGAGGATGGGACTACAGCAACAGTGCCTACAAGATTGACACTGTTTTTAGTTACACCACTGTTCTGTTATTGTGCGTGCCAAGCAACAAAAAGCCTTGCACTTTTTTGGTGCTCCTGCAGTGGGAAAGCTGGGCTGCAGCTTGAGATGCCAGAAGTTCCAGGTGGTGCTAAATGCCGCAGCCAGACTGTTGGTGGTGGCAGGCTGACTCCTGCCAGAACATTACTGCAACGGCTGCCCATCTGCTACTGTGCCAAGCGCAAGGTTCTTGTGTTACTGTAAAAGGTCCTTAGCAACTGGGTTCTAGCACGCCTTAAGGACGGCTTTCTTCCTTATATGCCTGCCAGATCCCTGAGACCTTTGGGGAAGTCACTGTTCACCAGCTTCCATGGTTCAGACACAGGGGCTGCATCCACCAGGAGCCATGGGTTCGGTACTGTGGGCCCAATTCTGACAGACTCCCCTCCTGGCTCCTTTCCTGTTGAACCTCCCTTGCTTGGTGAAGATCTTTTTATTTTGGCAGACATTCTAAGTAAGTTTTCTGGTTATATGATCAATTTTACTGATTTTATCTTTATTATAGCTGTTGTAAGCTGACTGTGCACAACACTTAAAAGGGATAGAAATTATTGAAATAAAAAGATAGACAGAAGTCATTCACTTTTCATGAAAATGCCAGAAAGATTTCTAGAAGGTGATTTTAAACACATGAGGCTTTTAAAGAATTCTTATTTCTAATGAACTGAACTATTTTCCTTTTAGAAATTACTCTGAAGTATTTGCATTTAATAACCTTGTCTGATACCTTGTTTTGATATTAGAAGTAACTACAGGGAGGACACCTAGTGGTGATTATACAGCTCTGCATAAAAATCTCATTAGCAATACAGCATTGGGCAGTATTCAGAGTGATATAATCTGTCTCCCAACGAAGTGTTTTCCAAAAATACACCAGCATAAAAATGCAAATACTTCAAAAATTAGATTTATGAAACTTTTCATCCACACTATTTACATCTAGAGCGCTTCAAGTTCCACTTCTTCAAAGAAGTAGTAACTTTCTTACTATTCACACAGAGCAAATATTCCTTAGGTCAGTGGTTTTCAACCGGGATGCCGTGGCACCCTGGGGTGCCTTGAATGATAGTCGGGGGTGCTGCGGGCAACACTGGTCTCCGTTTCTCCTTCCTTCCCTCCCTCCTCTGATGCCCTCTTGTGTCTCTGCCTCCCAAAGGCTTGCACAACTGTTTGTTGCAGCAGCCCTGGCTGCAAGCTCCCCAGGTGAATGGTGCCTCTGGGGCTGGTCAGGGGGTCCTGGTTATCAGGAGTTGAGGTGACCTCGGACTAAGCAAGCAAGTGGGTGAGAAAGCCTAGCCAGCCTTTGCTGTTGGGAATGGACAGACAAGTCCCAGGCCCCTGTGGGGCAGGCGGGAGGGCAGCTCAGAGACCAGGGGCAGCAGCAGTGGCCGCCCGGAGGATTCTCAAGGAGAGGAGGCTGAGGAAACGCTCCACAAGGGAGGGTATTCGAAAAAGGGTGAGGGGCTGCCTGCTCTACAAGCAAGGGGTGACATAACTGGGCTCCTGAGCCCCACAGGGGAACCACTGAAATAATGTAGTTGGTCAAGGGAGCCGTGGACACGAAAGGCTTGAAAACTACTGCCTTACGTCACTGCTAGGCAATCTGTGTCCTGGGGGCTATATGTGGCCCCCAAGCCAAAAATAAATAAGTGGAAGAGAATGAATGGATGATAGATTAACAAGGAGAGAGATGGGGTATGGGGAGAGAGAAAGAGAATGAAAATATGATGGGTGGATGAAGGGGGCTGCTCTCTGACACCGGTATGTGTCCCCCAAACACTCTTCCCACACAATGAATACAGTCTTTGAACCCCAAAATACTGCTAATCCTCATTAGGCAAAGTGGGACAGCTGCAGGGGGAGAGCAGCCCTAGTTGTCCCCCCAGGCCACCTAAGCTATCCAGCTGCCCTCCTAGATGATGGAGGACGTGGACCTATCCTCAGTGGAAATACAATTTCTTCCCCTCAAACACCCACCCACAATTGTGGGAATTTTAAGATTAAAGGAGGCATGGTTTTTACACTGCCTGACTGTAGTAAAACTTCTAAGCGGACTGCAAGAAATAGGAAAATTATCAATAAGAACTTAAAATTATTTAAATGTTTAAAAATAATTAAAAGTAAGGTAAAGGTAAAGGGACCTTTAGGTCCAGTCGTGACCGACTCTGGGGTTGCAGCGCTCATCTCGCTTTATTGGCTGAGGGAGCCGGTGTACAGCTTCCGGGTCATGTGGCCAGCAGGACTAAGCTGCTTCTGGCGAACCACAGCAGCGCACGGTAACGCCGTTTACCTTCCTGCTGGAGCGGTACCTATTTATCTACTTGCACTTTGACATGCTTTCGAACTGCTAGGTTGGCAGGAGCAGGGACCGAGCAATAGGAGCTCACCCTGTCGCGGGGATTCGAACAACTGACTTTTGATTGGCAAGTCCTAGGCTCTGTGGTTTAATCCACAGCGCCACCCGCGTCCCAATTAAAAGTAAAAAGAGACTAATATACACTGATGTCAACATGTTTGGAGTGGCCCATCTAAAAATGTAAACAGGCAGGGAGTCCCAGTGTGTAACCACCGCAGTAACTAACAACTGCAGATTAACAAACCAGTTCCATAGACTGAAACTATCAAGTGGGCACATAAACTGACCTGAACTTATTAAGGGCTTTGCATACTAATAGCAATGCATTGAACTTGGCCTGGTAACAAATCAAACCCGTGCAGATCTCTGAGCAAATGTGCCTTACTCCAGGCAGCAACTATGCCGCAATATTCTGCACTAATATTCTGTGCTAATTGCAGTTTCCAGATCAAGTGCAAGTGATTATTCTCAAGGTACTCAAGGATACGCAGTAGCAGCAACTCGTTTTGTTGCTGTTAAAAAGTGTGGCACTTACTTGCAACAACTTCATGGTGAGTACCGGTACCTATTTTTCTAGGAAAAGTACTGCATATAGATATTAAATAGCTCTGGGATAAAATAGTGCTCTGTGGCACCTCAAATGGAGTTTGGATCTAGTGTAACTTTACTCCAGCTTAACTTATACTGGCTTGTTTTGCCTTCATTTATTGTGCATCAGATTGCTTCCCTAATAATTATTAAATTCTCAAGGATGAAAATATGACAACACATTTATGCTGTGTAAGGTGCCCCCCATCAAATGTGGCATGTAAAATACACTTAATATCTCAACATGTATACTTAAAGAAGAGAATAAAGTTAAAGCACATTCGTTTTTCTTTTCATTTGTTTCATTGTTATGTTTTTGCAACTAATATATCACATTCAACCAGCTGAAGTTTCATTGTCTTGATTTTGTCCCTAACATAACATTTCTTCTCAGTACACCAAACAAGGAAGCAAAACTATCAATACAATAAGGGCTCATTAATCTATTCTCTCATTTTCTTGAAGAGATCTTCAACTGAACTTTACCAAAAAGATTAAAGAAATTCTGAGGCACGTGCAGGGCATGCTTCATGTTTTACTCATGTGTAAATTGCCATTCTGAAAACCTGTTGCCAGATCATGAAACTCTGGAAAATTATCTTTAAAATGATATAGAACACCTTAAGTATATAGTAGGCCTGCAACACACATGGGGTTACATTCCAGGGATCACGCTTAAAGCCAAAATTATCTTTCCTGGCACCCCCCTCCATCTCCACCCCTTTTCAATTATTTTAATTCCCCTCCCCCAATGTGTAGAGCTAAGTGCGCACAAGTTAAATGTGCATGAGTTGCAGGCTTACTGTATATGAAAATGAAAGTTGTGTCTGTAGCATGACATTTTCATAGAATTTACCAAACACACAAAAAGCAAAAAATGATTAAAATTTTTTCACAAACCTTTAGCTCGCCCCACTAATTTAATCAGGGGATTAATCAACCATCTAATGTTTTAAGCCCTAGTATCTAGTAATAGATTCTGCCATGTATAAAAAGAGAAGGTAAAGGGACCCCTGACAGTTAAGTCCAGTCGCGAATTGTCCACTCTGCAGACAGTTTTCCTGGGTCATGTGGCCAGCATAACTAAGCTGCTTCTAGCACAGAGGAACACCGAAACCGGAGCAGCGCACGGAAACGCCGTTTACCTTCCCACCAGAGCGGTACCTATTTATCTACTTGCACTGGCGTGCTTTCGAACTGCTAGGTTGGTAGGAGCTGGGACCGAGCAACAGGAGCTCACCCCATCGTGGGGATTCGAACCACTGAGCTTCTGATTGGCAAGCCCAAGAGGCTCAGTGGTTTAGACCACAGCGCCACCCACGTCCCCATGAAAAGAGAAAACTTTAACCAAAAACCCTCCCTTCCTTCCATCCATTATGCAACCAATCTTTTCTCTTCATGAGGAGACCTCAGAGGAAAAGACTAGGGCTAGCTAAGACTTCCTCCCAAGCAGCAGTGAGAGGAGTCTGCCATTGGCCAAGTGCACAGTATGGGACCAGGTATTTGAGGAACACCTTCTTCCACATGAATCTGCTCACCTGTTGAGATCAGCAATGGAAGTTCTGTGCAATGTTCAGAAGCTGCCAAGAGGTTCAGCTAGTGCTGAGGTGAAACAGGGTTTTCTCGCTGGTGACACCTAGGAATTGCAATCCTCTCCCGCAGGACACTCATTAGGACCTCATTTTACAGACATTCTGAAGTTCAGCGAAAATGGTTTTGTTTGGAGTAGGGTTTTGTTTTTTTTTAAATTCAGGTTTGCTGCTTCGCTTCTGCTGTTCTGTTTTTTCCTGCCAAGTTTTGATTTATCATTTTATATGCATGTTAATTTTATATGCATGTTAATTTTGAAGACTTTTGGTGAAAACGCCATATAACCCTATAAACATAAAGAGATGAATTGGCCGCTAAGTAGAGAAGAAGGTAACAAGGAGGCACTGCTGTTCATCCCCACTTCTGTCCATTATTATCTGTTTATCCCAAAACAGTTGCTGTCTCAGATCAGCCCTGATTTTAATTAATAGATATATACATGCACCTTAACAAGAATTCTGGAAATACACCTGCCAGGACACGAACCTTTAAAAATTAAATTGCATTGGCAAAGGATTAAGGATTGAGGATGACACAGCCAGTACTATTGGTTGGAAAGGTGAATGATCTTGGATGGTTAAGGAATAATGATATTGGATGCAGTTTGTTCAATGATTCAATGGAGCATCCTCTAATTGTTTACTCCATTTGTACATAACTGATACTATTTTGTAGGCGGCAGGAGATAATTTTGTGCATGGCAACATTGCACATATTGTTGTAATTACGTAAGCCTGACGTGTAAGGTTTCTACACATAAGTCAACATTGGCATACTTCAACTTCTATTGAAAATATTTTCAGATGGTGAAACACCAGACACTGTTAACAAAATATTCTAAATTGTTTCTAAATCTGCAAGATGCCTCATCATGCACATCAATGAACATTTGATTTAAATTATACAGTGCGCCAAAATGTAGCTCATTCCAACATTCAAGACAGTAAAGTTCTGTTTGTTCTGGAACCAAAATCATTGGCTTATTTTTTAATTGCAAGATCATTGCTTATGGAGAACTATAGTCTGCCTCTGTGTGTGCTATCACCAGCTCTTGCTAATAGATTGCAGGTGGGATGGGGAGTTGTACAGTTTACTGGATTTAGAAAATCCTGTTGGCACCCTTGCCTATGCTTGTCCAATGTTGAGGACATCAACCACCTACCACCTCCATGAATATACAATCTCTGGACCTTAATAAAGGCCCAAGCAGAAGACGCCAAAGAAAAAAGAAGAGAAGAAAACAAAGAAGAGAGATTACAACAAAAAAGAAAGAAAAAGAGAAAAGGAGAAAGAGAAGCAGGAATACGAAGAGAGAGAGAGAAAAGAAGAAAAAGAAACAATAAAGAAATATAAAAGGACCTCTGCTAGTTTTCCATCTGCTAGTTACATAAAAAGGGGGGAAATATTTCTAACATTCAGTCCATGGTAATATCCATCTTCTCCACTTTCTGTTAAACAATATTTCTTTTACGTAAATGTGTCTCGAATTCATTCCCACTCAAGTCCAAGAGGGATTCCCAAATTGTTGTTGTTGTTGTTGTTGTTATTGGTAAATGTCAACCGTGCTTTTTGTTTAATATCAACTTTAACTCCATTAATTCCCACCACAATTCCTCCATATTGAGTACTAGTAAATTCGTTTGTCCATTTCCATGTTAAAATCTCTCTACTGTGATCACATACTGGAATAATATTGCACAATTCTTTTCTTGTTATATATCCTTTAGTTTATACCCAGTTCCATATATTCAAATTCCATTTCCTTTCGTGCTTCCATTCCCTGTATTGTTTAACATAGTATTCCGATCTCCTCCTCTAGGACCATCCACTTACGTTTCTTCCATTCTTTTTCCATACATATTAGTAGCATCATTCTATGAATTTGCTCCAAATTGTATGCAGAATACTTTCTCTCTGCTAGAACTGAAGAAAGGCCAGGACGGAAGTTTTTCCAAAGATTTCTCTCTCTCTCAACATCATTGATACGATTAATGCCAGATCCAGATGACCATTTATGGTTTTATCTTCCCCTTCTCCTCCAAGCCTCTGTATGAAAGACATTTCCATTTCACCATCTGCTTTCTCCAATTTTGCTGTTTCATCATCCAGTCCTGCCAGGTTTTCATCAATTTTGTCTGAAGCCTCTAAGTAATCTCCAGTTCCATTTTCCATTTCATCTCTCTCTGATTCATTTTCTTTCCCCCTTTCATCAAACATTAATCCAATCATTTTTAGTTGTTCAGCCATCAACTATTGAAGAATACCAACAGTCATTGGAAGATCCAAAGGTACATTTGCCACACTGGATGCAGACAAAGAAATATCTCTAAGCTGTATTTTTCCTTCCCCAAAAATGTTTAAGAAAGAGAGGGTGCAGACATTATACTCACAACGGGTTCTTACGTAGTGTTTGGGTGAGATGTTGGTTCCTCAGCTCACCACCTTGTTTTAGCCCCTGACTAAGCCCCCAGGCGCAGACAGCAGAAAACGGCTTTGATCAGAGCATTTGAGGTTTTTATCTCAGAGGTCTTTGATAATCAGATGTCCAGTCTGATTACCATCAATCACATAATTGTCCAGGACCTTCCCAATAAATTTCACCTTATGCTTCTCCCCCAACTATCCCATCCCCTGCCATTTCTCCTAACTCTGGTCATGTTAACTATGTTGGACTACAACTCCCATCATCCGTAGCTACCAGGACCAGTGGTCAGAGATTATAGGGGTTGTAGTCTAACAACATCTGGGGACCCAGGTTTAAGAAAGGCTGAACTAGCTCCATGGCTGTTGATTCATCACTATCTGACAAAAACTGACAAAGCCTTTGGTCTAGGGTACCCAGGGCCAGCCCAAGACAATTTAGCACCTGAGGCAAACCTCAAAATGGTGCCCTCCTGCCAGGGAAGAAGGTGTGAGTGAACATCTGCATCAGAAACGAAGAAGGAATAAAGCTCTGCATTGGGAACAAGGGTGGGAGGAGACCAGTAGTGGCTTCTGTTTGCCAAGTGGTGGCACTGGATGGGAGCAGCTGAGGAGGCGGCAGATCCAACCTCCAAGGAACACGCTGCAGCCATTATGGCTTCTGCTGCCTGAGGAGGTTGCCTCCCCTTTCCTCATGCGTGGGCCGGCCCTGAGGACGGCTACTAGGATGTGTGCATGTATACATGCCGCTGCTTGTTTTGTTTGCAATGCGGTTTTTAAATCTGGTTTTTAAGCAACTGTATTAGTTAACTGTGAGGTTTTTAAAATTTTAATTATGCTTATCTTATTTTCCGATATAATTTTGTAACAGGTTGTAAGGCATTTTTGTCTAAAAGTTCTCAAAAAGCAACTTAGAAATGTGAATATTAATATAAAAACCAAGCAAACCTCTGTGTGTACTGTGCTTCTTCAAACAGACACACACACACACACACACACACTCCATACCACAGGTTGTGGCTCACATTTTCAAGTGCTCTCACTTATAAACTTTGATAAGAGGACACAAACATATATAGCACTTCCAAGTATTCAAAGCACTTCACAGATCAACAGTGCGATCTTTACAGGAACCTTTTAGTACAGGGCATGATGATCCCTCTGTCCACACTGCACAGCTTTTATAAAAAATCTGCCCAGTTTCAGTTGTGCAGGTTGTTATTCAGCAGCCACAGATTATCAAATCTCAGCATAATAATATGAAATATGCATGACCTGCCTCATGCAGCCACTTTGCTCTTCCTTTCGTGCAAATGGCAAAGCAAGCCAGGAAACCTCAGTAACCAGAACTTCCTGTTATGTCTGAACCAGAAACTGTGGTTAATGTCTTCTAAACAAGCTAAGACCAAGAGGCAAACTTTAAACCATGGTTTCATACTTAGGGCTTGTTTGAAAGCTATTCATCGTTGTTCCCCAATTCCGATGCGGCAGGAAGTTAACTGCAGCTCCCAGCCTTGTTTGCAGCATGTGAGAGCCTGTAGTCACGCATATCGTGGCTTATTACCTACTTATTTAACCAAGATTTAATTGTTCAGATGCAGCTAGCCTTGCACAATGCAATGCTATGCACATCTAATCAGAAGTATGAATTCAGTAGTATTAAACGCACTCTATACAAATAATTCCTCCACGACACTGGAAGCTACGGCCCAGGATAGCTGGTAGGACGATGGACAGGGCAGAGGGCAAGGCAGCGAACATCTGGCAGAGCGAAGGGTAGGCAAAGCCAAAGGTCACAAGAAGCAAAGCCTATAAGGCCTGGGCATCCCATTTCTGGGGGTGTCACAGCAAATGCTCCAAATACATAAACAAGCATACATCATCATCATCATCATCATCCTACATTTTTATTTATACCCTGCCCTTCCTGGTTCAGAAACCGGGCTCAGGGTGGCTAACAACAAATTTAAAACACTTTAAAACACTTAATTATAAAAGCAGCATAAAATACGGTATAAAAACATGAATAACAATAAAAATCAAAAATCAATTAGATAATCCCCAGGGCTAGCTGGCTGAATTGGTCCTACTTGGGCCAGGGGAGAATTAGCTGTGGCGTCTCAGAGCGGGTGATCTTCATAAAAGGGGAGAGGGAAGGAAGAGAAGGGAAATAAAAGATCAGGCTGAATTCAAATTAAAGGCCAGGCGGAATAGCTCTGTCTTGCAGGCCTGATGGAAGGAGGTTAAATCCTGAAGGGCCCTGGTCTCATGGGACAGAGCATTCCACCAGGTCGGAGCCACCACTGAGAAGGCCCTGGCCCTGGTGGAGGATAGTCTGACTTCCTTAGGGCCTGGGACCTCTAAACTATGGTTATTCATGGACCTTAAGGTCCTCTGCAGGGCAGAGCAGGAGAGGCGATTCTATAGATACAAGGGCCCTAAGCCACTAGTATCATGGAGCAGGTCTACTCTTCCTGGTGGAGGTCTGGGTAGACATGGTCTCTGAGAACTTGTGCAATATTCCCTCAGACACCAAGAACAGATTATTACGATTTGAAGCCTTACCTTGAAAGAAGCTTTTGACTCTAAGGTAACTGACGCTGAGACGCAAGACGGAGAGTTTGTCCAGTTTAGCTATTATGTCCGGTGGGAAAGGCAGGAGACTGGCCAGGTGATCTAACTCAGCATTCAAGCGATCTCTGTGTCTCTTTGAAGGGTTAGACTTCCCATTCCCATGCGTGGGCCTCCTGTTCGGGGAGAAAATGTCCTATGAAAAATCCACTGTCTTAAGCTCACTGACAGTTGCCAGTATCCGCTCTCTAATACTGTACCAAAACAGAAGAAAATGATGGCCTCCTTTGTGATGGGATGTTGAGCTGCTTGTGCGTAAAGTTCCTAGTCCCTCAGTGTTTGGCTAAGTCCACAAACCACTGTCTGTAACGGAGCTCCATAAGCATGGCTCCGTCAGTCGCTGGCAGAATCCGACAGTGGGCGTTTACGGAATTTCTTCCAGCATAAAAGCTCCTTAACGGAAACACGTCTTCTGGACTCTCTGCGTGACAGTTTCCGGCGAGGAGTGGGTGTCCCTATAGGAGGTCCTGAAACCTCCCCACTGTTCTCGCTGGAATTGTCTCTGAGCCATCCCTCCGACTCACTTTCCCTTGGAGCTCTTTCTCTCCCCCTGCTGGTTCCCTCCTCCGCTGATAAGTCTCTCCCAACCTCTGGGAGCCCTTGCACCACCGGTTCTTCCGATGACAGTTCCCTGACATCCTTGAAAAATGATTCTTATATAATGTGTAAATTAGGGGGTCATACACAAACGGCCTGGAGTGCCAGTTCTCTCAACCCAAACATTTCCACAGAAAAATCAACAATTTTGAAAGAGGTATTAAACTGATGCTTAACAGGCAAAAATTCTCCCCGCTACCTTAATGTGTACCACCATCTCCCACTTCTTGTGTCACCAAATCCTTTCACAAACCTCTCCACTGCTCCCAGTCCCCAGTTTCTGTAGCTTCCAACAGAGTTATTCCATATCAAGTGATCCATTTCTTTACCTTGTGTATTCGAATTTTCTTAATATTTTGTACGCTTGTTGAATGATCAAAACTAAGTTTAAATCTAAAATTTTAATTTTTTTATCTCATCCTGTTTTTGAGGTATGAGGGTTTGAAATTTCCAAAAAAAGGGAGAGACAATTTTGGCCTTGCCAAATTACACAACAACCTTAAAAACTCAGCCCAAAAATTCAAAACTAAATATACTAATCTCTTCAGAACTTCATGGGCTTTAATATGATAGGTCACATGATGTGCTTACTTTAAATTTTAAAGTTACAAAATTTAGAATTTTAAAAAGTGCTTTTAAAAAATGATTTAAAATTTGTATTGATTATTTAATATTTCTAAGAACTACCCTCAAAATTTCATCTTGAGATCTCAATGGGATCACATTCAAAAAAATATTTTGAATATACATGTCTGCTTTATTGGGTTCTGTTTAGGATAAGTGGGTCTTCTTGGAGTAAAATATAACAAAATAAACAAGACATCAAACTACAGTATCAGTTACTTCAGGCATTTCTTTAGAAAGTTATTCAATTAAAAGTAATAATAATAATAATAATAATAATAATAATAATAATAATAATAATATTTTATTATTTATACCCCGCCCATCTGGCTGGGTTTCCCCAGCCACTCTGAGAGGCTCCCAACAGAATATTAAAACAGAATAAAACATCAAACATTAAAAACATCCCTATCTGAAAAGCTAGTCAGGCTTTTCTTTTTAAAATGTGTCCCAAAGCAGAGTGATAGCTTGCTGTTGCATGATAGAATTAACACTTTGAAATAATTCTTGGTTAGAAATAATTTCATGAAGTCTGAAGATAGTCCAGTAACTTGTACTGAGTGTTGCTGTACAGTATGAGGGAACTGGATCTTCTCCTCAACAGCGCTGAGGTAAATGATGTAGAACATAATAACTTTATGAGTTTAGGCAACCACTATTCTATTCTTACCTACACTCTGACACATAAAAAAATCTTACAACAAAGTACCCCTTGGGTTAATAGAAGATATGTATTTGCAAAATTCAGACCCGAACTGCAAAAGCTTTGTCAGTGGTTGAAGCATAGACTGAATTCTTTAAAAATTGAGTTAGCCTCAAAATCCTTATACTTTTTAAAGATAATGATAGAGAAATACTTGTGTTGAAGGAACAAGGAGAAAAGTATGGAGAATACCTAGACTACGCTCTTACACCAATTTAAAGTCTGGCGTGTACCTTTAATATACAGGACACTAAGAGAAATTGTTCGCTCTATTGCCTTAAAGCAGACTGAAGCTGTTCTCTTCGTGGGGCATTTCCTCTGCTTGTTCTTCACATCAGCACAACTTCAATTAATTACTGTTTGATGGAGCAGGGAATGTCTTTCCCCGACCTACGCAATGGCTTTCACACTGTAAGGTAAAGGTAAAGGAACCCCTGACTGTCCAGTCGTGGCCAACTCTGGGGTTGTGGCGCTCATCTCGCTTTATTGGCCGAGGGAGCCGGTGTACAGCTTCCGGGTCATGTGGCCAGCATGACTAAGCCGCTTCTGGCGAACCAGAGCAGCGCACGGAAACGCCTTTACCTTCCTGCCGGAGCGGTACCTATTTATCTACTTGCACTTTGACATGCTTTTGTACTACTAGGTGGGCAGGAGTTGGGACTGAACAATGGGAGCTCACCCCGTTGTGGGGATTCGAACCGCCGACCTTCTGATTGGCAAGTCCTAGGCTCTGTGGTTTAACCCACAGCGCCACCCGCGTCCCTCCATGTACGGTTACGTCCAGTCAAAGGCAACTATAGGGTGTGGCACTCATCTCGCTTCAGGCCAAGGTGTTTGTCCACAGACAGCTTTCTGGGTCATGACTAAATCGCTTCTGGTGCAACGGGACACCATGACGGAAGTCAGAGCACACGGAAACGCCGTTTACCTTCCCACCGGAGCGGTACCTATTTATTTACTTGCACTTTGACGTGCTTTCGAACTGCTAGGTTGGCAGGAGCTGGGACCGAGCAACGGGAGCTCACCCCGTCGCAGGGATTCGAACTGCCGACCTTCTGATCGGCAAGTCCTAGGCTCTGTGGTTTATCCCACAGCGCCACCCGCGTCCTTTCACACTGTAGCTAGAAACAAATTAGGAACTGCTTAAGAACTCCAACTGGTATGAAGTTGGTTGGTGAAACAACACATCAGATGGTAGTATTTTGTAACAAAGTACAGAATACATGGGGATGCGGGTGGCGCTGTGGGTAAAACCTCAGTGCCTAGGACTTGCTGATCGCATGGTTGGCGGTTCGAATCCCCGCGGCGGGGTGCGCTCCCGTCTTTCGGTCCCAGCTCCTGCCCACCTAGCAGTTCGAAAGCACCTCCTGGTGCAAGTAGATAAATAGGGACCGCTTACTAGCGGGAAGGTAAACGGCGTTCCGTGTGCTGCACTGGCTCGCCAGAGCAGCTTCGTCACGCTGGCCACGTGACCCGGAAGTGTCTGCGGACAGCGCTGGCTCCCGGCCTCTTAAGTGAGATTGGCGCACAACCCTAGAGTCGGACACGACCGGCCCGTACGGGCAGGGGTACCTTTACCTTTACCTTTACAGAATACCTCGCCTGGGCCGGTTCACTCCCGTGGAGATCACTCTGTGGGCTGGATTTTCGGCTCCGCGGAAGCGAGGCCCTGCTCCGTGCTGTGCTGGTTTAGCGTAGCGAGTGGGTGGCTTGGTCAGGGGTGGCTCGTGGGCCGCAGGTTGCTGACCCCTGGCTTAGATGGTTCTCCCGCTGCTCATTTTATTTCCACAACAGCCCTGTGAGGTAGGCTAGACTAAGAGGCAATCACTGACTCAAGGTCACCCAGCGAGCTTCGTGGTCAGGGGGGATTCGAACCCTGGTCTCCCAAGCTGTAGTCCCAACACTATAACACGGGTGCTTATCCCCCCCCCGTTTTATTAAATTTGCTTAGTAACATAGCATTATTATATATATTCTATAAAACAAAGAATACAGAACAAAATTCATTCATACTACAATGCCTAACTACATAACATTAATATATATGGTTTCTGAAAAAAGGCTTACATAACAAAATCAATTCAAAATACCATCCGGTTTACTTTTTTCTTTCTTTCTTCCCCCTCGCTCCCCACTCCAGCCCCCCCCCCCGATCAGGCCTTCCTTCTTCATATCTTTATCCATGTACACAGTCTGTTCATTTGAGCTTGTATGTTAGGGTTGGCTTCTCCTCTTTCTACCCAGTTCCTGTAAAATGCCCATTTATGTGATTCTTTGGCATTTATTTTCCCATCTATCCTCTGCCACTATCTGTGCAAATATTTCTGATTGTACGTATTCAAAAACATAATCATTCCATTTTTCCATATTCCATTTGGCCTTTTCTTTCCACCCCAAAGCAATAACTGCCATTCTAGCTAGAATCATAATCTTGTACAACTCTTGCTTATTACTCTTTACTTTGTTATTTCCCAGTATTCCCGAAAATAACAAATCCCTATTAACCTCTATGTTTATTTGAAATAATCCAGAAATTACCTTTATAATCTTTTGCCAATATTCCTTAACCAGATTACATTCCCACCACATGTGTGAGTATAGTCCTTTTTCCTGACCACAATGCCAGCATTTGGGACTAAACCCTTTCACTATATAGGCCATTTGTGCTGGAGTTCTATACCATTTTAATAAAAATTTTCTACTTAATTCTTTATACTTTTCTATTTTAATACTGTTTATATTCTTCATCAGTTCTTGAGCCGTGTTTGGATGGATCATACCTTCCTGCTCACGGGTGCTTATTTATTTAATTACAGGTGCATGGACAGAACAATGTTCACTGCAAATACAGGCCATGTGCAGAGGCTTAGACCTTCTTCCCACCATGACGTCCATGGAAATGGATGCCACTTCCCTGCGCTGCAGCAATACTGATGCCAATGGGATCTTCCTTCTAAGCCTCACTGCAGCACATGCAGGGTGTGTTTGCTCCTTGTAGTTGCAGTGTGGGGATGGGTTAAACCATGGGTAGGCAACTTAAGGCCCAGGGGCTGGATGCGGCCCAATCGCCTTCTCAATCCGGCCCGCAGATGGTCCGGGAATCAGCATGTTTTTACATTAGTAGAATGTGTGCTTTTATTTAAAATGCATCTCTGGGTGATTTGTGAGGACTGCCTGGTGTTTTTACATGAGTAGAATGTGTTCTTTTATTTAAAGTGCATCTCTGGGTTATTTGTGGGGCACAGGAATTCGTTCATATTTTTTTTACAAAATATAGTCTGGCCCCCCACAAGGTCTGAGGGACGGTGGACCGGCCCACGGCTGAAAAAGGTTAAACTGAGTTAAGCTCCCTTCCCCACACGCTGAATTCCCAATGAATGTTGCTCCCCCACACCTACAAATAAAGGAAAACCACAACAAAGAGATTAAAAGGAACTCAATTGGTGACATCCTGTGTAGTTTGGCTCTGTCATGACACTGCCCAAAGGATCCTGGTGAGGCGCACAGAATTTTGTCCACCCCTCAGAGAACTTCCATTCATAGAGTTGAAGTAATTGCAGTTAAATCTGCTTAAGTGTAATGATAACATACACAAGGAGAGCACAGAGCATGGCTTAGGTTTCTGCTGCACTGCCACTTTGAAAAGATACAGCCTCCATCAGGCTGGGACAACATTGTCCCAGTTCAGATCAGGGTAGCTCAGTCAGGAGAGTATGAGACTCTTAATCTCAGAGTTTTGGGTTCCAGCCCCACGTTGGGCGAAAGATTGTTGCATTGCAGGGGCTTGGACTAAAATCCTTGTGGACCCTTCCAACTCTCTACAATTCTATGATTTTATGGAAGAGGGACATATTAGGCCACAAATATGTCTAAATATTTGGACCCTTCGTTGTTTCTCGACAGAACTCGCTGGGTTCTTATGAGAGACAGCAGGGAAGAAAGAGAGCTGGCTGGCACAATCAGCTTGTTGGAGAAAGGTAGCAATATAAATGGGTTAAATAATAATAATAATAATAATAATAATAATAATAATAATAATTTATTTATTTATACCCTGCCCATCTGGCTGGGTTTCCCCAGCCACTCTGGGTGGCTTCCAACAAAATATTAAAATACAATAGTCCGTCAAACATTAAAAGCTTCCCTAAACAGGGCTGCCTTCAGATGTCTTTTAAAAGTCTGGTAGTTTTCTCTCTCTTTGACATCTGGTGGGAGGGCGTTCCACAGGGCAGGTGCTACTACCGAGAAGGTCCTCTGCCTCGTTCCCTATAACTTGGCTTCTCGCAGCAAGGGAACTGCCAGAAGGCCCTCGGCGCTGGACCTCAGTGTCCGGGCAAAACGATGGGGGTGGAGATGCTCCTTCAGGTATACTGGACTGAGGCCATTTAGGGCTTTAAAGGTCAGCACCAACATTTTTAATTGTGCTTGGAAAAGTACTGGGAGCCAATGTCTTTCAAGTCCGGTGTTAAGTCTTATGTGGTCTCAGCAGCCACTCCCAGTCACCAGTCTAGCTGCCACATTCTGGATTAGTTGTAGTTTCCGGGTCACCTTCAAAGGTAGCCCCACGTAGAGTGATTGCAATAGTCCAAGCGAGAGATAACTAGAGCATGCACCACTCTGGAGAGACAGTCTGCGGTCAGATAGGGTCTCAGCCTGCGTACCAGATGGAGCTGGTAAACAGCTGCCCTGGACACAGAATTGACCTGCGCCTCCATGGACAGCTGTGAGTCCAGAATGACTCCCAGGCTGCACACCTGGTCCTTCAGGGGCACAGTTACCCCATTAAGGACCAGGGAGTCCTCTACACCCGCCCGCCTCCTGTCTCCCAAAAGCAATAAAGGTAAGTCTTATGTCAAAGGCTTATTGTGAGAAGAATAAAATAGAATAAATTGACTGGATGGGATAAATACTTAACTGTTTCTGGATGGGTTTTCGTCTTTTCCTCCCAGCATACAGACATTCTCCTGGTGGAATCATTGTCCTAGGATGGAAGATGAAAACATATCCTTTTACATTCAGGTAAAGTAATGTTCTTCCTAAGATATGCAATTATAAAGAAGCAAATTGCTAATTAAGTTGCTAACAGGTGTTAGCTGATTTCCTAATTAATACTGCATATAACATTAATATATATATAAAATAATTTATCCTGTATAGAATGGATTTTTCATAAAGCATAAATTTTTGCACTCAGTATCATCCAAATCTGAGAAAATTCTATTAAAGGTCTAACAGCCTATATTTCCGTGCGTTATTTCCAAAGTTCCTCTCTTATCCTAGCATAGAAAGAGACCACATGTTTGGTAAGTTAAAAATGGTTTTAAAAAGGAGACATCCAGAGAGCAGGAAGCTGTTGGGAGGAAAATTGGGTCAGATTGGGTCAATCACATTTTAAAACGTGTTTTTGTTTTTTGGGGTGCTATTGGGTTGTTGTTCTCATTTTTATTAGGTATACAGTGGTACCTCGGGATGCGAACGGGATCCGTTCCGGAGCCCCGTTCGCATCCTGAATAGAACGTAAGATGCGACTGCGCATCTACACAGGGCGCGTTTCGCCGCTTCTGCACATGCACGTGATGTCATTTTGACTGTCTGTGCATGCGCATAGTTACTTCCTGGTCGCCGCAGAGCGCAACCCGAAAATACTTATCCTGAAGCATATTTATCCCAAGGTATGACTGTACAGTCATACCTTCAGGTACAGAAGCTTCAGGTTGCGTTTTTTCGGGTTACGGACACGCCAAAACCCAAAAGTACCGGAACGGGTTACTTCCGGGTTTCGGCAGTCGTGCATGCGCAGAAGCACTAAATTGCAACAGGATGGGAACACGCAGCACTGCGGGTTGCGAACGCTGCGGGTTGCGAACATGCTTCCCGCACGGATCATGTTCGCAACCCAAGCGTCCACTGTATTGTGGTTTTATATCTTGATTTTATTCTGTGAACTGCCCTGAGACCCCGGGGTATTTTGTTGGGGGAACCCATACTTCAAGATCCAAAGGGGGATTCAGATCATCTTCTTATTACTGCGTTAATGTCCAAATCAGTCCCAATCAGTCCAAACAAAATTCATAATTCTATCCAGTCTTATCTTGGTGTTTCCACATCATATCTTGTTCATATAATTTCTATTTTTCCTTTACGATCTCTTCTGTTAGTCTCCTTAAGCCGATAAGCAAAATAATAATCCTGTGTGGATTTCCCGTTCCTCCACTAAGTCCAGATGGTTTCCATATATCTCCTTCGTAGATAACATCGCTCTTTCCATCATAAATTTGGCATTTGTCGCTCTTAAGTCCCACCGAGAAGTTGATCCACGATATGTAAACAACTCTATTTCTCTCTTTCTCCTCCCAGACCCAAGAGCTCCAACAATGCCTCCCAAAATGGCGACGGCATTTTTAACTGCGTCATTCCAAAACTCTTAGCTTTCCAGCTTCATCTTGAAACATTGCTTTGGTTCGAAAGTTTATCTCCACACAGCCTTAAATCCACAGCTTAAGTCC
The DNA here is from genome assembly GCF_964270895.1 of Podarcis filfolensis. Classification (NCBI taxonomy): domain Eukaryota; kingdom Metazoa; phylum Chordata; class Lepidosauria; order Squamata; family Lacertidae; genus Podarcis; species Podarcis filfolensis. Next base: position 49,841,838 of record NC_139615.1, read on the forward strand.
TTAGTTTCTGACTCATTAGGGGAGGGGATTCTTGTTAAATCACATAAGAAAAAGGAAGGCAGGTTTTTTTTCCCCCTCCCCCCTCAGTCATACTGTATCTTGACGTATCTTCTCATATTTTATTCTTGTCTTGTTATCAGAGATCTCTTCTGTCAGCAGTCTTTACTCCCCTTTTTCCTTGAAGTATGTGCAATTTATCTCGTCCAAATTGTTTCTTTTGAAGATGCTTGCAACTAGCGGCGCGAATCAGGGACGGCGTCCAGGAGTGCCGGAATCCCACAGGAGGGCTTTGTGCCTAGTGCCCCAACCCCCACAAATTCGGGGGTGGTATAGGGCACAGCAGGCAAGGGCCATCCCCCCCACAATCCTGGGGGGGTTAAGGAGGCTAATTACCCCCATCATAGCCTCCAAATTACCTCGTGTGGGTCGGAGAGATGTTATTGTCAGCCATCTTCCGATGCGCCACCTAGTGGCCCCCCTATAGGGCGGTATATAAATCCAATCAACAACACCACCAACAACTGCAGCACCTCCTCCTCCTATGGATGTACAACCATCGTCCGCTGCCTCCAATGTAAGCTGCATCCCTCCCCAGAATGTGGAAGAAGCTCTCTCTGTTCTGAGACTGGGACTTCAGAGCCACTGAGGTACAGCATCACTGGACGGATGCTGCTGCAGGGGCTTCCTGGTTTGGCCAGCAACGGAACATATGCCTGCGCTGCCCAGGGTGGTGTGCTCCTGGGGGGGGGGCAGGACACAGAGGGTGCCCTCCCAGGTGCGGGATAGCCGCTCAGGTGCACGGAGCTCCCAAGCCTCCCCCAGCTGTCAAAATGAAGGGGGAAGGGGGCAATGCCGCTGGCAAAGCGGCGCATCTCTCCCTTCCCCCGACGCCTCGGGGTAGGCTTGGGAGTCACCCCCTTCAGCAAAGACACCCGGGGAGGTCCGCCCCCCCCGCCTCCGTCCCTGGGTTCGGCAACAGCAAAGCTGTGAGGGGATGCTGCTGGGTTGCTACCTGACCATTGTAATTAAGGACTTCTGGGCTGATACCAGTGGAAATAGGATTTATTCCACTAAATCCAGAACATCCAAAGATATTAAAACAGCGCCGGTTGTTTTGTTTTTTTGAGACTGTGTATGTAAAATCCTAGTGGAAATTACAGAGGCTGAAAGCATGGGATGGATATAGCAAGTTGAGGTCAATCCTGGGCTTAACTTGTTTTTTAATTTATATCAGACTTCTATGGTCCATTACGTCTTCCCAGTTTATTTCTTTATGCTAAATCAAACTCCTTAAATGTCTGTTCAACACTTGACCTTCAGCTCCTGTTATTCTCTCTGGGAAGTACCGGTCATAGAAATGTAGAGCTGGAAGGTGCCACGAGGGTCATCTAGTCCAACCCCCGCAATGCAGGAATCTTTTGCCCAACATGGGACTTGAACCCGTGAGATTAAGAGTCTCATGTGGCTTGATAATAACACATCATGCTAGGCACCCCCACTTCACATTCTTTTAACATATAATCAGAAACAAGCCCTGCTGAATTTAGTGGGAATCATTTCCTGGTAAGTATGGGTAGCCCTGCAGGACAAGGAGGAAATTCAGAAACTCTGGAAACTATAAAAATGAAGCTGTTCCAAGGGGTGGGAGCAGAGGCACCCCCCTACTGTTTTTAAAAAACAACACTAAAAGCATTCTAAATCAAATAAAAGCAAGAAATAGGAGCACAAGTCCTATTTAGGCACCCTGTTTTTACGTGCAGTGAAAATCCTGTGATGGAGGATTCTCACTCCAGCCCATCATCTTCTTTGACACCCCCCCCAGCCCTCCATGAGCTGGAGGGCAAATTTCTTAACTGATCAGCCTCTTGGATCTCCAGGATCTCGAAATCTAATATAATCAAGGTTCTTAATCTTGTAAGGAAACTCCAGGCAGCTCCCTGTTTTAGGTGGCCTGGGTGAAATAAGATAATTTAACACCCAAAATAATCCATGTTCAATACCAAACGAGCCTACCCCAGGGAGACAACTGAGGGAGGGGGCACTGAAGCAGCACCTCGGAGGAAGATTTTAGTAGTCAAGAAATTTAGCGTGAGAAAATAGGTTCCAGCCATGCGGGAAATTTTCCAGTGCTTCATTTTTCCATAGGAAACTGTTCATTTCATTAGGAATGATGAACGGATGCAAATCACAAATAAGTATTAAGCAAGTTTTGAAGTGTTTAGCTTTGTTGGCTAAAAACAAGTAAAATAAACATGCTAAATTAGATCACTGTCCAAGACACCAGAAAATTTTCTGATGCTAACTGAAAATTTCCCAGGGCAAATTACCTTAACATGTCATCCTTGACAGTGACAAGGTGTGAATTGCCATGTAGTATTTCAGCAGCTGCACACTGGGTCATCAAGCTATCCACTACGGCCCCAAGAAATTATAGATTCAGGAAATGTGAAAGCCTCTTTAAGCATAATGGTTGTGAAAACAGCCTAACTATGCCACACCATCAAGAAGTGTTGGGTGAGGAGGAATGAGATGGCATCACAATTGAAAATTATATTGTTTTTGTATTTTAGCATCTTTTAGATTGTGCACACTCTATCAAGCACAAAACTTAAGTTATATTTTAAACATGTTATATTTTTGTAAGCTGAGCTCTATACCTACGTACAAAGACCAACATATATTTTGACAATTTGAGCAGCCATCCAAATACAGTATTTCATTTTTGAGTGTGTTTTTGTTTGTTTGTCCAGACACATGCTAGAAAGCAGGTGCGGCACTTGGGATAAGAAATGCACTCACACATCCAAATCCATATAAATATGGAACAGCGTGCACAAAAATGTAACTCAGAAATTAATCCCTATTCTCATTTCTAAGTGCAAGTATTTCCTCTTTTCTCTGGAAGATTTACGCAACTGCAGTCGTGGGGCCGAAAGCCACCGAATAAACATAATCACACAATGACATCAGTTTAAGACGTATCGGACAGTAAAATGAAGAAGCCTTCTGCCCAGCAAAAATGCCGTATCAGGAACTTGTCTGAAAAACAGTTTGCCTGCCATGGCTGAACTTCCTCTCTTAAGGTGCAGCCCCAGAGGAATGTGGGAGATGCTCTTTCCAGGGGAAGGGCCTGGCTCAGTGGGAGAACATCTGATCTGTGGGCAGAAGGTCCCAGGTTAGGCCCCCACCATCTCCAGGAAGGGCAGAGAATGACTCCTGTCTGAAGCCCTGGGGAGCCACTGGCAGTCAGCGTAGACAATCCTGAGCGAGATGGACCAAAGTTCTAATCCACTATAAGCTTTCTGTATTTCCTGTCTAAGGTGCGCTCTCAAGCTGGCCCAGAAGACCTGCCTTTGCATCACACACAAATGGAATGCCTGGACTGCCATTCCTTTCTGGGTGGGATTTAATCACATACTGACAACTTTAAAAGGTAAAGGGAATCCTGATCATTAGGTCCAGTCGTGGCCGACTCTGGGGTTGCGGCGCTCATCTCGCTTTACTTGCCGAGGGAGCCGGCGTACAGCTTCCGGGTCATGTGGCCAGAATGACTAAGCCGCTTCTGGCGAAACCAGAGCAGCGCATGGAAACGTCATTTACCTTCCCGCCGGAGCGGTACCTATTTATCTACTTGCACTTTGACGTGCTTTAGAGCTGCTAGATTGGCAGGAGCAGGGACAGAGCAACAGGAGCTCACCCCGTCACCAGGATTCGAACCGCCGACCTTCTGATCGGCAAACCCTAGGCTCTGTGATTTAGACCACAGCACCACCCGTGTCCTGACAACTTTAGGATCCACAAAGATCAGGTATTTTGTGATAAGGGCACCATCAGGGCAGTGCACTAGAACATGTGGGGTTACACTCAGAGGCACCATTGTCTAACCTCCCCAGAAACAGACCAGAACTATCAATAAGAAGGTCATCTAGTAAAAAAGTGACTCTCTACATCACACCACAGAATTTTTACAATGCAGAGGGGTTCCAGGCACCAAGTCAATGTGATTAGGACTCCCTGAAGATTAGAAGTTTGGAAACCACAGTAAAAGATGATGGACTACTTTCACCGACAATATTAATTTGGTGACTTCATTTTAATCATATTTCAATTGGAATTTTCTGTAGGATGAGTGTGAATGGCACTGCTGCAAACTTAGTTGTGTCCATCTCATTAGAAGAAATGTTTAAGGCAATTTTCAAAATGCATACACTATTTACTCAAGAGAAATCTTACACAGCTTCAAAGTTAGCTTAAAATTAGCCCATTGAAGTATATAAAGTTCACTTAGCTAGCAGTTTAAAAGGTCCGTAAATCATCTAAGAGCCTGACTCACAGTTAAGTGTACTTGGATTTAATTTAATTCTGTCTGCTAATCAAAGCACTCATATGGAATTATAACTAAAATTATTTTAAATTAATTTATTAGTAAAGTATTTAAGGAATCCGTTCCAGACCCGTGGAAGTCAGCAACTTGAGGAACTCCTTTGTGTGGTTCTAAATGAAAGCTAAATTCTTGTAGGATAGAGAGCATTTGTGGGCTGTAGCCCTGGGTCCAGGAAGTAGGTAAACTGTTCTGGAGTGGGTAACCCCCCACACAATGGGACACAATCCAGGATGCTCTAGATTCCAAGCTGCCACTGAAGGCTTCTGAGGCCTCCATGGTAAAAAGGTAAAGGGACCCCTGACCATTAGATCCAGTCGTGACCGACTCTGGGGTTGTGGCGCTCATCTCGCTTTATTGGCCGAGAGAGCCGGTGTACAGCTTCCGGGTCATGTGGCCAGCATGACTAAGCCGCTTCTGGAGAACCAGAGCAGTGCACGGAAACGCCGTTTACCTTCCGGCCGGAGCGGTACCTATTTATCTACTTGCACTTTGATGCGCTTTCGAACTGCTAGGTGGGCAGGAGCAGGGACCGAGAAACGGGGGCTCACCCCGTCGCGGGGATTCGAACCGCCAACCTTCTGATCGGCAAGTCCTAGGCTCTGTGGTTTAACCCACAGCGCCACCAGCGTCCATGGTAGAATTGCCTATATCCACTATGGGCGTTTCATGCTTTAATAACCAGGACCAGCCCAAGACATTTTGGTACCTGAGGCAAACCACCAAATGCCTCCCTCCCCACCAGGAAAGAAGGGGATCTACATCAGGAACGGGGTGGGGTGGGGGGTAATTTTCTACACCGGGAACAAGGGTGGGAGGAGACCAGCAGCGCCTCTATTGGCCAAGAGGTGGCACTGAATGGGGACAGTGTAACTCATGGGTAGGCAAACTAAGGTCCAGGAGCTGGATCCAGCCCAATTGCCTTCTAAATCCGGCCCGGTCCAGGAATCAGCATGTTTTCCCATGAGTAGAATGTGTGCTTTTATTTAAAATGCATCTCTGGGTTATTTGTGGGGCATAGGAATTCGTTCATTTTTTCCTTCAAATTATAGTCCGGCCCCCCACAAGGTCTGAGGGACAGTGGACCGGCCCCCTGCTAAAAAAAGTTTGCTGACCCCTGGTGTAAACAAACAAATAAACAAGCAAAACTTAACTGGATTATGTAAATATAACTGCATCTCTGTGCTCAGGCAGAGCCATAGCTATGGCCACGTTGGGGGGGGGGTAGCCAGGCTTTTTGCCCTGGGTGAAGCCTCCAGAGGGGACCATTGAGGCTCCCAGCCTGTGCGTGTGTGTGCACAAAGTTGCACGGGGGTGCCAAACTGGGTCTGTGATCCGGGTGGTTTCGCCCCTGGCTCAGATACTGTGGAATTTACTTCTGAGTAAATATGGAGAACATTTACCTGGCTAGCATCCTGAGTTCCACATAAATAGTTTAGTCTTATTTTGAAGCAGAAGGAACTTAGAATCAGAATGCAACACTCTTTATTTGCACTAACAACCTTTTACTAGCTTACACCCCCCTCTTGAAAGTCACCTACTCAGGCTATTGCACCATTTTTTATAAAGTTGTGCAAATAGCAGGGAGAATCCTATAAAGACATTTTCTCTTCTCTCAATCTTTTCGGGCCATGACCCCGAACGATAATCTGCAAGGGTTTTTACATACTCACTAGAGTAGAGTGAAAGAGAGAGCACACAATGAGAGTAAAAGAAGCGGTAAAAAAGGCAATGTGACGCATAAGCAAAGAATCATAACAACAACATCAAAACTAATTGGACTGTTACGTTGAGAGTGCACGTCGGAGTTCGTCTTTAGTTTTCCTTTTCTGTGTTCCATCCCTTGGAGCTCTCCTGGCCCCAAGCCGTCACTTGGCTCTGCTCAATGACCCACCCTTGCATCGTGGTGTTCACCTTCTGTTGTCGGATATATCTGTTTTTATGTCCCTGTGTTTTTATGTTTGTACATATTTTATGGGCTAATAGCCGTAAATAAATAAATAAATAAAAGAATCATAGCTGCCAACTTTTAATTTCTAAAATGAGAGATGTTTTGCGGTTTAGAAGCCTTGTTCTGAAGCTCAGATGTGTCAGTGGGGAAAGAAAGGCACTTTGTATATTCTCAGAGTCTCTCTTAACCTATGTGTTCCCAAACTAGCATTAAAAGCAGGTTCCAAATAAGAATAAACTTCACCAATATAAATATGTTTCGAAACAAATATTACTAATGTGTCTCGCACTATCCATGTTTACCCAGAAACGAGCCGATTTAAAATAAGACCGGGAAATAAGTCCTATTTTGTAATTTGAAATTCCAGTTAACAAATATTTTTAGTTTGTTGGGGGAGACAACGGGTTTTGAAGGGTGAACTCTACTGCAACTCAAATCCTGTTAGTAACAGATCGGGTTGCCGGATAAGAGACCCAGGACGGATCCTGCACCTCGGAGAACTGCGCAGAAAGGAGTCCTCCGCCACTTCTATCCGTCTGCCATCACTACAGCAGCATTGTGATGGGAAAGTTGCTGCACCAGCCACTCTGCCCTACTAAAGGTTCACCAGTCCTACTAAGATCGGAGGAACTTGCTGCCAGGTAATAAACGCGCAGAAATAACTCTTGGGAAAGTTGTCCATTCAGCAACAGGGACACAGGCGCTCTTCTCAGCAAACAGCAATGGGTGGAGGGCGAAGCGCCCACTGAGCCCAATCCTGCTTGCTGAGCTGCGAAAGCCCGCGTTTGCTTTCTACCGTCCAGAGACACCTGTCCAATAAAGCAGGCTTCCAAAAAACCCAAACCGCTCCGGGTTAGCAAATCTGCGGGTTTTTTTTTTAAGTAGCCAACAGAAAGCTGTTGCAAAGCCAGCAACTGAAGGGAGAGCCGGCCTCTTGCACCCTGGGGAATATTGCGCAGGAGGGGATTCCTCGCTCCCTCTGCAAAACCCCGAGCCCCCCAAGCTGCTTCGAGACTCACCGCACTTGGCAGCCCCGGCGGTGCCCGTCTCGCCTCCGCGCGCTCCGCGGGACTGGAGCCGGAGCTTCGCCGCCGCTTCCCCTGCTGGAGCCGCGCCTGGCGGGGTCGGCGTGCAGGAGCGTGAGGGCGAGCGGAGCCTCCCTGCGATCAGAGCGGCTGCTTCGCACGCGATGTTGTCGTCCCTCCCGCTGCTACGACGCGCAGGCGGCATCGGAGGGCGCGCAAGAGCCGGACTGCGCCGCCCGAGGCGCCGGGAAGCGCCAGGCGCGCGCCGAGGCCGCTGCTTTCTGCCCAGGCAGAGCTTCGGCCGCGGGACTGGTCCGCCTGGCTCGGGATCGGGCCGGCCCAGAGCAAGACCCGCAGCGGCTTCCCGGGCTTTCAGGCGGGGAACATTCCCGGGCCCTTTTCCTGGAGGGGATGAAGCGGGACCTTTTCTGCCTGCAAGCGAAACTACCCGCCCTGCGCCAGAGCAACGGGCACTCTTTATTCCGCCATGCACACAGCCATGGAAAGGACTCTAATCATGCAGGCACTTATTTTGGAATCGATTTTATTCATTCAAAATATTTTATCACTAACGTTATTTATTTATCTATTTATTTTTAAATTGTGCAGGTCTATGGTAGCATGTGCAAGAAGATCAAACCGATCCATTCTGAAGGAAATCAGCCCTGAGTGCTCACTGGAAGGACAGATCCTGAAGCTGAGGCTCCAATACTTTGGCCACCTCATGAGAAGAGAAGACTCCCTGGAAAAGACCCTGATGTTGGGAAAGATGGAGGGCACAAGGAGAAGGGGACGACGGAGGACGAGATGGTTGGACAGTGTTCTCGAAGCTATCAGCATGAGTTTGACCAAACTGTGGGAGGCGGTGGAAGACAGGAGGGCCTGGCTTGCTCTGGTCCAGGGGGTCATGAAGAGTCGGACACGACTAAACGACTAAACAACAACAAATGGTAGCATGTTAGCATCAATGCTAAGGACCACTTCCTTGCTGCAGGGTCGCTTGAGCATAACACAGCAGAGGGAATACTTTATATAACAGAAGATGAATCTCCCACTCCTAAACCTCACCCTCTGTGACCACATCCCCTTTTCTCCCCGGTCCAGTATACCTGAAGGAGCGTCTCCACCTCCATCGTTCTGCCCGGACGCTGAGGTCCAGCACTGAGGGCCTTCTGGCAGTTCCCTCCCTGCAAGAAGCAAAGCTACAAGGAACCAGGCAGAGGGCCTTCTCGGTAGTGGCACCTGCCCTGTGGAACGCCCTCCCACCAGATGTCAAAGAGAAAAACAACTACCAGACTTTTAGAAGACATCTGAAGGCAGCCCTGTTTAGGGAAGCTTTTAATGTTTGATGCATTACTGTATTTTAATATTGTGTTGGAAGCCGCCCAGAGTGGCTGGGGAAACCCAGCCAGATGGGCAGGGTATAAATAAATAAATAAATAATAATAATAATAATAATAATAATTTCTCTCAATCTGGCTCTGATATTGGAAGTGTGGTTGGGCTGGCGAGACAACTGCTTCAGGTACAGAGCATTGGGGCAGCAAGGCAGGGAAGGGTTCAGCTCAGCTCTCCATGTACCCTTTAGAAATCCAGCTCAGGCCTGGCATTAACCAGCTTGGCACCCTTGGGAAACTGTGAGGGCCCCAGGGCCCTTAACGTTATTATTTATTAAATTAGGTTGGACGCGCCTTGTCTACCTCCTTCTGACAACTCCTGAAGCCAAGCTGGTGCCAAAGTCCGGGGCAGCCCAGGACCTCCATACACGCTGCCCAGACTTGTGTCCCAAGGGGGTCGCTTCAGTGCTGCTAAGGCAGCAAAAACAATGCAGGGAGTCGCAGTTGCAGGTTACTGGTCTCTGCAGCCACAGCTGGTGCTGTGATTCTCCTGCTGTTTGACTTCACCCCCAAAGGTGCACTCCATTGTCTCTGTAGACAGATGGATGCCGCCAACAACCTTATTTTATCTTTCCTAAGGCAATACAAAGCAACTTACAACCAACCAACTTAGATACACTAAGAACAAAGCACGTGGAAATACTTTAACAACATCCTGCCCACTTCTAAAAGGCCACAGATAGCTAAAGCTATTTTTTTTTTAATGTTTAGGGGTACTCTCATTTTCCTACTCATATTGAAATACTGCCCCTCAATGAGGCCAAACATAGATTTAAAAAATGTTTAGGGGGTCTGTGTCCCCCCCCGAAAAAAGCACTGGTTAAAGCACAAAGACCTGGTTATAGAGGAGTTTTTGCCAGGCCCCCAAAGAAATATAATGAGGGCAGGCCTTCTTAGGGAGAGTATTCCACAAGCAGGGAGCCACCGCAGAAAAGGCCCTGTTCTCATGTTGCCATCTTCTGGACCTCCCGTGGAAGGGGCACACCACCCAGTTAAAGAATGAAAGGTAGTAACTTGGGGCAGTGAAGGACAGAGCTGAATGTTGATTAACAGTTGCAGTGCTCATCAGTGAACTTCCCTGCTCCAAGAGAGCTCCATCAAAGAGAGCTAAACAAGCCTGATAAAGTCCTCTTTCTGCCCGCCTGCTTCCGGATGGCAGGGGCACCTGGAGAAGCCAGTTGGGCTGTCTTGAGTAAAGCAACAGGTCTCCAACCATGACTGAAAAAGGAAGGGGGGGGGAAAGAAAAAATTCCCAGTGAGGAACCTTAAGTGACAGCAGGAAATGAAGTGGCCCATGAGTTTGTGCATGCTGAGGGAAGCAAGCTCTGGGGGAAACGCCAGCAGAGAAATGAAACCTCAGTCAGGAGCCATGTTGAGATCAGTTGTAAGAAGTTGTTCAGCGTAGAATCATAGAAGTTGGAAGGGACAGAGTCCAGCCCCATGACATGCTGGAACCTCAAGCTAAATCATCCATGACAGATGGCCATCCGACCTCTGCTTCTAAACCTTCTTGTATGTTCTTTTCAACCTACGCACGAAGCCCCTCGTCTCTCAATTCCATCTCTGCCATCTCTGCCAGTTGTCCCTGGATTTATATCTGATCATAAGTCCATTCATTTCTTCTGGCATCACAGCAGCATCCTTTGTAAGGATGTCCACTCCAACCCACCATCCACAGCTGTCCCTTTTCCCTTTACCTTCTCTTCTTCCAGCAGAAGAGGGTCCATATATTTATCCACAGGTCCTGTGCGTTCTTTAGTCTGATGTATGTCTGATCAGGGACGCGGGTGGCACTGTGGGTTAAACCACAGAGCCTAGGACTTGCCGATCAGAAGGTTGGCGATTCGAATCCCTGCGATGGGGTGAGCTCCCATTGTTCAGTCCCAGCTCCTGCCCACCTAGTAGTTCAAAAGCACGTCAAACTGCAAGTAGATAAATAGGTACCGCTCCGGCGGGAAGGTAAACGGCGTTTCTGTGCGCTGCTCTGGTTCGCCAGAAGCAGCTTAGTCCTGCTGGCCACATGACCCGGAAGCTGTACGCCGGCTCCCTCGGCCAATAAAGCGAGATGAGCGCCGCAACCCCAGTCGGCCACAACTGAACCTAACGGTCAGGGGTACCTTTAAAGCCACACATCTCATCCTTTAATTCTGTCAGTCCAACAGTCTCTGCATGACCATGACAACATCAATCAATGAGGAATTCAATGTTGTTTTTGCCATATTGAATTCTATTAATCTGCTTTCAGGAACTTGTGTCTGTTCCTTTATATATGCATTCTTTTGCCACACCGGTAAGGTTCAGTATTGTTTTCGCCGCTGAAACGGCATGTCCCCAATGGAGATTTATAGGCGGTAAAAGAGTGATGGTTTAAAACAAATTAAGAGCTATCAATTGCATTCTTTTGAAGTCATTTCTAGAAATCAGAATACTTTAAGGAAAGTATGTCTCTAGTTATGTAACTTTTTAAGTCATAAATTATGTGGGTGTAAGTGCCATTACCCCAGGGATAGGTTGTGCCTTGGAACTGGGTGCGAGAGATGAATCAGATAAAGACAAGGGTGAAAGCTGGAATTATGAATCCATTGACATGGCAAATTGAAAGGGGAAGATAAGAGTCATCTTCAAAAATAAAGTCAGGTCAGGTTATGGCAGGGATGGGAGTCACGCACAGGGCAAGGAGAAAAGCAGACAAGTACATGCACAACACTTGAAATATGCTAGCTGTGCCCAGGTCAGAGAACCCAGAGGAAAAAGAACAAAGCCAATGCCTAAAAATACGGCCAAGAAAGTATAAAGAGGAGAAAGGGCTGTAGCTCAGGGGTACAGTACACGCTTTGCATGCAGAAGGCTGCAAATGCAATCCTTAGCACCTAGAGCGGGAGTGGGGGACCTGGGGCTGCCCAGATGTTGTTGGACTCCAATTTCCATCATTCTGAGCCAGCAAGGCCAATGTCAAGGATGGGATTTGCAGCCCTGGAACATCTGGAGAGCCAGAGCTCCCACTCTGCATCAAAATGTACAGCTGGAAAGGAGTCCTGTCTGAAACCCTGGAGTTATTGCCAGACATTGTAAACAATACCAACTCCAACTCAGTGTACGGTGCTTTTTGTTTTTGTTTGAATTTTGAATTTTACTGGTGCCATCCCCGTCATAACATTGCAATCCTGTACTGCTTTATTGATGCACAGTATACTTTATGGATTGGTACTTAGGTTAAAAGTAAAATAAAAATGACCACAGCACAATGGGATTTTTCAGTGAGGAAACTTTCAAGATTTATTAACAACTCATGATTTATTGGAACCAATTATGTGCATATACAATTTTTCCTACTAGCAATACATTTTTATCCGAAATCCTTCATTTTGATTACACATTATACAATAAACAAGGCACTAAAATGTACACCTAGTAGTCATCTTATTATGAATTCTTTGCTTGACTTTAGTCTCTTCCTGATGAAAATAAATATTATTAAACAGATCCTGCACCAAAAAATTCCATCATGAAACTAAGTTATATAATAAAGATCTCCTAATTCCTTAAATACATCTATATGAAGTACAAGGTCACAGTTCTGTAAACCAAATGGAGCAAAAATCCATTATTTGGAGGTGGGGGCAGTTTTCAGTATTTTCCACAATGCAGTTTAGTAAATTAATCTGCTAGAAGCAGAAACGGCTTTGGTACTAAATTAGAAGAGCTCATAGATTTCTGCACATAGAGATGTGTGTGGGAGATGCTGAAGTAGTAAGTTCCCCACTGAAGGGGCTGATCCCCAGGAGGACTACATGAATCTGCAGAGCAGGTGATCCAACCCAAGTCAGAACCACCCAGATACACTGTAGGACTACATGAAGTAAGAGATCATGACTGGCAAGATTAACTTTGGTCCCCGTCTGAAATAGGAAGGTCAAGTTAAGAAGGGCCACTTGTTCCTAAAGTATGTTTTATCTCTCCAATAAGGAATACCCAGTAGGCAAAGGAGGGGATTGTTCTATTTGCCTAGATAGTGGGCCAACACACAACAAACTATTTGGTCCCCCGTATCAATCTACCCAGTGTTAGTTTTACTACACTTCAGGTATAAACGTGTGGCAAAATTCTCATATGTATCAGCCTGGCTAGAGGTTTACGTGGGCAGAGGAGATCGGCTCATGCAGCCAGTGGCGTAGCGTGGGTTGTCAGCCCCTGGGGCAAGGCAAGTAATTTGCACCCCCTAACCCGTGGATTTGCGCCCCCTAACCCTAACCCCCAGATGTTGCGCCCGGTGCGGCCGGCCCCCCCTGCACCCCCCACGCTACGCCACTGCATGCAGCTAACCACTGTGTCTGTCTTGCTGGGTCAAACTGCATCTCAGCTAGAAAAAAATTCTGCAGGACTTGCCTCTCCGCTTGAGAAGCAGAGTTCTAAACACGTATTTTACAATGGCCAGGAAAGAAAACTAAAGCTTGGTTGTTTGTGGAAAAACAAACCTGCACCACAGAACTCTTTTGAGTATAGGAGCGAACAATATTCTATATACTTTAAAAACTGTAATTATACCGTCAACTTTAAAGCAGTTTATTTAGGAGTATTCCACCTGATATCAGCAACAAGACCCTGAACTATATGTCTCACAGCTGCAAGGCTGCATTTCAGAATATGAACACCAATTGTTACCATCAAGAGTACACTGGAGTGTGTGAAAGTAAAACGAGCCTGCAACAAAATGTTGTGACTCTCTCTCCTACCTGCAGCCCAGAAGCCTTTAAGGACCCTTACAAGGGTTCCACAGCAGCATTAGAGTACCATAAGCCTCAATCTTCCCTTTCCCCACCTACTTAAAAATAAATTCTGCCTACTTATCTGTGGATGCCCTACTAGAAGTAACTTGCTTTGCTTTTAGATTTATACACTATATTTTTCAAGTACTGTACCAATTTATTTACCGTATTTGCAGGTCACATTTAATAGATGCCACAGCACTCCCAGTTGTGAAATTTTTACATATTTTCAATACGTACCTTAGATTTGCAGAATTGCTTCCAAAAGCACACTGAAGTAGTACACACCAATAAAAAGAAGTCCTAGGCATTGTTGGCGGTGATAAAGCTGTATAAACTAATCTGCATTGCAAGAGTACACAACAGTGATAGTGGACAGAATCCAACAGGCCTGGAGTACCAGAAAAAAAAGTTTCACTTGCACATTTCACCTTGCTTAGGGTACAGTTGTGGCGTTAATGGAGTTTTGGAAATGATGTGATGGATTTAATCACCGAGGACACCGACAGCTTATGGCAACAGCACCCTTTTAACGACAACATACTCTGTTTCTACATTTAGGCTTCATTTTCTTGGGCACAAGAAAGGGCATCCATACACACCCAACACCCACCCCAAATCTTGGCAAGTGGGGATTCCACATGTTGGCCTTGCTACTTGAGAAAAGGTGCAAGCGTTGGGAGCCCTGAGCCAACTAGATGAAACAATGTTGAGAACTACTCAGGTAGTAAACTTTAGGACCATTCCCTGATAGTTGTTCTGTGCCTAGCTTGCTCATTCATCCCGTGGGGTTTGCAGACATAGCTGTCAACTTACAGATTTGAAAATAAGGGACCAGCAGGCTCGAAAATAAGGGATCAGCAGCCAAAATAAGGGATCAACAATTACTTTTATAAAATACATATTTTGTTGCGTGCAAATGGCTTTAGATACCTATTAGGTCCATAAATTACCATATAGCATATATTCAACACCAAAAAACCAGCAACAATTTGTGTTGACAAAGCAAGCTGGACATAGAAAGGGCCCCATTACCTTCAGTAGCTTATTTAAGAGACATCATCAATAAGGGACAGCAGCGGGACATGGCGCTGGAATAAGGGACTGTCCCACCAAATAAGGGACGCTTGACAGCTATGTTTGCAGATGGGTATGAAAACATGGTAGACTCGGCACCAATCCTGGGAAAGAATCTACCACTTAAACGCTCTTCCGTACACCCTTTCCACCACTCCGTTCCTAAAATGCAGAATTCCATCCTCCCTGCCCCCCAAACTGTTGTTATTTCTTCTCCCTGATCTCTTTAGACTCTTATGCCAAATTGCCCTCATCACTGACCCTGACAATCCATCCCTGGGTTGGCAAATACTTGGCCCACCCATAATTAAGAGGTGGGGTGGGTGATAGAGCCTGTCATTTATGGCCAATGCTTAGAGGTTTTGTCTGGCATTACCATTATATATTTAAAGCAGGCATGTCCTGTATAACTAGGGCACATTGCTCAAACACAGCACATTACAGAAACCCACACAGGCAAGCAGGAGGTTGGGGTGGGAGGAGCAATACTCAACAAATAGCTATTTGAAAATTTGACAAGTGTTAAATATTAAGGATCAGTCATGAAAATGGTATATAAGCATTCCAGCAGGCCTAAATAAACTTGTGACCCATCAAACAAAACACAGCTCACTAATAAGCCTCCCGTTTTTGCTGCTTACATGGAACCACAGAAATGGGGGCACCTGAAACACATGGCAAGTCACGGCATCTGGCTAATTGCTGCAGTCAGCCTCATGGGTCACGAGTTGCAGAGACCGTAGCTGAAAGCTGCCATGATGTTAAGAAGCCTGAAATATACATGGACTTAAAGCAAAAAGTTATGAGTTGTGATTCTGAATGGCTAAATAAATTAAAAATCGTTCACAAGAATGCACATTTAACAATGATCTAACTGTAATTTTTAAAGGATATTTAAATGTTCCCACCAAATCACAGAGAGAACCAATTCTTAAATTTGTTAACCTCCATCAGATTTATCATAGCTCAGAATTACAAACTGCAAGCCATTCCATATATTTAAAGTTGGCTGATTAAATGCATGGTACAGTCTGATATTACTCAGGCCTAAGTTCCTTATGATGCAATCCTATACATCTGCTCAGAACAGTCCCCTTACTCCTACATGCCTGCCCAAATCGTAGTCCTGTTACATGAACTAAATCCCAAATGAAGGGGCATAGCATTGCACCATAAGAGGGATTTTGTCTTGTGTTTCTTTAACAGGGCCTTTTTGCGTCTCATGGCAAACTACTTTTAAAACAGAGGGGGATTTCAAAAGCAGCACAGGGCCCTGGAGCTTTAAAGGAAAAACCCTAGAAGGCTTGCCCTATCCCTTAGGGGTGATTAGGTAGCTCTCTGATTCTTGGCCTTACTTTATCCGGCATGGTAGATGAGACCCAATGGGCATACTTGGAAAATGGAGAACGTGCTCTGCGCACCAATCATATAAAGGCTGTGCTGCATGTGGCGCAAAATGACCACCATAGCCAAGAGCAGGGGAAAAAGAAGAGCCCCTCAAAATGGCCTCCCAACTGGGGGGAAAACCAACGACATTGCCCACCACCACATTTATGCAGAGAGAGAAGCTCTTTGCCCCTCTCCTGTGACCAGGGACTGAACATGAAGAGCAAAGAGTCTCTTGTGGGTTTTTAAGGGACATTTTACGAGGACCTTGAACGGGTTCCACAGGAGGTACTGGTGGGCATACTGGTGTCTGTGGGTGACGCATGGGCACCCCTGAGATTTCGACTTGTAAACATTTCTATTTCTCTTCACCGTATTGTTCAGGTCTCTAATGTTTATTTTCAGAACACTTGTCTGAATATTGATGAGGCTTTGGTTATTTCCCCCACCCTTCACCATCTCATTCATATATAGTTGTCCCTTGACATTTCTCAGTTCTGTATACTGTATTTAAAGAAACAAATACGAAGATTTTAAAAAATACCATCCAATTAAACAGTCCTATTAAACAAAAAAACAGATTATGGACCATCATATAAGAAGTTGTTTCACAATAATCAAACATTAAAATGGAATAAAGAAGCTGAACCCCACATGAAAAAATATCGAAAAACAAAAGTCAAGAATGTGTACCCTAAAACTGATAGCGACATCTCACAAAGGGCAGGCAATGAGAAGAGGAGATTCTGATTTGCTGAGCAGAAACTGGTCCATTAAATTTTAGATCAAGCTTCCTCAACCTCGGCCCTCCAGATGTTTTTTGGCCTACAACTCCCATGATCCCTAGCTAGAAGGACCAGTGGTGAGGGATGATGGGAGCTGTAGTCTCAAAACATCTGGAGGGCAGAGGTTGAGGAAGCCTGTTTTAGATGAACTAGTATTTTAGACAATAGCAAAGGCTTGTATTTCTCTTTGTTCATACCAGATCAACTAATCAGGGCCGCAACTCAGCACATGTGCAGAAAAGTAGCAAAATTTTGTATTGAACAGTTCAGAATTCTCAGCATGCCTTTGAAAAGAGGTCCAAACCCTTATCATGAAAAATATAACTTTGGTGTGTGGAGAATGCATGGTGAAATTTCTAAAGTAGGGGGGCAATTTAATATGAAGCACCAGGAATCTGGTGGCAGAACCTTTGGGCTTTGCTGTAGCTCATTCCTTTTACCCCAGATTACAGCCGAAACAAAATGAATTGTACACGCTAAAGAAATACAAGGCACAATTCATACATCTCACAGTATCTAGATTTTCTTCTTGCAGAATTTGAATGTGGTGAGGAATTCATACAGTTCTATATCCAATATACCAGGAAACTACTCTATTTAGACAAAAGCAAAGAGGATGAAATGTTGAGTTCTACATATTATTATCTAAATAATAAGAATATAAATGACAGGGGAGGGGAAAATTCAAGGGAGAGAGTGTCCAGTATATAAATCTATTTTACATGGTAACACTGAACAGAAGACAGAAGAGGAATAAAAAAGAAATGATAAAGTAGTATTTTAAAAGTTCAGAATGTAGAATGTGAAAGAAATGCAAATATCTCAAGACTGGCAGCAAAATTGCAGTGCAACTTGTGTCCCTCTCCACCGAAAATAGACACAGGAGCGGCAGTTGAAAAAAACTCCATTCTGAACTGCTGAGAAACTGAGGCTCATTGAAAAGGGAAATAGTATTGGCATCCAAGTAGAAGGGGGAGCTGGGCAGGGGCTAAACCTAAACTACTATTTTCTGTAATAAAATATATGAATGCATGCTAGTTTCTCTTTACTTCTGACAGCTAAATTCACTGCTGAGTTTTATGCTCTCTGCACTGCTTCATGTTAGAATTAAACTGCCTGCCACACACGCTTGTTTTAGGAATGGAGGATGGAGAATGTTATCTGGGTGCTAAGCAAAACCTAATGTCTCGTTGTAAATGAGGTCCAAACTGCTCTACCTCAGCTATAGAGATGTCCACATGGGTGACCCCTCTTTTACAGGTAGTAGTTTGTGATAATTTTGGCAAGGGTAACTTGTCATGCAGAGGTGAGAGCACATGCACCTTCTGAAATTCCCAGTTGCACACAGGAACAGGAGCCCCATTCTAATTTAGACCAGACAACCCTAATATGTACCAAAGACACTAAAATGAGTAGGCAAATGAGAAGTAGCCTAACATTTCCCCTCAAAATATTTTCAAAAGGGCTAGTGATTTATTTCCTGAGGCTTGGGGCTGCAATTGCTCCCTCGTTTTCTGTTGGATTATGCTGAAATCTGCATTTATTTTTGCAGTGGTTTGAATTCAGTATTTAAGCTCTACACATGCATTATCTAACATAATTATTTTCCCTTTGGAAAATTATTTAAAATACTAAGTTATAAACTCATTTAAGAACCACAAAAATCTCAACAATATAAGCACAGCCCTCTTTCCAGTTATCTTCCCATTCCCTTTCCCCATACTTCTGATAGTTTCTTGTTTGCCTGGGAATCTGTTAACTGTGAACCAGTGTGCACTTTGTAAGAAGTTTAATAAGATCTGTTCAACAGTTCGAACAGAGCTCCTCAATAAGAAGTTGCACTAAAAGATGCATTACCAAAATACACAAATTTTGTTTTTCCAGAATGAACATATTTGTACCCGGTCTTATAGTCAAAGGAACACACCAGAAAAGACCTGAAGCGACTCAGTTTCTTTGAGCTTGATTCTATTTGAGAGGAGTGAGGTAGAGCAAGGATTTCATGTCATCATGTAAATGATCGGCACCTAGATCTCCATCTCATTCCCCAAGTTGGTATTTCAGCACACCATCCTATCAACAGGAAAAAGAGGAAGCCTTTATGGCTAATTCTGTGCAGTGCGCATGTGGAGCACCATAAACGATGATCATTCCCTTTAGTTAATTCAGAGTAATTCCCACCACTGTACTCCGAACTCACAATTATATACTATTTAAAAATCTCAACTCTAGCCACCCCCATGCCCCAGAAGACAAGAGGAAAAACTCCTTACCCTTTTCCTTGACATACCAAGATGGGAGCGCTGAAAGCAATGACAAATGTATGGCGCTTCACCAACATTAAGCAACAAGCTTGTACCCTTAGTGGAGGAACCTTTGGTCCTCCAGTTGCTGCTACAACTCCCATCAGGCCGAGCAAGCATGGCCAATGACTAGGGATGATGCAAGTTGTAGCTGCATTGTCTGGACACCCAAATGTTCCTTATACCTGCCTGAAAAATTGACTATGCCTCCCCCTACTTTACTAGTAACCCTCTGCGACTGTAAATATAAAAGAGGGGCAGCTCTAATCCACTCATGCTAGTTTTGCAACAGATTTGACAGCACTCTTAAGTAGCTCCAGGTCTCTGTCTTAGCAGCAGCACAAGGTCTGAAAAGATTTACCTGTAAATCCAACACAAGGAAAACCACCTGAAGCCCAGTGAACACAGCAAGGTTGCCCCATTTTGAGAAGAAGAAAAAGCTAATATCACCATTTGCACTTATTAGTCGTAACTGCCAAATCTACATATGAAATTGTGGAAATTCATGGTTGCTGTTTCATTAAAACAGAAATGCGCCTGCTTCTCTTTTGTCACTTACTTAGAGGGTGGTGGGTTCTCTCATTCCCTTGCCTCCCATCAAAGATGAAAACTCTTCAAGAGCTCAGTCACACATTGTGATGCTCAAAGCGTTTGCCAGTTACCCAGTCAAGGAGCCACAGCCACTCCCTGTGTGGTGGCAGAATTATCAGCATTTGCCATGTGTACTCATTACATTTTTACAGGGACTTGCATGTAAAAATGCAATGTGTTTAAATAGCCCCGAGTTACACAGTAAATCTACATTTTAACCTCCTTACATTTGGTTGGTGCTCACTTCAGATCCCTGGCTCATGTGGACTGGGACCAAGAGATAGGTGCAGTACCGAGAGGGTGATCCTGTCATGCAAACAAACTGGACCCGCATCGTACTAGATGGACGGGTGGCTCCTTACTGACATGACGAGAAGCCAAGCAAGCTGAAATGAACCAAATGGAGAGGTGCCAAGTATCCAGGTGATGCTGCAATCCTGTATACACTTACTGTGGAGTACACGTGCACAGCTGCAAATCACACACAATGGTAATTTTCTTGATGCCTTCTTCAACCGCAGAAAAGTGGCCAGACAGTAGTAATTTTGCCCTAAATTATATAGCTGGCAGGTGAGCCATGCCCTATAGTGCAATCTGAGTGCAGCGTCATTAATGGTTAGGGGCAGGAGAGAAATGTGGTGGTGGTGAACTTCCCTTGTGGCCAGAGAGCTAATCAATTGTTTGAAAGCTTTCCATGCCCTCTTCTGAAGCAGTTGCTGCTATGATGCTGCCCTTTCCCCACATTCTATTAATAAACGGAAAATGTATTATGTCCTCTGGCTCAGAGATGCAGCTGAGTCAGTGTGCATCTGCTAGCAGCCCCACCTCAAGAAACAATTATGGAGGATAAGTCAGAATTCTTGCTTCTTGGAAACAAATTTAAATTTCAGACTTGAAATAAAATACTAAAATGCGCAGCTACGTATCTGCTGTTAAGAACTTTCTAGACAAAAAGTGTGCACCACAGAATACGCCTACTGACTTCCTGTGTGTATAAGGGGATGCTCCAAAAATGAAAATAACTGAGTTATTGGGCTTAAAAAACAACAAATAGATACCACATTTTTCTTAGCTCTTCCTTAATGTTTGTTCACAGCCAAGTGGGGAGGCATTCTCTCAAACTAAAAATACAAAACTAGCATAACTGAACCCCTCCTCATTCTCTTCTAATAAACCAGTGACGCCAGTCCATTTTATGGCTGGCTGCTGCCTTCTCTAGGGCGAATTAGGGAACGGTCTGTTGAAAGATGAGACGGGCCACTCTTTTGTAACAGTTTGAAGTTTCCGCTCCCAGTACATTTTTTTTTTGTTGAGCACCTCCATCTTGATTCTGTGCTCCTCTTCCGCCATCTCACACTCCCGCTCGATCTGCTGAATCTTGGCCACGTGAACCTCGTTCATCTGGATCAGCTGCAGTTGCAAGATGGACATTTGCTGATGGTGCTCTTCTTCATGCATCTTTTTCAGATCGCTTTCCTGGGCAGCTTTACTTCTGAAATTTTTACTGCCTGTTATTCTGACTGCTGAACAGGAAGGCTCCGATTGCGAGGTTCCTTCGCATACCTGGAAATGTACAAGATCTTTGTCTTCATCGCACAGTTCTCTGTTTATAACGGTGAAAGGTTCTGGGGAAATAAAATAAAAAATATGACCATTATAATAATTTTCAATTTTTTCCAACCCAAGAGCCAGTTTGGTGTGGTGGATATAGTGTTAAACATACATTGGGAGACTTGACGCCCAAATTGAAGAAGAAGAAGAAGAAGAAGAAGAAGAAGAAGAAGAGTTTGAATTTGATATCCTGCCTTTCACTCCCCTTCAGGAGTCTCAAAGCGGCTAACATTCTCCTTTCCCTTCCTCCCCCACAACAAACACTCTGTGAGGTGAGTGAGGCTGAGAGACTTCAGAGAAGTGTGACTGGCCCAAGGTCACCCAGCAGCTGCATGCGGAGGAGCGGGGAATCGAACCCGGTTCACCAGATTATGAGTCCACCACTCTTAACCACTACACCACACTGGCTCTCAGCTATCAATGTCATTGACTCAGCTATCAATGTCAAAGTGCAAGTAGATAAATAGGGACCGCTCCGGCGGGAAGGTAAACGGCGTTTCCGTGTGCTGCTCTGGTTTGCCAGAAGCGGCTTAGTCTTGCTGGCCACATGACCTGGAAGCTGTCCGCGGACAAACGCCGGCTCCCTCGGCCTATAGAGCGAGATGAGCGCACAATCCCAGAGTCGGTCATGACTGGACCTAATGGTCAGGGGTCCCTTTACTGGGTGGTCGCTATCTTCAGCTTAACCACTTTATAGAGCTGTTGCAGTGAGGATAAGCTAGGATAACCTCATGGGCTCCATCTTGACAGCCTTGGAGGAAAGATGGCGTATCAATGTGATTTTTAAAAACGACAGTAAATTACTGCACAGCCAAGCTTGCATCATCTTTCCCTGAAGCAGATTCAGGACACTGGACATTGTGACAGCATCAAACTACAAGCACTACCATTATAGGGTGGAAGAGGATGGGGCTTTCAGAGTTGAAGGCAGTCTGAAAGAGGAATGGCTGCCCTGGGTGTGTTGGCATCCCTTACTTCCTCTCTGGTGCACAGGTATGGGTAAAAAATGTTTGGCCAGAGGAAAGACGAGGAAAAGGAAATTCGGCTCTCTTTAAAGCTCTACCCTTTGCCTCCACCGTCAAGGCTTTTCTCTGAGAGTAGCTCTATAGGGACCTTCACAGTTAGGATGACTGATACCATGTTGAACTTTGTAGAGTACCTCCAAGACACAGGAGGTTTGATATGATCTTTTACTTTCCTCAGAGGACTGGAGGCTGTCTGGGCCACATGCCCTTTGAAGGCCCTCAAGCACCTCAAAGCACAAGATTATCCCCTGCTTCAAAGTTCAGAGTGGGGGGCTTGAATTCAGCAGGCTTGAGAAAATAGGGAGGAATGCTCAGAGTGGCCTCTTGGAGTTCACCTGAGATGTCTTTTGAAGTGTTTGTACTGAAAGAAGCAGGCAGGGAAGAGAACAACAGAACTACAATTCATATCCTCCTGCTAAAAGGTCTCTTTCAACTCAATGATTTATTTCGAGAAGCTATAACCTACAGCTGGGTAACCTGCGGCTCTTCACCTCCTTTGGTGCAGACTTCAGGGATGTAGGAACAGATTGGGACATAACACAGGTAGGTTTTTTGAAAAAAGGAAGATGACAGCATTGGCCACAGCACAGATTTGACTCTTTTCACTGAGCTCACCTGCTCCAGTCCATCTTAAGTAGCTTGCCTTACAGAAAAGAAAGTTTACTGTCCTTGAGACAGGTGCTGTTTTTGTATGCAAAGCTTTGCAAAAAGTTTCTCAACTTGCAAAAAAGGGAGGGGGTCAGAAGCATGAGGGGACGGAGAAGTTGTGGGTAAAAAATCCTTTCAAGAAGTGCTGAACTGCACTGAGGGAGCAAGGGTTGGGGTGTAGAGGACAGAATCTTTTGCTCATCATACTTATTGCAACGTTGCTGGAGGAGAAGCAAAGCGAAACAGATTCTGAGGGTAAGAAACAGGTAGAAAACATGAAGTGTGGTGTGTTTTGACTAAGAAGAGCAAGGATTTTGACAGGGGAGAAACGGAGCTGAGGTTATTTTTGCTTTCCACCTTCCTTCCTTCCCTCTGAAACTCCAGAACATTGAACCAATGCCGGTATTAGAAATCTCCAAGTGTAATTTGCTTTTTGTCCTGGCTATGTGAATGCTCTGTGGACTCCCTGGAAGAGTGTGTGACAGGTGTGGATCCTCTTTGCTGGTGCTTTGCACTCCTGTGCCTGTTTGGGCTGCACACTCATGCCTTCAACAAATGCTTTGATGTTTCTGTTGGAGTGTGGTACTTTGGCATCAGTGATGCGTGAGTATGAGGGGTCGTGAGGGGTCCCAATCCGTGTGTGACTGAGGCACCACTGTGCCCACGTGTGTTACTTAACGGTGTCCGCCTAGGGTGTGTGCTTTTCTTGTGGAGGGTCATGCATATGGTGGGCAGAGCAGCGGTGCTTGCTGGGAGCTGTGTGAAAATTGGCTGATGCAAGGCAGGGTTGCTAGGGGCACCTACACTTTGCAGCTTCTATTGTGTTCATGGCCAAGCCCAGTGACTGTTCCACTGGTGGGTTGACTGATATCGATACTTTGCACTGCTTTGCTGGTTGGCAGCTTTGCCCATGTGCCAGCCACAGTGGCTCCTTGTGGACTTGCATAAATGGGAGTGAATGAGAGAATTAAGGGATGGTGTATGAATGGGACAGAAAAGGCCCTGCCCAGGCTTTGGCCCTGCCACTGGTTTGTGGCTTCTGACCACGTTCCTCCGAGGAAATGTGGTTGTTGACCACAAAGGGTTACTCTCTGCTGCTCTAACCTGTGGGCCTCCCACAAATGGATACAAGCATGTTTTTGATGTGTTAACTAAGATATAAACAGTTTGAATGGTAGGTATTATTTTTATGGCTGTACTGGAACAAAATGCAGTGGTCTTCAATGTTCTTACACCCAACCTAATTGCAACCTGAGGCTCACATATAAACTCACATGTGCACATATTTATGAAGGTTAATCTGAATTTATAGTCAAACCTCTCAAAATGGCTTAAAAAATAAAATCATGATAATGTGAACTTATTAAAACTAATTATCCCAAATAATTAGAAATGCATGCACACATATACCAGGCATGGGGTCAAATGGTAAGTTATAGGGTTGTTGTTTTTTTAAAAAAAGAAAATTAATGTCTCATTCTCTTATTCCCCCCTATCATTCACCTTTTTCTCCTCTTCAGGAGAAAAATGGTACTGCTATGACACACCTGAGGGAAAGGGCATGACCCTATCAAGTGTCATGACTCACCAGTTAAATCCATATAGATTGTGTTCATTTACTTATACTGGAAAAATCATAGCACCACAAGAGGTATCACCAGGTGAGCAAACTGCAAATTTTCTATGTACTTTTGGAACGTAAAGCTACGAGAATAGTTTACTGTAGATCACTAGAAAAGAACTGTACCTTGGCTGGAGGCTTCTGCCTGATATTCAGAATCCTCTTCTGGTGGACTCTGTAAGAAGTACACCTGCTCAGGTACCATGCTGGCAATCTTCTCTTTTCCTAGGATGTGATTACCTAGAAGTGGACTAATGCTCCTTTTTACCTTGTCTCGCCTTTCATGTGCCATTATTTTCTTTGTCCGTGCTTTGATGTTCTCCCAGCATTTTTTCAACTGCTTGAAATCTCGTAGTGATACACTTGGTTGAGAATTATATTCATGAGCAAGGGCCTGCCAGGTCCGTTGTTTCAGTGCAATAGTCCTTGCATCACTTTTTTTACACTCAAGTACATATTTGTATTTCTCAACTAATGCCAGCAACACACTCTTCTCCACTTCAGAGAAGTATTTGGCAGGTTTTATCACTTCGCTGTTTTGCATTTTCTTTTGATTCTCCAGAGTGCCAAAATAACCTATAAAAAAACAACAACAGACAGCTTACTTTTGCAAGCATGATTGATTTCACAGCAAATAACATTCTGCTCAGAAAATGTTCTTTTTCGTCACAAAAAAAAGTGTTAGAATATTACACTATCATCAGTCAGTCAGTCAACACAATCACCAATAGTAGAGTTCAGGACAAACAAAAGTGCTACTTCACACAATTCAGAATTCCCTACTACGCAGTGTTCAAAATTAGCCAGGCACCCACCGGTATAAAGTTTACGGCATGTAATGCCTTAAGAGAAAACATTATGAAAATGATCTATAGGTGGTACATGACTCCAGTCAAGCTTGCAAAAATTTACCACACGCCCAATAATAAATGCTGGAAATGTAAGGAAATTGAAGGTACCTTTTACCACCTTTGGTGGACGTGCCCAAGGATTAAGGTCTTCTGGGAAATGATTTATAATGAAATGAAGAAGGTGCTTAAATGCACATTTGTGAAGAAACCAGAGGCCTTTCTCCTGGGCATGGTGGGCCAATTGGTCTCAAAGAAAGATAGGACGTTTTTTATGTATGCTACAACAGCAGCAAGAGTACTTCTGGCAAAGTACTGGAAGACACAAGAACTACCCACACTGGAAGAATGGCAGACCAAGGTGATTGACTACATGGGACTGGCGGAGATGACTGGCAGAATCCGTGACCAAGGGAGAGAGACGGTGGAAGAAGATTGGAAGAAATTTAAAGTTTATCTCAAGAACTGTTGCAAAATTAATGAGTGTTAAAATGTTTTGGGTCAGGTAAAACAGAATTGCGGGGACAAACAATTGGATATGAGAAAAAGGATTTAAAGGAAAAAAAAAAGTGTTATAAGTTGACATTGGGGCTTGCTGGAAAACTTTAAAGTAGGGATGCAGAAAAGGGAGGTATGAGGAAGTCGATGAAAGAAGGTCTAAGAAAAAATGTGAAGAAATTATACGTGTTTATATGTTTGTTTGTTTTTGTATTGTTTTGTATTGTCTATTATTATGTGTTAAAAAACCAATAAAAATTTTATAAAAAAAAAAAACAAAATTAGCCAGGCACCAGGCGCATTTTGCATGTGGCTTTTAGCCACTTGCAACCAAGTGAAGAGGCCTGGGCGCCAGGGGAGGTGCATGCGTGGGGATCATTGGGTCTTGACTGTTTTCACACACGATCACCGCATCTTACAGAATTCTATCAGTTACATTTTGTCTGCACAATCAGAATGAATTTCAGGAACCAAAATTCTTTTTTTCTGTGCAGCTGGAGCAGGAGCCGTGAACAATGTTATAGTTAATTGTTGCCGCTTGTCTTAAATTACCCCACCCCACTGCCCTGCTCACAGTTGTGAAGAATATTCTTATGTTATGAATGGTCCGGGTCACCATGAAGAAAAAGAGGTAAGAATAGGCCTATATATCTGTGGACTGTCCCTGGATAAAGTGACTTTTCTTCTTTAAGTTCTCAAAGTGCTTAACCTAGCTCAAGGTTGTCATCCGAACAAGTAAAATGTTTAGCTGATAATCAAACACTGTCAGTTCATCATTTGAAAAATAAGACTTTAGAGCCATCTAGCCCCCAAATGGCAACTAGACATTCTGTTTGGGCAACTGTAATCAGGGGTGCCAACTGGAATAAAATATTGGGGGGGGGGGAGCCCAGGTAAGCCCTGCGCTGCAAAATCGATCACAAGACACAGTGCATGGACACCATTTGAATGGCAATGCCCAGTGCTTTTTTTCTAGAAAAAGAGGTGCTGGAACTCAACATGAACACCTCCCTTGTTCTCTTAAAATGGCAATGGGGAGGCAGCCCCCTCAAATATTTTATTGGGGATCTGGGGGAGCTGGCTGTAACCTTGGTTTAAGGAGCCTTTTGGCACCTAAGCTTATATATCTGAGTTTCTAACAGCGATAGCCCCTCAAAACCACTAAGTTAGATGGCTTGAAAAAAGAGCAAGAGCTATCATTTCCTACTTGTTACCATGACAGCTAATTGGAACACCCCTGTGTAGGGCAGCATACCTCTACGTGCCAGAACCTAACAGCAAAGGTTGGGCATCATCTTCATACCCTAGTTTATCCAATTAGTTATCCATATTGACAGCAGAGTGGATATTGGAGTGGCTTTAGAGGGCTGAGGGATGCAAGACCTGACAGGGTAGGGGTGCTAACACGTTGTCATTGACCATAAAGAATGGAGATATGGAATGTAAATGTGATTTGGTAAATGGAATATGGTTTTTTGAATTCAGAATGACAGATAATGGGTCTCTGCTTTTTGCTGGAGTCCAGCCCATGTGGGAATTATTGGTAATGAGATGGCAGAAAGGAGAACCTTTGTGAAGTTTGTGGGGTGGAAGTAACAGCTGACTATGTAGCATAGGATTGTTTGAGATACAGGGATGAAAGGGAACCTTCCCCTCACAAACTGAGTAACTTTGGGATTCGCTTTGGGGTTTGGTTTAACAATTACAGTGGTATCTCTGAATGTGAACGGGATCTGTTCCAGAGCCCGTTTGCATCCAGAAGCGAACGCAACCCGCATGTGCGGGTTGCGATTCACCACTTCTGTGCATGTCCTTTTGACCGTCTGGGCATGCATGAGCAGCGAAACCCGGAAGTAACGCGCTCCATTACTTCCAGGTTGCCGCAGCGCGCAACCCGAAAATACTTATCCCGAAGCTACTTCAACCCGAGGTATGACTGTATAACTGAGTAACAACATTATAGCCAGTAGGTAGCAATAATAGGGTTTCTTCTCTTGCTTTGCAGCACTAATAAAATCAAAGAAGAACAATACAGGTATCCAGCTTCTTGACTAGATTGTTGCTCCTGTGTTGCAGATCCATGGTAGATCCATGGATCAAGCCGTATCACTGCCCAAACTCTCTGCTAAGATCTTGGGAGCACACGATTGCAGTTCCAACAAACATACCTTAAAACCAGTCCACTATAATGGATTCATTATATCTCAGATAACTCTAGGCCAAATATTCTTGTGAAGCAGGAATGGTTAACTGCAAGGATGCCTACCTTTCGAATCCACACGGTCCTGACTTTCCTCCCCAGAAGCGGCCTTGAAGATTATGATTAATAAAAGACAGGAAATTTCATTGTAAGTACCTCTCTCTCTCTCAACACTTAATTATGTATCCTGTTAACCCCTCAAATATTGACCCACACTCAAAAACATGAAGGGAGTGGGGGATCATCCTAAATTGCATTATGCTTTTCCCATGTGCATATTCAGCAAAAGAAGCAATTCCCTGCATTAATAAGGATAATTCACAATACATTTCAGTTTATAGGTTGATGTGTATGTATGTTTACTTCCAAAAAGGTTACCTCAGAGTAAAAAAGTGTAGATCAGCCTTACTGAAGCTAAGCAGGCCTGGCTCTGGTCATTGCCTGGATAGGAACAAGGCAAACATTGCTTGGGCTTCTGTGACAGAAGAAAGTCTGGAGGTAAACATAGGAATGTAAACGTACAAACGACTTCTTGAAAATGCCATGGAAGGCCACAGAATTTATCGAGGGAGAAGTGCAAGCTCTTCTTCCATAACAACCCCAAGATGGACAGAGATGGGAAAACCTATGGTCCGCCAGGTGTTGGTGAACTGCAGCTCCCATCAGCTTCTGCCAGTAAGATCAATGGCAAGGGATTGTGGGAGCTGTAGTCCAGCAATATCTGCAGCGCTACAAGTCCCTCATCTTCCCTGCACTTGGGGGTTAGCCAGGCTCCAGAGGGTCTGCCTTGGTGTTTTTGAGATCACTTCATTTGAAATGGCAAAAACTGGCAGCGGGGAGATGTATATCCCATATACACTCCTTCGGTATTCCTTCATCAGGATTTACACAGGGAAGCAGCTGAAACAGCCACAGTGGACTGCAATATTCTCGATCTTAATTCTAAATATTTACAAATGCTGCTACCAATATTAGATGTCAGAATGCCTCATCTAGCCCAACTTCTTAAAGCAAAAATCCTTAAAAAGCGCAATGCTATCCACGTTTACCCATGACCCGGGGGTTTCGCCCCCAGACAAGGGTGTAGAGGACTGCAGCCCCAGACTTGCAACCCTGCACACACTTTGCCCGAGAGCAGACTTACTCCTGAGTAGACGCAGGCAGGGCTGCACAAGTTACACGCGACGATGTTGCGCCACAAGGACCGGGTGGGGAGCAAAATGACCATCTGTGGCCCAGCGAGCCTTTCCCCTCTGCAGACAAATACAAATTTCCTCAACCTGTTACACATCTGGCAAGGTATCCTGGCCGCTTTTCTGGGGCAAAGAGGTTGCAGAGAGACGGGGCAGCGTTTTCCTTAGAAATAAACACCATTTTACATATGCATTTTAAACACACGCACACGCACAATTACCAGGCTTGGGTGGACCACGGCCTCCTCAGGCTTCCTCCCCCTTCTTGCTTTTTCCTGGACGCTGCCGGGTTTTCCTCTCTATTTTGGAGAACAGGAAAGCACAGATCCCAGCCTGACAAAGGACGCCTCGCCACCCACTGAATGCGCATCGGCGGCTGCAGGTTTGCAAAGGCAGGCGCGCAAGCGGCGGTTCAGACAATAACGAGCAGCGCTCATCTTGCCGTTGCCCCGGCGGCGCGGGAGGGGAGAGAGATAATCCCCGTAACGTGTGAATATATACGGGATCGGCCTCAAATTCCAAGGGGCAGCGCAACAGCCCCTGCTCTTAACAAAAGCCCCACCATTAATTGCCAATCTCTCTCTCTCCCACCCTCCTCTCTCCCTCTCCGCGGCTGGGTTTAGAGAAGGCGGGATCCGTGTCGCTTCCACCTTCCTCCCCTTCTTCCCCGACCACTAAACCACTCCCTCCTGCTCTTCCCAAGTTCCGACGCGGGTCTCAAAGCGGCGGCCACCAAGCGAAGCCAGCGCCCCGGGTGGAAACGTTGCAATCCCATAATTTCGCGCTCGGGGCACGAAGCAAAGGCGAGAACAAATGTGTGCATGCGTGTTTTGCATGCATGCGAAAACTGACAGCAAGCGTTGCTTTTTCTCGCCGCCCCGCTGCACTAAAGACAGAAGCCTGCCTTCCTTCTTATTTTGCAAGACTCGTAGCAGAGAGTGACCGAATGGCGCCGCTCCCGCTTCTCTCTGGGAATCCAGTCCGGGTTTTCCGACCCGGTAGCTCCGCCGCGGCTCCGGCCGGGAAAAGTGGGTGGGGCGCGCACTGCGCACGCGCACTGTCACTTGCGTGGTGACAGCCCGAGAGGAAGGTTGTCGGCGGCGGCGGGCTCTGTGAGTAGCTTGAAGGAGGCGAGGCGGGTCGGGGGCTGGCGGTGGCCCGGGGGTCGCCTTCGCGAGGGGCTCGCCTGCGGAGGGCCTGCCTTTGGCGGCGGGAGAAGTCGGAAGAAGAGTGCGGAACGGCTGTTGCTGGTGTTGTGTTCTGTATACTCCGCCTTTCCCCCTGACAGGGACTCGAGGCGGCGCACGGGGGGAAGAAAGAACCGTTTCCCCCTCCGGATATGGACGGGACTTCAATTCCCATCACCTCGGGGCGTTGGCTGTGCTGCCTGGGGACTGGTGGGAGTGGGAGTTTAGCTCTCTATTTGGAGGGCTAGGGGAAGGGCAGGGAGAGTTTAGCAACCCGCTTCACCCCTGGAGGCACACTCCATTGTCTCTGGACGGATGCCAACGACAGCAACAATCCGTTGAGTGGGGACCGATGGGAATTGTAGTTTGGGTATCCCAAACTACAACTCCCAAACTACAACTCCCATCAGTCCCCACTCAACAGATTGTTGCTGTTGTTGGCATATAGATATGTCTCTCTGGGGGGCCGTGGGATCCCCCAACCCTGATTTCTGCTCCATGTCCTGTTTCCTACAGTTGCTGGCTTCTGCAGAGTATTTTGCTTCCTTGCTTAATTATTTACTTATTTGGGTTTTTTTGCAATTGCACATGATGTAATGCACCCTTGCCCCGCAGTGAGCTCAAGGTGTCTGTCTTCCCTTCTCATGCGATCCTCACAACAAGAGAGAGTTTGGATTTGATATCCCGCTTTATCACTACCCGAAGGAGTCTCAAAGCAGCTAACATTCTCCTTTCCCTTCCTCCCCCACAACAAACACTCTGTGAGGTGAGTGAGGCTGAGAGACTTCAGAGAAGTGTGACTAGCCGAAGGTCACCCAGCAGCTGCATGCGGAGGAGCGGAGACACGAACGCAGTTCACCAGATTACGAGACTACCGCTCTTAACCACTACACCACACTGGCTCTTCTCATGCGATCTTCACAACAACCCTGTGAAGGTTGGTCAGGTTGAGAGTTGGTGTCCAGCACGAGGCTGCCCAAGTGGGGCTTTGTCTTAACGTCCTATTCAGACACTCTCAAGCCAGACTTCACCAACCTGGTGCCCTCCAGATGTTTTGGACTACAGTTCCCATCAGCCTCAGCTGCTGCCAGCAACTGGCTAGAACTGGTTTTTACTTATTTACTGCACTTCTATACCATCTTTCCTCCAAGGAGCTCAAGGTGGTGCACATAGTTTTCCTCCTGCCCCTTCTTATCCTCACAACAACCCTGTGAGGTAGGTTAGGCTGAGAGTGTGTGACTGGCCCAAGGTCACCTAGTGAGATTCATGGTTGAATATCAATCAATCAATCAATCAATCTTTATTACGGTCCAGAGATCCAACAAATCATTACAAAGCAATGCACAATTCAGACAGCCTACCTCCAGGTTAAACAAACATTTTGTTCAGACTTAAAGATAGGGATCGTTGGTTAAACCACTGATAAAAACTTCGCCACTGCTAATGTTCTAGCGTTTGTCCGGTCTTCCAATAGGCACCTGACATAGTGAGCCTCTCATTTTCCCGGGAAAGGTACCAGCAAGGGTAATATCAGTTCAGCCCTGGCTTGCTCGTATGTCGCACAGTGCAGCAAAATATGTTTTATAGAATCTCTGTCTTGGGCACACGAGCAAAGTCTGTCCTGGTAGGGGACTCCTCTCCACCTGCCATCCAACACTGCAGAAGGAAAGACGTTTAGTCTGGCTTTGGTGACTTCAATAATTTGGTACTCGAAGCTACCAGCATGAGTTTGACCAAACTGCGGGAGGCAGTGGAAGACAAAACTGCCTGGCGTGCTCTGGTC
Organism: Podarcis filfolensis; assembly: GCF_964270895.1. Classification (NCBI taxonomy): domain Eukaryota; kingdom Metazoa; phylum Chordata; class Lepidosauria; order Squamata; family Lacertidae; genus Podarcis; species Podarcis filfolensis. Next base: position 49,874,114 of record NC_139615.1, read on the forward strand.
CATGGGGTCACGAAGAGTCGGACACGACTAAACGACTAATCAACAACAACAAATTTGGTACTGTCAGGTTTTTAATGTAAGGTGTTAACTTAAAGACATGCCCATATTGTACTCCTACTGCCAGCGGACCACAGACTGTGATCGAGATCGCAAGTCACTGTGTGTATTATCCCATAATCTTTGCTTTAACGTCTTTAGGGCGCCTTCATAACCCAGGTAATAAAGTGTGGGGGGGTGACAGACCAATAGAGGTGGCTTTTCTAACCATGGTTTTCTGCCATTTGCTGACAAACTCCTCATTGGTCAGATGTTGATACAAACCCTCATGGCTGAATAAGCATTAGAACCCTGGTCTCCCATGTCACAGTCTGACACACTAACCCAGGGGCAGTCAACCTTTTTATACCTACCGCCCACTAATGCATCTTTCTTGATGGTAAAATTTCATTACCAGTGCTCGATGGAAGGAGGATTCAGCTTGTGCCGTAGAACCCCCTACCGCCCACATAGAATCCTGAAACGCCCACTAGTGGGCAATAGGGACCAGGCTGACAACCCCTGCTCTAACCACCACACCACACTGCCTCTCAAAACTGGCTCCCCCTGGAGGGCATCAGGTTGGCCAAGGCTGCCTTAGCCCCATGCTAGGCTCTAACCATTAGTCTCCCGCTTTCACTGTTGTTTATCTCCAGTATCTGGTATTCAGAGGAATATTGAACAGGAGGCTCCAACATAGAGGCTTATAACTGTTTATTGTTCTGTCTGTCTTCAGTATAAAGATGCACAAAAATGTGGCTAATAAATAGAATATTAGTAATAGTGGTAGTAATAATAATAATAATAACAATAATGTATTGCTTATGGGTGATGAGCTGAAGAGGCCCTCATAATTTTTCACTTTCAGCCCCTAGACCTCAGCAAAAATAAACATTTCTGGGGCCATGGACACACTTGGAAATTTGAGAAAATATCCTAGCTAACAAAAAATTACTGCCATATTGGGACCACCATCCAGCTCCCCCAAAGCAATTCCTGTTGGTTTAACTCCCAGGCTAACCACTAGACTGCACTGTCTCTCCACTTGGACTGGAGCATTCTGGTGCTATGTTGCTAAACGTGGCAGACAATGTGGTCTAGTGATTTGATCCTTGGGCTGCTTAACACATCACTTGCATTTTAGAGGGAGCTGGGGTAAATCATGGCCCCACAGCAGTTTTCTACTCAGGTTAACTTGGCTGTAATGCCAGAAGGGTATTATAGGGAAGCCCTGTATAGGGAAGTTTTTAATGCTTGATGTCTTGCTGTGTTTGATGTTTTCATTTGCTGGAAGCCGCTCAGATGGTGGATATTATTACTGTTATTACTGCCATAATTTGAACATATTTTGTCAAAATAAAGACTTTTTTCATATATTCTTTAGTTGTCATGTGTGGATTTCTTAATTCTTGACTCCTTCATTATGGAAAATGAAAATCAAGATACCTCAACTTACATGCCGTACAATGTCACTCCTTACTACTGTAATGTCAGTATTGTGTCTCATGCTATTGAAAGATCTATGAATGATTTTTAGGTATACCTACACAATGGTATACCTGAAAGGATGCTGGAGGATGCTCTCCATTAGATAACGCTATCTCTTGACGAGAGTACACTGAATTTCCTGGAGAGAGGGATTGACTCTTAAAGTCTGTAATGTAGATGTGTTTTGGTGGTGTCTTCATTGAAATTTGGCATCTTCTTATAAAACAGTCCAGTTATAATCCTGAAGAATGGCATCCACCGGAATCACAAACTGGGCTGATCCGTTCCAGGGGAGGGAGGGGGGCAAGCTGGAATGTGGGGAAACTCTTTGTAATTGTGTTTATACACTGAAAATCAATAAAACTCCTTATTAAAAAAATAAAAGAACGTGAAGAGTCATCTTGTCCAGCATCCTGTTCTCACAATGGCCAAACAGATGACTGTGGGAAAGATGAAAGCAGCACAAAGCATTCTCTTTTGCAGTTTCCAGCAACTAGTATTCAGAAGCCTACTGCCTCTATCTGTGGAAGCAGGCTAGTAGCCATGAATTTGTCTAATCCTCTTTTTAAAGCCATCTGAGTTGGTGGCCATCGCTCTCTCCTGGGCTTGGCCACAACTGCATGTTTACTGCATGTTTGCAGCTGTTTACATTTCCATTTAATTTGCATAGTTCACATGACATTACCCTCAAACAACAACAGTCTAAATTATCTTCCTCTGTAAATTCGGGTTCACCTGATACAGGGATAAGCTGCAGGAGAAATTGGGCTCCAAACTGCTCCACATTGGGGGTCACAGATTATTAGTTTTGGTTTTGGGGGGTGGATGGATCAACTGTCACTTTCTACTGTCCTTTCCATTCTCACCCAGTGCTTTCATTTCTTTTTTGCCTGTGCTCATAGCTATTTGCAGTGCACTCCTGAATGGAGGATTTCCCCCCCTTTTGATTCCTCAGATTTGCACAAAACTGTAGAATGCTTTCTCACACTTCTTGGCCCAGGAATGCCACTGAATAATAATAATATGTTGTGTAAAATAATAATTCTTTTGTTCTGTTCTGAACCTACTGTGGATCAGTATAATTTGTTGACCTGAAGCTTTTGTGATCTTAATGGAAGAATGTTGTTCTAGCACATCTGCTTTTAATTGGTGAAACATTTCTACGCAGATGTGAACTGTGTCTTTCCTTACATGGAAGCTTCAATTTGGGACATTTAAGAAAGAGGATTGGCTTGAAACATGAACCTTTTCAAGTTTCTACCTTGTATCCTTCAACAATGGAGTTAATAGATTGTCTTTCTCTCCCAGATTTTTTAAAAGAACAACCTCCTGTTCAACCTTCCAGTGATGATATGGGAACAAAGTTGCAGTTCAAGCCACGATTTAAGTGAAAAACATCACAGTTGGATGCAAACATCAGTACTAGCACACATAAAATTGGTTAGTTTGTGTCCACAATTAAAGAAGTACCTAATGAATAGGCCTCTCCTGATGCTGAAACACAACATCAGCTGTGTTCTAAGGAACATGTATCAAATCCTACATCAGACAAGCCAGAGAGCCAGGCAGCACCCACTCAGACTCAGACAGCTACACCCAGTATCTCTCTTCCAGGATCATCGGCAACATCTGACAATGACATAACTGCAGAATTTGTCAGAAGTATAAGAAACATGGACTTTGATGAAGTTGCTGCCATCCTACACAAAATAACAGCATCAAACCCATCATTCAGTGGTAATTTTTTGTCTGTAAGCCACTTTGCAGCATATAATTATATTTAATATAATAGATATTAATGAATCAAATCAAATTTGAACCTTAGTGAGGCTGCTGAAGACATTTCTGTCAATCTTCCATTCTCTGACTCTCTTCACCACAAAGCCAATGTCAATCCAAAAGTATTCCTATAGCCAGGAAAACCCTGTCTTTAGGGGTCTTCGCCCTAGCTGTGCAGTTTCCCTCTGTGGTCATGATAGCAATCCAGCCACTCAGTTCCATGTTAACCTGAAAGGCTGCCTGAGATCTGTATAGACACATAGACTATCTGGGGAAATAATACTATTTGTATTATTTTCAAAATAATTGCCTATATTTTTGAAACAAAAGTAACCCATACCCAGTAAACCCAACAGTTTTCTCCAGACACCGCCAAATGTCCATTATGAAAGCGTATATTTCCATCTAATGACCACCAGTTAGAGTATAAATTTGTAAAACAGGTTTTTATTAAGTGATCCACAAGTTCGTATAAACCCTTGGAGCGGGACTTTGGTTTTCCGGGGTATTTGCGAACAAAATAAAACTCCACCAAGGGTCTTTGTACTTTGTTCCTCTTGTCAGTCTCAATGTGTGCACCAACTTTTCTGCAAGAGCAAAACACCATACTGTCTTGTACCAAGTGTTCAAGTTCACAACTTTTGGGAAATTCTGCTTTTGGAACTTTGCCCCCCCCTAATATGGAAGCTGTTCATTCTTAATTTTTGTTTATGAGGAGCCAGTTATGGCATTCTGCACATGTGTTGTAGCACATGTTATTTAAGAAGTGCTGCACAAGCCCCATTTTGAAGGGGAAACAAGGTTATAAATGGCAGCCCTACCAAGTCTAAATGTCATCAGCCACCACAGCTGATGTGTAAGTGTGCATACAATTGCAGCTGTTATAGGAAAACCCTTGGGCTCACTTGGATTACCAAAGACACCAGCCAGGAATAGACAAGCAAAATAGCAGTCAGTAGGCATGTTGTTGTTGTTTAGTCGTTTAGTCGTATCCGACTCTTCGTGACCCTATGGACCAGAGCATGCCAGGCACTCCTGTCTTCCACTGCAAGAAGATCAAACCTATCTATTCTGAAGGAAATCAGCCCTGAGTGCTCACTGGAAGGACAGATCCTGAAGCTGAGGCTCCAATACTTTGGCCACCTCATGAGAAGAGAAGACCCCCTGGAAAAGACCCTGATGTTGGGAAAGATGGAGGGCACAAGGAGAAGGGGACGACAGAGGATGAGATGGTTGGACAGTGTTCTCAAAGCTACCAGCATGAGTTTGACCATACTGCGGGAGGCAGTGGAAGACAGACGTGCCTGGCGTGCTCTGGTCCAGGGGGTCACGAAGAGGCAGACACGACTAAACGACAACAACAATTGGGTAGGCAACCTAAGGCCCATGGGCCGGAAGCGGCCTGCGGAGGTTGTTTGACCGGCTCACAAGCCACCCCTGAACCGAGCTGCCTGCTCTTGCACTGCGCTAAACCAGCGCAGCACGGGGACTCACTTTTGTCTGTGCAGGCACAGACGCCGAAAATCATGGGCACGCTCATGTTCGTGTGCAATCCGGCCCACAGTGGGATCGGTGCAGGACCAATCCGGCCCAGGCAAGATAAACCTTGCTGACCCCTGGTTTTAATGATACTCTGTGTGTGCGCGCACAATGTTTTAATTCTATGTTTTATTTTTTCTTAAAATATATATGTACAGTGCAGGCACAGTGGTACCTCGGGTTAAGTACTTAATTCGTTCCGGAGGTCCATTCTTAACCTGAAACTGTTCTTAACCTGAAGCACCACTTTAGCTAATGGGGCCTCCCCCTGCTGCCGCCGGAGCACGATTTCTGTTTTCATCCTGAAGCAAAGTTCTTAACCTGAAGCACTATTTCTGGGTTAGTGGAGTTTGTAACCTGAAGCGTCTGTAACCTGAGGTACCACTGTATACGTATTTGCTTTTAGCTGCTCTCATTTTTATCTGCAAGATGCCTCGAGTCCCTGTCAGGCTGCTGTTCCACCTCCGCTCCTGAAGGCGGCGCCAGGCGCGAATCCTCGCTCCCCCTCACGCGCTTTCCCCAGTCAGCGCTCCGCCTCCCTCTCCGGAGGAGGATTCCAGGTGGACTACGCAGCTGCTGGGGTCACGTGCTCCACTCAGCCGCCCTGCTGATTGGGCGGGCGGGCGGCTTCTGGAAACCGTGGCTCCTCGTGACCCGGAAGGACTCCCCGAGCGCGTTTCCGTCGCTGCCGGCCGCGCGTGCAGGAGGTTGGTAAGTGGGGCGGGCGGAGAAGCGGGCTTTATTTCTTCCACTGCGCCGGCGCCGCCCCCGCTGCTTTCTTTTCCGTTGGTCACTCCGGTCCGTGACAGCCCCTCCCCCCAGGAGGCCCGCCAGAGACGCGAGGAATCCGCCTCACGCCGCGTCGGGACAATGCTTCCCTCCGGCTCAGTACTGTCTGCACTGGCTGGCAGCGGCGGCGGCGGCTCTCCGGGTTTTAGGCGGGAGTCCCTTCTCCAGCCCTACCTGGGACGCTGCCCGCCGGGCTGTGGCTCTTCGCCCTTAACGGCAAAAGTGGTCGTTCCGAAAGCCAAGTCACTTTTGGCTAATTAAACCATCTATGGCCTCCTAAACCGACGCGCGGAGGGGGGGTGTTTTGTTTGTTTGATACTATTGTAAATCTTTGTCCTGTGATGCTCAAATGGAAGGACGGTATGGAAATAGTAGTAGTAGTAGTAATAATAATAATAATAATGATGATGATGATAATTACCCTGATGATAATCATGCTTAGGGGAGAGCCCTGAGACGCGAGGGCATCACACACACACATATAAATAAAGGTAAAGGGACCCCTGACCATTAGGTCCAGTTGTGACCGACTCTGGGGTTGTGGTGCTCATCTCGCTTTATTGGCCGAGGGAGCCGGCGTACAGCTTCTGGGTCATGTGGCCAGCATGACTAAGCCGCTTCTGGTGAACCAGAGCAGCGCACAGAAACGCCGTTTACCTTCCCACCGGAGTGGTACCTACTTATCTACTTGCACTTTGACGTGCTTTCGAACTGCTAAGTTGGCAGGAACAGGGCCCAAGCAACAGGAGCTCACCCCGTTGTGGGGATTTGAACTGCCGACCTTCTGATCGGCAAGTCCTAGGCTCTGTGGTTTAACCCACAATGCCACCCGTGTCCCATATCTATCTAGCTATCTATCTAATTTTAGAAAGTTTTTGTTTACATACTGCATTCATTCCAAAATACAAAACAATATCTTTTAAGAGGTTCCCAACCCCTGGACTTCTCTCCCCCCCCCCAAGTTTCAAATCATTATCTCTTTTATTTTCTGCCTCTTTGTACCTTTATCTGATTTATTCACCTCCCTTAATAAGGGACAGACCCTGTCCTCAGGCTTGCAAGCTTCACACACACACACACACACACACACACGGAAGTGAGGACAAAAATGGTAAAAAAAAGTTTTTGCAATGCCCAGAACAAAGTGATGAGTTCTAAATAAGCCTTTATGTGAAAGTTCCTGCCAGGCAGGTCTTTCCTTGCTGGTGGTTTTTGCATGCACAGAAGTGATGCTTTTGGCCCATCTGGGCCAATGTCAATGTGTGGCGTTCCCCTTCTGCTTCCCAGTCCCAGGCCAACTGGCCATTGGGTCCCAATGTTCTGGCAGGGAGGTGGGAAGGCAAGCTTCCTGCAGCAGTTGCTTCATTGGTTGATATGGTGGGGTTAGGTTGATTATGGTGGAGTTGTTCCTGAGATGCAGGGGTGTAACCTCCCAATGGCTCTAAGAAATATGGCTGATAGTTGGGGCTAGAATATGCCTCCCTATTTTATCTTTGAAACAGCCATGCACTCTAGTTATCCAAAAAGGTTTCCTTTATATGGAAAACCGGTGTGTCAGGTTGAAGGTTAGTCTAAAACCCTTCCTCCAGGCACCTTAACTTCCTGAATGCTGATAATTTCTGTTTTTATCTGGTTGAGTTTTTGCTTATGTGACCTTCCTCCTGTGGTCTGAAACAAGCAGCCTAATTACAGATTTGCAGCTTAACTCTTGAGGGAGTGATTTTGGCTCCGGGGTTTTGAACCAAAAAGTTCCCAGTTTGCATTCAATACTGTTCACTAATACAGGCATCGTCTCATGGGCAGTCGTTAGGAAATAATAAAAAAATTCAGTTCAAACCCAGAAATGGTAGGAGAGAGCTGGAAAGTCCCTGTGGCTTGCAGGGAGACCTTCCCCGGAGCCCAAAGAGGGTATCAGTAAGGGCAGAGGAAGCCCCGAAGAGACTAGCTGCTCAGCCTCTCCGTTTTAACAGCTGATGTGCAGGGTAGTGCAGTAGTAGCAGCCGCCACTTTCCCGCATGTCCTCCAGCCTCCTGATGGAGGTTCAATTCTAGTTGTGGATATTTTTGAATGCAGTCTTTTTTTTGTATGGATTGCAGAGAGCATTTAAAGGGTGCTCCGCACTTTATGCAATTTCAGTTATGCACGCAGGGGCCTGGAACATAACCCTCGCTTCAGTGGGGGGATGCATGTAAAAGCCTTCAACTGTTAATACCTCTTTTTTTAAATGTGAAGGTGCTAGGCTACGTTGATATTGATGTTGTGAACCCTTTGTATGTGGAGATGCACAGAATTTCTTTTGCCGTCCATCACAGTACCTTACACTCTGAATTTTCAGAGTTGGATTTATCGTAACTTCATCTTGAACTCAAGAGAAACTTCATCAGGTAAGCTGCAGTGCCATGAAGAAGGCAATCTTTTCTAGATTTTCAGGTGACTAGCATTAGGGAGTAGAGCATAAGGGTGTACACTTTGCAGTTTCTTTTTGGATTATGTTGCGGACCCTGAAGAAAACCAGAAATTGACTTTGATTTCAGAAACTGAGTCTGAGTAATAGTTTGCTCAGTTTAGTTGCAGGAACTTTCCCCCCTTAAACATACTTGTTCAACTGTCTATATTTTTCTACAGTGGCTTCAAAATGACAAAGAAAAGGAAACATCAAGAAGATTTTCACAAGGTGAAGCTAAAAGTTGGAAAAAAGAAGCCTAGACTAGAAAATGCAACAGATACAAACTTCAAAACAAGAGCCATACATCTGTCCGAGCAGCTTAGAGAGGATGGAGTGCTTCCGACAAATAATAGAAAGCTTAACATAAAGGTACAGTGAAATGCGAATTTATATGCCACCAACTATTGTTGCACTTTTGAGTTCATTAGCATCTGTGAGACTAATTTTGATATAGTGTGAGCTTTTGTCAAGGATTAACATACTACTGGAGATGCCAAAACATCGTATCTAGGAATCTGGACAGCTACGTAGATAAGTTGGAGAAGACAATAAATTTCAAAATACCTAATCTTTTTATTTTTAGCATTATTGTTAAGCTGAAATCAGAGTTACAAGGACCCTTGCTGAATACCTTACAACCTCAGCTAATAATCTCTTACTGTGTCTTTGTTGTCATGAGGTGAGCTTCCTTAACCCAAAGCTATATCAGTGGTGTTCAACATCTCCATCTCATGAGCTTTATTGTTACAAGATAGATGCTTTTAAATACTGCTTTCTGTCACAAAGTGTCTTCATCATGTGGCAAAGTTCCAACAGTGATGAAGCCTTCAGTGCCTTTAGAAGAGGGGAGTTCCATAAGAGTTGATTTGCCCAAGGTAGCACCATGAGTATGCTCTCCCCTGAAATTCATTGCGATTCTCAGGTACTTTGTATTATGTCCATCTTCCAGGTCTAGTCTATCAAGACTCCTGGTTATTTGAATGACCCTTGGGACCATTGTTGATAATCAGCTGATTATCAGCGGTTGCAGAGCGCTAGGCACAGGGCTTCATAAGTGATGATGATCAGCTGATTGTCAGGATTTTCAAAGTCCAGGGCATGGTGCTTTGCACAGGACTTTGCAGGTGTTGCCAGTCAACTAATAGGTGGTGCCTATTTGGTGTACAGCGCAGGGCAAGTGGGCATGGCTTGGCCAACATGGGCTTGCAGACCAAATGGCAAGGCCAATAGGTCTGATTAGGACCACAAGTCAGAGGTCCCCGCTGCTGAACAAAGTCCTACTCCAAATAGACCCACTGAAACCAATGAACTTAACAGTACTTGCATCCATGGATTTCAGTAGGTCTGCTCTGTGTTTGACTAATGTTCATTAGTTTTATTTTTAATTGTTCTACTATGATAAGATTTCCAAGCAACTGGGTTGGATTTTATTTATATTCTGATTGTGTACTGAAGACCTATAAAGTTGTTAGCCGCCCTGAGCCCAGCTTCGGCTGGGGAGGGCGGGATATAAATAAAATTTATTATTATTATTATTGCCTTGGATTTTCATTGATTGCTTTGCATTTTAAAGTATAAACACTCTGTCATTTACGTAAATGCAGATTTATGTCTCCTGCTTGAATTCCAGTAATTTCTAAACATTGATTAAACAGCAAAGGTGACATTTAGCTCCGCCTCTGAGAAATGTTTGTTTTGATGTATGCAGCCTAAGCCTGTGCAGAAATAGGTACAATTAACTGAAATATGTGAGCTTATTCCCCCCAGTTGTGCAAAAGAAGGGGCTGGTGGTTTCTTAACGTTGTAATGCTTTGTTTTTGCTGTGCTGGTGTGAAGGTTGCTTTTATTTCTTGCTTTGGAAGTGTATAAAACCTTTCAACCACAAATGTAATAGTTATAAGTTTGTGATGTAAATAGTTTTTCAGGCAATTACCAACTCTGTATTTCTTCTAGGATCTGCTTTCACAAATGAACCACTATAGTGCAGGAATTAAACAAAGTGCCCTTTTTGGACTCAAAGATCTGCTGTCCCAGTATCCATTCATCATTGATGCACACCTTTCAAATATACTAAGCGAGCTGGCAGCTGTGTTTACAGACAAAGATTCTGCTGTGCGAGCAGCAGCAATCTGCCTCCTTAAGTTCTTGGCTCCCAAAATACGAGCTGAACACATCTCTCCATTTTTCCCATTGCTTAGTGCACATCTTTCTAGTGCCATGACTCATATCAGTGAAGGAATTCAGGAGGATTCTTTGAAGGTATTGGACATTCTGTTGGAGGAATACCCTACTCTCCTGACGGATCGCAGTAGTGTGTTGCTGAATAACTTTGTAGAACTTATTTCTCATCAACAACTGTCAAAACAACTGAAAAATAAGGAGAAAATATGCTGGATGCTGTCTGTTAATCCTAATCGTAGGGTAACTTCACAGCAATGGAGGCTTAATGTGTTGGTCAGGCTCCGAAAGTTCCTTCAGGTGCTGGTGGAAGGATCCAGTGAATTAGAAACTGACAGCGAAGGGCTACAAGAGCCAAATGACAACCCACAAGTACCAAGAAACTCCTTGCATGTTAATTGGCAGGAATATGCCGGTGGCCAGCAGCACATCCAGTTGTATGAAAATGGTGGCCCACAACTCAGAATGCATTCATCCTTCAGGCTAAGGTAAGAAATAGTGTGCTTATCACATGTTTGAAGGTTCATGCTTTGTCACTGATGTGAAATGTAGTGAGCAGGCTGCTGCTGACCATGACAATATAGTGAGGCTAATTGCAGTAATGCTGTGCAGTCACACATGTGGGTTTTGTGCAGAGCCTCTTTTGAGAAGACTGCAGACTTGGGCTGCCATTCATATGGGTGCTCCACAAGTTACGCTTGTGCATCAAGGGGTGTGGCTCCCCCCTTTCTGCACCCAAATGAGTGTAATTGAGGAGGCTGGGTTTTCATTAGCTACTGCCTATACATGTTTCTCATGAATCACTCACTTTCATGGAGCAATGTAAGAATAATAGCACAATTATAACTGTAAATAACCTGTACATGGTCTCCTCCAAATTGACATCATTTTGTATAAATGAGTAAGGCTGTTCTCCTGACCAGCTTTCATACAGGCTCATACAGCCGGGTGTATACTACTTCAAAATAAGTCTTACTGTGTCAAACAGGGCTTATTCTGGGTCTCTGCGTGTAGAATTATAACTGTAAATACATTTCTTTCTGTGCAGTAGTTTTGTAAAGAATGTTTTGGCCTTTGTTCTAGGTCTTTGGTAAGTATGACAGGCAGTGTTGAAAATGGCCTGTCATCTCCTGAAAATTTAAAACGATTCATTCAAATTATAATTCCATTGCTGCTTAATTGTTGGATTGAAGCATCGCCTGCACAACTTGCGACTCCCATTCTTGGAAATCTTCTGGAACCTGGATCTCAGCAGCTAATGGAGCAAGTACTTGGTATCATATACCTGTTGTGGAAGCTTGTAAAGCAAAATGAAGATCTGGATGAAATGGTAAGAAACGGAAGTTGCTGAACTGATATGTTATTTGCATCCTTGTCCTCTTACCTAATCAAGTCTGGAAAGAATCCATAAATTAGACCCTTATGATCTTTCTATTTGTATACCTTTCCTTAAAACTCTTCGCAGTTGGAGAAAATTATTAATGTGTGGTGCCTTTCTTACAGGAAGTGTGGCTTCGAGCAAATTACCTGAATGATTTCAAGCACCATTTCATGTCTCGTTTTCCTTACTCTTTCCAAGAAACAAGCAAGCACCGAAAGAAAGAGCCCTTGAAAAGGTATTGCTTATAAGACCAGGAGAGTCAGAGTTGAGTGGATCCCTTTTCAGATAATCAGTAGGTTGTGATCCGAGTTCTTAAATTTTCACAACCATAGAAAAATCCTGGAGTAGCAATGGAGAAAGCTCAGCAGTTGGTTGATCGACAGGCATTTTTCTCTCCCCCCCCCCCCAATCCTCACTGTAAGGAATTTTTGTTGTTGTTAACTCAGAGTAACAGTAATTCCTTCATAAGTAATGCATAATGCAGTTTTGTTCATAAGAGGATATTTTCAGACAATAAATTTGATTGAGTTCTTTTTTTTTAGTGTGTTTAGATGTATGGTATTGCATAAGCCAACTAACTAACTAACATGTGTACTCCATTGTGCTTGTCCTATATGGATGAAAGACTGATATATGCAACCAGCACTTTTCTCTTATACTGGCGTTTATTCAAATATGTGCTAAATTCTAGTTTTCCAGGAATAGTCCCCAGTGAACCTTGGGTTTGCAAGGTTTCCTCCTGCTTTTTGGCATTGCCACCAGGAGAAATTCAGGAGCTTACTCTTCTGTTTTCATGTTGCAGTGGAACCTGTTGAAACTTTTAACACTTTGGAGTATATGCGTTCTTATTTGAAATATCTATAGAGTAATGGGCCCCAGTAGAATTCTTCACTATTGAATAGCTTTGTGCCAGTTTTCATAAACACTTCTCTGTCTTTCATTTAGCAACAAGTATTGTATGACGTCGTCGAACATTGATCATCTCATGTTGAATTTAACCTTATGCGAAATCATGGTCTCATTGGCGAGTGCTTCAACACTGCAAATGGATTCTCATTGGCTAGATATGATTAGAAAGTTTGTGATAGAGACTCTCCACGATGGTTGTAAGCTCCCCCTTCACAATGGCTGTAAGTTAAACAGTAAGCAATTGAATAAATTGCTCAAAGTGACTTGGAGACTTCTACAGATACAAATCAACAAAGGTAAGGCCCACTGAGTGTACAGTCTTTGTCTATGCATTTACCAATATGTGGCATTTTTCTAGGCTATTTGCATTTCTTCCCTTCAGTGAGACAATCCAGAAGTGAATTAGAGCAGTTTTGTGCCTTAGATTAATACAGGAGTTAGCAGCAGAAAAAAATGGTTGCATGCATCATTTTACAATGATAGATTCTCCATTTGAATATGCTTATAGGTACTAGATTTTAGAAATGTTTAGATTTTTTCCCTCTCATGATGTTCAATAAGGAAGTTACCAGCAATGGATTTTATTGTAAGCTTAGAATTGGAAGACAAGGCAAATTTTGTAAGTTTGAGATATGCAAGACTGACACAGCTATGACATTCTTATAATGAAATTAGGCCTGGGTGATGTATCAAATACATCACCCAGGACTTGTTTGAGGGCCGGAGCATGATGGCACCTTCACCTGGTGGTGTATCACAAGTGAAACAACCACCGCTCCTGAGTCCCTCCACCGCCGGCACATGGAGGGAGAAATAAGCTATGTTGGCCTTGGCCCCACGCTGAAATTGCCGCTGAGGTGGTTTCACCCCGGTGCCTTGTAGAACCAGGGCGAGTGCAACTCGTTCCCCCCTTATTTTTCAACATGTGTTTTGTTTGCTACTTTGCCCTTCTAAAATGCATGCATAAAAAAGCAATAATGCATGAATTTTTGATAGTTGAAGCAATCTGCAAGTGTAAAGTATATGGTCATGTTTCCAGAGTGCAAAAAGTGATGTGTAAAGTAACTTTTTAAATAACATAAACCTGGTAGCTAATATATGTTTCACTAGTCTATATAGAGAAATTCAGATTTTATTTCATGGTTCACATACTTCGGCATTTATTGAAATAAGATTTCCCCCGTGTGTAAATTCAGGGCATCAGGCTGAAATATGATACTTTGCCTAGGAAAGGTGGGATAAAGGTAAAGGGACCCCTGACCATTAGGTCCAGTTGTGGCCAACTCTGGAGTTGTGGCGCTCATCTCGCTTTATTGGCCGAGGGAGCCGGCGTACAGCTTCCGGGTCATGTGGCCAGCATGACTAAGCCGCTTCTGGCGAACCAGAGCAGTGCACAGAAACGCCGTTTACCTTCCCGCTGGAGCAGTACCTATTTATCTACTTCCACTTTGACATGCTTTTGAACTGCTAGGTTGGCAGGAGCAGGGACCGAGCAACAGGAGCTCACCCCGTTGTGGGGATTCGAACTGCTGACCTTCTGATCGGCAAGTCCTAGGCTCTGTGGTTTAACCCACAGGTGGGATAGAAAGGCAATAATAAAATCATAATGTATAATCTGGGACTGTTAGAAGCCCAGATCTGTTATTTGATGTCCTGTCAGCTTCCCTTCCATATTCCACAGAAATTACTGAACCATATTGAAATCTTGGGGGCAAAGGAGCTGACATACAGACCAGCACTATCTTCTTCCCTCCCCCTCCCTAGCTAGAAACTCAGCTGCTCAGAGTAGCAAACTGTATTGAGGAAGGTGAACTGCAAATGATCAAATTTTCAGTTTGCCAACATTTGCTGGCAAGAAGTGGAAGACTATACACTTTTATGCCAACAGGCCTTTTCGGCAGCTGCTTGAAGTCTTTTCACTAACCAGTCAGTGTAATTCTGTTTTCAAAGGTTTTTATATGTTTTTGTACACATATTGTGGTACAGGAATACTTGCATACTGTAGATACGTAAATTTGTGGTGGCAGACGAGGGAACTTGGAGTAAGATATGATGGATAAGGCATACACTCTTTTTGCACGTAAGGAGGGTTTTAGAGGGCAAACTGGCATGAAAGGATTGTGGGCGTTTGTGATGCTTGCTGTGGAGAAGAGGTTTCTCAGACCTGGAGTGGGAGCTGGCAGACGAGGTAGCGGTGGTACTGATTAAAGGATTTTTATGTAGAAGGGGTGGAAGGCTAGCACATTTGAGATTGAATGCGAATAGGTATTTTCCCAGACACACACACACAGAGAGAGAGAGGTGGAGATGTTAAAAACAGTACATTTTCATAGTGAAAGCTTATGATGGGGAGACCTGCATGTGTGCCAGGAGATTAGTCCTTGATGTAAGGGCTCTGGTGAACTCTTTCTCTCTCCCTCTCCTCACATACCCCAAGTTGGGGAGACAGCAATGGCACTCTTTTTTTATCTTCAAGACAAGAGAATGTAATGTGCGCCATTCGGAAGTAGTCTCATTTTCATGATTAATTTCTTTTAGTAGCACTCTAGGTTTTCACATAGAAAAATGTGGTATTTAAGAGTGGGAATCTCTTTGAGTTGCCATGGCAAAAAGAAAAGGACTAATAAATTACATATATATGTGCTGGGGTGGGGGTGTATTTGTGCATTGAGATCATAGCTGTCAACTTTTCCCTTTTCTTGCGAGGAATCCTATTCGGAATAAGGGAATTTCCCTTAAAAAAAGGGAAACACTGACAGCTATGATTGAGATGTCAAGACACTCTAGCATGAATATACAATAACATCCACACAATTGCATCTGATGCCACACTGGCCTTTGCTATAGTTTCATAGTTACCCATTTTAGATGTGTGGTTTGGTGCAAGAAATTGCTGAATACTTGTTCCAAAGAATGGAGAGGAGGTAAAACATCATTTTTCATTTGTCTTCCCTCTTAGTGGCAGCAGAGACGCTAATGAAAGCCGTGTATACTCTTTACCAGCAAAGAAACCTTTCTTTCCCTATTCGTACATTGCTTTTGAATTTTTTTAGCAGAGTTTATCAGAAGGAAGAGTTGAACCTTCATACGAACAGGTAACAATTATTATTATTTTTCATTTCAGCTTTCAGTTCAATTTCCTAAAGCATAAACTAGGCTTTATCTTGATTTTTTTTAAATAAAAAATTTGTCCATATAACCCAAATAACAGAATAGGACTTTATCAGACAAACACATAAAAACTAAACCAAACCAAGGCTGGCATGGATGTTTATATTGTAAACTGCCCTGTTTACCTCGGATGAAGGGCTTTACATAAATTTAATAAATAATAGGAAGAAGAAAGTTACATTCACAAGAAAAATGGTTTCCCTCCCCTTATGGTTTTGACTTTTAAAATGAGGCTGTATTTTAAATTGCATTTTAACCTGCATTTTAATTTTTTTTCCTTACTATGTTTTTACTGAAATTTTATTGGTGTTAGCCACCCTGAGCCCAGCTCTGGCCGGGGAGGGCTGGGTATAAATAAAAATTATTATTAGTATTATTAATAAGATAGGAACAAGTAAGTGGAGAGTGTCCACAAGTAAGCGTGGTGCACACGACTTAAAACATCTACAGAAGTAAAAAAAACCTGTATTTCTGTACATAAAGGCTCTGTATTACATCAAGAAAAAAATTCAATGATTTAGATGTTGCTTAACCCAGATTTCTTGAGAGGCTTGTGTATTGAATAAAATCCCACCAAACTGGGACAAAAGAGGTTACACTTGTTTTTCCTTTCAAAAAACATGTGTACCATGTTTATTCACTCATGCTCTCACATGCACTCACATTATTCACTCATGCTGGGAGAATGGAGGGGGGGATGCAGCAGCGTACCTGGGGGGCCCCTGGAGTTTTGCTCTGTGTCCATCAGCTTGTGTGCTGGCGATGGAGACCGTTCTCTGGAAGCGTGGCCCTGTGGAGGAAGAAGGACTTGGTATCCTCCTGGCAGACGTGGGGAATGGATGCCCAATGCCTTCCCTGACATTGCTCCCAAAGAAAGCTTGGCCAACCCACTTCCGGACGAGAGCATCTCCTTTCTGCTCTCATGCAGGAAGGTTCTTCTCCCATTCTCTGTTGATGCTCAACTTGTAGGGTGTTCTCCCAGCCCCATGCAGATCTTTCCTTCCTCCTACCTGTTCTGTTTACACAGACTGCTTCTCCAGGAGCCACATGTTCTGATGATCTTCAGAAAATTTTGTTGTTTAGAAAAAATATAAATGGCTTAAATCAAAAAATCCCTAAGGTGGCATACATAAAACAAGTATCAATGATAACACAAATGAAATCAGCGGAATTTAAAAATAGGTATACAGTGGTACTTCTGGTTGCGGACGGGATCTGTTCCGATCCCGATCCGGTCAGATACTGAGGTTTCCGCAACCTGAGGACCGCTTCTGCGCATGCATGTGCGGTGAAACCCAGTGAAATACTTCCAAGTTTGCCATGCGCGCATCCCGAAGTTTACGTAACCAGAGGGTTACATAAACGGAGGTATGACTGTACATAACTAAATTATATGTCTGGATAAGCTTGCTAATTTTTAAAAATAAAAAGCAGGTGTCTGAAACAGTATAATGTGGGTGCCTGCGTAGCGTTAATAAATGATTTCCGGCAGCTGACTGGGTCGAAAGTGTGGCAGTGCAGAACAGAACACTCCAGAAGTAGGGATAGGAATTGGGTGGGAATACTAAAAATAAAGGTATGCTGAAGGCTTGAATTGTAATTTTGTTTGTTTATATATGATATGATCAGCCTTGAACACTTATGGAAATGTGTAAATCATATGTACTTAATTAGAGCAAGTTCTTTTTTTGAACCTTCTAGCTTGAGAGGAGATGGTGGTTCTCTGTGTTTCCAGGTGCTTCTTACTGTTTGCAAGTGGCAGTAGACTGGCAATGGGTTTTGCTTTTTCGTTTCCTTTATATCGTACTTGTGTTGTCTCAAGGGGGGCAGGATCCCTCATGGTAGCAACTGGCCATCAGCTACTACTGCCTGCCCCCCCCAGCACCCCAAATGTCCATAAAACAAAATTGTCCTGCAATTCAGCATCATTCCAGAGACACTTGGGGGAGAAAGAGTGGGGGCTGCCATCATGCAATAAATAAATGCAATAAATCAACTTAGGCCACAGTAAAAACACATTGTACAATTAAAAACCACAGAGGGAAACTGTCAGTGAGTACCTTGAGAAACAGTTTGACACTCTCTTCCATTGAGGAAATCCCTGCCAAAATTTGCCATGTGAAAATGGGCTGATGAATTGGGGTGGAGGGGTTCCTCCTCTTCAAAACCAAGTTTCCCATTCTCTGAAACGATATTCTAACACGTATTACCTTCCCCTTGCCTTTTTCTCCCTTGCACATACTAGAAGCAGGAGCAAAGTATTAACTCGTTGGCTGGCTGGTCTACCTCAACAACTTGTTCTTCTTGGTTTGAGAAACGCCGAGCTTTCGGACCAGTTGATTGGTACTATTTATTCGGCTGCATCCCGGGCAAACAAAGAAATCCTGCAAAGTTTGCAAGCTGCTGCTCCTCGAATTTACGGTACCTCATTAAATTAGCAATAGGAAATAAAGACTCTTTGTTTCTGAGGAATCCCAGATGATGAGTATTTTTTGGTTTCTCTTCTCATAATAATAGGCTGCTTCCTTCATATTATGGTAAGCCATCACAGGAGCTGTAGTGTTCTTTGGAAGTGAGAAGTACATGTGCCAAATTAGTTTTGTGGAAAGAAGAAATCTGGAGAAAATGCTATCCACATATATATTTCATTATTTAAAGAAATTATATGTACTTTCCCAGGCAAAGCCCTTCCAAAGCTGCTTACAAAAAAGTAGTTTCTTTTTTAAAATCAATTTTGCTCTATCCCAATGTGTGATAGCTGTGGAAAAGGTGGATTCCATGCTAGAAATCATTAGGAAAAGGATTGAAAAGAAAACAGCCATATTTTAATGCCCTTAGTGTGCTGTTGTGCTCAACTACATGGGCCTTTGGTGTGATCCAGCTTCAGGTCTCTGGTGGCTTTAGTTACACCGTGTTAAATGCCCCTCAGATTTCCTGATTTCACACTTGTCAATTGGAATCTTGTAACCATCTCTCAATTGTATCATGGAAAAAATTCTGGAAATTGAGCAAGAATTTGATAAATTTGTTTCAAGTGAAGGATTGGTTAGGTGCAAAGGAAGAAACATGTGCTTTTCACTCTCCATTTGAAGATGCTGGCTGGATCTGGGGTGACGAATGAACCTACATAATTGAGTTGTTCTTTGAAGAAAATTGAATAGTTCTTTGGCATCATTCATTTTTAGCTGGTGTGCCTTCTTCCTGGGCTCTGTGCACAAGCAACATCCAGAACTTCCTAGAGCTAAGTGGACGAGTTCTGGTGGGACCCTACGCCTCACCCCAGCCCCATGTACACACTCAGAAGGGCTCCTGCTTCTCTCAGGTCCTTTTTGAAATCTGCAGTGGGAGCATCAAGCAGAACCTCCCCTCCCCTCCATTCCTTTCTCTCTCAACTGCTCTCCTGACTTGTACATTGGTGTTCATTTTCATTCTGTTCTGTTTCCAGTGGGTGCCATTGTGACTGGTCTTTTCATCTCTTATCAAGGCCCCCCAAGGGACTACTGCTGCCCACTCAGTCTTTTTCCTCCTAGTTTCTGTCACCTGCTTCCCAGTGCCAACCGCCATCACATTTCCCCATAGCTTTCTGAGAGGAATCTCTGTCCCTGAACTATGCAGCCTGACACGTTGATTGGACCTTGTGTGATAGGAATCTGGGCTCGAGGAAATAACTTCCTTGGGGTGGACAATGCTGAATCTGTTACTGCCTTGGTACCACCGGCCCTGGCTCTTTGTGTGTGGGATGGCACACACCATGAAGAAGTGGGTAGGATTGCCTAGCGGTAGCTGTGGTTCTCTTGAGTGGCCCCCGTGCAGTTACACAGCCCACCCGCTTTCCCCACTGCAGGTGACATTTCAACCTGCTCATGCTCTGCAATTTCCTGATGTGGCTCTTGTGGTAATGCAACCAGTTTCTCCTTTACAGTAGTTTAGAGTGGAGCGAAGAAACTTCTGCCAGCTGAAAAAGCACCCCATTTTGAGGTTTTCAGATGATGTTAGCTGTTGATTCTTTTTTTCCAGATCCACTAGATGGTGCTGTCGCTATTTTGCCAGAAGAATCACAACAACGTTTAGTCCAGCTGGTCTATTTTCTGCCACATTTACCAGGCAATCTGCTTTCGTCTCTCAGTCGCTGCTGCATTATGGGAAAACTGTCAGTAAAGTTATCGACTACTCTTATCGGGATAGTGCGTATGAGGTAAGCAACCTATCCAGTTTAGTTGTTTCATGAGCAAATTTGAATATTGAAGGAGAAGCTTAGTGTTGCATCTTCTCAAACCATAATTTGTCAATGTAATTTTGAAGGTGCGTGCACATGAAGTAAGGATGTGGGGAAACAATTGTGAGGGAAAGAGGGGAGCCGCTGTGGATGGGAAATGGAGGAGACGACAGTGAAGCATCAGGAAAATAGATGAAACGGGTCAGTTGCATAAGGAAGGAAGAAGCGAATTAGAGGGGGGATATATTCAAACACTGAAATGCAGTTGAAAAATAGGGATGGAGGTTCATTGTGGGGAAAAGAAGTTGGAGAGGAAATGATATAAGGAGCAGGCTCTTGTTGTCCCAGCGAAAGGAAAGATACACCACGGGCACTTTGACAGTCGTGCTGCTGCTATGTGCCTCACAGCAAAATGGCATGCTCTTAAAGGCAATCTGTTGTGACGGACAGCATTGACTGTGCCTAAATGCTATTACTCCTCCTCTTGCAAGCTCCCGAGGAATGATGACAGGAGTGTTCCCTCCCTCCCATGGAGATCTTGCAAGCTGGCAATTTTGCTGTGGGTTTAGGCTAGTTGTTAATCTGTCCCAAGGGCGCCCGTCATTCAGGCATCGTGTCTTTACCCATACTTTTGAGGGGGGGGGGGAGTTGCTGATTGAAAACGTTTTTTACTTGGATTGGTTATGGATTCTGTGTTGCCTGCTTTACTTTTGAAATATTGTTAATTGTGGTTTTAATAAACTTGCATTCCCTACCCTAGAAGGCTTAAAATAAGATCTTATCTCTGACAAAATACTGTTTCTAAAAAAAAGGAGTTACTGTAGCAATCTGTTTTTTCAAATAATACATTACAAAATGAAATGTTATTAACAAAATATAAAAATGATTAAACTGCAGTTTTATAGGGTTTATAGAGGCCAAATCCCCATTGAAACATATAAATATGAATGTTAATAATGAAAGAGCAAACACGTTTCAACATTGAGTCCTCTTCAGGAGCCAGATATGTTTACAGTTAAAATAGACTCAGATCATTGTGGTTAGTACCTTGGAGGAATATGCACAGTTTTTTACCTTAACTTCATTGTTCCTGCCCTGAGACCATTTGGTGAAAAGTGAATTATAAGTATTTGAAATAAAAGAAACCACACCACAATGTTTTCCCGTGGTAGAGCTTAGCGGTTGCTTTCTGTGATTTCATTACATCTCCACCCTGCATTTCTTCACCATGGAATCCAAGGTGACAGACATGTGGTTCTCCCATTCCCGCAGGCACTGACCATACCTGGACCTTCTTAGCTTCAGGAGGATAGTGGCCTTCTATACTTTCAGACTATACTATACTATTATTTGAATGTTCCAGAGGAAGTGGCCTGAAAACCTCCTTGTAGATTCATTTCTGTGCACAGAGCTGACCTCTCCCAGGTAGAAAACAACAGAAGCACCTTAATGGTCTTGGGTCAGTACATTCCTCTGGAACATCTGGTTATTTTTCTTTTACAAATACATTGTAGGAATAAGATAGCCGCTGATTAAAGACATGTTTGGAAGAAAGAATTGTCATACTGTTCTTCATAAAACATAATAAAAAGTGGTATTTTTATTTGGCCCTCATTTTGTTTGGTGAAATAATGAGGTTTTCAAAGATGGAAAGTTCACTGGCTCTTCACACAAAGGAAGTAAAATTGCTGCTACTGGTATTTTAAGCCGTGGGTAGGCAAACTAAGGCCCGGGGCCGGATCCGGCCCAATCGCCTTCTCAATCTGGCCTGCGGACTGTCCAGGAATCAGCGTGTTTTTACATGAGTAGAACGTGTGCTTTTATTTAAAATGCATCTCTGGGTTATTTGTGGGGCATAGGAATTTGTTTATTACTATTTTTTCAAAATATGGTCCTGCCCCCGACAAGGTCTGAGGGACAGTGGACCAGCCCCCTGCTGAAAAAAATTTGCTGACCCCTGTCTAAGCTATATATACTGAAGGGGGAGAACCACTTTCATCCATCAAATCGGATCCAACATTGGTCATTCTTCCACAGGCCATTTTTGGCAGGTCATCTATTCAGGTGAATCTGCACCCACTGGAAAGCAGCAGGGCTGGCATTGGGCACAGTGGGGAGGGGCTGCTCCCCATTGAGCCTAACTTGCAAGTCTTGCATTTGCCACTGTTTAAATTGGCCATCAGATGCAGCCCCTGTTTTCAGCAGGGGTTGGTTCTACGGGAGCTGCTATTATTGTTGTTCATTTCATTTCATTTCTATACCACTTTAAATGTTTAGGAAAAAATTACAAAAGTGACTTACAACCCATTAAAATATCAAATAAAACAATCCAGAATAAACCATTGCTGAATAAAGTCAAATGTAAATTATACATTCAAAGCAACATAATTAACAGGAAAGTAAAATATTATCTTGAAGATTTCAAAACATTACAAAGGAGGTCAGCTACAGACTGCCTATTTAACGCAGCAAAGTTGACAACAACAAAATCTTAAACATTTCAAAAGAAAACATTACCGAAGGAAGTAAAATATAAAATGCACATTTAAAACAGCATAATTAACAAGGGAACAGTATATTCGGGCACATCGTTCCAATCCTTTTCAGCAGATGGAGGTTAGTTAACATTGTCACTAGATGGCGCTGTGTGTCTTCTGTGTAAACAGACTGGTTGAATGGAGATGTATATTACTCGTATTCTAAACCTCATCCTTCATATTTTACATGCTTTTTAAGCAATTTGAAATAGAATAACAGATTCTTCTACTGCGTAGCTTCTATTGCCATTGGGTTTTTAACATTGCTATGTACAAAATACTTGTTTAGAATTAAGTTTAGGCAGTGTAAGTGTCAAAATTATAATCTTGATACTTTATTCAAGTGGATCCAAGCAGTTAGTGAGGAGATCTGTGGAAAAGTTTGTATTTTATCTTTATGCAGGCAATTTGAACATTTGACACACCACATATTTACCTAGCATTGCAGCAGAAACATGATACATTGCAGCTCATAGTTAATGAAACAGTATTTCACTGACATTGATATAATCTCTATTGTAGAGTAAGAAGTGACACCTTTTAGGATGATTTTGAAGTCATAATCACATTGCTGAATGTGATTATTAGCCTTACAAAGGGTCATGGATGAGGTTTGAACTAGGTGTTGGATAAAATTCATGATTTTGCTTCATCAGAAGAAGCTAGTTGAAAGCAGAACAGATTAGCCAATGTCTAAATGCAGCTGTGGTTGAGCATGTTGGTGTTAGCAAGTGTTAGCAAGCAGTAGGTGGCATAAAGGTAAAGGGACCCCTGACCATTAGGTCCAGTCGTGACCGACTCTGGGGTTGCGGCGCTCTTCTCGCTTTACTGGCTGAGGGAGCCGGCGTACAGCTTCCAGTCATGTGGCCAGCATGACTAAGCTGCTTCTAGCGAACCAGAGCAGCACACGGAAACACCGTTTACCTTCCCGCCGGAGTGGTACCTATTTATCTACTTGCACTTTGACGTGCTTTCGAACTGCTAGGTGGGCAGGAGCAGGGACCGAGCAACGGGAGCTCACCCCGTGGTGGGGATTCGAACTGCGACCTTCTGATCGGCAAGCCCTAGGCTCTGTGGTTTAACCCACAGCGCCACCTTTATTAAATATTGTCTTCAGACACAATCTGCAGTTCCTTGAGATGAGCCAGTGGACTCTTGGCAATATTTTGCATGAAGGTCTTGCTATCCAAACACATTTCCTGCGTTCTTAGGAAATAGTTTGGTAGGCAAGCGTTCACATAACCAGTCAATGGTTTCCATCGATTTCTATGGGGAAATTTCTAATGAGGTCTTGGCCATGGAATTTTGGCCCCACCTGGGTTTCCGGTGAAATGGCTGCCACAGAACAGCAAAACACAAAAAAGTAAGGCTCTCTATTTGTTTTTAGTACTGCTCAATTGTCCAACTCTATGAATATTTGATTCTGCAGTGTGTATAGCAAATTCTAATGGGTACTAATGCCTCGTGTTTGAATAAGTGGATTTTTGCAGAACGAGTGTTGGATAGTGGGACCTGTGTATTTTCATAACTTTCTCTTTAGATGCTGGTTTTGGCATACCTTTTAGTTCCTTCTTGATCAAGAAGAGTCCATATACTGTGGTGTAGATTTAGTATAATTTAGAAAAATATTTTGAGCTCGTTTACGCTCCTGACTTTTAAAGAAATTTTTGAATGACTGCCAACACGATTTCACCTTTTTCTCCCCATTTGGCAGGTTCACAGTCATACAATGAAGGCTCAGATGTTCACGTTTCATTCAAGAATGCATATAATTGTCATTAACCCTTATTTATGCTTCAAAATCACTTTTACAAAATGCGGTTATTAAGAATGGGTTGGATGCTTTGAAAACATTGTATTCATATAAATATCCCTTGCTCGCTTTTTGCATTCCTTCCGGCTTAGATTTTTACTTTCATTTTGTAGAAAACAAAACCTAGTAAACACCTGAAAAAGGTTACAAGACCTGATTTCCTGCTTATCTCTGCAGTGTTCCACCACCTGAGCCAGGCATATTTTGGATATTTAGCAGTTGGGTGAGGGAAAAGGGCTGTGAGATGACAGGCATGTGTGGAACGGTTCTACCTCTCCCCTACCATCGCATCTCATTCGGACTTGAATTTTCATGTATCCTAATAACCCTTCCTTTTTAAAAAATTAAATAGATCCTCTTTTGTGGGATGGAAGTACCCAGTGCAAGGCAACTCAGTGACTGATCTGGATTACTTCAGCTTCTTGTTTTCAACTCTTACAGGTAATCTGTGAATTTTTTTTTTTTAATTTCAGCATAATTTTGTTGAATTTCATTTAGGAAAAATGTTGCGTTAAGTAGATTGAAGGCAAACATCCTGTAATGCCTTATAGAAACAATGGCTAATCATCAACATAAAAGCGAGAATTTAAGAAGCGATTATTAGGAGTGATCAAGCACCCTGTGACTGCTTTATTCACCTACCTGCTGTCAGATTTCAGTTGCCTTCATTTTTTCACTGGGGAGTTTCTCTGTGGGCACCACTGGAGCTGCCTGGCATTGTTTTCTGTTTTAACACCTTTTGAGATGTTTTATTTCCACAAGACCTGGCGGGTATCCTTTTGCTCTGTTCTCCCAATTACCTCCCAGTAAAGTTTCTATTGTGTAATAGTGGTGAGTCCACTGTTTCAGCAGGATTCTAGAACTATAACTAAGCTCAGCAGTATTCCAGAACTTCCCAAATAATTGCCACCAGTATGGTTCTGTACACCAGTCTTGCAGTTGTATAAAAGTTTGATCCTCTTTCTTGTGTGTCCAAAATCCTGTACTGCCCAAGTAATTCTTCTCACACCCTTGTATGCCAATATTATTAATATCTTCCTCTTAATCACACTGTTCCCTGGCTTGCTTCAGACCTTCATAATCTGCAATACAAATATTAACTTGCAGCCACAACACAATCACAATATTTTTATATAAAGCTTCAAATACAAAACACTTAAAAAAAAACCCCTAAACCACTGATAGAGGTTAGCATCAGATCTGTTTGAAGGTTTACGTTTGTCTACCACTGGTATTGTTTCTATTTCAGCTTAATTCACTATTAAAACCTGATTGTTAAGAAGTCTGGTTGAATTCAGCAGTATTTTCTTCTGATTAGTTGTGGCTAAGACTCGCAGAGTTTCATAGTGAGACCAGACTTGTCTTTAAAATGGCAAAACGTGAGAGTGAGTCATTAAACCTGAGCATTAGTAATGAATAGTTGGCTCAGTTAAGTAATTTCCCCTAGTTTTTAATAACACCCAGGCCCTCAGAGGTTTCCCACATGAAACTCGTCCCATAAACCCTACAAAGCTCTTCCTAAGCAGCAGCCAAATGATGAACTGCTTTTGAAACAAGAATGCTTCAAAGCATGGGAAGCTCAGCTGCTCAAGAAGTGGGATGTGGAACAACAATTCTACTTGCCTGGCACAAGCTACCAGCAAGAACTTAAGCAGTAGTTATCCCAGTCATTCTAAGGATTGGCTAAAGCTAATTATTTACTAAATTATCCCATGGAAATCTATGCGACTGTAAGCACATACTTAATGCTGTCTCATGGAAACTAACGGAGACTGTAAGTGCTTAACTTGGATCGTGTCCAGGGTGTAATACTGCTAGCATACTTTCCTGTTTGAAGATTTGTTTGTTTGCATGTTTAAGTATCGTTCTGATTTTGACCGCAGGTCTTGTATATTTCCCTTTATACTTCACAAATATGAACTGTGGGATAAAATGTTTTTAATGAGTTGTTAACCAGTATTTTTTATTCTAGATGGAAAATAGCAGAATGGTAATTCCCTCTGGGGTCTGCTCCTAATGGGCTTCTCTGTCAACTTTTTCCAGGCTTCTCCCGAGAAGAGCTGACTAACCTGCAGAGCATCAGAGGGAGGCCACACATAAGCCAAACACAGCTCTCCGCGGTCCAGATCTACTTGACAGATCTGGATCAGTTTTCATATCACTGGGCAATGACAGAGGTAAGACCGTCCACACAGAGAATTCAGAGTTAAAATATCCTAGGCTGGCATGTCTGTAGGCTCAGTATTGGTGATAAATGTTCTATAGGGAGTAAAAAAATCTATTTGTTATTCCCTGACTACGTTGCTCGTGAGAGAAAAAGGATGCCAATGTAGTGGCTAAAGCTGAATATTGGTGGTTTCATTACAGTCTCACTAAAGCCTAAGATCAGCCTCGGAATAAGTGGTTCCTCAATAGCAGGCATAGACAGCCCAGCTAGAGTCTTTCCTTTTTTCTGCAAGATAATGGTGGCTGCACGCCCTCTTCACAGGGTGAATTGAAAGGTTTGCTGGCCATTGGTGTCCCCTAGGAACTCGGCAAGAGAGCCAGTGTGGTGTAGTGGTTAAGAGCGGTGGACTCGTAATCTGGGGAACCGGGTTCGCATCTCCGCTCCTCCACCTGCAGCTGCTGGGTGACCTTGGGCCAGTCACACTTCTCTGAAGTCTCTCAGCCTCACAGAGTGTTTGTTGTGGGGGAGGAAGGGAAAGGAGAATGTTAGCCGCTTTGAGACTCCTTCGGGTAGTGATAAAGAGGGATATCAAGTCCAAAGTCCTCCTCCTCCTCCTTCTTCTGTCCTTGAGGGTGGATTCACTTGATGCTCCTGTGGTGCTGCTAGTTCTGGGCTCAAACTCATAGGACCCTAGTTTTGATTTTGCACAGTCGTTGTCCAGTAGCTGAGCGAGAGTTCCATCTTTCTTGACTGTTCCCCAGGAAGCGTTGTCCCATCTTCTGGCCCTGCCTTCTGAGCAGAAGTGCATACTGTTGAATTGTGCTTAGAGGTGACTCTTCTGTTAGAAAGCTGGCATTGGATTCAGAATGGGGAATGGGCCTTGTCTTGAATTTGCACTGCCAGCATCGCTATCTTCCCACAGCTTAGACAACATTGCTTTTGCTTTGCTGTTGTGGTCAGTTTGAGGAGCAAGGTGAAAAACAGCCTATTTCATGTTTCCTTTTTGAAGTAGGAAATGAAAATAAGTGTACTTTACAAACACATTAAGGCGTTGATTACACTACAGTGTAACTCTCCATATTTTGGAGTCTTTGCCACCTGGAATGTAAGCTTAGGTGATTCATGGACTTTACGTACGTGATCTGCGGGATATTTGGTAAGAAATTACTTTAATTGAAATTTTTGCTGAATAAAGACTGAAAATAAAAGTGACAGGGCACAGTGACACAGTCAGTATGTGTAACAGCAAAAGAAGTTACAATGGTAAGTTATCACAAAGATGCACCTTTGTGTGGAGCAAAGTTACATATAGCTTTCTTGAAGCTGTATCAATCCATTGAGCCTGCAGGATATTTATGGAAACAGAAGTAAATAAAAATATTTGGTCCGAATCAAGCAGTTCTTTGCGTTTTTAGAACTGCTCACGTGAGACATTGCCAACCAGTTGTAGGAAGATTGTAATGCTGTCTGGCTGGATCCCTTAGACACAGTGGTGCAAATTTTACTTTGTATGTTCTTTCAGAATAAAAATAGCAATGCTTTTATGTGATGTTATTTGTGTTTTCAAGCAATCCACAATCCCCTGAACAGTTATCTCTGTGTATCTGAAATACTCTGGGCATTGTAACCAGAGCTTTGAGCTTTCAGAAGATGCTTTTTAGCAGTGGCTTGGCTAAGCACATGAGGTCCAGAAGGGAAGATACTCTTGAGTCAATGAATAAAAGCCAAAAGAATAACATTTGGGGGGAAAGTTTAATATAGGGGGAAATATAAAAGTTGCATATAAGGCCATGTTGTTTAAGATGACAGTGGGAAATACAGGCTCATTTGGGGCAGATTAAGTTTTAAAATATTGTCATTACAATATTACAGCATTCTTCATTTGAGCAAGTCGAGACTAGCCAGGCATTTAATTTTATAACAGTGGTACCTCAGGTTACATACGCTTCAGGTTACAGACTCCGCTAACCCAGAAATATTACCTCGGGTTAAGAACTTTGCTTCAGGATGAGAACAGAAATCATGCTCCGGCGGTGCGGCAGCAGCAGGAGACCCCATTAGCTAAAGTGGTGCTTCAGGTTAAGAACAGTTTCAGGTTAAGTACAGACCTCCGGAACGAATTAAGTACTTAACCTGAGGTACCACTGTACTGCGTGGTTTGGGAATATTCAGGAGAGTTCTTTTAGACAAAGAGAGTTGTGAGTCTTTCGCTGGTCCTACTGTTTTAATTGTCAATATCCATATTTTTAAAAAAATAATCTAAATGATAGTGTGATTATTTCATTTGGGACGGAATCTTCATTGGCCAGTTTTTGAATGGATAAAATGAGCTCAACACCCACAAAAATGTGTTTTGTTTGATGTGAACTAAAATGTGGAGAAAGCCAATATTAGAAGTAGTTTTTGTAAAAAGGAGTTTATATTGCTGCTTGGACTTACTTTAGCATAGCAGCTTTTGCCTTATAACTGCATTATGAACACTTTTGATACAAAAACTTTCCCTAATCAATGACTAGAGAAGAGACAGAAGCATCCAGCACTATCAATGCTTGTCATGGAGGCTTCTGCCTGCAAACCAATTCATTAAATTTATTTATTAAATTTATATACTGCCCTTCATCCTAAGATCTCAGGGTGGCTCACAAGATAAAAATACAGCATAAAAGCACAAATAAATAGTTAGAATAAAAGCACAGCAAAACAATAATGCCCCCTCCCACAAACACATTTAAAAGGCCATAAAATATTAATAAGCCCCGGGCCTGGATGAAGAGGAAGATTTTCATCTAGCACCTAAAGATGTATAATAAAGGCATGTTGTAAACAAAAATTGCCCTTTTCCCTTATGGGGTATCCAAGAGCCCCATATAGAGTCCTTACATAGGTTCCCTATTGGTAGGAGAGAATAACAGAGGCCAACCAGAGAATACTGAGAAGCAAAGCAGCTAGTAAGCCTGATCTTTATTGATCTGTTGCAACAGGGTCCTCACTCGCCACATGCAGGAGAGGAGGAGGACCAGAAAAATGGGGCGCAAGGCCTTATAAAGACTTTTGAAATTGCCACCCTGTAGATCAAGACCACCCACAGAAACATCATACATACATCACAGAAGGGGTGTAACCTAAGACCACCCCTCGGATACATCATACCTACACCACAAAAAAGCGGTCTAAAACAGAAATTTGAATGTTGTTTTTCTCCTGTCGTTGTTTATCTCCTGTCTGGCAGGTTACTTGCTTGGATTGCCTGGGGAGCCTGGCTAGTCTTTTGTAATGATAAATACTTAGTTCCTGGGCCCAGATCACAGGCTCACACCCTATTCAAACACAGACATACCCTTAAGACAGGATTTGTGAAGGAAAAGGCAGTGGGGAGGCTTTTCCATTTTCCTTTGACCTTGCAGAGAAAATATTGGGACAGTTTGGGAATCAAAATGGTTCCAGGTCGGTCTTCCTGTGCTGATCTATGTATGTGCTTGGTTGGTATGCTCATGAACATTTAACATATATCTAAGACCTCAAAATTCCTATCACAGGCGCCAGACAAACTTTCCTGGGGAGAGCATTCCACAAATGGGGAGCCACTACCGAAAAGGCTCTTTCTCATGTTGCCACCCTCCCGACCTCTCATGGAGGAGACACTCGAAGAAGGGCCTCCGAGGATGATCACATATTCCGGGGTGGTTTATATGGTTAAATCAGGCTTCCTCAACCTGATGCCATCCAGATGTTTTGGACTGCACCTCTGGTCAGCATGGCCAGTAATTAGAGGTGGTTGGAGTTCAAAACATATGGAAAGCACCAGGTTAGGGAAGCCTGCATTAGATGCTCAGTGAGCTGAGTCAAAGAGAATGAGCGGAAACATTTATGGTTATATTAATTCACTTTGTAGATACTCAAGGATATGGAAAAAAGAGCTGTGGCAACAGTTGCAACCTATTTTTTAAGAACCACAGGGCACTAATTGTCCATATAATTTGTTTGAGCACACGCCTGGACTGTTTTGGGATTTTCTGAATCAGAAGGAAGGTAGTAAGATGAGTAAATGTTTTAAGTGTCAGCATAAATGGCAGTTGGGTTATGAGTGGAGAGCGAGGTTGTTTTCCAATTACAGGCAGGGAGTCTTCATTAGCATTGGATCTGTAGTCTCAATATTGACTGTAGCCAGAGAGCAATTTGATCCTTCTGTTGTCAGTGCTTTATCCCTCGAGGCTTCATGTCTACAGGTTTGTTGCCTTTCCAGATTGCAAGATAAGGTTTCTAAGGAATTGTCTATTTATGTCACTTAATTTTCACTGTAGCACTCACCGTTCAGTGCACAAAATGTTTCAGAGTTCTGACCTCAGAAAACAGAAAAAGATGTTATCCTTTACCTCTGTTCCGTTAGCATTTCAAAATATAGCGTTTAAGGCATGTTTGAATTCTTCTTTCCTTTGCCTATGTGACGCATCCATTCCTGGGTTGTTCGTCTCCCATTTGCACAAGGCAGGGACATGTGACTTGATTGCTTCCTCCATCCTGTCCCCTGTTGGCTCTTCTCCCAGTTCAAGCAGCTGTGACAAGGTGGATTAAAGCTTGCATAGCTTTGCTCTATGAAGCTCAGCACATACTTTTGCACACTGTCCCAGCCGCTACATCTCCCACTTTCTCCAATAATGCTTCCATCACAGAGATCTGCCAGGTACAAGTACATTTGCCAGGTGTGCCTGGTAAAGAATAGACATGCATACCTTGGTTGAAGTGGCCTTCAGGAGGATAGTACTGCAACAGGTACTTTCTTTGATTTTAACCAATCCCTGTTTCCATCCAGGAGCACATGCAGCTTGTGCGTCCGTAACAAACAAATAACAGAGCTCTAGTTGCTCTTGTGTGGTGCGTGATGGCATCCACTACCATACCTTGGATACTATCCATGGTGGCTGCCCATATCCACATAGCTCAGTTAGGCCCACACAGATTTCTTTGTCCCGGTTGATGTTCCTTCCTCCTTTCCCTGCTATCTTGCCCTGTCTGAACCTGGTGTTGAGAGCCTTCTTCTGCCACAGGCTCAGCCACAGAACTGGACTGGAGGGAGTCAACAAGGGGAAGAGAACGGGGGAAGTAATCAAGCCACATGTCCCTTCCTGGGTGACGGAGGCAACCCTTGGCCTTCACTGTGAGTCACTGGTGGTGCTTTCAGATGGTGAGGAGGATTCTAAAACCACTAATTGTTAAAAAGGCACCCGTGTGTCTGATTCAGTTTGTCATATTTGAGTGTCTTGTAGTGTGAGCAGGAAATGGAAGCCCTGCAGGACTTGACTTCCTTGTTTGTTTTTGCTTTTACATCCCACCTTTCTTCCGAGGAGTTCAAAGCATAGTGTTTGTGCCTCCTCACCATTTTTAGCCTCATAACGACCCTGTGAAGTAGGTTAGGCTGAGAGATGGTAACTGGCCGAGGGTCACTGATTTAACCTAGGCATAGGCAAACTCTGCTCTCCAGATGTTTTGGGACTACAACTCCCATGACCCCTAGCTAACAGTACCAGTGGTCAGGGATGATGGGAATTGTAGTCCCAAAACGTCTGGAGGGCCGAGTTTGCCTATGCCTGGTTTTAACCTATATGAAATGATTAAATGCAGCTTTTAGAATTCTGGAATATGTCACTTTTGACCATGTATCCACTATGACTTCGTAGAAACAAAGATGTAGATGTACAGTGAATATTGGCATTAATATTGTTGCTGTTGTAACAGGTGGTGACGCAGTGCCTGTCTACTATACCTTCAAGAAGCCAGTGCATAGATATTGTACAAAATGGCATTTGCAAATACCTGGTAGGTGGTAATTTTGAATATATTCTATGTTGGTTTTATTTAATTATCGTTTGTGATTGAAACTGTGGCCAATAAAAAGAGTTCGGTATTTGCAGATGTGCTTGCTAGGCTCATTTCTGGCCTTGCAGTTATACTCACTATTCATGTCTTAGTCTGTGAACAGTATATAGTAGTTTTCCTGTTCATAAGCGGTTGCAGAAACATTTCATCACAATCATGAAAGTCTTCATACTGTGTTTAAAAATGTTATATTCCATGTTTCTTTATGGAAAATTCAAAATGACCAACAGCAAACTGTCATAAAAATGGAACAAATGACGACAAGGATTTTTTTAACTATCAGTTGGCCATCATTAGAAACCAGCAACAGCCACAGGCCATGAGCAGTAATGGAGGCATTGGGGAGAAGGGGCTTCCTTTGCTAGAGCAACAAAAAGGCCTTTCCCTTCATGCCCACCAGCTGGCTGGCGCAACACCTCTGATGTTGATGAGTGGACAGGAAGGAATATGTACAAAGACGTTATCCTTGAGATAAATGGGGGCATTTTAGAGCTTTAAAATGAATCAATTACTAGTGAAAATAGAACAGTACCAGGTAATTCTGTACTGACCAATGTAACATTTGCCGTCACTTTTACATAATATTTTTTGTGTTAGCTAACATTATTTAACTCCAGTGAACTGTAAACTATTTGTTAACTGCCTTAATCTTCCCTACAGAAATAATCAAGAAGTATGCCACACTTAGTTTAAACATTTTCTTTTTCTTGTGTTTTAAAACAAGTAACAGTTTTGGCACATCAGTAATTTATCTACAACTTGTTTTCTCTAAAAGTAAGAATCAGTCCCCCTCATCTGTGGCGATATGCATGAAGAACTTCTGTTTCATGGGCAAGAGCCAAACTTAGGGTGTTATTTATTGGATACCCCAGAAAGAGAGGGTTTCCCGCAGATGACCTGTGTCCAATTCGATGTGAAAATTCATTTATAGACATCCACAAATGAATGCCTTCAAAGCAAGGCACATGACACTTCAGTATGCATTCACAAGTTGCAGGTCACATGTGGGAAGGTGTAATTCGAATCAGAGGATGAAGTGGTGGGTTTAGCATTACAGGTAACCTGACCCTGGCCACTTCTGCTATCAGGAGCAGCACGGGGTCACAGAAAGCAATAAAAGCTGCATTCTTAAGAAGTGGTTCAAACCCACCCAGAGCAGGCTGTACAGCTGTCTCTGAGTCAACTGCTTCCAGGTGGACTGCTTTTCTTTTCACTGGATTGTTTGTCCACATCCCATCCTTTACTGTCTCCAAACATTGATTCAGGGCATTCAGTGCATTACTAGAAACCCATTACACTTCAGACCAAATCTATGGATGACCTCACCCAACAGTTTCATGTAGATGTTAGAAAGCATGGAAGACAAAACTCACTATGGCAGCACTCCCTAAGTTTAGGGGCCATGGTTCAGAGCAGCAGTCTCCCATCGCAACCTGCTGGATCCTTCGTTTCAGGAATGACTCTGTTCCAGGAATGACTTGCTACAGTACCTCCCAGCCCCATTCTGGCAGGGTGACCTGGAGGGACAGCGTAGTTGGTGAGATATGCTCTTCAGAGCTGCACCAGAATCAAGCATTAATTGGCTCCCAACTTTTCAGCTGAAAAGGCTCTGCAAGGATTACAGATCAATAAAAGCAAGACAGTTCCTGATCTCAGGTTTAAATTCTAAAAAATGGAACACACACAAAAAAAAGGAATGGGGAGGGAAGAGGAAAAAGTGAACCAGAGTATTAATTATTTAAAGTTAGCAAGTTTAAAGACAACCTGGTTCATACTTTCTCCCAACAAAAAAAAATTAAATCCATCTACCAAAGTCAGACTGAAAGACAATGATAACAGAACCCTTCATGAACTATATTTCACTTCATTAGGACTGCCACTCTAGACGAGTGTTTTGTGAAAAACTTTGCCATGAATCCATAGCAACAGAATGGACATGAAGCTTGAGGTCCTGATTTCTTTGTCATGCCTCTGCTGCTGAACCTGACTCCTAAGGCACAGAACGTGAGTGGGGACCCTCTCAGCCTCTGCCCAAGCGTGGCTTTCTAGGCCTATCTGCCTAGAGAGAGCCTTGGAACTGTTGCCAAGCCAGTCTCCTCTCTGGCCCTTCTGTGCACTTCAAATGCTTTGGCCTGGCTGCAATGTGTCTGTGGACCCGGAGAATACATTTCTTGTCTGTCTGGACAGAGGCTAGAGCAGGCATCCCCAAACTCGGCCCTCCAGCTGTTTTGGGACTGCAGCTCCCATCTTCCCTAGCCAACAGGACCAGTGGTCAGGGATGATGGGAATTGTAGTCCCAAAACAGCTGGAGGGCTGAGTTTGGGGATGCCTGGGCTAGAGTATGCAGGGGGTGTGCAGAAACTGGCCTCTTGCTCATCCTACCCACATAGTAATATTCTTCCGCTGTATTTTAAATCTGTGACGTGAGCTTAAGCCGTGAGCTTAAGTACAAGGTAGTATGGAAGGTGTTTTACTTGGCTGTTGCTAAATAAATAAGATGCCAATTCATGGGATTAATGTGCTCAATCCTCAAAGGAAAGGAAGGGCAGGTTGTAAAATGTAACAGATTGAGGGGGAAATGAAGTTATTTTTAGAATTGTTCTTAGACACAGGCGCAAGCACAGCTACGGCAGAAATGAGTGTCTGTGTGAAAGGTAATTTATTTGTTTTGTCTCCTAGGCAGGGTTGACTGTAATACCTGACAGTGCTGCTGGATCTGTTTTGTGTGCCATTAGTAAGCTCTTGGATCAAGCGTGCTTGCTTAATGAAAACCTTGCAAAGTTCCTAGCGTCTTTGTGTTACAGTCTCCTTTATCTCCTCTTAACAATAGAGAGAGAAGATACAGAACACCTGCAGAAGAGGTAAGCTTTTAATTTGAGTACTTCTCAAATATTGGCATTTGTAAAAAGCACTTTAGCATATGAAATTTGCTTGTTTTACTTGAGGAATAAAATATCAGTCTACCTGTGCAAGTTTTTTTATAAGGTTGATGGACTTCCATTTCATCGCACCACAATGAGGAATAAGTCAGCTGTATACTGCCAGCAATCACATGAATCTTTGGGATTTAGACTGTTGCCTTATTTAGTTTTCCAGGCTCCTTACGATGAGTTCGCATGCTGTAGCTTGCCCACTGGGAGTCCAAATTTTGCCTGCAAGGCCATGTCCCCCAAACACTGCCCCCTGCCCCACATCTGATGCTATATGTCAGCTGTGGAGCAGGTAGGGATGTGGGTGCTGGTGCACACATGGGAGCCTTAAAGTGCACTCCAAGTCATGGTGTATAAAGGGGTTCCCCTGCAGAAAACTCCTTTCCCCCACCCAACGCCTGCAGAAAGTAAGCTTTGGTTCTGCCGCCCTTGAGCTTATACAGTGGTACCTCGGGTTACATATGCTTCAGGTTACATACACTTCAGGTTACAGATTCCGCTAACCCAGAAATAGTGCTTCAGGTTAAGAACTTTGCTTCAGGATGAGAACAGAAATCGTGCTCCGGCTGGGCGGCAGCAGCAGGAGGCCCCATTAGCTAAAGTGGTGCTTCAGGTTAAGAACAGTTTCAGGTTAAGTACGGACCTCTGGAACGAATTAAGTACTTAACCCGAGGTACCACTGTATGCGGGAGAGCCAAAGTCTGCTGGATTGGCTTTGTGCAGCGCTGTGAAGTACTAACTTTGGCACTTCAAAGCGATTGTTGTGACAACAGGTGAGAAGCCACATGAGAATAGATCTTGGTGAGGATCTGGCCCATGGAGCCAAAACGGGGCTGGATTTTGAATATCAACATTCTAAGACACTAGTTGCTTTAATTCTCTTAATTCTCTTCTATCCCTCTAGAATGTTATTCCCAGTAAGCTCTTCTGAAACAATGTGCTTTTTAAAAACAAAACAAAACTTATTTTAAAGTAAGCGAGAGGTAAATCAGACAGGAATGGTTACCTCTGCAATTGGGATTTCTTTGATTGACTACCCTTTGTCCAAATGGTAGTAATCTTACTGTAACTTGCAGCACCGGAATCTTGAACTGGGTCACAGCTCCTGTGTGCATGTTAGATATCAGGCAGTTTTAATTTGATAATCCATTCTTTCTTGCACAATATATTCACAGTTGACTGTATAATTGACTCTATGTAGTTAAATATTAATAAGTATTTTAGAAATATTTTTTTAACTATAACTGGTGACAAATTGGTGGAAATGGTTTGCAAGTAACTTTAGTGTTCCAGTTTTTGTCATTTTATCTTGCGTGCCATTTTCTTCCTAGAAACTATAGTCTACAGTACTCATTTCTGTTCTTCAGAGAGGTGGACTGAGAAAGTTAATTTGAGCTTAAATAACTCCTCTGCCCTTGGTTTCCCTTATAGACTCTCTGGCTGTGCTTTCTTCCTCTGCAGGGACGCATTGTGGAGTTGCTGCATTTCCGTGCTCACCGCCTTGCCTCGCGTATTGAGGCTGATGTTGCAGAGTCTCCAAGTGAGCAGAGTCTGCCCGGAGGAGCTGCCTGTCCTTGCCCAGCTCCTCCGCTTGCTAATGCAACACGGACAGCTTCGAAGTCATATGGTGACCAATGAACTTCTGGTGAAACAGATTGTCAAAGATATCACGGTAGGCACTCATTCTCAAACGCTACTCGCTCAGGCTAGTTTTCAGCGTCCCTGATGGCTGTTTAACTTACCTTGGCCTGACGCACACACCTTGAAGCAGACCTGCGTCTATTTGCAAGCGAAGAGCAATGGGCCCTCTGAGAGCCAAGACTAATTTTCCTTTCCTCTCCTGGCCATCGTTGCTGTCTTCGGGTTGGTGGGGATTGTTTCCAAAATGCCTGGATAACATGTTGGGGGAAGGCTGCTTCAGACTGTAAAGGGGTGGCCCCCCTGTTGAGAAACAGGGATGAGATTGAGAAAGGCACACCTGAGGGGCGTGTGCATTCTCCAGGCACATCTCCCTGCTCCACTGGGCCTCTAGGCTGAGCAAGCAGCTGTCCTTGCAGCTCCCAGTTGCAGTGGGTGAGGGCTTTGCTGCCAATGTCTCCTTGCAGGATACAAGCAGGGTGCATATGCAGCTCATAGTCCTTGCTGCTTTGAAGGGGACTTGCTTTAAAAGGCAGGGTCCCCCCCATATCTCAAGGGAATTCTATCCCAGTGCTAGCCCTTCCATTGTTTCAAATACAATATATCCTGTTTGAAAATAAAAGGAGTGAACTATTAGAATGAACAGATGCTGGTCGTTACTTCTATATGTGTGTGAACCTGTCTCCATGAAATCATTAGCTTTGGGTCAATAGCAACCAAAAGTGGTGGAATGTTATTTCTCCTTTAATAAGCAGAGCCTGGTACCTTCGACATGGTTTGCATTATTAACACCTGAAGGGATAATTAGGGAAGTGTCCAAGTACAATGATACAATTTGGAAACATTGTTGCTTTATAAAAGCATTTTCTTTTAATTTACTAAATGCAGCTGCTGATTAGCCTAAATGATTCTTCACAGCATACCAGGAAAGAGCCTAATTTATCTAATTCCAATTTACTGTGTTGCTGGAAACCATGGAAGAAGGGGCAAGTGTTGCTCTTGTGCTCCTATTTTGCCTGCTGGTTTCCCAGACGCATCTGGTTGGCCGCTGTGAAACAGGATGCTGGACCAGAAGGGCCAAAGGCCTGATCTAGCCCGACTCTGCTTACATTCTTACATAACTGTAATCCTTTCTCTTCCCTGACCTGCCTACTTCATGAGAGAAGCCTGAAAAGTTGTACCCAGTGTTTATATTTTCAGAGATGGGAGTTCCAAGTTGTGTTTGAGAAAATAAATATGGCGATGCTGTTTTCTCCATAACAAACACTAGTTCATGAAAAGCATCTAAACCAATGAAATTGTGATATTTATAAAAATATATACTGCCAACTTGTACAGAACTAATACAGAATTTCAGGGTAGTTTACAATAATGTATACAAGTACAATAAAACACCATAAAAACTATTCAAAATAACCATTAGAATGACTGGCTGAGCAAGAAATGTTAAGTGGCTGCACAGGCTTTTTGGCTTAAAAAATGTATTCAGAAGACGCTTGAAAGTCAGTCGCAAAACTATCCCACCATTGAGCTGGAGAGACTGCAATAGTATAGGTACCACATTTCACATAAAGCCCTTCTGGCAGAGGGTGTTTACAGGAATAAACTTTATTATGGGTCACCATTTGGAATGCACCCCAAGTTTGGGATTGTTAACTATTTTTAGAGAAGGGCAATCTGACCTTTGTTATAAAGAACTAATTACTTTTAGTAGTGGCACGCCTACTATAGGCACAGTATTGGAAAGGATTGGAACATCTGTGTATCTCTCATTGGAGGGATACTGTGGTCTAAACCACTGAGCCTCTTGGGCTCGCCAATCAGAAGATCGGCAGTTCGAATCCCCACTACAGAGTGAGCTCCCGTTGCTCTGTCCCAGCTCCTGCCATCCTAGCAGTTCGAAAGCACACCAGTGCAAGTAGATAAATAGGTACTGTGGCGGCGGGAAGGTAAATAGTGTTTCTATGTGCTCTGGCACTCATCATAGTGTCCCGCTGCACCAGAAGTGGTTTAATCATGCCGGCCACATGACCTGGAAAGCTTTCTGTGGACAAACACCAGCTCCCTTGACCTGAAGCGAAATGAGCGCCATACCCCGTAGTCACCTTTGACTGGACTTAACCATCCAGGGGTTCTTTACCCTTTTACCTTACCTCTCATTGGAAACAGAATGTATGGGCTGTTGCTGTATCAGAAAAATTAACAAAGATTACATGCATTAAATAATACAAAAGATGTAGACGATTTTGTTGAAATATGGCATCCTTTTATAAAATACTTTACTGATAGTCCTGAAGAATGGCAACTACCGAAATCACAGATTGGGACTCTGGCAAACTTAACTAGATTGATCTGTCCAAGAGGAAGGCAAGGGGGATTTTGTTGTTGTATCCTTTTCTCTCTTTGTGATGGTTATATATAGGAAATCAATAAAACTATATTTATTTATTTTAAAAAGTCAGAAGCAAGGGTATGTTGAAAAATTCTAAGCAGTAACTCTATTTTCTGATTCTAGGTATTGAAGAGTGGTGAAGCTCAAGACCAGTGGCTGACAGACCTCCATTACTATTACAATATATACTTAGCCACACATCCCCCAGGATCTGGTGCAGCTGACACAGTATATTAAAGAGAACAACTGCATTTGATTGCGGGTCTCAGTGCAAAATGTCAATTTTCTGTGGAAATTGAAGTTACATTTCATTAAAAAGACTTTTTCATGTAAAAAGCTACTTTTCCTGTATTTGTACCAAAAATTCAAAAGCAGCTTGCTGCCATCACTAAGGGCCAAAGTATACATGATGTAAAACGTGTCTTTGCGTTTCAAAGGTGGAAAGTGTCTGCTGGTAAGACTGACAACTTCTGAAATTGCAGCAGGCCTGGAAGGATCCCTCCTGCCGTGATCCTGAGGAAAATCCCTTGTCTGAAGCTGCTGCAAAGGGGGATTTCTTCCCAGTGCAAATAGCAGCTGCCCCATAAGCATGCAAGGGAGGAACTTTCACGGGGATGCTGCTAATGCAGAGGCCAGGAGAGAACTGTGCAAGAAGGTTCTTGCTCTACCCCTTAAGGGATATAGCGCATTTTAAAAGCTGCTTCTGGAGGAGAGTGAACACTACGTTGGCTAGAGTGAATGAAGAGATTGTGGAGAAATGCCAGTTTCATTGGGTGGCCTCCCAACTCCCGCCCCAGGCAAGTTTTGTAACACATTATTCTTAATGTATGTAGTAAAAAAAAATCCTTTTGCATATTATTTTTCTTATAAAACTGAGGATTGTCTTAACTATCTTTTTATTATTAACCTGAGATTTTGCCATCCTTGCTCATTTTCATCGTTCACAAAGTTCAAGCCAGAGTTGTCCAAACTAGCAGAGAGCTGCAAAACCTGTTGGATATTTTGGCGAATGCAGTGGTTTGACAAAAGATAATGACTTCATCTGTCAGCGTGGAACTGCTGACTTGTAACTACTTTTGAGCAAGGAGTCTTGCGTACTGTTGGTTCAGATCTGCTTCTCTTGGAAGGAAGGAAGGAGCAAATCATTGACTTCAGCTGCCAGGCTGATGTGAACCTTTTGGGCCTTGTATATTACTGATTAAAAAAAGGAATTCTACTCAAACCTTGAGAAAATTGGTTGTGTGTTTTTTTCATTTTATTTATATGGTGACAGTGGGAGCATTCTAGTTGTCGCTAGTTCACTTGGTAAGCAGAAAGTTTTCAATAATGTAAAGTTTAATGGATTTTACTGTTTTTTCGAGAGTGGAAGTTTCAGAATCTGGAACTGCTTATGATCACTTATGTGAATACAATGATGAAAATACTATTAAAGGTAATTTTAATATGTCCATATATAATTGATAGGTTCTCCTCTTATGCTATAGGTCAGTCTTGCTTTCATGCCTTGATCTGGTGTGCTTCATTTTTACTGTTGTTGTAGGTTTCATACTGGATGAAAATGGTCTAAATTTCCTTTTGTTTTCCACCAGGCAAAGGTACTGCAATCCATTTTCTGCAAAGCAACTACAAATTAGTATGTTTGGCCAACGAGGAGTGAAAATACTCGACAGTTCTCTCATTAATAAACTTGTATTGAGCACCAGACAGAGCTACTTAAAGCTGCCTCATCCAACCAAAAACCATTAAACCATTCTTGAGGAACCTACATTTATTTCTGCTTGCTCTTTAGGTTAGCCTATCGTGTTCAAACACTACCATTATAATACTCATCTGCAAAGTTTTATTTAAAACATTTATTTACCACTAGGGCTTTTTTTCAGCTGAAACCCAGTTCCAGCACCTCTAAGGTGGTGCCATTGCCATTATAAGAGAACAAGGGAGGCATTCATGGTGAGTTCAAGCACCCCTTTTTCTAGAAAAATAGTACTGTTTACCACT
Source organism: Podarcis filfolensis (assembly GCF_964270895.1). NCBI lineage: Eukaryota > Metazoa > Chordata > Lepidosauria > Squamata > Lacertidae > Podarcis > Podarcis filfolensis. The sequence continues at coordinate 49,915,395 of NC_139615.1, forward strand.
ATTAGTTATACTGCACCTTGAAATTTTTTATCACTTGAGGAGTCACTACTCCTTTGCCCAGTAAGAAGTGCTGTATACAGGTATTGGAAATGCAACAAACACAACCATATTTTTTCAATGTTTAAAGCTAAGTATAGCCAAGTTGCAATATATTCTATTATAGGTCAAAAATGTGTAAATTTTTATTACATTCTTATGAACCTTGAGTTACCTTTTAAAGATTCTCGCACTAAGTGTGCAAGGTCTGGGCTTTGAAAGCATGTTCCAAATTAAGCTTAGCAGAAGTTTAAAAGAAAATTAAGCTGGATTTTTATTGTTACCTATCCCCTGCCTTTGGCAGTTAACACACCAACTGAATTCTTCCACTTCTCAACAAGATGCCTTACTTTTAAAGGCAATGCTGGTTTACCTTTTAGATACTTCTGTGACACATATCAAGTAGAATCAAATTCGCTCTAGAAACGTGTCAGATACACCCTATATAGCTCTGGTTGCTGACAGTTCTGAACTTCTTTGAAAAACCTCATGCTTAAAGGAAAATGTACCGTCAACTTTAGACAGGGCAAAAGTTTCCTGAGTCACCATCTGGTGAATGAAAGTACTGTTCTGAACAGACTGGGCAAAATCCCTATCACTGTCTTATTCATCACCAAGTTATGAAAAAGCAAATGCATCGAGAAATTGCAAGGCCTACAATTGGACTGTATGGAAAACTCACGGGGGAGACGGGGGGGGGGCACAAGATGAATTAACATTTGAGGAAGTTTTAAGGTCTTGCATAGATGGCTGTGTGAAAGTTGGCAGGTGAAAAGTCTAGATAACTCCCCAAGCTATATTCAGGAGGGCACAACAAAGAACCTTTCTGAGATTACAAAGGCCTCCAGTCACAGCAAGTTAACTGGGAGGGTGAAAACTAGAAGGGAGATCAACATTTCAGCGTCATCAAAATGAATTAATACCCTACACTACAATTTAATAAGAAGGAACAATACCACTGTAATTTGCAGCCATCTACAGCATATTGTTAAGAAATGTTCATCCCAATTCCAAATAATCAATTGACCGACTTTTGTTGAGGAAGGTTTCCCGATTGTTGGTTTAATCCAAAATCTACACACTTTTGTGGCAAGAAATAAATAAAGTACAAGTCCACCCCCTAATCTAGTGAATGAATCTGATCAATAAAACCGAAGGAATGAAGTTGTTTCTGGTGTCGTTTGGCCCATTCTGATTCTAAACCAAATATATCACATTTAATTTAGGATACACCAGCTATCAACCAATTTTGATTTTTAGGCCAACAAGCGGTACCTGATAGTATCTGTAGTTCAGAAAGCTTGTATTTCGAAGAAGGAGGTCTCACTGGATGATACACTCTTCCCTCTTGAGAGCGCCCTTTAAGAACAAGTTTTCAAATCAAGTATGAACATTTGTGCTTGTATTTCTACATTTTTCACTCTTTGTTCTACTGTAGTTATTGTTCAGCTTTAGAGAGGGGGACATAACAAAACTGAACAGTGTAAATACAACTGCTAGCATGCTCATTTAACCTTTTGTTGCCACCCTTACTTTTAAGACCCGCTGCAATGCCCTCTGAGAATGCCACCTGAACAGGAAGACAGAACAGCTTAAATGGTGCTTGGGTTTTTATGTTGTTGGGGGTCTCAGTGTGTGAGGCAGGGAAGAGTTAATTTCTCAAAAAAACCTTCCCAACACCCTGAACTCCAGTTAGGTTTTTAAAAAGCTTCCACTGGCACCAATGGAGGCTTTGTTTTTTTTTTTTTTTTAAGCCTAATTACTTCTCAGGAAATGGCCAGGGTGAAGAGCAGGAGGTTCCTGTGAGCTGTGGGAAGTCTGTGGGCAGTGGATTCCCAGCTCTGTTTCAAATATATTCAGATAGTGTACATCTGCAGGACAAATATATCCATTTCTGATGGTGCTGGAGTTGCATTATGTTCCAACATTTTTAATTGGAGAATATGACACAAACAAATGCAATCCTTAACTCCTCAAAATAAGTACCCAAGAAAATGCTTTCCTACCGTATATCTGCTTCAAGGTGGATGGCTTCTGTGTAGAGTTTAAACCTGAGTTGCTTTTGTTCGTGGACTTAAGGTTTTTGCTGGAGGAAATTGATTTCAAAGGGGTTTGGTTCAGCTGCTTGCTCCAAGCAACCTCAATGCAAAAGGCAGCTGTTTCTTGTTGCCACTTGTCTTCATTGTCCTTGCACAGCCGCTTGACACTAAAAAGCTGAAGAAACTGTCGCCTTAACTGGTAGCTGGAAGAAGAAAAGAAAGAGAGGAATGCTCATTTTTAAGTGTCCTCATATCAACCCTAAAGTTTCCCATAAACCTCTTCACTTCATTATTAACTGGGAAAACAAAATTCCCCCTTAATTGGATCACTTTTGTGGGATAAAGAGGTTTCTTCAGCAAAAGAAGGTCTGAGTTAAATACTAAGATCCATTAATTTGATATACCTAACATCAAACTTTAAGCTTGCCAGGCACGTATTTATGTTTTGTCTTAATTACGAAGAACCGCCAATCCAGAAAGGGGGAAAACTCAACCAGACTAACAGCCTAGCAGGTCCCACCTCCTGAGGGTCTTTTTTGGGGGGTGTCCATGCTGTGCTCTTCTCCCAGACCTTTGATCTACAATCTATTGGGTGATTCAGGTTTTGAACCACATTTGTGTCATAGGAAGCCTGTTAGTCTTTAAAAGTGCCAAAACATGATTTGCATTATTTTTATTAAAATAGTATTATTTCGATTTTGTTGATGCTCATAAATCTCTGCAAATTATGTGTAGTAATAGAAATACATGCCACCTTACTCAGTTGTTATACCACAACATGTCTACTGTAGCTAACTGGCAACCCCTGCTTGCGTTGTGGATTGGAATGAAAAGAGCTAAATCTCCTGCATGGAAACATTGCTCATGAAGTTCAGTTTATTTTGGTAGTTGTTGAGCTCAGAGGAAAGGCAAAGACGAATAATAAGGACTGGACAACACAGAGATTTGTGAAGATCTGGATCTATAGCACCCATTAATTTTGTATTTATGATGGGATGTGGTAAAATAATGTTGATACCTGTTTTCTGTGACCTGGTGTTCGCTTTGCATGCATTTTATATCTGCTTTGCTACAATTAAATTATTACCAAGGGCAGCAAAGAACAGGGACTAGGAAGTTTGAAGGAAAAAACCATGAACTTAGACATTAACTGTGTGTTTCATCTATTGATAGGCCCGTGTTTGGATTGCAAGGAATGAACTTAGCTGCTTCTAGGTTAGCCAGCATGCCACAATGTCACCTTAAGGACATGAGACTATTCTCACAGTGGCCTAACAGATCTCCATAGGGAGAATTCAACCCCCATGCCCTCTCCTCTCCTGTGGCTTCCAGCAGCTGGTCTTTGGAAGTATTGCTGCCTCAAACTGCTGGCCTCTGCCCCCCCCCCCCGGGCCAGCTTAGTCCTCCGAGGCCCAAGGCAAGTGTGCAGTGGTACCTCTAGTTACGGACTCAGTCTGTTCCGGGGTGCCGTTTGCACCCCGAAAAGTCCATAACTACAGCGCCGCTTCTGCTCATGTGTGAAGCGCGCAGAACGCTTCTGCGCACACATGCGTGGCGAAACCTGGAAGTATACAAACGTGGTTTGCCGTGTTTGCAAGCCGAAAAGACGCCACATGAACCTAACGCAACACGAGGTATGACTGTACTTGGCTACCCTGCAAAGGCCTGCTTTTACCTTTTCTCTAAACGAACAATTCCCAAACGCTGCAACTTTTCTTCATAGGGGAGTCGCTCCATCCCCTTGGATCATTTTGGTTTCCCTCTACTGAACCTTTTCCAACTCTACAATTATTATTTTTAGGCGAGATGACCAGAACTGTACACAGTATTCCAAATGCAGTTGCACCACCAAATTGTATGATAACAGATTTAGTTTCAGATGCTTTCCTAACGGAAAGCATGGAATTTGCCTTTTTCATGGGTCTACATCTTCACTGCGCTACCTACTGTGTCCCCAAGGTCTTGCTCTTGGTCTGTCACCCCCAGTTCATGAGCATACAGACAGATCCCTCGTTCTGAGCACAACGCACTCCCAGGAAATCATTTGTTAGGCAAGCGTTTGCGTAACAAGCTAGCAATTTCCATTTATTCCCCATGGGAACGTTTATCTCTCTACTCCTGCCCTGGCTTCTTCTAAAATGGCTGCAGCCAACCAGCAACAGAGAGACAACAGAAGATATTGGACAGATCCCAGTGCCTGAACTAACTTGCAGGAGGCAAGTCTTAAGAACTTAGGCAGACGATTGTGATGAGGGAAGTTTTAGGCATAACAGACAAAATTAAAACTGACAAATCAATGGAGCTGGACAGCATCCACCTGAAAGTTCTTTAAGAACTCAAATATGAAATTGCTGACATTCTAACAAAAATATGTAACTAATCCCCAGATTAGTTCCTCCATACCTGAGGGCTAGAAAGTAGTCAATATATCAAAGAGGTGGATCCTGGAAATTATAGGCCATATAGCTCAACATCTGTTCTGGCAAAACTGGTGGAAAGTATTGTTAAACATAAAATAACCAAGCATATAGAAGACCAAGTCTTGCTGAAGCAAAAGCCAGCATGGCTTCTTGCAAGGGCAAGTCCTGTCTCAAAAACATATTAGATGCACGTTCCCCTTTCATATGATATCTGAAAACATGGAAAGAGGATATTTGAGTCATGCATCCTTCACTGACAAGTCCTTTTAATACATGAAGTGGCTAGAGGATGAAAAGAGACGGACTAATGCATCCAGCATGGCGGCTTGTTTTTCTACTGAATAGGCCTCCGTCCACTGCCTTTGATACATCAACTGCAAGCTTGGCTTCATGTTGATCAAAGAATGCCAGAACTTCAAGTATAGCCACAACTGTATAGGACTTGATGAAATGAGAAGTGGTAATTAAAATGAAATCAGCTAAACAAGAAGAAATAGCCAAGTGTCCCCTCATTTTGAGTTTTGTAAGCTGGATATTGTTCAACATTCTCTGTTGCTTTTTCTGCTTTCTTTGTTTGATGGTGTATTTTAGTGTGTACTCTTTATTTTACGTTTTGGTTGTTGCCTTCATTTTGTGTTCTGCATCCCTCTCTGTATCTATACTGATGAAGGGTCAAAAATATTTGTAATAAAGCAAAATAAATGAGTACCTTCTCCAAGCCCGTTGAATTATTTCAGCAGCACAGTTCTTCTTCTGGAAGAGCTCCTTTCTTGCCCTTTCCTTCTCAATTACTTGCTTCAAGACCTCTGAGGGGACAGGTTCGGTAGGTGGGCTCTTGCAATGAAGAAAGTGCAACTGATGTTCTGAATTCCTGGGTGCCGTTAGAGCTTGCCTGCTGGGTTTTGCACTGTCTTCATGGCCATTGTCCAGTGCCCGTCTGCTGGGTGTTAGCTTTGCAGTCCTTGCATCATTGACCAGCAAAGGACAGACTTTGTTATTTGCCACCTTACTGGTTTGTGCAACAGCAGCACTTGAAAGGTCCTTTCTGATATTCACGCCTCTCACTTTGGCACTCCCAGGTCTGCTGAACCCAGCTCGGGACCATTTCTCATCATCTTTGCTTTTTGCCTTCTGCTGCTGTGGGGTGCCTTTAAGGGCCATCTCAGAGTGTCTTGAATTCCTTGTGCTTCCATCAGTGCATTTACTATTCTGAACCCAAACTCCTGTTTCTTCACAATGATCTATACTGTTGTTTAATGACTGATTTGGATTTTCTGATCTTTCCCCAGAAGAGGCAGCTTTAGCACTAGAGTCGTGCCTTTTCCTGGCATGTGTGAAGGTGGCATTTGCTCTCACAGTAGGCTCCTTGTGCTTTTTACCATTCTTGCTTGAGCTAGCAGATACAACTTGATGCCCATCATTTTCTCTACTGGAACGGGAAGGGGCGCAGACAGTCTTGCATTTGCTGTTTTCCCTGGATACTTCTTGGGAGACAAAGATAAATAATAATTTAAATAATTCTAATTTCCTAAAAGCAGTTAGTCAGATTGACGAATACTGAGACACAATACAGTTAGGATAAATGTAAAAGCTTAATTGTATTCAAGGGGAATCATTTTTGGAAGTCAAGGTAGGGGACCCAGTTTTACAATTAAAACATTGTTTAAATGTTTCATAACTAACTAAAATAAAAAGACCATGGAAGTTAGAGAACAAAGCATTCGAAAGGTTAAAACTGTTTTATGTACAGCTTTCTGCTAAGAATTTAATTCATGCTCATTGATAATGTTACCTGCAGATCTAATAGTTCATGGAACGAAGTGCATTATCAAAACTATTCAATACAGAACTTATCCATGCAATCACATATTCTCTTTTTTCTATAAAATTATGAAATGTAATTATAGTTTCATTAATTATATAATTAATTAAACAATTATATAATTGTTATGGCAGTTATTGAGCATATACATACAAAGTTTCCAGGTCAAAAATCACCCCCTGGCTTGTATCACCCCCAATAAAGGAACATCCTTGGCAAGGGAAGCTCACAAAATTATGAAAAGGAAATCCATTCTTCTGGAGATGCCAGGAGTGAATTTCACCCTTTTGATATTAAGGTAGCAAAGCAATGAAATGGAAGTCTTGAAACTGGAGACTAGCCACCCATGACACCCTGAGCTCTTGCCAGGCACCTTGTTGGAGTGGGGAGCTGTTGGCCTGCTCTCTGCTGTGCTGCAACACAAGCGCTGCAAAAGACCAGGGGATGGCATTGCACTGGTCAGGTGACACAACAGCCCAATCATTTTTCAGCTGGTCCTATAAAGCAGTTGACTCTGCCCATGGGCATAGCCAAGGGGGGCTGGGGTCAGCAGTCCCCCCTAAATCAAGTAAATCAATAAAAATACTTAACTGATGTTCTCTCCCCCCCCCCCAACACAAAGCCTGCGTCCCCTAACAAATCCGGGCTACACCCATGAGTCTACCCTAATCCTGAGCCTCAAAAACTCATTGGCCAGACAGTGACTGAGCTGCTCTTAGACTGCCCATCCCTTACTCAATGGCAACCAGCCCTTATCAATGGGAGGCCCAGAGGATGGCAACATGGGAACGGGCCTTTTTGTGGTGGCTCCCCACTTGTGGACAGCTCTCCCCAGGGAGGCTCAGCAGGCACCTTCCGTGCATATCTTTAGGCACCAGGCAAAAACATTCCTCTTCCCCCTTTGGCTGATTATCTATGGCCTTCTTAATGTGTCTGGGGCATGTGTTGTTTGTTGGTGGTGTTATATTATGGATTTTGTGTTTTTATACTGTAAACCACCCTATAATCTTCAGAAGAAGGGCAGTATATGATGATTTGTTAATTATTCTATATGATTTATGCTGTACGTGTGATGTTCTATTACGTTCTATCATGCTATTGTTATTTATTGCTTGTAAGCCGCTTTGGGATTGATTTGAATGAAAAGCAGCATAGAAATATAATGAAACAAATCAAATATATAAATTTAATAAATAATGATGACAACAACAACACTGAGATTACAAACCCATTTCCTTTTTTTGATCTTCGCCAAACAGCTCTTCGGAGTGATATTTGTTCTTGCTAGTCACTTTGGTTGGCAAGACTGTGGCTGAGTTTCTCTTGACTTTCCCTGTTTGGGTTTGACACAGGCTGCCAGAGGGAGGCCTTTTACCAAGGGCATCGTCCCCTTGCTGGGTGCAGGCTTGCGCCGCCTGAAGTCTCAAGGGACTCTTCTCTGTCTCAGAAGTGAACTGCTGCTGAACCTGGCCCTTGCTGGACCTGGAGTTCCGCATCTCTTTCTGCAGCTCTGTGGCTTTTCTTCTGTTTTCCTCCTCACGTTTCCTATAAGCAATAGTTTATACTGCTCATTAAAACTGTCTGAAGCACAGTATTAAAATGAAAGGCACTCCTGGAAACATGAGAATTTACAACGAACAAACAAGAATCCCTCTTGTACCGCACTTTTCCTCTAGTGGATGAACAACCCTGTAATAATAATAATAATAATAATAATAATTTATTATTTATACCCCGCCCATCTGGCTGGGCCTCCCCAGCCACTCTGGGCGGCTTCCATAGAAACCAAAAATACAGTAAAATATCACACGTTAAAAACTTCCCTGAACAGGGCTGCCTTAAGATGTCTTCTGAATGTCAGGTAGTTGTTTATCACTTTGACATCTGCTGGAAGGGCGTTCCACAGGGCGGGCGCCACTACCGAGAAGGCCCTCTGCCTGGTTCCCTGTAGCTTTGCTTCTCGCAATGAGGGAACCGCCAGAAGGCCCTCAGAGCTGGACCTCAGCGTCCGGGCAGAATGATGGGGGTGGAGACGCTCCTTCAGGTATACTGGACCGAGGCCGTTTAGGGCTTTAAAGGTCAGCACCAACACTTTGAATTGTGCTCGGAAACATACTGGGAGCCAATGTAGGTCTTTCAAGACCGGTGTTATATGGTCTCGGCGGCCGCCCCCAGTCACCAGTCTAGCTGCCGCATTCTGGATTAGTTGTAGTTTCCGAGTCACCTTCAAAGGTAGCCCCACGTAGAGCGCATTGCAGTAATCCAAGCGTAAAGTAGTTTAGCATGAAAATTATAACACACTATTGAATTACAAGGAAAAAACTAAAGGGCCTTACACGTCTTACCTTCCCTGTCCCGACTTGCCCCCCTAACCGGTAAGAAAATTATGAAAGGCCAGGAGCAATGCGGGAAAACAAAGAGATGTTTCCTTTTTAAAAAGAAGCCTGGAAAAGGAGAGAGAAGGTGCAGGATTGCTCCTCTGTTCTCAGTTCAATACTGCTGCAGGAAGCTGGATGGAAAAGATGAGCCCCCTTTGGTTCTCACCATCAGCTTCAGAGATTTTGTAACATTGGGTGACTGTGCTTTCGGGTGCCACGAGGTGCCATCTTGTTCTCAGTGCTATTTAACTTCTACTATACGAGACAGTCGTGAGGAAACTTGGGAGGGCAGCATCACCTGTATTCCCCTTGTTCTCTGCATCATCTGAGTCAGGTGTGTTAATGCAGGTTCTGGACCAGTATTCTACTGGTGGGCTGGATCGGAGCCAGGAAACAGAAGGTGAATCTTGTGGGTGGGTGGTTCCTGTGTCTGGGAATTAGGCACTTTGCCTATTGTGGATGGAGTCATTATCTTTCTGTGGGGACAGTTTGTGGGGTGGTAATAACCAGGAAAAGGGCCTTTTCTCTGGTAGCACTCACATTCTGGAACACGTGTCCCCCCCCCCCCCCGCTTCAGGCAAAATGTACATAATTTGCAGTTCTTAAGTAAATTTTGATGACTTGATTGTATTCCAGTTTTTACTATATTGTATATTTGATGCTATTGTTTTTTTGTATTTCACCCTACATCAAGATGCTCACATATAAATATTTTAATTTCATTAAATAAATAAATTATGCACCATGACCAAAAAAACTACCTGCAGCTAGACTATAAAATGGACATGTAGCCCTGATATTTTAAACTTTTAATGCTGCAACCTGGGTTGTAGACTGCTGATAAATGACAGGCTAGTTATGTGGCATGCCTTTATCGGTTGTTGTGATTCACAAGTAACAGCAAGAGGTGAAGTCAGTACAAGGTGTCAAGGAAAAGCCTGAATTTTATCTGTCATTGCTATCTTATCAAGCAGCTGATTGAATCTGGGTGCATGAAGAGCTGCTGACGGAGCCACAGACTGTACTCTGGGCAAGCTGAGGCACTTCAGCAGTCAGCCTTTGGCACTGACAGAAGTGGCTCATTCTCAAATAATAGTATCACCAAACAGAAAGCATATGGGTGTCTGTCTCGTACCCAGTATAGATGTGTCTGCCATTTTGATCTGATAAATTAGGCCTTGCTATTCACAGCACAATTATTTCCTTCTCTTTCAAAGAGGCACACAGACGAGGGCTCCCCTCATCATTCCATAAAGGAAACAAGACAAGCAAGGTACATTCAGCGGCAGTAGAAGCCTTAGCCTTGTCACTCCAGAGTCCATCTGGCAGGCTGGCTAACACAGCAATTCAACACAACGAAGAGTCACGTGGCTTCTTAAAGCCCACAAATAATTAGTATTTTGCTACAAGCTTTTGTGAGCTAGAGCCTCTTAACAGAAGCATGAAATAGGAAAACAGTAGCCTCAGTCGAGGTGTGTTTGTGATATTCATTCTCTCTCTCTCTCTCTCTCTCTCTCTCTCTCTCTCTCTCTCTCCATACCCCCACCCTCATGTACATATGTACACACAACCAAGCAATCATCGCCTGGTTTGTGCGGGGGAATGATCAAGTAGGCTCGATGCAATAAATAGCTGTACAGTGGTACCTCGGCTTAAGTACTTAATTCGTTCTGGAGGACCATTCTTAACCTGAAACTGTTCTTAACCTGAAGCACCACTTTAGCTAATGGGGCCGCCTGCTGCTGCTGCACCGCCGGAGCACGATTTCTCTTCTCATCCTGAAGCAAAGTTCTTAACCCGAGGTACTATTTCTGGGTTAGCGGAGTCTGTAACCTGAAGCATATGCAACCTGAAGCGTATGTAACCCGAGGTACTACTGTAGTAGGTACGTCACATTACTGTGCAGGTCATCATTAAATAATATACCCAAACAGACTGGGCATGACGCATTCCCAGGGCTAGAGGCCCCTGCTGCTAAACTGGAACAAGATTATAGGCCTATTTGGGCATTCTGTTTGCTCATGTGTAACTATGGAAGGATGAGCGGGAGAATATTGCCTTCAGAATATAGGATTCAGGGCAAAGGTCTGGAGAGCCTCCTGTACCCCTGAAGGAGCACTGGATGAGTGAGAAGCCTGACTCTGCAAAGTTCTAAATTGTGTGGAGAACCGCCTCTCTGCTTCAGACCTGAACCCTGAAACTCATGGAAGGCTACTGTAAATATCCAAAGTGGAAAAAATAGTTTCTGTACTGGGTCACTCCTAGTGACTAGTGAGTCACATTACAACAGTATCAAAATCTGCTAAAGAATTCTAACTCAACAGCTTCACTGAATTCAGATGCATTATTCCCAGCAAACGTTCCTTTATTGTTGCTGTCCTTGCCTAGTACAGTGGTTCCCCGCAAGACGAACGCCTCGCAAGACGAAAAACCCGCTAGACGAAAAACCCGCTAGACGAAAGGGTTTTCCGTTTTGGAGGCGCTTCGCAAAACGAATTTCCCTATGGGCTTCCTTCGCAAGATGAAAGCCCATAGGGAAATCTCCAGGACAGTGGGGAAGCGCAGCGCGTCTTCCCCACTGTCCTCGGACCTCCTCCGAAGGCTGGCGGTGGGGCGGAGAGACGACCTCCCGCCGACAGCCTTTGGAAGGCTGCTCCGAAGGCTGGCGGCGGGAGGAGGTCTCTCCGCCCCACTGCCAGCCTTCGGAAGGCTGCTCCGAAGGCTGGCGGCGGGAGGAGGTCTCTCCGCCCCACCGGCAGCCTTTGGAAGGCTGCTCCGAAGGCTGGCGGTGGGGCGGAGAGACCTCCTCCCGCCGCCAGCCTTCGGAAGGCTGTCCTGAAGACTTGCGGTGGGAGGAGGGTTTTCCTTCCCACCGCCAACATTCAGAATGCTGTTCTGAATGTTGGCGGTGGGGAGGAAAAACCCTCCTCCCACCGCAAGCCCCGGGAACAGAGGAGAAGAGCTGCGCGCCTTCCCCTCTGTTCCCGTACCTGTCCTGAAGGCTTGCGGTGGGGAGAAAAGCCCTTCTCTGCACCGCCAGCCTGGCAAGCGGTCTCCATAGGAACGCATTAATTGATTTTCAATGCATTACTATGGGAAACCGTGCTTCGCAAGACGAAAAACTCGCAAGAAGAAAAAACTTGCAGAACGAATTAATTTCTTCTTGGGAGGCACCACTGTACATTGGTGCTAGGGAAGCCAAAACATAAAGATGGATCTATTTGTGTGGATCTCCACTGGTTCAAAAGTCACCTCGTGGCAAAAGAAAATGTGGGAATATGCCTAATGTCCACAATCCAATATTACAGATAACAAAACAACCTAAAGTCAGAGTGAAGGAAAATAATGAGTAAAAATACTTATTATTAAAATTAATAAAATGTGTAAGTTAACATACATAGGTGCAGTTATTTCAAAAGTTCATATCTACAGGTGGAGTTGATGTTATTTATTAGTTTGTTAATATTATTTTACTCCCCATTCCTAAAGCTTTCTGGCACTCCTAGTGTTCTATTCCACTAATTCTACAGAGGCATTCCTTTTAAACCATCTCATTATTTGCTGCTGTAGCTTTTAACTTGCTTCTTGTTGTCTCTTCCTTATCCCTATCCTTTTAAAGCATGGGTAGGGAAACTAAGGCCTGGGGGCTGGATCCGGCCCAATCGCCTTCTAAATCTGGCCCACGGACGGTCCAGGAATCAGCATGTTTTTACATGAGTAGAATGTGCCCTTTTATTTAAAATGCATCTCTGGGTTATTTGTGGGGCATAGGAATTCGTTCATTTTTCCCCCCCAAAATACAGTCTGGCCCCCCACAAGGCCTGAGGGACGGGGGACCGGACCCCTGCTGAAAAAGTTTGCTGACCCCTGTTTTAAAGTAATGAATCAGGGGCCAAAGGGAGAAAACCTACAGGAAAAAGCAACAGCAGAAAGAGCAGATTTTCAGGGATTACTTCATTTTAAAGAGGTTATTTGTTGGGGTTTTTTTGCACATGTGCACCACTTACTTGGCAGCGGCATCCTTCCTCAGCTGTTCGTGCTTCATTAAAAGATTTTTCCTATCTTGGAAAGCTTTCCTAACTTTGTATCCTTTATAGACGGCCTGGATTTTTACAGCTGCAATGTCCTGTATGGCAGCTATGGATAGCGCACTGTGCTCCAACATGAACTGAATTACTTCATGATGAGCTCCCAGCAAGGCATAATCAAGAGGCGTGTACCTAAAAGTAATAAAACATTAGTGCATACTTGAACCACAGGACAAGGAAATATTGTAATTAACAAAAGGAAACAAAAAACAATTTCTCAAACAGTACATCAGCGCCTCTGCTTTGTTGGATTCGGAATATTGTAGTATTATATGATTAACTATGCTGATCTGATGTTGCTTGCACTTCTGAGGTGAAGAGCAGGGGAAATGATTCGCTGACAAAACAAGGAAGGAGGGCAACTGGTGTTGCAATTTCCTTGTTTTCTCTTGTTGTCTTATAGAGCGAAAAATACGGTACTTCCTGATTGGTAGGGAAGCTGTTTTGGGGTCTGTTTTGGTGCATGTCTCTCTAGCGATTTCTCTGGATTCAGATAAAGGAGAAAGACTGGCTCATTTTGACAGGATTTCATGGCTAATTTTGAACTTATTATTGCTTTTCTTATGGAGATGAGAATATTGCCAAGAGAAAACACTTAAGAAATCCAGGATTTTAATGTAATGTGCAAGTAGCGTGTCCACCAAAAAGCAAAAGGTCGTAGCAGGCTCCTTTTCTTGAAAAAAAATCTTGTGTTTTTTCCTCAAGTATGTAAACATTAAAATACAATTGCTTTACAAATGCAAATAAAATCCACCATTTGAATTGCAGGAGAAGTATTGTGGTTGAGAAAGCATGGGTCACGTAAGCCCTGAAAAGTAGCTTAGTGTTTCTATATTAGATGGTTTAAGGTGGATGTGGGAAGGTGATGGACAGATGACTATCAATGAAGAGATGTGGACGTCAATGTGGAGGAAATTTTCTGTGAAATCAGTCCTGGCCTTGATGAGAGGGGCAGTACTTGAAATAATGCAAAAATGGCATCTCACACTGGTATGGGTAGCCCATATTAGCCCCTCCTCATCACTAAAATGTTGGAGAGGGTGTGAAACGTTAGGTTCTAATCAACATATGTAGTGGACACATGGAAAAGTGGCTCAGTTCCGGGAGGAAGTATTGGTCCAATTAAAAGCACTTACTGGACAAAATGTATCTAAATATCCAGCTGGCTTTCCTCAATCCTTTTCATGGAGACAGCATTAAATTACAGTTTAAACCTTTAATGAATTCTCTTCTACTAGCAGCCAAGCTTATAATAACAAGATACTGGAAGAAATTAGATTAACAGAATTGTACAGTTGGAAGGGACCAAGAATCATCTAGTCCAACCCTGTGCAATTCAGGAATCTTCTATGACAAATTGGTACAATAAAGGACGGCAAATAGTACATGTGGAAAAATAAAATAATAACATAAAATTGACTCAAGGTCTGAAAGCACAAGACTCCTTTAGAACTGAATGGAACAGCTTTATCACGTACAGGGAGAAAAATGAAAATAGAGGACTTCCCTCACATTATAAAACATTCTGGTTAACTTGAACTGTTTATCGCCTTCTGTATAAACAGTAGTTTGGGATAAGGACTTGTGTTATTTGACTGTTAAATTGTACAATTAGAAAACAAACCAACTCCCCAATGAGGAATCATTGGCTATGGAATGTGGGGTGTGTGTGTGTGTGTTATGACTGGGGTCTTCAACAAAAGCACTCCATAGTATTTTCCTGCTGGGCTGAATATATATGTAATATTTATATACATTTACATTTATTTTAAAGCTTACTCAATAAAAGCTGTTTCCTGCACACATTTTGCACAAGTCCACTTGTCTTGACAATAGCCAGTACCCATTCCACACATTTATACAAACAGGATGCACAACAGTCATGCAAGGCAAAGGTCTACAAGCTTAAAGTTACCTGCTACAGACAAAACCAATCCATACATGATACATCAATTTGAACCGTTAGTGTCAGTGCACAAGATGGTCAAATTAAAGTTCTTCCTGATGGTAACCAGGGAGGACACAATACAGGAAAATACAGAAGAAAAGAGACAAAGCCAACCAAATTGGACTTGCCACATGGTGATTGGCTGATAGTCAGATTAGAGTGTCTCAAACTGAAATGTCAATAGAAATTATAAGACAAAGAAGAGAGCACAGAGATTTGAATGTCAAGATCCAAGATGAGTCTTGGAATGGCCTCTTCTGAAAAACAACATCTATAAACATTTATATCTGTTTTTAAATATTACAGCTAACTAGTTCAATCAATAGTTTTTAAAGTTCCAATCTAAAATGTGGTCAATTAATTTTATCACAGTACAGGTCTGCTTAGCCCTCTTTTTATCATTCATCACATTGCTTCCAGGAGAGTATTTTGCATATGAAAGGTTACTCACGGAATCTCAACTTGCATAATGTGACTTTAAAATCTAAGAATCAGGCTGTTAATCGTCATATTGGGATGCTTTACATCATTTGTGCAAATATAGTTCTCACCTAAAAACCCACCCCTTATCAGGGAAACAGCAAGGATCTGAAGGACCCAAGACAATTCTGGTTCCCCAATAGACCCCCAAATTGGAGAAAAGTTGAGCCTCACTCCTATCCAGGTACCTCCCTCCATTTTATCTCCCATTCATTCTCCAATGGAATTCTCTTCTCCAATGGAAGAAGAAACATTTTTTTAAAAAATCATGAGGGACAAAATTCAAACCAGTGGATTCCTAATCTGCAATGCTATACCACCTTGCATTCAACAAACAAGAAGATGGAACATAAAGATAGTAGACAAATTATTCAATACCTTTCTTCGTTGTTCTCCATATGGTTAGGAAAAGCACCAAATCCCAGCAACAACTTAATAGCATCAAGGTAACCATTGTTGCACAACCAATGTAATGCTGTCCTTCCCTATAATCAGTAGGGCAGATGAAAAGTATGTAAAATAATTGCTT
Organism: Podarcis filfolensis; assembly: GCF_964270895.1. Classification (NCBI taxonomy): domain Eukaryota; kingdom Metazoa; phylum Chordata; class Lepidosauria; order Squamata; family Lacertidae; genus Podarcis; species Podarcis filfolensis. The sequence goes on from NC_139615.1 coordinate 49,931,135, forward strand.
TACATTCTGAAACTTCAGTGCAAATATAAAAATGATCTGTTGGTATGTCAGCACTATAGCGAACATTCAAATCATACTATTTTGAATATATATAAAACCAGGGCCAGCCACCTGAGGCGTATCACAAAATGGACAACTGGACAACCACTCCAGAAGAATACGATGGTTGAGGGTATCAAAAGCTGCTGAGAAGCTGGGGAGGATTAAAAGAAAACATTTTCCTGATCTCTCTCCCAACAGACAATGAGAACTGCTGGTGCTAATTTCAAAGGATTATATTAACTGCAAACTGAATTATGTGCAAGAGGGTATCAATGATCTTCTAGCAGAAACCATCAGATCCTGGTGTGCTGAGCTCAGATGCTCTTCATCAGATGCCGTCTTTAAAATTAAACTATGTAACTAATTAAAAACTGAATATAATTCTTAACTCGTCTAAATTGTTTTTTAAAAACCCACAAGTCCTTCTCCTACTTATTATTAAAGGCAGTGCAATGATGGCAGGTTCAGGTGAGATCTCATAAGATTTCATGGAGTGCACATGATCTCACCAGAAATCACCACTGCTGCCACTTCTCTGCCAGTGGGGTGGGTAGGGGGCCAATGGTGGTGGTGGGGGGGGTTGTTGCCTCTTGGGCTTCTGCTGCCTGAGATGGCTGCCTCAGCCTGCCTCATGGGTGGGCCAGCCCTGCCTATACTGTGGCTGCAGCAACTAGGGGAAATTACTGGCACAATTAAATGAAACTGCCCCTGGTCACTGTATGGCACTCATTCCATTTGCGTTTTCCACTACCATTTGCACGTAATGTGAGGCATCCTTATCATTCTCATCCCAAGTCACTGGTGGTGCTGACTAGGAAAATTCCCGAGGGGGTTGCCTCAGTTCACGTGGCAAGTCCATCATGCGATGTTACAGTATGAGATGGGGACAGGGATCCCCCAAGGGGACACCATCTTTGGTCATATTCACATTTTGGTAACAACGCAAAGACAAGTTATCTCTAACAGTGGTGAGAAAAAGTAAGATTCAATGGCACCATTTTGATCTCATATTACACAGGCACAAAAAAGGAGACATGTACCTCATTATCTTGAATATTTGGATCTGCATTATTCTCCAACAGCACCACCATGCAATTAATGTAGCCTCCGTAGGCAGCACACTGCAATGGGGTTCTACCTGCATAATCCTGTACATTTGGATTTATTTTATTTTCTATCAATATCTGGCAAACATCAGGGTTTCCTCCCAGAGCTGCCCAGTGCAAGGGAGAGTGGCCATCTTGGTCAACCAAATCAACTCTTGCTCCTCCTGCAACAATAATAGATATTTTGATTATCCAACGCTGTATGACGCCCGATTCTAGCAGCAGCTTATAAAACTGTACAAAACACAAGAAACAATCTAAAAGGAGTGCCACAATTCCACAGCAACACAAAAGGCAGAACTAGCCACAGAATTCAGCTTCCTGAAAACACTGGTCTTACCAGTGAAAACACAGACATGCTTCTAGCCTACATGGGCTTGGAAGCTATTCTTGAAAGTATATGGGCAATACCTGCTGAAATTTCAGAGCCAGCCGAGTAGATGAATGAGATTTCCAGAGGCTGAGGCTTCATAGCTCCTCTTCTTCTCCATGATTAGAAAAATCAATATAAACTAGGTAAATAGTAACAACTACAAAATAAGCTAAACTATCCATATTTCCTTGATTTATATAAAATTCAGTTTTTCTTGGTGAAGAATTTTGATTGTATATGACTGTCAATTTCTTTTAGTATACAGAGCTTTGCCTGTAGGCTCCAAAAAGGCAACACTACACCTTACACAATGACAGAAGATTTGCATATTTCTGCCCCATTAGACAAAGACCAGGAAAAGTTTTAGAATTAAAGATTGCCTAACCAAAAATCCCTGGCTGGAAGCCAATTCCAATATTATTTATGGGAGTTAATGGAGAGAGGGAGTTTTTCAGAAACAAATTCCAAAACTAGCTTTGGGTCAAATGTGAAGTTTAGGCTCAATGACAAACTGTCCCTCTCAGTTAGTTTTAAAACATGACATATAAATACTGTTCAAACAGCCAATGAAAAACTCAGAGGCAACTTCTTCCACATTAAGCTAATGTTATCAATCTAAAGGATCAGCATAATCCAAATTTACCTCAAACGTAGCTTTAGGAAGTATTTTGGTGGAAGATATAATTTTCTGCCCTGATCTTTCAATGTAGATGCATGATAAATACCTTCTTTCAACTCTCTTCCTGTGCCAACTGGGGATTCACTTTCTTCTTGTCTGTCATTACTGTTTATTTCATTTCAAAAACTGAAGACAGCAGTGTTTCTATGAACAAGTCTATAAATGTGTCACAGCTGACCTTTAATGAGAGTCTGTATCACTTCTTTATGTCCCATCTCACAGGCACGGAATAGGGGAGTGTGCTTCATGACATCAGCAGCATCTACCTGGGCATCGTGTTTTAGCAGCAATTGCACGGTGCTGACATGGCCAGAAAGGGCAGCAGCATGTAATGCTGAAAGATGGACAAAAAACAGGGCATGTAAAAATTAGAGGAGAGCAATTAGAATTGTGAATGTAACAAAACTTAAACACTATGGCAAGAAGGGGGATTTACACTCATCTTCCACCTATTTTCTAACCTATCCATACAGCTTATGCGTTCTTAATACTATCACTAAATAAATTGCACTAGCTGATGAAACAGTTTAAGCTACATTGGTGAAAAGAATCTAATCAGGTTACTGGCTGTTTAGAAAAAAGAAGTCTGGCAAAAATGCCACCTGCTGCAGGAACTTGGCTGCATGGTCTGACCCTACTGTACATTCCAGATCCTGTTTTTCAGCACTACACTTGTGGAGCACAAGGCAGTAAACTACTCAACTGGTTGATGCATGAGATGTTTGCAACAATACATTTAAATAAAGGAGCAGCTATGTCAGCAAGGCCTGGTTTCTCCCCCTCCATCATTCATTCTGACGCAGGCAACTTGCTTCCAAGCCTCTGTTCAGTATTTCCTAGTAAGCTCATTTTTCTTGAAGGGAGTCACAGTGACTGAAGAGATTCTTTGGCCAGCTGGTCACAATGAAACCTTTGTTCCACCAACACTTAGATCCCTCTCCATTGTATATAGTGACGGCAAAGTTATAAAGCTGCCCCTGTGCTGCTCCTACGATACTAATCGACATTCTTTTCCCTTGGTATCATTTTGCTAGACAATAACAAATGTCTTGCAATTCTATTAAAACTTGAATTGAATGGACTCAAATGCAATGGTAGATCTGGGTTCAACTAATTTCTTAGCATCCGTATCACAGATCCTTTTGGAAACATGTGCAGCTGGATATTATATACTTTAGCTGGATATTATATACTTTAAATTCTTCCAAATTTAAAATGGCCAAATGAGACATGATTATGGAAATTCTGTGTGGTTAAACAGTAAAACTTCCCCGAGAGAGAGAGAGAGAGAGAGAGAGAGAGTGTCTAATTTTAACAGCAAGGGTTGGGTAGGAGTGCAGAACTGCTGCACCTGCGGCTTGCCACTACCCAAACACTTTTATTTTAGTTGAGGTCCATTCCAGTAAGAGAGCTTGGCTGAGGAGGAAAGCATTTGAGAAGAATAGCTAAGTGAAAATAAGTGTCAGCAAGTGGAGGGTTCTGCACTTGTTAAATGGTTTTTATTTCTTTTACAGACAGATCATCATCATTTTTGGGAGAGGGGAGCATAAATCAAGTACCAACAGGTCAAAAGTTAATGATTACCAACAATGTGGGACCTTCCATTGGTGTACTTCAGCACATACATGTAAAATATTTAAAAGCAAACATTCTAGAGCTTGCTGTGCATACAAGGTGGTCCTTGTATAGCCAACTGTTGATTGAGAAAAATAATTGATGAGTACCAAATATTAATATTAATTATTATATTAATTAATAATATAAAGAGGAGAGCGCAAAATATGGTCTGAAGCTCAACATCAAAAAAACTAAGATCATGGCCACTGGTCCCATTACCTCCTGGCAAATAGAAGGGGAAGAAATGGAGGCAGTGAGAGATTTTACTTTTGGGTTCCATGATCACTGCAGATGGTGACAGCAGTCACGAAATTAAAAGACGCCTGCTCCTTGGGAGAAAGGCGATGACAAACCTAGACAGCATCTTAAAAAGCAGAGACATTACCTTGCTGACAAAGGTCCGTATAGTTAAAGCTATGGTTTTCCCAGTACAGTGGTACCTCAGGTTAAGTACTTAATTCGTTCCGGAGGTCCGTTCTTAACCTGAAACTGTTCTTAACCTGAAGCACCATTTTAGCTAATGGGGCCTCCCGCTGCTGCTGCGCTGCTGGAGCACGATTTCTGTTCTCATCCTGAAGCAAAGTTCTTAACCCGAGGTACTATTTCTGGGTTAGCGGAGTCTGTAACCTGAAGCGAATGTAACCTGAAGCGTATGTAACCCGAGGTACCACTGTAGTGATGTATGGAAGTGAGAGCTGGGCCATAAAGAAGGCTGATCGCCGAAGAATTGCTGCTTTTGAATTATGGTGCTGGAGGAGACTCTTGAGAGTCCCATGGACTGCAAGAAGATCAAGCCTATCCATTCTTAAGGAAATCAGCCCTGAGTGCTCACTGGAAGGACAGATCCTGAAGCTGAAGACTCCCTGGAAAAGACCCTGATGTTGGGAAAGATTGAGGGCACAAGGAGAAGGGGATGACAGAGGACGAGATGGTTGGACAGTGTTCTCAAAGCTACCAGCATGAGTTTGACCAAAGTGCGGGAGGCAGTGGAAGACAGGAGTGCCTGGCGTGCTCTGGTCCATGAGGTCACGAAGAGTCGGACACGACTAAATGATTAAACAACAGCAACCAAATATTTGTGAATAAATATTGATTTGATAAATGTATGAAAAGTCTGCTCTGGTGGGCAAGTTTCTCCACTAGTGACACTTGTCATTTTCTTTCATGTCATCCCAATTTAGTGAGGGCTCTAGGAAGTTTCCAGTATTTAGCTGCCTTCATTCTTGAATCTACAAGGAGAAAAAGGGTCAATCCCTTGCGTTCACAGGAAATGCAAGATGCACCATAAGAGAAAATAGCATGTGAAGCAAAGACTAAGAGATCTATCCTGGATGAAGGCACTATTTGCATTTCCTGCCTTCATACATCAGATGGTGATATAGTCCACCTACCTACCTCATGGACTGACACCCATGGAAATGGCCTAATCACAATCATGGCAACTGTGAATGAGGCGACTTATCTGGAATGCATTACTAAGGCATGGACACACTGGGCTGACCTGGGTTAACCTAGCTGTAGAAGAAGAAGAAGAAGAAGAAGAAGAGTTTGGATTTGATATCCCGCTTTATCACTACCCTAAGGAGTCTCAAAGCGGCTCACATTCTCCTTTCCCTTCCTCCCCCACAACAAACACTCTGTGAGGTGAGTGGGGCTGAGAGACTTCAGAGAAGTGTGACTGGCCCAAGGTCACCCAGCAGCTGCATGTGGAGGAGCGGGGACGCGAACCCGGTTCACCAGATTACAAGTCCACTGCTCTTAACCATTACACCACACTGGCTCTCTGTATCGGCTCAGGTACAAAGACAGGTTGGAGGGTCAAGAGAACAGTGGCAGTAGAGCTGCCATCATCCACAGGAGTTCCATCTTCCTTGCCAGAAAGCCAATTTGCTTAGGTACCAGCTTTGAAAAGTTGTTACTGCTAAAAGGAAAGAGAGAGACAGAGACAGAACAGTGATTCTGCTGGTGTAACGTCCATCCTTCTGCACTGTGTGACCTTGTAAAGGTGATCACAGATGTGGTGTTGGAGTGCCCCCAGATTGTAGTTCTGGGGAACTTCAATATTTATTCTGTGGTTGCCTTAGTAGGGCCAGCTCAGGATTTCATGAAGCCATGACAGCCATTGGTCTGTCTCAATACATCATGAGGCATACCCTTGCTGTGTTTTTAGAGTGGGCTAGTTGTTTTCCAGTTGCAGGGGGAGTTATCAGATTACTTTCTGGTCAAACGTGGACAGGAAGTGACTGTTCGCCTTGCAGAGGTAGAGGACTAGTTGTTATGCTCTGGTGGAAGACTTGTGGAATCTGACATTGCTGGTGCTCCTGTTGAAGCTATGGTCTCAATAGAATGGTGAGACGGAAAGAGCCATGACAGCTCCAGGGCACCCTCTCCAGTGGTGTGAAGTCCAAAGTTCAGTGGTTTTCTGTGGAACTTTGAACTACGAAGCAGTTGGATGACAGATGGAGTGCAAGCTCACACCAAGACCGACCAAACACAGAAAAGAGAACATAATTGAATCTACCATGTGACAGTGATGGCAGCAAAGGTGGCTCACTTTGCTACCAATATTGTGCCATTGAGCAACTGTCCAGCAGCTTTAAAAAAAATTTTTTATTGACTTTCAAGAATAACTAAATACATAAGCATAGGAAATTATCTGTTCAATAAAGTATGCAGATACAATTGCCTTACACTGTCATACTTCCCTCACTCAGCAAACATACACAGAACTACTATAACAAATACACTAACTGAAACAAAACACTCTCTCTCTCTCTCTCTCTCTCTCTCTCTCTCCTAACCAACTGACTCTTGGGTTCCAAATGTCATAAGAATATCCCATTACTCCTCAGCAGGTCAGCAGAGCTTTCAAGAATTTTGAGGGAGCTGCTGACTTTTGAGTCACAGCTAGGAGCTATCACAAACCTGATGCCTGCTGTGACAAATTTGCAAGGCATTTTGAGGACAAGACACGATTTTGACACTACACATAGTGCAGGTTCTAGTGAGATGTCAAATACAAGCATCTGATAATGTTCTCTGTGAAGCCACTGGATTTGCTTAGCTAGAGATTTGGAACCCGGTGTCATCAAAATGCAGGTGACACCCAGCTCTACTTTTCTATTCTATCTGAACCAGATGAAGTTGTATCAATTCTAAACTGCTTTCTGGAGGCAGTACTAATAACCAACAAACTGAAGCTCAATCCTAAAAAGAGGATAGCGTTATTGGTCAGCAGTGTCTGTGTCCAGGAATTTGGTGTGCATCCTGCTCTAGACGGCAGTTCCTCTGGAGAAAGCCCATGGTCTGGGGGTATTCTTTGATTCAGAAAGTTTCATCCCTAATATCACCATCATGTTTAACATTCCTTTAATCATATCTATATTATACTTATTCTATAAAAAAGATTTATGGCCATCCAAAAGTTTATGCCCATGTTCATGTTGTATATCCAATGATTCTATATATCAACCAGTCATAGTTTAGTTAGTAAACTTTATCTCCATTTATCATCACATTTTTTGAATTTTCAGACCAGGTTCTGAAGAGCTGCCTTAGCTGTGTCCAAAGGCTTGAATGCAAAAATCTTTCCCCATCTCCTCAGTACCATTAGGAAAATGGACTGCATTTGAAACTTCTATCAGTTTCCAAAACAGTTTTGCTCAGTACAATCTTTTGCTCATTGTACAATACTTGTACAATGCATCCTTAGAGAATCTAGAATTCATATTGCATACATGTGTGTTCAAAACACCTATGAAGTTTATAAGAACTTCAAAAGTATGTTAGTTTTCTTACCTGTGCCACCGTATTTGTCTGCCATGTTGATATCAATGTCCAATTTTAAATTCAGCATTGTCTGGATGACATCGTTGCTGCCTTTCCCAGCAGCCCACATAAAAGATGTTCTTCCCTCAAGATCTGAATCATCTTTCACAGAAGGATGCTTCAAAAATGCTTCCACGGTTTCCTAGACCACAAATCTTCTCTGAATAAGGATGGTATTGAAATGAAAATAATATATGGCTCTAGGGTTCACAAATCAAACTATTGTCACATCATAGCAAAGATTTTTTGCTTAAGCAAGAAAACTTCATTCTTCCTTTGAAGGAAACACCACAAGTTTCACAACGGGTTGGAAATATTGCCATTAAAAGAGCATTGGGGGATTCTGAGTCTTCAACACTATTTAAGCCTATTAGGCTTCACTCCTTTTTTTAAAAAACAACAACCCTAATTGTTTAGTATTCCTAATAAAGCGAAATAGTGGGTTGTGGATTTCAGTCAAATTAGCCTCTCTTTCTCAATTTTTAAAAAGACTACCAAGCCTTTTAAATAATTTGTTAGGCTTCCATTATTGTACTTCACTGCTGAGTATGACACAAAATTCATACAAGTGTATAATGCAGCCTCCATGATGACAAATGTATCCACAGCAGCATTCGTTCTGTTTATTGAATTTAGATATTTTCACAATTTCCTCAAACTTTATTTTTAAAGCTCCCTGAGGACTGGTTCGCACAATATTGTTCTGTACATGAAAAAGCATCCTCAGCTATAACTTAGATGGACAAACGTACCACATAAACCACGTGATGGGAACTGCTGCCAGCCATCTCCATAATCACCTTGTACACATTTATGTTTGTCTGTAGGACACGTGCCCGAGAATGGTCAGGACTGTTCACATGTACAAGTAAAATATTGTGTGAACAGATTCCGAGGTGTTTCATTTTGTTGCACTGTATGGCATGCAACAAACCCTTACTTGTTAATATGCAATGAAGTCATCATGTTTTACTGAAAGACAGTTGGGACTGGACCCCTGGTAAGCTACGCCTTGATGGGAGAAGATGCAGATAAACTTCTCTCCCTTCTCTCATCCTCTCTCTCTTTTCAAAGACCAAGACCTGTCCTAGATACTACTTCCCTGGCACAACAAAGTAGATGTGCATACAAACTTCTTGGCTTTTGACATATGTTCACAATACTGCTGTCTTCCTTCGCTGCCAAAAGGCAACAGAACAAACGGTTAAGGCTATACAAGCCCTTAATCAAAAAGGTAAAAAGCGTTATTTAAGCTGAGCCAAAGTTTCATGCTTCCCACACTGTATCCGATACACCAAACCTTCTCTTTAATCATGGAGTAAAAGACCTACATTTTCCCCCTCAGGCTCTCAGCAATACCAGATGGTTGATCCTTTTCTTAATCAGACCTTGACAGTTTTAGGGTGGATACCAAAACATGATATATTTCATGATGTATATTTATTCCTCAGTTTCTCCCAATCCAGGGCCAGCCTGGCCCTGAGACAGAGGGAAGCAGCCTGCCTCAGGCGGCAGAATCCTGTGGGGAGGGTGCCCTGGCGGGCAACTTAACGGACTTGGGTTCGCCCATTTCAGTGGGTCTGCTCTGAGCAACTGTAATTAGTTGGCTTAGTTGGAATTTGACAATAGCTTTTTATTTCAAAAAGTTAGCACCTGGAAAGCAGAGTTGCTATCTTTTGTTGTAAACATTTATTCCACTTTGCCTAAGGAAAACAGGTTTCCATATTGTTTCAAAAACATGGCAAAGCTTGTTTGATCAAAGGTAACAATGCGACAAAAGAAGTGTGTGCACACCATAAGAATATAAGCATCGCCCAAATCTCCATTTTCTTAACAATGTTCTTTTATCCACTGCCAACACACCTTAGTATAAGTGTTTTCACCAGAAGTCAGGCCAATTAATGACAGGACTTGAAAAAGAACAATTGGTGCTACCTGAAGTGGAGATTTGGGAGTGGGATGCTGGAGCCAATGGGGTGATGCGGGCAGGAGCAAAGCTTTGCGGAAAGTAGGCTTGTTCCTCTCACCTTTTCGGATTCACCAAGCAGCAAGTATCGACCGAGTCCTGAAAGAATAAAATTCCCTGCCTATTTCCCTCTCTCTCTCGGCTCAATGAAGCGAAAGAAACAGTGTTAGGTATCTGTGAGTAAGGAAAATAAAGAACTGACAGGCCATAAACCTCCATCAGTGCAGTGTAGAGCACCCCAGGGTGGGGCCCATTGGTTCCAGCATCCCACTCCCAAATCTCCACCAGGTAAGACCAATTGTTCTATTTGTATTGTGGGGTGCTGGAAACAATGGGGTGAGACATACCATAACAAGTCACTACCACTCAAGTCTTTTGTCTGTGATGTCACGGAGTTGGGCGTCCCCCTTATGGGGAACCAGATTCCGAGAGAAAAGATTTAGTACCGGTCTATCTACAGATAGGGTTTTAATATAGGCCAAATACTCAGGGTCTAAAGAATATAACTTGTCTGCCAAGATAGTATTCTTTTTAGAACGCATAGGAGCGTCAAGCTCAGCCTTGGTTACAGCCTTCAAAATAGAAGGAGCTAGCATAAAATTGGAAGAGGAGTGACTGTCAGTTAACAAAGACACATCACTCTCTGGCTTAGAAGATGTAGCTTTATCTGACTGAGAAGTTAACTCAAGGGCATGCATTATTTTGCGCTTCAGAATGGGGGCGCTGGCCTCTTGAAATAGCCTCACAGATATGGGTTCCTCATGGGTTGAACCCTCACTCCAATCGTCCTCCATTTCCGAATCTAACTGAAAGAGATAGGCACACACACAGAGAAAGGGAAACTCAATACACTTAATTCCGTTGCCACCCGGTTAATTAGGAGGAGGAACAACAGGCTCACAATCCCTCTCCGTTTGTCACTCCATGAACCAGGAGAGGAATGGCAGAAGCAATGCAGCTGTCCCTTAAAGGGCTAAAACTATTCAGGCCTGCTGTGCAGGGAGTGGATGAACTCAACCGCCATGTTCTCAGTTGCCACAGCAGCAAACTGGGAGATTGTGGTATACTACTGCCAAGCCACAAACTCCATCGCTGTCAAAAACGTACTGAATGGGGAGAAGAGCCTCTTGCCACTCACTCCTGTGCCGTTTGAGAGAAATGCAATCGGAGAGGGCTGGAGAGGGGAGGGCGGGGATGCCAGGCAGGAAGGAGCTGCTTCGCCTGATGCTGAGGTGACAGTGGAAGAAATTGTCATACAAGAAGTTTGTAGAAAATAAAGATAGGCGACCCCAGCAATGGAGGTGACCGAGTTAGAAATGGAGGCGGTGAGCGGGAAGCTAGACTGCACCCTGCAAGCGGCGGCCAAAAAATGCCTCAGCTACAGTCAAAAGCCAGGGCAGAAAAACTAGGTTTAATGGAAAAAATAAACAAAATAAACAAGTAAATCCAACAGCAGGGGTCGAGGCTTATCTGAAGCAGGAGAGCCAAGGACAACGCTCTGCTGCGTCAGGTAGGAGAAAAAACTGAGGTGAAGGTGCCCATTTCCCACAAAGCATTGCTCCTGCCTGCATCACCCCATTGGCTCCAGCCTCCCACGATACAAATCAGAGATATTTCAACATAACCTGTTTGTTTCACGTACAGCAAAGTTACTCTGTGCTGCATAGTGTAAAGGTGTTGCCCCTTGACTGTCAGATGGGATGGTCCCAAACTTGTTTCTTTCCAAAAGAAGGTGGACAATCTGCGCATGACCTAAAAGAGAGAGCAGAACACATATTACTTAGATCACTCTATGTGCTCCAGATTTCTTCCCTCATCCTATGAGGATGTTGTTATCTCTGTTTCCACCAGCGCATGTGCATCAGTGCAGGGACCTACCTATTTTAGTTATGGAGCTCTGTAAAATGCAGCATTGATACAAATAAGTAGGAAGTAGGAAGTTACAAAAAGCCGAGCAAAGCCGGCAAATTTGGGCTGTTCGACAACATGTTATCTGCTTATTTCCTCCACTGAAAGAGAGATCAGCAATATGACTGCTAAATCTAGAACCGTACAAATCTGACAAGCAACCGTATCTGTGTGCATCTTAATCAACCTCAAGATTCTCCTTAGCCAAGTTGCGCTGCATGTTATGGGGAGGGCTGTAGATCAGTGGTACAGTCTCTGCTTTGCATGGAGAAGGTCTGAATCTCAATCCGTAGTATCTTCAGCTATAACTGGGAAAGACTGATAACTGGAGAGCCGCTGCCAGCCAAAGTGTGTCAACAATACTGAGCTAGCTGGACCAATAGTCAGGATAAAGCAGCCTTTATGTTCCTGTTTCACCCTCTTTCACACCAGTCAAACTTCTTCAATGTTTCAAGCTCCAATTTAGGAAATTCGAGTTCCACAAAATTGATACATATGCCCAAGAAGAAATTTAGAAATTTAGTCGTTCAGTATTTACCCAGTAAAGCTGCCCAGTGCAAGGGAGTTCGAAATAAATTATCGTAAGAGGTGACATTGCAGCCTTCATAGGAGGTCAACAGATCAGCAACAGCTACATTCCCATCAGCAACTGCAAAGTGAAGGGGAGTTCGTCCTTCGTAGTCTTGCCAGTTCAGCAGAGATTCAGTTGGAGCAGCATCCTAGTTGCAAAAGTGCCAGGTAGATAAGGTGCGATTAGCATTAAGAGATTGTAGCAGCTAAGAGAGGATGGTTTTACAATTAAGAGGTTACATTAAAGCTGCACGTACTCAAGACATTTAAACCCAAAATTATGTTAGGGAGGTGCTTGCTGGCCAGGCTTCAATTTGACCTGGGGTGGGAGGGATGGCAATGGACTTAAAGAAGAGGCACCTTGCCCAGGACTCTCTCAAATCTAGCAGCACCAGTGTGAATCCATGTTAATAAGTGAAGTTGGGAGGCATTCAAAAGGACGTTAGAGTGTCTCTTGTGACAGAGACAACCCTTACAACTCTAAGCCCTAAAACGATTCCAAGTATTCTTTGTGGTGCCCACATACAACTGCCACTAAAAAAAAAAGGTACATCAGATCAGATAGGTATTTATTTGAAAAGAAATCCTTACCAAAATGCACTTAACAGTATGAACTGCACTTGGATCCTTGTGGTTAGCAGCCCAGTGAAGTGGAATTTTGCCTTCAATATCTGGGATTCCAATATTAGAATCATGTTTGATCAGAAGTTTCACATGCTCTGGATTATTATAATAGGCACTCCAGTGAAGAGCAGTTTGCTGGGGGTAATTAGAAGAGATGCACAGTAAAATGAAATAAACATTCTGCTTTTGTGAACTTCAGAAACCATGTAAAATGAACAATTTACAAATTATGGAGACTGAGGACAGTTGAAAGTGAGGGAATGCTGGTTTATCAGAGGCCCTGGGTTTACTTCTGTTTAGTCTCTGGATGTGACCAACTGCACAGAAATGATCTCAAGTATGCTGTACATAAAACACAGAGGGGAGTTCAGGATTTATTCCAAGCACACAGTGACATGAGAAAGTGGGATACAAAACGATATCCACTATGCATTACTTGGTACAATGAAAAAGAGAGTTGATTCAAAGTGACAATCCTGAATCAGTAGTCTGATGGAGTGAGTTGAAAACTGATGGCTAACTGAAATGCTGATCCCGCAGGGAAGTGAATGCTAAGTCTCTACCTTTCATAGCATGTGCAGCTGATTTGGGGAGGGGCACAAGTACCAGTTCCCTGGCAGTAAAGAAAGTTCCAATGTTTGTTCTGGTCAGATGACACAGAGACCATTAAGAGGAGCTGGAGGTTTCAGCAACAGTAAAAGTTACAAGTCTGATTTTACCTTGTTTTTGTCCTGTGTATCTACCTCTCCTGGTGCCATGTATTTAAGCAACAAAGCCAAGCACTTAGGACTCTTGTGCCGTGTAGCTAAGTGTAACGGAGTGATTTCTTCCAAATCCTTCTTCATCCAGTTTGCTCTACGAGCAAGTAAAAGCTTCATAAAGCGATAATTTCCCTAAGCAATGTAACGAGGAAGGGGAAGAATAAAGTTAATTTCAATGAATAAAAAGCGTTATGAAACCAACATGTAATAATTTTGAAAAGCAATCATTAGAGGTAATGGCAATATATAGTTTATAGTCCTGTGGACATGTGACTAGAATCATAGGATTGTAGAGTTGGAAGGTTACCCTGAGGGTCATTCTGGTCCAACCGCTTGCAATGCAGAAATATCAACAAAAGCACCCATGACAGATGGCCATCCAACCTCTCCTTAAAATCCTCAATGAAGGAGTCCTCAAGCTTCTGAGGGAGTCTATTCCATTGTCTAACACTTCTTACTGTTAGAAAGTTCTTCCTACTGTTTAGTCAGGATCTCCATCCTTGTAACTTGAATCCATTTGTTCGAGTCCTACCCTCTGGAACAGCAGAAAACAAGCTTCCACGTGACACCACTTTAGATATTTTAAGGTGGCTATCATATATCTCCTCTCAGTCTTCTTGTCTCCAGGCTAAAAAGGTAAAGGTAAAGGACCGCTGACAGTTAAGTCCAGTCGTGAATGACTCTGGGGTTGTGGTGCTCATCTCGCTTTACTGGCGGAGGGAGCTGATGTTTGTCCGCAGACAGTTTTTCCGGGTCATGTGGCCAGCATGACTAAGCCGCTTCTGGCGGACCAGAGCAGCGCACGGAAACGCCGTTTACCTTCCCGCCAGAGCGGTACCTATTTATCTACTTGAACTTTGATGTGCTTTCGAACTGCTAGGTTGGCAGGAGCTGGAACCGAGCAACAGGAGCTCACCCCGTCGCAGGGATTTGAACCGCCGACCTTCTGATTAGCAAGCCCTAGGCTCAGTGGTTTAGACCACAGTGCCATCCGCGTCCCGCCTGTCTCCAAGCTAAACACACCAAACTCCCTCAACCATTTTCCCCAACGCTTGGCCTCAAGACTCTTGATCATCTTGGTAGCCCTCTGTGCACATTCCAGCCTGTCAATATCCTTCTTAAATTATGGCACCCAGAATTGGACACAGTACTCCAGGTGTGGTCTGACCAAGGCAGAACAGAGTGGCACTGTTACTTCCCTTGATCTGGACACTATACTTCTGTTGATGAAGCCTAGAATAGCATTAGCTTTTTTTTTTTTGCTGCTGCATCACACTGTTGTCTGATGTTCAGCTTATGGTCTACTAAGACCCTCTAGATCCTTTTCATATGTACTACAGGCAACCCCAAGTCAAAGTAGTAGGTTGTCATTACTTTCTCCTAATCAGCCAGGATCTGGAGTAACACAGTTTTTAGATTATTGTTAGTTTTTTAACAAGTTATCTGTCTAATTCTTTCTTATAGCTTTGTCCTGAGTGTTGAATGGCTTGCACAAAGTTTACATTTCATCCATTGAAAAAGGTGGTGGTGGGGATTTTGAGCCACCTGGTCGACTAGAGATAAGTGTTTTAAACTTTTCCCACATCAGTAATTTCTTAAGATTTTTTTTATCAATGGGGAGTTCATTCATTCAGATAAAAATTCATAAACATAGAAACCACAGTGAATGTTAACTATCGCTTAGTAGGACGTGCTTCCAGTACCATCTTACTCTGGGATATACTTTTAAGAGACTTGATGCTGAATACAGAGAAGTAAGCAACTACTACTGTTTCTCCCCACAGGTAGCACACTTGCAGAAAGCCTTCGGGCAGGAGTGCCAGCCAAGCAGTACTCAAAATAGAAGGTTTTTCAAAATATATACTGCATCTTGAGAAAGTACTCCAGAGGAAATTATTTGAATTGGGAAGCCTTACCCAGAAATACTTTACCACATGTTAAAATCTAGGAAATCATCTGGTGGTAATTAGATTTATTAACCATATATGTGTTCTCCTAAAAATGTTCTATTGAGAGGGATACTACTTGCTTTGAAATTAAATCTAGCTACAGGAATTTGGATAAATTGAATAAATATTACCAGAATGAAGCAATTTTCTGAATTAAAGATGAAATGATAAATTCTGTAATTAATTAAAATATTTTTAAAGCAAAGAAACTCTTTTCTAATGTCATTACTAAAATCAAACCAAACATAAAACATTAACTTGATAGATGCAAATTCATTATCATTTAAATTAAGAGATGTTCTTTGCTTTCTATTATTATTTTTAGCACAAGTTTCCAAAATTATGGAGCCTCATCAAAACAAAATGTTTCCATACTTTGAAATAAGAGTTTTCTTGTTGAATATTTTTGTTAAGAAAATGACAGATAAATAAATAGATGGATAATATAAAGAGAAAAAGTGGAATTAAAAATCGAATCTGTCTATCAGTTCTTCCTTCAAGGAGAATCATGCAGTGAGGAGATTATAATAGGGTATTATCTTAAGCAGGGGACTGGAATTATTTTACCCTTCAAGTCAAAAGGCATCAGCTAGACAACTGTCAATGTTGCTTTGGGGGAGAATGTGAGTTTCCTTAGATATTGAAAAAGGATTGTAGATTTATATTCATGTGGAAGTATTCCCACTGATTTCAGTTTAACTTTTGAATAAGCATGATAGGAATTACAAAATTAATTTACTGGTTTTTAAATACACTCAGTGGAATTAATAAAATAGTAATTATATTTTTAACAATAATGGAAAGAACAGGAAAGAAGACTGAATTGTTCTTGTTCAGTCCAATATAACATCTTGGGAATTACCTAAGTAACAAAGTAATTCAGTGCCTAAGTAACTAAGTGTAGATATATTTCCCAAATATTATCTACACTAATAATATACTATGGAAGATCTACACTGGCTCCCAGTACGTTTCCGAGCACCAATCAAAGTGTTGGTGCTGACCTTTAAAGCCCTAAATGGCCTCGGCCCAGTATACCCGAAGGAGCGCCTCCACCCCCATCGTCCAGCCCAGACACTGAGGTCCAGCTCTGAGAGCCCTCTGGTGGTTCCCTCACTGCGAGAAGCCAAGCTACAGGGAACCAGGCAGAGGGCCTTCTTGGTAGTGGTGCCCGCCCTGTGGAACGCCCTCCCATCAGATGTCAAGGAAATAAACAACTACCTGACTTTTATAAGACATTTGAAGGCAGCCCTGTTTAGGGAAGTTTTTAGTGTTTGATGTTTTATCATGTTTTTAAAATTCAATTGGGAGCTGCCCAGAGTGGCTGGGGAAACCCAGCCAGATGGGTAGGGTATAAATTAATTATTATGATTGTTAAAATTATCATCATCATCATCATCAGAGTATCGGAGCAGGACCTGGGGGTCCAGGATACAAATCCCCATGCGTTCATGAAGTTTAATGGGTGACATTGGGTGAGTCACAAACAGGGTCGATGGGAAGGGTGGAAACCATATACATCACCTTCAGCTCCTTGGAGGAAAAGTGGGGTATAAACGCAATAATAAATAAATGAACATACCAAGCCTCAAACAGACCATCAATCTGGATAGCCAGAGCCCCTGAAACTGGAGTTTGAGACAGCTTCTCCTCCAGGCAAATTCCTCTGGGAAACCTGCCCCAGTTACAACAGGGTCCTCATGTTCCCCAGGGCCTGACTAAAGCCACTCTAAGGCATTTGTTGTATCGGATGGATTTCCACTGACACGTCATGTGTGAATGCGTGGATAGAGATGATAGTGCTTCCAATGAAAATTCCATATTGGAAAGCCATCTAATTCAATGGGCATCTGCCTGAAAATGTGTATAACCAACAACTGTTGACTTAGAGTCACACATTACTACAAACGTTTTCTGGTTTCATTTGCACAGTACAACCCTCACCCTTCACGCACAGAAACAAATGCTACAGGATAAATGTCATTTCTGGTGATCGGTTTATTTCAAAGAAATTATTTTTCAAATCCGTATACTGCTGTTCTGGCGCAGATATTGGTGCTTACTTCTGAATACAACTGAAAACTTACCCTGTAGTTACTTATTGATAGCATATTATTGGTGTGGTTGTTCCTGAAAATGATCTCATTTCCCCACCTTTATGCTTAGAGTTTAGTGAAAGCCACAGCGCAGGTCACTGAAGGTGCATGTTTAAATCCACCACAAACTAAGTATGTTTAGAAGTGAGTGACAAGTTGCCAGCATCTTCTCTGTTACTGTAGGATTTTAGGAGGCCAATGCTTTTTCCCTTGACAGAACTGATATAACAAACACTATGGCTTTTTATAAGGCTGATAGAATATAGGACCTTATAAACGAAATCAGTGATGTCACATGTCAATTAAATAGTGAATATGATTGAATTAGATAACTAGTAGAATTGTAAAGCACCTTCTTTAACATAAATTGCTGCTTAGTGAAAGCATTCCATGTGTGGCTAATCCTTTTCAAGTCAAGGATGGCAGCGGCACCACCCATCTTAACAGTGGACCTGCGGTAAATCTTATGGAAAGTGCCCTTTTGGCAATGTCACCTTCACCATCCAGGACACCAAAGACAGAACTCTCAGCATACAAAAGAAAGCTCAGCTGAAAGGCAATTTTATTAGTCACTTTCCAAGTTTAAAGAGTTTGTCCGTCTGGCAAAGCAACCTAGGCAGCAAACCAGCCAAGAACATCTGCGACTTGGAACCCATTCTGGTGATCAACTGTGGTTTCACTGAAAGCAAGGCAGCATGCTTAGCTGCTCTATGGCTGAAATGTTACAACATTTCTTCTACAAATGCCCACTGAAACCTTAGCTTTGTTCAGTTAGTTTCCATAGGAATAAGCTGAACTATCAAGTGGTGCACCGTGAAAGGGTACATGTACAAGCACAGTAAAAAGGAGAGGAAAGAGGCCACTTCTCCGTGTACTTTTCCTCTTTAAACTGAACCTTTGACTTTTGAGATCACTGAGCACAACTGCTGCAAGCTTTCCTTGTTCTGCTTGTTGTTCAAAAGCCTGTGCTGAAATTTATAGGAAACAACTGACTGCTTTCAGTTCAATTCTCTAACATAACGCATAAAATGTTTTCATTTCCAAGTCATTTTAGGTGCTGTTAATAGTGGTTTTAGTAGGTTTCCTCCACTACTCTTTTAGATCAGTTCAGGCAGAAGCGTCTAAAAACAATTAATCTTGCATGAATTTAAGACACAAGATAAAAAACACATCCACTTACACAAAAACACCTACAGTAGCTTCTATTGAAATCTGATTCAGAATTATTTCGAGCTAGTATCATACATGGGCTTATTACAAGGCTGACCCAAAGAGAGGGACAACTCAAGACCATTTTGTTGCAGTAGTAAATACACATCATATTTTTTGCTATGGCAATAGCTTCTGAGCTTATCACTCAGTATCACTGGGCTCAACATATATACTGGAGGTTTTCCAAGCAGCAATGATCTTTATACACTTTGGAGCACTGACAATACTTGTCCCTATGCCAAAATAATTAGCTTATATATAGCTTAGTGATTTAGGTAGCTATGCGGTAAACTAGGGAGGATATACTGGAGCACTCATTTCCCAAAAGTGGCTTCTTCCAAGGCATATAAGTCTACGAATGTTTTTTCTGTGGCCCATGTGACCTACAGTTCTCATGATAGAAGCAGCTTATTCAGTGGAGTGTGCTGTGAAGTGTATCGGAGTGACTAAGTGGATTGCCAATGTAAGTCTTGATCCATATGGATAGAAAAGAATTACATACTTTCTTCCTCATGGTAGAGAAGTGAATGGAGACAAACAGTCGCAGTTTGTTTAATGACCTGAGCGTGGGAGATGTAGATGTAGATCCTCTTTGATGTCCAAGCCCACTTCATAGAGTGGGATGGTTTGAGGCAAAGGTAAGATCATTTATTAAGCCATACAGAAGACCTTGCGGATAAAGATTAAGTCTGGGTGAAAAATTACTTAAGCACTGTGAAAAATGGAACGGTAGACTTCGACAGAGAGATCACTGCATTCTGTGGTGGAGATGGCTGCTAGGAAAACCACTTTTAAAGAAAGAATCTGGAGTGAAGCCAATATGAGGGGTTTAAAGGGTGACAACTTTTGTAGTGCTTGGAGAATTTTGTGGAGATTCCAGAATGGGAATCTATGGATTATAGGTGCATTCAAAAGAGTTGTTTGTTGCAAAAATATCTTAAGTAGAAGCTGTCTCCTGATGGGGCAGATGCCCAGTTTTGACAGAGCTAGTAAACTGTATAAGCTAATAAAAATATTTTCCCAGTTGTGTTATTTTAGCATGCAGCCAGAAAGTTTTTCTACCGATATTCAAGTACCAAGAGCCAGTTCAGTTTTAGCTAAGGGACAGTCAGAGGAATTCATCTCCAAGAGGAGGACTGCATGCAACAGGATCAAAGAAATAACAGGAGTAGTTCTAGCACTACTGGCTCTGAAACCTTTCAAGTAAACACAATGACTCTAACAAGATAATCTATTTTTCAAACATGCACAGGTACAGGGTAGCACTATAAATATCAGAAGGAGATTCAAAAATTTTACAAGACAATGACTCAATAGTGGTATACTATATTTCAGAAGTACAGCTCTTGGTGACAGTAGTGGCTTAGAAGACTCCCAGAGTAGAGAAAACAGGCAGGTTTCATTTTTATTGATATAATATTTTGGACAAGGGAATTAAACCATTGACATATGACTTTAACATTAATTTTCATGCATTAGGAGGGCCCTTAAAAACGAATGTTTTAAGATGTCATTACTTTAGAACATTATTGTCCACTGGTTACAGAATCTGTAGGGAACCTTCTGCAATTAGATTAACTAAGGAAATTCCCTGAATGCAGGGCAAGGCTACATGCTGCCAATAAGCACAGAATTCCCAATGGTATGTTTTCTTTGTTAAGCAAGTGGAAATTCAGAAGACATCTCCAAATGAGAAACATGGAGGGTATAGGAAGGTGTTCAATCCTTCCCTTCCTCAACCTGTGGGTCCCCAGATGTTGAACTACAACTCCCATCACCCCTAGCTAG
The DNA here is from genome assembly GCF_964270895.1 of Podarcis filfolensis. Classification (NCBI taxonomy): domain Eukaryota; kingdom Metazoa; phylum Chordata; class Lepidosauria; order Squamata; family Lacertidae; genus Podarcis; species Podarcis filfolensis. The sequence goes on from NC_139615.1 coordinate 49,951,654, forward strand.
CAAGGCCAGAGCTCAGGGATGATGGGAGTTGTAGTCCAACAACACCTGGGGACACACAGGTTGAGAACCACCGCCTTAGAAGATGGCTACAAAAGGAAATGTCCAGAGCATGAACCTTCATCATCTGTGCATAGCTTGGGTCTCCCAACACCTGTAGTACCAGGGACTATCTTGGGCAGCTGTGTGCACATGTACATATATAATACTTATTTATCTGGGGTGACAAAATCCTTTGAGCCACTTGAAAACTTTTGAAGATGGTGCTGCTAAAGTTCTTAAACTGACATACAGGCAAGACCTTCAAAATCTGCCTTTAAATGGAAATATATTTTAAAAGGGAGTGGGTGGCGCTGTGGTCTAAACCACTGAGCCTCTTGGGCTTGCTGACTGGAAGGTCAATGGTTCGAATTCCAGTGATGGGGTGAGCTCTGTCCCAGCTTCTGCCAACCTAGTAGTTTGAAAGCATACCAGTGCAAGTTAGATAAATATGTACCACTGTGGCAGGAAGGTAAACGCTGTTTCCGTGTGCTCTGGCTTCCGTCGCGCCAGAAGCGATTTAGTCATACTGGCCACATGACCCGGAAAGCTGTCTGTGGACATATGCCGGCTCCCTCGGCCTGAAGCGAGATGAGCGCCACACCCTATAGTCGCCTTTGACTGGACTTAATTGTCTGGGGGTCCTTTACCTTTTACCTTTATATTTAAATGGTCTCCCCCCCTCAAAACAACTGTGTGGGTTTTGTCAGGCAATAGTTTGCATTAAGGCTTCATGATCGTGCAACAATTGTAATGAAACACTGCACTGATCTTCTGTTAGGGTTGTATCTAATGATAGTCCTACTCAGAATACATCCACTAAAATTAACAGACATTACTTAGGTTTTTTAATTTCAGTGCTATATTCCAGGAGGATTGTACCACACCTTGTACTAGGTCTCTATTGTCAGCCGATAATTTTCAACAAAATGGACTTGGTAAAGGCAAATAAAAATTGAAAAAGTATATTGAGGGGAGACTTCTTAATACCTTTTAAATGGAAAAGCTGATTTTAAAAATATACCTTTCTTAATGGAATATCGCCTGACTGAATTCCATGAAAACCATAAGAAATCTTTCTTCAAAGAATATCAAATGGGTAAAAAAAGAAACATACAGAAATGTTTCAACTACCAAAATGATGCAATGGTGAATTCTATATGTGTTTCATAGGAGCACACTGAAGTTCTGGGCATGCATTATTACTGCTGAGATCTCTTCAAATAATTATTATTTACAGAAATATTGTAGTTCTTTCTGAAACATCTCCTTCCTTTATGGTTGGTTTTAATATCTTTCAAGTTGAAAACTTTCAAATTTATATAACCTCCATCTGAGTAGTTAAAATTGCTTTTACTTAAGATATAAATAATCAGCCAGAACTTGTATTATGTTACCAGCAGAGTTTCCTACCAAAAAAGAGAGTATCATTTCAAGTTACACAGGTTCATTAACTACATGGACGTATAATTAAACAACAACAAAAAAGAGGTCAAAGCATACATTAACCTATTTTACTTCCCCCATCTATTACATTTTCAAAAGCTTCTGTATGACTTCACTCTGCAAGCTGTGAAAGACCAACCATCCACCTTCTTTTCAGTATGAATAAGGTTGACATCTGACAGCTTCACATAGCTGACAGGGTTATACAACAGCCCACCCTCCCTATTCTCAATCCAATTAGACCTCTAATCCTCCAGATGAAAGGCCCAACTACTCACGTTCTTCATGACAACGACAGCTATTGATTATTTGTCACTGCAGCTAACACCTTCTCTGTGGAGGCCACTCTGACAGAAGCAAACCTCCCAAATTAGACAGCACTTTATCTGCCCTGGAGGCCAAATGGCACAACAAGTAAAGGCTAATAAATGGTATAAAAATGAACAAATCATAACATTATGACAGGTTGATCGTTGCCAGTAGTTTCACAACTCAAGCTTGACGCTCTGCTAGACCTGCTCCTTCTTTTCTCTCTTCCAATTGTGCTCCAACTTTGACTGAATTAAAGGCCAGAACAATTAAGGCATTTGACCAGCAAGGGTAAGCTGGAATGGAAGTATTGCCAGGGGACACAGATGTCAATAGCAGACTACCCATTTGTCAATACAAACATTCGAGACATGCAAATGCTGATGTCCTGGTTCTCCACTAGGTTGCACTGATGCCCTTCATAAACAGCTCAAGCGGGAACTGGTGAAATTAACTTCCCAGACTTGTAATTTTCTGTTAAGAGCAGGATTTTTAGGAATATAAAACGGAGTTTTCATTAAAGACGGTGCAAAACTATTTATAAAAAGAAATATTTGTGACACTTTATAGCTGCACAGTAAAATTTGTGTCAGAAATGTTTTCTTAAAGCCCGAGAAGAAGGATTTATGTATTAAGAATGACATGATAAATTTAACCTGTCACAATAAATGACAAAGAAAGCTTGACTATTCTAGGGTTCTCATACTGTGCTCCTATAGAGTAATCCTATACAGTGTCTACTAAGAAGTAAGTGCCCTGGGTTCAATGGGACGTATTTGCAGGTCTATAGGATTCCAGCCCTAATTTCTTTTTTTGAATATTTTACTCAAGAAATCAGCGATTTAAAATGTTTTAGCTGCTGCTTCCTCCTCAGCAATACTTATGTTTATAATGTTTAGACTTCAAAGAGTTACTTTTGACACATCCAAGTGTTTGAGCATATCTAGTATGATTTTCTGGCTTTTTCTTTTTCCTTAAACATCAGACCCTTATGCCCCATCACAAATGGCTTCTGGTATCAGTTTCACAAACTGTTTGCCATTGACTGGGCTCAGTCAACACTTAAGGCTCTTAATATCCTGCATTTTTCTTCCCCACTTATACTCTAAACGGGCACATATAGCCCCAGAGACCAAACTTAAAACTGACCAATTATGAATTCTAAGTTACAGTGGTGCCTCGCAAGACGAAATTAATTCGTTCCGCAAGTTTTTTCTTCTTGCGAGTTTTTCGTCTTGCGAAGCACGGTTTCCCATAGGAATGCATTGAAAATCAATTAATGCGTTCCTATGGAGACCGCTTGCCAGGCTGGCGGTGGGGAGAAGGGCTTTTCTCCCCACCGCAAGCCTTCAGGACAGGTACGGGAACAGAGGGGAAGGCGCGCAGCGCTTCTCCTCTGTTCCCGGGGCTTGCGGTGGGAGGAGGGTTTTTCCTCCCCACCGCCAACATTCAGAACAGCATTCTGAATGTTGGCGGTGGGAAGGAAAACCCTCCTCCCACCGCAAGTCTTCAGGACAGCCATCCAAAGGCTGGCATGGGGAGAAGGTCTCTCCGCCCCACCGCCAGCCTTCGGAGGAGCCTTCCGAAGGCTGTCGCGGGGAGAAGGTCTCTCCGCCCCACCGCCAGCCTTCGGAGGAGCCTTCCGAAGGCTGGCGCGGGGAGAAGGTCTCTCCGCCCCACCGCCAGCCTTCGGAGCAGCCTTCCAAAGGCTGGCGAGGGGAGGAGGTCTCTCCGCCCCACCGCCAGCCTTCGGAGGAGCCTTCCGAAGGCTGGCGGCGGGAGGAGGTCTCTCCGCCCCACCGTCAGCCTTCGGAGGAGGTCCGAGGACAGTGGGGAAGACGCGCTGCGCTTCCCCGCTGTCCTGGAGATTTCCCTATGGGCTTTCGTCTTGCGAAGGAAGCCCATAGGGAAATTCGTCTTGCGAAGCGCATCGAAAAACGGAAAACCCTTTCGTCTAGCGGGTTTTTCGTCTTGCGAGGCGTTCGTCTTGCGGGGCACCACTGTATTTAAGAAAAAAAACCTGAGTTGGTACTATACTGAACAAAAAATCACCACCAGGGTGCATTCAATAGATAATGTAGGGATGGTGGGAGAGTGAGGGTAGGTTGCTGCAGAGCTGCAGGAGAAGGCAGGCGTGGGATATAGCTCAAGAAATACCATATTTTTCGCTCCATAGGACACACTTTCTTGCCTCCAAAAATTAAGGGGAAATGTGTGTGCGTCCTATGGAGCAAATGCAGGCTCCTTGACTTCAGCGATAGCAACGTGAAGCCTCTGAGGCGCAGAGGGAGCGCTCCCTCCATGCTCCGGAGGCTTTGCGTTGCTTTCGCTGAAGCCTGGAGAGCGAGAGGGGTCGGTGCGCACTGACTCCTCTCGCTTTTCAGGCTTCAGGGATAGCTGCCTGAAGCCTCCAGAACGCAGTGGGAACTCACACTGCGCTCCGAAGGCTTCGGGTTCCTTTTGCTGAAGCCAGGAGAGCAAGACTCTCCTGGCTTCAGCAGAGAGGGAGAGCTGCGCAGCGCTCCGTTTCTCCTGCCGCTTCGCTGAAGGGGTGCTGAGCAGAGAGGGGGAGAATTTTTTTTCTTGTTCTCCCCCTCTAAAACAAGGTGCGTCCTATGGTCGGGTGCGTCCTATAGAGCGAAAAATATGGTACTTTTCTGAACTAGCACTTTCTGAGTACAAAAAGAAAGAAGTGACTCAACAGGGGGAAGGATTCATTTCTTTCTAGGCATGGAAGAAGACAAAAAACAGTGGAGACTGGAAATGCCCTCACTATCAGGGCTGGCACACCCGTGAGAAAAAGTGAGGCAACCACCTCAGATGGCAGGATCTGCAGGGGCAGCAGATCTGACCTCCAAGGAATGCATCAACCGCTGCTGCCACCGCCACCGGAACAGCAATGGCTGCAGTGTACTCCGTGGAGGCCAGATATGCCACTTCCTCAGCAACCCCCCCAATGCCACCTCTACAGCGGGTTCTTGGCAAATGGAAGGTGCTTCTTATCTCCTCCCACCCTTCTTCCCGATGCAGATCTTCCCTGGCAGGGCGATGGCATCACTTTGTGGTTTGCCTCAGGTGCCAAAATATCTTGAGCCGGCCCTGCTCCCTATGATCAAGCCAAACATATATTTTTCTCTCCAGGGTCAACTGTCGCTCTACACCTTTGAAAATAAGCTCGCTAGTAAAAGCTTCCCCACTCTGTGATGTCACTGAGAAACCTCCCCACCAAACATAAGCACTTTTTAAAAGTTTCCTTTAAAAAAGAAAACAAATGCGATAAATGAATGACCACATGAGCCTGTATGGTCCCTCTATGTCTCTCCCTCCACCCAAGTGGGGCTGATAGCAACTTTGATCGGAAGATGGATTAAAACTACCTCCCAAACAGCTGCTTTGAATAAATAGAAAAGGTGATTGAGTGTAGGTTTGCCATATTCTAGCCCAGTCTGGTATCCTAATTTGAATGCCATGCAAATTAATTCCTAATTATAAAAACCAGGTTGAGCTGGAAATTGGTTTTTCCACTCCAAATCTTTCCTTCAAAATTTGCTTAACAGCGTAAGCACAGATTATTGGGCTCTTCTTAGAATACATGGGAAATATGTACCTGGACTTCCAAAGGATAAATTAAAACATTAAAAAAACAGCAATGTTGCTCTAAAAAAGTAATCCTCAACTCACTTGCATAGGCTACAGTGTCCTTCATAATCAATCTTTCTTTTTTTGTCCTGGACTGAACTTTTCAAAAAAATTCTGTATGTGTATGTCTTTCGGTAATCTTTATTTACACTTTTAAGTGACACTTTTACCTCTAGAAAGGAGTGTGGGGTATGTGAAACAAAGGTCAAAGGTAGGCTATACGCAATTTGGCAATTTAACCTGTTGCATTTCTACATGGCAACAGGGTTTGGGCTGAGTGTTCATCAGTATGCAGATGATACCCAGCTCTACCTCTCTTTTAAATCAGAACCAGTGAAGGCAGTGAATGACCTGTTTGAGTGTCTGGAGGCAGTTGGAGGATGGATTGAGACTGAATCCTAACAAGACAGAAGTACAGTAGCACTGCGGCTTATGTTACCCTTGGCTTACGTAAACTTCGGGTTGCGAAAGCGGCAAACCCGGAAGTGTTTTGACCCGTGCGCATTCGCAGAAGCGCTCTACCGTGCTCCGTGCATGCGCAGAAGCAGACCCCCCGGTTGCAGAAACCTCGGGATTCACAACCGGAGGTCCCACTGTACTATTTTTGGGAGACAGGGAGTGGGCAAGGGTGGGGAACTCCCTGGCTCTGAATGGTGTAACTGTGCCCCTAAAGGACCAGGTGCTCAGCCTGGGAGTCATTTTGGACTCACAGCTGTCCATAGAGGCGCAGGTCAATTCTGTGTCCGGAGCAGCTGTTTACCAGCTCCATCTGGTATGCAGGCTGAGACCCTATATGACCACAGACTGTCTCGCCAGAGTGGTGCATGCTCGAGTTATCTCTCGCTTGGACTACTGTAATGCACTCTATGTGGAGCTACCTTTGAAGGTGACCCGGAAACTACAACTAATCCAGAATGCGGCAGCTAGACTGGTGACTGGGGGTGGCCACCGAGACCATATAACACCAGTCCTGAAAGCCCTATATTGACTCCCAGTACGTCTCCAAGCGCAATTCAAAGTGTTGGTGCTGACCTTTAAAGCCCTAAACAGCCTTGGCCCAGTATACCTGAAGAAGCGTCTCCACCCCCATCGTTCAACCCGGACACTGAGGTCCAGCTCTGAGGGCCTTCTGGCAGTTCCCTCACTGCGAGAAGTGAGGTTACAGGGAACCAGACAGAGGGCCTTCTTGGTAGTGGCACCCGCCCTGCGGAACGCCCTCCCATCAGATGTCATCAGCGTTCAACTGAATTTTTTCCTTATCTTCCCAAGCTCCAACTTCACATTTCATGAAACAGCATGTCATTTTATAATAAAACACTTCTAAAAATTTATCTCAAGGTGTTACCAAATGCATTTTTCTCTTTATTTAAATGTACATTTACCAGAGCCATCATATGAAATATCTTAATCCTGAAGCACTTACATCTTGCGTTTATATTTTTAGTCACGAGTGTAATGCTTAATGCACACATGCTTTTAAGTAAACAATTAGTGATATTTTTAGCATTATTGAACTCCTGAGTATGTAGCAGATTCTTTGCAATTCTGGAAATAAAGTATTTAAAACTAAGATCCGATTTCTCTGCTAGTGACATTGTCAGCTAAACATCTGGATACAAAGAACAACTTTGTGTGAATTCACAGACTTGTGAAATTTGATAGGTCTTCCACTTTGAACAGCAGACTACCCCGACATATCCAAAATACTTTAAAAAATCCTACTTACCGTATTTTTCGCTCCATAGGGTGCACCGGACCATAGGGCACACCTGGTTTTTTTTTTGGGGGGGGGGGGAATCAAGAAAATTGATGTGGGGATCCGTTTTGCAGCACAAGGCTAGGGTTAGGGGGGCTGAAGCAATGGAGCCCCAGACCAACCATCCCAAAGACATCTTCATTCCAAATCGGGTTGACAAAACCAAACGCTGCTTTGCAAGCGACACGATGTATGTCTGCACTGATCTTTTTGCCCTCTTAAGTTGTGTTTGTGTGTGAAAATCGTCCCCAGGGCAGGTGGGGTAACAGCAGCCAGAATTTGGGGCTGCAAAGAGGAAGGAAACAGACCATGTGGGGAGCAGGATTTAAATCCACACTCACACGCTTAAACCCCCCCCCCATAAACGCTGCTAATAAAATCCCCTAGCATTGCAGTGGGTTGGACTAGATGACCCTTGGGACCCCTTCCAACTCTACAATTCTATGATCGAAGTCGGACTTCTATGATTCTATGCTTCCCCTGTGGCTGCTTCAAAGTTAAAAAAAAAAGAAAGAAAGTTGGGAGATCCCATCGCGCCTATTCCGCGTCTGCTTTCCCGTCTGCCTTTGCCGCCTCCGCCTGCAAAAAAGGGGGCGCTTCTTCTCCAGGAACCTCCCTCCCCCAGCAGGCAGGGGTGATGTGTTTTGGCGCGTCCCTCGTCTCCCTCCCCCCACCTCCGCCTCGCCTTCCGGGTTCCCTCGCTCCCTCCCCCAGCCGTTTCTGCGGTGGGTGCTGGCGGGGCTTTCTGCCGTTCCTTGCAAGAGCAATCCCCCCGCGGCGGCAAGGGACAGGGGCAGTGGGAGCGCACGTCTACGTCGTTGTCAGGCAAGAGAGAGAGCATGGCGCGGGGACAACAGCGGAGCGCGCGCTTCTTTCTGCCAGTCGCCACCACGAGCAGGATTTACCCTCCTCCCAAGCGCACTTTTTCGGCTGCGAAGCGGCAGAAGCCACCCTCTCGCCCCACCTCCGGCGGCTTTCCCGCCTTTTTCGCCCGGGTCTCCCTCACATTAGAGAGAAACGCCTCAAGGCAGCGAAGAATAAGCAGCAGCAGAAAGTGAGATCCAAGCGTGAGGCGCTCTTCGGGGTGCTGGTTTTCTGGCGCGCACGCTCTTTCTCGGCATTCCCTTTTTTGCTGCTTTTCTCTTTTGATGGCTGCCACCACCGCCAAGCCCGCGGAGCTGATGGGCATTTGCTCGAGCTACCAGGCGGTGATGCCGCACTTCATCTGCATAGCCAAGGAGTTCCCTCAGCCCACCCAGCCGGCCAAGCTGCCTCAGGGCAAGCTGCACAGACCCCGCAGACTTCAAGACGCAGCTCTCCCTGCTTCAGCAAAAGGAACCCGAAGCCTTTGGAGCGCAGCCCGAGTTCCCGCTGCGCTCCAAAGGCTTCAGGCGGCTATCCCTGAAGCCTGGAGAGCGAGAGGAGTCAGTGCGCACCGACCCCTCTTGCTCTCCAGGCTTCAGCAAAAGCCTGCATTCGCTCCATAGGACGCACACACATTTCCCCTTCATTTTTGGAGGGGAAAAAGTGCGTCCTATAGAGCGAAAAATACGGTAAATTTAAAAAGTAGTTTGCCATATGGCATGGCGTGGTAGACAGGAAGGCTACTACAGTGGTACCTCGGGTTACATACGCTTCAGGTTACAGACTCCGCTAACCCAGAAATATTACCTCGGGTTTAGAACTTTGCTTCAGGATGAGAACAGAAATCGCACGGCAGAGCCGGAGTCCCCATTAGCTAAAGTGGTGCTTCAGGTTAAGAACAGTTTCAGGTTAAGAACAGACCTCCAGAACGAATTAAGTTCTTAACCCGAGGTACCACTGTATTTGAGAAAGGGACATTCACAATTATTTTGGATTTACAGTGCTAGTTACACATTTCTTTGGAATCTGGTCTTGGAACATCATTTAGACTGCAATCCTATATACACAGTTACCCGGGAATAAGCCCCAGTGAACCCAACGAAACTTACTTCTGAGTAGGCATGTGAGATTGTATTGTTACCTTTTGTGCAGCAAGATGGAGAGCTGTTCTCTGGTTAAGGTCGACTTTATTTACATCTATTCCTGTCTTCAACAAAGCCTCAGCACAGTCTAGCCTATCCGCCAACACACAGTACATTAGTGGAGTTCTCCCAAACTGGTCCTCTTTGTCCTTCAGATCAGGATTACCTATAAGAACAACAAAGTGAATTGCAGTGCTGGCTCTACATAAGTTTTATTAAATATGTACATCTATTGTATATTTTGGGTAGAAAAAAGTTTCTCTGGTTTCTTATACATTTGGGCAACGCTTAAGATCTCTTAAACAAATTTGATATGTTTCCTGAGGTCAGGGATCAGATTTTTTCTATCCTGGATGACATTTTTAAAGAAAATGTCAAACAGTCTTTTAAAAACTGCAAAATATAAATATGGACAAGGATAGTAGTAGTAGTTGTTTTATACACCTTTTTCCCTGACAGGGACTAAAAATACAGAAAAAAGCACCATTAAAAAACAATCAAATATTGATAGAATTTTTTATATATATATATCTACACACACACACACACACACACACACACACATTTATACATATGCTATAAAAACAGCACAGCACCAGCCCTTTCATTAAAAGCAGGCTGTTCCCAAAAGCCTGTTGGAACAAGAAGGACAAGGAAGGAGCCAGTCTGGCTTCTCTAGAGAGGGAGTTCCAAAGTCTGGGAGCAGCCTCCGAGAAGGACCTTTCCCGTGTCCCCACCAAGCATGCCTGTGAAAGTGGTGGAACCAAGAGAGGGTTTTATCTACATTTAGATACCAATGACAACTCAACCTTTCAAAGCTACACTGATTATCAATAAGGGTTGTTGCTGGCTTCTGAGAATTCCTGAGCAATGCATGTTAGTTTTCTGTATAACTGAAAAGAGAGCACACAAGCTATTTTAAGAGGGAAATATATGGTTATGGTGATATAGAAAATAGGGGTGGTTGGCTTTTGCTGCCCAACTTCCCAAAGGAACTGTCCTCTAAGTCTATGATCCGTCAGAGATGACTGGATGGCGGCAGAATGCAGTGAAAGCAAGGCAAACCTTTATTTTTCTGTTGCAACAGAGTTCCTTCCCCCCCCCTCGCAAGGAGGTAAGAGAGAGCAAGAACAAAGTGTGCAGGAACATTTAAAGACTTTTGAAATTGCCCACCCCTTAGCCCAAGGTCACCCAAAAAGCATAATTCATACAGGTGAAACTCAAAAAATTAGAATATTGTGGAAAAATTCATTTATTTCAGTAATTGAACTTAAAAGGTGAAACTAATATATGAGATAGACTCATGACATGCAAAGCAAGATATGTCAAGCCTTTATTTGTTATAATTGTGATGATTATGGCATACAGCTGATGAAAACACCAAATTAACAATCTCAGAAAATTAGAATATTAAATGAAATCAGCAAAACAAGGATTGCAAATAGAGCAATATTGGCCCTCTGAGAAGTAGAAGCATGCATATGTACTCAGGACTTGGTTTGGGCCACTTTTGCATCAATTACTGCCTCAATGCGGCGTGGCGTGGATGCCATCAGCCTGTGGCACTGCTGAGGTGTTATGGAAGTCCAGGATGCTTCAATAGCAGCCTTCAGCTCTTCTGCATTGCTCAGTCTCATGTCTCTCATCTTTCTCTTGGCAATGCCCCATAGATTCTCTATGGGGTTCAGGTCAGGTGAGTTTGCTGGCCAATCAAGCACAGTAATCCCATGGGCATTGAACCAGGTTTTGGTACTTTTGGCAGTGTGGGCAGCTGCCAAGTCATGCTGGAAAATGAAGTCAGCATCCCCATAAAGCTCGTCTGCGGAAGGAAGCATGAAGTGCTCCAAAATCTCCTGGTAGATGGCTGGGTTGACCCTGGACTTAATGAAGCACAGTGGACCAAGACCATGGCTCCCCAAATCAACACAGACTGTGGAAACTTCACCCTGGACTTCAAGCATCTGGCATTGTGTGCCTCCCCATTCTTCCTCCAGACTCTGGGTCCTTGGTTTCCAAATTAGATGCAAAGTTTCTCTCATCAGAAAAGAGGACTTGGGACCACTGAGCAACCAGTTCTTTTTTTATTTAGTTCAGGTAAGACGCTTCTGACGTTGTTTCTTGTTCAGGATCGGCTTGACAAGAGGAATACGACATTTGAAGCCCATCTCCAGGATCCTTGTGTGTGCGGTGGCTCCTGATGCACTAACTCCAGCCTCAGTTCACTCCTTGTGAAGATCCCCAGCACGTTTGAAAAGTCTTTTCCTGACATTCCTCTCCAGGCTTTGGTTATCCCTGCTGCTTGTGCACCTTTTTCTTCCACACTTTTCCCTTCCGCCTAACTTTCCATTAATGTGTTTCAATACAGCACTTTGGGAACATCCAACATTTTCTGCAATTACCTTTGGAGGCTTTCCCTCCTTCTGGAGGATCTCAATGATGGCTTTCTGCACAACTGTCAGGTCAGCAGCCTTCCCTATGATTGTGCTTCCTACTGAACCCATTGCAGGTGTTATGGATTGAATAGCTACTCCACCTTTTCACAATATTCTAATTTTCTGAGATTGTTTATTTGGGGTTTTCATCAGCTGTACGCCATAATCATCACAATTATAACAAATAAAGGCTTGACATATCTCGCTTACATTACAGAAGGAGGTGGTCTGTCACAGAAATACTAGGAGACAGGAGAGAAGCAACACTCTGAAATTTCTGTGGGAGGCCCCCTGATCGGTGGTCACTGATTGCATTACCTAGGCAGACTGGTCATTCCTTTCAGATAGTAAATACTTTAGTTCCTGAATCTCTTTCACAAATTTACACCTATTAACAGTTTGCTCAACTTAACAGAAACCTGCCAGACTAGATTTGCAGGAAGGGGGTAAACCCCCTAGATTCCAGGTTTTGTTAATGAGATTTGCAAGTGAAAAGACAATTGGAAAGCTTTCCCCATTTCCTCCTACTGAAGTGGAACATTTGAAGTCACTTTGGGAGAGTAAAAATGGCTTCTAGATTGCTCTTGTGTGCTATTTCAGATATGTGGTTTATATACTTATGTATTCATGTTTACCTTGTGCATTTATGAACACTTATTCAATATTTGATACCGCAGAATTATTATAACAATGGCCTCGTTTGTTGCTAGGGTGGCCAGCAGACTAGAAAAACAGACGAACACAACATGGAATTCTCCTGTACCTTTCGTTAACAGGAGAAATCAGCAGGTAAAGCTGAACATGAAGATAACGATTATCATCTGCTCATATCTGCCCATAGAGGGGGAATTCATAAATGAGTAACTATAAATTGGCATATTTCAATGTAGCTGCACTATTAAAAATGCAAACAGATAAATCTGTACTAGGTTTTGAAATCATGAAGGATTGTTGTTGTTGTTTAGTCGTTTAGTCGTGTCCGACTCTTCGTGACCCCATGGACCGGAGCACGCCAGGCACTTCTGTCTTCCACTGCCTCCCACAGTTTTGTCAAACTCATGCTGGTAGCTTCGAGAACACTGTCCAACCATCTCGTCCTCTGTCGTCCCCTTCTCTTTTCCAGGGAGTCTTCTCTTCTCATGAGGTGGCCAAAGTCTTGGAGCCTCAGCTTCGCGATCTGTCCTTCCAGTGAGCACTCAGGGCTGATTTCCTTAAGAATGGAGAGGTTTGATCTCCTTGCAGTCCATGGGACTCTCAAGAGTCTCCTCTAGCACCATAATTCAAAAGCATCAATTCTTCGGCGATCAGCCTTCTTTATGGTCCAGCTCTCACTTCCATACATCACTACTGGGAAAACCATAGCTTTTACTATATGGACCTTTGTTGGCAAGGTGATGTCTCTGCTTTTTAAGATGCTGTCTAGGTTTGTCATTGCTTTTCTCCCAAGAAGCAGGCGTCTTTTAATTTCGTGGTTGCTGTCACCATCTGCAGTGATCATGGAGCCCAAGAAAGTAAAATCTCTCACTGCCTCCATTACTTCCCCTTCTATTTGCCAGGAGGTGATGGGACCAGTGGCCATGATCTTCGTTTTTTTGATGTTGAACTTCAGACCATATTTTGCGCTCTCCTCTTTCACCCTCAATAAAAGGTTCTTTAATTCCTCCTCACTTTCTGCCATCAAGGTTGTGTCATCTGCATATCTGAGGTTGTTGATATTTCTTCCGGTGATCTTAATTCCGGCTAGGGATTCATCCAGCCCAGCCTTTCGCATGATGAATTCTGCATATAAGTTAAATAAGCAGGGAGACAATATACAGCCTTGTCGTACTCCTTTCCCAATTTTGAACCAATCAGTTGTTCCATATCCAGTTCTAACTGTAGTTTCTTGTCCCACATAGAGATTTCTCAGGAGACAGATGAGGTGATCAGGCACTCCCATTTCTTTAAGAACTTGCCCTAGTTTGCTGTGGTTGACACAGTCAAAGGCTTTTGCATAGTCAATGAAGCAAAAGTAGATGTCTTTCTGGAACTCTCTAGCTTTCTCCATAATCCAGCGCATGTTTGCAATTTGGTCTCTGGTTCCTCTGCCTCTTCTAAATCCAGCTTGCACTTCTGGGAGTTCTCGGTCCACATACTGCTTGAGCCTTCCTTGTAGAATTTTAAGCATAACCTTGCTAGCGTGCGAAATGAGGGACAGACAACACAAAAGGATAGAATGAAAGATAGACAACACAAAATAGGACCGGCTACATTTATCATTGTCAAGTGGTAAAGCTTTTTCTGGGCTAATCTGCTTCAAAGTGAGGATTACATGTCTAAATGTGCTGCAAGGAAGGGAGGATAGGGGACCCTGAATTTTTTTAAAAAAGGAAACACAATGGGGGAAGGCTAGGTGGAACCTTTCTCACTAATACAGCGGTTCCTTGATCCTCAAATGAAATCTGTTCTGGAAGCCCGTTTGGTTCTGAAACGTTCAAAAACTGAGGCGCTGCATCCCATTGGTTACAAGAGCTTCTTGCACTCAGTGGAAGCTGCGTCACATGTTCGGGTTCCGAAAAGCATTCGAAAATGGAAGCATTTACTTCCAGTTTTTGGCATTCAAGAACCGAAATGTATGACAACGGAAGTGTTTGGGAACCAACGTTCCACTCCATTTTAATCTTATATGTGCAGGGAAGGTTTTTTTATGAACAGGTATTATTTAGAAAAAACTTTTATCAATTTATCCTGCTGACTGTACAAACTGATCTTTAGTGGGGGGGGGCGGTTATAACTTTTATAGAGTTGAACAGAAGGGGCAAAAATAAAGAGCAGAATATATTCCCCCCCCAAGATCCAATTAGTTCAAAAAAGAGAAATTTAAAAACAGTGTACTTCATGGTCTTGGTCACAAGAAGTTATTGAAGAACGTATCGTACAATCTAGCACAGGATGGAAACTTAAAAAATAATCACCTTGGCTTGAATCCTACCATTCCTTCTGTAAACATAATAGATTTCCCTCTTCTGACTTCTATTGCTAGCCCTTCTACATGCCCAAAGAAGACATTCCTGGAGTTGGAGAACCTATGTGATAGTTATGGGACATGATACAGGGGTTGCAGATGAAGGGGGGAATTGGCAGAGATCGCCCACCCCCTATTATTACCCTCAATTTATTAATCATCTTAATTGAGCCTTAATTAATCCTTAGTTTAGCAATCACCTCATGGTGATGAACAATTAAAAACAGCAAAAAGAGAAGATCAATTTAAAACAAAATTAAAACGATTCAAAATAGACACTCCTCTCAAATACTTATTGATTCAGCTGGAAAATATTATTATTAGTGAATAGAGGAGCAACTTAGGATTTAAGGCATAGATCATTTCAAGTACTATCTTACACTATTTATTTGGCTACAAATAATGCAAGTTGTGTATTAAATTGGTTGACTTCTCAGGCTGCAAACGTAAGACCTGAAGCAACAGGTCCATGAGCTCTGCACTACTGAGGTGGCAGGATTCCTAAATGTGCAACATAACGAATGAAACTTGAAACTTGCAAGAGCTTGGGCTTGCCGATCAGAAGGTTGGCGGTTTGAATCCCCGCAACGGGGTGAGCTCCCGTTGCTCAGTCCCTGCTCCTGCCAACCTAGCAGTTTGAAAGCATGTCAAAGTACAAGTAGATAAATAGGTACCACTCTGGCGGGAAGGTAAACGGTGTTTCCGTGCATTGCTCTGGTTTGCCAGAAGCAGCTTAGTCATGCTGGCCACATGACGCAGAAGCTGTACACCGGCTCCCTTGGCTAGTAAAGCGAGATGAGCGCTGCAACCCCAGAGTCATCCAAGACTGGACCTAATGGTCAGGGCTCCCTTTACCTTTACCTATGTATATCTATGCAGAAGTAATTCTTACTGAATTCAATGAGACTTGCTTCAGGTAAATGTGTATAGCAGAGGCCTCCCAATTAGCCTGTGGCATGGTTTACTTCAAACCCTGCAGGACGAAACCAAAAAGATTCCCAATCATAGATTGAAAGAACTGTAGAATTGGAAGGGACTGTGAGGGTCATCCTGTTGTCTTTGTACATGGAGTTTTCTTGGCCGGGATACTGGAGTGGCTTGCTGGTTCCTGCTCCAGGTTTGATCAAAACTCTCCACTATGACCTGTTCATGTTGGGTGGCCCTGCATGGCATAGCTCATAGCTTCTCTGAGTTATTCAAGCTCCTTCGCCACGACAAGACAGTGATCCATGAAGGGAATCCTGATGTTGGGAAAGATTGAGGGCACAAGGAAAAGGGGGTGACAGAGAACGAGATGGTTGGACAGTGTTCTCAAAGCTACCAGCATGAGTTTGAGCAAACTGCGGGAGGAAGTGGAAGACAGGAGTGCCTGGCGTGCTGTGGTCCATGGGGTCACGAAGAGTCGGACACAACTAAACGACTAAACAACAACAACAACAAAGTGAGGGTCATCTATTCCAAAATCCTGCAATGCTGGAATCTCAACTACAGCATCCACTGCAGATGGCCACTCAACCTGTGTTTAAAAACCTCCAAGGAAGGAGAGTTCAATCATTCGTTCACATCTGCTGCTGGAATTGCAACCATAGATAGGAAAGAACAATCTTCCTTCATATAGGCGCAGCATGAATAAACGCTGCCTGCAAAAGAAGACTCTTCCTTTGTAGTTGAATCCATGTGACTGGCAGGTGGGAGGAGTTGCCCCTGTGTCAAAGTGGTCTGCAGGGGTGAGCGAGCTTTGGATCTGGCCCACCAGCTAAATTCGGTTCTCCAACCATGGCATGTAGGATTGCAGTTTAGCTCTCAGCCCTGTGAACTATCTATATTATGGGCAAAAATATAAGCCCCCCCTTTAGTGATCTGTAAGCCATTCTAGGAGCTTTTTTAGCTAAGTAAAAACAGATCTACATCAAAAAGACTACTGAAATGATGCACGTGAAGTACTTTCAGTATTTGGGGGAAAGCACAATGCAATTAGTAAATGACATCATTACTGAAATATAAATGAATAAATAAATAAATAAATTGTCCAGTAGCACCTTAGAGACCAACTAAGTTTGTTCTTGGTATAAGATGCACACTTCTTCAGATACGTATCTGAAGGTATCTGAAGAAGTGTGCATGCACACAAAATCAGTATTTATGCTTTTGGAAGTATCTCTCCCTACCTGAACAAAAGCTTCTCTACAGCTTCTATTGTTAATAAGGAAACAGGATACGCACCTCACCATTACAATCAAAGCAGGTTTCTTAGATTGGTAAGGTATTTCTAGTTTAGGCTACCAATCTTTTTTTTAAAAAAATTCTTTTTATTGAGTTTCAGTTACAACATCAAAGAAAGAAAGAACAAAAAAGAAAAAAAGAAAACAAAAAAGAACACAAAAGACAAGACAACAATTTCAAAAAGAAAAAGGGAGAACAAGAAGAAAAGAAAAAAAAATATCCACATCTAACACCAGAAAGCAACAATCTCTGTTACAATTCTATATCTTATTCTTTAAAACTTTATATAATTAGATATTTAGATCTTTCTTCTACACCCCTGTTGACCTCCTTCCCTCCCGATTTTGGGCTTCTTGATGAAAGGAAATTTTCCATTTTCTGCAGCTAATAATTATTGATGGTTTGCGCATCGTAAGTGTCAGGGAATCAGGAGCAGGAGCACTGGGGAGAGAGGAATTGGAGAGCGAAGGGGAAGAATCCGAGGGCAGCGTAGGGGAGTATGACAGTGGCCCGAGAGATTCCATGAGCTTCTCCAGCGAATCAGAAGATTCCCAGAAGGGGGCGCCGATGGTCAGAGCAAGGGGGGGTCCCAGGGGGGACGCACCAGAAACAAGGAGCCCGAGGGGAACCCCAAAGCAGCAGTGGGGGATCAGGACCAGTTTCCCCACCAGAGCGTAGTGGGGGGGAAGAGTCACATGTGTCAGGGCCAGCGTCCCCTCCAGCGGGAAGAGGAGGTGAGTCAGGGCTGACCACGCCTCCATCGGAGAGTGGGGGAATGGAGGGGAGGTCAGTTGCAGCTAGCCCCCCCGAAGGGGGAAGCAGTGACAGCAGCAGTGAAACGGTCAGGAGGAAAGCTGCTGGCTGGGCGCGCGCGCCAAGTTCAAATGTGCAGGCGCGGGGGACAGCAGGAGACCCGGATGGGGAACCAGCTCCTAAAGCCCGCCGGAGGGAGGGAGAAGGCTCAGGGGAATCAGCGTCAGAAGAGGCTAGAAAGGGCGAGACCCCGGCGGGCAGGCGGACCCAGAGGAGGAAAGAGCAGCGGAAAAGGTGGAGCAAGGCGAGGGTCTTAAACTGGTGTACGGGGGGAGGAGATTCAGAGGGATCATCAGCGGTCTGACAGTTGAGACGTAGAGCTGCGCGCTGCGGCTCTGGAAGTGAAACTGAACTTCAATAAAGACTTTTGTACTTAACAACGAAGCAGCGTTGGTCCTTTGTGAGCTGGGACCTTGGGCAGCTCTGACAGTAAGTTTTATAACAGACCTGCTATAGCTTTTAGATTTCTATAGTTTCCTTCAATGTATACCATAAATTTATTCCAATCACTAATAAACTTTGTATTTTTTTGGTTTCTAATTTTTTGCGTCATTTTTGCTAATTCAACATATTCAAATAATCTTGTTTGCCAATCCCTAACCGTTGGTATATTTGTACTTTTCCAATTTTGTGCAATTAGTATTCTGGCCGCTGCTGTCGAATATTGGAATAAAATCTTATCTTCCTTTTTAATTTCATCCCCAATTATACCTAGTAAAAAGGCCTCTGGTCTTTTAGGGAAAGTATATTTAAATATTTTTTTTAACTCATTATAAATCAAATCCCAAAATTTCTTCATTTCCTCGCAAGTCCACCACATATGGTAGAAATTGCCTTCTTTGATTTTACACTTCCAGCAGGCCTTATTTCCTGTTTTGTACATTTTTCCTAATTTTGCTGGTGTGATGTACCACCTATATATCATCCTCTCCAGATTTTCTCTACGGGTAACACTTGCCGTAAATTTTATTCCATTGTTCCATAATTTCGACCATTTTTCGTATTCTATATTATATCCCAAGTCCATTGCCCATTTTGTCATAACCTCCTTTATTTCTTCATCTTTGGTGTCCCATTCCAATAATATATAATACATTTTGGATAATAACTTGGTTTTACCTTCAATTATTTCTATCTGAAATTTGGATTTTTTTTCACTCATCCCTACTTTTTTATCTTCCATCCACATTGCATTTATTTGATGATATTGTAGCCAGCCTGTTAATTTTTCTTTCAGATCCTCATATGTTCTCAATTTCCAGCCGCTTTCTGATCTTATCAGTAGGTCTTCGTAGGTTAATCTTTCTCCTTCCATATTTGTTTTCTTAGTTATTAAAATATCCATTGGCGATAACCACCAGGGTGTTTTCCATTCTAGGAGTTTTTTATTTTTCTCCCAAACTTCATATAGTGGTCCTCTAATGATGTGGCTTGAAAACCCTTTATGTACCTTTTCTTTATTTAACCACAAGTAGGCGTGCCAGCCGAACCTATTGTTGAACCCTTCTAGGTCTAATAAGTCAGTATTTTCCAAAGTTATCCACTCTTCGATCCAGCAAAGGCAGGCGGCCTCGAAATATAGTTTCAGATTTGGGACCGAGAATCCCCCTCTTTCTTTTCGATCTGCGAGCAATTTAAATCTGATTCTCGGTCTTTTCCCTTGCCATATAAACTTCGAAAGGGTTTTCTGCCAATCCTTGAACATTTTGGAGCCTTTGATCACTGGTATGTTTTGGAACAGGAAAAACATTTTTGGGAGTACGTTCATTTTTATTGCCGCCATCCTTCCCATCCACGAAAGTTTAACTCTATTCCATATATCTAGATCTTTTTTAATTTCCTTCCATGTTGTCAAGTAGTTATCTTGAATTAAATTTATATTTTTTGTAGTTAGCCAAATTCCCAGATATTTTATTTTTTTAGCCACCTTGATTCCATTCTGTATCTCTAATTTTTCTCTTTCATCCTTTCCCAGATTCTTAGTCATCATTTTTGTCTTTAATTTATTCAGTTTAAAACCGGATAGTTTGCCGTATTCTTCTAATATTTCCAGCGCCTTGCTGACACTTTTCTGTGGCTCTTCTAGGGATAGCATCAAATCGTCTGCGTAAGCTTTTAATTTATATTCTTTCGTTCCTACTTTAATCCCTCGAATCTCTGGTGTTGCTCTTATTTTGCTCGCGATAACCTCTAATACTATGATGAACAAAAGCGGGGAAAGAGGGCAGCCCTGTCTTGTTCCTTTTTCAATTCTAAATGGATTTGTTAAGTTGTTATTTATGATCAATTTGGCAGACTGACTCGAATATACTGCCTTTATTCCTTTCATGAATTCGCCCTCTATCCCTGCCTTTTCCATACTTTTTAATAGGAACGACCATGAGACATTGTCGAATGCCTTCTCCGCATCGATAAAAATCAGCGCCGCAGGTATCTCATTCTTACACTCCAGATATTCAATGATGTTTATAGTATGCCTTACATTATCTTTAAGAAACCTGTTTGGGAGGAATCCTGCTTGATCTTTATGAATTAGATTTACTAAACACTTTTTAAGTCTGTTTGCCATTACCTCTGCGAAGATTTTGTAGTCATTATTTAATAATGATATAGGCCTGTAGTTTTTGATGTTTAATTTATCCGTGTCCGGTTTAGGGATCATCGTGATGTGAGCCTCTTTCCATGACTCTGGTATCTTTCCTCCCCCTAATATTTTATTCATGATATCACATAGCACTGGCGTTAGTTGATTTTCTAATACTTTGTAGTATTTTGCAGACAGTCCATCCGGTCCCGGGGCCTTCCCTAGTTTCATTTTTCTTATCGCATTCTGGATCTCTTCTATTTTTATAGGTTTGTTTAGTTGAAGTCTTTCTTCCTCTGTTATGGTCTTCCCGCTGCAGTCTTCTAAATATTTTTCTATTTGGTTTAAATCTTCGTCTTCCTTTTTATACAATTTCTCATAAAATTTGAGGAAATTTTCCTTTATTCCTTTTGGATCTTCTATCAGTTGCTCCCCTATTTTTATCTTATTTATCACATTTTGTTTTTGCCTTCTTCACAATTGCCAAGCTAGTAGTTTACCTGTTTTATTAGCTGATTCGAAATATTTTTGCTTCATTAACTTAATTTTCCATTTGATTTCTTGATTTGTCAGCATTGAATATTGTGTTTGTAATATTTTTATTATTTGTATGTTTTGTTCATCTTTCGGATTTGTTATTAATTTTTTCTCACATTCTCTTAGTTGACTGAGAATTTCTTCTTTCTTTTGTTCCCTTATTTTCCTCATAGCTATTTTGCTGGATAAAGAAGCCTCTTAAGACTGCCTTGCTAGCATCCCAGACTACCTCTATGCTTGATTCTGTATTAAGGTTCAAATCGAAATAGTCTTTTAAAGTGGCTTTAGCCTTTTCAATAACTTCTTCACTCTCCAATAGGTATTCATTCATTCTCCATCTGAACCCCCCCCCTGTGATACACCTTTTATTTCCAACATTATCGAATTATGATCAGAGAGAGTTCTCGGTTGGATTTCACATTCTGAAGTTCTTAAAGTAAGTTCTCTTGAGATCCAGATTTGGTCAATTCTACCCCAGCTTTTGTGTGTTTCTGAGAAAAAGGTGAATTGCTTCTCTGTTGGATGTTTGTGTCTCCAGATGTCTATTAAATCTAGATTTTATTCTAAATTATTAAAGGATCTTGGCAGCTTCCCTTGATTACGCTTTTTCTTTTCTGTTTGTCTGTCAATTTCTGGTACCGGTACTCCGTTGAAGTCTCCCAGTAATATCGTCCTGTTACACTCTAACTCTAATAATACTTGCTCTAATTTCTTAAAGAATTCCAATTTGTTCGAATTCGGGGCATATATATTTATCACATTAAGTTTTTCACCCTGGAAATTAATTTGCACCCCCAATATCCTTCCTTCATCATCTTTATAAATCAATTTAGGTTCCCATTTTTCATTGACATATGTTACTACTCCTCTTTTTTTTCTGCAATGGAATTTATGAATTCAACTCCCCGTTTTTTATTTATCAAAATGTGTTTATGCTTTTTGGTCACATATGTCTCCTGCATACAGATTAAATCAAGGTTCTTTCTTTTCAAAACATTCACAATTTTATTCCTCTTGGTTTTCTCATTCACACCATTCACATTCTATGACAAAATTTTCAGATTCATTGTTATATTTACTTCCCGATGTCCAAATAATTAATTTATATCAGAGTGGTTTTGTTTTCTGTTTCCTCTTCCTCTTTTTCCACTTCCTCTTCCACTACTCCCTCTTCTCCT
Organism: Podarcis filfolensis; assembly: GCF_964270895.1. Classification (NCBI taxonomy): domain Eukaryota; kingdom Metazoa; phylum Chordata; class Lepidosauria; order Squamata; family Lacertidae; genus Podarcis; species Podarcis filfolensis. The sequence goes on from NC_139615.1 coordinate 49,973,617, forward strand.
TCTTCTTCCTCCTCTCCTCTTTCCCTTCCCTTATCCTCCTGTTCTCCTCCCTTCTCTCTTCTTCTTCTTCTCTCTTGTAAATCACCATTTCTCCCTCCATATCTCTCCTCCACTTTCCCAAGATCTTTTTCATATCTATGTAGGAATTTACCCACTTCCTGGCTTTCAGTGATCTTAAATCTTTTATCTTTATAGAAAAAGGAAATCCCTTCAGGGAATTCCCATCTGTGTTGTATCAAGTTCTTTTTTAGAACGCTTACTAACTGTTTGTATCCCTCTCTTTTGCGTAGGAGTCTGGTTGGTATTTCTTTAAAGATAATAATTGGTCTGCCTTCAATTATTAGTTTCTTTTGATAGCTTTCTCTTAAGATTGTATTTCTCCTCTCTATCGAATTAAATATAACTAAGCAGTCTCCCGGGACTTTTTTGGATTTTACTTGTTTAGACCTTATTTTTATTCTAAAAGCATTTTCTATCATATATGCAATCTCTTCTTCCTTCAGTTCTAACCATTTCGCTAATTCTTTAATCATTATTTCTTTGATGTTCTCATTAGTTTCTTCTCCTACTCCTCTGAACTTTAAATTTAACTGTTTTTGTTTCATTTCCATCATCGCTAAATTATCCAAAACTTGATCTTGGTTCCTATTCAATTCTCCAAGTTCCTCTTTTATCCTATCTGTCTCCTTCCTTTGTTCCTTCATCTCTTTTTGTGTTTTTTTGTTCGATTCTTCTAAAATCTTTGATCGAACCATTAAGTCTTTTATTTTACTTGACAATCTTTAGGCTCCTCTGGCAACAATGTCCTTTGTCCAAGTATTCGTGTTTTGAGGGCCCCATTGTGGTTAGTACATTGAGGGCTGCATGCCAGCAGTCAGCTGAACTAAAGCCAAAAATGTGCAGAAACAGTAATGGCTGGTCTCATTGAGGCTAGTATGGTGGAAGGCAGCATGACCAGCAGTAGGTAGAGCTACAGCAAATGGCAGGAAGAGTCAATTAATTCTAGTTTTGTCCCTATCTTCATCCCTGCTGAGTACCACAAGGGCAACATAAGGACTAGCAGGAAGAAGCTGACAGGCAGTGCCGCTCCTTGGACTGGTTGTAAAGTAGGAGAAACTGGCTGAGGCCAGGCTGACATTGTCCCTTTCTCTCTACTGGACAAGCTTCCACCGGTCAAAAAACAAAAGCATTTTTTATGAACTAATTTCGAAGAAAAACCACCATGCTAGTATTATGGAAAGCAACTGAAAGTAATTCCATGCATACACACACCCTGACTTTAGAGCAGAGGTTCCCAGACTTTGGCCTACTGCCCTCTTTTCAGGGGGAAAAAATACTCCGTGCCCCCCTGGAAATCGACCTTCTTTACGCAAATAAACAGAAAGATGCACCAACAAATTTGCATTCTTTGATGTATCTAGATTTCTACCTATGTCCTAAGACATAGTAAAGAAAGACGTTGCTGTAAATAAGACACCTTGAAGCTTGAAATTATAAAATCATTTCATCATCAATCTTTATTACGGTCCAGAGACCCAACAAATCATTACAAAGCAATACACCATTCATACAGTCTACCTCCAGGTTAAACAAGCATTTTGTTCAGAATATAGGGATCATTTGTTCTTGCAACCACCGATAAAAACTTTGCCACTGCTAATGTTCTAGCATTTGTCTGGTCTTCCAATAGGAACCTGACATAGTGAGCCTCTGATTTTCCCGGGAAAGGTACCAGCAAGGGTAGTATCAGTTCAATCCTGGCTTGCTCATATTTTGCACAATGCAACAAAATATGTTTTATGGAATCGATGTCTTGAGCACACGAGCAAAGTCTGTCCTGGTAGGGAACTCCTCTCATTTATTAATAAATGATTTATAAAATCATTTATTAAAACAACCATAGTAACATCCGCATTACACAGAGAAAATGATGATAACAAAGAATAATATTAAAATAACAAATTACAGATAACACTTCCCAAGCCTGGGTGAACCCCAAAAGGGTTCACTCAAGCCTGGGAAAAACACACAACCGCCAGATCCAGGAGAAGCATTGCTGCCATCCTGCAACGGCGCCGACCTGACGGTAAGTGTCATTACACAGCAGATGAAACATGTAAGAACAGTTCTTCAAAATGTTCTTCTCTTCTATCTTTATGCTTCTACCATCCCCTTATTTTTATCCCAATGCCCCCCAATTGCACCCAAGGCTACTACCACCCCCTGGATTGTTCCAGTGTCCCCCAAGGCGCAGTACTGCCCACTTTGGGAAACACTGCTTTAGAGTGTTACACACAAGAATGGAAAGAGGAAGAGAGAGTTGGCAGAAGCCTACCAATCTGTTCTCTGGTGGGCTGGGCAGGGGATCTTCCTAAGCCACAGAACCAAGAAAAAGCTATAAATAGAACTGCAACTTAAATATTCTGTTGCTTCTAATGGATTTGAAATTACATAAAAAGACAGGGATGGGATTAAAAACAACATGAGGAGAAAGTCAAAGATAAATGCATAACAAATTTGGAATCTGGAATATATATGTAAAGATTTTAAAGTTTAATAAAACTTTGACTCTGAAAAGACAGGGGGAACATTTTTACCTGCTATCTGTTTTAGAAGAGCACTCTTATGTCCATTAACAGCAGCGGCGTGAACCTGAGATGCTAGTGAGGAGCCACTGAGCAGCCAAGCCTCAGAAACATTCATACTCTTCTGTGAGAGTTCAGATGTTAAACCTGCATTGCATAAAAACATTATTATTATCACTATGATAATGATGACGGTTACTATAACTTTGTGCAAAAAAGAATGCAGTTTTATTGATGCAACACTCAACATATTTTCATACTTTAATTACTTATTTTCATTTTTCATTTTAGATTTTCAAAGCTTGACTCTTCTATACAAGCTTTACATAGCAATGGATTCACTTCACAGCTATGTAGTTATCAATCAAGAACCTCTGCTATTATTTTAATGCAAACTACTTAATTTGTCCCACAAGCCCACTTTGTTTCGACATACTTGGGAGTTAATTTGAACTCCCATACTGAACATTTAGGACCAACAAGAGGCATTAAATTTGCACATTCAATTCTGTGAGGAAGAGAAAAATAAATGATTTATATTCATGGCAAACCTGATTCAAAAAGATGCTGCTACATGGCAATATGCTACAGTGGAAAGACTAACGCTTAGGCAGACAATTTTGTCACCATAGGGAGATGGGAAAATGATTAGAAGTCTCATACAACCACATGACTAATCATGGATCAACATTAATAGATATTAAATAATAAACTTGGGGGAAATAAGGAAGTTTAAGCAATGTTTCAGCAGAGCCAGCAACAAAGAGCACTGTAGCTATTAGATGCAATGAGAATTTGAGACGGTGAGCACAGAAATGGATTTGGGACACCTATATAAAATTATTTCTTATTCGTGAAGCTCATGGGCTGGCCTTTGGCAATTGTGCTTTGAGCTATCTCAAATGGGGAAATGGGAGGGGGGATTCTGGTTCCCTAGCACCCATCTCCTCTCTATGTAAGGCACACTATCCACCTCCATCTATGTCTATCTCTGCATTAGGACTTATTTTAAGTTTATTGTCCATGCAACACAGACTTGGATAGCCTATGTAGTTTTCAACAACTAGTCACCTTGCTATTTTATATTTCTGTGCTGATACTTCATAACACAAGCCCATTTCTCCTTCCTGTCCACCATTTTGTGTAAACAATAAACACTGTGTAAATAAAGATTTTATTTTGTATTCATCAGTTCTTGCCAATTCCTTCAAGCAAGCAAGACAATATTGGCATTTCTTGATTAGTAGTAAACTAGTGCAATAACCACTGCAATGTGATTATCATCTCCAGATTAAAGGTTATCTAAGGGTCAGTTTCATAAACACATGTGTATATGAGAATACACACAAGCAGATCTATTAACAGCTTTTCAACAGGACAGGCTTTCTGAAGCATTACTGTCTAAGTTTTGTGACAACTTCACTTCCATTTTGTTTCCAAGCCCAATGCAAAGTGTGTTTTGATTCTTAAAGTCTTAAATGCTCTGGGAGCAGGATACTTTAAGGGCCAATTTCTCCTATATAAGCCCGCCCACACATTATGCTCTTCCTAGTTTGTGTGTTTCCACACAGCTTGGGGTACAGTAGGTACAACTGCCAGAGTCTTTTGGATTGCGGCAAAAGTGAATGAGAAATTTAATGTTAATCATTGTTGTTGTCTTACAATGACTTCATTGGTTGACTGTCAGTCTGCATTTTGATTTTATCATTTAAAAATTGTTCTATCATACTATTAAACTTTCGCAAGCTACCATATGGATCCATTGTAACCTAAAGCAAATAAACGGACCTAAACAAATAAATTATAATTTGTGACCCTTTATTTATTACACTCAATTATCAGCCAAAGCTAAGAAAAATAGGGAAGAAAACCGAATCTTCACTTGCTCAGAGGTTTTAATGGACAGGGCAAATTTCTACAATGTAACCTGGCAACTTTACTTGTGAAAACTCAATAGCACTAACTCTCTTAATGGACCTCATGTAGGGTGGCCAGATGCGAAAAAAATGGGCAGGGCTCCTGCAAGATTAACAACTACACCTGAAAGCTGCACCAGCTGAAATGTTCACTTCTACACAACTATTAAAAATGAAGTAGTCCTGCCCTTTTTCCCACCTGGCCACTCAACCCAACTTCATGTGATGCTCATTCACACACCGTTATTTATTCGAGTTGAATCCCGATGACGGGGTGAGCTCCCGTTGCTCGGTCCCTGCTGGGGTGTTCAAATGCATCTTCAGGAGCTGTGTATAACAGAGGCTGCTGAAACTTCCTCTTCTCTACAACTAGTTCTGCTGAAAGAACCATGCCTCCTTTTGCATCTGGTTAACCTATCAGATAAACTCCTGCTCATTCCTAGCTACAGTAAAATCTTGGATTTCTCCATTGAGTTCTACAGGTGAAACTCAAAAAATTAGAATATCATGGAAAAGTTCATTTATTTCAGTAATTCAACGTAAAAGGTGAAACTACTATATGAGATAGACTCATGACATGCAAACCGAGATATGTCAAGCCTTTATTTGTTATAATTGTGATGATTATGGCGTACAACTGATGAAAACCCCAAATTAACAATCTCAGAAAATTAGAATATTAAATGAAATCAGCAAAACAAGGATTGCAAATAGAGCAATATTGGACCTCTGAGAAGTAGAAGCATGCATATGTACTCAGGACTTGGTTTGGGCCACTTTTGCATCAATTACTGCCTCAATGTGGCGTGGCATGGATGCCATCAGCCTGTGGCACTGCTGAGGTGTTATGGAAGTCCAGGATGCTTCAATAGCAGCCTTCAGCTCTTCTGCATTGCTCAGTCTCATGTCTCTCATCTTTCTCTTGGCAATGCCCCATAGATTCTCTATGGGGTTCAGGTCAGGTGAGTTTGCTGGCCAATCAAGCACAGTAATCCCATGGGCATTGAACCAGGTTTTGGTACTTTTGGCAGTGTGGGCAGCTGCCAAGTCCTGCTGGAAAATGAAGTCAGCATCCCCATAAAGCTCGTCTGTGGAAGGAAGCATGAAGTGCTCCAAAATCTCCTGGTAGACGGCTGCCTTGACCCTGCACTTAATGAAGCACAGTGGACCAACACCAGCTGATGACATGGCTCCCCAAATCAACACAGACTGTGGAAACTTCACACTGAACTTCAAGCATCTGGCATTGTGTGCCTCCCCATTCTTCCTCCAGACTCTTGGCTTCCAAATGAGATGCAAAAGTTGCTCTCATCAGAAAAGATGACTTGGGACCACTGAGCAACAGACCAGTTCTTTTTTTCTTTAGCCCAGGTAAGACGCTTCTGACGTCATTTCTTGTTCAGGAGCGGCTTGACAAGAGGAATACGACATTTGAAGCCCATCTCCAGGATCCTTCTGTGTGTGGTGGCTCTTGATGCACTAACTCCAGCCTCAGTCCACTCCTTGTGAAAATCCCCAACACATTTAAAAGTCTTTTCCTGACATTCCTCTCCAGGCTGCGGTCATCCCTGCTGCTTGTGCAACTTTTGCTTCCACACTTTTCCCTTCCGCATAACTTTCCATTAATGTGCTTTGATACAGCACTTTGGGAACATCCAACTTCTTCTGCAATTACCTTTTGAGGCTTTCCCTCCTTATGCAGGGTCTCAATCTTGGCATTCTGCGCAACTGTCAGGTCAGCAGCCTTCCCCATGATTGTGCTTCCTCCTGAACCAGGCTGAGAGACCATTTAAAGGCTCAGGAACCCATTGCAAGTGTTATGGATGGAATAGCTACTGCACCTTTTCACAATATTCTAATTTTCTGAGATTGTTAATTTGGGGTTTTCATCAGCTGTACCACAATCATCACAATTATAACAAATAAAGGCTTGACATATCTTGCTTTGCATGTCATGAGTCTATCTCATATAGTAGTTTCACCCTTTTAAGTTGAATTACTGAAATAAATGAACTTTTCCATGATATTCTAATTTTTTGAGTTTCACCTGTATGCACAGTTCTCATTCTCATTTCTGGGGAGATTTAAAAGTAGCTTTTGTCTGAACTAGGAGATGAGCTATCCAGACAAGTAGATAACAATTAGAAGGTTCTTTCTACACTTTTAGTATGCCAAGTGTCTCCTCTTCCCTTTTGAGACCCTCCATTCTATTAAACTTCCACTCCAGTGTCAGATAGGTCAGAGATGGTGCATTACATGTTTGAACACCCGGGCAGTCAACCTCAAAAGTGAGTGGGATAGACAGTGGGATAGTTATGGACAGAGGAAACAACTTATTTATTTATCGCATTTATATCCCACCTTTTTCTCCAAGGAGTTAATGGTGGTGCACAGGATTCCCCCCTCTGCATTTAATCCCACTAACAATCCATGAGATAGGCTAGGTAGTGACTGGCCCAAGACTATCCAGTGAATTTCATACTCAAGTGGGGATTTGAACCCTGGTTTCCCATGTCCCAGCCTGACACTCTAACCACTACAGTGTGCTTGGAAGGAGTAGGAGCCAGAATGACAGAGTGTGATGCACATTTGTCACATTAAATATTTATACTGCTTTCTTTTATCCCTTATATATTGAATTCAGATTGTAATGCAATACATACAATACGTAAAAAATAAAAGCAGTGAGAAATCATACAGCATCTAGCACATTGCAATGGTTTACAAGAAGTTGAAAAATCATTAAGTGGTCTGCCCAGGCCCTCAGGAATTTTCAAGTGGCGCAAGGCTGGGGGGAGTTGGGAACCACTGGAATAAACTCAATTTATATTTTTCTCCTTTAGTACCCAAGTGTCACCCCGGAGAATTTCAACCTTTAAAAACCAAACATTTTCAGGGAATCTTAAGATCCCTTCCTTGCCTGCCCCGTGGTTGAGAATAGCAGCATTTCCTATAAAGCAAGGTACTTCAAAGCGGTCCACAATGTACAAAAAATGTTCTGGGGAGAAGAGGAGTCTGTAGGCTTGCAGGGGTTCATCCTTTGGTGCAAGAAGGGGGTAAATCCCAGCAGATATGCTTGCACAAGAACAAGCGGTAATGTTCCCACCCACACTGGCCGGAGCCCACAAGTCTGAGGGCCCAGGTGGCAAGTGCCAGATTGGGCTGGTTGGGACCTGGGTTAAAATCCCTGGGGGGCCCTGAAACTCACAGGGCACATCCAAGATGAGTTTGGGCACCTGAGGCGGAAAATCCACACAGTTTTGTGAGGAACGAAGCCGCCTGAAATCTGGCGCCCAAACCTGCTGCTTGAGGCAGCCCTCTCTCACTTTATCTCCTGGCAAGGCTGGTCCCGCTGCCGGGAAGCGCAAGCCCGTCTCCCTCCCTCCCAGCCAGACGACGATGGGCTCTTGCTCCCCGCGAAGCCCCCGCAAGACCCGCCGCCCACGAGCCCCAGGGCGGAGGCGCAGCCCGTGCAGAAGGAGAGAAGCGGCGAAGGCCCACCGGCGCCTCTCGGCCAAACGACCTACTTCGCAGGGTTGTTGTGTTGCGAAGGGAGCGAGCGGGTGGAAGCCGCTTGCCAAGAGCTTTTCTGAGGACAAAATAGCGACAGAGCAAGAGGAAATCTGCACGCTTCGTAACGCGCTGGCTCCTGGTGGTCCTTATTTCACAGCGACCCCAAAGAAGGCGCCCAGGACAGCGCCACACGCGCCCCCGGCTGCGTGCACACGTTCGCTCTCCTCCCCGTGTCACCTACCTCACAAGCTGCTTCACAAGCTCCTCTCCTCGCGGAAGACACCCCTCCCCTCCCCCCCAGCGGCCCTTTCGCCAGCCAAGGCCACCCCTTCCCACCGCCTCACGGGAAGGCAACGGACCCGCCCGGCCCGAAAGGAGCCGCTCGTCAGCCGGGCCCTCGGGCCCTGCCGCTCCGCCTGGCGGCCAGAGAGGGCGCTCGCCCCAGCGCGCCGGGCCGGGCCTGCCGCCGCCGCCGCCGCTAACTCGGGGGACGTTTCCCGGCGTGCCTTCGAACCCGGAACTGGGCGTCGGTTCGCGTGAGGGGAAAGGGGGCGGGCGGGAGGAAGGGGAGGCGGCGCAGAGCGAGAGCCGACCTCCTCGTCTTCCTCCTCTCCGTGTCGGCGCCCGCCCGCCCGCCCGCCGCGCACTTCCCCTGGAGGCCGGGGGGAAAGAGAGCCACAGAGCCGGAGCGGCAGGGAGACCGAGCCACCCACCGCCTCACGCCCCCCCCCCCGCCATGAGAGCTGCCGCCATCTTCCCCGAGCCCGGGGGCCGCCGCCGCCTCCTCCTCTTTCTGGTGAGCTGAGGGGAGGAGGAAGGAGGGCGGGTGGCGGCAGGGGGGCAGAGCTGCCTGAGGCGGAGATACGGGGGTGGGGGTGTTCTGGGGGGGGGGGCGCCGGGCTGCGGGTCCTCCCGGCTCGCCCGGTATCCCTGTGAAAGCGGGTCGGGGTGGGGCGGCCGCTAGCGCTGGTGTGGCTCAGCCTGATAGGCTGCGGGCTCCTCGACCCGGAATCGGGCCGGCAGCCGGCGTGGGGGCGCGGTGCTCGGCCCGGCGAGCTGAGGGGAAGGAAGGCGCCTCGCTCCGGGCTCCCCAGACCCATCGGAGAAGCCCAGCTGCGGAACTCTCTCCCGGGGGGCCCCGGGGGGGGGCTTCAGAAGAGGGTATGGGGAAGACGAGCCACGGTGACTGCAGGATGGGCTTACACAGCTGGAGGCAACCACGCTGAAGTGTATTTTATTGTGCCTTTGTGGGTCTCCTCTCTCTGTATCGCGTAACTATGGCCCGAAATGAGTTGCGTTGCTTGGATGCCTGTTTGGTCCGAGATGTGGTTTAAGAGCCCAAGCAGGCGTTGTGCGAGGCCTTGGTCTGCAAAGTTGCCACCGTCTAATGCCCTCCAGACTCGGAAGGGCCACTTCTGCACCTGCAGGGTGTAGGTGGCTGTCCGTTATAGGGACTCAGACTTCACAACTTCTCAAGGAACGGGGGTCCCAGCTAGGAGTTGCAGCCGAGAAAGACCGGGGTTGGAGGGGGGGAGACTTGTTTCAGACACATCTCCCCCCCAGACCCAAGTCCAGTTTGAAGTGTGAAAGTCAGGCTGTGTCAGCCTGTGGAACTTGCTCCGACAGGAGGCAGTGATGACACCAACTTGGATGACTTTGTGGAGAAGAATTTGTGGAGGAGAAGAGGTCTATCAAGGGCTACTAGCCATGGTGGCCATACTTTTCCATCCACAGTTGGAGCCAGCAATGCTTCTGAATGCTAGCTGCTGGAAACCACAGGTGGTTTGTGTGTGTGTGTTTCTGCCTGCCTGCCACTGTTCTGTATCACTTAACTAGTGCATAAAATAAATGATGCTGCTTGAATGTTTTGGTCAAAGCTGTTTTGCTCTGAGGTGTTATTAAAATACCAAGGCAGTGTTAAGTGATGTCTAGGGTGCAAAATGCCACCATCTAATTTCCTCCAGACTCGAGAAGTAAGGATTACTTCCACATCTGTGGAGTGGGGATGGCTAAGGTCGGCCCAAGACATTTTGGCACCTGAGGCAAACCACAAAATGGTGCCCCACCCTTCTCCAAGGAAGAAGGGGTTAGGGAAGATCTACATCAGGAACATGGAGGGAATAAAGATTGGGATCTGCTGCCCCTGGGGATGCTGCCAGCTGAGAGATCACCTTACCTCATGGGTGAACTGGCCCTGGAGAGTGCTTTCTGTTACAGGGATTTAAACTTTATAACTCCCGAAGAACAATGGTGCTCAGTCTGTTCTGGCAGGAATTGGTTTGTGTGTGATGCAGAGTTGGATAAATTTAGAATTATTACTATTCTGTGCTTAAAATGAACAATTTTAACTGTCTGAAAAGATTATTTGATAACAACTCCTTCCTGCTTCCTTGTGTCCCTCATTGACCCTTTTGATCATTCTTTGTCTGAGAGGTAATTCTACTGTGACATCCCTGTACGAAAGATGCAAGTATAGAGTTGGCTGGGATGTAGGGAACAGCTACAGTTGGGGGACTTCATCACATCAGTGAAAATCAAATTTTAGTCTGGTGCATGGATCTACAGAGTTCAGCTTCTTGAAATAGATCTGCAATATCCATATATCGGACTCTTTTTTGGCCTTTTATAATGATAGCTTTTTCTGTACCTCTTTCTTTAAGGTTAGATGAACTTGGACTGTGACATGAACAAACCAAGAATTCTGTTATTGCTTCTTTCAGTGAAACATTTGGGAACCGCTTTAAGAGCATAATGTGATGGTTGGCTTGTGAAGGGATAGGGATAGGAGTGAGAGTTGATGGCCCTTAGGTTTGATTCCCTTACTAGGAGCACACAGAGCTATATTAATTTATGGAAATTGCAGTTGCTCATAAGAAGTTTTAAAACAATTTATCATGACTGCTTCTCTTATAGTCTGGTTCAAACATGCATGCTTAGAAATCCAATTGGTTACCTCTGGGCAAGTATGCTTAGGATCACAGCTGTGGTTGCACCAGGGGGAAAAAAAGTAGTTAGAATGGCATTAACTACTCACTCTTTTATTTCCTGTGGTTGCAATGTGCTTTGTGTAATTTATAAATGATACTACCTTGTTGAGTTTCCTAAATCTGGACATGTGGACAATCTATATTTACAGTATCTTAATGCTGAATCACCTTCATTTTTCTTAAACCGAGTAGTATTTACACAGAGCACCTGAGACAGGTGTTAAAAACTCAGATATATAAGCTAGGCACCAAATGCCTCCTTAAACCAGGGCTACGGTCATCAAAAAGGAATGTCTAGTTGCTGTTTGGGGGCCAGATGGCTTGAAAGTCATATTTTTCAATAAAAGTTTTTGGTTCCTGAAATTTGTTCTGATTGTGCAGATAAAATATACTGGATCGAATTCTACAGGATGTGTTGTTAGTGTGTGAAAACAGGCTAGATCCAAGGATTCCCAGGCATACACCTCCAGATGGTGGAGATGTCTGGTGCTATTCTGGCGCCTGGGCATCTTGGTCACAAGTGGCCAATAGCCAGGTGCAAAATGTGCCTGGCAAATTTTGAATGCTGCCTTAGACATGGGTCTACAGTCCTGCAATCAAGTATGGTCTTTTAACTTAAGGTTTGTAATTCAAGGTTGTTTATTAAAGTAAAGCAAGAAAAAGGAGATATCAGAAAGTGAATTAAAAAGAAAACAGTAATTTTCTAACTGATTCTTTCTCTAACACCTTATCTCACTGTGACTTTCATCAGGCAGCAGCATCCTTACTTCATGCAGAGTGATTTGGCAGTGGCAACCAGGGTACCTTAAGCTATCCACTTTGAAGACATGCAGCAAGTGATTTGATTGACAAGGGGAAAGTTAACACCCAAACAAATAGGTTTCATTGTAAGTTCAGAACTTACTCATTCCTTAGCCCATGAAAGTAGTTTTAGGTGGCATAAATTGGGAAGGTTGTCTCTTTGGTTCCTGTCAGACAAGTTTAAAGGGCAAAACAGCCTTGTGTGTCTATGTATTGTTTACCTTGTCTAAATGGAAGATAGGTTTTTATCAGACATAATGCTGAAGGAACAAAGTGTTGAAGCAGCTTTGATTTTCATCACAGGTATTCATCAGATTAGTACAACAGGAGAATCCTGTAAAAATTGACCGGTGCTGTTTCTGTCATTCTTACTCAACCAAAACTAAGCCATCTAATTTTATTATTTCTCATGAACAAGCAGAGAGATAAGTAGCACTTAAATGCTGAAGGGGGTGGGTGGGATGGAATATGAATCCGCCCTTTTCAAAAAGACTTGGCTTGTTTCAAATCGGGCCACAATCCTATCAAGTTTGGGTCTGACTCAAAATGCTTTCCTTTCTTGAGCATAAAAAAACAGCTGCTGAATCAAGCAAAACCATAAACAGTGTTGCCAGAGGAAACAAGAACTGGCCAAGAGATTTTGATATCTGGTTTGCACTTAACACTAAACCACATTGGAATGTGCCACACCCCTTCCCCCTTATCTCACATCGCCATATTAAAGGGCTTTGCTAGCATTTAGTTTCCCTTTCAGAGAATCATAGCTTAGCATGTACAAACCATAGACTCATAGAATTGTAGAGTTGGAAGTGACTGCAAGAGTTAGCTAATGAGCCATCTTCAATAACCCATGGTTTGAAGTTGGCTTGTTTAGAAACTGTCTAGAAGATTTCAGACTACGTTCTGCGAGTCTTACGTCATTTGAAGCCAGAATTATTTGGAAGTGAACATGAACTCTAGGAAAGTCCTTTTTCCAGCTGCATAGGAAAAGAGTAGGGGAGAGCACAGAAGTTGGAGGCTTCACTCGGGCCAGTTTGGCTCACGCACATAGTGCATGGTTTAATGTTATATGTGAACCAGAACAAATTGTGCTTGCCAGTCTTTTGTAGTTGAAAAAGACCAAATTGTATTTCTCAAGTTCCATTTCTTAGTCATATGGTTAACAGAACTTTGACTACAAAATCTTTGCAATAGAGACCAAGGTATGGTGGGACTGAGTTGTATTAACCAGCTTCTGTAGTTGCAGAAATATCCCCAAAGATAGTAACATAAGAAGCTGTCTTATACCAAGTCATTGACCACTGATTCACCTAGCTTAGTATTATCCACACTGATTGGCAGTGGGACCCCAGATTTTCAGTCAAGGGATCTTTCCATGTTTATCTGTAGATGCTGGAGACTAATCCTGGGACCAGTGTTCTTCCACTTATACTAATCTCTTTATTGTTACCACTATACTCTACTCTTTATTGTTAACATATACTTGTTAAGGATATACGTACTCTATCCTTAACATATACTTTGAGGCTTCAAAGCACATACATTTCAATAATCCTTGAGTGTAAGCCAGGCACAAAAAATGGCACCCAGACTTTTAGAGGTGCTCACAAATGGAGAATCTTCAGGCACAAAATGTGCTGGAGTCCTGCTAATTTCAAACTCCGCACACATCAAGGCAACTTCTTGCAGCTTTTGTATCTGGATGCCAGGGGAATAATTATATGACAGGCAAGTGGCTAGTGAGCAAATGGCCCAGTTTGCATTTCAAATTAAATCAAACCTGAAAATGAAACGAAGTGTGGTTTAAATGAAGTTTTCATTATGGTCCTTTCTGGGTGCCGCAAAACAAACCAGAGTCTGTCTTGTTATGGCAGGCTTGTATGTCATGATAAACCAGACTCTGGCTTGTTGTGAGGCATATATGGGGAAGAATCACAGCAATAACTTTTCAGTAGTGTGCACCAGCATTCTGCATATTCACATTAAATGCTGTTGGGGTTTTTTAAACTGTGATCAAATGTGATGTGTGAACCAGCTCAATGCTTTGAAAGCTGTTGAGCAAATGATGCAGATTAAGATTCCATTTAAATATTGAGTGAGCCTTTAATTGAGTTATTACTGTGTGTTTTCTGCCGTCTCTTGAGCTGTGCCGTCACCTGATGATTAAAAACAAATTATGGATTTTATGGTACATGGCTCTGGTTTTGGAAGGCTGTTCCTGTATTAATTTCATTAGTGTATGGATTATGTTTCATGTGGGATACACTTAGGAAAAATGATGAATTGGGGGTATCTGAGAGGGTAAGGAGAACAATCAAATAGTGAACTTATGGAGAAAGCAAAAATTATAGATGCTAGAAGAATAGGGAACAAAATAATTAAGAGCTTGTTTTTATTGATGACATCCATGTTGATCAGATCAAAGTACATTTAGAATATACTTGTATACTGTTGTATTAGCATAGCTGGGAAAAAATAAAAATCCTGGTACTAGCATCAAATAGTATGCTCCATTCTAGTATTCCAGAGTTAGAAAAAATGCTAGTATTCAGCGTTATTTTTAAAGCCCAATATAAACATATTGTGTGTTTATATAAACTGATACAAACTTGCTGTGTGAGTTTTGATATCTGCAAGTACTGAATAAGACAGAAGCAACTAGGTAGTTTTGGTTTTGGATGGTGTTTTAAGTGATGCTTAAAGGATATCATAAATTGAGCTCATGGTATTTTGAGCAGTATTTGTATATTTAAATGGGTACATGTTGCTTTGTGCTAATAAGTATGTTTTTAATAATGTGAGTACTTCCCTGTTCTTATTTCAGTTACCAGTTTCCACTCAGCAGTTACTGGTAGAAATTTTTGTGTACAGAGATCAAAGAGATAGGAGTCTACTTATAAAATGTGATTGTGGAAATTAGCTCACTGTTCTAGGACTGCTGTGGTACTTAAAGGAGCATATTTAATAGTAGCAAAAAGCATGCTAACTTACAAAGGTTTATGCTATTTGTGTATATTCAAGGGCTGGTTTAACCCAAACATTCAGTGGAATCCTTGACACACTGCCTGATGAAAGTCTGAGTGATGTACAAAAGGTGAAACCAGGGAACATTGCTGAAGGGAAGAAAATTGACATGGAGACTTCTTAGGGAAGCGATAGATTTGTGGACTGATTCTTCCTGTTCATGTGGATTCTTGAGACAACCATAACAGCATTCACACATCATGGTAAACTGTATAGTGATGTAGTGTGCACAACCTGATCTCACCCACTTTGTTCATCCTTGCTATTGTGGGGAAAACAAACCATGATCCCTAATTTAGCATTGTGTCTAAACTGGGAACTGTGGTTTTGCTTCAAACAGCACTAACCGTTGGTTTGGAGCAAGACAAAGCACAGTCCTTGATTCCAAAACAGTAAGCCGGGGATCTTTTAATCCTCAGGGTAGAGCAAAACAGCTCAGTTCAGCACATTCATGTTAAACTGTTAACTGTGACATGCACACTGAGCCTCTGTATCTGATAGGCTGCAAGGAATTGGAGTACAAGAATGGAATAAATATGTCTTCTAATTCTGTGGCTTCAGTCTGATGCTACCTTTGCCCAGATCCTTAACTGTTGTTTTTTAATACAAGCCAACAGTTGTAACAATATGTTATAGTTAAGTAAAAATGTATCCGTTTTAGACTCCTAAGGAGTACAGTAACAGTTTTCAGGACTTTGCCCTGTTCACCTTACATCCTTATTTCAGACATTGTGATACGTATCAAAATATCACAATGTTTAGCTGGTGATATATCATGATGTAGGAAGCCAGACATCGCTCAGCCCTAGTGAAGTGTGAGAGCAATTTTCAAAATGAAAAGTGCTGAACCTTTCCTCTGGCCCACCCACCCTTGTAACTTTTCTCTTACCTGGGCTTACTTCTAGTCTTGAAGCCCATGAGATGTGAATGGGTGGATAGAGCTTCCTCAGCACTGCTTCGCCACTTGAAATTCTAATACCGTCACCCATGCCTTACAGCTGTTCAGCAGCCTACTTTTGAAGACTTACCTTTTTTATTTTCTGTCATCACCTTATTCTGCTGATCAACTTTGGTTTGCCCTGATGTACATAATACAGTCAATTGTAAAAAGGTTTCTGACCCCATTTTGGATATGTTGTAATTTCTAATTTTGTGTCTAGTAGCCCTTTTCACTTCAGCAACACCTTTGCTCATTAAGCTTTCCTGACAGGAGGTTGGGTTACTATTTAGGGCTAATTGAGAGAACTGTGCTGGAAATGTATGTAAATGGCATTTAAGAGAGGCTTAGGAGTAACGATTTCATGGTATGAGAGTTTCTGCAACACCACTGTATTCGAGCTTATTGATTTAAAGATGTTCACCTTAGATAGCCCCAGATCCCTTGTGTATGTACATAGTCATGTCAGGTTATATGTCTATCAATGTTCATATAGTACTTAAAAGCTTAACTTTTGTAATACAGGGAGGTCAGGACCAAGTCCCATGCCCACCAGACTCTTTCTCCACAGAGCTTCTAGCAGGTAGTACCTGACTGCCCAAATGATTGAAGGAGCCCAGGGTTATGTTTTCAGTACTGATCTTCTTTATTTAACCAAATTTGTATATCACTTGATGTATTGAACTTCTAAGTGGTTTACTACAAATGAAATATTAAAATTACAAGCAATTCCATTCAGCTGGTGTTATTTAAGATCATGAGTCTAGGGACAGGTAGCTAAACAATACCATAGAACTACATAAGCCAATGGTATACTTTAATACTGCTACACATGCCCATCTGTGGAAGTGAAAAAACATGATAAAGGGGTTAGGGGAGATCTATTGGCAACACTGCTTAGCACTGTTACTCATTATTGTTAAACTCCTTAATATATTGTCTATCCTCATACTTCGAGGCTTCAAAGCACATACATTTCGGTAATCTTTGAATGTTAGCCAGGCGCAAAAAATGGCACCCAGACCTTTTGAGGTGCTCACAAATTGAGAATCTTTAGGCGTAAAATGCACCTGGCGCCCTGCTGATTTCGAACCCTGATACCAAGGAGCCAAATGGGCTCCACAAAATGGGAGAGAGTGTTCAGGGGCGATCATGTCAACAGCCTGAGTCATTCAGGTGTTCCAGGGGTTGCCCAGGGCTTCAAAAGTCGCACCATATCATATCAGTTGGAAATTCCCTCAGAGCCGTCTGGAAACCAATTGAATCCATCTGCCCGCGAGGGTGGACCATCCTAATGGGTCCCCCACCTCTTCAGAGGGGGTATAGTTTCCAAGTATACAGCCTGGACCTTGGGGCAAAGTTATTTCAAGGGATAACCTGAGTCTGTCTGTCCATCTTAGGAGACGCTTTTTTTGCATGCCACTAATTTCTGAGGTGCAGTTGATGGTTTTTCTGTAGTGGGCTCAGAGGGCTTTTTCTGTGGTGGTACCCATGATGTGGAATCCTCTGCCATGTGAAGTCAGATTATATACTTTTCCAGCAAGCCTTGGGTTTTCTTGCTACTTAGATTTCTCTCTTCGACTATAGCTTCTCTAGCATTTTATTGCTGCTCTTGTGTATTTTTTTATATTGCAAGTGTTGCTTCACATTATTGCTGATCATGAAATGTTTATACTACTAGCTGCTTCAGTTATTTGAACTGGAGAGAGAAAGAAAATAAACTAGTTTGTGTAGGATTTTATGTGCACCTTGTTAAGCATGTAGCAGAATTACCATTTTTTTTTTTTTGCAGAAAAGAGCTAATTCAAGAGAAAGTGTTGTAATCCTGTTTAGTCAAGGCTAAACCACAAACAAAGTTCTAGCTAGGATCTGCTAATGAAAACTACTGAAATATATTTAGCAATTTGGCCTGCTTAATGAAAGGAAACCTAATAATTTGTATTGCCTTGACTATCAAAAGAAATGCATTTTTTAGGTAAAGAGAAATGTCATTGGTTATTGCAGAACAAAAGTTTAAATTGTTCCAGTATTCAGGACATAGAGACATTTGTGATACTGCAGAATTGTTCTGTATGCCCACTGCATTAACCTTTGATTATCAGATGAATTTGATGTCTCGTTTAACCTTAATTAAGCACACTTCCCCATTTCTGTATTTCAGCAGTATGTCTTTTTAGTTTTTCTAATAAATCTTGTTCAGACTGCAAGCTGCAGTTAATACCTTGCACCATAAATTAGTTATCTGTCCTCTACAGTACTGTACTTAAATTTCCCTTTCACTTAAATTGCTAGTAGGCTTAGAGTAAATTCAGCAGTAAAAGGGATATCAAGATTAAAATGAGAAAAAGAAGCTATGGATGGATTATAATATGCAGCAGCAATCAATATTTGGAGGAAACCATGGAAGGGTGGAAGGGAGGTCAGTGATTATAATGTATTGTTATTATTGATGTCTGAAGAACTGTATTGTTGAAAAAAATACAAATAACTTATTGGGGTTTTTTTAATCGTCTCAGTAGTTTTGCTGAATTTCTGCAATTTTCATTCTGTGCCAGGCGTGGGTGGGTGGGTTTAATGTAGGAAATTCCAAAACTTTTCATTTCATTCTTAACCAAAATGTTTTAATACATAGTTTTGGCATTTGCTTTATTGGAAATGATAGCTTCTTGACCTTAAAAAAAGCTTCTCCTCTTGTGTTTCCGTTTCCTTTTTCTTTCATTAGGTAGATCCAGCAAAATATTTAAAGTAATCCTATGCTTTTGGGAAGGGACGTGGGTGGCATTGTGGGTTAAACCACAGAGCCTAGGGCTTGCCAATCAGAAGGTCGGCAGTTCGAATCCCTGCAATGGGGTGAGCTCCTGTTGCTCGGTCCCTGCTCCTGCCAACCTAGCAGTTGGAAAGCACATCAAAGTGCAAGTGGATAAATAGGTACCGCTCCAGTGAGAAGGTAAACGGTGTTTCAGTGCACTTCTCTGGTTTGCCAGAAGCGGCTCAGTCATGCTGGCCACGTGACCCGGAAGCTGTACGTCAGCTTCCTCGGCCAGTAAAGCGAGATGAGCGCCGCAACCCCAGAGTCATCTGCAACAGAACCTAATGGTCAGGGGTCCCTTTACCTTTATGCTTTTGGGCATGTTTTAATTTTATTGAATTAGCATAATACCTATTTTGACCATATCTGTGTATCTCCTATTTCCACCCTTATATTTTCCATGGTTTACTACAGTTCCCCCCTTTTTTGTAACTTATATATTTATGTTCTTTATTAATATATTTATTCATTAAAATTTTATCCCACCCTTCCTCCCAAATGAGCCCTGGGCAGCAAACTTCAAAATGCTAAAGGCCCCACTATTTTAGTTACATTAAACCAGAAAAGAGTAACAAACATCTCCAGACATATATGTGGCGATATTTCGCTTAACTTTAAGATTTATTTCTAAAGTAAAGCCTGGCAAGTCTTTTAAAATACATAAATGAATTGCCAGACTTAGCATTTTGCCCTTGCATATTTGCTCCTTTTCCTGGATATTAGGATGGACTTCTGTTGTGCCATCAACACTGTGGAAACTTGGATTGTGTTTCGTATTTCCTGAGCTCACTGTACACGTTGAAGCAGCAGTGTGGATGTTTTGCAGCAAAGAACCGTACACATGTGGACCTCTACCTGGGCTGGAACCCCTACAGTATCATGTAGATGTTCATGCTGAATATGTGAGAGTCACCTACATGACCTGCCCTGTTCTTTTAATGCATGGAGCTCCCTTCATTATAATACAAGGAGGAGGATTTGACCAAGCAAGAATGAGATGGATAAATGTCAGATTATTTATTAAAACGTGTGTACTTTTGCAGGTGTCCTGGTTTTTTAATCCAGCAAGAAGTGAAATAACAAGCCTCGATGGTGGGAATATAGATGATACTTTAAGTAAGTATGGAAACCTTTGCCCTGTGGTTTTTTTTACAAATACATTTGCTTTTCTCAAGCAATATATTGTTGAATTCATTTTTGGTATGTGTCCTGCCAGCATTCAGAGTCATAAGTAGACTGGGGAGAACACTGAATTGCTTTAAGTATTTCTTTATTTTCAGTTTTAGTTTGTTCTGTGCATGTGTACTTTTGTTGGTTAGTACAGTATAGGACAGGATGACACCTAAAGAGAGCTAATTTAATAATCCTAAATTGAGCACAACAGTGACAGATAAAAATTGCTAAAAAACTGCTTTTATCTTGGGAACTCAATAACACTGGAGAAGCTTTATAACGCAAATCTAAAAGTAAAATCAAAGTTACACTGCAGTCCTAGGCACATACAGTATATTCAGCACTGAGTTTATTGGGGTTCACTTTCTCATCAGTATCCATAATTGCAACCCTTACTTCCCAATTATAAGTTTGGTTTTGTGTGTGAAAAGTGTGACTGTGTAATGCTAATTTTACCAGGACAGGTTCAAGGTTCTTACATTAATTTACAAGGCCACTGACAACTGGTGTCCAAATGTACGTACCTTTACAGCATAGAGCAACACATTCCAGAAGAAAGAGAGAATAAATGGGGAGGAACGTTTGCCTAGTAATTCAGGTTTTGTAACTAAAGCTAGCTCAAACTTTGAATTCATATTTGCTCAAATTCTCCATATTGCAATTCTGGGAGCTGTAATGTCAAGATTGATTTTTTGTGTGTGTGTGCCTAGCTAGGCCTTGGTTTTCTGCTGTCGCAACATTTAACAATAAAATGTCATTCTTTCCTTTAGACAATGCAGATGTTGCTTTAGTGAATTTTTATGCTGATTGGTAAGTATTTCTTCCATTGGACAGTTATACCAAGACAGTACTTTCAAACTTCTGCAGTTGTAAGACTCAAAACAGAAATTAGACAATGTTAAATTTATTATATTTAATTTGCAAAACAAACAAAATATTTTCTCAATTTGCTTTTAAACTTCTACTAGATATATTTTATTTGTGTCTAATGTAGCCTATCAGCATGGCCAGGTGGTACTTCACAGGATTAGACCCTTAGAACTAGAAACTGCCTTGGGCTCCCCCACTTGCTCCCCTCCATGTGGGTGGGAATGACAATCCACAGTAGAATTACTCCTTCAAATGGTGCTATATATGGAATCTCCAGATATTTTATTTTCAGTAATTGGACCTTTTTTTTGTATTCTCCCTTTCAACAGGTGTCGTTTTAGTCAAATGCTGCATCCTATTTTTGAGGAAGCTTCTAATGTCATTAAAGAGGATTTCCCAGATAAGAATCAAGTTGTGTTTGCCAGAGTAGATTGTGATCAGCACTGTGAGTAATCCTTTTTCATTCAGCTGTTACCATTTTAAATGTCTTGTTGTGCAAATTCAAGTCTTGAAACCTCTTTAGAGCAAGTACAAGCTTTTGCAGTGGTTTAAAAAGGATATCTAGTAAAACGAATTATAAATATACTTCAAAAGAGAGGAATTTCTACAAACCTTGTATGTAAAGGCTGCCCATAACCTGCATTATTCAACACAGTTTCCCCAGGCTTGAAATTGCATTCTCTTGCAAATATGTTTTTAAGAAAATATAATAAAATAAAATGCAGGGGTTTGTGGTATTGGGAAAAGTAGGTCTGTGTATACCTTCCCTAATCTAAAATTGGAAAGAAATATACAGAAATCTCTTTTACTTGTGAGGTGCTTTTTCAGCACGAAGGGGTCTGGTTCTCTTTTGCATAGAAAAGCAGCCCTAACCCAGTGTTTGATACACAGTCATGATTCACGTTTAAAAGACAATGGCTTGGATGCTAAGATAAATGGATTCTATTCAAGGAGGTTCATTGAAGCAAAATGTCCCATTTCATTCTACGCCCAGCATCTTCCTTCTAGGGAGACATTTTTGGGCATCACAGATTACTGCAGCAGGAAGAAGGGGGCAGGAAACATAACATGAATTTAAGGTATCTTGCAATCCAAGCCTTCAGGTGTTGGTTTGAACATGTTTGGTTTCTGTTTGGCTTCCCTTTAAATCAGGATATATTTTTTTAAACCCTTAACTTAGATTTTTAAAAAACCCATCTGTCCTCCAATACACATGAGTGTTACTCTCCGTGCATCATAATGGGTACAGTTCGTTATGCCTGATTACGCCAGTAATGGGTATGGTTGACCCAGCCACAGAACAGCAAATTGAGCCATATAATGAGCTGCCATTTAAACTGTCTCATGTCACCTTCTGTGTTTACTGTATAGCATCACATACTATAAAGATTCTGAATTAAGTATTCTTTCCCCTTAATAGTAGACATGAACTTTTTAATAATAAAACTCAACACCTTTGGTTTCTGAGTGTATAGTATACATTGGCTTTTAGTGGTGTTAATTGGGCAGAGGCATCATTTGCAATGCAAATAGCATTCCCCTTGTGAAACTGCAGTCTCTGTAGGAAGCAGAAGTAGCTGCTTTCACATTCTTAACTGCATTCACAGTGGTCAGGCTCTCAAATCTATCTTCTGTTTGTGCACTGGTGCTTAAGCCTACTGTGGGCCCTAGCAGCTCCATCCTTCCAGTCTTTGAGGCCCAGCAAATTAAAAAGAATTATTGATGTCCTGCACAATGTTTGATACCTAACGACAAAATGTCATTTTACTTGCCCTCACAACCAATATAAAGATGTTCTGTTGGGAGGATGTGTAGATTCAATTCTTAAAATTCTGAAGGCATTAGTGCTTTTCTGTTTTACCATGCTTCTTAAAAGAACAAAAAAGCGGGTAGTGTAGAAGATTGGGTGCTGAGACTGTGGTTGATTGGAAGGGTCCAGATTTAATTGGTGAGGCTGCCTGGAAATTAAATACAATTTAATTTTTGGTTAACATGATCGTGGAGTTTTGTTGTAATACTGTGGGAAAGGGTTGGAAAAGAAAATAATGCCCTATTATTATTATTGTTGTTGTTGTTATTATGGCATGCTGCAGATATAATGAAAGGAGTCTCTTAACAGTGATTGAACAATCAAGAGCAGCCTACCAAATAAAGTGCTTCCTTTCCTGAATTAATATGATCTGGTTGCTGGTAGCAGAAAGTTGCAGGTGTCTGCTTGAAACTGTCAGAGCTGTCTTTCCCATTGGTCTTAGTGGTTCGTTGCGCCAGGGTGCCGGCCTCTCAGGGGCACCCTAGGGAGTGGGGGAGCTGCACGGCTTTGCCGGCAGCCTCCCCTTTCCCTGCGCGCCCACCAGCTGCGCCCTGCCAACTGTGGCTGGCGGGCATGCAGCTTTCGTCCCAAGCCTCCGCAGGAGGCGAGCTATCCCTGCAGAGGCTTAGGAGGAACGCTGCACGCAGCTTCCCTCCCAAGCCTCTGCATCTGCTAAAGACGGCCCTGCTCCCAGTCGTTGTCCTCCTCCTGCTTCCTGGCAAAAGGCGGTGTGCAGCCTTCCCAGGATGCCTTCTCGGGCGCCCCAGTGCCAGAGAGTATGTCCACCAGCACGTTTTCCTACTTGATCGCTGCCACCACACCGGGGATCGGGGCGGTGGGGGAGGCAGAGGACATTTTCCACCACTCCCTCTCCTGTTTTGGAGTTGCCAGGGGGGCACCCCGGCGCCGGATATGCAAGCTCATGCACACATGTAATGGGATTTGCTAAATGTACACCTGTAGATCCCCCCTCCCCCCATTATATGTTTCAAATTATTCAGTGTGCCAGCTATACCAGTTTCAGGTAGGAATCTTTTGGAAGTCAGCAACAAGTACTTTGATGAACAACACATGTTGTTGATGAATAAAAATCATAACATTGTTTGCACTTTTATGTTTTCAATTTTAGAAGTATATTGTAGTAGCTATAATTGTGTTGACTCCACTTGTATCACATGTCAAGGTTTAATGAAATTATTTAAGATGTTCACTGTTTGACTTGTGAATTAGTTCAAACAGCATTTCATGTCTTTGCATTTTTTATACTTTTCTGAAAGATAATTTCCAAAGGCACTGCTGATGGTAGGCTAACCCTACTGTCTCTAGATGGTGGTTTTGGTAGTCTGTATACAGTTTAGGAAAATGCTTCAGATGTTTGTCCATAACTTCATATACCATAAATGTCCCTCATCAAATTGTTTGCTGGCTTTGTTGCAGCAATCCTAGTTTGCATTAATCTGTTGTTTCCTGATAATATTCAAACTGAGGAGCTCTGTTTTAATGTTGGTTAGCAGACCAGGATAACATTGAACCAGAGTTGCTTGACTTAGCTATAAGAGGAAATGTTGGCTTAATGAAGCAGGATGAAGCACAGAGTGGGAGTAGGAGAGGAAGCTGCAAGGGGGGGAAACATGAATGAGGTTTAAGAAGCTGTTATTTACTATCTGAACATGGCTACTCTGAAGCCCCCTGAAGCGGGTAGGTGGGTAGGAGGCTGAAGACCAGGCGAATGTATTCAGAACTGCCTACTGTTCTTGCCATGGGATATTTGGATTCATCCTCCATTGATCTTGCAAGCTTACTTTACAAACTATCCGTTGGTATGGCGCTGTACTTCAGCTGCAATTTTTGTTTCAGATGGTTTTAACCTTTCTTGTCACAAGCTATTTTAATTGGCTGTTCACATCCCAGCAGAATATGATGGTTTAAATTATTTCTAAAATCTGGAATAACTTGTTCTGCCTTCTACAGGGGAGCAGAATTGGTTGTTTTGCTCCTGAGTTTCACTCAGGTTATTAGCCTTGGCAGTGTTCAGGTCCGTGTTCACTACAATGCCTCTTGCTACCTTTGCAAGGGCAGATGGCCCAAAGGAAGCACAGGCACCAGCATTGACTGCATCCATGCAGAGGTAGCGGATAATGTCTCACATGTCCAAGGGATGCAGGTGGAGAAAAAGAGTGGGGAACCCTTTTCAGCTGGAAGTCTGGATCCAAAGCTGGCCAAATGGCCCTCATAGGCCATTTTGACAAATAAGCAAGGCTGGCCACCTCTCAGTCACCTGGTGCCAAAATGACCCTGATGTCATATAAGCAAAAAGTAATCCCCCCCTTTGTGGGAATGGCCCAAATTGAATTCAGTTCAACAACACAAAGCATCTTCCTCTGCATATATAGTCAGCAGTGCAAAGAATATTTGCACTAAGTGCAGGCCCCACTTTGGATTGAAATTGGCTGCACTGTAGTCCCTAGTGGGCTACCTGTCATCAGGTTGCCAAGAAACAAATGGGAGCACATTTTAAGGCTTCCAGTTGTTTGGCATCAAGGTGTAGGACAGGTGGTGTAGTTTGAGGGAAATGGCCTGATAGAAGAAGGGCCAGTGCACCTGTATCTTGAGCAGTGACCACCATATACCAGCTGTTTGCCAATTGTTGTGCTGTTTTCCCAATGAGTTTATCGGCAACTTCTCTGACATGGAACATGGTGTGACAATTCTTTTTAGGTATTCCCCAGCATGTCCACAAACGTTTGCTTTTCTGGTTTAAGAGGATGGGTTGTTGGCTTAAAGACACTACAGTCATACCTCGGGTTACAGACCTTCAGGTTGCGCATTTTTGGGTTACGGACACGCCGAAACCCAGAAGTTCCAGAACAGGTTACTTCTGGGTTTTGGTGCCCGCGCATGCGCAGAAGTACCGGATCGCGACCCGCGCGTGTGCAGACGCAGCACTGCAGGTTGTGAACGTGCCTCCTACACGGATCACGTTCGCAACCCAAGCGTCCACTGTACTGACGTCATAAAAATTTCACTGTTAAATTGTATTAAAGCTACATGTTAAAGCTATGGGAGATCCATAGCTTTAATACTGGCATCAAAACCAGTGGCATTTCCATAGTATTCTTTAATATAGGTTCCATATTGACCAAGCACATCCTCACACATTCCCTCTTTTGTCCATGAAGTCAGATAGACATATGATGTTGAGACAAGGAGGAATATCGGTCTTCTATTGTGCACCAACAAGATACCACAGTTCATCTCAAGATACGGAAGCAGAAAATGTGTATAGAGAGAACACATGTGTATTCCCTCCCCTGCCACTGATTGCATGGACTTTATGCAAAGTATAAGGCTATCAGGCTCTGGTCCTCAGATGCCTGTGGTTTTCAGAGTTGATCAACTTCAGTCCAGGTTGAAGAATTCCTAAGTGATTGGATCTTCTTACCTTGTTCTCTATTCCTCCACCCACAATCTAACTGGTTACGACTTTGCCTGTGGATATTGAACAGGAGCACCTCTTGGAATTGAGCCCATCTGAGTAGGTGCTTCATATAATGTAGACATCCACAGATCTTCCATAACTGTCCATAACTTGGACAGGGTTTGTTTGCTGTAAAGTGTAGGTGTCAGACAGTCACCCCCATTGCTGTAGAGGTACCTCATATATTTAGAATCATGCAAGATGGATTGGGTCAGGGTTTCTCACACACACACACACACACACACACACACACACACACACACTAAAAAGGCAGCTGTTGGCAGCAGAAAGAGTTCTCCATACCAACATTGACAGCCCCTTTGCAGGGCACCCTTTTGTCAAACACTTATTCAAAGGAGCCGCCATTGTGTCTGAACCAATGAAACTTGGTCCCCTCAATGAGATTTACTTTTGGTACTTGGAGGCCCCTCTTGGATCCATCTTTATAATGGAAGTAACCTACAAGTGTCAGATTCCATCTTTTGAGGGAAACAGCTATCACTGCAGCACTAGACAGTAATACACATCTGGAGTATGTACAGGGCAGCCATTTGGGTGAACCTTACCTCATGTTAGAAATAGGTTAACTCCTTTTGTAAACGTCTAACATCTCTAGTCCCCTCTGTCTTGAATAGCACTTGAGTCCAATTTTCAATTCTCTTTCCTATTTTGAGTTTAACTGTCTGATTCATATTTCTCTGGGATTTTTACTGCCATAATCACAAGAAGTATTTAAAAAAACCACCTACATATACAAAATTACCTTAAGAGAAGGTTTAAAGAAAATTAAAGGTAACTGAAATTAGGTATGTCAGCCTCTTAAAATGTAGGTGATTAACAGCTAATTTAGCTAATTGGTTAAATTAGGTTAAGTGCTAAATTACTGCAGTCAAAACCCAATTAATAGTATGAGGTTCTTGAACAAGGGCAAGTTTGTGTTAAAAGTGTTTTAAAAGGTGCTTGTTTGCTAAGAAGCAAATTCTGATCAGATTCCTTAATGTGTGTACTGTACTTATTACCTCAACAACACTGGACTGACTGGACATCTGAAGTCCATATTGGGAAAAAATAACCTTCCTACACTTGAATTACTGGTCTAGCATTGGGGTTAAACCCTTCCCATGTTTCTGACAGTGACTACATGTCAAAACAAGGCATTTTGTTAAGGATTACTGTTTATAGTACAATATTAAGGGTTATTTATAGTACAAGGTCCCAACTACACACATTGGTATTTGGGGTCTGAAATACCCCATTAGTTAAAAGCAACCATACATAGAAAAAGTTGGGATTCTGACTGACCCATATTCTGGAAGCTTGTGGTTTTAAAAGAATAAACTTTAATTACTTCTCTCATGATATTTAAAAGAAGGGGATAGCAGCATTATTGGTTAAAGAATACTAACTCTATACATTTAAAATTGCATATTTTCAAATGTCTTTTAATTATTTTTTCAGCGGACATAGCTCAAAGGTACAGGATAAGCAAATATCCAACTCTAAAATTGTTCCGGAATGGAATGATGATGAAGAGAGAATATCGGGGTCAAAGATCGGTGACAGCCATAGCAGATTATATCCGACAACAGAAAAGTAATCCTATTCGAGAAATACTCAGCTTGGAAGAAATTAAGTCTCTAGATGTGAGTGCCGCCTGCCCCCCGCTCTGTCTGTCTGTCTGTCTGTCTCCCTTTCATTTCAGTATGTTAAATGACAATGTATAACTTGGGAAATGCATGTTCCCCACTTAGGAAGTTCTGCCTGTTTCATAGCTAGTGACAACTGTTACACAAATGCTCTATATTTGTGGTATTAAGCCACATTTGTATGTAACGCTAAACAATGGTTGACTGTTATCCACTCTGTGTGCTCCACTCTGTTAAGAATCCTGGCTCAACATGGACAAGTCAAATGAACTCTGAATTAAACCAACTGTGGTTAGTTAAAGAAGTCAGCTTCATAACCCATGGTTCGGAGTTGCCTTGTTTAAATTGACTTAATTTAAGGGTTTTTTGACTCACAATATTTGGTTCATACTTAATGCTAAACTAGCATCCTTTGAAAAGGAAGTCGAATCCTTCTGGCTGCCTAGCAAAGCAAGGGAGAGAGGTGTGATTTTCTCAGGTTTCTTCTAGCATGTGCAAAAAGCAGTGAACCTATGACTTAACATGCAAACCAGCCCTTAATGGCTTATTTTTTATGGCTTTCTTGATAATGTAATCGGATGTCAGATATGCTAACTTTAAACAAGTAATCCATTTTGCAACAAAGAGGGACTTTGTATTCATTATATATTCATAAACCTTTAGCGTATTCTGACACTCCATTTGGTCACAAATTGGAATCATTTCCCCCCCTGGCTCAAGGACTGAAGGTTAAATGAAAATTCGAGTTATAATGCCTCATGTGTTTTTTGTTACAGCACAGTAAAAGAAATATTATTGGATACTTTGAACACAAAGACTCTGATAATTACAAGACTTTTGAAAGAGTAGCAAATATTTTGCATGATGACTGTGTCTTCCTTGCTGCATTTGGGTAAGATTGTTGTTGTTGTTGTTAAAAAAAATACAATGATATATTTGGGTAGCTCAAATACTACTGTATTAAATGCAGAAGAGTAGCATTAATCCACTGAGACCACACATCAATGAATATATGATTCTATAAGATATATTTCTCTAGCATCCCTCCAGAAATCCTGCTGACAGGAATCTTAAAAACTAGGGACACTTGCTTCCAAAATCTGAATTTGAAGGTACTATCTCCTCAAAGAAGCTACCCCATGCCCCGTTTTTGTAATCTGCTCATACTCTGCCATGGGGAAAAACTATCTGGCTTGGTTTGCAGTAGAGACTGGGATACTAACTGTAAATCTGCTCCTTGCCCTGTATTTTGTAAGTGTACTTAACCTTGAGTGTACTTAACCTTAATAAGAAGATAAATTGTAACTACCTGTCTTAGGTCTGTTTCCAAACCAGAACGATTTAGTGGGGACAACGTGATCTATAAGCCACCTGGGGTGAGTTTAAATATTTTTCTATCCCTTATCCTTATATTTGATAAAGTAGCTAGCCCAAATCATGTAGTCCTCATATTAGATTTGGTGCTTCCTGCCAATTGGAGCATGTTAAAGTTGCAGTTTTCTAGTGAATTCAGCTAGAGGTGTTTGGGATTTTTTACCACCTGATTGTGGAGATGCCCAAGATTGAAACAGGCAATTAATATCTACTCGCCCAACAATATGCACATAGATACGACACCAAATATATGGTAGGCACCTCTGGTAATGGTGTTCCACAAGTTGCTTGCAACACACCTATTCATCCACACATTCCTGAGCACTAGTTTTTAGTTCTAGCTCTGTTGCAAATTCTATGGTAATGGTGTTTGTTTAGTATTTTACTGTTTTATTGTGCTAGTTTTTAATACTATAAACTGCTTTGTTTTGATTGGAAGCTGTTGTATAAATGTTTAGATAAATGAGATACCGTATTTTTCGCTCTATAACACGCACCCGACCATAACACGCACATAGTTTTTAGAGGAGGGAAATCCGTAGGCATGCCACCCATAGGCATTCCCTCCATAACACGCACAGACATTTCCCCTTACTTTCTAGAAGGAAAAAAGTGAGTGTTATGGTGCAAAAAATACGGTAAATAGTTATTGATTGTCTAGGTGTTTTAGAAATCTAACAGTTGAAACTTCCAAAGAGGAAGATTGTGTAGTGATTCTGGAATTCCTCAGTAAAAAAAGAAAGCTTGGATGTGTGACAAACCTTTGGCATATTAGCTACAAGCTCCACATTTTGAAGCCATTTTTAAAAAAACCATATAATAGAGTGTATTGCAGAACAGATCATTCACAAATCTGACTCCTTAAATTTAACAAAAGATGTAACCATTTTCTTCCTTATAGCACTTCTGGATCTGAAACTTTGATGTAGCATTTCAGAACTAGTGTACACCTCCATAGCTGCCTTGGGCAGGGTGGGGGTGTCCCTTGGAACGGAATGTCATGAAAATACATACGTTTTTAATTCTGTAGAGAGTTAGAAAATCTTAGTAGTAAACACTGTATTATTGGTCATGGTACTATTGATGGTCCAGATCAGTCATCTATGCCTGGCACCTTTTTAAAGAGCCAAGCTTTCCCAAGTCTCAGAGATGCTTTTGAAAACAGCATCCTATTGAGAACTTACCCCCTCCTAGGTGTAGTGTCTAGGTGTTCTCTCCATGTGATCTTGCAGTATCATGCTGTGCTTTCCCATGCCCCCTGCTTGATGCTGTTGGCGGCTGCTGGCAAGCAGGGTGAGAGGAACCTTGCAACATACTGCTGCCTAGACTCTATGGCCAGGGGTAGAAGGAGCTTGCCACAGGGTTCTGTGCTCTACGACATCTCCATCACAGAACACTACAATATGTATATTTTAATGGTGTACAGTGTTCTTGTTTTTTCCCTGCTGGTGATTTGACAAAACAACAATCCCCTTTTAACAGGAAAATGCTCCAGATATGGTTTACTTGGGCTCTATGACCAATTTTGACTTGGCTTATGCATGGACTCAAGATAAATGTGTTCCACTTGTTCGTGAAATTACATTTGAGAATGGAGAGGTAAGGAGTATCTGATTCTTCAGTCTTTCTAGATATTTAAGTGAGAAATTGTGATAAACATGTTTGGGTCTCAAAAAACCACTTGTCAAATGCTCTTTATTTACTTTATGATATCATGTTTTTAGCTATAAATTCCCAAACTCAAGTTAAGTTAGAGTTCCCAAACTCTAACTTAAGTTAGAGCAAATGTTGTTTGTACAGAATGATGGCTTGTATTTGAATAGTATATACTACATACCCTACCCATATGGTTATGCAATGGCGAAGGAATGGGGGTGCGGGCTGCCCTGGGTGTCATCACTGATGGGGGGGTGACAAAATAAGAAAAATATGAGTTTGTTTTTTTTAATGGGCTCACGAATCTTTTTAGTTCAGTCAACAAACATAACGAAATGCAGCTGGCACTGGGCGCCACACCACGGGGGCTGGCACTTACCACAGGGTCTGCAGCGTGCCCGAGCCATGTGCCTCTCCTGGGAGCGACGTGGTGGCTTGCGCGTCTGCAGGCTCCACGCTGCCTAAAACAGCAGCGTGGGACCTGCATCTGCCCTCCGCCTCTCCCTCAGCCACCCTACAGCTGAGGGGGAGGTGGCAGAGAGGCTCCATGCAGCGCCCCCCGCCCCCACCCCTGGCTGCAGGGCGTGCGCGTCACGCACGGCACCTGAGCGGCCAACTCCGCCACTGTGGTTCTGCAGATTTTTGTTGTGTTTTCTTGGTTGCAGCATAAGTAAATGTGTTAGTGTGGTGATCTAGTATAAGAGTATACAGGAACTGAGGAGAAAAACAAGCTATTAGGTACAGGTGTCATGCCCTCCCCCCCCCCATTTATGTGCATCGACTCATGCATGACTATGCTCAGAAATAAATAAATCAGTTGGCTGCTCCTACCTGCTGCCAAGATCCTCACTCCCTGTGCAGTGGAGCATGTGTCCATATAAACACACCAGCCCAGCCCCAGCTGCAGCATCAAACTCAAGGTGTGAGCAGGCAGGCAGTGTTGCCACACCCCATATGTACTTGCCCATGTGCCGCACAAGCTGCGCATCGCTGCCTTGGCTGCTGCTGCCAATGCCAGGCTGCTAAGCCTCAGACAATAGAGATAGGTAGGAAGAGGGAACCAGAAAACGTAGCTTGAGCTATATATAAAAATATGCCCAGTGAACGAAGCAAGACATTAGAGCTGTTGGTTTGCTGTGTGGCTGGTAGGCGCTCATCCCATGTGATGTTGTCCTGCTGGAATGGAAAGAACACCTGGAATAATTTAGGACTGAGGTGGTTAGCATGCAGAGCAGGGAGAGCACCTGAATCCAGCTTGAGGCCAAAACCTAAGCTCCCTTACCCTAACATGGGTTACTTCTTCAAGGAGTTCGCACCTATCTAGACATGCCTGAGTTTGGTAAATATGTTAGTAAAAAGCATCCTGACATATCAGCCAATGTGTGCTTTTTGCTGTCTCCTGGGGTTTTGAATCAGTTGCTCAACATTGCTTTTATGCTGTTCCAAATATATCTTTTAACTACTGGAACAAGTAAAATTTTACTCCTCTGTTTTTAACCATTGATGGCTTTCCTTAGTTGGCCAAATGTATATACCATGAACCTGATAAAACCTCATTCTGGCTTACACTTGGTATTTCAGTTTCCCCATTAGAAGTATCTGAACTCCCAGCTCATGAAAATGTTCGGCCTTTTTTTTGTTTTGGAGACTGTTCCCATGTTAAAACAAAGATTTATTTGAAGTGTTGCAGGCTCATCTGAATAGTTGTGTTTTGTACCTTGAAAGCTCTGTCCACTCTAATTTGAATACTCCTTTACATAATATGCCAAGAGTTGATAAACATGGAAGTCCTGCAGATTCAGCTGAAAATGTAAGGAAAAAGTGGTAGAAAACGGAAATCACTCTTTGCCAATTCTTCTCTCTCCACATAGGAATTGACAGAAGAGGGTCTTCCTTTTCTTATACTCTTTCATATGAAAGATGACACAGAAAGTCTAGAGAAGTTCCAGCAGGAAGTTGCACGCCAGTTAATAAGTGAAAAGGGTAGGTGTGTGTTGTTGCCTTGCACTTTGCATTTAATTCCGTTTGTGTGTGTTGCCTTTGAATCCAGAAAACAGTATTAATTGACAAATCAGAATTTATTTTTTTTTGCTGTGAGTGAAAGAGATCCTCTAGAATGGGGCAGGGTAACCTGTCACCCTCCAGAAGTTGTTGGACAACAGCTCCCATCATTCCTAATCCTTGGCTATGCTGAGTGAGGTTGTTGGAGTCCAACAGCATCTAGAGGGCCAAAGGCTCTCCAGTCTTGTTCTACATCCTATCTTCATCAGTACCCACAGTGGCAGGTTTATGTTACAACCACTCAAGTCAGTAGACTACAGTCGGTCAACTTCCACATAAACGGGCTAAGGGTCTATAAGAATATAAAGACAAAAGAAGAGCCTTTCTGGATCATACCAGAGTCTCATCCATGGCCAGCCAGATGCCTATGGGAAGCCCACAAGCAAGATCCAAGTCCAGGACATAACATTTCCCTGTGCAGCATCCTCTGCAAACTTTGTAGCTCACATATATGATTAGGGTTATGTCCTCAGCAGCATAGGGCTGTCCTTTGCATTTTTGAGAATGGGCTTGGGGATCTTTAAAATTCGTGCCTCATGTTCAGAGCACCTGTAACGTGCTGCTATTGGTGGTAGCTGACTTGCCAGGGTTTGAGTCAAAACGGGGATGTGGGGAATGGAGCTACTTTAAGCAACACCTGAGGCTGTAAAAAGGGTGTATGTGTGAAGGTGTTGAAAAGTGGTGGAAGCTGATGAAATGGGACATGGGATGAGCCTACTGATATCACTGCAAGGTGATATCTAACTCACACTTGCAGTAGATCAACTTAAATCAATGGACTTCAGTTACTTAAGTTACTTGGCCAACTCTTAATCTGACTAACACTGGATTCACAGTCTAAATTGACAAGACCTTTTTTTAAAAAAGGAAAAAAAAGAACTGAGCTTGAAATGGAGGAGGTAAGGAAAAGGCTAGAAGGAAAGCAATTGAAAAAATGTTTCTGATGAGTCCTTGCTTAGGATAAAGAAAGCTCACATAGAAATCTATATTAGGGAACATTTCTTCACCATGCTTCATCCCAAATTGAGAATGGAGTTGCATGGGACATGTGTAATTATTTCTACAACTGATTGCAAAAAATGGCTGTTTACATACTTTGCAGACACTTCCAGCTGTATTCCATGGCCTCCCAGTGCATTTATGCAAGTATAATATGTGTGCAGTAGTTTCATGTTGATTATCTACACTTTATATGGTTTCTGCTTATGTAGAAAATTCATCACCTTTGTGGTGGCGCAAGGTTAATAAATGGATGTTATAAAAAGAGTTCTTTTATAATTGGTCTGTTGTGGATGTCACATGGAAATATGTCTACCAACACGTGGGCATATTTCTACCAGTCATTATCTAAAGACCTATTAAATATACTGTTGTTTGTTGTGACTTACATTTTAAAAAAACAAACTAAAGTTTGCTTCTGAATTTCAAGGTACGATAAACTTTTTACATGCTGATTGTGACAAGTTCAGACATCCACTCCTCCACATTCAGAAGACTCCAGCAGACTGTCCTGTTATTGCTATTGACAGTTTTAGGCACATGTATGTCTTCCCAGACTTCAGCGATGTGGCGTGAGTAGATGATTTCTTTTCTCTTGGCCGTCCAGCCTTGAAAAGAGGGAAGGGGCTCGTGTGGGGAGAAGGAGAGGGTGGACAACCAATGCCTTTTTCATATTATGTAGCAGCGTGTAAAAATAAATGCTTACCCCAGTCCCACCAGCCACTCTGGGTTTGGATGTATTAGAACAACACAAAATGCAATCAGCATTCAAGGCCCCTCATCCCCAGTACAATAATTGAATGCTAAAATGTGCTGGATTTTAGAGAGCCCCCTGTGGGTGTTCACACAGCTATCATGCATGCCGTTTCCCCCTTCCTGCTGTAGTTTCTCTGCACTGCTGGATTCTGCTCCACCTGGTCCCCCTGTGTTGCGGCTTTGGGCAACATAAAGTGCTACAATAGGAAGGAGGGGCTTTTGGATTCTGAAAAACAAGGGCCTTTGGATTCTGACCGTTTTTTTAAGGAAAAGGAAATGGATTGTTCTGAAAGGAGCACACGGTAAATTCTCAAAGTAGCATAGGCAGGGAGTTGATGATCAGATGCTTTTGAAGAAGAAAACAAATATAAATAACTGGAGGGATACGTCCCAGAGGTTGCCTCTCACAGTGATGCCATTACCCAAATCTATGGTGCAACCACCATTGGAGCACTGTGCACAGTTCTAGTTGCCTCACCTCAAAAGGGATATTGTTGTTGGAAAAGGTTCAGAAAAGGGTTGCGAAGACGATCAAGGGGATAGAGCAACTCCCCCCTGAAGAAAGGTTGCTGTGTTTGGGATTTTTTATTTTAGAGACAAGACATAGCATGATAGAAGTCTATAAAAGTATGCATGGCATAGGGAAAGTGGGTAGAGAAAAGTTATCCCTTTCTGGTAACACGAGAACTCACAGTGAAGCTGAATGTGGAAAGATTTGGTACAGGTAAAAGAAAGGATTTCTTCACGGAACACATAGGCATACTGTGGAATTTGCTCCCCCAGGAGACAGGGATGGCAACCAACTTGGATGGATTTAAAATAGAATTAGGCAAATTCATGGAAGAGGAGAGGGCTACCAATGGCTGTTAGTTGGATGGCTATGCTCTGCCTTTACCGTTGGAGGCAGCAATGCTTCCAGATACAGGAGCAGAGAAATGCTTGTGTGCTCATGTTCTGCTCCTTGGGTGCGCACTGTGAGAGCAGGATTCTGGACCGCATGGGCCACTGGCCTGTTCCAGAAGGCTAGTCTTACGTTCTTAGGAAGTCTCACCCTCTGACTTGAACCATGATGGGGTGCCTCTCCCCCATGGACCAAGAGGGTGCAATTCATTTGCAGGACCAGTAGCAAGGGAAGTAGAGGGTTGTTAGCCCTGCCCTTATCTTGTATATTGTCATGATAGAGACAAATGTTTTGAGCCTCCTGGTTTGGGCTCTCTTCATATTGCAGTGTTATACTACTGTGTTTCCTAGATTTCTGTATTTAGCACTTAACATACTACTGGCTTAAGCCCCTAATCTTCAGCGTCAAGACACTGACAACATACAGAACACTGGTTGCTGTATTCAAGCAGTCTTTGATGTGGGGAAACAGTAGATGATCTCTGAAGAAATTTGAGCTGATACGCCATCAGTGTTCATCTCTGGTGTCTATGCAATTACTCAAGCACTGGAGAAGCTTTCAAAGGCATTTTTGTCAATACAGCTACCTGACAGTCATTTGTATTTGTGAACTGTGCATTTGGCACCTGCTGTTCTCTGCTGTATTGTAGTAAGCAGGGGGCTGAAGGGAACATACAATGAAGTTATTGGGTTGGCCAGCTCTGTGGGAATTAATGAAGGGAATAAATGCTTGCTGTGTCCTCAGGAGCAAGGAAGAAAAAAGAGCTATTGGAGTAGCTTGCCCCAGGCCCTAGTCTAGCTCTCAAGCCAGTATTATTGACTTTAAAAAAAAAACCTTGGACATATGAAATATAATCATACATTTTTTATTTTAGATTTTGTTTAGGATTTAGCTATTTTCGAACACAGTTTTTGTATGAAAGGCTAAGTGCTTTTTTCAAAGGGACAGGATGATTGTCTTTTGTAAGTCCACCCTAAATGCAAGCCTCCCATCCTTTTTATTAGCATAGAAAATACAGATTACATAGGCAAAAAAAGAAAAAGAATAAAGTGAGACTGGGAAAAGAAAATTAGATTGCTAGGAAAAGGAGGAAAGGTGGATAATGGACCAAAAGTAGAACAGGTATAAACCAGCAATACTGCAGTGCTCAGTGAATTCCATATGAACTTGCTTGGTACTTGTATTCTCTTTGCCAGCATTTAAACATGCTCTTAGAAATATTTTTTTATTCCAGAAGGCAATCATATTGTATTGTGAGCAGCCTTAGGTTTGATTACATCATAGAAAGGCAGAGTGCCTCTTCCCAGACCCCAGAACAAAGGTGTCGTGAGCCTTCTGGATTTTGTTCAACTTTATCATTTTTATTTGTGTGGATTTTTTTGTCTTTGTTGTTTCAGTACTCCAGGTAAACTCAAGCAATTTGTACTAGATTTGCACTCTGGGAAACTGCACAGGGAATTTCACCATGGCCCAGATCCAACTGATGTAGCACCTGGTCAGGTAAGAGCAAGCACTTTAGTCCTGCCCTCCTGGGCGAGGTCTGAAATTGGCAGTATTAAAGCAAGCATGAGCATTCTGTTCTCCATGGGAAGACTGTGTGGTTCAGGAGGAATTATTTGCCATTTGCGGCGGGGTGGGGTGGGAATATTGATCTTTACCACATCAAAACTGAACTTAAATTTATATATTGAATATAAGTAATTGTCATTAAAACCTAGTAATTTTTAATCCTGTACACACACACTATTTATTTAAACTACTCTTTCTTCCTAAGGGGATCAGAAAAACAGTAAAACAATATAAACATACAACAGTCAACACTCAGTGTCCCCAAAATACCTAGGAAGGCTAAGAAAGCCTTGATAGTGTTCTAACTGCCCTAAGCACAGTGAAGGGAGCCATAAAAATTTCCCAGGAGGAGACAGTTCCAGAGACAGTGAGCCATCACAGAGAAGGCCCTCACACACATGGTCACCTTGTGAAAGGGGTTCTCTTAACATCATTGGGTCCAGCAAGATTTTTAAATAGATTGATCTACCATCTGCTTGAGGCTCCTGATAGTATTGTTCTCTGCTGAAGCGTGGCATTACCACTGCAGCAACTCACACTCCCTGTGTGTCAGCTTTGGCCAGGATGGGTAAAGGTCTAGGGCAGGGATGTCCCAACAGGTTGGTCGTGATCGACTGGTCGATCGCGGGGGGTCCGTGGTAGATCACAGTCAATCCCCCCAATAATAATAATAATAATAATAATAATAATAAGAAAAGCTCAACAACTTTTGTCAATCCAATGGGTAGATCACTGCCAGTTTTTTTATAGTAGGAGTAGATCGCAGTCTCTTGTAAGTTGAACATCCCTGGTCTAGGGCAAAGGTAGAATTCAAGTAGAACCAAATCCATCAAAACAGGGCATCCAAATGCAAGGATTTTGTCTACAAAGTGTACAAAGTGTATTGCAAAAGAGTTACAGCAAGAGTTACAGCAAGTTGTCCCCAGGGAATTGCCTCCACAGGGAACTTTGATCTCCTGCAGTGGTTCCTCTGGACCATTCTGTGTAGATGCAGTGATGGTGGGAAGAGAACTCTTGGCCACCATGGAGTAGGTTCTATAGTGGGCTGGAGCCAGCTGGGGGCCTGCCAATTGCCCCTGTTTCCGGTCGCATCCCAACAATTGCAACAGGGAGTTCCATTAGCGTGAGCAGTTTCTGAGCTCTGGGCACAGTACTGTGCTTAAGATTTCAGATTAAAAGTGCAGAATGGAAGAAAAGGAAGACCTTTTTCTGCCTTCCCACTTCCAGCTTCCACTCTGATGACTGGAAAAGAGACACTCTTAAGAATAGTGGCAGGGGGGTGGGCAGGGGAAAGACTTGACCATGTGAAAAATGAACATAATATTTTTAGCTGCAGTTCATTCATTTTCAGCTTTGTATTATTATTATTATATTTTAAAAGGGCGCCTAGATGGTCTGTTGTTGTGCCCATAACCAGGTTTAAGGTGCCATTTAGCTCCTAGCTTTCATATCTCAGTTTCTAACACTGGCATGACCTGTTGCCTGGGAGGACCTGGATGAACTGGAGTTAAAAACAACAACAACCCTATTAGCATACTTCACTCAGTAATAGTCTGGCTGACAACCCCCCACCATACCTTCCTGCTACCTGAGACAGCTTCTGTGGCTGACTCCCCCAGAGCAACTCCCCTTCTCCACAAACACATAGGGCTAGTCTGAAGGCAGGTGAGGCTTTCATCTTATTGCAGCTAAGTAGTTCTGCATCTAGTCAGTGTCTGGATGGATGACTGCCTGGATACCAGATGTACACAACCTTGAGTTCCAAGATGGAAGAAAGGCAGGACATAACTGTAATAAAATGCCAGCAGTCAATCCAGTTATACAGCAGAGGACAATACCAAAATCAGAGCTATCCAAACTAAACAAACATTTGCTTCAGAATAAGAGGGCCAGTGGTAAAGGTTGTGTTTAGAAGGGTGACTTGGGGTGGGGAGAGAGGGTGTGCATGGGTGTCGTTTCCTGAAGACGCTTGAATGTGTTTTGGGGGGGGGGTGATCCAAGGAAGGAAAAAAATATTGACCGTGGGCAGGAGAGATGAGCTTTCTATGAAATGGGTGCTCTGTTGGAGCAGAGAACTTGTGGATTCGAAAGAGTGGTGTTGAGTTTTGGAGTTCAGACTCCACCTCTGCCTTGTCCTCATTTTGCTGAGCAAGTTGTTTTTTTTTCAGTCTTGCCAGCTTCCCTTTTGGGAAATGGGTATGTGACTGATGGCAACCATTCTGTGACAGTGCCCATGACATCATCAAATTTTCAAATGGGTCCAAAATGGTTAGTGACTCCTAGTCCATATCTTCTTTATAGTATATCTGTGATTTTGTTCTTTCCAGCCACTTCAAGACATAGTAAGCAGCCCACCTGAAAGTTCATTCCAGAAGCTAGCACCCAGTGGACATAGATACACCTTATTGCGGGAAAAAGATGAACTCTGAAAGCTCGAAACCATCTCATAAGCCTTTCAAAACAGCAGCCGTGACTCCTGTGGGGTGGAAATAGGAAACCTATATTTTCATAAATTCTCTGTGTTTTTATTTTTAATCTTTTTTTTTTCTTTGCTCCCTGCGGTTTGTAAATACGTTAGTGTCATTTTGGACAGCATCTTTCCAAAGTTCTTATTTCATCAAATGGTTAAGTAAAACTTTTTTTAAAATCCAAATGAAGGTGTTGACATGGCCAGCAACATGCTGTTAACTTGCACTATCCCATTAACAGGACTTCTAGGTTTCCTTTGGTGTAATCTGACCGCCTTATCCTTTACTTCCACATGAACATCATTTTGTTAATTTGTTTATTGATGGGCTATTCTGGATACTTGGGAGGGAAATAAATTACAATTTTACATAATTAGTGTTGTGGTTCCTTTGTGTGTGCGTGTGTTTAAAGGAGTGGGAAGACAATGGAGAAACATTCATCGGCCCTCTTACAAACTCAGCCACTGTGAAAGAGATGCTGGAAAAAAAGAAATCAGCTATG
This sequence comes from Podarcis filfolensis, assembly GCF_964270895.1. NCBI lineage: Eukaryota > Metazoa > Chordata > Lepidosauria > Squamata > Lacertidae > Podarcis > Podarcis filfolensis. The sequence goes on from NC_139615.1 coordinate 50,013,452, forward strand.
GGATAACTGCTTTAAAATAAAATAAAAAAAAACAGAAAGATGATAAATTTTGAGAAGTGTACCTATAATAGTTATGCTTTGTAAGTATTTAGAAAGTATTTACAAGGACAAAGATGTGTTAAAGTATTCCAGATCTTCTGACACTTTAAGCTAGTGAAAGAAAGAACTTGCCTGAGTGCTGCTTACTGTTGGCATATCAACATTTTCGTACCATTATTTTTATCTGATAACTTTTCTGTAAACTGCCCTGTGGTCCTCGAGTGAAGGATGGCATATAAATTTAATACTGGTTTATAAAAAGCATAATGCCTGAACCCGTTCAACAGCTACTACTTTCGTGACAATCCATTTCAGTACAATTTGTTTGATAGCTGCCTTTTAAGATCTAATTTCCATAGCAATAGTTTTAATTGCTATCCAGATTGATTGGTAGACGTGACTGAACAGTTTGGAATTTCACACATTCAGAAAAAGATTGTGACAGGTCTTTTCTAGGGCACAGTGTGAGGTGTGGAAGAACATACAGTTCAAGTGGTCTCCAGCATAAAAAATGCTCTGCATAGAAAGCTAGTACACTAGGGAGCAGTTTTCACTAGAACCTGTCTTTCTGACATGCTACCTTCCCATCCACAGGGGAATTTTGCTATGGGTGGGTTGTTGAATAATCCTCAGATGCATCTCAAAGTAGTACAGTCTGAAGGAGGAATGGGCTTTGGCTTTGAACTTCACTGCTACCATTAATAGTTTGGGAAGAGTCTATCACCTGGAGCTCCATAGAATTATAGAATTGGTAGAGTTGGAAGGGACCATGGGGGTCACCTCAGCCCAACTCCCTGCAGTTCAGGAATCTTTTGCCCAAAGTGGGGGTCAAACCTATAACCCTGAGATTAAGAGCCTCGGGCTTCGCTGACTTGAGTGGAAAGGCAGCATGTAGATTGTTGCTCATCGCTAACTGAAATACAAATGAACAATTTTGCTTAATATTCAGTTAAAGGATTTTGGAGGAACTCAAAAATTAGTTGTACAGATCTGTGGTACATATGGAGAAAAGACAGCTTGAGACACGGATCATTGCATATGTTGTTTCAGACTCGGTGGGGTCCTCACATAGAGGCAATCTATCTGTGAACTGATATCGCTCCTTGGGTTGGGGGGTGATACATTAATGCAGTCCCAAAGGGTGCTGCCACCATGTAATGGGGGGGGGGGGGCTTGTGTAAAGATGCAGTGGGTGGAGGCACTGGTTGCAAAACTTCACTTTGTGCAAAGTCAGCCTTACATTTGACTCGCATTTCAAGCAACCTATCACATCTTTAAACAATGGCTGATCTAATTGAAAACTGAGAGTAAATATGGGGTCACCTGCCTGTGCTTACAGTAAATTGTAGAAACTACTGTTAAACAATGGTAGAATCACGCTAAAGGGATTCTTGTTTGTAGTGGTGGTTTTTCATATGTGCACAACCTTTGGCAAGCAACTATACCAGATCAGGCAAAACACCCAACATTCTTACCAACTTTTGCTTGTTCAGAAGAAAGGCTTAGCTTTCCAGCATCCTCTTTCCCACAGTGGCTAACTGGGTGCCTATGAGACCAGTCCCCCCCGCCCCAAAGAAGCAAAAGCAGGACATCAGCACAGTAGCCCTCTCTTGCTCTTCTTGCTAATATTGCCACAATTCAGAGGCCTACTGCCTCTGTTCCTGGAAGCAGCATAGAGTCATCATAACAGCCATGAGTTGAGTAGCAGCTTGATAGCCTTGTTGATATGAGCTAGTTTGATCTCATTTCCTCTTGAGAAAATAGCATACAAGTATTAAAGTAAAATGGCATTTCCACCCATTAATTTGTCACGTCCTCTTATAAGGCACTCGATAAGTTGGCAACTATGTACTGTGTGGAGAAGTACTTTTGTCTGTCCTAAATCTCCCACCATTTAGTTTCATTGGATGGCCCCCAGGCTTGCCAAAGCCCAAAGATCATCTAGAGGAATGGTAAGAACTTTGTTTAGTCAGACTTACTATTCTTTCAGGGTGATTTAATTATTCCTTTAAGCATCCTTTTAAAAGATGGGATGGAGGAAAAAGAAGTCTAGGCCATCTGCTGCCTTGGTTAGAAGCAGATTAGCAGTGGCTTCTTTCACTGTTTTCTTAAACCACATTTCTTAGGTAAAGGTAAAGGGACCCCTGACCATTAGGTCCAGCGTTGGCTGACTCCGGGGTTGCGGCGCTCATCTCGCTTTATTGGCAGAGGGAGCCGGTGTACAGCTTCCGGGTCATGTGGCCAGCATGACTATGCAGTTTCTGGCGAACCAGAGCAGCGCACGGAAACGTTGTTTACCTTCCCACCAGAGCGGTACCTATTTATCTACTTGCACTTTGACGTGCTTTCAAACTGCTAGGTTGGCAGGAGCAGGGACCGAGCAACAGGAGCTAGAAGCAGATTAGCAGTGGCTGCTTTCACTGTTTTCTTAAACCACATTTCTTAGTCAACCCTAATTGCATTGTCAGACATGCCCCAACCATTCTATGAAGATTGGTTGTATTCTAAGTTTAGTGATGCAAAGAGATGCCTGTCTAATATGGTTGGTTTTGCCCCAGGTAGTGAGTACTAGTACTACAGAGGAACCTGGACACTTGGACATGTCAATTCCTGGCCTTACGGAGTGCACTTGGAGCACAATCCAGCCACAGTTAAGCACTTTAAGATCTCATTGATTTTAATAGCACATGCTTAACTCTAGCACTGCAATCAATGGAGCGCCCATGTGCTTGCCTCCCTCTGACTAGAAATGAATTAAGGACTGCCCAAATGGCAAAGTGCCTCCTAGATCAATATCCACTGTAAGAGTTTTACTAGATGTTTCATCCAGAGGAAATTACTGAAGAAACTCTGTCCGTACCTTTACCTGACTCTGAAGCCCATAATAATGTATTTTGCTCCTTAATCAAGTGAAGACAACAAACACAGGAAGCTCAACTATTTCCTTCCAAAGTGAATGTTTCAGCAGTTTCTACACAATTTGCTGGCATGTATGCCCTCAAATATATGGGAGTTGGTTGCATATATTAATGGGATATATGGTGACCTCTCTATCATTAATTGTCTAATTAGAGTGCTCCTCTCTACTTTTTAAATGGGAAAGGCTGTGAAGATTGGGCATTGTTGTACAGCATACTGTACAGTCATTGTGTAACATGAAGCTTTGTGTGACAAAGTGATCTGTGGAGTGCAAATTGTGCTGCTCTCCCTTTGCCTGCCTCCAGCTGGCTGCCTGAGTGAGGCCTATGACTTCAAGAGGCTGGTTATTCAGCTCTTTAGGAAATAAATGCTTCTAGGTAGGATCACTTACCTTACATTGATTAATTGCAAAAACAAACAAACAAAACAAAACAAAATCCACACTTCTTTCTTAAAAACCATTGCTTTAATTTTATAAAATATTTACAACAAGTTAGTTTTACTGTCATGAAGAAATCCCACACTGATTAAAATGTGCCCACCAAAAGGAGTTTTGTACTCAGTTCAGTAAGTTGCATATAATATATGGTCACCAAACTCCTTGGGGACAGAAGCAAATGTCATCGCCAACCAGTTAGTTACTATGATGTAAAGACCAGCCTGTTGTTTCCCAGTGTTAAAAGCTGGTTTTTATTCAATCCTTCATTGTGTTTAGGTTCTACAGTTTCCCAGAAAACTCAATAACGATAGAGATAAAATGGACATCTATGTATGAATTAAAGCCGAGACAGTGACATATCTGGCATGTGACTCTTGCTGGTATCTACCCGTAGAGAAGTTTAGGAGAACCAATGACAAGTGTAACACAATGAGATATTTGGGCACCAGGCCCCTTGTACTCCTAAAATAATATTACAGGGATGTGTTGGCAGCTCTTAATTTTCTCCATGGAAATACTTCTTTGTGAATATTAAATACTGATCCATGCATTAAAATGAGGTGATTAGGTAGTACTGCCTCTCCTTTATTACCATTAAAGGTAAACGTAAAAAGGTAAAGGACCCCTGGATGTTTAAGTCCAGTCAAAGGCGAATAGGGGGTGCAGTGCTCATCTCGCTTTCAGGCCGAGGGAGCCAGCGTTGGTCTGCTTTCCAGGTCATGTGGCCAGCATGATTAAACTGCTTCTGGGGCAACGGGACATCGTGACGGAAACCAGAGCCAGTGTGGTGTAGTGGTTAAGAGCGGTAGATTCGTAATCTGGTGAACTGGGTTCGCGTCTCCGCTCCTCCACATGCAGCTGCTGGGTGACCTTGGGCTGGTCACACTTCTCTGAAGTCTCTCAGCCTCGCTCACCTCACAGAGTGTTTGTTGTGGGGGAGGAAGGGAAAGGAGAATGTTAGCCGCTATGAGACTCCTTAGGGTAGTGATAAAGCGGGATATCAAATCCAAACTCCTCCTCTTCTTCTTCAGAGTGCACAGATATTCTGTTTACCTTTACCTCACCATTGCTCTATGCTGAAAAGTGTAATTCTTTGGGGTTTTTTTAGAATACGTTCGGGTATAGGGCGGTATAGAAATAAAATAAATAAAATAGTAATAATAATTTGTTTTAATTCAAGAGCACCTTTCAGGGCTACCCAATCTGCTTCCCTAACAGGAAGAGCCCTAAGGCTCACGCCCAACTTAAGTGCAAGGGATTGTGGTAATGTAGCAGGTTGGGTAATGTAATTGGGTAAAAACTGTGGAGCTTTCCGTTGCATCTTCTATTTGGGGCAGCTGGTGGAGAGTTCCTTGATCATTCTTTGTTCTCTTTTTCTGCATTGGTTTTAGACCTGTGAAGCAGCTGCAGTTCTTGGCACTTTGAAACCTGCTAGAAGTCCAAATGGGGCACCTCGCTATTCTACCAATAAGCGCACATGCCGCAGGAAGAGCTGCCAGCTTGTATTTTGCTGGGAATCCTGTTAAAAGCAGGCACCTATAGCAATGCACCTCCCACGTGGGGCTTGAAAATATTCCCCAGATAATTGGTGCCTACATAAACCTTACAGATTAGTGAATTACACACACACAGTGTGAGAGGGGGAGGGGAGGGAGAGTCACGGTTAAGAACGTATACTAGTACCTGTTAAAATTTTGATAACCTGGTGGACATTATGGAATAGCAAGGGCCGTTAAAAAGCCAAAGCTGTGGCAAATTTACATGGAACGTAATTTTAAATAAAATGGCACTTGTAAATAAAATACAGTACTTTACATAAGATAAATTGCCTTTGTTTTAATTGTCCAACATAAACATACCAATATGCCTCAGTTTTTTGGTCCAAATTTCATGGTTATAGGAAAGGGTCGCACCTATAGGTAAGTCTCTCAAACCCTATAATGAAATATTAAAATGTTACACATAAAATGGTCGAAGGGTTTTATTTAAGTTGCATAACAATGTGCCAATTATTACTTACCAACTCACCAGTTTAACACTTTAAAATTCCTGCCCGGGTTCCTGATCTTCACAAGACCCACTTTATAACAGACTAGCAGTCTCATCTCTGGCATTGCTCAGGGATTGTAAGAAAACAAAAAATTGGTGAGGTTTTGAAAGGTTCAGTTTATTATATGGATTGAAAAAGTCATCAGATGTTAGCCAGATGAAAACCTGCACCTTGAGAACCATCATGCAAAGTTTAGTTATGAGATATTAAGAGGTGTCCAAGTGAACAGCAGACAAAAACTTTCCAAAATATATGTTGACTTGAAGTGTCATGTAAAAAAATTGAAAAAAAAGACCAACCTGGAAAAGCATTAAAGCCCTCTAAAAAATATTATATTTTTCCTGCTTTTGAAGTAAAAGTTGTACAGTTGGCAAAGTGAAGGACTTTGGACCACCACAATTTGGTTGTGATCTATCTGAGGTTTCTGGGGAAGACAATGGGAAATGGGTGAGGAGGGGGCAGGAATGTAGGCGTTTGGTCTATCTCTGCCATTAATATTATGATTGACAATAAATTTAATTTGCAACACATTTCTTAGATCTTCAAACCCAGGAGTAAATTTCATTTGAAATGTCCTACTGGAACTTGTCAAAGGGCCTCTATTCCAAACACTCTGTAATGAGAACAAGAGTCCTTATACAGTATTGCTATGTAATGCAAAGCATATGTACATTTGTATATGGAATGGGGCCTACTCCATCTTTTTAAAGTAAGTTTTTAATAGAAATGCAACATGATGTTCATATAAAACTATAAAAATATGAAAAACATGATGTTTGTCTATTGTTTGCATCAAAATGCTACTACTCAAAATAATACCGATTTCCCCACCAAAATAAAGATCTCATGCTAGTGTTTGTTAACATCAACATTTCCCTAAGCAATTAATTAAACATCATATTTTTAACTAATATTATTTAAATATATTTAACTGTAAGCTTGTATGATCAGAAAATAAGCTTTCTGGACAAAAAGAATCCTAGTTTGGTACACAGGTGGATACCAAATTACACCTTTGTGATGTATATTAGTACACTGTCCTAAAATCCTTACAGGATAAAGGTAAACATAAAGGGACCCCTGACCATTAGGTCCAGTCGCGGACAACTGTAGGGTTGCGGCACTCATCTTGCACTCATCTTGTACAGCTGGTCATGTGGCCAGCATGACTAAGCCACTTCTAGCGAACCAGAGCAGCGCACAGAAACGCCGTTTACCTTCCCACTAGAGCAGTACCTATTTATCTATTTGCCCTTTGATGTGCTTTCGAACTGCTAGGTTGGCTGGAGCTGGGACTGAGGAACGGGAGCTCACCACAGCGCTACCCACGTCCCTTACGGAATAAAGGAGGTATATAAATATTTAAAATAAAATAAAATCTCTCTTCATCACACTCATCAGTATCTTAGCGCACCTGACCTCTGTACCTATTCCTCATCAATTTGTGTCTATTCATTGCATCCACATGCTAGGCATTTATTGAGTGGCTATTACCTGCAGAGCCATGAGATTTGGTCATGAGTTGCAATTATATGGCGCCTAATAGAAGAGCTGTGGGTGCAGGATTGGGAGTGGGTCAAAGCTTATTGTGGTGAGAACTCTGCCAGTTCAAACGGGGCAGAGGTTTGGGGAAGTTGCAAATCTCTTTTTAAAAAATTGGTTACATGTGAGTAAACCTCCAAAAATGTTGAAACCCCTTTATTTTCCTCTAAAGAATCCATAAACATCCTTGCAGTAAAACCAATATTAATATTCCTTATGTATCAAGCAAGACATAAACAAGTTGAGGGCTGAACTCCTCAATGCCTTCTTTGCCTCAGTCTTCTCCGATAAAGAAAACAATGCCCGACCTGAAGAATTTGGAGCAAATGATTCAGCAGAGGAAACACAGCCCAGAATAACTAAGGAGATAGTACAAGAATACTTGGCTAGTCTAGATGTATTCAAGTCTCCAGGGCCAGATGAACTGCATCCAAGAGTATTAAAAGAACTGGCAGATGTGATTTCAGAACCACTGGCAGTCATCTTTGAGAATTCCTGGAGAACAGGCGAAGTCCCGGCAGACTGGAGGAGGGCAAATGTTGTCCCTATTTTCAAAAAGGGGAAAAGAGAGGACCCAAATAATTACCGCCCAGTCAGTCTGACATCAATACCAGGGAAGATTCTGGAGCAGATCATTAAGCAAACAGTCTGTGAGCACCTAGAAAGGAATGCTGTGATCACCAATAGTCAGCATGGATTTCTGAAAAATAAGTCATGTCAGACTAACCTGATCTCGTTTTTTGACAGAATTACAAGCCTGGTAGATGAAGGGAACGCAGTGGATGTAGCCTACCTTGATTTCAGCAAGGCATTTGACAAGGTGCCCCATGATATTCTTGTAAAGAAGCTGGTAAAATGCGGTCTTGACTATGCTACCACTCAGTGGATTTGTAACTGGCTGACTGACCGAACCCAAAGGGTGCTCATCAATGGTTCCTCTTCATCCTGGAGAAGAGTGACTAGTGGGGTGCCGCAGGGTTCTGTCTTGGGCCCGGTCTTATTCAACATCTTTGTCAACGACTTGGATGATGGACTCAAGGGCATCCTGATCAAATTTGCAGATGACACCAAACTGGGAGGGGTGGCTAACACCCCAGAGGACAGGATCACACTTCAAAACGACCTTGACAGATTAGAGAACTGGGCCAAAACAAACAAGATGAATTTTAACAGGGAGAAATGTAAAGTATTGCACTTGGGCAAAAAAAATGAGAGGCACAAATACAAGATGGGTGACACCTGGCTTGAGAGCAGTACATGTGAAAAGGATCTAGGAGTCTTGGTTGACCACAAACTTGACATGAGCCAACAGTGTGACGCGGCAGCTAAAAAAGCCAATGCAATTCTGGGCTGCATCAATAGGAGTATAGCATCTAGATCAAGGGAAGTAATAGTGCCACTGTATTCTGCTCTGGTCAGACCTCACCTGGAGTACTGTGTCCAGTTCTGGGCACCACAGTTCAAGAAGGACATTGACAAACTGGAACGTGTCCAGAGGAGGGCAACCAAAATGGTCAAAGGCCTGGAAACGATGCCTTCTGAGGAACGGCTAAGGGAGCTGGGCATGTTTAGCCTGGAGAAGAGGAGGTTAAGGGGTGATATGATAGCCATGTTCAAATATATAAAAGGATGTCACATAGAGGAGGGACAAAGGTTGTTTTCTGCTGCTCCAGAGAAGCGGACACGGAGCAATGGATCCAAACTACAAGAAAGAAGATTCCACCTAAACATTAGGAAGAACTTCCTGACAGTAAGAGCTGTTCGACAGTGGAATTTGCTGCCAAGGAGTGTGGTGGAGTCTCCTTCTTTGGAGGTCTTTAAGCAGAGGCTTGACAACCATATGTCAGGAGTGCTCTGATGGTGTTTCCTGCTTGGCAGGGGGTTGGACTCGATGGCCCTTGTGGTCTCTTCCAACTCTATGATTCTATGATTCTATGATTCTATGATTCTATGATTCTAAGTCCCACTAACAGCTGACCTTGAGTGGGACCCCGGTCTCAGTTCTGCAAAGTCTCAGCCTTCTGCTGCAGACCTTCCAAATGTCCCTCTAAATCAGGGACGTCCCTGATTTAGAGAAGCCGTCCCAATTTCCCATTTGAACCCGGAATGTCCCACTTTTTCTTAGGACGTCCTTATTTTCATTGGAGAAATGTTGGAGGGTATGGAGTTATCTGACCCCCGAGCCGTCTGAAGGGGAAGTTTTTTAAATGTTTAATGTTTTATGTTTTTATATATGTTGGAAGCTACTCAGAATGGTTGGGGCAACACAGTAAGATGCATGGGGTATAAATAGTAAAAATATCATTATGGAATGGGACATCCCTATTTTCATGGGATAAATGTTGGAGGGTCTGCTGCTGCTGGCTGCACAAGCGCAACCTCTGGGCAAAGCACTGGTGTAGGAAACATCTCCCAAAGAAGGGGCCCAACAAGCCTTTCCTTGCCAGACTGATTGAAAGGTCCTGCCAACAGTGGTGCTGCCAGGAAGGAGGAGAAGCCCAGGGGGCCTTTCAAGGCCATGAGAGAGCCTGCATCCCTCTCTCCCAATCTCCCTGCTCCTGCAAAAGGGGATGGAACAACTGGGCACTCTGAAAACCCCCAAAATCCTTGAGCATTGTTCAGTTCTCCTCGAGGTGCCAACTTGATTCTTAAACTAAGCCACATGCTGCTTGCTCATCTGTGCATTTTTGGACATTTTATCAGCTGTTGAGCTTTATTGTCATACCTCTTTATTGTTATACCTCTTGGTTCTTAAGGAAAGTGGTCACCGTAACTTTGGTATGAAAGAGAGCATTAACATTTATTACCTGTCTTGCTTGAGATGTGGATTTTCAGATGTAGGTCGTCACTGTTGCCTTCTACAAGATGGTAGCCCAACTGGTCTAAATGTGTTAGCAGAGGAAGAGGAAGGAGGCAATGTTTGCCTATTCACCCTGCATTCCTCTGCAATAGTGTAGGGCAGGGGTGCCCAAACATTTTTCAAAGAGGGCCAGATTTGATGAAGTGAACATGCATGAGGGTCGACCAAAGTTATTGAGCTTTTTTTAGGATTGAAGTTGCTATGCCTTTTTTAGGATTTTACCCCAGGACATATACTACCGTGGGGACTGGGTTAAATGAACCGGCGGGCCAGATTGATTAGGCCCCCAAAATGGACTTTGGACATGCCTGGTGTAGGGAGTAGCAGAAGAATATGGAGGGAAATCAGAGAAGAGCCGCAACTCATTTGCCCTGGTCCACTGGATCAAAGGGCCTTGTGTTAATGGATACACTCCTTCAGATCCAGCTCATTGTTTCCCAACCCTTGGTTAACAGCAAGGTATGCTTCACCGTTGAACCTGGAAAAGTAATTTTTAGAGGTGAGAATTACCTGCCAACAGAAGGACCCCTCTGTCCCTGCACTATTGACTGTTTAGGTCTACTTCTTGTTTGAAGGAGGCAAATCTGAGCAGTGACGTACACATACAATGGGCCTCTGGAGGTGGATAATTCTGCTGTGCCTCTGAATTAGGAGTGATTAAAAACACCAACCCTTTGGGCAGAATTACCCATCCTCAGCAGGCACTGAGTGGATGAGGTAAGGTGGCAATGGGAAGACACGCAGAGATGTAGCAGGCAACACATTAAAGGAGGCTTTGGATTCCAGGAGCCTCATAGAATCATAGAATTGTGGCATTTGAAAGGAACCCAGGGTCATCTAGTCCAACCCCCTGTGATGCAGGAATCTCAACTGAAGCATCTGTAACAGATGGCCATCCATCCTCTGCTTAAAAACCTGCCAAGAAGGAGAGTCTGTCACCTTCCAAATGAGTCTATTCCATGAGTTACTAAGTGTATTTATAATGGCATATGATATTAGCAAGTTATATTCAATTGCACTAGTGTGCCCTGAAAAACAGTTTGGGAATTACTAATCTAATGCTATTGCCCTATCATGCCATTTTAACAGCTGCCTACTTTGGCGGTTCGAATCCCTGCGACGGGGTGAGCTCCCATTGCTCAGTCCCTGCTCCTGCCAACCTAGCAGTTTGAAAGCACATCAAAGTGCAAGTAGATAAATAGGTACCACTCCGGCGGGAAGGTAAACGGTGTTTCCGTGTGCTGCTCTGGTTCTCCAGAAGTGGCTTAGTCATGCTGGCCACATGACCTGGAAGCTCCCTCGGCCAGTAAAGTGAGATGAGTGCCACAACCCCAGAGTCGTCTGCTACTGGACCTAATGGTCAGGGGTCCCTTTGCCTATACCTTTTACTTCAGTAAAAGTTATTTCAAACGTTTATCAAGGTCCTGTGCAGCAGGAAAAGCTTATGCACGTTAAAGACGAGCGGGTACAGTGGAGACTTTTTTGCCAGTAGGTTTGCCGGTTGCATTTTGCTGTTATTTGATCTGTCTTGGGGAAAGTATGCAAAAGCCCTCCCTAAACTTCAGCCCATTTCTTTGGAAGTAAATCCTGCTGTTCCTAGTGCGGCTTTCTTCCATTTAAGCATCAGGGTTGCAGCCAGTCCCATATTGACTATTTGGGCCTTGATATGTCTGTTCTTTTTGCTCATGGTGGGCCGGTTCTTTAACCCTTCCCTGGGTTTTGCCGCTGTTTCATTAGAAAGAGAAACAGAGCAGTCTCGCCACAAGGCTTTAGGCAAGAGAAGTTATTTTCTGGCAATTTGGATGTGACAGGACATTATGAGATAGATTGATCTCCCTCGCTCCCCCTACTACCTATGGGTCATTTTTTCCTTATTTCCTTAATTGCTGGTTCCTTCGCAGTAAAGACTGCGGATCAATTGGGTTAATATAGAAGATTGCTGGGAGGCAGAGTGCCATTGATTCGCCAGCAGGAGCGGAGCCCAGCCTTCCTCAAGTTTTTGGTTCCCTCTTCAACATTCACAGCAGCACTGTTGACATGGTTTTCAATCCTGTCAATCTTCTCCTGCTGAGACTAGATGCAAAGGAATTACGAGTGAGGTTCCCTGCTGGGAAGCGGCAGTAAGCCAATACACACCATTTTAATGTCTGTAATCAGGGACCCCACAGCCGCTTTCAGCTGGTACACTCTGCAGCCATGCAGCCTTAATGGCAGTTCATTAATAGCTTCTGATAAGCCGTACTGGAAGCACAAAATTATATAGAGTGTGGAATTTAACTATTAGGTGATAAACAGAGAACTGTTGCATAAAGGATTGCTAAAAGTTAAAGAAAACAATGGACGGACTGCATTATTGACGGTTCTACTATTATGTGAATAGATGGGCGTGCTCTGTATGGAGACTCATCACAGCAGACAAATACTTGTTTGGATTTCCCCGGCAGGACACATCCTGCATCATAAAGAGAGGCATCTAGAATGTTGCCCAAATTTCAGAGTAGAGAGAACAACCTGAGATGTCTGAGTCTGTAGCAAGGGAAGGGAAGCTTCTCCTGATGGCTGAGGAGGCCCTATGTGACATGGTGCCAGAGGGAGCAGCCAAACACCCTTCGAACATGGGGGGGGGGTGCCTAGGAGTCGGTGCCTATGCTCTGTGTTGTGTGTGTTTTTTGGTGCCTGTGTCTTCAAAAGAGCTCTCCAAATACAAGGTAGACTATCAGAGGCGGGGCTGGCTCAATACATTTTGCTGCCTGAGGCAAAGGAGAAGATGGTGTCCCACCCTGAGGCACATGCAGAAGGCAATTGGACTGGTAGTTGAATCTTGCTCCACTACTGTTGATAGGACAGTGTCTTCCACTGCACTTGAGGCCAGCAGGCTAGTGTAGGCAGTAAAAGGCAGACCACATGGCACTCACGGCTCTGTCCCCTCACTGTACCTCAGCATCTGCTGCCTGAGGCAGCTGCCTCACTCTGCTTCAGAGGGCCGGCCCTGACCAGAGGAGATATTTGAGATCTAAGCAGATCATGCTACTCTTTATGGTCTCTGTCCAGTAATACATATGGACTCTGAACATTGAAGCATGTGGAAACATCTAGAAACAATAAAATCCTTCCGGGCCCCTACCCTTGAGCAGGGAAACCTTGTGGTCCCTACAGTTCAATAGTTTTGCTCTGAGGAGAATTATCATACCACCACTTGCTATAGGTTAGGGTGATACACCATTTCACCCCAAAACCTTTAATGGACTAAGATTCCACCCAATGCCTTTTCCGCCAAAGGCTGTGACATTTGCTATGTGGATGACAAAACTTTCAAATGGGCCCAATTAGTCTGCAGGCAAATTCCTCCCTGACTCTGCATATGGCAACCATTAATTAACTATAGCAAGGTCAATACACAAGGTGCTCAAGAAGGTAAGCAAGATGAGCAGGCAGGTGAGACAACAACATCAAGGGAGGGTGAACAGGTTCCTCTTCAGTCAACTGCACTCCCAAACTCAAATGCAGCTGCTTTTATTTCCAAGTGGTGGACTGGAGTGGAAACTTCCACCATCAAATCATCTGCCCAGGCTTGGCCTCCACCCCTTTCCCTGACTGGGCACTTCAAATTTGATGTTAGCTGGTTATTCCTCCATCCATAGCAACCAGCTGGGAGAGGATCCTATGGCTGGCCTCCATGGAAACCCTTTCTCATCCCCCCAGTGGTGTGAGGGGAAGCCACCCCAGAGCAGGGTAAGTGGCCATTTCGAGAGGGGCAAGAGAATCAGACAGGAGAAAGATCTGTTGCAACTTTAGGAGGACTGTCTCAGAGCCTTTTGGGATGCAGAGTGACAGAGTTTACCCCAAGCCATCCTGTTGCAGGGAAATAAAATGGAATAAAAAGGAGCCTTTGCGTATAAGGATAGTATCAGGAAGGGGCCACAGTTCCAGCAGCGGCAAGTACTGGGAGGAGTCTGAGAATCACCCATTGCAACATAGAGAGGTCCCTTGGGAGTGGGATGGGAGACACCAGAGAAGCCCCAACTTCTGAGCTGTCTGGTAGCAGCTTTTAACACCAAAATGAAAACAAAGATGGGCTTTTCAGGTGGACGCCTCAAGCCACTGAAATTTTGTGACCATCTCTGGCTTAAGGCTGTTTAACCTTATGTGATAAGGGAAGCCAAAGATATACAGTGAAAGCAGAAAGTAATGAAGAGATTTGTCAGATGTTGCAGCATTGCTTACCTGAACATTCACTACCTGAGTTAGTATAATGGAGGCCATGGGCATAACCAGGATTTTTGTTGGCGGGGGGCAAAATTGACGTGATTGGTCAATTAGTTAAGCATTTCTATTGTTTTACTTGATTGGGGCGGGGGCAGCTGCGCTCATGGAGGCGCTCTCATTGCCTCTCCAGGTCCATACAGGTCCAACTTCCATCCTTGATGCAGTCTACCAGATTTAATACAGGCAAATAGCAAAGGAGGCCTGCTCTGCTCTGCCAAATCACAAACTGCAACTGCTGATTAGAGCTATGTGCAGGGATTTTGATACAAAACAATTTTACCAATATAAGCAACAAATGTGAAGGAATAAACTAGATCCTGCCCAATGGCTGAAATTAAAAAGTAGAGCCTTCAACACAGAAAAACAGATGTGCTGGATTAATTGGGGGGGGGGGTCATGTCAGCAGAAAGACTGGTTCTGTGAATGAGGCAACGTAATCGAGAAGGCACTGCCCTAGAAGCCAACCCCCATTCTTCAGCAGTGTAAAGGACCAGGACTAAGCCATTACTGTACAGTGGTACCTCAGGTTACATACGCTTCAGGTTACATACGCTTCAGGTTACAGACTCCGCTAACCCAGAAATATTACCTCGGGTTAAGAACTTTGCTTCAGGATGAGAACAGAAATCTCGCACCAGCGGCGTGGCAGCAGCGGGAGGCCCCATTAGCTAAAGTGGTGCTTCAGGTTAAGAACAGTTTCAGGTTAAGAACAGACCTCCGGAACGAATTAAGTACGTAACCAGAGGTACCACTGTACAATGCGATTCTAGTGGCACATTGCAGGAGTCACTGTATATAGGATTGCCGCCTGGCAGATACACACACACACACACACACACACACACACAGAAGCAGCGTACTTGCCCAGTATCGTAAGTTTAAACAGGTGCAGAGGGAATCACACATTGCATGACCAGTGGGGTCTTGTCAGTGGCCAGGAAGTGTGCCTAAATGTGGGATCCTGCCATGTCAAACCAAACAAAAATCCAGAAGGCTGGTGCTATCACTGGAGCCCTGGAAACCCAATGTGGATCCCACAGTTGTGGCGCCCACAGCCCCCTCAGTGACCACGTAGCACCATGCGAACGAGACATGCAAGCAGGTGGAACCTCAAAACAGCACTTAAGGTAAGGTAGTTTGGGCTGAGCATTTGTTGCTGGTTCGCCACAATCCAGCCCAAGTGCCAGACATTTTGCCTCTCTCGGCTACAGCATTCTTCTCTATGGGGAGCTTGAATTAGGGCCCCACAATAAAAGCCTTCTAATCTCCTATTCGTTTTACTGGAAACAAGAGAATTGCATTTATATCTATCCTTTTATTTGCACTTTCAATGATGGTCAAAACTACAATAAAAGTAATTATTATATGTAAACTGAAAATTCATAAAAATGTCTAATTTGCACGTGGATTATACATAGAGTGGCTGTGCATATATTTGTCTAAAACCTGTGGCAGAAACCTTAGATCAATATTTACTTAAGAATTCCTAATGTATTTTTACAGCATCTAATTTTCCGAGCAAAGTGTGTTGTAGAGAACATTTGGTAGTAAAATAATTAATCTGATTTCTTTGCAAACAAACAGAACACTAGCTCATCGGTAAACATTTAAACAGCTTACAGCAAACACATTGTACATGTCGTATAATTTATCAAGTGTCCCAGACTTCTATTTAATTAAAACAAAGAACTAGTCTATTTCTTGTTTCCGTGGACAGAACTATTTATTATATGCTGCTGCTATCAGGTGGGTGAGCACTCATGAACACATTCCAGTTTAATGTATAATTCAATTCTTTCAAGTTAAAATGTGGAGGGAAACAGGCTTTTAAGAAGAACCAACATGAAGCTTCAATTCTGTGCCTTTTACTCAACCCAGTCATTTAACCCTCACAAAAATAATACAACTATTTGCAGCTGGGGTGGTGAACCTTCGTTCCTCCATAAGCTGCCGGACTACATCTCCTATCATCCCTGACCATTGTTTATGCTCACTAGGGCTAATGGAAGTTGTCAGTCAACAACATCTGGCGGGCCACAGGTTCCCATCCCTGATTCAAGCCACTAATAGACTTCACCCCAATCCAGGCGAAGGTGTTTATCCCTCTGAAATTAATGGGATTTCAGCTGTAGGGCTAATAACCCATTCTGACTCTAGCCATTGTTTGCTACCATCATAATTAGTTGCATAAACCTTCCCCATTTGCAACACATTGCAGATTGGGACTCTCCAATCAGCTGCCACTTTACTCTAGGCCAGTGTTTGCCAAGCCTTTTCCAAATAAATAGTTTAACCATATTCTGTCATTGTTTTATTTTCTTTGGTGCCATCTATAGAGGGAAAACCAGAAACAACCAAATTAGCCTTTGAAGTGCGTTCGTTTTGATGCTTAAGCAGGAAAGTAGCAGAGCTCTCTCTTTTTTCATAAACCCTTTGATTTAATTTTTACAAAACAGCAGTAGCAACGACAACACAAAGTACACCAGTTCTACAGTGTCTGTTCAGGTGGATAATTGTTTTCCATATCAAAATATGTTTACGTTTTCATGTTCATTTCAGCCCACTCCCGACTGCACTGTGAGAAAAAGACAGTGTCTGTACCCGTTGGGAAAGAGAGTCATTGTCATACTCTCCATTGTCATGATGCGTCATTTTGTTTGGTTCCTTTTCCATTTGTGTATCCTTGCCCATTCTTCTACCTTCTAGTTCTCTGCAACAATGTGGCTTCCCGCTATGAATATTAAAAAAACAAAACTTCTTTGTATGGTAATACTGTGCTTTGTCCATCAACCTTTTCAACAGAGTTAACATAAAGAAGGATGCTTTCTTGTTTGAATGGGAGAACAATTTTGTCACATTCCACAAATACTTTCTCCAATAAAGTTTGTAGAAGAAGTCTAGCCTTGTAATCTTCCCCCCATGGCCCTTGTGCCATCACTCAGATTTAACGTTTTAGGTGTCTAAGGCCAGTGGTGAAGGACCATTCAGGTATGTTCTTTTATCCTAGCTGACACTTGGATATGGCTTTTTATGCCACGGTGCATTCTATAGCTCCTTTGCAATATTTATTCTTAGATCCTTCTCTCAGCATCCCTTTAATCTCACTAGAGAGTCTGTATTTTCTTTGTCAAACAGGAGAGAGAGAGAGAGAGAGAGAGAGAGAGAGAGAGAGAGAGAGAGAGCTTTCCCTTCTGCTCCTGGCATTGGACTTCTCTTAGGATAGTCACGTTAGCAAGATGGTTAAATGCAGGCTGGACAGTGTTGGTTGGCTGGAGTGCCATAGGGCTTTTGCAGTTCAAGATTCTTATTATAAACGAACTGGATCCTTGAATGCACTGGTATGAATCTTGAACAGCACATATCTCAACTAAAGAAGAGGCTTGAAGGGCTTGAATTGCATAATGGCTTGACGTATGTGACAACTAAATAGATGGAAAATATTCACACTATTATTTTTACTTTGTTACATTTTATTTTACCTTCTATTTAAAAATTCTGTCATGGTTTGCTCTGACTTCAGAAAAACTTGTAATCTTTTTTAAGAATCAAACTCGGGAAAGATTATTTCTTCTTTGCCTGTGAATAATTTTTCCATCGTATAGTAAGTGGTCAAAGAGAATTTTTGCATTAAAATGTTGAAGCACATATATGTATGTCTGCTTTTCTAAAGATTTATTAAAAACGTTTTTTTTTATATAGCTTTTAAATATTCATTCTTCCTCACTTTCAAAACCTATCAAAGTGTAAATAGCATCCTGCTGCAATTCAATATCAAATCTAGAGCAGCTCTGCTGACAGGTGCTTTTCTTAGCAAAGGGGTATTGGAAACAGTGAATGAAATCCCCATTTCTGGTATATGTCTGTGTCTCTTTACTGCAAATGGAGCTTTCATTCTGTCTCTTCAATATCCTTTTGCTTAAAAAAAAACCACACCAGTTGGTAGCATTGCTCTAGATTTGAACTTGTTGACAAAAGAATATACTGCACCACCATTCCCCTATCCTCCTGTTTTTAAAGGGTAAAGGAGGACTGCACTTTGTGAGGGGGGTGGGAAATCAAAATTGTAAAAGAAGGTGAGAGTAACAGCGAAGGAAGTAGCAGAAGTAAATCAACAGATTTGAGAGCTACTGCTTTAATAATAATAATAATAATAATAATAATAATAATAATTTATTATTTATACCACGCCCATCTGGCTGGGTTTCCCCAGCCACCCTGGGTGGCTTCCAACAGAACACTAAAATACAATAACTTATTAAACATTAAAAGCTTCCCTAAACAGGGCTGCCTTCAGATGTCTTCTAAAAGTCTGGTAGTTGTTTTTCTCTTTGACATCTGGTGGGAGGGTGTTCCACAGGGCAGGTGCCACTACCGAGAAGGCCCTCTGCCTGGTTCCCTGCTACCTGGCTTCTCGCAGTGAGGGAACCGCCAGAAGGCCCTCGGCGCTGGACCTAAGTGTCCAGGCGGAACAATGGGGGGTAGAGATGCTCCTTCAAGTATACTGGAGCAAGGCTGTTGAAGGCTTTAAAGGTCAGCACCAACACTTTGAATTGTGCCCAGAAACATACTGTGAGCCAATGTAGGTCTTTCAAGACCGGTGTTATATGGTCTCGGCAGCCACTCCCAGTCACCAGTCTAGCTGCTGTGAAATATACTCAGAGTCGCAAAGTGATTTCATGCTCTTTATTCAGCTCATAGTGGTGAGGAGGAATGAATGAATGAAAGTCCCCTCAAAGTATCTGCTTTATATACATTATTTACACAATGGGCTGCACATGATTGGCTAATTCCGGAATTCTACTGTAAGCCAATCAAGTTGTGGATTCACTTCTATCTGGAGCATGATTGGGTGGTTCCTGCCAACCAATCATACTGCTGCATTGTTCTAGGACCAATCAGACTGCTGCATTCTGAATCCTATTATTCTAGGACCAATCAGACTGCTGCCTTTTGGATCCTATTGTTCTAGGACAAATCAGACTGCTGCAGTTTGGATCCTATTCAACTCAGTACATAACATGCTGCATTCTGGATTAGTTGTAGTTTCCTGGTCACCTTCAAAGGTAGCCCCACGTAGAGTGCATTGCAGTAGTCCAAGCGGGAGATAAGCAGAGCATGCACCACTCTGGCGAGACAGTCTGCGGGCAGGGAGGGTCTCAGCCTGCGTACCAGATGGAGCTGATAAACAGCTGCCCTGGACACAGAGTTTACCTGCGCCTCCATGGACAGCTGCGAGTCCAAAATGTCTCCCAGGCTGCGCACCTGGTCCTTCAGGGGCACAGTTATCCTATTCAGGACCAGGGAGTCCTCCACACCCGCCCGCCTCCTGTCCCCCAAAAACAGTACTTCTGTCTTGTCAGGATTCAACCTCAATCTGTTAGCCGCCATCCGTCCTCCGACCGCCTCCAGACACTCACACAGGACCTTCACCGCCTTCACTGGTTCTGATTTGAAAGAGAGGTAGACTCCTTCCACCCTTTTGACTGCTTCCACCCTTGAGAAAGGCCTGAGTTTTCAAACTTTGCTCCATGCAAACACTCCCATGCTGCAAAATATATTTTCTGATAAATGTCCTCATTTGCCACCTTGAATATTGTGACTCTGACCACAAGGCAGAAAAATAAATTTTAAAGATGAGTGCTAATAAAATTAGACGTTGGTACTTTTATTCAGCATTCCTTTGCCTAACTACCACACTCCAGTGTCTAGTTTTCAGCATTCAGCTATTCAGTTAACTTTTGGGAGAGTCAAAAGTAGCTCAAAATTGGCTTACCTTTCCTGGTGAGCTCTCTTATTCTTCCCTGCTCTGAAACTGACTTTATCTCTCCTGAATATAAAATATCAGATGGTCTGCAAAGGAAGTGTGTGGATTGGAGAAGCTAGCATTCCCCTCATTTCCAACTTGTAGAATAATTTATTTTGTATAACCTGCCAACATATTGAAAAATGGAGGGGTGTTCAGCCAGTAAACACAATTGTAGCAAAGTGGGCATGTAACTGTGTGCAGATGCCATATGATGTCTGCACAACGCACATCAGTTCTCTTTGGTTCTGAAAATTGGTGTACATGTCATCACTATTGCCTTTCTGCGGTGCTCTACCCCAGTTACAGATTTTCACAGTGGAGATTTTTGTTTCGTTTCCTGACTACCTCTTCATTTTTATAATCCTAGTATTTTAGACATGTTGCCAAAGTGCCACTCTACTTGACCCGTGTGAACTGTGTTCCTGGCTGGGACATGCACTCAGTGAAAGTTAGTGGCTTTGGGAAATAAAAGCATTTGTTCATTCTGGCTGGTCGTTTTTGGACCTTTTAAACCAGGGAATCTTGTGAGAATGCTTTATGTACCTGTTGGATACATGATTTGGCTAGTGGATGGTAACTATGAAGACAAAGCTCAGTATAGCCCGTGCTACATTTTCTTTCTGACATATGTATTTCAAACAGAAAGTTGTTGTTAAAAACCCTCTGTTATACTGGAAGGCATCCGTTTAAAGATCATTTAACAGTCTTAAAAGGTAAAGGGTAAAGGGACCCCTGACCATTAGGTCCAGTCGTGGCCCACTCTGGGGTTGCGCGCTCATCTCGCTTTATAGGCCGAGGGAGCTGGCGTTTGTCCGCAAACAGCTTCTGGGTCATGTGGCCAGCATGACTAAGCCGCTTCTGGCAAACCAGAGCAGCGCACGGAAACGCCGTTTACCTTCCCGCCGGAGCGGTACCTATTTATCTACTTGCACATCAACTATGACGTGCTTTCGAACTGCTAGGTTGGCAGGAGCAGGGACTGAGCAACGGGAGCTCACCCCGTCACGGGGATTCGAACCGCCAACCTTCTGATCGGCAAGCAAGCCCTAGGCTCTGTGGTTTAACCCACAGCGCCACCCGTGTCCCATTGAACAGTCTTAGCTTCCATTTAATATGTAGGACTTAATCCCGTGGACTGGAGAATTTGGGATGTCTCTAATTGTTGGTTTAGTTTATCTGTGGAGTACAGATTAGAGCCCCATACTGATGGTAGTCCTACTGCAGAGTTGTTCTGAGAACTGAAAGATCATTATTTTTTTCAGAGTGTTGCCACTGCTAGATATGGGTGAAAGCTGTGACTGCTGAGGATCGGTATTTACCCTGGTGCAGGGGGGAGAGAGATGTCCTGGTGGGTCATCCATGCATTATAATTGACAGACAGTGTTAGAAACAGGGAGGAAGCTGTAAGCAATCTCAGCATGGGTGTTATCCAAACTGGCTGAATTATTCATTTGTGAATATATTAACACATAAATTTAGCCTCCTCTACACAAAGCGTCACGAAATGGATCCTCATTCCTAAGAATGAGTGGATTGATCTTACTATTTGTGAGCTACTTTGATTGAGCTCAGAATTCTTTTCCTTTTTTGCAAGCAGTTCACATGAATAAATTGGAGCTCTTTCTCCCTGTTAGAATAGGACCTACTCAAAATTGAGCTGGCAGCCCATTTGTAATACATTTCCCCCCACAAAGCACTCAAGATGCAGACAAAACAACAACCAACTGCCATAATTTTTCTCCTACGTTTCAGTACCAATTGTGACGTCACATTGGCAGGCTCATAGGATCACTTTCATACAAAGCCTTTATTACATAAAGTAACCGGAGACGGTGGACCATGCATGCGGTGCAAGGCAAAGAAAACAGTCATAACACCCAGCCTGTAGTTTAACATCATATCAACGTGGGTATCATGGGACACATCAAATGCTTTCCTGTGATTTTAAGCTATTTCTAATTTGTTCTCAACAAATTGACAGTCAGTCATAAGCAAACAATCGTAACCCCCAACATGAATCTTAACATTCACATAACAAGTTTTAGAAAATATATTTTTAAAGCTTTTTGTTTTTAGTGAAAACTACACAACTGTGTAAAAAAGAAACCTTTGGACATAATACTGATAAGTGTAAATTATAACAATGTGACTTACAACCAATTCTTCATATTTTCCATCTTCAGTTACACAGAGGGAGCTCATTGGATCTGCTGTTATTTGAAATCTATCCCTCCCCCCAAAGATGTACAAGTCACAAACCCTTTTGACTGACAGAAAGGAGTCATCCAAAACAGAGTGGTCTGAACAGTCAATAAGGTTGTATCAGATTTCTCTGTTCTTCTTACTCACACTTGGTGTGTTAAGCAACGCTTATGTTCCATGCAGTCTAATGCCACAAAGTAATGTCCATTTTTATGTAATGGACAAACATGCTTCCATAATGAAAGGTGAGTAACTTCTTAGATTTAATGTCAATATTAGAACCTTCAAACAAATGAAGTCAGTTGATTCTTTAATAAATTTCCTGCTGAATCCCCATACCAAAAGTCTGCTGGCCAGACCCACAAATCTGGGGGTGACCCTATTGTTATGTGTGAGAGTTATAGGGGAGTTCTGTACCATCTGTCCCAAAGCAGAGAGTGACTGGGCAGGCCTGGATATCCAAATAGTCTTCCAATTGTTTCTCTGCTTACTTTTAAGCCCAGTTCTGACCAGCACCTTACTGCAGGATAGTGACATCAGCAACATTTTTTCAAAACACATAAGAGGGCGGGTAGCCTGCATTTGTATGTTAGATTCTTTTGGAACATAGTGCAGCTGGGGAGGCTCCTTTAACACAGGCTGGAGGAGAAGCTGGGCAAGCTGAGCGCAGAACATAGTGCAGTTGATGTGATTGTTGTTGTTTAGTCATTTAGTCGTGTCCGACTCTTCGTGACCCCATGGACCAGAGCACGCCTGGCACTTCTGTCTTCCACTGCCTCACGCAGTTTGGTCAAACACATGCTGGTAGCTTCAAAAACACTGTCCAACCATCTCGTCCTCTGTCGTCCCCTTCTCCTTGTGCCCTCCATCTTTCTCAACATCAGGGTCTTTTCCAGGGAGTCTTCTCTTCTCCTGAGGTGGCCAAAGTCTTGGAGCCTCAGCTTCAGGATCTGTCCTTCCAGTGAGCACTCAGGGCTAATTTCCTTGAGAATGGAGAGGTTTGATCTTCTTGCAGTCCATGGGTCTCTCAAGAGTCTCCTCCAGCACCATAATTCAAAAGCATCAATTCTTCGGCGATCAGCCTTCTTTATGGTCCAGCTCTCACTTCCATACATCACTACTGGGAAAACCATAGCTTTTACTATACGGACCTTTGTTGACAAGGTGATGTCTCTGCTTTTTAAGATGCTGTCTAGGTTTGTCATTGCTTTTCTCCCAAGAAGCAGGCATCTTTTAATTTCGTGGCTGCTGTCACCATCTGCAGTGATCATGGAGCCCAAGAAAGTAAAATCTCTCACTGCCTCCATTTCTTCACCTTCTATTTGAGTTGATGTGATTACAGAACCGCAAATCCCTTATGGTCACATCCACACCACATATCTGAATCACATTTAAAGCACATAGCTTTTCCCAAAGCATGCTGGGAACTGTAGTTTACCCCTCACAGTGCTACTGCTGTGATTTCTTTCATCTTTCATTTGGGCTGATGTGTATTCCTGCACTCTCATCCTCCTCAACTGCCCAAGTCTCAAAAGCCTCCTTTGGCAAGCTTTAAAATTTCTTGCTCATCAACCTGTACCAGCACAACCAGCAGAAGACTCACTTTTCTGAAAGTGAATAATTAACTCTCAATTCCTCAGTTCCCCATATGCTACGTGGCAAGAAGTTCCCACAGAACATGTGAGCCTTGCAAATCACAGTAGAGGAAGTTGTCTGTGGGGTTATGGTTACTGCTGATAGCTCTAGCCATAATGCATTCCTAGGAAAGGGGCTCACTCAAAGCTGCAGAACGGCTGTGTCTGGATTGTCTGATAAAACCAGTATGTCTAATGTTATTTGTGCTGAATGCAAGGGTGAGCAGTTCTTCGGTTGCACAAATGTTGCCATGTTTTGCACCTGTAGGACACTGGAATTGCTGCAGGTACACTTCATCACAGGGACGCGGGTGGTGCTGTGGGTTAAACCACAGAGCCTAGGACTTGCCGGTCAGTAGGTCGGTGGTTCGAATCCCCACGACAGGGTGAACTCCCGTTGCTCGGTCCCTGCTCCTGCCAACCTATCAGTTCGAAAGCACGTCAAAGTGCAAGTAGATAAATAGGTACCGCTCCAGCGGGAAGGTAAATGGTGTTTCCATGAGCTGCTCGCCAGAAGCGGCTTAGTCACGCTGGCCACATGACCCGGAAGCTGTACACCGGCTCCCTCAGCCTATAGAGTGAGATGAGCGCTGCAACCCCAGAGTCGTCCGCCACTGGACCTAATGGTCAGGGGTACCTTTACCTTTACCTTTTCATCACAAAAGTGACAAAAATGACCCCTGGTTTACCCAGGCCCTTCATGAAGAAGCCCACTGGCCTGCAACAGCACCCACCTAAGGGGCTGAGCAGACTTCTTTAGCAGTGCTGGGAAAAGGCTTAAGGAGCTCGTGAAACATCAGACTCATACGTGCTGAGAAAATTCTCCCCAGAAGAGATTTCTGCCCCACCCCTGAACCATATTTTTGAATCCATTCTAATTCTTTGCACTCATCAAGGTATCAATTTAATGTATGTTTATTTCATAAAATTTATATACTGTTTGATTGTAATAAGAAATAAACCTCAAAGCCATTGCCTTTTGCTTTGGGATGTAGAAGCCCAAATATTTAAACATCCCGGGACATCTTGGCAACACCATTGCTTGAGTTGTTGTTAGTTTAGGGACTGCACTAATAAATTAATTCTCAGAATTAATTTTAAGACTTGGCACTGTCCTATCTCTGTCATAACAGCCGTATCATCTATATATTAAGTTTAAGAAACGCTCTTTGCCCCGCACCCAAATAGCCCACGATGTTCCAGTTCTGCCTTAATGCAATAGCCTGGGGCTTAGTGAGACAGAGGACAACCCTATTTTGTGTCCCAGGCACAGGGCTGAGTCCCATTAATGTAGCAAGTGAAGAGCTGAGTTGTACAGTGGGCAGAAGACTCTGGGTGGGGGGAGAACAGGAGGGTGCCTTGTAGGGGCTTGTGTCTGAGAGTGTACATAAATAAAGGAAATAAAATCATGGCTGAACTTCAACCCGAGCCTCTTCTGTTCTATGATGCCTTCTAAATTAATTTATAAAAGCAATGCTATTTTTCTAGAAAAAGAGATGCCGGAACACGTCAGGAATGCCTCCCATGTAGTTTTACAGTGGCAATGGTGCCCACCTGAAAAGAGCCAGAACAGAGTTCCAGCAAAAAAAAAAAAAAAAAAAAAAGCCCTGTATAAAATTAAGAATGATTTTCCCAAGTAAAGCACACTTTTAAAGGTTTCTTCGAACCTGAAGTACATGAAGGGTATGTCACAGGCAAGTGAAATTGAAATGAAGAAGTTTTGGGGAAAGTTCTGGAAACTGCTATGCATTTTCATTCTATGTACACGAGAAACCAGCAGTAAATTCCACCGAATTCAATTCCACTTGCTCAGGGAGACGTGTGTTTAAGGACCGCAACCGCATTGGCCCAAGTTCCTTTTTCCTTGTTAGCTTTCTGCTCTTAGGCTGCTTGGAATGACTTTATCCAATGCCTGTGAACTATTGAGGCAACAAATGCAGCACACCAGTTGCTACTAGAGCGGTTTAATAATAAGAGATGCCTAAACAAGCAGCAGCAGCAGCTGGCATTGTATTTAATGACTCTGTTTTGTTCTCATATTCTTCACTTTTTGAGGGCCCAGCCACATCCTCTGCTTGATATTTTTTGAGCTTTGAAAGCCTGGGGTCACAGCCAAAATTCCAAGACATGCTGGAGTTTTTACACAAAGAATTTTGTCGTGATGTTCTGCATGTGTTGTGGGAAGGGAGAGAATGCCTGGCGACAAGAGAAAGTTCAAGTATTAAACTGGTAGGTTGGAGGTAACCAAGAAACAAGCTTCTGCAGAAGGCTAGACCCACGCCGCCCAAAGTGTATGTGTAGAAGGACTTCTGTTCAGTATATTTGGTTATTAAAGATAATATTTATCTACAGGTTGACTACAAGCTGAAAGGTAAATAACCGGCAGACGTCAAATGGGAGACAATGTTGGTATAATTTGGTTTGCTTGCATCTACACTTAAGATTAGTCACAGTGCTAGAGCTGGCTTGTTTGTCCACCCCACTGTTCTTTCTTCCCATAAGGTTTCATTAAAGCTTTTTCATGATACAGCAAGGTAAAGGAAACTCATCTAAATAAAAACAAAAACAGAGAAAGGAAAATGCAAAGTCTTCTTTACGGGGTCCTCGCTGTGGGGTCACATTCACCCGGTGCTATACCAGCTGCACTGGCTCTGGGTGGAGTACAGGATCAGGTTTAAGGTGCTGGTTTTAACCTTTAAAGCCCTAAACAGCCTAGGACCCTCGTACCTACAGGACCACCTCTCCTGGTATGTCGCACGGAGGACCTTACGGTCTGCAAATAGAAACATCTTGGAGATCCCGGGCCACAGGGAGGTTAGGCTGGCCTCAACCAGAGCCAGGGCCTTTTTGGCCGTGGCCCCAATCTGGTGGAACGCTCTGTCCCAAGAGACTAGGGCCCTGCAGGACTTGACATATTTCTGCAGGGCCTGCAAGACAGAGCTGTTCCACCAGGCCTTTGGCCAGGACACAGCCTGACTCCCTCCTTTGGCGATCCTCACAGAACTCTAGCCCAGTGGTTGCCGTTAATTTGATTTTGAATTGATTTTAGAATGAATTGATTTTAGAATGCTGTGTTACTTTTATTGTTGTTAGCCGCGCTGAGACCGGCTACGGCTGGGGAGGGCGGGATATAAATAAAATATTATTATTATTTACTACTACTACAACTACTACTCTCTCAAAGGTAGCTCTTACTACTACTACTACTCTCTCAAAGGTAGCTCTTACCCCTTGTCTCACACAGAAAGGAGTGGCTTCTTCCAGCTCTCACCTGGGAGCTTCCACCTTCAGGTGCACCACCCTGTTCTTGCTTACAAACCGGAAAAGGGCTTCACTCTCTCTCTTTCTCTGCCTGCAGGAGGAAGAAATGGGCATAGGTGTCACTGTTGCCGGATTAGTTTGACTCACTGCCCGATAGTTGATGGAGGACTTTTAGCATTAGACTATCGCGATGCAATGCTGGTTCAGACAAACCCATATTCTGATTGTGACGCTATACAGCAGTGAAAGTGACTGAAAAGGGACATTTTTGTAAACAGGCTGCTTAAACTCAGCAGGCACAACTCCTCTGGCGCATCCTGCAAGCTTTGGCTCATTTTTATAGTAATAAAAAGGTAAAGGGACCCCTGACCATTAGGTCCAGTCGTGGCCAACTCTGGGGTTTCAGCGCTCATCTCGCTTTATTGGCCGAGGGAGCCGGCGTACAGCTTCCGGGTCATGCGGCCAGCATGACTAAGCTGCTTCTGGCGAACCAGAGCAGCACACGGAAACGCCGTTTACCTTCCCACCGGAGCGGTACCTATTTATCTACTTGCACTTTGACGTGCTTTCGAACTGCTAGGTTGGCAGGAGCAGGGACCGAGCAATGGGAGCTCACCCCGTCGCAGGGATTCGAACCGCCAGCCTTTTGATCGGCAAGTCCTAGGCTCTGTGGTTTAACCCACAGCGCCACCCGTGTCCCTTTTATAGTAATACTCCTGTGTTAAAAGTGAAGTGAAGCCATCTAAGTTTAAATTGCAATGGTAAATGGAAATCTAAGACTGCTTAAGGGCTATGAAAAATCTGGTACATCCCAAACTGTCAATTATATTATTAGCATTTGACATCAGTCTTGTGTATGTCACTTTCGATGTCACTACAGTCTGATGTAAATGACATTCAGGCCCACTGACTCCAGTATCTGGGGCAAGGGAGAGGTTTGAGGTATTTTTTTTAGTAATGTCCCAGTCTTTGCTTGGGTTAAGATTAGAAGCAAGGCTCATCCTCCATCTTCATAGCATCCTGAGATTCTTTTTTATTTTTCTTGGGTTTGCAGCCCTTTGCACAAACAGGTGATATCCACCCCCCCCCCCAGGTTAGTTATTACAAGTAGTGAGTAATCAGAATATTCTTGGGCAGGTCCAATGTGGCAGAACTGTGGAAAGTTACTCGCATATAAACAATTTTAGCACTGCACAAAATAAGTAAGTCAAATCATGAGGCATTCCCCATAGCACATTTCAAAAGGAAAGTGGGCTGTACATTTTTAAATACTTTTGGAAATCATGTTTTGATTTTAAATATGTGTATTAATATAAGCTTTCTAATTCTTAATTCACTTTAAATAAATGAATTAATAATGAGAAAGCTTATATTAACACACATTCTGCTGGTTGGGTGTGGTAGAAATCAGTAGAAACAACTGTTTCTCATGTCCTGGTCAAAGATCATGCATTCTTATGGATGCACAAAAATAATGTGTGCGTTATGGACATTAAACTGTTGAAGTGGTGGTCTAAAAAACACAAACTGTACTTATGCTTCCCCCACTCCTCTGGCAGGACTTATGATAGCAGAAAAAACCAAGTCAGTAAAATAAAAAATGAAAGCCCCCACATTGCATATATTTCCTCTATACTGAATAGTAAGGTCATCGAGAGGCTGTGCTTTTCAATGCAATGATTTATTTCTCAAGATACGCAAACCAAGTTCCTGCTAATTTTTCAGTGTTCTAAGCTTGCTCCCAGGTTTTAAACCACAGCAGATCTAAGAGATAAAAAATCACATCATAATTCAGCAAAATTCAATACAAATAGGGCCTCTGGGGGAAAAGTTAATTCAATTTAATCATTTTAATTTACACTGGATATGTAGAAGAGCATTTCTTTCAACCCTACAGGTTAACACATTCACAAAACAGAAGCATTGCTGTTAGAGGAACAGAAAACTTCTGAAGCACTCTGTTATCTGAAATAGAAATAAAAACAAGGCACTATCCATTAACAGCTGTAATATTCCTGATTTTAGTATATGAAACAAGGCATGTTCACACTGAGAAGTTTCTAAGAAAAGGAGTAGCAGAACTGGCTTTGCATTTTGTTTCGTTTTTCACTCTTGAGATTTGTCAGTGACTATCCTGTATGAACAAACTGATCAACTTAAAAAAATAATTATCCATAGGTAACAAAGATGAAGTCCCCCCCCCCAAAAAAAAATCTATGGAAGTGAAACACAATGATCACAGGAAATTTAACTGTGGGAATATTTATTATGCCATGGATGAGTTATCATCACTGTCTCTGAGCCCCGGAAATTTGGACATCTCAGAAATTAACTGAATGGAGAAGGGATTCTGAGAAGTGTTTTGAACTAATTCTGTACCACAAACTTTCAAAAATGTTTGCATTTTATTTGAATATTGAAAATATATTAACTAAAAAAATTCTTACAACTACAAAAGCATATTCTTTCTAATAAACTTTGTTTGCCTATTATTATAAAAAAACCAACCCTTCATATCCCATTTACTGCCAAATGAGAACTGTGGTTTGTGTGTCTCCAGAAAGAGAATGAAAGTGAAAAATTAAATTACTGTCAGAGGTTCTTATTACCTCTAGTGAGTTATATATTTTGCACATGTGGCAAACACTTTAGCATGCCTTTTAAATTCTCTTCTGATTGGGTGCATGAATTCAAAATCAAAATACAATTGCTTTACAGTTCAACAAGTAAAATTTACCTGCAATAAAAAGCTGTTTCCTCAGATATTTAATCATGCTATTCTGTTTGCCCATGAAGTCAATACTAAAAAAGCATTAATTTTTAAAATATCTGAAGGAAAACTGAAAATATAACTTATAATATAACTTTTCCTGTTGATACCATTACCAATCTTGAGATTAATATGTTTCCCCCCAAAAGCACACCCAAATATAATGATAAAATACCAGCCTTTTTAAAAGTGGGATAATAACTTGATATCTAAGTTGTCCAATGCATCTATTAGGCAGTTAATTTGGCATCTGTTTGATTGTATAATTTAATTTCTATACAGTTTTTTTAAAAAATACAAAATTACTGTAGACCATTAACAAAAAAAGATACTGGGGCATGAAATTGACATTCAAAATGTTTTCTTTTCTTCTTCTTTTTAGCAAAATGACCAATCTTAACTTAATACAGTGCATATAATCTTTTTTTTGTAAAGAACTAAAATATTTAAATATTATTTATGTTACCAAACATGAGCAAAATTTTTAATATCAAAGTGCTAAATTGTACTGCCTTAAACGTCACTGCAAATAAAACAGTAAGATAAAGTTTACTTGTGGAAGGATGAATTTTATATACAGCTGGTTAATAGAAATGCGCACATATATGTGTGTGTGAACTACCCACACTCAACTGAATCAGTGTGAACGCACTATTTCGTTGATCTGTGTAACGTGGCTCCCAGGAGCGGGCAGTCATTGCAATAAATACAGGCGAAGTTTTACAATATATTATGCATGCAAATATTTATACAAATAAAGACACTATGCAACAAATAGTTTCATATTAATATAGCATCAACAGTATAAACATACAAAATAGGGAGTACATACACGGAATGTTTAAAATGCAGCCCACTAAACCCATTCTAGCATTTACATTCAGACTATTTTTTACAAGACTTGTTCTTCTTCCAAACTGTCTTGTATCCTTACTAATCAATTTGCTAAATTCAGTTCTAAACTGTAACTATGCATGGTGCTGACCCTTTCGGTTGCTATGCATCGTGACTTACTTCGTAAGAATGTGGCCTCATCACAAATTGCTCCTTCCTGCCTTTCCTCCCTCCCCCCTCCCATATTGGCATGTTAGTAAGTCATGTTACATGGATTCAAAGTTTGGGAAACTTTATCATGGAAGTTAGTGCATGTAAAAACTATGCCCCCCCCACTCTTGCTATTTCCATTTACTTTTTATATTAAAATAAATTATAATTAACAAACAAGACTTTAAAAATTGCACTTGACCATGGGAGTTAACAGCCGTTGTCATTTTGCTATATCTGATCGATACGAAACATGAATCAACATTAGAAAAAAAGAGAGAGAATTTTTCATTTGTGCCAGGTTAATGTGCCCTTGGTACAGGAAGTATGCTAAAGGTATAAACTATAAAAGACATACTACCTGCCTGAACAATTTGCCATTGTTACTGTTTTCAAACACTACTATTTTCAAACACACAGCATCTACAATTTTCTGCTCACCACTTAAGATGAGGTGCTATGCAATAGATTTTTTCCTGCTGGGGTAGCATCGTTCAAAAGTGCCATATTAGTGATTAAAAAACAAAAACTGCACTCAACGCTCCCTCTCTCCAGTTTCCTAGCTCCAGACCTGTAGATACATTTTAGGCAGCTTGCAAGGAAATTCATTAGGCGAAGTCCAATGCTCAGGGCTGGAATTGCTTTTTCCGCCGGTTAAATGAGAGCAGCATTGTTAGCATTAAGTTTTCAGTCTTTTTTTGCCTGCTCTGGTAGACAGTTGCCCTTCACGAGGGTAATTTGAACCTCAGAATGGTAAGGTATCCAGAAACAGTTTGTCAATAATGGAAGGAGGCGGCACCAAATCTTCCAATTTCAGGTAAAAGATCCGCTGGAGTCCGAGGGTGCAGAGGGAGCGCAAGTCAGCAAGGACCCCAAGCACTTTGGACTCCACAGGCTCAAAAAGTTGTCCTTTGCTTTGGCAGCTGAAGGCCAAGTGATCTTTAAAGCTGCTCATGATCTTGTTGCATAGCTCATGCACTTTCTTTGGTTCTTTTAAGCCATGTCGTTCTGCAAAGCAACAGGAGAGAACGCAAGTGAGCACCCATGTTTTATGATCAATTTGTCAGCTCCTCTTATTTATACTAAAAGGCTGCTCATTACTAACCACATTACATAGTAACTACAGTACTGAGATGTGAATGTCAGGGTGAGGTGTGGCAGTTAGAGACATGCACTAGTTTGGTTTTAAAACACCACTAATGTCTTTAAAAAATGCCTTCTCCAGTTAAGAGACCAAAATGTTTATGCGGCCACAGGTGAAGAGAAAGGGATCTAGATGATGTATACATAATTTTAGTGCCATAGTTTCATTGGAGGATTGGATGGCAGAACTGTCACAGAAGGTGTTTTGGAGATCTCCCAGCTTCCCTACCAGTTGTGAATACTCTATAACTATGGCAACCATTATTTATTCAGTGAATTCAAGTGGAGATCAATATCCACTGTGAGCTCCATCAGTGCTAGGCCTGGAATTCCATCAGGAATTCAGACACTCTTTTAAGAAATGAAAAGCACCTCAACCAAGCTTTGCTATTTTGATTATCTTCTACTTTTTGCAGCTTATTTACCTGTAAAAAGGGCTGGAGAGAAAGCAATCTCCAAGCCAGATATTTCAGGGCTGGGAAAAAAAGATTTTATTGCGTTGTGTAAAGTGCTATATTAGAAAACCCTGAATCTTAAGAAAAGCTTTCACTATACTCCACCTTCCACCAAACTTGTGACAAACGGTAGGTGGAAACAGATATGGAAAACATAAGAAGGTCCTTCTAGGCCTTTATAAGGTTTTCCAGAGAAGCTTCCAGGAGGCCCATCTACTGGAGAGGTAGCCCTCCTTGACTGTTGCTTTCTCTCTCCTGCTAATTGGTACTCTGTACCATATTGCCTTGGAAGAAAAAGTTGCGCATCGAGGTCCCCCAGGCTACCCCAATAACTCACACTTCACACATCAATTTTTGTTTAAGGTTTTTGGCATGAATTTGGCCACAACTTTATTTAAATACACACACGTGAGTGGTTGCTTAGGCATTGGTTACGACTATCTGTCCTTGCCCAGGGACAGAAGTGACTTCTGGATTCCAGCGGAAGCCAGTGCGGGAAACAAATTTTGGGGAGAAAATGAAGCTGGGCCTCAGTCCCTCACTTCTCACCCTCATGTTCCTGGTGGCTTACATGGCCCAAGTCCGATGCCAGGGACAAGGACGAAAAGAATGGCAAGCCCCTGGATTCCTTTAACGGAATTCCCTTTCTGCACCACCATTGGAGGGGTAGGCACTTACCCCTCCACCAACCAATTTGAACCAATGCCTAACCGCAACCTTACAAGTTGTGACGATTTGCTACACAGTAGGCAAAAACCAAATGGCAACAGCCAATCAGCCAAATGGACAAAATTCCTACCAGGCCCCTGCCCCAAAAGCAGGCAACCCCATGACAGGCATAGCAAGGTCAGAGGACAACGAAGCCCCCCCCCCTTTTCAGGGAGGGTGGGCGGGTGATCCGGTGCACGCAGCCCAAAAGAAGGCCCCAGGCTGCGAGCCCAGTATTGAAGACCTCTGACCTCTCCTACACTTTAGCAACATAACATTCTCCCCAGCAACACTCCTTGCCCAATCACAGCATGTGGCCAATTTGCCCAACAACGGTGGGGTGGCCTTTTTGGCCCCCACCGCAACACGTGCTCTCTATTATGGAGAACACGCTTTACCACGTTTTCTTTTAGAGGGACAGTAAGCCAGTGGCCCATGAGGCTGGAGGTGACCTGCCAAGAAGTCCTTGTCTGAGAGAGAGAGAGAGTTCTGAGAAGCTGCATGTCTGATGAAGTGTGTGTGCTGCATGTAAAGTGCATGTGCGCGTCTGCAATGGCCACCCCCACTGCTGGCATGGAAGGGTGGCTGGCAGCCCATGTGGCCTAGCCCTCGGGCCAGAAAAGGACAGCCTCCCTTGCCCTGGGAGTCATTCCAGGGGGAAACTTCAATCCTGTTGCTTCTGCTGGACCCCTCTGCAGCTTTTCATACCACAGTAAAGGTAAAGGGACCCCTGACTGTTAGGTCCAGTCACGGACGACTCTGGGGTCGCGGCGCTCATCTCGCTTTACTGGCCGAGGGAGCCGGCGTACAGCTTCCGGGTCATGTGGCCAGCATGACTAAGCCGCTTCTGGCAAACCAGAGCAGCGCATGAAAACGCCATTTACCTTCCCACTGGAGCGGTACCTATTTATCTACTGGCACTTTGATGTGCTTTCGAACTGCTAGTTTGGCAGGAACAGGGACCAAGCAATGAGAGCTCACCCCATCGCGGGGATTCAAACTGCCAACCTTCTGATCGGCAAGCCCTAGGCTCTAGGCTCTGTGGTTTATTCTTCTGCAAATGGTTTTGGGAACCTAGGGGCTTTGCTTGTTCCTGGAGAGTAAGACCTAGAAGCAGGACCCTTGTTCTATATGAAGCCACAGACAAAATCTCACTTAGAGATTTGGGCAGTGGAGGCATCAAGATTCTGATGCTAGGATTGCTTCCGTGCACCCCCAAGGAGACAGTGGAAAGCTTGGGTCTCTGCTTCATCTGTTGCAAGGGATACAACAGGCTGAAGCTTTATCCATACAAGGTGGACCTGTTAGTGGGCTCATGGTCTGATTTGGGTTAGGAGTCTTGAACGCACTCCCCCTAAAGAGGAGTGGCTCACCCACAAGCCATGCGCCACGGGAAATGGCCTCCCAGCGCCTGCTGGGCAATAAAACTCTTCTGCAGGGAGTGTTGCTGTGTTACGCATTTCTTGCCTGCTACACAATTCCAAATGAAAGTGGCAGGATTTGGCCCAAGATCAGTAGAGCTGAAATCCAGGACTTATTCCAACGTATCATTGATTTCACAGGAATTTAGGCAGACTAACTTTGATCAGGACTGAACACAAATTCTTAGCAAGAAGGCCCTTTCTCCAATGAAATATTTACTGCAGCCTATGATTTGCCCCTGACTGAACACAAAGAAGCATCAGTTAACGAATAAATGATGTCAGAAATGGGAAACTTACAGGACTGAGAACGTGTAATGCAATTTTTCGGCAAGTGAAATATCACAGAGAAAATGATCTCATGGAAAACATAGCAGTAAGGGCTTTATGAACTGGAATAATTCACTATTGCAACTCTTGTCAGTCTAGCCTTTGCAAGCATTTAAGATTGACATGGGACGCGGGTGGCGCTGTGGGTTAAACCACAGAGCCTAGGACTTGCCGATCAGAAGGTCGGCGGTTTGAATCCCTGCGCCGGGGTGAGCTCCTGTTGCTCGGTCCCAGCTCCTGCCAACCTAGCAGTTTGAAAGCACGTCAAATGCAAGTAGATAATTAGGTACCGCTCCAGCGGGAAGGGAAACGGCTTTTCTGTGCGCTGCTCTGGTTCGCCAGAAGCGGCTTAGTCATGCTGGCCACATGACCCGGAATCTGTATGGTGGCTCCCTCGGCCAATAAAGCGAGATGAGCGCTGCAACCCCAGAGTCGGCCATGACTGGACCTAAAGGTCAGGGGTCCCTTTACCTTTTTAAGAATGACATATCTTTTTAGAATATTGTAAAAGTGGATGGGCACTTACTGAAACACCTTATTATCTCTAAAAAATATTTGCAGAGATATTTTTTTTAACTCAAGAGTTTTTTTTAAATTGAAAGTGTTCTTACCTGTCATCATACTTATAGCTGCTAAGCATGCTAAGGCTGGGATGTCAAGGTTGAGGCTCTGCAAATTTAAGGAAAAGTCTTTAATTGAGTCGAGCCACTCCCCAAATCCACGAAGGCACTGAAGTCTATGAAGCACAAGTCCATTGCAGAAAACAAATTTATCTTCAGCAGTGTCAGATCTTGAATGTAAAAAGACACACGTTATGAACGTTGTTAGAGTGGCATGTGCCATTGTTAACAGCACATCATTCGCACACTAGCACATGTTTACTTGGAAAGAAGTCTGAATAAAATGGATTGGCAAGACTAAAGCTTTGGGGCAGGTCTACAAAAACAGCCGGTCACATAGTAATCTCATTTCGGCTGAGTTGCAAATCCCTGAAAAAACATGCAAGAACCCTTCTCCTGGGCGTCTGATTTTGCGTATGGAGGGAGAAGGGTTTGTTTCTGTTTTAATGGGAGTCCTTCAGTCATGCTTGCAGTAAATGTTTATGGGACACTTCTATCACGTTTGCACTCAACTTTCCTTTACCCACCTCTGCACAATCAAACCAACTTTTACAAAGTCATGCCAAGAAAAGAAAAACCACACGCAGAGAAGGGATCAAGAATTCCAATTATCCAGGGGAATCTTTTCTTGACTCATAATTTACTTGGCACGCGAATTAAGCCCTTGACCAAGTAAACAAGTCTGACTGACACATGTCAGCCCAGAGATCCTGCCAGACAGAGCTCAATTTGCACAGCTATTATAGTTTTAGAAACAACAGAGTTAATGACGTCACAGTTATATTTTAAAATATTAATAAGTCATGACTTCTCGACAAAATGAACCTCAGATTTACCTGATGGACATTCTCAATACAAAGAGCTCCAAAAACGCTGATTCTATGAGTAGAGTTTGATCTTCCTTTGGGAGGTCTGTAAATCCTGGGATTTTTTCGGCCCAGACCCTGGATATGTCAATGGAGGCAGTGAGAAGATTATAGAATTGTTGCACATGTTCTGCATCTGTACCTGTGGAAGTCTGCTCAGTGGAACAGTACTAGAATGAAAATTATTTTTGAAAAGAGAAAAGGGGAAATATGTTTTTGAGAAATATCACAGTATTCTTCTTAACCTCTTTTCTGCCAAGCAAAAGCAGATTTTATACAAATTGTCAGGTGTGCTTTGTTTTCATATGTGTAGCTCTGAATGCTTATTCTACACAGACACAGTGAATATGACAATTCATAAGCACCTCAACTCCTAAACCATGCCTCAGGGCTTCCTGACTCTTACATGAGAGTTGTATCAATCAAAAGCATCCTTTAATCAGCCTGCTTTGCTTCCATTACAGTCTCTCTGAAACTAAAATGGTTATGAGAGCTGGCGTGGACTTTATGTATTATTTACTTATACATTTGTACCTCACCCTTTAGCCAAAAAGGCTCCTGGAGCAGTTGCGGCAGTTCCTGCCCTCCTGCTCACAATCTAAAAAGATACAACGTGTAAGGAAAAGGGAGTGGGAGGGAGAAGGGGAAAGCAAACTCCAGTTCTTAAAAGTAGAGATTTGGAAAGGCAAGGGAGATCTGGGTTTAACACCCCTGCATGCCCATAAAGCGTACTGGGTGACTCTGGACTATTGGCTCAAACTAATCTATCCCACAGAATGACTGGTAGTATAGTACTCCAAGAAACTAATCTAGAACATGATTTTTTCCATTAAACACTTGACAGGGCTGGCCCCAAGACATTTTGGCACCTGAAGTAAACCACAGAATGGCACTCTCCTCACCAGGGAAGAAAAGGGGAGTGAAGATCTTCATCAAGAACAGGGGTGGGTGGGTTTGCCCTCCAAGGAGCATGCTGCAGCTGCTGTGGTGCTGCAGTGGGTGATCTGGTCTTTGGAGACCAGATCTGCTGCCCCTGTGGATCCTGCCATCTAAGGCAGTCGCCTCACCTTGCCTCATGGGCAGTCTGGCTCTGCATTCGCATTGCTCAAAAGGGCCATCAGACATGCTCTTTTATAACAATATGAAAGTGATGTTTGAGCAAATGCATACTAATGCTAAAACGTTGAGGTGGAAATGCACATTGTGTGTTACCTGGGTTTTGCTTTGCCTAAAACTCCATCTCAAGTTCTTGTCTCTAAATTTGTAGGATCAATTACTTTGTGGGTTGTGGGAATGTTTTCCTGATCCCAACTGCAGCAGCCAGTGCCAAGGGGAGCTAGGAGTCCAGGAACGTCAAGGAAAGCCACAGAAGGGCCACCCCAACTTAGAAGAATGATGCCCCCACATCCCATTTCCTTCAATTGCTTGCAGATCAGTTCCCATCATCTTCCACTATCTCCTAATTCTTCATCTCCGCCTTTTAAAAGCATGTTCTACTACAGCTACAGGATATACAACTGCGAGGCCAAGCTATACTGTGCACCGACAGAGTTGCCAGAGAAGTTAATCTAAAGTGAAATTCAGGGAGAAATCTGGAGGGTTCCACTCAGGTGAAACTTTTGTACGAATGTCAAGGGAAGTTAAAAGAAAACTGGAATGACCTGAAACATTATTGAAGGGCAGGGCTGCACAACTAATTACTGCCATATTTAGGGGCAAAGGCCCGCTTCAGATTTCTGCTTGACAATATATTTTTGTCTGAAAGTTTTAAAAACAACTTTTCACAAATAATATTTCTTGACAAACATGTTAGCATTCCCATTACATTGCTGTAATTTGAATAAAGTTGTGGCCAAAATTATGCCAAAAACCTTAAACAAAAATTAAGTGTCAATTGTGTTTTTCTTTGGGGGGTGTCTTGGGGACCTCGACGCGCAAATAATATTTCTTGACAAACATGTCAGCATTCCCATTTGATAGATCTACAAACAGGGACTTGAATACTTAATTAGAGATGGGGAGCCTGAAGCCCTCCAGAAATCACTGGACTACAACTCCCACAATCCCTGACCAATGACCACCATGGCTGGTGCTGATGGGAGTTGGACTTCTGCTGGACAAGTTGGTTAAGTGGCCTTCATGTTTACATTCCCCCTCCATTTTAGAACTCCACGGTTAAGCAGGGAATATATAAACGACCTGTAAGTTTGTATGCCAGGATGACAGCTGGATATGTATTGTAATTAGCGAGTGTAAAAAATTAAGTGGCTGGGGAGGGGGGTGCTACAAAAGAAACGTACTGAAATGTATGTATCCTCTTGTGTCTCCAAGAGGGTTGCCGGGTTCTCCCCCAACCATGATGCCTTTTTTATGAAAAAAAAAAACTTGTTGGCTGTA
Organism: Podarcis filfolensis; assembly: GCF_964270895.1. NCBI lineage: Eukaryota > Metazoa > Chordata > Lepidosauria > Squamata > Lacertidae > Podarcis > Podarcis filfolensis. The sequence continues at coordinate 50,052,224 of NC_139615.1, forward strand.
TTTGTTACTAGATGTTGCGCCTCTTTGTAATGAATTTTACTGGCCTGTGACCATAATAAATTGCTTGCCTAAAAAGATATATTTTCTAAGCAGATAAAAGTGATACTTGTTATCAGCACAGCTTCTTTGCAGGTTGAACTTGAAACCTAAATGCACATGTGCAGTGGCAGAGATTAGTGCTGCTGTTACTCTCTTGCCGCATCCTTCCCAGGTCCCATAGCTCCTCTTCGCCTTTCTGCTGCAATTTGCAGAACCTCAGTCCCTGCCCGCTACAGCAGATGGGGGGTAGGGGGAAGAGGGTGACTAATGAGATCTGGGAAGCAAGGGGATGGGTGGCAAGAACTCAAATGCATTAATGGTAAAAGGTGTGATCTCTGGTTTGCAAGTTGCAACCTGGCAGCCCTGCTAATATCTTTTGTCTTCCCTAACCAATAAAAATAGTGCCACGAGAAAGAAAGAAGCACAACTGAATTCTTGTGAACTGAAGGCAATCTGATGTGGAAACGCAGCAAAGTTATTGTTTTTTGTTCTAAGCACCGGGATGCTTAGTCTCCCTAAAGAGTATTACCAGCAAAGAGGCTTAACAGTGCAGATCCCCAAAGATTCTGGGGGTTCAGAGGCCCATCCAGCTCCTGCTGTCTACCATGGTGTAAGCCCCTAGGCTGAATGCACCAACCACTCCAGTAAACGGCAGGTGGTGCTCGGAAACTTTAGTGGAGATTGTGTATTGATTGAGAGTATATCTGGTGTAGAAATGTGTTGCAGGAATTTTATTAATTGTATATAAAAGGAAGGGGGGTTAAAAGGTTGCCAACTGTTTATCAGGGAGAGAGAAACTGATGAATTTTTTTTTTAAAAAAAAACAAATGTGGCCCAAGCTAGCATATTGGCACTGTGGGTTAAACACTGCCGCTTGGGCTTGCCGATCAAAAGGTTGGTGGTTCGATTCCCCACGATGGGGTGAGCTCCCGTTGCTCGGTCCCTGCTCCTCCCAACCTAGCAGTTCGAAAGCGCGTCAAAGTGCAATTAGATAAATAGGTACCACTCTGGCAGGAAGGTAAACGGCGTTCCCGAGCACTGCCAGAAGCGGCTTAGTCATGCTAGCCGGCTCCCTCGGCCAGTAAATCGAGATGAGCGCCACAACCCCAGAGCCAGCCACGACTGGACCTAATGGTCAGGGGTCCCTTTACCTTTACCTTTATGTCACCAATGTAAACATCAGAAATGTAAACATCAGAAATCTAAATGTAAAACTTCTGAATTTATTTCCTACTAAATTGGGAGGGTTGTGCCTTTCTCATCTGCCACATTACTAATGAAACTTTAAGCTGTCTATGTTTGCTTGATTTGATATCCTTAATAATCCAAAAGTATATTTTAAGTTTGTTGTTTTAAAAGGAAGGGGAAGGAATTCACTCCCAAAAGGCTGAGTTATGTTAATCATATTTTGTGGTCCTTGGTCACAAGCTTTCCCTCCAGTTCCAGTTCAGTGCGATGCAGTTTGCTGCACACTGTCCTGTGACTGTTGCGGTAAAGGGCAGTATAAAAATACCTAACTAAACAAACCTCCAGCTGGGACTCACTTTTGGTTTTCAAGCCTGACTGTGGGGGTATATATTGCCCAGGGGGCATTTGCAGGATAGAATGAGCAGGTTGAGAAGGAGCTCAGTGCTTCCCTCCTGCCGGTGGTCCCCTGCAAATGCTGTCATTTTGACTCTAGTCTTATGAAGGTAACACAAGGTTTGAAACCCTGTGTTTAGCGCTAGGCAAGCTCTCCTTGTTAATTTATGATCTCCCAGAGTCACTGCATGGGGCAGAATTCTCACTGAACTCAACCAGAGTTTTGTCTGAATAAAAAATGGTTTAACGATAGATTCTCGTCGCCTTGACACAGCTCATGTCTGAAATGGAGTTGGAACAGTGTAAAAACAGGTGGGAGACCCGAATGAGGCCTGATGCCCTTGAAAGGGTTTCCTCCTAGTGACCGCTTTTTGAAAGCCAGTTTCTAAATATACTGTTGCTATGGGTTGGGTAAGCTAATACCAGCCCTAAAACATTAGCAGCAAGTCAAAATGAATTCAAGCATAACTGTATAGCATCTAAGGATCATCAATTCAAGTTATCTAGGATGACTCTGGCTCAAAATACTGGCTGGTCATGAAACTACTGTTGTGTGTCCACATTGATTCTGCAAAGTATTTAATAAAGATGAACCAGCCCTACATAAGGCATGTGGAAAAACTGGGCAAACATATTTAGCCAAAAGTTAAGACTAATCAATAGTTAATATTAAATGAATTTTATTTAACAAAATTTTGCTAAGCTGTGCTGACTGCTCAAAGTTTATGTACCCAGGTAAATCTAAAATGCTGGTCAGCAATATGATTTTGGAACAAAATACTGTCAATTAAAACATAATCAGCATGTTTACACACGCTTCTCAACAAGAGTTGCATTCTGCAATAGGACTCATGAAATCCAGCTGAAATCTTAAGTGCTCACTCTCAAACTACTTCTGTGTAAATAGATGCTCCACCAAAAAAATCTCATGCATTAGAACTACACAAAAGCAGCGGATACTAACCATCGTGAGTAAAATACAAAAAAAAATTATTCTCCAATCCCCCAAAATTACTTGGAAGTAGGCCCCACTGATTAAGTTAATTGGGAAACATGTTTAGGTTCTGGGTCCCGATCTCCATCCCCAAGGCAGCTTTAACTATTATTTGTGCAAATAACCAACTTTAATGCTCCAGATTGCAAACCATCCCAAATGAAACACGCCAAATGAAAGCATAAAATTATGATAAGATTTATGACTAGGGATTTGTCAAGCGGTGGGCTATCTTTTCATTTCGAGGTGATGGCTTTTCACTTCAGAAAAAAAGCATATTCCTGAGATCAGAGTCTCGCTTTCACTTAAGATACAGGAAGCCCACAACTTACACAGGGGTTAAATTCTGGGCATGGTGCCTAAAGCCAAAATCACATATAGTCAAAACACATTGGATGTGGGTGCGATTGCTAAAGTCTTTTCACCTGGGTGCCACTCGCCCCCTTTCTAATTCTTTTATTTTTATTCTTATTAATTAATTTTTTTTAAATTTGGCCAAGTGCATAAAGCTGAATGCACACAAGTTAAATGTGCCTAAGCTGCGGGCTTACTGTATATGGAAATTTTGAAATGGTGGAAGATTGGGTCCAAAAGTGCTGGCTGATGTACATGAGAAACCACAGGAAAATTCCAGTCTTTCTTACTGCTTGGTTCTAACCACAGTTACTAATTGGATTTAAGGGGACTTACTTCCAAGTAAAGATGCAAATGACTGGACTGAAACACACTTATGATTCACAAATCATTTAAATTAAATGGGGTTTCTTTTGTTACTTTCTACTCTCTATATTACAGAATCCTGCATGAAGCCCTGACCAATTTCAGGAATAAAATGAAACCATTCTGCAGCATTGCTGCAACTACAGACAACTTCTGGCAAAATGCTGTACCGTCACAAAGCACCCATTACTGCGGCCAGAAACCACCCACTTGTTCTACCTGCATCCAGTATTTACCGGTATTTCATACATTAAAACACAACAGTTGATAAAGAATCCTATGTATCAGCTGGCCAAATATATTTGCTAAAAGCCATTGGTCATCAAAAAAGCTAATTCTATATAGAAAAGCACAAAACCTACTCTGGAATAATCAAGCTCTCTGGGTGCGGAATCGGATAACGCTTGCACAAGAGCATTCATCATACTGACTGGAGGAGAAGGTGGCGAGGGCTGAGGAAGCTCTTGCTGCAAAGGGCTCTTTGGTTTGGAAGGCAGTCGGCCTCTTCTCCCTTTCAAACTGTCGGTACGGACAACTGATCAAGGAGGAGAGAAAACAAAAAACACACACCATCAGTCTTCAGAGGCAAATTCCAACAAGATACACGTGAACATTACACGGCCAGCTTTTTGCCTAATTAATACGAGGGAAATCAAAGCAGACAAGAAAGCTGTCTATCGATCTCCCTTCCTTAAACATGCAGTTTTAGTTCACAGCAGTTACACAAATGGAGATTATGTAAAACAACAACACTTATTTTACCAATAGTCAGTATTCACTAGAGCACTATCCTGTCTATTCTGTAACATTTATAGGGGACGGAGATTACCGGCATTTTATGAGTCTTGCATGATTTAAATTTGTACATGCTTGATTGTCATGCATAAACCACAGCACTGCGAAAAACAAATACCTTTACATTTGTAATTAGCACTAAAGATAAAATGAAATATAATATTGACAAACACATCTTGTAACTGACTGAAAACATGAACTAGATGGCAATTCACTTCTCTTGAAGTATTTATCTCAGTCTGTATTAATGATTTTAGATAAAACAAGACTGTCAACAATTAAACAGTTTTACAGAGTTATTTTTGATACGTCTACTTAGAAGTTAGTCCCATTGATTTCAATGAGACTTACTCCCAATTAAGTGTGCACAGGGCTGCAGCCACACACTTCCTGAGTAAATGCCACTGAACCCAATTGGGCTTACTTCTGAGAAGACAAAGTCCTGCATATTAAGCTTCTTTATTTTACTCCTTTCCCCCAAGGAGCCTGACATGGTGTACATGATTCTCCGCCATTTTTTCCTCACAGCAGCCCTGAAAGGTAGGCTATGGCGAGAGATTGTGACTGGCCAAGATCGGGGATCTTAATGGTTGGATAGGGAACTACCAGGTCCTAGTCTGACGCTCGAGCCAGTGGCTCTGACAAATTATTTGCTTTTCAACTGATAATACACATAACATTCAACCCTCAGTGTAATTATTTTAGATACCGATGGGAGTTAAAAATAGCTTCCACACATAAGTGGAGGAAAGCCAAATTTTAAATTGCCATTGCCTTTGGTGGAAACACATGAAAGGGCTTTTTCTGTGGCGGTGCCCCGTCTGTGGAACTCTCTGCCCCAAGGGGTTCGGTTATTCTGCCTCTTTATTTGTCATTCTGCTGACAACTGGTAACTTTTTTTAAAAAAGCTTTTGATTCTGTGGATATATTGCCTGTCAGCAACTGTGTCAGTGGCCTTAAAGTTAGCCATGACTAACTTTTAAGTCAGTCTACTGATTTCACTGGGTCTTCTTGGAGTATGACTTAAGCACCCTTTGTGCTTCTGCTGCCGTTTTTTAGTTTTGCTCATTTGTATTTTGTTGTTGCATTTAAGTCATAAGGTGCTCTCAGCAATTCCTTCGTGTGGGGGATATAGTTTATTTTCTAATCAACAAAACAAATAACATATTTTCTTGGAAATGTCCTTTTACAGGAAAACACCAAAACTAAACATAGCATTTAAAAAAAACAAAACCCAAATCACATTGATTAAAATGTGACCTCACCATTTCAAATTAGCCCCAACATCAATCTATTAAAACTTCTACTGATAAATCTCTATATTTAATGGATAAAAAGGCTTGCAGCCCTGAAACACTATTATCAATTATGATAGCAAAATGGATATTATCTGCTTGTTTCATGTCTATAAAGTACCTAATAATTTTGAGAAAAGGAAAGTGGCAGTATTTACATGAATTTGATGAGGGTGGAATGCATTAAGCCCCATTCAGCATAGCAGGGCTTTTTTCTAACTAGGCTATGTATAGGAGTGGGCTTCTCAAATAGAGGGAGACAAGACTCAATGAAACAAGCACTAAGTAAAACAGCAAGGAGAGCAGACTAAATAATTGGTGTGGAAAACCTTCCTTTTAAAAGTTCTACTTTCCTGCTCCCATATCTAAAGAACCTCTGAACAATCCATGTTAAGAGACCCAACATCTGTTGTAAAGTCATTGTTACGCAACGTGTAAAAACAAAGACATTCACTGTTATTTTTAAAAATCACAATTCCTTTAGGGTCCCTCCTTTTGCACTCAAGCCGTTTTGTAGTATGATGTGCAGGCTAATAATAGCAAACTCTTACCTTCTTTTACCATGCCGACACTGAGACACTTCTGAAATCGGCAGTATTGACATCTGTTTCGACGGCGCTTATCCACCGGGCAATTTTTATTAGCCAGGCAAACATATTTTGCATTTTTCTGAACTGTCCTCTAGGAAGATACAATGCAAGAAAGAGTGAGCCGGGACCTGACAAGTTGCATTTTAATTACAGTGTGAAAAGTGACAGTGCAATTCACATAATTAAATAAAATTAATTTCCTAACACACTAGCCTCCAGGAAAAACAATTTTATTAGTGTTAGCTACTGACAATGAAAATCGACGGTGGTTCAGAAGCTGGGCTCAGGAGACAGCCAACTCCTAAATGATAAAATCATATCTGAAATTACCAGGTCATCGCATCATACCTTTGGGGAATGTATTATCTGGGCTTTTAATATTCCTCTGAGAACAATTTTTACTTGGTTCATTCCCTTGATTATTACTGACCTTATTAAAATAGAATCAAAATTACCTGAAGATTGATCTCTCTTGCTATCAAGATAACTGGCTTAGATTTATCTCACTACTTCAATTATTAGATATCAAAATAACTGGTTTAATTCATCATTGCCATAAACAAAGAATATATAAAACACAAAGAGAAGCAAATGTACAATATATAAATCTGTAAGTTAAATTATACAAGTATTACCATGGGCTCACAACAAAATTTAAAAAATAGGGGGCATGATTCAACCAAAGTTAGGTACTTTTCAGTCAAATTTATTTGAATGGAAGCGTTAAGCTGAAGTCCTTTTCTCATATATATGGTTTTTTTTAAGGAGTTAACTGTCTATGGTTAAATAATGTTTGCATGGAATTATTTTACTATTTTTTCATTCTTTTGTTTCTTGCCTGCCCTTCGCTCTAAGATCCCAGGAAGGGTTGCAGCATTGAAATACAATATAAAAAAAAATTTAAGCAACTTTCAGCCATAAATGCAAGGTGGGTCATAAAAAACACACAAACCTCAAGTATTAAGATTAAACTTGGGTTTTGTTAAATGTGAGGAAAACAGATACTGTAATGTATTCAGACATCTAAAGTAAAATGAAAGGGGTATTTATTTCCTTCTAATAATATTACTTATTACTTTAACCAAGAGCTGAAAAACAGTGAAGGCTGCAATCCTGTCTGGAAGGAAGGCCCACTAGATAGCACTGACATCTGAATAAACATATGAAGGATTGCTATGTGCTTGTCTTTATATAACAGCATATTTTTAAAACCTAGTAGGTGACTTTGCTATACTATAACTTGCACATTATATACTGGGGGTGGGAAATTCTTGCTATAAAGGGACCAAGTTTCAACTGTCTAAGGGAAGATTTCTGTGGTTTAGTGCAGGCCAAAATTAGGGCTTTAACAGCAAAAGCCTGATAAATATGCTGCAAATATATTATCACTAAGTAGTGACCATAATATAAAACATGTTTCCAACAAAGGCAATAGGAAAGCAATTGATCCCTTCAGTTGATACAGGCTCTAGGAAGTTTGGAGCTCAAGGCATGGCCAATTTCTTTGGGCATGTCCTACTGAAATGAGCAGGAAATTACACCCGCCTCTTCCTCTCAATGGACATGCAGAAGAGAACTCTCTGGCAACATGTGTCCCTTGACCCCAAGGAGAAACAGGGCAGGCTGACGTTTCAGTATCAAGAGCTAAAGCAACCTTGTACACCCTCAAATACACAACATAGTCTGAAAAACAAGTCAACCAACATATTTATGGAAACAAGATATGTGAAACAACTGTGTATAGCACACACAATTTGTTTCATATATATCACATTTATTTAACGTTTTGAGAGCACGTCTCTTCTCAGTCCTATTAGAAAATACAAGTCTGTGTTTTGACCCTGAAACTGAGCCTGAGAGAGGTGGAGTTTTCTCAGCCTAAGGCCACTTGGCTTAGTGAATTTGAAGAGAAAACTCTTAGATGTATTTGCCTGTTTCCCTACATTGAGGTACAATCCTTTACCCGTTCACCTCACATGCTGAACATGATTTGCAGAACAAGTCAACCAACATACTTTATTATACACGAAACAAAGGTGGTGTATAATAAAATATATAAAATGCATATAATAAACATATAGATATATTTGTATAACGCATTTATGTGAGAGTGAATTTTCAATATATATCTGAAATATTGTCTTAGAAATCACCTGGGACTTAATTTCAAGTCAAGAATAGGATTGCACTGTGAAGGCACATTCTCCGTGGTTGGCCAGGCTGCTCCATAGGTCGCTTTCAGCAGGGCACTGGTGTCAGGCACTGGTGTTAACCTTTAGAGCCCTGAGCGGTTTGGGACCCGAGGACTGTAAGGGCTGCCTAATTCCACGTGTTGTTTCTCCGTCATGCTCCAACTACCACCTGAGGCCTTACTTCAGATCTCTCCGCACTGGGAGGAAAGACTGGTGTCAGTGAGCTTTCTCTGCTGTTGTGTCCACACTGCTGGGTGAGATTCGGCGGTCCTGTCATTATACCGCTTTAGGTGATTGGTGAAAAGGCCCCTGGCTTTATAATTAAATAATTTGCTGGCTTAATTTTGTATTTATTCAATGGCTGTTTTGGAATCATCAAATGCGCTTTTAGTTTTCTGATATTTTGATTCTGTGGTTGACTTTAATTTGGGGATTATTTGAATCTTACTTTCATATTGTTCCATTACTGATTTGTTAGCTATCTTGCATTTTCCCGGAAAAATCAGGTAGGGCAATTTTTTTTTTAAATGAACAATGTAAAAGCTTAAGAGCAGACACAATATTCAGCGAAAACTGGTTGCAACCAAGACCCATGGAAAGTAACCAAACTTGTTCCATTGAAATGTGCAGCTTTTAATCCACATCCACTTAGAAGTACCATTGTTTTCAATGGGGCCTCCTCACAAATAAGGCTGCAATCCTAAACACATGTAGCAATCCTTAAACCCTCCTTAACACAATGGGACTTACTTTTACCTAAACATGTACACACAGATCCTGCTCTCCAAACACAACTTGTTCTCAGGAAATTGTCTGCTAGGCGAATATCTGCATAACGAGTCATGACTTCGAATGCATTCCTGACCACAGAATTTTGACTCCAAAATGAGGAAAAGACCTGGGAAACCCCTCTAAATCCTTGCAAGGAAGGGGGGGGGGAGTTTTCTTAGTTGTCAAATCTCCCTCCCTCCTACAACCAGGGTTTCTGGAGAAATGGGTGCCGCAACCCAGAAAAACACAAAAAGGAGACTTGTTTAAGGCTGCTTATCTGTTTACAGCACCACACACAGGTCTGACTCTTCGAATATCAGAATCTGCATTATGTATAATGAGGTTTGGGTACTAAATCCTCGTGCTCAGATAAGTGAATTTTTGCACAACGAGCATTGGGATAGCAGGCCCCGTGTGTATTGGATTACACTGCTACTGGCTGAAGGGGAGGGGAGAGCGGAGGGCTCACATTGCGGTTCTTACCTTGAAGAAGCCTTTGCAGCCCTCGCATGTCCGCACGCCATAGTGCTGGCAGGCAGCATTGTCCCCGCACACGGCGCAAGTGCCCTCCCCTGACGAAGAGCTTCTGCTGGGTGGAGAGGGAAGACCACTGCTGCTACCGCTGCTCTCCCCCAGAAGACTGGAAGCGGCTGCATTGAGACCCAGCGGCGAGAAGGCTAAGGCAGCTGCTCTCTTGGACAACGGGAGCCCGTACGGGTGGTTTTCCATGGCGGCTTGGCCGGCGGGGGGTCTATCCGATCCCATGGGCAGGCTCAAGGCAGTGGCGTCGTAGCACATGTGGGCGCCAGCAGGTGGCGTGTGGGGCGGCGAATGCTTGAAGTGGAAGAGTGGGAAGCGGCCGGGCCCCGTTTTCATGGGGGCAGCGCTCATCAGGTGGCCAGGGGCCATGCAGGTCTGTGCTGGTGGAAGAGGGGGCGGCGGTGGCTCGTCCCAGGGGGCCTGGTGTGGGGGGAACCCGGGGGTGGTGGGCGTGGAGGGCGGGGACTGCTTGAAGTACATGGAGGTGTTCACAGCCATGCCTTCATCAGCAGAGGGAGGCAAGGAAGGGTGGTAGCCATGCATCCGACTGTCTTCCATCTTGACGAGGGGCCTGTGGCTTGCGGAAGAGGAGGGCGAAGAGGACTGCATTTGGTATAAGCAGGAGGGCTTGAGCTCATAATTCCCAGCATAGCCCTCCATAAAAGTGCTGAAGCTGGGCAGAGAGGTGGTGGCAGTGGCACTGATCTCAGCCCCGCTCATCTCCATGGTCAGCTTGGTGTAGTCCGGGTTCATGATCTCGGGGTTGTACTCCGAGCCATAGGTGAAGGTCTGAGCTGCATAACTTGAGCCAGGGGGCGAAGGGCTGTACTGGGCCTGCACGCAGGGCATATCTGCAAGGGCAAAGAGGAAAGGGTCCATTAGCAATGGCTGAACTCCCAAGTTTTCTCATCAGTACTTGTTCCTTGTGTTACTTTATTGCAAGTCCAACTAAAACACATTTTCTGCCTTGGAAATGCTTCAAAATGAAACAAATTTTCTACTTGGAAAATACTTCTGTGCGGGGCACACGAAAAAGAGACATGCATATGACTAGTGTGCTATCTCTCAGTTCAGTTTCAGGCAATGAAAGATACACAAGTCCAATGGGACTTACTCCAAAGTAACTGGATATAGCGTTGCAGCCTGAAAGGTTTTCCACATAAGGAGTTCCTCACATTTGTGGAAGCCCCTCGAATGAATGTGGGAATTGCACATCCCATAATGTGCAAAAGTTAACACTGGCTTTCAGGCAGCTGGATCAAGTGAGCAGAGTTACTCAGCGTTTTCCAATGATATAACGACAGAATTCAGCTCCCCAACCCCTTGACTGTTTAAATTTCAGTTATTTTTAATATATCAATCAAGAAGCAAAAGAAGAACTAATAGGCTCTGAACAATTAGGTCCTAATACCCAAGCTGGGAGGGGGCAGGGGAGAAATCAAAATATCAAGACATTACAAAAAGAGAGAAAAATGAAAATGTTTGTCAGTGGTATAGAAAGGAAGAACATATACCAGAGATAAATGGTTATTGCTGTTGGATCTGCATATTGATATTTTTATAATTTGAAGCTTGTTATTGTGAAGGTAAATCAAACTAGCTTTAACACCAGCAACAATGCTATGATAGCACTGTAAATGCCCATATAAGAATCTGAATAAAATATAATAAATATACCATTTTATTTTGTGTTATTTTCATTGATACTTTAATGAAACTGAAACTGTGAAAAAGATTAAAACATGCAATAAAACATTAAATCATCAAGTTTTAGTATTAGTTTTTGAGGACTAAAAGAGACCCTTTGGTAAAAGAGAAGAACATACTGTATGTTGCATATTTATTATGCATGACAGGAGATTTAGGCTTCTTGTTTATTTCAAAATAAATGTAAAGGAACCAAACACATCCACAATTCTCATAATGGCCTCCCCCATTTAAATAGCAGCTCCTCTTTCTTAATTTGTAAAGCAACTTCTTGCTTTCATTTCAATTTTTCCATTAAAATCCATAAATAAATTTACAATGTAAGTAGTAAATTTGTACAATGTAAGTACAAAACATACCAGGCTCTGCTTAGCTTTGCAAATGTTCTGGCAGTTTTACTGTTGCCCCACTTTAAGGAAAGTTGCCCTATAAACAGTTATTTAAGATTTAACATTCATGTTTATAGTAAAATATGTTTTGCAGATTTTAACTACTGGGATTTGCAAAGAAAGAGAACTCAGGCTGCAAACCTAAACACTTACTAAGGGAGTAAGCGCCACTGCAAAAAAAGCGAGGCTTAACTGCCAATAAAAGATGCACCCAGGAGCGTCCTACCTTCTTTCTGACTGAAAACTACTCCAAAGAAAACTCTCGACTTTAAATTGTGTGCTGCGCATCTAATTTTTCTATACAGCATATATTAGAGGAGGCTCAGAGACCTCTCTCCAAGTTTCCTTTCCTTTCTTTTGGAAAACGCCCTCTTTCACCTCCAGACCAAGACTGCACCCAGACGAGAAGCCCCTGAGCGACACCCATGCCTCGGGCAGGAAAGCCCCCTTCGTTCCGGGAGAGAGGCGCTTTCCCCAAGAAAGCAAAGGTCGCCGCTTGACATTTGGGCGCGCGGAGGAGCCGCGCTGGAAAGGGGAAGCGGGCTCCGGGGAGGCCCCGGCCGGGCTGGGCGCCCTTACCTGGACGGGGACTTGCTGGCCGAATGGTGCGGACAGCGGGCTGGGCGGCGGGCTGGGCGGCGGGCGGGGGCGGCGCTGGCTGGTCGGCGTCGGGCTGGCGGGGGCTCCCCGGAGAGGGCTCTTCCGACCTGGACTCTGCAAGACGGAGACAAGGGAGTCGGCGGGGGCGGCGGGCAGGATCCCGGGGCCGGAGGAAGGGGTCTGGGGAGAGGCGGACGCCTGCCGCCCAGGCAAGTCCGGGGAGCCCTCGAGGGGGACATCCAGTCCGCAGCATCGGCCACCCCCGTCTCTACCCGATGCGCTTTTATTCACGCGAAATGCCAGCTCGAAACCTGCTGCCGCAAGGCTCCCCGGATCTTGCAGCCCAGGCTGCTCTGGACGCAGCCACACCCGACCCAATTTCTGGCCTCGGGGGTCGGAAAGTCCAGGGTCCAAGCGCGCCCCTGCCGCCCCTCGAGGGGAGTCGGCCTGGGAGGGGGGCGTGTGTCGAGACAGGGGCTTCCCCGACGCCTGGCCCTCCCGCGCCAGGGGCCAAAGCAAAGCGCCGCTGGGCGAAGGCGAGAGGGGCGCAACCTTTGCTCTGGTCTCCTGGAGGAGGGGCGCCCTTCTAGGGCGGCATCGTGCCCTCGGGGATGCCCATGCGCGGGCACGAAGCGGCCTCCCTGCTGTGGCCGGAGAAGGTCCATTCTGCCCCGACAACCCCGTCGAGGGGGCGGAGGGCTCTCTTCCCCAGAAGAGCCGCGCTTGGCTCCCCTTCCGCTGGGCGCGCAGGCACCAACTTTCAACCAAGTTCAAACCGAACTTCGCGCAGCCGGGCACACAGCTCTTCCCGCTCGCGCCCGGAGGAGTCACATCGGACCCCCTGAACCGCCCCGGGCCCGGGCCGGCCCGATCCCACCGCCAGCAGCTCCCCCGACCCAGGGACATCTGGCTTCCACCTTCTCAGCACCAGAGACGCCTTAGGGGACCCACCCAGCTCCTTGGCTCAGGCTGCCCACCCATCAGCTGAGGATCAGGGCTGGAGGGGCCGGCTGGGCTGCCCCGGCTCGACGTCTCAAAGTCCCGCGCCCCCTGGAGACTCTCGCCTCTCAAGCCCGCGGCGCCCCTACTTTCCTCCCAAGGACGCGAAGTACCGGCGTCCCCCAAGCACCCTGGACCATCCTGCCCCCAGCCCGCCCCCCCGGGTTCCTAAGTGGGCAAGGGACGGGCTGGCACCCTTGGCAAGCTAAACAGGAGAGGGGGCTGCCAGCCCCCTTCCCTCTTTCCCGGTTAGCCAGGGAGAAGGATGGGCCGGCGAGGAGAAAGCAAACTTCGCAAGGAGGAAGCGAAGAAAATCCCAGGAGTTTGCTGAGCCCCCGCCCTCCCACCAAATGACTGTCCGACGGGGTCTCAAAGGACTTGAACACGGCAGGAGAACCAGGAGTCGGTCCGCCCAGAGCGCTAAATCCAAGTGGCAGCCCTCCGGCACGCCTTTTTAAAAGCGAAGCGACTCCAGTCCCACCTGTGGAAACCCTTCCTCCGGAGTCCCCGATGGGGGGCTGCTGGCGAGTCCTCCGCCTGGACGCTCCTCCAAAAAACCCGCCATCCTTCTTACTTTCAAGTTAGACACCGTGCATTAGAAAAGCCCCTTCTTCGCCCGGCACCCGCCTCCTGCCCCCAGCAGCGTCCATCCCGCCTCGCCCCGCTCTTCCCCGAAGGGGCTGGGCATCGCCGCGCCCCGGGCGAGGGGCACTCTGCAGGGTGACCCCCGCCTCCGCCCCGGGGCAAGTCCGCCTCGCCCCCAGAGAGCCCGGGGCGACGCCTGCCGCCGGCCTGGCCGCAGCGCGGGACCCGCCCAACAACCTGCTTCCGATGGGGCACGTGCAGGATGCCTGGTCCCGAGCAGCCCGCCGCCCGGGTTGAAAGAGGGTCTCTCCGCTTCACTTCAGAAGCTGGCCTGCTTCCCCGCCATCGCAGAGCCCCCGCCAAACCGGAGGGACCCGCCGAGCCGAGCCGAGAAGGGAGCGACCCGCTTCCTCGCCGGCCGAAAAGTGCCGCCGCTCCCCGCGCGCCACTCCAGCCTGCCTCTCCCCGCGCCCCGCGCCTCCTGCCCGCCCGCCCCCCGCCGGGAAGCTCCGCTGCCCCGACCAGGACAGGTCGCCGCCCTCCGGCCCGCCCGCCATCCCCATGACAACGCCAAGCAGCCGGCGGCGGGAGCGGCGGGCGCCGCGCGGAGCGAGAAGCCAAGCCCCCAAACTTTGCGCAAGTGCCGGGGCGCCGCGCCTCGCCTACGTACTGGGGCGCTGTGGCGGTTCCGTCTTTACATGCAGTTTGTCCCGCGCCCGGTTCCCCGAGAAGCCGCAGCAGGTGGGCGCTGTGGTGAGGCGCGGCGGGCGGGCAGGGAGCCGGCGGCTCGGGCGAAGCGGCAGTCCGGGGGGGATGCGCCGCCCCGAGGCATGGGGCGCGGGCCAGCCGGCGGAGCGCGGAGCGGGCGCGGCGGGGGCGGCGGCGCGAGGCGCCTCGGGCTCGGAAAGGCCGCCGGGGCCAGCCGCTCCCAGCCCGTCCGCGTCGGTCGGCGGCGAAGGCGGCTCCGGCTCCGGCTCGGGCTCCGCAGCGCGCGCGCCACCTCTCCCTCTCGCCGCTCTCCCTGCGCGCCGCGCGTCATTTATGCGAGAGGAGCCCTAGCGGCCTCTTCATACAGCGGCTGGAATGCGAGACGTCAATCGTGACGCCATGGGAGCCTGACGCGCCTGACCCCCGCCCCCCGCCCCCCCCGCGCGGCGTGGGGACGCGCACACACGTGTGCGGGCGACCCGGCTCTCGGGCCGGAGGAGCCCCGAGGAGGAGAGAGGCGGGCCGAGAAGGGGCGCGCGGCGCGGGGCCAAGCCGGAGCCGTCTTGGCGGGGCGACGGCGCTCAGGGGGTCCGAGGACGTGGAAAACAGGGGCTGGCTGGAAGTGCCAGAACGAGATCGGCTCCTGTATGTACACTCAGAGACGCACCATCGAGATCTGTGGCTCCGAAATATTATACATATAGATTTTTTAATATGGTGTGCATGTTTGTGTCATATTTAAGAGGGCCACACCGTACTCAAAGGAATTGCATTGCAATTCAAATATGTGCGCGCGCCTTGTGGTTGTGGGGTGGGGCTTACCTAAGTCCCCCAATATTTTATATCCCCTGACGTGTGTATATGTGTATATTTTGCACGGGGGGGAGCGCTCGTTATTGCACTTCCAAGTGTAATAATAATAATAAATTTTATTGTTTGTACCTGCCCATCTGACATCAACAAAATATTTAAAACACTATAAGGCTGCCTTCTTCTAAAAGTTGTGTAGGCATTTAGCTCTTTGACATCTGACGGGAGGGCGTTGCACAGGGAGGGGGCCACTACCGAGAAGGCCCTCTGCCTGGTGCCCTGTAGCTTCACTTCTGGCATGCAGGGGGCCGCCACAAGGCCCTGGAGCTGGACCTCCGTGTCCGGGCTGAATGACGGGGGTGCGGACGCTCCTTCAGGTATGCAGGGCCAGGTACTGTCTAGATATAGATAGCGGAAGCGCAAGAACGTGGTGGAGGAGCTCCCTCAATTGCTGGGCGACCTTCCGGGCTCCAGCAATATTCACTGGGGCCCCTTTAGCCGCCCCATCATTTTTGCTGCCACGTCCAGCTGATGGACAGAGCGGTTCTTCTTTCTTGCGCCGGGCACCTTGCCTTTGCTTCTGCTCAGGCCACCGTGGCCCTGGCCGCCTCGCCAACTCTCACGGTCCCGGTGACAGGAACGCGGAGAAGGAGGCGCGGACTTCTACGCGAAGCGAGCGAGGCGGCGGAGAGCATCCGGAATGCCCGGCCAGGTGAAAGGAGGACGGGCACTTTCCCTTTTGCTCCGCTGCTGCCCTGTTGCTGCGGAGGAGCAGGAAAGCTGGCGTCAACCCGGAAGAGACTCGAGCCTGGCACACGCGTCCACACGCGCCTTCCTCTCCCAGGAAAGTATTCCTGCAGGTTGCGGGAGAGAGTGTGGACCCGAGGCGAGGAAGGGGAGAGGCGCTGGAAAGACCCCTTTGCGCGCGAGAATACTTGGTCTGCGGGACTCCCCCTCCCCCCCCGGCCATTGTTTAGACGGGTTAAGTCTCGTTGCTGGAACGTGTGAATGGGATTGTTCCCCCGGCCACCTTGCACAGGACCAGGCTGCGCGCCTCTGCCCGGGCACTTCCGTGCGCACCTGTTTCTCCGACCGGGGGCAGCTCCCTTCCGCGCAAAGCAGCTCCGTCGCGGAAAGGGAACCGGCCAGCGCGCAGCCCTCGCCCCGGCCCCCCCCGCCCCGTCCAGCGAGGGAGCCCCGTCCGGGAGCCAATGGGCGCGGGGACGTCAGCGCGCGGCCCCGGCCCTCGTGACCCCGCGCCCAATCCCAGCCCCGGACGCGGCGGGCTCCCGGCCAGGCGGGGCGGGGCCGAGGAGGCTTGACGCAGAGGAAGGCGCGTGATTGACGCAAGCGGCCAGGCTAAATTTAGCCCCCGCGGAGCCGGTTGCGCGCGGCAGGGCCGGGGGCGCGCCGGGCGGGTCCCGAGGCGGCGGGCGCCCGGCTGCTGCTCCGCCCGCGCGCAAGGGAGAGCTATTTCGGGAGCGCCGCGCGGCCGGGCCAGCCAAAGATAGCGCGGGCGGGAAGTATTTATAGCGCGGCGCCGCCGCCGCCGCCGCTTTTCCGGGGCGGGGAGAGGAAAATGCGAGCCGGAGCCTCTGCCCCCGGGGCGAGAGCCGGAGCAGGGATTCCCCGCGCGGGCGGGGGAGGGCGGAGACGCCGGGGCTGCCCCGGGCCAGCCTGACGCAATGGCGAGCGGACGGGGATCTCCCTGCCGGGGCGGGGACTCCGCCCGGAGCCGCGAGGCTTGGTGCCGCTCGTTGCCCGGAGGGGGCCGCTGCCCTCTCGCCAAGGAAAAGGGACTTGCAGCCCGGCCACGCCGCCGCCGAGTCCAGAAAGCTGGAGCGGGACCGAACAACCTCCGGCCCCCTCCGGGCACTTGCTCGGGCGCGCCTGGGTGCAGCGCTGGAACGGCTGATCCGCGATCGGTGGAGACGCGGGTGCGGACGTGAGGATGTGCCGTGCACGTGCGCGCAGAAGAAAGCCTCCCTGAAGCCACAGGGGATTGGCTCCTTAATAAATACCCGTAGAATTGCAGCCCGACCCTACCTGTGTTTACTCGGAAGTAAGCCCCACTGACTTCTGTTGGATTTGCTCTCAGGTAAGTGTGTACAGGATTGTAGCTCTAGGGCAGCATTCTATGCGGTATTTACTTGAAAGTAAGTCCCCACGAGTTCAGTGGGACTTGTTTACTTGTTGTAAGTGACTGAATGGTTTTTCTCCGGTCCTTGCTGCAAAACAAACAGTCTTCCCATATCCTGGTACTGACAGCCCTGGAGGAGAAAAGCAAAACGTGTGAATACACCTTTAACATGCTAATAGTGAGATATGCACATGTATGCATTTAAAAATGTAGGGTCCAGTTGCACTGGGGTTGCTGCAGTCCATAAGCATAAGTGCATATGCATCACAGGAATCTTGGTTACATTCCGTAAGATTCCAGCAGGGATGTTTGCTTTTGAGACCCCTTGCAGCTGATAAAAGTTGCAAATGGGTGGCTTCCCCTGTTTGCTCATGCAGTTCCTCACTGTGGTGGTGTAAGGCTTTCCGCAGATGCAGGCATGCTTTTCTTTCATTTATTTAAAAGCAATCTCCTGATCAGACAGATGACCAGATAAGTTCCATGAGCCAGTGGAGCAAAAGCTGTAATTCTTTGTGGTGGGTTTTTTTTGGGGTGGTGGTGGTGGTTCTTTTTTTTATCACCATGTCAAATGGAATATTGTTGCCATTTTCCAGATGGGTACACCACACACACTCCCTCCCCCCCCCCCCCGCATTTGTTCCTTGGTGGCTCCGGGGCCAGTGACTCCATGCTGCCCTCTACTGCTGGACATCATAGTAGCTGCAGTAAATGCAAAGTGTTCGTTTCCTCCAGGGGTGCCATTGCTGGAAGGTTCCTTGGTTTGTGGGGATTAATCTTCAGCTATCTTTCCTGCAGGCCCAGAAGAGAGACCATTCCACACAACTTCTGTCGCTGATTGCCAGCCACACTCTGAATGAAAGGCAAGTTGGAGGGCTAGGAGAAGTCACGTGGGAGGGGCCCGTTCTCCTTCAATGTGATGAGTGAGCGAAGGGAACTGGGACTGCAATAAGGGTGGGGTGGCCTAACCTGAGTTGTCCTGTGCAGGGGGGCAGGGGCAGTTCAAACACCCCCATGCCCCCTGGGCATTAGGTAGGTGTGAGTGCCTAACTTGGGTACCAGCCCATCATACAACTTTGGTGGAGGGGGAAGGGCAGGAAATCCCCCTGTGATTGGCTCTGAACTTTAGTGCTTTATAAGGAGGTTTCTGTTTTCAGCATAGCAAGTTGCTCTGCAAGACTCCTTCTGAATAATGTTTTCTCTTTCTCTGTGGTTAAATTCCTCTAACTATACTGTTTTGGAGAGTTTGGGGGTATATCCTCCTTCTCCATGCTGTCTAAGAAAGTTCCTTTTTAATGGAGGGCAGGAAGAAAATAAAAAAAATGCTCTTGTGCAAATACTTTCCCTTGTTTGTGTTTTTTTCTAAATCTGGTTCAGAAAACTGGATAACCTGCCCCCCTGGCCAAATTCTGCCCCTTGTAGCTTTCGTCAGCCCCCCCCCCCCAAGTTTCTAGCTGGAAAGTCTTTGCACATTTGCAGCCCTTGGTTGGTAGACGCTCTCTCTCTTACAGTTAATTTTTTTCTTCATACCTGGGTAACTGCCAAATCTTGAGAAACCTGCAGAAAGCCTTCTTTCATTGTCCCACTGATCAGCACAGGCCCACTGTTAAAAATGTAATCAGATCAGGGAACTAATTGGGCTTTTCCGCACAAGAGAAAACATAAACAAACCACAGATAGGGACTGTTGCAGGTGTGTATGTGTGTGTTCTGTAAGTTGACTTTATTCTACGAAGCAAGCATGACTTCTGGAGGATAAATCAGTGCCCAGTTGATGGGAGAGAAAAGCAAACAGGTGGTCCACGTTACTGTATGAACACTGACTGGCAATAACGCCCTGAATCCTGAAACTACAGAGAATGGGCACATGGAGCAGGCTTCAACTGCAGTTTCTCTCATTAAAACTATTACTGCAGTCTGATTAAAGACACTGTAATGGAGCTGTCACCTAAATATAAAGGTAAAGGGGACCCCTGACCATTAGGTCCAGTCGTGACCGACTCTGGGGTTGCGGTGCTCGTCTCGCTTTACTGGCTGTGGGAGCCGGTGTACAGCTTCCGGGTCATGTGGCCAGCATGACTAAGCCGCTTCTGGCGAACCAGAGCAGCACACAGAAACGCCGTTTACCTTCCCGCCGGAGCGGTACCTATTTATCTACTTGCAGTTTGACATGCTTTTGAACTGCTAGGTTGGCAGGAGCTGGGACTGAGCAACGGGAGCTCACCCCGTCGCGGGGATTCGAACTGCCAACCTTCTGATCGACAAGTCCTAGGCTCTGTGGTTTAACCCACAGCGCCATTTTGAACCAAGAAGCATGTTCTCTTTGTTTTTAGATGATGCCTGCATGTGTCTTCTTAAGAGGCATTCCTTCTGTGTGAGAGTAGAATGAGAATGCCTCTTTTGTGACAGTATTTGCCACCTGCAGTTTTTATATATATAGTTGTGTTGCAAAATCTATATTTCCCTTAACAGGGACACTTTTTGAGTCAATGATTTTTTTTAAATGATTACTCTAAATCATTAATTAATTAAATGTTGCAGCCTTGATTACCACCTCTTTTCTTTTTACTTACTTTGTCTTTTATAGGGCTGAGCGCTGATACTGAAAATCCATGCTGAGCCCTGACACAAATTAAGCCCAAGAAACAATGAGGAAATGTAACAGGGGTAAGACAAGGAATGGGCTCGCAACTAGATGCGTTATACCGTAAAAGGAAATGTCGTCATAGTAGCAGTATTATATATATATTTATACCCGACCTTTTTCCCTCACAGGGACTCCAGGCAGCTTATAGATAAAAGTAAGAAGAGCTAAAAACAAAGAAAAAAACAATAATTAAAAAAACAATTAAATATTGTCAGAGTTAAAAGTATATATTATGTAGATAGATCAAAATACATCAAACCATACAGATAATCACAATAAAAACAGCACAGCACCAGCCCTTTCATTAAAAGCCATCAATTCCCCAAAGCCGGTTGGAACAAGAAAGTCTTCACCTGCTGGCAGAAGGCCAACAAGGAGGGCGCCAGTTTAGCTTCCCTGGGGAGGGAGAATCATTCAAATAATTGCACCGCTAGCAACATTTCCACATTTGGGAGTTAAATCAGCTTTAATTTTTTTGTGTGTGCTGTTTATAGACTACCCATTGACCAAGGTCTTGTGGGAAGTTAACGAAAACCAACAAACCACAAATACACCTCAACAGAAAGACTAATATACATAGAGTGGCCCTTGCATCTTCACCAAAGTTGGTGTTGTCCTGGCCGTCCAGGAATTGTGAATCTGCCAAAGGCAGAGGTAAGTTGTTACTGGACAAAGCCTCTAGGGCTTGCAGTTTTTCTCCTTCTACTGCAAATGTAAAACAGCTCCTAATGAAAATATAAAGCAAAGTAGTTCACAGTCTAAATTTATTTTCCTGTCCAAACTCAAATATTAGAAGATTTCAGACCTCTCTCTCTCTCTCTCTCTCTCTCTCTCTCTCTCTCTCTCTCTCATACACACACACACAAACAAAATATGAGAGGTGTTTCCTAAGCCGCATGAAAACACACTTAGGCTTAAGATAGTTATGTTTTGAGCATGAGTGAAGCTTTTAATTATAAAGCCCTCCTGCTGTTAATACTTGAGCTGAGGTTACAGCATACTGATATTTCTGTGAGAAAGTAGCTGAAGGTAAACTGGGTCACTTTGGTAACCTTAAGGTCATATTACTGCCATGCAGTTTCTCTGATCTCTGAAAAATGTTCAGAATTCAGCACTAAAACTGTTGGTGGTTGCCATCCAGAGACTATGACACAGAACTGCTTTGGTCACCAGTTTGTGGGCCCAGTTCAAAATGCTGATGGTCTTCTTTAAAGGCCTAAACTGTACTGGTCATTCTCTTTCACCATGTGAACTCAGATAAAGTTTGTGCCTGAGCCTGAACTTGCCCGCTATTAGTTCAGACCATGTGCTTAGAGCTCTTTCACTATATTTTGTACCCCAACATTTTTGCCTGTGTTTATATGCTGCTGCATGGATAAATGCATGAACCTGACTTTTGGAACTTTGTAAGTAAAGCATTTTAAAACTTCCTAAGGTGTCTGGTCTGTTCAGTGCTAAGAGGGTAGAAATGAGGAAGCTCTGGTAGCGACTCAGAACGAGTTGTTTAAAAGGTTTAACAGGCTATATTCCAACAATATGCTGCTGATTGTGACTCTGCTGGGGGCTGTCTGTTGCTGAAGAGCATGTTTAGTGTCATGCTTTAGATCTAGGGATCCAGACAATTCTTTTATTAATTACCCCACACGTATGATCTACATCTATGAATATATTTCCCCCACCTGCTCATCTGATCCAGCAATTCCCAAGCTCACCCAGATAATCCTGTTTGCTGTCACAATCTTTTGATTCTCTTTCAACCATACTGTATTCTATAAATTTCAGAGACAAACCCCTGGGGTTTTGTGTGATGTTCATTATCAGTTCTTCAAACATGATTAAATGTCTGCTTCCTTGCTCGCATTATTATAACTGGGTTCGGCAAGAAGCTGCTTAAATCGGAACAGGTTACTGACAAACTGTACATCTTGACAGACTATAGTCTTCATGAATGACACAGATTATGAAGCAATAACTTGGTGTAGGGGTACCAGATGAGGTTGCCCTCTCCTCGCCCTCCCCTTATTTCTTCTTTCTTTGGAACCCTTGGCCCAATGATTAAGAGAGAACCCTCCCATTAGAGGCTATGGCTGGGGGACTCGAGATCGCCTCCCCATTCTGCTCATGGATGGGATGGCTGCCCTGGTGCCAGGTCCTTCAAAGTGGCCCCTCAGGATTATGCACACCTTATATCAGGTTGGAACACTGGGTGGTCATAATAACAATTTCTCTAAATCCGAATCTTAATCAATATAATCCCCTAACATCTGTATCTATCTGTTCTTTAAATTTCGCAATTCCTGGGATGTCAATGTAGAAAAATCAGGGGGGGGGGTTGTGGACCTTTATCCTGAATTGCCCTGCCCCCACCCATTTTTAAAGGAAAATTGAAAAAGACACTAAGTCATGGTCCAAACTCAACCTCTTCCTCTTGGATATGTTTACTTCACTGAAGATGGCAGTCCTGCGCAAGCTCTTGTCCTCGCTTGTTCCTGTGGCTTGAACAATCAGGGTGGGAAACTCTGACAAATTGATTCTGATGAATGGGTGGGATTTCCCGCACACCCAACGCTTATGATTCTTTTCAGAGTAAGCATTTATTATCCTTGCTCTGGAATGATCTGCTTAAGCCTTGGGTTGACTTGGAGGCCTGTAACTGGAACAGCACCTTGACCCAGACAGTTTCCCTCTTCCCACAAGAAATGGAAGGGGGTTGAGAACTCCTTTTTTTGGGTGGAATTCGCAGAGGAAGCTTGCTCCTCCCTTCCCTTCTTACTATGCCATCCCCCTTTCTGTTGTCAACGCAGAGAGCCGCTTGGAAGAATCTTGAAACACAGGGAATTGTTCTTGTTTCTATCATGATAATACTCCTTTTTCAGAAGAGCAACTCAAAGGCAAGTTGGAGGCAGCCTCTGTGAACTGGTTGTCTGTATATTGGATTCATTGCTTTTTCTCAAACGGGACAGTCAAGTATATGGGTCGCTGCCTGATTCAGCGGACAACTGCTTAGAAGCTACTTTGGCAAGTAAGCAGCATGTAAATAAATAAAGTGTGAACAATGGACTCAAAAAATGCACAGGGTGAAAGAGGGTGGTGGGATCCTTGCAGGAAGATGCTGGGACCACCTTTTAAAATATCCTGCCTCAGAATTCTACAGATGTCCCCATTTGAGATCCAAGAGATTCATGTTAGCACCATCTGTGACGTTGCAAGATATCCTGGGGTCTTCTAGTCATCAGATGGTGCAGCGTGGCTGCTCAGGCAGCAAAATGTCTTGGGGGGGCGGTGGCTTCAATAAATTAGGTTGCACCACTGTTGTGAAGTAAGAATTAAATATAAAGGTCAGACAGAAACCAGAGCCCTTGTTTACAAAATACACACTGCTGACAGGGGAATTGTGTGTTCTGTCCCCACCGCCACCCCCAAGTCTGCACACTGCAATTCCTCCGCAGAAAAGTGGTGCTGGAGTAGAGCCAGATTAAGTGGTCCACACAAAGGTATGACATCTAAACTGCTGCTTCCATCAGAGAAGCTATTTTTCAGTACTAGCACAATGAGGAAGATTTGCCAAAAACACTCACTGCAGACAAAGCCCGAAGCAGTTCGTTTCACCCTTTCTTTGGTGCTTCTGTGAATGAATTGAGCACCCATGCATGTGCTCACCAAAGCACTCAAGGCAGAGCCAAACATACTTTAAGGATAAAGCGAGTGAAGAACCCGAGTGCTGCTTTCTCAAAGGCAGTTGCTAGGGAAGATTAAAGATCTCTCCAGGGAACTGCATGCTGTCATCAGCTCAAAGCTCTCACAGAAGCTGAGCTTCTTATGTTCACTGCAATAAAAGCAACAGCACACAGGACATCATCTTACCATGAGAGGTTTTGTCAAACAGCCCAAGGCCAGAGTCAGCAGCCTAAGCTGTTTCAGAAGAGCTTTTCTCCAGTCCCAACAGTTGTCCTCATACCCAATAGAAAACACTTATTTGGTAATAGTATAAAATATAACATATTATATTAAATAATAGGAAATGTTTATTTTATCGTCCTATTTATTATAGGGCCATAGTCAAGTGAAGTCAACTGAATTACATCACACCATTACAATGAGAAATCAGGAGGGGAGTCGGGTAGTTTGAAGATGGTTCAACAGATCGGCAGTGTGGAAGCAGTAAGTATCAAGGTGGTTTCTGCCAAACTTGGGGTAGAAAAGAGAGGAAATGGGTTATTTTGAATTCGTTAAATGACATGTATTGTGCATTTTTCTTCCGTAGACTTTGTTGGGTTGGATTTTCCAGAAAGATTTATCCAATTATTTTGGGGTGTATCTAGTTAGGTTCTGCTCAAGAGTAGATGTATGGAAATTAATGGACCTCAGTTAGTCGTGTCATTAATTTCGGTGGGTCTGCTTTGAGTAGGTTTAACATTGGATACAATCCAATGAATTTTGGGGAAATGGGTCATTGTTTTAGGTCAGTTGGTTGTACTTGTACCCATGAGTTGTGTTTGTAATTTTTCTTTAAAAGGCACTTTGTTGGCCAGTGTTAAATCAATGGACTTGTTGGGGCTACTGTTGCCAGGCAGTACTTCTGGCCAGTCTGGGACAACAGAAGCTTGCTGTCACTAGGCAGGATTCTCACACCCCAAACTTCAGCCTGCAGTTTGCAGTTCAGGTAGAAGTTAGGTATGAAAGGAGGTGGGGAAAGCAAATCACAGGAGATAAATGGAAATAGTTTGAGATGAATGGGGAGAGGGAAAGGAAAATGATATCACAGATGCACAGCAACTGGATTCCATTTTTTATTGAAAAAAATATTTTTATTGCTTTTATATATAGATAAACTATAGCAAAACATAAGAAGCATGAAGCGGGGACCAGGTGTACAAGCAAAAAACAGGATGTATACCAAATTTTCACATATTAATGTCCAAAATGTTTTTTGTGCTATATAGGGAGTTAGTTACATGTATATAAATCCAAAGCACTATCAACAACAAAGTAAGGAGACTTTCAGATTTCTGTGTCAAGAAGCCCATATGTGGAGGCAAGCTGGAGAAAGGTCCGCCCTTCCTTGATTTGTTTAAGGAACAAACCTTTGCCTTGTGGCATAAAATGCATCAGGTGTCTTTAGTCCTTTTAGTGTTCTCAGTTGGTGGGTTATCTTGCCCAGAGTTGCTGTTTTCAATATATTTCTATGCCACAACGTTAATGTCCAAGTTCGTTGAGGTTTTCCGTATTTGGGCAGTTGATGGATGGGCTGCAGCATTGAGAAAGATGTGGAATTCTTTAAATTTAATGTCAGTCTTAGGACCCACAATTATAGGTAATAGCAGCCATTGAGGAGTACATTCATTGTATTCCTTTAGTACCGGTATATTAGCAGGTTCCCAGAATACAGCTACTAGGCAATACCCCATTCCTACAATTTTGCCAACAAGCCAGTGAAATCTCTGATGTTACGTGAGGAAGTTGCACAGGTGTCCTACCCTACCTGTGCCAAAGCTTA
This sequence comes from Podarcis filfolensis, assembly GCF_964270895.1. Taxonomy (NCBI): domain Eukaryota; kingdom Metazoa; phylum Chordata; class Lepidosauria; order Squamata; family Lacertidae; genus Podarcis; species Podarcis filfolensis. The sequence continues at coordinate 50,077,819 of NC_139615.1, forward strand.
ATTGTACTCTCTCGCTCTAATGTATGCTGGCAGAGGGTCATATCCATCTCTGCTGTTCTGCTATCTCAGGAGACTTAGGATTTCAGAGTGACACTTTCCCCATCCCTCCTCTCCCTAGCAGCCTCAAAATCACCTCCAGAGGGCTGGACCATCACCTGGGGAAGATTTTGAGGGTGTAAAAGGAGAGAAGAGGAAACTTCATTGTGTGAGTGGAAATTAGTGCATGCCGTGTTGGATGCAACCCACAGGCTGGAAAGTTTTGAATTCCCACATCTTAACTCTGATGACTACTAGCTGTTGTATAGGTAAAAGGTAAAGGACCTTTGGATAGTTAAGTAAAGTCAAAGGTGACTATGAGGTTGCGGCACTCATCTCGCTTTCAGGCCAAGGGAGACGGTGTTTATCCACAGACAGCTTTCTAGATCATGTGGCCAGCATGACTAAAGCGCTTCTGCCGCAACAAAACACCGTGATGGAAACCAGAGTGCACGGAAATGCCGTTTACCTTCCCGCCACAGCAGTACCTGTTTATCTACTTGCACTGGTGTGCTTTTAAACTGCTAGGTTGGCAGGAGCTGGGACAGAGCGACTGGAGCTCGCCCAGTCGAGGGGATTCGAACCGCCGGCCTTCTGACCTGCAAGCCAAGAGGCTCAGTGGTTTAGACTACAGCGCCACCCGCATCCCTATTAGTGATTAATAAATTGATGGTGATAATAGTGATGGTAGGTCTCAAATCAGCCTTTGATTTGATAACCCAAGGCAGAAGATGTCAACCTTTTTGAGTCCACAGTTCCCCTGACCAACTGGGTTCTTTCTGCGGCTCCCCTGGAGGGAAACGTGCTCTGAGTCTCAGGAGCTACCCTTGCCTGCCGAGCTGCCCACCCCTCACCTCTTTTGCGGAGACCCTTCCTTGTGGAGGGTTCCCTCAGCCTCCTTTCCCCTTTCCTCAAGAATCTTTGCCCGCTTGCTTACTTACTCTGAGGCCACCTGGCTCTCGGCAAAAAGCTCTCAGCTCCCCTGGCCAGACCCAGAGTCTGCTTTCGCCTGGAGAACTTGTAGCCTGGGCCGCTACAAAAAAAACAGCTGTGCAAGCCTTTGGGTGGCAGAGACACAAGAGGGCATCAGAGGAGGGAAGGAAGGAAAGAGGGACAGAGGCCAGTGTTGCCCACAGCGCGCCTGACCACCATTCAAGACACCCCAGGGTGCCACAGCACACTGGTTGAAAACCACTCACCTAGGGGATGGTTGCAGAACAACCGAAAGAGTGCATCAATTGATAAAAGTCTGTTTCATCTCACGGAACAATTACAGTTGGAAAGTAGAATGGAAATCAGATGTTGTGTGGGAGGTCCTCTGTCAAATTCTGTTGCAACTGCGAGAGGAATTAGTGTTGTAGTCTAGCTCCCCTTGTTCCCTGATTTAACTCTCCAGAACGTCATAAACTGAAAATTTGCAGAAGCCAGGATGCCTCCAGACTCATGTATGTGGACAATGCGGTTCTTCTCTCAAACACAGCTAGGCCTGAAACATATATTAGAGGAATGTTCTAACCTTTACGTATAAGAATGAAGCTCTTGCAATTAGTTAAGACTAAGGGATTTTTTTTGCTTATTCTTAAAAAGTAATGAAAGATAAATGGCTCTTTTGATGGCTACCTACGTGTTTTTAACTTTTTATGATTTTATTGTTTGGTTTCATATTTTTATATTGTTGTGAACGGCTGTGGTATATCTTTATGATACAGCAGTATAATAAATATTTTTATTAAATAAATAAAGCAAGCTATTATATAGTTCTCTATCTCTAAATCCCTGAAGAGGATGCATGGCCTACATGCAGTAACACTGTCCTGCTGTGGAAGACTATCGGTAGGGTTATTTTTGACTACAGTGGAACCTCGGGTTACGTACTGTCCTCCTTACGAATTCTTTGGGTAACAAGCTCCGCTAACCCGGAAGTAGATGCCCCTTGTTGTGAACTTTGCCCCTGGGTGCAAGCAGAAGTCGTGCACCGACGGAAGCCCCATTAGCGAAAGCGCACCTCATGTTAGGAACGGTTTCAGCTTAAGAACGGACCTCTGGAACGAATTAAGTTTGTAACCGGAGGTACCGCTGTAACTGCAGAAATAACTGGACAAATGATAGGGCTCAAGTTGAGAGCCCAGCCTTGTTATCACTTAATAAGGAGCTACTTCACAAAGAATGTATTAGGATGCTCTTGGCTGCAGCAAGGATGGAGGTGGATAAGCATTGGAAAGATGGGGAGGAACTTTTCACTAAACAGTAGATCGAATGAGCAAGGAACATTATTTTAGCTGAAAAACCTGCACATCAAATTAGGCAAGGGATTGGGGGGGAAATGATTTATTCATGACAACATGGTATCCATTTATTGTTTATGCTCCATTTATTGTTTATGCCATCAAAGATTTATCACTATGTAGTCTGCCTAATTCTTGGAGCAAGTTTTGGCAGTTTTTTTCTGAATGAGGAAAACAATTGTTAAGATTTTTGTAGTGTAAGACATGAAGAAAATGGACCAGCAGTTCCAAAAAAATTTGTAAAACATTATTGGAATAAAGTGATAGCTCTCATCTTGGTTTATTGCTGTTCACAGTTTGTTAATACCAATGTTTTGTGGGATAAATCAGCCTCATATAACCAACATGCGTAACTCTAATGAATGCACTAAGAGGTTAAGACCATAGAGTAAGCTGTCCTGCCAGGCTTACCTAGGACACTGCCCCTCACCTTGGGAGGACCGGCTACCAAACTCTTTGTTCTCTCACTTCCACCATATGAACCCTACTAGTAAGGAGGTCTAAACTGGATGCGTGGCTTAATCAAGCTATTTTTGTGATTCTATACAAATAATTTAGAAACTTACAACTTTTTAATCCAAGTTAAACTGCCTGTCTTTTTTTGCTGCTGTATGGAAAGCAAATGAATCTGACCTCTGAGGAGTTTGTAAGTAAACAGTTTTTAACTTACCAAACGTGTGGTCTCTTTCTGTGCTATGGAAAGTGGGGAATTTTGGAAGCAACTTAGAAGGGGATATTTTAAAGTACTAACTGCCTATATTTCCACACTTTGCTATGCTGCATATATTGTGATTTTAAATCTCTGCTGGGGCTCTCACCTAAAAGTACTTGCTCCGAACCTGGATCTTGGCGTCCAGGAAATTCTCCTTTTCGTTATACCTAACACAGGGAGCTGGGCATGTTTAGCCTGGAGAAGAGGAGGTTAAGGGGTGATATGATACCCATGTTCAAATATATAAAAGGATGTCACATAGAGGAGGGAGAAAGGTTGTTTTCTGCTGCTCCAGAGAAGCGGACACGGAGCAATGGCTTCAAACTACAAGAAAGAAGATTCCACCTAAACATTAGGAAGGACTTCCTGACAGTAAGAGCTGTTCGACAGTGGAATTTGCTGCCAAGGAGTGTGGTGGAGTCTCCTTCTTTGGAGGTCTTTAAGCAGAGGCTTGACAACCATATGTCAGGAGTGCTCTGATGGTGTTTCCTGCTTGGCAGGGGGTTGGACTCGATGGCCCTCGTGGTCTCTTCCAACTCTATGATTCTATGATTTCTCCTTTTAACCAAACAAATGACATGTTTTCTGGGCCATTGTCTGCATCCTGACATCCGGAAGATTGGAGCTGTCATAAGAGCTGATAGTTAAGCAACGAAGTTCTCAGGCCCTGATCCACAGAAAGTGCTTGTGCATGTCCTCTTCCCAGGCAGATAGCCAGGTGCTTTGGCAGTGACTCTGAAGATCCTCCCTGGCTTGCGCTCCTGTTCCGGTGGTGGTCTTGGGTGTTGGAGAACTGACTAGGAACCCAGGCAGCTGGGTAAGGACCTCCAGTCCTGGGGCAGGGATAGCTCCTCGGGTTCATTGGTAGTACGGAGATCTGCTGGAGGTTCCAGCTGCCCTTGCTCCTTATTTGAGGAGACCTCAGGTTATCAGTCTGAGCAACGCTGAATCCTAACAGTTAGCCTGAGAAATAAATAGCAATATATTAAATAGTAAAAATCATCACGACCACCTTGCCACCATGAAAGAGGTGCATGAGTTTGCTTGGTTTCCTCTTCCCTACCCATCCCACTTTCCTTTTGTGTTGTGCCTTTTCAGTTGAAGGCTTGCATTATTTTTGTTGATAGAAGCTGCTTTGGGATCTTTTTCAGCTGAAGAGTGGAAGTATAAATGCAATGAGTGAATGGATTGATGAATAATAATAAATATAACAAGCCTCTCTCCCACAGTAAATGGAGCAGTGATAGAATTAGAAGAGGTATACCTCTGTACCCTTATAGCTTGGTTAAAGAACAGGAAGCAGAGAGTAGGCATCCGTGGACAGCTGTCACCATGGATGGATGTAAGAAGTGGAGTCCCCTGTAACTTGTTCAAAAATGATCCGGAGCAGGTAGTGAACTGTATGATGGTTTGGTTTCCTGATGAGACCAAATTATTCAGGCAGGTAAAAGCAAAAGGAATCAAGGGTAGCTCCAAACCAGGTGATTAGTCATTAAAATAGTAGATACAGTTCATTCAGAGCTGGCACCAGGTTTGAGAAGGCCCCGGGGAATGTGGGTTCCATCCTCTCTCAGTGGGTCCTGGTGGACTTACTTAGCTGTGGTGACAGAGCTGCAGGGTGACATGGTTTAGCTACCATGTTTCAATATTAGGTTCACAGTATAAAAATACAAAAAAACAACAACAAAAATACATAATAAAAACAGGAACAACAATAATGCACACCAATAACTCCCCCCCTCTCATTTTAAAGGACACAGACTGTTAATCAGCCCAAGGCCTGGTTGAAGAACATTTTTGCCTGGCGCCTAAAGATCATGAAGGCCTCAGGCGAGTCTGTGGGGAGAACATTTGGCAAATGGGGAACCACTGCAAAAAAAGGTTAAACAGGTACAGTAGACCCTCCGGATATGAATTAAATTTGTTCCAGGGGTCCGTCCACAACCCAAAAGTCTTAGGCAGAGGCGCCGCTTCTGTACACACACGCGGTGTGATCGAGCGCTTCTGCGCATGCGTGCGCGGTGAAACCTGGAAGTATACACTTTCGGGTTTTCTGCATTCATAACCTGAAAGTTACGTATCCAGAGCGGTACGTAACTAGAGGGTCCACTGTACAGGCTGCAAAGAAATCCGTGATCGTGTTTCCTGAGTTACAGAGGAAGAGAAATGAGTTGAGTGTAATTCCTATATGACCAACACAATGAATGTAAAGGACAAACAAAGGAAATATAATTTCGGGATAACCTCTTCCAAAATTAATGACCAGGTGGAATGGTCAATGCAGACTGAGAGGGAAGACAGTTATAGGGGGATAGCAAGATGAGTCTTTGCAAGATAAATAATGCATCTGAAGTTTAATAGTGTTTGGGTGAATTAACAAAATTCTAACCCATCATGGTGTGACTGCACTGCACGTTTATTGGAGACTCTGCAGACTGACTGGAGTATGTGCACAGAGTGTACAAAACAGGATATGCATGTTCCCCAAGGCCTGTTGGGAATTATCTATAAGGGCCAGATAATAAACCAAATTCAGCTGAGATGTGTACTTTGCCCAAAGGCAAGTTTATGTCTATTGACTGGTAAATGTACACAGTTCCCTCTTCATTGAAGGATTATGTGTATGTTCTCCATGAGGCCTGGTGAATGTGCACAATGGCTGGCTGTGATACACATTAACCACTCAATTTATATTCCACTTAACACACACAGGTTTAGACTAGTATCTATTGAGAGCAGTAATGGTAACTTCTCTCTCAAAAACGTATAGTATTATCATTCAAAAATGAATAGTAGAACACTATGTAGATTATCATCATTACAGTTCTTGAAGTCCCAGAGAGATTGCATAGCTCCTTGTATAAACAAAACTGTTTTCCTATTTCCTATGAAAGCTGTTCTTCCAGCCTACCCCTTCAAGTCTGCATCAAAGAATGACATATTTCTGACGTATTGCGTCACAAAGAGCCATTCTGTCTAGCAGGAACAACACATGGAAGCAGCTTTTCTGTTCTAAAATGAAAGGCCAAAATTGGGTTGAATAGCCTTTCTACAACCACAGTAGAACATATCGCCTCACAATTGTACAATGATCCACAATATTAAGTGCTGATAGCTATTTAAAAATGCTTGCAGGGGAAAAAACATCAGCTTTCTCTCCACACCTCCATGTAGATATATTACAAAATACAGTTATTATGGGAACAGGTTAAAAGTGAGATAAGCCTGATTCATACAACAGAAACTCAGCTTCTTCCAAAAGACTGTTTGCTGGGTATACTGGCAAAAGAAAGAGCCTGAACAGTCTGTCTAAAATGTGTCATTTTATTCGTGCTGGGGAAAGGGGTGGGGGAGATTTACATTTAACAATTAACAGTCTAATCAGTCTATTCAGTTTATCTCAGCAAATAGCAAGTATATCCATATCCCCACTCCTGGAATTACTAACATACTGTTGCAACATGAATGGAAGGAAAGGACTGGTTCACACATGGCATTTCATCACTTGATGGCTGCAACATCACTTGATGGTTTGCATGTATGGATGTACCATCCCCAGATAAATTCAGCACAGACCAAACTGCTTAGCATGCAAGGATGCACCTAGGCCATCTGATCCCAGTTACTGCACCCATGGGGCAAGAGGAGTGTGCTGTTAATATGCTAATCTTTTCCGGTAAGTGGGTATTTCAATTAATTAAAATATTAAATAAAGACTGGGGAAACAGGTCATTGACCCATGATGGGCATGATGACCTGTCATCATCCTATGCTGAATTTTCAGTTTTCAGGGTAGGTATGGTATCTGACATAACATCTGTTTTGCAGCAGCTGCATTCCCAGTATATGTCCCCTGTCATGGCTCAGAGGCTTCTAGGATCCGCAGGTGAACACCTCTGGTCTGGTTCCATCTTGGTTCAAGTGGAGCTCATCCCTTTTGGACAGCCCCAGCTTGTCCTAAAGCGCTGCCCCGTGCCCAGCGAATCCCAAATACCACTCATGCCGTGATTTAAGTCTCAGTGAATTAACGATGAAGGTAATCATAGCAATGTCATTTCCTGATGACGTGGACAAGGTGTGGGGAATAAGAATCACATAGTTTCTCCACTTTTTACTCAGACTCTCACATGAGAATGAGGAAATCCCAGTGTGGGGAATAATGCAAATGCTTTTGAAACACACTCATTCTGCATTGCATAAGGGACCTTCCTTGGAAATCTGCTGCAAGGTGAGAGATCTGTTATTTGGGGATGGCTCTTTCCACCTGCCTTGCCCCAACTTCTGGCCCGGGGAACCTTTAGGAGGAAGCTTCTTTCTGCACTGAGAGGAGAACTGGGTGGGAGGCACAGAAATTTAAGAACTGCCTTTAAGAGAGGACTCCGCATTCTACGTTCGATTTGTGTTTTTTGTAGCTGCTTTTGTGTTTTATTTGGATTGGTCTTCTATATCTTATTGCATTATGAATAACTTTAATAAAAAAATTCACATGCAGAACTGTGAGGAGAACTTGTGGTCTGTTGTGGCCGCATAAATGGGTTGCTAATTGACCTAATGTTGCTAATTGACCAAACGGTCAATAATGGTGAACCTGTGCTCACTTTTTAATATTTTTAAAATGAATTGTTAATGGTTGAATTAATAATTCTACAACTGAATATGATAATTGTAGTTTATTATGTATTACAATTCTGTTTCTGTAGACTATCTATTTTCTGTAAACTGCTTTGGGTACAAATTTTGGGTTTGTGGAAAATGCAGTGCATATATATAAATTACTAGGTAAACTAGAGGCCACATAAGAAATTACACTTTCTTTTCTTCTTAATCTGTCCATTTTATAGTTTTGAAAATATTCAACCATTCAGCCTAAAAACAACATTTTATTTCAGAATTTTGTACTTGATTCAAAAAAACTTTTCACTAGTTAAATCAACCCTATTTTATTAGAGCTAAGTTTAATCAATTGATTAATGCTTTAGCTAGTAGGAGGGGAAACCTTTTTGAATTGGATACAACATTTTGAAATAAAATATTATTTTAGGCTGAATGGTTGAGTATTTTCAGCCATCTAAAAATTGATTTACTTCCCCTTTAAAAAAAGAGACAACAGCCCAAAGCGACCAAACTGGCTGTTTCAAAGGGACTAAGTATATCCTTGTCTTTATCTTTGATACGGTAATTACATTTTCTCAATTTGTAAGCTCTTTAAGCTGTGGTAGGGATTGTATAATAGGCACAAGTGAGCTAAAAATACATTTCATATTTAACTGCCTAATAACCGGCAACTGAGGGAAACAGGAGCCAAATATGAAAACAGGAAGTTCCCCTCACAAGCTGCATTTTTCTGATAGGTAGGATTTCTTAAAGCCTTTGCTAAAATAATAACCCCCTTCAAGTTTTAAATAAAAGCAGAGTTGTTGGCCATTGTTTATAGCTCTGCGTAGCTGAAAAGCAGTGACCGTATTATATTAAGAGGAGCTTAACTGAGTCCTGGGAACAGGCGCTAAATTTAGCACCTTTATTTGCAACAGTAAAAGGCTTCAGTTTTAAATTCCGTTTTGACTCAGTAATTCGGTGCCGATACCCTATGTGGTCTGCATCTAGTAAAGTGACCCCGATTCCAAATCTAACTTGAGTCTGAAATGATGGGATGGATTTTGTTAATTTGGGCCTTGCTAGGCCTTCGCTAGGGACGCGGGTGGCGCTGTGGGTTAAACCACAGAGCCTAGGGCTTGCCGATCAGAAGGTCGCTGGTTCGAATCCCTGCGACGGGGTGAGCTCCCATTGCCTGGTCCCAGCTCCTGCCAACCTAGCAGTTCGAAAGCACATCAAAGTGCAAGTAGATAAATAGGTACCGCTCTGGCGGGAAGGTAAACGGTGTTTCCATGCGCTGCTCTGGTTCGCCAGAAGCGGCTTAATCATGCTGGCCACATGACCCGGAAGCTGTACGCCGGCTCCCTCGGCCAATAAAGCGAGATGAGCGCCGCAACCCCAGAGTTGGCCACGACTGGACCTAATGGTCAGGGGTCCCTTTACCTTTACCTTAGGCCTTCGCTATCTACTCCTCCAAGCTGTTTGTTCCGGTTTAGAGCTAAAGAGCGGGTTTTCCCTGGGAAAGGAGCGGGGCAAGGCAGAAACTTCTGACCCGTGCCTAGGAAGCACAGGGCAAGCGGCAGTGTCAATTTTGGTGTAAGCTGCTTGGAACTTTCTGCAAGGAGAAACTCACTAAGACCTGTGCGGAAAGTGAAAAAAGCGTGCTTAGCAGGTGCAACGTGCGGGAGGAGGAAGATGTGGGAGGTGACTGCGGGGATGGTTTGGGTGCAGGGGGGCTGCACAAAAGGGGAGGGAGGTGGCAGGGACCAGGGAGTGAAGGGGAACACGGACGCAGAGTGGGACTGCAGAGCAGGAGAGAGAAGCGGCTTCGGGTCTGGGGTTGGGAAAGGGAAAGGCAGCTTGTACGAGGTGAGAAGACGAAGCTGCATGGAGTTAATGGTGAGGGAAATCACTTGCCCAGGAACCATAGCTGTCAGAATTGGACAAAATGACAGGAAGGATTTGAAACCTGCAGGACCAGAGATTTACAGAAGATTGGAAGAAATATATGAATTATTTGAAGAGCAACTGTAATCAACAAATTACGCTAGTAGGACTACAAGAAGTTTTGTAAGGAGAAATATACAAAGTGTTACAAAGTAGAAAATAAGGGATCAGCAGCCTCGAAAATAAGGGATCAGTAGCTTTTCCTGACCCGGGGACAGTTTACAGGGTATCTAACAATCCGGGATAGCAGCGGGAAACGGCGCTGGAATACGGGAATTTCCCGCAAAAAAAGGGAAGGTTGATAGCTATGGTAGGAATGGGAGTACAGAGCGAGCGGCCCACCCCTGGCACCACTATTCTGGTAGGGTGGCGGCCCCCCTGGACACGTGCCACGCACCCCGCACGCTGGGTGCCACAACCTTGTGGCCGGTTCGCCACGCCCTCGTGAGTGGCGTGCCACACCTCTGGGATGCGTGCCATGCCCCCACAAGCGGTGTGCCACGCCATGCCCCCGCAGGTGGGGTGCCACGTCCCCAGGAGGCGCGCCATGCCCCCGCGGGCACCAGCCACACCCCCGCCTACTCTCCACCCCCGGTAGCGGAGCATGCGGCTTCGCCCCTGGGAGGATGCAGCCCTGAGTAACCTCATAGAATACAAGTCCGCTCATCTCTCTTGGTGCAGCAGCTTTCCCCAATGGTGGAATTCAAACAGCAGTGCCCATTCTGATAGGTGGAGTGGACACATGCCCCTGCTGCCTATCAGGAGATGGATTTTAGCTTGCCCTCTACATTGGCGAATGGGGATGCAGGCTGGGATGTGGGCGGAGCCAATAGAGCCGACGGTGGGCTTCCCTCAGATCCGCCCCCTGCCCATTTAAGCAGCCCACACCTGGGCACAGCCTGTTTGTTCCTGCGCCGGGTCCCCCCCACCCCCGGTTTACGCTGATAGGCAATGACTTTGCTGTGGCTGCGGTGGTCGCTGTTCTTTACGGGGCCTGGTAGGAATTTGCCCACCGGGCTAATTGGCACTGACCTGGTGGTTTTGCCTATCTCATAGCAATTTGTCACAACTGGTTGAGCACTGGGGCAATCCCTTGTTTTGGACAGAGGGCAGGTTGTAGTCCCTGCCTGCCCCTCCAAATGCTGGGGTAGCCTATTAAAGGGATCTGGGGAGAGTGGACACGTCCGTGTGCCCAGGGGGGCCAGGGCCAAAGGCACTCCCCCAGACGGCGGTCCCTGTGGGGGTCACCCTATTGGATGTAAGTCTTAGGAACCCCCGCCTGGATTGACCACGCGTCACTTTCGGTGGACGGGCTGGAAGTATTTCGATTGCCCCTTGCCCAAACCAAACCTCTTTCATCTGTATTCAATAAAGTGGTGGCTTGTTTTTACCCAAAACCCAGTCTTATTGGTCTCTTATTTATATGGGTTGGGGTCTGGGAAGTCCGATGCCTGGTCCTGCAACAGTGCTACCAAGGGGAGTAGCACTATTACCTTTTGGTGACCCCAGAGGCAGCTGGCTTATTGCGAAGCTATGGGCTGGAAGTTATTGTCCATTTTTAAGCACACGCTGCCTGGGCTTTTTCTCCCTGGGCTGCTCCTTTACCAACCGCACTGGTAGTTAGATGGAGGGGGGGGGGTCTCAGCCGGACCTGTACTCCAGCACGGTGGAGGGGGCCCTGAGTGTGGTGTCTTCTCCCTCTGGTCTCAGAAATTTACGTTTGATAAATAAAATCTGATATTCTCAGGTTTCAAGTTTAGCCAACTGCTAAGAATAAACCTTTGTTGTAAGCCACTTATGCCTCAATCTTTTTTATGTTTCCTTAGAAGTAAACTACACTGTTATAAATTTGTTCCCAGGTTGCAATTTCTGTCATCCTGAGTTGTTCTCATGTAATCGTGTTTTGTAAAATGGTCATAAACAAACTTGAAAACACAGAGCTCTACATTCAGTACAAAACAAAGAGGACTGGGACCTTTGAGAGCTCTTTGGGCTTCCTGGTTTGAGTATTTGTGTGGAACCAGGGCTTGGGGTGAGTCACTTGCTTCTTTTCTGCTAAAAAAGCCAGTTGCAACTTTATCAAAATCTGCAATTTTCAGAGGATTCAGGCTGAATGAATGACCGCTAGTATTCACTAGTCAGTTTTGTTTGCTTTTTTGCTAGTGAAAATCACAGTACAAGTTGGCAATAACAATAATATGAATGGATGGACGTTATATTAAAAATAACAATTGACCAGCAAGATTCTTTACAAAATGAAAGAGTTTGAAGCGGACATTTAAAATTATAGCACAGAGGTGACTGGGATTTATATGAAGCTTAATTATTTTTAGCTACTGCATTTTGAAATTAAGATATTTGGCACTACAGTTTGTCTCTAAAGCAGAAAACGGATGTGTTTTACATTTCTTTGAACAAGAAATTCATGACACACTATGTGAAACCAGGAATGAACCCTGGAATGAGACGTATTCCCCTAAGGAAGACTTGTTGTGTCTGAATAGGTTAGTTCCACTGTGTTAGCTTTAAAAGTGTGATTTTTACCTGGTGCTATATAGGATATTTACTTGAAAGGATATTTTAACCCTCTTGTGGCCAGGCAGACTTGTATGTACGCCCTCTCTAAAGCACTTTAATATAGGAGCAAACCTAGTTATAAAATGAGGCAAAATAGTAATATTTTGGGAGAACAAATAAGGAGGATTCCCCTTCATGTGACAATTTAAAAATAATTCAGCAACAGCAGTATGTTTCATTTTTTATTTACTTACCTCTCCATGTAGCTTGTACCATGTGGAACAAACCTTAAGAATGGATAGGATCTGTAAATTAGCTAGCTGTCAGAACCCAGCACCCCTTCTTTCTGTGCTATATTTTCAGAGAGTTAATGGAGCATAAGTTGCTAAAAGTGTGAAATGGGAAGTTCCTGATTCAAATATCACCTCAAGCAGCCATCCTGTTGCCTTAAGCAATCCATTGTTCTGCCTGCCTTCACTCCCCATTTCAGGTATGAGAATAGCAATACTAGATTCTTACAGGACTGTTGTAAGACTTATGGTGGTAATAAGTGTGGCACACCTGAAATGCGCTGTGTAACTGCTAACTGCTATCTTCAGACAGCATACCCCCCGAAACCCTGCATATTCCATCAATATAAGCTTGTCCTCTGCCCTGATCCTGATTTTATTCCCAAGGTGAAATCTGCGTCCAGAGTTCTGTGCCCAGGTGGTTTTGCCTTCCCTCTGAACCCCTCCATCTTGTTGTCAAGAGCATATATGACATTCACTGGATGTCAGTCGTGCCCTGCAGTTTTATTTGGATCCAACAGTGAAATTTAGGAAATCAGAGTCCCTCCTTGTGGCATTTTCGGGGGCTTCCAAAGGCATAAATATGTCCACAGCCACGATTTCTTGATGTGCAAATCTGCTCCCTCTGGAATGACTGCTCACTTTTTCAGGGAAGCGGCTGCCGCAGCTGCTTGCAGGTGTAGTTTTCCTATCATAGATATTTGCTGGGCATCCACTTGGGCCTCGCCACACACTTTTGTAAAACACTGCTGAATAGATTTACTTTCATCAGCTGATGGAGCCTTTGGCAGAAAGCTTCTCCAGAGGGTTTCTGCTGCAGTCAGTGAAGGCAGAGGAAACCCAAGCAGGTCTGAAGGAGGCTCCTCTGATATATATCTACGATGAATGTCTTCTGTCCCTATCTGGCAAAAATGGAAATTGTACTTAATGAGAATTTCTATTTGGAGATAGGGACAGAGGGTACCGCTCCTTTCTCTGTGTTTTCTCCTGGAGTGAGATTGCTGATGTAGGACGTCTGCTGCTGTCTTACATATTGCACACATTATTTAGAGTACTGGTGTATGCCCAGTTTTGTTATGTCTAGGACCAGGTCTCCTTCTTTGCTATTTCTCTGGTTTGAAGTTGTTGTTCTCATCGGGTTGGCAGCCAGGTTCTGCAGACATTGGATTTGGGGTCGAGAAATTGTCTTCATTCTTGCCAGTCAGTCTGGAGGGCAGCAGCTGAACACTTCTGAAGATCCTGCCCCTCATAGCCAGTGGGAAGAATCATCCTTATTAGGAATGCCCTCCACCCCTATTTTCAAATAAATTCCCAACCCCTCCCATTCATATGTTTCTGTTTCCTTAAGAACGGATTTAAAACATTTTCTTCTTCCTATTAACGGATTGTATATCTAGATCAGGAAGCAGAAAAAAAGCAGAATTTGTATTTTGAACAAGATATACAGTGGTACCTCTGGATGCGAACAGGATCCGTTCCGGAGCCCTGTTTGCATCCTGAAGCGAATGCAACCCATGTCTGCGCGGGTTGCGATTCGCCGCTTCCGCGCGCCACCATTTTCAGCGTCTGTGCATGCGTGAGTGGTGAAACCCGGAAGTAATGCGCTCCGTTACTTCCGGGTCACCGCGGAGCGCAACCTGAAACTATTCATCCCAAAGCTACTTCAACCCGAGATCTGACTGTAGTCCATTCTCTCTCTCTCTGTCCTATCTTTCACTATGATACCTGGGAGCTGTCCATAGGCTTTGTGTACCTTCCTTTTTAAAGTGTGTGTACATTTTGTTTTTACCGCCGCAGACCTCTTCATTATGAAGTGCATTAATTCTCACACATTATAGACTGAGAAACAGAAATCTCAGCAGATACTATACAGACAGCTTCCTGTTTGCACCCAACTGCTCACACGGACAGTGCCAGGAACCTGGAAGTGGAACCCGGAAGTGGGGGGCACCCTGTAGAATCCTGGCTCATGAGGAGACCCTCCCCAAAGCCCAAAGAGGGTGTCCTCTTCAGGCTCTGGGGAGGGTCTCCTCATGAGCTGGAGGTGGAGTGGGGCTTTATTGAGTCTGCTCAGCCTCCCCGCCTAACAGCTGACATGCAGGGTCGTGCAGCAGCTGATGCCGTGTCCATACACGTCAGCTGAGCAAGCCCCGCTGCCCCCCCTGCTCACGTGAGCTGGAGGGGCGGAGGGGCCTTGTTGAGCTGCGCAGCTGACGGGTGGGGAAGCCTGTTTCATAGAATTGTAGAGTTGGAAGGGATTTTGAGGATCATCCAGCCCAACCCCCTGCAATGTCATATGAGCACCGTCTCCCAGAAAGTACTCCTGTACAAATGTCATCGAAATGAACAGGACACCTGGGCACCTTCTATTCAGCTGGCCTGGGAGTACTCACTGGTAGATACTGACCCATAATTTGTTTACAAGTAAATCCTGAAAGGGAATTCAGCCTCTTTCTTTCCTTTCAAAAATGACCGTATTTGTTGTCTTGCTGTCAACATTTTACATGATTTCACATTCCAGGGTTGCTCTGCCCATCTGTAGTTGGCAGGGGAAGAACTGATCAGGGTGAACTGTTGTGCTTTGCTTTTCTGTGAAATATGGAAAGAATGTAAAGTTGTTGTTGTTGTTGCAGGCCTCAGACAAAGCAACACAAAAATGTACATTGAGCTTTCAAACAGGCTTCACGCTACTACACACTAAGCGTATTGTGTCTGTCTCCATTTCTTATTCTTTCTCATTGCTTCCAGTCTTTAGGAGGAACTGCAGTTGAAGGACTGAGTTAAAATTACGAAAGAAAGCGATGAGTCACGCTGCTTTCCCCAATAGCTTCTAAATCTGAAGACCCGACTACATCATGGCCTCTGCCTTGCTGTATCCGTGGGAAGGGGAGGGGATACAAAATTATACTAGTATGTTAGCCTGATGTTCCCAGTTTCCAGCTTGTGTGTGTGATTACCTAATATTCCTTCCCAGCTGTTTCTTAACATTACTCATACCAGTCTAAAGCAACTCTCTTCTCGCTTTCCTCACTAAACATAGTTTCCCTTTGTGGGCTGTTTAGAATGCTTTTTTTGTGTCTGTGCACTATAGTTGCCTCAAACTGGCACTGATTTAGGTAATAATAGTTACAAGCTCAACAGGGAAATATGTAATCAAAATAACCTTGCTCATGCTAAGCTTTATTCACCATATTCCTCATTTCCACAAAAGCGGAAAGGAAAGAAAAAGGCCGGCTGCCACAAGTCTTATTTTATCTTACCAGGCAAGTGTTTATCAGGGGCTGCCCGGGAAAGTGCATGGACGGAGAGGCATGATTCAAATGCACAAATGGTGGAGCTGTGGAATCTTAGAGTTGGGAGGGACCCAGGGGTCATCTAGTCCAACCCCCTGCCATGCAGGAATCTACGCAGGAATTTCCATAGTATTTTGGAAATAATGAGCCAAATGGTTGGCTGTGATGTGAGGTCTTAAAACATGGGTTGCCAATCTTTCTGAGCCAATAGCACATTTGGAGAAGGTGCCATGGCCGCCATGGAGGTGTGGCCTAACACAAAATGACAGGGCCAGAAAATGGTTTGGGCATGCCGCCCCCCTCCCCCAATGAAGAAAAGGTGCACTAGCTACTAGTTCAGAATGGATGGGGTGAGTGTCCAGTCCTGGCAGCCAGCGAAATGTGCTGTGTTCAGTGTACTGGCTGAGCCAGTACAAACAGAAACTGAGCAGTCTATTGTGAATTGTGAATTTCTGAGGAGATATCTACTGAGACCTCTCATGGGGGAAGTAGGGTGCTGCTGGCCAGCACAGCGGTGTCTGTGGGTGCCGCATCAACTTTTTAAAGCTCTTGAGAAGGCATGACTATTGAAACACATTCAGCGATATGACTGTATCAAGACACAGTGATATGTTTGCGTGCACATTCAAACCTATGTGGCTTGATTGTCAAGGAACAATCTGCTGAGCTGAGCGTTTCCATTGCTCTTCCATGGAATGTGGTCTTGGAGCAGAAAGTGACCTAATGTGGACAGTCGGAGCTTGAAGATAATGGGTCACTTCTACTGCTATTCTCTGGTAGCTACAATTCAGTGCTATATTGCCTCTAATCCTGGGGGTGGCATTTAGCCACGGCCATTAATAGCCATTGGTATCCCCCTCATCCATGAGTTTGTCTAATCCTCTTTAAACTCTTGTGACTAATAGCCTTTACTGTGTGGTAGTGAGTGCCATATATTAATTAGGTGTTCTGTATATTTTCTTCTTTCTGTCCTAAAATTGGCTCTTAATCAGTTTTACTGGGTGACCTCCACTCTGGCATCATGAGAAATGGAGAAGAAAAAACTTATCACTATCCACTTCTTCCACACCTTGCACAATTCCACAAACATCTTTATGATGCTCTTTTTTCTGAACTGAACATTCTTAAATGTTGGACGTCTTTCTTTGTAGGGACTGCCTCCTGGTTCCTTGATCCTTTTGACTGCACCTTTTCCAGCTCTGTGATATCCTTCCTGAGGTGGGAAGATGGTGACCCATGTTATTCCAAGTGTGGACACGTCAGGCATTTGTGTAAAGTTAAAGGCAGTTTTATTTCCAGCCCCTTCCCTAAGAATCCCTAGCAAGTTATTTGCCCTTTTCACAGCTGCCGCACGCTGGGTCAACATTTCTCTTGAAGTATCTGCCATGGCAACCGAGAAAGCTTCCCTTATACCACGTCAGTCCGGCCTTTGGCACACCTTGTTTGCTATTGTCTCTGCAAAAAGGTTGCAAATGACTTTGAGTAACGTGTGCGGTTCTAGGGTCACTGTCATCTCAAAAAGAGGTTTTTAACGGTTTAAAATCCACCAACAGCAGAAGCGGAACTCTTAACCACGGCCAAAGCGCAGCACTTTCCACAACTTTGCTCCTACTGCCATCTCTATCTACAGAGACATGGTGGTAGCAGTGCCAGCGGAATTGTGGGCAATATATATCTGTGTATCAGCCCTGACACTAGAGTAAATGTTACGTCAGGCCTCTCCCCCAAGATGCATGTGCCGGGCATGCTTCCAGGTGTTGATTATTTAGCAGCACCCAATAGCGGCTGTTCTTGGGAGAAAAGCAATGACAAACCTAGACAGCATCTTAAAAAGTAGAGACATCACCTTGCCAACAAAGGTCCGTATAGTAAAAGCTATGGTGTTCCCAGTAGTGATGTATGGAAGTGAGAGCTGGACCATAAAGAAGGCTGATCGCCGAAGAATTGATGCTTTTGAATTATGGTGCTGGAGGAGACTCTTGAGAGTTCCATGGACTGCAAGAAGATCAAACGCATCCATTCTTAAGGAAATTAGCCCTGAGTGCTCACTGGAAGGACAGATCGTGAAGCTGAGGCTCCAATACTTTGGCCACCTCATGAGAAGAGAAGACTCCCTGGAAAAGACCCTGATGTTGGGAAAGATGGAGGGCACAAGGAGAAGGGGACGACAGAGGACGAGATGGTTGGACAGTGTTCTTGAAGCTACCAGCATGAGTTTGACCAAACTGCGGGAGGCAGTGGAAGACAGAAGTGCCTGGCGTGCTCTTGTCCAGGGGGTCACGAAGAGTCGGACACGACTAAACGACTAAACAACAACAAATAGTGGCTGTCCTGCTTTAAAATGGAATGAAAACTGTGTCCACATTCCCAGCTGTCTGTAACCAAGCAGACGGTCCCCATTTCCCTAACTCCAAATGCTGGGTGGCGGCAGGGGGTGGGGGCTGTGTGTGTCACAGACCTGTGTGTGTGATAAGGGTCAGATATACCCTCCCCCCTGCACTGTGCTCCTGATCATGATTCCTTCCCCAACTCTTGTGGCACTGCAATTTAGGAAGAAAAGAGAAAGAAACAGATATGAAGGCACTGGTATTTAAAAAGAGAAGGGCTGATTCCCTCAGAGGAGAGGGAAAACAAATGGGTATAGCAGCCTCGGAAATAGTCTGTGTGCCAGAGTCAGGTGAGCAGCAACACAAGAGGTCACCTGCACGTAGAGAAATTGCACAGCCATTCCTTCGATAGTTTAAAAAGTTGTATTTTTGGAGCTCTTAAACATAAAACTCAACACACACACACACAAAATGAGAGGGGGATGTTTCGTTCATGACATTGTAGAGCTGCCTTTTCAAAAGTAAGTGAAAAAAGCATGGCAACACCACAGTAAATGCTCAGTGTGCAAGAGGCCTGGTTTACGTGCGCTTAACGTTAAGCGAATTGGTTTGTAGTTTCCCGGATTGCTAAAAACAAACCCAAAAACTGCGTTCGATTGACTGCTCTTCAAGCATGTGGTGTGGAGGCCACTTTTAGGGACAACCTGCATATTTTGGTTAGCTTAGCAATTCCACGCAAAATTAGTACAGAGTGCCTTATTTTGGTACACTTGACACTGTGAAATCTACAGGCCATTTGTCACAAGATGCAGGGGCAAACCTGGGATTGGTACAACGTGGGCACTCAAAGCAGGAGCTGAAGCCCTGCTCATTATTGTATGACACAAGCATTTATTGCACATTTACACTTTATATCTTTCCATAGTATGCACAAAGCTTCTTAGACATATATCTAAAAAGGCAACGTGCAAAATGGCCCTATCAGCCAAAGCAGCTTCAATGGGCTGCACACTACGTAATGCATAATGCTCATGGAAAGAAAACATTGCAATATATTATTAAACCACAGGGGAACTTTTAGTATGATAAATATTTCATCAGAATAGTAGGCCAAGGATTCTTGGACTCATATGCAATCTTTCCTAGGACACATGGAAAAACTACCTTTTTGAGTCTTTAAAAGCGTGAGCTCCCATTGGACAGAAACAAAGAGAGGAATAATAAACTGATAAGTTTGCAGTGGGGTCTCCGTTGTGCATAAGATGTTAAAGTGGCCTTCCAGAGAAAGCTGTGGGAGCCAGTGAACACTCCAAGGCTCAGGGAAAGGAGTGAAAAGAATTGAACAGAATGCATTCTGCTGAAGTAAAAAGTGACAATTTGAAAAAGGGAATGCCGTTCTGAAGGGGGATGAATCAAAGCTTTCTCTGACTCACCCTCAAATCCATAGCTGGCCCCTTCGTGCAATGCTTGAGATCACACCCTTGTACTCTCTGTTAATCAAGCTGGATTAATCATATCTTCTTGGTTTTGCATTTATGATTAATAACAATTTGTTATAATTTCCAACCATACCTTATTAATATCAGCTAAAGGCATTATTATTTACTAGAATGAAGACATTTCAGTAAAATGCCTAGCATAGGTTTTGGTAGAGAGGGCATTTAATACTTGAGAGCTGAACAACTTTGTTGTATAACGATGTACTGTACTATTTCTGCTTATCACTGTGAAATAAAGGAGTTTTGCAATAAAAAGTTTTTTGTTCTTAACATAACGTTTAAGGTAAATGGTTAATAGAAGACCCATGGTTGATAGAGAGGAAGCAAAACCAAACAGGTACCAGAAATATATATTTAAAAAGCTCTTGCAATGCTTTTCTATCTAACAGCATTAACGTTTATGCTTATAGGCTGCTTAACGCAGCTGTCATGTTGGGTTTCATTTGGCCCTCCAGCAGCCTTCCTCATTTGTCTGAGACCAAAACATTCAAGCTGTCTGCCACAGCAGTGTGATCTTTTGATCCAATGGGAAAGCAGAGTTTCTGTCATATTCAGGAAAGATCCGTCACATGATCTTCAACAAAGCAACTGTGTCATGCTCTGGTAAATTCTGCCCATTGCAAATACGTAAGTGTGTCCTATAAATTATGATGTCAGGTCCCTGCAAATAAAACCCCTATTTCTTCCACTGCGTTTCACAGAAAGCTTAAAATGCAAACAACAGCAAATGGGTTTCTCAAGGAATGCTGCTGATCATGGTAAAAAAATATTTAAAGCTGATTCAGCAAAAAGTAGTATTTTGGGTACACTGGACTCCACAGCATGCTTACAAGAAGCTATTGTTTTCTAATTCAGGTAGATGCTGGAGGTGTAATGCTGGGGCCCATGATGTGTGCTTGTCGAGTGATAGCATCTTTTTGGTTGGAAGTTGTCCATATTGTTGCACGTACCCCACTTTCCGAGCAGTGAGAGACTCCAGGGATGCCTGTGATTAATTATATTTGTATACCACCCTTCATCCGAAGGTCACAGGGTGGTTCGCAGCATAAAAATACAAAAGGAAAACACAAAATAAATAATAAAACAGAAACAAAAGCAAAACAACAACAACACAATACCCCACCCCCCCAGACACAATAAAAAAGTGTTTGACTGTTAATCCGCCGAAAGCCTGGTTGAAGAGGAATATTTTCACCTGGCACCTAAAGGTGTATAAGGAAGATGCCAAACAAGCCTCCCTGGGGAGAGCATTCCACAAGCAGGGAGCCACTGCAGAAAAGGCCCCGTTCTCATGTTGCCACCCTCCAGACCTCTCATGGAGGAGACACATGGAGAAGGCCTCCAGTGAAGATTGCAGGGTCTAGGTCAGTTCATATGGGGAGATGCAGTTCTTGAGGTATTACTGTCCTGAGGGTTGACCCAGCGTTCGGTTTCCTTGGAATGAAGGTCAATGGAGACTGTGGTGTCGTTGTGATATGTGGTTTTATTTACACATACCGGTAAATACAACCTGAGCATAGGATGGAGGGGCCCAAAGCATTAAAACAGAACTTGCCTCTGCATTTGGTTTCCAGGAAGGCCCCATCATAGCACAGAGCAAGACATGCTCCTCTGTCCTTGGCTTCCAGCACCAGTCAAACTCTCTCACGGGCAGCCTCCCCCGACCTTGGCCTATTATTCTCCATCCTAAGATGACATGGCATCCAACCTGGTGAAGTGGGGAAAGGCCCACCCATTTGTCTGTATGGCAACCTTTAGGGGCAAGTAAATGGGAGTGTTGAACTGGCCAACCAAGGGCAGTACTGAAGTGGCCAACCTTAACAAAGCAAGTGGCTTGGCTGGTTCATCAGGTTTCCCCTCATAGATACTAACCTCACATATACAGGCTCTATGACTATCATCCAGACTGAACACCACCACCTGTTACAGCAAAGCTATAACAATATTAATTTTCCACTGGATAAATTCTTGATGTTTGCAGATGTCCATGTACTTTTGAATTATATCCCTGTTGTATGGGAATTGACTATGAGAGAATGAAAAAGGACTCTACCAGACCTTGTGGTTGCTAAGAGACTTATACTTCGAGCCACGTAGGATAAATATTCACCATCTATTATGTAATAGACTGAAGATTAACAACCCTGCTACATTTGTGCATACTTCATTGATCTGGCACACAAGATTTGCTCCAGATAGAGGAAGGGGTGTTCTCAAGATGGGGGTGCTGGTGGATAACACCCTGCCGTCCTGGTGAAGTTTGGACTTGCAGTTCTGATCCTCCCCTCCAGGGGTGGTGGAATGATTCAGATAGTCTGCACCCAGAAACTAATGGAACCCAATGGATTCTTAAGTGCCCTGTTTTTTTCTTCCCAGCAGCTAGAGTAGATGACCCCTTTGAAGCCCCATCTCACCGTTTAACAGTGAGACCCTTCAGGCTCTTGAAATGGTTACCCCTGAGCACGATGTCTGGTGCTGTGGAACCTGCCCTGCACAACTGATATGCCCAGGAACTAAGGGTTGGGTACACCACAAGTGGCAAAAACTGAGCTTTTAACCTGACTGAGGGCAAGTGAAACCATATCATCATGTTTAGTGTATGGCAATGAGGCAGTAAATAAGGCTCACTTCTCTGCCTCCATCTCTGTGCCAATGCACAGAGTATAGGAAACAAGCAAGAGAAATCTGAGCTCTTAATACGGGAGTATTAACATGAGTCAACAAGGTGATGCAATAGCAAAAAAAGAGGCTAATGCTATTCTAGGCTATATCAACAAAAGTATACTGTCCAGATCAAGGGAAGTAATAGACAGCCCCAAATCACTCTGGATGGGCTGATCCAGTGCAGCCTCAATATACTTTTGGGGGTAAAGTTTATTTTATTTTTATAGGAGTCTCTCAGTCTGATTTGCCAAAAGCCTGAACCACTTGGATTAGCTCAGTTTGGTTCAGGATCCAAATCACTGAAAAGGATGAGTCAAATGCCTTTGCAAGGGTGCCAACTTGAATAAAATATTGGGGGACCCAGGTAAGCCCTGCCCCCACATAATCTATCACATGACATGGTGCACACACACCATTTGAATGGCAATGCACATCAACTTTGGGGCTCCCCCAGCCCCTTCAAATGTTTTTTTTGTTGGGGGGGGGGCAAAGGGACCTTGGCCCCTGGGAGTTGACTCCTATATCAGTGAGTTAAGATTTCATAATGGATTGTCCTGCTAGTTATTGTATGGTAGGCAAGAACTACTGACCTCCATTGAGAAAGCAGCCACTGATACAAAAGGAGCAAAGCACGATTTGTGTTCATTTGGCTTATGTGTGTATATGTGTGTGGGGGTGGGAGTGTCTGACAGGAATCGGAAAAACAACTTTTTTTTAAAAAAAAAAAAACCCTAGAAAGGAAACCCACAACTCATTTTTTTCCCCCTCCCAGCTGCGGCAGAAGCCAGCACTGAGAACTGAGAACATTTCTACCATTTGTTTCATATCCCAAGCTTTGGCCTGGTCAGTTGCTCATTGCAGTATTTCCAGGGAGGTCAGGTTTTGAGATTAGGGCAAGTACATTTAAAAAAAATAAACGAGAGAGTGGAAAGCAGAACCCGACATGATGACACAAGAAGCTATTTTCCATATTTGCCTGTTATCGAAGAACTGGAATCTGTACTGACGAAGATAATGTGATGTCACTCTTTAATCTGGCAAGCCTGAGGAAACCACTTCCTCATGTGTAGGCTGGCGGTCTCATGATTGCCATTTAATTCTGAAATGCTCATTGAAATGATGTAAGAAAACAAGCTTTGCTGTTATGTGTGTGTTTTTAATAATAATGAATGAACTCTATTATGAAATTCTCTCCAGCTATGTTAGGAAGTATGCTGGTTATTCAACAAAACATACTGATTATCTAAAAGCAACGAGTAAAGGCAGGGTTGAGGGGAAGAGCATGTGAGCTTCAAATTGTACAGAGCTGGTTCCTGATTTTAACTCTTTCTCCCAGAAACACAGGAAATTTCCTTATGACTGAAGCACAGTGAGTGAAATTTAAACCCAAGTTACCATACCAAGGATGTCTGAAAAATGTATATGCTGTTGGGAGAAACACAGTTAAGAACCACCTCTGTACATTAACATTAATGTAATGGGTTTTTTGTGGGGGCCTGGATGCAGATTTCTTTTTCCTCCAAATATTGAACTGTGTGTGAGGGTGGAATTTCACATGGCATGGTGCATAATGACCTCACTATAATTCTGTGTTGTGTGAACAGTTGCTACCTCTCCGTTCTCCTCCTCTGGCATGACTGAGGAGACTGGAAGAATCTGATTCCATTTCCAACTTTCAATTCCAAACAAGCCAAGATGAAGCCATGGCTTGTGGGATAAATTGTAGTTTAAACTAACCATTGTTTGTCCTGGTTCAGGAAAAAAAGAGAAACAGTGGTTAGTTGAAAAGGGAATTAGATGCCTCCTTGGGGGCCACGGCAGAGAAGGGGAAGGGAGGAAAGAACAGGATTGTGTGTGTTTAGTGTTTAAAATATGGTTCAGTGCCTATTACATAGGAAGTTGTGAGTGGCAGCTGGTAGGGCAACTAGGAGATTGCATAGGTGGAGCCACTGCTTCCCCCCTTAAAAATGTTTAGGGGTACTCTCATTTTCCTTCTCATATTGAAATACTGCCCCTCAATGAGACCAGACTTAGATTCACAAAATGTTTAGGGGTATGTGTCCCCCCAGAAAAAAGGCACTGGGTGGAGCAGGGGACAATGAAAAGGTCCCAAACATAACTGTTAACCAGTGGCTCCATAAACTTCCAAACCTATGAAAAAAGTTTGTTTCCTTCCTCCAGCTCATTCATTTTAAGGTCTTTCCAGAGTATGGAATAAAGTGGTGAGATATTTTCTGAACTAGGCTCTGGGAGAGCAGGGCTAAAATTACCACTCAGCCATGAAGCTCAACATGAGACTTTGAGCAAGTCACTGTCTCTCGGCCTAGCCTACCTCACAGGCTTGTTGTGAAGATGACATGGGGAAATGGAAAACCATGAATGCTGCCTTGAGAGGCTTGGAGAGAAGGGGGAAATATATATACGCAAAAGAAGCAAAAGATCTCCTGCCTGGCTCTCCTTGATTCTGAGGGGTGGTGGTGGTCTAGGTTTGGAATAATACAAAAACACAATTGGGACACAATCAGGATAGTCTAGCCTATGCAGGTCCCTGGCAAATCCAATGTGTGGGGCTCTGCTGGGACAGAATTGGGTGGGTGGGTTGAATTATTATTTTATGTATTTATTAAATTTATATACTGCCCTTCATCTGATGATCACAGGGAAATTTACAACGCAGAAACACAATGCAGGAAGGGAGTTCCAAAGTCTGGGAGCAACAAGCTTGTGTCCTCTCCCAAGAAAGGGGGTGTGGGAAGTCCCTATTTTGATTGGAGAAATGTTTGGGGTGGGGTGGTATAGTGACAACTTCACCCCTGCTAAAGGGCCGGAGTGGCATTCACAGGGTTTTGTGTGTGGAATATCAGCCATGGCATGGTTCAGTTCCTTGGAAGTCTGAGTGGTGGTTCCCTTTCTTCACATCCACCACTTGATAACTGCTCTTTCAAGGAATGGCTTGGGCGCACGAATGTGGCCAGAGCAGTGCTGACACCATAAATGGTGCTTTCTTCAACTCTTCAGGTGTAACACAGGCATATGGGAAGTACTGGTCCTGAATGGCTGTTATGATTACATTTAAAACTGAAGTCAAACACAGTCATTAGCCGTCATTTGTCAGCCCACTTTCCTTCGCCATCAGCCCCTGGGAGTTTTCATAAGGTGAGATTCACCTGCGACAAGACCAGCAAGGCCTCCCAAGTTTTAGCCTAGCACTTTTCAGCACCAGAACGCTCTTCCTCTTTCATGGTTCTCTGATAGGAGTGTTTTTGACAGTACTACAAGCCGAACACTACAGGGCCTCCACTGTGGGAATGGCTATGTTTTTCTACAGAGAAATTTCCTGTCATGTTGAATTTACAGACACATTGGTGCTGGAAGGCTTTCCTAAGGAGCATAAAACCAGCTGCACGGAGCGACTGTTCTTCAGATTGTTGCCTGCTGCTTTCTTAGCAAGGCAGAAGTGAGGAAACCTTGTCTGATCATTCAGCCCTTACAGGCACCGGAGTGCGGCTTGGGGTTCTCTTGCAACTTCTCTCTGTAATCCAATATATCTACTGAAAATTGGGGCCCAATGTCAACTTTATTGCAAAGGAAAAAAAATATCTGTCATTTAATGCATATGAACAGTGTATTGAACATGTCAACAATCAAAGTTATAATCAGAAGAACATCCCCAAAATTGCATGGATGGCTGTCATTCTAATGCGATCTAGCACGGAACTTTGGCAAATGCACACTATATTATCTACATCAGCAAAATGCATCTGTTACTCTCCACCTTCAGTAATTTTAGAGACCTAGGATACATGTACTGGTGTACATTTGCCATCAAATCACAAATATCACAAAATACAATACAGCATCCAAATACATTTCATTTGTGTTATGCCTCGTCGGTGAGGTTTCTGTGAGAAAAAGCAGGCGAATTGCAGTAGCTGACACCAGGCCACTTGACACTCTGATCCTGTTGTTTTCTGCAGCTGCCCTGGCCGTTCTTGCAGCTGTTCTGAGACTTGCACCTACATGCACTAACAAGCCCCGGAGGGCTGGTGCCACGACTGCTTTAACAGGTCAGTTTTCTGAAATTACCCGTCCCTAGTTTTCTGCTCATAAACCATTTCATTGTCTATCCAAACACCGTCCATCAATTTTGTACCTAGTTTATCCATGAGCTCCTGGTTGTTGGTCTTGTTAGCAAGGAAATGCTCCTCCTTTCTTTGAACAGCTTTGCTACCTGTGAAGCTCACTTGCATGCCAACACCTTGCGACCATCTCAGAGGCACTTCCGAAAAAGATAATTCACATACATGTCACAAATTGCCTTTGCACAGAAGGGCTGCATTTTATTCGGTCTTTAAGAAGTGGACCACCATCTAAACTTCCACAACAAGGAAAACTTGATGGACTCTCCTCTAATTTCACTGCCCATTATGGCCCACAGAGCTTCAACAAGGACGGGCTCATTTGCCTTTCTCAGGAAGTAATGATGGTTTCTGACACAACTGATATTTGAAGTTTCGTGAGATATCTTCACTTATACTCTTTGCTCCCAAAACCAAACGTTGAAGAAGTAACTGTAGATGTGTATGTATGGTCTCAGATCCTACTTCCACAGCATTAGTTACGGTAAGTGTTACAGTGTAACAGCTGCAACTTGATTTCCTCTCTTGAATGTGTATTGTGAAGTACTTTCCCCCCAGCTATTGACCTCAAAATATTCTTCCCAACATCTTTACAATGTAACTGTTGACCTAACAACCAGTCCATTTGCTGTTTCATAGAGATGGGTAATTGCTGAATGAGTTTCTATCCTGGAGACAATCACAGATAATATGAGTGTCTACACCATCTACTTCCTGCCTGGAAGTGGTGCTATACTTGTTCGGTGCTGTAACTTCTGTTTCTTTCTGCACAGGTTGGCACTGCTAGGAGCTTACCCAGGTGTAAAACCTCCAGTAGTGCTCTTCAGATTCCTCATAAAAAGATGTTGAGTTGAGAGAACTGAAGAGAGCCTTGTTAAGCGCTGAGCTGTCTGGTGAATGCAATGGCCAGGTGAAAACAGCATGTGTGTATCTGGCTGTTGCTTCTCATGAACAAGATCTGCTGCCTATAGATGTAGACCGAATCTGAATACAGGCCATCATTTGTTGCTTCAGAGTATAAGGCCATGGCTAGCACAGACTGCCAGTGAAGACACCTGTCAGGATTGCTGGAGAGATCCCAAGACAGCCTGGCTCCCTGCCCTCGCCACCTGCCTGGAATTAGGGCCAGGTGCCCTGAAGGAGGACACAAATGAAGAGAGAGGTGTGGGAGGGCCATTTCTGACTTAGAAGCAGCAGAGAATGCTAAGAAAGTGGGAAGGATGAACAGAGGAAGATTTAATGGGAGGAAAAGAAGCAGAAAGAAATACCAATGAAGGAACATTATAAGAAGAGTTAGGCCATCTTCATCTCTCACCCATGATGAGTTGTGGCTCTTAGATCCAAGGACAGGGACCCAAACGGGCTTTAAGCCCCTTTCTCTGACATGAAATGAGGCTAAGATGTTGTGGCCTTAAAAGCGTCACAATGCCAACTTCCTGTTGATTCACCTGTAAGGAATTTCCATAAAATAGCAACCATTTCCATGTACAGCAGCCACAGACCAACTGTATGAGGATGAGTCATAGACTTCTTTGTGGTATCAATTCTTTGCTGAGATCTGAACAGTGCATCTGTGAAGGATAGCCCCTGCTTATGCTACTTGACACCATATTAATACCGTAAAGCTGTTTCATCTCATTATCTATAGTTCTAAGGTTGATTCTTCACTGAAGCCACTGGTTGCACTGGTTGTACATTCACCTGCACCACAGCTATCCGCTCCCAAAGTCTGTCTTGCTGTTGTTGCCTTTGTAATAACAGCATCTGAAGCAGCATCTGCCAAGGAAAGTGACCTCTTGCCACTTACTTTATGGTCATGCCAATATATGTGCAATGCTACTGGAAGCATTAACCAGTTCAAGGGCTTCCTGTAGTCCTGATTCAGCCATCAAATATATTAAAAAACACCCATCTTTGTGTGAAAGCCACCTAGACATTGTACCTTGATTGTACATTGTTCACTTTTTTCAGGTTTTCCGGTACAATTAGTTAAGTGTTTTCTACTGCAGATATTGATTAGGGTTGACGTAGCTTATTTGCATGCAAATTTTTGAGTCTAGTTAGATAAAGGTCCTATCCGTGGCACTCGTACCAGTTATTAGTAGAAATCTGACTGAAATCTTGGCAAGAGGTGTTATTTTATGCATAGTCTGGGTCAGGCCAGGCCATGTAGGTCTTGAAGAGCTCAATGGCTGTAAGAGGTTCCATAGCAGGACAGGTTTTCAAATGGGGTCATGGGATCGTAAGACATAACATTTGTTCTATCAGAAGGTCCTTTGAATAAGTCCCATCTGGAGCACTGGCTTATGAAGACGGCTTGTGCAGTCCCATAGGGGATCCCACAGACTGAAGCTTGGAGCAAATGTAGTAAGCAAGAGAAGATGAATTTTGCTGATGTGCAGAATCGTTTTTACATGAGTTTACCAAAGTTCAGTGCTAGGTCGCATTAGAATGGAGGCCATCTTTGAAGTCTCCGATTATTAGAAATGTTCCTGTCATTATAATTGTTTGGCTTTTTTCATGATTAAGATATTGCTTGTGTGAATTAAATAAGTCAGGTTTGTTTTGTTTTGCAAACCATTTCAAGTTAAGCTACTGGACTACAGTTGGTAGGGAGTGCTAAGGATTTTACTGCCATCTACTGACATTAAAATATTGGAGTGGTGTTTTGGTCTTTAGCTTCCTCATTTTTGGCAACCAGTTTGGTTCAGATTACCTGCAACATAACGCAAGCCATCAAGATCTAGAGACCCTCCTGAGGAGATGAAGAACCTCCGTTTCAGTAGGCTGGTTTGTTTAAGAACAGTGGGTGACTCAGCCTCATCATTAGAAATTTTTTTCTCAACTTATATTTTGTTTCCAAATAATAAAAAATGGTAAAGATCAAGAATGCCTGAATGCTACTAAGCTGATCTCCAATCTAAACACTACTTTTAAAAAGCCTTGAGTCCAATGACCAATTAATGTGTATTACATTAATCTTTCACCACAGTCTGCTTTCCAGCTCACAAAATGATTTTTAAGTTCATTGATAAGAGAAATCAACCATTCCCCAGAGTAGCAAGGCTGCACCTCTTCCAAGAGTGAGTGGCTCTCTGACTTCTAGTTATAGCAGATGCCCCTCAGGCAGCCTGTGCCTTTGGCATCCTTATTTTACAGATGAAACAATTTTGCACCGATAAAAGAAATTCCCAGGTAGAACTGAACAAATATAGGAACTTTGCCAGTATCGGAAAGTTTCAAATGTTGCCATTCAATGTGCAATTTCACATTTGAAATTCAAACAAAGAATTTTAAATTTTATCTCAAAAATCGGCATTTGATTGTAGTAGCTTTCATTTATTTATTACATTTATGAGGTACATTATAAAAAGTCCCTAAAAACCAAAAAATATTGCGCAATCAATCAATCAATCAATCAATCAAATAGCATCTCCCACTGCATGTCAACTATCAGATAAGGTCAAATATTAAATAATAATTTTATGCCATTTCCTCCCTGGAACGTCAGCACAAGTGCACCTGCCCATAACATCTCTTCTTTGGTATAATACTGTCACTCATGTCTTAACAGGCAGGAATAAAACTGCAGGTTTCCCTGGGCCAAATGGCATCAGTGGGCAGATTTCTTGCACCAGATGATGTGGCAGAATGTGGCACTTGTCTCTAGTTGTGGGACATAATCGATGGATACGTAGAACTATGCTGCATATGGGTTACCTTGACTAGGGGGTGACATTACAATTCACTTTGTAGCTTTAAAACACATGAGAAAGCAGAGACGAAGTATGTAGCTGTGGCTTCGCTCCCCTGTTCTTTCCTGGGGCATCTGTTTACAGCCCTCCACATTCTGCTTGGCGCAAGTCAGACCCCAGATGTATCAGGAGGGGAAGAAGTAGACAAAAGAGCTGTGGAAGGAAGAGCGAGTCTGAAGGCTTCTGTTTCCTCAGAACTTCTGCTGCAACAGTGTGAATCTCTAGGTTGCACTGGGTTGCCTCTGGCACACCTGTGTGTATCGGAGGCAAGTCCCTCCAAACCTGGGTTGGGCTGCTCAAGAACTTTGCCCTAGAAGGGAAGATTGGCATTAACCACCTCCCTGGGCCAGCCAGCTGCCCTCTGCCTGCTAGTTTTTATCAGCCAAGAGGGTCCAGGGTCCAGAGTGCAAGTGGTCACCCTGACTGATCCCAGCACCTTGTCTACCTCTTCAAGCCATACTAACGGAAACTTTTCGAGTGTAACAGGACTAGAAAGCGCTCTGGACACCACTCAAGATTCCAGTCCGAATTTCTCCTAATATACACGTTTGCATGCAATTTTGCATACTCATCACATCTTTGCAAAGCAATTTCCCCTTACATAAAAAATAAATAAATTGTATTCTGCCCCCTCCCAACTAATATCTGCATTTTTGTACACATTACTTGGCTAGAGACTGCACTGCAAAATTTGGGTTTTGGATTGTATATTGTTTTGCAAAGTGTGGGTTAGATAGGCTTGCCTTTAAATGCAAGCAGAATCAAATCCGCT
Source organism: Podarcis filfolensis (assembly GCF_964270895.1). Lineage (NCBI taxonomy): Eukaryota > Metazoa > Chordata > Lepidosauria > Squamata > Lacertidae > Podarcis > Podarcis filfolensis. The sequence continues at coordinate 50,108,648 of NC_139615.1, forward strand.
CTCCCCCATTCCTAGCTGTGGCTAATTTTATTTTTCTTTTTTATGTAAAAAGTACAGGACCCTGACCAGCCTAGCTAGCACTGAGTGCAGTAAAACGTGCTTTTGCAAGCATACATTGCACTGTGGTTTGCTACAAAGCAGCGCATTTTAACAACATTTGTTGTGATTACTATGTACCTGGCAGGATGTGCAATGTTCACTGCCTACATACTTTATTTTTGTGTGATATCTAAACCTATAAATTAATTCCTAAACAACATAATGCAGCCCAGTGAGCCTTAGAAATCAGTCAACAATAGGTCCTTACTTCAGCGTCACTCTGCATGGCTCAGGAAGGGTTGAGAAACTATGTTTATTGCTTCTGACAGACATCTTCTGATCAGTGTCAGCAGGAGGATCAAGCTGCTAGGGCAAGAAAGGAAGGCAAAAGAAAACCCACTGATAGTTAGCAGCTGTTTGCAGCTGATTTGAGCCTGAACAGCTAAGTCAGCCCTTCCACCAGCAGAATAAAGCTTCTAGCAGGAAATAACTGCGGTCCTTCCATCCCCTGTGATCCTTCCTATTTGTCCCCAAGGATTCCCCAGAGGCCACCGCCTTTGCTGGGCCTGCTCTGACTCCATCTCAGTTGCTTCAGTGTGGCTGAAATTGGTCCTTGAAGTGGAACAATGCCTCTTGCTTGAGAGATGTGCGCACATGTGACTTTGTGGCTGGAATGCATCCTACAGAACAAAGGTGAGATCCACCTGCTTGACTCCACCCACTTTTGTCTCTGGTCCTGCCCACCACAGTGGTACCTCGGGTTACTGACGCTTCAGGTTACAGACTCCGCCAACCCTGAAATAGTACCTCGGGTTAAGAACTTTGCTTCAGGATGAGAACAGAAATCGGGCTCCTGTGGCACGGCGGCAGCGGGAGGTCCCATTAGCTAAAGTGGTGCTTCAGGTTAAGAACAGTTTCAGGTTAAGAACGGACCTCCGGAATGAATTACCGTATTTTTCGCCCTATAGGATGCACTTTTCCCCCTCCAAAAATGAAGGGGAAATGTGTGTGCGTCCTATGGAGCGAATGCAGGCTTTCGCTGAAGCCTGGAGAGTGAGAGGCGTAGGTGCGCACCGACCCCTCTCGCTCTCCAGGCTTCAGGAAGCTATCTGCAAGCCTTGTGAGCCCGGGGGGAGTTGCCGCCGGGCTCACAAGGCTTGCGGATAGCAGCCTGTTCTGGGGGTTGGGGTCGGGGGAAGCTCAGGCTTCCCCTGCCCCAGCCCCGCGGCTGGGAGGGGAAATAAATTTTTTTTATTCATTTCCCCCCCCAAAAACAAGGTGCGTCCTATGGGCCAGTGCGCCCTATAGGACGAAAAATACGGTAAGTACTTCACCTGAGGTACCACTGTATAAGGGAATGTGGCCCTGCAGCTTAAAGAAAAACAGTCTCCAACCCTTCTATGGGAAGTCTGGGGAGTATCCATTATTTCTCTGTGAGGGAAGTACTGGAGTCTTTATAGTGGTTTGTTGTAGTTACAGTAAAATCTGTTTGTTTTTAAATTTACAGGTGGGTCATGGTGAAGCTGGAGCAGGCATACCCCCCCAGATGGATAACACTATTATTTACAGCAGCATCGGAGGCCCCCCCCCCCAGCAAAAAGTATACAAAACAAATCCCTTGAATATTTTGGTTGCAGCTAGCGACAAAACTCTGACCTCCCATCTCCTTTCCTGGCTGCATTCAAATTGCTAGTAATAATAATAATAATAATTTATTATTTATACCCCGCCCATCTGGCTGGGCCTCCCCAGCCACTCTGGGCGGCTTCCATAAAAACCAAAAATACAATAAAATATCACACGTTAAAAACTTCCCTGAACAGGGCTGCCTTAAGATGTCTTCTGAATGTCAGGTAGTTGTTTATCGCTTTGACATCTGCTGGAAGGGCGTTCCACAGGGCGGGCGCCACTACCGAGAAGGCCCTCTGCCTGTTTCCCTGTAGCTTTGCTTCTCGCAATGAGGGAACCGCCAGAAGGCCCTCAGCGCTGGACCTCAGCGTCCGGGCAGAATGATGGGGGTGGAGACGCTCCTTCAGGTATACTGGGCCGAGGCCGTTTAGGGCTTTAAAGGTCAGCGCCAACACTTTGAATTGTGCTGGGAAACGTACTGGGAGCCAATGTAGGTCTTTCAAGACCGGTGTTATATGGTCTCGGCGGCCGCCCCCAGTCACCAGTCTAGCTGCCGCATTCTGGATTAGTTGTAGTTTCCGGGTCACCTTCAAAGGTAGCCCCACGTAGAGTGCATTGCAGTAGTCCAAGCGGGAGATAACCAAGCGGGAGCTGGTTCCCTCCAGTTCCACCCCAATAGGAATGCTGTGTGCAGTAACTAGTAGACCCCAGCCATCAAAAACTATTAATACTCGTTTAATCAAGCACTTTTTACCTCTCAGTGCCCATTAGGAAATGCTCTTTGGCAGTTCTCTTTTCACAAACATAACACTACGCCCATAAAAAATATAATGCATCAAAATTAGTCAGCAACACAGTTAGTAGGTTTAAAAAGCAACAACCCTTAATGATTTGACAGCCTGCTAAAATGAGTAATAATGAGGGGGGGGGGAGAGATACGCCCTCTGTATTTGCATAATATTAAGGGATCAGGCAGACTACCAGGTATCAAAGGTCAGCTCTCTGTTTCAATAGGCATTTGGAATCTGACTGCTTTTCATAAAAGGGCTGGTGCTGTGCTGGTTTAATTACAATTATTTGTATGTTTTAAACATATACATATACATATAATCCATTGATGTTTAATTGTATTTTAATAATTGATTTGTCTGTCTGTAGAGATTCTTAAAGGTAAAGGTAAAGGACCCCTGACAGTAAGTCCAGTCACGAATGACTTTGGGGTTGCGGCGCTCATCTCGCTTTACTGGCCAAGGGAGCCGACGTTTGTCTGCAGCCAGTTTTCCCGGGTCATGTGGCCAGCATGACTAAACCGCTTCTGGCGAACCAGAGCAGCGCACAGAAACGCCGTTTACCTTCCCGCCGGAGTGGTACCTATTGATCTACTTGCACTTCGACATGCTTTCAAACTGCTAGGTTGGCAGGAGCAGGGACCGAGCAACAGGAGCTCACCCCATAGCAGGGATTCGAACTGCCGACCTTCTGATCGGCAAGCCCTAGGCTCTGTGGTTTACACCACAGCGCCACCCGTGATTCTTACCTTTATCAATAAGCTGACTTGAGTCCCATCAGGGGAAACAAACAAATAATAAACAAACAAACAAACAAATAATAAATATGTGGAGACAGTAAGGCAGCCTGACCATCTAGATCAGGGGTGGCTTGGGAGCTGCATTCACCATTTGCAACCTTCCAGGGGCTGCATCTCAGCAGTGAGTTTGCCCCAAAGTGGTACACAACAGCCTCCCTATCAGCTGATCCATGCAAATCAGCTGAGGAGGAGGATTTAGCCTGTTTAGCCTGGAGAAGAGGAGGTTAAGGGGTGATATGATAGCCATGTTCAAATATATAAAAGGATGTCACATAGAGGAGGGAGAAAGGTTGTTTTCTGCTGCTCCAGAGAAGCGGACACGGAGCAATGGATCCAAACGACAAGAAAGAAGATTCCACCTAAACATTAGGAAGAACTTCCTGACAGTAAGAGCTGTTTGACAGTGGAATTTGCTGCCAAGGAGTGTGGTGGAGTCTCCTTCTTTGGAGGTCTTTAAGCAGAGGCTTGACAACCATATGTCAGGAGTGCTCTGATGGTGTTTCCTGCTTGGCAGGGGGTTGGACTCGATGGCCCTTGTTGTCTCTTCCAACTCTATGATTCTATGATTCTATGATTCTATGATTTATTCCCCCCCCCCCCATTCATCAGAAGACTGCTCTGGTGGCCAGAATGGGGTGGGGTGATTTACACAAACCTCAGAGTGCTGGCCAGCTTTATTGAATACTGTACCGGCCTTATGGTGCAAATTGTACCTTCCCCAAATCCTTGTCCCTAGATTCTCATAAAGCACAGGCCTAGCCAATAGGGCTACCCAGTGTCAGCCCTATTGAATTACGTGGGGCTTACTCTCAAGTACGTGGGTTAGAATCCACATAGCTATTTGTGTTCATATGTTTAATTGTCATAATTCCTCCAATCAATTTTGAATTTAGGACATGTAGGATAAGGAAATTCATTTATTTGCCAACTGTCTTGTAGTACATTTTCCCCCTCCATGTCATGTGTACAGTCCTGAGGCTTTCCTTCAAATACTTAAATTCTGGAACCTTGCCTGAGCAACAGGTATGATTGTAGTTGCTGCTTCGCATTGTAATTCCTATTATATGTTGAAATATGACTTGATGCTTTTGTTTTTATTACATATTTTCTGGTTTTCATATATTGTGATTTTATGTTGCAAACTGCCCTGAGATCTATGGGCATAGGGCAGTATGCAAATTTTGATGAAGAAGATCATTCCCACGATGAAGAGCACTTTACAAATAAAAAGGTTTGTGGTGCTGAGAGAGAACTGAAAAATGGACTGCCCTCCCAAAGCCATACTGGTTCTCACTGGTATTTGCAGGCCCCCCCACTGGGAGGCAGCTGTGGCAGGAGCAGCAAAGAAAGTCAAGACACTGTCTTTGGATCGAAATGGCCACAACTTTTTATTGATTACAGATGTAAGTAGGCTTTGGCACAGGAACAGGGTATGTACCCTGAATCAACCAACCCAGTTGCTGGCTGATACTCTGTCAGGGTTGATCCTGGGGGTTAAGGACACTCCCCCCAAGACACAGATCTATAGGGCTATCCTGCCAGGCTGCCACTTGTGGGGTTCTATGGCCCGTAATAATAATGATGATGATAATTATTATTATTATTATTATTATTATTATTATTATTATTAATTTATTTATTTATAACCCGCCCATCTGGCTGAGTTTCCCCAGCCACTCTGGGCGGCTTCCAATCGAGTGTTAAAAACAGTACAGCATTAAATGTTAAAAACTTCCCTAAACAGGGCTGCCTTCAGATGTCTTTTAAAGATAAGATAGCTACTTATTTGGCTCCCATCTAGGCTTTCAGACAGAAGCCAGCCCCTGGACCCCTTTACGGGGGTACCCTGAATTTGATCCTGGCTTGTGGTGGGGGTAGGGTACCTACCCCCAAGCTTAGACTAAGTATCCTGACAGATGGGCTCCTCTTGCAAAGTCCTGCTGGTTCTCACTGGTATTTATGATCGCTAGGACAGCAATAGGACAGCAATTTTCATATGCACAGCTCCTAAGCCTGGTCTCATCCTATACTTTGCTTGTACATACATACAGGACTTCTCATTTATCTCTGCTGAATTTCAGCTTGTTGGGTTTTACTCAGTGTCCTAACTTGTCAAGATAATTTTGAGTGTTGGTTCTACCATGGTACTAGCTATCTATTTGGGTCATCTGAAAATTTGATAAGCAGCCACTCTACCCCTTTGTCCAAGTCACTTATAGAAAGCTTGAACCACACAGGGACTAAGGCAAAGTCCTACATCACAATGTCCCACACTTTTCTTAGCCAGTGATCAGTTTTAGGGAGATTACCGTTTCTCCGGGATATTGCTATTCTCATCCTTGTTGTTATCAGAGAATTATTGGCTTATTGATATGGATACAAACAAGCACTGCACATTGTATGCCTATCATGTAATGTATATAGTAACACATGAGGCTTGATGCATGTGCTACTATATATATATATGTACAATGTGCAATACAGTACTTGTTTGTATTAATATTAATAAGCCATGGAAAACTAAAGATGTGTAATGTAATAGAGGGGAGAAACTGGAAACCAGGGGTGGGGTGAGGGGAAGTCTAGAAAGGATGAATGTACCATATTTTTTGCTCTATAGGACGCACCCGACCATAGGACGCACCTTGTTTTAGAGGGGGAGAACAAGATAGCCACCTGAAGCCTTTGGAGCACAGCGGGACCTTGCGCTGCGCTCCAAAGGCTTTGGGTTCCTTTCGCTGAAGCCAGGAGAGTCTTGCTCTTCTGGCTTCAGCAAAAGGAACCCGAAGCCTTCGGAGCGCAGTGCGACTTCCCGCTACACTCCAAAGGCTTCAGGCGGCTATCCCTGAAGCCTGGAGAGCAAGAGGGATTGGTGCGCACCGACCCCTCTTGCTCTCCAGGCTTCAGCGAAAGCAACGCGTAGCCTCTGGAGCGCGGAGGGAGTGCTCCCGCTGCGCTCCGGAGGCGTTGCTTTCGCTGAAGCCAAGGAGCCTGCATCTGCTCCATAGGACGCACACACATTTCCCCTTAATTTTTGGAGGGGAAAAAGTGCGTCCTAGAGAGCGAAAAATACGGTAAGTACAGTAATTTGGATGTTAAATTGTTAAATTGAAAATAAAATATGAAAAATATTAATAAGCCAATATTTTAATCCTTTGTTTATTTAGGGTTAAGCACTTTCTCTTTTACCTTATTTCTGCTGGTCCAGAAGTGTCTTAATTATTCAAATGCTATAGTCTGTATAATGAAGAGCCAATTTGCTGAGCACTGCCAGGCGGTTTTTGTTTGTTTGTTAATAATGAGTTACAATTTTTAAAGAAGACATGAGCAATATCCTATCTATCTATTTATCTGCAAATGCTTTTCAGCATTCTGTAGTCCCAGTTCAATCGGTTACACATAAACAAGGCTTCAGTGTGACACTAATTGAACAAGAACATGAGTGGGGTGGCACATCAACTTGCATGGAAGAACATGGGCTGGGAATCTGGGATGCACACCAGAATGCATATGCTGTCCACAGGAATACAGCATGGAGAGACAGTACCCTTACCAGTTGGATGTGCAGTTGCATGCCCACCCCCCTTGTGCCCCCAGCAAGTGCCATGTGCACAGAAGACTGGTGTGGGTCCCCTTAGCCGGATCAGAGCATATTTCTGTGATTGATTTGGTGATGCTTCCAGTGATACAGGTTTGGGGGTTTTTTTTTGAGTTTTATGTTAAAAGGTCAACAAAGCATAATCGTTTTTGAAGAGAACTGTATCACTTCATGTCTCAAACACTAATTAAAGAACTCCACTCGACGTTCATGTGAAGGCCCACATCAAGCAGTTAATGCAACTTGTTACTGCAAGATTTGTTCTGACATATCCCTTGCAGCAGAGTAAGATGGGAAGAAGGCATTTCTTTAGAGACTGCCAATAGGCAGCCAATAAGAAGCGAAGGGGCTTTTGCTTAATGAGATTAAAGATTTTTGCTGACATCCTAATTGAATCATCTTGAAATACAAATGTCTTCACCCAGAAAAGTAAGAACACAGAACTAGTTCCACTCCTCCTTCACCAGATGCTTCCAGGCCATATATCTCAACCATCCATAAACTCAAAATGATGTGTGCTAGGAGATTAGCTTATGCACTCTTCCCTGCTAATTTTTAGCACCACCAGCCAAGCCAAGAAAAAAACAACAACTTAAGAATTAACTTGTTTAAAGCGTAAAGCAAAGCCATCATTTTAGCTCCCCAAAACAGTAACAGATGTGTGTAAAACACAGGTTGTGAAAAAGATGGCAAGGGCTTCTCAAAGGGCGTATCAAAAGTTTCTCACTGAGATCAGTAGCAACAGATAATGTCACTTATACTGAAATGCGCTTTAATTTGCATGAGGACTTGAAAAAAAAAAGCAGACAAACATCTGTGAAAATGTGGAGAAGTAAACTCAATATTGGGAAAATGAGACTCAGAGACACCAGAATGGACCGATTTGCTCATTCCTAGTAGTCATGTGCATGCAGGATCTATCTGTGGTCTGAATCCTGAAGCATGACAGCTTTCATGCATATGCTGAAGTTTTGGGAGCAGGGGCTAAGGAGTGAAATAAACGTTTTAAGCACTAACACATTTTTTACAAGGCACCCCCCCCCAAGCCTCTCCAAAACACAAATAAGGAACAATACAAAGGCAAATCTTTACCAGGAACCAAGACTAACCCATTGGAAAGAAGATATTATTACTTTGGTTGCTTCCAGGTGATGTGTTTATTCAGCATTCATTCTGATTTGTTTGAGGGGAGGTAAATTTCCAGTTAGTGATGTATGGAAGTGAGAGCTGGACCATCAAGAAGGCTGATCGCCGAAGAATTGATGCTTTTGAATTATGGTGCTGGAGGAGACTCTTGAGAGTCCCATGGACTGCAAGAAGATCAAACCTATCCATTCTGAAGGAAATCAGCCCTGAGTGCTCACTGGAAGGACAGATCCTGAAGCTGAGGCTCCAATACTTTGGCCACCTCATGAGAAGAGAAGACTCCCTGGAAAAGACCCTGATGTTGGGAAAGATGGAGGGCACAAGGAGAAGGGGACGACCGAGGATGAGATGGTTGGACAGTGTTCTTGAAGCTACCAGCATGAGTTTGACCAAGCTGCGGGAGGCAGTGGAAGACAGGAGTGCCTGGCGTGCTCTGGTCCAGGGGGTCACGAAGAGTCGGACACGACTAAACGACTAAACAACAACAACAACAACAACAACAACAAAATTTCCAGTGCATTTCCCCCTATCACTTTTCTTACTAAAAAGAAAAAAGTCAAATTTGGGGGCTAGGGTTTTTGTTGCTTAAGAGCTCCAAATCAATTTAAATGGCAGAACCTGAATTTTCCAGTATGTGTGTGAATCCCATGTGCAAACAGTGATAGCCTAGAAGTGCCCTGTATCTTAAAGGGACATGTTTTGGTCAATGGCCTCACATTCAGAATCTATTTGAAACATTTGGGTAGCTTAGGGGCAACATATTTTGCCAGTGGTAATGTGGCCTACAGCATCCAGCAATTTTGGAAGTTGCATTCTAGGACAATTGGCATGAAGATGGCAGAAGATTGACTTCCGGAGGCGGCGCGACCGGTAATGGCTGCCTTCTCCGAGTAAGGAGAAGGGAGCTCCGCTGTAAACGGGTCGTCCGCTACGGCGAAGCGGAGACCCATTCAGGAAAACCACAGGTGGCAGAAGCCTGTGGTCTCGGGACCCGGCGGGCGCCAGAAGCAGCCCCCAAAACGCTGAAGGGACCCCGTAAGGGGCTCCGGATCGCGGAGGGGGTAGCGGCGCTGTGGGTCGTTGCGCAAACAGCGAAGTGAAGCCGCGTTGCTGTTGCCGGTCAGCGCTGTCCTTTCTTCCTGCAACTTTTCTGAACTTTGGAAACTACAACCCGTGAGTAAATTTGGACACTGAAAACTTTTTGAAACTTTTGTCAACTTTCTGAAACTTTTTGAGAACTTTATGAAACTTTTAAAACTTTTTTAAAAAAGTTGAAATCTGGCTGAAAACGGAGTGAGGATAAGCAGGAAGCCCATCTCCCGCTATACTGAACTTTAAGCAAAGAGCAGGAGGAGTGGAGACAAAAAGTTATGCGTTAACTAAATGCTGGCACCCTGTTAAAGCAGTTTTCTGAGTGAAAGACTTTGAGCTATTGACTTTTGCTGGTTATATTCGGGGTGCATTGATATCCTTCTTCTGTGGCATCAGTGGATTATAAAATAAATAAGAATCTCTGGTGCTGGAGCTGCCTGGATGAGCACCAGTTTGCAACTTTGGATACATTGAATTCAGGTTTTGAAACATTCTGAGTTGGAACTGGATACTTTGAAACTGTTGCAGTCAAGGCACTGTAAGAAACACTGTTTCGCTTTAAGTTTTACTCTGCTAAAAATAATACATTGTGGAGGCGATGGACATGGATTTAAATTTATAAGTTTAACTTGGATTTGATCTTTTCCCTGAAGACGTATTAAGCTCCCTCTAGAGGATTTTGGACTTACAGCAGTGACTTTGTTTTACTTTCCCTTTCCCGGCCTCTGTTTGACTATTGTATCTGGGACTCTGCTTTCTCATGGGAACAACTTGGATTGACCTTGGATTACAGATAACTTTGGAATGAGTGGCGCAAGGAGAAGAGGAAGGACTAAACAAACAACTCTAACTTTATCTGCAGCCTCACAGCGTAGATCTTCTGTGCCGGCCTTGCCTTCCACTTTGCCTCCAGACATAGAGGCGGCCTCCCTAATACAGGCAGGGGAGGGTGAGACAGAGGAGCTGCACCTGGGAGATATGGCTTCAGGGACAAGTAGCTCTGTCTTGGAGAAAATTTTGGAGAAACTGGAGGCTCTGGACAAGAAGGCTGATTTGCATACAGCTAAAATTGAACAGAACACAGAAAGCTTGAATAAGCTGACTGGACAAGTTGCACAGAATGCCCAGTCTATTGGAGAATTAAAGGAGGCTGTAGGTGAAAATCGTAAACTGGCTGAAGATACTAGTCAAAGATTGGAAGAACTTGAGAAAGAAGTAAAACCACTCAGCAAACAAGTTGGAGAACATCAGATTTACTTTTTGATGACAGAACTGCGAAACAGGGAGACCAACTTGAGGATACGGTCAATACCAGAGGTGGAAGAAGATAATTTTATTGAATTTCTAACTAAGGAATTTGCCAAGTTTTGGAAGTTAGAGGAAAAAGACTTTAAAATTGTATCTGCTTTCAGGCTTGGCAGAGTCAGAAGGACAGAGAAGCCCAGAGATTGTTTGATAACACTGAGATCAAAGGAGGAAAGGGACAAGATTTTGGGCCTGCACTACGAAAAGTCACTAGACATTTTGGGCAAGAGAATTGAAATCTACAAGGACATTCCTAAGCAGTTGCTGGACCTTAGATCTAACTACACGGAATTGGCAAGACTGTTGAGAAGCAACGCAATTATCTTCAGGTGGGAGTTTCCACAAGGATTATCCTTTACCTACAGAGGGAGAAAGATCAAAATCAAAACAGTGGAAGATAGAGACAAGTTTTTGGGAGCACACGGAGAAGACCTCCACAAAGGACTTGGATTGCCAGCGCCAGAACTTCCAGAGGAGCCCGCCCCCTCGGATCCTCAAGGACCGGAGAACAAGGTACCACCCCAGAAAGAATAACCAGACCTATCCAGGATGTCTCTGCAGCTTTTGAGCTGGAACATAAATGGCTGTAACAGTCCCGAAAAAAGGTCTAAAATTTTTCATATTTTAAAAAAGGAACAATTGGACATTATATGCTTACAAGAAACACATGTGATTAGGCTCCATAGAAAGGTGTTAATAAATAAAAGGCTTGGTCAAGAATTTATATCATCGGATACAGTTAAAAAGAGAGGTGTAGTGATCTATGCAAAAGAGAGCCTTTCACCAAAATTTCTCTTTAAAGATGAAAGTGGAAGAATCCTCGCAATAGAAGTACAGTATCAAGGAGAAAAAATTTTGATATTAGGAATTTATGCTCCAAATGAAGGAAAATCGGATTTTTATAAGAAGTTGCACGAGACCATGCTGGATTATCTGGATTACAACAACGTCATCATGATGGGGGACATGAACGGGGTCGTATCAACAAATATGGATAAGTCACAGAACCAGAACATTACTAAAGAGGGAAGACTACCTAAGACCTTTTTTGAAATGACTGACAATATGGACTGGGTTGACATCTGGAGAGTTAGAAACCCCCTGGGAAGAGAAGGAACATTCTTTTCTGAAGCTCAACTGACTTGGACACGAATCGACCAAATATGGATAACTAGAAGTCTGGCACCTAAGGTGAGGAAGGTGGAAATCTGCCCCAAAACATGCTCCGACCATAACGCCTTGAGAATGGATATGACATTGATCCCAATCGGCTCCTTTAGATGGAAGATGAATGATGGCCTGTTTAGAGACCAAAGAATTGTAAAGAAGGCCCAAAAAACCTTAAAGGATTATTTTGAGATTAATTTGAACACTACGGTGGAAAAAAGAACTATCTGGGATGCAAGTAAAGCTGTGATGAGAGGGTTCTTGATTCAACAGAATTCCTTAAAGAAAAGACTGCAAAATGAAAAGAAAGATAAAATTCTGGAAAGTATCAAAGAGTTGGAGAAGAAGTTAAGATCTAACCCGAAGTCCCAACCGATTCTGAGAGAAATTAAACTTTATCAGGCGCAATATTCCAAGCTGATAAATCAGGAAATAGAATGGAAGATTAAAACAATGAAACAAAAAACTTTTGAATCGGCAAATAAATGTGGGAAACTGCTAGCTTGGCAGTTGAAAAGGAGACAAAGATTAAATACAGTAACAAACTTAGAGGTTGAAGGAAGGAACATTCAGAACCCGGGAGAGATTAGAAAGTGCTTCCAGAGGTATTTTAAAAAGTTATATACTCAAGGGCCACAAGATGAAATAGAGATTACACAATTTTTGGAGAGAAATGGATTAGCAAAGCTGTCAGAAGAAAATAGAACAATTTTAAATGGCAAAATAACACGACAAGAGATTGAACAGGCCATCCTGAGTCTGAAACAGGGCAAATCACCAGGGCCAGATGGACTGACCTCTAACTACTATAAGACATTGAAGGATTATTTGATACAACCTTTGTTGGAGGTCAGTAATGAAATAATGGAGGGGAAGAAGGCGCCTGAATCGTGGAAAGAAGCATTTATCACATTGATTCCAAAGTCAGAAACTGAAAAGACACAACTCAAGAATTACCGTCCCATCTCCCTTTTAAATGTGGATTACAAAATATTTGCAGATGTTTTGGCACGAAGATTTAAGAAAGTTTTAAGTGAGATAATCCATAAAGACCAGGCAGGCTTTCTCCCGGGCAGACATATGTTTACTAACACAAGGAACATCATAGACATATTGGAACTTTTACAAACAAACATAAACACTAAAGCAGTTTTAATTTTTATAGACGCGGAGAAAGCCTTTGACAACATATCATGGAAATTTATGAAGGGGAATTTAAAAGAAATGGGAGTGGGACGGGGGTTTGAGAACGGGATTGAGGCAATATATTCAGAACAAAAGGCTAAACTGATAGTTAACAATGTGGTTACAGAAGAGTTTAAAATTGAAAAAGGTACACGACAAGGCTGCCCGATTTCCCCATTACTGTTTATTTCGGTTCTGGAAGTGCTCCTGAATATGATTAGGGGGGACCGGTTGGTGGAAGGGATTCAGGTCGGAGCGAAACAATATAAACTTAAAGCTTTTGCAGATGACCTAGTTTTGACATTACAGGAGCCGGAGTCTAGTTTGAAAAGAGTTCTACAACTGATTCAAAACTTCGGTCGAGTGGCAGGATTTAAGTTAAATAAGCAAAAAACTAAAGTTTTGGGGAAAAACATGACAGATATTGAGTTGGAACAGCTTCAGAAAGAGACAGAACTAAATGTGGTTAAAAAAGTTAAATACCTAGGGGTAAACATAACAGCAAAAAATCTGAGTTTATTTAAAGATAATTATGAAAAATGTTGGTCAGAGATTAAGAGAGACTTGGATAGTTGGTCAAGACTAAAACTTTCTTTGTTAGGCCGAATAGCTGCCATCAAGATGAATGTATTGCCAAAAATGTTATTTTTGTTTCAGACACTGCAGATTGTAGACAAGACAGAGTGTTTCCGGAAGTGGCAGAAAGATATTTCTAAATTTGTCTGGCAGGGCAAAAAGCCCAGAATCAAATTTAAAATATTAACAGATGCGAAAGAAAGAGGGGGCTTTGCCCTGCCAGATTTAAAGTTGTATTATGAAGCTGCAGCTTTCTGCTGGTTGAAAGATTGGTTACTTCTTGAAGATACGGATGTCTTGGATTTGGAAGGTTTTAATAATGCGTTTGGATGGCATGCATATTTATGGTATGATAAAGCTAAGATAAATAAGGCCTTCAAGAACCATATTGTCAGAAAATCAGTTTTTAATGTCTGGACAAAATATAAAGACTTACTGGAGAATAAAACTCCGAGGTGGCTGTCACCCCTGGAGGCTAAGGCTCGGAAAAGAGCCAATATGGAGGCCAACTGGCCAAAATATTGGGAGATAATAGAAAAGGATGGTGACAACTGGAAATTGCAGAGTTTAGAAAAGATGAGAGACAAAGTGCGAGACTGGTTACACTATGCTCAGATTAAAGAAGTGTTTAAAAATGACAAAAAGTTAGGATTCCAAGTGGAAAAGTCAAAGTTAGAAACTGAACTGTTAGAACCTAAGACTAAGGTACTTTCAAGAATGTATAACTTGCTGCTGAAATGGAACACACATGACGAAATGGTAAAATCAACAATGATAAAATGGGCGCAGGATATTGGGTATAATATTATGTTTGAAGATTGGGAAAGGTTGTGGACCTCTGGGCTGAACTTCACTGCATGTAATGCGTTGAAGGAAAATGTGATGAAAATGATGTATAGATGGTACATGACCCCTGTTAAACTGGCTAAAATATACCATTCGTCTGATAGCAAATGTTGGAAATGTAAGGAAAATGAAGGAACATTTTTTCACCTCTGGTGGACCTGCCCTAGAGTGAAGGCCTTTTGGGAGAAGATATATAATGAATTAAAAAAGGTGTTTAAATACACCTTTACTAAGAAACCAGAGGCCTTTCTCCTGGGTATTGTCGGCCAGAGTGTGTTAAAAAAGGACAGAACATTCTTTTTGTACGCAACAACAGCAGCAAGAATATTAATTGCCAAGAATTGGAAAACTCAGGAGCTACCCACTGTGGAAGAATGGCAGATGCAACTGATGGACTATATGCAATTAGCCGAGATGACCGGCAGAATTCGAGACCAGGGAGAAGAAAGGATGGAAGAAGACTGGAGGAAATTTAAGATTTATTTACAAAAATATTGTAATTTGGTTGAGTGTTGAATTGGATGCCAGTGCAGACAATTGTCTACCATTAAATTAGATTTAAGGCTGAATTATATGTCAAACCAAATTAAGATTATTAATTAAGATGAGTTAAATGATAATTTGTTTGAAATTAATTTAATAATGATGTAAGTGTATGCGGGAGGTGTGGGGGAGTCCCATGTAACAATTGAGAGATGTTAAATGGACAATGATAAGTTGTGCTTATCTAATATATGCTTTATTTGAAAACTTCAATAAATATATTATAAAAAAAAAAAAAAAAAAAAGATGGCAGAAGATTTTATCTTTGGAAAGCTGGTAAGTTAAATCCATCTCCAGCAGGAAGAGAGAATCGTTTCTCCCCAAAAGCAGAGATTATTGTTAGCCATTCCAGAATGCTAACTGTTAAAGCATTCACTCTCAGAGATACTCTAATGAAGACTGAAGGTTTATATAGGCTTGGTTGGTCCCCATGGTAACAGCCTTTCTACTGGGTTACCATAGGAATGGTAAAAGCCTCTATAAACCTCCATTAATAGAGCATATACTCTCTCCAAGCCGACTCCTAGAGAATACACCTTAAATATTCAATAATTAAGGGAAATGGGTTCTGCTTGTCGTGAAAGCTTCCAACAGTTTCAATAGCTAGATATTAGTTTACATTAGAAATTGAAGCCATGGAGAATTTCACAAGTCACATCAGGGGTGAGTAGTATTAAGAAGGAAACAATCTATAGCTAAATGTGTAGCTGACCATACTCAGCCACAGGTCAAGGGCAATGTTCAACTTCTCTGAAAATAGTTCAAATGCTTTGGTTATCGGTCTCTATAGATCCTCCCCAAGCCCAGTTAAATTAAAGTTTTGGTGAACAAAGGTTCTCCTATAGTAAATAAGTTTCATTAAAATAACCCCGGCTAAATAAAAAGGACCACCAGCTAATTAGTCACTTCAGTTTTGCAAACATTTCAAAAGAGCTTTTGTTTTTCTAGAGCCATAAATTCTATCTCTTTAAATCTGCTGTGCTTGTAACAGAGCTAGTACTTGAAAACATGCCAATTATCTTAGATAACTCAATAAGATTTCCATTTTGTTAACCTCAACGACTGAAACACCCAAGGCATTTCCTACAATAAGAACAACCAGCGCAGGTTTCAATACAGTTTTGGCAATGCTCGGGCAACTGTATCTATGGCAGCAGTCCATAAAACCACCAATGATGGAACATTCGATTATACCAACTACTTTTCCAAACAAGATTGCATTTTTTTTGTCTTGTTCACATAAATAGCTGATGAGCTGGCAAAATGGTTCCTGGATTGCACAGCTTCAAACAGTTGAATGCTTCCCAAGAGGAAAATAAATCTTTGCACACCCAAAACTAGTAGAAGGCAAGGTTTGAATTCTTTACCCAGACATCTGGGGTTGTCCGTACAGAGTACTTTTTATAGAAATTTATTCAAGCTTGGTGTTTCTCCTACTTTCAGTCTGGAATGGCACAGCCCAGGCACAAATTTACTAGTTGATTTGTACTTGTGTTATGGAATAAGCTACCCTCTGCAATACAGCAGGCCTCAAGGGTGGTGTGATCCTGTCACTTACTGAAAACCTACTTCTCTCCCCAGGTGTTTTCCTGATCACTGTTGCCAGTTTGTAATGACTCCTGTTATGTTCCAATGCTGGTGTTTTTTTTAATGAATGGTAATTT
This sequence comes from Podarcis filfolensis, assembly GCF_964270895.1. Lineage (NCBI taxonomy): Eukaryota > Metazoa > Chordata > Lepidosauria > Squamata > Lacertidae > Podarcis > Podarcis filfolensis. The sequence continues at coordinate 50,125,026 of NC_139615.1, forward strand.
CCACAAACAAACAGTTTTTTAATGGTTGAATTTAATTTTCATAAATCAAACTGAGTAATTCTTCATATATTCAAATTCAGTTTTGACATCTTTAGCCAAAAGTGTCTAAGAGGCTAAGAGTCTTGGAGGAAGAGTCTTCTTCTTTGGCGATCACTCATAGCCGAGTCTTCCATAAACACGGTTTTAACAATGAGTCTGTAAGTGACTGTGGAGACAAATTCTGGAGCCACATGTCCTTCCATAGTGGGGACATTGGTTTCCAGGTGGGAGTTGACCACAGTGTGGATTTGCCAAGCGTGCCTTCCTCTTAGCATGTTTCTCCCTTGCGTCCTGAGTTTGAGTGTCTTCAAAGCCCATGACACCTTTGGTAAAGGCTGTTCTCCAATTGCAGCGCTTGCAGGCAAGTGTTTCTCAATTGTTGGTGTTTATACTACATTTTTAAAGATTTGTCTTTAAACTGCTTTTGTTGACCACCAGCATTACGCTTTCCATTTCTAAGTTCAGAATAGAGTAGTTGCTTTGGAAGATGATAATCAGGCATTCGTACAACATGACCAGTCCAACGAACGATGTTGAAGAATCATTGCTTCAACACTGGTGATCTTTGCTTCTTCTAGTACACTGGTATTAGACGATATAGGTGGCTCTGGAAGAATGGTCAACAACCTGGCTATTGCTAAGGAGGTATCACTGAATGGATTGGCCAAAGCGGGAGGAGAGAACCATTTGGGAATCAGGGTTCAGCTTCCCTCCTCCTTTCACTGGTTGAAGATCAGCATAAATGAGAATTACTCAGCCAGTCTTCTCCTGTGGCTGGTGCTGGAAAAACACAGAGGCCAGATTTGCTCTCTGCATGAATTCAAAATTGTTGAATTGTCTACAGTAAGATTAGTTGGGATGCTATTTCTGTGAGCCTTTTCACCTTATGCTGAACCTGCTTATACATGTACAGTGGTTCCTTGGTTTAAGAATAGTCCGGTTTAAGAATGATTTGGTTTACAAACTCTGCAAAACTGGAAGTAGTGTCTTGGTTTGAGAAATTTACCTTGGTCTGAGAACAGATCCGAATGGTGGAAGAGCACCGGTGGCGGGAGGCCTCATAGGGGAAAGTGTGCCTCAGTTTAAGAACGGTTTTGGTTTAAGAATGGACTTCTGGAATGGATTAAGTTTGTAAACTGAGGTACCACTGTAAATAATAAATCAATATTTTATCATAGAAATGTCATATGTCTCCCGTGGATCTCATTCCAAGGAAACCAAACCTTAGGAATGCACTTGAAAGCTCTTGCTGCTTGGAGGGTGGGGTGTATGTGAGAATATTTATACCCTGCCTCCCTAGGGAACCCCCCACCCCATATCAACATTTAGAAAAAGATCCTGCATCCCCCCCCCTTATGAGGGGGTATTCTGAGCCCTTGGGATCCCTTATGGTCACATGACTTTTGATTGCTTGTTGCTCATTTATGTGCTTAAATAAAAGTTGTGTTGAAGCTTGAAGTCTACGAGTCCTTTCATAATGGGAATCTATCTGATATGTTGGACAGCTGTGCTGCTGACAGAATTTTCAGCAGATGAATCTATCTGCGTTCAACCCTTTCCCCATTATATGTGAGCACAATCTTTGGCCATGGCTTAGCCTCTCTGAGCTGTGCCACCTGCACTCTCTTGTCTGCACCCCTGATGGAAGGAATGGGTCACCCTAACAAAATAAATAAATAAATAAATGCACAGGATTCTGTTGAGCGGTTTTGATCCTTTTGGGAAGCAAGCAAATAATTCAAGCCATGGAGTAGTGCCTTTTATTTTCTGGGAGCAACGAATAAAGAACATTTGATCTAAGAAGATCTCGTAGCAGCTCAGCAACAGAAGTTGTTTGTCTCTTCTCTGGGACCAACACAGCTAAAACATCCCAACACTGCTAAATATAACCATACTCATTTTAAGTTTTTAGATTACTGGCAGAAAATGAACACTTCATAAAAGATTAGCACATTTTAACATCTGGCACCCTGTATTTTTATATTCTGAAAGTTTCACATGTTTTGGCATACCAGGAAAAAAACAGCACGAACCAAAAATGCTCAGTTTTCATTGGGTTCTTATTTTTCCTCAGATATGCCATACAGCAATGTATTAACATATAAAATACAATGAAATTTAGGCTTTTATTAAAACCAAGACTCCCATGGACTAAAAGCAAAACAAAACCTCCCTTTATTTTTTTAGTTTCCCTTTTCTAAACCTTTTCCAACTCTACAACATCCTTTTTGAGGCAAAGTGACCATAACTGTACACAGAATTCCGTATGTGGTCACATCATAAATTTGTACAGCAGCATTATGATATTGACAATTTTATTTTCCTTTCCTAATGATTTCGAGCATGGATTTTGCCTTTTGGATAGCTGCTGCACACTGTGCTCTCATCCTTTTCAGGAAAACACAGATATCCTTCTGCTCACATAGCACTGCACCACCCAGTCGCCTGCTGGTCAAACTAAAAATAAAAATAAACTAAAAATAAAGGACTAAAAATGTAGGTAGGTCCGCCTCAGTTTGGGGCTGGACCTTCTTAACAGGTCCCTGATTTTGGTCAAATCAATTAAATTATTTGCCAGTTGCCAATGAATGTCTTCTCCAGTCAGGACTCACAGGAAAGACCCTGGACATTGGGGAATGGGTGTTTCCAGGGCTTCCCAAGGACCTATAAAGCCATGCAACAGTGGGTTTCAACACAGCTGGCTTTTAACATGACAGGATAGATTTGATACAAAACAGAACAGAAAGATGAGCACATTCTCAGCCGAAGTAATCTTAACATCAGTAGTAGTAGTTACAGCAGAGTAGGTGTCGAAGAGCCATCAGCCATCTCTTGATTAGACCAATGGGATAAACCAATGGGGCCTCCTGTGAGGGGAGAAGGATAAACTGGCCTCTCTTGGATTGACCCATTTATACTATTTTTATCCTCCCACAGTCTGGATTACAACCAAATTCTGATCTTTACCAGAGAACAGCTATTTACATCCCATCTCTCCCCACCCCCACATATCCCAAAATGTACCTTCCACGTGATCAAGCTGAATGCACCTGAATTGTGGAAAACAGACTTTTTTTTTATTAAGATTGTGTACAAAGTATTCAAGCACATCCCAAGATGTTCCCCCACCCCTTACTTTCATTCAAAACATTGTGTCCCTGTTAGTCCCATCAAACCACAAAACTTATGTCTAATCATGTCAAGACTTCAAATTCAGATGTCAGGTTCCACGTTTGTGTTGCATTCACTGATGACCTATAGGAACTTTATATCAAACTTATCTCCACCTGCTACACCAAAGTAGATATTATCAGGCTAAAATTAAATCCTTGAGATTCTTTAGGATTTCAGGAAACATATCCTGGCCATCTGAAACCAGGGTGGGAGAGGGTATTTTTAAAAATCTCTAAGTCAGCTTTTTGTCAGATATTTGGAGCACTATATAGACAAAATCGTTTGGTGGAAACATGGTGAAGAACAACAGCTTTTTTGTTGTTAAATACCACAATGGAAACTGGCACCGATTTGTATCCAAGTATTTAGATGCCATGCTGTAGTCTGCGCCTCATTTACTATTGAATAAGCAGGTTACTAACTGCTGTAACCATGTAAGACATAAAATGGTCACTCAGGGACGGACTGACAGGGCTGCCTGTCGGGGAGTAAAACAAAAAGGATTTCTGCTCTGTTTGTGGGGCTGCTGCTAAAAACATATATGCAAGATTCTGAAGAATAGCAGTGGTTATTTGGTGTCCCAGAATGATTTTGCAAATCTAGTTCTGTTATGAGCTCCTATTTGATACTATTTTTTCCTCATGTTTTGCCCTGAAACTTCCACAGTGAAGGCAGCTTCCCAATTAAGCTGGCTTCTTCTGTTGCCTCTGCATTGTGGAATAAAATTGGTCTTACCAATTCAGTGTCTTTGTAGGTCAACCGTTGTGAGCAGATGAGTTGCAGCAGATGAAGCAGGAATGAAGCAAAGGTACTGGAATATTTGCTTTGAGTTTGATCAATTCTAGCACAGGAAATGTTTGCGCTTTTACCTTGTGATTATCTGGCAGGCTCTGTTAAAAGATGGGTCCTTTAGTTACAGACCCGCCTAGTGTCCTTATTTTCCAGGGATGTCCCTGATTTAGAGAAACAGTCCCAGTTTATGATTTGATCCCGGAATGTCCCACTTTTCCTTAGGATGTCCCTATTTTCATTGGAGAAATATTGGAGGGGATGGAGGGGACCCTCGAGCCGTCTGAAAGCAATCCTGTATAGGGAAGTGGCTTTTTTAATGTTTAATGTTTTATTATGTTTTAATATATGTTGGAAGCTGCCCAGAGTGGCTGGGTCAACCCTGTCAGATGGGTGGGGTATAAATAGTAAAATTATCATTATGGAATGGGAAGTCTCTATTTTCATCAGAGAAATGTTGGAGCATATGTGGTTATAATAAAAAATAAAATAATGTTTTTCTGTATTAAGACCCACACTTCATTAACAAATATATATATATGTATATGTATATATGTGTATACACACACACACACACACACACTATAATATACAATAATAAAAGAGGACAAAAATGTCATTTTATAATGGAACAAGTTAATCTCACATACATTTCATTCTATTACCATTTTAAAAATATTAATTTTTGAAGTTGTTCACACCAATATCTGAAAAACCCACTTCTCTTTTTACATATGCTGTGAATTGACTCCATTTATTTAATTCTTCTGGATAATTAATTCCATTCTTCATCACTGTTGACAATTTAATCAAGCTCCGTTGTTCCCAAATTTTTTTATTACAACCCCTAAATATGTTACTGTCTCTTTTGCTGGTATATCCTGCAACCCACCTTTAAGAACCAAACTCTTGCACTGTTTTGCCAGATGGACTTTTCTCATATTTTGATACCTGCAACCTTCCCATGCCGTCCATAATTCTTCAGCTGCTTCTCCTGTCTGAGGCCCGTATAAACCTTGTGCTGAGGCAGCCTGTGTCCAGATAGGTTTTCCCACTGGCTGCCTATTATTTGAAAATACTTGGCTGGAGGCAAGTATTCCCTGAATACAAAAGGCCCTTAGCTAGGTGGCATCCTACCTTTCAAATTGTACTCTGGTGTAATTTCATTACTGTCATTCAGCCTTTCAGGAATCTGGATGTGTATTCACACATCTGCCTCTCATTATAACCTCAACAGCCATATAGTTTGATATATGGTAAGTAGCTACCTAGGATAGGACTTTTAGGCTGCAATGTCCAGAATTTGGAGCAGACTCCAAAAAGAGTTGCTTGGTTTTCGGCAGGCTTTGAAGATGATTTTATTTAGGTGGGCCTTCTGCAGAACTTTGGTTTTCTGAATTCTGCTACTATTTCATAGCCATGTTTTTTGGCTAATAAATCAATTCTTGTTCCTTAGGGACTATTCATGTTAACACGGTAATAAAAAAGCTAATGTTCCATAGCCTTTGTCCCATGAAGACAGAGTAATGCCATTGGGGCTCCAGAAACTGGAACCTTGTGAGATCACATTACTCCTTCCCACCCAATCATAGAGAGGGGCTGGGAGGGACCATGTTGACTTGATGTGAAGGACCTGCCCTCTGGCCTACAAATATGGTAGCAAAGAAGTTAAACAGCACATCTGGTTAAGGGTATTGCTTTGCATTTTGTGTTGAAAAGCCTCTAACACAGCCTTTCTCAACCTGTGGGTCCCCAGATGTTGTTGAGCTACAACTCCCATCACCCCTAGCTAGCAAGGCCAGAGCTCAGGGATGATGGGAGTTGTAGTCCAGCAACATCTGGGGACCCACAGGTTGAGAACCGCTGCTCTAACAGCTTGCAAACAATGCATTTCAGAGCACACGCACTCCCTTGCACCTAGGCAAACCTGCATTTCACATATGCAACTCATCCTTATTTTATCGAACAGCTGTCTTAAAATTAGATATTTGTCAGCTGTGAAGTTGCTCCCTAATATGGTACAATACAGTCAATCTTTACGCACGTTAATATGTCATTTGCATAAAAACATTCCATAGAATTAAATATTTTCCGATGTATCTAATAATGGTAACCTGCATTTCTAGGGAAAGCTTTTCACAGATGTATGCCAGCACGCTGTCAAAAATTTGTTGTTGGTTATTCAGTAAATAAATATGTGATTATTTATTTCTGCAAGTGCAGTGGTAGCTTCCTGATATATGCTTCAATTTGACCTCTCATAAATTGCTGCTCCAAAATCTTCAGTTTCAGAAGACTCTCGACACTTTGGCGAACAAACAGTTAGATATTACCCGCCCTAAAAATAATTACAGAACACACCCCCCCTGCAGATTTTGCTATAATTGAGGTGGAACTACGCACATGTGCTGGCACTGGCACATGACACTTGAAAGTGTCTTATTCCAAAACAAAACATCGGTTCAGCCACGATGCTACGGCTTCTCAAAGGTGACAGCTCTCCCAGTTGTATTTTGGGGCACACTAACTGAAATATAATCTGAGTCTAGAGTGGATTTCATGCTCCTTATTCAGCTCATAGTGGTGAGGAGGAATGAATGTCCCCTCAAGTATCTGCTTTATATACATTATTTACACAATGGGCTGAATTCTCCTGTAGGCCAATCAGGTTGTGGATTCACTTGAATCTGGAGCTGGATTGGGTGGCTCCTGCAGACCAATCATACTGCTGCATTGTTCTAGGACCAATCAGACTGCTGCATTTTGGATCCTATTCAACTCAGTACATAACACAAACCTTTTCCATTTATGCATATACTGGCAATTACTGGCATGGGGGATGCACAGGAGAGGGGACAGAATTGCAGCAGTTTGTGAAGACTACATGTACAAACTTGACTCACTGTGGTGAGTGAGTGAATAAGATTAGCACCCATTGTCCTGCTTCTTTCTTCTCATGCTTGAATACACATCTGTTGTAAGTGTAGCTCAGTGAATGAGAACATGTGTTTGTTTGCAAAGGTTTCAGGTTCAAACCTAGCCATCTCATTTTTTTTTTAAAGGTTCAAGAAGATGTAGAAGGGCTAGAAAAGACCTCTGCCTGCGTCCCCAAAGAGTCAGAGTAGAAGTAGATATTACAGGGCTGAATGGATCAGGGCTTTTTTCAGATGGAACTTACCAGTTCTGGCACCTTTCAGCTGGGCTCCATTGTCCTTATAAGAGAACAAGGGAGGCCTTGATGATGTGTTCCAGCACCTCTTTTTCTAGAAAAATAGCACTGGTGTGGATACATTGGATGGCCTGCTATAAGGCAGTTTACTATGGGCTTGTCCACACTTCCGCTTGCTCAGAAAGCACGGATGCAAGTGGTTTTCTCCTTGCCCTTCTCCTTTCCCAGGGAAAATAATTTTTTTTAGCTCTGAATTGGAACAAACTGAATTCAAATACTAGAAAATAGTCCTACTTTGACTGACAGCGACAGTATCGCTGTCGACACTCTTCCCCCCCTCTTGTTGGCATCCGTCTGTCTTGAGGGGTGAAGCCAAACCGCTGGGGAATCACAGGGCCTGATGTGGATGCAGAGGCCAGTGACTTGTAACATCTGCCTCCCACATTGGTTTTGCTGCATCAGCAACACCAAAGGGACCTTTCCAGAGTACAAGCCTGGGCAGAATGAATGGAGGTCCTGGGCTGCCCAGATGACAAGACTTGGTCCAAAGGAAAGCAGAGCAATACGCTTGGCATCAGTTTGGCTGCAGGAGTTGTTGGAAGGAGGCTGTCTTAGGGACTCTAGCGGAGCAGCGTGTGTGGCAGGTGCCTGGGGGGGGCATGCGGGGAGGGGGACGCAGAGAAGGGGTTTGCAGGACAAGCGCAGGGTCATGGAATTGTAGAGATGGAAGGGAGCACGAGGGTCATCTAGTCCAACCCCCTGCAAGGCAGGAATCTTTTGCCCAACCTGGGGCTCAGATCTAGGACCCTGAGATTAGAAGTCTCATGCACTGAGCTATGGGATTGTATGGGGAGAGGTGGTCCTTAAGGTACAGTGGTACCTCAGGTTAAGTACTTAAGTCGTTCCGGAGGTCTGTTCTTAACCTGAAACTGTTCTTAACCTGAAGCACCCCTTTAGCTAATGGGGCCTCCTGCTGCCGCCGCGCCGCCGGAGCACGATTTCTGTTCTTATCCTGAAGCAAAGTTCTTAACCTGAAGCACTATTTCTGGGTTAGTGGAGTGTGTAACCTGAAGCGTATGTAACCTGAAGCATATGTAACCCGAGGTACCACTGTATTCAGGTCCTCAGTCATGTAAGGCTTTATAGGTTAGACCAGTACTTTGAATTGGGTCCTAAAACTAATTGGCAGCCAGTGCCATGTGGCCAGGATCGGCGCTATATGCCCAACTTGTCTTGGCCAACTGAGCAACTCAGCTGTTGATGTTTCCAAACTGTCTTCAGAGGCAGCCCCACACATAACCTATTGTAGTTATCTAACCTAGAGGTTACCAGAGCACAGGCCACAGATGTTAGGACATCCCTGTTCAGATGGGGTGCTACTGGACCACCAGCCGAAGCTGATGGAAGTCACTCTGCACCACTGAGTGCACCTATATTTATCAAAGAGAGCTTTATGGTGACTTCCCGTCATATTCTTACTGCCCTCTTCCAACTTTGCCCTGCCCCCTTTCCCCTGAACTACGGGGTGCTGTTAAGGACTAGGTACTGCTAATGTCTCAAAACTCAAAGTTAACAGGATTCAACAGAAATTTTCCCAAAACAATTGCCCTCTCCTATCCTTTCCTCTCCTCATTTGGCCCCCATGCCCTCCCCAGTTCTGCTCTGGTGTGGGGAGAAACCCACAACATATTTAGGGGGCTTATGAGGAGAAGAGAAGGAGCAGAGGTTCCGCCACACAGCCAGAACTACTTCATTGGATACCACCCCATCTAAGTATTTGCGTATACTGAGAACTGAATACAACAGAGAACAAAAAGCAGTCATTGTCAACATGTTCCTCTTTCTTGGAAGCTTTCAGAAGTAATTAGCTGGCCACCCACAAGAATGTTGCTACTGTTGTCTGCCTGCGGAAATGATGCACCAGAATTACCTTTTGTGAGAAGATTGATTTATGCTATCTTTTTATAGCCACTGACAGCAAAGGCATACAATTTAAGAAACCCGTAACTGGCTGCAACGGGCAGCTGGTGGGCTCCATTGGGCTTGATGGGGCAAAGCAGACCTGCCCCGTACGCAAGCCGAACAAATTTTGGCAAGCTACCTTAAGGAAAGACACAACACAAGATAGATTAGTGTTCTGACTGATTCTGTGATGCAATGGCCTAGCCAGTTAATCTTTAATATTTGAGTTTTTTTGAGCAGTTTAGGGTAATTTTATGGTGAAGCCACAGAATTTACTTCAAAAACAAAACCAAGCCTTCTCGAAGCTGTTGAGTATTCAGTCTGTTGACAGGCAGAATTTAGAATAAAAAGGTTACTCACAGTTTGGCTGTGCTTTCTTTGGGCTCTCTCTTGTGCTTCTGCCAAATAGCTCGCTAGGATCAGATTTGATTAAAATGGCAATGCTCTCTGCTACTTGAATGTAATTAGAACCATTCATTACAGCATTAGCTGACAGTTTGGCAACCTGTAAAATTTTCTGAATATGGAGAGTATTCCATGGAAACGGTTCAAGGGATGAAATCAAGAAAAGAGGCCTTCTTGAACTACATTTAATGGATTACCCTCCATATTCAGGAAGGTTCACAGGTTATTAGGACAACTACAAGGCTGCTGAATAGACTGCCTGCACTGCACAGTTCATGGAAAAACAGGATGGAATTGGACAGGGGAGATTTTATTTTTTAAAAGTAGTATTTACAACTCGTACCACTTTATGAGGTGGCTGTACATTATGACGTTTGGGGCGGGGGTCAGCCATATCCCCCCCCCGTCAAATCTCCCTGAGAGTGATGGTGTGTCATCAAGCCCCATCAACATGGGCCATTGCTATGTTCCTTTCAATGCATGTGGTGTAGAAGCCACATTAGCTTGCCACTCACCCATGCATCTCGATGTACCTTTGTAAACTCAGAAGAGTGGCACCTCTGAGGTAAATGCTGGCACAGTTCAAGGAATCTGGCCTTGTGTGGGTTCCATTGATCCAATTTGTACATTTGTCCCAGGCAGTGTGGACTGGGAGAGTCCATTATGGAATCCCAGTGCACTGGATTCTGTTTCCACCCCCAGGAGAGAAATGTCAACACATGTGCCCATTAACTTGTATGGATCAAGGAAAATGGGTTGGACCCTCTAGGAAGAAATAAAATCCCCCTTCTGCCTTAAAGTTCTGGAGTGGGAGGGTCAACGTGTCATTCCTTATTTTAGCTTCTTCTCTTTTTGTCATCTAGTTGCACAGAAGAGGGGCAAAGACTTTGCAAAGAAATACCCTCCAAATAACAAGTTGGAAGGAGGTGGGGGAGACTTTTTTTTAAAAAAAAAAATGCAGCACAAGAATCTGAGCTAGTTTTTAATACAGTCATACCTCGGGTTAAATATGCTTCAGGTTGAGCGTTTTCAGGTTACTCTCTGCAGCGACCCGGAAGTAACAGAATGCGTTACTTCCGGGTTTCGCCGCTTGCGCATGCGCAGACGCTCAAAATGACATCACACGCATGCGCGGAAGCGGCAAAATGCGACCCATGCACGCGCAGATGCGCAGACGCTCAGTTGCGTGTTACGTTCTACTCAGGATGCGAATGGGGCTCCGGAACAGATCCCGTTCACATCCAGAGGTATCACTGTAGTTATAATTTTACCAAGGTACAGGCAGGCACCTGCAACTATTTCGGATAGGTTTTTTCTTATTACGCACCTAGGTAGCCATCATATCGTAGTTATGACTAAATGACTCTTGGGGTCCCCTCCAGCCCTATGATGTCACAGCTGTAGAAAAAGAGACTGATAAAGGGATCTGACTAATTGGACAAGTTGAGTCCAAGAGATGGCTCTTGCCTGGGAGTACGGGCCTTTGCATAGCTAAAAAGATGCCCCAAAAGAGCTAATGGCTGGAGATCCCTCTGGAAGGGAGCATGTCTCGCTTCTCCCCTCCCCTGGCTAGAGGTGGTGCCTATAGTGTGAAAGAGAACCATAGACTGGCAAGGTTGGAACGGGATCTGAAAGAGACAGGGGCCTGACTCTGCCTTCTGTGAAAATCCAGGACTAAGCAAAACCTTGTACTGCAGAAACCCCCATTAGCCTCCAGTGATCATGCTGGAACTTCCTGGAACCTCTCACCACTCATTTTAGGGTGAATGTAAGAATAAAATACCATGGTAAAGGTACCCCTGACCGTTAGGTCCAGTCACGGACAACTCTGGGGTTGCGCGCTCATCTCGCTTTACTGGCCGAGGGAGCTGGTGTTTGTCCGCAGACAGCTTCCAGGTCATGTGGCCAGGATGACTAAGCCGCTTCTGGCGAACCAGAGCAGCGCACGGAAACACCGTTTACCTTCCCGCTGCTTTCAAACTGCTAGGTGGGGAGGAGCAGGGACCGTGCAGGGAGCTCACTCCGTCGCAGGGATTTGAACCACCAACCTTCCGATCGGCAAGCCCTTGGCTCTGTAGTTTAGACCACGGTACCACCCGCGTCCCTTAAAAAATACCATGGTACAGTTCAACAATGCTAGCAGAGGAAGCAGAAGGAAATTAGTTTGGAAATCTTTTTTACCCTACTTTCTGCCGCATTGTGGGGCAAGGCTTCCTATTTTGCTTTAAATTTTATGGATAAACCCCGCAACTTCTAGGCACAAGTGAATGTGTTAAAATAAGGAAGGCAATAAAGCATCCCATTTCTTGAAACTATATCTCTGTTGTGCAATATTGTATGGTTGAGTACATTTTTCTTATTTGCTGTGATTTTCTCATGCCTCCTCAGCCTCTGCACTGTTGCCCAGGAACTGTTAAAACAGAGCAAATAATGCTATTCTCAAAGGGGTTTGACCCACATGAAACCACAATGCAACTATGCCTCTTGATTTCATTGTAGCTATTCATGCAATTATGGTAAGCAAGATTTAGCACAAAGTATTCGAAATCACAGGATAGTATTCAGAGAAAACATGGAGCCTCTTTAGCTGCGTTCCCCTCTCATTGTGCCCTTGATGGGAAGGGAGGGCAGAAGATTAGATTAATGAGCTAAGTATTGTGCAGAGTTCTGTGATTTGCTTTTCATGGTGGTGGGGTTTGGATGCTGGAAAAATGCTAGATGGCTGATGTGTATTCATGTGCGGTGAGAGGGCTTGTGTTCTGCAAGGCCCTCGGAGGTGGAGGGTGTGCCTTGCTGTACAATCCTGCCCACATGGCCTGGATCAGCAGGGCAAAGAACCATTTAGTTTTCCCTTCCCCACAAACACACCCTGAAGCACATCTTTTAACTTTTCTCCACAGGAGTAAACAGGCAGCTCTTCTCTTATATGGGAGGACCAAGGAAGGTGCACCATAGACCTGATGAGGTGAGGGCTAAACCTATCCCTTAAGATCCCAGCCATGGAGAAGGGAGTTTGCCTCTAACTGTACAGCCCTGTCTTGGCTTCAGTCTGTTGGTTATGCAGAGTGTGATGAGATTTTGAAAGTGTGGGACAGGATGTCAAGAATTGGCATTTATATTTGAACATATGGGTAAGGTAAAGGTACCCCTGACCATTAGGTTCAGTTGCGGACGACTCGGGTTGCACGCTCATCTTGCTCTATAGGCCGAGGGAGCCGGCGTTTGTCCGCAGACAGCTTCCGGGTCATGTGGCCAGCATGACTAAGCCACTTCTGGCGAACCAGAGCAGCACATAGAAACGGCGTTTACCTTCCCAACGGAGCGGTACCTATTTATCTACTTGCATTTTGATGTGCTTTTGAACTGCTAGGTGGGCAGGAGCAGGGACTGAACAACAGGAGCTCCCCCCATCGCGGGGATTCGAACCACCGACCTTCCGATCGGCAAGCCCTAGGCTCTGTGGTTTAGACCACAGTGCCACCCGCGTCCCTGAACATATGGGTAGTGGGCTACTAAACTTGCATGAATAGCTGAGGATTGCCCCCGTCCCTCCTCAAAAAAATTAAGGATTGCATCCCTTACATTATGTAGCGTTTATGGGAAAAACGAATGGTAATGTTTGCTTTCCCCCCTTGCAATATATGGCAGGAGTTTTTAATTTTTTTAAAAAACCTCTTATTGTTTTGTTTCTACCTTTTCCAAAGCGGCAATAAATTCTGCACAACCTTCACATGGTGAGTTTTCTTTGGAGGAGAGATGCCTGGAGTTGTGTGGCTTCATCGTAATAATCTGTTCAGTTACAAATCTGCTGATTGGACTGGTACCCTGGAGTATAAAACCAAGCATGTTGTAGACAGTACCACATTTGCAGCAAGATGGGTTTTGCTGACCCCACCTGACCCTTGCAATACTAATGGGCTTTCAGTGCTCTGCAATGCAACATTTTCAGCTCCCACAAAAGCTCTCTTGGCTCTGGAAAAGAGCACTGAGTTCAGATCCCACCATCCTTTCTGCAGGTGAGCGCGACCTTATTCATTCCAGACAGAAATATTCCTTATTTGTATTATAATAAGGACACTTTTTGAATACCGGGGCAGGGCAGCCCAGGATGTCCATACACACTGCCCAGGCCACTTTGAAGAAGAAGAGTTTGGATTTGATATCCCGCCTTTCACTCCCCCTCAGGAGTCTCAAAGCGGCTAACATTCTCCTTCCCTTCCTCCCCCACAACAAACACTCTGTGAGGTGAGTGGGGCTGAGAGACTTCAGAGAAGTGTGACTAGCCCAAGGTCAATTTACAATTTACAATTTATTTATTTACGGCTATTAGCCCATAAAATATGTACAAACATAAAAACACAGGGACATAAAAACAGATATATCCGACAACAGGAGGTGAACACCACGATGCAAGGGTGGGTCATTGAGCAGAGCCAAGTGACAGCTTGGGGCCAGGAGAGCTCCAAGGGACAGATCACAGAAAAGGAAAACTGAAGACGAACTCCGACATGCACTCTCATCATAACAGTTCGATTAGTTTTGATGTTGTTGTTGGTTTTTGGTGGTTTTTGAGTGTGAGATAACCGCATTCAGAAATCTCGCCACCTGCAGAGTTACAGAAGGATCTGTATCCTGCAAAAGCAGTGCGGCGTGTGACTCAACAGGCCTGCCAACCAAGCGCAGTAAAGCAGGACCCAGGAATTAGCCCAAGGTCACCCAGCAGCTGCATGTGGAGGAGCGGGGAATCGAACCCGGTTCACCAGATTATGAGTCCACCACTCTTAACCACTACACCACACTGGTGTTGCTAATGCAGCAAAAACAACACGGGAGTCAGCAGTTATAAGTTGCCGGTCTCTGCAGCCACAGCAGGGGCTGTGATTCTCCAGTGGTTTAACTTCAGCCCCAGAGGCGTGCTCCATTGCCTCTCGAGACAGACAGATGCCAACAACAGGTAAGAGGCAAGGCGGAGCAAGAGAAGCATTTTGGTCTTCTTTTAACTGGCTCCTATAGCTCATGGCAGCCTCTTTAAGCAATTTCTTCCTGGCACAGGCAGTTGGTTTTGCAGCTTCGATCAGGAGCGCCTGTGTCCCACATTCTTCTTGCTCCAGTTGCCACCATTGCCCAAGTCTCCCTGGCTTCCTAAGGTTGTCTACATCAACCCTTTGTCTCCTGCTGCCTCAGCACAACAGAAACGCAGGGCCCAAGCTCATGCTGAGAAGGGGAGGACCCTTTTCTCTGCCTCTTTAGTGAGTGTATCTCCATCTGTATGGGTGCCTGATATAGGCTTATTCCAAGCAAAACCATTACCTTGTGATTGCAGAGATGAGTGTTGTGAAAAATAACTGAATTTGTGCAAGGCATTTGAACCCAAAAGACCATTTGGTGTAGGAAGGTCCACAAGTAAGTTAGATCAGTTCATTTCCATTCATAACAAAGCCCTTTTTATCCTCATGTTACCCTTACCAGATGGGTGACTTAAATAACTGCAGTAAAGGTAATTCAGTAGCCTCCCTTGGCAGCTCACTATGACCCTCCCTGCTTATGGAATTATCCAGATTTTTCTGTGGTTTTTTTAAGGTTACATTTCCCGTGTTAGGTCTTCATTTAACAGCTTCTTTATCATCTTTTTATTTTTTGGTTGACTAATGAGACTAATTTGCATCTAGTCTGGCATCATTTTCTTTTTCAGATGCAAAAAGACTGACCCTCTTTATTACAGCACAACCCCAGTGCTTATCTGTAATTTCTGCTTATCTGAATTTAAACTGAATACTTTAATAAATTTAACCCTGGATTTGCTGGGCAGTAGCTGGGCCAGACTTGTGAGGAAGAACCCAAGCCCAGACATCAAGGGAGCACTTTCTAACACCCTAAGATCAGTGTCCTGGAAGCTGGAGCCTGAAGTACAATGAGCAGAATATCCAGGTGATCGCCTGGGCGATGGGCCATTAAGTGAAACAAAGGAAAGTGGATCTGTGTGAGATTGCAGATGTGTGGAGCCCCTTCCCTCAACTGACTGGTAGCCAGAAAAAGACAGTGATGCGACTTAGAAGTAAAGCAGCAAGCTGGAGAAAGAAATGGCAATGCTTAATTTCTGCTTGAATCCAAGGTTGCAGCTATGTGGGAAGAAAGGACTTATTGTTGTGTTAATGCCGTGAACACCTCCATCCTAGGCTCAGGTTGTATATATATATGTGTAAATAAACCATATATCATAAAGTCACCCCACTGTGTCTCATTCCCGACAGCACAAGGTAAAGGTAAAGGGACCCCTGACCATTAGGTCCAGTCGTGACCGACTCTGGGGTTGCGGCGCTCATCTCGCTTTATTGGCCAAGAGAGCCGGCGTACAGCTTCCGGGTCATGTGGCCAGTAGGACTAAGCCAGTAGGACTAAGCCGCTTCTGGTGAACCAGAGCAGCGCACGGAAACACCGTTTACCTTCCCGCAGGAGTGGTACCTACTTATCTACTTGCACTTTGACGAACTGCTAGGTTGGCAGGAGCAGGGACCAAGCAACGGGAGCTCACCCTGTCACGGGGATTCGAACCGCCGACCTTCTGATTGGCAAGTCCTAGGCTCTGTGGTTTAACCCACAGCGCCACCCGTGTCCCTCCTGAAAGCACAAACCCTGGGTAAATGCCTGGAACCTCTGCAATCTTGCACCATTCAGAGATTTGGGTGGCATGCACCAATATGCAGTATTTTCATGTGTAAAAGCAACAATAGATAGTTTGAATTAGAATATTAAGAGAAAACAGAAGTCAGAAGAATGATGGTGCCCACAAGCTTGGAACAGGGCAAGGGGGGCAGTTGCAGCACTGGGTGAGCCACTATCTCAAGATTCCCAGCTTCCTTTCTTTTCTTTTTTAAAAAACCCATAGCACTTGTAGAATCTGAGATAGGAGACAAAATGTGCAGGTCCTATTCCCATTTGTTTTGTTGGAAACTAGCCTGCTCTCACCTTTCCATGTTTTCAATCAATGAATGAAGTCATAGCAATGATTAACACTATGGAAAACAGTTCTAGCCAAATGTTAGACAAAGAAAAGGCAAGAGGGAAAACACCCATTTTCTAAGTTCTAGAGAAGGACATTCCTGATTTGTTTTTAAGCTTTTTCTGCTGGTCTTCCCTGATGGAAAAGTGATTGCTGTCCTGTAGAAAACAATTCAGGTATCCAGGATTTTTGTGTGGCTGTAGCTTGTCAATCCAGAAACAAAAGGTAGCCTCAAAGAGAGGAATTCATAATCTTTCCAACTCACATTTTAAGGTTTTAAGAAGAGCCTGATGGACCAGATGCCCCAGCCTCCCCTCCTGCAGTTTCCAGCAATTGGTATTCAGAAACATTACTGCCTCTGACCATTTCATACATGTTTTATGCATTTGAAAAACATTTTAAAAATTACTTTGTCAATGCTGATGCAGATAAAAGTCACACCCATACTGTAGGGAGCGGGGCTATGGTTGAGAAAGTGTGGGTCAAGTTAGCCCTGCAAAATAACCAAGTGTTTTGTTATAAGAAAATAACTGCTCCTTTTCCCTTATGGGGTACCCAAGAGCCCATACAGAGTCCTTTTGTAGGTTCTCTGTTGGTAGGAGAAAATCAGAGACCAACCAGAGACTATTGAGAAGCAAAGCAGCTAGTAAGCCTGATCTTTATTAACTGTTGCAACAGGGTCCTCACTCACCACATGCATGAGGGTGGAGGAACCCAGAACAACGGTGCGCACGGCCTTATATAGACTTTTTGAAATTGCCACCCTGCAGCCCAAGACCACCCCCCAATTCATCATACATACATCACAGAAGGGGTGGTCTACAGCAGAATTCTGTCTGGCAGGAAACCTGTTGATGGGTTTATCTGGAGAGTCTGGCTATTCTTTTGTGATGATAAATACTTAATTGTTGAGTCCAGGTCACAGGCTCACCCTATTCATATCTTAAATGTGCCCTTAAGGCAGGTTTTCCCATTTCCATCCAAACTGCAGAGGAATATTTGAGGTCAATTTGGGAGAGACAAAATGGTTTCAGAACTTTTCTTCCTGTACTGTTTCAGACATGTGGTTTATATATTTATGTATGTGTTTGCCTGGTACATTTATTCATTTATTTTATACTTTGGACCTTATAATTCTCCTAACGGTTTTTATATGCAGTGATGGCTGGTGGCTGCCAGACCTGGCACGGCCAAAGAGGTCACGGAGAGTCAACCAAGTTGTTTTGGCTTTCTCCTCATCCTCCTCCCTTGTAAAGTTACTGTGAACACTTAAGCATTGCACTTTGACAAATACTTAGCATCTAACTTAGATTTGAATACAGTCTTACTTTGGTTCAAATGGGTCCCTGCTGTCACAGTTGCTTCTCGTTCCCTTCTTATCTTCCTCCTTTGCAAAGGAACAGTAGACACTTAAGCACTGCAGTCTTAGAAATACTTAACCCCAGGGTGCCTTACCTTGGTTCAGAATGTGCCCTTGCTGTCACAATTTCTATTACGGGATCATTGCACAACAGGGCTGGGCCACCCAGGAGACAAGGTGGCAGGATCCACAGGGGCAGAAGATGTAGAACTTTATTCCACCCCCACCCCACCCCTTTCCTGATTTAGATCTTTTTCCCTAGTGGGGAGTGGGAATGCCATTCTGTAGTTTTCCTCAGGTGCCAACATGTATTGGGTTGGCCCTGTGGCATACACTACTTAAAAATAGAATTTAGCTGAATTCAATGGGGATTGCCGCCTGATAAGCATGAAGCCTGAATTAGTTGGCCTTAAAGGTGCCACAGGGACTGCTGGCAAGGGTCACCAGAGAAAATTATTCCCTCTCCCAGCTTATTCAATTCTACCTTTTCCTTCTAGAATATGAGGTGTAGGTGCAGGTAACTCGCTTGTTTTGTTGTTTTACTTCTGTGATCACAGCTTTGTGTTGTGGGAAGGAGAAATAAACAAATAAACAGAGAGGGGAGGAAACCCACCCACCATTCATTGACTCCCCCACCTGTGCAAAGCTGGGCTTACCTGGCTTTAGCTTTTGGAAGAAGATACGAGGGCTCTGGCAGTAGGGCGTGTCATTTAGGAGGTGATAATTAATTTCTGCAATTCTTTTCAGTGAGGGGGGTGGTCTTAAAAATATGTTTTTGGGTGCTATTATTTTTGTGATTGGACAACATTTAGCTTGGTAAGTCTACATTTTATGAAGAAGCAGTGGTGTAGCGTGGGTTGTCAGCACCCGGGGCAAGGCAAGTAATTTGCGCCCCCTAACCCGTGGATTTGCGCCCCCTAACCCTAACCCCCAGATGTTGCACCCGGTGCGGCCGGCCCCCCCTGCACCCCCCCACGCTACGCCACTGTGAAGAAGTACTGAGCTGCTGTTGAAAAAACAAGAATTTTAATTTTACCTTCTGAAAATGTTAAAAGGTAAAGGGTAAAGGGACCCTTGACCATTAGGTCCAGTCGTGGCCGACTCTGGGGTTGTGGCGCTCATCTCACTTTATTGGCCGAGGGAGCCGGCGTACAGCTTCCGGGTCATGTGGCCAGCATGACAAGGCTGCTTCTGGCGAAAGCAGAGCAGCGCATGGAAACGGCGTTTACCTTCCCGCCGGAGCGGTACCTATTTATCTACTTGCACTTTGACGTGCTTTCGAACTGCTAGGTTGGCAGGAGCAGGGACTGAGCAACGGGAGCTCACCCCGTCGCGGGGATTCGAACCACCGACCTTCTGATCGGCAAGTCCTAGACTTAACCCACAGCGCCACCCGCATCCCTTCTGAAAATGTTAGGTAATGCTAAATAATAATAAGAAATAACAACATAATAGTATAACTGCAAGGACTTGGCAATCATTTTTAACTATTTCTATGCAACTCTACACACATTTTACTTACCAAGCGAAACTAAATTATTTCGATTTAACCAAAATATCTTTTGAATTCCTGTCATGTTACGACTTTTCAGCACCACTCATTTTTGAAAGTGGAAAATGGAAGAAGTCAACCTGCCCTGCTCTGGCAGAGTCCTAGGAGCCCTCAGGCCTCCTTCCCAAAGTTGGGCAAGTGCTTACTAGGTTTTGGAAAGGCGGCGGGAGGACTGTGGCCCCTGGCAGAGCCCCCACACCACCTTCCCCAAGCCCAGTAAGCAGCTCTCCACCTTGCAGGGGAGCCAGTTCTGGGAGTTCCCGGCTTTACATGTTTTTGCATATATGTGTGGACCTGTGTATATGTGTGGAAATGCATCAGGAAGACAAAAACGTATGGAGGAGCGAGTGATCTGACACGGTTACCCTTCCTGCCTCTGTTCCTTCCCCCTCCCTCGCTCTTCTTAAGTTTTTTGATGATGTGATAACAGTCTTTAATGTCCTGCTGAAGCCCCCCCATCCAGCTGCCTTATTCAGTTGTGGAGGATAATGCTGGGTACCTTCTTTGATGCTGGACATTGTTTTGAGAAAGTGAGGCATTGGGAGGGGGTGGCTGGTGGATGATCTACATGTAGCCAGTCTTGGAAGCCACACAGGTTGTCTACAGAATTGGACGGTTTGGGCAGAGTTTCTTTTAAGCTTGTGCATGGACTGATGGGCCGCAGGGCCCTGCAAACTGAGGCTACCTGGGGGAGTCATTTCGCCGCTTCTTGAGGGCTTCCAAGTGGCAGATTGCAGGGCTTGCTTGGTACGTATACATTGCTTGCTGATTTAGAATAAAATATTTAATCTTCTCACACACTTGTGTATTTTGTATTGCTTCTGAATCTCAGTTTAAAAGGACCACCTTGCCTTTGGCAAGACAACCCCTGCCACTGAACCCTTGCGAAAAATGCAAGTTACCTGTATATTAAATGGAATAGGATCTGAGGGACCAGGGTTAAAAACACCACTTGGTTCTATGAAACATGATGTGTGGTTTGGGCACGTCCCCTCTTTCTCAGCTTAAGCCACTTTATGGTGTTCTTGTGAGAATAACATGGGGAAAAGAAGACCCATGAATGGTACCTTGAGAACCTCAGGGGAAAGGTGGAATGGATAGAAACATTTCCAGTGTATTTTTATAGAAAAAGAGGTGCCACGAATGCCTCCCTTGTTCTCTTATAATGGCAATGGTGCCCACCTGAGAGGTGTTGGAACTGAGTTCTGGTGTGTTTTGGCTGAAAAAAGCCCTGAACTTAAGTCTGATAAATTGGGACTAATCAGCATATATGTAATTATCAAAAAAGCCCAACCTAAAAATCAATTTTGCCCATGAGGCCAATCCTCCAAACCATGCCCCCCACCCACAGGACTTTAGGTGTGGGGCAGGTACAGACATAGCTTCAAAGGAACTATCGGGAGCTTAAAGTGAGCTCTGAATTGTTCCTTTGTTTGGAGCAAGGTATCTGCCTCCACCATCTATTAGCGGATGAGCAGTGAGGGCTGGCTTTGCTTAGGGAGCATCTGCAGCACCAAGGAGAACTCCTCGCATACCTGGTGCCTGCAAAAACCAGGCTTCTTTCTTCCCATCAGCAAGCAAGGGGAAGAAGCCTGCTTTTGAGAGGCACCAGCTGCGGGAGGGGCTTCTCCTGCAGCCCATGAGCCTGATTAGGCCTACGGAGCCTCTCCATTTGGCCCACAGGGTTATTTCGGCCAAGCTGGATCACATAACCTGTACCTGCTGAGTTATATCACACCAAGTGCAGGGCAGATAAGGACTGAAAGGGGCTTGCAGGCACTGTTGATCAGCTTACCCCAAAGCACCCTGCAAAGTGTTGCTCTGCATGACTGTCAAGTCTTCTGAACTGTCAAGTCTTCTGAAGCAAGGGGCATCGCAGGACCTGACCATCAGCAGATGGTTGGGCCATGTAGAACACTCTGAAGACCCTTGCAAGCCAAATCAGGCTCTAGTGACACCACTGCGACTCCAGATGATCTACAGGTGGGTGGCCTTGTCAAGCTTGACCCATGAGGGTTGAGTAGGCAAGGATCCAGCCCATTGATCAGATCAAGTTCCCCTTATCCCTGCCTTACAACAGTGAAAAGAAAAACTCCCAATTTCTTGCAAAACCGCACAAAATGAGGAATAAAATACAATAACTTGATGGTGTGCAGTGTAGCTATTTCCATGGGGGAAAGTGAAGTGCAATAGTCCAACACATCCTGCGCAATAGCAAGCTACTCAGGCTGTTAAAAACAACATGCAAACATCATTCAGAAAATGCCACTCTCATGAAAACTAGCTTATTCCGTCCTCAGTAAAATATCCGCTATTGTAGAGAGATTTCTTGGGCATGACGCCCCGGCTTGTTAAATTGAAAATGGCCACACGGATCATTGGGGAGACCGCATACCCTAATTTTCCTCCAAACTAAGACTGGTTTCTCTCGGCAGTTCCAAGCATCCTTGTTCCGTGCTGTGCCTAAAATAAACCTGAGCTGTGCCTTTATGTTAATTATCTGTTCTCTACAAGCTGTTCTGTGATAAGATACTGTACAACACTACAGTGACATACCTTTCTCCAGCCCCTCCACCCCCAGCCGCACACAGCAGCTCATATGATGGTTATTTAATATCCATGACTCACAGTCCACAGGACTAGGATTCTCGCCAGCTGGGATTTGTTCTAAGTGGTGCAAAATGACAAACAGGGCATGAGACGCAGCTCAGATACTAAGCAAATGGCCCCCCAATTATTATTTTAAAAGGGTCACAGCTCTTCCCAATGAAAGAGAACACTTACAAAAGCCCCACATACTAAAATAACCAGAAAAATAATATCTGCTAAAGAAAAGTGTAAATCAGGGGTCAGCAGACTTTTTCAGCTTTTCCACTGTCCCTCAGACCATGGGGTGGGCCGGACTATATTTTTTGGGGGGAAATGAACGAGTTCCTATGCCCCACAAATAACCCAGAGATGCATTTTAAATAAAAGGACACATTCTACTCATGTAAAAACACGCTGATTCCCAGACCGTCCGTGGGCCGGATTTAGAA
Organism: Podarcis filfolensis; assembly: GCF_964270895.1. Lineage (NCBI taxonomy): Eukaryota > Metazoa > Chordata > Lepidosauria > Squamata > Lacertidae > Podarcis > Podarcis filfolensis. The sequence goes on from NC_139615.1 coordinate 50,147,514, forward strand.
GGTGATTGGGCCGTATCTGGCCCCCGGGCCTTAGTTTGCCTACCCATGGTGTAAACCAAAACCTCAAAAGTGTACTGCAATAGTGACCACCTAAATAATAATATCTCAGATAGCAGATTTGGGAAACACCCCTCTCTGTATGAGAAAATGCTGTCTGCCAGAGGCACACTCAGCTAGTTGGTCTGATTCCATATTCCACACTCAGTGGAAATGTTTTTGTTATGTATTGAAGTCCTCACCCTGGCCACCAGGAGTATCGTGTATATAGTTTTCACTCAGGTCCATGTCAGTCATTTTAGGCGGGAAACCCTGTGTTGTTGTTGCTACAATGTTGACAGCCGGCTGCCTATAAAAGCAGGCCGGTTGAGCTGTTTGCTGTTCAGTTCTGTTCCAGCTAACAAATAAAGATCTGTTTGAAGAATCGCTGTGTCATCTGATATGTTCACCCACAACTTAACACTTTTAATGTCTAATACAGTGGTACCTTGGGTTACATACGCTTCAGGTTACATACGCTTCAGGTTACAGACTCCGCTAACCCAGAAATAGTGCTTCAGGTTAAGAACTTTGCTTCAGGATAAGAACAGAAATCGGGCTCCAGCGGCGCGGCGGCAGCAGGAGGCCCCATTAGCTAAAGTGGTGCTTCAGTTTAAGAACAGTTTCAGGTTAAGAACAGACCTCTGGAACGAATTTAGTACTTAACCCGAGACACCACTGTAATGGTTTCGTAATGAGTAGAAGGCATTATGCTGAGTGGAAAAGCATTATTAAAGATGGAATTACCACACATGCAGAAAGACAAGTCTTGCTGAAGCAGAAGCAGCCTGGCTTCTGGAAGGATAAGTCCCGTCTCACTAACCTTTTGGACTCCTCTGAGAGTGTCAACAAGCATATAGACAGAGGTGAGCCAGTTGACATTGCATACGTAGACTTTCAAAAAGTATTTAACAACGACCTCTGAGGAAGCTTAGCAGTCATGGAATAAGAGAAGTAATATTATGGGTCAGTAATTTGGTAAGAAACAGGAAGCAGAGGCTAGAAATAAATAGACAGTTCTCCTAATTGAGGGATGTAGGAAATGGATATTCCCAAGGATTAGGACCTATGTTTTCTATCTTCTTCAGGTTGTGGAAATAGACACTACAGTGGTACCTCAGGTTACAGACGCTTCAGGTTACAGATGCTTCAGGTTACAGTCTCTGCTAACCCAGAAATAGTACCTCGGGTTAAGAACTTTGCTTCAGGATGAGAACAGAAATCGTGAGGCGGCAGCAGGAGGCCCCATTAGCTAAAGTGGTAACTAAGAACGGACCTCCAGAACGAATTAAGTTCTTAACCCGAGGTACCACTGTATTCTTGCTGGTGGGCAGGGAGTGAATGGGATCTCTGCTACAAGAATAGCACTACTGTTGTTGCAGAGATACTCTATAATGGGTACTTTGAATCTTCCAAAGACATGATGATGGTGCATTGTATGGCAACATGTGAAAACCAATCAACTTGCACTATGCCGTATGCTTTGCCAGAGCTTAAATAAACCTAGTGGTAAACATGTATTAGGGCTGCAGTGGAGGTTTACAGGATTAATGTACATACACCCCCAGTGCTATTTTTCTAGAAAAAGAAGTTCCAGAGCTCACCATGAGCACCTCCATTGTTCTCTAATAATGGCAATGGCGCCTGAACTGAGAGGTGCCAGAGCTCAGTTCCTGCAAGTTCCTGCTGAAAAAAAGCATTGAAACCCCCCCCCCACCTCAAATTCATTGTACATAGAGAATTAAAATGTTAGTTGTCTATGTCTAGGGATTATTTTCTCATGAGGGAGCACTCCATCATGTGAGCCACCACATTGGTTAACTGCCCGAGTGAGGCTTGAAAAAACTGCAAGTTATCAAGCCTCTGCCAGTTGTGAATGCCTATTCTATAAACACAGCTGCCCAGGAAAAGAGGAAATTCAGCTTTAGATGAAGGACTGCTAGTTATGCACACCAATAATTAATAATAATAATAATAATAATAATAATAATAATAATAATAATTTATTTATAACCCCCCCCACCCATCTGGCTGGGTTTCCCCAGCCACTTTGTTTTTTTTAAAAAAGATATTTATTGAAGTTTTGCAAAAACATAAGTTTACAAAATGAAAAAAGGTCATATAAAAAGAAAAAGATACAAAAAAGAGAACATAAAAAATACATAAAAAAACAAAAAAAGAGGAATAAAAATACAAAATACAAAAGACAAATAGTTAACAAAGAATTAAAAACAAATCCGTTTTTTGTAACTTTGAACTCATTAGCTTATTTTCTTGGCCTCCTCACACCTCCCCTTTTTGTATTCCCATTTAAATAATCAAATCAGCAAATCCTTACCCTCTTTCGTTTATCTTAACTCTGTATCTTAACATATTATAAGTCTATATTTTCATCCATTATCAATTCATTTTTGCATATTCTTATTAACTTTGTTGCTAATGCCACTTATTTTCAATCCAACATCATTTTAACATTCATTAATTTTACAGTATTTCTGAAGATAGTATTTAAATTTCTTCCAGTCTTCTTCCACCAACTCTTCTCCCAGGTCTCGGATTCTGCCAGTCATTTCCGCCAATTCCATATAATCCGTCACCTTCATCTGCCACTCTTCCAGGGTGGGTAAATCTTGTGTCTTCCAATACTTTGCAATGAGTATTCTTGCTGCTGTTGTTGCATACATGAAGAAAGTTCTATCCTTCTTTGGCACCAATTGGCCGACTATGCCCAGGAGAAAGGCCTCTGGTTTCTTCAGGAAGGTATATTTAAATACCTTTTTCATTTCATTATATATCATCTCCCAGAAAGCCTTAATCTTTGGGCACGTCCACCAAAGGTGAAAGAATGTACCTTCATTTTCTTTACATTTCCAACATTTATTATCGGGCAAATGATATATTTTTGCCAGCTTGACTGGTGTCATGTACCACCTGTATATCATTTTCATAATATTCTCTCTTAAGGCATTACATGCCGTAAATTTCATACCGGTGGTCCACAACTGTTCCCAGTCAGCAAACATAATGTTACGACCAATATCTTGTGCCCATTTAATCATAGCAGATTTAACCGTTTCATCCTGCGTATTCCATTTTAACAGCAAGTTATACATTCTTGAAAGTATCTTAGTTTTGGGCTCTAACAGTTCTGTTTCCAATTTTGATTTTTCCACCTGGAAGCCAATTTTTTAATCCAAATTATAGGCCTCTCTTATTTGATAATAATGAAGCCAGTCTCGCACTTTATCTTTTAATTTCTCAAAACTCTGCAATTTCAATTTGTCTCCTTGTTCCAATATTTCCCAATATTTCGGCCATTTGGCCTCCATATTGAGCTTTTTCTGAGCCTTCGCTTCCATTGGTGACAACCACCTTGGGGTTTTATTTTCAAGTAAGTCCTTATATCTTATCCAGACATTAAACAATGCTTTTCTGACAATATGGTTTTTCCCCAGCCACTTTGGGCGGCTTCCAGCAAAGTATTAAAATACAGTAGTCTGTTAAATATTAAAAGCTTCCCTAAAGAGGGCTGCCTTCAGATTTTGGGGTGGTCTTCAACCAAGTTTTACTTGGATTGGGCCCAATGAAATGAATGAACATGACCAGGTTAAGACCATTAACTTCCGTGGGACTACTCTGAGTAACACACTCCAGGAGCACGCTGGAGCCAGAGAGTAAACAGGATTGGGTACACAGCCTTAGTTACAGTCAAGGCTTCCAAGTTTTCTGAGGCCAGCTTTCCTCAGAGTACCTCTCAGTACTTTGTGCCTATCAAGCTTAACAGTATCTGAAGAAACAGTCATTTTCCTATGAGGCTTTACTATGAAGTTCAAACTCTGTGTTTTTTTGTGTTAGAATTTCTTCTAAACCATTGGTTCATAACTGAAAGCATCCTAGATTCACTGGCATCAAATATTTATCCTGTATTTTTTACATTTTTTATGCAAAATTTTAATGCTACTTTCAGAAAACCCAAGCTTCAGACATTCTCTTTTTCATTTCAGGCTGCGGCCCTCAAGAGCAGACTCCGTGGCTTCATCAACAACTGGTCTTTCCCCTTCTCCTGCCAGCAAATGTTTTGTCGCCTGGCCTGATGAAGAATTCTGAAGCACTCGAAAACCTGCACACCAGTTTCATAACATCATAGAATTGTAGAGTTGGGAGGGATCACAAGGGTTAATCAAGTTCAACCTGCGCAATGCAAGAATCTTTTGCCCAACGTGGGGCTCAATCCACGACTCTGAGATCAAGAGTCTCATGCTCTACTCTACTGAGTTTATGCAATCTTAGATTCAAGGATGTGGTTCTTCTACGGAAGAACTTTAATCTCCAAGGGAACATGGCTTCCAGCTGTTAGATAAGAAGAATTCGCCAAATTTGGCTCCCTTTAATTCAGTGCACCACTAAAATTAACCTCCAGCCTTGTTAAAATAAAGACGGCCTAGTTCTTTTTATTCCTGTTTTCCACCAACCAAAGAATCCGTGTGTATCACCTAAGGATGGACGTTGAGACACCAGAGTGCACATGCTGTCCCCACACGGTTTCTCCCTCATGCTGACCAGAAGGCAAGTTGGACAGGCCAGAAATTGGGACTGAAGAAACCTCTGAGGAGGAGAAGGCAGGCAATTTGGTTCCTCGTCTCCCAGAACCTTCTGTCTCAACAGCTATTCTGTCCTGGGCATGAAATGCAAATTTATGAAACAGTAGTGGCCAGATTTACTTGTTTTCCTGTATACTTCTATTTAGTTTTTTTTTTTTATTGGCCTAACAACAACAACAGGCACTGTACCCTGGAAATGCATAGTTTGTCGGTAAACTTTTCTAATAAAGTGAGTTCCTAAACTTTGGAAGACCAAAAAGAAATATTGGCTCTATTCAGATCTCTTCAAAAACAAATCCCTGTGACTCTAGCTGTCATCAAAAAATGAACAATTAGCTATTTAATATGTACTGTATATTAAGATGAGCTTCCTCAAAAATAGGTACCTAACTTTTTCTTTCTGAATCATGACTGTTAGATTGCAGGCCTACGGGCAGGGAAAGTATTGTTTTGTTAATCTGTCTACAAAGCCTAGCAAACTCTCGCACCTTCTTTAACCCACACATATGCACTAACATATGCACACACATATGCACTAAAGGGACGCAGGTGGCGCTGTGGGTAAAACCTCAGCGCCTAGGACTTGCCGATCGTCAGGTCGGCGGTTCGAATCCCCGTGGCGGGGTGCGCTCCCGTCGTTCGGTCCCAGCGCCTGCCAACCTAGCAGTTCGAAAGCACCCCTGGGTGCAAGTAGATAAATAGGGACCGCTTACCAGCGGGAAGGTAAACGGCGTTTCCGTGTGCTGCGCTGGCTCGCCAGATGCAGCTTGTCACGCTGGCCACGTGACCCGGAAGTGTCTGCGGACAGCGCTGGCTCCCGGCCTCTAGAGTGAGATGAGCGCACAACCCTAGAGTCTGGCAAGACTGGCCCGTACGGGCAGGGGTACCTTTACCTTTTACCTTATGCACTAACCAGCAGCCGTACCTCATGTTTCAGAACACATTTTTGTTTTTTTAATAAAAAAATTCTTACCCTGCCCTTCACCATAAAGTTTCAATATAATCATAAAACTAAAAACAAGAACAATTCCAAAAAAGCACAGTATAAGTTAAACAAAACAGAGATGTGAATCCCAGAAAAATACTTGAATTGTCAAAAGCAAGGAGGATACCCTAGAAGATCCACAACCAAGATTCTAGGTGCCCCTCAGTGGGGAGTGAGTCCCCCAATTTACAGTAAGTGCCGACACAGAAAAAGGCCTCTCCTGAACTGCCATTCTCTGCACTCCTGAGGCTGCTACTCTTAACATCTAGCAGGGTCTGTATGGATGGAGACAAATATTGGGCTACCTTTGGCTAATTTATTGTTTCTACTGCATGATTTACTTATGCCTGCACAAGTCCCTTCTGGTTGCAACAAAGGGAGGGTGCACTTATGGGCAGCCCCTCCACCATGGATGAGCACATATGTATTTACCCAGCATGCAAGACACGACCAATTCGTATTTTGGGCGCTTGATCATCATCCATTGGATCCCAGAATAAAGTCATTTATCTGACAGGCAAAGAGGCTCCTTTTCACTTTCAGTGCCTCTGTCAGTGTGCCACTGCTTTTCGGGGATGACCACAGTTCTGTAGAATCACTGCACCAAATCCAGGCTATGAGCCAGTGTTCCCCAACCTGGTGCCCTCCATATATTTTGAACTGCAGTTCCCATCATTGCCAGCCGGCATAGTCAATGGGCAGGAATAACGTGAGGCCTTGGAGGGCACCAGGTTAGAGAAGGGTTCTGTAAAGCCTCTAAAGAAATTTTAAGCAGCCTACGGTAGAATTTTAACAAGGTAATCGTAATCAACACAGTCCACACCTTGGTCTGCTGTGCTTCCCAGCTCCATTTATGTGCTGGATGACAGGCTTGGTATGAATTTCCTTACATAATCAGCCATCCCCAAGAGTTGCTTGGACTGGGCTGGGACATCATTTCAATACTTGCAACCTTTCACAGCAGAGATCACATCTCTCAGAAATGTCAGTTCAGTCACCCCGAACGCACGGTTTCCTTCCTTAAATTTGTAGCTCTTGTCGTTTCTTAACACCTTCCCAAATCCTTAGGCCACATTTAGCTCAGGCAGAACCCCAAACATTACTTTTGTCCATTGATGCATCCCTTCATCATTGTGCTTGTATACATGATTCAGACAGGGGAGGCTGATGCTCTTGGGATGCAAGACATAAAGTGATACCTCCCAAAGGGAGTTTTACATGGACAAAGTTTGGGGTTGCCCTCTGTGACCTGTAACTGCTAAAAGTCTGAAGAGGCATCTAGTTTTCTGAAAAATAGCCATTCACAAATTATGCCATTATGTCCTCTCTAGTGGGGAGTCTGAAATTCTTTTTCTAGGTAAGACATGTTTAGGTTTCTGGGATTACAACATACTCATACATTTCCATTAAGGTAAAGGTACCCCTGCCCGTACGGGCCAGTCGTGTCCGTAGGGTTGTGTGCTCATCTCGCTCAAGGTAAAGGTACCCCTGCCTGTACACATTTCCATTAGACGTACTAAAATGGTTAAGGTGGCCGACCAGTCTGCTGGTTCCTGAATCTTTAGAATCTACCTGTAAAGCAGGGGTAGCTACTATGTGGGTCATACAGCCTCCCCCCAGAAGTCCTCCTTCCTGTGGTCTGCAGGAACTCCCCCCCCCACAATATTTGTCAATGACATCATTTTAAGGGCTTTTTTTAAAAAAATCCCTGTGGTTTTTCACCTTCTGCATTGTTCCTGGTGTAGCCTGGGTGCCCCGCAGCTAGTTTTAGATATTTATGAATCCAGTTCCTTCCCTCCCCATTTCACATTGTTTCTACAGCAGCTTCTGCTGCTGTTTGCTTCCATGTTCAGAGCTCAACCGGCGATCAGTGAACACTCACCTGCTTGCTGCCTGCAATTTCCTCTAGTGCTACCCCTAGTGGTGTTGAGTCATTGGCTGGTGAGGCTGCAGCTGCTTGCAGGATCCATCATGGAAGTTACCAGATGTTTTCAGTTACAGAAAGGTAGCCGTGTTGGTCTGCCATAGTCAAAACAAAAAATTTTTTTTCTTTCCAGTAGCACCTTAAAGACCAACTAAGTTAGTTCTTGGTATGAGCTTTCGTGTGCATGCACACGAAAGCTCATACCAAGAACTAACTTAGTTGGTCTTTAAGGTGCTACTGGAAAGAAAAAAATTTTTTTGTTTTGACAGATGTTTTCAGTCAGGCAGCCGCCGCCAATCAACTGTTGTGAGAGCAAATGGGAGTGATCACTTCTCTTTGTCAAGCGATGGAGAAAGCCAAAGCAGTCAGTGGCAGGCGATGGAGAGGCAATGAGACAATCTAACTTACATCAGCAACTTTAAGCAAAGGGCAAACATTGGTGCTTTTCCCAGCATTTGGCCAATATTGTTGTTACTGGCATCTACCTGTCTCAAGAGACGATGGAGTGTACCGGGATGTGTGTGATGTCAAACTGTTGTGTTAGTAGCCCTGAAGTGGCCTGGAGGTCCTGGGCTGCCCAGGTGACAAGACCCCTCTCTCAGCCTCACAGATGTGGTCCAAAGGAAAGCAGAGCAGTACATTTGGCACCAGCTTGGCTGCAGGTAAAGGTAAAGGGACCCCTGACCATTAGGTCCAGTCGTGGCCGATTCTAGGGTTGCGGTGCTCATCTCGCTTTATTGACTGAGGGAGCTGGCGTACAGCTTCCAGGTCATGTGGCCAGCATGACTAAGCCGCTTCTGGCGAACCAGAGCAGCACACAGAAACGCCGTTTACCTTCCCACTGGAGTGGTACCTATTTATCTACTTGCACTTTGACGTGCTTTCGAACTGCTAGGTTGGCTTTACTTTATAAAACCCCTGCTCATGAATGGAACACACTTGAACAGGGTGGAAAGGGTGAAATGGCTGCTGAGTGAGACTGATGACTTCGTAACTTATAAAGTAGCACTATATGCGTTGGCAGCTAAGATCGTCAGGAGAAAAGAACTAGATAAAATGGTGGTCAGTTGCAAAGGTGATTCGGACATTTAAGCTGGCACATTCTACCTGAGAACCCCCTGCTATTCTATCGTATGCAACAAATAACTTCTAGGAGATGTGACCGTGGTTTGTTGTATTAGCAAGGCCTGATGTTTTTATGGTTATTGTTGCTTTTCTTTTTGTTCCCTTTGTCCCTTTGCCATGGCCTTTGGCTAGTGCAGTAAAGTTTATGATGATGGTGTGCATGGGTAGGGAAACTAAGGCCCGGGGGCCAGATCCGGCCCAATCGCTTTCTAAATCCAGCCCATGGACGGTCTGGAAATCAGTGTGTTTTACATGAGTAGAATGTATCCTTTTATTTCAAATGCACCTCTGGGTTATTTGTGGGGCCTGCCTGCTGTTTTTACATGAGTAGAATGTGTGCTTTTATTAAAATGCATCTCTGGGTTATTTGTGGGGCATAGGAATTAGTTCAGCCCTCAACAAGGTCTGAGGGACAGTGGACCGGCCCCCTGCTGAAAAAGTTTGCTGACCTCTTAGTGTTTACTCCTGGGCCTTTTCTTCTCCTAAAGATATCCCGCAAGGCAGCATAGGTACTACTCCTCCCCCAACACACCATATACGCCAACTGGCTAGTAAAAAGTAGATAATTTTAAAAGGTATGCTTAATAATCCACTGCGGGAGGCGGTGGTAGACAGGAGTGCCTGGCGTGCTCTGGTCCAGGGGGTCACGAAGAGTCGGACACGACTAAACGACTAAACAACAACAACATGTTTAATAATCACTGAAGGACAGGGAGGAGGAGGGGGGTTAAACTCTGACGGTGTAGTGGTGCTTGTTGAATTTAATGAGGCAAATGGGTGTGTGATTTTGGCTTCATTATTTATTTAATGAAACTTACACACCACTTGATTGTAAAAAAAAATATCTCAAAGTGGTTTACAAAAAGAGTCAACGATATAATCAAGAAAGATTCACAACCCTACTTTAAAACATATAAAAGCTGAAATACTTAGAAAGTTGAGGCAATTTTAATCTATTTTAGTATCTGGGTAGGCTTGTCTAAACAAGAATGTTTTAAGTAAGAGCCAGTGAAGCAGTCTCCTTGATCTCAACAGGCAGGGAGTTCCGAAGTGTAGGAACTGCCGCACTAAACGATTGAGGTCTTGCAAATTTGGAATGGGTATTATGCAGCACCTATCGTTGTGCCAATTCTGCCAACCAAAGTAGCCGGGTAGGCTCGTGTGGGAAAGGCCTTACTCACAGGATCAGCTGTTTTCTTAAAGAAACCGTTTAGAACGTAACCATTCTCAGTTATAGAATAAAATGTATATTTGTGTTTTACTTTAAAGTGAACCCTGTGCTGTTTTGTACCACATTTATCCATAGCTACTGGTTGGTATTATAACTGACACATATATTATAATTGAAATGGTATTTAGATGGAGGTTGGCAGTGACAAAAGGATTAGATAAATATGTAAGAGTTTTGAACCTAAATTAAAGAAAACAAAACACTTTAGGTGGGTGAGTTCGCCTCCTCCAAAACAAGTAATGTTGGAGCTGAAGATGGTTCACCACAGTGCACTGCCTGCAATCTGTGCTACAAAAACAGTTTTACCCTGTGATTTCTGTAAACTGGCCTCATCCTGCTTCCTTGTGGCATGATCTCCCATGCCTTTAGACTGTGGGAGAATGGTGCACTGATGTGGGTATCTGAAAAGGAGTTGATCCTGTGGATAAGGCCAGCATACCAGTCCCATTGATGTAGCCACAAAACACGTCTCTCCCCTATCGGTCTCTACAGCCACAGCAGACGCTGTAACTCTTCAATGGTTTGACCTTACCCCAGAAGGCACACTCCCCCATTGTCTCCTGAGATAGACGGATGCCAACCATGCACACACAGAAAGCTTGCAGATGTGCAGAATTTCACCATAAGGAGTCAGCTGCCACACCACTTGGGCTACACGTGAAAGGTGTTTAGGTTTCTTTGAAAGTGATGAAACTGGATCTAGGTTGATTGACACACTTTCTAAAGACTAAATTGGGAGGAGGTATAAAGTGGAAATCACGGCAGATGGTGACAGCAGTCATGACATTAAAAGACGCCTGCTTCTTGGGAGAAAAGCAACGACAAACCTAGACAGCATCTTAAAAAGCAGAGACATCACCTTGCCAACAAAGGTTCGTATAGTTAAAGCTATGGTTTTCCCGGTAGTGATGTATGGAAGTGAGAGCTGGACCATAAAGAAGGCTGATTGCCGAAGAATTGATGCTTTTGAATTATGGTGCTGGAGAAGACTTTTGAGAGTCCCATGGACTGCAAGAAGATCAAACCTATCCATTCTTAAGGAAATCAGCCCTGAGTGCTCACTGGAAGGACACATCCTGAAGCTGAGGCTCCAATATTTTGGCCACCTCATGAGAAGAGAAGACTCCCTGGAAAAGACCCTGATGTTGGGAAAGATGGAGGGCACACGGAGAAGGGGACAACAGAGGACGAGATGGTTGGACAGTGTTCTCGAAGCTACAAACATGAGTCTGACCAAACTGTGGGAGGCAGTGGAAGACAGAAGTCCCTGGCGTGCTCTGGTCCAGGGGGTCACGAAGAGTTGGACACGACTAAACAAAAAACAACAACAATAAAGTGGAAAATTGATGCATAATCTCATTTTCCATCAGTTGGTGAAAAGTATGGCATTACTGTTGATCCCGCTACCACATACACCTCAAAACTAAACTGGACACTCGCCTATGATTCCTTATAGTCATCTTCATTGCAGGAGCTTCAGTTATGAACTGAAGAAAAAAAAGAAACAGATATTACAGTTACATGTATTTGGCTTAGGTTATCGTTGACCATTGTTCTGAATCAAAAACATGGAACTGTTAAATGAAGGATAATCCCTATGTACAAAGAGATGTTTTGAGATAAATTTGGGCAGCACTTTATATTTCCACCTTAAATCCTCAGAAGATGGCACTTGCTTAAGGTTCTGAAGATGGGAATAAGATCTGCGAAAAATCAGACAAGTGAGCAGAAACAAAATATGACTTTTTGCCCCAGGGGTAATGGAGATGGAGATGAATCCTGACAGGCACACACATGACAAGGCCGAGGCAGAGCAGGAACGGGTGACTCACAAATTGTAGTGGCACGTTCTCTCTAAGGGCTTCAGTGTGCGAGTAATGCCTGAACGATCTTAGCCACGATCACATGAGGAACACAATGGCTGGCTGGCTGTTGAGCCATATAATAAAACCCCAACAAATTAAGTATAAAACAGCCTCTGGTGAGTCATAGTCCTAATTAGAAAGAGAATTAACAGGTATTAGATTAGCAAAAAACTCCCTGCTAGGAAAGTACATAGGGGACATTATTAAAGAGGCTGACCTTTTTTGTTTGGTGTGTGTATGTGTGTGTTTGTTTCACTGAATTTGATCACACTTTTAATTACTCCTGCCACCATCAAGAACTAACTGGATTCTTTCAGTTAACTACTGACGAGTAGAAAGGTTTATAAATCATCCTGGAAGGCAGAGGAGCAGAAGGAATTACAGACCCACAAATTCTTACTCTGCGCCAAACATCACAAATATCATGTTTGCTTAGTTTCTCTCGAATGGGCTGCATCACTCAGAGCACTATGTATAGTTTGGCTTATTGGTTATACTTTCTTGAGTGCTTCGACAGACACTCTTCTTTTTGCTAGGTTAGGCTCAATGAATACAATTTGGCAACTGACTAAACTTCTAGGGTATGGTTACCAGACGTCCCTGTTTCCCGGGGACAGTCCCCAGATTTACAAGTCTGTCCCTGGACAAAATCCGTCCCCAGAATGTCCTCGGATTTCATTTAATGTCCCCGGATTTATATTTTAAGTGTTGTAGATTTATCAGTAGGGAATGAATGTTGCATGATTGGTTCAACGGCACAAGACGCATCATGTGGGGACTTTCGGTGAGGCAAAATGGTGGGCGCCACAGCAGCGAGCAGCACCTGAAGCCACCCAGAGTCAACTGTGCTACGAGGCTGGCTCTGGGCTGCTGAGACTGCCGCTGCCACTGCAGAGGGGAAACCCGGGACGTCTGGTGCGTCAACTGGGGGAACCGCTGACACCCCCCCATGACCCAAATAGAGCCAGGAGTGAGAGCACCCAGCCACCCAGCAGCACTCTGGGGCCAGGAAAAACCCTGGAGCCGACGCAGGGAGAAGGAGGAGAGGAGAAGGAGAAGGAAGAGAGAGAAAGAGGAAAGAGAAAAAAGAGGGAGCCCCGACTTTGCCGTGCCGCTGCTGAGGAGGAGAGGTAGGAGAGCACCGGGAGGGCAAGGACATGTGGCCGAGCCCAGGCCCGATCCAAGTCTACTCCACGGTGGCTAGTGCTCCAAGAGAGCAGGCAGGGGCCCTGAGGAAGGCTGCACAACAGAGGAGACCACAGAAGAGAACACATTACAGTGGTACCTCGGGTTACAGACGCTTCAGGTTACATATGCTTCAGGCTACAGACTCCGCTAACCCAGAAATAGTGCTTCAGGTTAAGAACTTTGCTTCAGGATGAGAACAGAAATCGTGCTCTGGCTGGGCAGCAGCAGCAGGAGGCCCCATTAGCTAAAGTGGTGCTTCAGGTTAAGAACGGACCTCCAGAACGAATTAAGTTCTTAACCCGAGGTACCACTGTACTTCTTAATTTTAAAAAAAATAACAACTTTCCCCCCCTCTTTTTTAAAAAAAGTGTCCCTGGATTCTTTGGAAAAAATCTAGGGCTGAAATTCAAAGTAGTGAGGAAATCGCTCTTTCAGTGCAACCATTATTGCTTGCCTGATGGAGTGACTTCCCCAGTCCTCCCACTCTGTCCTGTTCAGGGAGATTCTCCCAACCACCATGAGCTACTTTGTGTGGTGCAGAGGACCCCACAGGGGGAGGAGAGGACGGGCAGCCGTGTTGTGTTATCGGGATGTTGTAGTGGCTTCTGCTACTGCAACTACATAGTTGTACCTACCTCTCTGCATTTATAGCTGCATCTACTTGCATTCATCTCTCATGACATCTGCTCCCCCTTACGCTGCCTCTGTGTCTCTGCTTCTCTCGTTTGCTACCTTTGTCTCCCTTTCGTCCCACTGTTGGCTCATCCATCACCAAAAACTGGGGTCAAACTATATCTTACATTGCTGGCAACTTTTCTTTTGATGGCAGGGAGGGGGCGGGAAGCAGCTCAAAGGCCCCCATCCAGGTATGTCCCCTGTTAGGGAGCCCACACCAGTTACTTGCTGGAAACCCCTCACTGGCTGCTCTTTTTTTGCATTGGGAGGGAAGCCTCACTATAGCAGTTTGGGAACATTTTTGTAGGGTCGGCTGTGTGGGGGAAAGGACTGCTTTCCCTCCCCACACTCTGAAGTCTCTTTGATGCTTGGCTGGCACTGCAACTGCTAATTATATATTTTAAAACATGCATATTAATTGTATCTACACACAATTAACATCAGTTCGCGTTTGGGCCTTAGATAGGTCTGAGTGTCTTGATATAAACACACACACACACACACACACACACACACACACACAGACCACTCACATTCTCTGGATATACATACACTTTTCCAGCTTTACTGAGAAACATATGCAGAGACAGTTACTCCATAGGTCTTTCCCCATAGTTCTTATTCATGTAATACTTAGTTACCCTAGAGATATTTTTTTTAATTGACTGACTCATCTTGAAAATTTTGCATGTGAATTTTCTTCCCATAAATAAGCCCATGTTGCTGAAGCTAATTTAGTACAATTTGAACTCAAATGCTTGATAGCAGATACAAAAGTGTTTGTTTCTACCTTTTCTCCACAACCTTCTCATCGCATGGGCTCCATGAGCTATTCTCACAAATCAGTACAGTTGACCATTTTCTAAAGAGAGGCTACATGGGTAAATAGGAGAATGAAATTGCGCCATATTTTCATAAACCATACCTATTCTAGTTTGCTACTTTGCAACTGATACAATTGGGAGTATACAAATTTTAGGGCTGTGTAAGTCCCCCGTCCCCCAATTTGGTGTTTTGGATCAGGCCCCAATTCAGTTTGGATCAATTCAGACCTGATCTGATTCCAGCCTAGAAAATCCCAGTGAATATTTGGAAATCCAAATATTTGATCCTTCCATTGACTTGCACTGGGAAACCAAGAAGGTCATAATTCTTTGTTTCTTCACATAGGTGCATGAAATTTGTAGGAATTAACCACATCAAATTTCTAAAGCTTGCTTTTTTCAAAAGATAAAATTAAAAAGTGAAAGTGAAAGGACCATAAATAATTTATTCCTTGCAAATTATAGACACGCTTGGAACATGATAAGGTCTGATCTCAATTGCTGAAGGAAATTGCAGCTGCCTTTAACAGTGCATATAGCTGCTGTAAAAATGAACACGTTGCCTAAGTTAACTTTTCTTTTTCACACAGGATGGATCTCCAACAAACAATTTAAAATTTGGCAAAGAGAATTGGACCATTTTATTTTTAATGGGGAAAAGTCAATACTGAAAATGAACTTACTTTACATACAAATGGAAAAAGGTGGGTGAGGGATTCCAGACTTTCAGCGAGACCAACCAGCTTCATCATTTAATATTTATTAGTTTAGACAGTAAAATAAAGACATGGGTGCAAATAGAAAATATTTCCGTAAATGGTCTCCTAATTAGTGTTTTACTGTAAAACCAATGCAAGAAAAATCTTTCAGTAGCTCTTTACTTATTAGTTGGATATGTAGAGGTATTACACTTATTACTCCTCATTGCAACCATAATATTTTCATCCACAATTCTATAGCAAACAAAGGCTTGAACCCTGGCAATCGTGCGCCGCTTCCTTGTACGCTTTCTTCGCCACTGCCGCCTGCCTGCCTCCCTCCTGCATTCCTCCCATGACATTCAGGTAGGTTATTGCAGTGGCCGCTGTTTTGTACTGAAGTTCTCACCCTGGGCCAGCAGGGGGATACTGTAGATAGTTTTCACTCAGGTCCACATATGCAAATAAGGGATTGAAAGTGACGTTCAGTGATTGGATAGTTACAGAAAGTTGTTACTGTTGCATTGTAGTGGAGCTCTATATAAGCAGGTTGGCTGAACCCTTCAGATCAGTTCTGTTCTGGCCTGTGAATAAACAAGAGCTGTTTGAAGAATCGCTGTGTCATCTGATATGTTCACCCACAACTTAGCAGCCGCGGCCGCCACTTGTGGGTTGGCAGGCGGCTCCGTCTTCTTCTCTGTGGTGCCTCTTGGGCAGCAGCAGGTGGTGGGTAAAAGCTCCGACGACGCCCCAGTTCCCCTACCTCCATCCATGGCTCCTCTGCCGGGGCTACTGCTTCTGTCTTCGCCGGCCAGCACAGCCTCCTACCCCGCCACGGTGCCTGGCTGGCTGGAGAAGCCCAATTGTAGCTATTGGAATGACAACTGGGACAGGTAAAGCAAAGCATCTTTAGGCCTCTGCGGGTGGGCGAAAATTGTTCATTTCCCCCCCAAAATATAGTCTGGCCTCCCACAAGGTCTGAGGGACAGAGGCCCAGCCCCCTGCTGAAAAAGTTTGCAGACCCCTGGGATAAGGGCAGTGAGACTAACTAAGCAAAGACATAAAAATTATGTAACGCTTGATCATTAACCAAGCAACTTCAAAACAGCTTCTTTTTACTTTCCAACACCACCCACTTCCAGGGCAATTATAACTAATTTAAATTACATATTGTACACAGCTGCATATTGCACAAAAGCCAATATAGTGCATGTGACTTAAGTACCTCTCAATTTTTATTGTACACCCCCTGACCAGTGGCATGTAGCACACCATCACATTAAATAAAGTTATGATACTTACATGGAAACCTCTGTCTTGTGCTTTTTAAAAAAATTAAGGATGTGATTTGGATTGATTTGGGGGTGGGTCTGTACCTTTGGTTGATTTCTATTAATGCGGAAAGGACACAGATGGGTACTTAATGTATGGCAAAATACTAATGAATAATCACCATAACCTATGGCTCCTGCAACATTTTCTATTTGTGCTTTCTGACCACATATAACTGAGGGCAAATTTAAAAGGAGCCCCTGCAAAGGAAGGGGGAAATGGAGCGCTATCATAAACAACCTCTCCACCCCAGTGAAAAATGAAGGTTTGACAGAAAGGGCTTTCAAATGAAACACAGATGTGCAGGTGCACATTGGGAAGTTTTTTGGGGGCGGGGGGGGGGGGTTGAGCTTTGCGCTGTGGGTCAAACTGTGTAATTCAGGGGACTGGTCTAAGGACCTCTAATTATTGGCTCCAACTGCACATAACAGAGCACAGGTGTGCACCACTAATGGAATCATAGAATCATAGCATGGTAGAGTTGGAAGAGACCTCGATGGTCCTTTAGTCCAAACTCCTGCAATGCAGGAATCTCAACTGAAGCATGCAAGACAGATGGGCATCCAATCTCTGCATAAAAACCTCCAAAGATGGAGAGTCCACAACCTCCGAGGGAGACCGTTCCACTGTTGAACAGCTCTTACTGTCAGAAAGTTCTTCCTGATGTTTCTCATAACTTGAATCCATTGTTTCAGGTCCCACCCTCCAGACCAGGAGAAGGACCCGAACCATTGAATTCAAAACCCCTATTTGGCAGGGACACGTGAGGGCATGTCCCAGTGTCCCTGCCACTCCCAACCTTTCTCTGTTTGGTGCAAAGATATTAAGGGGGATTGGATTGTAAGCCTGTGTGGGTGAGCACACATGTCTCCTCTTGATTGGGAACCCAAATAAGAAAGGGTTCTGCGGAGAGAAAGAAGTAGGGAACTGGAACCTCTAAAGCTGCTTTATAGCAGGTCAGATCAATGGTAGATTTCATTCAGCATTATCAACTGAGTCTGTTTATGTCCCACTATTTTGCTCCATTGCTGAAGTGCATGATAATTTGCCAAGTTAAAAGGTGGCAACCCTGAGATGATGTTCTAAAGCTAACAATAGGGGGGGGGGATCATCCCCCTGACCCTTGTTCGCAATCCAACAAGTGTAGAGGCTGCAGGCTTAACTTGGTTCACTGCTGCTCTCTCATCCCTCTACATCCAAAGGGCTTTGGTACCCTTTTTCTCCCTTCCTGGGGACTCCATCAAGAATCTAATTTTTGTTGTCTAGCATTTCCGTCTAGCATACACACTGGTTAACTCAAGCAGGGGAATGTTTTGTTCAAGCAAATGCTTCAGCATAAAAACGAGTGAATTCCACTAGGTGCTGACATTCCAGATCAGTCCTTAGTGGTCTGGCTGACACTGGGTTATACTTATCAAAGTTGGTTGGTAGTAGAGTGGCTTGAATTATTCATCACTACCAAGTGACTCTTCTCTCTGAGAAAATTCAAGACGGAGGTTGCTTATGCACACAGGCAATTGTTTTCAAAACAGCTGGCACGAACAAATTGCAGCAGCACCAAAACTGCAGCAAGCCTCTTCGTTTTGGGAGTGTGTAGGGTGTTAGGGGAGGGGTAGTACCTCTGGTGGGGAACATGTCACACTGCTTCTGGGGTAGTTTGTCCACCTTTGGTCCCCACCCTGCACTCAGCTCTGACCTGTGGCTCCTAGAAGCTTTCAGCATGCCACAGTGGCCACAACCTGGGAAACAACTTCGATTGGCAGGTGAAGGGTAGCCAATGGGTCTCAAACCCTTGGTGAGTCAGGCACTTCCCTTGCATGCAAAGACAGGCTCTGACGGATTGAGCAGACAAGACTAATAGTGGGCCCAAAGGTCAAGAATTTGGTTTCTGAATGTGCCGTAGAGGAAAATGAGGGACAGGTGGGACTCGTCCATCTGAGAAGGTGGCCCGTCTAGGAGAAGGAAAACTCTTATACTAACCCTCTGCTGCCTTGCAGGATATATTTAGGAGAAGAAAAGGCTGAGGAGTAAACCTTACACAAATCCAGAGTAGAGTCCCCAAGACGGTTGGATGGTGCCTTGTACGCCTCCTTCTGTCAACTCCTGCAGCCAAGCTGGTGCCAAACGTATTGCTCTGCTTTGCTTTGGACCACATAAGTGAGACTGAGAGAGGGGTCTTGTCGTCTGGGCAGCCTAGGACCTCTCTACACACTGCCCAGGCTTGCACCCCAAGGAGGACACTTCAGTGCTGAAAACGCAGTGGTTTGACTTCACCCCCTGGAGGCAGTGGGGGAGCTTCATGCTCCGGCACTGGGGGTGGAGAGCAGGCGTAGGCGTGGCAGGTGTGCGTCCTGGGGGCGTGGTGCACCACCTGCAGGGGCCTGGCGCCCAGCGTGTGGGGGGGGGGAGCCAGCTGCGATGGCACCCCACCGGGATCATGGTGCCAGGGGCAGTGCGCTCTCCCCCGCTCCCTCTTCCTCTGCCAGTGCCTGGAGGTGTATGTTTATATTGGTTTTACACCAATTTAAATGTCCTGGCTCTCCCAAAATCCTGGGAGCTGTAGTTTGGCGAGGGTACTGAGAATTGGGGTTGCCATCAATAGGGGGGGTGAACCTTTGGAAGCTCTATCATTGGCAGAAGAATTACAACTGCTTATGGTGCAGAAATGCTCACTATGTTTATGCCAATGGCCATTAAGATTTTTTTTAAAAACCAAAAAACACAGGCAGAAATTATAGCTCCAAAATGAATTGCTGGCTGGCATTTCAGAATTTTGCCAAATGATGGCAGACGTAACAATTTGAAAGCAGTACAACATATGGCTCTCTAAGCCAAACACCACTCACTACCAGCTCACAGAGAACTGTGTCACCAGGTTGATCACTCTGTTTTTGTTGCCTGCACAGGTATACAAAAATAGGGCAGGAGCTGTGAAGAGCAGGGCTCACTACAGGACTCGTGGGCTTTGATTAGCTGACCACACAAGTTGTGGAAACTTATGCTACTTTTCTGTTATCAACCATGTGGCATGTGCCATGAGTTTCCCTCGGTCCTTTCCTTGGTAGCTGGAAAGCAAGGGCAAGACCGTATCATGAATGTAGCCAAACAATATAGCCAGTGGCTCTATGGTCAGATCATAGTTATTTGTTTTATATTTATAGTTATGGGGACACGGGTGGCGCTGTGGTCTAAACTACTGAACCTCTTGGGCTTGCCAATCGGAATGTTGGCAGTTCGAATCCACACAACAGGGTGAGCTCCCGTGTTCATGTCACCAAGAATTGCTTTCTGATCTGCTGTGTACATGATGAAGTCATGCAGGTATCCGATACCAGTGGAAAACTAGTCTATTAAGACTTTGTTGTGTTATGTGATGTTTTCAAACCCATTTCTAAACTTCATCTGGAATATTATGGCTATTCCATAATTATGGATATTCCCTCAAATATATTGGCACATATTTATGGTTCTATTCATGCTCATAATAATATAATTTGTTTATGCTCCCTTACCAAATGGGTACTCTTATTTGAAAGTATTAAAGAGGAGAGATGAAACTGCACCATTTCATTACTTATTTGTTCATAGGATTTAATAATACCCCCTAAAAAACATTTCCTTAGTACAATTAGATTATTACTGTTCTGGGATTGCATGCTAAGCAGAGGTATTTGATCTGCTGTTTCTTGGCTGAAACTCACTGCTGTTAATAGGTACCAATCCTGATCTTAATTTCCTTCTGTACTTATTCATTGAGTGGATATTTTTGGGCATGGGTTTGATTTAATTATTTCTTTATCATACCAATTATAATTCCACAATATATTTCTAAGTTCTGTTGATACATTGTACTGGTCCATAATTCTTTATTTGAATGGAACTAAGTTCTTAAATGAGTTAAACAGCTGACTCGTAATATTTTTTTTACACAAGGGAAGACTATTCCTCCATTATTCACTAGTTATGTCCATGTGCTTTGTTCCACCCTGATTTCTTCACTCCCCAGATAAAGGCTGTAAATATTTTTTTTCCGCTTAGCAATTATCTATTCTGACACATACTCAGGAAGAAAAACAATTTATTGGGTTACAAAGATGCATTACAGTGGTACCTCGGGTTACATATGCTTCAGGTTACAGACTCCGCTAACCCAGAAATAGTGCTTCAGTTTAAGAACTTTGCTTCAGGATGAGAACAGAAATTGTGCTCCAGCGGCGCGGCAGCAGCAGGAGGCCCCATTAGCTAAAGGGGTGCTTCAGGTTAAGAACAGTTTCAGGTTAAGTATGGACCTCCGGAACAAATTAAGTACTTAACCCGAGGTACCACTGTACTTTGGTTAAAGGAAGCTAAGTTTCATGGCTATAAGGCAAGCACTAAGTCCCCATTTGCAGCTGTTCCATATTTCCTTCAATATCTCCACAACAACCGTGCAGGGTAGGTTCAGCTGATAGCTGGTGATCGGTCTGAGGCAGGAAGTGAATAAAATAATTGTTAAGTTGTGGGCGAACATATCAGACGACACAGCGATTCTTCCAAGGCAGCTCTTTATTTGTAAACTGGAACAGAACTGAACTGAGGAGCTCAGTCAGCCTGCTTATATAGAGCTCTACTAGAATGCAACAGTAACCATTTTCTGTAACTAGCCAATCACTGAACGTCACTTTCGATCCTTCATTTGCATAACTATCTACAGTATCCCCCTGCTGGCCCAGGGTGAGAACTTCAGTACATAACAATAATGATGAGTTAAATGAATTTAATATGTGAAACTATACATGTTCGGATGGCAAACTGGTTTTGTTTTTGTATCTGGTTTTGCTGTAAAGAAAAAGCAGTGGAATGCAACAATTAAAGCATGGGGTAAAACGACTGCTGTCCTGTTTTTGTGTGTTTACAACACCCCCATCTTCAGAGTTGGGACCCTTTGGTCCGCCAGATGTTGCTGGACTATAATTCCCATCAGCCCCAGCAAGCAAGTCCAATAGCCAGGGATGGTGGGACTTGTAGTTCAGCATCGTCTGGAGGGCCAAAGATTCCCCACATTTGTATTGTAACAAACTACTGTGCAATGATCCAAGTTAATTAATTAACGGCGGTGAACCAAGTTCAGCTCAGTGTAGTTGGGCACATTGCCTACAATAACACAAGAGTGAATCTGTTCCATATTTAAAAATGGAGTAAGTTTCCTGTGAAGATATTCAGTCAAGTTTCACTATTAACATTAAAAAAACAAGCAACAAAGCAAAAAACCATACATGGCAATACTTGTACTGGAACTTTTGAAATTATTATTCATATCCAAGATATTTTACTGTTTGCTTTTGTAGCTGATGAGTGTGCAGATCCCATACAAAATTATTTGTTTTACTTTTTATATATGTATACAAAAGTCCCAAAGAGATGAATTATATCCACCTCATTAATGTTATTGCTCAGAGATGGCATAACCTATGTATTCAAAATTAAGGAAGATTAAATCTCTGAGAGATATTAAAGATAATACATTATCTTATGCCGTTCAACACAGTGGCACCAATCCAGCACTATGTGTGACCAGCCAAGGCTGATTTGCATGGCCTAGTCAGATATGCATGCAAAAGCCAATGTTGCCTATATTATCTTGATCAAATCTCTTTTATTTTTTGCCCTCCTCCCCTCATCCAACAGTAACTTTCCTATTCCATATGTGTACACACACACACACACACACACACACACTTACAGCTGTGGAAAAATAGGTTGAGTAGGAGAATTGTAAAGTTAGGAAGTTAGAATCTGTTTTTAAAAGCTGCAAAAGCAGGTCTGCTTCTTTGTGAGGATGTTGTTTTTTAAAAAGATGAATTGAACAAATCTTTGTCTAAAGGTGTGGGATGTGAAACACAAGAGCAGTCAAGTACAACATCCCTAGAGTGGACATAAAAGGGGATGTCTGGACCAGCCAGTTGGAACTTCCTGTTTCTCCTAGGCTGGGACAGACTTCCTCTGCATGTCACTAGAGGTGGGCGTGACCTCACCTGCCCAGGTAACAAAAGAGCAGGACTGGTCAGCCATCTCTCTCTCTCTGACTACATTCGTCGAAGAAGCAACATCTGCTTAGTCTAAGATGCTCTCTTGGCTTCCAGGCAAGAGAGGACAAAGGGGCTATC
Source organism: Podarcis filfolensis (assembly GCF_964270895.1). Classification (NCBI taxonomy): domain Eukaryota; kingdom Metazoa; phylum Chordata; class Lepidosauria; order Squamata; family Lacertidae; genus Podarcis; species Podarcis filfolensis. The sequence goes on from NC_139615.1 coordinate 50,170,144, forward strand.
TCCTTATGGGATAGTTTCCAGGTGTATATTACTTTTGTAACTTAAGTCTGCCTTCTGGGATCCATTTGTGGACAGAATGTGTGAGTAAACACTTTTTTATACTTTTATAGAAGACTGTGTCGTGTCTATCTTTTATGAGGGACTAAGGGGGAATGAAACGTATTTTAGAGGCTTTAGCGAGCCTGAGCAAACGCATCCGCTGTGCAAGTTTAAAAAGGGGAATGTTACTCTGCTAAATTGTAGAATTTGTTAACACAAGTAGGAAAGGATATAATCAAGCAATATATTCTCTCCTGCATCCCTGAATATTCCCCCAAAGGCACTTTCAAATTAAGCCTGCCTGAACCATGTGAGGCTGGACAAAACCAACATGTATTTTCATAACGAAGCCACTCTTGTGCCATGTGAGAGAAAGCATGAAACCACAGAAAGTCTGTACAAAGCCACTTCACACAGGATGTGTTTTTTTAAAAAATAAAACAATCATAGACCTGCTTTATGTGTACATCTACAATGGAAAAGCATGATACAAGAAACACATCTGCACAAGGAACACATCAGCCTGGATGGCTCAGTTGGTTACAGCGTGGTGTTGACAATGTCAAAGTTGCAGGAGGGATCCCTGGATGGAACAGCGGTTGGGTTAGATCAGAATTGTGCAGACTTTTCATGTTGGTGACACACTTTTTAGACATCCATCATTTTGCGACACAGTACAGTGGTACCTTGGGTTACTGACGCTTCAGGTTACAGACTCCGCTAAATATCCAGAAATAGTACCTCGGGTTAAGAACTTTGCGAGAACAGAAATCATGTGGCGGCGGCAGCAGGAGGCCCCATTAGCTAAAGTGGTACCTCAGCTTAAGAACAGTCCTCCTGAACAAATTAAGTTCTTAACCCGAGGTACCACTGTAATTCAGTTTCCCTAACAAACTGGAGGGTAAACTAAGCCCTTTCTGGCCCCAGAAGGAGCAGCTGACACACTAATGTGTCGTGACACACAGTTTGGAAAGCTCTGGACTAGATGATCACCAGGGTCCCTTCCAATTCAAGAACTCTGTGAACCCAGGTGTCATGCAGCTAAATCTATGCGGTTGCTGTGATGTCCCTAGGCCTCCTGCTGCTGAGGTTTGCCTCAGCATAATGTGGCAAAATATCCCAAGAATCAAAGAATACTGATTGTTGTGATGTGAGCTAGCCACACTTTTTAGAGTTGTGTAAAACTTGCAATGAAAATAATGCACAACTTAAAATATTCAATTAATGCTGAAAGTGTTGCAACTGGGGTGGGCAGGTGGCTAGTTGTTTTGGTTAAAGTTTTTAAAAAAGAATACTTATAAACTATTCAACTTTCCTGAAGTCTTGTATTTTAAAGAAAAGTCAAAAACAGTATATAACCAACAACACTTCAACAAATGCACATTTTTATCTTCCTCATGTAATACCAGTAGGTTTTGATTAAATGCCTTGAAAGTTACTTGTGGCGTCTTTTTCCCCCCCTAATGGAGTTTCAGTTTCTGTTCATCAAGAGAGAAATTATTATCTATCATAATGAAAAAGGAAATGCAGAACTGAAGTGTTTCGAATCATGGCTTCAATCCAGCTCACAGTTGCCTGTGCTTAAGTCCCATTGATTTCAATGGGACTGAAGTGTGATGGTTGTGGGCTGGATTGCAGCCAGACTATTTGCAACATAAAGTAGAATTAAAAGGTGAAAATCCTTGATGGCAACGCTTCCGTAATTTTTTAAGGAGATCAAGAGTTAATTGCGATATATTCTATTCACTGGCAAATCTGCTCTACAAACATTGTCCATCTCACTCGGAATTCTGTTTCTGGCCATAGCTAATAAGCGCTGCCACAGTCAATTAGCCAAACGCCCGTCCAGCCCATAATGATCTGCCAGATGCCTCAGGAGAGCACACAAGCAGAGATCGAAGGGAGGAAAGCACCCCTTTGTGTTTGTCTTTAGCAGCTGGTAATGTGCAATAATGGCAAATTCCAAGGCATAGTAAATCCCCCATAAAAAATAATTTCAACAAAAATTGGCGTTTTACCTTTGCTTTCTCTACCCCATTTATGTGTCCACCTCTCCCTTCTATGCCAAGAAGGTTCAAGAGCAAGGCATTGAGTGTCATGGGCCCGCATCTGTGGAACTCCCTTCCAGTTGAGGGCAGACAGCCCCCCCTTTGAACTTCTGCCACTTGTTGTTGTTGTTGAGTCGTTTAGTCGTGTCCGACTCTTCGTAACCCCCTGGACCAGAGCACGCCAGGCACTCCTGTCTTCCACTGCCTCCCGCAGTTTGGTCAGACTCATGTTAGTAGCTTCGAGAACACTGTCCAACCATCTTGTCCTCTGTCGTCCCCTTCTCCTTGTGCCCTCCATCTTTCCCAACATCAGGATCTTTTCCAGGGAGTCTTCTCTTCTCATGAGGTGGCCAAAATATCGGAGCCTCAGCTTCACGATCTGTCCTTCCAGTGAGCACTCAGGGCTGATTTCCTTCAGAATGGAGAGGTTTGATCTTCTTGCAGTCCATGGGACTCTCAAGAGTCTCCTCCAGCACCATAATTCAAAAGCATCAATTCTTCGGCGATCAGCCTTAACCAAAGATTACAAACATAAATAAATACTTTTAGACTTTTTAACTGAATTAATTCTGATTTTATAATTTTGATTCTTTATTGTATTGGGTCTCCTGCGTGCTGTTTAATCATACTGTGATTAAACAGCATACAAATGGTTGAAATTAAATGAACAAAGGAAGCGGTGTACTTGTTCACTGCCAGAACTATTGTAGGGTTGGCGGCCTAGGCGTCAAAGGCAGGAAGGCCACAAGGCTCTGCCTCCAGAACTATAATTTTGACAAGATTTGACAAATAGATTCGCTTGGGCAAGTCGCTTTTCGAGACCTTCTGGAACTGCTGCAGAGTATTAAGAAATCCGCCCAAGTCCATCCAAAGTACATTGTCATCAGCACAGAACTATTGATCAAAAGTTGTTCTTAGCTGCCACCTCTTCCAGGTGAAAGAAAGCCTAGTAGTTGCTTATGAGCTCAGTGTTATTTTAAAACATTTAAGAAGAACATTGCCTAACATATGGAGTGTTAAAAATTCCATTGGGATTTAAATTGGTCAGACTTTATTTCTGTTTCCCTCTCAATGCAGCTTTTTATGGAAGCAAACTTGGTACTATTGGAACTAAGTTCTGCAGAGTTATAGAGAGAGAGGGATGCTTTGCTTAAATTTTTGATTATTTCAGGCTGGGACAAAATGCTAGTCTGAAGCAGTGGTGTAGCGTGGGGAGTGCAGGGGGGGGCGGCCGCACCGGGCGCAACATCTGGGGGGGGGGGCGCGCTCGCACTCGAGTGCTAAAATCCACGGGTTAGGGGGCGCAAATTACTTGCCTTGCCCCGGGTGCTGACAACCCACGCTACACCACTGGTCTGAAGAGTGAGATAAAATAACAAATATATAACTAAATAGCCTTCACTCTAATCATCCTTAGTGATGCCATTACTTAGCCAAATCTGATGGTCCTGATAATGGCATTACAGCATGGAAAGGATTCATCTACATTTTCAACCTTTCAAAGAGCATAATCAAATGGAGGGCATTACTGTACAATACTGAAAGCAATATATGTATCTCACGCAGGTTAACATAACGTTGAATTGCTGGACCTGCAGCAGCAGAGAGCATTCAGTGGGTAACCTATGGGTCAGTAAGTCAGCTAGCAAGAAGGGGAAAGTCAAGGTGTTACCTAGGATATGGTTACCAGATTTTTTTCAAGGAATCCGGGGACACTTTTTTTTTTTTAAAAAATCATGCTTTATTATTTTAGGAAAGGGTTGCCAGGAGTTCTTGACCTTTTTTAGGGAGGGGGAACCTCAAAGTTGTCGGGCGTGCACCTCGACACAAGGCAGGCGGAGAAGGCCCATCTACAAACACACAAACACCCCCCAAAAAGAGGTTGGGGGGGGAGAGAGAGATTGAGTAAAGGCGCTCGCTGGTCTTGGGAAAACACGCATTAAAACACACACACAAGGCTCCATCTCTCTCTGTGTGTCTTGCAACACAGTACAGCTCTTTTCTAGGCCTCTCTTTTTCACCATCTCGCTTGCCCTCCCCCCCCAACTTGGGTGTGCAGAGCCTGCAGCAGAAGAGCCTGCGCAATTTTGGGGTGAGCGTTCATTGAGGAAGCGAGCCAGAAGGAAGCTCTCTGGCTCGCGCCTCAGTTTAAATAGCCCCCCCCCCCCAGCCAGCAGATTGGCTGGTTGGAACTTTGACGTGGCCGGGACCTCGGGTGCTGCTCACTACCATGGCACCCACCATGTTGCTTCACCGCAAGTCCCCAGGCATAAATCAGGGGACATTAATTAAAATCCGGGGACATTCCGGGGACAGATTTTGTCTGGGGACAGCTTGGTGAATCCAGGGACTGTCCCCGGGAACCGGGGACGTCTGGTAACCCTAGGAGCCAGGGACGGTGGTGTGATCTTCACTGAGGCTGCGCATGCTCAGATAGGTTATTTAGCTGTGAGAAAGTTTTCCTGTGAAAGTTAAGCTGAATCTAGTCCAGCTCTGATTAGGGCTCATCAAAAGGCAAAACCCCTCTGTTTCTTTCTGCTCAAGTTGCAGACTGGCTTGTTCAGTAAACTTTGACCAGGATTTTCCCCCGGGGACACTGTCTGCTTTATTCAAATGCAAACAAATACCACCCAATTAATTCTGCCACTTTCCTTTTTCAACTATGTACAGTACCTGACCTGTCTGGATGTACTACAACACAAGCTATTACAGTCTTTTGTTTTTAATGTAATTACTGCTTCAAAGCCAAATTGCAAAATATTTGGGACATTTTAAAGTGCAATTTCAAGGTTATTATATTTGCTCTGCTAATTTCCTAGGGAAACCTATCGGCAGACTTGCCTTAAGCATCCGGGATACTGTTCATTAAAGTATGGCAAATTATTCCCCCCCCCCCCATGAATTGCTATGTTCTTTTAAAATTCCAGTCTAAAGATTCTATCCATTGTCTTTAATCTTTTTTTTTTTTTTTGCTTTAAACTATTCCTATTTTTTAATGGCACACTGGAAGTATCAAAATAGGCTAGGAAGAACAAGCATACATTCTGCCATCTGTTTGAAACTCATGTAATTCCAGTTTTAAATTACATTTTCATACTGAATGCTTCTGAAGGAGGAGGGGAAAAAAGAGAAAGACTGCTTTGCCGTTAATCACTTAATAAGAACCACAACCTTCATCAACTTGATTCTGGATTCAGACATGAACTTTCGGGGTGGGGGGGTGGGAATGTAACCAATGACCCTCTCTGCAATGGTCAGAGTTGCAATCTTTGTAGAAAACCATTGTTCAATTCCCCCCCCCCCACTTGCCGGTAATGGCAATAGTATCCAGGAGAGCCCTGTTCTCGCCCCCCTGCATGCACCACTGCTGCTTTTACAGGAGGGAGGGAGTTTCATAGATGCGGTGCCTTCACCAAGAATGCCCTGCTTGTTGAGTTGCAAGCTTAAGCTGAGAGAGCTTGGAGCACAGGCAGCAGATCCAGTGGAACAGGAGAGGTTTCTGTGGGATCCTTGCTTTCCCATAAGTATGCAAGACTCCACCAATTGGTCAATTGGTCTTCTGACCCTCTTTTTTTTGTAGTGATTTCTTCTCTTTGGAGCCCAAACTATCACATTTTACCTTTCCCACAAAGCACTTTATTGGGAAAAAATGTGCAAAGGACCAAATTATGTCAGGTGCCCTTTGCCCTGACTGCTTAATATCTGTTCACAGCCTCTGCCCAGATACAATATGATTTCCCCCCAGCAGTTTTCCAGTAACAATGCTTTGAGCAGCTAAATTTACAAATCTAAATAAATGTATTAACAGTGAAAACAGGATGGAACAGCCTGGTTGGATAAGGCAGAAGTTTCATTCAGGACAAGGGAGCACCAGGGATGGTGACGAACCTGTGAGCTCTTGTCATTTGTTCCCAACAACTGGCAATTGGTTCATGAGGCTCCATTTTTAGTTTCATGGAAAGTGGCAGGCAGACACACACACACACACACACACACACACACACACACCACCCATCTGGCTAGGTTTCCCCAGCCACTCTGGGCGGCTCCCAACAGAATTAATAATAATAATAATAATAATAATAATAATAATAATAATAATAAAAAATGACAAACCATCAAACATTTAAAACTACCCTAAACAGGGCTGCCTTAACAGCCATAGACCAATTACAGTATGCTTAGATTGCATAGGCATACAATACATTAACATTTTTCTTCTACACTTGCACCATGTCTTTGCAGTTTTGAATGTTTGCTAGAGCAGTTTGTTCCAAAATGAGTATCCATGGCATGTACCAGGTTCATATGCAAAGTACATACCAAGTGAGTGACATGTTACTATAAATATTGGTTGTTAAAAATGCAATAAATATTTCGTGTTTTATATGCCAAGCAACCATAAATTTAATATACAAAGTTTTGCAATGGTGCATAAAATGACTCCCCTCCCCCCCCCGAATGTGTTTAGATATGAAGGACGCTCTGGGCAGGAAATAGGAAAGAAAGTACGCTTTCTGATAACATGCATGAGGTGCCATGTTACTGAGAAGCAGCCTAAGGGCACCATATGATGGCCTGTCATACAATAAAATGTATAAGACTATTGCAGTAAATAAACAAGCAAAACATTGGGAGAGGTAAGAGAGAACAAGATGTACACACACACACACACACACAGAGAGAGAGAGAGAGAGAGAGAGAGAGAGAGAGAGAGAGAGAGAGGGGTACAAGTTGTATAGTATCAAAGATGGAGGGGCAGAACTAGGGATGGCTTTCCCTGAAAATCTTAATGTCGAGTTTATGCACGTGGATTTTTTTCCTAACCCCTGCCTCACTCCTTGATCTCAAATGGGAAGTAAGAGTTCTCTTCCCTCCTCCCCCTGGCCTGGTTCTGCTAAAAATATGAACAATTTTAGCATAGTGTATTTTTTTTATTATACCCAATATTACACTCACATCTGATGTGCATATACACCCCTGGTTTCCTAAAATACAGCACATAAGCAGATACATACAATAATGCCATATAAAAATTTCTATTACTTCCCAAATTATGGAACAGAAATTTAGTAGTGCATGGAGCCTAACTCTCTTACACATAGGATACATGTAATATGCACATTTTTGCATATAATTAGTTGGGCTTTTAAAACAAACACTCAACAATGCATGAGATGGTCCAATGCAGGAAAAGCTCATTGGAGTCAGAAGTGCCAAATTCCATCCATAAATCACGTCATAATTTCTTGTCCAGTTCTCGACAGAACACAGAGGGTTACCTAAGAGCAGCTAGGTTAGCGGTGGCGAGATAGCATGTGCAGCAAGTCAAGCCCAGAGTATGAGACAATGCCATTCTTGTGCTCAGAGCAGTTACAGATATGCAATCAGTTGAGCCACTGTGGACCAGGCAAGAGAGTGAGTCGGCCTTTATTCCCTAGCCCAGGCTTTCGGGCTCTCATGGTACAGCCAAGGACTGCCACAAGCTCCCACTCTCCATACCACTTAATGGTCCCTGTGCTGAGCATTGGCCACACATACTTAGGCTCTACTGTTTATAGAGGCTGAAGATCAGCCATTGAAAGAACTATAGCTGTTTCTGATCATTCATGCCCTTTAACACAATCTGTCAATCATTACTGGTTCTGTGGGTCATCTCTCTGTTTTTATTATATTTTACGCATTTTGTTTCACGTTAAAAGATTTTTTTCAGCTACAGCCTTTGGAAGTGAAATACGATGCAATCTAAGCTTATGAAACAGCCTTTGCTCGGTATAAGCAGTTGGAAAGCTACTGCATCCTCATGCTGATGATTTACCGTATTTTTCACCCTATAGGACGCACTTTTTCCCCTCCAAAAATGAAGGGGAAATCTGTGTGCGTCCTATGGGGCGAAGCTTGGAGAGCGAGAGGGGTCGGAGCGCGGAGCGCGGGGCGCACTGAAGCAGAGCGCCCCGCGCTTCGGGAAGATATCCGCAACCTAGGGAGCCATGCGGGAGTTTCCGCAGGGCTCCCTAGGCTGTGGTTAGCAGCCTGCTGCCTGGAGTGTGGGGCGCGCTGAAGCCGCGGCTGGGGGGGGAATCCCAAATGCATTTTAGAAAGGGGCAATATTAGATGTGGATGCACAAAGCATTAAAACACACACACCAAGACTCCTTGCGCTCTGCTCCTCTCCCCCTTTCTTTCCACCCAGGGTGGCCCTGCCCTCTGCCTGCCCCCTCAGAGCCGGCACGCCACGTGGGGCTGGGCCTCGGTGGCAGCAGCCTCACCTCCTTCTTGCCCGTTCACCAGCAGCTGCTGTGAGCTGCCCAGGGAAGGAGGGCAGCGGTGGCAGCCAGGGAGAGGCAATGGGAGGATACCTCGCAGCCGCCACCCTGCCATTGTCGTCACTCGGGACAAGCACAGGCTCATCCTTGTCCCTGAGCTCAGCAGTGGTGCTGGCGAGGAAAATCGGGACATTATGGGATCAAATCCAAATTCTGGGGCTGTCCCTGGAAAATTGGGACATTTGGGGGGTACCACATGGAAGTGTACTGAACATGGGATTCTCGCCAAAAAAGTTGATCAAGTAGTTCAAGCAAAAAAGAGGTGCGCTCAAGTTCCTATGTACTCATATTGTTTTTGCAAATGGAGCCAAATTTCATCCTATACAGTACCCTCAGACCTATTGGAAAGGGATCTAGCTGAAGGGAAGGATCCAGCTATTGTTTAGAATCTAATTTTTCAAGAAAATATGCAGATTCCATACATGCCACAATGTGAGTGTTCTCTTTTTGTCCTGCAATTATCTGTGATTAATCTTCTTTTGGCACTGTAAGATTTGTTCCATTGCCCATAGGAATATCTTTAAAGTTTTTTGCCTTTGTCACGTTTAATACTAACAGACACAAATTAGGGTAGAAAAGGAGCAGATCTAATTTTGTTTTATACTAGCGGACACTTGAGTCATTCTGATCCCAGCATTGGAGATCATCAGTGCTATGGCATGGTGTCTACTTCTATGGAGCACATTAAACCATTTTATAGTCTTATTTAGTCAAAGTATCAGGCAGAGCTTACATGTATTACTCTACTATTATAAGACATCATTCTGTCTTGATGGTGCCAAGGGAGGGAAATTCAATACAGTTCTCATTTAAAGGTGAAGGTGCCGAATTTGCACTGTCCGAAACAATCTAAACAATGCACGGGACGCGGGTGGCGCTGTGGTCTAAACCACAGAGCCTAGGGCTTGCCGATCAGAAGGTCAGCGGTTCGAATCCCCGCGACGGGGTGAGCTCCTGTTGCTCGGTCCCAGCTCCTGCCGATCTAGCAGTTCGAAAGCGCGTCAAAGTGCAAGTAGATAAATAGGTACCGCTCCGGCGGGAAGGTAAACGGCGTTTCTGTTCGCTGCTCTGGTTTGCCAGAAGCGGCTTAGTCATGCTGGCCACATGACCCGGAAGCCGTACGCCGGCTCCCTCGGCCAATAAAGTGAGATGAGCGCCGCAACCCCAGAGTCGGCCACGACTGGACCTAACGGTCAGGGGTCCCTTTACCTTTTTTAATGGGTACAAAAATGCTTTTACTAGGGTAAAGTGAAAACAAAATACAAAAATATTAGGCGAACATTGCTCTGCAGAGGAAAGTGCATGTTAGGAGAAATTCACAAACTGATTTGGAAATGTGAAGGATTGAACAGGACTGGAAGAGAGAGGAACTGGAATGGAGAGATTTGCCCACCCCTAGTGATGTTGTTTGGGCTGGTCAAAGATCTCCCAAATGCCCACAACAAGAGCAGCAGATAATGGGAGATGTCAGAAAACAGGGCCAGTGTTAGCAACCAACTTGGCATGTGGGCAAACTCATGGACCACTGGGCTGGGGCCTGCTCCTTCCCCTGCCCCCTAACAGCCTGCCTCTTGGGCCACATGGGTCCAAAGGTGTTTAGAGGAAATGAAAGTGTTAGCTGCTTGGAGCCTCAGCTGCTGCTTTGCTCCGTGGCATCTCCTGCCATCTGCCTTATACCGTAAGCCAGGCAGAAGCAGGACCCAGCAGGAGCGCCTGAAAGAATGGCCTCCAGCTCAAGACGCTTGGTTTTTTGTCTCAGGGAATGTGGCAGAAAATTGGTCACAATGGAGGGGAATTATGGAACTGATTTCCGCAGGCCCTGAAGCAGACAAGTGGTCTGAGGAGCACAAGGCTTCACAGTTCCTGACATACATAGGCCAGAAGGGCAGAGATATTTGCAGATCACGGACTGCAAGTGGCAACAAGAAACTTGAGATATTGTTTGCAAACTTTGAAGCATATTGCACTCCACATATGAATGTCCCTGTGCAGAGAAAACACTTTTTTGAGAGCCAACAAGGACAGGCTGAATCCATAGATGGATGGTTAACGCCGCTTTGTTTTATAGCAAGGGACTGTGCATTTCATGATGCAGATGATATGATAAAAGACGGTGGGGTTGATCTCCAAAGATATACAAGAGGAATTGTTGCAGGGAGTCAACTTAACTTTTGAGACTGCACTAAAGATGGCTCGTGAAATGGGAAGTCCTGAAATCTTCTTCTACTGCCACTGGGGTGCGGGATTTTTCTCAGAACCAAGGCTGCAGATCCAATTAAAACCACCTCCAGTATTAAAGGGTGTGAACCCAAAAGTAGCTTTAAGGTAATGTCTAGTTTTCCCCTAAGGGAAAAAGCCCTGAGGAGCATCAGTCACTGCAAAGTGATGATATGGGTTGCTGGTGTGTGTGTGTAAAACTGAATGTGTGAAGTTATCAGGGAATGTTTTTGTGGTATAGTTTTTATCCCTGGTTCCCCATGTTCCACTGAAGAAAATACAAGGTCATGAAAAAGGCCCACCATCAGACACGATCAACGTGAGTCAGTCTGACAGGCTTGGCTTTGAAGATTCTTGCCTTTGTCACTGCAACTTAGAGCCTTCACAAAACCCAGTTCCACGTGGCTTTCCATTTAGGTATAGCTTTAGGGAATCAGTACAACAGATTCCAGGAGATGCATGTATTTATTTATTGTATTAAAAAAAGCTCAAAAAGTTTTGACAAATCTTTGGTGAAAAACACAGATATTGTCCGTTAACAGTGAGTAAATGTTAAAGACATCTTATTGTAAAATTTATTTATAATAACTAAACCAATGGTCAACAATATTATACTTTCATACATCAAGATGCAACATATTAGTATGCCATATTAAAATCCACAAGCCCTGGAGCTTGGAGTAATAGGGAATTAGAGAAAGGAGCAAAAATCCATGCACAACTCATAATTACTCTACATTCCTTTGTATAGCGATTCTAAACTCTATGGTCTATTGAATAATGAAATAACCAGGCTGAAAGGTTTTAGGCAATACGCCATGTAAAACCCATCGACTTAACATGGCAGAAAATACTGCTAACATCCAAAAGACCTGTGTATGGATGTGTCCTTCTGGTCAAATCTCATGTTATAAATGCTTTTGCTTACCCTCTCATCGCTGCTGAAAATCAGCTCATGCTGTGTTGTTAAACTACTCTCCAATAAACTACCTCCGTGCCACATAATACCTCTTCTGCATTGGCAAGAACTTGGTCAACTAGCATGGCAGCGCCTGCACTTTGGAACTCCTTACCTATTGAGATTAACCAGGAGCCTCTCTTCAGTTCCCGCTAAAAACATTGCTTAGAGAAGCCTACCCAGATGCTTAGAAAGGTGAGGTAAGGTGAGGTAATTTTTATCTGTTTTAGTATTTTAACTTCTGTATGTTTCTGTTAAGTTGTGGGCGAACATAGCAGACGACACAGCGATTTCTCCAGAGCAGCTCTTTACTTGTAAGCTGGACAGAACTGAACAACAAACAGCTCAGCCGGCCTGCTTTTATAGGCAGCCGGCTGTCAACATTGTAGCAACAACAACCCAGGGTTTCCCGCCTAAAATAACTGACGTGGACCTGAGTGAAAACTATCTACAGTATCCCCCTGCTGGCCCAGGGTGAGAACTTCAGTACATAACACCCCTCCCCACCGAGATAAGGCGTTAGTTACAATCGTAATGGTTTCCTTATATACAGCACTACACGTAATGGTTCAATTAGGCACAAAAGCGTATCGGTTACATTTCCCATACTTAGACCAACGGTGATACATGTCCAACAACATAGTCCTTTAAATAAGTTGAGCGCTTGGAAACTCTGCCAGACCGCCAGGGACTGGTAGCCAAGTCCGGAGGGCCACACAATTCTTGCTGAGGCTGTGGTGCGACCCTAGGTGGCATTGAAACCAAATCGCCTGGATCCGCTGCTGTGGGTGGAGCCTCCGCAAGTGGAGTGGTCTGAGTCTGTGGTAAGTCTGGCAGACCCTCTGAAGCGGCTTGGTTCGGCTCCACACTGGCAGTTTGCGAGGGAGGTGTAGGTGGAACCTCGCCATCTGTAAGTGTCTCTTCTGGAGCCACAAGCGCAGTTGGGGGCACCACGGTAGTGTCCAAGTCCCCAACCCTGCGCCTAAGCTGGTCTATGTGCCAGCGCCACAAGCGTCCATCTTCGAGTGCCACCTGGTACGAGCAAGGTCCAGTGACTCCCACTACTGTGGCTGGCACCCAAGGAATGTCCCCCACATAGTTCCGGGCAAAGACCTGGTTTCCTGGAACAAATGACCGTGGCGCGTTGGCACAGCCTGGGGGTTCGGCCACGGCAAAGTCCGGGTGCAGCCGGTCGAGCGGTGACCTGAGGCGACGGCCCATAAGCAGTTCAGCAGGACTCCGCCCTGTGGCCGCATGCGGGGTGATGTGTTGCACGAACAAGTATTCGGCGACCCGCTCGTGCCAGTCTCCCCGGTCCAGGCGCGCCAGTGCCTCTTTTGCCGAGCGCACCGTTCTCTCCGCTTGCCCGTTGCTGGATGGATGAAAGGGTGCCGTTAGGGCATGGCGGCTGCCCAGTCCCAAAAGATACCGCTCAAAAGTGCCTGACGTGAACTGCGGTCCGTTGTCGGAGACAAGGACATCAGGACACCCATGCATCGCAAACAGGCTTCGCAGCACCCGGATGACGGCCTCGGTAGTGGTGGCGGGCATCAGGGCCACCTCAAGCCATTTGGAATAGGCATCCACCACTACCATAAAGGTCCGGCCGTGAAAGGGGCCAGCCAGATCGATGTGCACCCTCGACCAGGGTGTCTTTGGCGTCTCCCAGGTGTGTCCCTTAGCTGCCGGTGGTGCAGGCCTCGACTCTTGGCACGCTTGACAGGCGGACACCCAGGCAGTGATGGCATCGTCCATGTTAGGCCACCAGACGTAACACCGAGCCAACGCCTTCATTTTGACAATTCCCGGGTGGCCAACGTGCAGAGCCTCCAGGACACACTGACGGAGTCCCTGGGGAATCACGACGCGGTCTCCCCACAGCAGACAGCCGCGATGAGCCGAAAGTTCATGTTGTCTGGTTGCGAAGGGCTGGAACTCCGATGCAAAAGGCCCTTGTGGCCACCCCCTCCACACCCAGTTGAGCACCCGGCTGATGGTGCGATCCTGGGCAGATGCGGAGGCCACAGTGGCAGCCGATACAGGCGCTGCCGGAAGATCCTCAATCAGGAGGAGCGATGAAGCTGGAGCCGGGTCTTCCACAAACGCTGGAAGAGGGCAACGGCTGAGGGCATCGGCATGGCCCATCGATTTCCCCGGGCGATGGACGAGCCGGTAGTGGTAGGCAGCCAGGAAAACAGTCCATCGCAGCATGCGTGGCGAGAGGACCGGTGGAGTTGGACGATCACCGGTGAGGAGGCCCAGGAGCGGCTTGTGGTCAGTGATGAGGTCAAAAGTCCTGCCATAGAGGTATTCATGGAACCTCTTCACTCCAGCCACAAGTGCCAGTGCCTCCTTGTCGAGCTGGCTGTAATTCTGTTCCGTCGGAGATAGCGTCCTGGAAAAGTAGGCGAGCGGTGCTTCTCTTCCGTCTGGAAAATGGTGACTAAGGACAGCGCCGATGCCAAAAGGTGAGGCGTCGCAGGCAAGGACCAGCGGCCTGGATTCACTGTACTGTACCAGCACACGGTCCGATGAAAGGAGAGCCTTGACCGCGTTGAAGGCCGCCGTCTCCCGATGACCCCAGGCCCAAGGCGTCTTTGTGCTGAGGAGTCGGTGAAGAGGCTCAGCCACCGTGGCTTTGTGGGGCAGGAACATGTTATAAAAGTTCAGCAGCCCCAGGAACGCCTGCAACTCCGTCTTGTTCTTTGGGATGGGGGCCTGCTGGATAGCGCGGATCTTGGATGTGGTCGGGTGAAGGCCGGAGGCGTCGATAAGATAGCCCAGGAACTCTACCTGTGGAACGGCGATCTGGCACTTCTCCCTCTTTACCTTGAGCCCGGCCTCTTGGAACCTGGTCAGCACGGCACGGAGGCGCTCGAACAGCTGCTGGTGTGAGTCTGCGGACACCAAGACGTCATCAAAATATGGTACCACGCCCGGAAGCCCTTGCAGGAGACGCTCCATAAGGCTTTGGAAGATGCCAGGAGCCACACTCACCCCGAACTGCAACCGGCGGCAACGGAATGCCCCTCGGTGGGTGACAATCGTCTGGGCTTCAGCAGTGGCATCATTGACGGGCAGTTGTTGATAGGCTTGGGCAAGGTCCAGCTTAGCGAAGACCTTACCCTCACCCAGGGAATGCAGCAGGTGTTGGACAACAGGAACCGGATAAGCGTGCTGCTGAAGAGCCTTGTTGATCGTGCACTTGTAGTCAGCGCAGATTCTCACCGACCCGTCTGGCTTGACAGGCGTGACGATGGGGGTTTCCCACTTGGCGTGGTCAACCAGCTCCAAAACTCCTTGGGCGATCAGCTTGTCCAGTTGTTCGTCCACCTTAGCCTTGAGAGCAAAGGGAACCCAGCGTGGCTTTAGCTTGATGGGGCGACTTGTGGATCAAGGCTAAAGGAGATGGGCGTACCTGTATATTGCCCCAAAGTGCCATCAAAAACCTCGGCAAAGTCTTTGACCAGACCCTCAGTCTCTGCGTTAGAGATGCAGTTGATGCCGGTGACTTCCAGGCCGAGGGCATCAAACCAGTCTAGCCCTAGGAGGCTTGGCCGCTGACCTTCGACCACCACCAACCGGAGCAGGCCCGAAAAATCCTTGAAGGCGATCCGGAACCGGCCAACGCCTACCACGGGAATGTCGTGTCCCTGGTAGTCTCTCAGGTGTACGCGGTGAGAGTCGAGTTGCCTTTTGGACACTCTGGGTACCAGTCTTTTGATGGTGCTCCAAGACACGATGGACAGGGCAGACCCGGTGTCGATCTCCATGTCACATGGAGCTCCTTCAATGAGCACCGTGACGTTCAGCTTGCGTCGCGTAGGTGAGTTGGTTTGGCCAATCGTGGTTCCAGACGGGCAGCGGCAGTTGGTGAGAGCGAAACAGCTTTCCTTGGCAGACTGAAGACTTGGACTTGCGAGTCGGGGAAGGGGGGGTGTCAGACGGAGCCGATCGGCAGACCTTAGCGATGTGGCCCCTTCTGGAACACTTCCTACAGATGGCGTCTCTGAATCGACACTTGGCACGGGAATGGTTCCCTCCGCAGCCGGCACATTCCGGTTGGCCCTTGGACTTCTGTTGGAACTTCCTGTGCTCCCGCTTTGTCTGGTGCACGTCATCGTCTTCACTGGAGGATGCCTCATCACTGCTGGCCTCTTCATGATGCACTGGAACTGGCTTCCTAGCAAGACACAGGCTGCTGGACTTGCGGATCCCCTGGGCAGCTTCTGAGGCCACAGCCTCAATGGCTTTCTGTAGCGTGAGGTCTGGCTTGGCGAGGAGACGCCGTTGCAGATGGATGTTCCGGACCCCGCAGACGATTCGAACCATCAGGGCATCGTCTAAGTCTCGGAACTCGCAGTGCATTGCAGCCTGTCGCAGGGCGGTGGTGTAGTTGTTGATTGACTCCCCCTCTGCCTGGTTCCGGTGGTAGAACGCATGGCGGGCAGCAATCTTGGACGGCTTTGGTGCGTAGTGGTTGCGGAGCTTCTCTTGGATCGTGTCCCACGGTGTTGCTTGGACTGCTTCAGGCGCAACCAATGCTCGGGCCGTCTCAAACACCTCAGGCCCACAGAGGCTGAGGAATAGGCCCCGCTTACGCTCCTGTAATACTTGCGTCAGCTCATTGGCTTAGAGGTAGCAGTCGAACCGAGCGAGGTAGGAGTCCCATGATTCAGAGGCTGGCGCAAATGGCGGTAGAGGCACAAGTGAAGCCATGATTCCGATGCCGGCGTGAAGGGCGATGGATGGAACACCGTGCTCTAGCCAGAACAGTCAGCTCTGAATTGGTTCTGTTCAGTGATTTCGCTCAGTGATTCAGCTCAGTGATTCAGCTCTGCTCAGAGGTGGCTGCATCTGGCTGTGCTCTGATGTCCATCGATCCCACCTTCGTCGCCAGTGTTAAGTTGTTTCCCGCCTAAAATAACTGACGTGGACCTGAGTGAAAACTATCTACAGTATCCCCCTGCTGGCCCAGGGTGAGAACTTCAGTACATAACAGTTTCAAAGTAAGGTTTTGACTTTTTCTTGATTTTCTTGTTTTATCTTTTGTAAACTGCTTTGAAGTTTGCTTGTTTTTTACAATCAAGTGGCGAATAAAGTTTAGGAAATAAATAAAGAAGGAAATATTACTGTAGGGCAGTATCCCCCCAGAGTACCAAGAAGTTTAATGCAGGAACACCATGAATAACCTTTCTTAAATTTATCCAGACATTAAGGCTACACGACAATCTAATCAAGACTTTCTCCCCTGCCAGTTTAAATTTTTTGCCCTCGCCAAATAGGGGAGAATTTTTGGAGCATCACAAACTAATAAATACCTTTCAACAAGGCTTCAGTAGTAGTGGAAGCACCCTCAAGTGGCAATCGTATGCCCTTGTCAGCTTTATAGTGATCAGGTGAACAAATAATTGATTCCAATCAGCAGCACCTGGTTTGATAATTGCTCAAGTGGATACAATTCAATAATAAAAAGCCAATTCAGTAATCTAACTCAGATTGCATTAACCTCCCATATACTGCATACGAAAACATTTGTAAAGGTGGTCTTATCATGCCTTTCTCCTGTCGCGCATTGTCATTCTGTTTGGTGATTTCAAAATTTGTTGAATCAGTGGTCACAAGAGCCTCATTCAGGCATTCAGAGTGCAAGCTAGGAGGGGAGAAGGTGTACGCGAGAGAACTAGGTCCTGTCCTCGACCCCGTCACCCTCCATAGGTTCAAGGACAACGTTGCCAGTAGGAATACCTCCAATACTCATGTGGAGGGGCGTTCCTGTGTTCTATGAGCCCAGGGGGCTTCCTCAGCGCAGACAAGTCAGAGCCAATGGCTAGTGGAGCTCCCATGTCTACCCCCACAGACAAAACAAAACAAACACTGTAAACCAAGAAGAGACCTCTCGGACCCGTGAGAGTAGATGGATATGAAATACTAGAAATCATGGGACAAATGAAAGTGCAGATGGGCCCTCATAGATGTCTCAGAGAATCATGGAATTGGAAGGGACACCCGAGGATCATCTAATAATCATAGCTGTCAACTTTTCTCTTTTCTTGTGAGGAATCCTATTCGGAATAAGGGAATTTCCCTTAAAAAAAGGAAAACGTTGACAGCTATGAATCTAATCCAACCACCTTGCAATGCAGGAATATGCAGCTGTCCCCTACGGGGATCAAACCTGAGACCTTGGCGTTCTCAGCACCACACTCTAACCCACAAATCCTAAGTTTCTATCACAGTGGTACCTCTGGTTAAGAACTTAATTTGTTCCAGAGGTCCATTCTTAACATGAAACTGTTCTTAACTTGAGGTACCAGTTTAGCTAATGGGGCCTCCCACTGCCGCCACGCGATTTCTGTTCTCATCCTGAAGCAAAGTTCTTAACCTGAGGTACTATTTCTGGGTTAGCGGAGTCTGTAACCTGAAGTGTCTGTGACCCGAGGTACCACTGTGTTTCTATCAGAATGGCCCTCCACCTCCTTTTGGCTTTGAGGGGAGCTCTCTCTACAACCTGATAGGCAATGTCCCATTTGGATGATCTACCAGAGGTCAGCAAAATTTTTCAGCAGGCGGCCGATCTACTGTCCCTCAGACCTTGTCCCTCAGACCTTGGCCAGACTATGCTTTGAAGAAAAAAAATGAACGAATTCCTATGCCCCACAAATAAACCAGAGATGCATTTTAAATAAAAGGACACATTCTACTCATGTAAAAACACACTGATTCCCGGACCGTCCACGGGCCGGATTGAGAAGGCGATTGGGCCGGATCCGGCCCCCAGGCCTTAGTTTTCCTACCCATGAGAGTCTACACTTGCTATTACACTTGAGCCCACAGATGGCCCACACTGAAAGCACGCAATGCAACATTCAAGTAACACTTTCACAATTCATTTAGCTTTACGCATTCTCAATCTCTGATCACTGCCATTTTTAAACATTCCCAAGGAAAAGCTGCAAGAGAGGAGCGTCAGTCTCAAAGTGGTGGCTGAATTATCTCTCTTCTTTATAATCTTTTTAACATAATAAGGTTAAATAGATATGCATTAATAATCTGTAAGGACAATAGACATGCCAGGAGTGCAAATAAGCATATAGTAACAACCTAGTATTTATTTTCTGCGTAAATCCATCGTGACAACCAAATCATGGCAATGCTTTAAGGCATCTAGAGGAGATCGACTTAGTATCCCCCCCCAAGTTCTTTATCAAGCCTGGGGGCTTGATAATGAGACATCATCACCCCAAACTGAATACTGTGTCTCATTATGACAAGCAAGGAAATTAAGGGATTTACACAATGGTTGTATCCTATTTCTTGTCTTTGGGGCAGAAAGAGAAGAGACATCTAACATTGGTAACCCCTTGCGAACATCTACCCAATCAGGTGAAATAATATGAGTGGTGTAAGTCACCCAAACTGGTCCTTTGAAATATGTTACCATAAATTCAGAGAAACTGCCAGCTGCGTTACAGAAAACCACCATCTCAAAATTAGCAGCCTTTTAAGCAAAATCAAGAACCATCAAAAGATCCATCTGCATCTCTCCCTGTTGCAATCTATAATCAGCACAGCTGGTCAGAGAACAACATATATTTGGGGTATTTCTTTTGTGCATGGACCTGCGTATGAGGTGCAAGTTCTGATGCCCATCTTGCTAGAGTTACATCACTGGTATAGGAAAAAGGACACACAAGGTAGTTTACTAGGGTGGTTCCAAATATGATGAAATAATTGCCTTTGTAGTGGGTAGTATGCATACATGGGTCTTTCTGGAATAAATATGGAAAGTATGCATCCTTAAACACCAATGTACTTGTGCCAAATGAATACAGGATGCCACTTTGAATGGGCAAACCTTATGCTACAAGAAACATTCATCTTAGTAAGGGCCAAAGGGCATGAATCACAGGAGCTCCAGGATCAGATCTCCTGGTGTTTTTATTTTTACCTAAAAGTGATCAAAAGCAGCTGCAGAAATTGGATTAGAACAGCCACAACTGGGGAGTGGGGGCATTTATTTGCTTCCCTGCCCCAACTGCTATTACTCACGTAGCAGGAGCATGTGCAGCACATTTCATTAGGGTTTGCACCTGGGGAAATTTTATTTATTTATTTCAGTGAAGAAAGAATGGAGGAGAGAGAATGGCAAGACAAATAAGGAAAGAGGTAAAGAGGCAGAAAGCTAACAGGGCAACAAGAAGAAGAGCAGTCAAGAAGCCAAAGGAGAATATTATTCCTGTAGAGAAAAAGAACTGGGCGGAGACGGGAAGATATGGAGGACTGAGGGCAAGCTGCATTCCCCTCCTCTTTGCTTGTGCACCACAAAATCAGCCTCTCTGCACAAAAGGCGGATGGAGCTTGGACTGAGACAGAGCCACCGAAACAGAGGCACAGGCAGAGGAACAAAGCAGGAACGGATCTCCATCTCTGGAAGTGGCTTCCTCCTCCACTCCACCACTGCCTCAAGAGACAGGTGCAGGCAGAAGCTGCAGATCCATTCCAGCCTTTTTATTCTGCCTGTGTCTCCTCCTTGCCATGATCCTCATGAAAAAATAAAATCATGGGGTGCCCAGGCACTCCCTGCACACCCTGTGCATGTGCCTGTGAGCAGAACAAATGCTCTTGCCTGTACTTTTTTCCCTCCAGGGGAATAGTAGCAGTTATGGGGTAATGGTGGTTTTCTGAGAAAATGTTTCTTTCTATTTTCTCCTGCAGGGCTAGTAGCAGATTGGTAGGGGCAGGAATTAGACGGGCAGAAAATGATGTTTGGGGGAAATGGTTCATCCAAGGATAGCCAGCTTGGGGCGCTCAGGATGCTGTTGGATTACAACTCCCCTCATTCCTGACCATTAGCTGTGTTGACTTGGACTGATGCAAGTTGGAAGCCCGGCAACATTGGGGGTGCACCATGCTGGCGACCCTTGAGATCAAGCCACCTCTCTAGGCACAGCTAGGTAGAGGTAAAGGGACCCCTGACCATTAGGTCCAGTCGTGACCGACTCTGGGGTTGCGGCGCTCATCTCGCTTGACGGGCCGAGGGATCCGGTGTTTGTCTGCAGACAGCTTCTGGATCATGTGGCCAGCATGACGTAAGTCGCTTCTGGCGAACCAGAGCAGTGCACGGAAACTTCCCACCGGAGCGGTACCTATTTATCTACTTGCACTTTGACGTGCTTTCGAACTGCTAGGTTGGCAGGAGCAGGGACCGAGGAACGGGAGCTCACCCCGTCACGGGGATTCGAACCGCCGACCTTCTGACTGGCAAGTCCTAGGCTCTCTGTGGTTTAACCCACAGTGCCACCTGCGTTCCTCTAGGCACAGCTAGTCCAGTCTAAATCAGTTCAGCTCTGTGGCTTGAGAAAAATAAAACTGGTGGGAAATACAAGAGTGAGCCCTCCATCTCTTGATCCAGTTTGGCACAGCATTCATGTGCTTGTCCTCTTCTTCAACACTGCTGCAGGCTGGTATGGAGCAAGTTTAACAGATTTCTCCCTCCCTCGGCTATTTTTGTTACAACAGTCTAACACATCTAATTCTCTGAAAAGAGATTAATATATGCATTTGCTAATTATTTATCTGAACAGTCCTCGTGTTTATTATTTTAGGATTTAGAGAGAAAAGTCTCTCAGCCTGACCTACCTCACAGGGTTGTTGTTAGGATCAAACAGGGAGGAGAACCATGAACTTGATTTCCTGGGAGGAAAAGGAGGTTGGAATTTTATGATGAAATAATAATATTTTTTTAAAAAAAGATCAGGAAGAAAGTGCACATAAAGAAAAGGTGAAACAGATTATACAAGCAACATCAACATAATATGAGAAATTTATAATCCAAATATATGAGACTCACCCACAAGTCACAAATGTAGCATAATAAGAGGTGGGGAATACATAATGAAGCAGCTAATGGAGTAGGTCCGTGTTGTGCCTGGAAATAAATTCTGGGGATTTATGAATAAACATGATTCTTAATAAGGAGGCTCCCGGTGACCCGTCAATATTTATTTTAGGAAACTGAACAAAAAACCACATAACATCATTGCAGGAAACAGTCTCCTGAGCACAAAGATGGTTGGCAAGAAAATTCTTCAGCGTAAATGGAACCCCGGTTCGCCGCTCACAGTTGCCAAATGTTTGAGTAGCATTTGAAATTTGGCAGCTCTGAGGAAATCTCTTCCCAATCAGATGGAGCAATAGAAATTTCTCAAGAAACATGGCTCAATTTTCCTGATTTTTGTGACAGAATCCAAAGAATAACCACCTCCAGACTGTCAGGTTTTACTATAAGAAGGGAGCCTAGTGAGGCTAGATAGCAGTCCCTGGGCTTTGCGGCTGGCCTGGTTCAGATGAATGACATTCAGCTGAGAGCACTGATCACGGACGTGTTTTGACAGAAGTCAATAACACCTCCCTACCTGCTTCTATGGATCAAGATGTGTAGAGCTTTGTAGAGATGGGTTAAAAGGGAAATAATACAAAGCTGTGAGGTGTAAGTCTTGTTGAGCTGCCTGGGAACTGTGACTACTGTCCTAACATATTCAACGTACTGGGCAATTGCCAAGAAAGTCCAACGCATTTGAGTTCAACGGAGGCAACTTTGCAAAAATGAGGGGACAGAAGAAAGTCGAAAGGGAAGTCAAGAGGGTCAAATCTCTCCAGAGTGCTTGGAGGTTATTAAAAGACACAACAACAGAAGCTCAGCTGGACTGTACACTGCGGATCAGGAAAGGGACCAGCAAGGCCAAGAGATGGCCAGCAGGGTTAATGAGCAGAGGCGAGGAAACTATGAGAGGCAAGAATGTTCAGAAGAAGAGAACGAGGAACATAAACCTTGGCAAAAGAAATGCAAACAGACAATAAGGGGTGAAAAAATTCCCAAACTCTCTGAAAACATTTAGTCCAACAATAACTATTTCTTTAAAACATTAGAAGCAAGAAACAAGTCAGGGAGGTAGTCGAACCATTGGACAACAAGGAAGTTAAATATGTGCTAAAGGTGGAAAAGAAGATTGCAAAGAAGCTGAGTGAATTCTTTGCGTCTGTCTTCACTGTGACACTGTGACTCCCTTTCTCAGGAAGGGAATCTGAGGAACTGCAGCAAATCACAGTGACAACAGGTGAAGCTTTAGTGAGAAATTAAAAATGTGGAGAAATAAGGAAATCATCCACCTAAGTGTTCTTAACCCAGTATCTTCTAACAAAAATATGTAATTTTCCTCTAAGATCAGTCTTCATATTTGACACTTGGAAGGTGGCTAATGCGACAATTTTAATGGAATCTGAAGAAAATTAGAAGCTGGCTAATTTAGCATCTGTTCTGGGAAAACTGGTGGGAACGATGATTAAAGATAGAATTATCAAGCATACAGAAGAACAAGTCTTGCTGAAGAAAAAGAAGTATGGCTTCTGCAAGGATAAGTCTCATCTAAAAAGCCTTTTAGGGTTCTTTGAGTATATCGCACATGGATCAAAAGCCCCTTAGGAGTAAGCAGTCACGGGATAAGAAAAGAGGTCAGTAGCTGGTTAAAGAACAGGAAGCAGAGAGTAGAAATAAATGGATAGTTCTCCCAGTGCAGGGATGTAGAAAGTGGAATCCCTCAAGGACTGAGATTGTAGCCTGTGCTTTGAACAACTGAACAAGGTCCCATGGTTCTAAGAGGTGAGCAATGAAATGGTCAGGTTTCCTGACAACACCAAATTACCAGCTCCTTGGAGAAAAGGTGAGATATAAATGCAATAAATAAACATCAGGAACATAAACATACTTTGCAGGAGAAAGATTAACTTTAGAACGGATGCAGCCAAAGTAATCCCTGCAGAGAAGCTGATGCTTGTGTGTTTCTTTTTCTTTATGGGGGAAACCTGGAGAAGAGGAGGTTAAGGGGTGATATGATAGCCATGTTCAAATATATAAAAGGATGTCACATAGAGGAGGGAGAAAGGTTGTTTTCTGCTGCTCCAGAGAAGCGGACACGGAGCAATGGATCCAAACTACAAGAAAGAAGATTCCACCTAAACATTAGGAAGAACTTCCTGACAGTAAGAGCTGTTCGACAGTGGAATTTGCTGCCAAGGAGTGTGGTGGAGTCTCCTTCTTTGGAGGTCTTTAAGCAGAGGCTTGACAACCATATGTCAGGAGTGCTCTGATGGCGTTTCCTGCTTGGCAGGGGGTTGGACTTGATGGCCCTTGTGGTCTCTTCCAACTCTAGGATTCTATGATTCTATGAAACAGCATCAGGGCCGGCTGGTGACAGGAGGCAGCCCTGGGACTGTTCTCTCAGGAGAGGAACCAGCTGACTTAAATGTAAGGGAAAGGAAACGCCAGCTGAGAATCGGGGCAGCTCAAGGTAGAGCATAATGGGCTCTAATATGGGTAGGCAAACTAAGGCTCGGGGGCCGGATCTGGCCCAGTCACCTTCTAAATCTGGCCCACGGATGGTCCGGGAATCAGCATGTTCTTACATGAGTAGAAAGTGCCCTTTTATTTAAAATGCATCTCTGGGTTATTTGTGGGGCACAGGAATTTGTTCATATTTTTTTTCAAAATATAGTCCAGCCCCCCCACAAGGTCTGACGGACAGTGGACCGGCCCCCTGCTGAAAAAGTTTGCTGACCCCTGAGCTCCACCCGCACCAACACCATGTTTCCTTTAGGGAAAAAAATTGTTTGCTGATGCAGCCAAAATCTGGGGTGGGGGTCCTTGCAGAAAAAATGGCTTGGGAGGGGGGCAGTTTCAGCCCCCGTTTCCGACGGTGTGGCTAGAGAAATCTGAGAATTGCTTCCTGAAGTGCTGCTGCCCTCAGTTTCCCACTCTGACCTTTTCTGGATCCTGAAAATCTGTTTTTAGTTGTTTTAAATTTTTGTAATACTTTTCCCATTATATTGCGTTACTTATGATGCTGTACCCTGAGTTCTTTGGAAAGAAGAGTGGGATCAAAGTCCAAACAACAACAATACGAACACTACAGGTTTGAGATTTCTTGAGGTTTTGAAGTCCAGAGTCCCTCACATGTGTTTGGTATTTGAAGCTGACTAAATAGATTCTGATAATGCTAAGCTGCGAATCTTAAGAGCTTGGCTGATGTTTCCCAGGAAGCTCCTTTTTTGGTCCCGGCAGCGGTGGGAGTTTGTAGCTTCAATTTGTACATTAGCCAGAATGTTGTAAGGCAGCCAACCCTCCTCTCTTGCAAGATTTGTAAGAGATCATTATTTAAGATTTTGGCAACTTATTATAACGGAACTATTCATCTTGCAAAATTGCCCAAACAAGCCTTATAAGGCCATTGCTAGCAGAAGGGAAGTGAAGTTGTTACAGAGCGAAGCCGGATTGGAGGAAACAGAGCAGCCTCACTTTCCTATGTGACTCACAAAGGCAATCTTTGACCTGGAGCAAGCCTATCTTCTCTTCTATTCCAGCTTTGCCACTGTTGCAGTTTCTCACTTACGTTGGCCATCAACATCCCCGGGCATCTGCAAAATGAAACTCACCTGTTCCCCAAATGATGCCAGTTAGGATAGCAACTGAACACATGGAACGGATGCGCTATTTGGGAACTGCTCTCCCCGCAGCAATGACCGGTAGTGCCATGCTTGCTATCGGCAGCCATTATGTCAAAGTGGAGAATGTTTGGTGGGGTGAATTCGCTCGGCTGCTCCAGTCACCACGGCATAGTGCTGCCAGGAGAAAAGGCGGTATTAGGAAAGTCCCTATCGCACTACAGCCAGCAATGGGAACTGTAAGGAAAGCAGCTGACTCAGCAGATGTACCAGCGCAATGACCCAAACTGACTCGCAAGCCAGTGGCTATGCAATACGGCAGCTTGTTAGTGCTTCTGCACCTGATCTGAAAATGGATTTAACAGCTCAGCAATTCGCAGGATTGTTCTGCTAGAAGCACCATTTATTAGGAGTGCTATTCACTGGGCTTGGTACTTGAGATCTAGGCCAGCACAGTGGCTGAGGGACAAAACAGATGCCACAAAGGGCTCCGACTTGGATTGGAAAGGAGCACGGGAATGAAAGGGTGCTTAACCTCGCCACCCATGCCATTTTTATGGTTTAACTGTCCTGTTTTCTGTTCCCTGCTCCTCCCCCCCCCCCCCGCTTAGTTAGTAGCTTCAGGGGAAGAGTTAAATATGTCCTCCTGTAGCACCAAAGGCTGCTTTAAAATTTTAAAACAGCAGAATTTAAAGGAATCTGGTCATGAGTTTCCCAGATGTTGTCTGCTTTGTGAACTGTAGCCACAAGCACACTAAGTGGCCTTATGCAAGCCACTCATGTCCTGGCCTCAGTCTTCCATCTGCAAAATGGGGATAATGATATTAAGTTACTTAGTACTAAAAAGGATTGACAGAATTGTTGAGG
The DNA here is from genome assembly GCF_964270895.1 of Podarcis filfolensis. Taxonomy (NCBI): domain Eukaryota; kingdom Metazoa; phylum Chordata; class Lepidosauria; order Squamata; family Lacertidae; genus Podarcis; species Podarcis filfolensis. The sequence goes on from NC_139615.1 coordinate 50,196,099, forward strand.
TAATACATGTGAAATATTTTGAACGCTCCAAAGGTGCAACATAACTTACAGTGGTGATAATGATTTGTTGTTGTTGTTTAGTCGTTTAGTCGTGTCCGACTCTTCTTGACCCCATGGACCAGAGCACTAATAAATCGACAGCCTTAGGGTGCCCATTTTGAATTTGTCCACTGGGAAATGTTACTTAAAATTAATGTGTCAAGGCAAAAAAACAACAAAAAACACCTTCTGCAATATTGACTTTTAAAAGAAAAAGTTCATTGATGAGAGTGTGTGACAGAGAGGCCTCCATCCTAAAACTGCTTCCCTCAGGTTAGTCAATATCTGTGTGTACGGCAACAACATGCCCTTATATTTAAAAGGCCCACCTGCTCAGAGCTGGTGTAAAGCTAAAGCCACGAGTCAGTAGGACCTGTTTTAAACCTCGTGTTGGCCATGGACTCACTAGACGGCCTTCAGCCATCCACTTGTTTTCAGCCTCACATTTGTGTGAGGAGGATATTAATATTGCCAATACCATACAGGGCCATTTTAAGATTGTTAAGATAATATTTTTGAGCCCTGCAAATGCACGAAATGATAGGTACTTAAACACAGGCATTCCTCCAATATATATTTTAAGCATTTGAATTCCTGCTCTTTCACAGAAAAAAAGAAAGAAAACATCCTTGTCCCAGGCCGTCTTACGATATAATACAAAATACAACCTCGGAAAAAAAATATCATCCTCCACCCCTTTGTTATTTTTAAAGCACTATTTCACTATTAAAATAAACAAGCCACGACTGGAGACAATGAATTAACAGCATCACGGAGCAGGCAGCAACTGCGAGGCCATTAAGAGACTCTCCACCACGAATCCCCACAAACAGAGATTAACAGGCAATGAAATGGGATGAGTCTGCAAATAATAAACTTTCAGTTAGAGGCACAGGAATCCCGAAAAGCCTCGACAATGCATTACATGTGGGGCTGTCATTAAAGATGACTCAAAAGCATTAACTAGTGTGGAATATGGCTGCCAGGATTTTTAAGTGCTAAACACATTTGTGATAATAATTATAGCTATTATTCTAAGAGGTGCCTATGTGCAGGAGGACGCTGGTAAGGTAAAGGTAAAGGTACCCCTGCCCGTACGGGCCAGTTGTGTCCGACTCTAGGGTTGTGCGCTCATCTCACTTAAGAGGCTGGGGGCCAGCGCTGTCCGGAGACACTTCCGGGTCACGTGGCCAGCGTGACGAAGCTGCTCTGGCGAGCCAGCACCAGCGCAGCACACGGAAACGCCGTTTACCTTCCCACTAGAAAGCGGTACCTATTTATCTACTTGCACTTAGGGGTGCTTTCGAACTGCTAGGTGGGCAGGAGCTGGGACCGAAAGACGGAAGCTCACCCCGCCGCAGGGATTCGAACCGCCGACCATACGATCGGCAAATCCTAGGCACTGAGGTTTTACCCACAGCGCCACCCGCATCCCTGACAGGAGGACGCTGGTACTTACCTTTAAATCCCTAAACTGGAGGAGCCCTCGGCACCTGATGGCTTGCCAGTTCCCGTCCCTGTCTGCCCGTGTTCTGAGATCTGCTGAAGTTCTTCTGCAAGGGCTTTGCTTATCGGAGCTGCGCTTTGTAGCAACAAAGGAGGGGGCTTTTCCAGTGGTGGCCCCTCCGTCATGGAATGCCCTTTGTCAAGAGGTGTGACTGGGGCCTGCGCTATTTCGTTTGTGTGTGTCAGTCTGAAGACTCCTCATGTCCACCAATGCAGATGATATGTTTTACTCATTTTCCTAATTGCCTGAAGCATGAAGCCCTCTGTGTATTTTTGGAACCCATTTTGCATATTTTTTATACTACCACTACTCATAATAAATAAATTAAAAAATCTATCTTAATAAGTTATGTTCTAATGTTGACATTTTATATAAGGTGATTTGCTGATGGTTATCACAAATACGTGTTTTTCTCTTAAAATGAAAATAACCAGTGGCCCGTGTTGCTATTTCCCCCTTTGGCACAGCTGCTTCCATTTGGAAAAGGTGTTACTCCACCCCCGCCCACAAGAGCAACACACTGCCAGTGATTCCACATACTATAGCATTAATACACCAGATTTTGTTAATTTAATCTTGACTGTTTTCTAAAGCAAGCTATTAAATCTGGCTGAGAATCTTGCCCCCTCCTGAAATCTCTTTACTTTAGCTCCTCCAAGCGCAGACCTTAAGAGCTTGATGTGAGTTCTAGTTTCAGGTGTCGCACAACACATCAGTCTGGAGCAGACGGATTCAGACGCGTCTGTTCTTGTCATTTGCAGCAGCTTAAATGACACAAAAGTATTTTCCAGGGACTCTTCTTACAAAGCATTTGTGTTTGCAATTAAAATTCCTTGCCTGAAAAGGTGCCTCTGTATTTGTTGTTCCTCCACTCTTTGGCCTTTTTAAAGTACCATTTACACCACGCTGACATCTGCACTTCAATGCGATTTTACCCCTGTCCACTTTCTAAACAGCAATAATAACCACAATACAGCTGGGGAAATTAATTTACCTCTCATTGAAGCTACTAATTGCAGAGTGCATTGTCTTCCTCCTTCTCTCTTTCTCTCTCTCTCCCTGCCCCCTTTTTCCTCTGACGCACAAGCTCTGTAATAGGTGGCTGCAACTTGGAGCTTGTGAGCTTGTGTAGTAAATTGAAACCTGCTACTATATTTACACACTTTCCACATTTAGACAAAAGCTAATTTTATCTGGAGTTCTATTTGTGGGGGCTGCCAACGTCACTTTATGTTCACATGAATCTCGGGCATCATATGCTTCTTATTTTTATTTACTGAGCCTTTGCCAGATCTGCCTCCTTTCTTTTTATCCGCTTGTTTTTAAGAGAATGAAGTAATCTGTTTCAGCAGCCCAGTCTTGGAGAATGCTATTGTATAACTGCAGATTCCCAGATTATCCCCAAAAGAGAGGCCGCTCAGTGTTGCTGCTGGCAAACCTGCTTTCCAGGACTGCCTGCTCCATTTCCCTCATACTCTGATAGTTGGCGATTTTGGAGGGACCCCCCCCCCCCGGCTTATGGTCTGGATGTTTCTCTAAAATGCAGCCACTGCTGAGCGTGTCCTTGGTGTCATTGTCATCACTGCCATTTTTTCACGACACGTTAACGTCCTTGGAAAACAAATGTCCGCACCCTGTGTTGGTTACATTGCACTTTGAACAGGACATGGGCAAATTCCAATTTCTGCTTTTTATTAATAGCAATATGTTTTTCAGCAGTTCAAGATGGGGTGAGTTTTGTTTTCACTGACGACAGTGAATGCGTTTGATTTTAATGAATAGCACAGTGGAAAACCAACTGCACCCTGAAGTCCTGAAAAATGTGCAGCATCCGAGAGATGCATAATTCATGCAACGGCAGCAAGGGCTTCCCTGGCTTTCTCTGGTAACCTCATCTGGCCCCAGAGGAACTCCCCCTTCTGAGATTCGAGTCATTCATTTTGTGTGTCAGCCTGGAATGCCAGATTCATTTGATACCTCCATCATGCATCTGGGTTTTCTGTACGCTCATATGCTCTTGTCATGATTTCTCCAGTTACTCTTGAACACTGCCAGCGGCTTCTGACTTACATAAAAGAATGAATAGCTTAACAGAGTCTAAAGTTACAGACAAAACACGCGAGGACAGATTTTCACAGGTGAGGATTACCCCACACCCTGGCACTTCACTCCAGTGGATCCCCTTTTAGTTGCTGGGTGCCTGGATGCTATTTTTGCCTTTGAAAAAAATCAGCCCCTTGCCATTTTTATAAATTAAAGCAGACGGGTTCATCCAAGTTAGAGGTACTGGACTAAAAAGGGTAACCTTGGTATATAAAAAAAATGGAAGCATGCTTACATCTTTTAAAAAAACTTCTTTTTTTAATACATTAATGTTTTTAACCCAGATTACCTGATTCATTAAAGGAAATGGGACTGACAGATTTTGGGTAATTCTTGTAAAGTATGATGGTGATAACTTCTTGAAAGGCAATGACTAATCTAACATTTTACTTTCTTTTCCATTTTTGGTATATACTAGCTGAAGCAACACTCTCATTATCTGAATATTGCTTATTCAGAACCCTTAATTATTTGAATACACGGAATGCCTTTTGTAGGGTTTACTCATAATATTGAAGAAATGAACCTATGCTGCCAATTCCCGTAGTAGACCAGTATAAAGTAAGCAGCACATAAGCGGCACACAAAACACTAAAAAACCATTCTACGTACTAAATCTTATATTAATAATTCAAAAATTGAGAGAGCTATGTACAAGATCTACTACAGAAGCCACAAACAGAAAACTCATTCAAATTGTGTCCAAAAGGAAAATTCAGTCTTTAAAGTTCCTTTAGCCAGGCTCCTGTAGATATCAACGAGGATAAGTTTGATCAAACGAAGTGTTGGTGATGTTACGCACAAGAGTTAGGGTGCCGGCGTTTGTCACCTGTTTCGCTACTGAAGAAGCCCCAGACTCTTCATAGGCTCCTAGGAGTTGGCTCCTGTGCAAGTTTCGGTTACTTTTCAGCCATTCCCAGCAACAGGGAATGAAAAAGCAAAACAAAACTGATTTTGCCTGGAGCTGGACATTGTAATTTTAGTGTGTTGCTTCTTATGCTTTTAATCTGTTTGAAATCTCACTAAGTAATTATTTCTGCAACAGTTTAGGGAGCTGGTTTCTTTTTTGCCCGCCCCACCACAGATTTTAGGAATCTGCAAAAGTACGCTCAGGAAAATAGATATTCCCAGAGTTCTTTGGAGGACATCAGAGCAATTATAGCCAGAAGTACAAGTGTGGCTTTTAAAAGTTGTGGGCTTGTTCACAAATTCACCAATGTGAGGCATTGTGTTCCCCTCTCCCCGCCACCCCCACCCATGTACCAATATAATAGGGGGCATGAAGCAATGGATATGTACAGCCTGGCATGGATATGCTGGACCTCTGTAATCCTTCCAGCCCTTTTGGATGAACAGCAATACAGCTCACTTCACACACACACACCTTAGTAATTAAGACTCAGAGCAGTGGGAAGGGCACACAGCCCTGATGCCCAGCTGTGTGTATAGCATTGCCACAGAGAGTGGGAACTGGCCCTGTGTCTGTGTGCCTCACAGTGGAAGGAAAATTCACACATTGGCAGCAATCCAGCGCACAGCTGGAGCCAAGCACCATTGATTTTCAATAGGATTTAAGACCCTGTGTCTATAGAATAGATGCAGACCATTGTGTTCAGGGCAATGCATGCTTTACATTAAAAAACAACCCCAAACCCTCATTTAGCTTTTAACTCAGAGAAAAGTACTTGCATGTCAAATTATATTATTATTATTATTATCATCGTCTCAGGACCATTGGAGGAGCAAAACAATATTTATTTCCTTCGTTACATTTTCAGGCTTTCAGATGCCTGGAAGGAGGTTATGATTGTGAGAGTGTTTCTAAGCCTTTAACGAATGGTTGTTCAAAAAGAACAGACTGTGTGCTACAGTTACCTCTGCACAGGCTGCTTTCAGTAATATTCACAACAAGCAGAAAGTGAAAGAACAAGCGTGCAAGAGACTCAGATTAATTTCAAAGTTGCACTGGAGTCCTTGATGTATATTGGTGGCCAGGGACATTGTTAAAAGGTGGCCTAGCCAGGGGGCCACAGCCCCAGGTCTTTTGCAACAGGCTCCAGATCTACAGCCCCACACCCTTTTTAAAGTTGGGAAAAAAACCCCACCCCAAACCTGCACGTATCTGCTTCTATGGGCAGCAGAGTGCACTGCAAAGCATAGTGCTGATTATGCTCCAGCTATTTTCCATCTTAATATACCCAATACCTCAATATTAAAAAATGCAAATTTGCATCATGGTCCTGGGTCCCAAACTACATAGCTATGTTCTTGTGGCTACTACCTCAGCTGTGAACTCTGTCTTGCATAACCTCATTACATGGGATTCAAAGCATAAGTAGCAAATGTACGTTTGTTTCTCTCCCACTGACGCATAACAGAATTGCTAACCAGCGGGTTTTCCACAAGAAAATCCAGTTTCAGACCTATGTCATGCACCCCAGGGAAGGAATAAGTCAGCTGGGGTGTGTTTGGCCTTAGGCAATGTCCTGTGACTGTAGTATGTCTTTGAAATTTCTTTGGTCCTTTGTGGGCAAGCCTTAAACTATTATGAAATCCTTCCTCACAATGGAACTATGATGATTTTATTTAAGACATTTATATCACGTCTTTCCCCATTTGTTTCTGGAGTAGGTGATCAAAAATGGTTTCAGCTGGCATAAGATCACAATCAAATACCATTAAATCACAACAATGTCAATCACCACCGATAATATAATAGCAGAAATATAATTTACAACATGTTCGCAGCCTGCTCTTCAGCCAGAAACTCTTCCAGATAACAGCTTACGTTTGATCAATAAAAACAGGACAGCCCTTGCCTGCAGGCTGCCAATCTAAAAGACATGGCACAAAAGGAAAAAGGGTAAGGAGGGAAGAGTTAAAGTTGCGTAATAGTTCTTATGACGATCAGCGGGAATAGAAACTGTTCAGGGAAAAGAGGAGTTCAGTGGAGTTGGGCTTTCAGCAGAGCCAATGGACTGCCCTGTTGCTTATATAATAATAATAATAATAATAATAATAATAATAATAATAATACAGCATCAGACATTAAAAACTTCCCTACACAGGGCCGCCTTCAGTTGTGTTTTAAAAGTAAAATAGTTATTTATTGTCTTGACATCTGCTGGGAGGGCAACTACAGTGGTACCTCGGGTTACATACGCTTCAGGTTACAGACTCCGCTAACCCAGATATAGTACCTCTGGTTAAGAACTTTGCTTCAGGATGAGAACAGAAATCGGGCGGCGGCAGCGTGGAGGCAGCAGGAGGCCCCATTAGCTAAAGTGGTGGCTCAGGTTAAGAACGGACCTCCGGAACGAATTTAGTACTTAACCCGAGGTACCACTGAATTGGTCTCTGGGCAAAGTTTGGGCTCCTGAAGAATTGAAGCTGGCTTTCCATTTGTCACTCTAAAAAGCAATACAGTTGTGGATAACGTAACTCCTTTCAAGTTCGTCTTTGGGGGCTCGTGTAAGTTACAAGCTATTTAAGACAATTTTAAGTGTCAGCACCTAGAATCGTACTGATGTGAGGGCCAGAAAGACCTTATGATAATCTACATTTAGTAACTGCATCACTGGATCTCCTTTAATCAAATGGTTTTAATTAGATCCAAATTTGACAAGCAGCTATCACCTATCTACGGATGGGGTAAGGCAACATGATGTTAAAACGGTCATTAGTGCCCCCTCTTGCAGGAACTGGGATTCATTTTAACGTCTCCTGTAGTCAGTGCTGCTTAGTCTGATGTGCCTTATTGAATAAATGCTGAAAATACCAGAGCCCAAGATGGCGTGGCAACAAGCCAGCCTTAATTAGTTAAACTCACAGCACTTAGCACCACTCATTAATTCTTAAAAAAAGAAAAAAGATCCCACTTCACTTTTCCCCCCCATTAAATCAAAACTTTCAGGAAGATGAACCATCCCAGAGCACAGGCCTAACTCCATTTTGGGCTGGCAGGATTAAACATTTATTTTGCATCTCACTTTTCTATTTTAAAAAATTGCCTTGTCCCCCCCCCCCTCCGCTTACAATAAAATCCAAATACATGACAGAGAAGAATAGCACTATGGATATTGCATTTTTCAAAAATTAGATTAGAAATAAATAAAAAGGAAGCTGGACTTAATTTAAAGTAAAAAGACAGATTTGTAGAACAGAGAAAAACAAATCAGCTGAGGAGGCCAAATATCTGTTCAAATAAAAAGATGTTTGCCTGCTGGCAGAAGATCATCCACAAGGTTCCAGACAAGTCACCTTCAATAAGGAATCCTCAAGTTTGGGCGCAGCCAAACCCCCATCAGTGGCTGCAGCCGTCTAGACCGAAGTTGCCTTGCGGCCTTCAGAGGAAGCCCTTTGCAGATAATGTTGCAGTATCCAAATAAAATGCAACTAAGGCATGTGTCACTGTGGTCAGATGTGGCATTTCTAGGAACAGACAAAGCTGGCACATTCCTGGCAACCGCAGAAATCTGAGCACCCAGGTTTAGCTGTGAATCCAGGAGAATCCTTAAACTATGAAGCTGATTTTTCAGTTGGAGTGGTACAGCTTCATCCAAAGCAGATGGAATCCCAATTTCCCGATCTAGCTTTCCACAGGATTTGGCAGGGGCCGGTGCTGGGAGTAAATAAATAAATAAAATAAATAACCCAGCATTTGCAGGTTGCAACAGAGAATAGCAGTAGCCGGTGGCCTAGTGAGGCAGCAGCCCTTACCTGACTTCCCAACAGCTGTGTTACTGTAGCTTACTGGGAGCGGGAGAGCAAAGTGGTGGGGAGGTCACGATAGGAGTTTCCCAGCACCTACTTTTGAAACCATCCCCTCAAGGAAGAACTGGAACTCAATCTCGTATATAAATTTTTTGTTAGTTTTTTAACATATCATTTTCAACAATAATTAAACATACTTTAACATCTTTTACCATTTTTTTTACTTCCATCAATCTCATCTGAAAATTTTCCAATCTACCCACTTAGTATACATTTCTTACTTTCCCTATTGCATTTAAATCTCATAACTAATATCTCTGTTCTTTTTCTACTTTGTAACGTTTCATATATTTCTCCTTACAAAACTTATTGTAGTCCTACTAGCGTAATTTGTTGAGTACAATTGCTCTTCAGATAGTTTGTATACTTTCCCAATCTTCTGTAAATCTCTGGTTCCGCAGGTTTTGAATAGTTCCTGTCATTTTATCCAGTTCTGCATAGTCCATTAATTTTGTCTGCCATTCTTCTTTCTTTGGAATTTCTTCTTGCTTCCATTTCTGGGCTAACAGTACTCTTGCCGCTGTTGTTGCATATAAAAACAATTTAACATCTTGCCTATTAATGTCCTGACCTATAATACCAAGTCAAAAATGCTTCTGGTTTTTAAAAAATGTGTATTTCAACATCTTTTTCATCTCGTTATATATAATTTCCCAGAAGTTCTTTACTTTCTTACATTCCCACCACATATGATAAAATGTTCCTTCTTTTTCTGTACATTTCCAACATTTGTTATTTGCCTTAAATGTATAAGACAAATAAGATAAGAACTGGAACGCAATCTCATTCCAATCTGGCAGGTCAGAAGGATATCATGATTGATGGTATTGAAAGCAATTGGGAGATCCAGCAGAGCAGGACACCTCCTCTGTCTTGGTAAAGGTCATCCCTCAGGATAACCAAAGCAGTCTCCATCCTATAACTAGGCTGAAGATGCCACCACACATTAAGCCACTGTATCTACCGCCTTTGTTGCAGTCATCCATTGTGGAGACCCACTCAAAGACTCGGGTTAACCTGTTCTGCAAATACCTTCTCTGGGCTTGCCTACTGCTTGGCATCCATCTGTTTCAGAAGACAATGGAGGAGTTTAGTTTTGGGGGCGAAGTCAAACTGTTGGCTGGTTGCAGCACCTGCTGCAGCTGTAGAGATTGATATGGGAGAGACATGTTTTGTTGCAGATGGAGCAGATGAAGGCGTCTGGTGGTGGTGCTGCAGATGCACCATGGTATTCCTTCTCTCTGCAATCCTCCCAGTGGTCATTCCTCCTCTGGTCACTGGCCTGACTGTCTCTGGGCACTGCAAGGGAGTCCCACACTGCGGGGCAGGGCCAATAGCACTGCCATGGCCTTGACCATCCAGCATGGATTTACAAATTCTGGCAGAGAATGTGCAATAAGGGGGAACAGAGCTATTGCGTGGACAGGCGGAGTCCCCAGATCCCGAGCGATCCCCCCCGTCATGTGGAATAACGACTCAAGACAACGTGCTATGGGATTAAATTGGCCACAACTTTATTAAATTTCAAATGTGGGTAGACCTTGGCTCAGGCATTGGGCGTTCTCCCTCCCCAGTCCCCAGCCGGGGACCTAGGGAGCATCAGGGTTATCCAGTGTGTGTGGGGGATGGGCCGGCTCTGGAGAACATATGTTCAAGCAGAGATAGCCGCCCCCGTTACGCTGCCGCCGCAGGGGAGAGCAATGACGACCTTTCGGCGTACGGTCAAAGCCTCCCTTCAGAAACCCCTTTAACGGGGAACACTGGTATCGCCGCCGCAAAGAAGAACATGGACTAAAGGATACCGCCCAAGGCCTGATACCGCCAAAGTTGTGACGTTTTGCTACGGGAAAGGCGAAACCTGCCAATGCAGGGAAATTCCTTTCCGGCCCTTTAACAGCGGCCTTAACGTAGCAGCGCCTGCATACCTGTGAAGAAAAGTTAACCTGCAAAACCTGTGAAGAAAAGTTAACCTGCAAAATAAGACATTAATTGAGGGTGGGTAGGGTGGGAGAAGCTCTGGAGCCAAGTGAGGATTCCCAGGTAAGATCCTCCCTCTATTGTGTGGGCAGGTAATCCCTCCCCTACCTGGCCTGGTCTCCTTGGCAACGCTTCCCCCAGGTGGGATTGGACAACTGACTGAGGTAGGCGGAGACCTCCAGGTATCCCACCTGAGGGAAGGCAAAGCCAAGCCTATGCTGTTGGAGCCGCTCCAGATCTAGGGGCTGCGCGCGTCCACGCAAAGGGCGCCCCCCGTTTTAAGCGGGGAGCAGTCATTGTCTCAGGCCAAGGCCTGAGAGCCTGAATTGAGATCAATATCAAAGATATCCAGCTGATGTCTGGCAAATTAACCTGCTAATCACAGGTTTGTACAAACTGAAGAAATTCCTCACATATCCACCCAAACCAGAACTTGCAACCTCAGTTTCTGGTTGTGGAGAAATATTATCAGAATGGGCCCATGACATGCCTAGTTTCCGATGGGTTCTGAGCTAGGGTTGCCATATGTCTGGAATTTCCCGGACATAACTGGAATACTGCAGTTGGCAACAGTGTCCTGGCAGAAATTGGTAAAATGTCCAGGAAAATCCTGACATATGGCAATCCATGTCAGCAGTGTCGTTTTTACCGATCTTCCATAAAAATAGCTGGATAACGGGTTTTTTTGTTATTTTGCCAAAAAAGCTCAACAACTTTTCTGTCCGGATTTTCACTGTTTGAAATATGGCAACCCCATCTGAGCATGGTTTGAAATATATGAGAAGTGAGTGCAGCGTGATCCTTTGAACATCCTAAGGGAACATTTCTTCGACCTCTCAAGCCTGGAGGCACCTGGTCACTAATGGGGAGCCATTATCCTCTCTCAGCACACTGCAGGACCCAGCACAACCCCATGTTGGGCCTTCTTGAAAGGGACTTTAGCTGAGTTGTTTTTTGCTATCTTACTTTAATGTTTTGATGGCTGTTCTGTAATTCTGTTTTTTGTTAAACTTGTTTCAGTTTTTCACATTTGTACTTTGATTTTGTTCTTCGGTTTAATTTGATGAATATGATTTGTTTTTATACAGCTGTTAACTTATTTGCTAGCCACTTTGGTTTCCTTTGGGAAATTAGGCGAAGTAGAAAAAATTTAAATTGTAATACTGATAATCACTCCTGGCCAGTCGGTAGCTAAATCAGCAAAGGGCTGCTATAGACACACACACACCAAATTCTGCATTAACTATTGAGATCAGAGCACAGTAATTGCTCCATGAAGAAAATTAACAGTGTGACAAGACTACAGGAGTGGATAATTGGTTCAGTTCTTCCACCAAACATGTCTATAAATTCAGCACACATTAGTTCAGAAACCTCAGGGCAAATTTCAGGAGACATAAAAAGTGAGATGGGAAATCATCGTGGTCGTGCCAGATTCCTAGGTCTCTCTTTTAGAATCATAGAATGATAGAATCATAGAGTTGGAAGAGACCACAAGGGCCATCGAGTCCAACCCCCTGCCAAGCAGGAAACACCATCAGAGCACTCCTGACATATGGTTGTCAAGCCTCTGCTTAAAGACCTCCAAAGAAGGAGACTCCACCACACTCCTTGGCAGCAAATTCCACTGTCGAACAGCTCTTACTGTCAGGAAGTTCTTCCTAATGTTTAGGTGGAATCTTCTTTCTTTCTTTTTAAGACTGTGTAAAAACTCCCTTTGCCCACCTGCCTTCCTACCTGGTAATATCAAGGCCTGGCACACCTTCACAGTCACTCTACACCCAGAGTGACATTTGCAAGGCTGAGTTTTCTCTCCCGCCTCTTCGCTGCGCACATTCTTTGCGGCTCTGCGCTATTCATTTCCCTCTCCAAGGAATACATAACAGTCAGCCAGCCACCCTGGGCTGCCGTGATACTGAGTCACAAGTCATCAAAGATCATTTTCAATTGCCCCCTGCTTTTATCTTACGACGGAGGTACCTGATATTGTTCCTTCTGCTCCCTTGAATGTCAAGGAATTTATTCCTTCTCCCCAGAGAATGTCATCGTGTTTCAATTTATCTGAAGCTTTTTTTTTTCTTTTACAAATTGTTCAGGAGTCATTCCTGTGCTCATACCCAAAAGCAAAAATATGAAGTGGCTGTATTGACTTGCAATGAAACATAGTATATACGTTTTTTGGTGCTTTAATTGGTCTCCTTTGCGTTCTCTGCTAGGATAATCATTAGTACATGACTGGCCAACATGTGACACAAAAGTCATGTACTCTTGATTCATTGGGAAACACTTGAGGAAATACCGTATTATTAATAACAAGGCTGTCAACCAGAGAAAGGATTTGTAGCTGGTGAATAATTTTCCCCTTTAATGGACTGATTCAGCAATCCAATCTCAATAAAATGTGTGTATTAGCAAAATGTCAGTAGCAGTGCATTTTCTGAGATATTAAACATAGTGCACGATAACTTGCAATTTAACATAGAAAAGGAAAAGAAAGGCTTTCTCCCTCCGCTGTGCCATAGTACACTAAAATAAACTTGGGTGTCCTTAATTTGTATCTTCACTTATTTAAACTGGCCCCCACTTTAGCCAATCAGCCAAGTTGGTTATTCTATTGATTAAACTTATTGAAAGCTACTAGTACTACAAACAAACAGACAGATAAATTGCTGCCTGGGTCAGCTCTCAAGAAGCAAAACCTCCCCATAGCAGGGGAATCTGTGTAAGTATTGCAGCACACACCAGAGCGCTCTTGACTTGGGGCACACTTTCTAACAGATTAGCCACCACGGCATTTATGGCCTTCCTAAAGATCTGCCTCTTTAGATCAGCTTTAGTTTTTTGAAGATGTTCTAGGGCTGCTACGCTTCTATCATTCATAGACACATATAAAGCAAATATAAAGGCACTGTGACAAGGTGGGGGAGGGGCAATGTAGCCAGTGAACATGGAAAACGCTGCTATATTCAGTCAGCTCAGATGACTGTTACCACCGGCTTTCAAATCCAGGGATGTGAAAACTTTGCAGATTAAGCCAATAGCCCTGGTTACAGTGTTCTGTGCAGCTGAGTGAATAATTCACAATTAATAATATATGCCACAGTGTTCATCTCCTCCTTGTGTGGGATTTTCTGTTCTGCTTCCTTGACTTGACAAATTTTTCTGCTTCAGGTTCTTAGATACGATCTGGGCATCTCAATATTGCAGTGATGGATCTGAGACAGCAGGCAGTGGTGATTTCTGATACTGAACTTGAAGAGTCTTACGTCCACGAACTTTAGATAGTCATGTATATCGCTTCAGTTAATTGTTTTCTTCCTAGTTCCCTTTCCCCACAACCACCATCACTGTCAAGAAGGTGGTTTCTGCACGTGCTGTAGAGGGAACTGAGGGGCAGATAGAGCTCACCAACCTGGGAAGGTAGCCCATCTAGGAGAAGGAAAACTCTGGTCCTAAACCTCTCCTGCCTTGGAAGAAGAAAAGGCTAAGGAATAAATCCCATACAAATCCAGAGTGGATTCCCTAAGATGGTTGGATGGCGTCTTGTGTGCCTCCTTCCAGCAATTTCTACAGGCAAGCTGGTGCCAAATGTATTTCTGTGCTTTGCTTTGGAACACATCAAGGAGACTGAGAGGCAGGTCTTGTTGTCTAGGCAATCAACATTTGATGATCTCCTCCTACCGGTCCACAATAGAAAGTGTCCTTTCATACTGCATCACGGTGTGGTACGCTGGTTTGACATCAACTGATAGGAAGTGCCTACAGAGGGTGGTGAATACAGCACAAGATATTATGGGCTGTCCCGTGAATCCGCTGGATGACATCGCAGAAGAACGTTGCCTCAGGAGAGTGAGGAAAATTCTCAGGGATGATTCACACCCTGGCCAGCACTTTCTTGATCTCCTGCCCTCAGGCAGAAGATATAGAAACATGATTAGTCGCACCAACAGGGTAAAGAACAGCTTCTATCCGTGGGCTGTTAGGCTACTGAATGAAAAGATAACAACAGGGCAACTGACTTCCGGGTTTGGCGGGTGTGCGTCAGTAAACGAGGGGAATTAAGACTAAGAGAGCTAAGTGGGGGGTGCTTGTGTAATCTCACTGTATACAAGTTGTGCAAGTGACAATAAAGTATTTCAATTCAATCCAGAACATCCAGACACACTGTCCATTGACTCAGGGAGATCACTTCAGTGCTGCAATCACAGTGGTTTGACTTCAGCCCACAAAGGCATATTCCATGAACTCCTGAGACGGACGCATGCCAACAACAACAGGTATTCAGAGTGCTCTTGTGCCAAGGCTTGCTTTGTGGCTTCCCATGGGCCTCCGGTTGGCCTCTGTGAGAACAGCATGCTGGACTAGATGTGTGTTTCACCTAAACAATAGGTTTTTTTCTTATATTGCTAGAGCAAAACGAATGAACAAATACCATTTGCCAATCCCTTTTATTCATTTATTTTACAAAAGAAATCTTCTAACATGCGCAGCTTCAGATTTAAAACTCACATCAATCCTTGCATCATTATTACAGTGGAATAAAGTGGAATTTGCTCTATGGAAAGTATGCTCTTTACTTACCTCTGGGAAAGGCTGCAGGGGAGCGGGCGAGGCCATGAGGGTGCTGGGGTTGTCACTATGTTTTATTGTTTGCCTTCAACAGCACCCCAGAGGACAGGTGACGTTTTCCCTAAGCATAGAGATAAAGTGATAGGAAACACGTCACCTGGTAAATGTCCTTGTTTCATGTCTGCTTTGATAAGAACTCAGATGAAGATTATGGTCTTAAGATGTTTTGCACTTTTATGAAGGATTTGAGTTCACAGGTTTGTGGACTGTTTAAATTAGGCATTTCCAAAGTTTGTCACAGTGAAGGGGGGGAAAATCTCAACAAAAAACTGTTCAAAGTAAACCAAAATAAAGACAGTCCAGATGGCAGCATTCGCTCCCATCAAAGAGACAGACAGACTAATTAAAAAAAGAGAGGAGAAACAGGAACATACAGGAAAAGAGTTTCCCAGGATTGTCAACCAACCAGTATTTTACTGGTTCAACCACTAAAACTATGTTCTCTTACATCGCCAGTGGTCAAACCTTTTGTTTGACGTATCCTAGACTCATGTAGTTGGAAGAGACCTCAAAGGGCGTCTGGTCCTGGCATTGCAGGGGACCCACGGCTGCAGCATCACAGAGAGGTGGCCAGCCAGCCTCTGCTTAAAAAATACTACCGAGGGTCCACCATCTCCCAAGGCAGTCTGCTCCACTGTCAAAAAGCTGTAAACAGTATGAAGAACTTTCTGATGGTAAGTCTCAATGGTTTTTCTTGTACCTTGAGCCCCTGGTTCAGGTTCTTCCCCCTGGAGCAGCCTTTCTCAAACTTGGGTTACCAGATGTTCATGAACTGCAACTCCCATCATTCCCAGCCATTGGCCATACTGGCTAAGAATGATGGTGGCTGTAGTCCAACAACATTGGGGCACCAAGGTTGAGAAAGGCTGCTTTGGAGCCACAAAAAACAAATCTGCTCCATCATCTGTCAGCAGCTTCAGGTTGCGCATCCAAACTCAGCCCCTCTCAACTACCTGACATCTAGAAGACACCTGAAGGCAGCCCTGTTCGGGGAAGTTTTTATTGTGCGACATTTTAATGTATTTTTAATTTTTTGGGGGAGCCGCCCAGATGGGCAGGGTACAAATAATAATAATAATTTATTATTATTATTATTATTACTCTCCTCCCCCACTGCTGCCAGCCTCCTAGGAGCTTTTCCGGTGCCACCAACACATTCCCCACTGCTCTCGCTGCTGGCAGAAGCACAGGTATGATGGCAGAGGCAGGGAGAGGTGGGGAACCGGATCAGGGCGGCGGCGGCAGCAGTGGGACATTTTGCCTACAGTGACAAAATGTCTCTGGCCAGCCCTGTCTATCAGGCTAGTTATGTTGTCAAAAAGGAGAAAAAAACAGGGCTTATCCACACTTAACGTTTGCCCTGCTCTTTCAAGGCACAGGTCCACACTTAAAAGCTCCATGTCTGAGTGTGGTGAAGCTTTTTTTGCCCTGGACTTTCCCTATGAAAACCTGCTCTTTAAAGCTGAGGAACAACAAATGGAAATTCGGGTTTTCCGCAGCCCCGGACAGATGCCAGCAAAAATAACAATTATAGAGTATTTTTTGGTATTCCATGAAAGCTTATGCAATAATAATTTGGTTCGTCTTTAAGATACATCGGAACATATTTTATGCTATCTTCTTTCAAAGAGGAGTCGGACCCTGTCCGGAGAATGCACCAGGACATTAGTCCCGAGTTACTTAAAACAATGAGTTCCTGATGCAAATGGAGAGATAGTTGGAAACCTACAAACTGTGGCAAAAATAAGTGTAGCTAAAAATTGGAGGAAAAATAATTTTCCACCAGTGCTAGATTGTTTAAAAACACACACCAAAAAAACCTGAAATAGTTTAATAATGTCCAAACTAACATATTCTAGAAGACCAAGTAAAGGTAACAAAGCAAGTTTCTAGAGAGTGGGTCGTTATTTGTGATGCTTTGGATGACAAATGTTCAGCTATACAGTGGTACCTCGGGTTAAGTACTTAATTCATTCCGGAGGTCCGTTCTTAACCTGAAACTGTTCTTAACCTGAAGCACCACTTTAGCTAATGGGGCCTCCTGCCAGAGCACGATTTCTGTTCTTATTCTGAAGCAAAGTATTTAACCTGAAGCACTATTAGCGGAGTGTGTAACCTGAAGCGTATGTAACCTGAGGTACCACTGTATAATGAGTATGTTTATACAGAGACTACATAAAAACAACACAGAGAATATAGTTAAATCAATAACTTTAAACAAAATGTTTATTAAAACTAAAATAACATGAACTGCACTTTGATCCTGGAAATATGAAGCTATTGTCTCAACACCATGCTCCCCATTAATAAAAAAGATATTTACATTAAAAGTTGGGGAGACTGCCCATTCATTTCCGTTTTCCCTTTAAAAGAAGGTGGGTAATCATTTCTCTTTAAAGGGTGACAATTCCACTATTTGTAAATTCTTCTTCCGAGGAACAGACCAGATTGCCTGGATCTTTTCGTTGTTGTTCTGGCTTCAGTTTCAGAACTGAATGCACTCCTTCTGCTCCGTCTGTTTGAGTTTTGACAATGCAATGGATGAAGCTGGAGGAAATCCCATGGATCAGAGTGGCCCAAGCTTCTGGTTTATCTCAGTTTAAATTACATTTTTACTTAATAGCTGTATACATCAAGAGTAACTTTGCGTAGCTATCTACTAGGGGGAAGCACACTTTTAAACTAACCTATGTTTTATTTTAAAGTGCTAAAATGGGAGCGGCAAAATTTGGGCTGCAGCTGTTATCTGTACATATTTATTTGCGAGAAATTGAAGCATCAGTGAATTCTGCAAGACTTACTTCCACAATAATATACATAGTATTGGGCTTCACGTTGAATAATGGGTTGGGATAGTTGATAAAAAACCTTTAGCTAAAGGAAAATACCTTTGATGAAACCTGGTTTCCCCTTTTTTCATATGCAAGGGGGAAAAGAAAGTAAAATTCCTTCACCAGCCACATGAACCGGGCTGTGGAGAATCTGTATGGAAAGCCAATGTTTTAAGACCATGTAAAATGATGCCATAAATTAATGGTGCTGTAATGGTTTTAGGGGTTGCTCGTGCGTAAGCCGGTGCTTATCTCCCCGGCTGGGTGCAAACACCTGGCTGGGTTGCCTAAGTGAACCTTTTCTGTCCGGACAGCCACTCACCCGTGGCTGACTCAATCGCTGGCAGAATCCGTCAGTGGGCGTTTCTTAAACTTCTTCCAGCAAAGAAGCTCTTTGACGCCTAGTCTCCTCCTACTCTCTTTGCGCGAAAGCCTTCTGCGCAAGGAGGGCGTGGGCAATGGAGGACCCCTACTCTCCCCGCTGGTCCCTGGCAAGGAGTCATGGGACCGCCTCGCCGCTTCCCCCATCTGCCCCCCTTCTCCACTGGAGCTACGCTGATTCTCTTCCCCAGAAGATGGGCTGCTTCTCCCGATCCCTGGACGCTCTCTGGAATCCCTCTGGCTTTTGCTCTCTCCCTCCGGCACTGATGGCAGTACCCTGACAGGTATATTCTTTTTTTTTATCTGTGACTGTATTCTATAATAAAAAAACACATTCCACTAAAAAGGAGTGTTTTTCTTATTTCTAGTACCTAACATTTAATAATACTTTTGGCCCATGCTGTACCACCCATTCCTCATCATCACAGAGATAAAGGGATGCTAACTCACAGGTTACAAACCCAAACAGGAGCAGCTAGAATAACAAGCAGCCACTGAAATAAACTGTCACAAAAAAGATCAAAACTGAGTCCCAGCATTAACTCCATTCCAGCTGACTTCAAGAACCATCTTAGGCAGAGGTGGATTTAGGGCAGCCGGTTCTGCCGCACTGCGAAATAAGGGGAAACGCTTGGATAATCTGCACAGGTCACAGAGGCATTGGTGAAGCTACCTGCAGCGGGAGTGGCGTACCTCTGGGGGCGTGGCTGGCACATGTCCCAGGGGGCGTGGCGCGCCGCCTGTGGGGGGCATGGTGCGCAGCAAGCAAACGTCCCGGGGGTGCACAGCGAGCATCCTGGGGGGCGGTGTGGTAAGTGCTGAGCATCCCAGGGGGAGGGAGCCCCCGCGATGTCACCCCCCAGGATGGCACCCAAGGCGGACCACCCCCCTGACCCCACCTTTGTCCGCCAGTGCACAGAGTCCAGCTTTCCTTGTTGCAAAATATAGGTTACCTTTATAGATACTGTGTGTGTGTGCGTGTGTACATACATTCTTGATGACAGTCTTGGGAGCAACATATATTTATTTTTAACGCTCTCCAGCTTAACACAGTTTGCCCTCTTGCAGCCACGCCAGCATATCCTAGAGAGGCTTGCCATGTGACACTTCAGGTGATGGCTGCTGGTATCCCCACCTTCGCTTTTGGCTATGCTTTGAATCCCCTTGTTAATAGATATGCAAGGGACATC
This sequence comes from Podarcis filfolensis, assembly GCF_964270895.1. Lineage (NCBI taxonomy): Eukaryota > Metazoa > Chordata > Lepidosauria > Squamata > Lacertidae > Podarcis > Podarcis filfolensis. The sequence goes on from NC_139615.1 coordinate 50,215,529, forward strand.
TTACCTTTCTAGATGCTATTTCTCTTGAGCCAGCTGTGGCACTGTGAGTGACACATGACTGAATGGGCTCATGTTCTCTGCTGAGCGGCAGATCTGGTTTCACTGGGAAGCCGCCCAAAACTCTCGCCCAACAGAGACAGCTGCTCAGGAAGCAACAGAGTGTGCACATGCTCTCGTTATATAAATCCTGTGATGTGGCCCCTTCTTTGAGAATGCAGGTTGAGGGGCCGAACTGCTCAGTTAGGAGATCAGATTTGCTAATAACATGGATTCTGAACACTTGATTCATATGTGATCATGTGACTAGGGGGCTTAGATACTCTGTTGCCCCATAAACAACAGCCCCCTGCTCCCAGTGCCAGACATCTTCAACCTTTTATTTATTTTTATTTCAGAGGTCTGTAGGCCGCCTATCAAAAATACGCCCAGAGCTGTTTAAATCAATAAAAATGTAATACACTGCAATAGAATAAAAATCAAACATAATTAAAAACTAATTCGGTAACTCCAAAACACAGAGGAAAAGGAAAAAGGGCAGTACTGAATTGTTACAACTGTTCCATAAAAATCTGGCTGTAATAATCATTCACTAACCATTCTTCACTCCAGCCTTCCTCCAAAAGATTTCTGAAGGAGGTGTGTCTTGGTCTGTTTCCTAATATCAGCAGGAAGGGAATTTGACAGATGTGGAAACACCCCCAAAAGGCTCCATGGCATATATGTTGCTCTGTTCAGGTACCACTCAGACAGCACTGTCCCTGCATCTCAAGGCACAGGCAGGTCTGTATGGCAGCAGGCATTCTCTCATACATTCTGCCCCCCTGCCCCCCCCCCGGCTATTCAGGGTTTTAAACACAAACACAAGTAATAACCAATGTAGCTGTAGTAATAGGGGAATTATATGCAGCCTACCAGCGGCTCATGTAGGCACCCTGGCTGTTGCATTTTGCACCAATTCAAGTTTTTTGTTTTGTACTCCCCCTATCCCTTTCCCAGCACAGGTTCATCAGCCTAAAAGCAGGTCTGAATCCAGATTGAAATGAGTCCAGATTTTCTCCAAGTATGTCTAAAGCTGCCACACCACTTTTTTGAGCACCAGAAAGTACCCATGGAGGGTATATCTCTCTGTGTGTCTATCAAAACAAAAACATTCCTTCTGCCCCACACCCCTCTCTCCTCCGGCCCATGGGAGTTCCCCAGTATGCTTCATTTGGTTTCTCGGGGGGGGGGGGGCAGGGGACAACAGCCATACATTTTTGGGACAGCCAAGTCTTGGAAGGGGAGCCCCTGGTCTGACTGGAAACACTTAGTTAATGACGGGATCTGACTCAGAAATGTGAGAACCTTCCTCAAATCAGTCCAAAGCCTCCTTTAGTAAACTATCCACTTTTCCAAGACCTTTAGGCTGTTTGAAGACACAACTGACACAGGAAATCTGTGACAGGTTCTCCCTGTGTTGTTGTTTTTTAAGCTTAAAAACCGGTGAGACTGATACAGCGGTGCTGGAGGAAAGGGGACAGTTAACCCACCCCCTGCCTCATTTCCCTGACCAAAATCATGTCCTGAACCTGACATCAGCCATGCTGTGTCTTGTGCCGCCTGCATTTTATATTTTGCAACAGCGCTTGCTGTTGTTGTTGTTTTAAACAGGCATAAAATCAAAGAAGCAGGGGATACTCGATGCACAGCGCATACTTGCATTTCCTAAGGTGTGTAAGTAAATGGCGGTGTTAAGGCAGGCCTAACTAAATTTCGCTGTTAAGTTTTGTGCATTCCTTTTTCAGTAGTGGAGTTTTCATAATGCTTTGTGTAAAATAGCATTGGGAAAGTTAACTGGCAAAGTACCAGTGGAAATATTTGTGAATTTCCCACAGCTGCTGTGACTGCTAATGTATCTACCTCACAAAACGTCTAGATTTGTGCATCGCTTTAGGGGTTTTTGAAATCCAAAAGACCAGTTAAACCTTAACTGCTTTTCCACTTTTGAGTTTTGTTAGCTTTTGCTATGTGGCACTCATTTTTCTTCTGTAATACAGCCAAATAATGGTTTGCTCTGCCTCTTAGGTAGTTTTCTGAAACTCAGATAAAAATGAAGACGTGTAAAGTTTTCCCTTTAATGTCATCAGCCATCATTTCAACATTCGGTAGTTTTAATATATTATGTAATGGATGAGATACCTGCGTTCTGATACCTGGACTGGTTAGATCTTAAATGCTTCAGTTTGAGGGACATTGGCGGCACCAGAGAGAGCAAGAAGCTCCTCCCGCCCCATAAATAGCTCCCCCACTGCATGGAACTCTGTGGTTCCCTGAAGGTAAGAAATGTTTCAGTTACAAATTACATATTAATCACAAACTGGAAATTAAAAGAAGGCTACAATCCCAAGTATGCATGCTTAAATGTCAACACCATAAAAATCACTAGGACTTGCTTCAGAGAAATTATGTTTAGAACGTGAAAGTTAAATACATTCATTTATTATATTTCTATCCCTCCACTTCCTCCCAAAGGAGCCAAGGGCAGCAGACAACAAAGTGATAACATAATAGAACTGAAAATAAAATGAAAACATAAAAATGTAATTAAGAACAACTAAAAACATTTGAAAGCAGTCACAGACCTGGGCAAACTAATACTTTCAAGGTTGCCAGGAACAGTATTTGCCAGCCGTCAAATGCTCAGGTGAACAGGAATGCTTTTAGGGTGCTCCTGGACGTTAATGGTGAGGGAGACAGATGCATCTCACCAGGAGGGGAGACCCACAAATGGGGAACTAGCACTGAGAAGGCTGTGTCCGGGGTGAGTGTCAATAAGGCAGCATCAGCAATAGGGCTATCTGTAGGGCCTGAGATGTTTAATGCTGAGAGGTGTGTTCTTTTAGGTACTTGGGTCCCAAGCCATTTAGGGCTTTGTGTACTAGTACCAGCATCTTGATCTGGGCCCAGTAACCTACTGGTAGCCAGTGCAGTGCTTTCAGGACCAGTGGCATGTGCTTCTATTGGGCTGTCCCACTAACCAACCCAGCAGACGCATTCCGCACTAACTGGAGCTTCTGCACAGTCTTCAAGAGCAGCACTGTCATAGTTCAGGAAGGAAGTCACAAGCGCCTGATCCAGGAACAGCCATTGCTGGTGAACCAGCCTAAGCTGAACACAAGCATTACTAGCCACAGAAATCACTTGGGTCTTCACTGACAGGTTAGAATCCAGGAGTAGTCCTAGAGAACAAAGCTGTGCCCTCAGGGCAGGTGCAACCCCTTCCAGACCATGTCATCCAGCTGATTCCTAGACAAGGGAACCATTCGCTCACAGTGCCACCATCATAACAGGATTAAACCTCAGTTTATTGGCCCCCATCAAGCCCCTCCCTGGCTTCAGGAAGCGATCCAAGACCTATGCAGCCTTTCCGAATTCAGATGGAATTGATAGAACTGCATGCCACCAGTTTGCTTTCAGTATGCACAAAACTCCTTCTGAACGACTTCATGAATCTTTTCTAAATTCTTTTAGGTTTCTTCAAAATTCTTTCAGCATTTTGCTTAAATAGCAACCTCCAAATTCAACTTGAATTTTGCCTGCCCCACTAGTCCCACTTCAGTTGTCATGAGCTTATTCTTAGTTAGCTGTAGCTCACAGCTCCCTTCCCCTCCTGCTCCTCCAGTTTTTACATGTTAGAAGGTCTCCCTTTCTTCTTGATGCACAATGAGGCACCTTCCAGCCACTCAGGGCAGTGGGAAGAACAGCTTTGTTCATGGCTAGCACCTAGAGGCCCTCTCGCAAATTGCTCCCTCACACCCCAGCTAGTACGATATTTTCCTAGCTTTTAAAACTGAATGCAATCTAACAAAGACCCAGGTACCAAGCAGTGAGCTGGACATTGATACCAGGGAAGGTCGTAGAACAGATAATTCAACAGTCGGTCTGTGAACACTTAGAAAAGCATGCTGTGATCACTAAGACTCAGCATGGGTTTCTCAAAAATTAGTCATTTCAGACCAATCTCATTTCTTTTTTTGATGGAGTTACAAGCTTGGTGGATCAGGGGAATGGACATGGCGTATATTGTCCCTCAATATACACTATGTCCATTGCGAGGAAGCCGGTGGGTTGAACAAGGGAACTGTTAGGTGGGTTTGTAGCTGGTTGACTGACCAAACCCAAAGAGTATTGGTTAACAGTTCCTCATCATCCTGGAAAAAAGTGACGAGTGGGATGCCACAGGGTTCTGCCCTGCGCCCGTTGTTCTTCAATGTCTTTATAAACAACTTGGATGAAGGAATTGAGGGGATGCTCATCAAACTTGCAGATGGCACCAAACTAGGAGCGGTAGTTAATGCTGCAGAAGACAGAATAAGAATTCAAAATGACCTTAAGAGATTGAAGAACTGGGCCCAAACTAACAAAATGAATTTCAATAGGGACAAATGTGAGGTTCTGCACTTAGACAGGAAGAACCAGATGAGCAAATATAAGATGGGCTTATTAGCAGTACATGTGAAAAGGATCTTGGGGTCTTAGTGGACCACAAGTGTAACATGGCTCAACAGTGTGATGCAGCAGCAAAAAAGCTGGCCACACCTGGAATACTTTGTCCAATCCTGGGCACCACAATTTGAGAAGGATGATGACAAGCTGGAACGTATGCAGAGGAGAGCAACCAAGATTATCAAGAAACCAAGTTTACAAGGAACGGTTGAATAAATTGGGTATGTTTTGCCTTGAAAAGAGGAGACTGAGAGGAGATATGAGAGCCATCTTCAAAAATCTCAAGTCCTGTCACATGGAAGAGGGAACAAGCTTGTTTTCTCCTCCTCTGGAAGGTAGGACTGGAACCAATGGCTTCAAGTTACAAGAAAGGAGATTCTGACTAAACATCAGGACGACCTTTCTGACAGTAACTGCTGTTTGACAGTGGAATAGGCTCCCTTGGGCGGTTGTGGGCTCCCTTTCTGTGGAGGTTTTTAAGCAGAGGTTGGAGGGCCGTCTGTCACGGATGCTTTAGCTGAGAGTCCTGCATTGCAGGGGGTTGGACTAGATGACCCTTGGGATCCCTAACAACTCTACAATTCCATGATTCTATCAAAGTTACCCAACAAATAACAAAAAATTAAAAGAATCATATTTAATATTCTTTACCCAGAGTGGCATACTTGAAAGAAATGATCCAATATTAACTGTAAATTAAAAACACTCACAAAATGAAACCAGGCACTGCAGTGGATATGGTTAGAGACTTCATTAGTGTGACTCTAATATATACTCTCTCACACCACCACCAGGAAGCAAGCACACTGTTCCCTCCCTTCCATCACGAGCAATGACTGGATAATTTGATGAGCATTGCAGTGGATCTGGAACATGGGCACTAAGTGCCCATGGGAAAACATTGTTCTTTCATGCAGCCTCAAGTAACCTAGCTGAAATGCAACCGCAGAGGCAGTCCCAGCATGAAGTAGCTGTCTTAGTTTACCCTGTTTCTCCCAGCCAAATTTCTCCACGCAGAATTGTGGAAATCAGCAGAGAGGCATCCCAATACTCTTGGCACCTTTTCGGTGGATATGCTCCCCAGAGGCTCACCCCAAATGTCTGTGCCTTCGCTACTCACATTGCTCACCAGAATACAGGATACACAGGTCATCTGATCCAGGGCAGATAATGTATCCCCCCACCACACAGGCCATGTGACCCTCTGGGAGGCCATATGTCTCGTAGCAAACTCTTTGCCTTGGCAGGGCTGCCTAAGTCGTGCTTTGACAGTGGCTCTCTCTATCAATCTATTTTAAAACATCACTTCTTTGTTGTAGTTTTCCAGGGCTCCAGACTTTTGTCTGGAGTAAGCCTGGTATCTGACAAAGTCAAAGTTTTTCTCAGCTGGAAGTGTGGCATCTGAAATAGATGTTATGGAAAGAATATACTTCCGTGCATTGAAACGGCTTTGTGCATGATGTGTTGCATTTTCTTCCTTTTTTCACAGAATCCAATTTTTTCTGTTGTTGTGACTACACCTGTACACATTCCAAATGCTGGAAGGCCTGGGTGGATGCTTTTCTGCTTCCATCTACCTACTGAAGAGCAGCTTAGCCTAGCACATTCCCTTCTAAGGAGACTATAGGTTTGGTCCAGGGGTGCCAGCTTGATTAAACTATTGGGGGGTCCAGGTAAAACCCACCCTGCATAACTGATCACATGATGCAGCACACACCCACACTATTTGAATGGCAATGCCCATCAACTTTGGGAGGACAGCCCCCTCAGATGTTTTATTGGGGGAAGGGAGAAGGGACCTCAGCCCCTAGGAGGCTCCTTGGGTTTGATCAGAGGTCCTGGATTGATACAACAAAGGCCCTATCATTTCCTCTGCATTTCTTTGGGAAAAGGTTATCAGCTGTCTCCAGCATCACTCACAATATGGAGTATGGAGGTATGTATGCAAAACAATAATTAACAATATGAGTAGAAGGAAGTGGGCTTTTAAATATCTCCTTCGCTCACAGCCATATGAGACCTGGGGCAAACACAGTCCAAGTAGAATGTATCTGCACACACTTAGAATTCCAGCAAATTCTCTCCCCCACTCAAGGCATTATTCTCTGCTTTGTTCTAGACTTCATGCATCCACCAAAACTGGATGAAATACAGTTTATAAATATTGTAAATGTGTTATTAAAATAATAATAATTATTATTATTCCAAAGAACTCTGCTTCTAGGAGGAACCAGTTGCATATAACTCTCTTGTTCTGCTAACCAGTAAATTAGATGGCTGCGGTAACACATTAAAGATTGGTTTAACCCGCTTTAAGTGGCAAACTAGGTGGTCTCAGCTCCAAGACAGGAGTGTTTGACATTTTGTTGTAGTCCAGTTTTGAGGAAGTCTGCAACATGGTGAAAAGTGGCAGCAAAGTGCCCGTGCATCATGGGAAACTGACAAGTGCTATGCTGGGGATAGGAGATGCAGTTTAATACAGTGGTACCTCAGGTTAAGAACTTAATTCGTTCCAGAGGTCCATTCTTAACCTGAAACTGTTCTTAACCTGAAGCACCACTTTAGCTAATGGAGCCTCCTGCTGCTGCCGCACCACCGGAGCACAATTTCTGTTCTCATCCTGAAGCAAAGTTCTTAACCCGAGGTACTATTTCTGGGTTAGCGGAGTCTGTAACCTGAAGTGGCTGTAACCTGAGGTACCACTGTATGGCCAACAACGCTATGAGGGCTTGGCAGGGGCAGATGGGAGGTGCTTTCTAGAGAAGAAAGTAACCACAATCTCTGCAAACCTTACATTTATTGCAAAAATGGCACATACAGCTATGTATTGAGGGCTGAAGGATCTATCTAAAATTATGTGGCTTACATCACCTTGCAGACCAGGAGATCACAATCACCATGCAATAGTTGCCAGGACAGTGAGGAAAATGTGAAATCACTGCTGGCTTTTGTTGTGTTTCTTTTGCTTTGTTAAAGTGCTGGTTAAGATCCAAAATGACCATTCTGCCATTTTAAATGTGCGTTTTTAAAAATAAAGACCTCAAAATTTACATTTCTTTATAGAAATTATATCCAGAGTTCCAAAGCACAGTTTAGCATAAGTAAAAACTTTTACAGGGCTTGATCAGTTTTAACACCATACTTCTGACTTCAGATTCTTACTCACTTCTGCCACTGGTAATACATGGGATTGCTATGGCTGTAAGGGATTAAAGAAAAGCCATGTTTTCTCCCTTATTGTTTCCCAGTTTGTTTACTGTGTGTATTTGACAGCACTTTGTGTCTCATCCTTCTCCCTTTCTCCCTTGTGTAGTCAATCAGTTTCCCCTGCTGCTTGCAAGAGTCTTTCACACAACAACTGGGGAGAGAAAGACATTTCTTAAAGATAGGAAAATAGGATTGTAAAAAATTACAAAATCTGGCAGGGGGACTCAGGGGTGAGAGAGAGTACCTGAGACTAATCATATTTTTTGAAGCGGAATAGCTTTTGTATTGAGGGTTTATAGTTAAAAACAGAAGTCTAGGCTGAGTGCCCCATTTCATCTCAAAAGCATAAAAGTCTGTGGAAGCACAGAGGGCTCTTCCTTTTTAAATTTTTTTTATATAAAAAAACTATGATACTGCTGTTTAGCACTTCATCCAGCTCCCTCTTCCTGTTTCCAAACAGAAAATGGGTAGAATTTATTTTCTTTTAAAAATTAAAAATAGGCATGCATATGAAATCTGCACATTTCCCAATGTGGTTCTTTATCCAGCTAGGCTATGGTTTTGCACTTGCTTCCACATATGTGTAGTCCCTAGCTGGACTGGAGGAGTTGGAGTAATTAATAGAAACTGGCCATTTAATAAATAAATAGGCTGCATATGCATAATCCCAGCATTGACAATTTGATTCCAGGCTTCTCCAGGAATTTGTAGGCCTGTGCAGGTTCCACATAAATTGGGAAATGGCACATTGCCAATGAAGGGTTCTAGCCTCATTTAATGCTTGCATGTTTGAATCTAATTAGTGGGTGAAGAGGTTAAACCACAGAGTAAGCTGCCTAGCCAGGCTTAGCTTATGCCTTTGTTATCTCTTTCTCTCTCTCTCTATGTGGACTTCAGTATGTAAGGAGCTCTGAGCTGCTTGCTCCAGCCACTTTGATTTGGTCTGAAACAAAAGAGGCATGTCAAAGCCGAGTCTGAAACTAGCATTTTTTTCTCTACCAAAAGAGATCTCTTGCCTTTTGTAACTAAGCAATGTTTTGACTGCCTATGCATCACTTCTGACTGCTGTATGGAAAGGCCCGTGAATCTAAGGACAATCTGGTTGTTAAGAATCTTCATCTTTAACTCTCTGGTGTTTGTGAAGTGCTGGCTTCCAAAGTGAAACTGAATTCCTTATCAGGGCAAAGGAAAGCTCTTTAAGGCAAAGACTGTTAAGGGGGAGACTAACAGAACCCAATATGGTAAAGATACTGCTGAACACCCCACCGACTGTTGATATCATGCCTCAATTATTGGATGAGCAATTGAAAGAGCTCAGAGCTGAGATGTGTAAAATGATGAACAAAAATGGATCAGAGAAATATCAGACCAAAGAATACACAGGACTTTGGGGGGCGGGATACTGATTGAGATCTGCCTGAGTATGAGAATGGAATGGTTGGAAGGTAGCAGATGATGAACTTCCACAAAGGTGCCTGGAGGAGTGAAACAGAAAAACAAGGGAGCTGTGATGTTGGAGCAGTAGAATGAAAACTTTGGTGGAGACATTAAGAATTATCTTGAGATGACAGAGATAAAGCTGAGACAGAAAGGATCCTGGGCACAAGTTGGAGTGAATTCAGAGGGGAAAGCCACAGGCCTCTGGTGATTTTACAGGAAAAAGAATGGAAGAAACAGAAATGGAATTATGGTCAACAGGAAATGGGATTGGAAGATATGGAACTGGATACAAATTAATAAGTATACAACAAGAAATAACTATGGATTATTATTCTAATAATGGATGTTGTAATTTCTTGGAAATAAATACTGGTCAGAGGAAGACTCTTCTTCACATTTAGCAATAATAACAATTGAAGAGCTCCTTTCGCACTTTTTGTGTAGAAAGGAAAATGAATGAACTTGAGATGTCTGGTGTTGAAAACTGGGAAAACACCACCCAGCAGATTGAGGAACAGCTAGATATTACCCTGGAAAACAGCTTGATGCTATCCTGGAGTGAACATTTTGAATATTTTGAATAATCTTTATATACATAATAGACAGTCAGAGAATCGGAAGTCCTCTTTATTTATTTATTTATCTTTTCTCCCTCTCTTATTTTGTATGATATTTATTTCCTGTGTTCCCCCTTTTTCTTTCTTCTTCTATTCACTTTACTTTTGTTTAGTTTTCTGACGTCTTCTGTTAATGAAAATTCGCAAAGGCAGGTCATGGCTGGCTGGCTGGTGAAGGACCCTGTGTGAGAGGCAGAGAAGGGAAGATCTCCCAGGGTGGGAAGTTGGGAGAAGAAAGGGAAGTTCCCAAGTGAGACAAAATCTAACTCTGATAGAAGGCTTTGTGATTTTTTTCTCTCTTTCCCCCCTCCTCTTTTGCTTTCTCTTCTTTTTTTTCTATTTTTATCATTATATATTTAGATTAGTTTGGTTTGCATTGTATGCTGAAAAGTCTCTCTCTCTCTCTCTCTCTCTCTGTATGAGTGTGAAGAGTTTTGTAGGTAAACCACTTTGTGACTTACCAAGCATGTGGATATCTCTGTGCTAAGTGTGAGATAGCTTGAAGAGAGTTTTGAAAGGGGGACAGTTGGGGGACTCACTGGTAGGGCAAGTTTTAAAGGTTTAACAGCGTGCCTTTTTGTTGTTGGCATAACAAAAGGTGCCAGTACTCACCATGAAGTTGTTCCAGTAGGTGCTGTACTTTTAACATCTGGAGGGGGAAAGGTGCCAGTACTGTGTACCCTCGAGTCCCCCCAGAAAAAACACACTGCTTTTTACAGCCTATATTTCCATGCTTTTCTTTGCTGCATGTTGTGCAGTGTTAACTATCTGCTGGAGTTATTATCATTATTTATTATTGTTTATTAACTTTGTTCTCAGTAGTTCTCAGCAAAAGTTCTCTCGCCAAACCTTTGTGGTTCTCTCACCAAAGAGCACTTGCCCCAAACTTGGCTCTCGGCCTCCAAGATTCAACAATCAGAGGCTTCTGGGATAAGCACACTATTTTTGTCCCCCATCTCCATCAGTCTGTGAGTTGAAGAGTTGAAAATGAGGAGACTGCTGTGCTGGGCCTGGGGGTAACCCATGAAACACGGTCCAGGTCCGGTCCAGAATCCGAAGGTTCCACAAGGAGTCAGTCCGATAGGGCCAAGGCAGGAAACCAGGCAAGGACAGGGGCAGGATCTGGCATACAGCAATGTTGCTCCCACAACCTGGGGCGGGGTCTGACAGCCTTTTATCTTAGTTGGGGTAACAGCCAGTCCTGATCCCCTGGCGACTCACCTCCCTGTTTCGCCCGAAGGTGAACACTCCTCCTACGAGTACTCAGGTCTCTACTTCTCTCAGACCTTAGTCTCTGCAGCTCAGGAGACGTCGGTGAGTTACTAGACCCAGGGGCCGCCTCAGCCTCCCCGACCCAGTGGAGCAGCTGTAAGTGATGGCCCAGCTGGAGGCAACGAGGTAATCCCCGCATCTGGAGCCAAGGCAGGCTCAGGCCCCTGACTCGGCCCAGCTGGTGTTTGTTGCAGGGGAACCTGTGCAGGCTGGGCCTCTTCAGGATCAGGCCCAAGACTTGGTTCAAATGATGCCTGAGGCAAAGGATCTGGTGCAGACTGAGACTCCTCTGGTTCTGAGCCCGAGCCCAAGTCCCAGGCCATCATAACTGCTTATATTGTGTGTAGGCTCACTGTGCAACAGATAACCATGCAGGGAGCTTTCCCAAGCTGACGTTTCTGCTCCCAGCAGTGCCCCTTCCACTTTGGTAGGGTGACTGACATGTGGCGGAGCTGACACACTTGTTCCCAGGACCATCCCTCATCTGCTGAATTTCCCAATTTCTGTTATGCCTGAATATGCCCAAATGCCTTGCAGGATGTGTGGACCGAATAATACATTTCCAGGTGCTATGGAAATACCCTAACATTTTTGAAATATGAGTGAGCCAGACAGTCTCAGTTTGATTGACAACAATATTATTTTAGTAAATTAATAAACTATGTGGCTTCCTGAACCCGCCTCCCATTAAGGAGAATGCCATACATTGCACGTGGATTATTCAGAGCTACTGTATATTTGACATGGATTTCCAACAATTGTACTGAATTGCAGGTGAACCTTCTTGTCGTTTCATGAGATCATTTTACTTGTGCCATTTTCTTCTTGCTGGGAAAGACAGCCTCTCTACAAGAAACATACCCATCTGTTAAGAAGAGTTTCAGGCACATTGCCTGCATCAGATACTTGGCATTGCCTAGTGGGGGAAATGTGTGAAGCAAGGATGTTCTAAAGATGGCAAAAGTGCTCAGCCTGAGGGCCCAGTGTTAAAAACCATTTGAGCAAAGTTCACTTTTGTGGGGAAGCAGGGGTACCATGAGTGTGGGGTGGAGGGTGAGGATTGCCTAAATAATAAATAAAACATGGCTGGGATCCAAAGAGCATCTTTGGAGACCTCCATGGCGCAATGGACAGCGTGTTGCATTTAGACTTTGAAGACCTGGATTCAAATATCCACTCAGACCTGAAGATCCCGGGGTGACCTTGGGCCACACATCATTTCTTAAGCTCACCAGGTTATTGTGAGGATACGCCAGAGAAAGTCCAGTAGGCATCTCTATGAGCTCCCTAGAGAAGAGGTGAGAATAATTATTCTATTTAGATATTTTGATGGTTAAGAGGTATATAAATCCTGTTAAATAAAACGAACAAAGTGAATCTGTTTCTTCCAAGGGATTCTTGGAGGAAACTGATTATTTAGACCCATTTCAGTCTGGTTTCTGGGCTGGTTACAGGACAGAAACAGCGTTGGTCTGTTTGAAAAGCCCCAATTAAACATTACCTTTGGCCCCAAACTGATTCAGAGAAGAATGGGTAGTATCTTAATTATTAAAATTCTGTTCCCCATTTTCGTTGCATTTGGGTCCTTGCCTCTTAAAGGTGTTTTATACAACCATTTTTTTTCATAGAAATTCTATTATCTCCAGCTGGTTTTCCTGCTCCACCCATGGCCTTAAGCGGTGACTACTTTTAAACGGTGTGTTCTCAATACACATTATAGCTAATTTTAAAAAGATAATCACATTTTGCATTCCAGTCTTATACACTCAGTCTCATATACAGCAACAATTTGCTTTTAGGTTTCAGATTGCAGTGTTATGATTTTAGTTTGCGTCACTCAGTCAAAACACTCTGGTAATCACATTTTGCAATCAGGACATATTAATATTAGTACATCTCACTTAAGGTATAATCGATTTGTCACAATCAGTTAAATCATCAGTTTATTACTCTACCAGATTTTATCAGTAAAGACCTAATTAAATTATTTATTGCATAATTTCTTAATTGCAGCTAATCAGATTCAATTAATTAGTTCAGTAAAGTCCTTTCATTTCAGAATCAAATCCAGTTCCTGTATTGTATTGCACTGAAATTCATTATGTTCACGCAGTTCAAAATAAATTCATTCATTTCCTACAGAATTATTAAGAATTAAATAAATCATTGTATCTTTGCAGTTTTGGTCCTTTCACAATATTTGCTCTTGAACAACAAGTTGAAATTTGTTTATTACTTTCTCCTAATTTAAGCAGCTTGGATTTTTATGAGTGAAATGAAATAATTCCAGTGGCTGCAGCACAGGAGAGAGATCTAGCAGTGGCGTAGCATGGGGGGTGCAGGGGGGGCCAGCCGCACCGGGCGCAACATCTGGGGTTAGGGCAAATCCACGGGTTAGGGGGCGCAAATTACTTGCCTTGCCCCGGGTGCTGACAACCCACGCTACGCCACTGAGATCTAGAGATACAGTACTTCATTCCTGCAGTTACAACTGTGGCACAATTCTGGTATTTCTAAGTTAAAAGTCAAAAGTTTAGGGTGTAGGAATGACACCTGTAGGAATGAGGAAATTATGAAGTTCCCAGAGAACTGGTCTGTAAAACATATAGACTCTTTTTAGATTTCTGAGGTGGCTTCAAACAAATGTCTTACACTTAACTGGATGCCAGACTTTGGCACTAAGGTGTATGAGGGAGATTGGAAAAAATTGTGAAATAAACCACCATATAAATCCCTTTCAGCCCAAACAAATCCACTGCCCTTAAAACTAGCTCACAAATGGTGCATCATTGCTCTAAAATTATCACCAGATCCACAACATTATACTGGAGGAGTGAGGTTAACATTAATACACAATAAACTGTTAATAGACACTTTAAACTTGTTTATATGGGTCTGATAAACAGAGAACTAATTACTCATTTAGTAACAGCTGCTAGAGCAATAATTGCATGACACTGGAATAATTTCAAGAATGTTACTCTGTATCTTTGGTTCCAAAGGGTAGTATAGTTAAACTTTATTGAATGAATTAATAAAAGAGAACACGGTCACTCCCAGCCTTTGTACATCTCTGGATGCAGTAACACAGTTTCTTGAGTCAACAGTTATTGGATAATACCCTGTCACATCTGGAAGAGCAAGAAAAAAGAGAATTACATTGTTATTACTGTTTGAGTCATGGTAATGTATTTACCTTGTCTCTAACATTGTCTAGAGTATTGCATTACACAAAGCTTTTGTTTTATTACTTGGTCTGTAATGCCATTTTATTTCCTCCCTCCGCCTTGCCATATCCTTGTTCTGTTGTAAAATAATAAATAAATGATTGTGAATATGTAACTTATTCAGAATTAATAAAAATAATGTTTAAAAAAGAAACCCTTTAAATCTTTGATAAAGCCACTTCCGCCTTCGGAAGGAGGTTGGGTTGCGGGCTTCACGGTCCCACCACTCGCGCGGTGGCTGGCTCTCAGCCTCCATGCGATTGAGGGAATCCCTGGCCACATCACCCCCTGGCCAGCCAATCAGCTGGCTCTGGGGGCGTGGCCTGCCCTATTTAACGAAGGCGTGGCTGGGGCTCTCCCGCCTACCAGCTGTTCCCGCCTACCAGCTGTTCCTGTTTCCCACCCTCCCGCCCTTTAAGGTTTTTGTTCCTTGACCTTGCTATGGACCTTGGTTGGTTGCCGATGAGGGGCCTGATAGGAATTTTTTCCACTTGGCAAATTGGCACCAGTCACTTGGTTTTTCGCCTACCTCGTAGCAAATCGTCACAACTTCCCTAGTATTGGCGGTTAGGCATTGGTATTGGTATCTTTCCAAACTACAAGAAAGAAGATTCCACCTAAACATTAGGAAGAACTTCCTGACAGTAGGAGCTGTTCGACAGTGGAATTTGCTGCCAAGGAGTGTGGTGGAGTCTCCTTCTTTGGAGGTCTTTAAGCAGAGGCTTGACAAGCATATGTCAGGAGTGCTCTGATGGTGTTTCCTGCTTGGCAGGGGGTTGGACTCGATGGCCCTTGTGGTCTCTTCCAACTCTATGATTCTATGATTCTATGTAGATGGAAGGGGGGAGGAAGCGCCATCACCTGCCTCACATATTGAAGGGTAGTCCAATAAAGGATTCTGGGGGGTGTTACCCTGTCCGAAGCCTATGGAGGTAAGGGCCTAAGGCACGCCCCCAAGCAGCGACCCCAGGGGAGTTCCTAGTTGATGTGCATCAGCAGGACTCCTCCCTACTGGTGGTTAACCCTCCCCGGACTTCAAGCGGACGGGCTGAATCCGGATATAGTTGGTTAGGACCAATGCCTAAGCCAATACCGTTCATCACCTGTAACCAACAAAGTTGTGGCCATATTTAGCCCATTAACCTTAAATAATTGTGTCGTGTGTCTTTTATTTCACTGGGGGGAGGCGGGAACTCGCCACGCAATCATCAGGTTCCAGCCACAAATCAGTCTGTGTCAATGTAATCCCCAAAAATCTGACGTGGTCCAATAGTGTAGTGCAACAGTATGTCTTACAAGGTCCAATAGACAAAGGAGCTCATCAGCAAGTCCAAGGATATAAGCAGAAGTTCACTCTAGAATCCCATATACTTCTGTCATGAGGCTATTGAGCATCCTCTATTGTTGGAACAACATAGAGCATTATATTTATTTCATAAAGTTTATACTTCAAAGCAGTTTACAAAAAGAGAAAGCAATAAAATCAAGGAAAAAATCATGATCAAAATTTAATACATGCAGAAATTGAAATACAAAACAGATTAAGATCACCTCAACTTTCTAAGCATCTGGGAAGGCTTGTCTAAGCAATAATGCTTTTAACAGGCATTGAAAAGAGGCTCCTGTTTGATCTCATTAGGCAGGGAGTTCCAAAGGTGCTGCCATGTATATTCTGGGTATTATAGCTTTTAAAGCACCCCAGAATCCCTTAAATATTCACTCATTCTAGTCTGGATAGCAGACAAACCTCATTTATCTTTGGGCATCAGCATCTAGTCCTTCCAGAAGAAAATAAACATCATTTCCTCAATGGCTTGCTCTTGCAGAAGTGGCTTAACAAAGTGACAAGCCCCTCTTTTGCTACCATTCATCCCAGATAGCTGCATACCCTCCAACATTTTCCCAATGAAAATAGGGACACCCTAAGGAAAAGTGAAGGGATGTGGGTGGTCTAAACCAGAGCCTAGGACTTGCCGATCAGAAGGTTGGTGGTTCGAATCCCCGCAACGGGGTGAGCTCCCATTGTTCAGTCCCAACTCCTGCCCACCTAGCAGTTCGAAAGCACGTCAAAGTACAAGTAGATAAATAGGTACCGCTCTGGCGGGAAGGTAAATGGCGTTTCCGTGCGCTGCTCTGGTTTGCCAGAAGCAGCTTAGTCATACTGGCCACATGACCCGGAAGCTGTACGCCGGCTCCCTCGGTCAATAAAGCGAGATGAGCATCGCAACCCCAGAGTCGTCCGTGACTGGACTTAACTGTCAGGGGTCCCTTTACCTTTTTAAGGAAAAGTGGGACATTCCGGATCAAATCAGAAACCGGGATGGCTTCTGTAAATCAGGGATGTCCCTGGAAAATAGGGACAATTGGAGGGTCTTCTCTCTCTGCATCCACACAACACACAATTTCCACATCATCCACGTGAGAATCACACTTCTTCCCCACTGAAACAGGTTTCCACCAGTCTGGATAATCCATTAAGGGAAGAAAATTCAATATAACCTAACTGTGGATGCCCTAAAACACATTGTGTGGGCATGTTTGTTTGTTTTCTCCTTGTGTGGTCAACATTTCTAAGAATTCAGTTTTCTAAGAATTGAGACAGTAACCATTTTCTTTTCCTCCAAAGGTTGCTTGGTCAACATTTGGGTGCCTCTTCTCATACAATTTAGTGGAATTTCATGTGGCAAATGATAACCCTGCCTCTCAACCAACTTTAGGAGACAGCAAATATTTAATGACGCCCTACCTAGAAACAATAAATAAACTGGAGTTCCTCCTGGACTCCTGTGGAAAAAGGTAATGAAAGTTTTATGAGATGGAAATTAATAAATTATAAATCTGGCTGTTAAAATGTGAATCACTGAAGACTCTTGACACTCTTTCCTTCCCTCTAATTAGAATTTTAAAATAAATAAATGAATGTATAAACCTGCTGCATGTCTAGATGCTAACTTGTTTCTCAGCACATGTTGTGAAGCTAATAAACTCTGACAGTGCTACAGTTTTCATGCCTTCATTCACAAATTAAAATTGCTTCAAGGGACAGTAACAAGAGGAAATACAAATGATTTACAATGCAATCCATTTATAAGAATCATGTTATAACAAGCAACAGAGCCACAAACAAATTTCTGACAGCTGAGTCTTCATCCGAGTATTTTTATACATGACAAAAGGAACAACCATAACAGTATGCACCTCCCACTTATTTACATCTCTTTCCCTTTCTCTAAGAGGGACTCTCGTCTGTTTGCAGCATTGCATCCAGCACTGCCTGCACATGCATTCACATTTAGATCGGCACATCCAAGACCCCCGCTGGAGATCCAAGAGACTTGGGGAAATCCATCTCTACAGGTTATTGACTGAAATTCCCCATCAGTTACACAAGCCTTAAAGTACATCGGAAGTCAAGAGCATTATGTATTCATTTATTATATTTTTATATGCGTTAGAAGCCACCCAGCCAGATGGGTCGGGCATTAACAACAACAACCACCACCACCACCAGTATCCAAACATCTTGCTTAGACATGCTCACATCACAAACTGCTTTTGAAAGTCTCCTCAGTTTGATTCCTGATGCTAGGAATGTTTCACCAGAATTTTAGATATTAGGATTATAACTGTTTAATTTTAAAGTCTTTTTGCCTCATGATCAGAATTGGGCTGGTTGTCTCCCTCCCCCTCTCTTTCCCCCCCCACCCTACCTTCTGTGTGACTGCATTGTGTTTTTTAAGATGTGAAAGACAAATGTAAATATAGCCCTGAAATTCATTCATTTGTAGTATATTTGTAGTCCTTTAGGCATTTACATATCCTATTGGCAAGTGTTAATTTGAAAGCAGTGGATCCCTTAGATCCTTTCAAAAATTTGGTTCAGTGGTTTTTTGATGTCTCAGATCCCAGAAAGGACTTAATCAAATACCCATTCAATATTCAGGCTACAACTGACCGGATTCTAGCAGATCAAGTAAACGGTTGATCTAATTTAGTTCTAAATAAATTTAATTGAAAATTGAAGGTCCTTGCAGTGAATTAGTTCTAAATAAATTTAATTGAAAATTGAAGGTCCTTGCAGTGAATTTGACACCAAGAATTTTAGCTAAAGGTGGAGGAAAAATTAGATTCAGTTCACATTTAAAGTCTGAGACAATATGAGAGCCAAAACACATGCTTGAAATTTGCAGATATCCAATGAAGCTGAATTTCTGAAGATTCCGATTAAAGAACAAACTTCCTAAAACAGCACATAGTTTAGCGATGGAACTCTCTCCCAGAGGACACGGTAATGGCCACCATCTTGGGTAGCTTTAAAAGAGGGCTGGACAAATGGGGTGACAATAAGCACTCCTGCTTAGAGCCTCTGGCCATGCCAAACCATTATGAGTCCTGCCCATTTATTTACAAACCACTCCCAGTTTCTTCATATAGGTGTCGCACACCAGTTGTAAAGAGATTGGCAGCTTTCATTTTTTTAGTACTGCGAATAAGAATGTCCAAGTCACTTTATCAAATGCCTTACAGGCCTCTAGTGATGAGCTTGCCAGAGGCCTTTTGGAACCTTCCCCAAAATGTGCAGCCTTAAGGACTTGTCTGGATAGGAACTACCAGAGTCCTCTGTATTAAAAAATCTTCTAGGTCAGTGTGCAGATACTGGGCAGCTGCATCAGCCAATCTCTCTAGGAATATGCCTGTAAAAAGCTTAGCATCTCTATTGATCGGCCAACGGGAGTCCACCACTTCACCGTTCTTGTTAGGTTTGAGAATAACAGCTATACAGGTTTGTTTCCAGATTCCGGAACATCTTCTGGTAATGCAATGTTGATGCAAAATAGGTATTAGTTCTTTCTTAAATGAGTTCTTTAAAAGGCCAGTATAGCCATCTGTTCCTGGGGAAGGATCAAAGTTAAGTTTCAAAATTAGATCTTCAATTTCTGCCAGTGTTAAGGGAGCGTTAAATTCCCCTTTATGCACCAGCGAAAGATGGCCAGTTTGAGCTCTTAGAATATCTTCTATGCAAAGCTGTTGCTTATTTTCACTGGGGGAGAATAATTTTTGAATTCTAGTAGATATGGACCTTATTACAAGTATTTTGTCACCTGTATTTGTAAGGAGTCGAGTAATAATCTTTTTTTCTCCCTTTTCTTCTATTGGTTGGCCTGGAGTTTTGAATTTTTGTTACCGTGTTCATAAAAAGATTGCTTTGCATCCTGGAGGGATGATAAAAGTTTGCTAGTTTCTCACACTTTAAATTCAGTTGTTTTCCTCATTTGAATTCTAAAGACTATTACTGCTGTGGTTGCTTTTATATCTGTCTTCTAGAGATTTTTAATATTCTGCTATTTTCTGATATGACATTATTATTTCAAAAAACGTTTTGATGTCCTGCAATATTTTTTAATTTTGTAAAGCTGTTGTCCAGTAATAATAGATACCTTCTCTTATCCTTGCAACTGGGACAGAAACTAGTAGATATGAACCTCACCTTTTGGCAGCTGATGCTCTCCAGAGGCTGGAAGACATCCTTGGACTTTATGTTGTACAAAGACTCTCCTCCCTGGAAGAGAGGGGAGTGGTTGCGGGTGGGAACCCGAGCCCTGCCTCTAGCAGGGGACGTTAGCCCCCTGCCTCCCACTCACCTGACTGCCGCCCACGCCCATCAGCAGGCACCCAACCAGGTGCCTCCGAGGGGGCGTGTTCAGCAGCCTAAATGCTGCGGCGCCAGTCCCTCCTCTGCCTCACTCTTCGTCGTCCCGTCGCGATTCACCCACCCTCCACTCCCTTTGAGCTCAGGGTCTTAGTTTTCCTTGGCCTTGCTATGGACCTTAGGTTGGTCGCCCTGGTTGTCCGGGGGGCCTGGTAGGAATTTTTCCATTTGGCATTAGGTTTTTTGGTTTTTTCGCCTACCTCGTAGCAATCGTCACAACTTTTGTGGTATTGGTGGGTAGGTTAGGCATTGGAATAATGTGTTGTGGTGTGTCGAAGGGCTAGGTGTGGCCATCGCCTATGCCTTCAATTTTTGGGTATTCCGTTAAAGGAATCTGGCGGTCGTGTACTCTGTCCGATGCCTGCTTGGCGGGAGGCCATGGCACGACCCTCGGTGACATCAGGGGAGAGCCTATAGTTGGATTAGCATCAACAGGCTCCACCTACTGGTGAATAAACCCCCTTCGTTTCAGACTCACCCCTCTCTGAGGGGGTGGAGTCAGCTGACATAATCCAATGCCTAAGCCAATACCTTTTCATTTGCTGTAATCAATAAAGTTGTGGCCTTTTCTTGCCCATTAACCTTATATCACGGGTCCTTGTGTATTCATTCCTCTTTGGGGGGATCAGGTCCTCAAACCACAATTGTTATAGCTGAATCTGGACCCTTGCTCTCTTGGAGAAACGGACCTATTCAGTTTGGTAAGCCAGAGGCAGGGGTGCCAACTTGAATAAAATATTTGGGGGTGGAGCAGGTAAACCTCATCTGCATAATCAATCACATGATACAACACAAACACTCCCCTCCATTTGAATGGCAATGTCTATCAACTGGGGGGGGGGGCTGGCCCCTGCAAATATTTTATTGGCAGGCCTGAAGGAACCTTGGCGCATAAGAGTTGGCTCCTGTGGCCAGAGGTAACTGTATACCAGGGTCATTTCCTCCTCTTTCATTCATTAAGGTTAAGAAGCCACCAACCTCCCATTTGATTTTTTGGAGCAATTCTATTTGTCGTGGCGTTTAGCCAGGGTGTGTCCTAAGGGTATGATCTCTAATAATTTATGTCCTTGTTTACAGATAACTTGTCATGAGACCTGCATTTATTTCCCGTTGTTTATTTACTTTCCTATTGGTTTCCAGTTGGCTGTATGAGTGCTAAAAAAAAATTCAATAAAGCAAATTGTTTGTTTGTTTTAGAATAATTATAGTTCATTATGAGCAAAATAAACAAAACACTCAATTATCTTTCATATATGACCCAACACAGAGCATGTTGATAACACATTAATCAGAATATTGACTTAGGCCATTCAGATACAAAGCTTTGGATCAAATACGAAACATAAAATGAAAACAACCCAAAGCATCCATATATGTCTGATATGGTAGCCTTTCTAATATCTGAGCTTTCCCAGAACAGTAAAGTGGTAGTGGCTTTTTCCTACTGTAAAACAGTATTGGGACTGACAGTTGCTTTTCTTATTGTCCTACAGGTAAGATGGATATGATACATGAGGGGAGGGAAGACATTGTTGAATAAAGTTTATAGCTAAATTAACCAGACAGGAGGAGTAGCTTCTTCATGTGCCAGGATCCGAACAGACATTATGAAACAGAACCAGAAAATAGCTAATTTTTCTTTCCTATTTTGTCCTCTGGACATCCTTAATTTATGTCATCGGTTCTGACTGGTGGAAAAAAAATTGTTTAAAAAAGAAAAGGAAAGAAAGAAAATACTTTACCTTGAGCCATTCATTCTTACCTTGGGCCTCACCCGTTGCACCACCCAAGTTTAAGAATATACATCCTAGCCTCTTGGTTTATTTTCGTAATAATGCAGGGACCAGAAGCAACTAACTTGACGTAGACCTTTCTCATGCAGCAGCTGTGTATCGTCTGTTCCCAGGGAACATGGTCAACCCACTATGGTGGCTTCCTTAAGACCCGTTTATGAATGTTCCATTTTCAATAGTTGGAAAATCTCTTTCTGGGTGCTCTGTGAGCTGCCAAGTCCCTCATTACCTACGCGGACATTCTGATGCAGCTTCCTGGCCTACTAAAGTCCTCCTAAATATGGCAGGGCTCAACTGAATAGAAAATAGCAAGCTAGTCATCACCTCCACTGGTTTTACATAGTAAAAATCTATACTCATTGTGCTTGGGGGGCTGGAGCTATTCTTAGGTGTTATTTTTCCACTTGCTCAACAGCTGTTTTCAGTCACAAGTTCCTGGCGCCAGAAAAAGACAGAGGGGTGGTGAAATGAAGGATGAAAAAGATGACATAAATCCACATGTGAATGCTCACTTCGTAGAATTATGGAGGACCAGGTGACACCTTCTCTGCTGCTCACGGGAAGAGGAAAAAGACGGGATGTTAAAGGAGGAATCCTGTGGTGCTGTGCTCATTCCCAGCTGAGAGATGCTCATCTATGATGGCTGGCTTTCACAGGGTTGCGGCAGGATACAGCTGAGGAATAGCGCATATCTGAAGAATTTGTCCTCTACTCCAAAAGCACTACATGAATTCCAGGTGTGAGAATTTATTGCTAAGATTAGGTAATGCTGCCTCCACCCTCACAACAGAATATAATTTGGGTATGGCAGACAACTCAACAGGAATTGCAACTACCAAAAGGAAATTAAATCGAATTACACTGAAAAAGGGCAACACTCATGGAAGATTCAGATAATGGTGGTTCTACTTCAAATGGGTTTTAAAAAAATACATTAGCAAATTATTACACTGACTACAATTTAATATGATTTTTTAACATGGGTCTTGCAATGGGGTACTAATCAAGTTACTTGTTATATTTCATATGAAACTTGAAACAACAGACTCGGCTAGACTGGTAAAGAAAAAGTGTTTCGTATGCATTGAATATGTGATATAACACTGTGACACCAGATGGTGCTGTGGAGTCCCATCTTTCCCTACCGGATTTCCCTGTATGAGTTTGCAACGTGTTTAACTGGAACACTTCTTTGATGCGTCTAGATCCAGCCAACCTTTTCCACAAAATGGACATCTTCCAATTACTGATTTGCCATTTTTCAGACTACTTTGAAATTGGGATCACATTGCATTCTAGGAAACGAACTGAGTAGGTTGTATATGCTCTCTTTAAAAAAAAATCATGAAAAAGAAGTTAGTAATTCTGTTCATTTGGTTTCCAGACCCTTGATCATCTTGGTTGTTCCAGCTTGTCAATATCCTTCTTAAATTGTGGCACCCAGTATTCCAGGTGTGGTCTGACCAAGGCAGAATACAGTGGTACTGGACGCGGGTGGCGCTGTGGGCTAAACCACTGAGCCTAGGACTTGCTGATCAGAAGGTTGTCGGTTCGAATCCCCGCTCCCGTTGAGCTCCCGTTGCTCGGTCCCTGCTCCTGCCAACCTAGCAGTTCGAAAGCATACCAAAAAGTGCAAGTAGATAAATAGGTACCGTTCCGGCGGGAAGGTAAACAGCGTTTCCGTGACCTTCTCTAGTTTGCCAGAAGTGGCTTAGTCATGCTGGCCACATGACCCAGAAGCTGTCTGTGGACAAATGCCAGCTCCGTCAGCCTATAGAGCGAGATGAGCGCGCAACCCCAGAGTCATCCGCAACTGGACTTAACGGTCGGGGTCCCTTTACCTTTATGACTTCCCTTGATCTGGACCCTAGACTTCTGTTGATACAGCGCAGAATAGCATTAGCTTTTTTTGCAGCTGCATCACACTGTGGACTCATGTTAAGCTTGTGATCCACTAAGGCCCCAAGATCCTTTTCATGTGTAAGCCAGATATCCCCCATCTTCTATTTGTGCATCTGGTTCTTCCTGCCTAAGTTCAGAACCTTACATTTGTCCTCATTGAAATTCATTTTGTTATTCTGGTCCCAGTTCTCCAATCTGTTAAGGACGTTTTGAATTCCCTGCTGGGAATGTCCACTGTGTGAAACCCCAGAGAGCGGCTGCCAGTCAGTTCAGACAATGCTGAGCTAGATGGATCAATGGTCTCCCTCAGTATGTCCCCTTCATATGTTCAGTACTCTGTGTCATAATTCGTTGGGGTGATAAATTGCCCTCCTCTGTCAGATAAAAGGATCCAAGTTTCCAATCTGGAAAAGCTATTGATTGTCCACCAATTCACACTTTATAGCAGTGTTTATAGTATTTACACAAGGGTTCCCTGCAGGAACGTGTAAAGTATGAGATGCCCTGTGTCTCCTTGCAGAAACATGCTTTCCCCTTTCACACACGTTCCCTGCAGGGAACACTGCGGGAAATGTGGCAAATGTCCCTGCCATCTTAAAGTGTAAATCAGTCTGGGATCTCATCTAGTGGAGAAGTGGAGTTGACAATTAATCTGGCAGAACCTCAGACCAGAATCTCAGAAGACTGGGAAGGCACCCATCAGAGCATAGCTTCTCTAACATGGCACCATTTGTCCCATCTGTTCTGGATTGGTTTGGACTATTGTGGCCTGAAGATGTGGACAAACTGTTTGGAGAAGCTGACCACGCTGCTTTTAACTCTTGCCCACCTTGGCTTCTTAGAGCTAGCCAAAGGGG
The DNA here is from genome assembly GCF_964270895.1 of Podarcis filfolensis. Taxonomy (NCBI): domain Eukaryota; kingdom Metazoa; phylum Chordata; class Lepidosauria; order Squamata; family Lacertidae; genus Podarcis; species Podarcis filfolensis. Next base: position 50,240,039 of record NC_139615.1, read on the forward strand.
AGAAACTGGGTGGGTCTAGGAAGTGATTACTGTTGACCACAATACTTCACTACCACTGATCATGGCATACTTCTGGAGATGTTCAGGGAGGTGGGGGTTGGGGCACTTTACTTCAGTGGTTCTGGTCCTATCTCCAAAAGTCGTTATGGTGGGCCCCTATTCAGCACCATGTAAGTTGTCCTGTGGTGTTCTGGAAGGTTCCATCCATGCTATTTAACATTTATCGGGAAGCTTTGGGAGCTGCCACCAGGAGTTTTGTGATTAAGCATCACCAATATGTGGATGACCCCCAGTTCTATGCCTCTGTTCACTCCAAAATCAGAAAAGATGCTGAAGTGCAAGACAGGTACTCAGAAGCAGTGATGGGCTGGATGGGCTAATAAATTGAAGCAGAATGTTGAAAAGACAATGATGGTATCTGCTCTAAGGCGCTGAGTCAGCAAGGTGGAAGGTGGTTGGTTCTGGATGGGGTTGTATTCCGTAGAAGGATCTATCAGTCTTGTTTCTCTCTGTTTCTCATTTTTCCAATATTCAATGCAGCTATCCACATTTCTGCAGCCATTTGCAGTAACAGATATTTAAAATAAAACCTCATGAAATTCATTCAACATTTCAGTGCGAATTCATTCTGACAAATACATTCTTGTATGCGGTTTTGGCAATTTCCCTTAACATGGTGCATTTTATATGTTATTTTCACCATATTCATTTTAGGCACATTTTTACCTATGTTTGTGGTGTGAACATTGTTTGGTTACATGCCACCCCAATCTCTGTGTGGTTTGGGATCCCAGGGGTTCCAGGTGCTTGCCCAGGCTTCAGTCTCCTTGAAACATCTACTTTGGGTGCCCATGCTGTGAGCCCCTCCATTGTTACTGAAGTAGGCAAGCCTCTGGAACCCCCAGAATCTCAAAAAAAAAACAAAAAAAAAACCAACCACCCAATAGCGTGACCAAAAAACAAACCAAAAATGGATGAATAAATTGCTTGCTTGAACTGTCTAGTTTCTTTTTATTACAGTGGTACCTCGGGTTACATACGCTTCAGGTTACAGACTCCACTAACCCAGAAATAGTACCTCGGGTTAAGAACTTTGCTTCAGGATGAGAACAGAAATTGTGCTCCGGTGACGTGGCGGCAGTGGGAGCCCCCATTAGCTAAAGTGGTGCTTCAGGTTAAGAACAGTTTCAGGTTAAGAAAGGACCTACAGAACGAATTAAGTAGTTAACCCGAGGTACCACTGTACTTGCATTGCAGGTTTCTCTGGTGTGATATACCTTGGTCCCCCCAGCTCACTGCTTTGTAATTGAGATAAATTGAGATAATGGACATGGGTGGCTTGTTTATTTCTTATAGACATAAGCATCACATTGTCTCTGATTTTATAAAGTCCCTAATTTTCTGAAACTGAAGTGGACTCTTGACTATGTACACATTAGAGGCTTAAAACGTGTGGTAATTTCCTACTGCTGTTTGAATTTGCACGTTGAATTTGCACGTTGCTGTCCACCAGAGAGATGGTGGGGATGTCACCACTCAGTGCCCATTCCTTGCTTGGTTTCCCTCCCTGATTCCTATTCATTAAGCTGCCAACTGCGCATGTGCAAGAGATTGTCTCCAGTGTCCACACCTCACCTTAACTGCAGAGTGAATGTGGCTTAAGCTTTCCTTTTCCGTGGAAGCTGGTTTCAGGAGAAACACATCAAAACCCACCGTATTTCTAAAGAAATCGCAGGCTAGATATGGGTTGCCTGTACATGGCTTCCAACCAGCAGCCGGGGAGCCCTGAAGCCAGAGTAAATGGCGATGTGTTCCCATCCTTTGTCCTAGTCTGACGATGTAAACATTTCATGCAAAGGAATCCAGCAATATTCAGAAAAAGCCTTTGGAAAGAAAAGCAGAGCAGCACTTGGCTGGCTGGCAAGCCGGCAAACACACACAGATTATGTCTTTCGTTGCAACTGTACAATTTGGAAATTAAATTGAAGAAACCTGGCAGAGACTTTGTGGTGGCAGATGCGGTCTCTAGAGCATTTGACAAAACTCCAGAGGAATAAAGTTGGACCTTCTATATGTTATTTTAATTAAAAGGAAGAAAACAAAACCTTGCTCTCAGAGTAAAAGTACTGTGTGGTGTCAAACGAGACCCCTCTGAAAATTATATTCCCAATCCTTAATTGCTCAGTGCAGTGGAGCCTAAATGGGAATCCGTTTATAGAGCATTGATAGAGATGTGGGGGTGGAGAATTTGCAGGGGGTGTGTGATGTTTCCTTCCATTTTTTCCACAAGCTGGAGAGAGTTGGGTTATGTTTTTTTAAAAAAAATTAGAATGATGACTAAAACATTTAAAACAATGTGTTCATATTTGAAGGACACTGACAAACTGGAACGTGTCCAGAGGAGGGCAACCAAAATGGTCAAAGGCCTGGAAACGATGCCTTATGAGGAACGGCTAAGGGAGCTGGGCATGTTTAGCCTGGAGAAGAGGAGGTTAAGGGGTGATATGATGACCATGTTCAAATATATAAAAGGATGTCACATAGAGGAGGGAGAAAGGTTGTTTTCTGCTGCTCCAGAGAAGCGGACACGGAGCAATGGATCCAAACTACAAGAAAGAAGATTCCACCTAAACATTAGGAAGAACTTCCTGACAGTAAGAGCTGTTTGACAGTGGAATTTGCTGCCAAGGAGTGTGGTGGAGTCTCCTTCTTTGGAGGTCTTTAAGCAGAGGCTTGACAACCATATGTCAGGAGTGCTCTGATGGTGTTTCCTGCTTGGCAGGGGGTTGGACTCGATGGCCCTCGTGGTCTATTCCAACTCTATGATTCTATGATTCTATGATTCTATTCTATTCTATATATTTATTCCCTCAACTTGATTTCTAAAAATTAAGTAACAGGATGGCTTTTGTGCAGGACTGGATACAGTATCAGATCATTCTAATTCCTGTACACTAAAGAGGCACAAGTCCTGAGTTGCACATGGAGAGTTCAACTCTCAGCTGCAAGAGGAGGATGCATTCCTGACTCTAAGGAGCAATGCCATTGTCACAGAAGGAAAATGTGTGCTGGTAGACTTCTTCTCTTTGGCCTAATAGTTAGTGGATCTGTTTCTGTCCTCTTGACTTTGACCCTGCAAGAGCTCAATGGAACCCAGAAGCCACAGCCACTTCTCCTTGCTTTGCTGTGGTGGAAGGGAGCAGGTGGGGGGGGCCCACCATCACACGAGAGAGGAGACGAGGTGAAAGCTCATGTGAGCCGGAAGACACCACTGCCACCACTTCTTCTAGCTTTTTTGGTAGTAGAATAAGAAGTTAATAATAAATAATATTTTTTATTTATGTTCCGCCCTTCCCGGTTTAAAAACCGGGCTCAGGGCAGCTAACAACAAATTTAAAACACTTTAAAACACTTAATTATAAAAGCAGCATAAAATACGGTATAAAAACATGAATAACAATAAAAAAAAAAATCAATTAGATAATCCCCAGGGCTAGCTGGCTGAATTGGTCCTACTTGGGCCAGGGGAGAATTAGCTGTGGCGTCTCAGAGCGGGTGATCTTCATAAAAGGGGAGAGGGAAGGAAGAGAAGGGAAATAAAAGATCAGGCTGAATTCAAATTAAAGGCCAGGCAGAATAGCTCTGTCTTACAGGCCTGATGGAAGGAGGTTAAATCCTGCAGGGCCCTGGTCTCATGGGTCAGAGCATTCCACCAGGTCGGAGCCATCACTGAGAAGGCCCTGGCCGTGGTGGAGGATAGTCTGACTTCCTTAGGGCCCGAGACCTCTAAACTATGGTTATTCATGGACCTTAAGGTCCTCTGCAGGGCAGACCAGGAGAGGCGATCCCGTAAATACGAGGGCCCTAAGCTCTGCTTAAATACTACTGCAGCAAGTAGATTACAATTAGATTACAATGTGCAGTACAGTGGTACCTCAGTTTACGAACTTAATCCATTCCAGAAGTCCGTTCTTAAACCAAAGCCGTTCTTAAACGGAGGCGGCTTTCCCTAATGAGGCCTCCCACCACTGGTGCCCTTCGACCATTTGGATTCCGTTCTTAGACTGAGGTAAAGTTCGCAAACCGGACACTGCTTCTGGTTTTGAGGAGTTCGTAAACCGAATCATTCATAAACAGGGCTGTTCTTAAACCAAGGTACCACTGTACCATTATTAATCTGCTCCCCAGCCCTTCCGTGAGTTTTGCTGGTATTGCAACACCATCACTAGCAATCAAGAAGAGGCTGCAACACGGCCCGCTTCCCTGAGCTTGGCTTCTTGCATGCTTTCTTGAAAGCCAACTCCAAATGGAAGATAAATCATTTTAGTAAATAATACTGCATGTTCTCGGTTGCTCATTTTGCACCTCTGTGCAGTGTGTGTCAAGGTCAGGTGCTTTTATTTCGTTTAGTCTTTCTTGCAGCATATAAATATTTTAAGAAATTAATATATGTTTCCCCACCCTAAGTATGTCACGGCGTCTTTGCGTTTCAACAGATTTACCATATCTATTGTAGGACTATTGATTGTGATCCTTCACTATCTGCTTGGAAAGGAATTTTTGAGTATTTGCCAAAATATAGTGGCAAATACGTAAGCAATTCAATATTGCACTTTTATTTTATTTAACTAACCCATGATGCCTGCCCCAAATTAAATCTGTCCTTAAACATGGCTTAAGACAGTGTATTTTGAAAAGTACTAAGATGGCAATATTAAAATAAATCACTCTAGAAATACACACTTGACTAAACAATAGATTTCATATAAATTTGAATCTGCAGCATTTCTGAAGCCAACAGCCAACAGAGTAGATAATGTGATCCTTGGGGAATCACCACAGTCATCTTTAACATTGATCTCCTCAAGGAGCAAGACAACAAAAACTGACTATAAAATCAATGGAAAGAGACCTCTAATTCTCTGCTTTGCTAACCATAAAATCCAGGGGAAATCCACATATCTGCTTTAGTGCTGCGGGACCTGATGCCTTCAGGTCTGTGATATTTTCCTGTTGTAAATCCCATGATTCTGGTTTTATAATTGCTCAGGAAAAAATCTGCTCTTTTAAAGTTGCTGTAGCCTGAAGTCCTGAAGACCATTTTTGTGTCTGCAGTAGGAAAAGGGCACAGGGAACAACATATATCAAACGATGGTCCCTTTCCAGAAGCCCAAGCCACCCACTTGACCAGAATCTTAGAGTTGAGTATAATTAGTATGTTAAGCTGCCTCAGTGATTCACACCCAGCCCTTTGCTCCATAATGTAACAATCTGGGTGACACAAGCTTTAACTAGTTTACCTGCCTTAATTGAATTATGCCTTTTGAATTCTGGTGCTGGAGGAGACTCTTGAGAGTCCCATGGACTGCAAGAAGATCAAACCTCTCCATTCTGAAGGAATCAGCCCTGAGTGCTCACTGGAAGGACAGATCCTGAAGCTGAGGCTCCAAGACTTTGGCCCCCTCATGAGAAGAGAGGACTCCCTGGAAAAGACCATGATGTTGGGAAAGATGGAGGACACAAGGAGAAGGGGACGACAGAGGACAAGATGGTTGGACAGTGTTCTCGAAGCTACGAACATGAGTTTGACCAAGCTGCGGGAGGCAGTGGAAGACAGGAGGGCCTGGCGTGCTCTGGTCCATGGGGTCACGAAGGGTCAGACACCACTAAACAACTAAACAACAACAACAACAACAAGGCTTGGAAACAGTTACAGATTTGATTGTGTGTAACTGTAGTTTCTACTGTGTTTTGATGCTTCTTTCCTTAAGCCGGCTTCTATCTGAACAGAGAAAAAAGACCGATTTAGCTGCATTTTAAGCTGGTAATGTGTACACAGCTTGAGTAAGAAACTTGAGGGAGAGCTCAAGAGAGCGGTTTCAGAACCACATATTCTCCACAAATATTGAACACTTAGGCATTCCTTCGCCCTAATACTACGACATTTACAGAAGGCCTGCCAGAGGTGGCTTTTTCCACCCTTTACAAGGGAAGCAGGGAATGCAGCGTGCCACGGGGAACAATAACTTATCTGACATCAAGTTACACAGGTTCCACGTGTCTCTTTCCTCAAGTATTCAATTAAAAGCTTTTCTTGCCATGGCAGCTGCTGCTTTGCACAGTGCATATGCTGCCTCTGAGATAGAGAGCAGCTTTTGAGAAACAACTGCCAACATGTTCTTGTAACTTTGGTAATCATGTTGCATCCAATATTAACAGCACTTTAAAAATCGATTACTTGGAAAACTAGTTGGTTTCCATGGAATTGGGGGCTGGAAGGTTTAGTTGTGCTGAGGAGTAATTTAATAACATGCCATTTCCCCCCTCTTAGGTGCATGTGTATTTCTCACCAATTTACTAATCCGTTGTTATAAATAATAGAAATAAGGCAACTTTTTAATGTATTCCAAAATGTAGAGTCAGGAAGTATCTTTCTGAGATCCAACCAAATTTCAAAGCATTTCAAAAAAATTCTTGCTTTGCATTTTGTGTTATATTGTGCTTATTTGTTAAAGATATTTAAAGTTAAAGATATTTATATACTAGAACTTCAACAATGAAATTCTCCATGCAGTTTCAAACATAAAAATAAAAATTAAGATACGGTTACCATAAAGCCACCAAAAACAGCAAATTTAGGCAGCATTTGAACAATTAACACTGCAAACCTATACATGCCTACTCAGAAACAAATCCAACGGACATCCATGGTAAATGTGTATTTCATTGTTTGTTGTTTAGTGGTTTAGTCGTGTCCGACTCTTTGTGACCTTGGATGAAGGGCATTATATAAATTTCAATACTGTAGTAGTAGTAGTAATAATAATAATAATAATAATAATAATATACTACACTACACTACACTATACTATATTTTGAACATGTTTATTTACAGTATTTTTGGCCTTTCCCCAGTATTCATGCACAATGAATTAGGTCAAGACTGAAGGGGTAAGTGGTATCGGTTCCCCCTACAACCCTTTTCCCTCTGGGAGGTGCAATCACTCCATCAGACTGCGATGGGTATATGATCCTTGTTCTGTGTACAACCTTGCAAGGAATTTTGATGCAGGTCAGTGTTTGGAGATGAGTACTGAAAGCATCAACAAAGAAGAAACATTCTCCAAATAGTCATGTTGCCCCATTGGAAAAAATCCAACGTCCATTCTAGGGTGGTGCATTTGTTAGGCCAAACCAATGTCATGAAATAGTGTGCAGGGTGATGCTCTATCAGGAGTGGCACTTCTTCATCATCATCATCATCAACTTTACTGCACTAGCCAAAGGCCATGGCATCATTCACAAAGGAAACAAAAAGAAAAACCACAATAACCATAAAAACATCAGGCACTGCAAATACAATAAGCCACAGTCACGTCTCCTAGAAATTTTTCGTTGGATACAATAAAATAGCAGGAGGTTCTCAGATAGAATGTGCCAGCTTAAATGTCCGAATCACCTTTGCAATTGACCGCTATTTTATCTAGTTCTTTTCTCCTGATCTTCTTAGTTGCCAATGCATATAGTGCTACTTTATAAGTTACGAAGTCATCAGTATCACTCAGCAGCCATTTCACCCTTTCTGCCCTGTTCAAGTGTGTCCCATTCATGAGCAGGGGTTTTATAAATCGGTCTCTTGGTTCTATATATAGCGGGCATTGCAATCAATAGTGGTACAGATCCTCTATGCAAGGTTGCCCACACAGACAAAATCTTTCCTTGTACTGTACTTTGCTGTACCGACCATCCACCACCGCCAAGGGCATCAATTGGAATCGTAATTCTGTGAAATAATAATAATAATAATAATTTATTATTTGTACCCCGCCCATCTGGCTGGGTTTCCCCAGCCACTCTGGGCGGCTTCCATAGAAACCAAAAATACACTAAAATATCACAGATTAAAAACTTCCCTGAACAGGGCTGCCTTAAGATGTCTTCTGAATGTCAGGTAGTTATTTATCGCTTTGACATCTGATGGGAGGGCGTTCCACAGGGCGGGCGCCACTACCGAGAAGGCCCTCTGCCTGGTTCCCTGTAGCTTTGCTTCTCGCAATGAGGGAACCGCCAGAAGGCCCTCGGCGCTGGACCTCAGCATCCGGGCAGAACGATGGGGGTGGAGACGCTCCTTCAGGTATACTGGGCCGAGGCCGTTTAGGGCTTTAAAGGTCAACACCAGCACTTTGAATTGTGCTCGGAAACGTACTGGGAGCCAATGTAGGTCTTTCAAGACCGGTGTTATGTGGTCTCGGCGGCCGCTCCCAGTCACCAGTCTAGCTGCCGCATTCTGGATTAATTGTAGTTTCCAAGTCACCTTCAAAGGTAGCCCCACGTAGAGCGCATTGCAGTAGTCCAAGCGGGAGATAACCAGAGCATGCACTACTCTGGCGAGACAGTCCGCGGGCAGGTAGGGTCTCAGCCTGCGTACCAGGTGGAGTTGGTAGACAGCTGCCCTGGACACAGAATTGACCTGCACCTCCATGGACAGCTGTGAGTCCAAAATGACTCCCAGGCTGCGCATCTGGTCCTTCAGGGGCACAGTTATCCTATTCAGGACCAGGGAGTCCTCCACACCAGCCCGCCCCCCGTCCCCCAAAAACAGTACTTCTGTCTTGTCAGGATTCAACCTCAATCCATTAGCCGCCATCCATCCTCCAACTACCTCCAGGCACTCACACAGGACCTTCACCACCTTCACTGGTTCTGATTTGAAAGAGAGGTAGAGCTGGGTATCATCTGCATATTGATGGACACCCAGTCCAAACCCCCTGATGATCTCTCCCAGTGGCTTCATATAGATGTTAAAAAGCATGGGGGAGAGGACGGAACCCTGTGGCACCCCACAAGTGAGGGCCCAGGGGTCTGAACACTCATCCCCCACCACCACTTTCTGAACACGGCCCAGGAGGAAGGAGCGAAACCACTGCATAACAGTGCCCCCAGCTCCCAGCCCCTCTAGACGGTCCAGAAGGATGTTATGGTCGATTGTATCAAAGGCCGCTGAGAGATCCAGCAGAACTAGGAAACAACTCTCACCTTTGTCCCTAGCTCGCCGGAGATCATCAACCAGCGCAACCAAGGCAGTTTCAGTCCCATGATGAGGCCTGAATCCTGATTGGAAGGGATCCAAATGGTCCGCATCCTCCAGGCGTGCCTGGAGTTGTTCAGCAACCACGCGCTCAATCACCTTGCCCAAGAATGGAAGATTTGAGACTGGGCGATAGTTGGCCATACTGGCCGGGTCTAAATATGGTTTTTTAAGAAGCGGTTTAATGACCGCCTCTTTCAGCGGATCTGGGAATGTTCCCTCACAGAGGGAAGCATTCACCACCCCGCAGAGCCCATCGCCCAGCCCTTCCCGGCTTGCTTTTATTAGCCAGGATGGGCAAGGATCAAGGAGACAGGTGGTTGGTTTCACGCGTCCAAGCAGCCTGTCCACATCCTCGGGGGTAACGGATTGAAATTGATTCCATGCAACTTGACCAGACAGAGCTCTAGCACTCTCCCGCCCCAGCCCTGCTCCCACGGTGGTGTCTAGCTCCTTCCGAATATGAGTGATTTTATCTGCAAAAAACTTTGCAAAATCGTTGCAGGAGATCTTGGGGTCTTTACAAGGCCCTGGTGGTAAAGGTGGTTCCGTTAAATTGCGAACCACCTGAAAGAGTCTCCTGCTACTATTTTCTGCAGATGCAATAGAGGCGGTGAAGAAAGTCTTCTTCGCCGTCGCTATCGCCACTTGGTAGGCTCGAAGTTGAGCTCTAACCTGTGTCCGGTCAGATTCGGAGTGAGTTTTTTGCCACCGACGCTCTAGCCGTCTCAGCGATTGTTTCATCGCCCTCAGCTCCGAAGAAAACCACGGGGCTGTCCGGGCTCCATGCAATTGGAGAGGACGCTTCGGAGCCAGACAGTCGATAGCCCTGGTTAACTCCGCATTCCAGCGGGCCACCAGGGAATCAGCTGAAAGGCCATCAACATGGGATAAAGCATCCCCTACCACTCTCTGGAAACCATTTGGATCCATTAAGTGGCGGGGGCGGACCATCCGAATTGGTCCCACCTCCCTGCAGAGGGGAAGGGTCACGGAGAAGTCCAGTTGCACCAGGAAGTGATGTGACCATGGCACTTCTTTTGTTTCACTTTTACTTAGTGTCAGATCACCCACGTCACTAGAGGTGAACACCAGGTCTAAGGCATGTCCATGACTATGAGTTGGGCCAAACTTATTCAGGGACAGCCCCATGGAGGCCATGCTTTCCACAAAGTCCCGAGCGGCCCCTTGTAAGGTCGTGTCGGCATGGATGTTAAAATCCCCTAGGACAACCAAACTAGGTGTCTCCAGGAGAAAATCCGCCATGACCTGAAGCAGCTCAGACAGGGAATCCTTGGTGCAGCGGGGAGGTCGGTACACCAAAAGGAATCCTGTACTGCCCCTATTGCCCAACTTCCAGAACATGCACTCAGAAAACTGGATCTTCCCAGTAGGACGCCTGGTGCAAGCTAGTGACTTCCTAAAAATCACTGCAACCCCCCCTCCCCGCCCACATGACCTGGGTTGCTGTGCGTAAGAGAAACCTGGTGGGCAAGCAGCGGCAAGGACAGGCCCATCTGCTTCCTCCAACCAGGTCTCTGTCACACATGCCAGGTCAAATCCTCCATCCACAATCAGGTCGTGGATGGCAGTGGTTTTATTCATCATTGACCTGGCATTACACAGCAACACCTTCAGGTCATGTAGGTTTCCCCTGTTGATTCCAGTATCCATCCGGTCAAGGCCAGACCCGGAGGCAGGGATAGTCTTCAAACAACGACTAAACCTGCCTCCTCGGTAATGACATGGTCTGGTCTTAGCGTAACTCCGCCTCCTGCCCATGATCACCGAGATCGGATGTCCCAGTGCTTCCCCCCCTGTGGAACTTGCCCCAGCCATCGTGTTGGCTGGGGCCCCACTCCCAGGCAGCCCTGATCCCGCCCCTTAAAAACAAAACGCAAACTATACAGAACCAATAAAACAACAACAAAAAAGAACAGAACAATTATACTAAAATTAATCCCCAACCAAATATCCATCCCACCCACCCCCAACAAAGGAAAAAAGGAAAAAAAGAAATAAAAATTTAAATTGCCACCGACTGCTTGAGGACATTTTAAAGCACATTAACCACCTGGAACAGGGAAGCAATGGCAGAACACTTCCCACCCTTCCCAAAAAGTTTGTTCCAAAAAGGGCCTGGGCCACGCCCCCTGGGCCAGTTGGAAAAGGCCCTGGAAGGGAGCAGGCCCTGCAGTCCTCACCCAGCCGGTTCTTAGTACTGCAAGTGGGAGCTTTGTCAGATAACTAGCTCGGATGTGCTCTGTTTTGATAAGTGGGAACCATGGTGAACTTTTGGTAGAGGCAATCGTGATTAAACCCCTTTCTGCATCGGACCTGAAGAGACAATCTCTTAAGTGCCTCTTATCCATCTTCATGAAGGGAGTGGCACTTAGAAAGTGATACAAGGGCTAGCATGAGTTAGGGGAAAGTTGGTGAAGCTGGAAGAGATATGAATGCATGTCAAATAACTGTTGGGCCACTATAAGAATGCTGTATTTAATGTTGGCTTCTTCTGGTTGTGTTCACTGCTAATATTTTTTCATTATCTGTATTTTGTCCAGGTGGATTCTAAAGTAAAACATGTCATCTATGGTTTAAGCAGTGGTTCTCAAAGGTTGTGGCAGGACAGGGTGGAAAGTGTGATGGAAAGACTCAAGAACAATCAAAGAAATAGAACATTTCAGTGTAGTACGGTATAGTATAGTATCAAAATAATTTTTTTTATTTGCAGAATATGGATTTCAAAATGAGAGCAAGTGATACTGCAAGCTCACACCTCTCGTTTAGTTAGTAGGCATGCTTAAGGTGCATATATAAGAGGCTCGTTTATAATCACATTTTGGGAATGGTTCGTGTTCTTAAGTAGCTGCATTGTTTTTTACTTTCTGGATGCCCCATGATCATGCTATAAAGTAGTTGTGTTCTATGTTGTAAATCAAACACTGCTAGGAGCTGTTTCTTTTTGTTTTCCAATGCATTTCTTATCAATAAAAAAATTGGTGTGGCATGAGCAAATTTTTATTCTGAAAGTGTGGTCCAGAGAAAAAAGAGAACCCCTGGTGTAAAGGGACTTGGGAGAACCCTCCTATAATGGCAGCAGATGCCACATGGGGCAAGGGCCCGGTAGGAATTTTGTCCATCTGGCTGATTGGCTGGGGCCATTTGGTTTTTGCCTACTGCATAGCAAATCGTCACAACTTGTAAGGTTTGCTGTTAGGCATTGGTTTATGGTTTGGTTGGTTGAGGGGCATGGATTGGCTGTGCCTGCCCCTCTAATGCTGCTGCTGCAAGGGATTCCGTTAAAGGAATCAGGGGGTAACTATTGCTTGTCCACTCTGTCAAGGGGGCTCGGGCCATAGCAATGAGCTCCTGGTTGCATTTGGGGAGGGCTGAGGGCAGGTTCCCTGCTCTGACGCTACCCCCAAGTGTATTCCCCTTTTCTGACTTTCGCATCGTGCGGAATGTCAGTCTGTCCCCCATGGTGGGGGCAGATAGTTGCAACCAATGCCTAAGCAAGCACTCACAAATTTTTATTTTAATAAGGTTGAGGCCAAAATTATGCCAAAAATCTTAAACAAAAATTCTGTGTGATGTGTGAGTTATTGGGGTGGCCCTGGGGACCTCGACACGCAACAGATGCCACATGGGGAAGTTAGGACAGTGTAGCAGCTGAGGAGCTGCTTTTTAGCAACCACCTGAGGACAGGCCCTTGGTGAGGGACCCTGGACCATCGCAAGCCTGTGTTGGGAGTGGAGGCTCTAACCTCCATCTCACAATCTTGATGCAGCCTTAGCAACATGGAAGCAATATTTTCCCTTGACTCCCAATCAGTGGCTGAAGTAGGGAAGGCCTATGGGCTGCTGGTTGCCTATATGTTCCTTTGAAACTTTATATAATTCTGAAACTCTTCATATACATGAACATTCTTCAGGGTTCTGTTCCTAGTGAAGGAATCCTTATTTCTTTTGGCTGAGATATATTCAGTGCTAAACACTGGCTTCACCTATGATCACCTGCAAATATTCCAAGAAAATGACAGGGGAAAGTAAGATTTCCTAGAGGGCTGACGTTTCCTTAAAAATAAAAATCTGAATACAATGGTTGCTTCAGGGGGAAACAGGTGAAAGCCTACTCAAGCTGCCATAATGGACACTCCGAAACAGCTTAATTTATTGATAGTCTTAATTGATCTTTTGTTGAGTGCCTCGGCTTGACATCAGCTTCTTTCGCCTAGTGTGAGAGGTTGATAGATCCACATTATGACATTTTCAAATCCTGCTTTATTAGTCACAGAGAAAGCATTATTGGCCAGGAACCTCTTATTTAGATGCACTGTTGACAACAACCATTTTGGGGGGGGGGAGGGTTGGGTCAGGGTCTTTCTTTCTTTTTGCGTGTATTCATTCTGCATTCTTTCCTGGGTGATGCTTTCTGTTTTTGTACCATGAACATTTTTTAAGATGATATGCTTTTGTCATTAACTGAATGCACAGGTTTTGCGGCATAAGTCACTCCAGGTCACATGGCAAAAGATCTATACCTTGTTTCTCCCACTAGCCCTGGCTAAATCCATACATCTCCATTCACAGGGTCAATATTAGGTAGAAGCCCTCTTCAGCATCTGATCACAACTATTCCAGTTTAATATGATTGGCAACTTAAAGGCTTACAGATGGGCTTCGTGCTTTCCACTTATAAGCTAAGTGAAAATAAGACCTGGCAATGGTTTGCAACATATTCTGTTGCATGACTTAAATTCTGTAACAAAGAAAGTGTATTTGGTTGATTTAACATGTGTATTTATTTGAAATATTTATGCCCCACCTTTCCACGTACAGTTCAGGGTGTAGCAGACAGACAATCCTTTATGGCCATTAGTCAGCTGCACACAAAGTACTGGAAGGATATTTTAAAATTAACTGTGATCTGCCGTTTTGCTTATGTGATATGGGTGTCTGATTTAATAACTCCAATTTCTTACTGTTCCATTCTATGGATGCAAATGTTACATCTATTTTTTAACAACAATTCTCAGTTATCTGTTTTGAATTCTTGTTCAATGGATTTTCACGCATCTGTTGGATGGTAGAAATCCCAGAGTCTTTAGGATCGTTTCTCTATTGCCGCAGCTAAATGTAAAAACTCTCAGGAGAGGTCTACAACAATGTTCAATAAAAGAATAGTTTAAAATATCTTTATTGCAGCAATTTTGATTATTTACAGTCTTTAAAAAATTCTGTTCTACTGCCAGATTATTTCACAATTCTTGTTTATGTCCAGAAATGTTTTGTCTTATGTGAATATTGGACAATATAATAGAGGTATACCTATGTTCATGTATGTCACTGCTACAGCAAGGTGGGCTATAAAATAGCCCTGAAACCAAATAAGCCACCCTGTCTTCAGAAGTAAGCAGCAGATAGCATTTATGAAGCACATTTTAGTGGTGGCACTAGCCAACCATTTTTTTAAAAAAGAAAACTGTATTAGTGGGAAATCCACAAGATTCTAGGTACTATCGCCAGTTCTCAAGATTTTTCAGACCTTCATAAAGTGCAGTTACCTGACCCCGAGCATATACTGTATATGGTCACAAAGATTTCTTTCTTCCATCAGTGGGTGGATTGATGAGAAACAACTACATGAGCTCCTGCAATCTGGGGCAGCTGTTCTCCGATAAGCAGAAGCTGCTTCATATGATTAAACAGGGATAGTTTTGTTGTTAGGTTTGTTTTAATTCTTGCTATTTTACTGTGTATGTCATCGAGAGAATATTTAATTAGGTGACAAATAAAATAAACAGGTCACTTAAAAGGCTACACTGAATCCTAGCTATAGTCAGGCAACCCCCATCTCAACCCCATACAGCAAAACATTACTAACAATATGAGGATTTTTTTAAAAAAGGGGATGTTGCCCTTGCAAACAGAATTGAAGTTAACAACTCCAAAGGGAGGGCACCCTTTGGCATCACCCATTCAGAGTCAACAAAAGGGCTTGTATCTTTGATGGTGGTCTGTTGCCATGTCAATATCTCTGTTCTCTATTATTCAAATCTTCCCTACTCTCTATTTTCAAATCTGGGGGCTCATCCACACTTCCGCTTGTCCCGTTGCCTTCCCTCAAGGAAAACCGCTGTTTAGTGCTCAATTGGAGTGAACGACAGTTTGGGTTTCCCCCAGATCCATGTATGCACTGATTTAGCACTAAATAGCAGGTTTTCCCTGGGAAAGGTGCAGGCAAGGGGAAGACCTCTTGGTCATGTGATTTCTTGGCACGGGATGAGCAGAAGTGTGGACGAGCCGTGGATTATCCCACAGAGTTAACAGAGCATGAGCACATGAGTCAGAGTGTCATTGCTGAAACATTATGCCATGTCTCCCTAGCTGAAGACCCTAATGCCATTAATCCACAAACGGGTGCCAAAGACATGATCCTTCAAGATTAACCATGCAGGAGTGTTTGCAGGAAAAGAGGCTTCCAAATACCGTAATCAAGCAAGACTGGTAAGTTCACCCACATGTCTTGGGTGATGAACTTCATCAAAATATTTATGAATGCCCAGCTGCACAATGTCTACCAGATCACCCCTATCCAAATGCCAGCACTTTCAAAGGACTCTGAAAGATTATTTAGGTCAAACATACCTTTGCAGAAGTCATGGTGATTCTTCTTCAGCAAGACTTGTTCTTCTATATGCTTAATATTATTATCTTTAATAATGTTTCCCACCATTGTGGTTCCTTCCAACTCTACAGTTCTATTATTTCCGCTGGAACATACATGTATGTTACTGTCACGACTTGGAACTTCATCTTGGCACACTGTCAGGTAGGCCAGGGGATCAGGACAGTTACACTAAGGGCTCGCCCATACTTCTGCTGATGCCATGGCTAGAAAACACAGGTCTGAGCAGTTTCCCCCTTGCCCTGCTCTTTCCCAAGGCAAATCCTTTGCTTTAGTGATAGATCGTAACCAATGGCAATCCAAGGAAAACCCAAATTGCTGTTTGCTGCGATTGAATGCTAAAGAGCAGTTTTCTCCTGGGCAAAAGCAGTGGGACAGGAGGAAGTGTGGATAAACCCTTAAAGGTAAAGGTAAAGGTACCCCTGCCCATACGGGTCAGTCTTGCCAGACTCTAGGGTTGTGCGCTCATCTCACTCTACAGGCTGGGAGCCAGCGCTGTCCGCAGACACTTCCAGGTCACGTGGCCAGCGTGACAAGCTGCATCTGGTGAGCCAGAGCAGCACACGGAACGCCGTTTACCTTCCCGCTGGTAAGCGGTCCCTATTTATCTACTTGCACCCGGGGGTGCTTTCGAACTGCTAGGTTGGCAGGCGCTGGGACCGAACAACGGGAGCGCACCCCGCCGCGGGATTCGAACCGCCGACCATGTGATCGGCAAGTCCTAGGCGCTGAGGTTTTACCCACAGCGCCACCCACATCCTGGATAAACCCTTACTCGCTTGTAATTTCCCAGATACCCCCTGGAACCCTTTTAAAATATTGGTTTGGTACTGGGTCCCCAAATGGTCTTCTGGTAATAAAGTGTGGCTTTTAAAGGAAGCTTTTGGCCTAAATTAATTGTCATTGCTTACTACTTTTTCAAATTTTCTCCTGTAAATTTTAAGTTTTTATTTTGCAGATATTTTATATTGTCCATAGTTGTTATTGTTTGTAGATTTGCTACCATTAACTTCAGGTTCTCCTGACATAAAGACAGGTTATACTGTAAATGTTTAAATAAATGCAAACATTATCATGGCTCCACCTTCCCCCTGCCCCGCCACAGGGTTTGGGGACATGCTAGTACGAGAGCCCTATCTCTTTTCACAGAACTACTTTTATCAAGGAGACAGCAAATAAATGTTAAGCCATTGTCTGTAGTCTTCGGTACATCTGTAGAAATTTAGTGAGTGTTGTTTTTTTCTGGCATGGTGAAAAGTAATTTGGAAATTTTCACCTGCTACATTCCTATGTGTCAGTAGAATTTAAGTAGAGTTGCAAACTCTTGCAATACTTGGTAAACCTGTGTAAAGTTCTAGAGGACCCATTAAAAGGCACGAGAAACCTATATTGGAGTTAAAGATTTAAGATCGCTGTCCCATTGCTTTTGTTTGTAAGAATTAGCTTCATTTTTGACTCAACATTTTAAAAACAAATTTGGCTTTGTTGGACTTTCTCTTCCTTTCCCAGCTCCCATACTTTTGTTGTTGTTTGGAAGCTATTTTCTACAAAGGAGCCTTGTACGGTTTAATGTTGTTTCTTCTGTAATGCTGTTTAATGTAGCAACACAAACCCTGGCAAGTGACCTGAATTTCGCAGATCAAACTGCAATCGCGTAGGAGACTCGGGGACCTGCAAACAAGAATGTTTTGCCTCACTCCTGCTGTTCTGTTCCCTGCCCATAATCCTAGTGCTCCCCCATCTGACCTTTCAGGCAATTTCTACAACTGATTCTTAGGAGCTCTCTAGGTGCGCTGCATGCCTACAAGTCCGGTGAGGATATTGCATGTGCACCATCTGATTAATATGTGGAGAATCTGAATCAGGCCTGCACAGCTCTGATGACCCACCAAACTGAAAGCAGCCTCCCAAATATCTGATAACCTCCCTGTTCTTGCAGAGAAAGGTGCTGATGAAGGATTTAGGCCCAAAGTCATTCAAGGCTTTGTAAGTCATTTATAAAAACTTTTATTCAGACCAGAAACTCAATGCAGATATTTAAGAATCAATGTGACGTGATTTTGGCTGGTGGCTCCACTCAAAAGTTGGACCACTGCATTTTATGCCGGCAGCAATTCCCAAGTTGTCTTCAAGGGCAACGTTACAGTAATGGGAGGGTATCAGAGCATGGATTCCTGTGGCCAAGCTATCCCTGGTGAGAAATGTTGTAGCTGGAGACCTTTGCATCTCCACCAACAAGATGGTATCAAAGAGCACCCTAGACTATGTACCTGCACCTTCTGGGAAAGTGCAGCATATCAAAATCAGGCTGCTCCCCTAGTTCCTAGGCCCAGGAGACATCAAGCAAGAGCACACCACATCTTGTAAAGATTCAATTTTAATTTATTCACCTTCATCCAACTCAGTGGCCAGATACCAAGTTATCAGTTTCCTCCAAGCATGCCTGAAGATGAACTGCCACTGCCTTCTCAAGCACCTTGATGAAAAAAGGATGAGAGTTGCTTAATGCTTCTGGGTCCATGGAGGTCTTCTTAAGGAGAAGGTGCCCCACCACATCCTTCAAGGCCGTTGGTCCCCCCCCCGTTCACTAAGGAAGCAGCAATCACTCTCTGGACCCACAATCTGCTATGGCTAACTCTAAGAAACCAAGGTGCGCAAGTGCCAAAGGGGCAGATGGTCAGCCACACATATTCCAGCAGCTTGTCCATATCCTCAAGATATAATTGTTGTTCTTAATAATAATTTGTCCCAGTTACTCAGTGTTTTGCATGAGATGAATTTCCCACCTGGATGCAATATCCCAACAGGAAATTGTTTTTCAACACCCCCTCCCTTAATAGTTATGAATAAACACATGTGCATTCATCTCACATTTTTACCATGTAAAAATTAATCCTGTGTGACGTAGCTTTTATTGGGGCTATTTCACACATTTTCTGTGCCCTTTGCCTTCAAACCATGTTTTCTGATGTTAACAGACTGCATTTACTGGTGATTCAATCTCTTCCTCTACATATCTTTCTACGTAACTAAACTTGGTTCCTTGGGATTTACCTATCCATCATTGCCTTCCTTCCCTTAGGCAGGATCAGCGTTGCCAGCAGGTAAATATCTGGAACAGAGAAATTTGGATTCCTTCAGAGACCTTGCAGAGTAGAAAGCTTCATTGCTTTCTATTCTGACCTTGGAAGCCACAGTTTGGCAAACAAAATACTGAAGTCTAAGATTATCCTTTTAATGTTTGCTAGTAAGGGCCTGAAAAGAACCTATGGTCCTTATATTCCATGGGGTTTATCACAGATTTCACCGAGAACAGATTTATTACAGATTTCACTGTGAGGTACTTTGCATGGATGGCTCATCTGAATAAGCAACTGTCTTTCCCTTTTGTGGTGCCGTTTCCTTATGTGAATGTGACTTCAGATAAATTGGTGAGCTCAAGTCAACTGGAGGACAAGCAAATTCCTTTCAACAGTTCTTAGGGCTCATCCATACTTGCCTTTTGCCCCACTCTTTCCAGGCATAGGTTCGTGCTTAAAAACACTATGTCCGAGCAGCTGGTTTTTGCTTCTTTAGCACTCAATCAGAGCCAACATCAATTCAGGTTTTCTGTGGACTGTCATTTGCTCCGATTAAGCTTTAAAGAGCCAGTTTTCACAGGGAAAGCTCTGGAGCGAAAAAAGGGCGTTTAGTACACAGCTTTAAAGGGCAGACTCTGACACAGTAAAACTAGTAAGGTACAAACCTGTGTGAAAACTTTCCTGTAGGAGTTTTAGAACATAAATGATATTCTTTGTATGCTATACTTTACAGTTGGGGATTAGGAGCTTCTTGAGGTAAATGAAGTTCAGAACTAGAAACGAAGGGAAAGAGTAGAGCATGGGATTAGGATTCACCATCCGAAAGACTGGTTTAGCTTAGGTATTTACAGGAGGCGGGTTTTTCAGTGCTGTCCTTGCAGCATGTAGTCCTGAAAGGAAGTCTAGCTTCTTCTTACCTCCAGCTGAAAACTGCTACCAAAAGAGTAGCTTGCTGCATTTTTTATGACCTCCCCTGTGAAACTGATGCAGTGAAATGATCTGATTTAGGATAATGGACAGGGGTCAAACCAGTTTGGGTCCACACAGAGAAAAACTTGAGACTCCAGTTTGGGTGCATTGAGAGCTGAGCCCCCCCCCCGAACATTTGAGATGTGGCTAAACAAAAGCATTTATTCAAGTTAATAAACAACTGCAATAAGAAAATAGTAAAATGGATAAAAGCACAACAGCAATTCAGGTTCAAGAACTTCCCACCTCCTCCCAGTGTCTAGAGGAGCCGATGGAAGTCTATGTCCTTCCGCTTTACTCATGCTTAACCTAAGAATCAAACTTGTTAGTTGGTTCTGCAAAATAAAATAGAATAAATTTGGTGACTGAAAGCAACAAACAGGCATGGGGGTCAATTCTAAGGAAGTTTCCTCCATCAATATAGTAAGATTCCAATGTTTCATAAGGCAACACAGGCAGAGGACAATATGAGGCAACTCTCCTGGTCCCAGGAACTCCATCTTTCCCATCTAGATTTGGGCCTGAAAGACCCAGGAGATGTGTGGGTGCATAGATGGTAAGTTGTAAGCAAACACAGTTTGTGACATTGCACAACATAATTTCTGATCATGGCACAGGGCATGTCTGTTAAGGCATCAATCTTGGCTTCCAGTCCCCTGGCTTTGTAGAGCTTGAAGAAGTCCGGTCTTAAATTGACAGATTTTTTAAAAAGCAATGAATGTGTTGACCACAGCAAATTATGGCAAGTTCTTAAAGAAATGGGAGTGCCTGATTACCTCATCTGTCTCCTGGGAAATCTCTATGTGGGACAAGAAGCTACAGTTAGAAATGGACATGGAACAACTGATTGGTTCAAAATTGGGAAAGGAGTACGACAAGGCTGTATATTGTCTCCCTGCTTATTTAACTTATATGCAGAATTCATCATGCGAAAGGCTGGACTGGATGAATCCCAAACGGGAATTAAGATTGCCGGAAGAAATATCAACAACCTCAGATATGCAGATGACACAACCTTGATGGCAGAAAGTGAGAAGGAATTAAAGAACATTTTAATGGAGTTGAAAGAGGAGAGCGCAAAATATGGTCTGAAGCTCAACATCAAAAAAACTAAGATCATGGCCACTGGTCCCATCACCTCCTGGCAAATAGAAGGGGAAGAAATGGAGGCAGTAAGAGATTTTACTTTCTTGGGTTCCATGATCACTGCAGATGGGAACAGCAGTCACGAAATTAAAAGACGCCTGCTTCTTGGGAGAAAAGCAATGACAAACCTAGACAGCATCTTAAAAAGCAGAGGCATCACCTTGCCAACAAAGGTCCGTATAGTTAAAGCTATGGTTTTCCCAGCAGTGATGTATGGAAGTGAGAGCTGGACCATAAAGAAGGCTGATTGCCAAAGAATGGATGCTTTTGAATTATGGTGCTGGAGGAGACTCTTGAGAGTCCCATGGACTGCAAGAAGATCAAACCTCTCCATTCTTAAGGAAATCAGCCCTGAGTGCTCACTGGAAGGACAGATCCTGAAGCTGAGGCTCCAATACTTTGGCTACCTCATGAGAAGTGAAGACTCCCTGGTAACGACCCTGATGTTGGGAAAGATGGAGGGCACAAGAAGAAGGGGACGACAGAGGACGAGATTGTTGGACAGTGTTCTCGAAGCTACCAGCATGAGTTTCACCAAACTGCAGGAGGCAGTGGAAGACAGAAGTGCCTGGTGTGCTCTGGTCCATGGGATCACGAATCGGACACGACTAAACAACAACAACATATTCCAGGCTGATGGAAAAGGTGAATTTAATGTTGACACAGATGGCCTAGAACACCATACAATAGGAAAAGTTCTGCCCGGCATCAATGAAGCCTGGTGGACATAGTCCAATGGCCAGACTCGCCAAACATCTGGCTTTCGGAAGATGCATTCTATGCAAAATATTGCTGTGTAAATATTGCCTTCCAGACATCTCCTTATATAGGCCCTCATAATTTTTAAACATCAGATTGCTAAAGAAATTGTTTTGACTACCAGCCACCATGACTGCATTAATACTATGCATTTAGTGGACGTAAATTTTGTCATAATCTTTTATGCGAACGCTAAGATTTATGAGGCTGGACAGACCATTAAGTCATTTTTTTCTCCTTTAATAATGTCTCTGATTCAGTGAACTCAGATTTATGCTTTACACTATAGTGTGCTAACAGCTATTTTTTGGCTGGGAACTCAGCAGTAAATTTGAATTTAATAAAGTGACAATAGATCTCAGCATGAAAGAGATTAGGGCGCCAATTTCTTTTCTTCCTTCTTACTAAACAGAGCAGGAACGGCATGTAATCCATGCACTAAATTTAGCATTAAAAAGATATTTGCCACAATGCATTGGTAACTACACACACAAAAGGGGTTAGCATTTAATGCAGCGCCACTGCAGGACACAGGAGGTGGTGGACAGGGCGGGTCAGGGCACCCTCAGCTGTAATGGCCGTGGTTCTTCATAATCAGCACTGGGAAGCTATACTATCCTGTGCTTTTGTCTCAAAATGTCTATCCAATGTATCACATTGCAATCCTGTCCTTCCGCCAATGAGCTCAGAAAACAGCAATCCTTTTATTGTCACAACAAACCTGCAAGGCTAGATACAGGTATGACTATACTTATGCTATTCAATCCTGGAGGTGCTTTTTTCTCTTTTGCTTTGCGTGCCTATTTGCATAGCCTAATTTGGGGTTCTGTCATACTAAGCGGTGACGAAATTTGAAAAATGTCATATATAGGTACTCTTGGAGATTTGGAGAGTGCATATTCTCATCTTTTGCACTTTATCTAGAAAGTTAGGAAATTCTACTACCATTCTTAATGGCATTCCAGAAACACCTTATCACACACTATCACGGGTTGTATTAATTAGCCCCACCTTGTATTCTAAAGAAGTTTACTGATCTGTAAACTGAGCCCCATGATGCAGCTCTTGCTATGTCCTCGGTGGGACAATTTTGCCCACACCTGTGACACACTGCAGTTCTACAGCAGGTATGAAAAATGTGGGCAGGTAATGGAACATAGCAAAGAGAAAAAAAGCAAGATTGCAGTTTTCTCTACCCAGAAAAAAATAATTAGTTTATTTGCTTAATCCTAGGGATTGACTTTTGTTGTTTCTAAAAGCACAAAGTACCATTCTTAGAATTATCACACATTTTATTTTACATTTTATTGGTTAAGACTAGTATGACATCTGCTGTTACACTTCAGGTTTGCTTTGCAATTCTTATATCTATTTGGATGCTATGGTGCACTCAAAACACATTTTACAAACTTCATGACCTTTACTGAAAGAAATGCAGTGGTAGAAGCACAATTTTCATTCAAGTGAGTAAAAAGTTATTGGAGATAGATAATACACCGAATCTACAAGTATTTGCTCCAAAGGTCTTGATTATTAAGAGCGACTATACACAGCTGTCTTCCTCCTCTGTGTTGCTATCCGTGTCTTAAAGGTAAAGGGACCCCTGACCATTAGGTCCAGTCGTGACCGACTCTGGGTTTGCGGCGCTCATCTCGCTTTATTGGCCGAGGGAGCCGGCGTACAGCTTCCGGGTCATGTGGCCAGCATGACTAAGCCGCTTCTGGCGAACCAGAGCAGAGCACGGAAAACCATTTACCTTCCTGCCGGAGTGGTACCTATTTATCTACTTGCACTTTGACATGCTTTCGAACTGCTAGGTTGGCAGGAGCAGGGACCGAGCAACGGGAACTCACCCCGTCGCGAGGATTCGAACCGCTGACCTTCTGATTGGCAAGTCCTAGGCTCTGTGGTTTAACCCACAGCGCCACCCGCGTCCCATTCCATGTCTTACATCCTCCAATTAAAAAACTTGTGATGGAGGCCAGCCATATTCACAATTAGGTTTGTCTATTTGACATACCAGTTGATTGTGTTTGCTGTACAATGTATTCTGCCCGTAAAGCCTGAACTATCCTTTGTTGTGGTAAAAAATGATTAATGAGAGTAGATAGTTTTGAACCACTGGAAAATGTGGTCACAGAATTTATGATGTCTAATTGAACCTAAGACTGGATGTTGCAAGAACAGGTTAGAAGTGCACTTCAGTAAAATAAAATAGGAAACAACCTGATCTTCTAGTCTGTCTCTGCAGTGACCATTGGCCAGAACCCAGAACTTTCCACATGGAAACATTTTGTTGTGGGTCCCACTTGTGACACCTGCACACACACCCCAATGTTGCAGTGTGGAGTTTCCTGTTCAGGGTTCCAGCCAGCCAGCAAAGCTCTCTTGGTCATTTTAAGAAAGGTTTGGGTTTACTGCCCTTGGGTTTTTATTGTTGTTTCACAGACCTTGGGTTCTCCCAAACGTGCTGATACCTCCCTCTTGTACATGGATGACATCATTTTGACTATATAATGACTGACATTCAGAGACTGATTTCACTATAGTATTTTTGATGTTAAAATCAGATGCAGGAACAGGAGTATTTCCTTTGTGTGTTGATACATGGATAATGGTAGAGTAAAAGGAAACAGATGGAAGAGAGGGAACTTGATTCCTCTTCATTTTGTTGCTGGCCAGGGGGTGCCAAGCAAACAAAGCTGAATCAAATCTCCATTAATGACTGCACCAAATGTTGCCATTTGTAATGCACAATTTAAAATTTGCAAAGCATTGTTGGTGAATTGGATAAAGAGTTTTTGTAATGGTGGGAATTCTAATGATTATCACATTCAACTCTATCCTTAGTTTCCCCATTAGAACAGTCAACCTGATCTCTACCTTTGAGAAGACAGGCCACCCCACCAGGTCCAGGGCTGCCAGTCACCACTGAGTGTAAACAAATGTAAAGTGATGCATGTCAGGGCAAGAAAATCCTTGATTTTACATATGTGCTCATAGAGTCTGGACTGGCGGTAGCTGACCAGGAACAAGGCCTTGGGACAGTAGTGGACAGCTCAGTGAAGATGTCAACTCAGTGTGAAAAAGGTAAATTACATGCTAGCAATCATTAGGAAAACAACTGAAAATAAAACTGCTGATATCATAATTCCACTATAAGACAGTGTCCATCAAAACACTCACTAAATGACACGACTGAAATTTTTTAGAAGCTGGTGGTGGCACCTTTGCTAAGATACTTCCCTCAATAGGGGGAAAAGATGAGCAATTGGGAAATGTTTCACCATCTTTCAACCTGGGATCACTCAGTGAAGTTTACTGGCAGATTTGGAGCAGGCAGGATAAAACATTTCTTCACACAATGCACAATTATTGAATTAAATTGTCATAAAACATGGTGATAGATAGATAGCTTTTATTTTAGAAATGGACAAATTCATGAAAGACAGGTCTATCATCAGCTATTAGTGATGAAAGCTCAACAGAAGCTCCATGTTCAATGGCAGTATTCCTCATCAGGATTAGATGCTGGGCCAGGGTCCCTTTCAACTCTACAACTCTAGGATCTGTGATCTAGGATCACTCCATGCCTTGCTTGTGAGCCTCCTGAGTGGGGGTGGGAAACAAAATGCTGGGCTGCGTGGACTTTGGATAGCTCCATTACAGCAAATATTATATTCTGATTCTCTGTAACATGCAAGCAAAGTGGTACCTCAGGTTACATACACTTCAGGTTACATACCCTTCAGGTTACAGACTCCACTAACCCAGAAATAGTGCTTCAGGTTAAGAAGTTTGCTTCAGGATGAGAACAGAAATCGTGCTCCAGCGGCACGGTGGCAGCGGGAGGCCCCATTAACCAAAGTGGTGCTTCAGGTTAAGAACAGTTTCAGCTTAAGAACAGACCTCCAGAATGAATTAAGTACATAACCCGAGGTACCACTGTACTCATAAAAAGAACACAATATTGGCTTTAGAATGTGTTTCGGACTTAACAGTGTGAAACTCCCTCAGGCACGGACGTGAGGCAATGTCTCCAGCATTCAACATACTGTGGCTAATAGTTAGCCTTCCTCCTGCTCTGTGAAGACAAGGGTCTCCCTGCTGGTTGGCAGACCTTCTGTGCTCTGAAGCAATCTGGTACAACAAGCTGCACATTGTCCTACTGCTTTGTTTGTATCCCTCCTGCCCTCCTAAAAATGCTGAATTAAATGCATCTGAAAACAACAATATAGTCAAGAGAACAATATAGTCAACTGTTGCTGACTTGCGATAAGTAATTCTCCTTTGGGCAACAGGATAGATAATGGAATGGAGAACGGAAACACACTACTGGTAATTGCTTCGTGAGAGATGCACTGGAAACAATAAACCTAATTATATACCATGTAAGGATCCAAATTCGCGGTTACCACTTGGTAAAGACACATCAGGGTCAGCACAGAGACTTCACTGAAAGCATCCGCCCAATGGCAGACAGAAATTTTAAAAGGTGATAAAACTGCTAGAGGAATTATTATGATGATAACAGTTTACTAAGCTTCCAGGAAATAAACTCAGATGGACATTCTTGGGATTCTACTATACCCTGAAAATTCAGGCAAGTTCAGTGCCCAACTTTGCATCTTTCTTTGTAAGCCCGTGGTGATTTTACTATTGACAGCTTTTGTGTTTGTTGAGATGTATCCCCTGTGGGATTGCTCCCCCGCCCTTGAACATCACATTTCTCTCCCTGCTCTGCCGTTTCCCTCACAAACCTGTAAACACAAGACTAAGCCCTTAACTGTGTGCCTAAATAATGTTGAGTTGAAACGGCAATGAGGCTAATTCCATGCACCCAAAGGAGATTTGGACTTGTATTCCTCAAACAGCCTCCCTTCCCAGAGATATTATTTCATGTTTCAATAGGAAGACTGAGATCTTAGTAGAGAGGGCAAAATTCTCAGCGAGGTTTAACCACCCATTCTTCGTTATATTGAAGATGAATTGACAATACTAATAGTAATGTGATTATCATCATCTGTATTTTAAGACAGCAAGCTGATTTCTGTTTGTATTCTAAAGGGCTAATTTTATTTTTGATATCATTGTTTGCACAAGAGCAATTTTGAGCAATGCTGATACACACACACATTGTTAACATACCTTCAGCATCAACCAATGGTGATAAGCATGCTGCATTTTTTCTTTCGGTTGATTGAAACAAAATTGTGCTAAACTGTGTTGGGGGGGGCAATTGGAAGTAGGGGGTGTGACCACAGAGAGCAGCCACTAAAACGTCACTACATACATTTTTTAAAAAGCTCACTCAAAATGTGAACTCACAATGCACTTCACTCAGGTAATGCATGATTTTATGCTGGCTTCCCTCCCTTCCTTAACTGGATTATCTGCAGACCAGGGAAATCTGAATCAATTGGAAGGAAGTGCAGGCTGCCACTTGGTTAAGGAGAATGTTGTGTGGTCACTGACAAAAGAATCGAGCCACACTCTGGGCACAGTGGAAACAGTGAGGTGCCTAGAAATAATAATAATGATTTCAGACCCTCCAAGTGTCCCTGTTTTCCAGAGACGTCCCTGATTTAGAGAAGCTGTCCAGGTTTCTGATTTGATGCCAGAATGTCCCACTTTTCCTTAGGATGTCCCTATTTTCATTGGAAAAATGTTGGAGGGTATGGAGTTATCTGACCCCCCCCCAAGCTGTCTGAAGGCAATCCTGTGTAGTGAAGGTTTTTTTAAAAAAAATTAATGTTTTATTATGCTTTTATACATGTTGGAAGCTGCCCAGAGTGGCTGGGGCAACCCAGTAAGATGTGTGGGGTATAAATAGTAAAATTACCACTGTGGAATGGGATGTCCCTATTTTCATCGGAGAAATGTTGGAGGGTATGTAATTTTGTTATTTATACCCCACCCATCTGAATGGGTTGCCCCAGCCACTCTGGGCGGCTTCCAGCATAAACAAAAACAGTATGTTCCAACAAATATTCACAACTGATTTGAAAAGTAGGGAGTGAATTCAACCCCCCCTTTTGCCATTTTTACTTATTAGTTGCAATAGAAGTTTCTTTCTTTCTTTCTTTCTTTCTTTCTTTCTTTCTTTCTTTCTTTCTTTCTTTCTTTCCTTCCTTCCTTCCTTCCTTCCTTCCTTCCTTCCTTCCTTCCTTCCTTCCTTCTTGAAAATTATGACTGACGCTGAACTAGAGAATCTCAGAAGAAAGTAGAAGTTGTGTCAGACATCATAAACAATTCAATCTATATTCTGTCAGGTGAGCAATACATGGCAGAGCCATACAACAGAGGAAGATATATCTCTTAATCAAACACAAACCTCGTTTATCGCCACTTGAACTTGAATTAATAAGAGCTGCGCCTTCTCTTCTGCCCAGGGTGCCAGAGGGCCTTGGTTCCTCGGGTGAAACAGGGAAGCTTCCAGAACTAGCAGTTGCATTACAATGGGCTTAATGTGGATCCCGAGCATCCTCTAGCACCATCTACCAGTCTTCCTAAGTAATTCACAAAATGCACCGTTTCTGCTTCTGCGATATTGCGGGTCTTTTAAGGGAGGAAAAACTCTTCTCAAAAATCTGTTAGACTTTACACGATATCTATCAGCATATCCTGAAGAAATATTTCCAACAGTGAAGTAGGTTAATGCAGCAATTTACATGTTTATGTACTAATTCTGATCCCAGAATTTGCATAAATATAATTTAACAGCAGTTACCATAACTGTAGACATATTAATGGGGTGCCAAACTAAAACATATGATTTTTTAAAAA
Organism: Podarcis filfolensis; assembly: GCF_964270895.1. NCBI lineage: Eukaryota > Metazoa > Chordata > Lepidosauria > Squamata > Lacertidae > Podarcis > Podarcis filfolensis. The sequence goes on from NC_139615.1 coordinate 50,268,557, forward strand.
ACCTCATATTGCCAATTTGCCCTCATGAAAAACGGGGGGCAAAATCTGAGGTAAACACAGTTTGGGTTCTATCGCTCAGCTTGCAAGCGATCCGTAGCCATTGGCAGAGTTGCTATGTGATGCCAGGAAAACACAGAGACCAAAGCTGCCTTTGATGATGATGATGATGATGATATTTATACCCAACATTCTTCCAAAGAACTCCAGGTGGCATTCATGTCCCATCCCCCCCCCCCATCCATTCTATCTTGACAACAAGTACATTGAGAGGCAGCGAGAGGCCCAAGGTCACACAGTGAGCTTCATGGCTGAGAAGGAATTTGAATCCAGCTCTTCTGGATCTTAGTACGACACAAAACATGCCCACTCAAAGCAAAGCTTGAGGCCACTTCATAAAGGAGCAAAGTTTTAAGGATTTAAATTTCATTATTTTTCAACTTCCATTTTAAAATGCGGTTTGAAGTGATATGTTCTAAGACACTGAAGACATTTGGAAATTATTATTAGGTGTCAGCTTGTTAAATGCAATATTTTAGCCAGCATTGAAACCTATGAGATGTAGGGAAGATGATTCCTGAACTAAAGCTCTGGGAGAGCCTCTTTTTTTTTTTTTGTATATTTATGGAATCTGTAAATTGCCCTGAAGAAAATTCCTGTTGTTAGGTTACACAGGAGATAAAGGCAAATGCCTAACCCTTTCCCTTTCCCCCTTTTTTCTTTGGAAGCCTCCAAATAACACCCCCCTCCCCCGTTAAGTGTTAATAAGAATGGGAAATGCCCTAAATATAGTTATGTCAACTAATTTATTTCCAAGGAGGGAAAGGGAGAGGAGACATGCTGAAAAGTTATTTTGAGAACTGGAATTTGTTTGATAAATATGGGAATAAGGGTTTTAAAGAGAATGTTCCTTTCATTTGTACTAGATGCTACTTTTTGAAAGGAAAAACGAGGAAGGTGACTGGTGAGTATACATACACAAAACATGGGTTAAAGATCATTGAGCTGAAAAATGGTGCAACAGCAAATAATTTCTGCTCCAGTTCCAGTTCCGTTCTGTTCCAGTTCAGATCCTGGGCGCTGTTTGTGCTTGTTGCAACATCCTTTATGGGCTGTTTTTTTGGAGGGAGGGGGGCAGAGGTTGCTGTTGCATGGGCTAAGCTATAAGTCATGGGTGGGCAAACTAAGGCCCGGGGGCCAGATCTGGCCCCATCGCCTTCTAAATCCGGCCCGCGGATGGTCCGGGAATCAGCGTGTTTTTACATGAGTAGAATGTGTGCTTTTATTTAAAATACATCTCTGGGTTATTTGTGGGGCATAGGAATTCGTTCATTTCCCCCAAAAAAATATCGCCCGGCCCCCCACAAGGTCTGAGGGACAGTGGACCGGCCCCCTGCTGAAGAGGTTTACTGACCCCTGCTGTAAGTGGTAGAAAACGTAGGACCTGTCACCACACACATAACGTATGGGCATTGCCTGTCGGAGTGGCATCTTTATGGCTGTGTGACTTCTAATCCCAGCCTGAGCAGCCCAGGGCCAGGGTGCTTCAGGGCCAGAGCGCCAGTCATGCTGCAGGATGCCTTTCTTTTTTTAGACGGCTATTTCTTCTCGGAGTGGCTGTGATGTGACCGTCAGCTCCCGTTTCCTGATGCCCCGTCTCACATGACTTCTGGAAGCTGGGCAGCATCACATTCATAGAGCTGCTATCCAATTCCTAATCAGTACAGAACAGCAGGCATGGACAGTAAGAGACTCTCTGCTGGCTCCGCTCCACAATGTACTTGGAGGAGGACAAACAGTTGCTGCTCACATGCGAGTTTTGGAGTCCCCTCGTACAATCAGGAGGTCGATGGAAAAAGAAATCCCTGCTGCAGCACAAATGTAATACAGGTTGGGTTAGAAGCTTGGTAGCAAGTGATCTCCTCAGATGACTGACTTCAGGGCCGCGAGGGCACATTCTTCAAGCAAGCCCATTTACTACTCAGCACCTCTCTCCCCTTTGTTTATCAGATGGGATAATGACCATGTCACACGGTAACACACATAGCCTGGTATGCGTGTTGTATTCCAACTATACTTTCCCAGAAAAATCTAGACCACCTTCTCCGTTCTTGACTTTCATGGAGAAACATGGAATGGGGATGTTTGGTTTAAATTGTGAAACCTGTTTAAATATTGGCTTCCCAAAGAGCCTGGAGATTATCAGTCTTGTATATCTCAGGCACATTATCAGCCATTGCGCAGACAGGCGGAGTCCCCAGATCCCGCGTGGTCCCCCCGTCATGTGGAATAACGACTCAAGACTACGTGCTATGGGATTAAATTGGCCACAACTTTATTAAGTTTCAAATGTGGGTAGACCTTGGCTCAGGCATTGGGCGTTCTCCCTCCCCAGTCCCCAGCCGGGGACCTAGGGAGCATCAGGGTTATCCAGTGGGGGGGATGGGCCGGCTCTGGAGAACATATGTTCAAGCAGAGATAGCCGCCCCCGTTACGCTGCCGCCGCAGGGGAGAGCAATGACGACCTTTCGGCGTACGGTCAAAGCCTCCCTTCAGAAACCCCTTTAATGGGGAACCCTGGTATCGCCGCCGCAAAGAGGAAGATGGACTAAAGGATTCCGCCCAAGGCCTGATACCGCCAAAGTTGTGACGTTTTCCTACGGGAAAGGCGAAACCTACCAATGCAGGGAAATTCCTTTCCGGCCCTTTAACAGCGACCTTAACGTAGCAGCGCCCGCATACCTGTGAAGAAAAGTTAACCTGCAAAACCTGTGAAGAAAAGTCAACCTGCAAAATAAGACATTAACTGAGGGTGGGTAGGGTGGGAGAAGCTCTGGAGCCAAGTGAGGATTCCCAGGTAAGATCCTCCCTCTATTGTGTGGGCAGGTAATCCCTCCCCTACCTGGCCTGGTCTCCTTGGCAATGCTTCCCCCAGGTGCGATTGGACAACTGACTGAGGTAGGCGGAGACCTCCAGGTATCCCACCTGAGGGAAGGCAAAGCCAAGCCTATGCTGTTGGAGCCGCTCCAGATCTAGGGGCTGCACGCGTCCACGCAAAGGGCGCCCCCCGTTTTAAGCGGGGAGCGGTCATTCTCATTGGCTAGTGGACTGACCACAAGGGCAAACAGCCATGCTTCTAATTCTTTATTCTAAGTCAGCCAGCCAGATAAAGGAGTCGATTAATTGATTCATTGGTTAACCAATTAAATCTGGAAACGAATAAAACCAGTAGTTCTGAAGCATCCTGTTTTTAGATGATGCATGCCGGTGTAATGTCAGACACTGTCTTAGATGGTTCTTAGAAGACGCATTCCTGCCTGTGTATTACAGAAGGGGGAAATGCTTCTAGAAGCTAATCTCCTGCATATTTTGTACTTGTATTTTTTAAAAATTAAACCTCACCAAATTAAACTGAAGATTGATTTTTAATTAATAAAAATGATTTAAGAATCCAACAAAAGAAATTGTTGAATCGTTGAAATATTCTGTTAGTCTTGTTTGTTAAATATTTAATAACAAAATAATTTCTAAACAAGTAAATAAATATGCTTTAAACTGACTGCTCTAACAATTGACCGAGTGCTGCAGTTCCTATATAGGAAGGCATGTATTGAAATCATTTCTCAATTCTGAGTGTCTCAGAAACATTTCACATCAGGGACATCATCCAACCAAACCTGAGCACTTTGGAGAGTCCAGCTGCTTAAATCTATTCTACTTCAGCCACAGAAATTTAAAATTGCCTGGCATTGGTGGGAACTATAAAGTTAACCCCAAAACTGATGGCATCATTCTATCCCAATTATCTCTAGACTTCATGTGGGGAAACATGGCAAATAATAATAATATAATTCTTTTTTAAAACAAAAAAGTTTGAGGATTTTGTGCACGACTCCCGCTGGGGTTTATCCACCTGAAATTTGACAGCTTTAATCCCCCTTTTTGGGTGGAGAAGGTGCCCTTTGCCTGCAAATTTAATCCATCCATCTATGTGAAAAAGGAGGGGGAAGCTTCAGATTTAACAGATCAGATCTGAACCTGAATAAAAAAATTGAATCTGAGTGACAGAGCGGAGCTGAAACAGATGGGGCTGTTTCCAAACGCTGCAAAAACAAGGCGAATCTGGTGCTTGCTGCACACTCCTATTAAATACACCTTTAACCTGCAAAGCTTAATAAAGTACACTGTCACTTGCTTGCTCCAATTGAAAATTAACACAAGAATTAATTAGTGCCCAGAAGAAAGAAGCAGCAAACTATTTAACTTGTTTAACAAAAAGGTCAGAAGGAATTGAATTTACAACCTTTAAAAATAAGGCCAACAATCCTCATTTGCTTCCAACACGTGGAATATTCTTAGCTTTATTATTTCCTGTTACTTACAACTTAAAGCCACTGCTGCCGCTATCATTACGGGCGGACCCTATAGTGGCCATCAGATATAGAATAAGGAATGAGAGCTTGGAATCCCACTAATACGTTTAAATGGGGTCATAAAGTTGCCACTTCTCACTTCCACCAAACTAAATTGAACAAAATTAACAAAAGTAATCATAGCTGGCAATGGAACGTTCACTGCGCATCCCATATGTCAATAACCCTTACAACGTCCCTGCAAAGGAGGTCAGTATTATGCTGCCATACTACAGGTTGGGGGCTGAGGCTGAACCATTGTGTTTTGCTGGGGCTGCCTAGGGAGCTCAAGACTGAGGTGTGATTTGAATCAGAGACCTGATATTAGAGGGCTTAAAAATGCTTAACTCTGGATTGGGTCCTGCGACTCCTGGCAAGCCTCTCATTATCAAACTGCAACGCTCCAGTATAGACACCTCAAGAAACAGGCTCGTTGAATGTGAAGATTATTTAATTGATATAAACTCATTGTGAGAATGATTTCAGTATCTCCATGCATAACTACGGTACATCATTCCCATTTACTCACACGGGGCCCACCTGCAGCACCAAATAGCTTGGCTTGCAGTGAACAATTCATCACCTGAGTGCCAGAGATGGACAGCTGTACTCTGTGGAGGACACTGGTGCTCCATCTGCAGATGACATCAAATGACAGATGCTGAATTTGGAGGGTACCTACTTAATAAAGAGATTGGAAGGTATGTGCGTGAAAGAGAAATAAATACAGATTTCATCTGTATCTGACAAGCCATTTAAACGGGAGTGCCTCTTGGATCCATACATTTTGGCTCAACTGCTTTGTGGCTTTAAGCTGCTCCAAGATGAGAGGCGGCATTTGTTTCCAATTCTGTTTTGAATCCCTTCAGCTGCAGTTCTGCAGCACAACCTGTCAACTGGAGAAACGCTGGGAATCCACATAAGCCAAACGTATCATAGGGTACAGACGATCATGTAAGATATAAAAAGTATTTTTAAAAAATTATAATTGACCACTAATAATGTATCATGCATGTCTCATTAGCTTAAATGCCACAAAATGGTGTTCAATTAAAACTATGCTGTTGTTTCCCATTGATTGTAAAAAAATTGCCTCAACGTACTATTACAACATCTTATGCCTATAAGCCAATTAAATATTTTCATCTGCTTTTCAGTAAATCATTGACTTTAGATAATTTGCATAATATCAAAACGTCCGTGCCTTTTTGTGATGTTGAAAGAAGTGTACAAATTCATTCTTAGGCCAGTTGTAATATGTTCTTTGTAAAGCATTGTCCCCTATTGCAGCAAACACCCAAGCTGTAACAATCCCTGAACCAGCATTTATTATATACCGTATTTTTCGCTCTATAAGACGCACCAGACCACAAGACGCACCTAGTTTTTGAAGGAGGAAAACAAGGAAAAAAGTATTCTGAATCTCAGAAGCCAGAACAGCAAGAGGGATAGCTGCGCAGTGAAAGCAGCAATCCCTCTTGCTGTTCTGGCTTCTGGGATAGCTGCGCAGCCTGCATTCGCTCCATAAGACGCACACACATTTCCCCTTACTTTTTAGGAGGGAAAAAGTGAGTCTTATAGAGCAAAAAATACGGTATATGGAAGTGTACAGGGAATCCCCAAATAATTATATATACCACACTACAATTTCTTCTATTTATCTGACCACTCTTAGGCACAGAGGTGGTTTTCAGAGGGCAGATCTACAATAAAGGAAAGCTTTGGTGAAAAATCATTCTTATGGCGATGCTGACGGAGGGAAGTTGTCTTGCATCAAGCGGTGCTAATCACCCAGAATAAGAGTATCTGGTAAGAGAGTTCTCTGAGCATGTGAGAAGTTGATCTTTTCTTATAGTTTCCATTCCCCTTTGTGGTTGCTATCTGTGGCTTCTGTGACAAACACTTTGCGTGAAGTTACAGCTGCCAGCAGAAGTCAAACCCTAAGAAAGCGGAATTTCTAGTGGAAATTGATCAAATGGAGATATAGAATGCTAGCAAGAAAGTTCATGGGGCAGAGCATGATTAGACACATGTACCAGTCCGATTTTCCCACAGCACAAGTTACAGCCTTATTTCTGCACCGTTGCTTAGAGTGGATGATGGGGAGCGCCTGTAACCGTTTCTCACATTCTTTGGTGGTATTTTTAATGCACATCACATTGCATTGTGCAAGCAGTGAATTTAAAGGGAGAAACCTCTGTGTTGACCACTCTGAGGCAGCTCAAGGAGCATCATCCGTAGATTCTCAAGATTTGGTTGACTTAAAAAGAATCAGTTTTTCCCATGCATTCCAATTGTCATGGCTTACTAGGGACTTGGCCCCCATGAAACACTGACCCAAATTTGGCTTTGGGGGCTGCGTTTTTAAAAGCACAGTCAATGTGCACTAGAGCTGTCATCTGTTTGGTCTCAAATGTTTCTCCTTCAACCTGCCTGCCTCCCTCCCAGCCACCAGCCTTAACATTTCTTCACAATGGACACTTAGGTTGGTGTGTGAGGCAAAACACAAGAGATGGTTCATCAGCACTTGAGCCAGCTGGGCAGAAATAAGGGCAGAGGAATACTGTGTCTTCCTTCCCATTTTCAGCTTCTCCTTCTTCTTCATTTAAACACATTTTTTGTTTGGGTTCTTGTTTTAATTATGTATTTTGTGTTATCTTGTATTTTTATGCTGTGAACTGTCCTGAGAAGGGTGGTATACAAATTAATTAATTAATTTCCCCTCCCACTGGAAACAATGGCAGGGGAAAGTGAAGAAAGAGATTTAGTTACACCCAGGGCAGAAGAGCAAAAGAGCAAGCAGAGTCTCACCTCAGGGTTCCACCATTTTCCTCCTCAAAGCAGCCCCCCCCCCTTCCATTGCCTGCTCTTAGGGTTGCTGCTCAGAGGGAGATTTTGTGCACAAATGCATAACAGCACCTCAGCAGAGCCAGGTTAATTGTTTATTAATTGTAAGGCACAAATCATGCTTGAGCGCATTATACTTTCATCTGAAACCATATGCAAACAATAAATTGAAGGAGGAGTTTAGAGAATAGTATATAATCACTCTGTACATGCATATGACTCTCAAGCGCACATTTATGCCTTCAAAAGGTAATAGAAGCTGGACTGAATCTCATCATAATCTCTAATCTGCTTGGGACTGGTTAATGTGCCAGTTACTTAGTGCTAGGCAGCGCTGAAAGTATTTCAGCCGTATAAGAAGATCTGGTACTCATGGAACCAGTTACAGCTTTTAAATATGTTCCACTGTAGGAATCCTCTTCTACTGGGATCAGCCTTCATCACAAGAACAGGTTTAAAATGGGAGAGTGGCTCACGTCCTTCAACGTCATGGTTCAGCATGCTTTAGGAGAAAACTTTAACTGGCAAACGCTGAGGTTTTCAGCTATCCTAGCCAGCTAGATGCCTCAGCTGGTGAAAGGGACTTGTCAGACTTCCCATCACGCTAATTGCTGTACTTCTTAATTACGTATGTAACTAAAGCATGCAAATTAGCTGCAGGGCTTCTGCTTGTGAAATGCTTCCAGAGCGGCCCTGAGTATGAAACCAGCTTTCCGTTCCTTCATTTACACTGACTTACTGGCCACCTACTATTCCAGACTCAGCAACACCTTCAAGCCCAACCTACAAAAGGGACCCACATTTCATCTTAGATATAGTATCTATCTTATAGAAACCTGCCCTCTGACTCCCTACCCCCACCCCTTTTCAGTCCATTCATTATTCCTGCTCTCTACACTTGCTGTCAAAGTATGGTTCTGGCACTGGCCATATGAATATGTTCCGTCACGTTATGATGATCTGGTTACAGATCTTGACCTACCAGTGAAATACCAATATTTTAGAAAAACTCTTTATCAAATCAGGCTGGTTTCCAGTTTTCCTTTCAAGCATCAGTGGTATCAACAGGCTCAGGGCGGCTAACAACCAATAGTAAAAACAAGTTGATTAAAATACAATTTAAAAAAGATTAAAATACAACATTAAAAAATTAGGATGCAGCCTCTTCGCAGGAGGAGAAAGGAAAAAGAAAGAGGGGGAGGGAATCAAATTAATTAATTGGTTCCAAGCCAAAGGCCAGGCAGAACAACTCTGTCTTACAGGCCCTGCGGAAAGAAATCAGATCCCGCAGGGCCCTGGTCTCATGAGGCAGAGCGTTCCACCAGGCCGGAGCCAGTGTTGAGAAGGCCCTGGCTCTGGTTGAGGCTAATCTAACTTCCTTAGGGCCCGGGACCTCGAGGGTGTTGCTATTTATGGACCTTAAGGTCCTCCGTGGGGCATACCAGGAGAGGCGGTCCCATAGGTACGAGGGTCCTAGGCCGTGAAGGGACCTAGTTGCCTAGCTAAGGGACGTGGGTGGTGCTGTGCTCTAAACCACTGAGCCTTGGGCGTGCCGATCAAAAGGTTGGCGGTTCGCACGATGGAGTGAGCTCCCATTGCTCGGTCCCAGCTCCTGCCAACCTAGCAGTTCAAAAGCACGCCAAAAAGTGCAAGTAGATTAATAGGTACCGCTCTGGCAGGAAGGTAAACGGTGTTTCTGTTCTGGTGTCGGTGTTCCATTGCACCAGAAACGGCTTAGTCATGTGCTGGCCATATGACCCAGAAAAATTGTCTGCGGAGCGGACAAACGCCAGCTCTCTCGGCCTGTAAAGCGAGATGAGCACCGCAACCCCAGAGTCATTCGTGACTGGACTTCACTGTCAGGGGTCCCTTTACCTTTACCTAAGGCCAAACTACATGCTGCCTGCATTCACAGCTGGTGTTTTCAAGGTTACCAGGATCAGTATCTCTCAGCAACCAATTGATCTGATGAACATGAAACCTAATCAGGAGGGAGACACACCTGGGCAGCGTCCAGCTGCAGCATTGCCTACAGGGTCTCCTCTGACAACTCCAGGAATGTGAGAGGGTTGCTTGTGGCGAAGGCAGTCCCTCAGGTGCTTGGCTCCCAAGCCATCCTCTAGTACTAATCTTGTGTTGAGCCCAGTAGCTCACCGGCAGCCAATAGAGCACTTTCAGGACCACTGACAAATGATCCTATTACAGTGGTACCTCGGGTTACATATGCTTCAGGTTACATACGCTTCAGGTTACAGACTCCAATAACCCAGAAATAGTACCTTGGGTTAAGAACTTTGTTTCAGGATGAGAACAGAAATCATGCTCCGGTGCCGCAGCAGCATCAGGAGGCCCCATTAGCTAAAGTGGTGCTTCAAGTTAAGAACAGTTTCAGGTTAAGAACGGACCTCCGGAACGAATTAAGTACTTAACCCGAGGTACCACTGTATTATATCCAAACTCGCAGTCACATTCTGCAGAAGCTACAGACTCCATACCACCTTCAAGGGCAACCTTACATACAGCGCATTGCAGTAGTCCAGGAGGGATGTCACCACAGCATGGGCAACTGAGGCTAAGCCATCTTGGTCCTGGAATGGCCATGGCTGGTGAACCAGACTAAGCTGGGCACAAACACTCCTAGCCACGTGAAAGTCCAGTGAGAAGTCAGAACTGTTTTAAACTTTTTAATGGTCTTATTGTATGGTTTTATCGCTGTAAACTACTTTGATACATGCATATATAATGATACATCAGTATACAACCTATAAACCCCTCCCAAAACTTAGAATATGTTTCTTCCCATCCACAACACCTCCATTCAGTCTCAGTTTATTGTGGTCACGATTTCCAGACAGCAGCCTAACACTTTCACAGCCTCTCCTGAAGATGGAGCACAGAGAGAGCGCCACATGTCACCACAAGTGCCACATATTATTCATTCCAAACCTGTGAGTAATACTTTCTTCCGTGTGGCAGCATCTATACACTGGAACTTCCTGCCCATTGGCAACTTCACTGTACTGTTTTTGGTGCCTGTTGGAAACGTTTTTTTAAAGGCAAGTCTATTAGGTGAATAGACTTGGGACGCGGGTGGCGCTGTGGGTAAAACCTCAGCGCCTAGGACTTGCCGATCGCATGGTCAGCGGTTCGAATCCCCACGGCGGGGTGCGCTCCCGTCGTTCGGTCCCAGCGCCTGCCAACCTAGCAGTTCGAAAGCACCCCCGGGTGCAAGTAGATAAATAGGGATCGCTTACCAGCGGGAAGGTAAACGGCGTTCCGTGTGCTGCGCTGGCTCGCCAGATGCAGCTTGTCACGCTGGCCACGTGACCCGGAAGTGTCTGCGGACAGCGCTGGCTCCCGGCCTATGGAGTGAGATGAGCGCACAACCCTAGAGTGTGGCAAGACTGGCCCATACGGGCAGGGGTACCTTTACCTTTACCTATTAGGTGAATACCTCAAGACAATGTGTGAGAAGACCCTCAGATTTGTAGAAAAGGCTTTACGCCTGCAGAGGGCAATGGATGCAAGCGGCAAAGACAGGACTGGAACTCTTTTAAGCATACCATACACAAGACAGGGGGCAAGCCCATTTGGTATGGTGCATGGAATAACCCTTGTTACTCTAATATTTAGCTTGCTGACTTACACGATGGAGGGAGAGGAGGAATCCCTGAAAGGAACTGGGGGTACTGTTTTATTCCTGGCTTTGTGCTTGGGCTAGAAAAGTAACAGCTTTGCTTGGCTGCTAGCATTTAAATCATGCAGTCTAAGCAGCCAAAAAAAGGGCTATCTTTCTTCCATTTTTTACTCTCTCTCTCTCTCTCTCCTCTCTGTGAATCTACATCTGTCTTTTGCATAAGGGAAAACAATTGGAAATCACATGATCAACAGATTGGCCCCCTAAGAGACAGCCAGCTGGTGAAGAGATGCCTTAGTCGGAATCACAGAAGTGTCAGAAGTTGGACCTGAAAGTCGCTCCGTCCAACTCTCTGCAGCATGGCAAGTTCAGTGTTTGATTTGGAAAGGGAAGGAAGACAGGAATGACTCCAATACATGGGCATGCCCAGCCCTGACCCCTCAGCTCCCAACTCCAGAAACATAGGGAACAACTATGAGGGCTCAGTTGGCAAGAGGGATTATTGGCAATTAGTACCAGTAATTAGTATGCAAAATGGAAGTCAGGCCCAAGCTCACGTTAAGCAGTTGATGGAGGCTCCTCACTAAGAGTTGCAATTATATTTAAGAATATTCACAAAGCACAAAAAAATCTACCATTTCAATTTTGAACATGGAATTCCAAACGTGAATTTAGAATATTAAAAATGACATAAACTAAAAGTGCCACTAGTCTGTTACATTGCATATATGAACTCTAATAGATTTATTTCTACCTTTTGAATGACACCATTATTCTATTACATATGATTTAACAGTTATTAGCCTACGTGTTGTGCCTAATTTTTATTTTAGCAGGCATTAGATGAAATGTAAGCAATTCGGGCTGTTTTCTGGAGTCCTGTGGACGTGTCCTGGAATCGATGGCAAGGTCAGAAGTGGGAGGAAAGAGCTGCAGTCTGAGGATCCTGGTGAGTTCACAGAGTTCTGTTTTTATTTCCTGCTCTTAGCAAAACAGCCAAGGCTTTACCTGAACTGGCTGCAATTCTGAGCAGAGGAAGGGTAGTTCCAACCCTTTTTCACTTGCCCCCAACCCCGTTTCCACAGGGGGGAAAAACAACTTGCTGTTAGTGAAAAAACACTCTCAACCAATTCAGGCTAATTTTGCTTTTTTTTAAATAACAAAAAACCCATGGAATTCCCCGTGGAACATGTTGGGTTATTTGATGTTTCTTTTTAACCAACTGTGAGGAAATCTCTTTTTCCAGTTGATATAATTTCTGCTTCCAAGATCAGAAGGCGAGAACTTGGTATAGCACAAAAGGGCACTTTGGAAGCTTATTATTAACTGATGTGCCACTCCAAATTTGCATATTTTTGTTAAGGTAATTGGAATGTACAGCAATTAACATGTTGGGAATTGTGACAAATCTCTTCTCCCCAGCTGTCTTCCAGCCAACTGGGCTGATCACAAACTACTGCCAAGCCAAAACATTAAGAAACTGCACACAATTGTGTACAAATCACATATTGAAAATAATAAATCTGAGATTCCAAATGTTTTACCATTTCTGACTTTTAGGACACACCATCTTATTTTGACATTTCCCCTTACAATCATGACTCGATTTAAGTAAATAACAACTTTCAGTTTTCCCCCCAGCCAAGAACATCCAATGTCTAGAAATCCACAAGCCATTCAGGAGCACTTCATAACTTCCCCAGCCTTGGCATACCAAACACTTTCATTTTAGGATTATCACCTGGTGTTAGGTGAACTTCTAGTACCTACCTTAGATAACTCCATTTCAGCCTCCTCAACCCTCTTCTCCTCATCTCCAATATGAGGATCATTTGTGGTGTGTTGTACCTCTTGAGTTGTACACAGCCCTGAAATTTGTTATGAAGGGGTGGTATATTTTAAATAGCTATATAAACACTGACTGGCCTTACAAGTCAGTATTACTGAGATTACAGCCAAAGCATATTTTTATATGCTATTGGATCAGTCATTTACCCAGCTCAGTTTTCTGAATATTGGCAGCTCACACTACAATTTGGGTATATCTCAGTGTTACTCGGGTCGGCTTTGGAAGTTACAAACAAGTGCTGACAGGAGATGCAGATGTGACTTGCACTCCCTTGTTTCCAGTGGCGTAGCGTGGGTTGTCAGCACCCGGGGCAAGGCAAGTAATTTGCGCCCCCTAACCCGTGGATTTGCGCCCCCTAACCCGTGGATTTGCGCCCCCTAACCCATGGATTTGCCCTAACCCCAGATGTTGCGCCCGGTGCGGCCCGCCCCCCCTGCACCCCCCACGCTACGCCACTGCTTGTTTCATGTTTTCTACATACAAAGCAAGAAACAGTGCATTTCTCCATGTTAAGATGCACAGGTTCAAGATGCATGTGCAGAATTTTCAGTCCATTAAAAGTGTCATCTACTGCAACTCCTTGCAATGCAGGAATCAGAGTTAAAGAATCCCTGGCAGTTGAATGGTTGGCCATCCAACCTGTTTAAAAAACACCTTCTGAGGGAGACCATCCCACTGCTGAACAGCTCTTAGTGTTTGTCATAAATTTCTTCCTGCTGTTTAGTCAGAATCTCCTTCTTGTAACTTTCTTTTAAAGGTGTTATGATGTTAATTCTTCTAAAGGTGTTTGACGTGATTGTTTAACATAGTAAATTACTAAAGAGGTACCTTATAAGATCTGTTATATGGTGATTCTGCACAAATCATGTCTGGTCTTAATTCACCAGCGCTCCTCATACAGGAGCTAACCTATCAGCCAGGATGCTAGAGATTATTTTGGCATCCTGGCCAATGAGCAAGAGCAGTCTATAAGGAATCCAGGGATCCAGGATTCTTTCCAGGCTTTAAAAGAACTCTAACACAGTACCACAGTTTAAGGTGATTAAAAAGACATAGCAGATGTGGGAACATCAACCAATTTCTTGTAAAATGTGCCTATAAGGTCATCCCGGGTGTTTCATGAGTTTATCTTTCTTGATGGCCTTTGCCAAGTCTTCTGCTGCAATGTAGTTTCTTGTAGCACACTTTTTTTTCTTTATTCATTCAAATGTATATATTACATGAAACTTTGAAAACATGTTTCTGGCTTTTTGTGTGTTTTTTAATTGCCACCAAAATGACATTTAGAGGGAAAGACCAAAAAAGCAGTTAATTTATGTAGACAAATTTTAATGAAATAATTTGCACTTTAAAGTATACATAGGAAATAGCAATAAACTTTGACAGAAAGGAATCAAAAACCCTTCTTAAGAGAAAGTTTAAGAGTCCATTCAACAGCAAAACGAATTAAGGAAAAAATCAAAAGTTTTATCTAGAGAAACAGCTCAAATGACTTTACTCCAAGTAAACTCTGAAAGCTACCATACTTTTGGTCCAAATCGTAGTTTTCAAGTTGGCAGGTGGGATATAGTGAAGTCTATGACCGAGTGTATTTGCCCCAGATGTGCAACATGAATACAGATGCAATAAAGAGGAGACTCATAACGAGAACTGGAACAGGACCACTGAAAATAAAGGGAGGGGATGTATTTATTATCCACAGCAATAGGTATAGATTAGCTTTTAGCTAAAACTATATAATCACATGCTATTTAACAAAATGGTTACCCTACCTTTCTAGCCAATACAAAGGAAGCTAACAAAAGAAGTTTTAAACAAGCAAACAATGTTTTTAAAAATCATAATGTTTTTAGAGTTCAATACCACAAAATGCAGTAGTGGCTGTGCTTAGAGTACTTCAAGAAAAGATTAGACCAAGTCATGAAGGATATATCTATCAACACAAGATTAACTAAATGGAGGGTCCCTATGATGAACACTGCACCATTTGTATCACCTTTGTTTGGTTCTCTGTTTGCAAATTCCACCAAGTAAAATCCCAGCTTAGTGCAAGAACATCTAAATAAAACTTGTGCAGAAATATACCATGTCAAGTCTCAAGATCCATTCAAATATGAGGAGATTGGTAGGTTACAAAAGGGGAGGACAGAAGACTGTTTTTATATATAGAATTGTTTTGGCCCTATCCAACTTAGCTTCTGGAGGAGCAGAAATCAAGGAAAACACTGGTGCTATTTCATGTGCATCTTAACACCATTAGTGGACCATAAAAAGTATTTAAAGATTCTGTGAGATACCCATATCCAACCCAATTAAAAGGTTATCAAGTGGAATTTTAATAAAGGATTTAAAAAGTAGTATTTATTGACTAAAAGATTTGCATTAACAGAAGAAGATCAAGTAACTAACAGAAGAAGAAAAATGACTTTTAAGTTTTAATTAACCATTGCCATGCCCCAAAGCAACTGCAAATTTACAAATGGAAAAGAATTCTTGAACCTCAAGTAATTATTTCACCTACAAGGTTTGGGAACCATAAAAGCTTCATGTGACTCCAATGGGTAGTTAAACAGCATATTATCTAATCGGGCCTGCTAAATATAGTCTACATCAAATACCCAAGAGCATAGTGCTATTTGACTTAGTAAATTAAGGCACACACACATGTGGCATGCACACCACATAAGATAATTTGATTTTAAAAAATTCAAAACCTACATTTTGTCAACTACAAAATTGTTCTTCCTCCATGTAACTACACAGAATGATAGTATGCATTCAATTGCTCCACAATAAGGGGAGAACACAAGAATCATTGCTATATTTTAATATTTTCACTTACACTTTGAGGCCAGGGGAATCCTCTGTATAAAATCTCCACATCCCTCCAGTGCCTGCAGAAGTTGTACGGCCTGCACTCCTTGTTCCACAGCTAGCACTTTTCCTAAAAAAGAAAACCAGCAACAGAAATGCAGCAACAGTAACCAAATATGACATGTTTTCCCAACAAGAGGCTTTCGTGTCACTGTAATTAGCTGTCTAATATTTGCTTGATAACCACAATCATACTTTGAGCTGTATATATGCATGTTTTAAAAGTTTTTTAAAAACTTGATAGAAACGGAAACTGTTTCTAAGTCTCTGCTCTGTGTTAATCCCACAAGTAGGGTTGGGGGTGTATGGGGAAAGGGTTCAATGGCAGAGAGCCCCCAAGATACAAAACGAGGCCCCCCACCCCCCCCCCACCCCAGTGAGGGTTTTGTGAGGCTGAGAGGAAAAGCGACCACTACATTTAATAATATTAATGACAATAATAATAAGCGGATTTGGGGGTAAGCCTCAAACTTCCAGGGCGCTTCCGTTGCGCCTCGGGGGGTTTCTCCTGACGCCCTTAAGCGGGGTTTGGCTGCCCCCCCCCGGGCTAACAAATTCATTAAACAACACCGTTATTAGTCCCACAACAACCTTAACAGCAATAATAATAATCATAATAACAATGACACGTCATCGTTCCTGCTCCGGGCGGCCCTCCCGGCCTACCTCTGCCTGACGGTGGATCCTGGGGCCCGCGAGGCGACGGCTTTGCTGGGCGAGCGGCCGGAGGCGCCCACGTTGGTGGCGCTGGGATTGGGGCCGGGCTGCGGGGAGAGAGAAGAGCCGGACACGGTCAGGAGCCCCGGAGGCAGCGGAACCCCCCGCCCCCGCCCCGCCCTCCTCCCCTCGCTTCTCCGCCGCTCTCACCATGGCGAAGAAGGGCGGCTCCGTCGGCTTCTCACGAACTCCCTCAGCCGGCAAGGGTCGCCTCCGTCGTCGTCGTGGCGGCGGCTTCTCCCTCCTCCTCAGGCGACGGGAGAGGGGGCCTCGCCGCCAGCGCCTGAGGAAGAAGGACCCCCAGCATGCGGCTGTCCTGCACGGCGCCTGGCTCGAACCTCTTCCTTTTCCCCACCAGCGGGGGCAGCGCTAGCTCCCCGCCGAGCAGGCTCGGGCTGCCCCGCTTTGCTACCCCGCGGCGCCGCCTATTCTCCCGCGCTGCGACGACGGCCGAGAGTCAGCACCCACACGGGGGACAGGCGCCGCTGCGGCCACCCCTCCGCCGGAGGCCGACGTGGCCCTCCTGGCGCGGCCGGCGCGTGCGCAGAAGGGCCGGCACCGGCGGCTCGGCGGCCATGGCGGGTTGCGCGGAGGCGCGGGGCCCGTCGGTGGCCTTCCTGCACCCGGACCTGGGCCTGGGCGGCGCGGAGCGGCTGGTGGTGGACGCGGCCGTGGCGCTGGCGTCGCGGGGCTGCCGCGTGCAGGTGTGGACGCCCCGCTACGACCCGGCGCGCTGCTTCTCGGAGACGCGCGGGCTGGACGTGCGCACGGCGGGCGGCTGGCTGCCCCGGAGCGTCCTGGGCAGGGGCCACGCGCTCTGCGCCGCCCTCCGCATGGCCTGCCTGGCCCTCAGCCTCCTGCTGCTCAGCGGGGAGGAGGTCGACGTCTTCGTCTGCGACCAGGTGAGGGCGGGCGGGGGGTCGGACTAGATGCCCCTTGGGGGGCCCGGCCCCACCATTCCCGGATACGATATACACTCAGAAGAGCCGGCCCAAGACATTCCGTAGGATCACAGGATTGTAGACGGGGCCGGGTTTACGTAGAAGCCAAACAAGCTATAGTTTAGGACCCCACTGTCTGGGGGGCCCCCAAAACATTTAAAGGGGGGCGACAGGATGTACATTTCCAAAGTACAAGATAAAAAACAAATACAACAAAACCTACGTACAGCAACAGTGTTTTGTGCTGTGTAGGCTCCTATGATGTAAGCAATGGGCCCCGCCTGCTCCCTCAAATATCACATATAAAGGGCCCCATTACCTTCAGTAGCTTAGGGCCTCATAAGACCTAAATCTGGTCCCGATTGTAGATTTGGAAGGGACCACAAGAGTCCTAGGAATCTTTTGCCAATTTGGGGCTTGAACCCACAGCCTTGAGATTGAGAGTCTTGTGGTCTACCAACTGAGCTATCATTTTTCTGAGGCGAATTAGGAAATCTCTGCGCTCCCCCCCCCCAGCCCCTCCCCTGCCAGGGAAGAAGGAGTGAGGAAAGCACTGCATCAGGAATGAGAGGGAAAGGAACATCTTCTGCCTCTGTGGACCCTTCCTCATGAGTGGGCCACTGCATAAGCCTTGGTTTTTGTTTTATTATGTATTTTGCATTGTCATTTTGTCATTTGCTGTCGTGAACCGGCCTGGGATCTTTGGATGAAGGGTGGTACACAAATTTAATAAATAGTAGGTGCCCATTGATGGTAATGGGACCTTCTCACAGGAAAGTGTGCTTAAAAAACACATGCATGCCGCTTCCAACAAAGAAAGTGAAGAGGGAGAAATCTGCTTATAATCAGGGGTGGTAAGTGTTACTCTATCTGGTTGCTGCCATGCAAACGGCTGTCAAGGAGCCAGAGACAAAAGTTCTAGAAAGATGGGGCATCTTGCTGTCCCACCAGATCAGACGGAAGGAACACCCTGAAGGGTCCCTAGCCACTATCATCTCATTCACTCCTTTTCCAAACAAGGGAAGGAAAGCACCTAAAACATTACACACACACTGAGCCAGGCTTCTTGCAATCCAGCTGCAATTTGCAGCGAAGTCATATTTTCTGACCTCTGAGAAGAGATGAAAAGGAATACTAGGGGCAAATGCATTATGCCACAGGTTGGTAACACCATTTGACACTAGACATTCTGGATTATGCTGACGCTGCTGATTAAACATCTAGTGTAGAGAGTATTCCTTTGGGTTGTTCAAGATAAAACACAGCTAAACGTAACAATTGGGCAAGCATAAGAGGCACTGTTATTCAGTATAGCAGTTTTCTTTCTTAGGCGTATTTCTTTGTTTTTCTAGGTATCTGCATGCATTCCATTTCTCCGTCTTGCCCGCGTCCGTAAGAAGATTTTGTTTTACTGTCACTTCCCTGATCAGCTTCTGACCAAGAGGGAATCGTTTCTTAAACGTATCTACAGAGCTCCACTGGACTGGTTGGAAGAGTATACTACTGGCATGGCAGACTGTATTCTTGTCAACAGCTTTTTCACAGCCGGTGTTTTCAAAGAAACCTTCAAATCCTTATCTCACATAAATCCAGATGTCTTGTACCCTTCTTTGAATGTCAACGTGTTTGATACGGTTATTCCTGAAGATGTAGCTAACATAGTTCCCAACAGGAAGAGATTCTTGTTTCTTTCCATCAATAGGTATGAAAGGAAGAAGAATCTAGTATTGGCGTTAGAGGCTTTGCATGACCTTCGGGGTAAACTTGATGCTCAGGAGTGGAATGATGTTCACTTGGTTATGGCTGGTGGTTATGATGAAGCAGTTCAAGAAAACGTGGACTATTATGAAGAACTGAAAGCAGTTGCTGCCAAGCTTCGCATTGATGAGCAGATCACATTCTTAAGATCTTTCTCTGATGCACAGAAGATAGCTCTTCTTAGTAACTGCACGTGTGTGCTGTATACACCAAGCAACGAACACTTTGGCATAGTTCCTTTAGAAGCTATGTACATGAGATGCCCAGTCATTGCAGTAAATTCAGGGGGACCTTTGGAATCAGTTGTAAACAGTAAGACAGGTTTCTTGTGTGATCCTCTTCCAACCCAGTTTTCAGAAGCCATGGAGAAATTCGTGAAAGACCCTGCTTTAAAGAAGACAATGGGAGCTGCTGGGAGAACTAGAGTTCTAGAAAAGTTTTCACTGGAAGCATTCACTGAAAAGCTGTATCAATACGTTCATAGCTTAGCACAATAAAATCAAGCTCCATAATGTGACATTTGTTTTTTTAATGCTGGGTTTTCTATTACACCGATGGACTAACATCCCAAAAGATTATTAATGTGATTCTTCTGACTCTGTGTTGGACCACCACTTAAGACTGAATCTGGCATATAACAAACTACTCTGATAGTGAACTTGTCTCTTGATATTTTTTATACTTTGTCTTGCACTGTGTGCTGCAAAATAATAAAATGAAGATTAAAAAATCAGTCTTGTTTATGCTATCATTCATTATTTCAAGAGGCCAGTCTTGAAAGTGACATGGTTTGTTGCATGGAAGAATCAATAGGTGCCCATGACAATTATGATTGCTGAAGTAGTTCCAAGTGTTTTAGATAAGCAAGCCAAGGCTCATTCCATTTCATTTATTTGTATAACTATTTACAGTATATACAATTTCCTCACAAAACAACACAAAAAACCTTTAAAAGCAATAGGCAATCTGATAAGGGAGAGAATTCATTTTGTGACCCCTATTCCAACAATTGGAGCTTAATCATGAAACATTGCTTTATCCATTGTGTTGCCTCAAAACTCTACAGATGGCCCAAAATCAGTTTACCTCCACAATCATGGAAGTTACAGATACCCCAGATCAGTGATTTTCATTCTGTTCCTAAAAAATACAAAGCTTCCCAGAAAATACCTGAGGTTTTCTTCAATGTGAGAATGCATGATGTAGCTTGTCTGCCATTACTGATCTACTGGAACATGCATTGCATGTTAGATATGCGCTAGTAAGTGGCCTATGTTAGTTGACGCTGCACCTCTCAAATCTGCAGTGCATAGGATTCCATTGACAAATGTCAGTCTAGGAAATTTGAAAACTGCCCTAGGAGAATGGAAAATACTGGAGGTCAGTATTCAATTCCTCCCTCTTCAGTGACAACTTAAAAATCGCTGAGGGTCATTGCAGGCCACATAAAAGTTGTTTCCTGCTTGTAGGAATTGTTAATGCACCGCTAAATGCTATATGGTTTTTAATTGTATAATACTGCTTTTATTTCTTATATATTGTATAACAATCTAAATTCCATAAAATTCAATTTTTAATACAATAAGATACAATTTAAGAAGTAAAAGAAGCAATAAAAATGCAATTAAAGTTAATACAATGAATGTGGTGCAGGTAAAAGTAAAGGACCCCGGATGGTTACGTCCAGTCAATGGCGAATGTGGGGTGTGGTGTTCAGGCCAAGGGAGCCGGCATTTCTCTGCAGACAGCTTTCTGGGTCTTGTGGCCAGCAGGACTAAACTGCTTCTGGCGCAACCTCCCACCTTCACAAGCCCACAAACAGGCCACTTAAATAATGCTCATGGGTGACAATTTGAGAATCCCTGCTGAAGGTGAAAAGGAGCTTTCCATTTACAGCAGTGGCTCCCAACTAAGTACTGCAGACCTCCTGTTTTTCAAAAGTCAAGCCATGGACCTCCTAGTTTTGACATTTTCTATATCTCTGGTAGTTTTTGTTATGTGAATGGTGCCACTGACCCCTCTCCTGTTGGGAACCACTGCCTTCTAGCATTTATTGTTGTTACTGTTATTTATTATTTAAATTTATATACCATCTAAGGATCACAGGGTGGTTTACAGTATACAAACAGAAAAATGCATAGTCTGATAACAAACAAAACAACAATCTCCCCCTCCAAACACACACAGTTTAAAAGGCCAAAGATTGTTTAATTAGCCAAAGGCCTGGGAGAGGAATGTTTTCATATGGAGCCTAAAGATAGGGTGCCAGGCAGGCCTCTCTAGGGAGAGCATGCTACAAATGGAAACCTTGTGAGGAGTACCTGAAGAAGGGCCTCAGATGAGGACCGCTGGGTGAGCTCCCGTTGCTCGGTCCCTGCTCCTGCCAACCTAGCAGTTCAAAAGCATGCAAGTAGATAAATAGGTACCGCTCCAGCGGAAAGGTAAACGGTGTTTCCGTGTGCTGCTCTAGTTCACCAGAAGCAGCTTAGTCCTGCTGGCCACATGACCCAGAAGCTGTACGCCAGCTCCCTCGGCCAGTAAAGCGAGATGAGCGCCGCAACCCCAGAGTCGGTCATGACTGGACCTAACGGTCAGGGGTCCCTTTAAAATGTCAAGATACCGGAGAACAGTAAGCAGTGGTAGAGGAATAGTGGCATGTTCTCACTTCTCTGAGCGGTGTAGACCTGAGCTTCTTTTGGAAGGACTTCACAACAGGCTTATGGTGTTTTGCAATATTTGCATTTATTTGCAAGTCCCAGTATGGTTGAGCATACAGCTCATGTTCTGTTGGCAGGCCCACATACCTCCAGTGTGCTATAGGTCTATAGGTGCACCTAGGGTGGTGACACTCTTTAAATAATCCTCTCCCACTTTTGCATCACATATTTGTGAAATATAATCATCTCTCTCATTCAAGAAATAAAACTGCAAGCTTTTGCATGTAACTAGATTTTCTTGTGAAAAACTCTGCATAGCATGGCTCTGCAAACTTCTCAGGCTACACTAAACATTCTCATACCTTTGATAATTCCAGTTGCTCTTCTCGTCTGCAGAAATGAAAATTTTAAAAATTATTTTAGATGAAAACCTCAAAACAGCCCAGTGAGAACTGCCATAAAGCATGAGAAAATGGGGGTGGAGAATTAGGAAAAGACCTGTTAAGTATCAATCAAAGGTCTAAAATGCTTCTAGAATGGGAAACAATGGGAAAGGTTGTGGAATGTGGATTTGAAATGTACAGCATGTTACGCAAATAGAGAAAATTATTTGAAAATGATGTATCGATGGTATCTGACTCCTAGTAAATTGGCAAAAATGTATAAGTTGGAATTGGATACCTATTGGAAATGTAGAGAGAAAGAAGGTACTTTTTCCATATGTGGTGGTCATGTAAGATAGCAAGAACCTTCTGGGAAATGATTTATAATGAGTTGAAAAAAATGAAGAAGATAACCTTTGTGGAAAAAACCCATAAGCTTTTATTTTAGGTATAATCAGTGGACAGTGAACAGAACAGAACAGAAAAAAAACTATGTATGCTGCCCAAATGATTTATGCCCCAAAATAGGAAGGAAGAAACAGTTCCGACAAAAGAAGATGAGCAATTAAATTAATGGAGCATGCAGAAATGGCAAAACTTACTGAAAGAATAAGAAACCAAGAAAAAAGACTTTTAAAAATAGAGTGGGGGGATATTATTCTTTATCTGAAGATACATTGTAAACAAACCTAGAACTTTAGCAGGACTAATATGAACATGTGCAGTAAGAGATTAGGGAGAACATAGGGGAGGGAAGTTGAAGGGAAAGTAAATTTGATTTGTAAAGTTTTGGTTTAAAATATTTTTAAAATGTGAAAATGATTTTTTAAAAAAAAATGTGGGTGGAGGATAGAGTGGCTGAAATCCTGAACAAGAAACACTCCCCATGCTGCAACATTTTGTTGCAGTCCCACTGGTTAGGACACCAAGACGTCTTCATCTGAGCCTGAAATGCCCATGTAAATCATTTGTAGGGATGCAGGTTTTAAGCATGAAAATAATCAATGTAAGTATTAGTTTCTTGGTTGGGGTTTATTTTAATAACAGAAAAAAATTTAAATTGATGTAGGCTGAAAGTTTAAGGGAAACTTGTTTATTTTTGGAAGCTAATTTTTTGACGTGTTACTATTATGGAATAAAAATGTTTTTCTAATAATGGGTTTATTAAATTATGTATCTTGCATTTCTACGAGTAAGAAAGCATTGGGGAATTTTGGTAGGATTTGTGTTTATTTCAATTACATATAATACTGATCAGTTAAAAGACAAGTAATTGATCAATTAAATATTTTTAATCAGCTTTGAAACTATACAGTATACAGTTGGTGTGTAGCTGTAAAAGACACTGCAGGGATTTTTTTCAGGTCACTGCTCTGCTTTCTATAGTTTCCTGTCATAATAGCACCTGTTATCATTTTGTCTTTAGACTCGGATTCATAGAATACTTTGATAACAATGTCCCTCGCTATTCTTAATAATATTTATATATTTTTTTCATTTCATTAAATACGAGGTGCCTTTGGCAAGTCTCTTGGTATATGTTTGTAATTTTATTCCAACGGAAATTGAAGTTTTAAAATAAATAAGTAACATGTCTGTGTGTGAAGTTTTTATTCTATTTGAGGTGGGCGTGTTTGGGGGGAAAAACCAAAATACCCAAATTTTTGCCAACCGTGTTAACTAGAAGAGGAGGTATCTTAAATTCTTACATAAATTGTCATTGAATTGACAAAAGGAATGAGTCTTTGGAAGATGATGTGATTAGTGTCAGAGGAAAGTGCTAGAACTCAACCGCTGGCGAATGTCCAGTAGCCATCATTGAATAATCACCACCTCATCATTCAGCCTCCTCAACTGACATGCAAAACATCCCAATATTCATTGCACATCTGTGCTAGACAGATTACATATTAGCAATTCAAATCAACCTAATGCACTGGCAGTTTCTGCAAAAGGTGTCTGTTTGCGGGGGGAGTCGCCTTGTTGTCTGGGCTGGATAATACGGCGACTGTGTAATCTTGGAGAACAATCAACCCATCTTGAGGAGGTGACTGACCACATCCGCTCCTGCCCTGACAGTGCTAGAACAATGGCCCCATAATGCACTTGACTCATCTGGTAATAAAATCTACTTTTGATTAGCAGCCCTGGCTTGTGTCAATCACTATATGATGCACCATTGTCCTCTGGTCCCAACACAGTTTATTTACAGGGAAACAAAGCCCTTTCTGGGTATGGCTGCCACCCAAAGATTACAAAATAGATTGAGCTGTCAGCCCCACACACTAGATGAAGATTAATGAGTTGTGCAGACAATAAATATGAAGCAATGACCATAAATATGCTAATAGGAATTATCCATATACAGTATAATTGGTACAAAAATTAAAACGTAGTGTGAAGAAGCTGGGTCACTGGGTGACAGAGAGATAATCTTGAGTGGCGAAGAGCTGCGCCTCCATTAGATTCTCTACAGGTTTATCTTCCCCAATTAAATCTTTCAAAGGACTAATTGTTTAAAAGCTGCTTGAATAATCTCTTTTTAAGCAGGGCTTTATGGTGGAAAGTGTTTATTAAAAAGTGTCTTCAATGAAAGTGTTATTAGAATTTTTTTAAATGTTAACTATCAAAAGCAGGACATAAAAAGATTAATATTTGTGATCAGCTGCCAACTTTCATTAAAGGGTCAGAATTTATTGAATGGTGCATCAATCAGAACTCCCAGAAAAACTAAAAAGGTGGAAATAAATACACTCATGCAGGTGTTTCAACCCCTTGGGAAATATATTAGAGTCTGGAGCTCAGCATTGTCCTAGCACAACTCCTGAGATGGAAACACCATCAATGGGAACTCATTAACCAGAATTGTTGCCCTCCTCTTCTAGCAGAGGGGAGGGTGAGGCACTAGATGAGGCTTGTCTCAAACCACCAAGCAAGTTCAAGGGTGAAGGGAGATCTGAACCCAGAACTTCCTGGCTCCACGCCCTTAGCCACTCAGGGCCAAAAGTCCCAGCTCAGTACCTGGCAGAGACAATCGCAAGGTGAAAGAAAGTCACATTTGTGAGCACCACACTGAGGAAGATCAGCTTATTTTTATGCCTTTATGAGCATGTATTTTTTAGGTAAATGCGGTGCTTTTTTTTCCAGCCAGAGTGCGCCAGTGCACAGTTGCAGCACCACTCAGATGGGCACCATTGCGGGACAGTGCTCCCCTCCCAAGAACCCCCAAATGAACATTTAAAACAAAACAGAAGCTGGCCAGTGTGTGTGAGTCTACTTTTTTTAAAAAAAAAGATCTATGACCCCACCTCGCTCCTAGCTGTTCCTAGCCGCAACTGGTCAAGCTACGGGGCAGGCCAATTCGTGTTTCCTTTTCTTCAGTCTGTCTCCCGTGTAGCGGGGGCAGGCTTTAAAATCTTTCCAGACAGGCCTCTAGCATTGCACATGTTTATTAATTTCTAGGGTTTTGGTAAAGGTAAAGGGACCCCTGACCATTATGTCCAGTCGCGGACGACTCTGGGGTTGCGGCACTCATCTCGCTTTATTGGCCGAGGGAGCCGGCGTACAGCTTCTGGGTCATGTGGCCAGCATGACTAAGCCACTTCTGGCGAACCAGAGCAGCGCATGGAAACGCCGTTTACCTTCCCACCGGAGTGGGACCTATTTATCTACTTGCACTTTGACGTGCTTTCAAACTGCTAGGTTGGCAGGAGCTGGGACCGAGCAACGGGAGCTCACCCCATCGCAGGGATTCAAACCGCTGACCTTCTGATCAGCAAGTCCTAGGCTCTGTGGTTTAACCCACAACGCCACCCGCGTCCCAGGGTTTAGGTGGGTGCCCTCTAATCTATAACAATGTATTGGTTGGGTACCCCATTCAAATCCACATAAGCAGGTCGTTTAATGATATTTTATGCAGTTATTTCAATAAATGATTGATGCTATATGTACTCAATGCTTATTTCCTGTTGACATTTGTTTGATTTTTTTTTCTACGTACACATAATTACATAGAAAACATTACGTCAATGGGAAGAAGGATAAAGCATGTATCACAAAAATGTTCTTATAGCCATATATAATGTTTTCTTGTTTTCCTATATTTTACTGCTAGAATTTTTATCCTACAGAGACTTTTACACATGCCTATTTTAGTCCAGTCCTGTGATTTATGCTTCTCCATAAACACGTCTCTGATTTTAATTGTTAGCAACTTTCAATACAAGGCAGGTTTTAAACATTTTTGTGTCCTGGGGGACTATTTCATTTGGCAAGTGCAGAAAATATCTTGTGATTTATATTTCTCCCAAAGAGGAAATGCATAATAAAACCTAATGTATTCTATGGGCATGAAAGATAACATCAACAAAAAATACAGACACATTTTGCATCAGATCACTATTTCAGCCAAGCCTGTTTCAGTTTCAGTCTTATAATGAAAATATAATCTTACCAGATGTCCCAAAGCTTTTGTGTATGCTTAGTCTCTTTCACAACTAATATCAATATTCTTCTTTTTCCAGGTGCATTTATTTGCCTATCTTTTGGCAGGAAGTATGCAACGAAAAATCAAAATGTGTGTGGGTTTTTTTTAAAAAGTGTAATAATGTAGTATAAAATAGGATGTTCTCCCCACAATATGCACATAGGTTAAAAAGTGTATAAAGTATTAAGTATAAAAAAAGTTTTAAAATGAGTGTTTAAAACGCCCTATAAGATTTTGAGAGTGTGGGTCTACCATGTAAGGGAGACGGTGGCATGAAGGTTTTACTCTCATTTTAGTCCTATTTTCAGTGGTTTACTCCTTTGTACTGCAGCCATAGAAAGCTTTGTCTTCGAGATGGGGATATATTTGATTCATTTCACATTTAAGAGGGGCCAAAACAATACGCAAACTGAAACGCAGCCATCCTTCAAAATTCACATTTGTCCAAATTTTGTGATGCAGTTCTCCAACCAATTCCCGCCCCCCGCCCGCCCCAGAAATGCATATTTTAGGGGAAAGTGTGCATAAAATGACTATATTAGTGAAAACAACATACAAACTGCATTATATCAGGGGGAAATACTTGCAAACGTAAAAATGGATTTATTTGGGAACAACAGCAACAACGATTTTATTATTTATACCCTGCCCAACACATATAAAAGCATAATAAAACACCAAACATTAAAAACTTCCTGATACAGGAAGCATTTAGATATCTGCCTTCATATATCTTTTAAATCCTTTCAGATGTCTTCTAAAAGTTGTGTAGTTTTTTTATTTCCTTGACATCTGACAGGAGGGTGTTCCACAGGGCGGGTGCCACCACCGAGAAGGCCCTCTGCCTGATTCCCTGTAACCTCGCCTCTCGCAGGGAAGGAACCGCCAGAAGGCCCTCGGCGCTGGACCTCAGTGTCCGGGCAGAACGATGGGGGTGGAGACGCTCCTTCAGTTAGCACTGAAATGCTGACATGTTTTCATGAAGTTCAAATATATATATATATCAATCACAAGCTGCTGCAAAATGTGAAGAACTGAATTTAAGATGGAAAAAATAAGAAATGGAGAAGGAATAAAAACTGACAGCTTCTTCCACCCCCATCACCAAATCTTTGGACTGCAAATCCCATCATTGTTAGCTAGGGAAGATGGGAGTTGTAGTCCAACAACATCTGGGGACCCAAGGTTGAGAAAATCCCTAGATGATCCCTTTGCTTGCTTGCTTATTTCTAATGCGTCTGCCAATTGTTGCCTTTTGCACTGTCTTCAAATCAGTTGCAGAGCCTGTCCACTACTTTTGTACCTGGCCATCTGTAGCCTCAACCAGCCCCTGCTTGCCTATCGTAATTTTGGCCAGTTCAGTTTACACTGTTATTCCTTCAGTTTTATCCACAAATTGCTTGTGAATATTCACATGAAGGTTTCACTCTCAGCTTGGGCTGGATCCTGGTGTGCCCTCTGGTGTCACATTTTCATAACGCATTATTAGCATTCCAAGCAAAATGTAACGTGTCCCTTACAATTTTGAAAATCATTCCTTAACCCTTTCTTACTGATATAAACCATGAGTGTAGATCCGCCATTGGTCCCCAAAGGGTTAAAACGTGGTTCAGATAAAGCTGGCTGCCTCTCAGGTTTTCACTCATGGGCACAGAGTGAAAATTGGCAAATGTTTAAATGATACATTGTGGATGTTCATACACACATGACTTGGAAGTGGATAGAACAGATTTAAGGAATGGATACCAGAAAGTGATGGAACCATAATTTGGACAACATCAATGAAATCGACTTCTGCAGCCAGAAAGAGAAAACTGTGGCCTGGGGCCAGCCATTAAACTGTGAGAACAGCTAGAAGCACGAATGTAAGTCACCTGCTTAGGAAAAAGAGCTTGGCTGAGGTGTTTGCTGTGGGCAAAGTAATGTGAGTAAGTATAAACTCTGTGGCTTAAATGGTTTAAAAACTTATCGTCTAGGCAAGAACATTCTACCCTGGCAGTACTGCTTAAAATGATCTATATGTACATTTGTCTGGAAAATTCTTTTTAAATAATTGTCCAGTCTTTAAAATTGCAGTGTAATTTAGCACCCATTTTAAAGACAATGAACTATTCAGTTTAATCTGCTGATTAGTGGATTCATTTGTCAAAAGTAAGCCAGTTCATAATCAAATCTGCAGTTTTTCAATATCCTCTGTCCTGACTCTCTAAACTTAATACACAATATATATTCATATCCCAAACTGATCACTGGCATCCAGGGCCGGCCCACCCATGAGGTGGGGTGAAGCAGCTGCCTCAAGTGGTGGGATGCCATGTGCCGGCGCCCCCAGAGGCGCTCCACCGGCTGCTGCCACACAACCCCAGGAAGTGAGGCTTCAACAGGGGAGTAACCTCTGCAGACACCATCTACAGGAACACCGCTGGTCATTCCCCAAGGTGATGAGGCTCATTTGACTACAACAACTAGAAGCGGTAGAGCAGGGGACTCTCTATCTCAGGGTCGTGGGTTTGAGCCTCTCACTGGGCAAAAGGTTTCTGCGTTGAAGGGGGTTGGACTAGATGACCCTCGTGGTCCCTTCCAACTCTACAGTTCTTTGATTCTATGACTGCCATTGGCATAATATTGTGGAATATTGTGCAGATTTTGCAGGTGCCTTCTGTTTCAGCTTTTAAACGCCTGCTGAAAGCCTTCCTATTCTGTCAGACTGATGCAGACAATGAAGAATGCATCTTTCAACAATAGTTAGCTGATTTCTAAATTTTAAATACACACAGAGAGAGATAGTATGGTGCACATTGCTCTAGTATTCCATTCTGCTGACCTGCTAGCGTATTTCTGACAAAATTTTCTAATATACAGCATCTTAAAGCTCTGAGATTGAAAACAGCATCTACTTTGCATAAAGAGGAGCATAAATAGTAGATACACAAGGATGTTAACAGCATTATGATTATTCAGATAATGTGTTTTACTGACTTGGAAAGAAGTTGGGAGATTAATAGCACAGGAAAAAAATCTAAAGGGAATAGAATTACCATTCCATGTGGTGTTTCAGAGGGGTTTGCTTTAGTGATGTCTCATCTCTCAGATATTAGTAGTTAGTAAATAGTGATGTCCACTGGCAATACAGTAGAGCTATATGCATTTTTATGTGGGTTGGGATCCTGGCTCTCAGTTTACGTCATTTACCATAGCTTTTAATGCCTGCTATAGATAACCTTGGATGAATTAACCAAATAGACCTGTTCCCCTTCAGACAAAAACATTTCATGAGCAGTCTGTCAGCATGGTCTTGAGCTAATGGTTAATTAACAATCAAGCAAACAAGTCTACTCAGAAGTAAGGCCTACTGAATACACTGGGGCTTTCTCCCAGATGTAACTTAAAAGTAGTGTGAATGTAATTTTAGTAGTTTACAAGGCAAATGAGACTCTTGAGAGTCCCATGGACTGCAAGAAGATCAAACCTCTCCATTCTTAAGGAAATCAGCCCTGAGTGCTCACTGGAAGGACAGATCCTGAAGCTGAGGCTCCAATACTTTGGCCACCTCATGAGAAGAGAAGACTCCCTGGAAAAGACCCTGATGTTGGGAAAGATGGAGGTCACAAGGAGAAGGGGACAACAGAGGACGAGATGGTGGGACAGTGTTCTTGAAGCTACCAACATGACTTTGACCAAACTGCAGGAGGCAGTGGAGGACAGAGGTGCCTGGCGTGCTCTGGTCCATGGGGTCACAAAGAGTCGGACACGACTAAATGACTAAACAACAACACAAGGCAAATGACATTTATTTAATTAAAAAAACAATCTTTCCACATTTTAAATAAGTATTTTAAATGGTATACAAATTTCTTCTTCTTCTTTTAAAAAATCAAAATAAAATACAATATTATTTGGTTAAACTGTGCTTAAAAATAAGAAATGAGAAGAAATAAGAAAAGAGGTCCCGGGTAATAAATAATTTTTCATTTGGACAATCAACCAGATAAACAATAAGTTCCTTGGAAAGATTACACAGTTAATCAGTTTTCATCCCATTGTTTGCTAAGGCTGTTGCTTTATCTGTGAGGTGGAACAAATGGTGGGGCCAAGCCACTTCCTGTGCTTACAAAGTGGTGTGTGTATAATGTGGAATTGTGTGGTTTGAGGTGACAATACTGAAGATGGTGAACAGCAGTTCCTTAGATGAGTGACAATTCTAAACACAGCTCTTTCAGTTAAAAAGAATTAAAATGTATATGTCCCCCAAACCAAAAAAACTTAGCCTACCCCATAACTTATATTATCACGATGAGGGGATGTTCCCCTTCAACGTACAATCATTTTCTCCTGTCAGAACTGCTGTACATGTGCAACACTCACCGAATATGTGATTAACTCAAATGACAGTGACAAATAAAAAACCGGGTGTGTGTACCCCACAGTAAACTTTGGGCTGTCACAAATCAAATATCCACACTTTTTACAGAATGTCCTCCATGTGATGGCATTGAATCTCAATGAGATGACATTGAATTCAGTGCCATTTTGCACAGAACACTCTCCTAGTTGTGCGGCTGTAAAGCTCGTGGCAAACCACCCAAAACGTATTTTGGGTTGTGCATCCCCCCCCAGTCCTTAACCCTTTCTACTCATTTTGGTTGTTTATTGGCATAGGTGAAGCCCTTACCCTGACAGTTTTATGCACTGAGGAATGCTTAGGGTCAGTTGCAATGCCGTCCCTGAGGCAGCCGCCCAAGACAGTGAAATCCAAGGGGCACCAATGTAGGCATGCCCTCCCCCCCCCCCGCTACCTCAGGCTGCTAAACGGGATGGGCAGACCCTGGTTGGATGTGATTCAAAGCTATCTCATAGAGGACACTGTCCTTGATGTGTGGGTGTATAATAATAATAATAATAATAATAATAATAATAATAATAATTTATTTATTTATACCCCGCCCACCTGGCTGGGTTTCCCCAGCCACTCTGAGTGGCTTCCAACAAAATATTAAAATACAATAGTCTATTAAACATTAAAAGCTTCCCTAAACAGGGCTGCCTCTGTAGTGGAATTACACCCCAGCTCCTTATTCATTTGTGCATATTTTGATGATTATTGGCAAGGAGATGCTATATTCAACATTGCCCTGCACCTTCGGAAAGCGATGGGCCAGATGCAATTCAACGGCAAATTATGAAGGCTATTCTTCTGGAGGTGGGGATGTTTGATTTTGGGTGGCCCAGAGTATACTCTGTGGTGCCTACCCCCAGTTTTTTATTTCGTAGGTCATCGTGCCTTCATGAGTGTTGTGCATATGAACACACCTGAAGTAAATGTAAATTTGTTGTTTGGGCTCACTTTGCCTTGGTGTGATGACCAGTTAAAGGCTAACAATAGAGTTGCAGGTCTGTTGTGCTTCCTTTCTTTGGTGAAAACCACACTTAGTATAAACTGAAGAGACCTAAAAACTAGCCTGAAAGACCTTTCTCCATGATGTCTGACCCAATGCTTGACAATAATTAGTTCAGGTTAATTACAGCAAATCTGTAGATTTGTAGCCTCAAATCATCTCATTCTCTAAGCTGCAGCCTCCTGAGGTTCCTTTGATGAGCTCTGCATCCTAAGGGTGGATTTAAAGTAATGAATTTGTCTCTAATAAGATTCATAGGTTTGTTCCCTAAGCAATGGTGTCAATTATACAGTTTAACAGTGATGGCTTATTTTGCTGGAAATGCAGGAAATTAGTGGTGTTTTTTAGCGTTCTCCTTTTGCAGGTTTTTAACATTCTCCTCTGGGTCTTTTTGTTATTGCAAATAAGATGATTTTGCACTGCAGAAATATACAGAGAAGAAGACAACAAAGACAAAATAACATAAAATAAAAAGATTAAATTAACCTGAACATGCCATGCTTTTCGAAGTAGCCCATGAAACAAGAATGGTTACACGTTGTGTCAGACATAGTTCATGTACAGAGAGATTAACATAACAATCTTTTACTCAGATGATGTTGGTTGAAGGCCTACGGGTTTGGCAGAAGCCCTGCTGTGCCACTGAACCCCAAGACACCTATGGAACATCACACTGATGTCATTGTTCCAGAGCATGGGTTGGCAAACTAAGGTCCGCAGGCGGGATCAGGCCCAATTGCCTTCTGGATCCCTCTCCCTCCCTGTCCCTCACGCGGCGGTGGTGCCTCCTCCCTCCCTCCTCCTGGCTTCTCCCCGCCCTGCCTAGAGGAGGAAGGGGGCTGGGCTTTGTTGGTGCCAGCAGCAGCAGTGCTTGAGCGGCCGCCATTTTAAGCAGCCCTTCTCTGGAGCCCTTTCTCGTGCCGCTCATCATCCCTCCGCCGCTACCTCTGCCAGCCCCTGCCACTCGCAAGACACAGGAGCCATGGTTGGCTGAGTGCCCCTCTTGAGTGGCCGCCATTTTAAGCAGCCCCTCTCCAGAGGGGCTCTCCAGAGCCCATCGTCCCTTCGCTGCTGCCGCCAGCCCCTGCCGCTCGCAAGACACAGGTAAGCAGCCACCAGGGCTTGTGGTGCTCTTGCATCACCCCCTCCCCCCAAAAATATAGTCTGGCCCCCCACAAGGTCTGAGGGACAGTGAACTGGCCCCCTGCTGAAAAAGTTTGCTGACCCCTCTTCCAGAGACATTGTCAGAATGGCTAAAACAGGGAAAGAGCACACTCGCGCAATGTCCTCTACTTATACAGTCACAGCCTGTGGAAGACGTCTGTTATGTACTGAAGTTCTCACCCTGGGCCAGCATGGGGATACTGCATATGCAAATAAGGAATTGAAAGTGATGTTCAGTGATTGGATAGTTACAGAAAGTTGTTACTGTTGCTTTGTAGTTGAGCTCTATATAAACAGGTTGGCTGAACCCTTCAGTTCAGTTCTGTTCTGGCCTGTGAATAAACAAGAGCTGTCTGAAGAATCGCTGTGTCGTCTGATATGTTCACCCACAACTTAACAGCGTCTCTCTGAAGTGGAGAACCTTTTGTATCTGTGAAGGATCTCCACTTGTTTCGGAAAATTAGGGTTCTAAAAACATGCAGGGAGCCACTGTGGCTCCTCAGTTAAGATAAGTCATCTTCCATGAGTTGAAAAGTCAGTGAAAAGGCAAAGGGAGACAGGCTCATCCCCACTCACATGTTCACATAGTCCTAAAATGAAATGCCTGCACAGGACTTCTGTGTCTCGCCTTCGTCTTCCCAGCCCACATCCGCCACAGAGACC
The DNA here is from genome assembly GCF_964270895.1 of Podarcis filfolensis. Taxonomy (NCBI): domain Eukaryota; kingdom Metazoa; phylum Chordata; class Lepidosauria; order Squamata; family Lacertidae; genus Podarcis; species Podarcis filfolensis. The sequence goes on from NC_139615.1 coordinate 50,302,338, forward strand.
AGATCCGTCCCACATCCTGTCCTGAGTAGACCAGGAGGGAAGTTCATCACATGGTCGGCAGAGGAACCAACCAACAACAACATAGGAATCTAGAAGAATTTACAAAGAATGAGTACAAAAGTGAAAAAAGTAGAAGCAATTGAAACTAACAATATAACTACTCAATTGGTATGCTGAAAATCAACATTATTAATACAAAATGAGCCAAAAACAGTTACTGTAGTTTGCTCATGGTTAGTAAGCAGAGAGGTTAACCGTGAGCCCAGGTTTTGACGGCACACCTAGCCAAAGCCTTGGCTTAGCTCAACATAGCATTGGGAGTAAAAAAAGATGGGAGGAAAAGTCGAAAGACTGGCTGTAATCTCTTCTCTGGAAGCCTGCATATTATCTATCTGGCTTGCAGATTTTGCCAAGGAAAGGAAATATTCATTATAAAATTTAACAGAGCCAAGATTTACAACAAAATTATATAGAAGAGGTTATGCAGAACTTTCTATTTAATCAAGCACCCACTTTCTCACTTGCTACAAGCTAAAACCAGAATTTATTAAGACAACCATTCAAAGTTTCAATAGACACCTTGAAAATCCCCCACATGGGGGAAAAGGAGATAGTAAATGTTGGCACTGTGGTAGGGATTAAAGAGAGTTCGTTCATTTGTGGTGGACATGTGAAAAAGCAGTACCTTTTTGGTCCATGGTAGCCAACATTCTTAAATAAAATTTTACATATGAAATCCCATTGCATTCTGTTCTATTTTGTGTGTGAAAGAACAAACAGAACCAACGCATCAGCATTAAGCATTGTATATTATAACAACTGTTAGGTTGTGGGTGAACATATCAGACGACACAGTGATTCTTCAGACAGCTCTTGTTTATTCACAAGCCAGAACAGAACTGAACTGAAGGGTTCAGTCGACCTGCTTATATAGAGCTCAACTACAAAGCAACAGTAACAACTTTCTGTAACTATCTAATCACTGAATGTCACTTTCAATTCCTTATTTGCATATGTGGACCTGAGTGAAAACTATCTACAGTATCCCCCTGCTGGCCCAGGGTGAGAACTTCAGTACATTACAACCTGTAAACACAAAACGTTGGAAAGAAGAACAATTAAGCATGGTAAATATAACTATGCTGATGGGCAAACTGATGTGATTTTAGAGCGGTTATATTCGAAATGAATTAAAAGGTGAAACAAAAATCTGGATCAATTTAAACTTCTCACTTCTAGGTAAGATAGCAACAATGAAAGTTACTACCCAGCCTAAATGAACGTTCTTATTTCAGGCATTACCAGTGCCCCTTTTTAAAGAAAAAAAGGGTGCTGGCACTAGCCAGGTTGATGCCTTCTGCCACCACACCCTTTCCCCACATCACGGGGGCCCCCAAAATGTCTGCCGCCTGGTGAGCCAGAAAGATAGCCACTCACCACGTCCCCTGAACATGCACACATGGAGGCCACATTCACCCCCACACACACACCAGACGTCGTCTTTCCCCCCTTTTTCCATGCCCACCAAAAGCTCCAGTTGGGAAGGCAGTGCGCATGCGCAACAGTCAGGTGCCTGTGCTGCAGGCAGCTCCAAAGCCTTGCCCTGTTGTGGGGCTGGGAAGGTCAAAGGGATAAAAGCATTGGTGTTTGCCTTTCCACCTAATTAATCAGCCTTTCTGAAATATGCTCGGAGTCGAGTGTGGATTTCATGCTCTTTATTCAGCTCATAGTAGTGAGGAATGGAAGTTCCCCCGAAATGTCTGCTTTATATACATTATTTACACAATGGGCTGCAAGTGATTGGCTAATTCTGGGATTCTCCTGTAGGCCAATCAGGTTGCAGATTTACTTCCACCTGGAGTTGGATTGGGTGGCTCCTGCGGACCAATCAAACTGCTGCATTCTGGCTCCTATTGTTCTAGGACCAATCAGACTGCTGCAATTTGGATCCTATTCAACTCAGTACATAACACTTTCCTTAGGAACTGGGCGCAGGGGATGGGTGGGTGGGGGGAATAGTAGAATCGTAGCATTGGAAGGGACCGTCATCTCAAGATTGGGGTTGGGGGGAAGGGAGCCGGTACTGCGTACCATTGAGTACTGCTAGAAAAAAAAGCACTGGGTATTACCAATCAATATATGCAGGCATTTCACCACTAATTTCATTAGCCAGCCAGCCACCCTTCCAAGGTGAGAATAAATATGCACAATTTAAGAGGTTGGAAACCAACATACTTTATAGACTGGCAGTTATCTTTATGAGCATAAAGATAAAGCATTTAACTGAAGCCCAGCTGAGAGAGATTACAGCGAGTTCAACAAGTTTGTGATTTCATTTCCAAGAAAAAAATTCAAGCACTGGCAACCAGAACTACCTCTTTCTGTGTAAGTTGTCTCTTGTTTTCTTGTTCTGCTTTTTAAAGATGTCAATCGGTTCCGTGTTACAGATTAGGATTAACAGAAAGTCCAGGCTGACTAGCCCTTCTCTCACTCAGCTGCACCATTTACAATAGCAAGACCTTCTCTCAAGCAACATGGCAGCTAGGTTTCTCCATGTGCATAAGGGATTCTGGTGGGATTTTTGCTGGAGATTTTTGCTAGTGGTTGCACATCACGAGTCATTATTGCGCAGAAACCCTCTATCTGAAAGAACAAATAATTCCTATGGCATCTTGACAAACAAACTCTCAAATGCTTAATTTGTGGAATTATTCATCATAGGAGCTCAGTGTATCATAAGAAAACTCTCTTTTGTGGCACCAACTAGTGAAGAGGTAAACATCTTTAGGCTAATAATAAAGAGGTTTCATTAATGGATTTTGATGGTGGCTACTGGGTACTAAGTACTAGCTGGGGGCTGGAGGGAAACAAACATTTGAAGCTGGAAAATGAGATAGATGTCTTTGTTCACGCAGCTGGCTGGCCCAAGACATCTTTAGGTGAGACTCCATAGGCACATTGTTTGCTTTTGGGGCAGGAGTATTATACTGCTTTAAAGATTTGCTTTGTCTGCTTGGTTACTCCCCCCACCTCACCCCCAGTTGTAAACTTGAAATAAAAAGGTGTTACTGAATCCTCCACAAGTTCTCCAACTATCTCTCCTCAGAAGGCAACTGACCCCATAAATGGTGACCCTGGGAACTTCGTGTACTTGTGGGAGCAATAAACCATGTAACCTGTTTTGTCTTACAGAGAATACGCTGCGTGGAAAAACCACCGCAAAAGGTCCAGATGTGTAACAGCTCCCTGTTTTAATCCTGCTTCTTAATGTGAACCCTCTCCAGTTGAAATTTGTAACCCATTAATTACCTTCTCCTCATTTATATGATAAGTGGTTAATTTTCTTTTATTGTGATTGAAGCCTCTGCCAGCGTTCCAGGAAAGGTGGGGAGGGGGGTGGAGTTGCAGAGGGAGTTTGATTGGATTTCATTGCTGTGGGCCATTTCTTAAACAGGTTACAAGCTGACAAACGCAGGAGAAAAGGGTCGATATCCTTCCTCTGCCTCATGGACAAGCCAATCTTTTCTGTAAACATTTCATCAGTATCTGCCCTTTGTATACATACCTGCCACACAGAGAGACTGGGGGGAACTTGGCTTTATATAGGTTTAGGCAACTGATAAATGAAGCAAAGCCAATATAAGTGGAACAAATCTCCAACAGATTTTCCTAATCATCGTTTGTTGTTTGGTTCTTCTGCTGAAAAGATGCAGCCAGTTTTTAAAACAATGCTTAGATTTATCATCATCATCAACATCATAATTTATTTCCCACCCTTCATCCTTAGGTGCTACGGCAGGCCTCAGCAATTCAAAATACAACATTAAAAGCAGTTTAAAAGCGTACGATTAATAACAACGATGAAGACGCGGTCATAGAGAACAGGGTGGGTCCTGAAAAGATACCATAGCTGTCAACTTTCAGATTTGAAAATAAGGGATCAGCAGCCTCACCTGTCCCAGGGACAGTCTACAGGATATCTAACAATCTGGAATAGCAGTGGGAAGCAGCGGGAAACGGCGCTGGAATAAGGGAATTTCCCGCAGAAAAAGGGAAGGTTGACAGCTATGAAAGGTACATCTCAGGTGCCCAAAGGCCAGAGGGAAGAGGTCCTTCTCCATCGGTTGCCCCCAGGGAGTGCCGCTAAGAATGCCCTTGCCAGGCCACACGCCCCTGAGCTCCACCCATTGGGCCTCTCTGCCAATCTTAACATCCAGGAGGGTCTGCAGGGAAGGAGGTGGGGAAAATCCCTGTCCCAAACCCCAGAAAGCTGCTATGAGACAGCAGCTGGATCTACACTGACCCGTTTAATGTTATTAGAACAATATTAGAGATATCATTTTAAAACGTCACAGGGCGGATTTGTAATTTTAACCGTTCCTTACCTTATTTTGTCTGTAACGGCGCAGTTTCCCTGCTGCTGGCTCCTGGTTGCTCTGCAGCACCCTCTGGTGTCACATTTTAATAGTGCCTTATGAACGCTAAAAGCAGAACAGAGTGTGTCCATCTCTGTTATGAAAACCATTCCTTAACCCTTCCTTAACATTATAAACTGTGAGTGTAGATCCGACCATTGTCAACAATATGGAGCTAGATGCAGCAATAGTCTGACTCAGTACAGTCATACCTCGGGTTAAATGTGCTTCAGGCTGAGCATTTTCAGGTTACGCTCCGCGGCGACCCGGAAGTAACGGAATGCGTTACTTCCAGGTTTTGCCGCTCGCGCATGCGCAGACGCTCAAAATGATGTCATGCGCATGCGCAGTAGCGGCGAATTGCGACCCGTGCAGACGCGCAGTCACAGGTTACGCTCTACTCAGGATGCAAACGGGGCTCCGGAACAGATCCCGTTCGCATCCAGAGGTACCACTGTATAAGGTAGTTTTGTATGTTCCTTCTTCACCTAATTACTGTTGCATAACAGCTCTCCGATTCAATTTTGTTACAATCCATAGACTTTGAGTTTTTTCACCAGCCCCCAAATATCTATCCTGCACCCTTTTCCTTCCCAACTTCTTGCCTTTTTGTGAATCATCCGGTCTGATCAGGAGTTTGGGCAAGAGACTTCTCACTTCTGTGTGATCTTTAAGTTGGTTCCAGTAAGCATTGCCCTTACTCTTACATTTTACCATGCATAAGTCCAACAAGTGAGTCCCCGCCTAAAGTTTTATATAGGTTTCAGCAGCATGGGCCCTTAGCTGTTATGTAGGCAGTCAGTCCAAGGGTGCTTCTGTACAAAAGATTCAAGATGTTTGCTGCGTTTGGAATTGCCTGCACTGAACTATTGAAAACCTCTGTGCAAGTCTAACCACAACGGCTTAGGAGTAAGCTTAGGGCCCTCGTATTTACGGGACTGCCTCTCCTGGTCTGCCCCGCAGAGGACCTTAAGGTCCATGAATAACCATAGTTTAGCGGTCCCGGGCCCTAAGGAAGTCAGACTATCCTCCACCACGGCCAGGGCCTTCTCAGTGATGGCTCCGACCTGGTGGAATGCTCTGTCCCACAAGACCAGGGCCCTGCAGGATTTAACCTCCTTCCGCAGGGACTGTAAGACAGAGCTATTCCGCCTGGCCTTTAATTTGAATTCCCTTCTCTTCCCTCCCCCTCCCCTTTTACGAAGATCACCTGCTCTGAGACCCCACAGCTAATTCTCCCCTGGCCTCCTCATTGGCCCAAGTAGAACTAATTCAGCCAGCTAGCCCTGGTGACTATTCTAAATGCTTATTAGATGGATTTTCCCCAAATTGATTTCTGAACTTTGAATTTTATTGTTATTCATGTTTTTATACTGTATTTTATGCTGCTTCTACAATTAAGTGTTTTAAATTTGTTGTTAGCCGCCCTGAGCCCGGCAGGGTAGAAATAAAAATTAATTTATTATTATTATTATTATTATTGAAAGCAATGGGGCTTACTCCTACGTAAGCGGAGTTACGACTGCAGCTTGGGTTTTTTAACGGCCTTACGGTGACTTCTGTTTAGGGGTACTTTCATTGCTATCACATTGGCACATGGCTCAGTGCTGATGTCTCTGGGGACTTGCTTGTTCATGCACCATTTCCCTTCTGAAATCCTGTACTGACCACACCAATCACAGCAATGCACTTTTTCTAACGTGTAACCTGCACGCATTGCTGTTCGGCCGGAACGCCTGAGTACATTGTTCTGCTAACAGCTCCCAAACATTTCACTGTCTAGCTGCTGCTGAGAAATTGTTTAGTAAAGTGGTCAAAAAGCACTATCATCATTATCATCATCGTTATATTATATATAAAGGGACTCAAGGCGGCTTAAAGATAAATTAAAAATAGCCAAAAACATAGGAGGGGAAACCAATAATAAAAACAATTGAACATTAATGTGTGTGTGTGTGTGTGTGTGTGTGTGTGTGAGAGAGAGAGAGAGAGAGAGAGAGAGAGAGAGAGAGAGAGATCTATTAAAGCCATACAGATAATTACTATAAAACCAGCATCACACCAGTCCTGTCATTAAGAGCCATCGGTTCAGAAAGGCCTGTTGGAATAGGAAGATCTTCACCTGCTGGCAGAAGGACAACCAGTTCAGCAATGCCAGTCCTTTGGCAATAGTTATTATTATTATTATTAGGCAATAGTTGGGGCACATAGACTCCATTTTTGTTGTTCAGTTGTCACCTTCCATATGATAGGTATATAATTCAAAAGAATATTTTCTTCTGAGTTTTTAAAGTTTTTCCATAGAGGTAGATTTATATAGGTTTTTTCCCCATAGAATTAAGTTTATACAGTTCAACACGCACACACCCCAAATTTTGTGAGAATAACAGATGTCACTGTCTTAACTAAGAAACAAAAAATGGGAGGATGTAGATTACTGAATTCCTCCTTCTGAATGCCCCAGAAAGAGTAATCATGTAAGTAGTCTGGGGACGGGTTTAATATGAAACAATTTTCTCTTAATTAGTGGCCACTTCGCAGGTTATTAAGCTAAGCCATGCAGGACTGAGAACTTTCATTTTGAATCTTTTATTTTTGTTGTTTTATCTAATTGGACTAATTGGGCGAGCAGATTAGCATGGCTGGAGTCAGGAGGGGGAAATATTTCTCTCTGTAGGCAAATTGTTGGTACACGTTGCACGGACAGCCTTGGTTACGCTGATTAATGGCCTCAGTGGACAGCTGAAAAATCACTAGAGCTGCTGGAAAAGATCATTAACAGTTTTAAGGCTTGGGTCACTCTGACGGGTGGAGAGAAATTATTAGCAAGATTTTTAACGCTGTCTGCCTAGACTGTTTTGTGTGTGAAGAATTTGGTCCATGGCGCTGCTAAAATGGCAGCCACTGTGGTTCTTCCTGCTAAAACACAAGGTTGTGATTATAATGCAAACACACATAGATGTTGTATCAGTCTAAATGATATCCCCTGCTCCACTGCCACAAACAACAACACCACCGAAACAAGGAATGTTTTAGGTTTGTGAAGGTGCTGCTATTTCAGATAAGAGATTCACAGGGCACTACAGAACTGCAGACATGCCCAGTATCCTCATTCATCAACAACTTGTCAGCGCAGAAATGTGTTTAAAGAACAGTAATTGAAGCAACAGTTGCACTTAGTATCCTTAGTAACTGCATGGTTCCTCCACCACTTACCCAGGTATATTCTCACTATAAATTTCCTTAGGAACTGTTGCAGGGAATGGGGTACACTGATGTTCAATAATCTTCATCAAGGACCAGAAGACACGGCTTCAAATCCTGCTCTAGGCAGTAGCTGCTGTTCTATTTCTCCCCTGAGCTCTGATCATTACTATTCCCAGGCTGTTATTAATGTTTTACTTTATGTAGGAGTTCATAAAGTCCAGAAATGCTTTATTCCTTTCACTCATGTGTAGGCAAACTAAGGCCCGGGGGCCAGATCCGGCCCAATCGCCTTCTAAATCCGGCCCAGTAACAGTCCAGGAATCAGCATGTTTTTACATGAGTAGAGGTGTCCTTTTATTTAAAACGCATCTCTGGGTTATTTGTGGGGCATAGGAATTTGTTCTTCTTTATTTTTTTAAATACAGTCTGGCCCCCCACAAGTTCTGAGTGACAGTGGACCGGCCCCCTGCTGAAAAAGTTTGCTGACCCCTGCTTTCACTCTTTCACACAATGATAACCCATCTAGACAGGATACAATCTGCAGCTGGCTCCCTCCCAATCTGCCTCAGTCCCCTGCAAAATCCTTTCACATCAAGCAGCATGGTGATGGCATCCATCATATATTTTTGCATATTTATGTATAATAACTTGGACCTTATAAACAACACCTAAGTGAGCTCTTGATGTAAGAGACAATATGATAGGGGCAAAGCTTGAGCAGCTCAGAACTGTCAAATTCCGTATATTAAATCTGTTTCCGATTCCCCCTCCAATATTGTGGTCCTCATTCTGGCTGAAGAGCAACACTGTCATCTACTGGAGAACAATAAAATAGCTTCAGCAAGTGAGGTTGGCAGGTTTAAAAGGGCATCTGTTTGAATTGTTTTGTGGTGAACGGAAACAACAAACTGGGTGCTGTTAGAGGTTGTGTGATTCATATTGCCAAGGCAAGAAAATATGAGAGCTAAGGGAGTTGGTGTGTGTCTGAGAGCGTACAGCAGTGGGATGCTTGAGGAAGAGGCATGTCCACACATCTGATGGCACATTCAGGTAGACTTTTCCCTAGTCACACAAGACGGAGGCTGGTCCATTAGGGCTTTTGGACCAACCATACCTACCTCAGCCATCCCTCAGGAGATGGCCCAGCCAGACAGCTTCCTCCTTTGTCTCGGTTTGAGGTTGCTGAAGGTAGCTGGGAGAAGGATGGGGTCAAAACAAGAATTGGTTGGTCCCAGCTGTCATTGGCTCTGCCTCTGCTGTCATGGGATTCTCTGCTTTCCCTCTTACCAGTCTCAGTGGGGCACATCTATATTCACTATTTTTGTGTATCTATATTGCAAGTTTGTTGTATCTTGATGGGGGGGGGGTTTCCTGCAGGATGTGATTACAGACACCGCAGCACTTGAAAGTGAGTTGCGTGCTTCACCACGAAAGCAAGTTGAGTTACAATCTGGGCACATGGTGAGACAGCAATAAATCTATGAGACCAGGAGACAGGCTGAATGTGGTAAAGCTTGTCCTGAATTGCATCGCTTCAGGCTGACCCCCATGACAGAATGCTCCTGCGTATGAAAAACAAGAAACCTTGACCTCAGGAAGAAGAGTTCTAGTCAAGAATAGCATTCTTTCCTCCTTTCAGGGAGGAATATTCAAACACAGTATCACTCCCCTGCAAGCAGCACAACCATGGATTTACCATGGCATCTGCTTACTTTGTAGACCAGCCCTTAGTTTATGTTAATAGTGGTTGGCTTTAAGAAGAGGAGCTTGTTAGATCAGGCGAGTGGAGCTGAATGATGGGGGTGGAGATGCTCCTTCAGGTATTCAGAGCTGAGGCCGTTTAGGGCTTTAAAGGTCAGCCCCAACACTTTGAATTGTGCTTGGAGATGTGGGACTCCGCTAGATTGGTAAAGAAAAAGTGTTTTACAATGGTAAAAAAGGTAAAGGTAAAGGGACCCCTGACCGTTAGGTCCAGTTGCAGACGACTCTGGAGTTGCGTGCTCATCTCGCTCTATAGGCCAAGGGAGCCGGCGTTTGTCCGCAGACAGCTTCCGGGTCATGTGGCCAGCATGACTAAGCCGCTTCTGGCAAACCAGAGCAGCGCACGGAAATGCCGTTTACCTTCCCGCCAGAGCGGTACCTATTTATCTACTTGCACTTTGACGTGTTTTCGAACTGCTAGGTTGGCAGGAGCAGGGACCGAGAAATGGGAGCTCACCCCGTTGCGGGGATTCAAACTGCCGACCTTCATGATCAGCAAGTCCTAGGCTCTGTGCTTTAACCCACAGCGCCAACCTGTATATGTGTTTTATAAGCGATATAACATTGTGACACCAGATGGTGCTGTGGAGTCCTGACTTTCCCAACCAGATTTTCCCGTATGAGTTTACAACATGTTTAACGCTTCTCTGGTGTGTCTAGATTCAGCCGTACTGACAGCCAATGTAGGTCTTTCAGGACTGGTGTCATATGGTCCTGGCAGCCACTCCCAGCCACATTCTGAATTAGTTATAGTTTCTGAGTCACCTTCAAAGGTAGCCCCACGTAGAACTCATTGTAGTAGTCCCAGCGGGAGAGAACCAGAGCATGTACAATGCGCAGACAGGTAGGGTCTCAGCCAGCATACCGGATGGAGAGAAAGCCACTTTTGATTGCCAGGAACTGGTAGTCTAGGGCATCTTGCCTCTGACAGTGAAGGAATAACACATCCACAATAGCTGTTTCTTTGTGAGAGTGGTATCTTTTCTACTGAAACAATTAGGGGAGTTCCCATCGGGAGGGGGGAATCCTGACATTTTCTTCTCATTTTCTCTGCCTCCTCTCTTAATGAGAACTGAGGTACTGTGTCAAGAAAATGGGAGAACCCCCTCTCTTTATTTTATTAATACACGGGGGAAAGCTCTTTCCCCAAAATGTAATGGTGTGTCTCACAAGTAAGAAAAATTAAGAGTGGTGAAAAATGATTTGATGGAATGAAATTATTCCCTGGATCTGGGGCCAAGCCTAATCCTCTATTACTCTATTACCCTTTTTCCTGATATGGCAGTTTCCTCTTCTTGTTTTTTGTTCTTCTGTAAGATAATCTCTGTATAAGCACAGTTGTTATACAAAATTACAAGCTGACGAACCAAAGGATTTACAGATGTGCTATCACTTCCTTTATGGAGTCTCAATATGTGTGTGTTGGGCCACTCTTCTGAATTATGGCTATAGTGATGGTGATGAGTTTTGAAACAGCCACAAACTCTTCATACAAAAAATACTTTATTTTCAAATATTAATAATTCTGCTGTATTGAATTCTTGGGTTACATTTAATGGACTTGGAATACAAACAGCAGCAGCACTAACTTAATATCATGTGACCATGTAAGCCAAAGACCTTTCTGATTTCATGTTTCATTTCTTTTAAACAGAAGCTGAATATTCATGAATATACACAATTTTAGTAAGGCTATGCTCATGGAAGTAAAGAGATAAGGCGGGTGGGGGTAGAAAGATTGACATCAGGACCTGATACTCTTCTGGATCCTGCCACCTGAGGCAGTTGCCTCACCTTGCCTCATGGGTGGGCCTCCCTAGGGTGAGGTGTGCGTCCTGGTTAAAGTGGGGCTCATATGGACTATGCCTTTAAAGGGCATTTGAAGCACACACACCCTTAAATTACAGTGCCTGATGTCTCACTTGATTGGACGTGACTCCCCTCTGCCCACTGTAGTTTAAGGGTTGCTAGGAATTGTAAATGAGAGATAAACTACAGTGCCCATAATTCTTTGGGGGGGGGAGGGAAGAAATCTGCTTTTAAGGTATAGTGTGTTCGCAGCCTGGGACTAAAGGAAGGAGGCCTACAAGCTGCCTTGGGGATTTGGGGCTTCAAGGGAGGTTGGGGGCTGCTGTCCAAACCTGGGCCACATGGCCGCCTCTGGCCGCCCCTCAGGATGTCCCAATGCTACGCTGGTCGTCTTTCTTTTCTCCTCTTCTGGTAGGTAAGGAGCAGGCTGCCACTGGACAGTTGCTTAGCATCTAGGCATCCCTGGCTCTCTCCTCCTTCCACCTGCTCTTTGCCCGGGGTTCACTGGACCCACCCACCCCAAAACTTGTCTAAACTCGCAGGTCTCTGCCTCGTGCCAAAATGAGAATCCTAGGCAGGAACTTCTGGGTTCACCCAACCCTTCTCTCCCCTCTGTGCACATCCCGGTTCATTATCCAGCAGCTCCCCGTGGAAACTTGCACTCTGTGCCCTTCCTCCAGGGTCTCTCACCCCTTCTCCTCCACACCATCCATCTCCAAACAGGGAAGCATCATCTGAATGCTGGCATCGGATAAACTATAACTGCCCTGGGCTGGTTGGTGAGGCTGGCAGCCTCCCTGGGTGTAGCTGAGATACCGCCTCTCTTTTCCTTGGTCACCCACCAGCTGGCTGGCTGAGATCTATAGTCCAGCCAGTGGATGGCCCTGGGCAGTATTATTTCAGATGTATAGACATATCAAAAATATAAGGGCAAGTCTTCTGTGCAGAACTATGTGTACTCTGCACTATATATATTCAGGCAATCCATATTCTGTACTAAGAAAACAAAATCCTGTGAGATGTGATAAGTTATAAAATTTGAGCAAATTTTATGATTTATCTTATTTTGCATAATTTACTCTACAAGTTTTGCTATCTTTCATAATTTATGCTGCCCTTGCTAATCATGGGAAAGGAAATGACACTGAAACCTGACGTCCCCGATGACTGAGAATCTCCTTCAGGCACTGCTCACACTTCTGAGCTTTTAGCAAATTTTTGCATCTTGCTTTACAAAATGAAAACTGAATTTCTCAGGAAGCTTAGTTATGTGCACCTTCCTACACTCACTTGGAACTGCAGCATAAAGTCATGCATTACCAGTTACATATCTAACAGGAATGTTCTAAAAGAGCAGATGAATAGAAGATTTACAATATTTCTTAAAGTGGGGGAAGAGATGGTGTTAAGAAAGATTGTGATTTCAAATGATGGCAGAATAATCCCAAAGGGCCTGCCTTCCCCTAGTCACTGGTATGGTATGTATTTTTAATGTAAACCACTGTGAGCAACACCATATCATGTAAATTGTCATCTGAATTGTACATACAACAGGCACACATTGTGCCAACTTTTTTAAAAAAAACAAATCTGCAACCAGGCATCTAAATTATGCACCAAGAAAAGAGTAATCCTTTAACCAGTATAAATTATGCACAGTTGCTCTATTTGCACGATTTCGCTTTTCTGAATAATTTACCTGTATTTTTGCTATCTTGCATAATTTATTCTGGTTTTGCTACTAATGAGGTCAAGAACCTATGTAAGCCACGGAAGTACTGACATCAACTACCAGGCTTCTGACATCTTGGTGGGCATCTGACCAGGCACTTCTGAGCATCTTTTTGCAGCTGTGCTGCTTGGTTTTATTTTCTCGTGAGATTCTCAAGAAGCTGAATTCTGCACTTCCACCGCAACATGTATACAGCCCTGGATTTAGGCTGCTATGTGGCATCCCGGATTTCACTGAACAAATAGTACTCATCCAAATAGTAGCTACTCATCTAGGACTAAGTTCAAATTTCAACTAACTGGAAAACCTTTCATGGCAACGGCAAACCTTGCTCAATATACAGTACATCACAGAGTTCAGTTTTCATCTTCTGTGCTCCCAGATGCCACCATCATCTGACAGACCATTGTGATTTTGACACATGCACTTGGCCAAAGAACACAAATGTTATTTACAGAGTGTATCCAGGCTACAGAGAGAACCCTGATACAACTAGAAAGAGCATACAAAAATATTATAAAGTACTGCATAAAAGCAAGGGCTATGGATGTGAATGGGATTCATAAGGAACTCAACTGTTTTCATGCAATAGCCAAAATCAGACTGTTTACTTCGTAATTTACAATCTGAACTTGATTAAAAAAAACATTTAAAAGTTATCACAACTGAATTTTACTTAAACCATACAAATGTAATTTTAAAAAGGAACCCTAGACAAATATAAAGCTATATAAAACCATTATTTGAACTCCTAATTTTTGCAGATTCTACATTTTGGGCTTGCTGAGGTTCCTCAGCCCTTTAGGCACTGGTTCCATACAAAAGTCCATTTTGGTAGGCAAGATTGATTCTCACGATTCAAGCCACTCTCCTTGTAGCAAGTTTGATAACCATTTTCAAATATAAACCTGCTTATCCAAACTAATCCGATCCTCCGCTTTGCTTTTCATTAGCCGCTTGAGCAGTCCTTTCCCTCAGGCTCCTGGCAATGTTATTTCCTTGGCGGGAGCACATTCTGTTCGTAGTGACCAGGGTTGACAATATTGCCAGCAGGCTCATATCGGGCCACCACAAATGTGGAGCCGTCGCTGGCAGCCGCCTTTCCAACTCCCATCCTTTTGGTGTTCTTCCAAACCATGGCTGTAAAGTGTCCTTAAAGAAAAACCCCACACATGATCTATTAGGCTCTGGGCAAGAGTCTCATGCAAGACTGGGCAAGAACAGTAGTCGGTTTCAGAAAAATTGCTCAAGGAAATTCAAGCATCCTAACTCAAGGACATTAACCTTTGTGCGCAATAAAAGTATTGCTTGCTCATAACTTTTTAAAAGAACAATTGTTTTGAGGATACATTTGAAAGTTTTAAGGAGTGCTCCAATTAGTTAACTTGTTTGTTTGACCTCAGTTTCAGGTTCCTTGGTATGAAGCTCACTGGAGACTGAGGTGGTCTTGTGATATACGCTTTTATTTATAAACATACACAGGCTGAGCATTAAATAGAAGAGCATGAACACTTCAACCAGTCTTGCTCCCCATTAGACTTCATGGTGAACCCCCAAAGTCATAGCTTTGGTTTCAGAAAAGACAGCATGTCTGTCCTCTTGAGAATTCCCACCGACCTGCGCCAGATGAGACTAACCCTGACTAGTCACTGGCCTATTGCTCTCGAAGCATCCCTAGTTAGTTGTTTCTATGGCAACACATCCGTACTTCACAGATTAACCCAATGCAGTTAGTAAAGCTTCTAACTGGTATCTCTGCCATTTCCTGAAAAATTAAACCACGTGTCTTTGGAATCAATGCTTTTTCAAATTATGGTGTTAGAAAGAGGAAGATTTAGAAATTACTAAGCCTGAGCTTCTTCACACTTGGTTACCCAGCGCCTGTTTCTTGCTGAATTTTGAACAGCATGCCTCCATCTCCCCACCCTCTATTCAGTTGAAACGATATGTTTATATAAAAGCTTAATTTCTGAGATATTGTGAGAAACTAGAAGTGTCCTTTAGGTTATCCGCAGGGCCAGCCAAAAACATTCTGGTGAACCACTAAATGGCACCCCTGCACCAGGGAAGAACGGGTGAGTGAAGGGGGGAAATCAATTCAACCTCACCCAACAACTGAGGTGCGGGGAGAGGAAGAGAGAGGTCCACTCTCTGAATCTCGTTGGGTGGATGGGGAGCCCACCATTTCCTTGCTAGGGGTGGGAGGAGACCAGCATTGCCTCCTATTCACTGAGAGACCGTGGCAGAGGCGGCATGGGGCGGGTGCCAAGGAGGGGGCAGCTGTGGCCTCCAAGGAGGGTCCCACAGCCATCATTGCCACCACCACCGCAGCAGCGGGTGATGCATTCCTTAGAGACGGGATCTGCTGCCCCTGCGATCCTGCTGCCCGAGGCAGTCCCTTCCCTTGCCTCATAGGTGGGCCAGCCCTGGCTAACTGTCAGTAGGCAACGCCAAGCCCATACTCACCTGTCCCAGAGGAAAACCCCGGACTCTGAAAGTTGTAACTTTTTATTTCGTTGTACCATCTGTCAGCTACTTCGCTCCCTGCAAAATGAATGAAAAGATGCTGTTGAATTGCAATTGATGGGGTGCAAAAATGCTGCCACTCTGTTCTTTTTGCCCTCCAAGACAAGGCAGCTCTGGGCTCTCAAAAAACATTCTAACCAAGCTGGAATTAAGTTAGTAAAACCCCCAAAGTTTTGGAAAAAAAAGAGTACACCATTCTGACCAACAGCAATAAGTAGCTGAATTTAAAACGTAAAGAGAAAGCAATTTTTGACCACCTAAGTATGTCTTTTGCAGTTACCAAATGTCCTGATGCAGTTTTGAAAAATGTATCAAAACATGTAACATGTGTATTTTGAGAGAAAATAAATTTAGAAATGTTTTGGTCGGTGAGTGTAAAATCACAGAGATAACTGACAAGCACTAAGCACATTTTCAATTTTATAAAATTCAAATGTTTTAATATTTAATGCAGTTAAATAACTTTAAACATATTGGATTCAGTAGTTAGGTTCTGCCTCTTTTCCATTGATTTACACCCTACCTTACCCTTGGGCCATAACATTTCTGGGCTGGATCTAGACACATGAAAGAAGAAGCGTTTCAGTTAAACGCGTTGTAAACTTTGTATGAGAAATCGGGTTGGCAAAAATGGAACTCTACAGCGCCACCTGGTGTCACAGTATTATAATGCATATACAAAGCATATAAAGCACTTTTTCTCTGCCAATGTGGCTGAGACCCTGGATATGGAGATGCAAGCTTTTTAGAGGAAAGGTGGGATACAAATGTAATCAATAACTGAAAAAAATATAAGCTGGCTCACATCCAACTTTATCGAAACAATACCACACCAGCTCTCTGCCTAGGTTCAATGAGCCTCGAACAAGAGTACCAAAGGTGGCACTGGGATACCTAATCAAAGCATACAACCAATTCCAACCATTGAAAATTAATAATGTTTATCTTAAACTTCTTGCTGCAATCCTATGCTCATTTAGGAGCAAGTCCCACTTGAACATGCATAAGTATGGCACTGTGCCACTGTTAGACTGACAAATATAAAAATGCTTTCTATGGTATTTTATCACATATGTGTTGCGTAGATTGCAGTCCTTACAGTTTTGAGAGGAAAATGTTTGAAAATGTTAACAAGTCTTTCCTATGTACTTATCTTACCTGACTGATCATACGAAGCCCATGCAAGATTTTCCCCACATTTCCCACTACTGGACTCAGGACTGTGTTTGAGGATTCTGGTGCTAGCAAGTGCTTCTGAATACCTAGATAAAAAAAGGAAAGATCTTTACATAAGCGTAAACAGACTGCATCAGGCTGAAGCAAAATGGGTGCCAGGTTGCGAAGGTTATTCTAAATCAGGGGTCTCCAAGCTTTCCTTGCCTCGGGCCGGGGTCTCCAGCAAAGATTGCATGGCGGGCCAGAGGGTGTGGGAACGTGCACCCGTACGCACGCGCACATGCTATTTCCGGTGCTCCTCTGCATGGGAAGTGGGTCCCTGTGTTGCGCTGCACAGCACCAGTAAGAGTGGGCGGAGGCAGTGGCTGCTGCCGCCGCGGGCCAGATAAACAAGTCCCTTGGGCCTTATCTGGCCCCCGGGCCATAGATTGGTGACCCCTGTTCTAAATGAAGAGTATGCACAATGTTCTGTATAAGAGCAACATAGTGCCCCAGAGCTACTCATACCATTGCGGAAGACTTTTCAGGATTTTTTTTTTTATGTTTGATGCTTTGCTGTGCTTGGGGTTTCCGTGCACTGCTCTGGTTCGCCAGAAGCGGCTTAGTCATTCTGGCCACATGACCCGGAAGCTGTACGCCGGCTCCCTTGGCCAATAAAGCAAGACGAGCACCGCAACCCCAGAGTCGGCCATGACTGGACCTAAAGGTCAGGGGTCCCTTTACCTTTTTAAGCCACCCAGAGTGGCTGAAGCAACCTAGTCAGATGGGCAGGATGTAAGTAATTTTTTTATCTTTATCATCATCATCATCATAGCCATCATCAAATATGGCCTCTGCCCAAGCTCCTCACTTGGGTCCTCCTAGATCAGGCTTCCTCAACCTCGGCCCTCCAGATGTTTTGAGACTACAATTCCCATCATCCCTGACCACTGGTCCTGCTAGCTAGGGATCATGGGAGTTGTAGGCCAAGAACATCTGGAGGGCCGAGGTTGAGGAAGCCTGTCCTAGATAATTCCTTCCTTTGGCCTTAGAAATGGGGTGGGGGGCTGGCAAGCTCCTATTTCCTCCTCCTGTCTCAGCAGTGGAGCCAAGACCGTCCCCCTAATGTTAATACTAATAATTCCAACACCAACGCTAACCCTAACCTGACCCAGCTGAATTGTATTCTGCCACTGCAGTGAGAAATCGGGGGGTGAAGTAGGTTCCAGAGTTTATAGACAGAAAATGGTCCCACAGATTGATCTGAAACTGGGTTGTGCAAAAGAGGTAAATTTGAGGGTGGGCCATGCCATATTTGTGGTAAAAAGGGTAAGAAATTGTTATTTGAAATGAGTCAACATTTGATGAGGGACTCTGGTATGTTGACAGTGATGTGTGCTTCTCTTCATGCTGAGGTGATTCTCCCATAAAGATTTCTATGCTTCCATTGTTGCTGAGTAGGTTTTGGCCCACCAGACTGAAGGCAGACATGGCTGCACAGTAAACTTCAAACGGGATCTTTCACTTAAGATCCACATACGTCAGAAACAAGCAAGGAGGAAGAGAAATGAGAACGGAAAGCTCAGGAAGGCCACTTAGCTTTTCGTTCCTATAG
Organism: Podarcis filfolensis; assembly: GCF_964270895.1. Classification (NCBI taxonomy): domain Eukaryota; kingdom Metazoa; phylum Chordata; class Lepidosauria; order Squamata; family Lacertidae; genus Podarcis; species Podarcis filfolensis. The sequence continues at coordinate 50,320,558 of NC_139615.1, forward strand.
ACATTAACTCTCTAGCGGCTTCATCTTCTCAGGACAGTATTAATTAATTACGCACCATTGCCTTTTCGAACACTCCTTCTCAACAGACACATTAATTAACCCACAAAGCTGATTTTTCTTAATAGCTTGTGACAACGCTCCTCTGATAAAGGTTTTGCAGAACATCTGCTGTGGTATCTTCTGTAGGACTGTATAGTAGGTCTAGTTCCTCTGAATCTCTTTTTTAAAAGTTGTATTTTGCATCAGTGTTTACCTCGCATCCCTTTTATGGCTGTAACACTGAACAACATTCTGACAGTTGTGTGCCTGATTCCATAGAATCATAGAATCATAGAGTTGGAAGAGACCACAAGGGCCATCGAGTCCAACCCCCTGCCAAGCAGGAAACACCATCAGAGCACTCCTGACATATGGTTGTCAAGCCTCTGCTTAAAGACCTCCAAAGAAGGAGACTCCACCACACTCCTTGGCAGCAAATTCCACTGTCAAACAGCTCTTACTGTCAGGAAGTTCTTCCTAATGTTTAGGTGGAATCTTCTTTCTTGTAGTTTGGAACCATTGCTCCGTGTCCGCTTCTCTGGAGCAGCAGAAAACAACCTTTCTCCCTCCTCTATGTGACATCCTTTTATATATTTGAACATGGCTATCATGTAGCTATCATTCCATGTAGTTCTCCTCATGCTTTCGTGAACAGCCTTTCACAATGAATCGGACCATATGCCATTAATTTTACCCTATTGCACTTTACTTTATTTTCAACTCCCACTTACATCCTATTGGGTTTTCTGTCTGAAGGCTGGAGTGAGTATCTAGGTTTGCTTGTCATGCATGGATTTTATATCTTCCTTTGGCTACCCTTTTCTATCGATGGGCTTCTCTTTCTGGCGTGTGTGCAGCATTCTCCCAGAATGGCCTAGTAGTGCTAACTTTGTAGGACAAATGACCAGAAGGATTGTCTTTTGTTTTCCCCATCTGATCTCAACATCTGCATGGGACTGCCTTTGATCCTCTTCTGATACTGCTTTTTGCAAAGTCATTTGCTGTATTCAACCAATGAGTCTTGCTAGCTTGACTAAGCTTTCCCCCTCCCTCCAAATCTCCTAAAGCAGCTCAGGGGATCGAGAGAATCCCCAGAAAAGCATTTAGGAGAGGAAAGGAGAGGTTGTTCGGTCCAGAAAGCACAAATACTTGTTCTGATATAATGATCACCTTAGTATGATGCCAAATCCCACCCATCTTACTGACGGTCACTTTGTGTGTGAATTCAGGATTGTGGGCCCAGACACAGTGAGGCCGTGGGCAGCTGGGGACTAATCAAGGAAGATGAAATAATAACAAGACAATTGCTTTGGGATAAAAGAAGGGTTATGGTAATCTCAGGTTAAGGATCACTCCGGGATGTACCTCAAAATGGGGGGACCTCTAACATCACCATTTCGGGGGGTATCCTGGCCCATCAGCCCCCACCTGGGTGTCAGGATGGAAGCACCTCCCCCAGACACCTTTAAGGGAGCACCCCAATCCCTTAAGTCCCAGTTGCCTCCCCATCTGCATTGACTAGGAATTCAACCCAATGCCTTATCTGCCACCTCAGTTGACCCCACCCTCAGTCAGCTCCCCCCCAACCTACTTACATCTGCAACACTCTCAAAGGTCTTTGTAAACATCCAGCAGCCACACCTTGGTGCCCATGGGCAACAGATGTGCCCCATCAGGTCTGGACAGGCCTCCGTTATGAACTACAATGCCAGGGTGCTGAATCACCCCCCCCCAATCTGCCCTATCACTGCTGCAGCACCAACAGTTCAGACCAAAATATAGATATTAAGGAGGTGTTTCAAGAGCGGAGTCTCCAGATTGGTAGGCTGGTGAGGCTGATGATGCCTTTTCTGTTTCTCAGATTATTCTTGCCTAGCTAATGACAAGGGCATCTGGCAGGGCCTTCACCACAATCAGCGACGTAAGCCAGGGCATAAGGTTGTCTCCCATCTCATCCTCCTCCGGCCCCTTTTCCACACTGGTCTGTCTTAGAAACCTGCACCTGCACCCTTGAGGAAGACTGGGACAGGCACATATCACCCAGCACAAGACCCGTGGTAACCACTGAAGCAAGAAGCTGGCTGTGCATTCACTGACCCACAGCACCCCAAAGAAAGCTTTGTACTTTGACCAGTCCATGGAGCCCAACACAGTCTATATGTCCCTTAGGACAGTGTATGCAATTGGTTTTTTAGTGTCCTGGGCTGGGGGGGGGTAGCTTCTGCACCAGCCTTCCAGCAGCTTCCATACATGGAAGTAGTCTCAGAGGTTCTGGAAGCTGCAGGAGTTTGCTGAATGATGTGAACACAGCTACATGCAAAGCCGTGGTATTTTGCAGCTAATCCCCGTTCCTTAAGGGATATGATCGTCCGCCTGAGGAGGAGGAGGAGAGTGTGAGGCAGCCCTGCCGTGAGACCTAAAGACTTCCAAAGATTACCAAACCCTATAATATGCTTGGAATGTTGATAGCGCAACAGAATGCAATGCTCCCGGCTTCACAGTGTGTCTCCAAGCACCCACAGGTCCCCATGAAGGAGTTCTGGCAGTGGCCAAGCTATGGGTGTCAACACCATGAAGTGATCCTCCTCAAACCAGCCAGTTAATATCTTTTCCTCAACAGGAACATGATAGCAACTGTTTAGTTTTTAGAGACAGGGACATCAGAATGCTTGAAAGATTATATAAATTTAATACATCCAGAAAACGAGCACATGAGGGATAAAGTGAGGCCCCTTCTCTCACACATGCTAGGAGCTACTGTGTCTATTCTGGGTGGTCTTCTTGCACAGAGAAGCATCCCATCCTATGAGACCTACCAACTGTGTGAAGTGGTCCAAGAAATGGTGGTGTGAATCACTGGCAATACCAAATAACATTAGAGCTTAACTACATGCACCATGAGTTTGGCCAAACTGCGGGAGACAATGGAAGACAGGAGTGCCTGGCATGCTCTGGTCCATGGGGTCACAAAGAGTCGGACACAACTAAACAACAACATGCACCATGTAATTTTGCTTGTGTTCCTTAGCTCTAATATTCTTTGGTAGTGCCAGCCATTGGCATTAACAACATTTAAGTTTTCTTCTTCCTTTCGACCAATGCTTATAGAAATTACTAGAGATTTTGCTGTGTGCCAGCTTGCTCTTCCAAAATATGGCACCACTGGAGAAGACAATTATGCTGATCCTGGCAGTGGGGAAAAATGTCTTTTTTATTGTTCCAGGAAATAAATCCATGAGGATTTGAGTACCAACAAACCAAGAATTAAATCAAAAGTACTGCAATACCGATAAACTCTTCAATTAACAAAATAAAGAAGTAGTTGTACTCACTGCTGTGCTTCCCTGTTTAACTTCTTGCAGAGTTTTAGTGAGGGAACTCCATGCTTCTTCCTGTAGTCATTGTGGGCTTTTAAGACCTCTTCCGCAAATTGCTTGGAAGCTAAAACGGTATAAAGCATTAGAAATTCAAAACAATTCCAGTCTCTGCTTCAGGCCCTAAGCAAGGGTCAAAATCTTACATTGCTCTTACATTTCAAAGCCTACGAAATAAGAAGAAAATCAGTTTAACCAACTCATCAGATGGCTTGTTTTAAAACAGCTGCACCTGAGATCACTTAGTTGCACAAGCACTGGCGAGAGGGGATGCATTATGATATATATTGCATTGCAGAGAAAGACAAGAAGAAAGGAACTATAATATGCATGTAATCTGTGGCATTCAAAGCTTTTGACCTGGTATCAGAGTTTCTGTCTTATAACCATAACCTCCTTAGCTCATCTTCAACAACCAACGCAAAAAAGTAGCAAAGCCAATTTGTTAGCATAATAATTTTTTTTTCCATATCTAAGATTTAGATAATTTATTACGGTCAAAGTCCAGCTTGCATAACACAATAAAAACAGTGTTTATAAAGATAAAATATACAATCAGAGCAGATTGCAGCAATAGCTCATGAGCTAAAATTGAGATATATACATACACCCGTACAACTGAGATTTGGGCTACCATAAAAATTGACCCTGAGGCACCCCAAAGGGCGTTTTCAGCATTTCCCTGGTAAACTATTTTATTCTAGAGGGTGATCTGCGCCTACAGATCTAAAATTAACAATATACAGTAAGAACTTAGGGTGCACATCTATCTTTCTTCATACTCATCTTTTACTTTTGTATGCCACATTTCCAGCAAGCAAACTGAGCACAAAACAGCCCACAATAGCAAATAATTAATACATAAAAGCGTCACCTCCCTGTCCCAGTGCTTCTTCCTTTGATACATTGGCTATTCTGAGCAGTTTTGCATGAAACCTCAGCTAATCTCCAAGGAGCAGGAAAGTTTGGAACTATTCCACTTAGTAGTGCAACGACTTTCTCTGGAATGTGCATCACTCATTCATGTTGGGAAGATGCCAAGTGGTGTCTCTGCCAAACGATTGTATTCCAATGTGTTCCACTTTGTACTCTTGTCTTTTTCAATAAAGTTTGTGGTGATTTTTCCTACTTTCAGTGCAACTGCAGCACCAGCCTGGTGGGTGTAGACTTGCAAAGCACTATTAATGTACCTAGCAATAGGAGTCTTCAGTAAGATAAAAAAAAATTTTGTTTTGACTAAGATAAAAAAAAAAATTTTGTTTTGACTATGGCAGACCAACACGGCTACCTATCTGTTTCAGTAAGATAGTTGGTGATGTTCTGCCTGCCTGTCCCTACAGCATGTGGCCCCTTCCCCCATTTGTTTCCACAGCAACTATTGCCCCCACTCTTTTTAATTTTCAATTTGTTTTGTACTAAAGTGCATGTGTACTAATAAAATTATCATTTTAAAAATGAAGAAGCAAATGCTGAAATTGCTAGAATCATAGGAGCCAACTCCGAGGGGCCGTAGGGGCTTCGCCGCCCCCCCCCATAAATATTTGAGAGGCCTGGGTCCCCGCAAAGTTGATGGGCACTCGCATTCAAACAGTGTGTGTGCACTGCACCATGTGATTGATTATGCAGGGTGGGCCTTATCTGGGCCCCCACAGTATTTTATTCAAGTTGGCACCCCTGGCTATGATTGTAAAAAGCAAATCAGTAAATGAAGTACCAACTTAAATAACGCCAGTGTCCAGAAGAAGCATGAATCACTTCACACCATGTGATCAGAGGCTGCATTCCTAAGTGTGCATTCTAGGGAGTAAATCGGAAGCTTAATTCTGACTTAAACATACCTAGGATTGCAGCCTTAGAGCAAGAGCGTAGGTCAGTAATGCACAAACCACTTTTGTTTCTGCTGTGGGGACAAGAACTGAGGGGTAATTATAGGGAATATAGTACTATATTATATGCTACGTAGAACCACAGTTTTAATGCCTCTTCTAGCAGATAACAGTGCTAAAGAATCCTTGTGTAGAAATGACCCATATTTATGTTTAAAAAGAAAGAACAGTACACAAGCTTGGGTCAAAGAAGCACAGGCACTTCCAATATCTAACAGAAGAGGATGGATAGCATGATTTCCATCCCATTACCAATGTGTTCACTGTGCAACACCCTACACATCCGAGTACCAAATATGCAAAGGTGCAAACGAGGCCATTCGTCCCATTATTGTCGGATCCAAATGGGCGCAGGTCCTCCAAGGTCTCCAAAGCCTTGTCTTTTAGCTGGTGATGCCAGACCTGGGACCTTCCACATGTAAATTACTATTGAGCTATGACTCTCCCAATCGTTGCTGAGGTAACTATTAATTTGGTAATCTTAAAATGCCCTGCAATACAGAATGCCGGATTTAGATACCACATTTAGTATTAAGATTTAGGACATATTTTTTGCATAATGTAATGTACATTGTGCGCCTCTCATTAAACTTTCCATAACCGATAATTAATATGCAGATCTGCCAAACAGCTACGTTTTATTAACTCAATGAAGATGTACAGGAACATAAAATTCTACGTTTACAGAGTTATAAAAATATGCAATTCTAATATTGCTTTCTCTCTCTCTTTCTCCCACACACACACAAAGACATGGAGCCTCCTAGCATACGGTAACAACTGAAATAAAGCCGAAATCATCCAGTCAGCAGTCAAGGAATGTTATTTCTTAAAGATGCATCTGTGCTAGTGCTGAGAAACAAGAACAATAAATGACGAATTTGCTTCCCGTTTCTGTCCTCTGGAGCCTGAAAGATACAGAGCTTGCTTTGTCACAGTTTGGTAATCTCAGCACGATGGGCTCACGGAAAAGAAGGGAGCAGCTGGACTTTCCAACAAACTTGGAAGCAGAAGCTGCTTTAAAAAAACAAGCTTTATAGAACAAGATTAAGTGAATTTGAGTTATATTCCCTGATCTAATCCATGATCTGTCAGTATAGACATAACTACTAAGCATGTGATCCTAACACACATTTAAATGGAGATAATGTACTCCTGAAGAACTTTCAAATAATTGCAATCCCAAAGTATTCCTTTAATGTTTATAAAGTGTTCTGAGCACTTTGCAATGCTGTACAAGATGCATACTGTCTTGAAATCCTTTGGGAAGAAGGAAGAGATATAAAGTTAATACATAAATGCCCACACATCTACCCCAACTAATTCTGGAAAGAAGTCTGCTCTATTTACTAGGATAGCTCATGTGTCTTTTAGCAGTGCTTGGGCAAGTTCTCTCAGAACAGGGAGGGAGCTCCAGCTACTTTGGGACAGGCAAGAGATACTAACAGGAATGTCCCAGTTCTGAAATATTGCTTAGACACAGAGGTTGATCAGGAAGGTTTATTCTAGGTGTGAGTTTGGGATTTAGAATCATAGAATCATAGTTGGAAGCTACCCTGAGGGCTATCAAGGCCAACCCCATGAAATGCAGAAATCTCAACTAAAGTATCCAAGGCAGATGTCCCTCCAACCTCTGCTTAAAAACCTCAAGGAAGGAGAGACCACAGCCTCCCAAAGGAGACCATTCCACTCTCAAACAGCTCTTACTGTCAGAAATCTCTTCCTGATGTTTAGTCGGAATCTTGTAACTTGAAGCCATTGGTTTGGGTCCTACCCTCCACGGCAGGAGAAAACAAGTTTGCTCCATCTTCCATTCCTTCAGATATTTGAAGACGGCTCTCATATCTCCTCTCTGTCTCCTCTTTGGAAGACAATGTGGGTTTCTTGTGGGGTGTGTGTGTGTGTGTGTGCTGCACTACTGGGGATTTCAGGATATGTAGAATGCTAGGAGGCAGATGCAGGCATGCCTGGCACATCCTGATTCTTATAATCCATTATCTGCTGATAAACTGCTGCGGTTGAAAAGCCCAAGGCATTTGTTGTGTGATTCAGGCTTTGAAAGCTGCCTGGTTCATGTAGTCGCATTGACTGCCTGCTTTGGTTAAGATCCTGCATATTTCAGGTGGGGCCCTGGACTTTAGCAGTGCTAGTTTGACGGTTATGAGATGGCACTGCTGGTCAATGGCTAGACCACCACTGGTACAGTTGGGTATGGTTAAGGCTGCCTCTCTCTAGGGGTGCCAAATTGAATAAAATATTGGGGGGGGAGTTGTGAGACAGGTAAGCCCCGCCCACATCACCAATCACAAGATGCAGCACCCAATTACCATTTGAATGGCAATGCCCATCAACTTGGGGCCCCCGGCTCCCTCAAATATATTACTGGGGGGGGGGAGGAGGCACCTCTGCTCCTAAAAGTTGGCTCCTATGGGCAGATGAAGATGATGGACTTTTCGGAGCTAGCCGACCTGACTGGAAGAGTCCGCAACCAGAAGGAGGAGGAGTACCAGGAAGAATGGATGAAATTTATAGACTATTTAGCTAAATACGTTAAGATAATCTAATTGGAAAAGCTTGCAAATATTAGATAGGCTTAGGATTTAAACATGTAAGGATAGGAATTTAGATGTTTAAAGCTAAATTAGAAAGAATGAAAGATGTTAAGTGATCAAGTTAATTTTTTGAGAAAATTGATTTTGGAAAACTGTTAAAATGATATACAATGAAATTCAACCAGGGGGATTTGAGGAAGTCATTTAACAATGTTATTAGTATTGGTTCAATTACGATTAGGATTTATGTTTGTTTGTTTAAAATTTTTTTGGAAAATTAATTTAAAAATTGAAAAGAAGAAGTTGGCTCCTATGTTCTCTCCTTTGACAGGGTTTTGCTCATGCATAGTGTTAAGGAAAATTCTGGGTTGAGAGACTATTCAACAGCCCAGCTCATCGGAGTCCAAGTCCCCCGCGGGTCCATGCGGTCAGTAAAAGGAGGAAATTCCAGCCAAGTAATTTGGAACAAAACACCAGTCAGTAGACTTAGATCCTTTATTGTTGCGCAACAGGTTCAAACAGCAGTAAGTGAACTCAGAGCATGGGGCGACATTGACTTTTAAAACTTTCCCACCATATCCCAGAATACAGTTCGCACAGCATCACTGCTACATCACTAACATGTCACAAAAGGGGAGAGTTACACAAGATTAGCATAGACAGATATGTCAGGGAAACACCCAAGTATAAGATTAGCATAGTACCCACCACCCAAAAGTACAACAGAACTTCCTTTGCATGTCTGGAGCCTGAGACAGGTCTGGTGATGAGATTTGGCTTCCCTTGGAGAACAAGGAGCCCAGCAATTGTTACCTCTGGGCATTTCCTGGGGTAGGAGGTGTGTATACATGTCTTCAAGCCTGGAGAGGCGGCAGGGGAAAGAGTCCTTTTTCCAAGGGCAAAATGGCGTTGGAATGGAGGAACTTGGCAAAGGGGTTGATTTGAGCTGTCAAGTCGAAAGGATACATTCAGGCATAATATTTGTAACATTTAACAACTTTAAAGATGTGCGCCGCCCCCCCCGCTGTGATTTCTGTAACAATCGTTTTGTGGCAGCTGCTGTCTTGCACTGCATCACGACTGCTGATCTGCTCTTGTTAAATTCATAAATGTGGCCCTAGTTCACCAACTTCTGTGTTTCCTATCATCTCCTGGTTTGGTTGCAATTTAATCCATCCATTTTCAAGCCCACTCTTAGCAGGCAGGAGAACATACAACTTCTGGAAAACACTACAGCTTCCCTTCCTTTTAACTGTGATTCATATATACAGAAATCTATTACACAGCCTGCAATGAGTCATTAACTTGGGGTTTTTTCCACTCGAGTCTTCAAAAAATGCTAATGACTAAGGTTCCTGAAAGCTGCTTGTTTATACATCTGCAAAGCTAACAAATCGTAAAAAGGATGTATAGAGTGGTGGGAAGACCTTCAGAAGTCATGGAGATAGGGATCGTCCAGCCCTGGGGAGGGTGTTGGGCTCCACAAGCTAATATTTTACTAGAAGCCAAACATTGCTTCAGTCACTAGCATGGACTAGAACCACTCCAGAGCAGACTTAATATTGCATAAAGGTAAAGGTAAAGGGACCCGACTGTTAGGTCCAGTCGTGGACAACTCTGGGGTTGCGGCGCTCATCTCGCTCTATAGGCCAAGGGAGCCAGCATTTGTCCGCAGACAGCTTCCGGGTCATGTGGCCAGCATGACTAAGCCGCTTTTGGCAAACCAGAGCAGTGCACGGAAATGCCATTTACCTTCCTGCCAGAGCGGTACCTATTTATCTACTTGCACTTGATGTGCTTTTGAACTGCTAGGTTGGCAGGAGCTGAAACCGAGCAACGGGAGCTCACCACGTCGCGGGGATTCAAACTGCTGACCTTCCAAATGGCAAGCCCTAGGCCCTGTGGTTTAGACCACAGCACCACCCGCGTCCCTTTAATATTGCATACCCTCCAACATTTTGTAAGAAAATTTTGGGGCACCCCCCGGCCTCCCCCATCTACGTCACTTGCCCCCTCCCTGCCGCTGACCCCTTCCTCTCCCGCCTGATTGCCCCCTCCTTGCCTCCTCTCTCTCACCATTGCTGTCTTCAGCCTTCTGCTCAGCAGCCTCAAGCCGCCTCAGGAAGGTTGCCCTAGGCCCTGTGATGCTGGCAGTGGCCTCTGAGAAAATCGGGGCATCCCAGATTGGGATCAGAAGCCAGGGCAGCCTCTGTAAATTCAGAATGTCCTGATTAAATCGGGACACTTGAAGGATCTGATATTCCCCTAATGGAGATGAGAAGATTGGGAGCATGATGCAGCCGTCACACAACCCCCCTCCCCTTCTTCATTATTTACTTTAACCATGGGATAGGATTGCTAAATGCACCAGCACAAGTCATGATCTGCACCAGCCAGAATTCATACCACCATTTGAAACAAATGAGTTTGCATGTTCTGGTTAACAAGGAAACTGAATACCATGCTTAGCACCAATGCAAGAATAGCTAAAAATCCCACAGATTAAATAAAATGTTTCATGTCTTGGATATATGGTGGACTCAGATTTTTGTTTTTGCAAAGAAGATTCATTATAACAAATTATTTTGGTCAGTAGGATATAACGGCATGTCCTTTTCTATTAGACACACAGTGTCTCAATGCTTAGTTAGACATATCCCAGGATTTCAAGACTTGCCTCAAAGGATATCATGGCTCATTTAACACAAAGAACCTGTACATTAGTACATTATCTTAGTAATGTACAAAATCTCTTTGTAAACTGCTTTGGGGGTTTGAGCTGCATATACATTTTATAAAATAAATACACGACAGAATTAGGCTCCTAATTATAAGTGGTCACTTTGGGTGTGGAAAGTGTTCTTGCAGTGCAGAACTGTAATAGCGAAAAACAATGTACCAGTCCCATAAAGGTTTTTACAGCAATAATGTACTACGTAAGTAATATTGTGTCCTTGTTCACGAATGAGTGGAGTCCTGAGATTACAGATCAGTGAGCACAGAAGTAAGATTGCAACAAAACCATTTGTGGCTCCATTAACATTTCACTTCCTGGAAGGTAAGAATACACCTGAGGATTTAAGGTTCATTGCTGTTGAACAGATTCACATATACAGTGGTAAATCCCCACCTCCTACTTCAAGCTATTAAATGTTCACCTTGCAAACAGTCATTCCTTATCGGCGGAATGAAAAAAATTGATTTGCCAGCATATTTATAAGGATGTTTTCAATATTGTAGCAGCCTGTTTACCATTCTAAACAGGAAATGCTTTCAGGAAATGCTCTCTTGTTGCTCAAGGGTTGTTATAGCTCAGTGGTCTTAGGACACTGATATTTGTGTTTCTTATGGTTTTCTTCTATTGTATGCATGGTATATTGCTAAAATGATAACCTGACAGATGCATACTTAGATATTCTACATTCTAGTCCATGAAATCTGGGTGGCTTAAATTGCATATGCACCAGGTGGTGGGTTAAGAAAGGCTGAAGCAACTCCCTCTCCTCCTGACCTCCCACTGCAAACCCCCCCCTTTCCAGGTCGCTTTTATAGTAGGAGTGGAGAACAACATGGATTTTCCAGATGTTCCTGGACTCCCCCAGCCATCAGGCCAAGCCAGCCTGGGCAATGGAAAGGAAGCTGGAGTTGATGAGAGTCCAGCAATATCTGGCTCCCAGAGAGGTTTCCTGCTCTGTTGAAGAGGAATGAGAGAGAGGGCTGGGTTTTCTTAGATATTTTTGCATGTATTGACTGTCTGAACCCTCAAGGGGTACTTATCAGATATTAAGAGAATTTCGCATATTGGAAGAAGTCTAAAATTCTTTCCTGAGGGAGATGGGAGGGCAGGGAATACAGGATGTTCCTTTGCTGTTATTATGCCTTATTGTTTTTAGCTTTCTAAAATTGTATAAAATTCAATAAAATAATAAAATCTCTTCCTGATAATAAACTCCATTGAACAAAAGAGGACTTACTTGTGTGGAGAAATGTGCTGTTTGTCTAACAAGGTACTGTAACCCCCAATCATCAAAAGCCTATTTGATCCTGTGTCTTACTAATGACCCATTACCACCAGGCTGCCACCTCAAAGGGGGATTAGTCCAGAGTGCATTAGTTTTTAATACAGTAGTACCTCAGGTTACATACGCTTCAGGTTACAGACTCCACTAACCCAGAATAGTACCTCGGGTTAAGAACTTTGCTTCAGGATGAGAACAGAAATCGTGCTCCGGCAGCATGGCAGCAGCAGGAGGCCCCATTAGCTAAAGTGGTGCTTCAGGTTAAGAACAGTTTCAGGTTAAGAACGGACCTCCGAAATGAGTTAAGTACTTAACCCGAGGTACCACTGTATACCACAGGAAGCACCAGTCTGCCTTAATTAGCTGTTAACACATGCTAATTTCAGAGGATTTAGAAACTGTCTAATACAAATGCACACATGGGCCTGTCATCCAGTTTTAACACACAAGCTCTGCTCTACATCATATTTCAGGCAGGCTTCTGGATCCTCCCCTCCAATGCTTAAGCACCAATTTCATGTTTGCCCATTTCAAATATTTAATACTTAAATCAATTTTTTAGTTCAAACTACTGTCAGAGGTGGCTTGCAAGTTTTATTAAACCTCTTCTAAATCAAGAGAAAAATAACAGAAAATTATAACAGAAGCATCACACCATAACACAGACCAGAGGTGTCAATCAGCTGTGTTTACTCAGAGTAGACCTATTGAAAATAATGGACCATAATGATCATTTGTTTCAATACTACCCCTAATTTCCAAATTTAAACTATTGAGGGGCTTGTGCCTGGCTCAGAAAAACAACAGACTCTCTGCACCTGATGGGCATCACCCAGAGAAAAAAGCATTCTATAACAGAGAGTACCTTTTTCTGATTAAATGTTTTGATTGCACCTTTAAAAAAAACAAATCCACTTTTTCTGCTTTTTCTCATTGCAAAACTGTTCCATGGAACAGTGACAATTGTGACATCAAAGCCACCCATGTATTCAACATTCTGCACATCAACTTCACAAAGAACATTGACACTTGGTTTTTAGATACATCTGTGTGCACCCTGAAATTATCAGGCTTGGAGAAACTCATAGCAGCAGCAACACAGAAATCTGTTGGCTGGATGCTGCAGTTAAAAGCAGGCTGCATGACTTCTAGCCTTGCCTACATCTGGGTAAAACCAGATGGACTTCTCTGATAGTGCAGTTTAAATACACCCACACCCAGGCCTTGTACACAATCAGAAGTTACAACATGCAGCTAGTGATTACCACCCCTGTTGCTATTTATGGCAGACCGAGAGATAATGAAAACACCCACACCCTTTCTCCACGTCTTCCACCCACAAGTAAAAACAATGGGAGAAAAAGGTATTGTCAAGAGGACTCAGAGGAGCACTGGTCTTGGTGATTTGGTCGCCTGAATGATGGCATTCAGGGATTCAGTCTGTTTGACTCCAAACTTTGCGGGGAATGGCTAAGGGCCCCTCCTTGCATCGGCTGAGAAAGCCAAGCTGTGTTCCTTCAGCCACTATCCTAGGCTCCAGTCCAAAGTGTCACTGCTAACAGGTAGATGGATATCGCTTCTGGCACAGAAGACCAAGGAAAGCTATCTGCTTAAAACAGACATGCAGAAGCCTTCTGAGGCAGTTCCACTGTAGCTCCAATTGTTTGTGGCTACTGAGCCTTGCTGGCTGGGACTGATGATAGTGGTGAGTCCAACATCTGGAGGGCCACAGGTTGCATACTCCTGGTGTGCGTGCGCGCGCGCGCGCACACACACACACACACACACACACACAGTGTATATCCTTCTCCATTCTAGACTTTCCCACCGACTTGCAGAGCTGCAAGGCTGCTGTGTTGTGAACAAAGCTGCCTCCTAAAGGGGCCTAGTTCTTTGGTGCTGCCAGACATAACAGTTGCAGAGTTTTGCATTTAAAAGCTGTAAGGCTAGTAGACATGTAAAAGATACAGCTTTTGCCATCACAGCATCTGTTGACCGAAGAAAACCAGCAGCTGTTACATTCCTGCTTGTTTTACAGCTTTTGAAGTTGTCAGGAATGAGAAGGGGGCCCGTGGGACTTGCATCACCATCTCCTCCCTCCCTCCGCCTTGCACAGACCCCCTTGCTTCTGATGCCGAATGATGCTGCTGCTCCAGAAAACAACGTTCCTTGCTCCAGAGCAGCTTCTAGAACAGCAGTCTGATTCCAGAGCCTCCTTTCTTGCGGAAACTTGAGTGTGTCAGTTCCAAATGGGAACCCTAGAACACAGAAGCGCCACAGCTGGTTGGGATGCCAAAATCCTCTTGCATGAGCAGCAGGAAAGTTGCTCCCTCTCACCTTAGGCAGTGCAGCTGTGCAGGCTAAGGGCCAACATATATTGGGAGCTATTTTGAATTCTTGCCAAATAGGTTTGCGCTGCTCGCGGCTTACTTCCTGCCCCCTCTTAATCACATCCTCCGAGGAAACGCAAAGCGCTGCTTGAAAGCTAACGGACTCTCCCCACGGCCATTGCTGCAAGCAACAACTGCCTAACAGTTTCTAGCAAGCATATTGTACCGAAATCCATGTCACGGCAAACCCAATACATAAAAGTCGCGCATCCTATGCAGCGAGTTCCGGGTCTCTTCTGCACAAAGAAAACCCTTCCGGGGATGAGGCTCAGCTAAAGAGCCATTAAGATCTATGCACATCGAAGCAAGGGGTAAGGTTTTAGAAGGGGGGGGCGCGTTCATAGGCAAGGAAAGCTGCGCGCTTCGTCCAGACTCGTCCACCCACCTGACTTGCCCATAGTCCCGTCCTGGATGCTGAGCTGCGCAATCTGCTTCTCTCCAGGCTCCGGCTGCTTTGGGTTTTTCTGCCCGCCGCCTGCAGCTTCCTGGCGCTGCTCTGAGCCGCTGCGTGAAGCAAGAGGCTGCGAGCAATCAGAGAGCAATTGCCCATTCACAGGGCTCAAGCTGCCGGGTGATGCCTTATAAGGAATAAGGCCATTTGTTCCTTTCTCAAGGAGATGCTTCTCTGTGGTCAGGGAGGGATTATTTATCTTCTAGAATACTCAGCAACGCAGGAAAACACTACTGGATATGATTTTGCATACCAGTTTCGTCAAGTAACAGGAAAGTTAGGCTTCACTAATTTGGGGTGGGTGGGGAGTGTGAAAAGTAATTGAAAACATGCTACATGCTTTGAAAAGCAGCTGTTGAAGATTGTAGCAAGATGCACAGATTGTGGGGCCGCTATGTAATTTTAGACTTAATCCTTTTATCCCCCCCCAACTTTGGGTAGTGGTGTGTGGTGCTTCAGTTGCAAAGCACACAATAGTTGTTTATCTTCTCCCCATCCATGCTTTACAGCAGATTCCAGATTCCCGATACGCTAGAGCAAAAGCAGACAAAAGGCAGTGTGACAACGCAGATTTAAAGAAGAAAATATTCTGAGCATGTGCAGTTTCGCATTTTAAATCCACTTAAATCATTGCAACCATCGTGACTATGGGAATGAAACTGACGCAAAATAAAACAATTGCCCTGATGCTGAATGCATTTACTTGGGAATAAGCAGCGTTTTATTGTAGAAAAGGGGAACACGTTTTAAAAGTGAAAGTAATAGAATAAGCATCCAGCCACCAACATTCAGTCTTGGTTAACCCTGGCATACCCATGTACCAGCCTGGATTCTGACACAAGGCCTGATGCACCTGGAGAATGTCTGGAAACAAGTTATGAGGGACACTTAAAAGAACTGGGTGTGCACCACTAGGGGAAGATTAAGGAAAGACATGATAGCAGCCTTCAAGTACCTGAAGGCAGTCATGCAAAAGATGGAGCAGACTTGCTTCTAGGTGGTTATTAATTGTAGAGTCACTACTCCTCACGGATTCATGGTTTTTGCAGTGGACAAATTGCATTATTAGCATCAAAAGTGCCTGCCCACCCACAGCCCCCTTCCTTTTCTGGAGAAAATCCACTATTGGGGAAAAAATGTTTTTCCTAGTTTAAGAGCTGAGACAGATATAGTTTTGGAGGCTAGGCTATACTTAAAAAATGTCAACTGCCAAGACAGAGGCTGAGCTATCCCAATCAGTGGAGGTGACTGTCCACCTTTCCATCAGCTGGCGCCAATCACGTCAATCAACTTCAAAGGAAAGAATTGGGAGCACACTCCGGAGTCTTACTTTCAGGGGAGGAAGTGCCATAACTTGAATCCCATGATGAAGTATTTCCTGAAGAGGAGAGAAAGAAATGAAAATGCCCAAAACCAACCTCAAAACTCTGGGAGTTTTTGCAGCAAACCTAACAATGTATAGTTTAATGCATGAAGTCCATAGAGCTGAATTTGCTAGAAAAGGCTCAACTAAGTCATGCCTCGTGGGCCAAATTGGAGCTTGTGTCAGGCCTGAAGTCCAGAGATTCCCCAAGATCCCTGCTCTCGAGGCAGGACCCACACCAGTAGACATGGTGAAAACATGGCTCTCTGTCCTTTGCACCTGATAGGTGGAGACAGACAGCCCTTCGAAGCGTCATCCTGTTGTTGTTGTTTAGTCATTTAGTTGTGTCCAACTCTTCGTGACCCCCTGGACCAGAGCACACCAGGCACTCCTGTCTTCCACTGCCTCCCACAGTTTGGTCAAACTCATGCTGGTAGCTTCAAGAACACTGTCCCACCATCTCGTCCTCTGTCGTCCCCTTCTCCTTGTGCCCTCCATCTTTCCCAACATCAGGGTCTTTTCCAGGGAGTCTTCTCGATTCATGAGGTGGCCAAAGTATTGGAGCCTCAGCTTCAGGATCTGTCCTTCCAGTGAGCACTCAGGGCTGATTTCCTTAAGAATGGATAGGTTTGATCTTCTTGCAGTCCATGGGACTCTCAAGAGTCTCCTCCAGCACCATAATTCAAAATCATCAATTCTTCGGCGATCAGCCTTCTTGATGGTCCAGCTCTCACTTCCATACATCACTACTGGGAAAACCATGGCTTTAACTATATGGACCTTTGTTGGCAAGGTGATGTCTCTGCTTTTTAAGGGTCATCCTGTTACCCTAACCAATACCTGTTTGTAATGCAGTTTGGAGGGCATGAAGAAAGGAAGACCTGTGGTCTCACTCCCACAGTGCCCAACTGCCGTTTCCCAACTGTCACTGTGCCCAGCCTGGAATGTTCTGGCCCACACAGGTGACTCCGAGGACCGTGAACATCCTGCATGTCTGAGTCTCTCATCTCAGTGCCTCGCTTGCTTCACCTTGCCTGAGCTGCTTGTTTGGGTGGAGGGTTGCCTCCCATGTGTGAAAAGGAGAGAACGAAGGCCATGGTGGCAAGAAGAGGCCCTCTACGGCGTCGGCTTCGCCTGCTGAAGCTGGCTTTCGTGTTTCTGTTGTTGCTGCTCTCCCTCCTTTTCTCAGGGTCTGCCTGTAAGTGACAGAAGACCGGAGGAAGAGTGAGAGGGTTGAATCTCTTGCCATCCGCTGGGGATCCTCGCCTCGCTTCATGGGTAGACCAGCCCTGAATAAAGATCTACATCAGGATCTGCTTCCTCTGTGGATCCTGCTGCCTGAGCAGGCTGCCTCACTGCACCTAGGATTTGAAACCATGGTTTGAAGCTGGATCCAAATACTGGTGAAGAGCTAACCGTGCTTATGGTTGGCGTAGGAAGGATTGTGAAAACTGCATTAAACCAGGAAGAGCTTGGCTGGGGAGCAAAAGTGATTCAACAGCCTTAAGGAGAATGGCAGTGGTGTTATGCTGGTCGATTGGGAATAGGCATTTTTGGTTGTTGCAAACTGCACACTTGCAAAACTCCATGTAGCCAGATAAGCATAAAATTAAATAGATGCAAATCACTAATTAATTTAATATAAATTGTTGAATATTCTCTAGGTTTTGTTTTGATGGCCTTTTTTGTTTTTCAAACTTTTTTCTTTCTTTTTTTTTCTTCTTTTTTTTGTCGATGTTGCTCTAGCTGGAAATCCATGTTTTGTGAATAAAATGTGTCTGTTAAGAAGAAGGACGGTGCACTTGAAGAGGGAAACCAGAGACACACCAGCAGAGTCAGAGACTGAGTATGATAACTCTTCATATGTCCCAGAAGGCCTCCCAGCTTCAGATAACCAGATAACTGGAGCAGAAGAAAGAACTGGTAACTGAAATCACTGCTTACACCTGTTGATTTCAGACAGTGGATTAAGCACTTTGAGCCTACTGCAATTTTGTTCTATTGCATGTCTCTAGTTACTTCCCACTCAGTAGCTGCAACTGTAAAGATCACTGTTTAAAAACCCCAAGTTAGGAACTTTTTGGGTGTTCTAGAGTAGCTGTTTGTATCAGTGTATGTGGAACCAAGCAAAAGGATTAGGACAGCAGTCAGGGAGTGAAACTTAGTGGCACAGTTACCAGGAAGTGACTCAGTACAAACAGATAGAGCAGGAAGGAGATAGAGATTTTGGAGTTGGGTGCCAAAGCTTGTTTTAGTAAAGTTCTTTGTTTTAGGGTACTTCTGCTTGATCATTTGATTATATCTTATAGGTCATTGTTAAGTTTGAACTGCATCTTACACGGTTTTTATTTTGGTTTTTGGCATTGCACTGCCTTTTATTTTCTTATGTGCTACTTCTAGATTTTTGGATGTTAAGTGGTTTACAGTTATTGTTAATAAATCATCTGCAGTCTGACAATAAGCACATCAGGATCTAAGGTAACTGAAATGACTGCCCTTAATTTTCTGTGTAGGACTGCACTGCCAGTATTTTGCAGGAGGAATTCAATGACATAGTAGAACTTCAGATTTGCACAGTTAAAAGTGCATTAAATCCCTCTGTTGCACCTGCACAATAAACCCACTTCTTAAAAAATGGACTGTTTGCAATCTGGCAAGAGATGGGGAAAATGCATTGGAAAGTGAGGGGTTAACAGGAAGACGTGTGAACATCTCACAGACAAATCAGGATGAATGCAAGACTAACCCTTGTTCTACCTAATAAATTGGAACAAAGACCGGACGTAGCCCAGACACTGTGAGCAAGGCAGGATGAATGCTGAATAAGCAGGTCATCTAGATGGCTCTGATGTATCCATGCTAATTGTGACTTTTACTTACTGGTTTTCAAACTGCAGGCCCAGTTGTTGTCACGTCATATAATTGTTGTGGTTTTAACACAACAGTTTAAAAAGCCTTTTTTTAAAATGTTCAAGGGCTACAGTTTGAGAAGGTCAGCAAAAAGACCATTAACTACATACAGTGGTACCTCGAGTTAAGTACTTAATTCGTTCCGGAGGTCCGTTCTTAACCTGAAACTGTTCTTAACCTGAAGCACCACTTTAGCTAATGGGGCCTCAAGTTGCTGCCGCGCCGCCAGAGCACAATTTCTGTTCGCATCCTGAAGCAAAGTTCTTAACCCAAGGTACTATTTCTGGGTTAGCAGAGTCTGTAACCTGAAGCGTATGTAAGCTGAGGTACCACTGTATTGATGCAAAAAAGTAGCAAACCAGACCTTTTAGAACCTAGACAATGATTCAGGAGGGGGTGATTGAGATTGCAGAAGGGGGAGGGGGGGGGCTTAACGCTTTCCCAGCTCACTGTTTCTTGCTCCACATCTTTCCCATTCTGAGCATATTTTCCTCAGTTGGGCTTCAGACGCAGGCCTGTAAATTTATGGGCAGAAAAATTGGTGGAGGGCATCCACTGCTGCAAAATGGAAAATAAGGGAAATGTTGTGCCTCTATTTCTGTTTCTCTGTTTACAGCTGCCCTCTCCCAAGTGAATGCTGCCATATATATATTTGCATGTAACATGTAATGTGTCCATTCACCAGTCATTCACTATTTTTAAATTCAGTGTTCTCATTGACTTCTTAGGGAAGAGTCAAGCACTTTTATTGCAGTAGGCTAAGTAGGTATTACGCATCAAGGCTGTGTGGAATGCAATGTATTTTTAATATTAAGTTTTATGTATTACTATATTTCATTCTAACTCAATTTTTTCCCCTACTTCAGTTCCAGCGTACATTCTTATTTATTCAAACAGTTTAATTCTAAATTGTTTGACTGAAAAGCTGTTAGTTGAGGGAATCATTGATCCCAAATACGTATGGTCTGGTCCCCGAGGACAAATTACTAGAGGTAACTACAGTATAGTTTAATTGTGCATAAGTTAAGACTACAGTCCTTAGCACAGTTTCTAAAGAGTAAGCCCAGTTCAATTCTGAGGCTCATTTCTGAGTAAACGTGCTTAGGATTATGCTGCATATTTTTTTAAAAATATATTTAACTCTGATATATGTATTTGTCTGCCTCTCTGATAAGCACAGACAGTCCTAAGAGCACTTCACTGAGGAAACGCTGGTGGGCTGTGTTCCTGTATTGGCACCACAGCTGAAAGTCTGTGCACAGACATGGCATCCCGTGAGCAGCCACTGCCTGTTCCTTAAGGGGTCTCCCCTCATGCAATTCCTTCCTTCGAAGAGAAAGCCTAGGCAGGGCTTTGGGACCCCTTGCCCTTCCATTCCATCTTGGGGCAGCCCGTCCTGTTTTGCCACCTGAGGCAGAAGAGGAGAGTGCCACCCTGTGCACCTGCCGCCCCTTGCAATCCCTGCCACAGCCTCATTAGGCGGTGTTGCGTGGCTTCTCCTCCCTTCTCTGGTGGCAGAGGGTGCGCCCACGGAGGGTCCCCCTTGGATTACGCCACCTCAGGCGTCTGCCTCGGTTTGCCACATTGTCCTGCCCACCTAGTGGCATCACAACGGGGGGGGGGAGGGAGCGGTGCGCCCCAGGTGCCATGTCTGGGGGGGGTGACAAGAAGGTACCTCACGGGGGCTTTCAGTGGCATGAACAGCCATTGCGCCACCACAGCCGCATGTGGAGGGTTCTCTGTTTGTGGCTGCAGCCGCAAGCAGCACCGGCAGCAAACCACTATGTACAGCACATGTGCACATGCACTGTACGTAGTAACACCGCACATGTGCTTTACATAGCGGTGTGCCACCTGCGCTGCTCGAGTGCGGTGGGATCCCTCTGTCGCCTCTACAGACGCATGTAGAGGATCCTCTGTTCGCTGCTGTAGTGGCGATGGAAGGATCCTGGCACCGTCCATACGGCGCTGGAGCGGCGCCACCAGCAAACTGCTATGTACAGCACATGTACAGCACATGCGCCCTACATAGCGATGCTCCTCCCCGGGTGTCACGACGCCTTCGTTTGCCCCTGTGCCCGCCCCGGGTTAATATTCAGGAGCCCTTCCAGAAACAGCACTTTAGGATAGAGTTCAGGAGGCCCTAATCAGTTCCCCCAAGAAATGTAGTTATGGCTTTGTCCATTCTTTGTCTTTTGTCTCTTCTGAGAGCAAGACATCCATGACGAGAGTGAGTAGCAGGAAGAAGCTTGCATTTATTTTTATATGGCCTGGCCATATAAGAGAGAGTGTTTGTGATGTGACTTGCCCCCAGATAGGTGGGTAGAACGTTGCTGCCTTAGCTGGTTTTAATAGGACTTATATGTGTTTATGGGGTTGTTTATAGGATGGCTGCCTACATTCTAAAGAAAGATAGTTGTTCAGTTACATTTCCACTTAGCCGGTGCTCAGCTGGGGGGGGGGGCAGCGGCGGAGCAAGCCGATCGGGCGCTTGGGGTGGCGCGCGTGCCCTGTGCCTAGGGGCAGGGCCAGCCACCCTCATGGCGGGGTGAGCTGGGGCAGGACGCTCCGTGGGGCCTCCAAGGAGTCTGCCTGCCTCCTCGCGCTCAGCCACCCTACAGCTTGGGGGGAGGCAGCGGGTGGACCATTTGGGGCAGCACGGAGCCTGCGGGTGCCCAAACCACCATGTCACTCCCAGGAGAGACACGTGGCTCAGGTGTGCTGCAGGCCGCACAGTGAGTGCTGCTCAGCATTTTGTCACCCTCCTCAGAGGTGACACCCGGGGTGGCCCATCCCCACTACACACCCCTTCCTCTGCCCCCAGAGGTGGTCTCCTTTTGCTCTTTGTTTTGTTTTCTGCCTGGCTCTGGAGGCCTTCGGACCCTGGAGCTCCATTGGGCTGTTTGTCAGGTGCTCCTGCTAGGGGGGCTGGGGGCTCTGAGCAGCTTCCCTGGCTGTTGCGCCAAGTGCCCCTGAATTCCCCCCATTCATGGCGGTTTTGGTGGCTCAGGGACCAGCCAGGCAGCACAGTTGGTGCTGGCAATCCTCAAGAGCTCCACATGGCCGTGGCGTCCGCCATCTTGCCTTGACGGAAGTCCATCGTTATGATTTATGATTAGTTACTTGACATTCGCATTGAGCATCCCATTGCTGATATTTTGGGTGATGTGTTGTTATTCGCAGAATCACAGAGGTTTCTTTTAACGGATGATGGTAGCTTGCAGATTTATAATATTAAAGGCAGTGACTCTGGAGGTTACACTTGCAAAGTGAATTATATATACAAAGCTGAACAAATGACTACCGAAATCCATTTCATGGTTTATGGTAAGTAAGGTTTTAGTAATTTTAATTTTGTTATTTTGCATCCATGGTATTAATTTGTAAAATACTCAGGAAAGCGTGGAAACCTAGAACCCTTAAATACTATTGAAAAGAGTGATTTGAAAAGAGTGATTTGAAAATAGTATCTTGAAAACCACAAAAATGTATTGGGCCTTACTAACTTTTGGTTAAGTGTCAGCTAGCACCATCAGCTTGAGAAATAGTCAGGAAATATTTGGACTCCGCCCAGGCATTCTGGAAGGTTCTTCAGTGTAAGCGCATGCAGTTCAGGTACCTGGGGCAGGGCAAGGGGTGGGCAAACAATGGAGAAGGACAATAAAATTAAGCTAGGGTGCCACCTGGTGGAAATGCATTGTCTTACTCTGTGGCTGCATTGTGTCTTATTAGTTGAGTGCAATGATGGTGCAAAACCACATACCAAAACAATTGCAAATGAGTACATTTGCACTGCTGTGCTTAGAAAACAAGATACAACATCTCCAAGGGCAGATGAGCTACATCTTGGAGCCTCTATCTACATATAGTTTTAGAAATAATTGAGAACTAGTGACATATTGGGAACAGGAGATGGGCAAATTCTTCTTGTTGTTGTTATTAGAAATAATTTAATTTATAACCCGTCCTTCACCCTAAAGCCCCAGGATTTGTGGCTGTTCAGTGTCCAAGCAGACTTCCTTGAAAAGTAATGGACTTTTCTTTGTTAGAGGTTTGTAAGCTGCAGGTGACCAGTCACTCATCAGGGATGCTATAGCAGAGGTTAGGGAGTTGGGTACGGTTGGGGGAAAACTTATTCTGAGGTGTCATTTCCTAAGAGTAGAACAGAAGTTCTAAATTAAAACTGAGTAGAGGGAGAAGAATTATTTAATATACTAACTGTTCTGAAAAGCACAACAGCCTTAACATTTAGCAACTCCTACTCTGCAGCTGTGTGTAAATTCAGCAAATTAATTTTGACTGATAAACTTGGGAGGAACTAGAATCATTGGCGCACAACAGGGGGGACCCTGTCCTCAGTTTTCTAGAAGTGACTGAAACCTGGTGGAGTAATAGCCGTGGCTGGAGTACCTGTACTGATAGGGAAGCAGCAAGCAAGAAGGCTTTCACAGATCTCTGGCTATGTTCTTCATTCATTTAGGTCATACCAGCAAGATTCTTACGTGTCTTCACTTACAATAATATCAAGAGATGTTTCTAACATCAACACTTTCCCCCATAAAGACCGAGAAATAGAAGGCTCAGAAAAAGCTCAATATGGAGGCCAAATGGCCGAAATATTGGGAAATATTGGAACAAGAAGGAGACAAATTGAAATTGCAGAGTTTTGAGAAATTAAAAGATAAAGTGCGAGATTGGCTTCATTATTATCAAATAAGAGAGGCCTATAATTTGGACAAAAAAATTGGCTTTCAGGTGGAAAAATCAAAACTGGAAACAGAACTGTTAGATCCCAAAACTAAGATACTTTCAAGAATGTATAACTTGCTGTTAAAATGGAATACGCAGGATGAAACGGTTAAATCTGCAATGATTAAATGGGCACAGGATATCGGTCATAACATCATGTTTGCTGACTGGGAACAGTTGTGGACCACAGGTATGAAATTTACGGCATGTAATGTCTTAAGAGAGAATATTATGAAAATGATATACAGGTGGTACATGACCCCAGTCAAGCTTGCAAAAATATATCATTTGCCCGATAATAAATGTTGGAAATGTAAAGAAATTGAAGGTACATTCTTTCACCTTTGGTGGACGTGCCCAAGAATCAAGGCTTTCTGGGAGATGATATATAATGAAATGAAAAAGGTATTTAAATATACCTTCCTGAAGAAACCAGAGGCCTTCCTTCTGGGCATTGTCGGCCAATTGGTGCCAAAGAAGGACAGAACTTTCTTTATGTATGCAACAACAGCAGCAAGAATACTTATTGCAAAGTATTGGAAGACACAAGATCTACCCACCCTGGAAGAGTGGCAGATGAAGATGATGGACTATATGGAATTGGCGGAAATGACTGGCAGAATCCGAGACTTGGGAGAAGAGGTGGTGGAGAAAGACTGGAAGAAATTTAAAGACTATCTTCAGAAATATTGTAAAATTAATGAATGTTAAAATTATGTTCGGATTGGCAATAAGTGGTATTCAGCAACAAAAGTTAATAAGAATATGCAAAAATGAATTGATAAATGGATGAAAATATAGAGTTATAATATGTTATGATATAGAGTTAAGATAAATGAAAGAGGGTAAGGATTTGCTGAATTGATTATGTAAATGGGAATACAAAAAGGGGAGGTGTGAGGAGGTCAAGGAAACAAGCAAATGAGCTTAAAGATATCAAAAAATGGATTTGTTTTTTGTATTTTGTATTTTCTTTTTTTCTTCTCTATGTATTTTTGTATTCTTCTTTTTCTTTGTTTTCTTTTTATTCTGTAAATCTCTGTTTTTTGTAAAACCCTAATAAATATCTTTAAAAAAAAAATAAAGACTGAGAAATATATTTTAAAAATTAAAATAATTGTATTATTTGTATGCCGCCCATCTGACTGGGTTGCCTTCGTTTATGCAAAGTCTAAGCGCTGCAAAGAACTATGGTGCATTCTCAGTAGGGGCAGAGCCTTGAGGATGGATGGTAAACAGAATGGGGATGGGGGAAGATTCAAGGGCATTTTGGCTGCATGTGAAAACAATGTGCATGCACACACACCTCTCCCTAGCATATTTTCAGCTGCTGGTATCTTCTGCTATCTTCAGAACCAGCGTTTCTCGTTTAGACACCTGTTGGACACGTGCCTCTTCTCTTTAGTACTATACTGCATACAGATGCTGTCTTTATGCGGTGGCTGCACCACCAAGTGCATAAGTGAAGAACAAAGGAATGTTGGCTTGTCCATTCACTGTTTATTCTTTTCAGTGAATGGAGATTACCCGGTTCCACCCTTACAACAACAAGAATATTCGTAAGGACGAAGGACATCTGAAAAATATTTTAATAAATAGACAATGCAACACAAAAATACATTTGGAAACAATTAGAAACAAGCAAGGAATGAAAGAGTAAAAAGAAACATTCAGCCACATTATAGCCTCTTCTGCCGAGGTCATGCTGACGATAAGAGTGAGGCCAGAAGGAGCCTGGATTTCTGTACATAGTATGCTTAGTGTTAAGATTTATTATAAGTTATTGTAAGTTTAAGTTGAGTCTGCTGCAGCTGGATTTCTTATGGACAGGGCCAGTCCTGAATCTTTTGGATTTGTGACCATTATGCTCATTTGCCTTCAGTAGCAGTAAAGCTCTGCTGGTCTTATTTTGGGGGGGAATCCTGCAACGTGTTTGAGTTTTTGCTCTGTTAACTATGCTTTGAAGTTCTGCGCTGGATCAATATGAGTAGAATACATGACAGTTATTGCATAATTGTGCCTCTAAAGCAATGGAAAGGCATAATCCACTGTGAGATAATCAGAATCTATGGAAGAAACTGAACTTACACTATAAGCACAGTGTTTCTGACTGGGGCAACAAGAACAAGAGAACCTTGTGGCGCCATAAGAACTAATAGCTGTGTTTTATGGCTACAGTTTTTGTGGACTTGAGGTCACACTTCGTCAGATGCATGAAGCGTCTTCAATTGGCAGAAGGTGACTTGCTTCTTATATCCATAAATGCTCCTACCAGGAATGCGTTAATGATTGAAATGGAGCCCATGCTGTCAATGGCAATTTTTGGCAAAGTTTATAGAAAGGAACCAATGTTTATTTTCGGTTGGACAGAGGTTTCTAGGACTGGATCTGAATGGAGGTAGGAGCACAGGGATCTTTTTCATGCCATTATAGAAAAAAATATTTCCATAGGCATTAGTTCATGAGGGTCATTAATATCCCAGAAAATAAATATTGCAACCAAATTGTCAGAAACTAGACACAGTAAAATATACACCCATGTCTGGGATTCATCTTGCACAGTCATAATACAGTCATACCTCGGGTTAAATATGCTTCAGGTTGAGCGTTTTCAAGTTATGCTCCGCAACAACCCAGAAGTAACGGAGCGCGTTACTTCTGGGTTTCGCCGCTCATGCATGCACAGACACTCAAAATGACGTCACACGCATGTGCAGAAGCGGCAAAATGCGACCTGCGCACACGCAGACACACAGACACGTGTTACATTTACTTCAGGATGCGAATGGGGCTCCAGAATGGATCCCATTCGTATCCAGAGGTACCACTGTATACTTCGCAATGATTGTTCAGGACACAACCTCTTTATATCTTTGGCTTCTCTCCTGTATTGCAGTTCAGTGCTAGTGTTTCCATTTTGCTTAGTTTTTGGTTTATTTTATGATTTTTATGTGCATTGCACCTGTTCTAATTGCAATATTTTGTGTCCGTTTGGTAAGGGCAGGCTGTAGGTATATCTAAAAAGAAACAAATAAAATATTATGCTTAGGAATGCATTAGTCCTGGTGTTGGGTAATTCCTGTATCATGTTAAGAGAGAATATTTTCCTTTTCTTAGTGTATCATATGCCAGAGAAGAGTCTCCGCCTGTC
Organism: Podarcis filfolensis; assembly: GCF_964270895.1. NCBI lineage: Eukaryota > Metazoa > Chordata > Lepidosauria > Squamata > Lacertidae > Podarcis > Podarcis filfolensis. The sequence continues at coordinate 50,347,442 of NC_139615.1, forward strand.
CTCTGAATTCACGGTTCAAACCTGTGAAACCAATGCGGTTGCTTCATTTGAAAAGCATTTCTTAAAGAAACTGGAGAGCTTAGTCTACAACCTGGGGTGTGAGATCAAGCAGTGGAGTACACAGTGTCATGCTTCTACAGACACACTGGAGAAGATAACACACAAGCTGACCTTTCAGTTTGTAGGTAAGGTGAAATCTTACTACTTCTGCGTTATTTTATTTTTGACCATTGTGTGCAAGAAAATACCGTAGGCAAGAGGCCTGGAGGGTGGCAACATGAGAACGGGCCTTTTCTGTGGTGGCTCCCCACACATGGAATGCTCTCCCCAGGGAGGCTCGCTTGGCGCCACCATTACATACAGTGTCTTTAGGCGCCAGGTGAAAATATTCCTCTTCTCACAGGCCTTTGGCTGATTAAACAGTATATGGCCTTTTAAACTGGGGTGGAGGTCTTGTTTTTGCTTGTTACCTTGCGATCCTCAGATGAAATGCTGTATTTAATAATGATAATAGAAACAGAAATAATAGAAATAGAATAAAAGGAAAGCCCTAAGGGCCATACATTATGTGACAATGCAGAACAGGGCCAGCTATGGCACATTCTCCCTTTGTGAGACAGCTGGCCACCAACCCATTGGTTTGGGCACCAGGAGGTCATCCATTTGGGAGCCCAGCTGCCTCCTCCTCCTCCTCCTCCTCCTCCTCCTCCTCTTTCTTCTTCTATAAATGGTGTTGTGGTCGGAGTGTTGGACTAGGACTTTGGTGGGGTTCAAATTCCCACTTCAGCCACAAAAAACACATGGGTGACCTTGGGCCGCAGTCTCTCAGCTTAATCTGCCTAACCAGGTTTGTTGTGAGGATAAAATGGGGATGAGGAGAACATCAAGCACCACCTTGAGCTCCTTGGAGAAAGGTGGGATATAAATGAAAGTATACACTCCTCCTTTTTCCCTGATATAAGGACTCAAGGCAGCTTACAGATAAATATAAGTACAGCTAAAACGGGGGGGGGGGGGTCATTAAAAACAATTAAAAAATTAGAATATATATAATGCATTAAAATCTATTAAAACCACACAAATCATTACTTTAAAAGCAACACAGCACAGTCCTTTCGTTAAAAGCAGTCAGCTCCCAAAAGCCCATTGGAATAGCAACAAGGAGGGAGCCAGTCTAGCTTCTCTAGGGAGGGAGTTTCAGAGTTGTCTTGAGCAACCACCACCAAGAAGGCCCTGTCCTGCGTCCCCACCAAGTGTGTCTGTGAGGGTGGTGGGACCGAGAGATGGGCCTTCCCTCAGAGACCTCAAAATCCAAGCAGGTTTGTGTGAGGGAATACAGTCTGATACAGGGCTGTAATTTGCTTGTTGTTTTAAGATTGCTGCTGGTTGTTTATTGTTTAAGGAGCATTATGTTATGCCATGTATTGTTTTAAATGAGTTATGTATCCTGCCCTGAGACAAAGTGGTATAAGATGAGTTGTAAAATTTTGGAATAGATATATACAAGATCTATATACAGTGATACCTCGGGTTAAGTACTTGATTCGTTCCGGAGGTCTGTTCTTAACCTGAAACTGTTCTTAACCTGAAGCACCACTTTAGCTAATGGGGCCTCCCGCTGCTGCCGCGCTGCCGGAGCATGATTTCTGTTCTCATCCTGAAGCAAAGTTCTTAACCTGAAGCACTATTTCTGGGTTAGCGGAGTCTGTAACCTGAAGCGTATGTAACCTGAGGTACCACTGTACAATGAACCTAAAGCACTGGGGTCATATTATGCGATGATAGTTTTAAAATTTTAGTGTGCAAGAAGGTTGCTGCTATATAAAATATTGGCATTGCAGACAGATTCTTACATGTGGTGAAGTCACCGTGTTGTTAGACATGGGTTTTATCATATGGGGATACTATTGGAAGAACACTTGCATCACACAAAAGTTTTATTAAAGTAGAAAAATAGCTGCTTACTTTCTCTTAATTTGCAGTTTTCCCTTTAGCACTGACCACAGCAGACCTCTGTAGAAGTTCTCAATGTGGAAATTCCACCAGCAACATGAAGGAGGTGAAGTAAAATTATACCAAAGGTTCACAGTGCAATAATGGCCATGATATTTTGCAGAACTTATGGCAAAAACAATAACTTATAAGTGTGCAAAATCAGGGGTGCCAACAATATTTTGGGGACCTGGTATACTGTATGTAGATTGAGCTCTGCTGCAGTCGCCAAAGAAGGCACAAATTTGCATAATATTTGTGTAATATTATCTCACATGCAAACTTGCACCCTCTTTTGCAGGTGGTGGTGGAGCTTACAAAAATAAATCAGGGGTCACATACAAATAATAAGATGTCCAACAGACAGAATATTAACAGGTGAAGATTTCCCCATAACTGTCGTTCCATACTGTTTAATATCTGCCTGCCACATAGCTGTTAAAGCCACAAGAGTCCTCCAGTGCTAACACCAAACCATGTAAAGAACTCATGTTTTGTGAGGTGTAAATGAACTGTGTTATTGTGGGTCTTTCATCTGTTGATCATAGGCTGGCAGTACAGGTGGCAACCATTTTGCACACGTCCAATTGACGCATGACTGCCAATGCGCAGGTCCTTTTGGACCCAGAAGAGGGCGGAATGGAGGGCAGGACAGGCTTGCGCGCACTCTGCCTGACAATGTGCCATCACACGCATGGCGCACGGATGTGACATCACACTCCCAGCCCCCTCAGTCTTGGGCACAAGGTGGCACTTCTGGCTTGTGTTGTGTTTTATCCACAGCCCACCGTGATTCTAGCTAGGTCACAGTTTGGTCTCTGTTAATGTGCAGCTCTTGTTAACTGTCACACTCCTAGGCCTATACCAAGATTAGTGAGTTCTTTGAAGTCGAAAACGCGAACTCCTCTCACAGTGATTATTCAAGTTACCTTCATGGTACACTGAATGCAGTTAAAGTAGACCACTGCAAGCCAGGATTTGGGAAGATCATAAATGCCCTCAGCAATAACACAGAGTGCCCAGGGTGTTGTGGTGAGTTTCCAGAGTCTGTATGTTAAAAAAAATACTGCTGACTAATTTTCATGAAATGTAGTTTCTTGCTGATTTCCCCCCTCACCTGTTTTTCTTCTTTTAATTTTTAAAATTGGAAACAAATTTCTCAGGGTACGGAGATCATTATGACAAAAACACATTATTGCAATAAGGCAGAAAGAATGAACATTAGTGCCCACCTGTCAATCACTAACCTAACAGGTTATGGCCACCAGGACTTCAAGGCACCAAGCAGGGCCTCTGAGAAGCAGGCTGGATGTCACTGCCTGTTGATGGGCAGTGAATTCAAGGCTGTTTTCTGCAGGGAGCAGCTGTGTGACCAAGTTCCCTGTGGGGAACTCAGTCTTGGAGCTGATCCAGCCGTATCTCTACCTGCCTCACACCATGCAAAGGCATGGTTTTGGAAAAACTGCTTCATGGGCAAAATTGGAACCTATGCTCTCAGTGTTTTGCTTACTTATAACAAATGAGTGCTGTTTTTGTTTATGTAACTCACCTACAGTTGTACCTTGTTTTTCAACCGGGATCCGTTCCGGAGCCCTGGTCACTAGCCGAAAAGGATGCAGGGCAAAGCACTGCATCTGTGCATGTGCGCGGAGTGGTTTGCGCTTCTGCACATGTGCGAAGCGCAATTTGGTGCTTCTGCGCATGCGTGAGCAGGAAACCCAGAAGTAACCCGTTCCGGTACTTCTGGGTTTGCCGTGGACATTCGCTGGAATGGACGCTAGACGTTCGCAGAGGTATTAATGTACTCAGTTTTTGCAGAATTGTCTCTGTGGGCAGATATGTGTGGCTAAATTCTCCAATGAGGTTGTACATTTCCCTATGTAGAGGGAGATGCAAAGGACCCATTTCTGAAATTACTGTGACATGGAGCACCAGGCGGCATGTCTAGTCACATCAGTGTAATGTCCGAAGCTGGACATTCAGCCTGCCATGAATGGAAGTCAAAAGCAGGCTAATAATTTCTCATAAATTTAAGTGAATGAGAGCCGTAGTAATTTTGTGTGTGTTGCCCCCATGTCTTTTATTTTTGGATAGTCACCTGCCCGCCAGGTAGATTCAGTGCAGAATATGGTACCATCTGCACTCTGTGTCCTGCTGGATCCTACAATGAAAAGTATGGTCAAGCAGCATGTGAAAATTGTCCCAAAACACAAAGCAGTGATGGTGAGGGTGCAAAGACAGGAAGAAGTTGTCATAGTAAGTAGCTTATCTTCACAGGCATGTGGTCATACCATGGGCAAAATTTCCTTATTGTGGCCAAGTTGTTCTGACACTCGATAACATTTAGGCATTGGCAAATTAGACAGTTTGCTTTACTATAACCCACAGTGAGTAACTGTTGTGGGGATAAACCACCAGAGTGAAGTTTTTGATTGACAATTTTAGACCAGGCACTCTTGTGACAGTCTTGTTGCACTAGGAATATTAAACCAGGGGGATTTGAGTTTAGGCGATGCCAGAAGTTAAATGACCTGTGCCAGATCCATAATTCTACTGAGGGGAGATTGGCCTCTAGGCGTAATGATGCGTTTGGGACAGAGGGTGGTACAGAAAAAAAATGTCTTAAAACTTTGTTTGGACAGCTTCCGTGGATCCATGGTAAGTGGAAGCCATGAATTACAAGAAAACCAAAGTCATGGTTTTCTCAAGAAACTATAGAGCCCATAAATGGCGTATGGACAATCAGCCAATCGAACAGGTCAAAGTTTTCAAATATCTTGGCCTTATTTTCCAGTCCACGGGGTCATGGGGAGCACACCAGAAATGTGCAAAAGAAAAAGCGTCCCAAAGCGCCAAAATTCTGACATGCTTTTTCCACACAAAAGGTGACAAACATATGCCCACAGTCCTGGAAGTGTTCCAAGCTAAACCCCTAGCACAGCTATTATATGGGGCTCAGATTTTTTTCATGCAACTTCTCTTGGTGCACACAAAATCAGGTACTTCTTGTATGGAAATATTGGGACAGTTCACTCCCTGGAGAGATATTGACTGGCTGTAGCAGACTGCCCCCACACGGGTGGGGGAACCTATTAGAATGTCTGGTCCCCAGAAGCCTATGGAATCTCAAGGATTTCTGAATGCTCTAGGGTATTCTACCCCAGTGGTTCCTAGGTGTCAGCAACCCAGTTGGATGGGCAGGGTACAAGTAAATATTATATTTACTTGTGTGTATACACGCGCGCACACACACACACACACATATATAATATAAAATACAACAATAATAATAGCAACAACAATTATAATGGTTCTCCCTTGCCTCTGCTGCCTCCTGCATCCAAAGTCACAGCAGCTCCTGGCTCCACCCATGCAGTCCTCCGCGGTTCCGGCAATGCTCTCCTCGCTTCCCTCCATCATTCTTGCCTCTGTCAGATCAGAGTGCCTGCTCCCTCTCTGCTTAGTTGCTGGGCAGAGACTCAGCACCTGAGACTTGGCTTCATTGGTGTTGGCCTTACTCTCAGTTGACTTCAGCTGGTGGTGAGTCATGTGCTCTCAATCTTGCACGCCTTCATAGCCACTGCCCCAACTGTTCTGCCCTCCTAATCCTCCTCCTGGCTCGGGGGGGGGGGGGAGTCAGGTTCTTCCAGGGTCCTAGCCGCCTCTGTGTGATTTCTTCTTTCCTGGGCTCCTGGTATTCCATGCTGTCTTCCTGCTCTGACATTGGCCAGCCCCTCTGGCGCCTCTTCGTGTTCCACAGGAGTGCTGAGGTCTCCTCACCCAAGTCCCAAGGACTTCCTTGTCCTGCCAGAATCTCTCAGCTACATTCCCCCCACATATTGGTGCCAGGAGAGACCCCTGACTCTTCCCCAGCAATATCTACTGGGCTAACTGTTATGCAGACTCCACAGCCCTCATGCTGGGCAGGCACGTCACCCTGTGGTCTGCATATCCACCACACACCCAGCTATCCAATGAGCAAATCGCCCACTACCAGGATCCTCCCACCAGAAGGGGTATCCTTGGCATGAGAGGTTAACTGCTTGATCTCTAAGGAAAGGGTTCCTTTGAAGGAATCCTTTCTGTCTTCCTCGGAGTGTTGCCTTCCTTCCCCGACACCCTGCTTCTCCATGGCAGCAGAGGAGCTGCAGTCTCGGGAGTGGGACACAGCTACCTCCCCCCAAGCCCTCATCCAGCAGTCTCTCTGCCTCTCTGCTTCCCCAGGTCAGTCACCTGTGCCTCAAGGGAACTCATTCCTTGGGGTCCAGGAGTTCATTTCAATAACAATTTCTACCCAGTTAGACCAATAGGTGTACAGATGACATGACACAGGACAGCCCCCTCACCCATGCAGTACTGGCTTCAATCTACATTTCTTTTTTCTTTACCATTTGTTGAGTTAGTTGACTTGGGAGCTTGGGATTTGTTAGGACTATGAGTGGAGAAGCAGAGTGGTTTGCCCTTGCTTCCTAGCCCTGCTGCTGAACTTGCTTAGCTGCCTAAATCACTTGCTGTCTTGATGCTTTGGCAGGTGAAGTTTAATGTCAGGGCTCTTCTTACTGACGTCTAAAGTGCTGAGATAGACAAGCTGGCTCTCCTCTTCTAGGGCATGAATACCCTTTCCCAACATTTTCTGAAAACTTTTTGAAAGGGGGCCATTGGCTTTCATAACAGTGTGTTCATCAACCCTATTGGCCATTGCAGAAATGAACGAAGAGTTTATTGCCCAAAGACTTCATTTAGCTTTAGTTGTCACATTGACCAAAAAGCATTTCTCTGTGTCTTAATGTGCATATTGAACTACACACACGGACTTCAACTTTGCATTTCTCTTGGCATAGGTTGCTAGTTTATCAAACATACTGAAATTTCAAGTGGTGTGCACTGGCTAGTTCTGGAGTCTTCATAATCATTATGGCATCATCTAGTTACTAGAAGAATGCTTCACTGATTTTCATTGGATGCTTCTTCTGATTTCTGTCCAGAATAACCAAACACACAATCATTGATGCTACCAAAGCAGGCTTTCTTCTTTGGTGTCAGTGACTGTGCTTCTGGCTGTTTTGGGGAAATGTTCATATCTAGCAAAAGTCCAAGTCTTCTTGTTTTTAGGGGGCAGCACAAAACTCTTCCTTTGGGGGGGGAAAAGCATGGTTAGAGGATTGGTGGGTTAGGTTCTTGTACGTGGCTTGCTCAGTGGTTTTATTGTGTGATTTTGTTTCCTGTTTTTGAAATTCTAAGTCATCCAGAATGCTTGTTGACCATGCTATAGCATATTTACAGGATATGTATTGGTTATTACTAAGCAGATTTGCAGAATTCCATACCTGCTGCCTAATTCACGATGTTTCTGCTAGTCATGTGGAGGAAGAAAGAACTATAGATTTCATTCAGGGGGGAAAGCAGGCTCGATAGCTAGATGGATGGCAGTGAACAACAGGAATCCCTGCTCAACTCTCCCTCTAGCTTAGCCTGTTCAGATGCTCCCATCATCTCTGAACCTTGCTGGAGATGATGGGGAGTTGTGGTCCCTAACATCTGGATGGGACTGTGTTGGGGAAGCCTGTTCTAGCTCCTCACCACACACACTTTCCTGTCTGCCTTCACAGCTGGAAGTGCTACTGACTGTGGTGTTATGTGCCAAGAAAATTTGCAATACAAATCCACTTAAATTGTCAAGGGGCAAGGCCCTGCCAAGGCTGGTGGCCATCCTACGTCCCCTATAGTAAGAGAGAGCAGCACAACCCAACAGGGAGGAGGAAGGGTGATGCTGCTGCTGTGGGACCTGCTGTTGTATTCCAAAGAGGAGCAGTCTGAGGCATGAAGAAAAGAGGACAATGGGTGTGATGCTACCTCCCTGCCCTACCTCGAGCTCTGAGGATCGGAACGAAGGTTGGAAGAACATCAGCAGGGGGCAGAGGTGGGCTGGCAAGCCCTTTTCAAGTGCTTGTGTGTGTGGTGTTTGTGTATAGTCGCCATGCTAAATAGATCTCTGTTCTTGTTCATGTTTTTCAGAAATTCTACCAATGTGGATGGTTTTTTTAATATCTTCCGCAGGAACCAGTCTTATTCTTGTGACAGTTTGGGTGTAAGTACCCTACTCTTTTACATTGAACTTATACTTTACATCTGTTTATCACCTCTAACCCCTGTGCCCTCCTGCATTGCAGGAGCTGAAGCCTGTTGCTGCTGGACACTTTAGGAAAATATGGCTTCCATAGCAAGTTCTATGGGTGTCATATATGTGATGCTACACATGTGTATGAGGGCAGCTAGCAGTTTTATGCCTAGAATTTCTTACAAAAGATTTGAATTAACTTCTGCTTTTCCTTTAAAAGCCCCTTACATTCCACGCAGTTGTACAAAACTGCAGCACAAGCCACAGAGCAGTTGCTGCATTGACTTTGAAGATGAGAAGTGCAAGTTTGAATCCTTATGCTAGAAGCGGGGAAGGGGGTTCCTTTTCAGCCATGGGGCCGCATTGCCTTCTGAGCAATCTTCTGGAGGTTGCCTGCCAGCAGCAGGCAGGGCCAGAGGCAAAAGGGAACAGACCAACAAATGGAAACATTGCCTTGCCACAGTAGGCTGCTTTCTGCAGACACTCACGCAACCTTCCCTACCCGCAGTCCAAACAAGCAGGAGGCCTGGCCAGAGTTCAAGGATGTATTTGAGCCAGGCAAGAGCACTCAATGAGACAGTGAAGGCCCAGGGAGAGTTGAAAAGACTAGAGACCTGTAAGGCCACATTTATCCGAGTCTGACGACCCCCAGCCTGTGCTTAAGAGATGTTACCAGTTCTCCCAACATTTTGATTTTAACTTTAAAGCAGCCAAAGCTTGAACTGAGCAGCAGCACTGATAATGGGCGTTAGTTCTTTCCCTGCCCTATTCTGTTTAAGCAAAGAGGATGTGGAAAATGGAATGGGGCAGACTTCTCCAGCTGTTTTGAATTACCACTCCCATCAGCCCCGGCCGTGACCCTTGCCTAGGGTTGCCATATTCCAGTTAGGCAACCCCACTCTGGTTTCTGTCCTTCAAATCACCAGCTCCCAGTGTTGCTTTGTAGCAAGGGAATGAGCCATAGGGCTTTTCCTACACTTTTGTGTACAACTTTCAGCTGATGTCACATTTAAAGCACATGGCCTCCCCTGAAGAAACCTGGGAACTGTAGTTTGATAAGGGTGCTGGGAGTTATAGATCTGTGAGGAGTAAACTAGTTTCCAGAATTCTTTGGGGGAGAAGCCATGGGCCTGAAATGTATGGTGCGTATATGACCCTAGTTCACTACGACTGCCAAGGGTGGTGTGGGGAAAGGGTGGTGAACTACTCCAATGATCTGTTACCTGAGGTATCAAAAAGTAAATGAAGAAAATCAACTGCCCTGAATTTCCTTTTCCTTGGTAGAGATGTATGTGCTGGTGCCTGGCATGACTCCCATCTGTTTCAGGGGGAATAATGTCAATATCATGCTGATTCAGAATTCTTCATCATTCATGAAAGGGTTGTGCTATAATAGTGGAATTTGGATGCTGCACTTAACTTTCTGTGCTGTTGATGTGTCTATTTGTTTTTACATGATTACACTTTATGTAATTCATTAAACTGCGAATGAACATTTTGTGAGCTTTCGCCACAGCAGGGTAAGTGTATCTTACGGGAGAGGTGGGAAATCTGTGGTCTTACTGGATGTTACTGGACTCCCATTAGCCCCAGCCAGAATGGTCAGTGTTTTCAGATGCGGTCCAGTAACATTTGGAAGGCCACAAATCTCCCTCCCCATCTTACAGCTTGACCCCAAACCCCTTTATACTTAAGTCCCTTTCATTCCAGTGCCGCCTAGACCCAAATGAATTACTTAGCAGTGGATAGGAAGTATGTTCACCTGTAATACCAGACCTGACTAATTTTTTTCACATCTCTCACACAGCATCATAAGTAGGTGCTGCAAAAAAACAATAGCTGCTCAATATATCAGAGAAGCAGAATCTGGACTTAAGAGGAGGCTGCAGGCATTTGCGAATATTGCAAGTGATGCAGAAGTACAAGAGCAAAGAAGCAAATTAAGCCCCATCAAAATGCACAGAAACAAAGTTGATTTTCTAGAAGATGAATCGGTGGGATTGTTAAGCAACGATGAAGCGACAGAACCACCCACCACTGCTGGTACAAGTCCATCTCCTGTCCAAACAGGACTAAGCGATTTAGAAAGTAGCTTTGAAGACAAGTCAATACCCACACTGGACAATGACAATTTTATTCCAAAGGACCTGCCACCCAATCAGCAGAGATTAGTTGACATAATGAAGCACAATCTGCCCTAGCTGCTGTAAGGTTCTTCACAGATTTGCATAAACCTACAATTAGGAAACAGAGGAATAACTTCCTAAACAATATTCGCAAGAAAGCTGAAAAATGAGCTTCCTTAGTGCTTGCAATTGGGAAGCAATTTTCAGTCACTCTATTTCTGGAGAGCACTTCAGCAGGATAATATAGCTTCAAGAGGGCAGTGCATTGAAGTACACTCATTTCCCCCCCCCCCTCAAACTGGCAAACTGTCCAGTTTAGCAGATAATGGAAATTGTTGAAGAAGCTTCCTTTGCAAAGAACTTGCTACAGAGCCAAAGAAGAATCTAGACCAAAAGCAATGCTGAGTTTAGAACTATTGTATTCTGTAAGCCAAGTGGAAAATGTAAGGATATACCATATACAATACTATAATCTCTGTGTATTCTATGTGATTTGCATTGTGTATTGCTAGTAGTAGTTAGAAGAATATGTTCAAAATGGTTAATCTGAAGCAACGTGACTTGGGCCCATATAATACTGAAAAGTCTAAGAGCCTGTTAGAGAAAAGAACCCCTTGAATAAATTGTCTAATATTGCCATCTGCTTTGCTGCTTGTAATGCATACAGTCTAAACCAAATAATACCAGTATTAGCAGCCACTAGCATAGTAGGACCATAGATTGCTCGGCAAATGACAGGGCAACCCCTGCTTCACCCTATACAAACTTGAAACCTTGTTTGCCTTTGACCCATTGTTCTGCTAAAAGAAGGAGAAAACGTACAATGGAACCCACAATCCCTTAATGTCCTGGAGGGGGAAATGAGCTACTGCTCACAGGTGTTTTTAAATATTTTGTCAAAATATTTCATAAATTATCTTGAAATCCCGTAACATACTGAATTCCAAATCACATTTACACATGCAACCTAAGCCCTTAAACTCATGCATGGAAACATTCCCACTTTTCACTTCAGCTCCTCATGCTCCGAGGCTGCTCCTGAGCCAAATTTCAGAATCAGCTTTTGGGCAGGGGGCTGAAGTGCTACGTATTATGGGTGATAGGAAGATGCTAAAGGAGCAGAACAGCACCTAAAATCCATGCAGAGAATGTTTGAGCTCTCGGAAATCAGCTGACACAGAGGTTTTTACCTTTTTCTTCAGTTCCACCCTGGCCTGTGGAATGAATTGATTTTTTTCTGCACACTGGGCAGTGTGAGTTAATGCAGAAGAGGACAGGGCTCTTTACTGTTAATAACTGGGATTTTGTGGGAAAGAAAAAGGATTTTGAAGGGGCAACATGTAAGCATGAGAAACAGCATCTGCTGAAATTTCTCTTAACACATGTATTAAAGTTACAGGGTCCAAGTTTCCCTATGCTGCATGACTAAGGTAGTAGCTCTTTTCTGAGGCCTTGCCATTCCACACCTCCTTTACTTACCAGATTTTCTACAATACTGTTTCCCCCTTCTATGTAAAACCATGTAAAAGGTAAAACCAGCCAACCCATAGCAGTAGGAATGCAGTTCGGAGCACACCGTTTAAGCATGTGCATAATAGATTTTTCCTTTAGTACTGTGCTCACTTTAGTACTAGTCCCTATTCAGTGAAACAGCCCATCTCACATAGTGGACTGGGGTGCTGTTGCTTTGATGCAGAATAATACGTGATGGTCCTTCCCCCCTCCCCTTTGGGTCTCCTCCAGCAGCATAAGAGAAGACGCTGGTTATCCAACAGCTGCCTATTGTTTTCTAGAAATGAAAGCTCCAGTATTCAAGTATGCCATTTTATACCTTTTATGAAGTTGCCATATTTTTAAAGGACACGTGAGAAAATAAAAAATATTTTTATTAAAATAAAGGTTTTCATATTGCATTGCAAAGACTTTTTTTCTTTTTGTAAGAATACAAAACACTTGCCACGACATTTGACAACACAGAAACGTTGAAATTAATTTTCAGTTCCTCCTTTTAAAGTTCAACAATTTGGCAAAGACGATGCACTGTATACACTTCAAAAGTTGGCTATCATAATACTGATACAAAATACTTCATGTAGATAAAGTTCAGGTGCACAAGAAAAGGGCACAACCCAGCAGACGGGTCTCCCGGGAATGTCGTTCTGAAGTGAATAGGAGCTGTGCAAGAGCTCAGATTTACTTCAAATAGGCTTCTACCGAAGATCTTCACACTGGATTGAGCCCCAAGAATTAAAACATATGCTTTGTATAAAATATGAACACACTAAAGTGTAAATTTAGATAGTATGCAAATACTGATATATTTAGAATGACATATAAATAGCTTGAATTCTTCATAACTTTGCTTCTATAAAAAAAAGGTCAAGAGAATACTGCATTTGCATCTGTATATTGCATACATTTTTTATGTAAGAAAGATGCTAGCTTAAAACATGATTGACATTGCGGGAGGGACACTCTGCAAAACCCTTCTTTGCATGTAGAATTTTACACAAACATGCTACTCTTTGCAGAATTAGGCTCATGGCTATATTCTTCATAATAAAATATAGAATGTATTTACAGTTGAGTTATTCAGTTCATTTTTTGGTAAGTTAAGTAGCAGCAATTTGTTTCACTTAGAAATTTTTGTTTTAAAATATTCTGAATGATATACCTCTAAGTCAGGGGTTGCTAATCTTTTTTGGCTTGAGGGTCACATTCACTTCTGGCCAACCCACCCGGGGCTGCATGGCAATAGTGGGTGTGGCCACCCTACACTCACACATGCGCACACAAACATGCATACACAGAGAGCCTCCCTTCTCCTTGGCTGATCTGTGTAGACCAGCTGACAGGAAGGGCTATTCCCTGCTCCTCACCCATCACCTTATTGATCTGATGACTGGGGAGGAGTGATCTCCTTCCACATCAAGGCCAGTTGGGGAAGTTTAAACCTCTGCCCACCTCAGCCCCATGTCTGCATTATCCCCACCCCCTGCTTCCTGGTTTTTGCCGCCAGCATAATTGGTAGGGTGTTGGGGAGCACAGATAAATTTGCTTGGGGACTGTACCCAGCCCCCCCCCAAGGGGCTGGTCGTTAGCCACCCCTCCTCTTAGTAATAGACAAATATTGTATAAAATTATTGCAAAGTTTCGGTTGGGGGGGGGGCTTGCATAACGATTTCCTCTTACATGGAAATCAAAATAGCTTCCTTGATCCAACAGTTACTTTGCCTTCACAACAGGTGTTCTGTCCCTGGGAACTGGACAGAGCAAGAGACCAATCTAGCAGGCCCATAAGTAAGCTTAGGGTGCTGCTTTGTGTGTGTAGTTTATCTATGTGGCTGTGGAGGAACATTGGCAGAGACATGTGCTCCCAAGCCACCCCTGCCTAGATAAAAGTGCACACTTTCATCCAAGTTTTGATATAGGGAGGAATGCATAGCCCTGTATGCTGCATGAGACCTATATTGTCTTGTTTTCCACCCCTCCAAAGATAGGAGGCTAGCTAGTGTGGGAAGGCTGCAGTCGTCTGAGGCCATGCCTCCCCAGTCACTAGCTGGCCTCCTCCACTCAAAAGGAACAGGAGGTCACAGGAAGTGAAAAACTTCTGTTTCCACTGCAGTGATAGTTCTGCTCAGCATCTTCTTAGACATGTTGTCGATTCCAACTTCCATCAACCCCAGCATGGTCAATGGCCAGGGATGACAGGAAATGGAGTTCAACAAATTCTGGAGGGCCATAGGTTCCCTATCCCTGTTTTAGCAAATGCAAGGGTAAGGCAAGGCTCCTAAATGTGAAACCTGACTTGTACCGCATTGTAAGCACCATGCAACTTAGTGTGACTTACTTCCAAATAACCGTGCATAGTTAAGCTTCTTCAATCCCTACTGGCTTGAGTGCTGGATTGCAGTTTAAGGCTTGAGACAGAGGATGTTTTTTCCTCCATATAGTTGAAAGCGGTATGCTAGCACTTTAACTGTCCAGACAGTCATTTCTTTTGTCTTGCTACCATGTGCACTCAACACGTTTTCCTGATTTTGGAAGCATTGCAAAATTCTCCAAAACTGTTTGACCAAAAATGACAAGAGGCTCAAAAGAAACGAATGCGCACACTACAGGCAGAGCCTTCAACTCAGGGCAGGGGGAATCGGTCTCCCAGGTAAATTGTACATTATTGCTGGTGCTGTGTGGAGTAATCACTTTGGTCATATAGTTTCCTCTCGGAAACATTATTAATGTTACATTATTAATACACCGTTAAGTTCTGAATGTCTTTCGCAAATCAAATTACAAACCTCACTTGCCACTACGTATTAAATATTGTGGCTGTGAAAGTGAGCACAAGGCTCCAGAAGAAAGTACACTGTGCTTGCATAACCAGGCTGCAAGAAGAAGACATCTTGCGTGAAACTTCCGCCTGGGCTGCGATAAGTGCTGAAAGTGGCACATGGGATGCTAGAGCAGGACTGTCAGAGTTGATCAGCGATTCTATCTTCTCTGCTTCTTTATTGCAGGCTTCAATCTAGGGAAAAGCAAGAGTGAGCTTCCAAAGTATCTTTCTACTACGTAAAACATACAGTAGCTTTTTTTTCTTACCGTATCCCCTCTCCCCCAATCTCAGATGGCATCCTTAAATGCTTTGGACCAGGTGTAGAGAACATGGTGCCCTCCAGGCGTTGTTGGGCTACCACTCCTATCATCTCTGGCTGGGGCTGATGGGAGTTGGAGTCCAACAACACCTGCAGAGCACCATGTTAGGTACGCCAGGATAAACTACCTTATCCTGACAGAAGACAGGGAATAGAAGTCAGTTTCTCGAGTATATACTCTGGAGTTTGCAAGACATCCTCAGAACACATCTGCTGCAATCCTGATAAGCATCAGCTAGTCATAAAAGTGGTTCACAATTTGCTAGCTATAGAAACCATAAAACCAGTTTGTTTGTTTCTTAGACCAGAGGCACTCTGAGTTTTATTCATTTCTTACTAAAAAGAACTGGGATTCTGCACCTGCACCAAGCCTGATGAGGAACGGCTGAAGGAGTGGGTATGTTTAGCCTGAAAAAGAGGAGACTGAGAGGAGATATGGTAGCCATTCTCAAATACCTCAAGGGCTGCCACATGGGAAAGGAAACAGGCTTGTTTTCTCCTGCTTTGGAGGGGAGGACTCAAGCCAGTGCCTTCACGTTACAAGAAAGAAGATTCCTTCTGACAGTACAAGCTGTTTGACAGTGGAATGGACTCCCTTGGGAGGTAATGGACTCTCCTTCCTTGGAGGTTTCTAAGCAGAGGTTGGATGGCCATCAGTCATGGATGCTTTAGTTGAGATTCCTGCATTTCATGGGGTTGGACTAGATGACCCTTGGGGTCCCTTCCAACTCTACTATTCTCTGGTTCTGTGATCCTCAGTACAGACATTGGATAAAGTGGATTTCTTTATCCTAGCCCAGATTTTGATGGAATGGATATGATTTCATCTCTCTCTAGGACCCAGATTCTGTTCCAGTCAGTGATGGGCAGTCAGCATCATTTCCTGGTGGTGGTCTCCCAATCTTTTGATTAGTAGTTAGCTCCACGGCATCTGCCAAGTTTCAGCTTCAGGAAGCACGTGTGAGACAGAGTTGCTCTGGTGCATGATCTCCACAGGAGTCTAATTAACTCATTGGAGCAATTGGTTGGAGCTCTAGGCTGTTTTGTTCTTATTTATTTGCAGCGTTTCATTATTAACATTTATGCCTAACAAGATAGATAAAGCCCCATGCAATCCTCCGCCCCCCATGGTGAATTATACCTGAAGAGGCTTAGGGTTTTGATCAACAGGTGTGATGAGGATCACGATTTCAGATTCTATGCTGAAGTATCCAAAAACATCACACTGTGGCACAGACACATGGAGGCGGATCTTCTGAAGTATTTCAAGTACAGTGATTGGCCCTTTGTTGGTTATCTGGAAGAAGAATTAAATTTCTGTACCATTTATGACATGTTACAAAGTTGTGTTAATCTGCTAGAGAGGTAATAAGCTGGTATCATTAGGAAAAAAGATGCATTTCCCATCAATAGAGATTTGCCAAGTGAGTACAAATATCTTTTCAGATGCAAAAGGCATCATTTTTCCTAACTCTACTAACTTTTCTTCAATTACAGAAAGTACACGTTTCTGACAACTCCACACTCAATAATATATAAACAAAACTGGTGATCTGGGGACTGGGAAAAGCCCTCCTTTTCACTACAAGAATGTTGGATGTCCGGCATACCAAGTGGTTATAAACACACTATGGGGAGGCAATCACTTGGCAGGTAGCCTTCAATATCCACCCCCATTGCAGATATAGGCTGCACAGTGCACATGCAAGACTAACATCATAGCATCCACTAATAAAGCCTTGTTTGAACTCACCCCATTTCAACTGCAATTGTAAATTCCATTGAATGCCTTTTCAGACAGAACTGGGTGCTGGACTACAGCCATAATACCAGTGCCATTTTTCAAGCAAAAGAGGTGCCAGAACTCACTATGAAGGTTTCCTTCATTCTCTTAGAATGGCAGTGGTGCTCACCTGAGAGTTTCTGGCTGAAAAAAAGCCCTGTATAATACTATAAAGTTGTCATAAGAAAACTTGAGGTACTTACCTTGGCGAAGGTATCCAGCTTTTCTTTATCATACAAGACCCTGAGTATTGCAGCATACAAAGAACAGCAAGCTCCTGCATAACAAGCAGACCCCCAGAGAGAGACAGAGTAGAGTGACTTGTAAAAGGAATGTACAGCTTATGGGTTCATCTTGAGTTCTCTAAAAATGCCAGAGGACTGTAAGGATCCTGGTGGGTGATACTGAAGGCCCATCTATCTAACATCCTGCTTCACACAGTGATCAACCAGATGCAGAACGTGAAGGCAGCAGCCCTTTCATGGACATAGCAGCATACATGTCATCAAGGTGGAATGTGTGCAGGCAGAGGAGAGTGACCAAGGGGATAAAGTGTCTGGAAACCAAGCCTTATGAGGAACAGTGGAGGAGAGAAGACTGAGAGGTGGCATGATAGCGCCTTCAAATATCTGAAAGGCTGTCATATGGGAGACAGAGCCAGAGGGTAGGAAGAAGCTAAGGGATTCAAATTAGGAGAAAGGAGATTCCAACTAAATATTAGAAAGAATATTCCGACCAAGTTTTGCTTTGTTTTCTCAGTTGTATTTATCATGTTACTGTTAAAAAACCCCAATAATATAATTAATAATAATAATAAATATGCATTTTTTAAAAAAAGAAAAAGACCATTCTAACAGTAAGTGCTGTTTGATAGTGGAACGGACCCCCTCAGAAGGCGATGGACTCTCCTTCATTGGAATTTTTTAAACGGATGTTGGATGACCATCTGTCTCGGATTCTTCAGCTGTGATTCCTGCGCTGCAGGGGGTTGGACTGGATGGCCCTTGGGACCCCAACTCTACAATTCTTTGATTTTATGGCTAACAAAAGAATTGGAGGCAGGGATGCTCTCATAGTTCCTTAAAGGTAAAGGGACCCCTGACCGTTAGGTCCAGCCGCGGACGACTCTGGGGTTGCGGCGTTCATCTTGCTTTACTGGCCAAGGGAGCCGGCATACAGCTTCCGGATCATGTGACCAGCATGACTAAGCCACTTCTGGCGAACCAGAGCAGCGCACGGAAACGCTGTTTACCTTCCCGCCAGAGTGGTACCTATTTATCTACTTGCACTTTGACATGCTTTTGAACTGCTAGGTTGGCAGGAGCAGGGACCGAGCAACGGGAGCTCACCCCGTCGCGGGGATCTGAACCGCCGACCTTCTGATCTCAAGCCCAAGAGGCTCAGTGGTTTAGACCACAGCGCCACCCATGTCCCATAGTTCCTTAGCAGGTCTAATTCTCTAAGCTTATACCATATAAGCTAATACCTATAAACATGTCTTATGGCAGCAGATTCTAGTAAGTTAAAAATATGTTGAAAGAAGAATGAAAATGAACAGTTCATGGATTCTATGACTACTTCTGTTCTAAACATTTGTAACTCAAGCACAAGCCAGGGCTTGAGTGCACATCAGTTTTACACAGGGCAAATTTGTATGGTGTTGGTTTGCAGGATGGGCACCTTTCTGTACATGACTTGTGCTGAACTGCTCTTGAATCCTCAAATTTACACAGCAATGTGAGAACTATCTCCGGATTTGTCGGATTGCTTTTCTTCCACAATAGAGGGGAGAAAGACTGCACCGGAGAGCAGGCCACTCTGTGCACATACCTCCCCAAGGTGAAAACAGAAAACGTATGATTATGGGTTCACCCAAGAGCTGCTCCCACTAGACTGTCTATCAGGAAATCTAATACAGGTAAGCAAGGCATCCAAAACTATGCTCCTTCTAATAGTTCCCACTCCACTACTTTTCTATGGCTGCCTTTCAGAATAGCAATATCCGTTTTCTGACCTGGTGGGGTAACTGACTTGTATCCAGTTGCTGCAAGACGAGGACATGTAACAGACGCACATTCTCCTTGATAACTGTAGTCAGAAAGGACTCCTACAGCTTGACAAGGTCCTTTGTAATCTATTGCCACACGATCAGAATACGCAGCGCACACATTGTTGTAGGTTTCACCATTATGGCCACATACCAAATCAACTGATTTGCAAAATGACTGGAAAATGGAACAAAGCGGAAAATGGAAACAGTATAGATCTACAGTTCATAGCAAATTAAATGCATAATGTAATCTCTGAAACTACTCCGCAAACTATCTGTATACAATTACCAGAAACTGGATAAAAATATATTAAAGTTCTGCTCCACCTTTCTCCCAAAATAACCTAAGCTAGCAAACACCAAAGTGATAAATCAATACTATTAAAAATAAAATGAACATGTATTTGAAACCTCTAAAAATATGAACATTTGCAAATGCCTAAAACAGTCACATGCCCTCGCAGTTAACAATATCAAGGTTGCCAGAAAAAGTATCTTTCAGCCAGCAAATGCCTGGGGGAACAGGAATGTTTTAAAGTTCTTCCTAAAAGTTAATAATTAGAGAAACAGCTGTATCTCAGGGAGGGCATTTCGCAAAGTGGAAGCTGCCATGTGTCAAGGCCAACCAGGCACCTCCCAGTGGCAGTGCCATCAATGGTTCCCTGCCAATTGTGGGGTCTGAAACTGTTGATACTGGGGGAAGTGACTTGAATAAGCCACTTCAGGGAAGAAAAAAGCAGTTGTGTGAAAACTTCTCTAAGCCTACTGAGAAAGTGAAAAGTTATGGACTTCACTAGTAAAATCATTGTTTCATGCTGTCATTAACCCTTCTTTAGGCTTGTGAATGCCTGCAGGTCACAGTAGTTCAACTTTAAAAGAATTGTGGGAAAAAGCTCTGACTGAATTTAAAATAGTGAATGATGCCAGAAACAAAGGAAAGCTGAAGAAACTTCCTACAATACTGTGCTGAATTGCTTTCAACTCTAGACTGCAAACTATCTTTTTCCTAGCTAGTACGATTTCTTACAATCCCCAGGACACCATAAAAATACCTATGTTTTTGACAGGGAGCCCCAAAGGGCTGTTTGACATGGCTACACGATGGCTCAAGAGTAATAATTTTAAAAGCCACAGAGTGAAAGCAGACAAAATGCCCAAGATATACTATACTATTTGAGTGCAGGCGGAGAATCAAATGAATGAACACTCCCCTAAATAGAATACTCCTTACATGTATAAAACTTGCAAGAAGGCTGGAAGTTAGTTTTGTCTTTAACATGCACTTCTGCATGTCTGAGAAACATTTTTATGGAGGTGGATTCAAACACCTGACTCAGTCTGAAATTGTATAATCAACTAACAGATATTAGGTGGTATTAATACACCCAATACTTTGGTTTCTACCATTATAGTCGTACTATAAAGATCAAAATTAAGATGGAGTTTGAGGAGTAACAGAAGTTCCAAATCAGTAATTTGACACCTCAAAGCCCCAGAAGGACTGTGCCATTATCCATAGTGACTAGCAGTTTCAGCTCAGATGGCACAGTGCAAATAAATGCCTTTTTAATAAAATATATGGTGCATTCAAATTCTCTCACCTGGTTAAATATAAGACAGAAGAAGCACAAAGCAGGAAAAATGACCCAGAGAGGAACAAGTTTGGTTGGGTCCACCTTAACAGTGGAACAATAAAAACCATATTTAAGTAATGTGAAAGATTATTCCATACCTGACATGGACCTTTGTATGATACACTTTTCCCTTTTTGGTGCAGAACACATGGACTGCTATATTCTATATTGTCTGTATCACAAACAGGATCTCGCAACTGGTCACCACAACTGAATTGTCTGGACACACATTCGTACTGGTTACATCCAAACTTCTCAAAACTCGTTAAGCAAACCTGTGGCTTTGGTATACATCTGGATTAAATAATATTTTCATGTTATTTGTTATTTTTCCAAAAAAAAACAACAACAACAGATTGAGATAATTTTGAAAAAAGCAGAGGTTAACACTGGTCCCAAAAGAGTGGCAGAAAAGTAATGTGCCAAAAATATTTAAGTACCCAGTTGCATTACGAACTCGAAAAGAATTCCAGCCCTCTATAAACCTAAGAATTTATGTTGTTCTTGTAGACAGAAGGGCACTGCATATGGAGTTGTATGCTTCACTTCCAGGGTGCAGGAAGATGGGGTGAAAGATCACATCCTCTGAGGCGGAATCTCTCATAACTCTCCCAATAGCAAATCTACGGCAACCAATTACTTACAAAAAATAACACAATAGGAAGGAAACTGCAAGAAAAAACAAATGGGCAAAATTGAAATCTCCTCTTGAAAATGATCCATGTACAAGTTAAGCAGAACACCTACTGACTGATATGGTGACTAGTTTGAATTCATCCTTGTCTGCACGTAAGCCAAATTATGTTATGGCACAACGGAATTTTTATAAGCAAGCTAATTTCCTAGAGTGCTACAGATTTTCTTAAATATTTACCTCTGATTTTTAAGGCAGGGATTAGGGTTGCAAGGATCTTTGGAGATGCAGGATCCAAATTCAAACTGATTGTCCTGAAGCCCAACACAACGTGCTATACATACGCTTGGATAGGTACGACCGTTCTCTCCACACACTGGGACAAACTGATCAGCACAGTTACATGGCAGACCTGAAAGAGTTAAAGCTTTTGTTAGGAACTTGCAGATTCCCAAAGAGGCTGGAATTCTGAGGTCTGTACTTCTAATATCTATAGCAAAAGCGCAGACTAGCAAGCCTGATTTGAACGGCCATGATCCAACACAGAGTTTAACCACACTTAAGCCCACTGAAATAAAAGAATTTAATCGCACAGCTGTGTTGGGAGCATGGCTCTTATTTTTTAAATCTGTTACAGGAAGATATGAACATTCGTTTATTATTAGAATTATGGGATTTGCTTTGCATTTAACTACTAGATTCTGAATACAGTGGTACCTCGGGTTACAGACGCTTCAGGTTACAGACGCTTCAGGTTACAGACTCTGCTAACCCAGAAATAGTGCTTCAGGTTAAAAACTTTGCTTCAGGATGAGAACAGAAATCGGGCTCCGGCGGCACAGCAGCAGCAGGAGGCCTCATTAGCTAAAGTGGTGCTTCAGGTTAAGAACAGTTTCAGGTTAAGAACGGACCTCCGGAACGAATTAAGTACTTAACCCAAGGTACCACTGTACTGGACAAGCCACTGCACTGTCTTCAATAGCAGCCTCAAAGAGTTGCTACAGGGAATATCTTGGCAAAGTACAGCCAGAAAATAAAACACACCACACACACACAAATCCTACCTGTAATGTCATGCTCATCATCTGAGTTGTATTCATTTAGACACTGGCGAGTGGAGCAGATCAGATTCCCAGCAAAACAAGAACAGAGATTGCAACCTATTTTGAAAGGTTTTCCGTGGCCTTAAAATAAAACAAATGCATTAATAAAGAGCCGCTTCAGGGAGAAGCAGAAATAACAGTCTGCACCCATACTGGGAGCAAAACTCTCCACCTGGATGGTCCCGGGGGGGGGGGGAGGAAAGAGGAATAGCCGGACAAAGACGAAAGGTGACGGGCAAGAGAACTATTGCCACTGCTCTGCCACCCTGCACCTCCTCAGAAAATGTAAGGTGGGGAAAAGGCCCCAAGCTGCCCACAGTTACTCTGGACCCCTTGCTCTCCCCCATGTATATAATTTCACCTACCTAGGGAAGCTGGCCAGGAACAAAACTTTTAACAACCACCAAGTCTAAGACACTGAAGATCCCAACATAAACTTTGCTTCCTGAGGCTGAGCCAGTTTGGGAGTTGCACTCTCAAATGCCCTTCCTTATGCTACCAGAGAACAGGAATATATCAGAGCTTAATAATCTGCAACAGTACATACCTTTTCTTTCCCCTCCAACAATGCATGATTTTTGGAGGTCAACACAGTGCAGTTCCATACAGTTTTCCAGCAGCCCACTCTGGCCACACGTGCAGATCTTATAGCAACCAACATCTCCCGCAGAGGACGGAACCTGGATGAGGGTACCTTGGCGGACAATAAAATCGGAAGCTTCGCCCAACTTGCAGCCTGTGCAAAGATGGCAAAGTGTTACTGAACTACAGATGATTATGTTCCAGAAATATTTAAAGGCTTTTACATAGCAAGAAAGACTACACATGTACAAAACTATTTTGGGAAAAGGTGTAGCATACTACTTTACATTTGAAGGTACAGAAGAAATTGGAAGATAGAACCGTTTCTTCTCCATAAATGTGTCTTCAAGAGCAAGAACCATCAATGTTTGTTGTTTGTTTGTTTATTTATTTATTCATTCATTCAATAATTTCTATCCTGCTCTTACAATGTATACACATTAGAAATTAAAGATGTCTCACCTCAAGCCCACCATGCTTATGAAGACAATATATGTAAATCTCTCTGAATTCATTGGGATTTACTTTATAGTTCAAAAGGTTAGCCTTTCAGTCTAACACCTCAGTCTTAAACACATTTACATGGGAAAGGACTCACTAGAGGTTTATTTTATTTTATTATGTTACTTTTCTAAACAAAAAAATCTGTCAGTTTGTATTTCTTAGTACAGAAAGTATTGATCTGATGTGTAGAGATCTTTCCCTTTCTAATTAATTCAAGATGGTTCTTTCTGGAAGCTTCTCTGTGTGAAAGAAACAGTGTGCATGCACACGAAAGCTGATACCCAGAACAAACTTAGTTGGTCTCTAAGGTGCTACTGGACAAATTTTTAATTTAGACAATTCATGATGTTTGAGTTATTCCTTCAGAGAAGCTGGCTTGAACAGGTCCTGTTATCTTTTCAGTCAAGGTCATGCTGACTATAAAAGTAAGGCCAGAAGGAGCCTGGGTTTCACTCTTTTCTGTCTCTCTTTCCTTCTCATGTGTTGTTCTATATAAGTGTTAAGCGTGTTATTATAAATTATTTGCTTAAACTTACAAGTGAAGTCTGCTGCAACTGGATTTCTTATGGACAGTGCCAATTGTGAATGTATTGGATTTGTGATCATTATGCTCATTTGCCTTCAGTAGCAGTAAAGCTCTGCTGGGTGAAATACAATTGCCTTTGGTCTGTTTTTTGGAATCCCGCAACGTGTTTAAGTTTTTACTCTGCTAACTATGCACTGGAGTTCTGCTCTGTATCAATATTGAGTAGAATACATGACAAAATCATCCAAGGCAGCTGACTTGTTAAAGTAAGAGTATGTTAAATGTAATCAGATAAAACAGCTCCCTCTCATAACTCCCAAAGAACAATTCAAACAAAACATTATATAAAATATTCATTAAAAAAGCAGCCGTAAAAGATCTCCACACGTGAATAACATTGCCTATCTAAAAGCCACCTGAAAAAGAAACTATTGGTGGTGGATGCCAAATGACACTACAGGAAAAAGCCTCTCTCTTCTGCCCCCCCGTTCTCAGCAATGGGCAAACCAGGAGAGCCTTAATATCAATTCTGAAAATTCTAATGTTGTTCTTGGATTATTAGAATCCTACATACAGCTAACAGAGTTCTTTCTAAAAACAAACCTGCGAATATAGCTGGGAGTGCAACTATTGTATTACTTACCCTGTATACAAAAGTAAGGAAGACACGGTTCCCCAGCCTGACATCCTTTTCTATTTACTTCACATAACTGATTGGCAGCACATGGATTTGGGTTACAGGGGTGTGTAACATCATCCACAATGTTCCCTAAAGTGCTTGGGCCTGAAAAGACAAGGGAGTTAAATAGAGGTCATCTACAGAGTGGAAAACAAAGTGGTGACATGGTAGCCTAGTTCACATATACAGTGGTACCTTGGTTTAAGAACAGCTTAGTTTATGAACAACTTGGATTAAGAATACTGCAAACCTTTTGGTTTGTGAACTTTGCCTTGGAAGCAGAAAATGTTCCACTTCCTGTTGAGTGTAAATTGGGTCCCCCGCTGCTATGGGAAAGCATGTCTTGGTTTAAGAACACTTTGGTTTAAGAACGGACTTCCAGAACAGATTAAGTTCCTAAACCAAGATACCACTGCAATGCTAAAGTGAGCCTCTGCAAACCTGAGCAAAGCCTCAAGGCTCAAGCACTCCAGCACATAATGCGCAGCACTTGGAGCCTTACAAAAGAACAATATGCGTGGACTCTCCACTCTCTTACCAGGGCAAAAAGACTGATACTGATGAATTGGAAAAATAAAAGTGTGGCTCCCTTCTACGATTGGATCCAAGACCTATACAAACTCACAACATACGAACAACTTGCATATAAACGCAGACTTGCTGTGGACAAATTCAATGATATTTGGAATCCCTTCTTACAAACACTGTATTGGTTAAGATATGGTGAATTACAGTAACAACTTTGTAAAGTAGAGAGTTTTGGTTTTCTTCCCTTTCCCTCTTTACTTTGCCTTCTATACGGGTGCTGTTTCTCTTTCATTTATGTCTCGCCATCTCGAGTGCACATATAATTATGTATTTTTCTAACTTTCAATAAAGAAGAAAAAAAGATTGCTGAGCGGCATGTAAAGTGCTGGGCAGCTCATTCCCAGATTTCCTTGGGCAGGTATCTTAGCGCCAGGCGGCACGGTGCTTCACTTTACAGGCTACCTGTGTATATGGACGAGTTGAGCCAGTTAAGGGAGATCAAAATGTGAAGCTGCACATGCTCAGAGTATTTTCTTTTTCTTTATCAGCATCAATAAAATGCTTGTTTTGTGGTGTTGTTGTTTTTTTAAAAAAGCTCAATCACTCCCCCTCATCTTCCTGTGTTGTGGGAGGGGGGAACGACATGTAGGGGGTTGGACTAGATGACTCTCTGGGATGCTTCCCACTTTACAATCCCCTCCAACTCTAGTTCTATGATTCTGCTTTTTAATAATTCTGTAGACGTGTTTGTGAATTCTAACTTCAACACATAAGGTTAGTTCTTCAGTTCAGGCGTCCCCCCACTTACATGGGGGTTATGTTCTGGGGCCCCGCACACATAAGTGAAAATTGCATTAAGTGGGGAGCACTCTCTAAAAAGCCCATTTTTTCCTGCTCTCAGTCCCGCTCTCTCCCCACACAACTGTCTCTTCAACTAGAGTTGAAGCCCTGGGGCTGCTGGGAGGCTGGAGGACACGGGGACACAGCTGCTGCTGCTGTGCTCCCACGTGCATCAGCTGCTAGGCAGGGAGGCCAAGCAGCCTAAACAAAGCCCTGCTGTGCCTCTAGTCTCTTTTGGGCTTTGTCCGCCCTCAGTGAAATCTGCTCCAGGCTCCAGGGAGGGTATCTTCATGAGCCAGAAGGACTCACCAGCTCTCTCCTACCATTTCCTGGTTTGAATCTATTCATCTACTAACTTCCCGCCACCGCGCATATACGTGGTTGCGTGCAAGTCGATCACGCATAAGTGAGGGGATGCCTGTACTTACGAACATATGTATCTAAAGGTATGCAAGTCTCCAAGTCATCGGTTGGAGACAGAAGTTCACAGATGCTTTCGGCCATGTGTCCCTCAGGAAATTTGCTTAAATCTCCACATTTCTTGAGAATTTCCACGCAATCCGACCTTCAGAAACAACAAAGTATTTACACATTACACACATGTACACTGCTCAGATTGCATAGGCCAAGTTAATCCAATAAACTCTCTCTACCCCTAATACACATCCTGGTCTAATTCTAATAAAGCTTTAAACTGTTCTTCTAAATACCCCCAATACCTTGGCCTCAGTTTAAGATTATATTTCCATATTCTCAAAATTAAGTTGTTCTGCTTTAGTTTTTATTCTTGTTAAATCAGATTTATGCCCCTGCTGCTCGACTGTAAATTCTGTATACTTTATTATTATTATTATCAACTAAGTAAAGGTAAAGGAACCCCTGACCATTAGGTCCAGTCACGGACTCCTCTGGGGTTGCAGCGCTCATCTCACTTTACTGGCCGAGGGAGCCAGCATACATCTTCCGGGTCATGTGGCCAGCATGACTAAGCCGCTTCTGGCGAACCAGAGCAGTGCACGGAAATGCCGTTTACCTTCCCGCTGGAGTGGTACCTATTTATCTACTTGCACTCTGATGTGCTTTCGAACTGCTAGTGCCCATCTAATCCTGCTCTCACTGCGGCCATCTAGATGCAGGATTCTGCTCTCCTGCAGTTCCCAGCAACTGGAAGCACCCTGCCACCCACTTACTTGCAGATTATGCTCCCTCTAGATTTACTGTGACACGGCTTTATCTGCAGTGAACAAGCAATTGCCTTCCACATTTCCGGCTGGCATTTTTTAATATCAAGAACAGGAATATTGATAAATGGCATCTTAATTGTTCCTTTCTCCCAAAGTTTCATGTCATTCATGGCTCCTTGGTCAGATTGGGCATTGCAGCTCCTGAAGAGTTCAGTTGGCCTTCAAGGAAAGATACAGTATGGAGTCATACAGAAAATGCTTTTGAACTCAATATGAATGTTTATCCAGGCCAGGGACTGAATACCACCATCTCCTAACAAATCAATGGTCAGAGAGTTGTTGGTGCCAAGTCCCTTCCCAGAAGATACTTCAGACTTGTGTGCAGGGCCGTCCTATCCCAGGTGCCAGATTCCAAGGCTGCCCCCCTCAACCGCCGCTGGAGAAGTGAAAAGTGGTTGCACCAGATGCCGGCAAGATCTTGTGAGAGCCCAGTGAGATTGTGTGGAGGCTTCTGCATGATCTCATGGGGCTGCCACAAGATCTCACAGGGCTTGCATGAGATCTCACTGCAATTCAGTAGCCGCAGCCACACAACACTGGTAAATGAGGTTTCAGTGGCGGGTGGCAAAGGGGGTCAGATGGTACACACACAGGGCAGGATCTTCCCACTTTGGCTCGGGCGGTGAAACGGGATGGGCCACCTCTGCTTGTGTGTCCTGAGGGAAGGTGAAAGTGAGGAAGCCCAAGCCAGGAAGCTTGTGACATCAGCTCCTGAAGAAATGGTCTTCAGTCAGCTTGAAAGGATTCTGTATTTCTCTATAGTTTATGCCATTTATTTATTTTAGTATTTTAAAATTGAAAAACCACCTTGGGTGCCTTGGGTGCTGTACATAAACACAAGTGATCAATAATAGATTATTAATATTATGGAAGTCAGAGCCCAGCATTCTGAGGGCAAATAAGTTAAGAATCAATTCTTAATATGTCTCAAATTAAGGGGCACAAAGCAATACATTATTAAGCATGTTAAACCCATAGTATGTATTATTATTAATTATTAAAATACACATAATCAAACACACCTTGACACAGAAATCATTCTGTCTTAAATCAAAATATAGTATTATAACAAGAACTTATAATCACAGTGATACAGCTGAGACATGTATCAATCAGAATAATATAAACAGTTGAATAGTATATTGATATTTCATATTCTACCGATTATAAGTGAACTCCTTTCAGTAAAGTTGTCTGGAGAACATCCTTCCTTAAAGTGCTTATAATATGAATGTTTTGCTAGAAATGCTACAGTTTAAACTCACTTATCCTAGGGCAGTGCTGAAGTTCTTGAGTTCGAAAATGCTGCTGTTACTTGCCCTGCAACAGTAGGTGACCTGTTCACCATTGCTAAAGCTTCTTGAAAGGTATGTTCCTTTACATACCTGAGAAGCAATATTTTCATGTGACGAGAAAGAGAGAAATGCTCAGAATCAGCCTTTTTAAAAGACTGTTTCATTTGACAAACTGAAATGGAAAAACCCTAGGCCAGTAACCAATACAGTCATATCTTGGAAGTCAAACAAAATCCATTCCAGAAGTCCGTTCGACTTCCGAAACATTCCAACTTCTAAAGCGTGGCTTCAAATTGGCTGCAGGAAGCTCCTACAGCCAATCAGAAGCTGTGGAAGCCACAGCGGACGTTCAGCTTCTGAAAGAACGTTTGAAAACTGGAACACTCACTTCCGGTTTTCGATCGTTCGGGAGGCAAAATGTTTGGCTCCCAAAGCGTTCGAGAGCCGAGGTACGACTGTACATGTAAACCAGCTCCTATAAATCTAGAAGTAAAGGCATAATCAAAAATGATGACCTTGTAATCTATTGGCATAATATATAATCATGGTTATCTAAATTTTCAATCACAGTAAAATCACAGAGAGTTAGCAGGCTCAGATCAAACTGTTTTCTTCCAGCACCCAATAACACCTTTCAACATTCCTTTTAAACCGACCATGTTCAAAATGAAAGGGAGGGGGAGCTCTCCAAATCCCACATTACCCAGTAAACTATACCAGCTCCACCTAATTATACATTTCATCCAAAAACAATATATTCTGAAGAAAATACTCAAGTGTACCTTTCCTACCTGTTATTAAAATTAGTGCAGTAAGTAAGATTTCTACAGCCCAGCTGACAAGGTTCACGTACATCTGCTAAACAGGTCAACATGGAAACTTCGACTGGGTTATACTCACAAAAGCGATCAAATTCTTGCCAGCTCTGTGTATTGCCCCAGCTGCTGCTATAAAGTTTAGTGCATAAATCTCTGTGGAAAAAGAAACCCAAGGGAATAAAATGAAGACAAAACTTTGGATTATAATGCTTATGATTCAACTCACAAGATGTATTGCTCAAAATACGGTGTTCCTATACCATGGAAAACATATGCAATTCTCTCTAGGTTACAGGATGTAGTTGATCTAGTAATTAAGGGTAAGAAATTGGGTCTGGCCAGATCGTTATTTCCTCCATTCCCTATGGGCCAAGTTTGGCTGGTGGCACTGGCAGGGTGTGTGTGTGCTGCTGCTGCGGCAGTTTGCCTGCAGCATTCGAAATCAAACCACGTGGGCAAAAAGCACAGCCTGCAGCTCAGCTGCCACCAATCAGCTGATTGCTGAGTTCTGTAAAATGTTTGACATGGGGCTTTGCAAGCACTGGTAATTTGCAAGTCCTATTGTATATAAGCACTCTGCAAGCATAGACAATCAGATGATTGTTGAGTCTTATGGGGAACCATCCACAGGGCTTTGCAAGACAAAACCGTCAGATCATTTTCTAGGCTCCAACACAAGGAGAGGGCTCACATCATCCTTTGAAATCACAAGGTTCCCAGCCTCCCCAAGCCATAGGATGAGCTGAATCCCATTTTGAGACATCAAGCACCCAAAGGAGAGCCTATAAAAGATGGAAAGAAAATGCAAAATGTACTCACCTACATATGGAAGTATTTGCTTTAGAACAGCAGTGTAATTTAGCACCATCCAGACCTGTGGAGGGTGGAGGGTGCAGAGTGACTCCAGGGTGAACAGATCTTGAGCTCTCAAGGAAACATTGCCATAGAGGATCCTGTGGCAGAGGCATCGTTTTACAGCTTTCAATAAGTCCATCCACAATTTCAAGCTCTGTTTTCATTGACATCAGGATCCTTTTACAAGCTGTTTGGCAGGCATAATCTTCTGCTCTATCACAGCAGTATAAACCTAAATAGCAGAGAAGAAATAAATACTGCTACCTGTCACATAGTTGTGTTTACATCACAGTGTCAAAACATCACCACATTAAAATTTAATATAATGCAATTAAAAATTGCTTTATAAATAAAAATGCTGCATTATATCTATTCTCTATTCCTTCAGATTAGTGACTGCACCCTGCTTGCTCCACTTGCCAACCCTTCCCCCAACCTCCCACCAATCTCCCCCTCCCAACAGTAACCAGTTAGACCAGGCATCCCCAACCTTTGGCCCTCCAGATGTTTTGGACTACAATTCTCATCATCCCTGACCACTGGTCCTATTAGCTAGGGATCATGGGAGTTGTAGGCCAAAACATCTGGAGGGCGGAAGGTAGGGGACCACCTCATGCCACTATTGCTGGTACAGATACGAAGGCTGCATTGAGTGGGAGAGCCGCCAAAGCAGGTGCCTTTGAGCAGAATGCTCTTACACAGAAGGAGGGAAAAGGCTTGAAAGGCATGAGAGACGGATGCCTCCCTCCCCACTCAGACCACACCAAGCCTCCCTCCCCTTAGAACTTCTCCTGCCACAATTACTGCCTCAGTCTGGGTCTGCAGATACTCACTGATGCTGCTATCATGACCCAGCAGCTCCCTGAAGACTCTCATCTTGCTGTTCTCAGTGCAACCTTTCTGTGGCCAAACAAACTGCAGCATGACGACCCTCTTACATGTTTATTATACAGAAATAAAACAGATCACTCTCTAAAGAGCAACCACAGATCAGGAGATGAAGGTGTGGGTGCCTGAGGGACACTTCCCTCAGTTTGGCAGGTCCTGTGGGTTACCACCTCTACTCCAGGAGAATGTCTTCAATTCTTGTACTTTTGAAAGCAAATACAGAGAAATATATACCGTATTTTTCGTCCTATAGGGCGCACCGGCCCATAGGGCGCACCTCGTTTTTTTTGGGGGGGGGAATGAATAAAAAAATTTATTCCCCTCCCCCAGCCGCGGCTGCAGCCCCAAGCCTTGCGCACACCTGCCCGAAGCACAGGGCGCCCTCCGGAGGGTGCCCCATGCTTCGGGATGCAGGCTACTGCCCGCAAGCCTTGTGAGCCCGCGGGAACTCCCGCCGGGCTTGCAAGGCTTGCGGATAGCTTCCTGAAGCCTGGAGAGCTAGAGGCATCAGTGCGCACCGACCCCTCTCACTCTCCAGGCTTCAGCGAAAGCCTGCATTCGCCCCATAGGACGCACACACATTTCCCCTCCATTTTTGGAGGGGAAAAAGTGCGTCCTATGGGGCAAAAAATACGGTAGATGAAAAATAAATTTGCAGTCCAAAACATGAACAGAAAACCATGCTTACACTATAGATACCATAGCATACTTCCACGCATTAAGGTGCTAAAATTTTGCATGCCAAACTTGTATTTTTCTCATACTTACTGTCTGTTGAATTTCTCATTGGATAGGACTGTGTGTAGTTGTTCACACAATGAATTAATTGTGGGCTAACGGAGGCACAGTAACTTTCAACAGCTTTGAACTGAGAAGGACCTGGAGAAGAGTCTGTTCGAAAGATTGCCTGGCAATATTCCCGGCAGTTTGTGTGATGACCAGCATAACTGCAACAAACTGATCCCACTAGAGGAGGGAAACATAAGCAAAACAATGCATCACAAATAACTCTTTATTATTAGTGATGAAAACACAGAAATATGTTTATACTCTATCATGGGGAAGGGGCAGAATCTAGTCAGTGTTCTGGATAGGCCAAATGTGACAGGTGAGTGGGGCCACCCACCTGCCAATCACCTACTGTCACAAAGACATTGTGCCCACACATGCACAACGCCCTGCCAGATGGGAAAAGCAGCTGATTGCCAAGGCTTGTGAAGTCAGGTACAGAGCAATTTGCTGTGTTATTTCTGTGCAAGCTGCTTGCGGTGTTGTGCTAGATTCTTTTGCCTACTATGTGAGAACTTGGCATTCTGGAGGGTGATAAAATTAGAAAGTAGAGAACAACAACCATGAAGCCAAACCAAAACCATTAAAATATTAAATGTTTTGGTAGTCCAGTGCTGCAGTGTGTTAACCAATAATAAAGCAAGGGATCAAGTTACTCTAACTGCTCCCATCCAGATAGATTACGATGTATATTTTAGTGTGTCCACCCATAGGAGTATATTAATGCAAATGATGGAAAACTCCATCCCCATCCACTTTCTAATTGTTATAAAATGTGTAAAGCAAACTTTTCTTTTCTCTTCCCTTTTTTAATTAGTTACTTCTTTTAGTTCGGGGGCAGGCACTGGGTTTTTTGTTCTTCTTTCCTACTCCCTTCTACTTACTCTGCTCATACCTTTACCTACATGAAAGCCACAAGGCCTGGTCTACTGTCTTGGACTGGTAACTATGAATTTTGCTATAACCCCTAACATGCTATGGATACTATAACTAGATGAGCTGGAGGAAGTCAGGAGGAGACTGTGTTAACAACTGACTGACTGGTTGCTTTGTCAGTGCTATTACAAGTACATGTAATTAGTTCATACCATTAATAATCCATTACTTTATATGCAATTTATATTATATTACTTGAAGTTGCTTGAACAATCATACGTAACTTGTTTTATTTTCATAAATGTCGTATTATGCAATTTGCTTTATTCTCTGTAAGTATTTTATTTTCCTTACTTTTTATAATGCCATGAAGCTTTGTACACCAGTGAACCAACTGATTCGTTTCAGTCACAGTCCTGAGTCAGCAGGTATGACTCACAGTACTTTACTTGCTATCCCACTGAATCAATGCTGAACAAATCCAAACCCGGACTGAAGGATCCAGTTAATATTGCTGCACTGGTCAGGCCTTGGTATGTTATGCACTAATCTAGAAAGGATTCCAGAATTAACAGAATATGAATACAACTGGCTGCAAACTTGCTGTTGATGGAAAAAGTTCCAAGCCCCAAGCTAAGATGTTTACAGGAAACGCACTACATTTTCCCTTGGCAAACTGACAACCAGCTCAAGCAGTTGTGAAATGCAACATAATGTTATGCTATCATCTGATCTTAAAAAATGAACATACATCTCAAAAAGCAGACAATGAAACAAGGGAGAAAATGATAAAATAGTATTTAGGAAGGGTTATTTTTTAAAAGGTATACTTACTTTCATTTCTGTTGATGCAGCTAAAAAGTGCATTCTAAAAGCAAAAACAAAAAGTATCACTTTCAAATAGCTACTGGTAAAAAAAATTAAATGGCAAACGCACTACATCTTTTGTTGATGAGCAAAAGAATATAACTGAATCATATGCACACACATATATAATTATATGAAGAGTTAAAGTTCAGTACAATTAATAAACATGAAAATCTCCTATTTGCCTTGATTTGCACATCCTATGGCTAATTAAATACTGAAGACCCTTGAGAACTTCCAGGAATGACAGCAGCTATAGTGGGATAGATCAAAGGAATAGCAAACCATTTTCCAGAAGAATGTCACAAAGATTCTGTCAGAAAGGCTTCATTGATACACCACGACGGATAGCACACCAAGCAGAAGTAGGAAGAGGCTGCAGGGAGCCTCTGGAGAAGGCACAGGCAAACTCGGCCCTCCAGATGTTTTGGGACTACAACTCCCATCATCCCTGACCACTGGTCCTCTTAGCTAGGGATGATGGGAGTTGTAGTCCCAAAACATCTGGAGGGCCGAGTTTGCGTATGCCTGTTCAGGAGTCTATGCAGACCCCTCCCCTCTCCTGCACAGCTGTGAGGATTAGAAGCTTTTGTGATTTGTTGTATCATCTGTACCAATAACCTGTGGCTTGAAGATGGTCCTTGAAGTGCACCCCACAGATTGCATCTCAGACGGCATTTCAAAATGGTATCCTCTAAACTTAGGGATTTTATTTATGCATCTGACAATCTGTTCATTACAAAGAGACATATTTGCAGCAATTCCCCATCGTTTCGCTGTTCAGGTTTATGAATCCAAAAAGGAAAAAGTAATGGAGAAACTGCTGCTGCTGCTGCTGCTGCTGCTTTTTGCGTGCCAGGTGGTAGCTTCAGCTGTGGGTTCCCTTCCACCAGGCAAATATGGCTTAAGTGTGCGGAATACTAGCCAGAAAGGTTGCCAAAAACATTGTGCTCTATTGCTTTTGTGATGACTAAGCTTTGGAAACTGAAATTTCCTCAATATCAGTGGAGGCTTGTCCATTAGAGGATATTACATTTCAAGCTGTGGCAGAGGGCAATGGTTTGTTTTCTGGTCTTGACTGGGGTGTTGGTGCCACAGGGCTCCCAGTCTCCTCCTTCCATAATGTTTTTGCTGCTTTTAAGACCAGAACAGGACCAGGGCATCTGTAATTTTTATCTGTAAACCGCCTCGAGTCCCTGTCAGGTAAAAAAGCCCGGTATACATCACCATCATCATCATCATCTATGCCTGCCTCACCAACCTCAGCCAGTCACCATCTGCTTTTCTTAATTACAACCAGTCAGCAGGTGGCTTGGGCTCCCCCTACTGTTGGCCTCCTTGCCTTCACCCTACCAGCCCCAAGGGTCACCTACACAACATCCTCCTCTGATGGTTCCAGGTATGATCAAGACAAGAGGGAAGAACTGTGTGGCAGCTGCATCCCTGCCCTCGAGGTCCAGACACTGGTACCCACTCTGCTCTCAAGTGACTGGTGAGGGTTGTTCCCCTGGGGAGGGGATGCTGTCTAAGACAGACAGAATTTGCACAGAATATTATATATCATATATATATAATATAACTATAACTTTTAAGAACCAGCATCTGAGCTTGCTTTTTCCTCCCGGTGTGCCACGTGTTTTCAACTGTAAGCTGGAAAGCTGTTACCATCTTATTGCTGAGTTGCTCTGAGAACCTTTTAGACTAAGGACTTCCGGGTTGGTGCCACTGTTTAATGGCGGATTCCCTCCGAGCTCCGGAGGGAATCGGCTCCGTAGCGTCTGGGTCTGGCCGCTGCGGCGAAGCGGGGACCCTTAAAATCACAGGCGCGGATGCCTGTGAACACAGAGACTCGGCGGGCACCATTTGCGCCCCCCCAATCCGCGACGGAGCCTCTTTAAAGGCTTCGGAACGGAGGCAGGGTAAGGCGTGGTGCTGAGAGTACTCCCTCGCCTACGGAGTGAAGCCGCAAGCCATTGACAGAGAGCGCCAACTTCTTCTAAGAGTGATTGGATCCTAAAACATCAACCCGTGAGTAATACGGAGATTGGAACTTTAAAAAATTTCTTATCTTGGATTTGGAACGAGCGGGAAGGGGCTAAAAAGGAAGTCCACCCCCCCTCTTTGTAAACAACTTAAAGCAAAGGACTGGGCAGCTAAGGTCGAGAGAATCTGTTTTTTGCTTTTCTTAACAAAGATCCTGACCTCACGGTTTGGACATTATAAGAAGATATTCTGGAGGATAAAAAGAATTTTGGGAGCTGAAACTACACCCCCCCCCCTAGACCCGGGAACGTCCGATGAGAAAGCCTGTTGCATGGAAGATTTTGACAGCTGTCAAGTGAGCTGCTAGTCAGCTAGTTGTCAGCTGGAAAAAGAGAACATTGTTTCTGCTGT
The DNA here is from genome assembly GCF_964270895.1 of Podarcis filfolensis. Classification (NCBI taxonomy): domain Eukaryota; kingdom Metazoa; phylum Chordata; class Lepidosauria; order Squamata; family Lacertidae; genus Podarcis; species Podarcis filfolensis. The sequence continues at coordinate 50,383,219 of NC_139615.1, forward strand.
TTTTGCTGGTTTATTCGGGATAACTTGTTGAAAATAAGGTTGATACAGAATAACTGGACTTTTGGTTTTTGAGCTGAAAGGAAGATTAAGGAATTAAATCCCCCTAGAGGGGTAACAAGGATACTACATTACAAAAATGGCTGGAGTGTCTAAATTCCAAGCAGAATTGGACAGAGCACTGGTTCTCTTGGGAAACTTACAAGATGAGTACGATGCTTTGTCTACAGAGGTATCGCTATTACACTGGACAGTAAACAACAGCTTGGAGTCTGATAAGGATTTGAAACAGGAAGCCTATTCAACTGAACAAATAAATGAAACCGAAAGCGTAGACACGATGGAGCAATATGTTCTTTTTGAAGAAAACGAAGGAGGAGATGGAGGTTTGCAGGAGTCAAAGGAGAGCTACAATATGAGGCCTGACATGATGATAAAAAAGGACAATAAAAACTGGATGCGGAAAGCCTGGTTTGATTGGGAATTTGGAAAATGGAGAGATCCTCTTTTGAGGAGATCTGAAGACCTGAGGATTATAAATTTGTTGAAGGTGGAAGCTGGAGCTGTGGGGACATTTGGATTTGAAAGAAATTTGAAACAAGAGTTGGAATACCCCATAGGCTTTGCTTTTGCTTTTAAGTATGGAGGACTGGCTAGAAGTAACACCGATTCTGTTGGGCCGGAGCCCCTCCGAGACCTGGGGCTTAACATCAAGGTCTATCAAAGAGACCGGCAGAAAGGAACTGAGAGAGATATAAGGGCCTCGGACCTGAGATCTCCAGGCTAAATAAATAATATAAAGACTGATGGATATTGGTTGGGGACTGGAACCGGGAGAAGGGTGGGTGGAGGTTGGGAATCCAAAGGGTACATAAGGATAATTTGCATTGCTTTATTTGTTTTATATTTTGTTAGTGGTAAGGAAATTGGGTAAACCGTGGAAGGGAAATTTGGGTCGATCTTAGGAAAAAGGTTTAAGAATAAATTAATGAGGTATAAGTATTGATGAGTAATTTCAATAAGGTGAAACTGGTTTTTTTTTCTTTTTTTTAAATTAAGTGAAAATAAGGCTGTTAAAAATAAATGGAGGAAATGGAAAAAAGAAATAAAGTAAAATAACAGTATGTTAGAATAAATGATTAAGTTAAGGTGAAGAAATAAGTTAAGGACTTGCTGAATTGACAATTTAAATTGGAATACAAGAAGGGGAGGTGTGAGGAGGTCTGAGAAACAAGGTTGAGGAAAATAAGTATCAGAAACTGTATGTGTTTTTTCTATTTTTCTGTTTAGTTTCGAATATGCTTTTTTGTGTTGTTTTTATTTTGTTTAATTTTTTGTTTTTGTTTGTTGTGTGTTTTTTGAAAATACCAATAAATATTTAATAAAAAAATAAAAAATAAAAATGCAAATATCATATAGCATGAATCAAAAAAAAAAAAAAAAAGAGAACCTTTTAGACTAAAAGAGTGAGGCATAAATGCCATAAATAAGTATGTAAATAAATAAAAGTAATAGCCTGGTAATCTGCAGGTTATGAATAAATAGTCTCAATTTCAACACTGTTTTTCTAAGCAGTTTCATTTTCTTTTCTGTTCAAACAATTTCCTTCTGTCAGTGAAAATACTTTCAGAGCTTAAAAGAAGATCTTTTAACATTCTTTTAAAATGTTAATCTGTCACATATCGCAAAGTTCAGTGGTTTTGCCATGAAGCAAAGCTACACATATTCTTGCATATGAGCAGAATAATCCTAGGGTGCCTATAGTAAAGGTCTGAAGCTGACATCAGAATAGTCTTGCTGAGGACAAACTATTGTCCCCAAGAGACAACTGCCCACCAAAACAACACATTAGTTTTACCAATTATTCTTTTTAATGGTTATACAATGATCTGAAATACACCCTTCAATCATCATCATCATCATCATTTATATACCACTGTAGGGATATCGCGGAGTGGACAGTGGGGTCCGGAAGGAGCACACTTCCCACTAGCAGGCAACCACAGTCTGCCTGCAAGAGTGACCTTGGGGTGCAGGGCAAACTCCCCCTCAGACAAGCCACGGCTGTCGGAACATCGTTCCCTCTGTCTGACCTTTTGCGGTCTCAGCAGTCAGCGGTGTCCTGTCTGTAACCTTTTGGCCCTGAGACCTTTTGTCTCCTTCGTCATACACTGTGCAAGGGGAAAATGACGCTGTGGAACAGGTGCCAAAATAGCTTTGTACCACCCCACGATCTCGGGACGGAAGATGTGTAAAGGTCACAGCCCAAAATGTATTTGCCCGGCTTGCATATTTGTCTCAATAAAAAGAGGCTCCACAGGAATGGCAGCAGCTCACTTCAGCCCACCTGTGCGCAGCTCACATGATGATCAACACCTGTCCTGGGCCTTCACTTCATACCACCTTTCTCTTCCAAGGATCTCAAGGGGCTGTACATGCTTCTGCTCTGCCCCATTTAATCCTCACAACAGGAAGCTTAGGCTAAGAGATGGTGACTGGCCCAAGCTCACTCAAGGAGCTTCATGGCTGAGTGGGAATTCGAACTCTGCTCTCCTAGGCCCTAGTCCAATACTCTTACCATTACGACACTTCATCACTCTAGAATGCAGAATGTTTTAACACTCAAGATTTTACTGCCAGGATCTAAAGAGCCTGAGTATATCCTGTGGGATTTTGGACTTTCAATAGCTGCCCTTGCAAAAAAACTATTCTACAGACTGTATTTGAAAGTCTTCTCAGTTTAAAAAATGGTTTAGCGCACACAATGACATGGGGTAGAAAATTTTCTAATAGTGTGATACTCTGGATCCTGCCTGAAAAATCAATCAAGCCTGTTTTATGATACCTTTCCAAACACATGCCTTATTCTCTAAATAGCACTTATCAAATATTCGGTTCTTTTATCTTTTATTTTAAATTTTGTATTATACATGCTTTTGCAAGTGTGAACTGCTTCGATATATTTTAAGTGGCAAATAAATGCAATAAATAATAAAATAATAAAACAATTAATATAGCCATTCTAAAACACTTTCCACAATTCCCCTTGTTCTTATAAGGCTTTAAATTCTTAAGCCTTTAGCCTTTTCCAAATATACTGCCTGTTCCACAGTTGCTCAATTCAGTCTCTACCTGATACACAGCATGTCCATGGCTACAGCCTGCACCCAAAAAATCACGCACCCACTGTTGCGTGGGGCTGCAATGGTGCAAAAACGTGGTTACAATGCACAGGTCCACACGGATTCTCAGGATTTTTGCATTGGGCTACCCCAAACTCACCATCAAATCACATGTCTGTGGCCACAGCATGAACCACAAAAATCATACATCCACTGTTTTGTTCAGAATTTTTTTTTTCTTGTTTTCCTCCTTTAAAAACTAGGTACGTCTTATGGTCAGGTGTGTCTTATTGAGTGAAAAATACGTATTTTCAATAAATATCTCTGAGACATGGCTCAAGAGCTGTGTCTGGTACATGAAAAAATAGCAAAACAAATAAGTGCAACCATGTTTACTTAGAAGTAAGCTTCACTGAATTTAAAGATGCTTATTTCCAATAAGTAGAGTTAGGACTGCAGCCCAAGGCTGTGTTTGGACATGCACGTAAAAGTTGGGGGAGGTGCTTGCCAAATTAGTAGCCTTCAGGCTGATCCCTAAATGGCATGTTAAGTTTTCACTTGTTAGTGGAAATCACCAGAAGTAAACCTGTCAAGAGACAGGAAGACAGACAATCAGCACACAAACAAAAATGGTAATTACATGTCTGAATCTGTAAGTGTGGAAGGATATAACCCACATTAAAAAAAATACTATTACCACCTATTATTTTATTCAACAGAGTTCAGCAAATATCTTTATTTTCTAGAACTGAAATGTCTTCATTCCAAAACAACTTCTAAAAAAAGTATTGTCTCTTACAAGTATCTGGTGGCTTATTCATTGATGCAGATCAAGAAAATATTGTAGGCTACTTTAGTAACCTCACTCCAGAGGATATTTCACTCCTGTCCTTTGAAAACTAATGAGTTGGACCCAGTCTTGCCCTCCTACAAAATGGAGCATCCCTTTCATTAGCAGAAGGGACCGAGAGCCTTAGGAGGCTTGTGCTGGAAGAAAGGGGGGAACTGATCCCCTTTTCAGCCACAGCACCATCTCTCCTAATCCCACGGGACAATCTTTTGGGATGCAGGAGGAAGGGAAATAACTGAAATAGCGGAGTGCCCCATTGGGACAGATGGTCTGGATCCAATCCTACTATCAGGAGTGATGCTGAAAATATATTCTGGGAGATTCATCACCTCATCCTCAAACCCCAATCTACAAACAAGTGTTATGTTTCCCATGACTTTTATCACAGACAGTATCAAAGCAGCGAAGTATGGTTCACCCATATATGAGGAAGAAAAATATGGAAGTACAAGAATGTATTTCTCTTATAAATGTTTGAAAAACACTAGACAGTAGTTTTATGTACTCACTTGTAATCATTCTTGAAATAAGTCCACTTATTTATATAAAATAAATATTACAAAATGATTCCAACAAGAAAGAGAAAAGAATTAGGAAGAGAAACTACTCTGTCATGATCAGTGATCACTTTTTCATTCCCATTTTTTAAAACTCTCTTACCTGTCCTTTCCGTTCTCCAACAAACATTGGTCAACCTCCTACAGCAATGCAGAAATCCAGAAAAGAGAAGGAAACTAGCATAACAGAGGAAAGGTTACAGATACGGGCAGTGAAGTATAATACAGAAGAGATAAAGCTATTTAATGTAGGGGATATCAGTTTAGAAGAACACAAGCTATGAAAATCTCAGCAGCTAAAGAGATTAGGAAAAGAAAAAAAAAGCTTTCTAAGGCATATTTGCAATAAGATAAAAAGCTAAGTAGTATTTAATCTAAATCCCTTGCTGGGAAATGAGCAGGCCACTGCATTTATTTCTTAATCTAAAGAATAAAGACATAAAGAAGAATCAATATGGAGATTGTTAATTTACCAAGTAGTCTCATCGATTATGGGACTTGGTCTCCTTTACTTTTGAACCTAAGGACAACAGCCACTGTGGCTTTGGGTTGGAGATATTTACTTTCAATTGCAAGGTCTTCCCTTCTTTTTTCCAATGTCTTATTGATTGCCTACTCTGATCTGAGTGAATCTAAAAACACAATCCTAAAGTGAATGCTCTTCTTTCAGGCAGAAGTAGGTAAGAAAAAACAGCATGTGAAGAGATTTATATTCTGAAGAGAAGGTGTGCTGGAGAAAGTTTCCTGAAAATACCATTGCTTTTTATACATTATTGAATGCAATCACATACTTGGAGATAACTGATTTAAAAACTTATGCAAAACCTTTTCAGTTGCACATGAACAGAAAATTAATTATTGTTGATTACCTACAAATATTGTATGCTAAGAAGGCTACTATTTTTTATATAAAACTTCTTCTTTTCAATGATTGTTTTTACCAATTAAGCATGTTCACACTTAAGAGAATACAATTACTGCAGCTAAGTTAGCTTGTATTCAAACAGAAAACGGGACATTTCAGAATGCAGATATATAGACAGGATCCGTAGTTCACAAACATGTTTTCTGCGCACTGCTTATAGTGTAAGATTTGAACTAACCAAATCCCAAGCATTTGACTAACTGGCCTACAGCTGATGTAATTCTGGATCCCAGCAAACCCTAATTTGCAGACATGAAGCCAGCTATCCAAATGCAGTACCCCCTCCCTATCCCCCAGACACTCTTAGAAGAAGAGTACTGGATTGGGCAGACCTTTGCTGTGAACTATCAGGAGTTTTGTTATAAGCTTCTCTCTCCAGAGCAATTCTTGCCCTCGTTTCTGTGGGGATGCACCAACAGAAACCATGGTTTTCACAAAAAGTCCCATTTTAACCATGGACTATACCAAACCTGTGAATACAAACTCTGATCTACAAAGTTAACCATTTGCTTTAACCATGGTTTGTGGGTCTACATGCAATTTTCCAGAAAATTTGACAAATTAGAATAATTAGAATTGCATCAGAATTTTTCTGATATCAGAGGGCGTGATCTCTCTTTTGCATCCCATCTGTGGGAGCTGTATATTAGCGTGTTTGCTTCACTTGAATTTAGTAAGAGCCGTTTGACAGTGGAACAATCTCCCTCAGGAGGTTATGGACTCTCCTTCCTTGGAGGTTTTTAAGCAGAGGTGGGATGACCATCTGTCATTGATGCTTTAATCTGAGATTCCTGCATGGCAGGGGGTTGAACTAGATGCCTCATGGGTCCCTTCCAACTCTATGTGAAATTAAACATTTTGAAACTGCCAATCTTGTCCAATTTTGTATTTGCAATTGACATCTATTCATTGTTACTAATGACCTTATGAAAAATATCAATGGAAAAATAAAGCACTTGGAAAGAATAAAAATTTTTTGCCCCACATCAATGATGAATTAGGAATGGGAAATTCCAGGGAAGGGAGGATCAAGAGGGAGTGACTGTTTACTTCGCTGGCTTTCAGTTTGCAAAGCCCAGTTTGCCATGAACCAGTATCTTATCTGCAGTGGAGGAAAGAGGTCAACTTGGTCTGTTTCACCTCCAGAAAAGTTTATGAGTTGGAAACTGTTATGAGCCTTCAAAGTGTGCCAACATCAGGAAAGCTTAAGCATGTTGACAGGGAGGGGTAACCCACTGTCTGTAATGCACTTACCTCATATTCTTTCCTGCAAACTTTCATAATATCATTTTTTGAAGATGCCTGAAAGACATTAGTTTCATTACCAGCACATAGCTCATATTATTCAAGAGCAAAATTATACAATAATAAATTATATAGAAGATATTTATATTGTGATAATTTCGAGATGCCACACCAATATATCTAATTTCTTCTATAGAAGCAGTTTTGAATCACTTAGATGTTCTCAGTTCTGGCATATGAACATAATCAAGAGCAACCCTTTTTAAAGTATCAATCTGCTACTGGGGTCAAATGGACCTCTAAAGTCTAAATGACTGGGATTTAACACAAAGAACAACAAAGTATTTCAGTATTTCTTCCTGTCCTCTGGGTCATGTGAGGCTGTGCAGACACAGCACCACTAACTAGAATCTGTAATACGGGCTAATAAATGGAAAAGAATCCTGATAAGATGGAGGCTCTGTGGGTTGATGGTTTCCAGGTACAGGAATTAGGTAAGCAACCAGCTCTAGTCAGGAAGGGTTGTACTTCCCCTGAAGGAGCAGGTATGCAGTCTGGGAGTAGTACTCCTAGATTCAACCACAATGGCTAGATTCAAGGAGCCTCCATGGCTCAGAGTGTTTTTTCCAACTTCAGTTAGTTTGCCAGTTATGACTATTCTTGGCCATAGTTGTTAATGATGCCTGCTGTGATCTCCTCAATTCACTCTGCGCAGGGCCTGCGCAAATGCAGCAGTTAGATTATTAGTGTGATCACTGTATACAGCGGTGGTGCGTCTCACTTCACTGCTTAAGGTAAAAGAGGAACATGCCACCCCAGCCCAGCTTGTGCTAGACTGCCCCACTCCCCTGCCATCACTGATGCCTCCCTTATGTCTTGCACAGGGACACCCACAAAGTGCAGACCATAGTGCCGCTTCCATCCACATCTCACAAGATTTTAGTGAGATCTTGCCGGAATTTGGTGCCACTGGCAGGGGAGGGGTGCTGCCCTGTGGGTTTCTGCTGCTTGAGGAAGGTGCCTCACCATAGCTCATGGGTGGGCTGGCCCTAGTTCTATAGGAACCATGTAAAGGAGCTGAACTGGCTACCAATACATTTCCAGCCCAATTCAGTAGGTCAGTGAGGATGCTTAAAACCGTACATGGCTTGGGACCTCAATATTTGAGGGAGCACCTCCCCTCAAATTTAAAATCTTGTGGAAGGAAAACTCTCCTCTGTATCTCACCCACGTGAGATGAATATTATATGGAGATGCCAAGAGAAAGCCTCTTCCACTATAGGCATTCCAACTATAGAAGACCCTTCCCTTGGAGTCTCAGTTGGCACTGTCATTGGTCGGTCTCGCCACGGAGCCCACTTAATATAAAGATGTTTACTCAAGCATTTGGGAAGCATTAGCTGCAGTTGTGTCTGAGTTGCTTGTTGATTTTGCTGCTAATTATTAGCTTTTATGTGGCGTACTATCAGAGTGTTAACTTCGGAGTCAAGAGAGACCATCTTGGCTGTGAGACCTGGAAGACCTGCTCCCTGCCTTGTAGGACTTTTCATTCCCAGGGGCCAAAAGACCCCAGCTGTGCTTCATAGAGGGTTTTAATTTTTTTTTAGGCAGGGTATACACACAGGATTGTATGGGGGGGGATACATAAAAAGCAGCTCTACTCCACTGCTCCCTAGCAGACAGCAAACATAGGAGAATAATACAAGTATTATAGGAGAAAGAAAGGGGGATATATTTTAGTTATCTGAGACTTCATATTTCATCATCAATTAAAATAACACAATCTCATTATAGAATAACAATTTAAAATTGAGATAGCTTCAGCAAATAAAAACAAAGTTCACCACAGAAAACATTATCTGCTCAGCAAGACAAAGGCTTGCTGAAAAGTCTTCCGCTAACAGCAGAAAATAGCATTCAACATCCTGCGGAAATATATTGCACATTCTGGGTATGGCCACTGTGAAGGACCTTTCTCTTACAGCCAATCATACTTTCAACCATAAAAACGTATGTCTTACTTTATTCATGCTGCATCAAAAATTAATTCTTACCTGTTTACATGCTTGGCGACATTCTACAACAATGGCTAACTCACAGCAACCTAAGCCAACCCAGCCATCAGATTTCTTCAAAACACCTTTAAAGAAAAATAAAATTACTGAACACATTACAGTAGCACTGCAGGGTGTATTGGAGGGCTGTATCCTATGCTTGGCAGACAACACAGAGGGAAGTGCTGCTCAGCTGCAGAAGTTTGTTCACATTTCCTGCTGGGGGGGCTGTGTGCTAAGGTGCTGAATGATCAGTTAAGAAACATCTTATTCAACCTGAAGCTCCGTATTTATGCAAACAGTTATGTAACTGAAAAAGTATAAACTTGACTTCATTTCTTTTTGCAACAATGCATGTATGCCAATACTTCTTGGAGGGTGTGGTAGATTGTTTTAGTCATGCACGACTGTCCAGATAAATCTTTTTAAAAACATATTTTATTTTAAATTATTTTACAGTTACAAGAACATAATTACGTCTAAATAAGTTAGGATCATACAACTTGATCATTTTTTCCCTGAGTCCTATACTGATCCCACCCTGCATGTGGATCATATACTCTTAAAAAGGTAAAGGGACCCCTGACCATTTAGGTCCAGTCGTGGCCGACTCTGGGGTTGTGGCGCTCATCTCGCTTTACTGGCCGAGGGAGCAGCGTACAGCTTCCAGGTCATGTGGCCAGCAGGACTAAGCCGCTTCTGGCAAACCAGAGCAGCGCACGGAAATGCTGTTTACCTTCCAGCCAGAGCAGTACCTATTTATCTACTTGTACTTTGACATGCTTTCGAACTGCTAGGTTGGCAGGAGCAGGGACCAAGCAAAGGGAGCTCACCCCGTCGTGGGGATTCGAACCGCCAACCTTCTGATCAGCAAGCTCTAGGCTTTGTGGTTTAATCCACAGTGCCACCCGGATCCCTGATATTCATATGCTCTTAGTACATTATATATTTTTTTTTTCATAAGATATTTATTAGAATTTTCCATTTTATACAAAGAAAAAATTAAAAAGAAAAAATAATAAAAACACATAAAGTTCATAACTTATTTTTCAATAACATATTTCCCTGACCTCCTCATGCCTCCCCTTCTTGTATTCCAGTTCAAATTGTTTATCCAGCAAATCCTTATCTCATAGCATTACAGTTAAAAAACCCCTTATTTTCTATCCATCTTCTTAAATTATTGTAGCTTAAACTTTTACTTATATACAAAGAAAAAAGAACCATTTTTTCATATTCTTTTGTACCATTACAGCTAGAAACCACTTAATTTCAATCCAACATCACTCAACATTCATTAATATTGCAGTGTTTTTGTAAGTAGTTCTTGAATTTCTTCCATTCTTCTTCTGCCGACTCTTCTCCCTGGTCACGGATTCTGCCAGTCATTTCTGCCAATCCCATAAAGTCAATCAACTTCGTCTGCCATTCTTCCAGAGTGGGTAGATCTTGCGTCTTCCAATACTTTGCGATGAGTATTCTTGCTGCTGTTGTAGCATACATAAAGAAAGTTCTATCCTTTTTTAACACCAATTGGCCGACCATGCCCAAGAGAAAGGCCTCTGGTTTCTTCACAAAGGTATATTTAAATACCTTTTTCAATTCATTATAAATCATCTCCCAGAAAGTCTTAATCACCAAAGGTGAAAAAATGTACCTTCATTTTCTTTACATTTCCAACATTTATTATCGGGCAAATGGTAAATTTTTGCAAGCTTGACTGGGGTCATGTACCACCTGTATATCATTTTCATAATATTTTCTCTTAAGGCATTGCATGCCGTAAATTTCATACCTGTGGTCCACAACTGTTCCCAGTCAGCAAACATAATGTTATGTCCAACATCTTGTGCCCATTTAATCATAGCAGATTTAACTGACTCATCCTGAGTGTTCCATTTCAACAGCAAGTTATACATTTTTGACAAAATCTTAGTTTTGGGTTCTAACAGTTCTGTTTCTAGTTTGGATTTTTCCACCTGGAAGCCAATTTTCTTGTCCAAATTATAAGCCTCCATTATCTGAAAATAATGAAGCCAGTCTCGCACTTTGTTTTTTAATTTCTCAAAAATCTGAAGTTTCCATCTATCTCCTTCTTGTTCCAAAATCTCCCAATATTTCAGCCATTTGGACTCCATATTAAGCTTTTTCTGAGCTTTCCTCTCTTTTTGACCTTGTCAGACGAAATAAACTCTTGCCCCAATCTTTTGTTGATAAGTAATTTCCTGTGAAGCCTCATTACATGTGTTTCCTGTAAACATATCAAGTCCAATTGTTCTTTTCTTAAAATATGAAAAACACCTTTTCTCTTTCGAGGGGGGTTAAGTCCATTACAATTCCAACTTAAGAGTTGCAACGCCATTATAAATTACTTAGTTTTCCCTCCAACTGCGCCAAGTTGTTGTTCTTCTTCTGTCGGTGGTTTGTCTTTCCCTGGGCCAGGAAATCCAAATGATAAGTTTGCTATGTCTAAAATTCCTTTTCCTGATGCGTATGGCTCCTCGCCAGACTCCGCTTCCTTCTGTAGGTCCTCCTCGTGATCTTTAAAGAACTTGTCTTTATCGTTTACTGACCTTATTCTTATTTTCTTTCCTCTGTATTTGAAAGACAGACCTTGGGGAAATTCCCACCTGAAGAGTATTTTATTTCTTCTCAGTAGAACCACCAGATCTCTGTAGTAGATATGTTTAGGTATATCCTTGAAGATCTCCACAAATGTATCTTCAATTTCCAGCGTTCTTTGGTAGTGCAAATTTAAAATTTTATCTCTTTTTTCTTTTGTTCTTAAGGTAATCAAACAATCTCTTGCCTTATTCTTTCCTTGTCTTCTACCAAGTCTAAATGCACTCACTATCTTGAATTCTTCTTTCCCCAGGTCCTGTTGCCAAAAATCTGTTAGTTCCTTTGTAAGGAAATCTACCAAATTATCTTTCTCACTTTCAGATACTCCTCTGATTCTTAAATTCCTCTCCTTTCTCTGTAAGTCTATCATAGACAGTGTCAGGTCATGTTCTTCTAATTTCTTATATACCGGTGGTATCTTTTCTTGAACAGCGGTTGCAATTTCCTTGGCTTCCTCTGCTAACTTTCGAGTCGAGGCCGATTCCTCCAATAATTTTTCGATGGACTGTGTATTAGAGTTTACCTTCTTTCCCAGTTCATTAATACTTGTAGTGTTCAAATCAATTTTTGCTGAGGCCTCAGCTACTTGTTTATTTGTCTCTGCAACCTGTTTAGCTAAATTCTCCAAAGATGCATTAATTTTACCAAGTGCCTGGGCCAACAAGTCTTCAGATGACATAGCTTTTGGCTTAACTTGCGAAGCAGCAGCTCCTGCTGTGCCTGCTGCTCCGGATGTTGAAGCCCTTCTCTGATATGTGGTATCTGTCTTGTATTGTCTTCCAGACCTAGTGGTCTTTTCCTGTGTCAGCTCTATCTTCCCTTTTCCATCTGCCATAACACTCTCATGCACAACCCAAGGTCAGTCACACGCCTGAAAAAATTTGTTGTGAAGAGGAATTTTCCACAGCTTAGTTACTTATTGACTTAGTTGTTATTGCAACATAGTCTCCTCTAGGGGGACACACTTCCAACTTCACTTTGTAACTTTTCAAACAAATAATCCTTATAAGTCTCCAATATCTCTTAAAAGTCACACTTTCAATGTCCTTAAAAGTTACTTTCAATAGCAGTACTGGAGACACTGTATCTTTCTTTCAGAGTTAAGTCAAAATTCTTTACCCTTAAAGTGTTGACAGTTCATCCCGGTAATCGGCTTCCCTGTCATAGGCAGTCCGTTCCCAGGTTTTAAAGGCAGCAGATAAACCTTTTCTCCTTTTTTTTCCCTTGCAGGAATAAATATTGCTCAAATTCACCCCTCTGTCCCTGCAAACAGGGGGGGGGTCGCCTTTTTGGTGCTGGATATTAAGCCTTTAATAATACTGTTAGTACATTATAATAAATTAACAGAGCATATCTACCCAGAAGTAAGCCCTGAATGAGTTCAATGGTATTTACTCCCAGTTAAGTGTGTATAGGATTGCAGCCTAAATATAGTATTGTCTCTTACCTGGCAAAGAGGAATTTATACAGTCCCAAACTTCTCCCTGAAAAAAGAATAACTGTATTTTATAAATGAGTATAATTACTAAGTTCATCATGTGGGATGGCAGGCATTTAATAAATAAATAAGATCAAAATAAATATTTGTATGTAGCAGATTATCACTTTTAAATGCAACAAGATGATCTAGCACAAATAACCAATTATCAGGTGACCTCATCTAGAGTATTCAGTTTTGGATATCACAGTGCTTGGGACCAGGACTTTGGCAAACTTGTATCATTTGTTACTATTTCCTGAGCAGTACCTGCAAAAGGGCAAGTGGCTGAGCACCTGAGTGAGGCAGCGGGACACAGCAGCAGTGCAACAGAATTAGTTTCTGTCTTCGATCTACAGAAAGTGGAGGGGTTTAACCATCCTAAGGACAAGATGAGGAAGAGCAGAACCAAACCACACTTTCTGTTACCGAGTCTATTAACGCCCCTGACCACACATTGCCCTTTAATGTGTGTTTTGAGGAATTCCAGATCAAGGTGGGCATGCTAAACAACCAGAGCCATAGAGGCACAAGTTTCCTGCCACAGAGTAATAGGGCAGACTTAGAAAGCAAAAGGCCTGGGTGGCCTTGTTCTGCTTGCTAAGGCATCCCTAAAATCCAAATTTGCCACTTCCCCCTGTAAGGATTTATTAGTGCTCTGCAAGGCAGATATGCCTGCACCAGTATTGTGTCTGTCCTCAACCTCTGAAAATTCATTTTCAAATGTGCCGAGTTGGGAGATAATACCATTTACCGAAGTTTCAAATGTTGTACTAGAGCACTGGATGGTTTGTTAAATCAACAGACATCTTTTTAAGAACAACTTCCTCTGATTCTCCCTTGGAACCATAGGGTGGGGACACAAGTGACTTGTGTATTCTGGGAGGACGCAGCATGCTTTTTAGTAGCTTTGGACTGCATTGTGATATGATTTCTCTCTCCCTAGGAAAGCAGAGCTGAAGAACCAACAGCGTACCATTTTCAAGGTAAGGCAATTCTGTCATTAGAGCTCACGGCAGGCTATAACAGGAGGGGAAAGTAGAAAGCACAAGTTTGCTTATATGCATCTGCTCAGGTTGTTCTCTTAGCTGGAACCAGCAATTAGCCTTTTAGAAAGCTTCCACTGAGGCCAAGGGGAGCTTTTTAAAAACCTTAGTGATGTGAGGGGAGACAACTGCGGAGGGACAGGGAAGAGAAAAGAGAGGAGAAAGAAAGAAAGAAAGAAAGAAAGAAAGAAAGAAAGAAAGAAAGAAAGAAAGAGAGAGAAGGGGGAAGGGGGAAGAGGAAGAGGAAGAGGTAGGAAAGGAAAGGAAAGGAAAGGGAGGAGAAAAGGGGGGGGAGTGGCTGTGGCTCTATCCAGCTTTTCTACTGGTCTGTCACCTTTTGGATCCAGTCCCATTTCCTACTGGCACGTGGCTCCCAGAAGGCTCCCCATGAGGAAACTGAACCCTCAGGCCGAAAATGGTCTTATGTTTTACCAAACACAATTATACAAACCATTGATTCTGGACAATATTCAGGTGCACGTTGCAATAGGTGTTTCAAATGAGAATCACTCTTTGATGTCAAAATCTGTCAAAAGCATTTTTAAAAGAAAGCATAATTAGAAAAATCACTTTTGTACTGCAAAACTTAATTATCTTTACTTAGGAAACCCATGAAGCTAAGTGGAATTTGATTTTGAGCAACAGAATACTCCTTTTTGGAGTTGTCCTTAGTTTCTATAATGATGAAATAGTCATGCACTATGGGAATCTAATGTCTGAACCTACCAGATTGCAACCCTCTTTTACTTCTTAAACCACTTTAAGTCTTTGTTTTTTATTAAAAAAAAAACCACACAAACCAGAGCTCTGGGACCTGGGAGAGTTAAGCACCATCATCAAACTACAACTTCCAAGGTTCTTCGGGAAAGGCATGGCAGTTAAACTAGCACCAAAATAATGTTTATCTTATGATATTTGAACTACTTATTATTGGTTTGTATATAAAAACACTCTTAGGGTGGCATCCAACTAAACAGGCATCCAACTAAACAGATCTGATATCACAATAATTTTTACTTTTGCAACTTCAGTTCCCCTCTCCCAGCCCTCCCTCCCCAAATCTGCTCTGGTGGGTTGGGGGAACTCCAGAACAGACACACAGGGAGAGGAGAGGGAGTCCCCTTGTGCAGTCAAAAATCCTTGCACTAGTGGATCTATTTATTTAGTTGAATACTGTCCGTACAGATTTATCTCCTTAGGGCTTCCAAGTTTCAGCTTATCAAACCTAAACATATTACGATGAGATGTGGCTGACTTTCAAAGATCAGGCAGGGTGTGCATGATCTAAATTGAAAATAGAATTTTTTCAGTCATAAACAACTTGGCCCTATAAATTAGGCTCATAGGTAAGATGGCAACAAATGTGACTCCGCATATATTGATATGTTAGGAAGCCTATCACAGCCTTACAAGTCAAAATGTATTCATGACAGCACATTCTTACAACACTAAAGGAACTGCTTCAAGTTCAGGATGAAAGTGGCATACATAATTTTAATATACTTCTCTCATATGGCTATACATAATTCTCTCACATGGCTATAGACCAGGGATGGGGAACCTTTTCAGCCCAAGGTTTCCCTCTGGGAACCTTCTGGGGGCCACATATCAGTGGAGGGCAGGGTCAGAGGCAAATGCGGGCAGAGCAATTAATGTAAAATTTACCTTTCTACAGTAGGCTACTATCTGCACATGCTCACACACCCTTCTATTCTCTGCCCAGGCAAGAAAAGGGCATTGTCAGAGTTCAATGCCACATTCCAGTCAGCACTCAGGGTGAGGGGTGCAGGCTTGTGGCCTGGGGTGTGTGCTTGGGGCTAGATAGACAGGCCCAGAGAGCTGCTTTCTGCCCTGGTCCCACGGTTCCCTACCCTTGATACAGGTCCTATGGGTATACAGGGTCAAATGCGGTGCAGGTTCAGAACCAACATACCTGTTCACAAACATCGCGACACATTAAGTTACCCTTTGCAAGGTAACAACATGATGCACCTATAAGGAAAAATAAATCTGTCAATATCAGTAAAATACTGGTGCTCTCGAAGTACTTGGATGAAGTGTAACTACTTTTTGCCATTCAAATATGTAGTTTGCTCCTAAAACTGTACCTGAGGATTGGCAAGTGAGCTACATAACCTCATTTTTTAAACGATCTGGCTAGGTTGACATCTGTTCTGGGAAATCTGGTGGAAAGCATTATTGAAGATAAAATTACCAAGCTTACAGAAGAACATGTTTGCCGAATAACCAGGATGGCTTCTGCAAAGACCAGTCTGGCTACTTTTTAATGTCAATAAGCAGCAACATGGGGCTGCCCTTGTAAACTACTCAGCAACTTCAACGGGTTCAAAATGCAGTGACCAGAGTACCAGTTGGGGTTCCCTTTAGAACTCATATCACTCATTCTAAAAGAGCTGCTCTGGCTGCCAGTTTACAGGCCCAATTCAAGGTGCTCAACTAGTGCTAACATTTCTAAAAGACATAGGCACCAGAAATCTGAGACCACCTCCTTCTCTATAGACCCCCTCAGGTGTTACAAATCAAGGGGGGCACTCTTGGCAATTCGTCTGCCCACATTAGTGCAGAAGGAGCCAACATGCTCCCTGGCAGTCCCGAATATGTGGAATTCCCTCCCTACAAAGGTGTGTCCGGCATCTTCACTAGATAGCTGTGAATGTTGAAGACCCTGCCACGCGGCACATCATACATGTGTTTTCAGGACCCACTCTATTCCTGTGTCTGCTGTTTTAACTGTTTTTAATGCTGAGGACCTGCTGAAGAGCAGGTAATAAATTTAATAATAGTACTAAGTAAAAATTCTAAACCTTTAAAAACAGGTATTTAATTTGCTACAGGTATTTGATTTTTTGTTTTGTTTATCTTATAGCACAATTAAAAACTATTTATGATTGGTATTATATTAAGTTATTCTTCAGGGTGATTACCAAATGTGGGAGATCACACACCAAAGGAATGCTCAGCTCAAGCAGGCATCAAAGTAGCTTCCAAGACTATGGACTCAAAAACACTTAACTGGTGGGCCTATCAATACTTGGAACTGTATGAACTTGAATCTCAACTCCCACCTAAAAGTATATAACACTGAACCATACAGTAGTGAATCCAACTCCACAAATGTCAAACGGCAGTGTCTTTGAAGATGAAGACAGAGAAACTGACAATATTTCTGGGACAGACAAGACTAAATTATGTGACAGGCTGTGTGCATTTAAGGCTGTGAGCTTGGAACGTTGCTTATAGATTATGCCACACACACACACAAATACTATGTTATTGAATTGGTAAGCTGCTTTCTCTGTACCAGGTGTCCTGTACAAGATGAAAGACAGAACTTCCAGCCTGTAAGACACTATTGTTTGCATTGGTGTTGAGACGTAAGAGCTTTAGAACTGTCCCAAATTTTGCACAATGTGTATTTGCCAGTGGTAATTTACCTATCACCTGCTGTCATCCTTACAGACCTTCAAATAATCTGATCTGAATCAGAGGGCTGCTTTCTGGAGCAAACAGCCAAGTTAACCATCAGCATTTTCAATTCACCTGAATGTTTGGACTGACAATCAAGACCCCACAAAAGTCCTGAATGTTGCACTAAGTCATAGAATCATAGAATCATAGAGTTGGAAGAGACCACAAGGGCCATCGAGTCCAACCCCCTGCCAAGCAGGAAACACCATCAGAGCACTCCTGACATATGGTTGTCAAGCCTCTGCTTAAAGACCTCCAAAGAAGGAGACTCCACCACACTCCTTGGCAGCAAATTCCACTGTCAAACAGCTCTTAATGTCAGGAAGTTCTTCCTAATATTTAGGTGGAATCTTCTTTCTTGTAGTTTGGATCCATTGCTCCGTGTCCGCTTCTCTGGAGCATCAGAAAACAACCTTTCTCCCTCCTCTATGTGACATCCTTTTATATATTTGAACATGGCTATCATATCACCCCTTAACCTCCTCTTCTCCAGGCTAAACATGCCCAGCTCCCTTAGCCGTTCCTCATAAGGCATCGTTTCCAGGCCTTTGACCATTTTGGTTGCCCTCCTCTGGACACGTTCCAGTTTGTCAGTGTCCTTCTTGAACTGTGGTGCCCAGAACTGGACACAGTACTCCAGGTGAGGTCTGACCAGAGCAGAATACAGTGGCACTATTACTTCCCTTGATCTAGATGCTATACTCCTATTGATGCAGCCCAGAATTGCATTGGCTTTTTTAGCTGCCGCGTCACACTGTTGGCTCATGTCAAGTTTGTGGTCCACCAAGACTCCTAGATCCTTTTCACATGTACTGCTCTCAAGCCAGGTGTCACCCATCTTGTATTTGTGCCTCTCATATTTTTTTTGCCCAAGAGCAATACTTTACATTTCTCCCTGTTAAAATTCATCTTGTTTGTTTTGGCCCAGTTCTCTAATCTGTCAAGGTCGTTTTGAAGTGTGATCCTGTCCTCTGGGGTGTTAGCCACCCCTCCCAGTTTGGTGTCATCTGCAAATTTGATCAGGATGCCCTTGAGTCCATCATCCAAGTCGTTGATAAAGATGTTGAATAAGACCGGGCCCAAGACAGAACCCTGTGGCACCCCACTAGTCACTCTTCTCCAGGATGAAGAGGAACCATTGATGAGCACCCTTTGGGTTCGGTCAGTCAGCCAGTTACAAATCCACTGAGTGGTAGCATAGTCAAGACCGCATTTTACCAGCTTCTTTACAAGAATATCATGGGGCACCTTGTCAAATGCCTTGCTGAAATCAAGGTAGGCTACATCCACTGCGTTCCCTTCATCTACCAGGCTTGTAATTCTGTCAAAAAACGAGATCAGGTTCGTCTGACATGACTTATTTTTCAGAAATCCATGCTGACTATTGGTGATCACAGCATTCCTTTCTAGGTGCTCACAGACTGTTTGCTTAATGATCTGCTCCAGAATCTTCCCTGGTATTGATGTCAGACTGACTGGGCGGTAATTATTTGGGTCCTCTCTTTTCCCCTTTTTGAAAATAGGGACAACATTTGCCCTCCTCCAGTCTGCCGGGACTTCGCCTGTTCTCCAGGAATTCTCAAAGATGACTGCCAGTGGTTCTGAGATCACATCTGCCAGTTCTTTTAATACTCTTGGATGCAGTTCATCTGGCCCTGGAGACTTGAATACATCTAAACTAGCCAAGTATTCTTGTACTATCTCCTTAGTTATTCTGGGCTGTGTTTCCTCTGCTGAATCATTTGCTCCAAATTCTTCAGGTCGGGCATTGTTTTCTTTATCGGAGAAGACTGAGGCAAAGAAGGCATTGAGGAGTTCAGCCCTTTCTGTGTCCCCTGTTTGCATTTCACCATCTTCTCCTCTGAGTGACCCCACTGTTTCTTTGTTCTTCCTTTTGCTACGAACATACCCATAAAAGCCTTTTTTGTTGCTTTTAACCTCTCTAGCAAGCCTGAGTTCATTCTGTGCTTTAGCTTTTCTGACTTTGTGTCTACATGTGCTGGCTATTTGTTTGAATTCCTCTTTGGTGGTTTCCCCCCTTTTCCATTTTTTGTACACATCCTTTTTTAATCTTAACTCAGTTAAAAGTTCTTTAGATAGCCACCCTGGCTTCTTTAGGCACCTTCCATGTTTCCGTCTCATTGGTATTGCCTGAAGTTGTGCTTTTACTATCTCCCTCTTAACAAACTCCCAGCCATCATGAACTCCCTTTCCTTTTAGTATTACTGTCCATGGGATCTCACCCAGCACTTCCCTAAGTTTTAT
Organism: Podarcis filfolensis; assembly: GCF_964270895.1. Lineage (NCBI taxonomy): Eukaryota > Metazoa > Chordata > Lepidosauria > Squamata > Lacertidae > Podarcis > Podarcis filfolensis. Next base: position 50,402,868 of record NC_139615.1, read on the forward strand.
GAAGTCGGCTTTCTTAAAGTCAAGAAATTGAGTCCTAGTATGCTTGGCTGCTCCTTTCCGCTGTATAGTAAATTTCAGAAGAGCATGATCACTCGCGCCTAATGATCCTTCCACTTCTACCCCACTAACCAGGTCATCAACATTGGTTAGGACCAGATCTAAAATGGCTGTTCCTCTTGTTGCTTCTCCCACTTTCTGGACAATGAAGTTGTCTACAAGGCCAGTGAGGAATCTGTTTGACCTTATGCTCTTGGCTGAGTTTGACATCCAACAAATATCCGGGTAATTGAAGTCCTCCATTACTACTATCTCCCTTCCTTTTGCATGCTTGGCCATCTGTTCCAGGAAGGCATGATCTATGTCCTCCGTTTGGCTTGGGGATCTATAGTAAACTCCCACAATGAGGTCACTGTTATTCTTCTCTCCCTTAATTTTGACCCAAATGCTCTCACTTTGGCTTTGAGGTTCTAAATCTTGGATCTCTTCACAGGTATACACATCCCTGACATATAACGCCACTCCTCCTCCTTTCTTGTCTGGTCTGTTTCTCTGAAATAGATTGTATCCCTCCATTATTACATTCCAATCGTGGGACTTATCCCACCAGGTTTCAGTGATGCCTATTATGTCATATTTAGTTTGCTGTACCAAGAGCTCAAGCTCATCTTGTTTATTTCCCATGCTTTGCGCATTAGTGTACAGACATTGAAGTCCATTAATCATTCCCCCGTGTCTCTTATTTAAGGATTTTTTTCCTCCCACCACTAGGTCTGCGTGGTGTTTGCTCCATTTGGTCTATGACATTTGGATGATCATCTTCATCAATTGATAGACTCCTACCTTCAGGAGCACTGTCTCCCTCCCCCACATTAGTCAGTTTAAAGCCCTCCTGATGAGGTTTCTGAGATTTTTTGCAAAAACATTCCTCCCAACCGTTGTGAGGTGCAGCCCATCGCTTGCCAGAAGTCCATCTTCAAGAAACTGCAGTCCGTGATCTAAGAATCCAAACCGTTCCTGTTTACACCATTTGCGAAGCCAGTTGTTCACTTCCACTATTTTTCCCTCTCTCCCTGGGCCACGTCGTTCAACTGGGAGGACAGATGAGATGACAATTTGTGCATTTAATTGCTTCAATTTCCTGCCCAGAGCCTCGTAATCTCTTTTGATCTTCTGGAGGCTATTGCTTGCAGTGTCATTGGTTCCCACATGAACCAAGAGGAAGGGGTATTTGTCAGTGGGTTTTATGATTCCTTGCAGTCGTTCAGTTACATCTTGGATCTTAGCCCCGGGGAGACAGCACATTTCCCGAGACATCTTGTCAGGCCCACAGATCACTGCTTCTGTTCCCCTCAGTAGGGAATCCCCTATCACCACTACACGCCTCCTCTTAGGTCTGGTCGGGGTTCTTCCGTGAGCTGTCCGTTCCAAGGTTGCCTGCACATTCCCTGAGGACTGACTTTGCTGCTCGTCTTCATATACCTGATCGACTGTAATGAGGGAGAGATCCTCAAATGGAGTCTGCTCTTCGTCTTCCATGCTAGGGGAGAGGACCTCAAAGCGATTGTGTATTTCTAAACAATCAGAGCGAACCCTGGGCCTCCTACTTCTTTGAGTCACGTTTCTCCATATATCTGGCTCCTGTGTTGGTGAACTAGCCTCCTTCTCAGGGGAGTCCCCTGTCTCCTCCTTGGTGGAGACGGTGTGCTCTGTTGCTTCCAAGAAGAGCTCCAGCTCTCTAATTATTTGGAGCGTAGCTACACGTTCCTCCAGTTGCTGGACTTTGTCTTTTAAGAGGGCAATCAACATGCAATTGCTGCAGGTAAAGCTGCCTGCAACCTTTGGCAAGATGGCAAACATTGCGCAGGAACCACAGGCGACTGCAGCTGTTCCCTCACCCTCCATCTTAAGAACGTGTCGTTGGGGGTGACTACAGCGGTCCTCCATCATAAAAAGCGTGAAGACAGGACAAATAAATCCCCCCAAAAAAACCTAGGTCTCCCCCAACAAACGTTTGAGACTAGCTCCCCTAAATCTAAAAGATGGATCAAACCCTTCTTCAGCTGCTTGCCCTGCAAGTCAACAGTAAAGAAGAACTAGCTTGGTTTGTCAATAATCCAACGGTAATTGAGATAGAAAAGCAAACTCACAGCAACCACTTGTCCTTCAAGTGGACCATGGTCTTACCAAAGGAATCAAACTTAAATTCACATCTGAATTTACCCTCTAAAATGCTTAGTGTCAGAGAGGGTAATAAAATAATTAGGTGATCTAATGCTTTTCTCGGAATCACTGACTCTCCCCAAACAACGGAATTGTATAGACAAATAGTAGCGGATCTTCACCAGAGAGCGGCCAATTTATGTTGAAATTTGGCTACAGTGGTACCTCACAAGACAAATGCCTCGGAAGACGAAAAACTCGCAAGACGAAAGAGTTTTTCGTTTTTTGAGTTGCTTCGCAAGACGATTTTCCCTATGGGCTTGCTTCGCAAGACGAAAACGTCTTGCGAGTTTGTTTCCTTTTTTAAAAAAAACCGCTTGAAGAGGTGCAGTTGCGACTGACCGTGCTCCGCAAGACGAAAAACATCGCAAGACGAAAAGACTCGCGGGACGAATTAATTTCGTCTTGCGAGGCACCACTGTACTGGGACTTGCTATGGACTGGTTTGACAGACTGTGAACTAATCATATGAGCAAACTATACTGCCTACACGTCCATTATTGTATGAATAAGCTGTAAAGAAGTATAAGATGTAAAAAAAACAACATTGAGGCTTCCAGGAATTTGTGGCAGCAACCAATACCTGCCTCCCACTCCTGGAACCCTGTCATCTATTGCCAGAAAGCTTTGCATTTCAGAGAGCCATTTTGGTCAATTTCTAATTATTTTCAAAATCTTCCGACAACCCATACCTCTTATTAGCCTCATGACTCTCTTGAAAAGCTTCCCATTATGAGAAATGAAGTTAAGCAATTGATCCATCAGTCAAAAACCTGCAAAAGCTCCAGGGCCAGGTGGCATGCTTTGGAGTTAAAACAGAACAGTAATTGGTGGGCCTGTTTGTTGGCTACTCTCCTTTCATTTATTAATAAACCTGATAAATGGCTAAAGCCATGTCAATGTCAATCCATAAGGAAGGGTGTGGGGGTTTTTTGTCCTAAAAGTTTGCTTCATGATATCAGGTAGGGGTGAAACAAAAAATGAAGCATCATGTACTTTTGTGCAACAGAAAGCAGGTTTTGAGGGTGCTTTTTGTGAAACTCTTAAGCTACATTTGGACAACAGTGCAATGTATGTTACTGCAGGTAAGTCAATGGAGCATGAGATTATCCTGTCTGCTCATGATTATCCTAAAAACGACCCCTTAGCCTTTCTATTGACTGCTGCTCATCTGGAGATAGCTAGATGCTGGAAAACTGGTGATGGGCTGAACATTGATTCTTGGTATAACAGAGTATGGTTAATAGCATTGGCTGAGAAATTAACATGCCATGTGAGAGCAGCAAAGGTAAACACAATCCATATTCCTTTTATAACATATGGCAAATGTTTATTGAATACATAAATTGTTCAGACTGTAGCAGGAATCTACCCTGCACTCATGGGAAATGTGGCATGATCTAGAGTAATCAAATGAAACTTTAACATGTGGCATGAGTCTGTAATTTTATCAGGACAAATTAATTGTTGTTTACTGTTGCAACAACTGTTTTCTCAAAATTTATCTCCTGTACCATGAAAATAAAGAAAGAAAGAAAAAAATGGAGCATGAGATTTCTGGATGCCACTGGGCACTGGATTTGGGCTGAGAGGGAGCAACTAAACTAAGCAAACTTCTGTCAAGACCTCTGGTTTGTGCTTGGGGGCGGGGGACAGTATGGCTGGAGACCAGATGAAATGGAGTAGAAAATTTAAACAACACATACGCTCAAACTGCCCACTGTTGCTTTGCCTTTTTGTTTTTAGGAGAAATGCAGATGAGGGCTGGAGAATTGACTACGTAAGTTAGAAGCACTAGGGGATGAGGGATTAAGACCCCCCCCATGGCTATTTTGGCAAACACATTCCATGCACCTGCCCACTCACAAGTTTTCCTAATTTTCCCCATGGATGGAAAAGCCATTAATCACCTGTTTTACCACCCCCCCCCCCCAGCATGAATGCTACAGTTTCAGAGGCATGCTTCTCAACTGCATTTTCCTGGGGAGGAAAGCAAAATGCCAGGAGCTCAGCACTGGACTACACTGCAGGGTTGTGACACACAAGTATCTCAGTTCTCTTTCCTAGCAATATGGATATAAAAAAGTAGAGTTACTTGGGAAGGATTACATGAGCCTTGTATCACAGGCACAGCATGCCCCACAGCAATATGGGTACCATAATGGTGCAATTAATATGCATTAGGAGAGTAATTCCCCCCCCCATGTAAAAAAATAATAAATCTACAAACACAAATATGAAATAAAATCTGAGTTCTTCATTGAGGCGGAACACCTACCGCCTAATAAGTTACAGTCGTACCTTGGATCTCAAACGCCTTGGCTCCCAAACAATTCAGCTCCCAAACAATCAAAATCCGGAAGTGTTCTGGTTTTCGAACGAATTTCAGAAGCCAAATGTCCAGCATGGCTTCCACAACTTCCAACTGGCTACAGGACACTCCTGCAGCCAATCAGAAGCCACGCTTGGTTTTCGAACAGTTTCAGGAGTCGAACGGACTCACAGAACACATTCTGTTTGAGAACCAAGGTACGACTGTACATTGAAATTCTGGATTTCTCAACTGCTTTCTCAGGGCATTGAAGTAAAAGAAAACTGATTCAAAATGAGCCAGGAGAATATGTGTGCTAATATCATAAGGTAACATTTCAACCTCCAAGAACATTTCCAAGAACACTCTGTATCTGACTCTAAGGTTCCCTAACTGGAACAAAGGAACTTCAAAGGAAGGCTGCAATATAAAACTGAACGGCAAGACACCAGAAAGTTCGATGGCTTTGCATCACACAACATGTGTTAAATGCAAAAGGATGTCTGCATGATCAACACCAGAGTTGGAGAAGCTCACCCTTTCCTCCCTGTCCTGTCAGTGTCCCAATGGGGGATTTGTTCCCTGACTGCACCCTTAAGGAGTGCAAAAAGGCCCTTTGTTCAAACTGGAGGCTCAGCTGCGCCCTGCCCTGCTTAAATGGTCACATATGTTTAGAGAAAAGGCGAGCAAGAGGAGACACGAGAGAAGTTCATGAAATTATGCCGGGCACGACAAAGAGGACAGAGGAAAGTTTTCTCCCATCTCTCATGACAGGAGAACTCAGGGGCATCCCAGGAAGCTGAATGCTGGGAGAAGAGATAAAAGAAAGTGCTTCTTGACGCAGCGCGCAAACTATGGAACTCACTCCCACAGGAGGCGGCGACGGCCAGCCGCCTGGATGCTTTGAATGCCAGATTAGACAAAATCATGGAGATGGAGGAGGCTGTCAGGGATGGCGGGGCGGCAGCGAGGGGGCTCTCGGGCTCCGCTCCCGCTTGCAGGCTTCCCAGAGGCGTCTGGCTGGCCGCAGAGGGGCCAGTGGCCTGACCCTGCAGATTCTCTTCTCACGTTACATTCTTCTGACACGTGTCCTGTGTGACTGTGACAAACAGATCTGCCTGCTCTTCCTTTCTCTCCGCAGTGCAGCGCTGAGATTTCCTAATTCTTCTTTTGAAAAGGAGCACGCGCGGCCGCCCGGTCCTCCCTCCCCTCCCTCCCCCTCCAGGGCCCCCCGGCCGCGCTCCGGCCGCTGCCCGGCGGGGGTGGGGCCGCCCAGGCTTCGCCCGCTGCCGCCTCCCTCCGCCCCGCCAAGACCGTTACTCACCCGCCGCGCCCGGCGGCAGCGGCAGCAGCAGCAGCAGCAGCGCGAGGGCCGCGACGAGGGTCCCGCGGGCCCCGCCATCGCCCTGCCGCGGCGGCCGCCCAGGGCCAGTCAGCGCCGCCATCGCCCGGTCCCCGCCGTCCGCCCGCCCGCTCGCCCAGCGCGGCTCCCCATTGGCTGCCGGCCGCCGCCCTCGCCCCGCTCCCTCGTCGGGGGGGGGGCGGGGATGGCGCCGGGAGGGGGCGGGGCGGGAGAGGGAGGCCCGGCCGACTGAGGCGGCGGCTGAGAGGATCCCGGAATGGAGTCCTAAGCCGCCTCTTCCTCTCACGGGGGCTCAAGGCGGGTTACAGAGAGAAATAAGAACAGCTGGAAACATGGAAAATAAAACAATCGCTAAAAAAAACAATTAAGCGTTGATAGAAATCAAACCGCGTGTAATCCTGGCAGTTAAACTCATTAGTGATATATATTTATTTATACCCCGCCTTTATCTCTGACAGGGAATCAAGACAGATTACAGACAAAATAAGAACACCTAAAAATCGGGGGGGGCGTGTTTGTCATTAAAAATCAATTAAACATTGACAGAATTAAATCTATCTATCTATCTATATCTATCTATCTATCTATCTATCTATCTATCTATCTATCTATGGGATCTATTAAAAGCTTGCAGACAATGGCAACCAAAACAGCAGCTCCTCATTAAAAGCAGTCTGTTCCCAAAAGCCGTCTGGAACAAGAAGGTCTTTCTTCACAATGAAAAATCAGTTACGCCGCCTGGGTGCTTGGGCATAAATATGGTTTGCCTCCTGCCAAGGGAGTTCATCACTGGGTTGTTGCTGCCTCTGCCAGGTCCTGTGTTCCTTAAAGAGGCTTCTTGGGTTGGTGGTAACATTCAGCTGTTTGCATATGTTCTTTTAAAATTGATGTATGTGTGCCTCTGCACAAGGATTTGTAACCCAGAGGGAGAGAGCAACACTGAGCATATGAAAGAGCCAATCCAATTCCTCCAGATGATTTCCCCCCTTACTCCTATTGCAATGCTGCATTCTTACCAGTATGGTGTAAAAAAAAGGCAGATAAATTTATTTATAATAAATAAAACTGATGCCAAAATGGCAGGATGCCTCAGAGGCACTTGGAAACAGTATTTCGACCAGAAACCATTCCAATATATTGTACTTTTTAAACCCCTTTCTAATCAGGACCCATACAGAACAGAACGGGATGGCCCAGAACATCAGCTTCTGAACAGATTGCCATGAATGCCACCTTCCGAACTAGTAAAATCAACCAAAGTTACCCATTGGCAACACAACTGCTTACAAATAGCCATTGTTATAATGGGGAGAAGCAGAATTAAAATGGTTCCCCTAGCAGTGCCATGCATTCAGGAGTGGAGCTCCCACCGCTACTGGGACTGCTGCTACTACATGCAGACAATGGCAATGGTGCCAACCAAGGTCCGCATGACTAGACCTGCTGGCACCACCTCTTTCACTGCACTGATACGTAGGGCAGTTTCAAAGCTCTTTAAATGCTAGATACGCATACCAGGGATGGGGCTAGCATAAATAAAAGAATGGAGCGGGTAAATTCAGTTGTGCATTCCCATTGTTCCAGTAAGCATTGCCTTTAGGCTAAGACAGACTCTTGCCTGCAGTAGTTGTGGCCCGTTAGCAGCAATGGTGAAGCCTGCCGCTGCTCCACATTGTGTCCGTGAACCTAGGAACAAAAATGGCCTTGGTCCAGTACACCTGAAGGAGCGTCTCCACCCCCATCGTTCAGCCCGGACACTGAGGTCCAGCGCCGAGGGCCTTCTGGCGGTTCCCTTGCTAGGAGAAGCCAAGTTATAGGGAACCAGGCAGAGGACCTTCTTGGTAGTGGCACCCGCCCTGTGGAACACCCTCCTACCAGATGTCAAAGAGAAAAACAGCTACCAGACTTTTAGAAGACATCTGAAGGCAGCCCTGTTTAAGAAAGCTTTTAATGTTTGATAGACTATTGTATTTTAATATTTTGTTGGAAGCCGCCCAGAGTTGCTGGGGAAACCCAGCCAGATGGGTGGGGTATAAATGTTGTTGTTGTTTAGTCATTTAGTTGTGTCCGACTCTTCGTGACCCCATGGACCAGAGCACGCCAGGCACTTCTGTCTTCCACTGCCTCCCACAGTATAAATAAATTATTACTATTATTACTATTATTACTATTATTACTATTATTATTATTATTATTACTACTAAACCAGGTGAGGGTAGCCAATGGGCCTCAAACCCTCAGTGAGTTAGGGACTTTCCCTGCATGCAAAGACGGGCTCTAGAAGATTGAGCAGACAAAGTGAGGGCAGGTGGGGCTTGTCAACCTGAGAAGGTAGGCCATCTAAGAGGAGAAAAACTCCCAAATCTCCTCTGCTTCGGTAGAAGAAAAGGTTCAGGAGTAAACCCTAAGAAATCTGGAGTGGAGCCCCCAAGACAGTTGGATGGAGCCTTGTACGCCTACTTCTGGCAACTCCTGCAACCAAGCTGGTGCCAAACATATTGCTTGGCATTCCTTCCGACCACATCTTGCAGCCTGAGCAGCCCAGAACCGCCATACACACTGCCCAGGCTTGCACACCATGGAAGGCCACTTCAGTGCCGCTAACACAGCGGTTTGACTTTGTCTCTCAAGATAGACAGATGCCAACAATAACTAAGCATGTATACCCAGTGCTTTTTTTCTTTTAAAAAAATTCTTTTAAAAAATCTCATTTTGACTCAAGAAAATCACCATTTTATAGTTCAGATCAGGAAAAATAAATACAGTAAATGGACAAAAGTACAAAGATTCACAAAATGTTTAGGGGTATGTGTTCCCCTGCGTCCCCCCCAGAAAAAAAGCACTGGGTATACCTACACACAAAGAGATAGGAACCAGGCGCACTTTGATGGGAGTGGAAATCAAACCCCTCCTCTCCAGAACCAGACACAAACACTGGCACGGCATTATGCCGTAAACCTAGAAAAATTCAGCATTGTTCTGGATCTCTTTCTACCATACAATTAAGCAATATGCATGTTATCAGGAAGTTACTAGCAAATCCTTTAGTCAGGAAACTTTTTCCAGTGGACACTACAATGGTTATGTTTCCCTGTAGGGCTGGCAGAGGTAGCAAAGTCCATAGGATTCAATCTCAGCTTAGTGGCCCTTATCTAGCCCACTGCTGCATCCATGTCAAGAACCTGGGTAGCCTTTCTCACCTCAGATGAGACAGAGCTGAGTTTCACCACCACTCTGGCACATAGCAGTGCATCCATGATTAAACCATGGATGTATGCTCCTTGCTTGAGATTTCTATGAGATATTAAAGACTAGTACACTACAATTCATTTCCTAAGGTCCCTTCCTAAGGTCCAACCCATAAAACCTCTTCCACTATGAAGTTTCTGAAAGCTGTGCAGTTATGTTTGCTTCTGAACCAATTAGAACAGCAATCAAGGCTGCATAGAAATAAGAGAAGAGCCTTATCTAGGAAAATAAGGCATGTGCCATTAAGCTACATGGGGTAGAGCAATGCTTGAAGTTCAGCCTATCAGTCTTATACCCAAGACATGTGGCCAATGTGATGCAGGAAATAGGTTGACTAGAATGCACAATGGATAGGATGCAACCATGCAAATCATTCTGTTTAGCATAATTTAGGATTGCTGTGGGAAGTGGCAACTGTATAGCTCCCTAAAAATGAATGTACTGAAGCGGTAATAATATTAAAATTTTGATGTCCCCCAGGTAATGCAATTATTTCAAAACTTTTCTGTCAGCTCTAGCAGGTTTTCTATTTTTAGACTCTGGATATTTTACGAAATATACCTGTTTGGACAGATGTTAATTAGTTCAAGACACCATGAACAACTAAATTCTATTCCCAACCAGCACCTCCATTTTTGTCAAATCAAAGTGCTTATAAACGTCAACAGATCTAAGCTGAGAATTCAAATAATGGTTGTTGAGAACAGGAGGACTATAAATATTTTCTCCTGGAACAGAACCCCCACCCTGCAGGGCAATCCGTTTTTTAAACTGTAGGGGAATTTAAATAGATGTTTGTGATACTACATGCTGGGGACTGCTGTTCAAAGGGCCCTGGTGTGAGCCTCAGCAGTTCTGTTTAATTTTCACAGGTTTACTATGCCTTTAAAAAGTGGGGGCAGGGGGCAGGGAGAGAACAGGCATCAAAACATATCAATGTACAGGAACAGCAAGCAGCTTCATTTCCCAAAAAGAAAGCACAAGTATGTTATCTACTAAGAAGAAAGAAAATCTATAATTGCTTTTATTATTTTCTACTGTAGTGTTAGCACTTAACAATAATAATCATTCTTAGACTATTTACAATCCTCTGTCGTAGACTCTACTGCACATACATTATCAAGCATAAATGGGGCAATGAACAATTCTATAAGGCTTAAAGGTAACACATTTGTACAGATGCTCAAAATTTATCATCCAAAATGTAAAAATGTATGTGTCATTACCCATATAACTCTGAAAGAGTTGGTGCTATTTCAACAAAACAGAGAACATATTTGCAAAAAAAATACAAAAGAAAAAAGAAATGCGCAATCTGGGCACAAGACAAAATATACAATCAGCTTGATCCAGGGCTGGTTTAAACATGCAGATGCTTCAGTGTGCACATGTAGCTCCTACAAAACCAGCATCAGAGCCTTGAGAGTACATCCATCTCTGAAGCCAACAGGAAAGCTCACATTAGCAGATCTTCAAGAGCACACACAGAGCTTTGTAGCAGAACCAGCAAGGTTTTAGGTTTATGCATATAATACTCATATTTTAAAGAGACATGTAATTGCCAACCTTTGAGAATGTTCTGAAAAAATATTAAACCTTATATACAGAATGAGGTAAATGTACCTTGGTCTTTTTAAGAGGTAATTTAAGTTTAAAGCAAGTTTTTACATGTTTAAAAAAATCAAGTACCATTCAAACCATTTTAATGGCACAGTATGAACAAGGAGCTAGCTTAAAAAGTGGATCCATGGCACTCAGTTGACAGATGGTTATTTTGCTAGAATAGCCTCTTACTAGGTATGAATCTGCAAAACTATGCCACTCATATATACAGATATTTTTAGGTTTACAAGACATGAAGGTGTGAAAGGCTACAAAAATCTGAAAAGGCAAATAAAAATGTTATGATAAAACTCCAACTTTTAAGGATTAAGAGTACCTAAAGTTACAGCACTCAAGACATCTGAGTAACAAGGCTTGCTACTTTTCCTTTGATGTGTCTTGTAAGCAATTGGATCATATGTCCAAGATCTGAACAGCAACTGTAATGCTATTTTTAAAAAAAGACTTTATAAAAACCCTTATTAAACAAATGTGTACTGTGCAGTACACATTACACAACAGCTTTCATCAAAATTTTACCAGATTTTTAAAGGTATAACATTCAAATGTTTTGAGTGCCAAAATATTTTGGTCCCCATGGACTCTCAAGAGCAAAACAAAAACTGGAAAAAAAAATGAATACTTGCCTAGCTGCTTAAAGATGCATATCAGAGGTGTTGTGATGGTGAATCTGAGTCTAAACTGGAAACCATTTTTAGAATTCTTAAAAAATTAGCTCCAAAGAGAAGCAAGCTTTTAAGACTTCCACCCCTGATTTCGAAGATTATTATCCAGGTTAGCAAATGGCTCCCAGCTTCCTTCCCCATTGTTCCTCTAGCCCCCAAAGCACATTCCCCACCTATCATTTTGCTTTACCTTAAAATGGGAAATGAAGGTGATGGTTTGTACATCTCTTAACAGATGCACTCTGATGTGCTTTGAGGGCATAAGGACCAAAAGCGGTGGCTGTTAAGAACTGGCAACCTATAGCCCTTTAGGACCTTAATTACCAAGGGACGCTGCTTTCAGTCCTAAACCAGGTAAGTGAATCAGGAAGATAGAAAAGTGCCATTCCCACTCCATACCTGAAGGTAAAGAAAAGAAAGTGCTTTGCAAGTTGGAAGGGATGGTAGTGGCAGTGGGGAGGGGGATGGCAATAGGATAGCAGAGTCAAAGGAAGGGAACAGGTGAACCATCTGAGCCACTCAGACTGGATCTGTACAGGTTTTTCTGTTAGGGGCAGAATTGGGGAAATCCAGAACCAATCTGAGGGAAGCCTTAGAGGATATGCCCATCCCTAATCTACATGTGACTTTACAAGCAACAGATTAAAAAAGTTCTATGTAATATATACAGGCACTCATTCGAAAGATATTGACAAATTATCAATGGAAAACATGACTAAAATTATATCATTACAGCTGAAGCCACAAATAACAAAGTACAATTTTCATGATATACAATTTTCCTGCTGCAACGTCTATTTTAAGAACTGCTAAAAAATTAACCTCATAATTTTCTCTAGACTAAAATAGAAAAATCATTTTGGCATGAGTGAATCATGGGAAGTTAAGGATTGATAACTGGTATGCAGGCAGCCCCCCATTTATGCACATTCAGTATTTGTGCGACTGTGTAGACATGCACCACACTGCACCTGAAAGTGACTTGGAAATGTAATACTGTAAAGACATCACTGGAATATCACTAAAGGGCGGAATGGGGTGGGTGGGGGAGGAATGGGGCGGCTGCAGGCTTTCTCAATGGGTTTCAATTATACGCAATTTCACAAATGTGCACAAAACGGGGGGCTGCCAGTACAGCTAACCAATATTATTTTCATTCTACATCACTGTAAAAAATTGCAGGTGGGCAAACCTTTTCATTTATGTCTGCGTTGAAGAAAGACAAACTTAAATAGGTAGTTTTTGCTTGCTAGCTTATTTTAACTTTTATGGAAATCAAAAGTATTTTTTAAAAAAGATTTTAGTTTTTCATGGTTCTTCATAAATGTAACTAGCTTGAAGATACATTAATAGAAATTTGATTTGTGCACCAGATATAAGATTTACATAAATGAAACCCAAAATACACCTTAAAACGCAAGCACAGTTTTTCAGTATTGTAGATGTAACAGTATTTTACATCCAGCAGCAAATTTTACAGCTACCTGTATGCACCAGAAAACAAATGGTATATTACTATCCAACTGTGATTTAGTAATAATAATAGATGGAGGTTTCAAAGCAGTGACTTTCAAGGCGAGCCACAAGCTGTGCAAATACTTCCACATGTGAAGCTCTTGCCACCAAACAGGAGTTGGCCTGCATGGAGAAGTCCAATGGCACCACATTTTAGGAGCGTGGGGACCTAGATTCAGTCCTTACACATCTCCAGATATATACAATTGGTGAGGTCAGAGCCAATAGTGCCAACCATCTGTTAAGAAAGCACATACTGACCTGACCAGCAAGATCACACAACAGCTACAGATGCTAGGGAAAGTCTACTGCTTTGCACACAAGGACTGCATACAATAAGGCTACCCAAATGCAATGTTTTTACACATGGATTACCCTTCGAGAAGCAGGGAAACAGGTGACACTTTAGTAAAGAGTGCTGTTCTTTGAATGGGTAAGGGTCTGTGCAGAAAAAAAATCCCCCCGCCCCATATAACATTAGAGTGCTAAAATTTATTTTCTCGGATTAAGCCCTCATATCAAATTTTAAAAGAATCTTGAAGTACTCTTTACGGGTCATTAAAAATTAAGTGCCACTTTTGACACCACAATTCATTGTGATGCACAACTTTAGTAACAGCACAGAATTAATTTATATACTTAAAATTCCTAGTCTTCAGAATTAAGAGGTTTTGGTAAAAAGAATTCCAAATGTAGTATAAAATTCCCTTTTAGTTAAGATATATTTTATCATTCTACAAGCACCAAAAGCTTTGCATATACCTACTGAAGTGCATTACAAAAATTGAAAAGTGGCACTTCCTGGTACAGTACAATCTATTTTGAAGGCATGTAATGTTCCAAAGCAAAATAACAGAAATACAAAATATAACTGCATATGTTGTATATGTTCTTCCAGAGTGGATGAGGTAATGTCTTAAAATCCTGATAAATACGTCCAAGAGTAAGTGTCCTAGTAGCCAAAAAACTACACAATCTGATAAGAACAAGCCAAGAGTGGTTCAGAATAGAGTGTGCCATCATGAACAAAGCAAATAGCTTTAAAAACTTTCAAGATATCCTTCAGTGCGATAGTGTGCACGAGCATCATCTTCATGTTCTCAACAAAACAGGGACCAGCGTTAATCCTCGGAAAACCAATTTATGTTTTACTGAACCTAAGTGTCCTGGGAAAGAGGAGTCCGTAGTGAAAGGTTGGGAGCTGTACAAAGTTTTACTGCATCTATAGAAATCCTGGGCTAATAACTGATCTTCCTATTTTGTACAAAAGGCAGGAATATCCTTCTGTTCCCCCAGTGAGGTAGAACAATTAGCCTTCTTAATGCACAAATTAGGTGCAGATATGGTCCTTTAAAAGTATCCTTCAGTAACACCTCCAAGATTACATTTTTATGCCTTCTTGCTGACTGAGCTGTGACAGTGTTTTCTTTATGCGTAAAGCTGTTAGCCTTGCTGCACCATTGGCATACCAACATTCCCGCATAATTTTGGCCATTACTCGCAAGGCCTGTAAAGAAGTGAAACAGAAGTTTAGTTTTCATACCGTAACTTCCCATCTTTTTGTATCTCAGTGCTATGAATTTCCCGCTGACATAAAATTGGTATTTAATTTAGCATATTTGATTGGCATATTAGTAAGCAGAGCTGTGGCATTAATGTTTTAACATGTGGCATTAATTAATTAATTAATGTGGCATTAACATGTGGAATTAATTTCATTAGCCAGTTGAACTGAAATATCTGACTGCGGAAGATTCCATAAAGTACACTTAGTGTGGTTGAAATGCTATTTTCAAACAAACTCTAAGCTTTACTTGGAAAAAAATTCAAACATTGTGAAGTTTTAGAATCTAAAAGATAATTTGAATTGGAGTACTAGCCATTATTTTAAGATGTAAAAATTCATTAACATAATTATTATTCCACAAGTTAAATTTTAAGAAAGAACACTGAAAAACTATATTAACATGCTTGTGTGCATAGGTATGTACAGTTCCTATGGATAACTACATGAAAAGTTAAATATTTTTCAATCCAATACAATTTCCTTCTAGCTGTGCAATATGATTTGTATTATCAATTCTCTTACTAATTACCATAATTTTATAAAATCATGCATTTCTAAAAAATGAAAATTTCCTATAGAAAGCATTTCACTGGGAAATTTTCTGCACCCCACACCACTATTCTTGTTAATATATTTCATATCTGTGTGATTGGTATGTCCCATAGTTAAAGGCATAAGGTGAACGGGTATCCTTCAAGGTACAATCAATTTCATTTTTGAGTATGTAACTCAATGTTTTTATTTTTAAAAATTCAAAGTAAGCTGCTTTATACATTTTAAAATATTCTCATTTTGATACAGCTTGAAAGACCTCACCTCACAGCTCTGCCATCGGTTAGGAATATTGGGTCGAAGTTTCTGTTCACAAACAACTTTCCTCATTTCTTCAACTGAAGGATCAGAAGGAACCAGGTCATAATATGGTAGTTGGTAATCTTCATGAATTCCTAAAAGGTGTAAACCAAGTTGTAAGTTAACTGTTGCCATGACAGAATCTGAAGTCAATTCTGTTTCATTTCTGTTTGTACCTACCACCAATTGAACATCGCCGAGCTATTTCCCAGAACACTAATCCCATTGCATAAATATCTGCTCTTTTGAAAGACTCAAAATGCTTCATGTTTATGGAATCATCAAGTACTTCAGGAGCCATGTACCTATCAAAATGAAAACCAGTATGTTTTATTTATCAAGCAGTGGTCTCTAAACACAGTTATCTCTATTTCTCTTTAATTAGGCACTAGAAACAGTTGAGCCACTCTGCCAGTTAGACATTACACAATAATGACATTCTCAAGATACTCACTATTGACCTGGCTCTACATGTCAACCAAGACTTTAAAGAAGTAACTATAGTAGGAACTTCTGCATAACTGGGAGGTATGCAGAAGCTCCAATCATTTCAGGACAGGGACACCCTGTTATGGGGCTGAATATGTGGGCTGTGCACGTGTGACTCTTCCTGCTCCACGACCATTTCCTTGCTCTCTAAACTGGACTTACGCAAAGAGGGCACAGACACTTGTTTTTCTGCAACTGAACCTGACAGGATTCAAAATGCCATGGTGCAGATTGTGTGCAGAGAGAAGAAAGCAGGATGTTCTGAACACCCCACCATAGGCAAGAAAGGGAAAAGTGGTGTATACATACACAACAGTGCTATATCTGCTGAAGGAGGTTGTGTGGTAAATGAAAGTTTCCCCCCCTCCCAGTTTTACTGAGAAGGACTCTAACACCTCTCCTCATCTCCCTGCTTCTCAGTAGTGTTTGCACAAGCCTTCTGTCATCCCAAAAGGAAGCTTTGTATATTTTAAAACTTTTTATTAGAAGAGTATTTAGAAATCCAGAGTGGAAGCAGATGTGGCTCGTCTAAGTCATATCAGGGTAAAGGAATCTCCAAGAAAGGGAGCCATTGCATGTCACCCCCTCTCACTTTCTACTTCTCTTATTTCATGGATCTTGCTCACCTACAGATCTCAAGATCTGAACTTTTTTGGTCTATTTAAGTTTCCCTGCAGTTCCTCTGGGTTTCACACCATAAAAGGCCATTTCCCTGCCTAGTTCTACTTCTACAATAGGATCTATTCAAGATTATAAACCAAGCAATGTGAAACTTGTAACAAGTAACCATTGCACTGGTTTGTTTGTTTTTTAATCCCTGCACCTGTGTGTCAAACTACAAAGCCATTTTACATACTATCTTGCCATTTTGGTAACTAAACCTTTAGATCAATTTGAGCAGGCTTTTATTCGAGTTTGGTAATCTCTCAAAAATAAGCAAAGCAATACTGCTATTTAAAGAGTAATCAGGTCCACTGTAAAAATATCAGTGTGTAATTGTGTTCCGGAATGATCCCACAGTAATAGTTCAGTGAAGACACATGTGAGATACAGGTTCGAGTACATGGGCATACATAAAATGGTCCATATAGATGTTTATCTCTTTACCAGCTGTTGCAAGAACAAGGTTCATGCCAGGTTAAAGCAGCCTAGCCGTTATCTGCCCTTAAGTAGCAACTATGTTTAAAAATACAAATCTGTATTATAATTTACAATGATTTTCAAAGCACTAATTATTCTGCAAAAGGCAGGTAGGTATGGGTGACTGAAAAATAAATGTTCTGAGAAATTGGGCACACTCTTCTCCTTCTCAGTAATTTTGTTTTTATTATATCAACAAGATGACTATGGGAGAAAGGAACAAAGCACCTTCCGATCACCTATTTAAGAGAAGGCACTACCCAGAAGTTCTAGATCATTCACCAATAAGGAGGCATGGAGGCCGGAAGTGAGGAGAAGAGGCACTACTGCAACCACCAGCAATATTTCAACACCACCAGTTACACTGTCAGGTAAGTTATGGTAACAAACAGCAATTATCTGTGTAGCTTCACAGTTGTGTGGGAAACTTATCCTTAAGACCCAAACAGCACAATACTGCACTACGCTGGTTTCCATTATTAGAATGCCTGCTCTCCAAGAGACCCTGGGGGAGTCGTACAATTAAGTTTAGGGCTATGTTTATCAGTCGCCTTAATATAATATATTCTGTTTTTAAAAGAGTGTTAATTTTACCTTTTTGTTCCCACCCTGTGGTTTGGTGCAATATCTATTGTGTCTGTAGCTGAATCATGTCTTACTGCCAGGCCTAAATCTGCAATACAACAGGTACCATTTTTCTTTACTAATATGTTCTTTGATTTCAGGTCTCTATGAGCTATAGCTGGTTTTCCTGCATTAAAAAAAAACACACAGAGAAAATTATGAATCAACTAGTGCATCTTCCTAGAAATTTCTTAATTATGCATTTAAATTGAAATTCAAAGCTGATCTTTGGCAATGGTTCAAGTCAAATAAAGCAACTTTCATACATGGTACCAAAGTATAAGAGTTTGTAAAGGGAAAGGCAGGTGGACATAAATTTTGTTAACCACTTGACAAATATGAACAAGGTTACTGATACAACGTGAAGCTCTCTGAGTGCCTAGGAAAGATGCAGTGAAAGTAATACTGATGCTGCTGTAATAATTACTTATCCTATTAATTTGAGTACCTTAAATAAATTTGGGTACTAGTCATTCAGACCATAACTCAACATTTCCCTGGATACCAGGATGAGAAAACCACCTTTCCATCTGTTCTGAACAAAGGCAAGGTGCAAAAAAACCTTTTGTCTGTGAATGCAGTAGTGGCTGATAAGGATCCTCTCCCCAATGGGGTGGCTAAGAAGAGGAGCGTGCTAATATCATTTTGTGGCATTTCCCCTTGCCCCTTTGGATGTGGCAGCTATTTTGTGTTATACTATGTTCTCACACCAGCCCATTGCACTTTCTCAAAATTCCACTGGCCCACAAAGGTTGGAAACCCTGGCACAGGCAATAATGAGCAAGCTGGGCCTATGGCCTGACCCGGTAAAAAAGAAGCTTTATTTATTTAACTGAAGTTACATAGCTGCTCCATAACGTAAGTGCTCCGGGCATCTCACAAAATAAAATATTTTAATTTGATGAAATAATAAAAGCAATTAAAATAAAATTAAAAATACAATTAAAATACAGATTTTTCTAACATAATATAGAATCCCATATTGAAATACACCTCATTAATAAAATGTTTTAAGAGCTTCCAGATGCATACACAGTATTGGCATTCTTTTAGTCCATCTTTACCTCTGAGTCTTGCTCGGGCAAGCAGGATTTTAGTTGCAACATATGAGAGGAGGACAGATGAACTGATTACTGAACACTGGGAAAAGTAGTTTGTATTGCATACTTTGTTAATTTTTTTAATTTATTTGTTGCAATATATATACCATCCTAACCCCGCAGGTCTCAGGGCAGTTCACAGAATAAAATCAAAACGTAAAACCACAAAATACATAATCAAAATAAAAGTAAAAACACCCAATAACAGCCCCCATTATTCCACTATGACAATCCTAATTTCAATTAAATCAACATACACTTGTTAATGTGCTAAGTTGCATCTCAGTGTTTCACATTTGCCCATATAACATGATAGAGAGGAATTTATTAAATGAGTAATTCCTCTGTTGGGGGCGGAGGGAAATACTACACTGACAGAAAACGTGGATGTGTTTTCTACTATTGCTATTAAAAATGCAAACTAATAAAAAAAATATTTTTAAAATCTGAACCCAAAATTAGCAGGAAACTAACCAAAGTATGTTTCATACAGAATTAAGACTAGAAGAGAAATAGGGATATATAAAGACATATTTTGTCTGAAACTAAACTGCCATGAGAGTTTATGAGGCATCTCAAATGTAAGTAAATGCTGTTATAAATTGCTCAAAAAGGCTGCTATGTGTTGTCTAATGTGCTTTACAGGGAGATTATACAGTGGTACCTCGGGTTACATATGCTTCAGGTTACATACGCTTCAGGTTACAGAACTTTGCTTCAGGATGAGAACAGAAATCGTGCTCCAGCGGCATGGCAGCAGCGGGAGGCCCCATTAGCTAAAGTGGTGCTTCAGGTTAAGAACAGTTTCAGGTTAAGAACGGACCTCCGGAACAAATTAAGTACTTTACCCGAGGTACCACTGTATATGTTTAATATATAAGAAACCACCAATAAGGAGGCATGGAGCTCCTTATTACACAAGCATAACCATGTGATTTTTTTTCTCCTATTAGGTCCATATTAATAATGCTACATACTTAATTTAGTAAATTACCTTGAGTGCCAACAATCTCCATGTGAAGATGTGCAAGTCCACTGGCAGTAGACAAAGCTAGTTTTATCATTCCTTCCACAGTAACGGTATATCTGTTTAGGTAATCGAAGAGAGAGCCATGCTCATGATAATCTGACACCAGCCACAGCTGTGTCCATGTACCATTATCTGGGGGGGAAAAACCAGAAGAAATAAAATGAAGCATTTCCAAAAGCAAAACATAAAAATTATTATCTTGTATGTGGTAAGCATTTCATTTAACCACGGTCTCTTTCTACTAAGTTATTTAGCATTTACTGATGCTAAAACGTAAGACATGGTGAAAGCTGTAATCCTGCATACACCATCTGTTTCAATCCCAATGAAGTCACAGAATCATAGAGATGAAAGGGACTCCAAGGATCATCTAGTCAATGATATTTAAGCGGTTTGTGTAATTGCAAACAACTGAATAATGATTTTTTTTGTTTTTGAAAATACAAAGATCACCAGAACATTTGAAATCTGGTGATTTATTTCTTCTTCATTCATTAAAATAAATTATATGCCCTTTCCAAAGACTAAAGTATTCCTAGAAACTCACAATCTTAACAGTTTTTTTGAAAGTACTGTACAATCAATACCTAAAAAAATTAACTAACGCAAAATAGTTACTAGCAGATTCTTATTCAGATTAGTAATCCTATGAAACAAATTAAAACAATTTTGTCATTTAAAACAGGGTAATGACTTGGCATTTAACTAGCCATCTGAAAGCTAACATGGAAGGAACCAACTATGCTTCCCTTGAGGAAATTCTACAACATGGGAATACCAAGGTGAAGGCTGTTTTGTGCCTGCCAGCTTACTTGACCTTACTGGCAGGCCTACAAACTATAACTGATCTTAGTGCCCATGCAGATTCATAAATGTGCATTGCAATTCTAAATCAATTATATGAGCAGCATTTCATTCAAAAGAGAGAAGACATTTTTTCCTCACTGAAAGTTTCTGGGTATTTCCAGGAGATGAAGAATGGTAGCAATTTATTCATCACCTTTGAACTTTACAACTCTATGATTCACAGAATAGAAATCAATATGGGGCATATACATGAAACACAAACATTAACGTGAAACCAATGTAGAAATTACTTCAAATTGACACAAAGTGCAACAGACAGCATTATGAGATTTCAACAAGCAAAAAGGGACCAGAAGCAATTTTTAAAAAACTTAACCTTTATTGTCTGCAGCTATGAACCCCAGAATATTTTCATGACGTAACATAACGGTTTGGTAGATTTCTGCTTCACGAAACCATGAACGTTCTTCTCTTGAGGAGAAAATTTTCACTGCAACTTCTTCTCCTCTCCATTTTCCACGCCAGACTTCTCCAAATCGACCCTTTCCAATGCTTTCCTGAAGTACAATTGTTCTTGCAATTGTTCTTTGAACAAGTAAAGGTAAACCTAAAAAATAAAATAAAAAAAATAGTTTGTTTTGAAAACAATGACCAAGTTTGTTACTTTTAAAGCTACTTGACTGGATAAAAAAGTCACTATTCATGGCTGAGATCAAAGATAACTAATTTCTTCCCGTTTTTCTTCAATATTATAAATAACACAATAGAGCACCACAACCTTTTCCTGATACATGGATCAGTTTTATAGCTTTGATCTCCAAAAAGTGCTATATTGCTTTTGAGATGTGTCAATGTTTCAGTTAGTTCCTGAATAAGGAGACCAGGAAGATGTTGCTTGGTATTCAGTACAGTTGCATTTTCTGCAGGGGTTGAGCTCCAAGGGTTCCGTATATACATAAAAATGCATATACTCAAACCATTGGAGCCACTCTCATGTGAGCTCAGCCTGCTGGCTACAGGGGCCCTGGGATGCTTTTGCAAGGTCTTACAGGGCTGTCCAATTTCCTGTAATTCTTTGAATCTTGTGGGAGCATCTTGAGGCTTCTGAAGTCAGTGCGCAGTAAGGGCCTTGTCTGCATTTAACTTGCAGGATTTCAACCAAAAGTCTTCAACTACATACAGTTAAAATCATGCAAGTTAAATGTGACTAAGATGCAATCGTACAAATTACAGGGCATAGTTTCTGGGAACAGATTCCAATCACTCACTCCTCAAGTTGTTCCACAGTTCCACAAATTTCATCACATAGCTCCCAAATACATTTTTAGTAAACATGGCAAAATATGTATGTAGGGTTGAGCTCCCCACTCTGAAATGCTGGGCTAAGGACCCAGGTTTTGATCTGGGCTTCAGATGGTAGCAACAGTGGGACATGGAAGGAGCAAAGTTCATGGTAGGAACATAAAGGACCATATGGAAGTAGTCTTTTCTCCTTCTTTGCTCTAGGAAGAGCTTTTTTACTTTTTAAAACTGAGAAGCAAGAAATACTTTGCAACTATCTTCTTTAGTTCTTTCTTGGTTTCAAATACAGGAACTCTCTATTTTAAGTAATGGACTGTGGAAAGTGAGAGAAGACTGTCTTTGGTGGCTGAAACAGTTAAGTGCATCCTTTGGAAACTAAAGGCATGAAACTACACCTTCTCAGCTGTTGTTCAATTAAATATTGATGTGGTTTTTCTAGTCAGTAACTGGTATCTCTAACTTCTCTATTCAGCAGAATATTATTGAGCAAACAGTTACTACACAACATGCCAAAAGGTTACTCTGTGCACGGTTTCACCTCATTTGTAAAAAACACCAAACCATGGTTTAGAGCAGAGCTGGCTAATCTGTGGTCCTTCAGGTACTGTTTGACTCTAACCCCCATCAGCCTCAGTCAGCAGGGCCAGTGGTTAAGAATGATCATTGTCTGTAGTCCAGCAACATATGGAAAACCACATGTCAGTCACCCATGGTTGATGAGTCACAGCAAGACATGGGTCCCACTCTCTCCCTTTTCCTCTAGCAAGGCTGCAAGATGTTAGTCCAACAAATTGCAGGAAGGCGGTAAGTTCTCCACCCATGTTCTACTTGGGTGAATGTAGCTTGTTGTGCAGTTTGTTGGGATCTCCAAACCCAGGCAAACTTTGGTTGATCTTAACTATGGATTTTGGAAAAAGGAAATGTCAAAACACCATTTATGAAGGTAGCTTGTTTCAAATAGGGCTGGCCCAAAATAACAAGGGGCAGTTGGTTACTGTTTCACCCATCTCAAAACTTGCAGAGTAGATTCACCTTCCACCCCTCCCCCCATTAAAGGTAATGAAATCTTTTCATGAGACTGTAGAAGCAGAACTCCAGAAATAAAATAAATAGCTGCTGCAATGAAAAATGCCACTGTCACTCACTGCCTGGCCAGGTTTTATCCAGATTCTAGTCTTGCTAGCCTGCAGCCCCAACTTTCATTTAACGTGGGGGGATGGGACATGCAAGTTCTAGCCTTCATAGAACCAGCAATAGGATGCAAAATGCACAGGCACTTGTATTGCCCAACCTGTCTGTACCTGCCTTGGAGTACTGGAAAATAATCTGCCACTTTAGCTCTCCTGCAAAGGAAGCAGTAGTGAGATTACAGATAAGACATTTTCCTGTGACATTGAGACCTTTTCTTTTTGCCTATAGCTCAAACTATTTCCTATTGATATTAAGAAATCTTTCTACAGGTTTTAATACCATGTGCCTCCAATTGTTGTAATGACTATGGGACTAGGCTGGTATCCATAGCATTAATCAATGAGGTCTAATCTTCCTTGCTAGATCAAAAAAGATGGTAATACATACACAGATCCTGCCATACTGTTTATCCCCCCCCCCCGTGTGTATTGCAAGCATTTTGGTGAGATTGTGCAGATATTAGAAATAATAAATGTTGTATATTTCAACAACATTTTACCTTAATCTCAAGATCTATACTTTTTAGGTAGGGTTTGTCTGCAACAAAAGAAAGCATCTGAGCATGGCACTGAAAC
Organism: Podarcis filfolensis; assembly: GCF_964270895.1. NCBI lineage: Eukaryota > Metazoa > Chordata > Lepidosauria > Squamata > Lacertidae > Podarcis > Podarcis filfolensis. The sequence goes on from NC_139615.1 coordinate 50,426,491, forward strand.
GAAACTTCAAACAAGCTTTACTTTTGGTTTGAAATCTGATTAAAATCTGAATTTCTCGCAAGTTGCTGGCAACATGATAAACTAATTATGATTTCTGCCTAGCTATATCCTCACAACCCCAGTAAAATACAATCGCAAAATCATTATTCCCGTAACATTTAGCAAGTAACTATGCTTGTGTTGCACAATACTACCCCCTTTAAAAGATTATGTACTAGTATAAGGGGGGTGGAGGGGGGGAGGAGAGGGCAGCAGGAAGAGGGAAGAGACTCTCATTACCTGAACCTGAGCCTGAAGTCGTCATGTCATAAATTAAATCTTTTAAAGTTGTTCCCTCAGATATAAATGGAGGGCGATCCATAGAAGGATCTTCTTCACTTGGAACACGATGGTGTATGACGGCACGATTATGGCAGATATACAAAATCAACATAAGTGAAATGCAAACAAAACAAACAGGTCCAGCAATGACAGCAGCCAATTCTACTGGTCCTAAATTAGAAGGCAGCTTCCTTGGGAGGGGGCCTAGAAGTGGAATGGGGAGACACAGAAGACAAATAAAATTAACCTCTCAGTTATATATTCAATGCCTGTATAGGTTTGTGCACTTGAATAAAACAGAAATATCTCTCTATGGACATATATCTACACAAGATTCCCCCTTCCCCCAGTTTTCAGGTAAACTTACTTGGTACATCAAAAACGCAACACAGGAGTAGGAGATGCTACCATCTGAATAAGTCATTGGATGCTTAGATTGTTCCACTATCTGTTTTGATTTTAACTAAATTATTTTATATTCAAAACAAAAAAAAAAATTTTCCTTCCAGTAGCACCTTAAAGACCAACTAAGTTAGTTCTTGGTATGAGCTTTCGTGTGCATGCACACTTCTTCAGATACACTGAAACAGAAGTTGCCAGATCCTTCTATATAGTGAGAAGGTGGGGAGGGGTATTACTCAGAAGGGTGGTGGGAATGGGTGGTTGGCAGATAGCTGTGATGAGCCTGTTGACGGCTCTTAACGACTGCAAGTCAACAGTAGAGTAGTCAACAGGCTCATCTCAGCTATCTGCCAACCACCCATTCCCACCACCCTTCTGAGTAATACCCCTCCCCACCTTCTCACTATATAGAAGGATCTGGCAACTTCTGTTTCAGTGTATCTGAAGAAGTGTGCATGCACACGAAAGCTCATACCAAGAACTAACTTAGTTGGTCTTTAAGGTGCTACTGGAAGGAAAATTTTTTTTTTTTGTTTTGACTATGGCAGACCAACACGGCTACCTATCTGTAACTTATTTTATATTGTTTCTTATATTACGCTTTCAAAATTGGGAGTGGGGAAAATTACCTGGGGTTGGAATCGGTAGCTCTATTTTATTGCAGAGGTCTCTATCACAGCAATGTGGCACAGTAATAACTCCTTCACTTGTTGAGGTGGCACAAATAAATGGCCTGTCTGGGGGCACCAGATCAGCTTGTGCCACACACATGCTATTGCGTGTTATTTTCTCTCCGTTCCGTGTTACAGAAGTAAAGCAAAGTCCATCTGTTGTGCATGTAAAGTTCTCGTTTGTACAAACAAGACAGTGACACTGTAGAGCTGGGGGGGAAAGAGAGATGCTCATATTAGTTATGTTAAACACTGGTGGAGTTACAAAATCCAAGGGCCCCCAAAATATGCTTCCACTCCTAATTGCTAATTTATAACAGCATAAATTTCTTAATGCATATTTGGTGCAATAGCTGCCAAACAGCTTTTAAGTAAATCCAGGGATAAAGCAGCTAGCGTATGTAACAATAAGACAAGTTTCTACATGAATTCCTTCTATCAGTTTGGGTAAGTTGACAGCCAACATCTGGGAAAAAGAATAGCATTCCAGACATATTTTCAGATGGTTGTTTTTTGTAACCTTAACATGAAATAGGTTCACAATAATCCAAAGAACTGTGAAATTTCAAAAACAATGTGTGATATAGCCTAGCAGTCAACTGTTCATGGTGAATATTTTGTAAAACTTCACTGAGTGCATGCCAGGCCTGGGGAGCACTGATGGTATGTTTTTTGACAGAACGACTAACATGTGATGGTACTAATACAACACATCAAAAAGAACAAAGGGTTGTGTGGCACTCTAAAGAACAAAAAATTTATTATGGTAAAATCTTTCATGGACCATTGTTCACTTCATCAGATGCATGTAGTGCTATCCTGAGTTGCAGGTATATATTTTCGCTAGGGCAGGGATTTCGAAGTCAAAGGGAAATAAAATGCATAAAAAACCACTGATAATTATGTACTGAACAGTGGTGATTTACAATGCAGATTTTGAAAGCAGGTTTTCTGACATTGGTAAGCCAATTAACACGTATGTGTTAAGGATCCTTCATCTCACAAGTGATAGCACTGAGCCCCTTGATTGTAATTCATGGTTCCACACTACAGTCTCTTTGAGATTTCCTGAATTTGTGAGTAGGTTGAAATATTTCCTCACTGGCTTTTGAATATTACAATTTCTGTGGTCACATTTGTGGTCATTTATAATTTTTTATAGAGCAGAGATGGCTTAGCTGTGGCCCATATACCGCCCCGTACCATGTGAAAAGCATGCCACCCAGATCTGTCAGGAGCAGTGGCCCCTTTTAGGGGGTCTTTTTTTTTCTTTGACACCCTCCCCCCTTTTGAATTGCCATGGTGCTCTCAGTGTTGACTGCCCTGCAGGTACAGTCAAATGTTTTTGTCCTCAACTTCTCTTCCAATCTTCCAAAGCTTAGAGAACACTTGCTTGCTTGTCTTCAGCGTTTTCTTCTAGCACCATGAGTAGTGCTTTGAGTAGCTGGCGATGATGTTTACACTGTCCAAGAGAGATAATCGTGCATGATCAGTCCTGATAGCCAGCAGCGGGACAAACTGAAGCACTGAAGTAGCTGACTGTGCCTGCAGCAATTTCTTAAAAACTTACCAGTGAGCAATCTGAAATGGAGAGGGAATCAATGTGGAAGAAAGGGGGTATAGATGGAAAGCAATGCAATTAATGTTGTGGTGAAACCAATTTAACTTAGGAAACTGAAATCAATCAATGAAGAGGAAAAAATTGGGAGGCCTTAATGGGGCACAATGAAATGAAGCCAATGTTCACAGGAAATCAATGTAGAGGAAAGAGGGGGTTAATAATATATTAATGCAGAATAAATTGATTGGTTAAGTTTCAAGGCAATTAAAGTAATTGGGGTGTAGAGGGGAAGTTCATTTATTAATGGAGCATAAAATTTTGGAACCCTCCTACAACAGCAGTGCCCTGGAAAGCAGAAATGCTGCTGAATATATGTCAATCTGCTGCTGAGTCTGTTCCTCTGCCAAGCTATCTGTGTGTGCACAGCTCTGTGCAAGCTGCTCTGCTGTGTGTGTAAGTGTGTACATGTACAGGCTCTTTCTGTGTAACCACACTCCCTAGTGTGTGTGCACATTGGCATGCAGCCCTTGGACAGGTAGTAAAACCCTCAATATGGTCTCCAAGCAAAACAAAAAAACAAAACCCATTAACTATGCCAGCCATAGAGCTGGGTTTGTCTTATGTAGAATACAGAAGGGCATTGCTGACCTTTAACAGAATATATCATATTGGAGGATGAACAGGTAAATGAACCACTGAGGCTGTAGATTAGGTCCAGTACCAGTGTTGCCAGAGCAGACATGAGGACAGCTTTGGGGACTGGGTCTGCCAAAGGGGCTGGTTCCATTCTCTGTAGCTCTGTTACCTGGCCTGTTGTTGCAACATATCAGATTTACTCACTTGTTACATTTTAACCCTAAACTTCCTTCTAATGGAGCCCAGAGCAGCTATAATCAAATTTACCATCAGAAATAATTTTTAAACCGTTATGTAAAACTTGGGAAAACATTAAAACTGCTCACTGGAAAATCATCTGAAGGCTTGAACAAACATTTTTTAGCTGTCAGTGGGATAGCAGCAATACAGGGAACACACACAATTCTGCGGGGAAAGAGTTCCACAATTGGTGTGCCACCACAGAGAAAACCTTAGCTTACGTGACTGCCAAGCCAAACAGGCTGTGTTCATTGGCAAGACTGCAGCAGATCTTAAGGTTTGAGCTGGTTGGTACTGGAAAAGGTATGCCCACAAATCCCACCTTTCTACAGCACTTCCAACTTATTCAGCTCATTGCCCCACATCTAGCCAGTCATTGCCTACAGACACTGGTCCAGCACCTTAACTGCCTCTCCATTCAGATGGAATAGAGAACTGGGTATCATCAACACTCCAAATCCCTGGTTGACTTGTCCCAGTAAAGTCATATAGATATTGAACAGAACTCTGCAGGACTCTACAGAACAAGCACCAAGGGGCCCAGCCGAAGTTCTCCAGTGCTACTCTGGTGGTGGTTCTGGAGATAGCAGCAGAGCCACCACAACACACATGTTCCCAACTCTCTTATCTATTGAGCAGTGCCAGCAAGATACCATGGCCAATGGCATCAAAAGCCACAATATATGGAAATAATTAGGGTAGCACTCTTCCTGTCTCTCTTCCAAACAAACAAAAAACAGAACACAAAACCATCAGTCAAGGTGAAGCTAGACTGAAATAGCGCTAGATAATCCACTTCATCCAGGCACTCCTACAGCAGACCATCACCAGCCATCACCTTCTCAATCACCTTGCCCATGAAGGGGATATTTGCAACAATGCAGCAGTTGTCTTAATGTCTCTGAGTCCAGGGAGTACTTTTGAGATAAAGCATTAAAACTGCTTGAGACTTCTATAAAGCAGCTTTCCAATAAATTGGCAGATGTATCAGAGACTTCCAATGAACACCTAGACCATAGGTCTAGGTCCCACCTATGCCTGTAGTGCCCCATAGATATGCCTGCAGTAAGGGAGTCATAGAATAACAATACTGTTCACTTTCTATTTTGTTTCTATGGCTTTCTAGACTTCTCCCAGAATGGAAGTGTGCTGGGAACTAAAATGCAGAAGTGTCTACTGTGGTGAGTAAAACAAAGAAGTGTCTACTGTGGTGAGAAAACAAAGAACACTGCAGTGGGCAACTTGATTGCCCAGGGGTTGTCATCATGGGGCCCCAGTAAGTGACAGCTGTAGTCTGACTGCAGGAAGTGAGAGCTGTAATTATTATTTATTAAATTTCATAGTGTTGCCATACGTCCGTGAATTCCCGGACATGCCCTCTTTTGGGGGTCCTACATGCCCACCCAGGGGGGATTTTACATTTTAAATCAAATGTCCTGTATTTTCTTTTTTTAGAAAAAATAAGTTGTGTGCGTGCTGCTCTGGTTCAGGCTCTGGTGTGGGTGGCGGCAGAGGGAGCATCAGGCGATTGCCCTAAAAAAGCTCAACTTTTTATGTCCAGATTTTTACCTCTTGAAATATGTCAACCCTAAATTTCTATACCACCCTTCAGGCAGTTTACAATATAAAAACTCAAAAATACATACCATAGTAACACACATTAACAATGACACCCACAGGGTTAGAAGGAACAGGGACGCCACATCATCCTCACTCCACTCCCTGCAAGGCTGTGCCACAGGAGAATTTTCTTACTAGGCAAATTTTACAATTTACCAAAACAGCATCCATGATATCCAAAAAAGATTCACATCTAGCTCATCGGTCTCTTCTCTCATTCTCTATTACAGTACTTTCATCTCTTTCTTTCTTTCTGTCTGTCACTTAGTGGTGCCTTTCTGTATCACTGCCTTCTTGTTACATTTTAACCCTAAACTTCTACCTAAACAGATAGGTCTGTTACCTGTCTTGCCTTATTTCTTCTCTCTTCTCATTAGGACTGTGCATGGACGCCCAATCTGCCCTGTGACCTTGATCTGCTGCTCCCAAATCAGGCCAATTCAGCCTGTGCTGCCCCAGTGGCCATCCAGCTCACCCCAGATTCAGTCTTGCAGTGGGGCCAATGTCTTTTTAAAGGGGTTTATACTCCTGTTTTAATATGCAGTTTAAAAAAAAAAATATTAAGGTTAAAGGGCAGGCACACCAAGACAGCATAGGATTGAATCCCCCTGCTGATCAGCTGTTAAACAGGAGGATTCAATCCTGTACAGCAGTGTTTTTCAACCTTTTTGAGTCCATGGCTCCCTTGACCAACTACATTATTTCTGTGGCTCCCCTGTGGGGCTCAGGAGCCCAGTTATGTCACCCCTTGCTTGTAAAGCAGGCAGCCCCTCACCCTTTTTCGAATAGCCTCCCTTGTGAAGAGTGTCCTCAGCCTCCTCTCTTTGAGAATCCTCTGGGCAGCCACTGCTGCTGCCCCTGGTCTCTGAGCTGCCCTCCCGCCTGCCCCACAGGGGCCTGGGACTTGTCTGTCCATCCCCAACAGCAAAGGCTGGCTAGGCTTTCTCACCCACTTGCTTGCTTAGTCCGAGGTCACCTCAACTCCTGATAACCAGGACCCCCTGACCAGCCCCAGAGGCACCATTCACCTGGGGAGCTTGCAGCCAGGGCTGCTGCAACCAACAGCACGCAAGCCTTTGGGAGGCAGACATGTGAAAAGGCATCAGAGGAGAGAGGAAAGAAAAGGACATAGGCTAGTGTTGCTCATGGTAACTATGACCATCATTCAGGGCACCCCATGGCACACTGGTTGAAAACCACTGCCATAGAGTACCAGTCACTACTCCTTTGCAAATGGCTGTCCTTGCACTCAAGGGAAGCAGGCCACTCACAAAGGAGCAACAACTGGTAGTTTTGGGTGTCTCCATGCAACCCTTCACCAATGTGCCACAGGTGGCCACAGCAATGCAGTGAGGTACTGGATGAACCATTTGTACAGTATTATCTATGGCAGGCACCCCCAACCTGTGGCCCTCCAGATGTTTTGGCCTACAACTCCCATGATCCCTAGCTAACAGGACCAGTGGTCAGGGATGATGGGAATTATAGTCAAAAACATCTGGAGGGCCAAAGGTTGGGGATGCCTGATCTATGGGCACAAATGTAAACTGCATTTTTATGGCTGATGTATGGAATCTACTAATAAAATATGAATCCAAGAATGTCTGCAACTGAAATCTAATTTTTTGAACCAGAGGTGCCACAATGCATTTAAATGTATTTACAGTGGTACCTCGGGTTAAGTACTTAATTCGTTCCAGAGGTCCATTCTTAACATGAAACTGTTCTTAACCTGAAGCACCACTAGCTAATGGGGCCTCCTGCTGCCGCCGTGCTGCTGCTGCCTGATTTCTGGTCTCATCCTGAAGCAAAGTTCTTAACCCGAGGTATTATTTCTGGGTTAGCAGAGTCTGTACCCTGAAGCGTATGTAACCCGAGGTACCACTGTATTTATCTATGTTTCTATGCTACCCTTCAGTTAAAATTCTCAGTGATGTCAGATCTGTTTTTTACTCTGCATTTTCTGACCACACAAATATGCACTGCAAAATTGGGTCATGTCTGTCCATGAAAGTCATGCCTGAGATCATGTATTTTGTATCATTGCTGCTTGCAGTGAAATCTCAAGTGGTGGATGCAATGCCCCAAACTCAGGTTTTTGCACTAAGATGTTACACTGAAGTGCTGCGTCTTCAACACAGTCTTTGCATACAGATCAGCTGTGATCATAGCAGGTTAGAAGTGCTTTGTGGACTGCTTACAAAAATAGTGTAACATCAGTAGCTGTAGATGCAACTTCTACAACCACCCACACACCCATTAAAGCAACAGGCACAACGGCTTTTGAGTTCCCATGATTTTTGCCATCCTTTTTACGATTCAATGCGGTTCTTGGCATCGGTGCAGTTTTGGCCTCGGCCGCAAGCACACCGAGTTGGGATGAATGCGGACATCAGTTAAATCTCAAGGCTTAGAAACTTCTTCAAAACACAGGCATTCCTTTCTCTGCGAGCAGCACGAGGATACCGGTAGTTGCACCCTGCAAGCTTTCCGCAGCGCCTCGCCGTCACGGTGCGGGAACAATGCCGGGTTTCCTCCGCTGTTTCGATCACAAAGTTTCAGCCAAGTGCTGAGATAACGTGAATCATCCCAAGGGGCGCCACCCTCACCTTCCTGCTGCACCTCGAACACGCACGGCCGGATCGGCGCCACAGCGCCAGCCCCGCGGTCGGTGCAAGAGCGACGCGGGGCCGCCGCGGCCCTCCTGCTCGAGGGGGCAGCCAAACTGCGTCCCGCCCCTTCCTCGCCGCAGCGAAGCCCCCGCAAAGCCCAAGAGACCCCCCTCCCCTCCCCGCGCCAAGCAGCATCTGCCCTCGGGAGGAGAACAACGCGCGGCTCCCTCGGCTTCTGGGGCGCGCCCTAGAATGCAATACTACACAAAAACAAGGCGCACCCCCCCCCAAGAAACACGCGCGGACGGGACTCTACAGGCGCCGGCGCTCGCTTTTTCCCTTTCTTTTCCCAAGGAGGCGAATGGAAGGGCCTTTGTGAGGGCGCGAGGGCCGCCGGCCTGGGCGACTCGGCCCGCGTCCTCTCGTTCTCCCCCCCCCCCCGCTCCATCCCGGGCGCTTTCTTCTCCCTCACCCCCCGCCGGGACGCCTCCTCGGGGCGCGGCGCCATGTTGCCGAGGGGCGAGCCGGAGGCCGGTGGGCGGCGAGGCGCGGAGCAGGCGACTCACCCGTCGTCGCCTCAGGGAGGAGCAGCAGGAGCAGCAGCTGCCCGGCCGCCGCCGCCGAAGTCGCCCAGCGGAGCAGAGTAGCGGCGCAGGGGCCCCGCCGCCGCCGCGGAGGAGGAGACGCCGCCGCCGCCGCCGCCATTGTCCCCGTCCGGGCCCCGCCGCCGCCGCCGCCTCAGCCCCTCTCGCGCCCCGTCGCAGGGAGCCAGCCAGCGAGAGACGCCTCTCGCCGAGTCGCGGCCCGCACGCCCCGCCCCCAGGCCCGCTCGCGCCTCCGCCGCCAGACCAGACGGGCGCGCAGGGTGAAAAAGGCTGCCTCCAGTCAATCGGGAGAGGGGAGCTCCTGATTGGCCGGGGTCGGCTTTCGGCCCCGCCTCCCGCCGCTGCTGCTGCTGCAGACGCAGCCCGAACAACAAGCGGCGGGAGGGAGGGGGGGGCGACTGGCCTCCGCGACCCCCCCTCTCCCCCCGACTAGACTGAGGGAGCGGGAAGCGCCGTCGCGCGCCAGGAGATAAATAAGCGACAAGGCGGCACCCGGAGCGGGAACTGGGCGCTTTCGAAGCTTCTCCCCCCTCTTCCCGTTCCTTAGCTTTGCCCCAAGGACCGCCAGCCCAAATAAATGCTGCCCAGATCTGAAGCGAGGCGAGGGCAGGCGGAGCGCGCAGCCCCGGCAAAGAAGCCCCGTTGTCGCTCGTGCCGGGGGGGGGGGGGCGGGGGCGGGCGAGGCAGCGCCCCCTTTCCCGCTGGGTCTCCGGCAGACCCGGCTGGCGTCGCCCGGGCTCCTCTCCCGGAGCAGCCTCCGCCCCGCTTCGAAATTCCCTTTTCGGCCTCTTCCCTCGCCTCAGATGAGGGACGGAGTGCGCGTGAAGAGTGCCCAGCGCGGCCTTTCTCAGCCTTGGGCCCTCAGGTGTTGCTGCCCTACAACTCCCATCATCCGTGGCCGCCGACCGTGCTGCTTGGGAATGATGGGAGTTGTAGTCCAACAGCAGCTGGGGACCAAGGTTAGGAACAGCGGCTGCTCTGTCTGCCAGCCCGTTTCTGGACGAAACTGGAAGCGAGGCTGCTGCTCCTTGCTTCAGTTCTGCTGGGACCAGGTACCTGCTCAGGACCCACTTGGAGAGCCTGCTCAGCACATCCTCCAGGTGCCCCGAGGAAGCAAGGGAGCAGGAAAGGGGCTTTTTCTGCCCCTGACACACAGTCTTCCTTGTCCTTATTGTACTTTAGTTTTGTTTCTAGGTTGATAGCATCGTTCATTTTTTGAAGGTCAAAGTTCCTGCCCCAAGTGCCCTTCCGATCCCATAGACAGAGCCATTCCTGTCCACGAGGCAGACGGAGGCAGCTGCCTCAGGCGGCAGAGCCCAAGCGGCGTCTCCGCTGGTGAGAGCCTTACTGACATGTGTCCTGGAACTTCCACGTACTAGAATATCATCAGTGATTCAGCCTGTCTGAATCAGCTAAATTTTATAATGAATTCAAGTCTGAGCATCCATAGAGCATTTTAGGGTGTTCAAAGAGCTACACATATATTATCTCAGTGATCCCCCCAAATTACTCTGCCAGGTAGATTAAGTCTATTATACTTCAGACAGAAGAGTGGACAGCAGTAGCTTGCTTAATACCTCTCAGTGAATAAAGGGAGATTTGAACCAGAGCCTTACCAGTTAATTGCTTACACTTTCATACCCTACACGAAACCATCTCTTGATGAACTCAGAAACGGCCTTATTTTTCTCTGTATAAGACAATTTTTTTTTGAGATCACCCCCAGAAAGCTTAACAACCCCAAAATACTTGTTTCTTAAATTGGGGTTCAAAAAATAGGGGTTATTTTTATAATGGGGGCGTCTTATACACAGAAAAAATACAGTAATTTCCTACATGGAGTTTCTTCAGGGTACACAGGAAATGCAGAGCATTCCATTCTTACTAGGTTCTCACTAGCTGCCCTATTGTCATACAGTCTGAGCTGAAACACATTTACCAAGATGTAAATTCTTTTGATTTAAATGAGAGCTACAATTCTAGCCATAGTTGCATATACACATTTTATTCTAAAATCAATGGAGATGGAATACTTGTTTATTCTATGTAGTGCATACACAATCTAGATCTATTGCATGTTTTTTGCCCCTGGAAAGACTGGTTTCAGTGAGAAGCTGGTTTTATTCCAAAAATAAAAGCTCACTGCAGATTGATTCTGCATTACCCTGCAGTGTGTCCATATGGAAACAGATGTAAGTAGCCCCAGAAATAGGAGGTGTATCCATACCTGCCCTATGAAGTGTCACCACTACCTTATTCAAGGGATGTTGGTGGGGCTGTGGTCTAAACCACTGAGCCTCTTGGATTTGCTGATCAGAAGGTCGGCAGCTCAAATCCCCACGACGGAGTGAGTTCCCGTTGCTCTGTCTCAGCTTCCTGCCAACCTAGCAGTTTGAAAGCACACCAGCGCAAGTAGATAAATAGGTACCACTGTGGCTGAAAGGTAAATGGTGTTTCCATGTGCCCTAGCACTCGTCACAGTGTCCCGTTGTGCCAGAAGCAGTTTAGTCATGCTGGCCACATGACCTGGAAAGCTGTCTGTGGACAAACGTCGGCTCCCTCGGCCTGAAAGCAAGATGAGCGCCACAACCCCAGTCACCTTTGACTGGACTTGACTGTCCAAGGGTCCTTTACCTTTTACCTATTCAAAGGTAACCTAACCAAGGGTCTCAAGTATCCTTGCATCTATCCTTGCAGACAGCAGAGTCTAATCTGGATTGAAAGCAGCATGTTGAAGGGGAGCATGAATGACTCCAGATTGAAAAAAAACTACATCAGTGTTCTACAAATGGTGTGCACATAGCCCATATCTGCTCAGAAATAAGTCCTACTGAAATCCTAAATGGGGTTATGATTGCAGCATTAAGATTATGCTTCTGAATTCTTCCCCCACCCATGACCTTTTCTGCACTGCAACCCTTTTAATAACTGTCTGGCCCTGACAAGCAGAGATTTCGGAAGTTCAGACTTTCCCGTCACAGTGCTGGAGATGTGTCTGACCAACTTGTCTGCTGTGTAGTTCTTAAGAATAGGAGTTCCAGTTCCGTATGAGCCTTGAACTCAAATGAACTCCTACTGGGGAGAATGAGATTGGCCAATATACTTTCCTGACTCTACTTGTTGGTCATGGTGTGTCGTATAAACACTATAGGAAATAGTAGCAGTATGCTTTTAGTCTGTAAAATTTTCGACGCCATTTTTGTCTCTTCTTTGAAAATGCTTCTCAGTTTCATTTGAGTCAACACCCAAATTAATCCAGGAATCTGTTTTCAATGTCAGAAGTCAGTCCCGGCACATAACATGAAGGAGAGGCTTGTTTTTTCCCCATGAAGTAACCATACCATTCCCGGCAACTGGGGGATTGAGAAGGCCTGCCAAGGAGATTCCACTGCTGCTGCTTTTACTGGAAATGTTTAAAATATGTCTGTTTCCATATTAGAGAGCAATTCAGATGCTTGGATGAGTCCCTGTTATTGCATCTTGCAGATGTTGACAGGGTGGTTGGGGAGTGTATTCTACCATCTATTTGTCCATGTGTTGCCCATTTTGGCTACTAGTATCTAACCAAGAAGGAGTACCGGCAACAAGCTGGGTTTGGGAAGTGGTGAAGGCCACTGTCGTCTCCGCTGGCAGACTCTCCTTCCTTGAAGGTTTTTAAGCAGAGGTTGGATGGGCCTCTGTCATGTATCCTTTAACTTAGGTTCCTGCATTGTACGGGGCTGGACTGAAATCTCCCTAGCCCATCAGAGATCCTTGACCAGCACGGCCTGAATCCTGATTGGAAGGGATAATATTTTATTCTCTTGTTCATTATACTGTTTTAAATGTGCATTTTATATTTGACTTCCTTTAGTAATGTTGTCTTCTGAAATGTTAAGGATAATATTTTAGTTTCCTGTTAATTGTGTTGCTTTGAATGTATACTTTATATTTTGATGTGTTGTAAACTGCTTTGATATTTTTTCTTTAAAATATAACTGGTAAATAAATTACTGTTGTTGTTGAAACACTCCAAAACTTATTTGACATAGTTTTTAAGTTTATAGCACTGGAGATAAGATAGTGAACTGCACCACCCCATAACATAGCTACTAGGGGGCTGAAAAGCATTCCCCCAATGCTACTCTCTGGACACTGTCCCAAAGGTAGGATCAGAACTACTGTATTACAGTGCTCCCAATTTCCAGAGCTGGTAGGGGAGGATAACATGGTAAATGGTACAAAAAGGCTGAAGAGAGATCAAGATGCAAAAGAAAGCTCACATTCCCTCCGCCCCTCTCTCTGTAAAGGTTATCCATTAGGGCAGCCAAGGCTGACTTAGTCCCATGGCCAGGCCTGAACCCAGACTGGTATTGTTTCTGTTTGTTTTTATGGTATGCATTTTTGTGTTTTTACATTGTAAACCACCCTGTAATCTTCAGATGAAGGGTGATATAGAAAATTTAATAATAATAATAATAATAATAATAATAATAATAATAATAATAATCCAACAATGTTTGCTGCTGCCCCCTCTTCACCACCTGCCCCTCAAAGGGGGTATTTGCGACTGGTCAATAGTTGTAGTCTAAGAGGTCTAGAGCAGGTTTCTTTAGGAGCAGCTGTACCACTGCTTCTACACATTAACTGCCCCTATACATTATTTGTGGCCAGGATGTTGTTTTATGCATCAACATGTACATATTAATATGCTCTACAAGTTTTGTTAGGACATGTAGTAACTCTGTTATGCAGGGGGTTGGACTAAATGACCCCTGGGGTCCTTTCCAAGTCAACAATTCTATGCTTCTGTGCTCAAACCCATATGAGGCACTGGCCCTGCTCCCTGGACTTCTTCCATATCAACAAACCATAGCTGGCAGCAGCTCCTCAACTCATAGACTCTTGATGCAGACAGTCTACATCACTGAGTGGTGGAGCCAGTTAGCAGTGTGACCAACACTAGGAGATACACACTTCACTCAATTCACATTTGAAGCGATCTAAAATCTTTTCTCATTATATACAAGACTGTGAAATTATCTGGTATTAAACACGATTGTGGAATAATTTGGTATTATTTTTGTCTGCTTTTCTTTCTCAAATATTCCTTAACCAATATGATGAAGATATTTATACAGGGAAACACAAGTACTCAGCCCAGACAGTGGGAAATATGCTTTTATATTAATTAAAATGGAAAAATAGAACTGGATTTCACATTTTTACATCATATAAAAACAACATTGGTTACAATGATAAGGACTCTGGAAGAAAACAGCTTTTGACTTACAGCTAGCTATTAAATAACTGATTTGATGGCAAACGAGTCATAGAGATCACTAAAGAGTAGAGCTACTAGCTTATGTTTCAAAACAGTAATTATTGCCTGCCGTTATAGTGTTACATTATGACAATTTTAAGTGCATAGCTTCTTATACAATATACTGTGAGACCATATAGAACCAAAATGTTTACAGCATGATTGGAATACTGTTTTTTGTGAGGGTCATCATGTAGTTCATTAACAATTCCTAAAAGCTACAATTTAGTTCCAACGGAAAACTGAACAAATGAAGGGGAAGAGGTGAGGAGAGGAAAAGCAGCAAGTCTGCATTTCACTTAACATGGAATAATGATCCAATATCTATCTGAAAGAAAACATGACACCTGCCTGTCGTTGCTTTTGACAATTCCTGTAGCTATAGGAAGGCAACTTTCTCCAAACTGAAATGAGAGATGTAAACACATTATGCTGCCTTTCAATCAAATTAGCTACGGACAGTTTTGCCAGTACTATACACAGTAACGGTTGGGATCCCACGTGATTCCACAGACACTTCATGTTTTTCTGTTTTCTCTTTCCAAGTTCTTTGTATTGCATTGGATGCCTCCTGAAGTTCCTCCAGGCTTTGGGAGAGGCGCTTTGAATGGTGCAAGGTTCCAAACAGAAGCTTTCTACGTGCCCTTTGGGGAATCAGCTATTTAGCACTATTATAATGACCTTTCAGCACAGTTCAGGGGTTTTTTCAAGACCACAGTAGCACCAAAATATGCATCAAATTACATTTCCATAGGGGTGAAATTCATATTCCTTGTGCTGACCTCATGCAACGATGGGGGAGGGAGAGATGGCTTAATCCAAGGTCAGTTACATTCAAACTTGTTTCCTACCCAAAGGAAGATGTTAGGCAAACTGCTTTGTAGGGTTCCAGTCTTCCAAACCATGGGCTTCTGTGTGCCAAGTTTCTTAGAACTATGCAGTTTGTTCCATAAAAGAGGGGTGTGAACGCGTGCTTCTCAAACAGCTGTTTCCTATGATGTGTAGCAACCTACTTTTGAAACTGAGAGGGATGTTTGAGAATCAGTTTTCAGCCTAGTATTGTGGTAGGCCGCCTAGGGCAGATGGAACGTGAAGCTAATGAGACAGTGATGTTCAATGGCTTTTTACCCAGCAGAAAGGTTTATGGAACCTTACATCTGCAATAGTTATTCTGCCCCTTCCGTACTAGAGACAATTGTTCTAGCCACACTGGAACAACATACAATGGTCCCTCTTGTTTGCATACTATACCTGGTATCTCCAACCAAACTTTTCAGTAACTGCCCCAAGCAGGCTTATAATAGGGACCAGTCCCATATTGCCCAGGCACTTCTGTGTGGTTGTTCAGCCCAGCTGATCTACACAGTTTCTACATGGGTTGAAATGTTTCAGAAGAATGAATTTCACCATCTTGGAATATGATTCTGCACTGAGGTATGCTTTCTTTGGTTAGGTTTTTCTTTTCTTTTCTTTTTTTAAAAAGTATGCAATTACAGTACAATATTTACATAATTTAAAAATTATATGTCAGTGGCAACATTTCTTTAATAAACTTTAAATTTATATTGGGAGTGGGAAGGGGACTTGTTTCCTTCATATGTCTGAGACATAACTGTTTTCAATGCAAAGAGTGATGAACCTGTTGCTACAGCTATATGCCTTTTGATCCAATAACTTCCCAGACTTCAAGGGTGAGGCTTGTCCCATGACGGCCAGATCCGCTGTCCTCCAGGCTTCGCAGTAGTTGCTAATGAGTCGTATTCCATTTGAACTTGAACCATGCCAGACAACTTTCTGAGGCCTGAAGTTAGAGGAATGCTTTAGTAATATTTCTTGGAAAAATAATTCCATGTGTATGGCTAGTTCCACGTTTGACATAAATTAACTTAATTTTATTCAGTAAAGTGCAGGGGACATGGCGGGTGGGCAAAAGAGTTCACTTTCCCTTCTGTTTTTACTGTTCAACTTAGGCCTAGTTTTTGCACCTTGCTCAGATGCATAGTTTTGGCCCTGAAGAAGGAAGTTATTAATTCTCCCCTGGCTGCTCCTAGAGTTCAGGGGAATTTTAAATATGTCCAGAAGCATACTTGCAGAGTGATCTTGTTAAAACATTGGGCTAATATTTCACATAACACATGGTAACACCCGAAACTGTGTAAATGACTGTGAACTTACCAAGCTGGATCTGTCATGACATCCCTACCATCAAAGGAGTATATTGGAATCCGGGGGTCAAACTGTCCCCCATTGCCAGAGAATATTGACTCCCAGTTACTGAACAATGTTTCTCCCTACAGGAAAGAAAGGAAGCCAGCTTTCAGAAGTGAAATTGCCCCTGCCCTGACCAAGTTGTTTTCCCCTCAGTTGTTTCACATCTGTCTTGCCTGCCTCTGTTTTTTAACTCTTTGAAATTCTACCACCATGCAGAGTACAGAGAGACCAAAGAGTTGCCAGATCACCACCTGAAAAACACTCCTGTTTCCTTAACAGCCCACAGCTATGGAGGAAAAATCAAGTATTCAGTTCCCTTGGTGTGTGGTGACAGTGGCTCAGTTGTGAAAATGCTCTGTACAAGCAGATATTCTCCTTCATTAATGAATGAATGGGCGCAACCAAAGGTGGAGGAAAGTGGTGCTAAATGGGCATAGTTAAAGGAAACGTGGGCTACAAGTCTAGGATCAGCAGGATGGTTTTTTCTGCTTACACCAGATCTATCAGTGTATTTCCAGTGCATGGCACATTCTTATAGGGACGAGTTTTATAAAGCAAAGCAGACAAAATAAAATCTTACCTTAAGATTAACTATAGGCACATGATACCGGTCAGCTTTCCTGACCACCGTCAAGAGATCTTGCAGATGGGAAGACAAGAAAGCTCTGTATGTTGAGAGCAAACCAGCAGCCCGAGCTTGTTGAAAGCACTGGTAGTCAGCTCGCATGTCACCAGAAAATGGGGTGTTCAAGGCCACCAGATGAAGCTGCGGAATAAAGGATGGAGGAGCTTGGGGTTGTAGTGGTAATTAAGCCTCTAGCAGTGATTAGTTATGGCTGTGCTGCATTAATGTCACAGCAGGGCACGTCAGGTGGATTGTACAGACCATTTCCCTGTATGTTTTTATATTCTTTGCCAACCTCTTTGAGGATTTACTTATAGTTAAAATGTATACAAATTAAAATTAAAATCATGTGGAAGTGAACTTTTAAGAGGAATTGACTTTCCTGCAGCCAAGCCAGAAAGCCAAAGGCCAACTAGAGACTGCACCCATGTGCCACAGCAACGTTTCGTAGGATGTACCATGGGAAGAGAGATGGGGCAAACACACCCTTTATCTACAAACAGAGCAGCTAAACCACCCAAAACAGCACAAAACAAGCCTCCTACTTACACTTGGCCTTCGGCCGTCAGTATTTGAAGCTGGGATTGGTGCTGGAAGGGGTTGAAATCCCTATTAGTTTAACACACAACAAAATAAAGCATTAGAACGAGAGAAAACAAGGGTAGAGACAGACGTAAGGTTTTAAGAGCACTCAGTGTGAGTTAATGAGCCATAACCTGAGCTTGGCTTTGCAGCTCTTATGACAGACATATATATTACTTAAGTAAATCCCAACCCTCAGACTTGTTCCTGCTCTCGTGTATTGGGGAAGGTGTCTTGCTGATTTTTATTATTTATTTTTTAAAGAAATCACTAACGTTTAAAAATGAAACACAAAACTGTTGGTAGATATGCCAGCCAAAATATGCTCACCATAACAGGGTTTTTCATATTCAAACTGAAATGTTCTAGAACCTGTAAACTGCTTTGTGACCTTTGGATGAAATATAAATTTAATAAATAAGAATAATAAACCGGAAAAACTAATTTTCCTCCAGAAAAAACATTGTTTATGGAGCAGCGGAGCAGCTATCAGACTGCTCTATATGCTCTTAGAATGTTACACCTGTCTTCAGACCTAATGATACTTCTATCCAGCAGTTGTCAACAACCATCAAAACTAGTATAACTGCAATTTATGGACAAATACAAAGATATATGTACACATGATCTGCCCAACAACTACCATCATTAATTCTTCACAGGGGATAGAAGGTAATGTTTCATAAACTCCTCATTCAGCTGACTATCATATTACATATTACCACGAACAAGGAGAGACTGGAGCTCTTAGAGGTCCTGTACTCATGTCCCATTACATATGGTCTCTGTCAGCATTTGATACAGCACTTCTCAATCAGAAAGGTGTTTTAATACTTACTGGACTTGAAATTGCTGGAGGTGGGGGGCTGTCAGCAGGAATAGGAATCAGTTCACCAAGCTGGAGTAAAACATAAAATGAAATTGAAAGAAGGACAGAAGCAGTGATGAACTTTAAATGAAAGAAATATTTTCCCCACTCAGGGGTAATCTCAGTTCTGAAACATTCCTTTCAAAAAACAAAGCAGGTGACAAATCTTGAACAGAAGATGAGTTGCCTATCCCCAAACCAACTGTTACCTGCAATTTCTTCCATCCTCCTTGAGTACGAATAAACACCTCACTGGTTTCGCTGAGGTAGATCAATGTGCCTTCGGACACTAAGTGGACCTTTTGTAGCATAGTGTCAACATTTCTAAACCTTGTGACCTGTCAAGATAAAAGCATTAATTGCGCAAATAAAAACAATAGCCTATGAGAATGTACTTTTTATCTGGACAAGAAATGACCAAGAGTTCATGAAAGGATTTTTTTTTTTAAGAAAGCAGAACCTAAGAGTTATGAATAATTAGTCACAGAGGCTATTTGTAATAGCAGAGGCAGTAGCTCAGTGAAGAAGTGCTTGCTCTATGTGTATAAGGTTGCAGGGTCAATCATACCTCCAGTTTCTGTAAATGGTGTCAGGGACCAGCACTGTGAAAATCCCTCGAGAGCCAATGCAAGTCAGAAAAGTCTATCATCTATCTATCTATCTATCTATCTATCTATCTATCTATCTATGGGAAACAATAATCTTTCTCAGTCTCCTAGACCTAGCCTGCTGCTGTTGAATGACATGAGCTGTGTATGTGTTTACGATATGATACGATACGATACGATAATCTTTATTGTCATTGTCCCATACAGAACAATGAAACTGAAGAAAAAAAAATCTACATAAGACATTCAAAACCAACAAGCATGCTATCACAGCTATCCCAACCTGGTTAGCCCCCTAAAAACTCTGATACCCCATTTTTAAAATACAATACACTCCCATAGAGACTCCTTAAAGGTAAAGGGACCCCTGACCATTAGGTCCAGTCGTGACTGACTCTGGGGTTGCGGCGCTCATCTCGCTTTATTGGCTGAGGGAGCCGGTGTACAGCTTCCGGGTCATGTGGCCAGCATGACTAAGCCGCTTCTGGCGAACCAGAGCAGCGCATGGAAACACCGTTTACCTTCCCGCCGGAGCGGTACCTATTTATCTACTTGCACTTTGACATGCTTTCGAACTGCTAGGTTGGCAGGAGCAGGGACCGAGCAATGGGAGCTCACCCCGTCGTGGGGATTCGAAACGCCAACCTTCTGATTGGCAAGTCCTAGGCTCTGTGGTTTAACCCACAGCACCACCCGTGTCCTTACACTGCATTTAAAACCAAAATTGCATTTGGATATAAACTGTTTCTCAGGCAGCTAGTCCTAGTCTTTATAACCCTGTACCTTCTTCCAGAAGGCAGAAGCTGAAAGAGATCATTTCCGGGGTGCGCACTATCCTGTGCTATCTCTGCAGCTTTCTTACGGCACCTGGAAGCATAGATTTGATCCAAGGTGGGAAGAGTGCACCCAATTATTCTCTCCGCAGTCTTTACAACCCTGGACAGCATTGTTTTTTCCCTGACCGTGCAGCTCCCAAACCACACACACAGACATAAGTTAATACACTCTCAACAGTACAATGGTATCAACACAGGTCCTTTGAGAGATTGTTTTTCCGAAGGATTCTCTGAAAATATTTGTGTGTGTTTACGTACACACCATGCTACTGGAACACAAAGGGAAGGAAGAATAGGGGCAAAGTAGTAGAGCACCTCCTTTGCATGTGTAAGCTCCTAGGTTCAAGCTCTAGTTAAAAGGAAATATGTAGGCCTGCTTGAGAACTGCTGGCAATATTGGGAGAATCAACAGTCTGCCCCAGGAATATGGCAGCATCATATATTCATATACAATGATATGTCTCCTTTGTCCTCTTCCTAGCTTTTGAAACAAGGTTAGAGAATATATTAAACCACAGTCACAAGGCTGTGGATGTGTTACAGCTACACTAAAATCAAAGGTCACCCTTAAAGATTGCAAGTGATGGGACTGAACTGACAACAAGAATAATGCTGTCCTTCAGCTTAGTTTAGTTTTTGTTTTATCTGTAATGCTGGAAGTTTGCAACCTTTCCAGATGAAGAGATGAATGTTTGGCAGGAAGACTAAAGAGTAGCTACCCTGGATTTTAAAGATCATTTTTTACTGTTTAGTTCAGGACACATAAAGGTAAAGGTAAAGGGACCCCTGGCCATTAGGTCCAGTCGTGACCGACTCTGGGGCTGCGGCATTCATCTCGCTATATAGGCCGAGGGAGCCGGCATACAGCTTCCAGGTCATGTGGCCAGCATGACTAAGCCGCTTCTGGCAAACCAGAGCAGCGCACGGAAACGCCGTTTACCTTCCCGCCGGAGCGGTACCTATTTATCTACTTGCACTTTGACGTGCTTTCGAACTGCTAGGTTGGCAGGAGCAGGGACCGAGCAACGGGAGCTCACCCCGTCGCGGGGATTCGAACCGCCGACCTTCTGATCAGCAAGTCCTAGGCTCTGTGGTTTAACCCACAGTGCCACCCGCATCCCTCATGACACATACATACCCAATAATGTAAATAAGTCTCACAAGAGGAAACAGCATGTATGACTGCAGGAAAATCGCATAACTCTGTACATGAACAGCCTTAGGCTTGAGGGTATTTTAAAGAAAAGTTCTAAATCCAGTTCATAAAATCACACAAACAGGAAATAGGAGGTTAATTAAAATGTAAGATATGTAATAGTTCATGAAAAAACCAAGATCTGTTTATTATGAAGGCTAAGAATTAATATTTACACAATTCATGCAGATTTCTTTTGAATGAACAACTGGCATATTTTATTGTATCTGCGTATATTTCTCGGAAACTGAAATCTGTGACCATCACGGAGGAAATGCAACATTAATTATCACAAGATACTGCAGTTTAATAGAACAGAAAAATTATTATTTACCAAATGAGTCGGGGAATATTTGCTCTTACAAGCACATATCTAAAACTTATTTTTTAAAGGGCAAATGGTGCTTCAAAACTGCCTACATTATGCATCTATTCTCATTGGAGAGTGGTATGAATGTCTGAGCCTTCTATACCTGAAGGAGAACAATTATGCTCATTTATGTTATGGAGCTCAGCCTCCCCTGAAAATACCAACACATTTTAGAGGAATTCAGATCGACAGTTTCCTTAGGAAGAAACCCCAGACTCAATATTAATTGATTAATATGATATATTTCTATCTTTTCATAATTCTCTGAAGGTGGACAAAAACTTCTGCAAAATCACAGAAACAGTTTACTGAGCAATCATCTGAATTATATGTGCAGCAGCAAATAAACTCAAGAACCAGCACATCAAATTTCAAAGATGTGGATCACCACCAAAAACACCTGGTTTCTGGTACCTCCTAATCTAACAGATCACAATGGTGGGCCAAAGAGCAGGACCTTTGAAGATCATCTTGAAACCTGACAGGTTTTTATGCTGTTGAATAAAATATTAAATCATCTACTTTGTCATTTCTTGAAAAATAGGATGTTTCACCCCTTGTAGATATTTGAATCATATGCTTCTTTAAAGAACAAAAAGTCACCCAACTTATATGTTCCTTTGATTCTTCTTAGATGGAAAATTACGTATTTCCAGATCAGATGTTTAGCAGTCCCAATGCGATTGAGGAAGCATACTGTGAACTTGCAACATGGAAGGACTGGTTGTATGAACTGGCAGAACCTCAGTACACACAGCTGCCACAATCTGCATGATTGCAGCATGTATTTCTTGAACCGTTACATTAGCAGAGATTGCAAATGAAATGTATAAGCCGCTCTTCACTGACAGTGCTTCATGCGACAATGTTGTTGTGTAATCACTGTTGGCGTAATGTGAACAATGAGTCGTGTCTTGAGGAGCATATCCCTCATGTCTGTAAATGTGTCAGGTGCACTGGGCTAGCATAGCAACAGCAGCAGGGTCGAGTGTAGGACTTGCTGAATCATTCACTCTCCCATTGGTTCAGGCAATGTGTCTATGTGTAGAGATGGGTCTCTCTTCCCCCACCTTTGGCGATCACTCACAGCAGAGTAAGATTGTCTTCCATGAATATGGTCTTAACAGTGTGTCCGTAAGTGACTGTGGAGGTCAATTCTGGATCCACACATCCTTCCACAGTGGGGACATAGGTTTCCAGGTGGGAGTTGATCAGGGTGAGGGTTTGCCAAATGTGCCTTCCTCTTAGCTCGTTTCTCCTTTTTGCCCTGAATTTGTGCTTCTTCAAAGTCCACGACACCTTTGGTAAAGGCTGTTCTC
The DNA here is from genome assembly GCF_964270895.1 of Podarcis filfolensis. Classification (NCBI taxonomy): domain Eukaryota; kingdom Metazoa; phylum Chordata; class Lepidosauria; order Squamata; family Lacertidae; genus Podarcis; species Podarcis filfolensis. Next base: position 50,449,075 of record NC_139615.1, read on the forward strand.
CAATTGCAGTGCTCGCAGGCCAGTGTTTCCCAGTTATCAATGCCTATACTACATTTTTAAAGATTTGCCTTGAGAACATCTTTAAACCTCTTTTGTTTAAAGAGAGATAGGTATAATACTCTCTAGGGCATTGCTTTCATTATGGTTCTGTCCTGTCCTGTTTGCTGCCAGGGCCTGACTCTGAATCTGTGAGAGTCAGGGGTAGAGACTGGGTTTTACACTGCAGGTTTAGCTAGCACGGGGATAGTGTTATCGAATCTCTCTGTAATACGTATTTTTACTTCAAAGACCTTTATGGAGCAGGTAGTAGCAAAGCTGTCAACGTTTCCCTTTTTTAAAGGGAAATTTCCTTATTCCGAGTAGGATTCCTCGCAAGAAAAGGGAAAAGTTGACAGCTATGGGTAGTAGTGGTTAGTAGTCTTGTGTTGAGAGACAATAAACACTTTGTTACTTTGAACCATGCAGGGGAGGAGTTTTTCCCTCAACTGGAGACTCTGAATGAAGATGTTCTGCTGTGAGCAGGAAATCTCTGAAGACTGACTTCCACAAATCACCAACAATCCCTGCTGAGTTGCAAGCCTACTATCAACCCTGTTTGTCCTTGTAGATTATCATGTTGGGACCACCAAGCAACTGAAGAGGCTCATACCCACGGTCAGTCTAACTTGTTTTTGTCTGAATTAATATTTCTACTGCACTGAAAGTTTTAGGAAGCTCTTAAAGAGACAGATACATGTTCTTACCAAGTTCCTGGTCCCAGGTAATCCAGGTTCTCCAGGAGGTCCTGGTGGGCCTGGAACAGCTGCTGCTTAAATAAAAGAAAACCATGGTATATATTATTATCTCCTTTAAAGAAACTGACTATATTACTGCCTGTCTGAAAGATGCCGGCAGCAGCAGTACCTACAAGTTAACACCGCCTACAAGTTAACAGTTGTTGGTTTACAACATACAAGCCCTTTGAGTTGCCTCGAATATTTTCATCAGGAGATTTTAGCTCTAGGCCTGGTGCAGGTTGCTTTGGATTAAGCTATAAAGCAGGTGGTGGTTAGTGACTGGTGTTTTGGCATCAGCAGTCTCTGGGAAAGAACAGATATGAACTGACAAATAGAGCCAGACTAGACGTTTGGTGAAACACCTTGGTTTTTAGAATTTGGAACTAGCTGTATCATTCTTGGATCCAGGCCCTTTCCCCCCTCCACAATTCAGCCAGCAAGTGCAGAGGTAAAATATGCATAAGCAAAGAAAGCTGTCTGCTTGGGAGGCAAATATTTATGCCAATTCATGTTCATGTCCACACAAGTGCACCAGGCAGAAAGGAGACATCTATGTGACCTACCTGAGCCATATATTGATGGAGGCCCTGGTGGGCCAGGAGGTCCTGGTGGGCCAGGAGGTCCAACTGGTCCAAACCCAGGAGGGCCAGGTAGTCCAGGTACCCCAGGGGGGCCTCTAGGCCCAATCACTGTGTCTCCTTTTGGTCCCTATTAAAGAAAACACTTCAGTAAACCAATCTCCTCAAGGGATTATTACAGTAAATGTTGCAGCTGCAACAGCCTGAGGAATAGCGCTGATACCTGCAGTAGGCACCTATGTCCATAAAAGTCAGAACATTTTGGGGGCTTTTATGTGTCAAACCTCATTCTATAGCATTACAGAATGGACTCACAGCTGTCCATGGAGGCACAGGTCAAATCTGTGTCCAGGGCAGCTGTTTACCAGCTCCATCTGGTACGTAGGCTGAGACCCTATCTGCCTGCGGACTGTCTCGCCAGAGTGGTACATGCTCTAGTTATCTATCGCTTGGACTACTGCAATGTGCTCTACGTGGGGCTACCTTTGAAGGTGACCCGGAAACTACAACTAATCCAGAATGCGGCAGCTAGACTGGTGACTGGGGGCGGCCGCCAAGACCATATAACACCGGTCTTGAAAGACCTACATTGGCTCCCAGTACGTTACCGAGCACAATTCAAAGTCTTGGTGCTGACCTTTAAAGCCCTAAACGGCCTCGGTCCAGTATACCTGAAGGAGCGTCTCCACCCCCATCATTCTGCCCGGACGCTGAGGTCCAGCGCCGAGGGCCTTCTGGCGGTTCCCTCATTGCGAGAAGCAAAGCTAACAGGGAACCAGGCAGAGGGCCTTCTCGGTAGTGGCGCCCGCCCTGTGGAACGCCCTTCCAGCAGATGTCAAAGCGATAAACAACTACTTGACATTCAGAAGACATCTTAAGGCAGCCCTGTTCAGGGAAGTTTTTAACGTGTGATATTTTACTGTATTTTTGGTTTCTATGGAAGCCGCCCAGAGTGGCTGGGGAGGCCCAGCCAGATGGGCGGGGTATAAATAATAAATTATTATTATTATTATTATTATTATTATTATTATTATTATTATTATTACAGAAGTATGTTCCATCACATCCATCTGGAGTCTGAAGTCGTGCAGCCCATGCAAAGTTTCACCATTTTAATGAGTGGCGCTGTGGTCTAAACCACTGAGCCTCTTGGGCTTGTCAATCGGAAGGTCAGTGGTTTGAATCCCCGCGACGGGGTGAGCTCCCTATGTTCGGTTCCAGCTCCTGCCAACCTAGCAGTTCGAAAGCATGTCAAAGTGCAAGTAGATAAATAAGTACCGCTCTGAGGGAAGGTAAACAGCGTTTCCATGTGCTGGTCTGGTTTCGCCAGAAGCGGCTTAGTCATGCTGGCTACATGACCCAGAAAAACTGTCTGCGGACAAATGTTGGCTCCCTCGGCCAGTAAAGCGAGATGAGCGCTGTAACCCCAGAGTCGTTCGCAGCTGGACTTAAATGTCAGGGGTCCATTACCTTTACCTTTTATGCCAGAGTTGCAAAAATGAGATTTTATGGAGGGTGGCATCTTATTCATTATCACCGAAGAGGATGCCAGTTTGCACGTGTTGATTTGTATGGGTAGATGCAGATTTAGAAATAATTATTATAATTTAAATACATATTAATGTGATACCTCTCACCATAGTGCGGAAGACTGTGAGCAAGCTCAGGGCCTGCCCATACTTCCACTTGTCCCATGCCTAGGAAAAGTGGCGTAGCGTGGGGGGTGCAGGGGGGGCCGGCCGCACAGGGCGCAACATCTGGGGGTTAGGGTTAGGGGGCGCAAATCCACGGGTTAGGGGGTGCAAATCCACGGGTTAGGGGGTGCAAATTACTTGCCTTGCCCCGGGTGCTGACAACCCACGCTACGCCACTGCCTAGGAAGCACAGATCCAAGGGTTTTGTCCCCTGGCCCTGCTCCTTTCCCAGGGAAAACCCACTCTTTAGTTCTAAGTCAGAGCAAACAGTAATCCGGGGAAAAGCTGACCCAAATTGCCATTAGCTCCGGCTGAGTGCTAAAGAGCTGTAAGCAGCAGGACAAGATGATTAGCCCTCAGTCTGCTGTCCAGGTGCTAAATGTCAACGGCAAATTTAAATTCCCTTCAGAGGACATCTTCTGGTAGCAGACAGTCCTCTGCAAAGTAGGACACACGACCATCCTTCTCATAAGTAGGGCAGATACAGAGCTTATGTTTTGTTAAACTAGGTAAACTCTACACTGAGAGGCAGCGGAATTATGTGCTACTTGCTCTCAGCACAATTTACATTTGCTGTAATGCCTAAATGATGTGCACAAACATAGATTCTTGTGCACATATTTCTGGTAAAGTTCCTTATCACTCAGAATTAAAAGTTGCTGGGGGGCAGGGGGTGATGAGCATCAGGCATGTAAGATTCCACATACATAGGGTGGTTTCCAACTGGGTTTTACTCAGAATAGGCAAATTGAAATGAATTTACCTAAGTTAGTCATGTCTATTAATCTCAATGGGACTACTCTGAGTTGAATAATAGCCACACAAGGAATGTGGGCTGTAAGGCAAATACATGTAATTCCAGGATGGGTCAGATAGTCCCATTTTTTAAAAAAATACATTAATAAATAAATGATGGGGCCATTTATTATACAGAAGGAAGCCTTACCACTGGTCCTGGTCTTCCTGGGAGTCCTGGAGGTCCTGACATAAAAAAGCCTCCATTTGGTTCTCCTTTTTCTCCTTTAAGGCCAACTTCTCCATTGACTCCTTTCTCACCCTAAAAAGAGAAGGCATACAAAGTAACGTCACAGCAATACTATGTGACTAACATTTGTACAAACCTAAGAGATTACTTTATTGACTTGATACAAAGCTTGAGTAATCTTTGCAGTATATTTTTGTATGGGCTGATATAAAGGAAGGAAGTAATGGTCAGTTGTACTGTAGATCTAGAACTCTGAAAGCTTGCTCATGTACCAAAACATTATGGTCACATCCCCACCATATATTTAAAGCATATTTCCTTCTCCCTTTAGATAATACCTGTTCAACCATGTATGTGTAAATAAGGAAAAAGGAAAGAAAGAAAGAAAGAAAGAAAGAAAGAAAGAAGACATTTTGTTGGGATACCGTTATATAAAATATGTATAGGGAGGGACACTGTGCAGTTTAAAGATCTTAAATTGTGGCCATGGGTTATTGTTTTTGTTTGTTATTACAGTAGGTATTTTTATGTTTTTATATTGTAAACCTTCCTGTGATCTTTGGAGGAAGGGTGGTATAGAAATTTAATAAATAATAATAAACTGTAATTTAGAGCAGAGGCTTAGTTCCACCAGAGAAAATTTATGTATTACTATAACTTACTGAATAGTAATATATAATAATACATACAATGTATTTATTGTGAAATACAAATATTTCCTGCCGGTGATATAAAACAGTATTATGGACAGCAAGTACTACTTGCACTTTGGCGTGCTTTTGAACTGCTAGGTTGGCAGGAGCAGGGACTGAGCAACGGGAGCTCCCCCGACCTTCTGATCGGCAAACCCTAGGCTCTGTGGTTTAGACCACAGCGCCACCCACGTCCCATAAGTGTGGATAGGTATAGACATTTTCATTCTTTGTTTTTTTTTATAAGATGTTTATTAGGATTTTACAAAAAGCAAAAATTAACAGAGTAAAAAGACCCAAAAAAAGAAAAAATACAAAAAATACAAAAATACATAAAAAAAAAATACAAAATACAAAAAAGAAATAAGTAGAAAAAGTTAAAAACAAATCTGTTTTTTTCATATCTTTAAGCTCATTTGCTTGTTTCCTTGACCTCCTCATACCTCCCCTTTTTGTATTCCCATTCACATAGTCAGTTCAGCAAATCCTTACCCTCTTTCATTTATCTTAACTCTATATCTTAACATATTATAACTGTATATTTTCATCCATTATCAGTCCATTTTTACATATTCTTATTGGCCTTGTTGCTAATGCCACTTAATTTCAATCCAACATCATTTTAACATTCATTAATTTTACAATATTTCTGCAGATAGTCTTTAAATTTCTTCCAATCTTCTTCCACCAACTCTTCTCCCTGGTCTCGGATTCTGCCAGTCATTTCCGCCAGTTCCATATAGTCCATCACCTTCATCTGCCACTCTTCCAGGGTGGGTAAATCTTGTGTCTTCCAATACCTTGCAATAAGTATTCTTGCTGCTGTTGTAGCATACATAAAGAAAGTTCTATCCTTCTTTGGCACCAATTGGCCGACTATGCCCAGGAGAAAGGCCTCTGGTTTCTTCAGGAAGGTATATTTAAATACCTTTTTCATTTCATTATAGATCATCTCCCAGAAAGCCTTAATCTTTGGGCACGTCCACCAAAGGTGAAAGAATGTACCTTCATTTTCTTTACATTTCCAACATTTATTATCGGGCAAATGATAGATTTTTGCAAGCTTGACTGGTGTCATGTACCACCTATATATCATTTTCATAATATTCTCTCTTAGGGCATTACATGCCGTAAATTTCGTACCTGTGGTCCACAACTGTTCCCAGTCAGCAAACATAATGTTATGTCCAACATCTTGTGCCCATTTAATCATAGCAGATTTAACCGTTTCATCCTGAGTATTCCATTTCAACCGCAAGTTATATATTCTTGAAAGTATCTTAGTTTTGGGATCTAACAGTTCTGTTTCCAATTTTGATTTTTTCACCTGGAAGCCAATTTTTTTGTCCAAATTGTAAGCCTCCCTTATTTGATAATAGTGAAGCCAATCTCGCACTTTATCTTTTAATTTCTCAAAACTCTGCAATTTCAATTTGTCTCCTTCTTGCTCCAAAATTTCCCAATATTTCGGCCATTTGGCCTCCATATTGAGCTTTTTCTGAGCCTTTGCTTCCATCGGTGTCATTCTTTGAATGACAGAGGTCTGGGCCTTTGGAATCCATTTGAAGATTTAGATTATGATTCAGGCTCAAGACAACGCATATAGGAGCATCTTATTTAATCCTCACAATGACCCTGTTTAGGTTGGTTAGCCCAAGAGTCAATACTGTACAACCTATAAGTGAGTGGGGATTTGAATGTAGATATTGCCTACCCAAATCCACTGCTCTACACCACATCTGAAAAGGAAAGCAAAAATGTGGTATCTATGTCTGTTAAATCATCTGAGAAGCAGTGGTGTGTTTGGGGAAGAGGACTACAAATGAAGAAGAGTTAGAGAAGCAATCTCTGTACCTTGGCAGAGACATCTCACAGCAAACACCATCAATGTCAAGGTGCATATAATGTTATCGGTACCAAGGTAGGCTGCTGTCAGGGAACTGCCATTGGAGCTAGAGGCGGAGGCAAGGCTCCAAAGCGATGCTGGAGAGGGGCCAAGCAGGGAGAGAGGCAGCTCATTGGCTGGGGAAGGAAATCAGCGTAACACCAGGGATAAAGGGGGGCAGATGGGGGAAATCGGCGAGAGGGCTCCAGGACTCCTCGCCGGAGACCAGTGGGGAGAGCACGGGTCCTCCGCTACCCACACCCACCCTGCGCAGAAGACTTCCGCGCAGGGAGAGTAGGTGGAGACTTGGCGTCAAAGAACTTCTTTGCTGGAAGAGGTTCAAGAAACGCCCACTGACGGATTCTGCTAGCGACTGAAACAGCCACGAAGTGAAGGGCTGTCCAGACAGAAAAGGTTTAACCAGGCAACCTAGCCAGGAGTGGCGGCAACTTACGCACGAGCAACCCCTATAACCATTACAGCCGCCAAGGAGCTCCACACATCTATAGCATTTGAATAAGTGCTAGCCAGGCTATACCTTCTCTTCAAATCCTTCCACTGATATGTCACTATGTTTCTGCCAAGGGGGAGGTGCAGGCTGTCACGGCACTGCATAGTCTCTGAGAGAAACAGGTACCCTCTTTGGACTGGAAAGGGGAAACTCTATGAAAAACACAGCCAGTGTGCACGTAGCAACTATTATGCTGAAAATTCACAAATAATTGCCTCTAAAAACCAGACAATGTGCTGGTACTTTATTAAGGCAGAATTCAGCTGTCAACGTGAAATAATTACCTTCATGATGTTTAACTGGCTAAAATAAGTTGATGGCAGAGGAGGACCTGGAAAGTAAAGGAAATAATTTTATGAATTTTCTGTTTCTGTTGAGTCCACACAGATCTATGAAGCAGAGTGAGGCAGCAGCCTCAGGTGGTGGAGTCCAAGGGGCAGCCCCCACTTCTGGACAAGCGGTTGTGGCTGTAGCTTCCAGGTTCTGGGAAGATCTCACAAGAGTCCTGCGAGATCTTGCCACAAGCCACTGCTGCACCCTCCCCTGCCACTGCCAGAGAAGCAAGGAGAAGTAGCCGTGTGAAAGTGCATCCCACTCTTCCCACCAATATGTAGCAGATCCAACTGCTCTGGCTACCAATTGCGGCGGATCCCACCTATGTATACTCTAAATATAACCACCACGTGTTATCGTATGCTTTTTGTGTGAAGGTAAACTTAGGCAGAAGTTGAACAAATAAGAAAAGATTTATTTTGCAGAACAAAGCTGATAAAAGAAAGGATGTGTCAGAGATAATGTTCTTTCAGGAAACAGTCAACCTATTCATAATTATACTAAATTTAGTGGATGTTACAAGCTTCTAAACAGGGCAGTAAACACACAGCTTCTTTTAAATGTCAGTTGTTTAATTCAGTTATAACTCCTCAGTTAGGTGTTACTGGTTTCTAGGCTAGGTGGTAAATGTTTAGCTTATTTCCAGTTATTTCACTTCAGTTCCTTAGCCTAGTTGCTGCATAGGTATTACAGATTAATACTTTGGTTCTTAAAGAAGGTGGTACTTTCTGTCAGTTACCCAACCTTCTATCAAAGACACCCCTGAGGTACTTTGAATAGTATTACAGACGCAGGCGATCTTCACACCCACTGGCGGAGGAAGAGGGGGTTGAAGGAAGAGCCATCCTGGCGGGGTGCCATCGTGGCTGCCCCCCCCCGCCTGCACTGGGCACCACGCCCCCACAGGCTGGGCACCACACCCCCGGGATGCGTGCTACCCATCCCCCACCTGCTCTCCACCCCCTGGTGCCGGAGCATGAAGCTCCGCCACTGCCCACACCCCTTTTAACTGGTCTGGTAATCTTCTCTTTCTAGAAGATGTCTCCCCTCCTGACTGGGATGAGACCCAAGTAGACGGTATCCTCACAGCTCCTACTTCTCCTGCTCAAACTCAGCCCTTAAGTTAACTCCTGTCTGAACGTTCTCACAAGACACTAAACATTATCTTCCAATCTAAGCTCAGTCTCCTTTCTCTAGCTGCAGCTATTTTCCTCCAGCTCTCTCTTAAAAATATCTGAACCCACTGTCAGAAACGGCTCCTTTTATTCTCCCTTCCAAAGTGCTGGCTCCACCCCTCTTTGACCAGCAGTCTTGGTAGCCAATCAGAGAGAGGCTCCAGCCTTCTAGTGGAATTCAGAGGCCCTGCATCCCCAGACTCTGGTCTGGCTCAGCTGTCCGTCACACAGTGGCTTCTGAGTTCCAGTGAGATCTTGCTGGAACTTGGAAGCTGCAGGGCTTGGGGAGAAGAGGGGCAGCTGGTATAAGATAGTTCTCTTTCTCCTTTCCACTCACTTCTGATTTCTTACACTGAGATCTAACTCCTTCCCCTGGAGACTAAAGCCATAGTAGTAATCCCAAGTCCTCAAGGAAAGAGTTAAACAGCAGCAACCTTGACAAACAACCACCATAATTCCCTGTTTCATATCATTCAGATGTTCTGAGGGTTTTCTTTTTCATAAATCAAGATATTGTTTATTGTTAAAGACAACTAGCAACCATAGTCAGATGTGGTGAAAATTGTCTCTATAGAAACTAGCCTCAACAGGCCCTTTTCTATTTCCTCCTGTTTACTTCTCCACTCCAAGACTTGCTTATGATGTGACAAGAATCCTTGAAAACCTGTCCTGTCCCTCAAGAATGTGTGACTTTTCCATACCAGAAAGAAAGTCAAGGCCATGGAAGATGGTGATAAATTGTCTAAATGAGAATTCAGCTATGCAGAAAGTGATCCAGATTACCTAGAAACACTGAAATTTACTATTCATATTAGGCAGAACTGGGTTGTGTGTGTGTGTGTGTGTGTGTGTGTGTGTGTGTGTAAGTGTGTAAAATGCATTGTTACAGGTATTTTACATCCACCTCTGCACATTCCCATAGTTAACAATGATGTTTAGAACTAATCCTTCTTTTGTTCCAATTTTTTTTAAAAAGCTTAGGATTTATGAAAAGGAAGTGTCTCTGGTTTGTTGAAGGTAACATGGCGAAATACTTGAATTTTGTATTCTCCATTCCCCTGACTCTTCTCTCTCTCCATGTTCGCTTGGTTATTTTAAAGAAAACTGTATAAAACTAAATCAAAAGCAGTAATGAAAAACATTTAGTCTCCCCAGTTTTATGGATACGGTGTGGATTTCCTTCTAGCATACTCTCATGCATCATCACCTTTAAAAGCAAACACATGCACACACACGTTAAATTCCCTAATCAGCTTGGGGCAAAATTATTGCAATCAGAAGTTTCAGGTTTGACTGAAGTTGTTTGTGTTTTTATAGAAGGAAAAACGGAAAATAAAACGTGTTACTTTACTTTGCCTTGCCAGCTTCTTGGGGATTCTGACTGACCCTGGAATCATTGATTTGTTTTTGTTCTTATTATGTATTTTGCATTTTTTTTTATATTGTAATTTTATGTTATGAACCACCCTGTGATCTATGGATGAAGGGTGGTATACAAATATAATAAATAATAATAATACATAAAATACCTGGTGGCCCTGGTGCGCCTCTGTCTCCTTTTTCACCTTTGATGACTGGTGGACCACTTACACTCCAGGAACCTGCTTCTAGAAAATATTTACATGCGGGGGGGGGGGCAGGTCAGAAATGCACAGCAGGTGGCATCCGCAGTATGAGAAACAGAAAGCAGACTTCCACAAAGTTTTGCTTGCTATCCAGATTTTAACTCTCCAGTATTTCTAGAGTGATGTCCTTAAAATGCATCACCCTGGTCCCTTCCAAGGCTGGCCCAAATCAAAAGGCAGCAAAGAGGGTAGCGTGCTACAAAGTACAGTGATACCTCCGGTTATGAACAGGATCCGTTCCGGAGGCCCGGCCGCATCCTGAAAACTTCATAACTGGAGACGCTCTTCTGCGCATGCACACAGTGCAATTGAGCGCTTCTGCACATGCGCACGCAGTGAAATCCTTTTTCACCTTTGATGACATGTGGACCGCTTACACTCCAGGAACCTGCTTCTAGAAAATATTTACATGGGGCTGGGGTCACTTCCAGGTTTGCCGCATTCGCAAACTGAAGTTTACGTATCCAGAGGGATACGTAAGCAGAGGTACGACTGCATAACTGCTGCAAATGTCTCTTGCCTCTCCCTACTCCTCCCCGTCTTTCTTGAATTGTATTGCTGTCTTTCCTCCTCCGACTGTGGAGAGAAGTGTCCTCCACAGATATAGGAAGCAATATATATATATGAAAATATATATACCCCACCTACCAACCAAAGTTATTGAGGCAGCTTACAATATATTTAAAACACAATAAATTAGTGCCCCCACATGCTGGCAGGGTCTAAGTGGTCCATGCCAGTTATTTCAACTGCTGGCTAAGAACTCATGAGCACTTTTGCCTTGCAGGATCACAGCCCAGGTGCATGGAGCAAAACATACTGTCACAAACACACACTTCCATCATCCTTCTGAAGCCAGTTTCATGTGCAAGCGCCTAGTCCACACTAAGCTGAAGAACGATTGTGAGAACAGCAGGTCTTTCTCTGAGATAACTGAGCCATCTTAAACCCCATGAGAATAAGCTCAGGGAAAAAGCCAAAGTAATACTGATTGCAGAAGGGCACAAATGATTGTCTGAAGTCATTTTTGAAGGGCAGTCAACCAAACTCAGGCTTGATCCCTGCATTCATGAGCCCATCACTTTGTGACCTTGGCTTTCTTGTTCACTACACTATAATGCAGTGTCCTAATTTACATGAAGTTTTGATGCATGGAGGTTTAGGAAACTGGAACATTGTTGTTAGTATGGGATTGGGACAATGTCATATGAACTTCATTGTAATTCAGACTGTTAGCTGAAGTCGTTGGCTTTGGAGTCACTAACCAGCGCTGAAACCTTCTGAATTGGTGATGGATGAATGGATATCTTCCTCATTTCCAATCCTTCTCTGGAAATAATCATGCCTCTGGGACCTGATCAAAATCCATTTTCAACTAGACTCAAGCCAGGATGGTCTGGAGTCTGGTCTTAAATGGATTCATGGGATGAGGAGAAAGAGACCTCTCTAATCCATCATCCACCACCATCCCACTCCATTTTGGACTTTGAAAATAACCCTATCATTGCATCACTAGAACTTACAACTAGGTCCTATTACCAACAAACTTACCATCGGCCACTTTTGGGTTTCCAGGGTGAGGGGTGTCTGCCTGCACAGATAGAGAGCAAATATATTCAAAATGCAAATAACGTAAGAGCCTTGCAGATTTCTCTATGCTGCATCTTTGATGAAACTCCTAGTCCTAGTACACAAGCACAGCTCACACTGTTAGTAGCAGCCTTGCTTTATGTAAAATGTATTGGAATATCAAAGCACTAATGCCCTAATGCCTGAACATCAGCTGGTCAGGGTCTGTCTAGTGTCATGTTCTTTGACACGTCTTTGACATGTAGCATATATTCTTGCCATTCCAAGAAAATTCTACATGCCAGGTTAGAACATGAGTTGCCAGCCTTTTTGTGATCATGGTATTTCCCCTGCCAGCCTTTTTGAGTCAGTGGGCACTTCTGGAATTCTGAGAATGTGCAGTGGGTGCCGGTCACAAACTAGCTTCTGTGGGGACATGGTAAAACAAATGAGCAGGAAAAGAGACAGGATCACAAAACGGTGCAGACATACTCCATGTGAATGGAAAAAAGGGAGCTACATCAGCCACCACCACACTTGCTGAGAGAGATAAGTTTGTTGCCCTTTTCTTGGTTCATATTGGAAGAGAGGGTGCATCTCTATTCCTGACATCCAGTGAAATATGGACAATGTAGGAGAGGCTGAGGCAGTGCAAGCAGGACCTGAGCAGGATGAGCAAAGAGTCGCTTGTGAATTGTGGATTTCTGAAGGGATATTTACTGAGATCTGTTGCGGGTACCAAAGGAGGTAGAGGCTGACATTGTTGACAATCCAGTGATGTTAGAGAAGTCCAGTTGAGCCACTATGATTACTCTGGTTTAGCATCACAGTGCAACTGAGATCAGAATGTGAATTTTAAAACAAGAGATTGTGTCTGCACTTCTATCGCTAATTATATCAAATTGATAGATGCTTCTCTTCAAAACACACCACCTGGCATACTTTCCCCAATGGTGCTAGTTTCCCAATCTGAACCACTTTGGAAGGTGCTATTGGCCCCAAAGGGGGAAAGATATAGGGCAGGTACCATATGGCTCCCTGAAATCCATCTTTAACTGGAGATTTCAGGGACAGAAGCAGGACATTCCATTTTCTTACAGCTCTTTCCTGAGATGTGACTAAGCCCCACGCACCTACAGCAAATGATATCAACAGAACTTTGATGGGCAACATAATACAGATGAGGCAGTGCATGGATTTGTTTTGCTGTACCGGGTTGCATATGTTAACATTAATGTTTCCTTTCGACAGAGTGTTTTTAAACGGACAGGTATTTAAAAGTAAAAGTAAATTATATTTTAAAATGAAGTTTAACAACAGAGAACTAAAACACAAACTATCTCCCAAATCACTGTCCCTCACTCCACTGCTTTCAAGGACAATGTGCTGCCAAGAGAGTGGTAAGCAACCTTTTTGGCTGTGAGGTCTGCTTACGGTAGTGGGTGGTGGGTTGGTGGCTACACAGTCACATACATGCGCACCTACATGTACTCTTCCAGCTCTCACTCACTCTCATGCACACTTTAAACATTCCCACTCCACTCCCAGTGAAGGCACACACGTAATCTGTATGTCCTTGATGCAGCTAAGATCATTGTCTGCAGCAGCCTGGGCTACATGGGGAGTACTTTATGGAGAATGCAGCTTAAACCTTTAAAAGGTTTGTTGCCATGCTGCTATTCTCTTCTTCCCCTGCCCTGCCCCCAAGGGCTCCTAGGTAAAGGTAAAGGGACCTCTGACCATTAGGTCCAGTTGTGGCCGACTCTGGGGTTGCGGCGCTCATCTCGCTTTATTGGCCGAGCGAGCTGGCGTCCAGCTTCCAGGTCATGTGGCCAGCATGACTAAGCCGCTTCTGGCGAACCAGAGCAGCGAACAGAAATGCCATTTACCTTCCTGCTGGAAGGTATCTACTTGCACTTTGACGTGCTTTCGAACTGCTAGGTTGGCAGGAGCAGGGACCGGGCAACGGAAGCTCACCCCATTGCAGGGATTCAAACCGCCGACCTTCTGATCGGCAAGTCCTAGGCTCTGTGGTTTAACCCACGTCCCCCAAGGGCTCCTGCTGCAGCCTAAATCACAGCACAGAAACAGGAGTCCTTTCCCCACTGTGCAGCTGATGGGGGAATCAACAGGGGAAAGGGGGTGGGGCTTCCTGGGGGCTTCACAGGCCACACCTAGAGTGGCCAAGGGTGGCTTGGAGGCTGCCGACATGTGTTTTAAGACAAGGGCATGCAGTACCGGCACCCTTTTTTTCCCTAGAAGAAAAGCACTGCACATAATTACTTCATCACCACTATCTGTGACCTTAACCATTTGGTCCTGCCTTGAAAGCACTCATGCAGCATGTGGTGTTATTAGGGCAGGTGCTGACGAAGCAACAGACAAGAACAAAAAACATATAAAGCACATATGTTTATCCAGGGAAAATGGATAGATACTGTAAATAACTCACTGTTGTCTTGCACTGAGGCCTGGGAGAAATTGGAAAAACTGTCTGTTCAGAAATTGGAGGGAAATAAATACAGTAACTATTTAATTATTTCTAAAAGCAATATATTAATAAAAGTGTAAGACCACACTCCTCACCAAAGCAAGCTTCTGCTGATGCATTTAAACTGCAAATGCCACCGCTTTCCACAACAACCTCGAAAAGATCCCCGCTTAGCTGTCTAGCAGCATTTTCAAAACAACGTTCTAGCTCTGAAAACTATCACACCAATAATTTATCACGTTGGAGTTCTTTGTGTCCAGCAGTAGCAAGCCCTTGGGAAGTTCACAACTAGAGCAAAATAAAGACAAATAACCGATGCCCCTAGCATCTGACTAGCAGAGCCTCTGAAGATGGCAGCTGCATTGAAATGTCTAAAAAATTCCCTTAGTTTTTTTCCAATTTGGATAGAGCCAAATGAGATGACAAATGTGGATGGACTTACTCCTTTAATGAAAACTACACGACCTGGGGGTCCTGGGGGCCCAGGTAATCCACGCACACCAGGAGGCCCCTGGAAAGATAAAAGCAGGAAAAGCATCAGGGATTGTTTTCCAGCAAAGGCAAAGGGTCGGCCTCACCACTGTGTGATGTATTTCAATATAGCATGTCAACACATTTCCTGATCTTAGTGCTAACTTTTTCTTGTCTGGTGGTGTTTCTGAACATACAAGTGTTCACAGTAGGTCTTAATCTTGTGAGGAATCCCTTTAGATGTTGTCATTAAAAAGTAGGGCTGCAGATTCTGATATGTGCTCGTGATCTGATCTGGGTCATGATACACCTGGATTGAACCAGGTGGTTTTGAATGCGAATTATACGGATTCCTCCCCCATCTCTACCCAGAGGTGGAGGTAGCTGTGCACCCGGGGGCAGGGCTAGCTGTCTGCAGGGGCAGGGTGAGAGTCCCAGGGGGGTGGGGCGGCGATGTCACTCTCCTCAGGGATGACACCTGGGCGGACTGCACCCACCACACCCCCTTCCTCCGCCAGTGTCTCTACCAGCATCAGTTGAATCCCACTCATCTGGGTAGCAGAATAACCTGCTAAAAGCAGCTCTGTTCTGGCGCTAAAGTGAGTACCTAGGAGGACACAACTCAGACCAACTCCTCCCAGCTTTCCCACCCAAGACTCAGTTGTGCACAGACTGGTCTCCTCATCCACTAACAAGCAATAAATGAGGAAGATTTTATTGCAACCCAACCTGACTCTAAGATTTAGAGCCAGCACACCCAAGAACTGCCTGCTAAGGCAACCACAAACACTCTGGTTGGGGAGGACCAAAGAGGGGATATATGCCAGCTGTCTAATTGATGCTCACCTGTACTGGCTTGTCCATCCTTTCTCCAACACCAAACCCACTCCTTACCTTTAATCACATTACTCGGGGCATCCCACACGCTCCTACACAGTTCATAAACCTCCCCCACCCCCACCCCGCTCATAACTAAAGACCCTGCTAATTTGGCAGTGTTTGAAACACCCCATCAACCTTGTGATTGCTACAAAACAGGCCACACTAAAAACTAAACAAAAATAAACAAAAAACACAGCAGAACCTCAACCTTTAGGGATAAGGCCTCACCATACATGTCAGAGAGCATTTCCAAACAAATCATCCCTTCACCTCTATTGTGTCTCTTGTATAACCCCTGGCAATTGGTTTCAGAAGGTTTCTGAACATGGATATCCGAACATTGGTGACCATATCTTCCAAGAAGGGGTTATTATATCCCTTTCGACTAATTTGACTAATCCCCTTTAAAAGCCACCCAAGCCAGTGCCTATATAAAAAGGAATTTCCTCTTAATTAATTCATGCATGGTATAGATCTTCCTTTTGCTTGTTAGGAGTATAGCTGCATCTTCTTAAACCGTTAATAAGAACTTCATTTCTGTAGAACTTACATATAATGTTACACCCCGTTCACCTTTTATGCCTTTTTTCCCATTCAGACCAGGACGTCCCTGAAAGGCAGATAACAACACATAAATGCTTTATGCCATAATAAAAAGAATTTTAAAATACCCCTCTTCCCAAAAAAGAAATATACACACTGGCCGACCGGGGAAACCAAGTTCTCCTTTAAGTCCTGAAGGTCCAGGTGGCCCCTAAAGACAAAAAGAAGTATTAGAAAGAAAAACAGAACAAATGCCTATATATGTGCAGTGCGCTTTATTGGAAATAAAGCCATATTTTAGTGCCTCTGCCACACATTTGTAGCTAATAATGAATTCGTATGTTCAATGTACATTAATACATTTGTACTAGTATGTTCAATATTGTTTGTATTTTATCTTTATTTTAAAGATGATTAAAGTTTCTTTTAAAAAGTTGAGAATCAGAGGCAATCCAGGAAAAGCTCTTCAAATACACTATAGGAATTACTGGGGCATGCTGCTTACATTTTTTTGTAGGGTTGCTTGAATATGTTTGCTTTTAAAAGTCAGCCTACCACATTTGCACTTTCTGTTGTTTTTTGTTGTTGTTTTTTTATATAAATTTTTATTAATTTTCCAACATATATTAAGACACAATACAACTGACAATACATAAACAAACAAACATATAAACACGTATAATTTCATAACCTCTTTTTCTTAAACCTTATTTCAACGACTTCCCCATACCTCCCTTTTCTGCATCCCTGTTTTAAACTTTCCCAGCAACCCCTAATTTCAATTACTTATAATTCACTTTCTTTAATCCTTTTTCTCTTACCCAATTATTTGTCACTGCAATTCTGTTTTGCATTACCCATGACATTTTAGCACTCATTAATTTTACAACAGTTCTTAAGATAAACTTTAAATTTCTTCCAATCTTCTTCCACCGTCTCTTTTCCTTGGTCGCGGATTCTGCCAGTCATCTCAGCCAGTCCCATATAGTCTATCACCTTCGTCTGCCACTCTTCCAGCGTGGGTAGTTCTTGTGTCTTCCAATACTTTGCTAAAAGAACTCTTGCTGCTGTTGTAGCATACATAAAGAACGTCCTATCTTTCCTTGACACCAGTTGGCCTACCATGCCCAGGAGAAAGGCCTCTGGTTTCTTATGAAAGGTACACTTAAGAACCTTCTTAATTTCATTATAGATCATTTCCCAGAAGGCCTTGATCTTTGGGCACGTCCACCAAAGGTGGTAGAAAGTACCTTCAGTTTCCTTACATTTCCAGCATTTATTATTGGGCGTATGATAGATTTTTGCAAGCTTGACTGGGGTCATGTACCACCTATAAATCATTTTCATAATGTTCTCTCTTAAGGCATTACATGCCGTAAACTCTGGTTTCTCTTCAGATCGTATAAATCTTTCGCCTTTTCACATTTGCACTTTCTGACTCAATATGTGAACTGAAACACAACCATCCTTTGAAATCTGTCCTTTTCAAAAAAGAACCATTTGTATTATTTCCATTAACATTGCAAACAACGAACATGACCACACAAGGTTATTTCAGTTATAACTACAGCAAGAAGAGCACCACCAGTGTACTGTTGTGAGCACTCTGCGCTCATGCATGTGAAGAGTCATCTTATCGTAGGGATCCTGTGTCTCATGCATTACTCTACTTTCAGGGAGCTCTCACGTGAAGACTGGGGATGTATCCCAAAAATTCTGGGAAAAGATTTTTGACACCATCTCTTCCATCATGGGCCAGAAATGGAAGCCTGTCCTGTCCTTAGCCCCATTATCCCTGGACACAAACCATGGGATTGAGGCCAATGACCTAGTGTTCTTTTTGTTGACAGCAGTGCGACTGGCTGTTGCTTGTCACTTTGAAGCCGAATCGGCGCCACTAATAGAGACATAACCATCTCTTGTATTTTAATATTTTGTTGGAAGCTGCCCAGACAGGCTGGGGAAACCCAGCCAGATGGGAGGGGTATAAATAATAAATTATTATTACTGATAGAATTTTGGAATGCAGTTCTCCAGCCAATTTGTGTGTACAAAAATGTACATATGAGGATAAAGGATGCATAAATGTGTGACATTTGATGAAAGAATGCACTATATACGGGGAAATTTCTTTGCAAAATTTGTATATTGGGGAAGATTGCATAGAAAAATATGTTTATTAGTTGAAATTTGCACTAAAGTGCTGACCAAAAACAGGCTGGTTTCAGAAAACTAACAAGGGAACAATTCACATATGTACAAATGTATTTTTAATGGATCTAGGTTTCTAATAGAACTTTGCTTTTTACCTTTATAATTCCTTCCACATAGTTCGTTCCTTTCTTCACTTTTCTACCGTCACTTTGAAATATTTCTCCCTCTCTCCAATAGCAAAAGGTGCATGAACTGATTTTTAAAAATTAATAAGCTTACCATTGGTCCAACTGGTCCTGTTACTCCAGGTTCACCCTATGAGAAAAAGGGTTCTATTATTATTATTATTATTATTATTATTATTATTATTATTATTATATATACCACCCTATACCCACAGGTCTCAGGGCAGTTCCTTAAAGAGCACACATTCTCTTCTATGGGACACAGAGAGCAGAAGAATGCAAAGAAACCCCAACAAAGTTACCTTCTCTCCTGGTCTTCTTATCACTTCTGTTAGTGATTCAGTTGAAGCAAAGATGGCTCCTGGCTCACCCTTTTCACCCTAGAAAAACCACATTATTCATTGCCATGATATTTCATTTTTCCTCCAAGGTTTGATGTTTACATTTATCTGGCGTATATAAATCTATCAGATGAATTTGCTGCTTTGTTGACTTATACCAAGAGCTGACATGAATCTGACTTCAAAGAGCCTCTTCCGAGTGAGAAATAAACCAATGGTTTGATGTACAGGGATCAATCCACAGATATGGGTCCCAGATCTGGAAAAGTTGAAAACTAACAAGGGAACAATTCACAATGCCCCATTGTTATCCTTGGATCCTGGAATGTACTACTAGATCCATGGGCACCTAAATTTGAACATAGCCCCGAATTACAATTGTGTGGTTCCACCTTTTTTCAACTTCTCAGAAGAAATTGCTTATTGGATTACCATTTTGTAAAGGGAAGCTTCATCTCTACCACATTTAAAGGAAATATGACAAACCATGCAAACCAAATTCTTGAGGTCTCTGGTTGCCAAGATGTCTTGAGCTCATCTTTGAATATACAAGAGGAAATCATCCCTAACAGTTCCAAAATATGCCGGTAACCACCTCACATTTCTAAACTGGTCTACTGCCTGCTTTCCTTTTTACCTGCTTTCCTTTCTCTCCTGGTGAACCAGGAAGTCCAATGTCTCCTTTTGGTCCCCTGGGGCCCTAGAAAAAAACAAAGTAGGCTTTCTATAAACAGGCTTATTATGATTAGGTAACTTCTGCATGTTGCCAAATATGATTAACATCTGATTGTTTTTAGGACAGCAGCAGACCTGTATGCAAAACTGGGTCTGCTGACAAATTTCTACGGAGCCATGGTCATGGCTGGGGAGGGGACATGGGCATCTGCTGGGACTGGGAGAGGTGAAGGGAGCCAGAGAAGGAACTGAGGGCTTCAGCAGTGGGTGGAACGGTGCTGTCTGGATGCTGTGTCCACCCACAGAGGGACAGCCAGCCAGCCTATCCAATGAGATCCATGGGAGGGGTAGACCTGGAATGCAGGTTTCTTAGAGGCTACATCTACCCAGGTGTCATCATCATTCACAAGGTCTACCAGAAATAGTAGGTATGTTTGTAGTGTTTACTTTGCCCTTCCCCTAGAAAATTCCTGTGGATGTCCATGGGAGAGGGGTTATTTAAAGTGAAGAATGGGGAAGGTGGGAGCAAGTTGTTGCCCCTGCCCTCATCACTGCCCATCAGCCCCTTTCCCTCCTCTACCAGTGTCCTTTTTACAGGTAGCTCTAGCTGTGGTCAGGCATCCCACTGAACACGATACATAAAATCAGGGGAAGGCTCCAGGTATTCGCTCCAGCCCTGGCCCCAGCATCCCCAGGGGTGTGGGCTGCTCTTCATACCTGTCTGCAATTAGCATGGAAGCCTGAAATGGGTTTAAATGTGTGTGAATGAGCATACCCAGAAACTCTCCCTGTGATTCGGAATCCTGATTCCCAGTGCATTCAGAAAAGTCTGAGGAGCAAAGTCTGAGAGGTTTCGAGTGGGGCTTGCCTATATCTCTCTGCTTCCATTCCTGATTTTATGCACTGTGTGTTTGGGACTACCAAGAGTGGGGAAATTCTACTCTGCTTTGAGGTTATTTGAGGGATGTGATCATGTAGAGGGGGCAGCATGAGCTTTTTACATCAGTGTTCCCTGCCTCCAGGGCATGTGATCCACTCATTCAAAAGTGATGTGGGAACAGCTGCACAACTCCCACACAAATTATGAATCAGCCTACATAAAGACCAAATAGGTTAACGGAAACAGGTAGGCCCAGAGGTGTCGGCTTGTGAGGACATCACACCCTGAAATTGCACGTGTGAGCATATTGACTCCCTCCATAAGTCAGGCAGAAGATTCCCAGGTTTTGGGAAGGAGGCACCAGGGGAACATTTAGGGGACTAGCCTAGTCCCGCCTTGTTGGATCAGGCCTTCTCCTAGCAGCAAACACATGTCCTGCTGGAGCCAACATACCCACTGGCCATGCCAGCAGCCGGGGATACCTTCAGTAAGTGAAGGAGGGCTGTGCGTGCATAGCCATACACAAGGAGGTCTCATCTGTGTGAGTGGTAGACCTGCTTGGCCAAGGTTTCCACTTGTCTGTGCACCTTCATGCGGGGAGGCCTTCTTCACATGGTTGACAAGTGCTCATCCACCTGTGGCCAGCAGGTGTGTCCATGTTGGGGCCTGGGGATTGCAACATGGTCCCCATCCCTCAGCCACGTTTGCTACATCTATGGAGCAGAAGGCCTGAAGAGAGCTCAACACTTAATCTGAGCCTCTGGAAACGTTACAAAAGGAGCATGATGGCAATAGACACCATCCTATTTCATTTCCCCTATGATTTATGTGAAATGCTCTTATCTGATGACTGCAAGCAATACAAAAACCATCTGACTGGAACTTGCTGAAGTCGTCATATGGAAGAATCAAAGCAGTATCACTTGGTCAGAACTGAAACTTATTCTCTTTTTTTTTTTCAATATACTTTTTATTAGTTTACAACAAAGAGCATATATTTCTAACCAAATTTTCACAGATTATACTTTTTAGACTTCCTTCGATTTTTCTGGTAATCATCCATATATACTCTTAACTATAACGCATTTCCTTTTTTGCATTGCCTTTTAACTTTCACCTTTACCAATATCTATTTTCCAAACAGTACATCTTAGCCTTTACAGTGCTTCTTGAAACCCCACTAGCGTTGTTTGTGAATCACATAAGTTTTTCAGATAATCTACAAACTTTCCCCAATGTTCGATGAACTTTTGATTTTTAAGATATCTTATTTTTCCAGTCAGTTTATCTAACTCCACATAATCTGTTAATTTCGATCTCCACTCTTGAATTGTCGGTGTTTCTTCCTGTTTCCACATCTGGGCTAGTAAAATTCTTGCTGCCACAACCGCATACTGGAATAACTTAAAGTCTTTCCTTCTTATCTCTTTTCCTGTGATACCTAAAAGAAAGGCTTCTGGTTTCTTGACAAAAGTATACTTTAACATTTTTTTTAGTTCATTATATATCCCTTCCCAGAAGTTCTTAACCTTCTTGCATTCCCACCACATGTGATAAAATGTTCCCTCCCTTTCTTTGCATTTCCAACACTTATTATCCGTTTTATACATTTTGGCTAGCTTGACCGGTGTGATATACCATCTGTAGAACATTTTCATCACATTTTCCTTCAATCCCATGCATGCGAACTGAAACTTATTCTCAAAGCCGCCACTGGAATCCTGCAGTATAATGTCTGGTTTTACTCAGATTTATGTTATTTTCTCATTTTATTATTAGGACCTTAGAGAGTTCGTTGGGCATTATATGCTTTGTGCACCCTGACAAGTGCTAAAACATTAATAGCAATTACATCACATGTTTACTATTTCAGAAACTGGGTATATGGTACTTACAGGAAATCCTGGCAGGCCAGGCTTACCGTCTGGACCCTGTAAAATGCAATGACAAAGCAGGTGAAGATGTTTCACTGTGATTAGGATCCCTGCTGTTTGTGAATGCCATTTCATTTTGAACTGCATTTAAAACATTGGACAACTTTCTAAATACAGCTGTCTGAGTAGCAGAATCCAAGGCTTAAGTTTCAGAAGCAAACAGTCACTGTTAATTACTTGAAAAATATTCCTGGTCTACAGAGACACACATCCTTTCGGAAACATGGCAGATTTAATTTGTTGGTTTGCAGGTGTTACTATAGTTGCTAAAAAGACTTTGCGATATTTTACATTTTGCTATTCATCTTGCTCAGCAGGAAACTGCATCAGAACCAGCAAGTTTGCAATCATTGTTTTGATTTGTGGGAACTGTAAGTTGTGTGGAAATACTTCTCCATATGACAGAAACATATCATACAGGCCTGCAATGCTTAGTTGATGTGTAAAATAAATCAAAATCCTTTTCCTGATTTTAAAAAGTGATTCCAATTAGAGAGCAGATACAAAGTAAATTCTTTAATACTTGTAAATATATATGGTTAGATCCAGACTGAGGCTTCAGTACTATTACACCCTTACCTGGGGAGAAAGCCTCATTTAAATCAGTGAGAGTTACTTCTAAGTAGTGATATACAAGTTATTTGTACTCTGAAGTTGGTTGCATGTCATTGCCAGTGAAATCAGTAGGACTTAGCTTGAGGAATGACTAACTTTTCCTGTTACAGATAGGTAGCCGTGTTGGTCTGCCATAGTCAAAACAAAAAAATTTTTTTCCTTCCAGTAGCACCTTAAAGACCAACTAAGTTAGTTCTTGGTATGAGCTTTCGTGTGAAGAAGTGTGCATGCACACGAAAGCTCATACCAAGAACTAACTTAGTTGGTCTTTAAGGTGCTACTGGAAGGAAAAAATTTTTTTTTGTTTTAACTTTTCCTGTTAAGTTGTGGGTGAACATATCAGACGACACAGCGATTCTTCAAACGGCTCTTGTTTATTCACAGGCCAGAACAGAACTGAACTGAAGGGTTCAGCCAGCCTGCTTATATGCAGCTCCACTAGAATGCAACAGTAACCATTTTCTGTAACTATCCAATCACTGAACGTCACTTTCGATCCCTTATTTGCATATGTGGACCTGAACTATCTACAGTATCCCCCTGCTGGTCCAGGGTGAGAACTTCAGTACATAACATTTCCCATTGATTCCAGTGGGACCGAAGTTCAGCTAAGTCCATCCCATAAACTCCAGGTGGACGGCAACACCTTTGAAGTGACATTTTGTCTTCCCTCATACACAAAACCAAATGTCTCTCTTTAAGATGATGCTTCCTTTAACTCCTGCATGCATTATCCAAAAAGGGAAGTTGGTTTTCCTCTCCAGAACTATCGCTTTACTACTGTGCAAACATATACATAGACATGCACTCAGCTGATCTGGGGAGATCGCCACCTCCCTGAGTGGGACAAGGTGTTTTTAATCTCCACTGTCCTGTCCAGTGCCAGGATGGTGATGAAAACCACCCATCAGGTCAAGGCTTGGTAAGCTGCTGGAGAAGGTTTGGTAGTCCAGATCAGGCCCATGTGCCCACTCCTGTTTTATAAACTTGCTAAAAAGAGTGATGTTTTGTGCACAAGTGCATGTGAAGCACGCCATGCATCTGCTACCGCCTCCCCATTCCCATGCTCAACAAACTTTGCCAGGTCAGTAAAAGAGGTGGTAGCAAGTAAATCAGCACTGAAAATCAGAGCATCCATCTCTTACATAGGAGTGGGACCTAACATCCTAACATCCCCTTTGGAAAAAGGATGCTTATCACATCGTTTATGCCTCTCACCTGAATAAAATCACGGGGTGGGGAGCAGCGGAAACTGAGATGTGAGTCCCAATCCCTTCCCCGTGGGAGAGATGGATGCAATGAACATCCAGCCTGCCGATGTTTTTGCAGCGCTCTGACGGATTCCTCAAAAGCAGGGTGAGAGCAAGCAGGGGTGCTATCTGTTGCAAGCACACCAGCTCAGTTCCTTGCAACAGCCCCAAATTGGGAACAGTTTTCCTATTCCAGGTTAATGTTTTGTTCTTGCAGTTGATTATAGAGATTAAACCATCCCCAATCATCATCTTCATCGTCATCATCATCATATAGTATTATATTCTACATGTTCAGCTAGAAACACACTGGAGATTACTATAATTATATTCTGTTATATTGGATGGATCAAGATCTGTACTCAGGGCTGTTGTCATATAACACAGTGAAGTCCAAAGAGGTTAGTAGAAGAAGCATATTTCTATGTGAGAATCAGAGAAAAATGCTTTAGGAGTTTACTTAAACCAAGGCATGGTTTTATCTAGCACAACAGAATAGAACATACTCACTGGAGGCCCAACAAGTCCTTGGATTCTCGTAATGTTAAAACTTTCATCTGAAGCATTTAGTGACTGAAAGAGAGAGAGAGAGAGAGAAGCAGGCAACATGCCAAACATTAATAGAACATCCACTAATTTCTAGAAATATTGGAGAAAAATGAAATGTTCTACTAATTTTATCTAAGATGGAGAAAGGTAAGCAGGTCATCCAAAGCATACACTGTTTTTCTACCCCTCTCTTTCAAGCATTATTTATTTTCTTGCACTCCAGCAAGAAGTGTCAGACACAGGAGAATAAGGAAGGGGGGGACTTTGGAGATTTGCACTAGTCAGTCAGACAGAGGAAGCCACTGCAAGGCCTGCTGCTTCTGCTTATATTGCTAAACCCTTATAATATGATGTCACTCTCTTTTTTTACTAGAGCTGGGCTGAAGAAACTCCCCAAGCAGCTGGACAGACATGGGTGTGGCAAAACCCCCAAAAACCTCCTGTGTGCTGGCAGCCTGTCATAATCCCTTATGGGGATCCCTCATTAAAAAAGGGGGGATTGGCCATTAGAACTCTGATCCATCACAAGAGTAAAGATTGCTTACTGCTATCCACTACATGCCTCTGCTGTGAGCAACTACCAAAATGGAAGGAGCAAAGGTGCATTTAAAAATACACAATAAGCACCTACCAGGGAGACACATTTGACCGAGGCTGTCTGGTGTGTTCATTGTGCTTTTTTCACCCACACATCTCCTTCACTTCATCAAATCTGGCCCTCTTTGACAAAAGTTTGGACACCACTGCTTGAATAGTGAAGTAACATCATGGGTTGGTGCAGAAAGAATGCTCCTAAGCTCTTTAACCATTGTTCATAAGTTCCTTCCTCTACCCACTTCCCTTTCTGGTGCAAACATCTACAGGATTTACCAAATACGCTTTGCTGTTCATTTGTGTTTTGAAACCTGCTTCATTAGCATTAACCACAGTAATAGGGAAATCTGTGTGTGAGATGAGGGACTGGAACATGCAATATGGCAAGGTAATTTTCCATCAATATTGGTTAATTTCATCAGAGAAAGGCCCACTTGAACTCCATTACGGCAATGAAAAAGCTACATGGTTTTGCTTATACAGTATTTGCTGCCAAGGCAACACGCCACATTCTCTGCATCGAGCATAACAGTCACTGGTGAAGTCAAGAGATTTGGCTTTGTATTATTTATAATATTTATGAGATGTCTCAAAGTAATTTCTCTAGGTGTCTTACTTATAAAATAATAAAACATACCAATAAAACCATATTATCTTATGTTACTGCTTGGCTTCCCTCTACTTCTATGCCTCAATGGAATACAAACTCTCAATATCTGACTTCATCTCTAGATGTTGAAGTAATTTGCTTTTCATATAAGAACAAATTCCCATGGGTAATTTCAAAAAACTTTCAGGTTTCAAACTAGCTCACATGGGCTCATTGGAGAATTGAAACATAGTTCAGTCAAATGTTAGACATCTTTATTTCTGCATATATTGGTAACAAACATGCTTTCCAGAATGCTTGGGCAGGAAAGCTTGAAGAAGTAGTTTGTTCTGTATTTTAGATTATGTAGCAGAACAGAAGGTAGTTAAAAAACAGGGTTCTTGTTTCTAATTTGGGGATGGGGTTTTGTTTACTTAGAGGATTATGAGGTGGTCTGAGGGCTGCCCCTTAGAGTTTGGAGCTGCTGTTTTTTTACATTTAAAATATTTCCTTCCCTCACAGATATTAACTAGAAAGCCTGGCTGGTCAATGACAACTGAGCAGCAACTAACTGGGAGAGATTGTGCTTTTTGGAAAGGTGCTTTTGTTATTGGCAGGGCTACTGAAAGTCCAAATAGAGGTATGTGCCTATGGTGATGGTGTATAAAAGGAGTCTGGTGTGATGTAAGGCATCTGCATATATACGCAGAGTCCTTAAACCTCACAAACAATTAGGGTAAGCAAAAGAAAAGGACACCACTTTTGCTTCCTCTGTTGTGCGACATAAGTCTTGTTCTTTAGCTCACTCACAAGTAAACCGAATCTTTTTGAGTCAAGCCAGTAAGGCAGCCTCCCCAACTTCTGCTGGGCTGGCCATGATGGCTGAGCATAATGGGAGCTGTAGTCCAACAACAACATCTGGCGACCCACTGTTGGAGCAGGGCCGGGCCATCTCTGAAGGTCTTACGCAATCTTGCTCTCAAGATCTGGCTGACCTGGAAGCTGCAGCCATGGGACCCATGGGGTTTCGTGGGGACAGCAGGGGGGTGCGTGCAATGTGGCATCTTTCTGCTTTGCCTCAGGCGGTCAAACAGCACGGTTCGCTCCTGCTACGAGGTCTAGCTGTGCTAACAGTGAAGCAGAGCCTAGGCTCTCACATTCCGCTCCCTCTCTCTTTTTACCTATCAATGTACTCCACTGCCTGGTATGGAACAGATGTGGCAAAGAACATCAGGATTTCTGGAATGATTTCAAGATTTTTGTGAAGGCCTCACCTCCAAACTTCCACAAGTGGCAGGCATTAGCAGCAGCACTACGCAAATGCACAAAAGGCGGTTATAATGGTGCAGCAGAATAGCAATAAGATACCTACCCTAGGAATGGCTATGATGGGACCAGGTGGTCCAGGTGGCCCAGGTGGCCCCACAACACTGGCACCATCTTGTCCTGGTTCACCCTATTGCAACAGAATATGGTGGTTAGGAGCATAGGGAATGACCTTAGGTAATGAGTCAAAACCAAACAATGTTAATCTTCTGTTTTTTATACACACAGGTTCCGTTTTCCGAACTCAATGCATTCTCAGAAAATTGTTTGTCAGGTGAGCGTTCGCATAACAAGCTGATGATTTCCATTATTTCCTATGGGAACATTTCTAATCCATTCTCTTTCTCCCACCATGTTTTCTTCTTAAACTGCACAGAACCAACCAACAGAAGAAAGACAAAGCAAAATTGGTGTGTCTGATCTCTCCTTCTCCCTGATTGGCCCATCTCTTTCCCCCATCCCCCTTGCATGGTTTTTGCCTGAAAAATAGCTGCAGCCAACTAGCAAAGCACAAACGAAGAAGGAAGTGGGCAAACTCCAGCTGTCTGGATATCTGAATCACCCACACATATGTGCTGGAAGCTGCCCAGAGTGGGCTGGGGAAACCCAGCCAGATGGGCAGGGTATTATTATTATTAATAATAATTTTTATGAAGGTTTGGGCAAAATTATTTGCGTTTGGAGAAGTGTATCTGCAGATAACAAGCGGGTGGATAGGGGGACCTGCATGTAGAAAGCTTCAGCCCTTGTAAAAGGATGTTGCATGCATCACTGAGGTCCAAGTGGATATTGAATTAAATTAAAATAAATGCCACTTCTTACCTTGGGTCCTGGGTCACCCTTATCTCCTTTTGAGCCCTGCATTTAATTTAAAAGCCAGCATTAATTGCATGAAAGGAAGATGGTAACACTGTCGCCAATAATATAGATTGTATATATTGAAACACAGCTATCCATGAGAGAAACAATGGACAAAACAATAGACGAAAGGTCAGAATTGCTTTTATTTATTTAATAAAATTTATATACCGCTTGATTTAAAAACAAAACAAAACTCAAAGCGGTTTACAAAAGACAAAGCAGTAAAATCTAGAAAAATGCACAACCCTACTTTAAAGCGTACAAAACTTAAAATACTAAAACAGATTAAAATTACTACAACTTTCTAAGCAGCTAGATAGGCCTGTCTAAACAGGAATGTTTTTAGCAGGTGTCGAAAAGGGTACGGTGAAGACACCTGCTTGATATCAAGAGGCAGGGAGTTCAAAAGGGCAGACGTCACCACATTAAACTATCAAGGACTTACAAATGCAAAACAGGTATTATGTGACACCAGTTCTGTTGACAGAAGCAGTTGAGTGGGCACATGTGGGGTAGGGTGATCTCGTGGGTAAACTGATCCCATTTCCCCACAGGTAGAATTCAGTGGCACCCCCCAACCTTCTGAGTTTCAGACCACAAATGGCTCTGCTTCAGGGGCATCTAGATCACAGGCCAACTCACTGGCTTTTCTTGTTGAGTGACAACAGCTAAGGAGGCCTAGTCATTCTGGCCAAGGGCACAAATCTCCTTCTCTGAGGAAAAAGCAGGTACCTGCTACGCACGGGTTCACATTGTTGTCATTATGAGACATAAAACAAAAAACACAATAACTGCAAACACTTGAAAAATACAAAACTACAAAGCGGTTACAGTGTACCATGTGCTTTGACCTTTAAGAAGGGCTGGTAGAATGTGGGAGCATATAAATATGCAATTTAATCTAAATAAACACCCATCAGTGGGTCTTGGGATCTTGCCTTCACTGTTGTTTGCTGCCTATTGAAATTTATTTGTCCGGCTCCCGCACCTAAACCTGAAACGAAGCCTCTGCACATCTCAGGCTGCAATTTCAAGCGATGAATAGAGAAGGAAGTCCATAGCCTACTCACCGTGTCTCCAGGTCTTCCAGCAACACCAGGAAACCCCGGCCTGCCTTCTGGGCCTTGCTCTCCCTAATGGAAGACAAAAATACCCCACATTCACTTCACAGATTCATCAGCTGCTTTTAACTGAGGCCACGATCCAGAGAATTCATTCCAATGCCCCCAAAGGCTTGCTACAAATGTAAAGATCACAGGGAAAGAGAAAATAACACAGGGCGGGGCACTCCAAGTAACAAAGCCAGACAGACATGAAGGGGGCACTCATCTCAAAGAGGCCCCCCAGAAAGAGTCCTGGCATCTCAGCGGCCATGGTCTGTCTACTGATTATACATAGTATGGTTTTCAAAAGATTCATTGAGGTAAAAAGGTAAAGGACCCCCCAGAAGGTTAAGTCCCATCAAAGGCAACTATGGGGTGTGGCGCTCATCTCGCTTTCAGGCCGAGGGAGCCGGCATTTGTTCACAGACAGCTTTCCGAGTCATGTGGCCAGCATGACTTAACCACTTCTGGTGCAACGGGACACTATGATGAGTGCCAGAGTGCACAGAAATGCCATTTACCTTCCCGCCGCAGCAGTACCTATTTATCTACTTGCACTGGTGTGCTTTTGAACTGCTAGATTGGCAGAAGCTGGGATGGAGCGACAGGAGCTCACCCCGTCATGGGAATTCAAACTGCCGACCTTCCGACTGGCAAGCTGAAGAGGCTCAGTGGTTTAGACTACAGCGCCACCCGCGTCTCTGTCAAATTCACCCCAGATGGGACATTGAACAAATAGCAAACAACCAAAGCAAGACAAATAATAGTGTGCTAAACTACAAATATAAGTAGTCTGAGCCTTCAGCAAACATAGCATGAAATAACAATCTGTTATTGCCCATGCAAGGCCAATGTCATTCATGAAGTCTCTATTTCAGCTGTTTCCTACAGGTCGTATCCTTTAGTTTGAAGATGGAAGCATCCCAAAGCTGGAGTCCCATAGTATCACTTATGAGGACAACCCAGGGATGGCCTGAGATGTTTTGCCACTGTAGGCAAAATGCCCAGATGCCACCAGCATGATGCCACTTCTTCACAAATCCTGGCCCCTCTCCCTCCCCCTGACCATTATGTCCATGTTGCCTCCGGCTCCAACACTGCAACTGCCGCCATGACAAGGGCACAGTGGCAATGGTGAGGACAACAGCACTGTGGGGGTGGCATGGGCAAAGCCCCAGTGGGACTAGCAGTGGTGCCATGGTAGAGGTGGGAGGCAGGCCTGCAAATGGCTTCACCAAAATTTGCTCCTGTGTTTCTGAAGAAGATTTATAGAGATTTTCCCAGTAGAAACTGGGCTGCCAACCCTCTGCAACTGGGCCGAGAATTGCTCAGTTCTGGTGTATTCCATTTGCTCAGTTCTGGTGTATTCCATCTTCTGTTTGGAGGATGGATGGCGGCTAACAGATTGAGGTTGAATCCTGACAGAACAGAAGTACTGTTTTGGGAGGACAGGAGGCAGGCAGGTGCGGAAGACTCCCTGGTCCTGAATGAGGTAACTGTGCCCCTGAAGGACCAGGTGTGCAGCCTGGGAGTCATTTTGGACTCACAGCTGTCCATCGAGGCACAGGTCAATTCGGTGTCCAGGGCAGCTGCTTACCAGCTCCATCTGGTACATAGGCTGAGACCTATCTGCCTGCGACTGTCTCGCCAGAGTGGTGCATGCTCTGGTTATCTCCCGCTTGGACTACTGCAATGCACTCTACGTGGGGCTACCTTTGAAGGTGACCCAGAAACTACAACTAATCCAGAATGCAGCAGGTAGACTGGTGACTGGGAGTGGCTGTTGAGACCATATAACACCGGTCTTGAAAGACCTACATTGGCTCACAGTATGTTTCTGGGCACAATTCAAAGTCTTGGTGCTGACCTTTAAAGCCTTCAACAGCCTCGGTCCAGTATACTTGAAGGAGCGTCTCTACCCCCCATCGTTCCACCCGGACACTTAGGTCCAGCACCGAGGGCCTTCTGGTGGTTCCCTCGCTGCGAGAAGCCAAGTTACAGGGAACCAGGCAGAGGGCCTTCTCGGTAGTGGCACCTGCCCTGTGGAACGTCCTCCCACCAGATGTCAAAGAGAAAAACAACTACCAGACTTTTAGAAGACATCTGAAGGCAGCCCTGTTTAGGGAAGCTTTTAATGTTTGATGCACTATTGTATTTTAATATTTTGTTGGAAGCTGCCCAGAGTGGCTGGGGAAGCCCAGCCAGAAGGGCGGGCTATAAATAATTTAATATTATTATTATTAGTAACACAAATAGCTGGGCAACCGCAGTTTTCAAAGCTGCTTTCCTTGGCCGATACCAGACTGATTCATGATTATGTTGACAACATTCTAGGCAAAATGCTTTTAAAGGTTGACTGGTATTGCTTTTCACAGATTCAAAATATGTTCAACAGATGGAATTCATGGAGCAAGTCTCCACATTCTGTTGTTTTCTAAATTACAGTAAGCAAAAACTGTTTCATGATAGAACCTTTCAATAATTAAGTGATTCACTGTGGCACCATTTTCATGTTTATACTGGCATGGCTCCAGTAAATCAGTTGAGAATACTTCTAGGAACCGAAAAAATATAGTTCACTTCTTCCCCAAGGAAATCCAGTGGGCTCGATGGTATTACATGTATAGAGAGGAAACGTAGAGACTTGCCTGGCCCCATGCCTGTGTATACCACTAAAAAAGGTAGTGGTGCCATGGGAGTTGAATATCATCATCATCATCAATATTTTTAAAGTACTAAAAGCCAAGGCCAGGAGAGAAATGCTCCCTGAGTAGCAGCTACGGCCCTGATAAGTCCAGCCACCCTCAGGACTCCCTACAGGGCCAGGATACACCCCCCCCCAACTGCCAGCCATTGTCAGGAGAAAGGGGAAGACATGGAGCCAACATCTCATTGGACCACATGATATCCCTACAGCCAATGAGCAATGGATGGCTCCATGCCTATGGGGCAGAACAGCCTCTTCTGCTGCTATCTTGGTGTGGCAACCCATCTAGTCAGAAACTAGCCAGGCACCTTTGGGACTTCTTCATTGCTTCTTCGGCCAAAATTAGTCTACTTCAGTGGTTTTCAACCAGTGTGCTGTGGCACCCTGGGGTGCCTTGAATGATGATGTGGGGTGCCGCAAGCAACACTGGCCTTCGTCCTTCTTTCCTCCCCTCCCTCCTCTGATGCCCTCTTGCATCTCTGCCTCCCAAAGGCTTGCACAGCTCTTTGTTGCAGCAACCTTGGCTACAAGCCCCCCAGAGGAATGGTGCCTCTAGGGTTGGTCAGGGGGTGCTTCCCAGGCCCCTGTGTGATGAGGCACCTCTCTTTGGGGCAGGGGGGAGCAGCTCAGAGACCAGGGGTGGCAGTTGTGGCTGCCCAGAGGACTCCCAAGGAGAGAGGAGAGGAGGCTGAGGGAACACTCCATAAGGGGGGGGGGATTGGAAAAAGGGTGAGAGGCTGCAAGCTCTGCAAGCAAGGGGTGACATAACTGGGCTCCTGAGCCCCATAGGGGTGCCACAGAAAGAATGTAGTTGGTCAAGGAAGCCATGGACTCAAAAAATTAAAAATTTCTGGTCTACTTACTTTACTTTGCCTCATCTCATTGCAATTCCATACATGCACCTAAATGTATGTTGTACATGAAGATGCATATTTTATAATGTGAGAAAAGAATGTCTTTGCTTCAGTCCAATGCACAAATCTGGAAATGGGACTATGGATTAGCTTCCGGGTGTATTTACCAGGGAGAAAGCAAGACATTTTCTTGGCATTTCTCACATGCCAAAATACATAGGTAAAGGTAAAGGACCCCTGGATGGTTAAGTCCAGTCAAAGGCGACTGTGGGGTGTGGCGCTCATCTTGCTTCAGGTCGAGGGAGCTGGTATTTGTCCACAGACAGCTTTCCGGGTCATGTGACCAGCAGGACTAAACTGCTTCCGGTGCAACGGGACACCATGACAGAAGCCAGAGTGCACGGAAAAGCTGTTTACCTTCCTGCCACAGTGGTACCTATTTATCTACTTGCACTGGGGTGCTTTCGAACTGCTAGGTTGGCAGAAGATGGGACAGAGCTCACCCCATTGCAGGGATTTGAACCCCCAACCTTTTGATTGGCAAGCCCAAGAGGCTCAGTGGTTTAGACCACAGCGCCACCCGCTCCCTGCCAAAATATATACATCTTCAGACAGAAGGGTAGATCAGCATGCCTGACATTAAAACACAAGAGCAAGCTCTATACTGGAATACTTGGAAATTCTAAAGTATGTGGTCACTTCAGCTAAATCTTTAATTTGTGTTAGATACAAAGTATTTGCCTTTATTTCTATGAAGTCAGTTTATAAATCATGTTTAGTTAATGTCTCACCTTTAAGCCAGGTGTACCTGGTAGTCCATTGTCACCTTTTTCTCCCTAAAACAAAAACAAAATAGTCATTTTTAAAATGGAGAACTAAAATATTTTTTTAAACAAGAAGCTTCCTTGTATACTTTGAAAGGTATAATTAATCCATGATCTTTCCTACTTTAGCCGAAAAATTATTTGTGGCACCACAGTGCATTTGCAGTTATTAGCAAAATCTCAGAAATACATTGATTTTACTGACATTTCCCTTCTATAGAAAGAAAGGATGCATGAAGATATCAGACAAGTAAAGTTTTTTGTGCATAAAGACTAGTTCTAAGGAAACCTTTGGTCTAAGAGATTAGTCTTGAAAACATAATCATTATTAACTCCACTGGCATTTGACATAAACATAGTCATAACAAGAGGTTATGCTATAATCAAAATATACAGATTTGCTGTTTGTCTGTAGGAAAGATAGGACAACTGGCGACCTTCCTGTGTGGATTTTAAAAGGGACATGCTGATGCCTAAACTCCTCCCAGTCTTCCTCCAGCTTTCCTCTCCTTTCTTCCCCTTTTCTCTCCCTCATCTTCCACAGCCCTTTCTGCTTCAGTCTCCCACCTTCCACCTGGTTATACCTTTAGCATCTTGCTCCTTCCACCACATGCTGCCAGCAAGGCCAAATGATCAAAAGGACAGTTTCCTCCTTCTGTTTTGGGCTTTTCACACACACACCTTTCCTCTCTCCCCACAAAGTACCAGTACTTGTGGGTGGGTACCTTGGATTTCCCCAGCCCAGCTGATACCTCCCTGTGGTATCAGCACAAGCTTGGGTGGTGCCATTTTCACTACATAAGCACAAATGCTGTTCATCTGAAGATTGAAAATAAGGGGAATATTGTAGCTGATCAAATAATGAAATCACAAATTAGTTGGGAGTACTGCTAACATGGCAAACTGAATTCTTGCTATAACAAGTACACAAACGCTCTAGTTTTTTGATTGTGTGCTGCATTGATTACCTTTGGCCCCATTGGTCCTTGCAGACCGGCCTCCCCGGCTGGACCCTATAACAAAATATAGTACTGTTTTATTTATTAAATTTGTACACCGTTGTGTGCTACAGATTTTGAAAAAGCTTGCCTAAAATAAGCAATAATAACCAACTTATTTGTGTATAAATGCGCAAATATTAATCCCAACTGGACCAAGTAGCAGAGCATCAATGATAAGCATCTTGTGTGCAAATCTCCCCTGCTAGTCCTTCTTATGCACTAATACATCAAATGTCACTTTAAATTGTGCCTCTTTAGGGCAAAACTAGACATTACACACCATAGCATTTCCCCTTAAAATTCACACAACTGGCGACTTTCCTATGTGGATTTTAAAAAGGAAATGTCGTGTCTTTCATAACTAATACAAAGTGTATGTATTGGGACCAGAGAACAAACTGTCACAACAGAAGCAATTATTGAGCAGAATATGTCTCTAGGGTGTGCTGTCACTGATCTCAAATACCTCTCTCAATGGTCACCTTGGGAGGTTGAGGGAAGTTAAGGCTTCCTGTCCCTGCTGAAACGACTTGTGGGGTTGGGCAGGGAGGAATAAGAACTGGCTTCAGAAACAGTGCAGCCTTTTACACAACATGTTCCAAAACTTGGATCGAGAATATCTCATCGGATTGCTTCCTTTCCAGCTGAGGGAATAAGCAGCAGAGTAGCATCAACAGCAACAAGACAGCTCTTCCCATAACAGCAGGTTTTAATTAAATCCTCCTCAAAACATGCAATCTTCTTTTCAGCACTGTGACTTGAAAATACCGAGCTGAGTCACTTGAATGGGCTTGCATGAGAAAAACTGTAACAATTTGCATGAGTCTGGGGGAGAGTGATGTCATTCCTAATTCTGGTCTAGAACATTTGCCTAATCCTTTCCTTTCGCCCCACCCTGCTTTCCCAGTGACTGTACTCTCTCCTGTGTGCTCAGGGAAGCCCCAAGCCACCGCATGGTGGTTTTCTCTTGGAACTACATGAACACAGGATGCAGCTATGACTACATGGCAAAACATTTCGGGTGCTTTCAGACAGGAGTCTATTGTGAAACTGGTACTGCTCAGGCACACAAGTTTTTCACAGTGTCCACACAATGCTGTTCGTATTAAAGTGCCAACCAATCCTTTCCCCCACTCATGTTAGATTTAATCTGGCTCTTCCCTTACTGAAAAATCAAAACAAGGGGTTGGCAACCCAAGGCCCATGGACCCCCCTCCCCTGCCTGCTCGGTTGACTCCCGTGGGCTGCACTAAATCGGCACAGAGCAGAGTGGAGACCGCCTTCCGCAATGCTGGCCGGCTTCCCATTGGCTGCAGGAGGGAAGCTGCACGTGCATCCTCTGAGCTGGAAATAGTGTTTGTGCGTGTGCACACACACACTCCGTCCCACCGCGGCGTCTGCAGGGCCGGTTCACGGCCCAAGCCACAAAAACATTGCCGCCCCCTGGTCAAAACAACCCATTGTACTTTCCAATCACCACTGATGTGGAGGATTGTTAGCACATCTTCTTCCCCTTCAGTGGGTGGTTTGTCACATGTGTGGTGATGTTTAGGTGGGAGGTCTCTGTCGCCACACTCCAACTTCTATTTGCTCTTCTCCTGAGCACAGTCTAGCCACTTTGTTTCCTGCAGCCCCCAATACAAGATAAAAGATGAATATTTCTTCCACATGCTGCGTGCTGAATAAATGCTGGAATTTCCAGCAACCTGATTTAGAGAAGTTATTTTTGTAAGGTCTCCACACTGAAGCTGTGGGGGATTGCCTTGGAGACTGTAATCGCAGCACATCCGTTGGACTTTAAAATAATAGTAATATGGAGGTCCTGCACGAGACTGCTATCCTAATTTTGGGTCTTCCATTGATGCTGTGTATTTTTAAGGTAGGGGATAATGCCTGGTTGCGATGTTAATGGTTATGGGGGCCTCTAGGGCACTGCTAAGGAGGGAGGGGATGCTGCCATCCACCCGCAGCAAATCAAACAGCATGGTAAACAAACAGAAATGGATTTGCTTACCAAAGCACAAGCTTCTATTTCATCCCTTGTGAAGCATCACAACTGAATGCTGGTAATATTTGATCTTGTGCACTTCCAGTTATTTTTTTACTGCACACACAAAGGTACAGAAATACACATGTGCATGCCCTGCGGAGGGGGCCACACTAATTGAGGGACCCATTTGCAGGCCTCTCCTGCACATGGTGGAACAGCAACTCATGACCAAAGAAAGCAGAACATGGGGAAGCTCATGTGCCAGCCACACATGTAGAAAAATCAGATTTGACTGCGACAGAAAGCCTACATTTGGAAGCAATCTTAATCAGTAACGGGGAAACACAAATAGCTGATTACGGTAAATAAAATGAGATATCCTGAGAGATTACGGCCACAAGGATTTAGAACTGTGGCTTACTTACATTTCGCCCACTTAGTCTTGAGGTTCCAGGTTCACGTGACAAACCAACGATGCCTGAGCCTTCCATATCCTAATGTGTTTATTTTAAAAATGGAAAGTTAGAGTTATTTTCCCTGTATACTTATCGCAGGGCAAAGGTTTTCTGAAGTAGGCTATTAGACATTTAAAAGCACAATTTAATATCTTTCTTTAAAACTTTCTGTCTACAATATCACACTGTTGGGTACAGCAGGTATTCAGTAATCTGAATTTTTGATGTGGGAAGCTGGTGATATCAATGAAGTATAACCACAGTCCCCAAAGCACAAAAGGCTGGGAGCGGCTAGTAAACTGGCAGTTCTTGAAGGGTGGTCATCCTTTTCACTACCATGAGGAAAGTGGAGGCCACTTGCCTTCTGATGGTATCATGGTGAAGATCATCCAAATTCTTGCTAATCCTTGATCTTTTTACAGTCAAAGGCCCTGGTCAGAACTAGAAGAGATTCCGCAAGTTCATTCAGATCCACCCACAACACCATTGATTTGCATGTATATTTAGTTAAAATGACAACAGCCTTTTTCGTACGTAACAAATTTAGGAGGCATTTCCTCAATTATTCATTTAAAACAAGGGGGGCTTTACCTCACTATCCCTCCAAAATGTGTTATACAAATTGACCTAAGGTCTAAATATCTGAGATCTCTCTCTTTCACACCCCACACCCCCACACTATAATAGCCACCAGAAAATCTTGGACAGCACCACAACTACAGAGCAGCCGATTAAAAACCTCTGATACACTCCAGGAGTTCAACAGCCACTCGCCATCAGCAGCTTGGCAATCTTTGCAACGTTAACACAGTATTTTGCACAGGCAAAATTCAGGCCAGATGCACTAAGGGCATACAAGACCTGTTATGCATGGCGAATTCCTTGGCACCCCCCAGAAACTGAACAAATGACTCTATTCTACAGTATGCAACACACTAAGTGCAGTCTCGGACTCAGCTAGACAAAAGGGGAACTCAAAGCTGGAGACTTGCCTAATGCTTGCACAATGGAGAAAAGCCCTATACAGTACAACATTAATCCAGCCACCTGCAAGATTAGATTGAGACTAATTCAACAACAACGACAACACACCAGCCTCTGTTGGATACCAGCACACATCTGTGGGGAAACTTCTGCCCACAGTGAGGCCTAGCTGGGATACAAATTTGGCTCATGAAGCTGATCCTCCAAGCCACACCCACTTGCCCAAGTGACCCATGGAAGGTGGGGAAACTCAGGTTTTGGCTGGCCAGCCAGATCCCATTTTCTTTAAACACTTTGGCATTTAGGCTGTGGACAAATTCCAGAGGTGCAATAGGCCACAAGCTGGCCTGACACACCTTCTCCTGCGGGAATGTCAATTATCAAACCTTTCTGGAAGAAAAATCAAGCTAGAATTAATTCGTCTTAGATAAATCCCTGGAGATAGGAAATGTCAATGACTTAATTGGCTAAGTGCCTACCCACCGGGTGCTTTCTGAATGGCAGAAAAGAACAGAACAGTTCCATCGGGCTACGCTGGCAGCCAAACAAGTAATCCTACTGCACTGCAAATCCCAACTCACACTAAGCATAGAAGGTTTAATGCAGGACCTTTTGAAATTAGCAGCTCATGAGAGCATCCGATTTAGCAAGCTACATAAAAACACAAACTTTCAAGAGATTTGGAGTGATTTCTTCACAAAGTAACTTCCACAGCCACGCAGAGTGGGAGGCACAGCACATAAGCAGGAACCTTACCGGCTCCCCTTCGCTCAGCTGATCACACAACACCATGTTGCTGCCTATTACTCTGATCCCTGGTCCCTGGCACACAATGAATCAATCCATTACGCAAGCAGACCATGACTGAATACTAGGAAGAAAATACAGCTATATTTTCCACGCCTTGGTTTGCTCTGCCGCTTTCCAACAAGGAAACCCGATCTTCTGCGCTGAATTGGAACAAACAGAGTTTTCTAAGGACTGCCATTTGCTCCGATTTAGCGCTAAAGAGTGGATTTTCTAGGGGGAAGTGACAGAACAAAAGCAAAACTGCTCAGAGTCATGACTAGAAAGCACGGGACAAACGGAAAACCACTCAGACCTGTCTGGGTGAGCCCTAAAAGAGGTTAAGGGGGAGGAACTAATGTCTGTGGGGGAACCAAGCCATCGCTACAGAAATGCAAAAAGCTAATAAATTATCAGCAAGAAGGATTACCATTGGTCGTTTGCGGTGGCTAGATGGAAAGAGATCTCTGGGTCAGAAACATGCCTTGAAACAATCCTTTATCCAGGCCCCTTACTATTCAGATCCTGCCCAATTGCCATTTCCACACAAAATTGTGACAGAGGATTGTGAACACCTAACATGATAAAGTATTCACTGAGGGAAATCTAAAAACCTGAGAGTCCAGAGCCAACTGAGATTGGGAGGAAAAATTCATTTCCGGTTCTGTTGACCAGCTAACCAAGTTGCCAAGTAGGCCCTAGCACTAAAGGGGGTGGCTGGGTGGGGCAAAATGACCCCTGGTTTTCTCAAGGCCAAGACTTTTATGTACTCAGCCCCTCCCAACCCTTCTAAAGAGATTACCTCAAATCCAAATCCATAGCCTGAGCCAGGGGGTCCTGGAGGTCCTGGGGGTCCTGGAAGTCCTGGGGTCCCTGGTTTCCCAGGTTCCCCATCAGCTCCTTTGGTGCCTGGTAATCCAATATCTCCAGGGTCTCCCTGAGGGAAAGGAGCAGATTATTTTGTAACGTAAAGGAGCAAATCTGTAGAGTGAAGTGGATAGTGGAGAGGAAACGTTTAGGAAGTGGGAGTGGGAGAAATCTCTTGTCAGTACCATATATCTTAATCCTGTTAAACCAAACTGTTAAGTTGTGGGTGAACATACCAGACAACACAGCAATTCTTCAAACAGCTCTTGTTTATTCACAGGCCAGAACAGAACTGAACTGAAGGGTTCAGCCAGCCTGCTTATATAGAGCTTCACTACAACACAACTGTAACAAATTTCTGTAACTATCCAATCACTGAAAGTCACTTTCAATCCCTTATTTGCATATGTGGACCTGAGTGAAAACTATCTACAGTATCCCCCTGCTGGCCCAGGGTGAGAACTTCAGTACATAACACCAACAATTCACTCCCACAAGGCAGAAGTCCACCAACTTGAATGGCTTTTAAAAAGAATTAGGCGAATTCATGCAGGGCAAGGCTATCAGCGGCTACTAACCCTGATGCCCGCATTCTGCCTCTACTGCGGGAGGCAGCGTGTCTCTGAAAACCAGTTGCTGGAAACCACAAGTAGGGAGAGTGCCAGGGCCTGCCCACCCATGAGGCAGATTAAGGCAGCCATCTTTGGTGGCAGAATCACACCCAACCCTGCTGCTGCCCCTGGAGAAGTGAGGAGGAAAGCTGCCACATGACCCCGGTAAAGGGAGTTTTGGTGCAGAGGGGGAGTCTGAGGCG
Organism: Podarcis filfolensis; assembly: GCF_964270895.1. Classification (NCBI taxonomy): domain Eukaryota; kingdom Metazoa; phylum Chordata; class Lepidosauria; order Squamata; family Lacertidae; genus Podarcis; species Podarcis filfolensis. The sequence goes on from NC_139615.1 coordinate 50,489,623, forward strand.
GCACCTTCCTGCTTCACAGTCCTGTTGCTCTCAGCACCTGCTTCCAGGCTTCCCATAGGCATCTGCTTGCCCCGTGTGAGAACAGGGAGTTTGAGGAGTCGGCCCTTTGGCCTGATCCTGCAAGGCTCCTGTTAAGTTCTTATATTCTTTTTCTATGTATTTATATTCTTAAACACTTCTTACATTCTGTTTTCCACTGAAACATTGCTAAATATTGCATCGCTTTTGCTGGCTCTGGTGAACTGGAGATAAAACTGAGCTGCCGGCTTTAAAGTTGCATAAAATTACTCCCCCCAAAAAAGTGAATGGTAGTTGTGTAGTGGAAACAAATCCAGAATTAGTTCTTAAGTGTTAGAGCACAGGCAGAGCTCTATGCAAAATCTTGGTACTGTTGATTCCAGTGGAGCCAAACTTTACCAGTGAGATATAAGAACTATTATTAAATATTATTAAAGGTGGACCTGTTCAGTTACCTTTGATCCAGGTGACCCCCAAATACCTTGATCACCCTGTAAGATAAGACATATTACTTACTCTATGCAGGCAGGCTGCCTACACACCCTCACATTGCTCGTTATTGATGCAAGTTATTGAATCAAATCCCATAATTATTGTCATAGTAACCATCTCCGCTCCTCCAACTCAAATTAAGCACAGAAAATATGCCAGTGTTAGCCTTCAGTGAAAAACAAACGCTTGTAGTCCCCTTTTAAATGCATACATTACCTAAGAGATGGGCTTGTATGTACATTGCCATGTATTAGAAACCAAACCTTATCATGCACTCTGGGGAAAAGCAAGCAAAGGATTCACATTTTTAGATAACCTTTTCAAAGTCTTTATGTGGGTACTATAAACAGAACACTATTTAAACTCGGAGATAATTCAGCTTTATGTATGAGTGGAGTACTTAATCTATAATATATGTCTGTACTGAGCACTTGATTTATAATTTAACCACTCATTAAACATACAGTTCATGGCAGGGTTGTGAAAAAGACCTATTCTTTGTCTCCATACTTCTGGTTTAGATGTGCATGCCTTGCATGGGGACCACGTACTTAGATCTGTGGCTCTCAAAGGGTGTGATGCGCCACACTGGTGTGGCAGAAAGGGGTGGCAAGTGTGGCAGAAGATTCAAGGATGACGAAAGAAATAAACACTTCAGTATATAATAGTATAGTATAGTATAGTATAGTATAGTATAGTATAGTATAGTATAGTATAGTATATGTAGCTACATTGTTTTATACCACCCCCCAAAGAATCTTGAAAACTGTAGTTTGCTAAGAGTACTGGGAATTGTAGGTCTGGGTGGGTACTACAGTTCCCAGGATTCTTTGGGGGACATCATATGCTTTAAATGTATGTTGAATGCACTTGAATTATATGGTGTGCATCTGCCTCCTATGGGACAGAGCTGTGAATCAGAAAGTCCCTCATTTGACGATCACCCTTGTCCTGCGCCATGAAGTCACGAGGGGGGTTGAAGCAAGTTGCTCATAAAATCCAAACAAAAAAATTTGTTCCCTTCCAGTAGCACCTTAAAGACCAACTAAGTTAGTTCTTGGTATGAGCTTTCGTGTGCATGCACACGAAAGCTCATACCAAGAACTAACTTAGTTGGTCTTTAAGGTGCTACTGGAAGGGGAAAAAAAATTTGTTTTGACTATGGCAGACCAACACGGCTACCTATCTGTAACATAAAATCCAAGTCATTTATATATGGTAGTTGTAAGGATGACAACAAAATATAATGTGAGAAGAATTTTCAACAATCAAAACTTTGAGCAATCAAAACCTATTATTATTATTATTATTATTATTATTATTATTATTATTATTCACACTGGAATGGTGCTACTGACAGAAGGCATATTATCAAGTATCTGTGTCTGCAAAGCAAATTATTAAATACTGAGCTTCCACCCCAAATGGAGGCTGGCCTAGGTCTGTGGTTCCCCATTAGCTGAGCACAGTGGACCCCCTATTTTTTCAAAAGTCAAGCCATGGACCCCCTACTTTTTAAAATGTTCATATCTCTATGCTAGTTTTTGTTTTGTGAAAGGTGCCATGGACCCCCTGGGTGGGTTGTGCAGTCCCCCCTGGGATCCACGGACCACCAACTGGGAACCACTGACCCAGGTCATCCTTCCCAAACCACCTGCTTCCCCAGGCATCTCTAAAACAAACTCTTGCGTTTGCAACTTACTTTTTCTCCCTTTGCTCCTGCAGAACCAGCCAATCCATCTTGACCGGGACGACCAGGGGGACCCTGAAAAATCACAGATGTGAGGTATTTGTAATGACACAAATTATAAGGCTGCTTTTTAACTTACAGTATAATGCTTTTTTTAAAAAAAGGACTACCCCTCATATGTTCAGCATGATCTTTATAATCTCTTCATTAGTTAACAGGAGTCTGGAATGTCTAGATGATTAACAACTTCTTGGCAGTCGGATGAATGCATTCAGGATAGAACTAATTACAGTGGCAGACCCATGTCTTAGAATAGAGGTCGCAGCAACCAGCTGTAAAAGCAACAGCAGGAAGGTGTTTCAGCAACGAACTGGCAGAAGAGGGGGCGACTGTGTCTCTCACCCACAACTCCCCCCTTACATCTCCTCACCTTCAGTTGTACTCCCGACTAAGTCAACTTATGCTGAAGCCTGGCTAAGTGAAATTCAGTCGTGGGGAAGGGAAGGTATTCACCATGCTTCTCCCACCTGCAATTTCTCCACGTAAAATTGACATTTTATGTTTTGCTTTTAAGCCGTTTGGTGCAACACACAGCCCAAGACAGAGGTTGCTCCCATAATGCATAGCTCAGATCTTAGATTCACTTGAAAGCATCTGGCTGGACACCTATACTTCATATAAAGGCTGTGTGATATTGGTCAGCCTTAAGTTCCTTGAAGAGATTCTTATCACTGCAGGTGATAACCCTGTTGAACAACTTATGTTCTGGAAATGGGGAAACAAAATGCGCAGAGCAGACAGTCTCATTTCATGGAAATTTTCAGAAACAGCAGTCATAAGATGTGTTGTGTTTGTATGAGGGAAGAGAGCTGATGCTACTTTCTTCCTGCTCCTTTGAGCATGTTGGCAGTGTAAGTAGGTGGTTAAAAACAAAACATCTTGTGCCATACTTCAAACACTACTGTGTACTTGTGACAATGTATGGGAGGTAACTGATTATTAAAGGGCTGAAGTTGTAGGTGTTAAGCACGCATCCTGCTAGTCAAATTCCACCCACAAACTTTTGCAATCAGACAAAACACCTGTAACTTTCAAGTTCTTAGTAAGATGAAAATTTCCAGTTGCTAAAGGCAGTTTTTACCCATGCATTTTCAGACACGCTTCCTATTAAAAAGTTGTCCGGTCAACAAGGCTGAGATCACCACAGGGGCTACGCTGGCAAATCTGCTCTTAGAATTATTTCCCAATTCCATGCCTCATCATGGGTTCTTAGGCAGGTTGGGGTGGAGGTCCCTCTAATTCAGTACTTAAGTGCTTAAGAAGACAGGTTTGGGGGCAAACTGAATGCTACTTGGCAGTCCTTTGTGATGAAGCCCCACCTTATACATACTTCAACCTGTGGCCCTTTAGTGCACTTTATTAAATACCATTGAGATAACTGGAACTAAATCCAAATACACAGTTTAGAAGAGAGGGAGCTTCTGAAAAGCCTTCTTTTCAATTAGGCAATAAATCATCTCACTCAAATTACCCAACTATGCTCCAGTAATCACAGATTGCGTCTGTGATAAATTCTGATTTTACAGACAAACTGTTTGCAGAAAAGAAAGTTTTGAAGGCTGATATGGTGTGCTGATTTAAAAAATGGGAATGGACAGCAGTCATAAAAAGAAGCAGCCCAAAGGCATGAATCAAGCATTGTGGTGAGCACTGGCACACAGCCTTCTTCCCTCCTGCCCTCTTGTGTGACATCCTATGGGCCTTCTTTGGTTCAAAGCTTTTGGGGAACAGCCCTGGCGGAGGAAGTAGCAAGGCTTTTAGAAGCAGCTGTAGGATTTCCCCAAAAGCCCTGTCAGAACAGGGGCTCTAGCCCCTGATGGAGAGACTCCACCAGGCCTGATCCCAAGATGCCCAACTCTGGCTGGGCAAGGAGCCATGGCCATCTGCAGTGAGACAACCCAGCCAGGCCAAGCTGGCATGATGTTTCAACTCACTTCCAGCTTCCCTGGCCATCTCATCTTTCCTTAAAGGCATCTGCAGGCATGACTATGGAGAAGCTCTTGACTAGGGCTGGGTGATATCTGGTTTTCAATATATCACCAGCTAAATATTGCAATACTTCAATATATCACAATGTTTGACAAAAGGCTGAAACTATGTAGAGGTGAATGTGGTAATGCCCTGGCAACTGCTACTACTTATGGGTCTGACAAAATTTAGATTTTTAGTGCCAGTTGTATTTTAGTGCCAGGGGAATTTGCATTTCTTTTATAAAGCAGGCCAAACCAGTAATAATGGATAAAATTTTACAGAGTAAAAAATGATTAAAGAAAATAAATATTTTTGCAAGGAAAACTTGATGCATTTAATTATATGAAAATGTTTTCAGTGATAGCATGCTTCCACTATAACATTACAGATATAAGGAGAATATATTAATGTTAATATATTAATTTGTTATTAATAATAACAAATGTGTGAGAAAGAAAGGGGAGAATTGAGAAGAGTTCTAGGTGAGGCAGAGGGTCTGGAGGAGAAAATGAGGAGCACAGAGACAATTGCACACACACAAACACACCAAGTAAGAAGCAAATGCAGATGGGGAAAAGAGGGAAGGGGCCAGAGCAGTGTTTTCTTTTCTTTTCATTTGAAGCAACTATGGGGCATGTTTCTCTGCAGTTTCCTTGAGAAAAAAAAGGGGGGGAGCTACTTTAAAGTTAAGAAGAGGAGCTGCCACCTGCCAGCAGAGAGAGGCTGGGTTAATTTAAAACTGAAATGTCACCCAGCCCTACTCTTTACCTGGTGAAAGACAGCACTGCCATTGTCACACCTGTGCCATCCTTTGCATGGCAAATAGAGAAAGGTGGATTAAGTGCTGCCATGCTGCTAATCAATATTTGATCTTGGGCAGCGTTGCTAATATATGCAGCTAAAGTTCTCGCACAGCAAATACTCACACGAGGACCCGGATGCCCAGCGACTCCACCTTTCCCGTTTTCTCCTGGCAACCCAGGAATTCCTGCATTTGAATCTGGTGCTGGCAGTCCTGGAGCCCCCGGTAGACCTGGAGGACCTGGAGGCCCAGGGGCACCCTAGATAAATCAGATATATTCAGATTAAGATTTTGCTCCTGTTCCCTCAGCAATGGACTCACTGGGACACCCTGAGAAGCTGATGTCTCTCAGCTTCACACAGCACAGCACAAGAACAATAAAACTTGTTTACTTCAGAGAGTTCCTACAATGACAATGGATGTGAAATGCCTTATTATAGTGCTATAAGTGCCATAATTATAGTGCTATAAGAATACATTGGATGTTCTTAATCTAGGCCACTGAATATGGTTAAACTTTCAGAAAAATCCAGAATCCCCAGAGTATAATTTTCAGGTTAAGAGTCCACAGGACTTTGTAAAATTACGCACCTCAGAACAAACTGATATCGGTGTGACAGTGAACCAGTTAGTTCTCAGGCTCCTCTGTCATTTCAGGTGTCATTTAAAGGGAGGTTTAGACCAAGGTTACCAGACGTCCCCGTTTGCCAGGGACAGTCCCCGGATTTACAAATCAGGCCCCTGACAAAATCCATCTATTTAGTAGGAAGTTGAAAAGTGTCCCCGGTTCATTGAAAAAAATCTGGTAACCTTAGTTTAGACCACGGTTTAGTCCACTGGGTAGGGTTTATTTCATAGCCTATGTCGTGCTTCCATTGTTTTTTGACTGAGGTGAGGGGATTTATGGGATTCTGGAGCAGTGTTTTGTATACTGCGGATACCATCTCCTTGCCGTGTCCCTCTGCTGTCAGGAAAAGGTTTTCGAAGGAGGACACCTTCACTCTGGTGTGGTTCCCCTTTATTACACAAACAGCCCAACAACAAAACCCCACCGACAGCATACGAATCAATATGGCTATCTTGACCCAACAGAGAAGAAGAAGAAGAAGAGTTTGGATTTGATATCCTGCTTTATCACTACCCTAAGGAGTCTCAGCTGCATGTGGAGGAGCGGGGACGCGAACCCGGTTCACCAGATTACGAGTCTACCACTCTTAACCACTACATCACGCTGGCTCTACCATACAGGTTTTTCTCTTATTGTGATGTTAGTGTCTTATATCTTTAAAGGTACTTTGTGATTTGGAAAGCCTTTACAAGTTAGCAGTAGCCATCAGAAGCTACGTACCCTTGGAAATTCCATGTCTCTGTCAGAGTCACCAGACCCAGAGGCTTCCATTTCCACTCTTCTCTGAAACAAACAACATTAATTTTAGAATATTGTTGGTGGGATGTGAATTCCACATCCCAGTAATTCTCTTCAACATTCCTTAAAATTCCTCAGACATTTCCCCTGAGCGGGGATGTTCTAATTTGCCTCAAATTATATTTCAGGTGAAACTAAGAAGCAGCCTAGCTCTTACTCCATGCCAGAGAATTTTTTCCAGACTCACTGGAATTCCTTTGGCTTTTCTCAATAGTCATCAGATGATTATGCCTAAGCAGGAATTTGGGGTGAAATTCATTGATGATAACTCTAATATTACCCTGTAGAGAGAAGACACTGGCAGAAAAGGATGGATAAATCTGTTGATGGACATAGAGCTGTGATTCAACTTCATAAAGGGCCAAAAACTTAAAACCGGGAGCTCTGTAAGCCACACCTGAGCACCTTGCTCTCTGCCTCACTGTGACAACTTGCAGCAGTGTCATTGCCTGTTATCGGTTGTGTATGGACTTAATAAAATCTTATTAAAAAGGAAAACCAAAACCAAATTAGATAAACACAAAGAACAGACCAAAAATCAACTTGCTTGAAGTGCCAACTGCCTGGGGAAACAAAAATATATTTGCGCTGACAATGCAGGCGCTCGGCAAACTTCCCTGGAGAGAGCATTTCACAGCCGAGGGGCAGCCACTGAAAAGGCCTGTTCTCTCACAGCCACTTTCCATGTCTGTCTTGGGGGGTGAACCACAGAGAAGGACCTCCCTTGTAGGAGGCACATTGAAATATACTCAGAGTCGCAAAGTGATTTCATGCTCTTTATTCAGCTCATAGTGGTGAGGAGGAATGAATGAAAGTCCCCTCAAGGTATCTGCTTTATATACATTATTTACACAATGGGCTGCACATGATTGGCTAATTCCGGAATTCTACTGTAAGCCAATCAGGTTGTGGATTCACTTCTATCTGGAGCATGATTGGGTGGTTCCTGCCAACCAATCATACTGCTGCATTGTTCTAGGACCAATCAGACTGCTGCATTCTGAATCCTATTGTTCTAGGACCAATCAGACTGCTGCCTTTTGGATCCTATTGTTCTAGGACCAATCAGACTGCTGCAGTTTGGATCCTATTCAACTCAGTACATAACACACATGGAGCTTGAAGACTAAGATGACACCAGACTACATTTGCTCCTCGATCTGTGGACTAATGTTCCTGTCTGCTGTCCCTGCCATTCCCTGCCTTGCTTCACCTTCAGGCATTTTTCTTCCCAGAGAAAAACAGGTGTGCCGAAGAGGAAGAATGGAGGGCCGTGGTGACTGGGGTGTGTGGGTGTGTGCAGAGGGGGAAGAATCATTCATGAATCTGCCCCACTCACATACAATTCCAAGTGCTGCATGTCTTATATTGACATGAAAATTCTCCCCCCGCCATGCTCTCTCACTTTGGGTACTTTTCTGCCTCCCTGACTGGCTGGGGACAAGAGTGCCTGAACTGAGGGTAGGGAGATAAGGTGTGGGGTGGCATTTATGTGCATCCGGCATTTGATGTCGGACTTAGGCATGCTCTTGCACTCTGCTTTACATGAGAATGAGGCAGGCAAATGAATAACCAAGCCAAACTTCCACCATCACGTTTACTTTGAGCCAGGTTTCTCTGCCCGCTCAGCTTGGCCATGCCTATTCCCTCCAGACTCCTCTCAACTTGTCTCCTCTCTGAGACGTGGGCTGTTTTGTGTGACGTTTCACCACCAGAAGCTCAACGCAACATAAGGCTGGAGAGACAAACAAACAGGGGAGCTGTTCCACATAACAAGCGCTCAAACTCACAAATCCCCTGGACGGAGCAGGTGGCCCAGGAGGCCCTGGAAGCCCAGGGGGGCCGGGTAGTCCTATGCCAGCATCTCCCTAGAACAAGAATAAATATGGTGAAGTTGTGAGGGGTTTGGAACACACACGTTAAGTTAGGAGATGGTCTGTTTAATGCACACCCACCTCATGAGCCTTGCTGAGAACTGGGTGGATGAGCTGAGGGGAGCTGACCCCTCTCAGCTTTGTACACCTAGGGACGCTGTGTGTAGCACCAACACAGATGAGACTTAGCAGACCTACTAGATTTTTTTGTCTAGTCTGAACTGCATTTTTATGGTACGTTTATTGTTATTTTAATTCAACAGTTATGGAACTTTGGTGAATAGTGGTATATAAATATTTTAACTACACAAATAAAGTAAACTCTTGAAGGTCCACTATGAAAAGTATGTGATACGTTTTCATAGAATTGTAGTAGAGTTGAAGGAACTCTTAAGGGTCATCTAGTCCAACCCCCTGCAATTCAGGAATCCCAACTAAAGAATTCATGAGAGATGACTATCCAACCTCTGCTTAGGGAGTCCAAGAGCTGTTACTGTCAGAAAGTTCAGTTTTATTCTGAGACTAAAATTGGCTGGACCCCACGCCACAGTTGCCTTAGCTTCCATGAAGGTATGCAGAATAGGGTGTAGCCCAATAAAATGGGACCCATTTCAGAAGTTGTGGTCTCAGAATGTAGACAAGGTACTTGGAGTTCAGCTGACTGCCTGGGTACTCAACCCTGGTTATATGTCTAGACATTTAAGCCCATCGCTACATACTGAATTTGCTTCTGTAATGCTGCTACAAGCCTTTTAAAATGCACTCACAACATCGGCATGTGATGTGGCTTCCTAGGAGATGTGCAGTCATGTCTTAGGACCATCACTCCCTACATGGAAGAAACATGGGAGTGCCTTCTGCCAAAAGCTTCTGTCATAGGTGAAGCCACCTTAGTTCACAGGATGCATCAGTTCACATGACCCACGATTCTCATGGCAATGAAACACCACTGTTTTTTTTTAAAAAAATCAAAACAGTGCCTACCTTTTCTCCTTTAAGGCCAGGTTCCCCCTTTAGCCCTGGAGAGCCCTGAAGTCCTGGTTTACCCTAAAAGAGAAGGTATATTAACATCCCTTTTCCATTAGCATTATTCTGTACTGAAAGGCTGTAATTAAAGTAAGTGTAGTGCGCCAGCAATCCCCTTCCTCTTGCTTCACCATTCAGTGTGCCAGGGAATGGAATCATATTTGGTTCCTGAAGTATCCCACCTAACCTGGGCTGTGGTGGAATCATATGGACCAGCAGCCAATAGCTTGTTGACTGGCTCCAGTTCATGGACCACCATCATGAATAGCACTGATCCCAGTTCAGAACAGCTGAAGGAGGTTCTGTCTAATGAGGACATTTCCTGGAACTCATATGCCTGGGAATAATATGCTGGTGAATACAAGGCAATGTGCTGAGTACAGAAATTGACTTTTTGAATCATGGCAACAACCTGCAGGTCAATGATATTTTTTTATGCAGAACTTAGCATGTTGAAGTGGTCTTGTAAACATATGCCCAGATAATTTCCTTAAAACATCTTGCAAAAATGGGTTGAATGGAGGCTTGAAAAGTTGCCAAAACATGTGGAAGGATTCAAAACATCTGTTGTTTGATATGCCCGCATCAAATAATAATAATACTGCTTTATCTTGTACTTCAGTACGTAAAAATGGTTGTGCTGAGTGGCCTGTATTCAGAACCTCCATATATTATTAATTTATTTGACTTTCATAACTATCTTCCTTTCTTTTAGGAGGAGACAACCTCTCTACAAGGCAGCTGTAGTGTAACATCCAAAATTACAACTGCCTCCTCCTCTTCCGGCTAACTCACTTCTGGGAGAGGATGGGTCAAGTGGCAATTATTCCAGCAGAAGGAATAAATGCAAGAACTAAGTTCTCTCCCACTATGAAGTGGGACCAGCTTCCGAAAAAGACTGAGGGGGCCCAACATGACGTCCTTACTCCTGACATCATGTGTGTAGCGCTGCGAGGCGTCAGGAGGTGGAGTTGAACATGGCGGCAGAATGGCCCCAGAGGCTGGTGGGCCCTCTCCCCCTGCTGCACAAGGGAAAGACAGGCTTTCCGGTGAGTAAGGGATAGGACTTCAGTGGTCTGCACAGCCCATGAGTAGCAGACACAAAGTAAGTTATACAAAACTGGAAGCATGAGCACATTTGCTTAGTTTGTATAATCTACAGAGGGCAAAATTTGGATTTCCAAGCTACAGACTTCTGATTAAAAAACAAGATACAACATATACACTCTTGCCCATTCAACACCTACCAATAGTATATGTCATTTGCATAATCTATATAGGAAATCTTGAATTACAGTATTGTTTTAAAAATTTTCAGTGAAGTTTGTAATATTAAGAAAAATACAGTATCAGAATAAAAGCGAGGATTTCCAGAGCAGTTATATCCACAATTGCTATTTATAGAAGGAAGGGCACGATCCAGATAAAGCTAAACACCTCTACGTTCAAATTTACAAAGCCCTTAACGGCTTGGATCCCGGGCTGCCTCGTGCATTTATTTCTGCCCACTCACTAAGGTCTTTGTGCCCCCCTCCCACTTGACTCAGATGCATGGCCCACATCTCCACCAGGAGCATTTTCTGATCTTATAGCTTTAAGTGATTTCATGTTTACTGTATCTGTTTCATCTTTCTGTACACTGCTTGGAAGCTGCTGTGTTAAGTGGTATACATTGTTGAAATAAGCAACTAACTGAAGGCTTGACATTTTACTCATATGGGGAAAAGCAGAATGCTTTGCTGCCAGGAAAGAGAGAGAAAATACCTAGCTTCCACTCAAATAATTTGCTGTCACAATGTGTTGTGGCTCTAAAAGGGGATTTGTTAAATTTCATGGAGGATATGTCTCATCGATGCCTGCTATACATGAACAAGTGTCTCCGCTATGTGTGTGTTACGGGGAAACTGTTGAATCTCTTTCACATATAATGTTCAACTGTCCCCTACATAGCATAGCCAGGGCTAAATTCCTGGGTCCTGCTTTACTGCACTTGGTTGGCAGGCCTGTTGAGTCACACGCCGCACTGCTTTTGCAGGATACAGATCCTTCTGTAACTCTGCAGGTGGCGAGATTTCTGAATGCGGTTATCTCACACTCAAAAACCACCAAAAACCAACAACAACATAAAAACTAATCGAACTGTTATGATGAGAGTGCATGTCGGAGTTTGTCTTCAGTTTTCCTTTTCTGTGATCCATCCCTTGGAGCTCTCCTGGCCCCAAGCCGTCACTTGGCTCTGCTCAATGACCCACCCTTGCATCGTGGTGTTCACCTGTTGTCGGATATATCTGTTTTTATGTCCCTGTGTTTTTATGTTTGTACATATTTTATGGGCTAATAGCCGTAAATAAATTGTAAATTTGTAAATACATGAACAAGAGCAACTCCCTGCTCAGGGAAAGCCTCTCTCTGGAATTTTTCTGTTCCTGGGGAGTGAACAGGGGGAAGGTTTGTTTTCTTTGTCCTGCTCACTGGATTCCTGGGGGCATCTGGACAGAAGGACTTGGAAACCAAATGCTGGACTAAACTGAAACACTACGTTTTATATACACAAATGCTGGGCACTTGGATAGTGTCATCCATACGTATATCTAGGTTACTTACCGGTAACCCATCTTTGCCAGAAATGCCCTGAAACAGAAACAGAAACAAACTTTACAAAACCTGTGTGAAGAGATTAAAATCAACCGATCAATACTGGCTAGCATTTTATGTTGTATTAACAATAACCTCTTCTTTGTTGTGCTGATAAAATAATTTTCTATCTTTGTCTCCTGCCTACTCTCTCTGCACCAATCCCCACTTTTGGTACCTATAAAACCTACATAACTACCGCCAATTGCTGGTTCTCCCTTAAAATGGACTACTGCTTTGACAGAATTTGTCTCCGGCTTGCAGCCCAGCAATATGTGATGAATTGACATGTGTTACCTCTAAGTCTGGAGCATGCCCAGTCCTTTATTCAAGCAGCTCAACAAAGCAAGACATAACAACTGTATCTGATTTTAGTCAAATGCAGACGGAAGTTTAATAATAATAATAATAATAATAATAATAATAATAATAATTTATTATTTGTACCCCGCCCATCTGGCTGGGTTTCCCCAGCCACTCTGGGCGGCTTCCATAGAAACCAAAAATACACTAAATTATCACACATTAAAAACTTCCCTGAACAGGGCTGCCTTAAAATGTCTTCTGAATGTCAGGTAGTTATTTATCGCTTTGACATCTGATGGGAGGGCGTTCCACAGGGCGGGCGCCACTACCGAGAAGGCCCTCTGCCTTGTTCCCTGTAGCTTTGCTTCTCGCAATGAGGGAACCGCCAGAAGGCCCTCGGCGCTGGACCTCAGCGTCCGGGCAGAACGATGGGGGTGGAGACGCTCCTTCAGGTATACTAATTCCATATTAACTAATTCCATATTAACTAATTCCATGTTACAAATCCCAATAGCTAACTCTGTTCTGTCAGTAGGCACCTGAACCGAACCACAAACTGGTGCTTCCATCCTCACCAGGGAAGAAGAGATGAGTGAAGATCTACACAGGAACAAGGGAGTATTAAAGATCTGTACCATGGGCAGGCAAACTAAGACCCGGGGGCCGTATGCAGCCCAATCACCTTCTAAATCTGGCCCATGGACGGTCCAGGAATCAGTGTGTTTTTACATGAGTAGAATGTGTCTTTTATTTAAAATGCATCTCTGGGTTATTTGTGGGGTATAGGAATACGTTCATTCCCCCCCCTCAAAATATAGTCCGGCCCCCCACAAGGTCTGAGGGACAGTGGACCGGCCCCCTGCTGAAAAAGTTTGCTGACCCCTGATGTACATCAAGATCTGCTGTCCCTCTGGATCTTGCCCCTGAGGCAGTTGCCTCCCCATGCCCCGTGGGTGAGCCGGTCCTGGACAAACGAGATAATCCACTGACAGATTTGCCACACATTTAGAGTGGTGTGCTTAGTGTTGCGGCTGAAGAAATAAATGGGGTCTGGCAACAGGCCTAGTAACAAACAGGCTGAGATGTGTTTGCCTCCGGCCGCCTGAGAAAATGTATCAGGTTTGCTCGGACTGCGCTGACATGTGGGCAGAAGGTGGAGCTGCTCCAGGCCCCAAGAATTCTGAAGCAGGAGCCAATATCAAAGGTGGCCTTCACTCGCTCTGCTGGCAGCAGCCAGTGTCAAAACATGACTCTGGCCACTCGGACTTCCTCAGAACAAATTAGGAAGCTGCTCCCAGCAGTGGCTTTGGCTGCTGTTGGCACAGGTCAGGGTAAGTTTTGTAGCTACATTTCCTTCCTGCTTACACATACCAGGAATGGGTCTAAAGTGCTGCTTTGATGGTATATTTGCTAAACGTGCTCAAGAGAAGCCAGATGTGTGCAAGAAGGCAATCTGTGTTATGTTGTTGCTGGTTGAAGGGCTTCAAGAGAGGAAACGGCTGAATAGAACAACCCCTTGTGTGCGTACCTTTGGACATGGCCTTACTTGTCTAACTGCAAACCTCAAAAACGTATCCAATTTAAGCAACACCACTTTGATTGCCAGTTCGGCTTTTTGAGTGCCACTCTTAACCACCTATTATTTTAGCTGTTTTTGTCCCATCTGGTGGCAGGAAGATGTTTTAAAGAAGGTAGGGCTGCCATATTTCAAAAAGTAAAAACTGAAAGTTGTTGATGCCAAAAACCCCGTGATTTTTTGATTGACTTGTCTAAGGTCCAAGACAAAGCGCCGCCTTTTGGAAATTCCCCCCAAATGTCAATTCTGCCTTTGAAATCCCGGTAATGTCTGGGAAAATCTGGGTGTATGGCAGCTTTAAAAGAAGGGGCTTTAAGGGGAGGGCTTGGCTTTCCCTCCTGATGGTTCATGCTGGACTTTAAATCACATGTATCCTGCTTTGTAGTGGACCAGGAAGGCCTGGGCTGGGACCTGCCATCATCAGGGATATTTGCAGCTTGAGAAGTGCCACTGAATTTTAGGAAACATTTTTAGCTCACTTCTGAAAATCATAGTCTCAGAAAATGACAGCTGATTTATATCGTACGCACGCTGAATGAGTTTAGACAAGAGAGGGCAGACAACAATATTTAAAGGAAGCTGGCAGCTGGGGAAGGAGACTGAGGCAGCAGTGCCAAGAAGAGTCAGCACCTGGGACAAATGGTGCTGATGCCAGCTAGCCAGGAGCAGCCCAGTTTACAGCCAGTTTACAGGCCTGGGGCTTGCCCTTAAAATCCTGGGCTTCAAGTAAGTGATGGGAGGCTGGCTGGTCATCATCTAGAAGACCTCTGGGTCTGTTCACTAGGGGATCACAGTATGGTTTCTTTATTTCTCCTGAAGCATGACCATGAGAAACTGGGTCCATGTTTGTTTAACTGAGCTGTCAATTAAATGAAAATGCATAATGCCAAACAAAAACATTTCAGACTGAACCTTCAGGTTCTACAGGTCTCGAACTATGAGCCCTAGAGGTCAGTATCAGCTCCCTAACCATTGTGTCACCAAAAGAACTCTACTGCTTCCTTCAAATCACTGTAATCAATTTGCTGCTCAGCACCAACCTTTCCCATTCACCCTCGGCTCCTTTGGGATGAAGGGTAGGATATAAAATAATAACAACAATATTAATAATGGAGTTAGAATCAAGAGTTTAGCTATAACTAATGCATGATGATTAAAACGCCTCACTGCTTGGTAGGGTTCAGTTAAAATCATTTATCTCACATTGTGTCCATTTTAATCAGTGTCCAAAAGACTTCCCATTTCTGCAATTTTTTCACATCCACATTCATTTAATACAGTGGAACCTTGGTTGTGGAACATAATCTGTTCCAGAAGACTGTTTGACTTCCTAAACGCTCGACAACCGAGGCGCAATTGCCGGTTGGCAAAATCCATTGAAAAATGGAGAAACGCACCTCAGAAGCTATTTGACTTCTGGGTTGTCAGCATTTGAAAGCCGAAACGTTCAACTTCTGAAGCATCAACGACCAAAGTTCCACTGTACTGTTCTTCTTCCTCTTAGAAGCATTTCACTCCTTACCTGTCCTCATTGCCCTCAGCCCCTCAATGCCCTCACTGCCCTTTAATTCCACATGTTGTGGCAATCTGCATAGTGTTCTTCACAACATCACAATCTTCTGCCTGATGTGGTGACATCACAGATGCACAACGACGAAACATATTTTTATGTGTTTATTATTTAATGACATGGGTTGCCGCAGCCAATGGAATTTAACAACATTGTGTGGACAAATGAGACCAAAGCAAATTAGGACCAGGAAAAGAAAAATGTGCTAAAAAGAAGTAGAAAGGTTTGGATTTGATATCCCGCTTTATCACTACCCGAAGGAGTCTCAAAGCAGCTAACATTTTCCTTTCCCTTCCTCCCCCACAACAAACACTCTGTGAGGTGAGTGGGGCTGAGAGACTTCAGAGAAGTGTGACCAGCCCAAGGTCACCCAGCAGCTGCATGTGGAGGAGCGGGGAAGCGAACCCGGTTCACCAGATTACGAGACTACTGCTCTTAACCACTACACCACACTGGCTCACCCAGGGGAAGAGAAAAGAGTGTTGAATAACCTTGAAACAGTGCAAATGCACATCAAGGTGAGTATTTTTGTTAGCATTTTATGGCTGTATCCAATTATGCTGCCTCACAAAAGCAGAAAACATTCTGCACAGATCTAGTGTTCAGTGAGAGTGCAATACTTACAGGTTTACCATCCAGTCCAGGCTTTCCAGGAAGCCCAGGTTGTCCAACAGTCCCGGGTTCTGCTTCATCCAGGCCTGCTTTTCCTGGTGGCCCTGGTGGTCCTTCCTCTCCCCTTTCACCTTTTTCACCTTTTTGGCCCTTCAGGTAGAAAATATACAGTTATGGCTATGAGCCTAAACTGATTTATTGGGAACTCATCCCCATTTGGAACAAATGGGTTTGCTTCTGAATAAACATGGCTAGAACTGGACAGTGAACTTTATTTTTGTACTTTAAGGCATAAATGACGTTAAAGAGACTGTGCAACCTAAGTAAGGGGTGCTTTGGTGAGGGTGGGGTGGGGGTGCAGCAGGGGCAGGGCAGGACTTCCCTATTTGCCACAAGCAGTGAAACAGGACAAGCCACCCCTGATTTGGAGTTACGTATATTCATGCACAATTGTGTGGAAGAAAGTTGTTAGTGTGAAACATCTCTGGCATATGCTGCATTCCGTGGGAAGGGCAGCTGATTCCCCACACCAGCCCCTCCAAGGAAGAAATCCAAGGACAACTTTAGACCACAATCCGAAACATGTTTACTCAGAGGTAAGCCCCACTGAGTCCCTCAGGTCTGATTCCCAAGTAAGTGGATGACGGATTGCAGCCTTACTCCTGCATGAAACCATACTTGCCTTTTCTCTGCCTGTAACTTGCAGAAAACCATCAGGAGGGTCAGGTGCTGTTTTTAATATTTCCTGAGCCATAGTGGTAAGTTCACTTTCCTCTTTTCTAATTTCTGTAGTGGTTAAACCTAAAGGGGGGTGGGAGGCAGAAATTGCATGCGTCATAAAAATATGCAAGAGACTGCATAATAAAACATAATCTGTCAGGAATGACATAATGGTGTTGATTTGGTTCATCTGGGGGGCGGGGGGCGGGGAGCACTGAAAAAAATGACAGTAAATGACAATACAAAAAAATTAAGCAAAGGACAAATTCTAAGCTGAAAACAACTGTGGGTTGTTGTTTTTTAAAGGTAGTGTTTAACTAAAATGATCATAACACTCTACGCTACAATTAAACTGACACAAGCAAAGAGTTTAAAATTACAGTGCCTTGTTTTTGGACTTTAGTTGGTCCCAAAGTTGCTTCTAAGAGATGGTGGCCTGAGAACTCCGTCTCTTCAGAATGAGGTGCTGTGGTTGGCGGGGCATCTACAGGTCCAGCTGTTGTTTCTTCAGATACATTCTGAGTCAGGAGCTAGGCAAGAACGCAAGGCAAATGTTATCTGGATATTATTACTGGGAAAACACATTGTTGTGAGAGGCAGAGCATAAATCTGTGTGCTTTGTTCTTTTTCAAGGTACTTTTGGATCCATGACAATGCTATTTCCCCCCCTAAACATCACTTACCTTCTAGATAATAATTGAGTGTGTGAAATAGAGGGTGTGGTTGGCCCATGGAAGTAACTTTGTTGAGCTAACACACCAACTAAAGGTAAAGGTAAAGGGACCCCTGACCATTAGGTCCAGTCATGACCGACTCTGGGCTTGCGGCGCTCATCTTGCTTTAATGGCTGGGGGAGCCGGTGTACAGCTTCCGGGTCATGTGGCCAGCATGACTAAGCCGCTTCTGGCGAACCAGAGCAGCACACGGAAACACCGTTTACCTTCCTGCCGGAGCGGTACCTATTTATCTACTTGCACTTTGACGTGCTTTCAAACTGCTAGGTTGGCAGGAGCAGGGACCAAGCAACGGGAGCTCACCCCGTCGCGGGGATTTGAACCACCGACCTTCTGATCGGCAAATCCTAGGCTCTGTGGTTTAACCCACAGCGCCACCCGCGTCCCTAACACACCCACTAAGTTAGAAGTAATACCAGTGGAGGCTGGTTCATTAGCGCAATTACTAGTGGGAATTGTAAGCAAAAAGTGCAAAAGTTTCCTCCAAATACACAAAACTCTTAAAGCCGCAGACTTTTCTGTTTCCCACACACTCCAGAGCCCTCCATTCAAACTTAGAGAGGTACGTATTTCAGTCAATCTCCTGTTCTCTGCCAATCAGCTCTCTGCCCTGTTCAGCCAGTCCCAATCCAAAACAATGCTATGGCCAGCAGGTCCCTTCCATCGATCTCCAAGCAGAACAATTCCTTCTAGAGGGATATTTCCCTTGCCTGAAAAAGCGGACATTTTTATGAGCTGAAAACACCTGTGTATGAAAAACATAGTGCAATTGTGTTTGTTACAGGAGCATTTGCAATGTGCTCTAGGCAACAGTGGCACCAAAAAGCAGCTTTATCTGCCTGGCAGCTGGGTTGTGTAAAAGTAGGGGCCTTCATTTGCTTCACTCTATGCTTCCAGCTTTGGACAGCTTGCTTGGTTGTTTGCAATGCTCCTGTGTGAACATCCACTTTCCAAAAGCATCTGTTGGGTGACTCTGCTGGCTATTATATACAGTCTTGAGCTCTGCTTTGGCATTTGGCAAGGAAGAACACACTGAGATCCAGTGAGCATTCTCTGCAGCCAGTATATAAATCCAGGGACTTGTTGGCATGTAGACACTTCACAGCTGGCAAAAACGTTTTAAGTTTTGTTAGCGGCAGCATAAATCTTGAGAAATTCAACGCACTGAAGTTCTCTCTAGCATGCCCTTTTAAGTCCATGGGTATTTAACATACCATTTTTTAAAAAATGAAGCTATGAATCCTCCTCAAAGTAAAAAAAGACTTTCCCATTAAATTCTTACGGCTTTAAAAAACGGATCACTTCACGAGACTTTCTGGCTTATGATTGTTTGGCTTCAAAATCTACACAATGTAAAACATGGGGTGATTATTGCACACAAAGAGCCTTAGTGTAGCTGTAACGAGGGCTGCACGCAAACTGCTCTTTGTCTGGAGGCGGAATGAGGGGCAGAAGACAGTTGCCAAAGGAGCGAGTGAAGAGGCTACATATAGGATAGTACTTGTCTTTAAGCCACGAAATCACCTCCCCTCTCAGCTTCAGTCCTTGGTATTGCATTAATTCAGTGTCTGCATCTGCTGGGAAAGTATTTTATCCCTCTGAAGTATCTTAAGGGAGACCCGTCAAGATTCAACTTGATGCCCTGATGCAATATACAAAAAACCTGAAGCCTAGAATCTACATGCTAGCACATTAGAGCACATTAGAGTTCATATTAATATTACTCCCTACTTTAAATAACTATTATAAATAAGTTGGGCAGTGGACACAAGGAAAATTCTAATCATTATGGAATCATTCACATTACTGTATAGGAAAAGCACAGTGTACAAAATGCATTTCTGTATATATAAACTTTTAGACTAACATAGTCTATCTTTATTTTTGCCTAAGAAATAATTCTGATGCAATTCTGGAGCTCCCTGCTCTACGAAAAACAACTGATGAATTTTAAGGGAAGCAAAAATGGCTTGGTAAGAGTAATAAAACTTGCCAGTGGGGGTGGAGGTGGGATTCCACATACCTGTATTCTATTCCATTTCAAGGTGATTGGGGCAGATTGTAGCAATGGTATAACATGGAAAGAAGTCATCACCCACCATTAATTAGGGCATGCATCCAGGTGTCATTCCAATTAGCAACAATAGTGTCCAAACAGAAATTGCAACCAAAATATCTGATAGAAGAACTTCCTGCTGCAGGTTTTGAGTGTCCCTTCTGCTGCGATTCTGTCTCTCATACCATTACAAGGTTATTGGAACGAGAACTTCACCCACTAGAACATTTGGATGGTGGGTCAGTGGTTGTCGGTCAGTAGCAACCCGTTGTAAGTGGAAACACCCTAACTATCCTGAACTATTACTTGTAGGTACAGAGGACGGACTTTCTGGGAATGAGAAATAACCTTTTTAATGTAATTTACTTATTTATCTATTGAATTTATATACTGCCCTATGCCCAGAGGTCTCAGGGCGGCCATGAACCGTATTTGCAACACAAACAACAGAAATGATGTTTTGAATTAAAGTTAAATTGGTATAATCATAAGCATTTTGGCTTTGCCAGCTATGACTTTCAGTGCATAGAACATTATTTTGCACATTAATAGGAAGCCGCTACAATAAAGCCAGGGGTGCCTACTTGAATAAAATATTGGGGGAGCCCAGGTAAGTTCCGCCCTGCATAATCGTTCACATGACACGGTGCATGCACACCAATTGAGCAGCAATGCTCATCAACTTTGCCCCGCCCCCGGCCTTCTCAAATATGTTGTTGGGAGAGCAGGCGAAGACGCCTTGGCCCCTGGGAGTTGGCTCCAATGGATCAAGCTGAACAAGATCTAAATCATTCCTCTTCTCCCAGGCCATTGGCTAATTAAAAATCTATGGCCCTTTAAATGGCGGTGTTGCTTTTGGTTGTTGTTATCCACAGAAGGAGGAATGACTGCTGGGGGCAGCGCAGAGAAAAGAAACTCCATGGTGCATCTGCAGCAGCACTGCCGGATGCCTTCATCTGCCCCAGCTGCAGCAAAACATGTCTCTCCCTTATCAGTCTCTACAACCACAGCAAGTGCTGTAACTCACCAATGGTTTGACTTCACCCCCAAAGGCGCAATTCTCATTGTCTCCTGAGACAGACCGACGCCAACAACAAAAAGTTATGATACCATGTATTTTTGTGGTTTTATACTGTAAACTGCCCTATGATCCTTGGATGAATGGCAGTGTAGAAATTTATTAAATAATCACTATCATAATACTTACTGGGGCTTGTGAGGGCCGAATGATTTCTTGTGTCTCAGGGACACCCTCCTGTTCTTGAATGCTGTTGTAGCCACTGCTTTCTCCTGAAGCCTATGCGAAACAGGCAGGCCACAATGAAGAATTTAGGTCATGCCCACATGAGGAATTCCATAAGCCTTAGCAATTTGCACAGACACATGTACGTTCAAAGCATTAATTACTTCATTAAGTAAGATAGAAGAATAAATCCTAGACTATCCATCTCTGGTGCAGTCAGCTGTTGCTGCATGTAGTTCCAAGTTCATACTCAATGAACATAACCCTTGTAAAGAATCATTAAACCAAACATGCATCAAACAATTTAGCCTGTTGCAGCAAAAAATGAGTGTGCAAGACCTTGCACAATTTCATCTCACCCATAACTGGTGAAGCGAAAACAGGCACACACACACACCCCAGCTGCTTTCCTACCCAGGGGGAGTGGAATTCAAGGTTTGTGGCCCTCAGCTGAAGAGCTGGGCACACTGGGAGCTGTAAGCAACTTTTAATAAAAAGCGAGGACTCCTGCTTTTGTTGTGGAAACAGCTGTATCAAAACCAAGCGTCCAGTCCTTGTTGTAACTGCAGAAAGTGTGTGCAGGGAAGTACTCACATATGGGTCATCATCCTCACACTGGTCCTCGGTAGCTCTTGGATCCGGTTTGATTGTGAGCTGCTGGATGGAGCCCTGAAAGGAAGCAGAAGAGCCAATCAAGGGGACGTTCTGTATAACGAATTCCACCAAGAGCATGGGACACTTTGGGTGGTGGCTGCTGTCTTTGAAAAGAACAAATGTAGATGAATTAACTGCGACATAAAGGACTGTGGGCAATGAAAGAAAAGGATGGGGAATCTAAGGCTGTCATGAGAAAGAGAGAGATTAAATTAAGAATGCAAGGCGGCCCTGTTGAATCTGGCCAGTGGCCCATCTAGTCCAGCATCCTGTTCTCACAGTGGCCAACCAGGTGCCCACAGGAAGGCCACAAGCAAGACCTGAGCACAACAGCAGCTGCTCATCCTGCGGTTTCCAGCAACTGGTATTCTGCAGTGTACTGCCTCTACTGAACTCCAATCCTGCTTGTGGCGATCACACAGGGTCTCCAGACGTTTAACGGTCTATTGATCCCTGTGCCACCACTGTGCTCGCTTCCCCGCTGCCACCAACCCGTTACTCTCAGGTAAAACACTGAGTCCAGACAGTGGTTAAAAGTGAACCAAAAAAGCCCAAGAAGTTTATTTTACAAACATTGACAAGTTTATGGTTTCTCAGATAATATTCCTGTCAGTACAGTGGTACCTCAGGTTAAGTACTTAATTCGTTCCGGAGGTCCATTCTTAACCTGAAACTGTTCTTAACCTGAAGCACCACTTTAGCTAATGGGGCCTCCTGCTGCCGCCGCGCCGCCACAGCACGATTTCTGTTCTCATCCTGAAGCAAAGTTCTTAACCTGAAGCACTATTTCTGGGTTAGCGGAATCTGTAACCTGAAGTGTATGTAACGTGAGGTACCACTGTATCTTAACTTTAGTTTCTTTACCAGCCTATACCTTCCTAATACCTTCTGACTGATTATCTCAACTGTTTGACTGACTCCTCTTAACAGATTCTCTCCCTCTCTCCCACCAGACTAGCCAACCCACAGACTTATCTTCTCTGTCTCTTCTAACCCCATGTATCTGAAGAAGTGTGCATGCACACGAAAGCTCATACCAAGAACTAACTTAGTTGGTCTTTAAGGTGCTACTGGAAGGAAAAAATTTTTGTTTTGTTTTGACTATGGCAGACCAACACGGCTACCTATCTGTAACTCTTCTAACCCCAGACTGTCTTCTCAACCACCCTAACTCTAACTCCTCCAAAAAACCCCTCTGTGCTTAAAACCTTATACACAGTTAACTCCGCTCCTTGGGTTCCCATTACAGTGGTACCTCGGGTTACATATGCTTCAGGTTACAGACTCCGCTCACCCAGAAATAGTACCTCGGGTTAAGAACTTTGCTTCAGGATGAGAAGAGAAATCGTGCTCCGGCGGTGCAGCAGCAGCAGGAGGCCCCATTAGCTAAAGTGGTGCTTCAGGTTAAAAACAGTTTCAGGTTAAGAATGGACCTCCAGAACGAATTAAGTACTTAACCCGAGGTACCACTGTAGTTAGTCATTTTACAATTAGTTAACCCTTTCCGTATGAACCCAGTATGATGTCACACACCTAGGAGGGCAAACGCCACGCTGCCCTTCCTTCAAGGAATTCAGGGCAGCGTATTAAAATAGCGCGGCAGTCCAGAGCGCCTTTGGCGCACATGTGCTTTTGGAAGTAACAACTCGGAGGAGCTTGTACAACTGAGAATCTGTCAAAGGGAGGTAAGGAAGGCAAAGGAGAGAACCAAGTGCACTAACATGCACCTAAATGCACTTACATGCAGGGGCATAGGAAGGGGGGGGGGTGGTCCGCCCCAGGTTACATCATGGAGGGGGGTGTCAAAAAGGAACAATTACTGCCCTACTGGGGCGGTTCATAAAAAACTTTTTTTTTTAATGCCTGCTCCAAAGTCTTATCTTACTACACTAGGGATTATATAGCTGTATCTGAAATTTCATTCATATCAGTTAATATCTTGACCCTCCTCCACGAAAACAACTGTTTACTTGGCCGTTTTTCTATGTCGTGAAGGCTGAAATTTCAATTCAGTGGAGCCAAAACACAACCCATCCTGTAGATTTAAGTATCTGTCCACAGTCGCCTCCTTGTTATCAGAGGCCCATAATCCACATTCCTTTGTAAGAAAATATGAAATAACGTAAAACTATTTTTGCAGGCAAAATAAAAATAAAAAATCAATGGGGGGGGGTGACAAGAATTTTTTTGCACCGGGTACCACCTGACCTTCCTACGCCTCCACTTCCACGTACCTTTTCACATGTATTCAAATGATTCAAATGATCGACTGATTTGTATCCCAACGTTTTTAGGGAGCTTGGAGTGGCAAATATAGTTCCCCCTATCCATTTTATCCTCACAACCACTCTATGAGTCATCTTACGCTGTATGTTGAATGCCCCCCTGCACATTTTTTTAAAAGGCAGGGGGAAAGGTTAGTTCAACTTTGAGTATACAGGGAAGTATTTTGTGAATGGGCAATCAGCAAACACACCCTACAAATAAATAAGAAGAAGAAGAAGAATTTCACCTGCGGTTTAAAATTCTAGAAATGTACCTGTGAGTACTGTCACACACAAAAAGCACTGTAACATAACCTACAATTCTAGTTATAGGTAGGTAGCCATGTTGGTCTGCAGTAGTCGAACCAAAAATAAAAAAAAATCCTTCCAGTAGCACCTTAGAGACCACCTAAGTTTGTTATTGGTATGAGCTTTCATGTGCATGCTCTGAAGAAGTGTGCATGCACACGAAAGCTCGTACCAATAACAAACTTAGGTGGTGTCTAAGGTGCTACTGGAAGGATTTTTTAAATTTTTATAACCTACTATTTCCAGGATGGCATTATGTTCTGTATTCCAAAAGTATGGAAGAATTGGGAACTCTCAACCTGCATGGATAAAATCTGCTCTTCTTACCACACATTTCCAACCTTGTCCTGTTTTAATATATCAGTTTAATTTAATATATCAGTTTAATTTACCAGCTGATACCATCCTAGATGGTCTATAAATCCATAACTGTTTCAACAAATCTGTTCTAATTTCAGAGCCAATTTCCCTTCCCATTTTCTCATGAAGCTACTATTCTGTATCTGAAATCATAGAATTTGCCTATAGTACCTCTTCTCTCTTCACTTATGAACAGTATTTCATGTTTATTTTCTGTCCTTAGTGCGCCATACTTCCTAAGTATAGAATTTAATCTGGGGGGGGGGAATGAAAACATTGTGGGTCTTATTTCCCTCATTATTTTGCAATTTCCTTGTAGGACAAGTCTGCTCACCCTCTCACTACGGCGACATTGAGGGATGGCAGAAACTCCTTCAAGGCCCCAGTGAAGGTGGCTCAGGATCACTGCCCAGTCCGGGTGGGTGGCGGGGGCATAAGCTTGCACCGCCTATCAGGAGCTGGATCCAAACCTGCACCCAGGATTGGCAAATGGGGGTGCAGGTTGTTAGGATTGTCCTACTCTCGTGTAGGACCTTGGTAGAGACACATGCCCGACTGGCAAGTTCTCTCTCTCCTGGTTGGTTGTTTGGGAGCTTCAAAAGCTTTCTTCAGCCCGAACATCACAGCGACTGATACCAAAAGGCATTAACACGCTGACGAACCTACAGAGTATTGGCAGTTCGTGTAACAGAACTCAGTAGTACAGCATTTTGACTAATCTACTTTATTTACATATAATACACTCGGAGCATTCTGACTTAGCTCCTTCCTCTTTCTCATCAGACAGCAAAGAGAAAGAGAACAAGGGACAATTGTCCCACTTCACAGAACACAGTAACACAAAACATCCTGTCTTCTTCACTTCCCACACTGTGGAATGAAAACATACACCGTCATATGATAGACAACAATCTCATGACTGCAAACACGAAGCAAGAATCCTAACACAGGTTTGGATGTGGGCTGGGCCAGGGGGTGCAGCTGAGGGAGCAAGAAGGTTTCCCTCAGGTCCATGCCCAGGACATTTAAGCAGCCCGTATTTGAGGTCCTCACCTGGGTTTTTTCCTCGTCAAGGACACAAAATCGCATATGAGTATATGCAAATTCATGTCCTCTTTTTTGAGTGGAACAGAAGACTCAATCCAGACATACATGCACTGAGCCTAGAAAATCCTGTTGGCATCTTTGTGTTCTGTTCTGGTCCCCAGACCTCAAAAAGGATATTGCAGAGCTGGGAATGACCGCTCCCCGCATAAAACGGGGGGCGCCCTTTGCGTGGACGCGTGCAGCCCCTGGATCTGGAGCGGCTCCATCAGCATAGGCTTGGCTTTGCCTTCCCTCAGGTGGGATACCTGGAGGTCTCCGCCTACCCCAGTCAGCTGTCCAATCCCACCTGGGAGAAGCGTTGCCAAGGATTTGTCCATCTTCCTCTTTGCGGCGGCGATAGATACCAGGGTTCCCCGTTAAAGGGGTTTCTGAAGGGAGGCTTTGACCGTACGCCGAAAGGTCGTCATTGCTCTCCCCTGCGGCGGCGGCGTAACGGGGGCGGCTATCTCTCTGCTTCAACATATGTTCTCCAGAGCCGGCCCATCCCCCCCACACACACACTGGATAACCCTGATGCTCCCTAGGTCCCCGGCTGGGGACTGGGGAGGGAGAACGCCCAATGCCTGAGCCAAGGTCTACCCACATTTGAAATTTAATAAAGTTGTGGCCAATTTAATCCCATAGCACGTTGTCTTGAGTCGTTATTCCACATGACGGGGAGGGGGCCGCTCGGGATCTGGGGACTCCGCCTGTCCACGCAAAGGTGCAGAAAAAGACAAGCAACCTTGTCAAGGAACTGGAGCAAATCTTAACATTTTGGACACTATTGTGGGCGGGAGTAAAAGGGAACATGACAGAGGTCCATAAAACTATGCACAGTGTGGAGAAAATAGAGAAGTTTTTCTCTTTTCACACAACACTCAAGAGTCACCCAATAAAGCTGAATCCTAGAAGATTTGGGACAGACAAAAGGGAGTATTTCTTCACACAGCACATGGTTAAACAATGGAATTTGCTACCACAAGATGTAGTGAGGGCTGCCAACTTGGGGATTAGATACAATTGTGGAGGATAAAGCTGTCAGTGACTACTAGTCATGAAGGCTATGAACTGCTTCTGAATACCAGTTGCTATGGATAGGAATAACCTATTTCCAGTGCATGTCATAATTAAGTTCCATCTCATTTCTTCACTAATGTGCAACTGTTTTTAAAAAAATAAAAGTCCATATGAAATTTTGAAAATACTTATTTTATCATAAAATATTTTAATCTCAGTATATGCCTTTCTAAACATATTATATATATATATATATAAAACACCATTTTAAAATGCATTTGGGTGTGTTTTTGAGCAAAGTTCAGGGAAGTGTGAAACAGAAGGGATAATTGTCTTCTGATCCCTCTATCAGAATGGTATGTGGAGATTGGGTCAGTTCACTTAAAAATGCAGACCCTCCATCCCCTGCTAGGATTCTCTCCCCCACATAATCACCCTTAGTAACTAAGAGTTTGCCTTCCAGGTGCCAGTATTAATTCTCCTTGTCTCAAGAACCATCAGGTCCAGCCCTACCATTAGGCGGAATGAGACAACTGGCTGGGGCAGCGGATGCTGAGGGACAGGGAACAGGCAGAGCTCTGTGTGCCAAGCTGGCTTGCTGCCTATTGGTGCAGCGGATGAAGCTGTCCCAATACCAGTGCCAGCACAGTCAGCTTCTGTACGTGGAATGGGGTGGTGGTGCCGCCATCTTGCCCTTTTCCTTGGGCATATCTTGGGCTGGCTCTGAGAGCCATGGACCAAACCTCTTTCCTGTAGAACTGCTGTGATAGACTAGCTGCAGAATAATCCACACATTTACTACATGGTGTACTTACGGTGAATCTTTCCAGTCCTGTCGCTCCAGCGTTGCCAACAAATATTCCTGAGCTCGATTCAAAGAGCAAGGGCTGATCCGATCTCTGAAACTGCACCCTGTGATATTCCTCGCAGTCCATAAACAGTGCAATGTCATTGCCCTGGACAGCTATTGTAAAGCGATTCCATTTGTTGGTCATCACTGGGACTTTAAATGAAGCAGCTTCTCGGGATATGTGGGAACCTGGTTCAGTGTAGTACATAATTATTCTCTGGGTGCTGTCATCCACAGGCGATAGTCTGACTCCCAAATAAATTGTCTTCTGAAAGGCATCCGTTACAGCGAACAAGACACCTCCACGGTCGCTGTTTGGTTTGACGGTGATGGCGATAGCAAAATCTCTGTAGAAGGGTTGAGGTATCAGAGTCCTTGTCAGGCGGCCAATGTTAGCCTCTGGCCCAAAACTGTATGCAGGAAACCCTCCATAACCGGTAATGAAGGAGACAGACGGTGGCAGTGGGACTCCTATTAATTCAGTGAGATCAAGGTGCTCCTTTGACCCTCTTTCTGTAACACAAAACAAAAAGTATTATTAGTAAGAGCATGCAGTCAGGATTCTATCCAACTTTTCAGGAAGAGGCATAAGCTTGTTCCAACCTTGCCAAATTCTCTGGACCAGTGAGAGAAAAGGCACTCAGATGGTTAAGCAATAGATACTTTTTCATTTTTTTAATACTGTTAAATGTCACGTAACTTTAAATGTACTGAGCTTCTGTTGTTGTTTGTTGCCTTTTGTTTCTGCATTGTTTTTCATCCTTCCCTGGGACTTGGGCACCCACAGCTCCCCTTGCAAAATACCAGGAGCGGGTAAGGAGTAGCAGAGAACCAGCAAGTGTGTGTGCTTAACCCATTCTTTCTCTTCTCTGGGCATCAAGAGATGGTGGGACAGCTGATCTACAGAGCAGATCAGTCACAGAAGCACCCCCACCTGCCATTTCTTTGCTGCACATTCCCTCTGACACATACAGAGGTACCTCGGTGTTCTAAGGTGATATTTGGAGCTTATATTTGGTGCTTTTGTTTTTGCTAGTTATTTTGCTTTTTTTGTTTTGAGGCTTTTTCAGTTAATTTGTTTTTGGGACTGTGTGGATCCCAGTTCAGCTACTGATTGATTGATTGATTGATTGATTGTATGACTGCAGAAATGGATAAAAAAAGCCCCCCATCCAAATAATGACTATCGTCAGTGCAGGTAAGAAAAAAAGTAATTTTAATTTTTATCATCTACAATACTGTTTTATTTATTTTATAGTACAGTACCTTGATTATTGCTTTTATTTTATGGATCAATGGTCTCTTTAGATAGTAAAATTCATGTTAAATTGCTGTTTTAGGGGTTGTTTTTAAAAGTCTGGAACGGATTAATCCGTTTTGCATTATTTTCTATGGGAAAGCACGCCTTGGTTTTGGAACGCTTTGGTTTTGGAACAGACTTCCAGAACGGATTAAGTTTGAGAACCAAGGAACCACTGTAGTTCCACCCTTGCTTGGTGCACAGTGTGTTTTTCAAAGAACTCTTTGGCACTGACAAATCTAGTACAAAATCAGGGCGACCAGGAGATTTGGGGTTATCTGGAATGACTCAAAGAGTAGAAATGAGCACACAGGCTCATCTGGTGTGCGGGAAGGGCTAGCCAAAATCTGTTGCTAATATGTTTGAATGTATGGCTGGCAGCACAATCTTTACAAGGTTTCCTTTTGTTTAAATTACACAGAGCAGAGTACAGGAAAGTGCAGTCTAATCCCCTCCATTATAGAACAGCTTTATATTAATCCTTTGGAACACATAATCCAGCTTGTCTACATAGTTTGAAATGAAGCAAGAAAAAAAAAATGCAAGTATAGACTGTAAGGGAAAAGACAAAATGGAAAGATTTCATCCTTGGAGAGTATTAAGTTTCTGGAATTCTCTTCATAAATCCCACTAATAGACAGACAGGTTTATTTCATGCATTTTGAACTGTTTTATTTAGCTGGTAGTACTTTGCATGCTCTCTTATATTGTGATTTGATTTTAAAATAATAATTGAATGCCTGTAAGGAGTAACTTAGCTGCGGTTTTTTGAAGGTTTCCCAGTGATACCAATAACACATCATCATAATGCCATAAATTAATAAATATTAATCTGATAAGGTTATGGAGAATATCAGCATTTCTCTCAAATAAATTAATATAACAATGAAAGAGAAGTCTTGCCTTCATTGGCACATAAGCATAGAAGGTATGGTGCCTCCCCAGCAGAACGTAAGATTAGGGCAGGTTGGTATATGGAAAGACTTTCCATCAAGTATTCTGGTCCCAAGCTGAATTAGTGACACATGCTGCTGTGGTACTGCAATCCCCGTAATTAAATAATGTGGAATTTTTCATTAGTGTGTCATTTTTTCCTGAATGAGAAGATGGTGGTGATTCTTTTAATGTATTTGATACACTGAGAACCAGGGCCTTATTGTGGTTCCCTCATTGTAAGAGGCAAGGTTACAGGGGACCAGGCAGAGGGCCTTCTTGGTAGTAGCACCCTCCCTGTGGAACACCATCCTGTCAGATGTCAAGGAAATGAACCACTATTTGACTTTTAGAAGACATCAGAAGGCAGCCCTGTATCGGGAAGCTTTCACTGTTTGATGTTCTACTGTGCTTAATGTTTTTAATTTGTTGGAAGTCACCCAGAGCAGCCGGGGCAACCCTGTCAGATGGGCGGCATATATATAATAAATTATTATTATCAAAATTTATATACTGCTCACTCAACAGAAAAACTCTAAGAGGTTTACAAACAAAATGCTCTAAACAGGATCATTATAGCCATCACACAAATTATGCAGAGAAACCAATAATTAATCTTCCAACTTTTAAACAAACGAAATGAAGCCATAGGAACATGAAGATATACTAAATTTAATTGTGGGAGTGGCAAGCCCCCCCCCCCGAAGTTAGAAGTTATCCACTTTGTCCTCTGTGCCATCATGCCATTTTCCAGCATTTAAATCATGGGTAGGCAAAACTAAAGCCCGGGGGCCAGATCCGGCCCAATCACCTTCTAAATCCGGCCCGCAGACGGTCCAGGAATCAGCTTGTTTTTACATGAGTAGAATGTGTGCTTTTATTTAAAATGCATCTCTGGGTTATTTGTGGGGCATAGGAATTCGTTCGTCTTTTCCCCCAAAAATATAGTCCAGCCCACCACAAGGTCTGAGGGACAGTGGACCGGCCCCCTGCTGAAAAAGTTTGCTGACCCCTGATTTAAATCAATCCTTCAAAGCTGCTGACTGCTCCATAGTAGAAAAAGGAAGTCTTCTGAGAGGAGAGCTTTTGAATTTGGGTGTAGGGAAAAGTTCATCTGAAACTACCTCCTTTGGCCCCCAGAGCTTTATTTCAAGGGAAAAAATGTGCTGGCACTCACCATGAAGTTGTTACAGTAAGTGCCACGCTTTTAACGTTGAGGGGGGGAGGTGCCAGTACTGAGTACCCTTGAGTACCCCCAGACAGAAATAAAAAAGCACTGCCATTTTCCCTCCAGAAGTCTCTTGGGAACTGTGCAACATGGTGTCATTGCACCAGGCACACGCGGCAGACACCAAGAGCAAGGCCACCAGTGGTAAATTAGTCTCCCCACCTCCGAAAAGTTAACCGCCTTAAAAGCTCTGCTAAAATAGCTTCCCAAATTTTGCCACTTACAAATGACTGGCAAAATTGCAAGTACGTTTTGCCTCATTTCTAAGCTAAACCCCAATCAAATTAGCACCATCCACCACAGCTGCGTTTGTGTAGGGAGGAGGGAATGAAGACCAACTGTGGACCTCTCAGCATAATACATAGTTTGGCCTACTGCGCCAGTCTTTTCTGAGCCGTGAGTGGTCCTAGCCAGCCTCGTCCACAATTGCACCCATACTTTGTATAGGGAAACACATATGGACCCTATAGCCTGCCAATATGGCTGGCAACAATTTCTATGACCAGAGCTGTTTCCCATGCCTGGGCAGTCCTTGCTGAACACTAATGCAACATCAGTGAGGGGTGGGGCACATGGCCTGTGGTTTCAGCACACCAAGCGTTACTGGATAGAGGGATGCTACAATGGCTTCCACCATACTGAGTGTTAAGTTGTGGGCGAACATATCAGACGACACAGTGATTCTTCCAAGGCAGCTCTTTACTTGTAAACTGGAACAGAACTGAACAGAGCAGCTCAGTCAGCCTGCTTATATAGAGCTCTACTAGAATGCAACAGTAACCATTTTCTGTAACTAGCCAATCACTGAACGTCACTTTCGATCCTTCATTTGCATACAAACTATCCAATCACTGAATGTCACTTTCGATCCTTCATTTGCATAACTATCTACAGTATCCCCCTGCTGGCCCAGGGTGAGAACTTCAGTACATAACACTGAGGTTTTGAATTATGGTGCTGGAGGAGACTCTTGAGAGTCCCATGGACTGCAAGAAGAACAAACTCTATCCATTCTTAAGGAAATCAGCCCTGAGTGCTCACTGGAAGGACAGATCCTGAAGCTGAGGCTCCAATACTTTGGCCACCTCATGAGAAGAGAAGACTCCCTGGAAAAGACCCTGATGTTGGGAAAGATGGAGGGCACAAGGAGAAGGGGACGACAGAGGACCAGATAGTGGGACAGTGTTCTCGAAGCTACCAGCTTGAGTTTGACCAAACTGCGGGAGGCAATGGAAGACAGGAGTGCCTGGCTTGCTCTGGTCCATGGGGTCACGAAGAGTCGGACACGACTAAACGACTAAACAACAACATACTGAGGTTACAGCAGGTAATAGCAAAAAAGCCCTTTAATGTGGGGGGGGGGAGAGAGAGACAGAGTGGGGGGGTGTCTTTTGATACAACCCTATCCCCACGGCTTAAGGTAGGTAATAATATTCATTGCAATTAATTTGCATAATAAACCTGCTGAATAGAAAGGCAACTTATTATTCCAGCCTTACAAAAGAGCAACTGAGGGTGAGGGCTTGCCCATAATTCCACTTCTTCTGTCCCTAGAAAGCACGGGTCTGAGTGATTTTCTGTTTGTCCTGTCACTTTCCCCAGGAAAAGCTGCTCTTTACTGCTGAATTGGAACAAACGTCAACCCGCAGAAAAACCAATGGATGTTTATTTTGATTTAGTGTTAAATAAGCAGCGTGTTTCTCTGGGAGGGGGAGATCAGTGGGGCAAGCAGAAGTGTGGACGAGCCCTGAGAAATAATGACCTACACAAGACCACCCAACAACTGATCAGACATTAGAATCAAGGTCTCTCTCCACTGATCACAAGAAAACCAGCAGCCCACTTTGCTGGGCTCTTATTTTACAGCTAATGTACCTGCTTTCTTCTGTTTCCACATATTTATTTTCTCCGCTGTTCTGTACTCCAGATCCAATTCCATAGGTGTTTTCCTAGGAAAATGCACAGCTATTTTTCCAGTAGCTAAGGTAGGTTTGGAAGGTACACCAGCAACACGTGGCGCCATGCCAGGGGTATCCCATGCTGCTGGAACTGCTGAGCGGGCCCCAGTCTCCCTCAATGCCCAGCCACTGGTTGAATATATCCTTGGCATGGGAGAAGTAACAGGACTGGCAGTCACTGGCAAAGGTGAAATAGCCGTCCCAGGAGAGCCCCACAGCCGTTGCCACCACCATTGTCCTTGTACCAGGCCAGATGGCATTAGGAGAAATAGCCAGGCAAGTTTAGCAAGCATCTTCCTTTTCAAAGCCGGCACACAAAGGGTCAAAATTCCTTTCTGCTTCAACATCTACAACTGGCCTGTCAGAGTGAAAAGAAGCAACTTCATCCTTCTGCCTGTTTTAAAAAAGCTCCATCTCCATATTATTCTCCGTGTATCAGCTTTTTGATGGAAGGACGGTGGGAGGCGAGGGCTTGCCCTTCGCAAAATCCAACTGGTCCTCTTAAATGGTTCTAAGAAGCCTCCATCCTTCTGCAAAGCCTGTTAGTTAGCAATTTCCTTTCTCATGGAAATGAAGAGTTTGCCAGCCAGTATTAGGAGTCCTCTTTTGTGTTTGCCAATCGCAGCGAAGGGGGCCAGTCTGCCTCCCTCCCTGATCCCAAATCTTTGCCTCCTAAGCAGTTTCAGAGAATTCCATCACGTGTTAAGTCTCCCCATGGTGGGTTTCAGACACACACAGGGAATTAGGAAGTAATGTTCTCATTAAACTCAGAGGAACCAGGGGTGTATAATCTTTATCAGGTGCATTTGATAAGGGCTTCTGTGAAACATGAATATATGGATATGGATTTATTTTTGTGACTCGTATCACAGCAGTGTTAAGGCGTGAGTGAGATTTGCCCCTAAACATTCTGCTCCAACCCTGCCATGCATTCTTCTTTCTTCCCACCCTTAATAATTCATAGTTTTGGGGAAAGCAGGAAAAGGCATCCAAATGAGCATGCTATTGTTTCATGGTTACATATCTTTTTTCAAATATATATCGAGAGAGAGTTATTTATTGATATTTATTCAAAGATATACAGAAATGCAGACCGATTACAAAGTATCTTTTTATAATATACTGAAATAAAACAGCTGCTTAATATAGAAACGAACAGAGGCAGAAAGGAAACAAGAAAAGAAAAAGAAAGACCTAAGGAGAGTGAAAGCCAAAGAGCAAAAGGGGGGGGGGGAACCTGAAGAAAAATAAATGAAGATAAAAGGCATTCGCTCATTAAGATCCAACCATTCTATCTTCTGTAAAACAGTATTTTATTCATTCTTCAAATCCAGATACTACAAGTTCATTTTCTCTTTCACACAAAAAGTCCGTAAGAAATTTCCAGTGCTTAATAAATGTCAGTAATGATTTTTCTCTAATTAAACATGTTAACTTTGCTATCTTATCTGTATCTTTCCATCTTCATGCATACAGTGGCGTAGCGTGGGGGGTGCAGGGGGGGCGGGCCGCACCGGGCGCAACATCTGGGGTTAGGGCAAATCCACGGGTTAGGGGGCGCAAATCCACGGGTTAGGGGGCGCAAATTACTTGCCTTGCCCCGGGTGCTGACAACCCACACTATGCCACTGCATGCATATAGCAGTCTCACCGCTGTGATCATATATTGGGGTAATCTCCTGTAATCCTTTTTCAATTGTGTATCCATTAACCCTAAAAGAAAGCATTCTGGCTTCAATTGAATATTAACCTTTAAAATCTGCTGTATCAAAGTATGTATTTGTATCCAATATTTATTTATTTTTAGTCTTTTTACATGTCCACCAAGCACGATAAAATGTCGTTTTATGGTTGCAGATCAAGACACTCCCAAAAATCTCTCCCTCCCCCAAAGTCCTGAAAGCTTCAGTTTTGAAATCTGTGCAGGACAAGATTTGGAGCCCGATGGCACACAATAGCAGTGGACCCAAGTTGAAACACTATGGGGGTTTAAACACCTGGACCTGCCCCAATCGCATAGAAAACGCGGGGGGGGGGTGGAATATGGGAATTCCTAAAGAGCAAATAGTGGAAGTACCTGTGGCTTACTCTCCCCTCCCAAGTTCACTTTCCCCTCAGACAAAAGTGCGAGGGGAGAGATGGTGGCCCCAAGGTGACTCTATGGGCCTCTTCAGCAGCTTGCCACATTGCTCTTATTTTATTTATTTGTTTCATAACATTTATAAGCTGCTTGAATGTAAAAAAAACCTCAAAGCAGTTTACAAAACATAGAACAGTAAAATCAGGAGAAAACCACAACCCTACTTTAAGACATAGGAAAGTTAAAATACTAAAAACGGGTTGAAATTACTTCCGCTTTCAAAGGATCCGGATAGGCTTGTCTTAAACAAGAATGTTTTAAGCAGGTGCCAAAAGGAGCACATACAGGAAAGCCGGCTGCTTGATCTCAATAGGCAGGGAATTCCATAGTGCAGCCGCTGCCACACTAAATGATGGAGTCTGTACAAAGGCAGAACGGGCATTATGTGGCACCTGTAGTAGTGCCAATTCCACCGAATGAAGCAATCAAGTGGGCACCTGTGGAGCAATGCGATCTTGTAGGCAAACTGGTCCCCGGTTGTTAAGGGCTGTATATACTAATAGCAACACCTTGAACCAATAGCAAGTCGGCTACTGGTGCAGAGCTCTGAGCACAGGTGCTGTAAGCTGACAAGGGCTGGATCTACACACACCTTTTAAACATTATTATGTCAAGGTGTTTGGTTTCCTTTTTCACAATGTCTATCTGGGTTTTGGCTGGGGTAGCTCTGCATCGCCCTCTGGTGTCACATTTTATCAACGCATAATTAACGTTTAAAAAGAACTCATTTTTAGCGTTAAAAACCATGAATGTAGATTCGCCCAAGGCCTCCCTCCTGTCTGCAATCGTGCTGCCGCATTCTGCACTATCTGCAGCTTCTGGTCAAGAGCAAAGGATGCTCCACATAGAGAGCACATTGCAGTAATCCAGTCTTGCAGCAAGCAGTGCATGAACTGCAGTGGAGCTCTTAGTCACCCTTGCACACTTACCCCTTCCCCTCTTGTGTGACCAGGGCAGCTGCTTTCACCTTAATTAGGTGGCTGGTGAGGCTGCAACTTGCCGCTATAGGATTATGACTTGAAGAAAAAGAGGTGTAAGAGAAAGCACGGTTTATTTATTTTTATTACCTTCTCTTTACCATAAAGTTCCAGGATAGGTTACAATAGTTAAAAATACCATATTAAAAACAATTTCAAGCAAACAGTTGGAGGAAATGTTAATAGAACAAGTAGTTGTTGCCTTTCCAGCTTCCAAGGGAGCTGCCTAATATTTATTTACTTACTTGTTTATTATATGTATAGGCCGCTTTTTCTACAAAAGTGACTCAAAACAACGCACAGTGGTACCTCAGGTTAAGTACTTAATTCATTCCGGAGGTCCGTACTTAACCTGAAACTGTTCTTAACCTGAAGCACCACTTTAGCTAATGGGGCCTCTTGCTGCTGCCGCGCCGCCGGAGCACGATTTCTGTTCTCATCCTGAAGCAAAGTTCTTAACCTGAGGTAATATTTCTGGGTTAGTGGAGTAACCTGAAGCGTATGTAACCCGAGGTACCACTGTACAATGAAATAAACAATCATTGGAACCAAATATAAGAACAAGAACTCACAAGGGCATATTTAAAAGGTCTAACAGCTTTGCTGCATGTTTTATGATTTAAAATTTCTTATTGGGTTCTCTCATCCAAGAATACTTGCCCCCAACCTGGATCTAGGATCATTTTATAGCTATCACCCCTGCCCCCTTGAACCAACACCTGCCACCTGCAGCAGGCTGATGACATGTTGGGACAGCTCCATATCTGTCATGGTGGTGGCTGTGAAGTCCTGAGCTGCCCCAGGTGTGGTGGAAATCCCCCCAGAACCAGCAGTCTAGGAGTCTTCAACAGCACCTCCGAGCCCACCTTTGCCAGCTAAGAGAGGGAGGTTCCTGGGCAGTGAAGCAGCAGAATCCCTCTGCTCTGATTACCCAATGCCAGTTATGGGGACAGGAAGCCTCGTGTGAGAGAGGGAAAGCCTAGAGAGAGCAACACACACACCCTGGCCCTCAATTCTGCTCAGATGCTGGACCGCCTACCCAGGGCACCCAGTGGACGACTGACTACTGCTGAATCAGACCAACCCTACCTTGCTTGCCTACCAGTTCTCAGTAATACAAACCATGTCACCTCCTCATCCACAATCAGGTCATGGATGAGGGAGGTCTTACTTGAAGCTGGCTTGGGCAACCCCAATTCTTCTGCCTGGAAAGGGGCTCGTGCACTGCACAGCCACCTACTGTCTGCACCACGGGCCCTTCACCAGGCTTGCCCCCACCCACACTAAACCTCCTCTTACCCATAATGCTCTCCCAAGGACAGCACAGCAGAAGTCTGCTTACTTTTTCTGGTGGGCAGCGTTGCAGCCGGGCAACCGGGACCCAACAGTGATCCGGCTTGGGGGGCAGAGAGTTGACGCCCCCTTCTGTGTCATCCTGGCCGTATCACCAGCACTGGGCGGGGCCGCACCCATCAGGGCCACACTGACCAGTCAGCACTGAGAGAGGGCATGGCCATGGATGATTTAACCGCAGCGTGGCCGGCCAGGACCCTCTCTCTCACTCTCCCAACCCATCCACCCTCTTCTCATGCTTTGCTCTGATATGACCTTGCTATGGACACTTGTTGGCTGCCATATTGTTGGGGCCGGGTAGGAATTTTTCCACTTGGCAAATTGGCGCCAGCCATTTGGTTTTCGGCTACCTGGTAGCAATCGTCATAACTTTGAGTGAGGCCTTGGCACACAGACACTAGGCTATGAATTCCTAATCGGGCAAGAGCCATCCCTCAAAGAGAGAAAGGAAAAATGGTTCTTTTGGTAGAGTTGTTCATTTCAAGGGCACAAGACCTTTAAAATTACTAGGAAGTGTGTGAGAACATGGTGTGGGAGAATGCAAGTAAAGATCACTCACATCTCTTTCTCCAAATTACTCTGCAGGCTGCCAAGTTCCTCATCTATGGCTTCAATGCTCTCGTCAGAGCACTCCTTCAGATTGCAGATGTGACCTACTTTTTAAAAAGTGAAGTTTTCCCATACTGTGGAAGTAATTCCACGCCAACTGTCCTGAAACGTTCCAAGTAGAGGAAGGGCTGATTTACAGAGCTTTCTGGAATGACTTTGCTAAGCAATGACTGTTAGCAAACTGTACAAATCAGGAACATTAGGTTAATCATAAAAGCCAAGCTGCTAGCCAGAATTTTCAGGGCTTCTGTACATTTTCAGCACAGCATGATATGAAGTAGATGTTTCCTCAGAGACAGATATAGGCCAGGGCAACCAGTTCAGTCACTCTGGGCACAGAGCTTCGGGGGCACCTCAGGGGGTGCCACAACTATGATTTAGAATGGAGCATGAGAACCTGGGGTGCCAATTTTGGTGTTGCACAGGGTGCCGCTGAAAGTTTAGACCCCGAGGTCTATCACTGACCCCCATAGGAAAGAACTGAGCTCTGCAAAGACAAGAGAAACGTCTTCCAAAAGTAAGGTCACAATTCAGGAACCATACAATTTCTGGCGGCAGGTGTACCTGGAACTGCTTTTGAATGCTGAAGTGCAAACCTTGAACACGTGGTGTAATAATAAAGGAGATAATGCTTAGGGATATCAGCAGTTAATTCTAAAAATCTGGTATCTGGCAGAGCCTGGGAATAGAGGGCTGAGGGCTGAGCCAGAGGGGAACCCCCAGTGATTTGTAGCAGGTGTGCAGGCAGAAAATTTATTAGCATTGTAGTGCAATTTTCTTCTAATATACACTTTTTATATGCAATTTTCCTTCCAAACATTTCTTTTGCAAAGCAATTTCCCCTAAAATAATGCTTTTTATTGTTATTTGCACTAATATAAGCATTTTATGGGACACTTTACCTCATTATATGAATTTTTGTACCCAATACTTGGCTGGAGAACTGTACTGCTAAATTTGGAGAAGTGTAAGTTTGGGAATATTGCTATGCTTCGGTTCTCAGAAGTGTGAATTTGGGAAGTTCACATTTAAAATGCAAATTCAATTGACATCCTAGATAACTGATTACAAAGAATTAGTTGGACATAGAGGACTTTTCTGGCAACTGACTCCAAACCAAACCAAAAGCCAGTTATTTTGTTCTTTTTCTGGTCAGCTGCTTAACGTAAGAGTGCCCCAGGAGAGGCTTCAGCTGCAAAGGGGCTTTCACAGCCGTTGGGAATGGCTTATGTATAGTCAAAGCTTTAACTGATGTTGCTGCCTGGCTTGTTTTAAATTTAGCCTGACCTTTTCTAACACCCACACAGGTTAATCTTTTAGCTCTGCTTCAGAGCTAGGTCATCTATATTTCAAATATGTATGTATTTCAGTGAATTTGCGTATGCAACCATTCCCCTTCACAGACAACCACAGCTTTTACTCATATCAATCATACATTAATCATACATATAACCCATATATTCTGCAAAAAAACCCCAACACCTGGTTTTTCTGCTACTAGTGCCTGTGATGCTCTAGTATCACAATGCAATGGAAATCTCAAGGAGCACCGTAAAAATGACTTAGTATAGCAATATATGGGACATTGTCCCTGCAGAACACCTTTTGCAGCAGCATCGCGTGAGCAGGGGAGAAACTAAGACTTATAATTTGCTTTATGGTTTATGATTTTAATGAAGGGTGTGGCTTCAATTGTACTCCTACATCTCATTCCTCTCTATGGCTTAGTTATCCAAATATAATTTGATATGTATTGTGGTTTGGTCCTGTTTTCTAGACAGGATACATGCTGTCTATCTACTCCTGCAGGTCTGTATTGTTACTTTCATTATTCAGTTGTTTTGATTCTATGCCACATGAGGGTTTTTTAAAAATGGAAACAACAATATAATTATTATTATTATTATTATTATTATTATTATTATTATTATTATTATTTTATTTATTCCTCCCCAAAATCTATAGGCTTTGCCCCCCTCCTCACACCTCTCAGAGATTTAATTTCTGGAAATCCCAGGGAACAGAAATTGAAATCTGATGAATGGGAATTCCAGTAACTCACTGCACCAAACCGCTTAAAAGAGGAAGCTGCATCACTAAAAAAAAAAGGAGGTCAAAAGATCACATGGATTTGCATAAAATTTGTGTGTGTCAATTTATATGCATAGATGCAAGTTTTAAAACAAATACCGTAATTTGAATAGAAAAAGTATGTCACATCATAGTAAAGGGACTGTGGCCAGGTGACCTTCTGCGGTATGTACCTGCTGAGACTGTTGCACAGGTGCTCTCCACTGATGGCCAACACCAGGGACCCCTTTCCCATCTCAGGGCTATCTTTAAACTGGGCTTTGCTAGCTCAATAAAGAGAGGATTCCTTCAAATATAGAACTGTCCTCTGGCCTCCCTCCCAGTATAGGTCTGCCCTCTTTAAAGTCGAGCACACAGAGCCACTCTAAGGGACAAAGAGGCTTTTCTAGCCTGCGGAAATGGATATTGCTGAAGGATTTCAATAGCACAAAACCCTTTTAATGATTAAGTAGCAGACTGCAGGGTGAGATCATCTTTGGGTCAACCTTTCCTTGAGTATCTACTGTACTTCCTAACATTTGTTGCTTAAGGCATCCCTCATTCTTCTTCTGTCCTCTGCTGGACAGAAAAATAGTTTACAGAGCAAAATTGCGGCTCTTTTAACTACGTTGTTCAAAACCTCCTTCCTTATTTGAAAGTCTCGTGGTGACCAAATGCATACCCTCCAACATTCCTCAGATGAAAATAGGGACATTTCTCACTTCCCCTCCTGAGACACCCCCTCCCCCATTTTTTGTCCCTCCTCCGTAGAGAAGGCTACACCAATGGGACACAGCACACACATCTTCCGCCATCCTGAGAAAACATCTTAATCCTGATTTAATTAAGATGCTTAATTTTTATATCAATCTCATTCCAGAAGTATCAGCAGCAACCATTTTGAAGTAAATACTTTTTCAGAGATCAGCTGATTCTCTGACACCCATTATAAAAAGGTATGGGACAAAAATCAGGAAAGACTCTTTAGAAAAAATCAAGTAGTCTTGAAAACGTGCATCTGGAAACTATTCCATTAGCTATATAAACAGCTCAATGAAACAAAATTTATTGGAAAATTAATTTTGCAAAACAGGAGACAGTGGAATGGGGAAAATAAATTCAGAAAGCTATTAGCCTAACCATTAAACAAAGAGCAAAAATATAAATTCCTTTCATAAGGAATGGAACAGATTTAGCCAAGTCCCCAGAAGAGCTATCTCAAGTATTTTTAAATTGCTAATTAAAAGTATATAAACTAGACAACCCCAGTACAGACAAGTACTTTCCCATCTAGGATACCAGACTCTAAAATTATCTCGTGACGTTCATATTGCATTAGCTGAACTGGTTTTGTTAGAAGACACAGCTGACGGGGAGCCAGCTAACCCCAATGGAAGCTGTTTTGCTCTCTGGATCCTCCATAGCAAAGACGCCATTGTCCTTGGAATAGAGGAGATGGATCTGAGGTTTAGCTGCAGGGCCACTTTAGGGCAGACTGGGACCCAGTGAGCTGCCTGAGTAAAACCAGCGAGCCACTGGGGAAAAGCTGGGATGGGAGCTAGCTAGAGGAAGCTTGGGTCCACACCACCAGTCTGCCGTGGAAGCTGTGAAGCCCTTTGGATCCTTTGCAACAAGAATGTGCTTAGAATAAGCTGCTTCCCCCAATGGAAGGATGAGGAAAAAGAGGAGGCGGCCAAAGCTATAATGCTTGGGGGTTTCCAAGCAGCCTCACTGATCACACAGGTTCTATTTTTTAAATATATTTTTTATTAACAGGCCAATCAAATCACATTAATTCCAAATCACATCAGTTCCAAATTATACAGCCAGATGTTAAAAAA
Source organism: Podarcis filfolensis (assembly GCF_964270895.1). Taxonomy (NCBI): domain Eukaryota; kingdom Metazoa; phylum Chordata; class Lepidosauria; order Squamata; family Lacertidae; genus Podarcis; species Podarcis filfolensis. The sequence goes on from NC_139615.1 coordinate 50,531,385, forward strand.
ATTTGTTGGGGGTACCCATACTCCAAGCTCCGAAAGGGGACCAAACACCACTCCTGCTGCTGCTTTGATTAAACAGTTCTATCCAGTTGTGTCCAGATAGTCTTTTTATTATTTTCTTCATCTTCTTGTTGTTATCATATATTCCTTTCTTTATGATCTCTGATAATCTTCACAAGCGGGTGAAAGACAAACATCTCCTGCGTGGGTTTTACACTCTCCAAAAGTCATATCACATAGAGGACAGACGCCATTTCCACACCTCCGTTAGAAACATTCCCACAGTCTGTTCGCTGATTCACAGGCTTGCCAATCTATAATTCAGAGGGTTCTGCCAGGTCCAGATAACGTTCTGATAACCATACATTCGCATTCCAATGACCCTGGTCCTCCTCCCTCTCGTGCTCTCGTCCTCCTTAGGCAAGCCTGTCTTCTCGAGACTCGATTTATAACTGTGTCATAAAGTTTTCCTTCCATCCACCAGTCCTTTCTTTAGTCAATAATTATTTCCCACACAGTTCTTAGTCTCCTGCTTGTGATTAGTAATGACAACGATTCTTCTCTCTAGAGGGGAGGATTATTGGTACTCACATAAGGAAAAAGAAAAGAAAAGTTTTTCCTCCCCCCTCATTCCGTTTGACTCCAACATACCAGTCTTTTGATGATGATTCTTCACTTGATTTATTGTCCCGCCCGTTGCTCCGCTCACAGAGATCACATTATTCAGCAGTCTTTACTCCCAATCTTTGCTTGATGTATGTGCATTAGCTTCTTTCCAATTATAAATTTCCAATTATATGTTTCGAGCTAATGCGAACCAGTGCGCTGATTGAAGATAGCGCCAGGAAGAGCCGACTTCACTCGAGGGCTTTTTGCCAAGTGTCCACACCCCCTTCTTTCGAATCCGGGGGTGAATTATGGACACCGCTGGCAAGGCAGTCCCCCCCCATCCCCTTGGGGGGCAGGGAAGGCTGCATACTTCCCATAGCAGCCTCTTAATTACCTTGTGTGGGTCGGAGAGATGTTATTGTTGGCCATCTTCCAATGCACCCCCTGGTGGCCCCCCTGACCACACCGGTTCTAATAGCAGTGGCAGTCTAGGTGAGATGCCCCCCGCAATACAATAGAGAAGATTTTTATTTTTTTAAAGAGAAGCACGAGAACTTAAGGTGAAGGTGTAGAGCACCTGAGTGTGTCAGGCCCTCTGGTCATCTAACTGGCCAATTTGAAATTCTAGGGGATGATGGACTCTCCTGTTTTCCTTTGTGGCCGGCCGGGGGAATCCCCCAACTGCTGGCCACACAATGGGGAGGCCTTTTCTCTGTGGAGCTGTGGGCCTGCCATGACAGGCCACAACTGCCACCCACCCAGGCACTAGGTTAGTTGCCATTTTCACCCATCCTGGGCGATTGCAGGGAAAATATTCATGCCAAAAAGCTGCTCTGTAAAAGCCCTTCTCTGGGACCTTTTCCATAGTTCCTTGTGTTTAGGATGATGAGCAGAGGATAAAACCTGGCTGTGATTCAGTCCAGGAAAGTCCACATATTTATCGCGAGATCCTTGGAGAAGGGCTGGGATAAAAGCAAAGTACAGAAGGCAGCCACAAGAAAAAGAACGATCCGTCCTGTGAGTCAAACCCCATTTCCTTCCCAAGGGACTTCTCTTCTTATTGGCCTCCGTCTGCCATGCTATGAAAAGTCAGTTCCTCCTTGATGGGAATGCTCACGGATTAAAAACTCTGGGTTACAGATATTTCAGGAAAAGGAACAAATTACTTTAGATCCCAAAATGACACTACTGCCAAATTTACAGATGAAGCACAAAATTTTAGGGACAGAGACTTAATTATGCATCTTATAGCTGCAGCACTGGAGGGCATTGAATACGAACTTATATGACGTTTGTTATGCTGTTTATGTTTGGGACTTGTTCTTGATGGGAAAGTTGTCAGAAAAGGTATGAGAAACACAACGTAAGCATCTACAAAACTTTTACAAAACACGACCCACTTTTATTTCATTTGCAGCAAAGAAAGAACATGTCATTTTAAACCACCCGAGACACACAGGAACCTGTAGAACGACACTTTTTAAATTGGCAGCTATTGAATTAATGTTTTATTTTAGACAGCAGGACATAGTTGCGGTTGCTGGGGGGGAGCACGGGGGGGGGACTGCAACTGATTGTATGTTTGTTCCTATATGCAAAATTAAAAAAGAAAGAAAGAAAAGATTCCCCTCCTTCCCCAGCTTGCCGACATCACAGATTTAACTTCTAGTTGACTTTGGCATGGGATTTTTCATCTTGTTTCCCTGAATGTGTGTTCTGAGCAGCCGCTCTGACTTCTTCAAGAAGCAGGATTCGCTCCAAACAGACCGAGCTGTGAGCTTCCCTGCCCCCCTCCGCTGCCTCACTTAGCTGACAGATGCGGCCAGGCAGTCCACAGCTGTGCATCATGTGCTATCTCTCGTCTGCAGAATGAGCAATAGCCAGCAGGAGCCCCAGTGCCAACAGCAGGAGGTTGCCAGCTGATTAAGTTATAGGAACGTTTCTGTTAGCCAGAGCTACATCTTGTGACAGCCGTGTTCAAAGAAAAAGCTTGCAAATAAGATTTCCTACTGCAAAGAAAACATTTTATCAGTATATCTGCTATTTAGCTATTCGGTGCAGCTATTTTTATAATGTCATCTAATAAAAGTAATCCCCAGGGGGTTTACATTAGAAAGAAAGAAATACAAAAATACGCGCACACAAAATGAAGTACAGATCCAAACAATCGCAACCGAAACAAGAACCTAGGTTCACCTCCACCCTGGTCTGATCTGACTTTAGCTGACCTCAGGTGGAGGGGTGCCTGGAGCTTGGTGGGCTTAGCCGTTTGAAAAGTCTATTGAGTGAGTGGGAGAAGAGAAACGGGGTGCTTAACCCTTTCCCAACTGCTGTTCTCCACTCCAAATCCCCACTCACAGAGCCCCAATCCATGGAAATGTCATATGGGGGGAATTTGGGGGTGGTGACACATTCTCCTCACCCTAAATCTGCTTTTTAAATATAGGGAGCATCAGCCTAGAGATACATGGTGCATAGTTTGGCCCTAACCAATGTTACCGTCTAACCCTCCCAACTGGCAGCAATAGTAATCTTGTTGCAGAATGCCTGACGGAAAATGCATTGCTGGAATGGAATCCTAGCTTGAAAGAAGAGGATGCCACAACTGTTACCGTGACAACAGACATAGGACTAAAGTACCATGGAAATGGACAAAGTGATCGCTGAGATGATGCAACCAAATTGGATAATGTCTGCTGGAACAAACTTGTATTCATGTGTGTGTGTGTGTGTGTGTGTGTGTTTCTTCTGAGTTAGAAAATACGTTGTGAGCAACTTTTCTTGCTGATTCAAGGTAGGTAGCCATGTTGGTCTGACGCAGTCGAAATATATAAAAAAATAAAAAAAATTGTCCAGTAGCACCTTAGAGACCAACTAAGCTTGTTCTTGGTATAAGCTTTCGTGTGCATGCACACTTCAAACCTTCTTGCTGATTTTAGTTATAGCTTGCTTAATTAAAATATTGCAAAACTGGGTTTTAATAAACAAAGCATGATTTGGGACATGTGGTGTACAAGTGTTGTACTGACCATTCAGTATCTGGCCGGGCTGATTCTTCTTCTGCGACTTTCAGGCTACGCATCACAGTGGACTTGCAAGATGATATCTATTCACACAAATTTCCACCCACACTGTTCCCACTCATGCCTTTTCCAGCTGACAGCTGGGAAAGGAGGATACACTGAAGTCCAACAAACACATCAGCTAAGATAGCCTCCGGCGCAACCCAGAGATCTGACAAGAGCACAGATACGCTCCTCTGTTGACTGCGCCAGCTTTGGAGGGACAGGGACACAAGAAAGGAAGTCATGCAGTTATGAGAGTGTAACGAAGCAGAATGAAAATGTAATTAAAGGCAATAACTAAATAAGAAGCAGACAGGATACAGTTGTCTGTAATTGAAAAGAAAGTACCATTGAATCAGGGTGTTTACACTTTTCAGAGCTGTTGCTGGTACTGCAGTCATGCATCTTTACAGAGAGATTTTTACGGTGCTATAAGCATCCAACCTGTGTGGTCATGAAGTGCTTTTTCCAAGACAGGAGCATGATGAGGGAGATCTCATGGGGCATTATAATACGGTTATCATCAGGTACTATCGAGGGTTGCCATATTTCAAACAGTGAAAATCCAGACAGAAAAATTGTGCTGGCGTGGGTTGCCATATGTCCGGATTTTCCCAGACATTTAAAGAGATTTTTGCCTGGAAACTGCTTCCGACTGCAGTACAGTAGTACCTTGGTTTGCAACCTTTTTTGGATTACAACCCCCCCCCCTTTTTTTGGGGGGGATTACGAACAAATTTTTTTGGAGGCCCCATTGGCGCAAGTGCACCTTGGGTTACAACCTGTTTTGGTTTATAAACGGACCTCTGGAACAGATTATGGTTGTAAACCAAGGTACCACTGTATTCCATATGTTTGGGAAATTCCGGGCATATGATCTTTAAAGTGTTATTTTGCTTACATCTCTCTGTCTGAACAAACCAACCACAGACTATGGAGGAGCTGTGGTTTCCAATATACCCAAAACATCAATTTTCGTTGAATCAATCTTAATTTTAAATGTGAATAAGCCCTTCGTGCTGGATGCTAAAGCAACTTTCCATGGACTGAACAGAATGGAACCCTCTGGGAGGATTTGGTTCTGGATGTTCTGTTGCCATTACATGCCCTCAATTTTTCAGCAGCTGGAGTTTTGCCCAAAACCAGATAGCAGGAATTTACACAAACAGCAGGAGGGAGGAAAAGCCAAAAATGAAAATGCAACCCTGACAAAAATGATTTTATTTATTGCATTTACAGTATATCCCATACCTTATCTAAGCAGCTAAAGGCACACCCACACTTATGCCCTCACAAAAATCCTGTGAGGAAGGTCAGGTTGAGAAATAGTGAATGACCCAAAGTCATCAAGCCAACTTCATGGTAGAGTGTGGATTGGAACTCTAGCCACCGCCTTTGTGTATCAAAAATCCAGTCTTCCTTCTCTCTGTCCCTTTCATAGAATTTAACTGCCCCATAAACGTTTTACACCATTAACTAGGAGATAGCAAGTCATGGCCAAAGTATCTCCCACACAGGAATGCTCTCAGCTTACAGGAAATGCCAGAAGGAGATTGGCTCCATTCCCATCTCTTGTCGCAGCTTTGCAAATGTGGCTGGTCAAATCCCCCTCTGTGTAGATGATAAATCTCAAGGATGTGATGCCCAAGGGATATGGCCAGCTCTTACCTGGCCAGCCCCCCACCTTTCAGTTCACAGAGATGAAAAAAGATTTACGTTTTCTGGGTTCTCGCTCTCTCCCTTGAATCGCCTCGGATGACCCAGGATGAAGATAATTTGTAAATTGCTTAGATGGGGAACATGTGTTTTCTTTCTTTTCAAGCCACTTCCACTTTCTTCCACTCTTATGTAAATTTAAATAAATACGTTCTTGTAATTTGGACTCTGGAATTGGTTACGTGCCGCCTAGCAACCAGAACTAGTCTGTTTACATTGCCCAGTCCACTTGCTCGTGCTCTGAGATTTCAAGGAGAGGTTCCGGGAAATGCAGTTTGGACTCTGCCTGCCTGGCACCTGGCAGGAGTCTGGAAAATCATCCTGCCCCCCCCCCTCAGATCACTTTAAGGACTGCAGGTCTAGACAGTGGAACGGTCGCCCTTGGGAGGAAGTAGGAACCAATTGGTGGTTTTGCAGCAGAGGTTGGATGGCCATCTGTCCGGGTTTCTTTAGCTGAGATTCCTGCATTGCAGGGGGTTGGACTAGATGACCCTTGGGGTCCCAACTCTACAATTCTATGATTCTATGATTCTATGATCTCGTTCCCATCCAGACCTAGGGAGGTTACAGTGGCAGGTGGTGACCACTGGACCTGGTGGGTGTCCTGAACGCACCTGGACTAACGAGAACAAGCTGCTAGATCTTTAATTCTTTATTGGCAAAGCACTCAGTTACATTGGTTCCTAAAGTGCAGGTGATATACAATGACATTCCCTACTAGTTCTCTAGGCAGCCTATGGCTGCAGACCTCTGCCCCCCTTTCAGACAGCTGGAGCAACAGCATAGAGCCCCACCCCCTGCCTCTTTAACCCCCCCCCCTTGTCTGATGCATCCAGGCACCCAACTCCTCCTCAATGGCAGCCCCTCCTTGAGTGTGGAAAGAATTGGGGGGGGGCATGACCCAGGGGATTCCAAAGGAGCGTACGGGTGGGTGGGCTCCTATCCACTCCAAGCCAGAGTAGAGAGGCATGATATTGTGCCCCCCCCATACATTATGAAAACCTATATTCCCATACATAATGGCACATCTATAAAGCACGTTCTAATTCAGTGATCTGCAGGTTATTCTAAACCTTTGGAACTTGCGTTTTCGTGAATGAAATAAAGTTCCACTTTCCTCCATGAAAGGTGTCTTTGCACTTCGCTTCGCTTGTCAGTCTCAATTACTGCATCAATTTTGGGTATTCCTAGACAACGCTTAAACAAGACTGCCCACTTAGCCTGTCTCACAGGGTAGTAGTAAATATGGAAAGTGATTTAATTAACAATTTTTTTGGGGGGGGGAACTTGTGGAGACACACAATATTGTTTAGTAGCCAGCATGTGAAATCTACTATGGGAAGGAGGTGGACTGTGGCAATATAGTCATTGGCCAATCGGCACTGAGCCCCTCCAGCTTCTGCTGTGAAAATCCATGGAAACAGATTAACTGTAAAAAGGAAGAGGCAGCCTGATCAGAAGACAGTGAGCGATGTTCCAGCATGGAACAACTGTTGTATTTTTGTCTGTATTATGTCTGCACAAGGATTTTTTTTTAAAAAAATATAAATTCTCATTGAAGTAATTCCTTTACCCTTTGGAATAAACAGCATGTTTATTATGCTTTACACTTTGCTTCAGAATACAGTAAAGGTTTTGTTGGTGTCCATTTGTGACAACTATTGATTTCTCTCGCATACACACGAGTGCTTGGTTATAACCATCAATGCAAAGGGCTGAAAGTTTGCAAGCTTGAATATCCTTATACAGTAACATGGTTTTTAGGATTATGGAGCTTTTAATATTGGCTCAGCAGGCAGAAGTTCAGTGGCTGCATTTCCCCCCACCATAAATGTATGGCGATGGGAGAACGTAACACCTTCTGAATCCCTGCATGCTATGCAATTGTTAGAGGAACAGAACTGGAACTCCTGTAACACTGTCCTCTCCATTCCCATCCCAGAGAGCCAGCCAAGGAGGATACCACATCGTTGAAGAAGAAGAAAAGTTTGGATTTGATATCCGACTTTATCACTACCCGAAGGAGTCTCAAAGCAGCTAACATTCTCCTTTCCCTTCCTCCCCCACAACAAACACTCTGTGAGGTGAGTGGGGCTGAGAGACTTCAGAGAAGTGTGACTGGCCCAAGGTCACCCAGCAGTTGCATGTGGAGGAGCAGAGACGCGAACCCGGTTCACCAGATTACGAGACTACCGCTCTTAACCACTACACCACACTGGCTCTCACACTGGTATCAAAAGCTGCCCAAAGGTCAAGAAGTAGGCGTAAGGGGACTTCCAGGGGAGGGCAGACCAGCGGCAGAGCTAGCTGCTCAGGCACCCGGAGTGGCACACATGCCGTGTGATCTGCCAGGGGGCCAGGCAATCTGCCTGGGGGGGCCGATCGGTGATCCACCGGGGGGGGCAATCAGCACGCATGATATCGAGGTTGGATGGCCATCTGTCCGGGTTTCTTTAGCTGAGATTCCTGCATTGCAGGGGGTTGGACTAGATGACCCTTGGGGTCCCAACTCTACAATTCTATGATTCTATGATCTCGTTCCCATCCAGACCTAGGGAGGTTACAGTGGCAGGTGGTGACCACTGGACCTGGTGGGTGTCCTGAACGCACCTGGACTAACGAGAACAAGCTGCTAGATCTTTAATTCTTTATTGGCAAAGCACTCAGTTACATTGGTTCCTAAAGTGCAGGTGATATACAATGACATTCCCTACTAGTTCTCTAGGCAGCCTATGGCTGCAGACCTCTGCCCCCCTTTCAGACAGCTGGAGCAACAGCATAGAGCCCCACCCCCTGCCTCTTTAACCCCCCCCCCTTGTCTGATGCATCCAGGCACCCAACTCCTCCTCAATGGCAGCCCCTCCTTGAGTGTGGAAAGAATTGGGGGGGGGACATGACCCAGGGGATTCCAAAGGAGCCTATGGGTGGGTGGGCTCCTATCCACTCCAAGCCAGAGTAGAGAGGCATGATATTGTGCCCCCCCCCCATACATTATGAAAACCTATATTCCCATACATAATGGCACATCTATAAAGCACGTTCTAATTCAGTGATCTGCAGGTTATTCTAAGCCTTTGGAACTTGCGTTTTTGTGAATGAAATAAAGTTCCACTTTCCTCCATGAAAGGTGTCTTTGCCCTTCACTTCGCTTGTCAGTCTCAATTACTGCATCAATTTTGGGTATTCCTAGACAACGCTTAAACAAGACTGCCCACTTAGCCTGTCTCACAGGGTAGTAGTAAATATGGAAAGTGATTTAATTAACAATTTTTTTTGGGGGGGGGGAACTTGTGGAGACACACAATATTGTTTAGTAGCCAGCATGTGAAATCTACTATGGGAAGGAGGTGGACTGTGGCAATATAGTCATTGGCCAATTGGCACTGAGCCCCTCCAGCTTCTGCTGTGAAAATCCATGGAAACAGATTAACTGTAAAAAGGAAGAGGCAGCCTGATCAGAAGGCAGTGAGCGATGTTCCAGCATGGAACAACTGTTGTATTTTTGTCTGTATTATGCCTGCACAAGGATTTTTTTAAAAAAAATATAAATTCTCATTGAAGTAATCCCTTTACCCTTTGGAATAAACAGCATGTTTATTATGCTTTACACTTTGCTTCAGAATACAGTAAAGGTTTTGTTGGTGTCCATTTGTGACAACTATTGATTTCTCTCGCATACACACGAGTGCTTGGTTATAACCATCAATGCAAAGGGCTGAAAGTTTGCAAGCTTGAACATCCTTATACAGTAACATGGTTTTTAGGATTATGGAGCTTTTAATATTGGCTCAGCAGGCAGAAGTTCAGTGGCTGCATTTCCCCCCACCATAAATGTATGGCGATGGGAGAACGTAACACCTTCTGAATCCCTGCATGTTATGCAATTGTTAGAGGAACAGAACTGGAACTCCTGTAACACTGTCCTCTCCATTCCCATCCCAGAGAGCCAGCCAAGGAGGATACCACATCGTTGAAGAAGAAGAAAAGTTTGGATTTGATATCCGACTTTATCACTACCCGAAGGAGTCTCAAAGCAGCTAACATTCTCCTTTCCCTTCCTCCCCCACAACAAACACTCTGTGAGGTGAGTGGGGCTGAGAGACTTCAGAGAAGTGTGACTGGCCCAAGGTCACCCAGCAGTTGCATGTGGAGGAGCAGAGACGCGAACCCGGTTCACCAGATTACGAGACTACCGCTCTTAACCACTACACCACACTGGCTCTCACACTGGTATCAAAAGCTGCCCAAAGGTCAAGAAGTAGGCGTAAGGGGACTTCCAGGGGAGGGCAGACCAGCGGCAGAGCTAGCTACTCGGGCACCCGAAGTGGCACACATGCCATGTGATCTGCCAGGGGGCCGGGCAATCTGCCCGGGGTGGCCGATCGGTGATCCACTGGGGGGGGCAATCAGCACGCATGGCAGCAATCTGCCCAAGGGGACCTTTGTCACTCACCTTCAGGGATGACACCCGGGGCAGACTGCTCCCACCGCCCCGCCTTCCTACGCCCCTGGGACAGACTGCCTTGGTGGGGGTTATTAATGGTAGTCAGACAGAAGGTTTGGCTATCAAATCACTCTGGGATGACGCGTGATCAAGGGAATAATCTCAAATGCTCTGATCAAAGCTGTTTTCTGCCGCCTGCGCATGGGGCCAGCTAAAACGAGGAACTGACTCTGTGTCCAGGGTTGAGTCCAGATGGCAATGTGACTAGATGTCATCTAAGAATGCCGGCAGCTACCCCACCACAACCCTCCCCAGGACCTTCCCTATGAAGGAAGTTTATTTGGTTGAGAGGTATTCTGAACCAAACGGTTCAGGGCCAGTTTCTTTAGAAGTCGTGGTACCACAGGGACTCCCCCCTCACACGATGAAGCATAGCGTTGTAAGCACCTTGTCCACAGCTGCATGAACTGAAACCGAGTCCGCAGCACGTCCCAGACTGCGGCAATGGGTGCTTGGACTCCAACAAATGTGGAGTAGAGCTCCCTCCAAAGTCAAACAACTTTATTTTCAAAATGTGCAGCCAGCTGGTCACATCAGGTTCTCCCACAATGGGAATCCATAACCTTTGGACCATCCAAATTAACTGTGCTCGCAGGCTACTAGAGGATGCAATGCCTACTGCAAAATGACCTTCCTTTGCTGTTGGTTCTGCCACTAGGTCAGCATGATTACGTACACTAGCGAGCACCTAGTCAGCTTCAGAGAACCTTGTGCAGCTTAAGCTCTAGCTCTCAGCTGGCAGGCTTCCTGGCACACAGCTCTCCAGAATAACAAGAAGCTACTCAGACTCTGCAACCCTGGAGAGGACGCTTGGCAGTGGTCATGTCAACCACCCATGTCCTCTCTGATGACACTGAGCTCTGTTTCTCTATCACACCTGAATCAGGTGTGCCGTGAAAGACCTAAAACTGTTTCTTGGATTGGGAGAGGGATGGAACAATAAGCTGAAGCTAGATTCCAACAAGGCCCTAGCCCTGTGAGTGAGTGAGTGGCTGGGTCCAGGAATTGGAACGGCGAAATGTCCCTGCTTTTAAGGGAGATGCCTCACTCAGTTTAAATTATTCAAGGAAGCAAAGGGCTGTTTCTTTTTGTACTAGCTGTGACCTCCTTTTAAATAGTACTTGAAAATAATATCAAATTACACCTTTATAATGCTAAGATAATAAAAGCTTTCCTGAAAGGCTTCCTAACAAAAGCCTTCAAAGTCTGCAAAGGACGCCAGCAAGCCAGCTTCCTAAATGGTTATTTGTTAAATAGACAGACAAAGAATCTTTGTAGAAAGGGTTACTGGGTGAAAGACCCTTCTTGAAGACTGGTCTGTCTAGTCCTGCAATAATAATCAGAACAGCTAACAATTTCTTACAGACATTTTTTTGTCTGGAGTCATTGTGCTTCAACACAGAGTCCACTATATCCGCTCTAAACGCTGCACATGCATTGTTGCCGGAGCTCATCCATTACAGAATGCTACATTATCATCGCCAGTGTTGTGATATCATGTCTAACAAGCAAAAGGTTTAAGGGTTTGGATTTGACTCACAAGGCTGTAAACAACTCGGGTCTACGCCACCTGAGGGAATATCTGCTCAATCACCAGGGTACTCCAAGGAGGCCCTACTGGTTGTGTTGCCCATAATCTGTGGAGACCTGTTTGGCAGCAACTGGGGGGGGGGGGAGACCCTTTTGACAGCGGGAATCCCCTTTCCTCTGACTCAGTCTTTTGCTGAAGAATGATACCATTTTACTGTAATAAGTTGATATTTCTGTTGTGACCCCCTGTTGGGTGCTACTTTAATGTAGTCTTTAATGTGGTGCCTTCATGAAAACTTTTTTATGGAATGCAAGGAATATTTGGAAAGGAAACTCTCCTCTTTGTACATATGTTCCTGCAGCCTGGAGAGTGACTCTTGTACATGCAGTTTCAGAGCCAGAAATGGGAAAGAAAGAAAGAAAGAAAGAAAGAAAGAAAGAAAGAAAGAAAGAAAGAAAAGCTGCAAGGTCTGTGCATTTCTGACACAGAGGTGATGGCGTGGTTGAGCCTGATGAGAATTTGGGAATTTATTTATTTATATCTTCCATAACTCCAGGCAACAGAGAATCTCCTCCTGCCTTTGAAAAAGAGTTGCAGTGTTGAATCATGTATCTTGGCAGAACATATGTCTTCAAAATAAGATGGTGGCCTCCTTCAACTTGAACTTCCGACTAGAAGAACTTACTGCACTTATGCTTACAAAGCAGTTTCATTTTTTTGTTATCGGATTTTCCTTGCGCATGTGTATCTAGAGTGATGAAAGCCAGGGCATGATCTTCTGGGAAGTTTGCCTGTGCAAGCCCCAAGTGGAGCATGGGGCTCTTGTGTAGCTGCCACTCAAATCAATGGGCTGTGCATGTGGAGAAGAACCTTCCAGAGGGTTGTCCTCTGTCCTCATCTCTTCAGTGAGTTTAAACAAATAATTCAATTTTTCCACAATGATTTTAGCCTTCTTACTGACACCTCTAAATATCTTGCTGACGTTTCCTTAATGTCCTCAAGGAACTGTAGAATCATCCTGTATCTTCCTTTCCACAAGACAGACTTGCAGTTCAAGACAAGAGGCAAAAGCAAGTGGTTTATCAAACCACCATACATGACTGGCAGGAGGCACTGGGCATGTTGAGTTCACAAACTGTGCAGGGTGTCATTTTGGTTATAGGCTTCTGAGCTCAATTCGAAATGCCAGTTATTAGTTTAACTGGAAGTAATAGGGCTAAGGGACGCAGGTGGCGCTGTGGGTTAAACCACAGAGCCTAGGACTTGCCGATCAGAAGGTCGGCAGTTCGAATCCCCGCGACGGGGTGAGCTCCCGTTGCTCGGTCCCTGCTCCTGCCCACCTAGCAGTTCGAAAGCACAAAGTGCAAGTAGATAAATAGGTACCGCTCTGGCAGGAAGGTAAACAGCATTTCCGTGCGCTGCTCTGGTTCGCCAGAAGCAGCTTAGTCATGCTGGCCACATGACCAAGCCGGAAGCTGTACGCCAGCTGCCTTGGCCAGTAAAGCGAGATGAGCACCTCAACCCCAGAGTCATTCACGACTGGACTTAACTGTCAGGGGTCCTTTTACCTTTACCCTAATAGGGCTAAATAATTTGGTCCTGGGCTGTTAGAAGGAACAACTTCTCCCCTGTGAGCCTGCCCATGCACCATGTTCCATGTCCTGCTCTCATTGGTGTGTTTGTTTGGGGTGCTAGATGAGTTTCCTAGATGACTTTTCAGTATATTGTAAAGTTTTTATTTTGCCAGGTACTTGCCTTGATTTGACCTGTTAATTCCCTTTCAATGAGTGGTTTTAGATAGCAACACTGCCAGCTCTCTTTTACTACTTTATTATGTTTTTAGAGCTAGAGTTTTGCTTTTATGTTTCAAGTAAAATATGTTGCCCTGAAGTCTAAAAGGCAGGCTAAAAATTTTTGGATAAATAATAAATTGGTAAGCTCCCAAACTTGCAATGCTTCAAAACTTTCCCTCCTGCCAATACACAATTCAAAATTTAGAAGCTGAGTTCAGAAGAAATCTCAGTTTTAATTATTCGTAACCATCTCACCCGCATTGACATAGCTCAAAGGCATAGAATGAGAAGTCAATAACATGAGAAATTAGTTTGCATAATGGTTGCACTGAAGGGTGGGAGTTGAAATATCATTTTTTGCTGCCTGGATCTGCAGAAATGAGAGCATTTCAACACTTACCCAGCAGTTCCCAGGCATCAGCGGGGCTTTGTGAAGGCCTAGTAACATTGCTGCAATAAAATGAAATAAATTCCAGGCTTGGAAACTGCAAGTATGGTTAGGTTTTGTCAAGATAGTTATTTTCTCCTGCTGTGCCAATCTCTTATGCAGCAAAAAATAGGATGAAAAAGAAGCCATTTGTTAAACTACATTTACAAAACTAGAAAGCAGAATCCCTGAAATAATTTTGGACTTCACTAAAAGTTGCCAAAAGTCCTTCTTAAAACACACACACACATACTTTTCCATATATCTCTTTTGTGTTTGTTTTTTAAATCAGGACTTCCAGCTGTGAGCAGAGGGACTGTGATCCAGTGAGGAAAGTTGATGCAATGGAATTCCTTGCCCTAATTAGATTCAAACTGTACACTGAAAATCTCACAAGAAAAGCCTCTTTTGGAAAGTGCCCCCCGCCCCCAGCTCAGTCTTATGACACAGAAAAGAGCTAGCTGGGGCGATGTGAACAGAAATTAGTTCCATATTTCTTGGGAAGGGTTCATGCATCAAAGGGGAAACGATTCCTCTGGGAGAGGCAGGGGAAAGCGCTCAAAACGACAAATCCTTAGTTCAGCATTGCCACAACTTATTTGTCATTTGGCCGTTTGGGAAGAACAGCATTGTTTGGAAGACACAGAAATATGGCTCATTTCTTGCAGATGTGGATTTTCTAATCTGAGCCTTGACAACCTTCTCAGGGGCCTTGTATGAACTAGATATTTATATATGTGACGCCAGTTAATTTTGCATTTCAGTGTTTGCCTTCACCATGATGTATCCAATTCCACATGCCAAGCAATCCAAGTAAATATTGTATCTTCTTCTTGAATCCCATGCAGAAGACAAGGGAATCAATTCTACCAAATGTATATTACAATGGTACCTCGGGTTACAGACGCTTCAGGTTACAGACTCTGCTAACCCAGAAATAGTACCTCGAGTTAAGAACTTTGCTTCAGGATGAGAACAGAAATTGCGCGGCGGCGGTGCGGTAGCAGCGGGAGGCCCTATTAGCTAAAGTGGTACCTCAGGTTAAGAACAGTTTCAGGTTAAGAACGGACCTCCTGAACGAATTAAGTTCTTAACCTGAGGTACCACTGTATGTGCAATACTGATGCATACATAGTGGACGCACAACTAGAGGGGAGGTGTAGCTCATCCATTATATATTTTGGAAAGTTGTTTGTCTGCTATGCATTTGGATACCAGATCCAAATTCTACCTGATGGTTCCTGAGATCAAGGAGCAGATTTTCATGTATGTTGGGATACAAGTGGACACCATTTTGAATCAAGATGGCAAACTGCACTGATTTTTTTTGTTTTCTTAGAATTTCTGAGCAACGCAGGGCACAGGGTGGCTGGCAGTTCTCAGACGGAGATCCTCTGAAAACAGGACAGCTTTTTCATTGTTTTGGTATGCCACAAGCTTCAGGAACATGATTATGAAAATGCTGATTCAGTATTATTTAGAAGCACAGAATAAAGGAAACATAATACTGAAAATGTAATCTGGAAGAACATAAGATATCTAGAAATCTCTCTGCTCTGACCTTATGGTGCAGAGGTAAATGCTTACATGCTACAAGCACTTTTGAATCCCAGCAAATTTTGTATAGGTATATAGACGGCAAGATGTTGTCTTGTAAGCCTCCTTCCAGCACCTCCTGCAGCCAAACTGGTGCCAAATGTATTGCTCTGCTTTCCTTTGGACAACATCAGCAAGACTGAGAGGTGGGTCTTGTTGTCAGGGCAGCCCAGGACCTCCACACTCGCTGCTGAGGCCTGTGCTCCAGAGAGGTCACTTCAGTGTTGCTAACATAGCAAAAGCAACGTGGGAGCCAGCAGTTACAAGTTACCATTCTCTGCAGCCACAGCAGGCACTGTGATTCTCCAGCGGTTTCACTTCACCTCTCAAGGTGAACTCCATTGTCTCTTGAGACAGATGAATGTCAACAACAAATGTGTATAGCAGAGAAAAGTTTAGCCCTACATTTACTAGCTGATGATTTTGTTATTTCTTTGGTGCTGATATTTAGAAAAGGCTCCAGAGATGCTACAGTTTGTTTACAGATGTCTATTCCAGTATTTACCAGACTTGGGAAGAAACTACAAGCTTGTGATTAATCACCTTATATATTAAAACAATCCAAAGAGAGGAACAAAGAGATTTCAAGATAAAAACTCAAAAGAGCTCTGGTAAATATTGGAAATGTTTAAAATGTTGTGCAAGCAAGAAAACTAACGGGCAAACAATCTCCATCTCTAAGTGCCAGTTTTGCTTGCTTGTCTCCTTCCTCTGTTAATTCAGTTCCCGACATTCAATCATATGTCAAAATACAGATAATCTAGTTGCAATGCAGCAAGGCAAGGGTGATGAAACCTCTGGCACTGAATTGTTCAATTGTCAATCTCTTGTGGAGGGGCTGGGTTGTCAGAAAGACCTCTGCCTGCCCCTGGCAGATCTGTTCCTTTTCCAAGAGAGAGTAGTCTCTTGACGCTAAGCAAATTTGGCCCTGGAAGCTGCCTGAATGGACACCATTTGTGCTTGGGTACCATATGCAGGGCCGGATTTATGTATAGGCTAAGTAGGCTGAAGCCTAGGGCCTCTAGTTCTAGGGGGCCTCACCAGCCTGCCTGCTCCCCAGCACTGCAGACAGTCTTCCCTCTCCCAAAATTGCAAAGACTTCATGTGAAGGCATTTCTCCCCCATTTCAATGACATTTTGCTTCAAAAGGAAAGGTGACTTGGACATCGTCTTCCTCCATAATCCTCTAAAGGAGAGGTCATGTACTCAACTTCGATACCACCCTCCCCCATGATCCTTGGGATATACAGTCAAGTACACAGCACCCCTCCCTTGAGGGAAACAATGAACATCCATTGATGGGTCTCCTGAGGCCAGGTGTTCCCACAGCCCATCCTTGGGAAGGCCAGAAGGCAAGGATCTGTGATCCACTCCGAGGTTCTTAGAGGAAGGGTGATTTACCAGTAGGAAAGACAGAGAGAAACAGACAAGGTCAACAGGGAAAAAGGGACGGGGTCCTGCTTTACATTGGCTAAGCTGCTGTCATCCTAAATCCCACCTACCATTGCTAGAGCTCAACAGATCCTGAAAGGGATGGGATGGGAGGAAGCTATGCAAGGAGGTCAGAAAGAATTACAAGGAATCTGAGGTGAGGGTGGGAGAGAGAAAACTAGGACAGAGCAGGGGGCAGGGAGGACAGATGAAGGCCGAAGCTAACATGTTGATAAGAAAAAAGCAGGCAAACCAAGGCTGCAGGCCTTTAGTCTCAGTATCAATAAATATTATTGATATTTATCACCAGAGGTATTCTTATTCTGAGACAGCCAAGGATTCATGCCAGGTTTCCTCATGGTGCACATATTATTTACCCATTAAGGGAGTTAGGTTGGTAAGTCAAGCTTCTCTGAAGTGAAAGCTTTGCAAACTAATGAAGTTACCTGACCTACCATCTTCCTTCTCTTGCAACTAACTTGAGAACTTGAAGCCAGCTATCTGCATAATTGAGGGCAGGGTTGGCTAACGTGTGGCCCTCCAGGTGTTGCTTGGCTGCAACTCCCATCAGCCCCAGTTCCCACGGACCCTGGTCATGGAGGAGGAGAGCTCTGGTCCAGCAACATCTCAAGGGGGTTGACCTCACTTGGCTTAGGGGAACACGTCCCTAAGGTCACACGTCCATTGGAATATATTGAATCTCACTAAATCTGCCAAGCAGAGAGCAAAGCCATGCATGACTCATTGTATTAAGTCCAAAGGATTGCTGACTAGTGGGATATTTTTCAACTCAAATGCCTGGAAACTAAGTAGAACTCATCCGACGCTTTAGGACAGGAGTAGGAAACCTAAGGCCCAGGGTCCAGATGTGGCCCAATCGCCTTCTAAATCCGGCCCATGGACAGTCCAGGAATCAGCGTGTTTTTACATGAGTAGAATGTGTGCTTTTATTTAAGATGCATCTCTGGGTTAATTGTGGGGCATAGGAATTTGTTCATTTTTTTTCTTTTCAAAATATAGCCCGGCCCACCACACGGTCTAAGGGACAGTGGACCAGCCCCCTGCTGAAAAAGTTTGCTGACCCCTGCTTTAGGAGAACTGAAACTGAGCTTTTCAATACTCCCCAGCCTGGCAGTCAACAATTACACGTATACTTGTGTATATATCAAGCTAATCAAAACTAGAAGAGCACTGCCACGAACAGTGTGTAAAAAGCATAACCAGTGTGTTTCTACCTCATACATTCAGAGGTAGCAATCTTAAACTGTTGCAAGAAAAAAACCTGAGCCCTCCTAGGGACAATATTATTATGAGTTGTTGTTGTTGTTGTTTACCCACCCTTTACCCTAAGCTTCCATTGTGGATTGCAACTTAAAAAACAATGTTAGAAACAGTTAAAAACCATTTACAATCACAAAAATAAGATGAGTCATAAAAATATATAGGATTGCAACCTAACAGATGCATTGTAGCATAAGCTTTTGAGGGTGAGAGTCTACTTTGTCAAATGAATGAAATGGTAACCTCAGTAGTTTATGCGCTTGAGCCTGCAGATAAGAAAGAGATTTACTTATTTTTTAAAAGTGAGGCCACAAGGCAAGCAATGCAGAAAACAACTATGCAGAAAAGGAATAGAAAACGACAGCACCAGTTCCAAAAAGATTGGATGTGACTATGCTCCATCACCAGCAGATGATGAGCTGGCAAAGCAATATTAGTTAGTTAGCTTGTAGCCTGCCTTCCCATCAAGTGAAGCAATAATGGAAATGCAGTTGAAGAGGTGAAGATCACTTTCAGCCAAGGACTAGATTTGAACATTGCCGAGCTTTTGAGGCTGCATTCCAGTAGTGGGTGTTACCAAATGTAAAAGTAGGTTGGGCCAATGATAATGAAATGAAATGAAATGCTTATGAGTGGGGGGTTCTCCTCCAAAACACCCACCATTTCACTCCCAAGTCTATTGGGATAGACTTGCCTATCCCAGTACAAGAATGTCTCAACCTCATGACCCACTCAGAGTTGTGCATAGGTTGTCCCTGCCCACTTGGGCCTCCTGCTGCAACTTGAGATAAGTGAGCAACCTAAGATAGGCACCTGCTCTCTCAGGGGCAGTGCTAACCCATCCAGAACATCTCCTTAATTCCTGCACCTAAGAACCATGAAATCACACTACCACCACCTTCTAAATTCAGCTGCAGTTTATTGGCCCTAATCTAGCCCATTGCCAGCTCCAGACCCTGGTCCAACACCTGCCCAGCCTCTCTAGAGTGCAGTTCCGGAGTGAGGTCACTGGCGGAGGAAGAGGAGTGCGGGGGGAGCACACTGCCCCTGGCAGCGCAATCCCATTGTGGCTGCCTGCGCTGGGTGCCACACCCCCAGGATGCACGCCAGCCCCGCCCCCGCCTGCTCTCCCCCCCCCTCCCGGTGCTGGAGCATGAAGCTCCGCCACTGAGTGAGGTGACTTCAACTATCAGCTCCAGTCAGTATGGGCTGTGGTCAAGGATGATAAGAACTGGACTCCAGCAGCATATTGGAGAGGGGTGCATACTCTGCACTGCTGAGAAACGACTTTCAAATGTTCTAGCCTCATGGAACCATTTCAACATGTTCTTCTCTGCAAGGGACCCCAGCTCACAGCTTACGATCCTGAAGCATGTACATGGGTGCACCCTGCATGAACGGAGAGCTCACGCTGTAGAATGCACTTGCATCTGCAAATTACAGGGAAAGGTCAGCAGTGGTGGGCAGGGTGGCGCTGTGAGTTAAACCACAGAGCGTAGGACTTGCCGATCAGAAGATTGGCTGTTCAAATCCCCGCGACAGGGTGAGCTCCCGTTGCTCAGTCCCTGCTCTTGCCAACCTAGCAGTTCAAAAGCACGTCAAAGTGCAAGTAGATCAATAGGTACCGCTCTGGCGGGAAGGTAAACGGCGTTTCCGTTCGCTGCTCTGGTTCGCCAGAAGCGGCTCAGTCATGCTGGCCATGTGACCCGGAAGCTGTACGCCTTCTCCCTCGGCCAGTAAAGCAAGATGAGTGCCACAACCCTAGCGTCAGTCACGACTGGACCTAACGGTCAGGGGTCCCTTTACCTTTACTTACTGATCTTCTCACTGAGGAGCCCCTGATAAGACATCCGCAGGCCCCAGAGTTCCCTGGAATACAGTTTCCACTCATACAGTGCACCCACCAAATCCATGGAGACTACTGAAAAAATAATACACTCCAGATCAGATCTTTTAAATTATTTGTGCTACACTTTTCTCCTTCTGGCAGATATCATTCTCAACTGTGACAGCATTTTTAATACTGTACACATACTCTCACACACATTGCTTTTAAAATATTTTCTTTGGAGAAGCTTCAAAAAAGGTCCCAAGAGTCATTTGCAGTTCAGCTGAGGAACTTAGCAAATACATTTTGTTTGTGTGCTTCAAGCATTGCTACACAAAGGCCAGCACGCAAACATAATCAATTTTGAAAACAGTATGTAATACGTTGAGTCTGCTTTACTAAATTTGTTCCACAGGTGTTATCAGAAACCCTCTGTTGCCCCCGATGCAGATTACACTTGGACCCTTTTCACCCCCAGATAATTGGCTCTCCTTTGATTAAGGGAAAGCATTTTAACGGCTATAAAACCAGGACAGGCTGTACAAGAAGAAGCAGCCAGCACAGCTGGGAACACCCTTGAAGATGTTCTGTAAAGATACAAAGGCCCTTGTTTTAATGTGGATGGCTGGGCACAAGTACAATATTCTATACGGAGAGGCAGCAGAATTGAAGGGCTTATCCCGTGCTTTTTAGTGTCAAAACATAATTGTACTCATTGTTTACTTTCTTGGAGCAGAACTGGAGATACTGGGCCCTTCCTTTCCACATCTGCTTGAACATATTTATGGATGGATGCCTGCTCACATTCAGAAAACGACGGCCTGAGTGCATTCTTATTTACACCCACTGCATTGGCACTTTGAAGCAAAAAAATAAATAAAACGGCTCCACAATCAATCTGCTGCTCACCCACAGAATTCCATGAAGGTGACCAACGGATGTCAAGGCGCAGAGATGCAGGCTCCCTTTGGAGCAACTGCTGCTTCTGTCAGATAACTGAAGGAATGAGGCTATAAAGATAATGTGCGATTGGCGGAGCATGCTGGGATCTGGCTGAGAGAAGAAAGGGGGTCTGGAAGAGCAGGTGGGTGAGTGGTCAGAGCGTTCTGCGGGGGGGGGGGAGAATAAAATAGCTTTGAGGAACTCTTAGGACAGAGACTATTCTAATGCCATTCTGGATCCTTCCCTTCCAGCGCAGGCCTCAGCAGTGCAAAGTTTAAGTCAACACTCTACTGACCATTGCTGCATGTGCGCTTAGAAAAGACAAATATTTACTCTCCAAGACTGTTGCTGAGCTCTTTATTTACAGCAGATTGCATAGGTTTGCTAATAATACAGCACAGATGTTAATGGGAAAGGATTTAAGGTCTTTGAAGAGAAAAGGGATTCATCTTATAGTGTGACACATCCTACAAATTAATACTTAACCGTCTTTTATTCTGAGCTGTGGAAGTGTATTAGCTTTGCAAGTGTGACTGTTTAGCATTGTTAAAGAAAATTCTCGGTTGAGAGACTATTCAACAGCCCAGCTCATCGAAGTACAAGTCCCCCGCAGGTCCATGCGGTCAGTAAAAGGAGGAAATTCCAGCCAAGTAATTTGGAACAAAACACCAGTCAGTAGACTTAGATCCTTTATTGTTGCGCAACAGGTTCAAACAGCAGTAAGTGAACCCAGAGCATGGGGTGACATTGACTTTTAAAACTTCTCACAATATCCCAGAAAACAGTTCATACAGCATCATTGTTGCATCATTTTTACATCACTGACATGTCACAGAAGGGGAGGAGTAGACAGGAGTTACACTAGTTCAACCTTGGACAACATGTCCAGACAAGTCCTTGGTACAAGATTAAAAGGTAAAGGTAAACGGAACCTTACCATTAAGTCCTGACACAGACGACTCTGGGGTTGCGGCGCTCATCTCGCTTTACTGGCTGAGGGAGCCGGCGTTTGTCCGGACAGTTTTTCTGGGTCATGTGGCCAGCACGACTAAGCCGCTTCTGGTGAACCAGAGCAGTGCATGGAAATGCTGTTTACCTTCCCACTGGAGTGGTACCTATTTATCTACTTCCACTTTGCCGTGCTTTCGAACTGCTAGGTTGGCAGGAGCAGGGACCGAGCAACGGGAGCTCACCCCGTTGCAGGGATTCAAACTGCCGACCTTCTGATCGGCAAGCCCAAAAGGCTCAGTGGTTTAGAGCACAGCGCCACCCACATCCCTTTTTGGTACAAGATTAGCATAGGCAAAACATGTCCAGGCACCTCTCAAGTACCCACCATACAGCTTCCTTTGCACATCCATAACCTGGGGCAAGTCCAGTGATGGGCTTTTGGAAACTAGGTAAAGGTAAAGGTACCCCTGCCCGTACGGGCCAGTCTTGACAGACTCTAGGGTTGTGCGCTCATCGCACTCTAGAGGCCGGGAGCCAGCGCTGTCCGCAGACACTTCCGGGTCACGTGGCTAGTGTGACAAAGCTGCTCCAGCGAACCGGCACCAGAGCAGCACACGGAAACGCCGTTTACCTTCCCGCTATAAAGCAGTACCTATTTATCTACTTGCACTTAAGGGTGCTTTCGAACTGCTAGGTGGGCAGGCGCTGGGACCGAGCAACGGGAGCGCACCCCGCCGCGGGGATTCGAACCGCCGACCTGACGATTGGCAAGTCCTAGGTGCTGAGGTTTTACCCACAGCACCACCCGCGTCCCTAACTGCTCAGCAATTGTCACCCTAACTAACTAACAAACAAACTAACAAACTAACAAACTGCTCAGCAATTGTCACCCCTGGGCACTTCCCTGGGTGGGGTGGGTGTACATGTGGCAGGGAAGAGTCAATTTTCCATGGGCAAAATGGCGTTGGAATGGAGGAACTTGGCAAAGGGGTTGATTTTATATGATTTATAAAGCTAGGTATCTTCCCTAAGCTGTCAAGTCAAAAGGATACATTCAGGCATAATATTTGTAGCATTTAACAACTTTAAAGATGTGTCACACCCCCGTAATTTCCATAACAGCATGTACTTGGTTTTTTGATGGAGACTGAGGCCAAAAAAACTGTCTTTCCCATTTACTCATGTTCACAGTCCAATGTTTCAGATTTGACTGTGAGGCCAAGTAATAGATCTGTCCAACATTATGTTCTCTGTTTTTATTTTATTTTAAGCTATGAGAAACTGCACATCTTAGAAGTTTACTTACTATTTCAGCACTAATCAAAACACAAAATACAACAAATCTATTGAAAAGTGGGCTTCATTTATAAACACTTAGAATGATAAGATTCAATATAATATACGGTTGTATATTCTTTAAAAAAATCCCATTATGAATTCACCTTCCTTCATCTATTAAACCCCACCCTTAACAGATAATCAACCTTCTGAATAACCACAATGTTATGATTATATCAGATAGACCAAGGAAATGGCCCTTATTTTGGATTATTTGAATTTCATTCAATATACTGAAGCTATCACTCTACATATGCTTTATGCTTTTAGGCTTTATACATGGTTTAAAACTTACTGTTGTGTTTATATTTTATAAATTTATATTTTAAAGAAGGCAATTAAAAGACATCCCAAAAGAGCACTGGAAGAAAACATGTTTTCACTGACCCCCCGAAAGGCAAACAGAAGTGGAGCCTGGTGGACCTCTTTCAAGAGAGCAGTACAATTTTGGTGCCAAAGAAGAAAAGTATTTAATGTACAGTGGTACCTCGGGTTACATACGCTTCAGGTTACATACGCTTCAGGTTACAGACTCCATTAACCCAGAAATATTGCTTCAGGTTAAGAACTTTGCTTCAGGATGAGAACAGAAATTGGGCTCCGGTGGCGCGGTGGCAGCAGGAGACCCCATTAGCTAAAGTGGTGCTTCAGGTTAAGAACAGTTTCAGATTAAGTACGGACCTCTGGAACGAATTAAGTACTTAACCCAAGGCACCACTGTACAGTAGTTCTGTTGATGGAAAAACACAGAGCAGGGTCCTCAATGATTGCTTCAGCACTGAGCAGAGTCAAGGCAAACTATCTGAGGCGCAGGTAGGAAGCCTGAACCCTCCCGGTGATGCTGGACTTCCAGCTGCCCCCAGCTCCAGCCAGCAGGATCAGTGGTCAGAGGTGGAAGGAGTCTAGCAATGTATGGAGGTACTGATAGTCAATGAAGGCAGTGTGTTTATTTATCGAAATATTTATATTTTGCTTTTTCAGATGCTCAGAGTGGTTTACAAGTCAATAATAAAAATACAATAAATGAATGCACATAAAAACCAATATGAGTTAAATCCAGTAATCAGCTGCCCGAGAAAGATTTAACCAAAAGGCAAACTAAAAAAAAAAAAAAGGCCTTCCATCCTTTCTGAAAAGGAAAGAAAGAATATGCTTTGGATTTTGCTTGTGCCTTCCAAGATCTGTCAAAATGCTCATAGCAACACTCTGCACCAAGTGAATCTTTCAGGGCATCTTTGAAGGCAGCCCCACATAAAACATTTGCTATTTTACTGCCCATTCACTCAGTTTTGAGAGGTCCCTTTGGAGCTCTTTGCAGTCTATTTTTGTTTTAACGATCCTGAAAAAAATGGTATCACAGACAAACTTGGCCACCTCACTGCTCACTCCCAACTCTAGATAGTTTATGAACAAATTAAACAGCACAGGTCCCAATACTGATCCTTAGGAGACTCCATTTATCTCTATTTGGAGAACTTCTATTTCAGGGGTAGTCAACCTTTTTATACCTACCGCCCACTAATGCATCTTTCTTGATGGTAAAATTTCCTTACCGCCCACCAGTGCTTGATGGGAGGAGGATTCAGCTTGTGCCATAGAAGCCCCTACCGCCCACCTAGAATCCCGAAACGCCCACTAGTGGGCGGTAGGGACCAGGCTGACAACCCCTGGTCTATTTAATCCTACTCTTTGCTTCCTGCAACCAATTCCTGATCCACAAGAGGACCTCTCCTCTTACTCCTTGATGGCTAAGCTTACTCAGGAGTCTTTGGTGAGGTACTTTGTCACAAGTTTTTCAAAGTCCAACTTGTTGTTGTTGTTTAGTCGTTTAGTCGTGTCCGACTCTCCGTGACCCCCTGGACCAGAGCATGCCAGGCACTCCTGTTTTCCACTGCCTCCCGCACTTTGGTCAAACTCATGCTGGTAGCTTCAAGAACACTGTCCAACCATCTCATCCTCTGTCGTCCCCTTCTCCTTGTGCCCTCCATCTTTCCCAACATCAGGGTCTTTTCCAGGGAGTCTTCTCTTCTCATGAGGTGGCCAAAGTATTGGAGCCTCAGCTTCACAATCTGTCCTTCCAGTGAGCACTCAGGGCTGATTTCCTTCAGAATGGAGAGGTTTGATCTTCTTGCAGTCCATGGGACTCTCAAGAGTCTCCTCCAGCCCCATAATTCAAAAGCATCAATTCTTCGACGATCACCCTTCTTTATGGTCCAGCTTTCACTTCCATACATCACTACTGGGAAAACCATAGGTTTAACCATACGGACCTTTGTTGGCAAGGTGATGTCTCTACTGCAGTATGCCAATTACTCTGCCTGCTTCTTAAAAGGAGTGTAGGATCCAGGGTTGGCACTCACTACCAATAGAGCTCCTATCCGGCACAATTGCAATTTTAACCTATTCTCCCTCACCCACCTGACCATGACAACCAAATCCTAAAGAAGGACTGAGATAGCTGCTCCTGTATTAAAGATATGTAGAACTTATTTTCAAATGAAAAAAAAGTGATCTCGTTTGGTACCTGTGGGTTTCATCTGTGCTCCTCAGTTAAAGCCCTAGCATCTATGTTACAGTGAGGAGAACCAGCTTTTCGGAAGACCTGGACTTAACTGTCAGGGGTCCTTTACCTTCTCTTTTTTTTTAAGAGAACTTGACCTCCAATGGCTCCTTAACTGTGTGGTAGGAAGTGGAACACAGCCACTGAAGGTAGAAGGAATGGCTCTGTGTGAGAACCGAGGAACTGCTCCGGAGTTCAAGGATTCAACTCTGGAAGTCCTTCTGTTTTCCCAGAGCCTGAACATGTCAAAGATTGTGCACATTGCCTTCCTGGGAGAGAGTCAGTTTGGCAGCTGTTGGGCTGGAGCGTCTGACTGAAAAGGCCTGGTAGTCTGTAAAGAGGTGCTTGTAGTTTCACCAAAACATTTTCACATAGGTTGAAAATTAACTTATTTTAGACTTGATGAAGGTTAGCTACTCTGTAATGCTGTGGGGGATTTTGCAACAGTCATGAAGCCTCTCAACCGACAGGTTGAGCAATGCTGATGTCATAAAGTCAAAGCAGCAGTGATGTCACAGACAGACGGAACACCAGAGATGGTGAG
Organism: Podarcis filfolensis; assembly: GCF_964270895.1. Lineage (NCBI taxonomy): Eukaryota > Metazoa > Chordata > Lepidosauria > Squamata > Lacertidae > Podarcis > Podarcis filfolensis. The sequence goes on from NC_139615.1 coordinate 50,557,498, forward strand.
GAAGGCCAGACTCAAGGTTGCTAATGGAAGAAAGCAGACTGGTGTATAGGCTGAGGATCAGGGCCTGGGTGAAAGAAGTGGGAGGAGGAATGGAACAAAAAGGGAGCATTTAGGGAGGGGGCAGGTGAAGCAAGAGGCCCTACAAAAGTGGCGGAAGACAAAAAGAAGGGGCAGAGATAGGAAAGGAAGACTGGAGCAGGTCAAGGAGAAGAGAGCAAGATTGGAAATGTAAAGAAAAAGAAGGTACCTTTTATCATATGTGGTGGACCTGCCCCACGGTGAAAGACTTCTGGGAGAAGATTTATAATGAATTGGGTGAAAATGTTGAAATATACATTTATTAAGAAACCAGAGGCCTTCCTTCTTGGAATAATAGATGCTGGATTGTTTTTGTATGCCACAACAGCTGCTAGGATTTTGTTAGCTAAGAAATGGAAAACACAAGAAGCGCCAACAGTGGAGGAATGGCAGATGAAGATGATGGACTTTTGGGAGCTAGCCAACCTGACTGGAAGAGTCCGCAACCAGAAGGAGGAGGAGTACCAGGAGGAATGGATGAAATTCAAAGACTATTTAGCTAAATATGCTAAGATAACTTAAATAGAAATACTTGCAAGTACCAGATTGGCTTAGGATTTAAATATGTGATGTTATGGAATAACATGTTTAAAGTTAATATGAAAAGAAAGAAAGATGTTACTAAACTAAGTAAATTTTATGAGAAATTAGTTTTGGAAATCTGTTACAATGATATACATTGAAACTCAGCCAGGGGGATTTGAGGAAGTCACCTAACAATGTTCATAACAGTGGAGTAATTACAGTTAGGATTTGTGCGTGTTTGTTTGTTTATAAATTTGGAAAATCAATTAAAAAATTTGAAAAAAGAGAAGAAGAGAGAAAGGAAGAAGGTGGCTTCAGAAAGGAGGCTTAGAACACGGGAAAGGAGATTTTCTGGATGCCAGGATCCAAGTTTGAGGCAAGTACTCTTTTGTGAGAGAACTCCAGCAGAGATTTAAAATCACAAAATGTGCAACAAAGTAAAACATGGAAATATAGGCTTTTAGACCTTTAAAATAGACCAAGTTCCTTCCAAAACTTCCCTCTTCCCCTAGCATAGAAAAAGAACACATTTTGTGTTTTCCATATAGCATTCAGAAAAAGTTGCACAGGCAGTAAAACTTGACTTAGTTACAGTGCTGAAAGTTCCTAAATCACTGGTACAGGAACTCAAAGAGTGGCTTGTTAGAGCCATGCGGCTAAGCTGTAGCAACCAGCTTAACCTCTTCACACACTGAGCTCAGGTGGACTAAAGGGGAACAAAGACTTGATTACCTAGTTGCTCCCAAGGTGAGCTAAGCCTGGCAGGCAGCTTACTCTATGGTCTTAATCCTTTCATGCAGTAATTAGACTTAAGCATGTCGGTTATGAGAGGCTGATTATCCCACAGTAATTAAGGTAAGCAAGAGAGAAGGAAAGGGGAAATCAGTTTGAAAAGGTGTATTTAGATCAGCTTCCATAAAAAGGTAAAGGACCCCTGACAGTTAAGTCCAGTCACAGATGACTCTGGGGTTGCGACGCTCATCTCGCTTTCCAGTTTTCCATGTGCCTCACTAAATATAAAATGTTAGTTATTAGCCATGATTACTTAATCTGACTGTTAAATTGATAAATTCAAGCTAGACTTTAAAAGGCAAGAGGTTTTCCTACCACCAGCTGCCCAGAGGAGGACAGCATTTTGGTGGTTTAACTTATCCAGTTGCTTGAAAGTTTGTGGTACTGAAGCATCTACAAGTTATTTTTATTTTGATGCTCAACCTTCCACAGACAATATCCTTAGCTACCTCTACTTAGCACCTTGCAAAACCTTGCTACTGTTTTACTGTATGGCTCTCACAAGTTATCCTCATTGCCAAAACCAACACAGAACTATTGGTTGAGCTAAGTGTTACAAACCATCATAACCAACTCCACCCCCCTATTTTCCCCCACTCAGGCCTCCTCATGATGGGTAGAGTTCTTCTGAGTTTTGTCTCCTTTCCAGTTAAGAGCTCTTTATTAACCTCCCTACACATCAAACCATTTTGTATTTATTATCTCAATAACCCTTACAGCAACACCATAAAGAAGGTCAGCATGAGAGTACCGTCTATTTCAAATGTGGGAATGAGAGACTCCTGCATGCCCAAGGCCATCCACTGAGTTCACAGCTTAAGGGGTTCACCTCACCTGATTCTCTTAACTACTATGTTCTAATCCTATTTTGGGTGTGCAATTAAGCAGGCCAGGCTATCTCTATTAAGAGGCAGTTTCCAGAAACTCACAGCAAAACACGTTTAACAAAAGTGTTGATGATGAATAAAAATGCAACAAGTGTTTAGCCCAAATTAAAAAGAACATATAACTAACATTTCTATTTTCTGAATCTGACTTGCTGAGGTGCCAAGATGGCCAAAGAAGTGAAAACCTAGAAGATGCTAAGAAAAGGTTTATTAGGAAGAACTGCATGTGACTTTAACATATGAGAGTGCTGGAGGTGAAATAGTTAAACAGGTTACCCAATCAGGACCCAGGGGGGTGGAGTCAGAGGGACTATAAAACCAGCTCTGGGAGGGGCAGAAGGAGTTCGTTGGGAGTTGAGAGGTTGGTTGCAGTGGGAGTGAATTGGGATAGAGTCTGGGGGTAGGTTGAGTTAGTGTAGCGAAATAAGCTGAGTCAGGAACAGTTAGGGGCAAGTAAATATCTGAGAGGTGGTTTAGTGAGTAAGAGCAGGTAGCGGAAGTTATAGGTCTGGATAGGCACCCCATGATTGTAACTGACCAATACCGTTTATGAAACCACACGCTTGTTAAACTGCCATAAATAAACAAAAGCTTATGTTCCAATTTAACCCTGACTGGACTCGGTATTGTACCAGGTAGGGCCTGGGTGGTGGCAGCGAGGAATAAAGTGGTGGCACAGGGATCAATAGATGGTGAAACGTCTGGGGACCCTGTGTGATCGCCACACTGCATACAGTGGTACCTCTGGTTATGTACCAGTACTTAATTCATTCCGGAGGTCCGTTCTTAACCTCAAACTGTTCTTAACCTGAAGCACCACTTTAGCTAATGGGGCCTCCCGCTGCTGCCGCACGATTTCTGTTCTCATTCTGAAGCAAAGTTCTTAACCTGAAGCACTATTTCTGGGTTAGCGGAGTGTGTAACCTGAAGCGTCTGTAACCTGAAGCGTATGTAACCCGAGGTACCACTGTATGTAGAAGTTCAACGCCTATTTTTTTTCTGACAACTGGTCATGGCAGCTAAATGGACCTTACATGATAACAGGCCATGTACCTCTCTGAGCACCACTTGGTGATGGACAAACAGAAAGGGATGGTAAATGATTCTATGTTCTGCTTCCAGAAACTTCTGGCTCTGGCTCTGGCTCTTGCTTGCAGCAAAATAATGGACTACATGAACCCTTGGTCTGATCCAGCAAATCAATTCTTAGGTCAATTCTTTATGCATCCCATGTAAGTGACCCAATCTAGTCCCATATAAAATACTCAACTGCAGCCCATCACAAGGAATTATTTCATTTGTTTCATGCTTCATATTTTCACTCCTCTTTTGCAGCAGTGTGCCTTTTCTATGGCATGCAACATGCACTGAAACATTCAGCTGCCCGGGAGGCCATCTCTGTTATGATGGAGCTGACAAGGTGAGGGATTGTCATTCACTAAACACTTTCTCTTGGGCCCGCAACTCCTGGCTCAAGGAAACCATAGAACCACACCCTATCCATCACTCATCCACTTCAATAAATACAGAATTAGCAAGGTTGTCACCTGGAAAAAATGAACTATGCGAAATAGAATTTATACAGGAGGGACTAATCCCATGCTTTGGCTGACAAAAGAAAATAAACTCTTATATTCTCAGCTGTTTTAAAAATAGTCTGTAGAATATTGGGAGCAGAAACAGACCTTTAGGAAGGGTGTAGAGTAAGAACATTCTTCTATAGCAATGCTGTACAGAGTTCCATGGATTCAAAATAAAATGAATGTTGCGTTACCCTGGGCACGCAGCACGTTCCTTTTCTGAGGCCATCAGGATCTGCTAGCTAATGCATTTGAAGGATTTTTATTCCCAGTGTTTATGGCATGCCCTATAGCAGGGGTCAGCAAAATTTTCAGCAGGGGGCAGGTCCACTGTCCCTCAGACCTTGTGGGGGGCCAGATTATATTTGGGGGGGGAATGAACGAATTCCTATGCCCCACAAATAACCCAGAGAAGCATTTTAATAAAAGAGCACATTCTACTCATGTAAAAACACACTGATTCCTGGACTAGATTTAGAAGGTGATTGGACCCCGGGCCTACCCATGCCCTATAGGGTGTCTCTACCAACTGGCCAATGGGATTCTAATTTTGTTCTACAGCAGGGTTGGGAAAAGGTCAGACAAAGGATATGACCATGGCAGGAAAAGGAAGTGATGTTCCAGCACAAATCAGGGCAATCTACTCTAAAACCACCTTTGTCCTTTGCTTATTCCATAGACTTATTCTCCCTGTAAATTATCTGAACAGTGTAAGTGATGTGCATAATAGAATTGGCACAATTAAAAATTTTTTTCCGTGCAAGCGTATCTAAAAGATGGCATCTGTTACCCAATATACCAATGCTATGTGAAGCTTGGTGGACTAAAAAATACATTAGTATCCATGTTTTTGCAGAAAATTGCACAAACATTATCTTGCAGCTCAAACAATTAGCAGGATCAAGCAATACCAATACAATTTTTGTACCAGTTGTTGTGTTCATTGCGGACATTAATGTTTAGTATTTGTCTTGTGGTTGTAAGCAAATGTTTGATGCTACAGCCAGTCACAAGCTCTGCCATTTGTAAAGGTAAAGGACCCCTGACAGTTAAGTCCAGTCACGAACGACTCTGGGGTTGCGGCGCTCATCTCACTTTACTGACCAAGGGAGCCGACGTTTGTCCACAGACAGTTTTTCCGGGTCATGTGGCCAGCATGACTAAGCCGCTTCTGGTGAAACCAGAGCAGCGCACGGAAACGCCATTTACCTTCCCGCTGGAGCTGTACCTATTTATTTACTTGAACTTTGACATGCTTTCAAACTGCTAGGTTGGCAGGAGCTGGGACTGAACAACGGGAGCTCACCCCATTGTGAGGATTCGAACCGCCAACCTTCCGATTGGCAAGCCTAAGTCTCAGTGGTTTACACCACAGCGCCACCCGTGTCCCATATCTGTAAAGTTAGATGTAATGAAAAAGAAAGCACATAAACAAGAGTTCATAGGAATTATGGAACCACACAGGGAAACTAGCGAGGAGACCTTTAGCACAATAACAGAGAAGTGCAAGAAACTGGCAGATGGAGGGGATGTAGAACTTAAAGCATGTAGAGAAACCATTCAACAGTAATACCATGCCAATCATCACAACTAATCCACAAAAGAGCTCAACCAGTGGTCCATCTACAGTCCCTACCTGGATGTACTTATTACCTCACTGAATATAAAACCAACCTGCTAACAGTTTGTTGAGACTACCATCCCACACTGAAGAAAAATGCTTTAACACCCCTGTCAGCTCCATTCAGTTACTTTTCAAATCTGAAAACTTTGTGGATGAATCAGTTTAGTATGAGCTGCGAGCAAAGAGATATACCAGATAAATAACCCCATCTCTGTGCATTATTTACAACTTGAGCCTTACTGAACTATGGGAACCTGCTATTAAAATGGTCATCCTTTTAGTACTTTCCCTCCCAGTCACAGCATGCACACCTGAATAATCCTTTAACACTTTGTGTAGGATGAAGACTACTGCTGGAAGGAAGAGTGCTCCCTCCTGCAAGGCCCATTTCGACCTGGCCTAGAGGGCGGAGCCTAGACTCACCTGGAACAGCTAAAAGAGGCTCCTGGGAGGCCGGAGGGACATTGCTGGAACAACTCTTGGGTTGGGGCAACTGGCTAAAAAGTTTTAAAATGTTTTAAATGGTTCTAATTTTGGTTCCCCTGTTTCATTTTTGTCAGGTTGGTGTTGGTTAAATGTTTAGCTGGGGTTGGCAGTTCTCTTAATTTGGGTATAACTGTAAACTGTTTGTTATTATTATTATTGTTGTGGTTATTATTATTATTATTATTATTATTGGTTTTTATTGATTTATTGGTTTGTTTATTGCTTGTATAGGATATTTTGTTTTTTAATGTTTGATGTTTCGTTGTGTTTTTATATATGTTGTAAGCCACCAAGAGGGGCCAGATGGGCAGGATATAAATTTTTAAAAATATAATTATTACATTATGAAGACATGAGTGAAGTTCAACAATGAGTGAAGATAGTCGGACTGACTTAGGTTTGTTTGGTCCCGTTCCCCCCCCCCCCTGCCAACCCTAACCCTGACTTGTGTTTGTTGAGTGTCTATATAAAAAGTTCATATAGAAGTTACTGACCATTTTGGCCATGGTCCATTTGCTTTCAATGAATGATCCACTTTGCATTACAGTGGTACCTTGGTTCTCAAACACCTTGGTACTCAATTTGGAACCCAAACACTGGAAGCCTGGAAGTGTTCCAGTTTGTGGACTTTTTTCGGAAGCCAAACATGCTCCGTTCTGAGTGTTACACTGAGGTCTGTCTGTTTTTGCTATTTATTTTACGTTTTGTTTTTGTGGCTCTTTTTTTGTGACTGTGTGGAACCCAGTTCAGCTACTGATTGATTGATTGATTGATTGATTGTGTGACTGCAGTACATTGTTTATTGCTTTCATTTTATGGATCAATGGTCTCATTAAAATTCATGTTCAATTGATGTTTTAGGGGTTGTTTTTAAAAGTCTGGAACAGATTAATCCATTTTGCAGAACTTTCCATGGGAAAGTGCGCCTTGGTTTTGGAACGCTTTGGTTTTAGAACGGACTTCTGGAACAGATTACGTTTGAGAACCAAGGTACCACTGTGTATGTTTCTTTATGGTATAGGCAGACCAACCAAAAAAAAGAGTATTCGACCTTATGTCTGGTATTTAGATCAGCAAAGGCAACTTCTGTGTAAAAGGTGTGAAATTCAGCCTTAGCAGGTATAGGTGTAGAGTCCTAGAGTATTGTTCAGTGGAGAGATTGAAACTGTATATCTTTCGAGTGCTTTGCCCTGTTATTGTAAAATGGACAACAACAAAAAAAACACCATATAAAGACTGCAAATAGTAAAGTCAGCAATCTGTAGCCACAAGTTATAGACCTTTGCCTTCCGTGAATTATTTTTGTGGACACCCACACTTGCCTCCCTGAGAAGGCCCAAGTCCACAGATGACTCACATTTGCCGCTTAGTACACAACTTGTGTCGATTACTTTTGTGAAATACCTGGTTAATTAAACCTTGAATGTGACCTAATTTGGTTTGGGCTAGTCAGGGTGGCACTAAGGGATGCGGGTGGCGCTATGGGTTAAACCACAGAGCCTAGAACTTGCCGAACAGAAGGTCGGTGGTTCGAATCCCCACGACGGAGTGAGCTCCCGTTGCTCGGTCCCTGCTCCTGCCAACCTAGCAGTTCGAAAGCACGTCAAAGTGCAAGTAGATAAATAGGTACCGCTCTGCTGGGAAGGTAAACGGCGTTTCCGTGCGCTGCTCTGGTTCGCCAGAAGTGGCTTAGTCATGCTGGCCACATGATCCGGAAGCTGCACGCCGGCTCCCTTGGCCAATAATGCGAGATGAGCGCCGCAACCCCAGAGTCGGCCACTACTGGACCCAATGGTCAGGGGTCCCTTTACCTTTACTAGTCAGGGTGGTCAACCTGTGGTTCTCCAGATATTGCTGGAGCCCAATGCCCTGCCAAGGGGCGGGGATGATGGGAGGTGCAGCCCACATCTGGAGGGCCAGGGGTTTCCTAGACTTGCTCTAAGACTTAGTTCACTGCCTGTGAAATGGGAACAGTGACTTCACTTAAAAAGTTGTTGCAAGAATGGATAAGAATTGTAAAGAGCCTGTGACAGGTAGCAGTTTAATGGGAACTGGGAATAGGGAGAGCCAGATTTAAATCTTTTATCAGCAGTGAAACAGCTGGCAATGCTGAGGCAGTTTCTCTTTCTTTTTGTCCAGCCTATCTTGATTACTGTGAGGATGAAGAGAAATAACCTTCCCTCTTCTCCATATGCTTCCCTAACTAGGGAAAAGTCCAAATGATATGCACAGTAATTTTTTTAAGGTGATTAGAGAGCAAATGCAGGGCACATTCTGCCTGCCTACCCTTATTTATTTATTAGGATGACAGCCTGCCCAATCCTAAAATGCTGGGTTTGGCACACACACAGGAAATAAAATACCCATTAAGTATTTAAAACTCCACATCACCGTGCCCCTAAAGGTCACTGACACTTTGAAAAATTCCTTACACCAAAGTGTTATACCATTTCAGGCATACTTTTGGAATGTTCTGCATTCTCTGAGCCATGCAGAGCAATCCTTCCTGCTTTTCTGGCACCAGAATGAAGGTTAAAAGAGGTTTTTTTCTGTTTAGTGAGCAGTTCTGCTGTAATCCTTCAAGTGCCAGAATGAATGACAGCTGTAAGTTTCTGACATTCCAAACACTTGATAAAGTTCTCTGGCAGAAGCCCTCAGCATCCCGTTTCCAAGCCTATGCACATTTCCTGCTCACATCGCTGGTAAAAAGACAGATTTCAGAATGTCCCCTCTCCCCAGAACTTAGGGAAGGGAAAAGAGGAGGTTCTTACCTTCTATGACCTGAGCTGGTAGACCGGCAGGGAGCAATGAACCCAAAAGCAGCAGGAGCAAATTCCAGGGCACCCGGGAATGACTGGAGAAAATTGGGAAAGGAAGCCAGAGGTGAGGTGAAACAATTCAGTGCCTCCGTGTGAGGGTGGCGAGGGTGAAGGCGGTGGTTCTTACCTGGGAAGCATTTTGCAAAAGCCAGTCTTCAGCCAAGGACAGGTTCAGCTGCTTGCCTGGAGTTGGGGAAGAGAGAGGCGGCTGCTGAGCTGCTTTCTTCCCCACCAGCGCTCAGCCCAAGTGGAACAAAGGCAGCTCTCTCTCAGGCTGGCTCTCAGTGAGTCACTGCAAGCCTCCAAGCCGGGCTCCCAGCACTGAAATCCGACTCCTTCTGCTATGTTTTCCTTACAGAACCCACCATCTTCCAGCTCCTCTTCTTCCACCTCATAGCTAAGTCCAGGACCTCATGCTCCTCCTATATTTTTGTCTGTCCTCAGATTTCCCATCAAATGACAGCAATACAATCACCTCGACCCGGGAAGCTTCCTCAGCTCCTCATTCTCCCTCTGAGGGCTGCATTCCCTTTGTGGTTAACATCCTCTGAATAAAAGCAATGTTTCTTTTTAATGTTCACGGCTGTTTTGGGAAATTGCGGCAGCTCCTGTCTCAGCGGGGCTGACACAAGAGGAACTTCCACAGGGCTGGTCCCAAAAGGAATAGCAGTTTCACAAAAGAGCATTAAATCAAGTGTTTAAGTTGGGCTGACATGAGGGAGAGCTTTCCCACAGGATCAGACTCTTCATTCTCACTTGCATTTCTTGGTTTTAAGGATGCCTTCTGGTTTACTGAACATGGTCTAAAGTTGTGTATGTCAACAGGCAAATCATAAATGATTTCCTAAAAATTAAGTAAAGACCTCCAACAATTGTTCCTCATCACACCTCTGATATGTTCCACCTAGTTTGATGCAGCTAAACTGAAAACATAAATGATGAAGGCAAGCATATCCAGAAAGATGTCGCCTGCTGTATTGCTGGCTTGGGGAGGGCCACAGTTTGTTTGTTTAATAAAGATTTATTAAACAAACAAACAACACATATTTACACAACAATTTGCCATATTACAGTTTATGCACAAACACTATACATGAAAAAGAAAAATACAACAATAAATAAAAAGGAAAAGGAAATAAAGAATGAAAGTAAGAAGGATAAAATAAACTTCCGATTGTTCTCAAAAAACCAAAGTCTCATTTGTTATTTTTTACACAGTATCATATTATTATACTTTGTTTCCTTAATTTCCTTCACAAAAATATTCTTTAGTTTATTGTCTATACATTACAAGAATCATTTAAGGTCTGCCAGGGGTTTTTTGCTATCATAATAGGTTTTCAAATATTCTTTAAATACTATCCATTCTTTATTCACCTTCTGCATTGAGTACCTTCTAACTCTCCCCGTCATTATTGCCAATTGGATGTACAGTGGTACCTCGGGTTACATACGCTTCAGGTTACAGACTCCGCTAACCCAGAAATAGTACCTTGGGTTAAGAACTTTGCTTCAGGATGAGAACAGAAATCATGCTCCGGCGGCGCGGCGGCAGCGGGAGGCCCCATTAGCTAAAGTGGTGCTTCAGGTTAAGAACAGTTTCAGGTTAAGAACGGACCTCCGGAACGAATTAAGTTCTTAACCCGAGGTACCACTGTATTCTGTCATCTTTACCTGCCATTCTGACTTTGTAGGTGTAATTTCACTCTTCCAATTCATTGCAACCAGAATCCTGGCAGCAGATGTTGCATACATAAAAAGTGGTCTTACTGCTTTCTTGATTTCAGTTGACATTATCCCTAATAAAAAGGCCTCTGGTCACAGTTTGGGTGCTCCTGTCCTTCACTGACATTTGAATTTGAATTTCCCCCTCAGCATGCTGCAAGGCTGTAGAATTCTTTCTAAGTTGTCTTTGTACTCCCAATAGCGAAGAGCATATTTTCACAGGTACTTTTTTCACCCCTTTGTGGCAATCTGCACCCACCAAAACTCTCATTTTTATCTCTTACATTTATGTTCCATTCTTCCTCCAAGAAGCTTCTCTTTCTTTTTTAATCCATGCAGCAATGCAGTGATGCAGGTAAGGCTGAGAGATAGTGACTACCCCAGCTACTGAACTGAATGGATAAATTGGGATTTGAACTCAGGATTCCCCAAGCCTAATCCCACATTCTAACCATTATATTATGCTGACTCTCAACACATTTAAAGTATCTTGTTCTGCTGCTCTAGTCTAGGGGTAGATATTCAGGGAAGTGGCATTCCTCTTTGGCTTTGGCAGTATCCCATTCTCCAACAATTTTCTGCCTCCTATTCATTTCCAGTCACAATTAAATTGTTGCTTCAGTAGGATTGGGCAGCATTTGAGAGGTATTAAAACAGAAAATGAACTTAATGCATGCATAAAAGGGTAAACCTAAGCCGTTGGACCATGCAGTCTTTGGGTTAGCCTGCATCTTGGCTAACCCAAAGATTGCTTGATCCAAGTTATTTCTTTTTAAGTCGTTAGGATCCTTTTTCTTCTTTGTCTTACTGCCAGCAGATGGAGACTTGTTTGCTGTAATTTCGGGGGGGGGGGCATTCTCTCTCTCTCTCTCTCTCTCTCGGCAAATCTAAGTGTTGTGATTTATTCTAGCCTAAGTATTTTTGTGGGTAATGCTTGTTAAAGGTGGGTGAGGGCAGATGAAAAATCTAACCAAGTTTTAATGTACTTGAAGCAATTGCCAACTCTGCTATGAGAGTAAGACTCTCTCTTCCCAATCTTTCTCTCCAACACCACCCTACCACCACCACCCCAGGGGGTCTTTTGCTGTTGTATAAGGGGAAAGTATTCTAAAGGTGAAGCACCTCATGCTTCATCACTTTTTGTATCATACCACAAAAAGTTTCATCTACTAAATTTATAGTTGAATATTGAGCTAAAAGCACAGAAATATTACTCCCCTCCAAAGATGTCAACCCAAGTCGCTTCTGGATATCACACTGAAATTGCACGATGCTCAGAACAACCGCCCAACTTTAAATTCACAAACACGGCTAAGTGGTATTAGCAGAATTATACACTTGCTGCTGGCGAGTTCTCTCAGGCTACTTCTGCTTCTTCCCCTCCCTCAATGAATTGTCTTGATCTGGCTGAACTGTGTGTATATGTCAGAGTCTATGCATGTTTTAAATATCACTGCAACAGTGGCACCATTGATAAGCCTCAGAATTGTTTCCATGAGAAATATGGTTTTTTTTACCCCACCCTAAAGCATTCTGAATAGAGCTTTTTCCTCCCCCATCTCCCCCACATATAGCTGATTGTGTGCAACCCCTGCTCAAAATAAGTTGTTTTTAAAGTCTGGACCTAATCTGATGTCTTTGCTGATGTACATGACTTTGTATGAAAGGTATGTACCCACCCCCATTTTTGGAAGGAGGAGGAGGAGGAGAAGGAGCTGACACACTGAGCACGGAAGAGAGTGAAAGGGGCCTGGGGCAGAGAGGGGGGCTGGTTCCTCAAGTGCAGAATGATGCTGTGACCCTGCAGAGTGAAAATATGAGCTTTTCAATATATAAAAAGGTAAAGGGACCCCTGACCGTTAAGTCCAGTCACGGACAACTCTGGGGTTGCGGTGCTCATCTCGCTTTACTGGCCGAGGGAGCCCGGGTCATGTTGCCAACATGACTAAGCCGCTTCTGGCTAACCAGCGCAGCGCACAGAAACACCATTTACCTTCCCGCCGGAGTGGTACCTATTTATCTACTTGCACTTTGACGTGCTTTCGAACTGCTAGGTTGGCAGGAGCAGGGACCGAATAACGGGAGCTCACCCCGTCGCGGGGATTCAAACCGCCAACCTTCTGACCGGCAAGCCCTAGGCTCTGTGGTTTAGACCACAGCACCACCCGTACCCAATATAGTTGGGTACAATTCTATACTCAAGGGGTGGCATTCAAATAAGTCTTGGAGTAGATCCGTTGAAATGAACAAACCTGTTCGTCATGCTAATCTATTTCAATATGTCTACTCCTGAGCAGAACTAGTGTTCTAGGGCAGGCATGTCCAACTTCCAAGAGACTGCGATCTACTCCCACTATAAATAAACTAGCAGTGATCTACCCATTGGATAGACCTGATTTGTTGAGCTTTTTGGGCGGAGGATGAGCCAAAGTTGTTGAACTTTTTTGGGGGGGGAATAAGCTTAGTTGTTGAGCTTTGGGGGGGGAGGACGATTGATCAGGATGACGCAATCGACCACAGACACCCATAGACATCGACCAGTTGGACATGCCTGGTCTAGGGGTTGTAGGGCCCGCAGAACAGGGGATGGCTTGGGTTACATTTGACTGGCAACCTGGACTTTCAAAACATGCAAATGTTTATTGATAGGGATAATCTACAACTTATCAGTCAACTTCTCAGGGAGTGTCTAGGTGACTCAATTTTGGAGGGTGCACACAGTTATCAAGAAACTAAAAGGGGGCAAAGCTCCATGTCTTCAGAGTGAGTTTTGTAAAACATGCTCACTGGTCCCACAATTTACTTAATTAATTAATTAATTAATGTTATCATTAAGGAAGGAGAACAGACACCACCTTCGTGGAAAGACGCAAGACGGGTGGTTTTGGCCAAACTGGGGAAAGATCCTTGCCAACTGGGATCTCATCACCCCAAGATGCAAAGATATTGTCAGCCCTCCTGGCAGCTCACTTGAACAACTTTGTAGGCCAGTATTTTCAAAATGAGCTTTGAATGTTATACATAATAATATTTTAAAAATTAAAAAAAATAAGTCACACCGATCTCATTGACTATTTTGAAGATGGTTTAACCATGTGGAACAGCCATTTCTGCTGAATGTATTGAGGAAATTTAATTAATTTGAAAATTTATTAACTGTGATATGCCTATTCATTCATTCATTTATTTAATCTAGCAAAAGCAATTACAAGAAATAAAATAAATAAAGCAGAATAAAATACTGTGGTGAGTTGGGAGGGTGTTAGGCTTTATTACCGAGCCCAGTGCTTTTTTTCTTTAAAAAATGTGTTTAGGGGTACTCTCATTTTGACTCAAGAAAATCACCATTTTATAGTTCAAATCAGGGAAAATAAATACAGTAAATGGACAAAAGTACAAAGATTCACAAAATGTTTAGGGATATGCATACCCCAGGAAAAAAGCACTGACTGAGTCCCTTCTGGTTCCTGGATCCAGCAAGGATTCAATTGCTAGTCTAGCCAGAACAGCTTCTTGGTAATGGCCCTCAACGGGCTGGTAGTTAAAAGGACAAAGACATGAGCTGAAGTGTGTGAGAGCTGGGCTAGACGCAGACTGCAGGCAGAAGCCTGTGGGGGGGTGGAGATGTGCTTGATTTCTGCTGGAATTCAAGATGACTGTCAGGAATGAGCCAGCTCCAAGCGAAGGTTTGCAAACAACTGCAGAAAGCAGCCAGGAACAGAGAGGCTTAGATGTTAGTCAGGCAGGGGAGAGCAGGCAGCTGCAGACTTCCGCTCTTCCTTACCTTGACGGGCAGGCTGATAAGGCAGTAGCTGAGAGCAGGCTAGAACACAGCAAAAGCTCGCAGGAAGCACAAAAAGGCGCAAACAGTCTCAGAGACAGCCTCTCAGAACAGAAAGAGGTTGGAGCTGATCCACTAAGTCTGAAGAGTCAGCGAATGGGAGGGGTGCTAGATAGGAAGCAAAACAAGAGACGTAAGGGTCGTAAGTTCAATAACTTCTGTCAACCCCGGAAGGAGTCTTCAGAAGGGTCATCTTGACTCCTGACAGAACCTGACAATGACGCCCCATGTAGTATGGATGGGACCTGAGAACAAAAGTTACATTCCTCTTTGGAAAGAGTGACTTAGGGCCAACCCAGACTTCCTTTTGTGCTGCGCTTTCCATGTACAGATCTGTACTTTAAATCGGTCTTGGTTTTTTTTGTCCCAGCGCTTTTCCCAGGAAAACCCATGTCTTACCACTGAATCAGAGCAAACAGCAATCTAGGGAGAGCAGTGGTAAAATGCGGGTTTTCCTGGGGAAAGCACCAGGACCGAAAGAGCAACATGCTTGGAGATGGAGCTTTAAAACCTGGACCTGTGCCTGAAAGCATGGCTCAAAAGGAAGTTTGGGATTTGGCTATAATGGCAAAAAGGACAAGAATGGCAAGTGAATATTGATATAAATTCTGGAGAAACCACTTGCCCTGTATACATTGCTGTAAAGAAAATAATTCATCCTGCAAAAGCATATTAAAGTAGGTTTAGAATTTTTTAGCAGAAATATTGGAATTTTACATTAATTTACATTGATTTTTATGGTTCTGTGATATGAAGTAATTTTTCCAGAGCAGAGGATTGTGTTTAACCTTAAAGCTGAAGTAACTATGCAGACTGTAAACAAGAACCTGGGCTTACAGAATTTTGTGGCATAAATTTCAAATGCTTAAAAAGTTCTTGCAAATTCTTTTCTTGTGAAAGTGTTAAGATCATCTTCCTCTTCTCTTCTCTTTTTCTTGCCACGTGGTATTATTACATAGGTTTGTTTAGTTGGAGAGTGAAAGACTAAACTAGGATAAAAACACATTTTTTAAAAACCTGCTGAAATACATTCTCATTTCATTGCCATGATTCTAACTGTAGCATTTGAAGATGTAGAATGTTACTGGGGGCTTTTTAACTGTTTACAAATAGAGTGTGATTGTTAAATGTACAGTTTCTCCAGATATTAATAAATCAAGACATTTTTGGGCTGCTTTCCATAAAAAGATTGTTACAGTATATGGTTTTTAAAAAATTAAATGCATGTGCATGCACAAAATTTCCCAGATTTATTTAGGGGAAGTCATGGCTGTTAAAGTGATCTTATTAACCAGCAACATTTAAAAATACCTCTGGCAATAGATGTTGACTATTATAAGGCCATATATTTCATTGAAAGACTCCATTCAGATTAAATGTCACATATACATTCCAACAGACCAAATAAAATGGGAGAGCACTATGAACGCCAAACATTGTTCTGCATACTTGACGAAATAAGGGATCTCCTTGTTTGCAAATGTGACACTGGCCACTTTTAGGAGTGGCTTTGCTATGGCTTTCCTCCTGTAAAAGCGAAGTCTATTGTCAGCCCGACATTGAAGGTGCAACAGCCCTGCCCTCCTGCCCAGCTGCACAGATGGCAGATGTTGTTGGTGCAACTCACAAACTCTGAACGGGGTGCCTGAAAGCTGTCTCTGCCCAGCGCTGTGTCTCTTTTAGAGCCAGAGTGGCAAAAATAACTTTTCCTTTTTTATGTTCCAACAATTATTTTTTTTAGTGCTCCTCCCTTCCTTTCCACGCGATGTTCTCCTGCCAAACTTCAGGCTCCCTCCCTAGTTTTTGTTCCATCCCCACCACTCAGTTTCCAGGTGAGGGCTGGAATGCCTGTCCCTGTGGAATCTAGTGCAGGAAACTAAAGAAACGTACAGCAAAATACGGTGAACAAAGCAACCCCAGTAACTTTGGTCAATGGTTTCTCATATTCCATTGTTTTATTGTTTTATTATTTATTAAATTTGTATACCTCCCGTCATCCATAGATCTCAGGGTGGTTCACAAAATTCACGAGAACAAACTATTTGCAAATCATCTTGAGTCTTAACTGCCTGCTACCAGACAAAATATCTGTTTTGTACAACCTTTCACCAGCAGGAGAATGAAACAGCAATTAATATTAATATAAAGCATCTGTGGCCCAAGTGGAGAGTGGCTCACGCAAAGCACAATAGGCAGTTTTGGAGCAATAGACCTCCTAAGGAGGTTTCTTCGGTCAAGTCACACTTAGATTCCACTGAGCCTGCAATACATTCTGTGGAAACTAGAAATCATTGCTTCCATTGCAGCAGGAGAGAAAAAAATAGTTGTGGAAAACCGAAGTGTCCAGCTCATAGGTGTCAGTCAGTCTCTAGTTCAAACTATTAAAATGCTCATCATCAGAATACAGAGCCGGCCTATCCATGAGGCAGACTGAGGCAGCAGCTGCCTCAGGCAATGGAGTCCAAGGGTCCCCTCTGCAGGCGCCCCCAATGCCACAGCTGCTGGAGAAGCAAAAAGTGGCTGTGGCTGCTTCTGGGTTTGGACAAGATCTTGAGAGAACCCTGTGAGCTCACGTGACAGCTCCATGAGATTGCATGGAGGGCTGTGCGCAAGTTCTTGTAGGGTTCTAGTGAGATCTCGCCAGGTCCTGGAAGCCACAGCTGCGCGATCCCAGTAAGTGAGGCTTCAGCAGGGATGACAAGGGTTGACGGACAGGGAGGCACTTTCCCATTTTGCCACCCCTGTTAGAATGCATGCTTTGTGGTCAGGCTTGTGTGCTGCACGGACCACTTGGGTGCAAATCCAGCCTCAGGGACAACAGCAGGCTTTGCTCTCATCACAAAGTGCAGCGCTGATTTTTCTTACATAGGAGACTTACTTCTTTGACTTGCTTCTTTGGAGGAAAGTCCAGACATGTTCTGGAGGACATCAACGGGGAAGTGGGATCAAGGAGCTCCCTGAGCCTGGGACCTCCAGTGGTGGAGACTCAGACATTACATACTCTTATCTCTGTGGCCTCATTCTGGAGGGATGTGATCTCATTATTTTTTAGTTTTAATCTAGTGTAATTCTGGATATTTGTCTACTGTACAGGAGGTCTCTGGTGCGTAGATGCAGCACTTTGTCCTGAAAGAAACTGGAATGTTTCCTTTGCTATGGCATTTGTGGTTAGACAACACACCCATCCCTGATCTCAGACTTCCCACAACAGCAACAGCTCATGAAAAGCAAAAGCATAACTAGATATTGCATATTGGAACCACAGAGATGGACAAATCCTAAACGACAATTTCTAACTACATGAGATAAATATATTCATGTACAGGCTATGATTTCTGAGGCACCAGTAGCAGATGAACAAACATGTTTTTTTATGAGCTTGCAGGGAGTCGATCAAGATTCCACTTCAGGCCTACCAGTTTTCTGAATTTCAGCTGGAACATATAAAACACTGGCTTCCGTTAATTTTACAGTCATTACTACCTGGTGAGGGATGCTGGAGCCACTTCTTCTTGGCATTTTGGTTTAAAAAAATTACAGTGATTCCATGTAAAAAGTAAAGGTAAAAGACCCCTGGACAGTTAAGTCCAGTCACATGTGACCATGGTGTACAGCGCTCATCCCCCTTTTCAGGCCGAGGGAGCCGGCGTTTGTCCAGAGACAGATTTCTGGGTCATGTGGTCAGCATGAGCACATTTTTAGTGTATCATGTGGCTGTCTGGGAATGAAGAATTTATTTTTCAGGCTGCAGTTACTGTTATGGAATCATCTAATTTCTGAAATTAGTACCATTGTTGATAATGTAAGCTACCCTGAGACATTAGGGTATAAGTGCAGGTAATGAATAATAATAATAATAATAATAATAATAATAATAATAATAATATGCAAGTGGAGCCAGCTTTATGTTTCTTGTCTATATTTAAAGGGCCAACTTCGGTTGTTTTGAAGCCTCTTGTTGCTGCTCAA
Organism: Podarcis filfolensis; assembly: GCF_964270895.1. Lineage (NCBI taxonomy): Eukaryota > Metazoa > Chordata > Lepidosauria > Squamata > Lacertidae > Podarcis > Podarcis filfolensis. The sequence continues at coordinate 50,575,824 of NC_139615.1, forward strand.
CTTGCAATTGCCCAAAATTAGAAAGATATCTTAAATGTCGTAGAGGACAGTTGGCTTAAGAAAGTTCTACCCTTTGCTACCCTGGAAAAACTCACCCGCCCCTTGAAAGCATTAAGTGAAAACACAGATCTGACCTAAGAACCGTTTCGATGACTATTATGACACATGTGAAACAAAATTTTAAAAAAATCCTTCCTGTAGCACCTTAGAGACCAACTAAGTTTGTTATTGGTATGAGATTTCGTGTGCATGCACACTTCTTCAGATACCACTTCTTCAGATGACACATATGAACAATCGTTTCCATTTGAAGATTGTACCTGCTAAACGTGACTTTATATGGAACTATTCATGACATCTACATATGTATTCACGTATAAATAGTTTGCAAAGTCCACAGTGTCTTTGGGTCTTCAGTCTTATCACATGCTGACCACTTGCCACCCATGTCCAGACGCTCCCTTTTCTTCCTTTCCTCCCCTTTCTTTTTCCACCCCTTCCTCACACGGCAATGGAAAAGCCAGTAGTTTGCTTCCCCTATTTAATTACTTATCTAGAATTTAAACATGGTTATGTATGGTATTTACAAATTGCTGCTGCACATTGTTAAACATCCCTGAAGAGACCATGCCCCTTTTTTACCAAGTACAGTGGTACATCTGGTTACGAACTTAATTCTTTCCAGAGGTCCGTTCTTAACCTGAAACTTTTTCTTAACCTGAGGTACCACTTTAGCTAATGGGGCCTCCTGCTGCCGCCGCACCGCCACCACACAATTTCTGTTCTCATCCTGAAGCGAAGTTCTTAACCCGAGGTACTATTTCTGGGTTAGCAGAGTCTGTAATCCAAAGTGTTTGTAACCTGAAGCATCTGTAACCCGAGGTACCACTGTACTTATATTCCATCCAAGTCAAGCAGTATTTTCTCCGTGATGGATTTACATTTTTTTTTTCATTTAAATTTCTGCATTTTCTTTCTTGTTTTAAGATGCAAAACTATATTCTATGCATGTCTGTGAATTACTGTAAGTGAGCTCTCAGCCTTTGTACAGCATAAGACTTCTAAACTGAATAAAACTTAAAAACTGAAATAAATGAAGCTTTCTGCCAGTTCTCCTGGTTAGACGTTAAGCTAACCACTCTGTAATTTCCAGAATCTCTTTTTCAAAAAAACGACGTTATGTTGGCCACCTTCCAGCCCTCGGCTATGGAGACTGACCTTAGGGGTATGTATTTCTGTTGGGAGACCAGCAGTTTCTCACTTCTTTGTGAACTCTCAGGTGGAGGCTACCTGTACCTGCTGTTTGATTCATTTGCCTCAGTTCCTCAGACCCCCTTCCTGAGAAAGTTGGTTCAGGCACAGGGATTCATTCCCTACATTTTCTGCAATGAAGACAAATGCAAATAATTCATTCAGCTTCTCTGCAGTTAGTAAACTCTGCTACTTTGAATAGTGTTCAACATCAGAATTATTTTAACCAATTATTTTAACCATCACCTAGAGGGGGGAAATTTTGCTACATTTGAACGTTTGTTTTAAACTCAGAATCTTTATTCCACCACTCTAAAATTTCAGTCTTTGGAAAGGAATACAGTCAAGCGGAGAGATAATGAACGTCTGAGAAAATATTGTTGACAAAAGGAAGTGCTCAAAACAAAGTTGGAAAGAGCAGGAGGAAAATAATAAAGAGAAACATCTGTATAAGATTATGATACCACAGGGAAGAAGAAAGCACAAGAACTGCTAACCCTCTAAAGCTTCCTGCAAGAATCACGCCCATCTCTGTCTCTCCTAATGACTGCTCCAGAAGCCAGTGAGCTTGTCTAGGCCAAGGGTTCTAACTCTGGTCACAGATCTGGTGAATTAGGATAGTACCTGCGCCAAGAAGCCAAAAAAACACTCCTCTCCCCTGTATGGAGAGCCACTTTCTCTCTGGTTTGGTTTTGCTGCTGTAGTGCATGGGCAATTGATTTGATTTGCCCCTCTTAAATCTGAGATTATTGCAGCCTATGGGAAGGCAAAACCTCGAATGCATTTTGGCATTTCTTTCCCATGAAGCCACCACAGCCTGCTTCCCTTCCCCATTATCCTCATGTAATAAGACTAAATAATAAGCACTCAGCTTTCCCTTTGCGCAGCACCACAAATTCCAAAATAATGTGGTCTGATTTACCCAAAATATGCATTGCTTCACGTCATCAACCAGCAAAGTAAAGCGTGGATAATATAGGTTGTTAGATCTTTAAAATATGCCTTTCTAAGTTCCTTCCAAAGTTCCCCTCATCCCCTAGCATAGAAAAAGACCACATTTGGTAAGTTAAAAATGGTTTACGTACAAACTCTCCAAAGGTCAAATTCATGTGCTTTTCCTTGCAGTTTTGGAAACAGTTGCACAGGCAGTAAAACTCGGCTTCATTACAAAGTAGTGAAAGTTCCGAAATTATTGGTATAGGAAGTCAAGCGAGGTTTGTGAGAGCTGTGTAGCTAAGCTGTAGCAACCAGTAGAGCTTCTTCAAATGCTGAGCTTCTCAGGTAGACGGAAGGGGAGGAAAGGGTTGATTACCTAGAATCATAGAATCATAGAGTTGGAAGAGACCACAAGGGCCATCGAGTCCAACCCCCTGCCAAGCAGGTAACACCATCAGAGCACTCCTGACATATGGTTGTCAAGCCTCTGCTTAAAGACCTCCAAAGAAGTAGACTCCACCACACTCCTTGGCAGCAAATTTCACTGTCGAACAGCTCTTACTGTCAGGAAGTTCTTCCTAATGTTTAGGTGGAATCTTCTTTCTTGTAGTTTGGATCCATTGCTCCGTGTCCGCTTCTCTGGAGCAGCAGAAAACAACCTTTCTCCCTCCTCTATGTGACATCCTTTTATATATTTGAACATGGCTATCATATCACCCCTTAACCTCCTCTTCTCGGGAGGACTTCCGGTCAGCGCCAGCAACTGTAATGGCGGATTTCCTCCAATCTCCGGAGGAAATCTGCTTCGTGGAGCCAGGGTTCTACCGCTACGGCGAAGCGGGGACCCGGAAAAAATCACAGGCGGGGAAGCCTGTGAACTGAAGGCTCGGCGGGCTCCATTTGCGCCCCCCCCCGCTGCAAAGGAGCCTTTTTAAAGGCTCCGGAACATACCGGGGGTGAGTGGCGCGGAGCTAAGAGCTGTCTACCCGTCTCTGCGAAGCGAAGCCGCATGCCATGGTTGGAGAGCGCTGACTTCTTCCTTTGAAATTTGGACTAAAAGTAACAACCCGTGAGTATTACGGAAATTGGATATTAAAAACTCCCTTTTTTTGATTCGGCACGAGCGGGGAAGGCGCAAAGAGGAAGTCCGTCTCCCCATCTTGTAAACACTTTAAAGCAAGGACTAGATAACTAAGGTTGAAAAGAACATCTTCTTCGTGAGAAGTCAAAAGTAACTAATTTCATGTTTTGGCAGTATAAGTGAATGTGCTGGAGGATAAGAGTTAATTCTGAAAGTAGATTGTTACCCCTCCCCCAGGACCCGGGAGCGATCCGCGAGGGAGCCTGTTGGAGAGATTTAAAAGACTTTGACAGCTGTCAAACTAGCTGTCAAAGCTGAGAGGGAAAAAAAAGAGAGAGAACTTTGTTTCTATTGCCTCGGCTGGTCATATTTGTTACATTTAGGTAACAAATTGTCGAAAATCAAGGAAAATCAAGGACTTTTGGATTTACAACTGGAAGGAACACTAAGTAACCAGTACTCCCCTAGAGGGGGCTCTGGGACATTACAGAATGGCTGTAAGTGGAAAAATACAGACGGCACTTGAGAAGATCTTTCGTAGCCTGGGAAAACTTCATGAACAAAGCACTGTTTTGGCTAAAAATGTTACAATATTGAATGAAAAAGCAAACAAACCTGTGGAAATTGGAAGGGACTTGACTCAAGTCTCTGTACCAGAACAAAAAGACTGTGCCCTTGAACTAAAAACTCTTGCAGCTGAACAAGAAAAGGAATCTGAGAAATTTGAAGAAGCTACACATGACAATTTAGAGGGAAAGGAAGGAGGAGCTATAATGCAGCAGAGGATTAAAGAAAGAAGCAAAAAACAAGATTTGGATTACAATCATAAATATGGAGACCTGGCAGGCCAGAGGCCTGTAAAGATGGATTTAAAGGAAAAGACAAATTTGATTAAAGTGGAAGCAGGAGTCTCTGGGACATTTGGACTTAAAAGAAGTAAAAAACAAGATTTGGATTACAATTTTAAATATGGTGGCCTGGCAGGAAGAAGTATGGACCTTATGGGGACAGAGCTTCTCCGAGATTTGGCGTTTAACTATCAAAAAAGGACTATCAAAAAAACCGGCAGAGAGGAAAGGAGAGAGACTTAAGGGCCTCGGATGTGAGATCACCAGGCTGATACCAGATGGATTGATGGACATTGGTTGGAGATTGAAACCGGGAAAAGTGGGGAGTGGGGTTTTGGGTATCCAAAGGCGGTACAAATATATTCTTTTTTTTTTTTTGTAAATAAGTTGTTTTGCTATTCTAGATTAAAATGGGGAAACCGTGAAATGGAATTGGGGTTGACTTTAGAAAAAGGTATTAAGAATAAGATTTGATGTATTAAGACTGAGATTTATGTTAAAATTGGTTAAACAAAAAGGATTTAAATATAATAAGGTAAAATTTGGGGATAGGAACTTGTTGAATTAAAAATTGAATTGGAATACAAGAAGAGGAGATGTGGGGAAGTCAAGGAAAAATGTTATTGAAAGGTATATGTTTGTTTTTGGTTTTTTTTTTCTTTTTTTGTGTGTGTTTTGTTTTTCTTTTAACTTTTTGAAAACTTCAATAAATATTTTATAAAAAAATAACCTCCTCTTCTCCAGGCTAAACATGCCCAGCTCCCTTAGCCGTTCCTCATAAGGCATCGTTTCCAGGCCTTTGACCATTTTGGTTGCCCTCCTCTGGACACGTTCCTGTTTGTCAGTGTCCTTCTTGAACTGTGGTGCCCAGAACTGGACACAGTACTCCAGGTGAGGTCTGACCAGAGCAGAATACAGTGGCACTATTACTTCCCTTGATCTAGATGCTATACTCCTATTGATGCAGCCCAGAATTGCATTGGCTTTTTTAGCTGCCGCGTCACCTAGTCCCTCCCAAGGTGAGCTGATCCTCTGGTAACTTCTTCCACCTTCTGGGAGATGATTGCAGGATTCCCACAGGCATCTGGTGGACCACTGTGAGAACAGTAAGCTAGATTATATGGGCTTGATCCAGCAGGCTCTTCTTGGGTTTTTATGAAATAGCAGGGCAAGAACATAAGAACATAAGGAGCATAAGAACAGCCTGTTGGATCAGGCCAAGGGCCCATCTGGTCCAGCATCCTGTTCTCACAGTGGCCAACTAGATGCCTGTGGGAAACCAGCGAGGAGAACACGAGCACAAAAGCACTCTCACCTCCCATCGTTTCCCGCAACTGGTTTTTACTGCCTCCAGCTGCAGGCATCGCTAGCCCTCTCCTCCTCTTTTAAATCCTCTTTAATCCTCTTTTAAAGACATCCAAGTTGGTTACCATCATGGTGAAGAAGCACTTTAAAAAAATCTGTCTTGAATCTTCCAACATTCAGCTTCCTTGGCTGCCCGTGAGTTCAAGTGTTGCGACAGAGTCTTTATATTCTAGACATGAATTTCACCCCACCATGTTTCAGTTATGCCTCTTAAATCATGCTTACTTTCTTGCATAAATCAAGATATCAACTTTTTCCTGTTTATTTCCCATTCTCTGCACATTGGTGTAGAGACAATGGGATTTACATCCTGATTTCTCCTTTACTGGTTTTTCCATGCATATTGTAATGTTAGGGTTGCCATATGACTTGCCTAAGATCCAGGACAAAGCGCCACCTTCAAATGCTCTCCCCTGGACATCAATTCCGCCTTTGAAATCCTGGACATATGGCAGCCATAGTAGTGCACTCTCATAGTTCTCCTGGCTTCACTCAGTGGCCCCTGTATATATGGTATCATTCTCTCTTCTAGGATTTCATGGGTCTCCCCCTGCAGGATTTAATTTAAAGTCCTCCCATCCAGGTGTGCAAAACACCTGCCAAGCATATTCCTCCTAGTCCTTGTGAGATGCAGCCAATCTCTTGCTGGATGCCCTGCATCACAGCAGTGCAAAACTTCCTTCAAGACACATGCCGGCATATTTTGGCGATGAGAAAACTTACCTGTTCAACTGAAGTAAGCAGAGGAAAAAATTACTCCAGCTGATGTGTTAATGATTTTGTCAGCCTTCCGGGAATATACTGAAGTTCCCAATATGCCAGGTTTGGCATGCTTCTGATCTGCATTTCTGTACATATATTTTTTAACATGTTATTTGAAAGGGAATGTGTTATTGTGTTAAACAGCCCAGTAAGTTAAGTATTTGTTTTGCCCTTTATAATATTTTATTACTGTGCAATATTGGGTGTTTGTTGTGAGATGAATTCTCCTCAGGCGGGTATGGGTTTACTTGTTTTTGTAGCATCCACATGATGTGTTAAAAGAAACCTTTTGCCAGCAGCCTGTTTGTGACATTTTAAAAAACCTTTTACAATATTAAGCCCCATCTAGAAGCATCCTAAAAGGGACGCGGGTGGCGCTGTGGGTTAAACCACAGAGCCTAGGACTTGCCGATCAGAAGGTCGGTGGTTCGAATCCCCATGACGGGGTGAGCTCCCATTGCTCAGTCCCTGCTCCTGCCAACCTAGCAGTTCGAAAGCATGTCAGAGTGCAAGTAGATAAATAGGTACCGCTCCGGCAGGAAGGTAAATGGTTTTCCGTGCTCTGCTCTGGTTCGCCAGAAGCGGCTTAGTCATGCTGGCCCCATGACCCGGAAGCTGTATGCTGGCTCCCTCGGCCAATAAAGCGAGATGAGCGCCGCAACCCCAGAGTCGGCCACGACTGGACCTAATGGTCAGGGGTCCCTTTACCTTTACTTAGAAACATCCTTATCAAATCCACACACCCAGACCCCGAAAAGGCTAAATCCAGATTAAACTGGGGGGAAGAGGGCGGAAGTAAGAGCTGGCATTTTGATGCCAACTTTGTTGTGTGGGCACCGTGAGAAGCGTGCATGAAGAGCACACATCCCACAACAAATGGGTCTGGAAGCAGCCATTGTTATTTTGTATTTGAAAAATAAAAATAAAGTTTTAAAAATACACAACTGTTTCACAGAAGGAAAACGGATGCCTGGGTAATTGCAGCAGTCTCTAACCTTTAATTTGAGCACTGACCACTTTGGGAAAGGCCACTCTCTGAAGCAACTAATTTAGAACCATTCAGAACCACCCTTTCCCTATCTATAAGCCAGAACTAGCTACTTACCATGCTGCCAGCTGAAAATTTCCCGACTGCTGGTTGCAAGAGATTTCTAAGAGCATTCAACCCAACACAGTTAGAATAGATAAACAAGAAAGAAAGGGCGATATCCAGTGTTAGATATACACAGAGCAGATCCATTGACAGCAATGAACATACTTCCATTAATCCCAATGTCTGTTGTTGTGTGTAATATCTGGAAAAAATGTTTTCCAGAAATAAACTTTTTGTTTAGGAAATGTCTGCAGGGTTCTTCAATTCCAAGAATATCATTACTAAAAATGCAAGTACAAATTAAAGAAAGAGGATTTGGTATTTCGAATTTGGAACTACATTACCAAGTTTATTTCATGTCACATGCTAAATATTTGAAACCAAAATCTGGGGTAAACTTTCTGACCTGGGCAATCTTAAAATATACATATATAGCTCCCCTCCTCTCCAGGGAAGAAAGGGTAGGTGAGGATCTACATAAGGAACAAAGGGGGAATAAAGATCTACACTGGGATCTGCTGCCCCTGTAGATCTTGCCACCAGAGGCAGTCCCTCATCTTGCCTCACGGGTGGGCTGGCCCTGTATGAATCGAACTTTTATTCAGCCGAGCTTATTCAACTGTTCACAGTGGAATGATTCCTAACTAAGGAGCGATTCTATGCCTGTAGCCACTGGCATGGGGGACTGTGGAAAACGGAGTGGATTGCTTTCATTTTTAAAATTAATGATTATTTTTTACTTCTTTTACTTTCACAGGTCCAATAGTGAGGAAATGTTTGCAGTTAGTGTCTTTCCCAAGTGAAGAATAAAACCAACAGCAAAATCACAGAGGTAATTAACAGGGTTTTAAAATTTTATAGAATAATTTTATCCATAATAATTTCGTTGTGTTAAAATTGATTTTATAACCCTATTTCGTTTTATAGAATAACACATCTCCAGCTAATGTCCATATTTTATACCAAACTTAGGTTCCTCTGGCTGTAAGAAAACTCAAACAGCTGCATTAACTTCAAGCTCCCAAAAGTGAATTGTTTGTGCGTGTGAAATCTTTGTTTAGTGAGTGTTAAATTTCGGAGGTATTAATGCATATCACACATAATTTGTGCATCTGCAAACAAAAACCCAGTAATAACTGGCAACAGGTTAAGGCTGCCGGCTGTCTTTTCAGGGCATGGCTGCTGCCGTGGTTCTCATGGGCACTAACCCAACATTTCAAAGTTTTGCATCCCTGAGAGAGCAGAGGGAGGCAGAACCAATGTTACCACTCCTACACAAAGCCCCTTGGAGTAATAAACATCATCCCTCTATTAACTCGCTACCCCTCTTGCCAGGCTAGATTTCCTAACACTTTTTTTTTCATCCAAAAAGTGTTCTCATCATCAAAGAATTGACTCATATTCTTGTTCATCAGACCAATTAACTGGATACTTGCTGCTCAACGAAAAAGCTTTTGGCATTTGAATTCCTAGATGTGGAATCAGAAATTGCTACCTCTACTCTCAAAGGGTATGCTTGCAGCCACAACAGTAGCATTTTGGGGTGCCATTCTCATACCCCCCAACATTTCTCCGATGGAAATAGGGACGTCCCATTCCACAATGATAATTTTACTATTTATACCCCACACATCTGACTGGGTTGCCCCAGCCACTCTGGGCAGCTTCCAACATATAAAAAAAATAATAAAACACTGAACATTAAAAAAAAAAACACCTTTCCTATACAGGATTGCCTTCAGATGGCTCAGGAATTGAATAACTCCATACCCTCCAACATTTCTCCAGTGAAAATAGGGACATCCTAAGGAAAAGCGGGACGTTCCGGGATCAAATCAGAAACTATAGGGACACTTGCATTCTAAGAGTGTTCAGAAAGTGTTTCATGCTCATTCTCTTAGTTGCCATAAGCAGAGCCCGGCTGGATCAGACTAAGGAACTGTTAAGTTGTAAGTGAACATAGCAGACAAAACAGCGATTGTTCAAACAGTTCTTGTTTATTCAGAGGCCAGAACAGAACTGAACTGAAGGGTTCTTTTTTTTTTTTAAGATATTTATTGGAGTTTTACATAGATATGAATTTAAAAGATCATATAAAAAGAAAGGAATACAATAAAAGAAACATAGAAAAATACATAAAGTAAGAAAAGGAAAATAAAAACAAATCCATTTTTGTAACCCTAACTCGTTATCTTATTTCCTTGGCCTCCTCACAACTCCCCTTTTTGTATTCCCATTTAAATAATCAAGTCAGCAAATCCTTACCCTCTTTCGTTTATCTTAACTCTATATCTTAACATATTATAACTCTATATTTTCATCCATTTATCAATTCATTTTTGCATATTCTTATTAACTTTGTTGCTAATGCCACTTATTTTCAGTCCAACATCATTTTAAGATTCATTAATTTTACAATGTTTCTGAAGATAGTCTTTAAATTTTTTCCAGTCTTCTTCCACCAACTCTTCTCCCAGGTCACGGATTCTGCCAGTCATTTCCGCCAATTCCATATAATCCATCACCTTCATCTGCCACTCTTCCAGGGTGGGTAGCTCTTGTGTCTTCCAATACTTTGCAATAAGTATTCTTGCTGCTGTTGTTGCATGCATAAAGAAAGTTCTATCCTTCTTTGGCACCAATTGGCCGACTATACCCAGGAGAAAGGCCTCTGGTTTCTTCAGGAAGGTATATTTAAATACCTTTTTCATTTCATTATATATCATCTCCCAGAAAGCCTTAATCTTTGGGCACGTCCACCAAAGGTGAAAGAATGTACCTTCATTTTCTTTACATTTCCAACATTTATTATCGGGCAAATGATAAATTTTCGCAAGCTTGACTGGGGTCATGTACCACCTGTAAATCATTTTCATAATATTCTCTCTTAAGGCATTACATGCCGTAAATTTCATACCGGTGGTCCACAACTGTTCCCAGTCAGCAAACATAATGTTGTGACCAATATCTTGTGCCCATTTAATCATAGCAGATTTAACCGTTTCATCCTGCGTATTCCATTTCAACAGCAAGTTATACATTCTTGAAAGTATCTTAGTTTTGGGGTCTAACAATTCTGTTCCCAATTTTGATTTTTCCACCTGGAAGCCAATTTTTTGGTCCAAATTATAGACCTCTCTTATTTGATAATAATGAAGCCAGTCTCGCACTTTATCTTTTAATTTCTCAAAACTCTGCAATTTCAATTTATCTCCTTCTTGTTCCAAAATTTCCCAATATTTCGGCCATTTGGCCTCCATATTGAGCTTTTTCTGAGCCTTCGCTTCCATTGGTGACAACCACCTTGGGGTTTTATTTTCCAATAAGTCTTTATATCTTATCCAGACATTGAACAATGCTTTCCTGACAATATGGTTTTTAAATGCTTTATGTGCTTTAACCTTGTCATACCACAAATATGCATGCCACCCAAAAACATTATTGAAACCTTCTAAGTCCAAAATGTCTGTGTTCTCAAGAAGCAGCCAATCTTTTAACCAGCAGAATGCTGCTGATTCATAGTAAAGTTTAAGGTCCGGCAGGGCAAATCCACCTCTTTCCTTTGCGTCAGTTAGTATTTTAAATTTTATTCTGGGCTTCTTGCCCTGCCAGACAAATCTAGAAATATCTCTCTGCCACTTCTTGAAACAGTCCATCTTGTCCAAAATTTGCAATGATTGAAACAGAAATAACATTTTTGGCAATACATTCATCTTTATACATGCAATTCGACCCAACAAGGAAAGCTTCAAATTTGACCATACTTCTAAATCTTTTTTCACTTCTGTCCAGCATTTCTCATAGTTATCTTTAAATAAGTTTAAGTTCTTAGCAGTCATATTAACCCCCAAGTATTTTACTTTCTTAGCTAATGTCAAACCAGTCTCCTTCTGAAACCTTTCTTTCTCAATCGGTGTTAAGTTTTTCTCAAGAACTTTAGTTTTTGACTTGTTCAGTTTAAATCCTGCCACATGACCAAATTCTTGAATCAGTTCTAATACTCTTTTCGTACTAGATTCTGGCTCCTGTAACGTCAAAACTAAGTCATCTGCAAAAGCCTTCAGTTTGTATTGTTTGGCTCCAACCTGAATACCTTTAATCAGACGGTCCCTTCTAATCATATTTAACAAAACCTCCAGGACCGAAATAAAAAGCAATGGGGAAATTGGGCAGCCTTGTCGTGTCCCTTTCTCTATCTTAAATTCCTCTGTCATCACATTATTGACTATTAGCTTAGCTTTTTGCTCTGAATAAATTGCACTTATACTATTTTCAAACCCTTGGCCCACCCCCATTCCCTGAAGATTTTTCTTCATAAAATTCCAAGAAATATTGTCAAAAGCTTTTTCCGCATCTATAAAAATTAAAACTGCTTTGGTATTGATATTCACTTGCAGCTTCTCCAAAATATTAATTATGTTCCTCGTATTGTCAGACAAATGTCTACCTGGAAGAAAGCCGGCTTGATCTTTATGTATCTCTTCAGTTAATACCTTTTTTAATCTGTTAGCCAAAATATCAGCAAAAAATTTGTAATCCACATTAAGCAGGGATATGGGACGGTAGTTCTTAAGTTGTGTCTTTTCAGACTCAGTTTTCGGTATGAGTGTAATGTAAGCTTCCTTCCACGACTCTGGCGCCTTTTTCCCCTCCAGAATTTCATTACAAACCTCCTTTAGTGGCTGAATTAACCAATCTTTCAGAGATCTATAGTATTTGGAGGTAAGACCATCCGGCCCTGGAGATTTGCCCAACTGCATATTCTGCATGGCACCTTCAACCTCCTGTTCTGTAATTTTGTGATTCAACATTATCTTATTTTCTTGAGATATTTTTTGTAATCCATTTGTTCTTAAAAATTGGTCTATATCAGTCTCTTTCTGTGGCCCTTGTGTATATAGTTGTTTAAAATATCTCTGGAAACACTTTCTAATCTCCAATGGATTCTGTATATTCTTTTCTTCCACATCCAGATTTGTAATGGTATTTAATTTTTGTCTTTTTTTCATCTGCCAAGCTAGCAGTTTCCCACATTTATTAGCTGATTCAAATGTCTTTTGTCTCATCTGCTTAATTCTGAACTGAAGGGTTCAGTCAGCCTGCTTATATAGAGCTCCACTACAACGTTACTGTAACACTTTCTAAAACTATCCAATCACTGAACGTCACTTTCAATCCCTTATTTGCATAACTATCTACAATATCCCCCTGCTGGCCCAGGGTGAGAACTTCAGTACATAACAGGAACCTTCTTGCAAACCCTGACCAGACATTCAGAGGCATTATGGCATTCAGAGGCATAATGCCCCAGTGTTCAAGGTCTATTGGGCTGTTGTGGCTAATAGCTATTGAGAGATCTACTCTGTGAAGTTGTCTAATACATGAATACATCTATGTTGGTGGGCAATTAGGACATCCTATAGCAGAGAATTCCACAACCGCAGTTCAAAGAGGCTCCATGGTGAATTTGCATTGACCCAGTTAGAGCTTCTTAGTATTTTCAGTTCTGCAACGTTAGATGGAAATATTTACTTTTATAGTTTCCACTTCTTACAGCTGAATCTTTTTTTTTAATCCAGTACAAATGTAAGAAGCAAACAGTACTCCCTTTGTACCCCTACCTCTGTTAACTGGAAGGAAGCATTTTAAAACTAGGGGTGTGAGCCAACCACAAGAATTGGTTCAGACCCCTCTTCACAATTTCAGAAAAGTGCAAGATTCAGTCTGAGTTCAGTTCAGGGTTCAAATCTACACCCTGTTTTGGAAAAATGAAGAGTGATTTCATTTCAGCTCAGACAAGCCCACAATCTCTCAAAGTGACCCACATTGGGGGTTTTCATTCCAGGATTTGTCCAAATCTGTGACACACCCCTAATTAAAATGTTCAGGGTTGCTTTACTTATTCCCTTCATCCCCCTCTCAACCGCCAGGAAAAAAATCGCATATACAAATCTAAACAAAAATGTAGTGAGGGGAGAAGAACTTTGCTGACTAGGAATGGAGGAATTATGACTACAATACACAGGGGAGAAGGTTTTCAGGAAGTCCAGGGTCAAAGGTCAGGAAAAGACATTAAAAAAATAAAGATCCTAACATATCTTCAATGCAGAGAAAGAGCCAACTTAATTTTTTATTTTCTTGTTTCAAGCACTGAATTTTTTTTTTTTGGACAGAAGAGTTGCCAAGTTGCAACCCAGAAAGAGTTTCTTCATGTTTAAATCCTCCTAGTGGAAAAGGGAAATTTTACATTATACAATTCCTTTAAACACTGAGAGGCATTTGACACCCTTGATGGTTATTTAACAAAATGCATCTGTTTTTAATTTGCTATTTAACAGAATTAATCTGGAGGTCTGATCAGAGCTTGGGTTGTTTAGCCCTCCTTGAAATGCACATTCGCACACAATTACTTATTGCCTTTATATATCACCTTTTCCTTGAAGGAGCTCAAGATGGCATGTACATGGTCCTCCCCCTCCTCATTTAATCCCCACAACAACCCTGTGAGGTGGGTCAGGCTGAGAACCAAATTCCTGCACTGCAGGGGGTTGGACTAGATGACCCTCAGGGTCCCTTCCAACTCTACAATTCCATGATTCAATGACTGGCCCAAGGTCACCCAGGGAGCTTCATGGCAGCTGAGTGGGGATTTGAACCCTGGTCTCCCAGGTCCTAATCCAGCACTTTTAACCACTACATCACAGCAGCTCTCAACACATAGAGCATGGTCCCAAGCAAATCCTCCTATGGATCATTGCCCCAGAAGAGGGTTCCCACAGTAGCATCTCTCTTGGGACAAATATCCATCTTGGCATGTAAGGTGTGCGTGGGTGAGAGCTGGGGTGGAGTCCTGGGCGAGAGCCAGGAGACTGCAAGGTGCTGAATGGGGAAGTGTGTCAGAAGAAGGGATTCATATTAGCATTGATTAATAACGTGCATGAATGGCTGTATTGTATTTCTGCTAACATTTGTTGTTTTACTTTGCTAAGCAACACTTAAAGAGATATTTCTTTATCTTAAGCAGTATAGAAATTGCCTAAATAGCAAGAGGCAGGAAAGTAGCAGAGAGGGTCAGCTCAGTGGAACTGAATTTTAACACTGGAATAATTGTGCCACCCACAATGCTAACCCAAATCACCAATTTGAGCCGAGCAGAAGATGTCCGGATGACGTCAATTTCAGCTGTTCCCTTCGGTTTTTATGGTTGTCCTGAGTTGATATAATCCAAAGCATTTCTGCCCCCCTCCCCCCCCCCCGCCTCCCCTTATCCTGCAGAGGCTCAAACTTTGCATAGGCCGACATTAATCAATTATTTTGGCTCAAGCAGCTGGTGGAGTTCACTTTCCAAAAATTTCACTGAATCCATAGTACTTGTATCCTGCAGCCTGCTTCTTCACAACCTGAAAAGGCAAATGCTTCTCTTGTTGTCATTCTGTCTATCCACTATAGTACTGAAAATGTGGGCTTGCGTATAAATCAACCTCAGCCAGCACAGACAATATTCAGGAACAGGGGCTGGGGGCTGGATCCCAACATCTGGAAGACAATGCACCTTCTGTATTGTGGGGGGTTGGACTAGATGTCCCTCAGGACCCCTTCCAAGTCTATGATTCTATGTTCTCCTAGGGTGCCACCCAGCAATATTGCTAGTGGGTTCAACATGAATTTCAAGGGGTGCTGCCCTTGCACTGCTCTCCGTCTCGGGGGTTTTCGGTGGGAATGCAGAGACTTCTGATATTCTGCCTGGTCCCATCTTTTAAAGGAAATCCTTCCATTCTTAATGATTTGGGTGAACTTTGGTTTTTACTGCTTCTTGTGGTTTATCTTTCTGGGTTCTTCTTCTAAGTAATGCTGTTTTTAGTCTTGACTGTATCTTTATTGCGTTTTTATCCATCTTGCAGTTATAGCTTTTACTGATGCTTTTAGCTGCCTCAGACTTATTGGAAAGGCAGGCTGGACACATTTTAATGAAACAGATATAGCTAGTTTTCAGCAAGTTAGCGGTATGAAGAAGGATAAGGTGTGTTTGTAAAAATGAGGCTTTGCATAATGAGGAGTGCTTTGCTTTTTAAAAGTGTGAAGCGGGTTTCTTGAACCCCTAATAATGAAACATTAAGTGCATCTTGGCCAGATAGACAGTGTTCAAAATGTCGAAGGAATGAGTGGTGCAGTGCAATAACTGAGTCACTTCACAGCAGACAGAAAAAAACAAAGCCTCAACATTCTCAGTTTCCAACAGACTTCACATTCTCTGGCAATTGTATCTTATTCAGTGGGCACCTGCCACCTGGTGGCTACAAGCAGGAAAAAATATTTTTCCGTAAGTGGAAAATAAGTGAGCAATGTGTTTGGGCTGCCAACGCTTCAGCCTCCCTTGCTGCATGGATGGAAAAAACAGGTTTAACTATTAATGTGCTGTGTACTCTTTGGTAGCAGAGGAATCTGGAAATTACCTAAGTGTGTCTGAACATTTACAGCGGGCAGGGGACAGCTGCCTTGTACAACAGAAGGCTATAACTTGTGGCAATAAAAGGAGAATTCAGGAACTTTGGGTTTGTGTATATTAGGGTTATAACTTTTTGACTCTTTTTAAAAAAGATTTCCTGTATCATAAAGGGATGAACTTTTGCTTAGAAAAAGGGGACTAATACTTCTCAGTTGTGAAGAAAGGTCACTGCGAAATGAAAAGTTGGAATCACTGTATATGTAATGTTACTCATAAGTATTAGCACTTTTAAAAACTTTATGGAACTGTTTAGAACTTTTACAGCTGTCTGGAACTTCATAAAACTATTTAGAATGTTCTAGAAGAATCCAAATATTGGTCTATAGAAAGAATGCGCAATCAAAGCGATGCGGGAACTTTATGGTGCTTGCAGCAGAAAGAAAGGCAAACTGCAACCTCAATTTATTCTAAGCAATAAGAAGTGATGGACAATGTACAAAACATTATTCAAGTACTGTATTAGAAAATTTGCAATATCTATTTTTCCTATATTATAATACGTACTGTACTATGCATATTACATTATACAGTTACATATACAAAAATTGATTTATTGATTTTGGGGTGACTTTTTCGAAAGCTTTGGAAATGTTCATTCCTTTGTTTTTAGGCAAAAGTTCGTCTAACTAAGCTACAGGAACATGAGGTTGAAAAGTTATAACCCTAGTGTATAGACCAAATTTCAGCACACACGAACTCAGTTACCACATTCTTCATAGACAAAACCAGCTCATTATTTAAAGTTTGTTGGATCTTTACCCAATAGTTGTCCTCTTAATCAGTGCTTTTTTCTAAAAAAATGTTTAGGGGTACTCTCATTCCATCTTAGATAGACTCAGGAAACACCATGACAGGAAATGAGGCCGCCATTGGGGGTAGCAACGGAACTGACGATTCACAGTGCTAGAGAAGAAACTAAACAAAAAATAATTTTTTAGTTTCTTCTCCCGTTAGATTCACAAAATATTTAGGGGCATGCGTAACCCTGCGTCCCGTCCCATCCCCCCCGAAAAAAAGCACTGCTCTTCATCATAACATGACCATGGTTTTCAAAACTAGGTCACACACTCTTTTTGTGAGTTGTGTCTCTTGTGTCCCCCCCACTTTCTCTCTTGTATTTAAACTGCAGTCCTTTGGGTCCAGGCGGGCTGGTTGGGGTGGCACCTCAGATTACCCAAAAAACAACTGAGAGGTAAGGAGCCAAGTTGGCCGACAGAGCCTCTCACATCCCTTCTGCATTGAAGGTATACCACGCAAAAGTGGTTTCCACCCTCTGTTATGTTGCCCCGCTCTGGGCCCCAGGGTCCAATTTAACATCACTGGGGACATTGCAGAATCAGTTTCTCCATCGCCTTCTGAAACTCCCCATGTGTGTGAGCAACGCAGCCGTACGTCTGGAGTTAAGGATTGCATCATTGGAGACTGTCATCTGGAAGCGAGTCTTTGGCTATTGGCTGTCCAGCTGGCATAGGCTTCCCGACCATTACCTTTTCCAGTGCCTCTGGCGGGACGTCTTTGTCAATCCGTGGGTAGGGAAAATCCATGCCAAACTTCTGAGCATCGGAATTTCCCCAGCGGACTCCTTAAAGATGAACTTACACTCAGCCAAAAGCCTTATTGAGCAAAGATTAGCGGACATTGAAAATCAACACAACCTCGCCAGGGGTGGGGGTGTCTGCTCCCCCAGGTATCACGGAATAACCCCACCACTTGGCCTTCCATCATACATGTCATCTCTTTCATCAGTACCACACCGACGTGCATTTATTCGTGCAAGGTTCAATGTCTTTCCATCGAACCTGCTGAACCACAGATTTTCCAAGGGTTTGGTGTCTCTGCTATGTGTGTGTGACGGGGAAACTGTTGAATCTCTTTCACATATAATGTTCAACTGTCCCCTACATAGCATAGCCAGGGCTAATTTCCTGGGTCCTGCTTTACTGCACTTGGTTGGCAGGCCTGTTGAGTCACACGCCGCACTGCTTTTGCAGGATACAGATCCTTCTGTAACTCTGCAGGTGGCAAGATTTCTGAATGCGGTTATCTCACACTCAAAAACCACCAAAAACCAACAACAACATCAAAACTAATCGAACTGTTATGATGAGAGTGCATGTCGGAGTTCGTCTTCAGTTTTCCTTTTCTGTGATCTGTCCCTTGGAGCTCTCCTGGCCCCAAGCTGTCACTTGGCTCTGCTCAATGACCCACCCTTGCATCGTGGTGTTCACCTTCTGTTGTCGGATATATCTGTTTTTATGTCCCTGTGTTTTTATGTTTGTACATATTTTATGGGCTAATAGCCGTAAATAAATAAATAAATAAATAAATAAATGAGCCAAGTTGGCTGTTCTCAAGGGTAACTGCTGGCTTGGCAGATGAAAAAAAGGCAAAAACGATTACAAACTTGGAAGTGGAAGGAAAGAATATACAGAATCCAGTGGAAATTAGAAAACGCTTCCAGAGGTATTTTAAACAGTTATATACACAAGGGCCACAGAAAGAGTTTGATATAGACCAATTCTTAAAAACAAATGGATTACAAAAAATCTCTCAAGAAAACAAGATAATGCTGAACTATAAAATTACAGAACAGGAGGTAGAAGGTGCCATTCAGAATATGCAGTTGGGCAAATCTCCAGGGCCGGATGGCCTAACCTCAAAATATTATAGATCTCTGAAGGATTGGATAATTCAACCACTAAAGGAGGTTGGTAATGAAATCTTGGAGGGGAAAAAAGCGCCAGAGTCGTGGAAGGAAGCCTATATTACGCTTATACCGAAAACTGAGTCTGAAAAGACACAACTTAAGAACTACCGTCCCATATCCCTGCTTAATGTGGATTACAAAATATTTGCTGATATTTTGGCTAAAAGATTTTTTAAAAGTATTAGTGGAAGAGATACATACGGACCAAGCCGGCTTTCTCCCAGGTAGACACTTGTCTGACAACACGAGAAATATAATTAACATTTTAGAGAAGTTGCAAGTGAATATTAATACTAAAGCAGTTTTGATATTTGTTGATGCGGAGAAAGCCTTCGACAATATTTCTTGGAGTTTCATGAAGAAAAATCTACAGGGGATGGGGGTTGGTCAAGGCTTTGAAAATGGTATAGGTGCAATTTACTCAGAACAAAAGGCTAAATTGATAGTTAACAATGTGGTGACAGAAGAATTTAAGATAGAGAAAGGGACACGACAAGGCTGCCCAATTTCCCCATTGCTTTTTATTTCGGTCCTGGAGGTTCTGCTAAACATGATTAGAAGGGACCATTTGATCAAAGGTATTCAGGTCGGAGCTAAACAGTATAAACTTAAAGCGTTTGCAGATGATTTAGTATTGACATTACAGGAGCCAGAATCTAGTACTAAAAGAGTATTAGAATTGATTCAGGAATTTGGTCAAGTTGCAGGATTTAAGTTGAACAAGCTAAAGACTAAGGTTCTTGAGAAAAACTTAACACCGATCGAGAAAGAGGGGTTTCAGAAGGAGACGGGATTAACATTGGTTAAGAAAGTAAAATACCTGGGGGTTAACATGACTGCTAAGAACCTAAATTTGTTTAAAGATAATTACGAGAAATGTTGGTCAGAAGTGAAAAAGGATCTTGAAATATGGTCAAATTTGAAGCTTTCCTTGTTTGGTCGAATTGCTGTTATAAAGATGAATGTATTGCCAAGAATGTTATTCTTATTTCAATCAATGCAAATTTTGGACAAAATGGATTGTTTTAAGAAGTGGCAGAAAGAGATTTCTAGATTTGTCTGGCAGGGCAAGAAGCCCAGAATAAAATTTAAAATATTAACGGATGCTAAGGATAGAGGTGGATTTGCCCTGCCAGACCTTAAACTTTACTATGAATCAGCAGCATTTTGCTGGTTGAAAGAATGGCTGCTTCTTGAGAACACAGACATTTTGGATTTAGAAGGTTTCAATAATGTTTTTGGGTGGCATGCATATCTGTGGTATGACAAGGTTAAAGCTCACAAAGCATTTAAAAACCATATTGTCAGAAGAGCATTGTTTAATGTCTGGACAAGATACAAAGATTTACTTGAAAATAAAACCCCAAGGTGGTTATCACCGATGGAAGCGAAGGCTCAGAAAAAGCTCAATGTGGAGGCCAAATGGCCAAAATATTGGGAGATTTTGGAACAAGAAGGAGACAAATTGAAATTGCAGAGTTTTGAGAAACTAAAAGATAAAGTGCGAGACTGGCTTCATTATTACCAAATAAGGGAGGCTTATAATATGGATAAAAAACTGGTTTCCAGGTGGAAAAATCAAAATTGGAAACAGAACTGTTAGAACCCAAAACTAAGATACTATCAAGAATGTATAACTTGCTGTTGAAATGGAATACGCAGGATGAAACGGTTAAATCTGCTATGATTAAATGGGCACAAGATGTTGGACATAACATTATGTTTGCTGACTGGGAACAGTTGTGGACCACCGGTATGAAATTTACGGCATGTAATGCCTTAAGAGAGAATATTATGAAAATGATATACAGGTGGTACATGACAATAGTCAAGCTTGCAAAAATATATCACTTGCCCGATAATAAGTGTTGGAAATGTAAGGAAAATGAAGGTACATTCTTTCACCTTCGGTGGATGTGCCCAAAGATTAAGGCTTTCTGGGAATTGATATATAATGAAATGAAAAGGGTATTTAAATATACCTTCCTGAAGAAACCAGAGGCCTTTCTCCTGGGCATGGTCGGCCAATTGGTGCCAAAGAAGGACAGAACTTTTTTTATGTATGCAACAACAGCAGCAAGAATACTTATTGCAAAGTATTGGAAGACACAAGATCTACCCACCTTGGAAGAATGGCAGATGAAAGTGATAGACTATATGGAATTGGCGGAAATGACTGGCAGAATCTGCGACCAGGGAGAAGAGTTGGTGGAAGAAAATTGGAAGAAATTTAAAGACTATCTGCAGAAACACTGTAAAATTAATGAATGTTAAAATGATGCAGGATTGAAATGAGATGGTTTTAGTAACAAAATTAAAAGAATATGCAAAAAGGATTGATAATTAGATGAAAATATGATGTTTAATATGTTAAGATTTATAATTAAGATAAAAACAAAGAGGGAAAGGATTTGCTGAATTAACTATGTGAACTGGAATACAAAAAAGGGAGGTGTGAGGAGGTCAGGAAACGAGTAATTGAAATATAAGACATGAAAAGTTTGATTTGTTTTTAATTGTTTTTTTATTTTTCACATATTTTGTATTTTTTTATCTTTTTTCTTTGTCTTTTTTATTTTTCTTTTCTTATATTGTAATTTTCTTTGTTTGTAAAATCTCAATAAATATCTTTTAAAAAATAATAATAAATGACTGGAACATAGAATAACAGTCCAGGCCGCCCACCCTCCCCAATTTTGAGGGATAACTATCAAGAAGTTGTTGGAAAAGCAGCCATCTAGGAAAGGTTTGTTCTGGAGACATCTCTTTATTAAAGGTTTTCCAACAGGGCCCTGAACTGCAGCACTCATGTTGTAGAGATGATAGTTAAGAGAAAGTGACTCATCTATAACAAATAGAGTTTATCACTTAGATTCCAATTTTGAAAGGGCAAGCTTTATATCACTGCAGGTCAGTGCTATTTTTCTAGAAATAGAGGAACTCACCACAAATACCTCCCTTGTTCTCTTATAATGGCAATGGAGCCCACCTGAGGTTTTTTCAGTTCCTGCTTTAAAAAAGCCCTGCTGCAGGTGAGGTTATGTTGCCCTCAGAAAACTCACAATCAGGAGCAAATGACTCAGATAACACTCGTCTCTTCAGCGCATTAGAAGTAAGTCCTTTGATAGACCTCCTTGAAGGAAACTTAATGTACTTTTGATTTGCTGGAATAAAAATGTATAGAGCTGACATCATGCCACAGACGTTATCCACACACTTGTTGGCATCTGTCTGTCTCAAGAGACAATGGAGTGCACCTTCAGGGGTGAAGTCAAACTGCTGTGCTAATAGCACAGAACTGTCCTCCTTGGGGTGCAAGCCTGGCAGTGTGTGTGGAGGTCCCTGGGCTGCCCAGACATCAAGACTTCCCTCTCAGCCTCGCTAATGTGGTCCAAAGGAAAGCAGAGCAATACATTTGGCACCAGCTTGGCTGTGGGAGTTGAGGGAAGGTGTACAAGGCGCCATCCCACCATCTTAGGGACTCTGCTGTTTTTTCGGGTTTACTCCTGAGCCTTTTCTTCTCCCGAAGATATCCCACAAGGCAGGGGAGGATGAGGGTGGTTTTCCTTCTCCTAGATGGGCTCCCGGTTGCAACATACCCTTCATAAACTTCCAGGATACATTGTCAAAGGCTTTCTCCGAGTCCACTGCCATTAAAACAGCCGGCTTATCTATTCTTAAATCCAGGTATTCCAGCAGATTTATAACATTTCTTGTATTACTCTGAATATGTCTACTGGGGATGTACCGTATTTTTCGCCCCATAGGACGCACCGGCCCATAGGACGCACCAAGTTTTTTTCCCCCCAGGTGCTTGTGGGGCCGGCAGCGGGAAGAAGCGCTCTTCTCCCCGCCGCCCGCCTGCAGACCAGGTCCGGGGACAGCGGGAAGACGTGCTGCGCCTCCCCGCTGTCCCCAGAGCTTGCGGGGCTGGCGGCAGGGAGAAGCACGCTTTTCCCCGCCGCCCGCCTGCAGACCAGGTCCGGGGACAGCGGGAAGACGCGCTGCGCCTCCCCGCTGTCCCCGGAGCTTGCGGGGCTGGCGGCAGGGAGAAGCACGCGTCTCCCCGCTTTCAGCCTCCAAACCACATCGGGAGACAGCGGGATGGCGGTGTTCCGCCTCCCCGCTGTCCCCCGACCTTGTGGGGCTGGCGCTGTGGCTCTCCTGAAGCCTGCATTCGCCCCCTAGGACGCACACACATTTCCCCTTCATTTTTGGAGGGGAAAAAGTGCGTCCTATAGGGCGAAAAATACGGTAATATGACAATGTTTACGGATGTAATATAAGAATGTTAACAAATAATTTTAAAAAAATGCAAATTCAAAAAAAATTAAATAGATGGGCTCCTTTCCCAGGTAGATGAACCTCACCTGCCCTTTATTTCCCTCTACAGCACGTACAGAAACCGTCTTCTTGACCGTTGGACCCTGAATTAGTCTCTTCCACTCCATCCACTGGAGTTTGTCTTCGCATCCCAGGGAACTCACCTAACTCCACACACTATAGCGCATCTTATTCTACCTACTGGGTAGTTATGATTGTTCCTGAATTACCGTATTTTTCGCTCTATAGGACGCACTTTTTCCCCTCCAAAAATGAAGGGGAAATGTGTGTGCGTCCTATAGGGCGAATGCAGGCTTTCGCTGAAGCCTGCAGAGTGAGAGGGGAGACCCCGCCGCCAGCCCCACAAGGTCGGGGGACAGAGGGAGGCGCAGCGCGTCTCCCCGCTGTCCCCGGACCTGATCTGAAGGCGGGCGGGGAGAAGAGCGCTTCTCCCCGCTGCCTGCCTCGCAAGCTCCGGGGACAGCTGGGAGGCGCAGCGCGTCTCCCCGCTGTCCCCGGACCTGGTCTGAGGGCGGGCGGCAGGGAGAAGAGCGCTTCTCCCCGCTGCCTGCCCCGCAAGCTCCGGGGACAGCTGGGAGGCGCAGCGCGTCTTCCCGCTGTCCCCGGACCTGGTCTGAAGGCGGGCTTCTCCCCGCTGCCTGCCCCACAAGCTCCGGGGACAGCTGGGAGGCGCAGCGCGTCTCCCGCTGTCCCCGGACCTGATCTCAAGGCGGGCGGCGGGGAGAAGAGCGCTTCTCCCCGCTGCCTGCCCCGCAAGCTCCGGGGACAGCTGGGAGGCTCAGCGCGTCTCCCCGCTGTCCCCGGACCTGGTCTGAGGGCGGGCGGCAGGGAGAAGAGCGCTTCTCCCCGCTGCCGGCACCACAAGGGGCGGGGGGGGAAAAATAATTTCCCCCCCTTTATTTCCCCCCAAAAAAACCTGATGCGTCCTATGGGCCGGTGCATCCTACGGAGCGAAAAATACGGTACCTAAATGAGCACACCGCCTATTCTGATTCCTTAACACCACATAGTCACGACTCAGAAAGTGTGGATTGGGATAGAGGATCAGGCCTTGTGATGGAGTTTCTACTTGTGGAGCAATGTGAAGGGGACCAGGAGCCTCGAGAAGGGTAGCTGCACGTGACTATTACAAAGCTGTTGGGATGAGCTGTGCTTCTTCTGCCTCAATGCTAAGAAACTCATACAGGATTGGAAGATGGGAGAAGGGACAAGCCCTAAGCCTAAAGCTAAAGGGTCTGTGTCTGACAGGGTGGATGAAAGTCAGATTTAAATTGGATTTTTCTAAAAATAAATAAATCGGAATTTAATTTCTTTAAAAATATGAATAGTAAGGTTTCTTTTAAACACCAACTAGATTGACGTTAAAATTGTGTGAATACAAATACATGCTAGCTCTCCTGTTATTCTCTAAACCAAATCCCTGCCTGTACCAGATACACTGGGTTAAATAGGTTAAATATGTAAATGAAGAACCAACGTGATCATTTTTCCAATATGAACATTTACACTCAGCATTTCATTTTCACCTGATGAAACATAAAGTGCTCTGTGTTTGCCCAGTAATTATACTAGTGATCCTATGCACTTTTATATCAATCGTTGTTAAATTGTGGTAGACTGAATAGCACAGGGGAAGGGGGTGTGTTCCCTATATCCATTTCACAGGGCTTCTTTGTCTGCTCGGGGACAATTGTTGCTCAGCACCAGAGAGCGACTATTTGAGCCTAATATGGAAGCCTTAAGGGACGCGGGTGGCGCTGTGGGTTAAACCACAGAGCCTAGGACTTGCCGATCAGAAGGTCGGTGGTTCGAATCCCCGCGACAGGGTGAGCTTCCGTTGCTCGGTCCCTGGTCCTGCCAACCTAGCAGTTCGAAAGCATGTCAAAGTGCAAGTAGATAAATAGGTACCGCTCCGGCGGGAAGGTAAATGGCGTTTCCGTGCGCTGCTCTAGTTTGCCAGAAGCAGCTTAGTCATGCTGGCCACATGACCCGGAAGCTGTACACCAGCTCCCTCGGCCAGTAAAGCGAGATGAGCACCACAACCCCAGAGTCGGCCCCGACTGGACCTAATGGTCAGGGGTCCCTTTACCCTTTTTATGGAGGCCTTAGGGGTGGTGACATCCAATGACGCTTGCCCATTTGCACGTCACCCCCCGTTTCTCTTCTCCCCCCCCCAGCCCCACCACACAGGCCCAGAATCTGCTCCAGGGTTCTTGTTTTTTTTGGGGGGGGCTGCAGCTGGGAGGAGAAGCCCCGTTGTGCAGGCAGATTCCCGCTCAGACTAAGCTGGATCAGTTGCCAATTATCATAGACTTTTACTAAGACTTAATGTGTTTCCCGCTGAAATGTTGTGAGGTAGATTTGCTGGTGTCCCGTATTTCGCATGTGCTAATCAGGAAGCAGAATGCATGAAGAACATTCTCCTGTCCTGTAGACTATAGAACCAGGCCCAGCAACATCTGATTAATCCACTAATGGCAAATCTACCAAGTAAATCTGCCCAATTCTGTGCCAAGTTCCTACTAGACGATAAGATTCCCAGTGTGACTTTGGCCGTTGCCAAGTTTCTGTCTGAGGTGGTCAGGATCAGAGATCAATTTGTATTAGACAAAAGTCAGAAACATGCCTAGTCTTATGATCTGTCCTATTAGTCTATGTGCTTTTAATGTACTTTACTTGCACTGAATTTCATCTTGTGGGTCAAAAGAATAGACTGAAAGACTAAGCTGGATCTCACCCATAATCAGCACATCTGTTTCGGCAGTATTTTTTTTTTTTAATTTTGTTGACAATATTCTAGTTCAGAAAAATACCAGAAAATGATACAAATTACAGGTACACAAAGTGCAGAATTTCCGATACAGCTTTAAAAAATGTACATGAACAGTGACAAAGATAGTTATTTTTAGGAATTAATCAGGTTTACAGCTCAAATGAAATAAAGCTCTTCAATGTATATAAAGTCTCTATGCCTAAACTGCACTTGGAAACATATCATTGAAAAAACTATACATTTCCCTACTTCTTCTTATTCAGGTTTTTACAGGTTCCTTAATAAGTCCTAACAATCATGCAGAAAGACAATACAACAGAGTAACTAATGGAAGTGTTCTACTCAGTCAAGCACTGGAGGAGGAAGGAGAATGTCAAACGCAGTCTGCAAGTTTTGCTCTTTCTTCAAATTGCTTGTCCACTACAAGTGACAAGGCTTGAAGGAAAGCTGTCGTTGTGACGTTAGGTGACTAGAATAAAAAAATAAAAGTAAAACCAGTGTCAAGGTAAGTGTATCCACCACATAAGAGAGGGAGGGACTGGCCCCATGGCATCAGCATTTTACAAGCAGAAGGTGAATTGCTAAATTCCATCAAAACTGGGGGAAAGCCCATGGGCAATAAATACATTAGAGCAAGTTCCAAAAGGCATATACAGAAGCCTGAAATGGGTCAACAAAGAGTAGGTGCTGTTGGCACCAAGTACCTGGGTCAGAGGAAGCCAGCAAGCGACCACAGCCCACCCCTGCAGTAACAGGAACAAGGAGCAGGGCCTTACCTGAATGTAAAGTGCATGTGCCAGAAAAGGAAGTTTCCTTAAAACACGGCCGCTAAGTCCTTCACTTTTCCTGTATTAATACAGAAGCAGGAGAGGCATCAGGCTCACGTTCACAAATACAAGCACATAAGGAAGTGCTAAGTGTGCTACGAATAGCAAAATTAGGGTACGAGACTGGTAATTTCTACAACATCTCTTGTTGTTGGTAGTCAGCAGCTGTGGTGTTCAGAACTGAGTCTCCCTTAGACCTAGTTCTCACAAAGAGCGGGTGAGGAGATAAGACTGTACTTGTTCAGACTGCAGCTGGGAACCCAGTTTTCCTACAGAAAGTTCCCTCTATGCTGATATTTGGATGATGGGAGTGGGGAGGAGTTCTAAGCCTTGTCCAGAACCAGGATGACTTCTTCCATTGCTTTTTTTTGTAGGTATATGCCTTGATGTATTTGAAATGAAAAGCTGGTTTACTTTTTAAAAAGAAAAAAAGCCTTCCTTTTCATAGAATCATAGAGTTGGAAGAGACCACAAGGGCCATCGAGTCCAACCCCCTGCCAAGCAGGAAACACCATCAGAGCACTCCTGACATATGGTTGTCAAGCCTCTGCTTAAAGACCTCCAAAGAAGGAGACTCCACCACACTCCTTGGCAGCAAATTCCACTGTCGAACAGCTCTTACTGTCAGGAAGTTCTTCCTAATGTTTAGGTGGAATCTTCTTTCTTGTAGTTTGGATCCATTGCTCCGTGTCCGCTTCTCTGGAGCAGCAGAAAACAACCTTTCTCCCTCCTCTATGTGACATCCTTTTATATATTTGAACATGGCTATCATATCACCCCTTAACCTCCTCTTCTCCAGGCTAAACATGCCCAGCTCCCTTAGCCGTTCCTCATAAGGCATCGTTTCCAGGCCTTTGACCATTTTGGTTGCCCTCCTCTGGACACGTTCCAGTTTGTCAGTGTTCTTCTTGAACTGTGGTGCCCAGAACTGGACACAGTACTCCAGGTGAGGTCTGACCAGAGCAGAATACAGTGGCACTATTACTTCCCTTGATCTAGATGCTATACTCCTATTGATGCAGCCCAGAATTGCATTGGCTTTTTTAGCTGCCGCGTCACACTGTTGGCTCATGTCAAGTTTGTGGTCAACCAAGACTCCTAGATCCTTTTCACATGTACTGCTCTCAAGCCAGGTGTCACCCATCTTGTATTTGTGCCTCTCCTTTTTTTTTTGCCCAAGTGCAATACTTTACATTTCTCCCTGTTAAAATTCATCTTGTTTGTTTTGGCCCAGTTCTCTAATCTGTCAAGGTCGTTTTGAAGTGTGATCCTGTCCTCTGGGGTGTTAGCCACCCCTCCCAGTTTGGTGTCATCTGCAAATTTGATCCTTTTGTTATTCTTGCAATTTACTTTGTGACAAGGAAAAGCATTTTGCAGATAAAGCGCAGCAACTCTTGTTCACTATTGAATGTTTATTAATTATTTTAGAAAGTTATTCAAACACCACAAAACAAATCTACTTTCCCTGAGAAAGAGTGTGATGAAATATCAAGAAAAAGGACAGAACTAGCCTTAGATCACAGAAGCTACTAGACCAGGCTTCCTCAACCTCGGCCCTCCAGATGTTTTGAGACTACAATTCCCATCATCCCTGACCACTGGTCCTGCTAGCTAGGGATCATGGGAGTTGTAGGCCAAAAACATCTGGAGGGCCAAGGTTAAGGAAGCCTGTCCTAGACCATAAAATGCAGTGGCCCACATACCTATGTTGATCACACGTGGAAGAAGACGACCAGTTAATTTCCCTTTGGAAAGGCTTCCCCCTTCTGGTTCACCTGGACGCAATTCATACTTGCCATAAGCACTTGCATTTTCAGTGCTGCACTAAGTTATAATAGTTTTCCTCTAGCAAAAAGCTCATTAAAAATCAGGGAATTTTATTACCCTATTAGAAGCAGCATTATTTGCTTATTTTACCCCCCAAAAGTACTAAACCTGCATAGATCCATCAAGAAACAGCAGAGGAGAATTTCTCACTTTGGCCTGTATTCTGAAAACACAAGCATTTGATTTCATGGGAGAGTAAGTGAAGAACTACAACCTTCACTTTACATGTGAGGGTAAAATTAAAAGACAGATTAAATGAAACCAGGAATCCTACCTTGAAATTTCTCTCAATATGAGACTCAGTTTTGACACATCACTGTCTAAATAACCAATCACCTCCAGCTCACGGAGTGTCAGCAGCTGCTGTCGAGGATATATTATCTGGCACTTGGGAGGAAAAAGATCTTATCTGTAAGAAATGTATAAATCTCACAAGTGCATTACTACTCAAAACATAACAAAGGTTGGGGGGAATACACAGCCTCACTCCAACTGGAACTCCCTCCCAAGGGAGGTGAGACTGGCCTCACCTGGGTTCACCTTCAGGTGGGAAGTAAAAACAATGTCTATTCCACACAGCTTTTAATGATTTGCAGATTGTGGAGGTTATTCCACTCCTCAGAGTTTTGCTTACACACACACACACACACACACACACACACACACACTTCTTTTCTCAATCTGGTTTGTTTGAATGTTTTGTATACCACCTTGGGGGCCCTGGTTACAACCCAAAAACAAATTATATTTTTTATTTTAAAAACTCCCCACATGCTGTCCACTAGTAGCTCACCAATATCTAGCACAGGTAAGTAACATAATGAGCATTCAGAGGTAAATGATGGAACAACGATAATCAAACATCTGTAAGCAGAAAAGCAACAACAGGAACAAACATACTCAAGGTATGCAAACACCAAGGTATGGAGAAACAGGTTTTTTAAAAAAAAAAACCAAAAGGTTTTTAAAACCCTGAAAAGTGGCAGAAACGAACTGCTCAGGCCTCCCTCCCTCTGCTGTGAAACAGATGCTCTGGGCTCATGTGGGTTGGAGGGAAGAGAAGGAATGTGTTCCATTTCCTTTAAGGGTCAGGTTGCTCATTCAAAGGGAACAATGACTTCCCTATTCCAGGACTCAGAAAAAGGGAGAGAGTTGAGGTGCCCCTAGGATTTTCCTCATGGCTCTGCTGAGCTTCAGCAGCTGCCCAGTCCTTTTCTCCTCCTTCCCTCAGAAGGTGGCAGGTGATCACAAGATAGCCCTCCCTTTATAGCTGGATGGGAGGTGGAGAAAGCCTGGGCACCCAATCGGACAGCTCAGCAAACCTCACCTTCCCTCACAGCCAGGGGAAAGCCAGAGCCAGCCTGACCACACTGTCACTTGCTAGAGGAGGGAGGCCTCACCAACACCCCCCTCTGCGCTGACTTGGGGCTGCCTCCTGCTTGAGCAAAGAGGGCATCTCCGTTGGGATGCATCCAGGGAGACGGGGGCATTTGGCAGGCCCCCAGCTGCTCCAGCCACCGGCCAGCAGCAGGGCAAACTCCGGTTCTCGGAACAGCATCTATCAGCAACTCGAGTCTCAGAAGCCTTCAGAGACTGAGCACGCTCTAATCAGCAGAGTGAGTAACTTTTCACAACGGAAGTGGCGGACAGAGGCTTATGTAAGCATATTTACAGGCGTTTATTCAGCATCAGGAACAAAGGAAAAACATGTCTGCTTCCCTTCCTGTCCAAGCAAACAGCAGCATAGCAAAAGCAATATACAACGGAAGTCCCCAGCAGACTGTGCTGGAAGTAAACAGACATGTGACATACAACAATCCACACATCTGTTCTAAAGGTGGAATGGAACTATATCCTAACAGTCTCACACATACACAGCGTTTTACTGTGAGGGCCCACATTCTAATGTTTTGTTGGAATTCTAGGATGCTAGTCGTGCCTCTAAGGATTTGATACAATATGGATGATAAGAACTTCTGAGAGTTTACCTTCATTAGTTCCTCCAAGCAAGAAAGATATATTTTGAACACTGCTTCGGCAGAAGGTGGGCCAATGTATTGCTTGATATCTGCTCTGTCCACAAAGGCCATATCAATTTTCTCCGTGATATTTGAGGTCGTCAAGATAACTACATTAGGATACCTTTAAGAAACACACACAGATGTTGTAACACTCATTTCATAGGTTCAACACTTGAAAGTTTCCACTGTCAGTTACATTTGCATTGATAGCCTCTTGGGTACATGGCTGGTGACTGCACCTGAAGGATTTAATCTGAAATTTTTGCCATGCCACTCTGCGACTACAATAGCTAAGAACGTACTTTGAATCTAAAAGGTGAAAGCTGAGGTTTAGAGGACTCCAAAGGACACTGGGACTGCACATCAGTGCTGTAGGGATACCTACTGCCTTAACAACTAAAGGGACCCACTCAGAACTGGACAAATGAATCTGGATGCTTTCCAATGAAACCTGGATGGAGCAATTATCCTGTAAGAGTGGCAAATATCATCTGATCATATTTTATGCCAGATGGGAGGATATAAACATTGCCTTATTAGGATCTACTAATCAGATCTTGTAAAGTAGCGCCTTTGCTTTTGTGCCTTCCAACTGTTCCTAGGCAATTTATACCCTTCCAGAAAAAGTTATAAATGTAGTTTGTTACCTTTTGATCTGATCAATTTGTGTCAAGACTGCATTTACAACCCGGATGGCATCAGAAGGTTCTGTCCCTGCCCGAAAAGCACTACGTGCTGCTGTGAGACTTTCCACCTTAAACAAAAACAAACAAACAAAACTAGCTCTCTCACAGATTTTTAGGAACAGTAATCACTGTAGCACATGTATTTAATGTGTGTACAGCTACTCTGTCCTACATTCAGGAGGCATCCATGCAAAACAACTCCGTCAGTCACATTTAGGACTTTCCTAAACTAAGTTGCCATCTACAGCAACTCTCAAACACTATTATCATAAATGTAAAAAGGGACTAAAAATAAGTTATGCTAAAATAATATGATAATCTTCTTGCCAATCAAAATTGCCCCTTCTGTCATTTTATCTCCCACCATGACCCAGAAATGTAATGCAGCCAATGTTTTAACATTTAAAATGATGCTGTGGCCATACCTCATCGATCAGTACAAATACAAGGGCATCTTTGTCATCAATTAATTCTTGAATCTTCTGGAACATTTTGGTAACCAGTTTGCCACTCTGAGGGGAAAAAAATGGATGTATATAAAATAATGCATTCCTTTCTGCTCTCCCAGCCTTGCCATTTGGCACTTTCCCAATCACCTCTGGTGACCAAACATGGGCACTTGCTGCCGCCACAACAGCTATAGCGGCAGCAGAAACAGAACTGTTCTTGACCTGGGGGCTCGACCTCCCTTGGTGGGGATGATGGAGAACCTGAAAAGGGGTGTGAACATTCTAGCAGGGCGCAGGGCCATGAGGCAGATGGGGCCTCCAAGAAGCCTAGGTGGCAGAGGATACTCATGGAATTTGCAGGTGAGACTGCACACACAGTGCTCCCCATCTGGCTTAGAATGAAGAAACATTTTTTTGCTAACAGGGAGCATCAGGCAGAGTTGCTGATTTGTTCCCATTGTAGTTCCTTCTCTGTGGTTTTAGGAGAAGGTAAGATAGGTTTCCTGCTTTGTTCCTCTTCTAGCACCACAATCCACTGTGTTGTTGGACTTATTCCCAGGTAAGCAAGTATAGAATTGCAGTCTTAGACAATATGCTAAATCAGCCATAAAACCTCTCCCTCACCAGATATAAGGTGGTGAAGGAAGTTAACTTTTTCTTCCTGGAAAACATAGCACCAAAGGAAGCCGGAAGGCGGACACTCTTTCCCACTTCCTTTTTCAGCTCTATGTGCTTTTCAGGATTCGGAGTAGGTCTATTGGATCCAGGCTTTACACAGATCCCTTGTATTCACGGAACTACCTTTGATCACAAGGCAGACAGACTAGCACTACTGAACTTGCAAAGTCACGAAATGTTGTAAATTAGAACAACGGACTCATAATACATCTATTAACCACTGCAAGAACAATTATTGTCAGGACATGGAAATCGTTACAGTTGTTACTCATGGACCAGCAATTTGCCAAACAGTGTTACTGGAAAAATTGTCGCAAAAATTAAAGAAGCAAGAGGTCAAAAGAAACATGAGAATTTTTATGTAGCCCAATGTGTCTTTATTGATTACACAAATAATGAGGTATATGGTAGAACAGAACCCAAAGCTTACAGCACAGTTGGCGTGCATGAAGTACACATTTTATTTTCTTCCTTCTTCTCTTCCTCACCCCCTTCCTAAAAATTCCTATAAATACTTATTGTTACTGATACAAAATACATTTTACTCATGGTCACCAATCTAAGCAATGCACAGTCATTGCATATCTGTTATAACTAATAATTTTGCTTTATATACTTTGACACAACTTTGTCAATATATTTAGAAATGTGGGTTTTTTTTAAAAAAGTGTTGTGTGTGTATGTTTTCTGTCTCTCAGAGAGGCCTGATCCAAGCGAGGGAAGGGGAAGAGCAGTGACTAGAGGGAGTAGTATCCATGGCACTTTCTCAGAAATCCAAATGTGGCCTAAAAGGTTGTCAATTGCTGCAATAGACCAAGTACATGTTGCAGAGATATCCTGGTGGTGCAAGAAGCAGAAGGCCGGAGAAAGGACAGGGTTCCTGTGCTAAAAGGAGGGTTAGCCATTCACTCCACATTAAGCCTCTGCAATTTTTCTTACTGTGCATTGTCGCATGAGGCAGCTCCCTTTTTGTACAATCTCCACAATCCACTTCATTTTGTCTAAAGGGCTGTACTGGAGAACATTATTTTCATGGAGACAGTATTTACTTTTACACCAAAAAGTAAAAAGAACCATGAGCTAAAACACAGCATAAGAACCCTAGCTATTGGACAAATTCGACAGCATTTTTAAACCACTGCATAGGCAGGAAGTCTCCTTCTCTGGAGGTCTTTAAGCAGAGGCTTGACAACCATATGTCAGGAGTGCTCTGATGGTGTTTCCTGCTTGGCAGGGGGTTGGACTCGATGGCCCTTGTGGTCTCTTCCAACTCTATGATTCTATGATTCTAGGAAACATTCTCTGAATCACAAAACTGCTAAGAATGCTGCATAAATACTTACCTCAGAAAACCACTTGGAGAAGAGGCTATGGCTGTTTATCTCTATCAGCTGTCCATAGCGATACCTAAAATTTAAGTGAAAAATCAGCTCAGTAAAAGCAGGAGAATCATTAATGCTGCTGGTGCTCATATAGCTCAAAGGGAAAAATCCAGGAGTGCAGTCATAACCCTGCAGAAAGTGAAAATAAATCGAGGGCAAGGGCTGCAGCCTGATGCTCCACTTGCAAACGGTCCCTGGGTCAGTCCTCAGTGGCATCTACAGGCAGAGTGGGGAGTCTGCAACACTGGGGAGTCACTGTCAACAATGCTGAGTGAGGCGAACAAATGCTGACGGCACAGGACAACTTGCTATGTTTCCAACTTATCCGTAAGGGCATTTCCCCAAAGACCCTGGTGAAATCTAAGTTCACACAGCATGGTCCAGCCTGTTAACTTTCCCATTAAAGCTGCAAGCACCTAGGTATGCTCTTAGATCCCCACTGAAAATGTGCCCAACTTGTCATTATAAAAAGTGCTCAACCTATCATTATTTGTTAAATAATTTAGAATTTCAATAACTAAGTTATTTCAATTACTTTGGGGCATAATATTTTCTCACTTTCTAATACAAATGTATAGCATTGCTTTTAATTTCTTCCATCCAAGAGTTCATCTTGCCAGTGAAGAGGCACAAAACAGAGGGAAGATGTCCGAGGAACAATCTGCTGGAAAATTCTCTCCTGCAAGTCACAGG
This sequence comes from Podarcis filfolensis, assembly GCF_964270895.1. Taxonomy (NCBI): domain Eukaryota; kingdom Metazoa; phylum Chordata; class Lepidosauria; order Squamata; family Lacertidae; genus Podarcis; species Podarcis filfolensis. The sequence continues at coordinate 50,610,053 of NC_139615.1, forward strand.
AAAATGGAAAGGAGCTGCATAGCACAGGAATAGTCTACTTTTGAAAAGCAGAGCTCTTAGACTAGGTACTATTTTAACTTTTAAGATACCAAACAGTTATCTGAATTACCTATGAGAAAGTCTAATAGTCAGCTTCTGGGCCAGTGCTTTACATAGCGAAGTTTTACCGGTTCCTGGAGGACCTGCAATTAAAGTACAGAAAACTTAAGTATTGAACACATACCTAATTTTGTAAGTTGCTTTGAGTTACTTTTTGCCCCCCCCCCCCAAAGCAGGGGCTAACAAGTTTAATCATCATCTCCAACTAAAGTGAGGTTTTGGGCTTTGTATGCTTCACATAGAATCATAGAATCATAGAGTTGGAAGAGACCACAAGGGCCATCGAGTCCAACCCCCTGCCAAGCAGGAAACACCATCAGAGCACTCCTGACATATGGTTGTCAAGCCTCTGCTTAAAGACCTCCAAAGAAGGAGACTCCACCACACCACATGTTTGATGAAACTGAAGCAATTTACTTCTGTCTAGTATTTTAAGACTCGTTTCGTACATTAAAATATACACTAACTTGTGGTTTGGTTCAACAACCACAAACCATGGTTAAAGTAAACTATGGCTATGTGTCACATACAAATGAGGCCAAGACACGTGAAGTACTTTCAGCACTTTAAGGGTGCTATATAAAGCCTATAAGTACTTCAGTCCTGTATAAAACAGTAAAATTTAAACTTTACCATGCAGCAGAACAACTCTATTCCACGATATCAAGTTGCTGTTGACATTTCTGTCAGAGAACAGTAATGTTGTAGTCACATAATCTAATAGCTAATTGAGCAGAGAGAGAGAAAGGGGTGGGGGGGGAGAGAAATAAAATTCCACATTATAACTGAATTATTCAGTTGTTGTTTTTAAAACAAAGCACTCTCTTTTTCTCAATGATGGCAAAAAGGAGGTGTGAACAGTAACTACCACGTTGGAACATCAGAACCCAGTATTGTATTTGTAGGCAAATAACAAAAGACTTTCAAGATCAGTAGGCAATAAAAACTAACATCTATAGCTGTGAAATTTGTCAGATATCCTGCTACCTCTGGAAATTCCAATATATTTACATAATCCTTGCACAAACATTCATTTCTACTATTTGTTTTGTTTTTTGTTTGCTGTTAATATCTTGTGTCTATTCTGGAAGACATTCCTAAAACAGTCTGTTGAAATATTAATGCAGTATTGCATCCCATTCGGAAAACAATCATGTTCAGAAGACTTTGTTCCTTGAAAGAGTCACAGGCAATTTCTCATTTACCATGATTAACTGTGTAAGGCTCTTGAAAGACATTTTCCTGCACACCAGCAAACAAGTTGGACACTTTGAACCAATATACCTAATCAATTAACTTGTGCATAACAAAAATATTGTTCCGTTGCTATGTTAATGCCGTGGGATCCATGCCCAGCTATGTAGGAGTCTAAACATCGGACAGGCTAGTAAGAAGATAGAGATTCCATACTCAAGTCTCGTTTTCCAGCCAGTAAAAAGTTGCTAGCCTGCAAAGTTTTCTACTAGTCAACTTATGGATAGCACAAAATTTAAAACAAAGGCATAACTTATTAATTTGCTCAGCATCCCCAGTGCCACCTGGACATCCTGCTTTTCACTCTTCCCATCAATAGTGCCACTTTAAACTGTGATCCTATACCTGCATATATAGAGAGAGAGCATTGCACTGTTAGCTACTCCAGTCCTCAAGATGAAAGATCAACATATGGAGACCAAGGGGCTATTTCCAAGTGGTACAGGAACACTGACTACTACAGCAGAGATGGAGAGGGGACAGAACAGGACAGGTGAGGATCCTTTTGGAAACTCATTAAATGCAATCTACAGGTGTTTAAAACTAATGGGGACCCTAAAGGAAGCATAAATCCTCAACAAACAGCGAGAATGTTTAGGAATTACGCAAAACTACTTATATTTCTCATTTGCATAAACCTATGTGTACAGAAGCCATGCAAAATCCCAGAGCAATCTGTACATAAATAGCCCCACTAGAAACAGCTTGGAGAAATTTAAGATCCATAGAATCATAAGAGAAAGAAACAAGGAGAGGAAATGCAACTAAATAACAAAACTGGTCCAGGAACAGAAGCAGTTTTTCCAGGAGCAGCCCTTAAAGCTGTATTTTCCAATCACATTTTTGTTTTTTAAATGGGTGGATTATCTGTCACATGCAGGTGTGATGAGCTCATTTTCTATGGTGGTAGGGAAACTTCTGTCCTGGTTTGGATGAAATGACAAGCTGCAGTTAACCAAAAATGGCACTGAAAGCTGCAAAACTCCTTGTGCTCACTCCTTGCAGTCCAAACCAAACCATTCTAAACTGCTTCTGAACCTGGCTTCCGGTTCCACTCTGCCTTAATGGAGGCAGCCTCCATGACAGTGGGAGATTGTTGGCAAAGAAAAAAGAAGGATTATTGAGGGTAATTATCCTTGCAAATTCCCTCCAGGGAATAGGCTTCACTCGCAGTTCATCTCGATACCTAGCTCTCGCTCCAGCATTGGATGCCCAGTGCAAAAGCACTTTGCCTGCTGAAAACCCTCTGACACCTCTATTAAGAAGCAGAGGTTCTCCTATTAATTAGAGCTTAACTGAACTAAAGTACAGGGGCATGCTATAAGAGATGAGATCACAAACTGCGGAACAAACCAACTGCAAGGACTTTAAGGTTTGAACTTGAGATAAGCCCTCATTTGGTGCAAAAGGTGTGGGAGTGGAGCCTACGGTTTCTTTATTTAAAGTTTTATTCTCTACATTTATGATTTGGCAACGCTCCTCTGAATGTTAGTTCAGATTATATTTGTACAAGCAAGGATGGAAGAAATTGGATTATAAATATGTAATATAGCATCAAACGGAACTGTATGTGTAAGAAAAGGAAAAATGGAGGGAGGCTGTATTTTGCAAAAGGTTTACGATGGAAACTTAGAGCTGACTCTTCCCCATCCTTTATTATTTATGGAGTGAAATGAGTAATGCTAAGAGGACTTGGAATTTAATTTAATTGGAAGTATAATTGCTCATATATCTTCATTTGGAAGGAAGGATGAAAGGAGTCTGTGAACTGCAAAGGAACAGATAAGGTTCTTTACTGAGTCATCTACAGTTTGACAGACCGCTCTTCTTCCCAGGCTGAGAGGAAAAATGGTGAAAACATATTATCTACTGGGATAGAGTGACTTTTGCAGCTGTTAAAGTTGCAAAACAACAAGGCATGGGATGGAGCGATGGAGAAATTTCTGGAACAATGGGATATCAGCACTGCCTAAGGCATGACGGATAACAGCAACAATTGGGGAAAGAAAGATATAACATCTTACAAGGACACGAAGAAACACCACAGACAGAATAATTGCCACACAGGAGGAACAAAGATATAGTTTGAGTTCCTAACTTGTAGTTTTATAAATCATTTAATGTGTCAACACAAATAGAAATTATTAATATTGCAGTTGTTGTGTAAGGGATTATTATGACCAGAATGTAACTGAAATTAATAAGATTTTGGAATGCATAAATAAAAGAAAACCATCAAATCTAGCATGCAGGGGGGCCACTTTATCTAAATTATATAACTGGGTATTTGAACGATTGGTATTAATAATTGTATTATAAATTGGTACTATTATAATGAGACTATTATTGGACTGTAATTGAAAACTACTTAATTTTTTTTATAAAAAAACAAAAAAACTGCTTCTGAACTTGACACAAGCCTGAGTAAGAATGGACAACTCATCTAGTGCAGTGAAAGTTTACAATGAAGAACCGTTTATATCCCAGATAAAAACTTAATACTTTCAACTTACATCTGATTTTATCTCAGCATCATAAATAAGGCTCTCCCATAGACCATGGAATTCAACTGAAACATAGAACCATTATACATCATTTCCAATGTGTGGTTTTGCAAATCAAAATATCATTTTGAAACCCAACAACCCATTTGCTACTTAATGAATTACACCAACTTTGCTGGTGCTGCAGTGCTGCATTCTTTGCACTGAACATACTTATGAACATACATACATAGGATCACATAATATTTCTTATTCCAGTTAAGACAACATGATGCATTTCAACCTTGGTGTGGGACCTGTTCCCTTCCAGATGTTGCTGGACTTCAGCTCCCATCAGCCCCAGCCAGCATGGCCAAAGATTCCTCATCTGCAATCTAATCACCTGTACATTTGAGTCAAGTCATGGAAAGAGCTTTTTGAGCCCTCCACCTTGCTTACTGGGGTCTGGGAAGTTCGTGTGAGATCTAGGACTCCTCTCGCTCTTCATTTATTTTCATGCATAGCTGCAATCGTAGAATCATTAAGTTGGAAGGGACCTCTAGGATAATCTAGTCTGGGGTAGGCAACCTAAGGCCCATGGGCCACAAGCGGCCCACGGGGGTTGTTTAACTGGCCCACAAGCTGTCCCCGAACCAAGTCGCCCACTCGGCGCTAAACTGGCACAGTGTGGCACAGGGACTCACTTCCGCAATACTGAAAATCGCATCTGTGCAGACGCCGGAAATCGTGGGTGTGCATACTCACACACGCCAGCAATCCGGCCCACGGAGGGATCTCCGCTGGAGTGAACCAGCCCAGGTGAGGTAAACCTTGCCAACCCCTGATCTAGTCCAACCCCCGTAATGCAGGAGTCTTTTGCCCAACATGGGGCTCAAACCCCCATTACAAGTAAGTGGCAGGACCAGTGTACTCTAATTTAGTGTTCTATGCTGTTTTCAATTTCTTGCTTGCTCCCATCACAGTTTTAATCTAAATCTGTCCCTGCCCACATAAATAATCAAACCATCCTTCTACTTCCTCTTGACTAGTACATTCTAATCCTATGCTGTTCCAACCCTATCAGGACCATCTTTAAAAACTATAAATAATTTTAAAATACCTGCTGGTAACACCCAGTGATTAGCAGCAACAATATTCTCATCCTCTGCCTCCAGATTTTCAGCACTGGGCCCTTCTTCACCGAGATGAAAAATGTGAATGGAAAGGCTGCACTTACTCAGATTTATTGCCTGTAATGAAGAGGAAAAACCACATGAGAACTCTCTGGCAAGCATCCTGGATACATCTTTTAAGATAACTTTTGTTAAAGGAAGGTAAAGTGTCCAGTTTCTCAAGTGGTGGTAAAAATTGTCTGAGGTAGTTTTCAAAGGAGTCTGGCCTAGTCTAACTAAACTTGCCATGAATTATAGCAAATAAGCCCTCATCTATACATGCAAGAGAATGAGGTGGTAGCGTGAACTTCACCTCTTCAGACTGTAGAAGAAAAATACAATTTTCAATGCTCCCTTTTGTGGGTAGGGGTATGTGCAGCGAACAATCTTCATATTAAAAAAAAAGTGGCACTTCTGGGAGAAATGCTGTTGTCCACTCATTCTCTGTCATGTCAGTTTTCTATCTGGCATTCTATTTTCACACGAGCACTCAAAACTGAAAACTTACACAATGCATGCATTCTCCAGTAGCAGTTAGAAAAGGGGAGCCAACAATACGGGGGAATTTGGATTGCGGAAAGCATTCATGGTCCAGACAAATGCACATAACAGCAATTGTAGTGGACGTTACTTCCGCTTTCATGATCTTATTTAATAGTAACAAGCTGCAGCCTTCCACATCCCCCCATAAGTTTTGAATAAGGTAAGCCATAAGGTAATACCTGTCTTTCCTTCAACTTTAGCTCTGTGTCCACAACTGCAATGGACTGCACATTATTTGTCAGGAAATAATCATCAAACTCAGTCCATTTGTAATCACCAAAGACCACAGGATGCCTTTCTAGTAGTTTTAAGACACCCAGTTTGATATCCTCTTTCTTTGCAGTGCTGGGTAAAAGAGAAAAACATCGTAACTTCAGGCATAACCGTTACAGCTAGAAAAGACCCAGCAAGGAGACCCCACCCACTCAGAGGCTGTGAAAAGTATGCCCAGCAGCAAACCCTCCCACTCTTGAGCAAGCCGCTCTCAGCTGAAGGGCCTGCAGGAAGAGGAAAAAATAAAACAAAATCTACCTGCCTAAACCTTATGCACTAAGCTTCACTGTAACTGTACAGAGGAAAGGTCCCATGCCATCAGCCAAATGGGCACAGGTGAAAATACGCTTTTTAGCCACAAGTATACAAAAGTAAGAAAGGTTACCAACGTAACTGATTCTCCTCCTGAAAATACGATTTCCTTAATCTTTAAAATGCAGGAGATAGCAAAGTTCTGTGGCAGATCATTTACATTGTATGAAGGTCCTATGTGCAATTTTCAGTATCTCTGAAAGTTATCTTGGAGTGTTGGGGACTAGATGGACCAATGATCTGTATAAGGCAACTCACAGAACTTGCAACAACTTCATTAAGAAATAAGGCTGTTTTTTCTACACCTTTTATACAGTGTGGATGAGATCTACACATGGTTTTGAGTCCCACCATGTCTAGTCAGCTTCTGGGACTTATTGTTTGTCCCCCCACCCTGCTGCAGCACATGACATTCTGCTGCAAGTGAGGATGAAAGGGGCTTTCTGAAATGGAAATTTTTACACCAACCTGTTTGATTTTTGATGAACTTCTACATGTATCTGCAAGGATTCGCATCCATTGTGAAGATCCAGTTTTAAGTCACCTGCAGCTTTGTCCATTTCATAGAAACCTAACTGAAAAAAAATAGACATTATACTATGTCTAAGATCTGGGAGATCCTCATTGTCAACTGTAAAAATATTGGTTTATTGTAGTGCTAGTGTCAATTCTATCAAATTTATATCATTTATATCATTCACGTCAAAGCAACTGTGATAATAAATATGTAGAAAATGATGGCAGAATTGCAATGTTCAATCTGAGGAGTACGACTGAAAGGTAGAAAATAACTGATCACATAACAGAAATAGAAAAACTATATGGAGCTATCTCCCCCCTTCTGTTTCCTCTTGTATGTGATTCATGAGATGTAATTTTTGCACACAAAGGTACAACACGCCCCCAAAAATGTGATTGAGGAGTAGTCTAGAAGTAGCAAAGCAACCTGAATACCAATGGCATCGTTATGAAAAATTTAGGCTAGCTGCGTTCAGGCAATACATGTCATGTGACTTTCCCCACAATAATACAGATGCTATCATCTATATTACCAAAATATCGCTTGTGTTAAAACAATAACGTTAAGCTTTCTGGGTTCATTTGTTAGACAGGTAATTTGAACTGCTTTATCGAAAGGGGGGGAGGGGAATCCTCGCCTTCCTTGATGCTTTTTTTAATATATTCTGTGTTTTCATGTTGTGAGCCGCCCTGTGATTTTGGGTCAAGGGAGGCATACAAATTTAGGGATGACAGAAAGATAAAACAAAGCAACCACCAGCTCCAGACAACAACGCTATATTATTAATTATTATTATTATTACTGGTCCCTTATTATTTATTTCCATTTATATGGTGGGGGCTCACCTCGACCGAGAGAGAGGCCGGGGCTTCTCCGGGATTCTCTCGCCACTTCCTTCCGCCTTCCAGCCTCCAAAGTCGAAATTCCCGCCCTTCTCATCCCCGGCCGCGTCGCCTCCCAGTTTCGTCACTTCCGGCCACGCCCCCTCCCCCTGGGTCGAGAAGAGGCGGCTTCCTAGGCGGGCGGGGAAAGTGCTTCCTCTTTCCTCGCCGGGGCCCCTCCGTCACTTCCGGCCACGCCTCTTCCCCTGAGCGCGGAGCCTCCGCCTCCTCCCTCGCCTCTCGCCCTCGACTCGCGGCTGTTATGGGGAAGAAGCACAAGAAGCACAAGGCGGAGAAGGCCGAGTGGAGGTCCGCGCCCGCCCCGGCCGTCGTCGCCGCCACCGGAGGGGGAGGGAGCGGCGGCGCCGCCTATGACGGTGGGTGGGAGGGGGAGGGCCGTCCAGTATTAGTCGTGTCTGGATCCATTGCCTTTCTCCCCCCCCCTCTACCCCCAGTTCCTCAGTCCCCACAACAACCCTGTGAGGGAGGCCAGAAGCTGCCTGCAGGGAAGCCGCCCATTTCCTTCTCTCTCCCCCCCCCCCATTATTTATGCACACCCCCCCCCCCCGCTGCAGGGCTTGGTTTTCTATTGGGAGGGGCTGTTGCTGTTGGTTTTTTGGCATCTTTTATATTTTGTTGTGTTTTATGTGGAAATCGCTCAACTTGCTTTTGCGTATTTTAATGTTTAATTTATTGTGTATGCCGACTTTTGTTATGCCGTAGTTATTTATTTTTTTCTGAACTCTGTAAAGGTGGCATACAAATAAATGACGGGCTGAGCTCCCGTTGCTCGGTCCCTGCTCCTGCCAACCTAGCAGTTCGAAAGCACGTCAAAGTGCAAGTAGATAAATAGGTACCACTCTGGCGGGAAGGTAAACGGCGTTTCCATGCGCTGCTCTGGTTTGCCAGAAGCGGCTTAGTCATGCTGGCCACATGACCCGGAAGCTGTACGCCGGCTCCCTCGGCCAGCAAAGCGAGATGAGCACACAACCCGCTGGACTTAACTGTCAGGGGTCCTTTACCTTTTACCTTTTTATGTATGTAACACAAAACCATATATGCTATAATAAATTAATAAACTTTATCTTGCTTTTAGCCACTTTGGGTGGCTAAAACACTGTTGTTTTTCTCTGACACACTTGTTGAGGGGGGTAGGTGCCACCTTCTTCCTGACAGAGGATATCGGTGCACATTTGCTTCAGACCTGCTTTCGGCATCATAATCTGCTCTTACACATTCCTATGAATAAGGCTTATGTGATCAGCATTCCTGCTGAATGTTTGCTGTGCTAGTTTGATACTGTTTATTTATTTATTGCTTTTTACTTATTTGCTGCTGTTGTCACCTTCTTAGATTATGTGGATAAGCCCTTGGAGAAGCCATTGAAGTTGGTGTTGAAAGTTGGTGGAAGTGAAGTGACAGAACTTTCAGGATCAGGCCACGATTCCAGTTATTATGATGATAGATCAGACCATGAGAGAGAGCGGCATAAGGAGAAGAAAAAGAAGAAGAAGAAGAAATCTGACAAAGAGAAAGAAAAGCATCTTGATGATGAGGAAAGACGGAAGAGAAAGGTAAATGAGTCATTGACTTATTGTCAGAGATACTGGTCAAAGCTTTAAAACGTTACCTTATGAAAACTGTAAGTATCAGTTTGAACAAATGCATTTTTTTGTGGCAACTCCAGAGCTTTTTAAGCTATTACTTACAACTGTTGTGAAGCAATGGCAGAGGATGAGAATTTTTAAGAGTCCAGACTACAGAGTAAAGTAAACTCCATTGTATTGCCTAGTTACTTTTATAATTTAAATACTCCATCGCATCGCTGAGTTTTTATGCAAGCTCATCGAAATGCATTCACCTCATCTGTTTTGTTCAGAAGGTTTCAAAATCCCCTTCCAGAACAAATTCTGCTCCTGCAATAAGAAACCACCAGATACAATACATCACATAATACATCACACCCTTCACAGAGATCACCTAGTGATTCCCTTACATCTTAAAATATTGATTTACAAAGAGTCTGTAATCTAATATTTGTTGAGGGGTGATACTACTGAAATTACCAAGATTGTTTCAGAGTATTTAGACGAGATCTTTAAAGCTAGAGCTAAAGTTTCCTGATTTATTTAGTGGTGGCTATCTAGTCTTTTATATATTGTATGTGTTTGGACTATCAATGTATTTGGATGACTTTGGATGATTTTATTATTTTATTGTTTAAATTTATGCCAATAAAAGCCAATTGGATTATTGCAAGGTATGCTGTGTGAGACTGCTCTTTTAAGACAACTTTGTATATTCAAGTGGTCCAAATGCAGCAGCCAGATTACTGCCTGGGGTTTCCTTTAGAATTCTTATATCCCCTGTTTCAAAACCATTGCATTGGTTACTAGGTTGTCTCTGGACCCAATCCAAGGTGCTCACATTAGCGTTTAAAGCCCTAAATGACTTAGTGCTACTACTTTATGTAGTTTGCTTGTTTCTTCAGCAGCTCTTTGAATTTTGAATAACCATTTTGCAACACACTCTTGAAAACCAACAACAAAACAAATAATAATTTTACTATTTATACCCTGCCCATCTGTCTGGCTTTCCCCGGCCACTCTGGGCGGCTTGCAGTACATACAAAAACAGTAAGCTAAATAAAATAGCTAAATAAAAGCAGGATGACAAATGCAAATGGAAATAGCCCATGTACTTTTTTTAAAGATCCTGTTTTCCTAAGCATTTGGAATCTGTTTTCCTGTTGCTAAGTATCCTGAATTTTTAATGTCACAAAAGACTAATTTCAGTGATGATTTTGCGTGAATATGTTATTCTTTCATTTGTACTTGAAGAGGTTATACTGACTGTCTTTTTTACATTTCTGTTTCTTTGGTATCAGGAAGAGAAGAAAAGAAAAAGGGAGAAAGAACAATGTGATACTGAGGGTGAAACAGATGACTTTGATCCTGGAAAGAAAGTAGAGGTTGAGCCACCCTCTGATCGCCCAGTCCGAGCCTGTAGAACACAGCCAGGTGCGTTGTCAGTGACATCTGAAACTGATGTGCCATATATAAAGATTTGTATAGCGTAGGAAAACACTTCTCGGATTCTTGTTTGCTCTCAGCCCCTTCATTGGTTAAGGATGCAGTTTATTCATGTGGATAGAAATTCACATGATTCTTGTGTTATCCTTAATATTCCTCTATCATTTTCAGAAAGGCCAACCACAGAATGTAATGTGTGTTTTACTGTCCTATTCAAAAAAACCAGGATTAATAGTGGTTATATTATTTTGTAGCGATAGCATCTTTATCATTTTAGAGCTGTGATATACAGATGGCAGGAACTTTCAAAGTAGTGATCATTTGCTTTTCCTTACATTGAATTATAGCAGAAAGCGAGAGCACACCTATTCAGCAATTGTTGGAACATTTTCTTCGCCAGTTACAGAGGTAAGAATGATGCACAATGACCTGGAACGCAACCCCCACGCAAATGGGCGAGTTGTATGTGTTTCAAAGTTTTCCGGAAAACCAACACCACTGCTTAATAATATCTAATTAGTTTAAGATTGGTACTCAATAATGTAAGATGTGTAGATAGATGTGCTAAAGCGCTGGAGTGCTGGATCTGTACGCCCCCTCACTTTTAGCACCAGCTCATGTTGGTATATACAGATGTTTCTATACAGCTTATCCTGGTGATTACTTGCTAATACAGAAAGTCCTGAAATCACATGCATTTCAGATACCAAGCTGTATACAAACAGGCTGATCATTATTATTTTATTATTATTACATTTCTATACTGCCCTTCATTGCTTTGAATACATATTTTGCCAAATGCGGAAAAACATAAAATGCTTCCCCCTCCCTTTTTTTAATGAAGCAAGACAGATGGTGGTTCTTGACTGATGGAAAAATGGCATTTGTTTTACATAGGTGTTTGGGTGGCGTATATACACACTACATGTATACACATACATACATGATTTTATCCCCAAATATAACATTCCCTATATGTATGTGTTTCCCTTTTATAGGAAAGATCCTCACGGGTTTTTTGCTTTTCCAGTCACGGATGCCATTGCTCCTGGATATTCCATGATAATAAAGCATCCTATGGATTTTGGCACTATGAAAGAAAAAATTGCAGCAAACGAGTACAAGTCAGTAACAGAATTCAAGGTGAATTAATGGAGATTTGATAAAACTTTTCACAGTGTGAATTGCTAATTATTATATTCGGTCAATAGAGGTGGTAGATCATGTAAATAGCTCCAGAAAAGGTTCTATCATATTTGTGCATTTCCTATGAGTGGGCAGCAATCCCATTATTCCAGTGTGAAAGTCACATAATTTTTATGTGATACCCCCAGAGCAGGTTGTGCACAACAAAAGTCTGTGGGTTTCAAATGCAGGTGTCGGGGGGGGGGGTTGCCCATTGATCCCTGCATAACATGCAGAGGCCTGTGGAAGCTACTAAGTCAAGCACAGCCCAGTACACATATATGATGGTGCAGCAGGGGCTCAGTAAATCTCCTGTTTTTATTGCCTGCCTCAGACAACAAAAGCAGAATTTACCAAGCACATGAAAGGCCATAAAACATTACTGGCTGTACTTGTTTTAGCAGATCACAGATTGTGACGGCTTGCCCTGTAATAGTTTTGCAATTCTACGGTGTAGTCCTTGCAAGCAGCCAGTGAAGAGGGGAGCCTGTGTCTTACTTACACCAAATTACGTGTAGGCATTCATATAAACAAGTGCTGTTCCATGTAAATGAATTTCTGGCCTATAGAAAATTAGTATGCATGCAGCACGCTAGTTTTCTCTGTGGATGAATTCCACCTCCCCCTTGCAGTCTGAAGAGGAGTAGTCCTAATGCAGGCTTACAATTTCATGTGAGAACCAGGTTTTAAAAGTCCTGAGAGAGAATATCAGTGAACCAGCCAGCTCCTTGTGTTAAACAGCAAAGCGCTCTGCAAAGTTTGGCATAAATGTTAAAGCCCTGATCAGTTAAATCAGTTGAAAGTCCTAGAGCAGCAACATTGTGATCTAATCTTTTCTGGTTTCACTGTTCTCCCTAGGAAACCGAAAGGGACCAGGGCCCCTTACAAGTCGCCTGAGAAATAGTTGGTTGATATTCACCAACTGTACTATTCATTTTAACATTCTGTTGAATTTGGCCTGGCCTGGCTGTGACTGCACAACTGCAAAATATGGTAATGCCCATGTTCATGTTTTTCAGGCAGATTTTAAGCTGATGTGTGACAACGCAATGACATACAACAGACCAGACACTGTGTACTACAAACTGGCCAAGAAGATCCTCCATACAGGCTTTAAGATGATGAGCAAAGTAAGACAGCTATGAAAGTGAACATGATGAGACCAAATGTGCACGTTAAACTAGTATAGTGGGTCAAAGTGAAGGATTATTTCATCTGTATAACGTGGCTGCTGTATTCTTATGCCCTGGGCTTAAAAAAACCCCAGTAAATCTGCACTTTTATACAAATAAAGCACTGTTAGGGGAAAATGCATAATATATTCTGCTTCTAGGTATGGAAAGAGAGAAGTTGCTGTGTAGGATATTGAAGCACCACCCTGTCGCCACTAGATACCGCATGGGTTTCTAGGAATCTCCAGACATTGGCCAGACACTTTTGCATAAATGCTTACAATCACATTGCTCTTTTAAAAAAGAAAGAAACGAAAAGCTGAAATTATGAGGAAGCTGAATTCTGTGCCCAGTACCACATTCTGCACTCCTACAGAAATATGACATTCCCATAGCATGTTATATAGAAGGACATTTCCATTTTAAGTCGCTCACCTTTTACGGTAGATAACACTGGTAAGATTTGGATTCAGGTTGGAGACTTTGAACAGAAGCTTCCAGCATGGAAGCAAATTTTTCCATATTACCTTTTAAGTTCATTGGACTTGCTTAAGTTGTTTACAAGTGAGAAATAAATAAATTCTGAAACTTCTTTTGGAAAGCCAAGCATGTTAAACATCAAGGTGATGTATAGAAACATGCTTTCCTTTAAAACATTGTTGAAATGTTTTATGGTTATGAAATACAATTCATAAACCCTCTTAGTCCCCTTCTTAGCAGAAAACAGGCCCTCCCCTCACTCCTCACCTAAAATTTAAGAAAGAAACACATTAAAAGGGAAATACTTAAGGTAGGAGATGGATTTATGTATACTTTACATTAAGGTGTACTAGTACCATATTAAAAGCAGTCAAACAACTGATTTATCATATGAGCTACTGCTTCTAGCCTGTTCTGCAGGAAGATTGTGGTAAGTTCCACTTGTCAGGTAGGTGATGGTCTTTTTTTTCCTAGGTTGCAGATATTCTGGTGTCGTGCTGCCATGACTGAATCATGTTGCATCATCATTGAAGGTGTAGCTCTTAGGCACAAAGCCATGGCCATTCCCATCCCATCCCATCATCATAGCACCTTGGCTATGAGGGAAAGGTGTAAAGTCCCTGCTGCTCTGTCCTTTCTAATTCTAGGAACGGCTGTTAGCTTTGAAGCGCAGCATGTCGTTTATGCAGGACATGGATTTTTCTCAGCAGGCAGCTCTTTTGGGCGACGAAGACCCAGCTGTTGAGGAACCTGTGCCCGAAGTTGTTCCTGTTCACGTAGAGACTACCAAGAAATCCAAAAAGCCAAGTAAAGAAGTCATTAGGTAATGATACAGATGGAATGCTTTTCTCTTTTGTGTATCTTAATTACAAATTTGAATTGTGCTGATATGAAGCAGACTTGAGTTTCCTGAGATTTCAGCGTACTTAGGCAGTCACAGATTTTTTCCCCATTGCAGCCACACATTTTCCAAGGTATGTCAGGCAGCTGTTGAGGTATTTGGGTATCAAATTAGTTTTGGATAAACCAATTCCAAACTGTTGATGAATCTGCTTGAAAATCTCTTAGTTTACTTCTTTTGCATTTTACTGTGACCCAAACAAGATGTGTTTTGATTTTCATTTGTAAGGCAACCATACAAGTTGCAGTATAAGTTGCACTTCTTTAAGGATTGTAGAACAGTGCAAAAAGTACAATAAAGATAGTAGACGTGCTCATTTTTTTCCTTTTGAGGCACTTAATAATTTCATTGTGCCCTGCCTCAGCCTTAACACAGCAGAGGCCATTTCTGTGATGTTGTCTTCTCAAATCCCAATACCCTCCAGTTGCCCCTCCAAGAGCACCATTAATTCCCGTAATGTTTCTGAGTGCACAGTGATGCTGGCTACATTGCAGATTCTTCCTTGAGCTTGAACTTTCCCTCAGGCTGTCTTGTAGCTGCTGCTGACCTGACTGCTGTTGGAGGCAGTGGTGCCATTTCCCCTGAAGCCAGCAGTGGCCTCCTCTTTACTGCACTCCCTGGGCTTATAAAAGGGTGTAAGATCCTATTTTTTGTGTTATGGGGGCTGATACAAAGCATATTTTGCGACCCACTGCTTTCCTTCTACAGCTCAAAGGGGGTAAAGTTTTTTGGCCCATCAGAGCAATATTTTTAAATGACCATCTTCATGCCCTTCCCACTCCCAGCACAAGCCAAAGTTATGCATGTCCAGTGGCGTAGCGTGGGGAGTGCAGGGGGGGCTGGCCGCACCGGGCACAACATCTGGGGGGGGCGCTCGCCGCCTCCGGAGTCGCTGAAGAGCCTCGGGCGCAGGCTGTAGCAGAGCCCCATGTCTCGCGGAACCGATGAGCTGTGCGCGCGTCCGGGCTGAAGGCGTCCGGCAGGCAGTGGCTCTCAGCGCTCGCCGCGGTCCCCGCGCGTCAGGGCCGCGGAGGGCCTGCCAGGCAGCCCCTCCTCACAGCCCTGCCGCTGCTGCTGCAGCTGCTGGGCCATGTTGCATTTTCCTTGCCTCTCTGCCCTCCTCCGGGCAAGCGGCGTCGTTTGGGCGGCAGCGCCAGCGGCAACTCACCTCAGATCACCTGACACGGACCCGCCGCCGCCGTGGCTACCTTACCGTAAATACCCCAGCCCAGGCAGCAGCAAGAAGAAGCTGGCAGCGGCGGCAGGTTAGGGGTTAGGGGGCACAAATTACTTGCCTTGCCCCGGGTTAGGGGGCGCAAATTACTTGCCTTGCCCCGGGTGCTGACAACCCACGCTACGCCGCTGTGCATGTCTATGGTTTATATAGGAGAATAAAGCATGGACTTCACTCCCTTTCTCTCCTCCTCTCTGAAGCTATCAAGACTTTAAATTGCTGAACTTGTGTCCAGTAGTAGTAGTAGTAAAATAATAGATACAAAAACAATATTTGCCTATATAGGGAACAGAACAATAAATATGGGATCTATTGTATCATATTTTTAATGCTTGCCTACATAAGACAGATATCTTCCCCCATGGTTCTTTTACATAGAAAATCTTTCTTTCAGTTGTTGTTTGATAAGATGGTCATGGATTCTGTTTTAAAAGCTGAAGTACTATATTCATTTAAGCATATTAACTTGTATTTGAAGTCAGATTACTTACACCTTAAACAAAATTATTTTTCTAACTGAAGGCTGAAGAAAAAATGATTTTTGTAAACAACAAAACTGATTTTTATTGACCTTGCAGTTGGGAGAAATGCATATCTCCAATCACCCCTTAAGACAAAAGCAGGAAAGGGGGGTGGCTGGGGAGTATATACAATGTATCTGACAGTGGGCAGTTTATGCCACAGCAAATCTGCTAAATGAGACATAATTCTCATTGGGATGTAATGGGATCCAGACTCAAATTCCTCTTGGCTCGTAGGCAGAAGTGAGACCTGCTTTTTAGAGAATTAGGACTAAGATACGGACACCTCCTTTATCCTGTGCTTGTTTTCCCAGAGACATCAGGCTGTTCCTTGTTGGAAACTGAAAGTTAGATTAGTTGGAGCTTCTGGTTCAGCAATGCAATTCTTAGGTTCTTAAGCTGAAACAAAAAGCTGTGCACTGGCTAATAGTGTACATTGTATAATCCCTTGCATGCCTATAAAAAGTGTACATAAATGACATGGTACACACATGTCTCGCTTTCAGCCTACTTGCTGTTTACAAATTCATGTATCAGAACACAAAGAATTATGGCCAGACCTCACTACACATGCACAGCTGATTCAGGCATCTGAACAGCCAGAGTTTGCCCCCTTCTGTACTTGTTTGTGCTTTGCTGGTCAGTGGCAGGCATTTTGGGACAGAAACCATGGAGTGTGGGGGTGGGGGGAGAGAATGGACAAATCAGTTTCTCCTTTATGTCTCTCTTGGTTGGCTGCAAAAGAAACCATGGAAGAAACCATTATGGGAGCAGGGAGAGATGAATTAGAAATTTTACCATAGGAATCAGTAGAAACTGAACTTATTAAGCGAACCCTCACCTAACAAATGATTTCTTGGGAACACACTGTATTTGGTAAGCGGAGCCTGTGTCTAATACACATAATAATAAGAAAGTTCTGATTAACCCTGGAGAATGCCCACAATTAGTTCACTGTCATAATTTGTTGCCTAGAAATTACTTGGAGAAAAGTAGACATGATTTCATATTTATTGCACAACTTGTAACTTGTTTGTAGCTGCATATTTGAACCAGAAGGCAATGCATGCAGCCTGACCGACAGCACTGCTGAAGAGCACGTTCTGGCTTTGGTGGAACATGCAGCAGATGAAGCTCGGGACCGGATCAGTCGATGTCTCCCAAACAGCAAGGTCGTGCCGCTTGATCCAAGTTTCCATTTTTTCGTTCTGCTTAACATTGCCAGAAACAATGTCCTCATCAGATTGAATAAGCATTTTTTGTGTGGCATCTGATACGTTAATTATATTTTAAGGACTGCCTCTTCCCGTATGAAGTGACCCAGACCTGGCACTCACCCTATGCCTGCCTCCTCCATGAGAGGTCTGGAGGGTGGCAACATGGGGACAGACCTTTTCTGCAGTCAGTGGCTCCCCATATGTGGAAGGCTCACCTGGCGCCAGCATTACATCTCTTTAGGCACCAAGTGAAAACATTCCTCTTCACCTAGGCCTTTGGCTGATTAAACCATCTCTGGCCTTTTAAACTGTGTTTTGTGTTTTTACACTGTGATCCTTGGATGAAGGGCGGTATATAAATTTAATAATTAAGTTTCACATGTGATTGCTTTATGGCTGTTAAATTTCCAGAGCACAGTTTCCAGTCCCCACTTTCAATATAACACAAATGAAGTGTCACCTAGGATTTGTTCCTCGGTATCTGCCTTGGTGAACCCCCCACCCCCCGAGCTTTTAATAAGTTAATAATGGTAATAAGTTAATAATATTAGTTATTTTAACTACCATATTTTTCGCTCTATAACACGCACCCGACCATAAGACGCACCTAGTTTTTAGAGAAGGAAAACAAGAAAAAAAATATTCTAAACGAAACAGTGGATGTATGATTTTTGTGGTTCATGCTGTGGCCACAGACGTGATCTGACAGTGAGTTTGGAGTAGCCCAATGCAAAAATCCTGAGGATCCATGTGGATGCATGCTTTGTAACCACGTTTTAAGTGGGGAGGGAAGGAAAAGCACTCAAGGGACAAGGAGCACACGTGGGGTGTGTGGAGAAGGATGCTGCTAATAATGCAGGAGAGGGGTTTAAGGGGAGAAGGCTCCTCTCCCCTCCCGCTTTGCTCCTTTAAAGCAAGCAGGCTCTGCTTTTCTCCCTCCTCCCCGCTCATCCCCAGCTTAGCGAGCTGAAAAACTTTGCTGCTATGTAGCGGGAGGAGAGAGGGACAGAGAGCCTGCTTACTTTAAAGAAGCCAACCGGACAGGAGCCGCTTACACTCATGTAAGCGGCTCCTCTCCTCTCCTGCTTTGCTCCTTTAAAGAAGCAGGCTCTCTGTCCCTCTCTCCTCCCCACTCAGCGGCTCTTGTCCCACTTTGCTGTTTTAAAGCGAGCCACGGAGGAGGAAAGGAAGGGGAACCATGGATCCTCTGCTCACGACTGCAGCAGATCCCCCCCGCCACACATAGGCATTCCCTCCATAACACGCACAGACATTTCCCCTTACTTTCTAGGAGGAAAAAAGTGAGTGTTATGGTGCAAAAAATACGGTAATGGATCCAGAGTGCTGTCAGGATAGGACCTGGGGGGTGAGGGTTCAGAGCTTCATCAATGGGCCTATCACAATCTCTCATAATAGGCTACTTCATGAGATCATTGTGGAGATAAAATAAGTGAAGGGGAAGTATGCACCTTGAGCTTCTTGGAAGAAAAGGACAATATAAAAGTAATAATACACTAAATAGCTTCATGTAATACTCCAGATTGGGGCAACCAAAAGTTGATAAGGTTCTCCATTTTGGCACTATGGGAAGATAAAAATAAAAGATTGTAGCCTTCTGATGAATCAGATCTAGCTTATTAAACAATTCAGGTGTTTATATTAAAAGCACAAATGCTCTGAACACACTTATGAAAACAGGCTTAAGATGATGCAGTTTTTTCAAAGGTGCTTATTCATACTCAATTATGCACCTGCAAACTCCCTTTCCAGGCACACATCCAGCATGTGAGTGTCGAGTGGCCCAGGGGGAGGCTGTACTCTGTCTTAAGCACCACGGCTGTGCATAGGCTCTGCACAGCAACCATAGGTGAATAAAGTAGAGAATAAAGGTGTTAAGGAAATAAGGTTCAGTTGTCACCAGAGCTCTGGAACATGCTCTCAAAAGAGGCAGTGCTAATGTTGTAGATCTCAGTAGCGCAGACAAACTGTTAGGATCTGACATTTTAAAATCTGAATAGGTGCTTCCTTTTGGTGAATGTAAAAATAATTTCTATTTCTGCCATATTTTTTAAGTACAGATAGGCTACCTGAAAAAGAATGGTGATGGGTCTTTGGTCTTCAGCGTACTCAATCCATCAGATCCAGAAGCAGAAGGTAATGGTTGTGCTAACTTTTGCAAGCTTTGTTTAAAGTTGTAGGTATGCTTTTATTGCTGCATGGCTAGGTTCTCTCTTTAAATTTGCTCTGAGGTGCTTTCATCTTAGATTGAACAACCCAAACAAATATGAAGCAGTAATGATATGCGTTGAAATGTTTGCAACAGTACAGTAAGATGTGTATTGCAACTCATCCTAAGCTAAAATGGATGTTTAATACAGACACGGTTGAAGGTTTATGGCTAATACTACAAATAGCTTCAAAATGAAGCTTCATTTGTCAGTAGTGTCTAAAAAAAGACTAAGGAATCTTATTGTTGACTGGATACCTGTGATGTTCCTCTAAACTCTTATTTGAATTAGCATAAATGCATCTTCTGCTTTTTTGACCTGATCTTCATCTGCTTAATTAAAACATGAATTGCCAGTCTGTGATACAACAGTGTGGGCTGTAAGACATTCTTGGACAGAAGGAAAAAGACCCAATGGTCTGGGCAGTGGTGTTGAAAAAGATCTGTATTCCTCTTTGCCTCTCCCTGTTTGCTGGTGCCTGCTCCACAGCCAAATAAACTAGAGGCTGAAATTGCAATAAAGTCTAGAGGGCTGCATGTATTGTAGTGGAATGATGCCATCTCACGCCTTACTCAGTTGAAGAAAAAAATGCACATCAGTGAGGAAATTGACTTGTGTTTGTCTGCTTATACAGTGTATGGACTAAAATACATAATAACTGCTGAGTGTGATAAAAAAAATTCCATACTCAGGAATATTATCTATATGTGTTCCTCGTGTTGATTTTAGAGGTTTGTAAAATGTGTTGAAGGGACTTTAAGATCCATGCCAAATCAACCATGTAGTTCATGATGCCTTGGTCTTCGTGGCAACCGTGGGCATGTCTCATATAATAAAAGGGATTGTTATCTTAATTATAATTATTATTTTGTGTTTTTCATTGCCTTTTGAACATAGTGTCCTAAAAAGCAGGATAGAAATTAATTACATAAATAAATGTAATGCACATTTCCTTTTAATACAGAGGAAGAAACCCATCCAGTGGATCTGAGTTCTTTGTCAAGCAAGTTATTACCTGGTTTCACAGCCCTGGGCTTCAAAGATGAAAGAAGGCACAAAGGTAGTTAAGGCAACTAAATATTGTGTCTTCAGGATTAAACAATTTGTCCTCATATTAAACCATTCATTCAGAACTGAATAGTATTAAGAAGGTGATTTCAGTTAACTAGTTGTTTTCAGAACTTGATTAGTTGACTGTATATCTAAACCAAACAAGTAAAAAAAAAAAAATCATGTTGGGAGAAGTAATTGGCCATGTTTGGACACTCATACTTCGGTTTAACCAGAAGTCTCTAATTAATGTAGTTCCTTGTTTTCTCTGAACCAGGAGAATATTAAACCACTTTTTTTTTTCTAAGATCTTGGCTTGTTCTGAAGCTGGAAGCCATAGTTTTTCAGCTGAGGCTTAAACCATGGTTAATTTAGAGGCTTCCTGGTTTGCCTCCTCACACTGCAAAGGGAAGAGTGAAGACAAACAAGTTTGTTTGTATCTCAGTTTAATACGCCAATATATGATTGTCAAAGCTGGGTGATTATTACAATTCTGTTTGTGGTGTCTGACTTACGATAGCTGATTCACACGTGCATTATCAAGAGATGTACATGGATCTGTAAACAAATCCTAAGAAATGCAGTTGGGTTTGGAAGGGGACGAGGTTGAGAAGAGGATTTCAAACACATTTTTCTTATATTTCCAGTCACGTTCCTTTCAAGTGCTAATACAGCACTTTCGATGCAGCACCATTCTATCTTTCATGATCTGAAAGCAGATGAAATGGAACTGCTGTATTCAGCATATGGAGATGAAACTGGGATCCAGTGTGCCCTAAGGTAAAGAAGTTGTCGTGCACATTGAACTCTTATATAATTATATTAATTGCTTGTTTACTTTTGTCTGTCATTCATATCGTACTCTCCTTCCATCTTGGTGCCACAGACCACTACACCAGCACAGAAGCTTAAGATTAGGATATACAAAGAAGAACAATAGTTCACGTGGAAGCGGGAATAAATGGCATACAAAAATTTGTAGCTTCAAATTCCATCAGGGTGACAACTTTTTTGAAGAACCACGGAAGACAGCTTTTCAAAACCAAAATGTGTTTTGCTTTTTGCAGTGTTTACATTTAATTTAAAAGTATATATGCAGCCGACTGAACTGCTGGTCTTATGTCACAAATCTTCTAGTTTGCAGGAATTTGTGAAGGATTCTGGAATTTACAGCAAAAAAATAGTGGATGACTTGCTGGATCAAATCACTGGTGGAGATCATTCCAAAATTATTTATCAGCTAAAGCAGGTAGGTCTGCATTATGCAGAGATCCAACCAGTTTTTACACAGTTAGTGTGGGATCAGTAGTTTCCCCTTCAAAGTATTTTTATTAAAATCTTCAAATTATGTACGGTAGAATTGGTCAGTGGCAGCACCTGAAACTCATAAAGCCTTTTCTGGAACTCATGAATATGGCTACACTGTTTGAACACCTTACACAAATCCTTGTCTTGACAAACAATCCCCTTCAGATCTAGCATAGAGGGGCTCAGGGTGACAAACGTGTGCAGAAGAGATTGTCTGCAGAGGGCGCTTCTCATGAGAAAAGCTGCACATGCATGTTTCAGTCAGAATTAAAGTTGCGTAATATTACATGTTTGTAAAACTAATCCTTTGCGGGGGTGAGAGAAGCATGGTTTCTCAATCAAGCTACTCAGAAGTACCATATTCTTTCGTGTATAAGATGAGGTTTTTTGCTTAAAGAAATAAGAAGTAAAAAAATGGGGGTCGTCTTGTACACGGAACATTGGTGTCCAGGGGGATTTTTAAAATATAATATCTTCTTTCTTCACTATCCCATATTTCTAGTTTGAAAGTAAATCCAAATTATGACTGATTCAATAGAAACACTGTTTATTCTGCAGATGTCTCTCTCATTGGCCTGGTTTGCACATTGCATTAAACCCCTGTTTAACGTGCTGGTGTACACAGCTCAGATGTTCCCATGCCACTTCTTCCTTGCGTCTTCGACATCACAGACAAAACAAGCCAGAATCTGGTTTGTTGGGTTGACCAAACCCCAAGGCTCATGGTTTATTTCATGCGGGAAAACCCGCCAGTGGTAACCAAGGTTTGTTCTTCAGTTCTCGTGGTTGGTTTGAATAAAACAAACCTGGGTGCAGGCAGCACAGCAAGGCAGACTCTGGCTTGTTTTGTCCACAGTGTGGCAACAAGATTGGTGTGGAAGAGTCATGGGAACTTTTGAGCATCATGCACCAGCGCACTGCTTGCTCACATAAAACCATTAGTGTGCTTTACTCAAAAAAAGAAACAGGAAAAATGAACCATTTTAATGTTCTGGTTTTCAGAGGAGAAACATTCCAGTGAAGCCACCAGATGAAGTCAAAGTAAGTCCTAATACATTTTATTTTTAACCAGACTTCTTGTTCATATGTAATAGTGTGCTTTTTCTTGGAAACCGCCCTGGGAATATGATTGAAATATTCTTTAGTTGATATTCCTGCATTGCAGAGTATTAGACTGGGTGTTTTACATTTCTCTAATTCTACTGTAAATACAGAAATAAGAATTGCAATCAGTGTGTTCCATAAATCATAGAATCACTATAATTTAGATATTTTGGAAACCTCAAGATTTGTTTAAATTGGGTTTTCTGTATTATTTTCTGTTTCCTTTCATTTTGTATTTATTTGTTTTTAAGTACCAAGGGAAAAAACAATCCACATTGAAAGCTTACATTTTCTTCTTGTTACTTCATTGGCGGTGTAAAATAAAAGATGTCAAATGGAAAATGAATACAGATTGTAAATTACCAACAATCTGAATGTGCTTTGATGTTTAAGGTTCCACCAGTCCTCATAAAAGAAGAACACAAATTGCGCAATACTTGCCCAGATGCCTCCAAGCAGAGTATGGTAAGATTTCTTGTTTAGCCTGTGCCTTGTAAATGGCCTAATGAACCACCAGACCACAGGCCTAATCCAGCCCCTGCCCCCCCAAAGCTTTTTTATGGCTTTACCAAATTTGGCAGTGTGGAATCTGCAGGGACACGTGGTTGGAGAAGTTGATCAGACGAAGGTGGCAGGCCGGCTGCAGCCGCATCAGTGGTGTTGTCCCTGTCTGCTGCAACTTCTGCCTCTGTCCTGCTGCGCCCTTGCTCCTTTTCGGCAGATTAAGGTTTCATTGGAAAATTCTGGTAACACCGTAAGGGCTTGCGTTTGATCAAAGCCATACTTCTCCTGCCTCTCCCCTTATTGCTTCCTGTAAGTTAGCTGAACAGCCTGAAATGTTCACATCCAAATCTTGGAGAGCATTGTTAGATCTTCACATCGGTTTGTGGGTGATCTTTAAAAAGCCACTTGACGTGGTTGTTGCTGTCACGATTAAGTAATTGTTTATTTCAGTTTATCGTATTACAAATATCGCAAAAAGGCATTAGTAAATCATGGTGGGAGAGGGTGCTCTGTTTATTAACTTATTTGATCTTTATCACAATGAAATTAATTTTCATTCATTATGGTGACTGCTAACTGGAGGATAGGGGTGGCAGGTAACATCCAAAATACACAGGTGCCTACTAAATTAACCTAAGTGGCAAAAATATAACCTCACCTGCTTTTTGGGCTTGCACACTTTTGGCATTTGAATTTGTAATGAGGAAATGCAGCCTTGAACTGAAGAATGTTGGCCATTATGAATTGTGGTTAGTTTTGCTTCAAGCAAACCACCATGATAAGCTGAGGTTCATTCTTGGGTTTCCAATTATGCTTTGTTTGAGCAAAACAAAGCACAATCCCTCGTTCAAATCTAACGCTAAGCCCAGGGATCATAATTGGTTTCCTCCTAGCCTTTGTAGGAAGGAGTAAAACATGTGTGGTTCAGAGAGTCACAGTGAATGGTTTCCTGTGATGGGAAAGCAGCCTGCTGGATCAGGCCAAAGGCCCATCTTGTCCAGCATCCTGTTCTTGCAGTGACCAACCAGATGCTTAGGGAAAGCTCACAAACAGGACTGAGCACAACCACCACTCTCTCCACCTGTGATTCCCAGCCATCAGCATTCAGAATTCAGCATTCTTTGCATCCTCTTGTCTAATCCTCTTTGAAAGCCATCCAAGATGGTGGCCATCACTACGTCTTGTGGGAGTAAACCCCATAGTTTAACAATGCACTGTCTGAGCACTTTCTTTTGTCTGTCTTGAATCTTTCAGTATTCAGCTTCCTTGGATGTTAACAAACTGTAGTGTCGTGAGAGAGGAAGAAACACTTTTCTCTGCCCTCTTTCTCTAAACTAAAAAGCCCCCAATGTTATAACAGTTCATCATAGATGAGACGTTCCATCCCCTTCATCATTTTAGTTGTCTTTTTCTGAACCTTTCCCAGTTCCACAACCTCCTTTTTGATGTGAGGATAATCCTAGGAGTTCCTTCTTAAACCAGTAAACAATGGTATTGGGTGATAGCAGTGAATCCTTTTTGGAATGCTGCCAGGATTAAATGTAAAAATTAAGATTTTCTCCTCCATGCAGTACACGTTTTCAACATGGTCACAAGTGTTTGCCTGTTTGACTTCCCAGTGAAAGTCATGAAGGGTGCACTTAGCCTTGCTTGATAATGTGCTTCTACTGGAGAGGGGAGTCATGTCTGTAGCAGCCATATGTAAACAGTTACTTACGTTGTGTAGCTGTCATTTTTCTCTTCTTTCTTCAGGTTGGGGAAGCCATTGGAGACAATACTAGTTCCGTTTTGGATTTTTTGTCTATGAAGCCATATTCAGACGTGTCCCTTGATATATCCATGTTGAATTCATTGGGTAAGCATGTTCTTAAGAGTAGTTCAGTGTTGAAAGTATGATTCAGTAGTATATTATATGTAGTTTGGTCCATCAATCAAATTTTATTCTAGGCCTAGTCTAACATGGTTTTGCCACAGATTGCCACCCTTTTGTTAAATCATTTATTCAAAAATCTAGCATGCACTGAATGATGCGTTGTTTTTCTCAGGTAAAGTAAAGAAGGAGCTTGATCATGAGGACAATCATTTACACTTGGATGAAACCACCAAATTACTGCAGGACCTTCATGAGGCTCAGGCCGACAGAGTAGGATCCAGACCGTCCTCCAACCTCAGCTCCCTCTCCAATGCTTCTGAAAGGGATCAACACCACCTAGGTAAATCTGGTTGAACAACATGAGCTCCTGAGCCTTCTCAGTCCCACTTAAAATTGAATAGTTTGTGAGATGCCCAAGATACTGACTGCATTGACAGTATTGGCAATCACATAATTACAGTGGTGATGAGATTGCCCCAAAAGGTCCTTGGGAGGGCAGGATGCAAATACAAATAGGTTGATAGATAGGACCATTACTGTGATTTATTTCTACTTAAAATTGCAAATTTAAAATCCTTTGTTTGAATATATTTGACCTTTCAATGACTATTAAAAAACATGGCAAGAAATTAAACAGCCGTAAAAACTATTTGCAGTATAAAACAGCCCAAAAGCAATTTTACAAAGATTGATTTCATGTTATGAGAACATGACATTGACAAGTTTTCATTCCAAGTCTCAGGGCCACCGCAGGAAGTGTCTGCTCATACCCAACATCAATCACACTTCTGATAGAAGGGACTAAGTAGATAGGCTGGGTGCAGGGTTTTGCCACAAATGTAATGAAAATTTGACATTTCTAAAATCATTGATGGAGAATATGATTAAAAACCACCAACTATAATCCTTTACCTATTTAGCTGAACTCTGTTAACTTGCATAAAATTGCACTGTTTCCTGAGTGTATGGAACTTTTCAGACTTGTTAATTTATCCTTTCTGGCCCTCTCCTTGTTTTCCACAGGAAGCCCTTCTCACTTAAGTGTAGGAGAACAACAAGATATGGTCCATGACCCCTATGAATTTCTTCAGTCTCCAGAACCTACAAATGCCAATAATTAACCTTGCATATATTGTATTTATTTTGTGCTTTTTATACTGTGTAAACAATTTATGTAGTTCTGTCAACTAGCATGCATTTCTATTTGCCCTTTTTATTTTGTATGAAGATTGCTAAATAATAATGCTCGTGCATATTTGTAAATATTACTTGGGTTTATATATCATGGTATTTGGACCATTTCATATGGTATTTTAGGTGTGTACAATAGATCTGAAGAAGCAATCTCAAATTACGTATTTAAGATACCTTATTTATATTTTAAAAAATGCTAACCAGCTGTTTATCATGCTGTCAATCGTTTAAAAGTTTTTTATTTAGTGTGCCGCTATGGCCGTATAGGAGGAGCATTTTTTCCAGTGGTGATACAGTGTTAGTCACAGAGACCTATTAATACCAAGGTGGCTCTGCTGTATGACTGACTTTAGACATCACCCAGACATTTCAGAACCGTGGTTGTCCTTCTCCTTCTCTTTCTCCAGTTGCTCACTGCAAAGGTGGCCAGATTAAAAGTTATATACAGCCCAGATCCTCAATAGTAATATTGAAGATTTACAGCTTAAAAAGTTCAGCCCTTGCCAAATTATCCAGATTTTTAACACGTTTTAAATTTTAAATGAAGAATTTGAAATTTGACACTAAATGACTTTTTTAAAAGAATTTATATTATGGATAAACTAGAATCATTTTGTTGTTCATTGACAATATTGTAAATATGAATAAAACTCATCAATGCAATTGTGCTCTGGTGTTCTTGGTACTTAGTTCTCCAGTTCTTCATTAACTTGAAATTTGGTGTACCAGAAACAGACCTGCCTGGAGCTCTCTTTACACTTTACACATGGAAAATATAGTGTGGTGAAAGTGATCAACTAGAGTTGTGGACTATGGGGGAAGAAAGTCTCTCCACTGCAGCAGTTCTGTCCAGTACACCAACAGCAGCAAGTAAAGGAGCAGCAAAACTTTGGGATGGGGCTAAATATACAGCCCTGCAGTCCCTTTCACTGCTTGTCCTCTACATATCAGTAATGAGTGAAGAGAACTAAAGATTAAAAATTGCTTTAAAACTTTGACCATGTGAAGTCCTATAGCAAATCTGTTTTCTGCTTGTGGTGATCCCAATTTTCTAGGCTAATGCTGTGTCACAAAATGTTCCCAAACAATTACCAAGCTCAGGGGAGCACCAACAACAGAACTTGTTAGTTTAGCATTTGACTAGGGTTAATACATCGAACAGCTTTGAGAGCTAATTCAAGACTTCCTTTTGTGCTGTGTTTCTAGGTATAGGTCTGGGCTTTAAAGGACTCTAAGCAAGTTTTCTGCAGATTGCTGTTTGTTCAAATTAATTGCTGTTTGTTCAAAGTAAAATGTGGGTTTTCTGGGAGAAAGTACTGGAACCAAAACAAAAACAAAACCCTGCTCAGAAACAGCTTTTAAAGCATGGACCTGTGCCTGGAAAACATGGTACAAAAGGAAGTCTGGATAAGCCCTAAATGATGAAATTCCGGCTTGAGGGCAGGCGGAGGAAGAAGCTGTCAGAGAAAACAACCAATGTGGTTAAAAGAGGCAGGGTAGCATTAAGGGTGAAGATAAGCAAAGGGAAAGGAAACTGGACTCCAGGAAATCTTGGTGCACAGGAAACAGAAATAAGAATGCAGGGGATGGGGAGGGTGGAATCACAGTGCCAAGAGGACTTTGCTAGGGTCTAAATTTCACATATTTATTTGAACTAACCTACCAGTAAGGAACTGTTACTTTTCTTTTGGTGGCACAACTACTCAGTGCAGAATTGGAAAGTGACACCTACACATCACACAATGGCAACAGAATGCATGGACAATTGCTTCAGTTGAAAAGTTGACCAAAAGAGTGCACGCTTTGGACTGCACATGTGACATGGATGGCTTTATTGAAATATGATAACCTTTTACTATATATGATTTTTAAAAATGCATTTATTATTATTTTTATGAAAAGTAAAGCAGCTATAACCCTGAACTTTATTACAAAACAAAGACTGTTGGCAACAGGGTTCCCACTCACATAACAGGCGACGGAGGAGAACCCAGAACAAAAGAAGATTCTTAAATTTATACCTTTTAATTTCCATACAGAACAATGAAAACGAGACGTCAGACGAGGGATTAAACATGTAAGTGGTAAGTCGGAAGAGGCAAATCCCTGATAATCGTTTGACAACACTTGGTTCGTGTTATTGTTTGGCAGGCAGTGTACACCAAGGTGGAGTAAGCAGGGGCCACCCCATGTGCCATCACGGGGGGGTGACAAAGCACCTGGTGGGAAGCACAGCCCGTCCCCTGGAGGTCCCGGC
Organism: Podarcis filfolensis; assembly: GCF_964270895.1. Taxonomy (NCBI): domain Eukaryota; kingdom Metazoa; phylum Chordata; class Lepidosauria; order Squamata; family Lacertidae; genus Podarcis; species Podarcis filfolensis. The sequence goes on from NC_139615.1 coordinate 50,638,850, forward strand.
CTCCTCCCCAAAACAACACCCCCAGTGTGGACCGGCGCTGCAGGGCCCCCCTCCCTCTCCCCCCCAGCAGCCCACCCTCTTATACTCCCCACTGCTGCCCCAAATTGCAGCTGACTTTGTGTCAGCATCCCCAAGCCCTCACTCCCAGTGGCGTAGTAAGGTCAGGTGGTACAACGGCAGGGAATGCAAGAGAATGGGCTGCTCGGGGGGGGGGGGGAGAGAAGCCCCACAGCGCCAACCCGCACCAAAGGTGCCACCCTGGGAAGGGGAGCGGTCGACACCCCCCCCCCGGCTCTGGCGCCCACCTGCTTTGCCTTGCCCAGTCCATGGAGAGGCGGCCAGCTGCGAGCACCCCTGGATCACTCCCAGCTCCGCCGGCCGGCCGGCACCCACCGCACCCACCATCCCTGTCCTGGGGGCACCCAGAGGGCTAGTGGCAGGGGAAGTAGAGGCGTTTCCTCATCCTCAAAGTGCCTCTGAGTGCACGCAGCTGCTGTGTTGGCGATTCCTCAGCCGCATGCCGAACAGCCTCCTCTCTGCTTGCACCCCGCTGGTGCTGGGTTCAGGTGGTGGCGCTTTTTTGAAGACCTTCCAGACGCAGGAGACGAGGGAACGGGGGCCAAGGCACAAGGGGGTCTTCTGAATATTCTTTATCACACTGGCCTCATTCACTCTGGGCTCCAGGTCTTCTTCTTTGTTGTCGCCAGACGGGGGCCACAGACCCTTTGCAGCATCTGCAAGTGAATTATTGTGGGGTGGCCTTTGGCTGCTATTATCTTCTGGGATGCCAGGCTGCTCTTGTGGAGACCCCATGTCCTCTTCCTTTTCCTGCAGCTACTTCGCCTCCTCGGTCATGGGGCAGAGAGCTCTGGTCTTGTTCATCTGCCCATTGAAGGTGTTTTTTCTTTTTTTTTTGCACTTCCATGCTTGAAGGGCTGCTGGGGGGTCCCCAGGCCTCAGGAGGGGTACTTCTCCTGGCATCCCCAGCAGCCTCCATGCTGTCAGTGTCACAAACAGGGATTCCCTTCTTCCCTCGGCTGGTTCTGGTTCTTCAGCTGGGACTTCAGCTCCCCTCCTGCGGCCTTCTCCAAGCCCCATCAATTCCCCCTCTTTTGGGGCCACTTCCGGCCCACGTTGGCTGCTGTGAGAGGCGACGGAGGCCTGTGGTGGGTTCCCTGCCCCTTTGTGGAGGGATCTTCTTCCTGCCTGGTTGGGGGTCCCCACTCTCTCTGTCCTCCGGGCACCCGAGGGGCTGGTAACAGGGGAACTCCTCATCGGTCCCATTGCAGGGGAAGTAGCCTGTGGAAATGCCTGAGCCCCTCAGGGGTGTTTCCTCATCATGGGCATCGCCCAGGGAGTAAGCCTTGTGATCTGCTGCGGCATTTCCGGGGGCTCTGGCTCAGTAATGTCAGAAGGGAGGCCCTCATTCACTCCGGGCTCCGGGCGTTCTTCTTTGTTGTCGCCAGACGGGGGCCACAGCCCCTCCGCGGGTGAATTATTGTGGGGCGGCCCTTGGCTGCTATTATCATCTGGGATGGTGCCAGGCTGCTCTTGACTCGCAGCCTAAATTAATAAGTGAAAGAATAAGAGCTTTAATGAGCTCACAACTGAGGCAGACTGAGAACACAGAGAGAAAATGGCTGCCACTTATAAGGAGAATGAGTCACATGTCAGAGTGACTCAATGGTTAGGCCTGAATAACTTTGGTAGGCCCAAATGATTGTGCAGTCCCAGCACTTCCCCGCCTGCTTGGCTGCTTCTGCTCTCGTGTGTCTTTGTCCCATGACATCTCTTGTAGAGACCCCTCTTCCTCTTCCTCTTCCTGCAGCCATTCAGGACTTAGTAGATCTGTACAACGTGGTCTTGGGGTCTCCTTCTTGCTTTCGCCTTCCTCCTCCGGAGGCTGCCTGTTGGTCCTCTCGCCATTTCCCCAGCCATTAATCTTCAGACTTTGCTGATTGTCACTCCCACTTTCTCGCTGTCTAATATGTCGTGATTTTTAAAATAAATTTAGACACCAGTTTTTCCGATTCTGTCGCAGCTAAGCCACCCAAGGGCTCTTGAGCCAAGGCTGGGCCTCAACTGCCAAGTGAGGCTGGGATTCTGAGCTGATGTCACAGACTGGTTCCGATCAGGCCATTTCCTCGAAGCGGGGGACCTGTTTCCCCTGAGGGTGACTGCTTAACACACACCCCAAGAGAAAAAGGAGAAAAGCAGAGAAATCTTTTAGTTCTGTAGCAAGAAAGAAGGAGTGCCAGGAGTTTTCTTTCCCCTGCCTTCCTCCACTGCAACACCTTTTCTTCATTATTATTATTATTATTAAAGTTTTTTTCAAGTTACATTTTCCATAGGTCAGTTTCATTTGTTGAGACCTTAGGGTTACATTAGGAAGAAGAGGGGGGAAGAGGTGGAGGGGGCCGGGGGGGGTCAGGAGGCGAGGTTTCTATTTTGCTTCATGTATGTGTGGGGTTTTGTGTCAGCATCGCTTGTGTGGGTTCTCTTTACTATTCGCTTTTGTTCCTTTGGTGGTGAGAGAAATTGGGGCTGGCCTAGGGTGCGGTTGCTTGTTTGTGATTGGCTGTGGTGAACTTTGTTTTCATGTGTGAGTAGGGTGGGTGGGTGTTTTTGAATCGGGTGAAGCCATGTTGATCCGCATGCTGTTGGCGCTGCGGCCTTTGCCCAATCCTTGGGGATACCTTTGTATTGGGGGAGAGAAAGGGATAGCAGGTTCACCAGGAAGAAAGCCTGGAGGCGGAGCCTGCCTGATTTTGCGGCTCAGCCCAGAGGTTTTTGTCAGTTAGTTCGTTGGTTCTTTTGTGGTGGGGGGAGATAGAGGAGTCAGTCAGAGACAGGGACAAGACTGAGAGGGAATAGAGTGACAGCGTTTAGAATATCTTTTAAAACTTGTTTGTGTTTGAAATAAACTTTAATCTTCATTGTTAACTCTAACTGACTGAGACTCAATACTTCACTGGGGAACCCTGGGATTTCCCCCACAAAATTGGTGTAAGCGGAAGGATAAAGTAATAATAATAATAATAATAATAATAATAATAATAATAATAATAATTTATTATTTGTATCCCGCCCATCTGGCTGGGTTTCCCCAGCCACTCTGGGCAGCTTCCAACAAAGACCAAAAATACACTAGGATGTCACACATTAAAAACCTCCCTGAACAGGGCTGCCTTCAGATGTCTTCTGAATGTCAGGTAGTTGTTTATCTCTTTGACATCTGCTGGGAGGGCGTTCCACAGGGCAGGGGCCACCACCGAGAAGGCCCTCTGCCTGGTTCCCCGTAACTTGGCTTCTCGCAATGAGGGAACCACCAGAAGGCCCTCGGCGCTGGAGTGGTGTACAGGTCAATAGTCCGTGAAACAACCGGGGGTCTCTGTACGAACGCCACGGGCGGGTTCTTGTCATTGTCTTGTTGGGCTATGTATGTGATAAAGGGGAGCCATACAGGGGTGAAGGTATCTTCTTCTATTTGTCCCCGTGTCAGTTTCAGTTTATGTTTTCTAGTAAGGCTGTTTCCCAGACTATTTAGTTCATGCTTACTCCTGACAGGTCTTTCCAGTGTCTGGCTATGATGTTTCTGGCTGCTGATAGTAGGTGAGTTATGAGTTCCTTGTGATATGAGTGGGCATTATTCTCTTGGAATATGTTTAGTAGGGCCAGTTCTGGCGTGGTTCCTAATACTTGCTTAGTTATTTGACACATTTCTTGTGATAATAATAATAATAATAATAATAATAATAATAATAATTTATTATTTATACCCTGCCCATCTGGCTGGACCTCCCCAGCCACTCTGGGCGGCTTCCAACAAAACATTAAAATCCAGTAATCCATCAAACATTAAAAGCATCCCTAAACAGGGCTGCCTTCAGATGTCTTCTAAAAGACTGGTAGTAGTTGTTCTCTTTGCCATCTGGTGGGAGGGCGTCCACAGGGCAGGTGCCACTACCGAGAAGGCCCTCTGCCCGGTTCCCTGTAACTTGGCTTCTCGCATGACTGTTGTCCAGAATAGTTGGATTTTGGGGCATTCCCATCACATGTGGAGGTATGTGCCTGTGGAGGTGCACCCTCTCCAGCATTTTGGTGAGGTTCCTGGGCGTATTAGCGCTAATTTCCTTGGTGTTAGTTACCACCTGTAGGTGAGTTTCAGAGTGAGTTCTCTCCTTCTCATTGATATGGATTTAAAGGAGGGTTTAGACCACATTCTGGTCCACTGAGTGGAGTTAATCTCATAGCCTATGTCATTTTCCCATTTGTTTTATTATGGCTGGGGGGTATGGGGTTTTGGAGTAATATTTTGTATATTGCGGATACCATCCCTTTGCCGTGTTCCTTTGTTGTTTCAAAGGTTGTCAGGGGCCTAGTTGCTGCTGATTTTACTACTGGATTGTTTAAGAGGGCATGTAATTGGTGGTGTGTTAGCCAGGGCAATTGGGTGTCCTCTGGTTTGTTTTGTATTTCTTGTGTTGACAAGGGTTTGTTATTTTTATAAAAGTCTGTTAGGCGATATAGGCCTTTGGTTTGCCAGGTTTTTATTTGGAGGTTTTGTGCTGCGTGATGGAATAGTGGGTGGTGTGCCAGGGGAATTAGTGGGGATGGTGTTGGGGACAGTTAGTCTATTTCTGTTTTCCATGCTTTGAGCATGGTCTGTGTGTACCTGGTGAGTGTTGTGGGAATTTTCCTTAGTTTGTTTGGAAGGAGTGGGTATGCTGTGGTGCAGGTATTTTCAATTGTGTCCCTCTCTAGGTGTATCCATTGTTTTGTCTCATCTTCTAGTATATAGGGGATTATGTGGCATATTTGGTTGGCAATGTAATATGCTTCTATGTTGGGGATTCCCCATTCTCCCTCTGAGGAGGGGAGGTGCAGATATTTGGGGCTTATTCTTGGTTTTTTGTATGAGAAGATAAATAAGTGTAGTTTTTTCTGCCATTTTCAGAGTTGGGTTGGGGGATCCAGATTGGGAGGGTTTGGAATAGGTAGGTTAGTTTTGGGAGGGTGATCATTTTGATCATGGTTATTTTGTCTGAGAGAGTGAAGTTCGTGTTGTTCCATCTCTTTAGGTCTTTGTTAATTTGCCCCCACAAGGGGTTGCAGTTGTTCTCTAGAGCTTCCACTTTGGAGGTTAGATTGTTGATTAATATCTGCAGGGGAGCCGCTGTGGCCTTCAATATTTCTGCTAATCTCATTTCCATTTCCCTCAGATCTCATTTCGTTGTTGGGTGGTCATCATCTTGAAGGGGTGCTGTGGTCTCAGCACTGTTTGCCATCTCCCTGGTTGGTGTTATCTCGCTCTCCCATATGGTTTTGGTTGGGATCTGCTTGGCGTCCTTTTGGAGTGGGGTGTGTTATGGTTGGGAGTTGTGGTGATGGTTGTTCCTGGGTGTTGTTGGGTTGCTGAGCTGGACAGGCGTTGTTGACTGATGGCTTTTACAGAGTGTTGGAATTAGGCGGTCATTTTTGTCGCATCTGGCCTGTGTTTTAAGGGCTTCTCTGGGGTTTTCCTAGATGCCTCAGTGGCGTTATTGAAGCAGGGAATAGACAAGTAGACAGACAAGTGGACTAACATACAATCAGTTAATATAAAAGTGGTAACAGGTTGAGATGTAAGAGACCGGGGGTGGGGCCAGGGGGAAGATGAGGGGGTTATTTGTGGATATCCCTGTGATGTATATGATTTTCTCAAGGACTTTCTAATTATTAGCACCCGCCAAATTCACAAATGATAAACTGATCATCTGTTCTGGGAGGAAGGGAGAAGGGAAGGGGAACAGGAGAAGTTATGTGCTATGTTTATAATTTGCTGAAAACCAATAAAACTTAACACACCGATACAGTATGGATGTGACATTTTAAATGCAACCTGGTACTGTACATACCAACCTGTCTTCAGTACAGAATTGCATGAAGGATTATTAGATGGGGGGGAAAGTCCTGGATCTGCAGTTGTTGACATGGGAATTATTTATTACTTTTTTGTAAATTATCTTTATTGAGTTTTCTTACACTTGGAAGATTGAACCCCGTCACACATTGAGTAGCTGTGCAAGCAATTATAAATCACAATAACTGATTCCAAAATATAACCATAGGGCTGTGAGTTTGTAGAGGAGCCTACCTTTTAGCAACAGGCTGTGGAAAGTGAGCCTCTTTCGATTCCTGGAAAAGTGGAAAGGCACACGTTTTAAGTGTTGCGCTGTTAAGGTTTGTGTAGTTTGCTGCCTTCCCAGCTGTGTGATGTCATTTAGCCCAAAGTCAAACATTATGAAGTCAGCAGTGAGGTCAATGCACTCTCAGTGGGAAGTGACCCTTCCAGTGCCTTTGATTTCCATTTCATTTCTGTGGGACACAGCAAAGTAATCGCGATATTGGAGGGAAAAGGAAGAAGGGCACAACGGAGAGAAAAGCGACCCAAGAGAACACAGCAGAAGAGAATGATATAACCAAAGCTCCGATAGATATCTTAAAGTGGCGTTTTGTGATTAACTTGTGGAGCTCAGTGAAAAATACCGCCTGTCTGTGTTTGAGGAAGGGAATCTCTCTGAATAAAACTGAAGGAAATTAGTATTTCTAATTTCTAAATTCTGTTAGTATGGCTGGGAATCAGAGGACTGGCGGTTCTCTTCTTTGCTTAGGAAAATGCCATAATGTGGTAAGAAGCACAGTTAAAAGTGCTACTTTTGCTGTAGGCACTTTTTATTATCAAGGTAACTGTAGAGATTTTTGAAATAGCAAGTGGCTTATAAATGCTTGTAAGTAAAAACAAATATTTTCCTCAATCTAATTTTGAAAGATCTTCATTTTTATTAATGCAAAATAACTGCCATGCAGTCAAGGTGCCCAAAGTGTCGCACTCCTTCATTTTGAAAAATACCAGTATTCCCAAGTTACCCAAGGTTTGCAGGACTAGGTGGGGTGTAAAGATTGAGGAGTTTTTTAATAGGTCACAAAATGTCCTGACCATAACACCTTAAGTTATTCAGGTAACCTGGTCCCTTGTCAGTTGGTTGCCAAGGCGACCGCTCCAGTTTTCACAGCTCCAACATTCCAAAAAGAAGCAGAAACGGCCCTTCCGGACCAGATGGAGGTCTTCCAGTCACAGGTTGTTTTTATTCCACATTCAGTAAATTTTGGATACCTGGGGAGAGGAAGATTAACATTAGAGGTAGTATATAGGAGTTGCCTGGTAATAATACAGCTGGTGGGAGGATTAATTGTGTCTAGAGACTTTTTTGGATCATTATTTGACACCTGCATTTCTTTCAGTGCACTTAGAACATCATACATGTATAGAGGTTTATTATCATGTATCACTAACAGATGCCTCCAGTCCCAGAGTTAAAAGTACATAAAGTGTCAAAGAAAATAAAGGTTTTATTCATTCAGGAGGCACAAACTGTTACACGCTTCCAAATGCTCATTAAATGAAAATTCACTTAATGGAAGGCAAGGAATTAGTACCCAAGCCTCGCTATAGACGCTGCAGATTCAGATATCCAAAGAGGTGGACCTGCATATAGTAATTGTAAACAAATAAGCAGGCTTAAACTAGCCTTACTTGTTTTGTGTTTTGCTGGTCTGCCAGAAGCAATGGTGGGAGGGAGGGAAGGAGGGGAAAGAGACTGGACAAATAACAGAGCATTTGTTCCTTCCTTGTTTGCCTTTTGCAAGGTTTCAGAAGATTTTCCAAGGTCTGCTCACCAGACAAATTTCCAGTCCATGTGTTGTCACCAGATATTCCTGATATGTTACTGTGAAGCCAATATGATCGTCCTATAAACCTCATTTTATTAAAGTGAGCAGCTTTAAGAATCATTTTAGCTGAAAAGTAATACCCCAGTATTGTTACTGGGCTGATTCTGGATGAAACCCGCAGGAATTGGGAAGGGTCATAACTCAGTGGTGGAGCAAGTGTTTTGCATGCAAATGATTTCAGAGGACTTCCGGTTAGCGCCGGCGCTTAATGGCGGATCTCAACCGGAGCTCCGGGAGAGATCTGCTTCGTGGGTTCGGGTCCTGTCAGCTACGGCGAAGCGGGGACCCCTAAAAATCACAGGCGCGTTGCCTGTGAACTGGAGACTCGGCGGGCACCTTTGCGCCCCCCCGACGCTGCGAAATAGCCTTTTTAAAGGCTCCGGAGGAGCGGAGGGGTCTTGGAGCGGTGCTGAGAGTCGTCTTCACCCAGCCTGCGAAGCGAAGCCGCGTCGCCATTAGCGGAGAGCGCTGACTTCTTCCCGGGAAATTGGATTAAAAGAACAACTATCCGTGAGTAGGATTGACTGCTAAAGTAGAAATTGGACTCTAAAATTAAGAAATTGGGTACCGAGACGGATAAGCACTAAAAAGGAAGTCTGCTTTCCGTTCTGTAGCAAGATCAAAGCGAAAGGCACTCCAGCTGTAACTGCTTGAGAGGAAACTTGCGGGATTTAAGAAATCCACCACCAAAGCAAAGAACTCCCCCCCCCGAAGGCAGGAGGGGGGGGAAGAAGATTTTAAAAGTGTTTCCCTGCCAATTCAAAAGAATTGGATTAAGTATCGCTGCTCTTTAACCTGGGATCGGACTGCCGGAGAAAAGGAACCGGCTAAGGACTGTTGCTATAAGAAGATAAAAAATATCTCAAATTGACTTTGGTTACTTCCAATCTGAAACACTGTTTCTGCGGTATTACAAAGTTACTTATAGGACACTATTGACTGGGATCCCCTTGAAAAAGGAAAGAAAAATTGAAAGGGACTAGGAAACTTTTATTCCTTCTTTTTTGAAGAGTGTGGGATTACTTTGAGAAGCATAGAACTGACTCTACGCCCCCTAGAGGACCTACAAATTGTTTCAGCAACAAGTGGAGTTTAAAATTTGAGAACTTTGTTTGTGAGTTTCAAAGTCTGGGAATGACCTTGACTAAAAGACTTTGTTATGGCAGATGGTAAAGAGAAAGGGGAGTTACAAGAAACAACCTTGAGATCTGGCAGACAATACAAAATTGACACTTACATGCAAAGAAGGGCTTCTGTAACAGGAGCCTCTGGAACTATAGTGGCTGCAAAGCCAAAAGTGAAAGCAATGTCTACAGAAGAATCATTTGCTAAGGTATTGGAGAAGATAAATGACTCTTTGGAGGAACTAAAAAAGCAAGGTGCGGAGACTAAATTGCAAGTTGCTGAAACTAAAGTACAAGTTGCTGAAACAAATAAAAAAATTGAAGAAATCTCTGGGAAAATTGACCTAAATACTAAAAGTATAACTGACCTAGGGAATAAAGTGAACTCAAATGCAGAAGCAATTGGGAAATTATTGGAAGATTCATCTATAACACGAAAGATAGCCGAAGAAGCTAAGGAAATTGCAACTGCTGCGGAGGAAAAATTTCCACCAGTTTATAAGAAATTGGATGAATATGAACTGGCACTCTCTATGCAAGATATGCAACGCAAGGAGAGGAACCTGAGGATCAGACTTGTGCCGGAAAAGGAAGGAGAGAACTTGGTGGATGATCTGACAAAAGAATTTTCTGATTTTTGGAAGCAGGAGCTGAAGAAAGAAGATTTTAAGATAGAAAGTGCATTTAGATTGGGAATAAGACAGAAGAGAAATCGACCCAGAGATTGTCTTATTACCTTAAGATCAAAGGAGGAGCGAGATAAAATATTGAACCTGCACTACCAAACAGCCCTTCGAATTGAAGACTCTTTTATTGAGATCTTTAAAGACATCCCTAAGAGTATCTTGGACGCAAGAGGACATTATAAGGACCTGGTGACACTGCTGAAGAAGAACTACATACCATTCAGGTGGGAATTTCCCCAAGGCTTGTCTTTTAAATATAAGGGAAAGAAGAGAAGAATAAAGACTGTAAGTGATAAAGACAAGTTCTTGGGAGAACACGAAGAAGACCTACAGAAAGAGACTTTTCCAGGACAAGGGCATCCATCACTGGACACGAACACGGTACTACCGACAGACGAGGAACAAAAACAGGGAGCTGTAGGAGGAAGGAGTAAATAATCCCATCATGGCTCTGCAACTTCTAACCTGGAATTGTAATGGCTTAAATATTCCCAGGAAGAGAAAAAGTATATTTCATGCCTTAAAGAAAGACCAATTGGACTTGATTTGCCTACAAGAGACCCACGTGACAAGAGCACACAGAAAATTATTAATAAATAAAAGACTGGGACAGGAATTTATATCTTCAGACAGAGTAAAAAAGAGAGGAGTGGTGATCTATGCAAAAGAAAAATTGCAACCGAAACAAATCTTTAAAGACGATCAAGGAAGATATTTGGCAATTGAAATTCAATCTCAAGGAGAGAAGTATTTGATAGTGGGAATCTATGCACCAAACGAAGGGAAAGCTGAATTTTTTAAGAAGTTGCATGAAATTTTGATGGACCATATGGATTACAACTTAATTTTGATGGGAGATATGAATGGAGTGGTTTCAACAAATATGGACAAGGCACAAAGACAGGTAATAACAAAAGATGGAAGACTACCAAAGACTTTTTTTGAAATGACTGACAATATGGACTTGATTGATATTTGGAGAACAAAACACCCATTAGAAAGAGAGGGAACCTTCTTTTCTGAAGCCAAAATGACATGGACAAGGATTGACCAAATCTGGGTGACTAGCAGTATGGCTCCGAATATAAAAAAAGTAGAAATCTGCCCAAAAACTTTCTCCGACCATAATGCTGTAAAGATGGTGATGAGGCAAACAACAACTGGTTCCTTCAGATGGAGAATGAATGACACCTTATTTAGAGACGAGGAGATCTGCAAGAAGGCCCAAAAAACCTTGAAAGACTATTTTGAAATCAACTTAAGGTCTGAAGTAGAAAAAAGAATAGTATGGGACGCAAGCAAAGCCGTGATGAGAGGGTTTTTGATTCAGCAAAATACTTTAAAGAAGAGAAAGCAAAATGAGAAAAAGGAGAGAATTTTGGAAAAGATAAAAGAAGGGGAAAAACAATTAAGATCGAAGCCAAAATCCCAAGAGATTCTAAGAGAAATCAAATTTCATCAAACACAATATATGGAACTGATGAATCAAGAATTAGAGTGGAAAATTAAACAAATGAGACAAAAGACTTTTGAATCTGCTGATAAATGTGGCAAGTTACTGGCTTGGCAAATAAAGAAGAGACAAAAACTCAATACAGTAACAAATATAGAAGTGGAAGGAAAAAACATAAGCAACCCAGCGGAAATTAGGAATTGTTTTCAGAACTACTTTAGACAACTTTACACACAAGGGCCGCAAAAAGAAATGGACATACAACAGTTCCTCGAGGAAAATGGGCTGAAAAAGGTTTCGCATGAAAGTAAGATAATATTGAACCAGGAGATATCAGCACAAGAAATAGAAGATGCCATTCAAGGCATGACGCTGGGCAAATCCCCTGGACCGGATGGACTGACTTCCAAATATTACAAAGTTTTGAAGGAAGGGTTGATACAACCTTTGAAGGAAGTCTGCAATGAGATTATGGAGGGGAAAAGGGCACCTGATACGTGGAGAGAGGCCTACATTACACTTATACCAAAGACAGAGACTGAAAAGACCCAACTTAAAAACTACCGACCCATCTCGTTATTGAATGTGGATTACAAAATCTTTGCTGATATTTTGGCAAAAAGACTGAAGAGAGTTTTGATGGAGGAGATTCACGGGGACCAAGCGGGCTTTCTCCCAAAAAGGCACTTGTCGAACAATGTAAGGAATATAATTGACATTTTGGAAAAGCTGGAAGTGAACATAAACACTAAAGCTGTTTTGATATTTGTGGATGCCGAGAAAGCCTTTGACAACATTTCTTGGAGTTTTATGTTGAAGAACCTCCGGGGGATGGGGGTAGGCCAAGGGTTTGAAAATGGTATAGGTGCAATATACTCTGAACAGAAAGCCAAACTAATTGTAAATAATGTGGTTACAGAAGAGTTCAAGATTGAAAAAGGGACACGTCAGGGGTGCCCTATCTCCCCATTACTTTTTATATCGGTCCTGGAGGTTTTGCTTAATATGATTAGGAGGGACCAGTTGGTTAAAGGGATTCAGGTCGGAGCTAAACAATATAAACTGAGAGCATTCGCAGATGACTTAGTACTTACATTGCAAGAGCCAGAAGCTAGCACGAAAAGAGTTTTGGAAATAATTCAAGAGTCTGGTCAAATGGCAGGATTTAAATTGAATAAGTCTAAGACAAAGGTTTTGGAGAAAAATTTGACACAGATAGAAAAGGAAAGGTTCCAGAATGAGACAGGGTTGACTGTGGTTAAAAAAGTGAAATATTTGGGTATAAATATGACAGCTAAAAATGTGAATTTGTTTAAAGATAATTATGAAAAAATTTGGAGAGAAGTGAAAAAAGATTTGGAGATTTGGTCCAACTTGAAGCTTTCCTTGTTAGGCCGTATTGCAGCTATAAAGATGAATGTATTGCCAAGAATGTTGTTTTTGTTCCAAGCATTGCAAATAATTGATAAAATGGATTGTTTCAAGAGGTGGCAAAAAGACATATCTAAATTTGTCTGGCAGGGCAAAAAGCCCAGAATTAAATTTAAGATACTAACGGATTCAAAGGAAAGAGGGGGGTTCGCCCTGCCAGACTTTAAACTTTACTACGAAGCGGCAGCTTTTTGCTGGCTGAAAGAATGGCTACTTCTTGAAAACACAGACATTTTGGATTTGGAAGGTTTTAATAACATTTTTGGGTGGCATGCATATTTGTGGTATGACAAGGTTTAAAAATCATATTGTCAGAAAAGCACTACTAAATGTCTGGGACAGATATAAAGACTTGCTGGAAAATAAGACTCCAAGGTGGCTGTCGCCAATGGAAGCTAAGGCAGTTAAAAAGTTAAATATGGAGTCCAAGTGGCCAAGATACTGGGAAATTTTGGAAAAGGAAAGGGATAAATTGAGATTGCAGAGTTTTGAGAAATTAAAAGGGAAGGTGAGAGACTGGTTCCACTACCATCAAATAAATGAAGCGTTTAAACTGGGCAGTAAAATTGGCTTCCAGGTGGAAAAATCAAAACTGGAGACAGAACTGTTAGAACCCAGTACTAAGAATTTGTCCAAAATGTACAATCTGCTGCTGAAATGGAATACACAAGATGAAACGGTTAAATCGGTTATGATTAAATGGGCTCAGGACATTGGTCATAATATCTTGTTTGCTGATTGGGAAAAGTTGTGGACCACCGGGATAAAATTTACGGCATGTAATGCCTTAAGAGAAAACATTATGAAAATGATATATAGGTGGTACATAACCCCAGTCAAGCTTGCAAAGATTTACCATGTGCCTGACAACAAATGTTGGAAATGTAAAGAAATTGAAGGTACATTTTTTCATCTTTGGTGGACTTGCCCGAAGATTAAGGCATTCTGGGAAATGATCTATAATGAACTTAAAAAGGTATTTAAATATACTTTCCCCAAGAAACCAGAGGCCTTTCTCTTGGGTATTGTCGGCCAAGGGGTGTTAAAGACGGATATAACTTTCTTTATGTATGCTACAACAGCAGCTAGAATACTCATTGCGAAGTACTGGAAGACGCAAGAACTACCCACACTGGAAGAATGGCAGTTGAAGGTGATAGACTATATGGGCTTGGCAGAAATGACGAGCAGAATCCGAAACCAGGGAAGAGAAGCAGCGCAAGAAGAATGGAAAAAATTCAAGGACTATTTAAAGAAATATTACAAAGTTAATGAAAGTTAGAATGATGTTGGACTGGAAAGTAAATGGTTACTATTAGTAATGGTTAAGACAAGGAAAATAAGGAAGAATAGTCTAAATTTAAATTAAAATAAGGGAAGATTTGCTGAACAATCGATAAGAATTTGGAATACAGAAAGGGGAGGCATGAGGAAGTCGGGGAAGATAGGATATGAAATTAGGATATGAAATGATACATGTTTTTTGTTTTGTTTTTGTTCTTGTATGTTTATGTTTGTTGTATTGTGTTTATATGGAAAAATAAAAATATTTAAAAAAAAAAAATGCATGCAAATGATTTCAGGTCCAACCCATAGCTGTCAACTTTTCCCTTTTCTTGCGAGGAATTCTATTCGGAATAAGGGAAACGTTGACAGCTATGGTCCAACGCATAGTATCTCTAGGCAGAGGCTGGGAAAGATTTCTGCCTGAAATACTTAGGAGCTGCTGAGCAAAGTGATCCAAGGGTCTGGCTGGGTAAAAGGCAGCTTCCTATGTCCCCGAACCTCTTTTGGGGCAGCTACCTGTTGACAGGATGTGAATCACAAATGTTTAAGTGGCCCTGTTAATACCGCAGTTCACAACTTGTGTACACCGACGTAGTTCTATTAACTATAATACAACTACTCCAGAATAATATGAATTACGGGTTTCACCTCAAGATTCCAAACATTTCTCAGAGTTACTTAGGTTGGAACCCTAACTATGTAAGTCCTATTGAATTCAATGGGGCTCACTCATAAATAAGTGGGGTTGGAAAATTGAGATGGTCATAGTCCCTCAGCAGAATTAATAGGACTGAGGCTGTGATCCTATTCGCAATTACTGCGAAGCGCTGGACTGCAAATCACGTCACGGCACAAATCCTTAGCAAATACTTGCAGAAGTCAGCAATGTATATTATTTTAAAGAACGCCAAAACAAATATTTAAAAGGGTTAAAGGCTTTAAGGCCCCACAGCTCACCTGCCGTTGCTTGAGTGGAAAACTGGTGAGGAAAACACAGTCAGACTTGCTTCTGTGCCTTTAACAAAAGCTTGATCTTGGGGGGAAATCAGGTAAAGGTCTTCACAGCACTCTCTTCTAATATCTGCATAGCATGCTGTTGTTAAAGAAGTAAAGCCTGGTAAAAACAAAAGAAAAAGCTAGCAGCTCCCCCTGCCTCCAGTCATAGGTCTCCTGTTTGGAGAAGTTCATTCTGAAAATCTTGCATCAACTAATGTTTGTCTGATTTCGTATCAGAGAAGCACTCAGTAACCGGACTTTGGTGATGTGGGTATATTCTGCTATTTTGTATTAGGCAGTTCCTCTATGGTGGTGGTGGCGGCTGGCTTTTGGTTGCACAGAAATTTTATTAAAAGTTTGTTTTTCTGACAATTACCTCTAATAGGAAATCGTTTCTGTCATAATCCTGACAAACCAAAGTTTTGCAGGTAAGATGACAACTGCTTGAACCACTTCCTCTGTAGGACCCAGGAGAACCAGTGCCTTGCCAAGAAGTGGAGTGGAAACTGTTTCCATAGCTACAAAGGGAGTTGCTCTGTTAAAAAGAAACTAAGCAGTCTTTCTAAAAGTTGTTAAAGGCCATGCTGACAGAGACAGACCCTTTAAATGCCCAACTTTCTGGTAATACTACATGACATTTTGACCCACAGGGGGAAAGATCCCACCGGAGTTGCAGAGCTCATCCAAGCCTCTTTCTGCACGGCCCTGGGAAGCGAGGGAGAAGCAGCCTGGCCAGGAGAACATGCTGAACATCGCAGACGTAAGTCAAAAGGGAGAAATTATCCTGAACTTTGGGCTTTTCACTGAATTACTGGCACTTTATACTGAGGCTCTCTTAAGACAGAAGCAGAAGAATTAGCATTGTACCAATTATTTCTGCAAGTAAGCAAGGGAGACTGAAGGCAGAAATTTGGGGAAATCCTGCTTTACTTCATCAACAAATATGTTTCACTCAGTAGCTGCTCACTTATAAACTTTATAAACTGCTCACTTATAAACTTAGTTACTCTGAAACATTACCATCTGTTTGTGGGCAGATACTGACATTTCCCAGCTTTTCCATATATTTCAACCATCAAGGAATACTCTCACATCAGCTTGCTCGCTAGGAAACAGAAGCTACACATGTTACAGAGGATTCTGATAACAGATATACTAGGAGGGGTTAATATGCTGAAATAGCTGCCTTTTCAGTTACATTTTTTAAAAAAATTGTGAGCTTCCATTACAAATACCTGAGGAGTATCTGCACTTTCCTTAATGGTTTACCATGCTAAACTGCAGGTAACTTTTCTTCCATACCAAGTTACTAGCAAAGGTTATGCAACTGACCCCGGGATACTTTTAAAGGTAAGAAGGTGCCTCTTGGTAAGATTCCACAAAGAACTAGAGAAAATTCTCCCAATAGGGCTTTCTTTTCCTTTCATTCTCTCAACAGTGAAAAAATCCCCTTTCTGGGAAATAACACCTTCCCTCCAGAAAGACGAGTTCCCAGGGCAGCTTACAGAGTCAGAATACAATAAGTATGCAACATAACGTACAAAAAGTAGAAGTAGAATAGAAAAATAGCACAAAAAGCTTCAGAAAAGGTACAAACAAGCTAAGATACAAAGGGCTGTGGAAAATAAAAGTGTGTTTGAAAACCAAGTCGGTGTCAGACAAACCTCCAGAACAGAGGTGCAGGATTACATTTCAGTTTTTAAAAGCAGTTAGTGAGTGTTGCAGTCGCTGTAGTTAAGAAACAAAAATGAAGTGCCTTGGAGTGCGGGCTTTGTACTGAAACTGTCATTCAAGAGAACAAAACGCTTCCTTGCATTTGGCTGTAACAACAGTCAATAACTTCCTCCATGCTCTTAAGAGAAAGACATAAGCTAAATGATCATCATATTTGACTACTTGTATGAGTTTGAAAGAGCCCTTAATTGGGGCAGAGCTGATGGCTTAATCTTCCCATAACTGAGGAATGTATGACTGACCCTTTCTAAGATTCTGTAGTGTTCTCATCTCTTGTGTTCATAATAACTCTGGATCTTTTTTTGAGGGGGGGAGATAAATCATGCATCATCAGCACTTGTGCAACTGCCTGCCAGATTCTTGTATACGGAAACTGAAATGGCATCTTGGGGTGGAAGTGGAGTTGAGTGCTGGACTCCCTAAAATGTCTGGTGCTTATAGCACACCAACAGTCACCTGCCAAGTTCCAGTTAAACCACTTTACTCAGAACTGGCCTGTTACCTGTTTCAGTGCTGACCAGAGTCAAAGTATTTCACCTTTCCTGATGTTTAACCATGATGTGAGGGCATTTTTCACCTCTGAACACCGCATGTTTGGGCACAGCTATGTGGTGTCAGTTAATGTGAGGCATCAAGACTACAGTGGTACCTCAGGTTAAGAACTTAATTCATTCCGGAGGTCTGTTCTTAACCTGAAACTGTTCTCAACCTGAGGTTCCACTTTAGCTAATGGGGCCTCCTGCTGTCACTGTGCTGCCGTCGCACGATTTCTGTTCTCATCCTGAAGCAAAGTTCTTAACCTGAGGTACTATTTCTGGGTTTGTGGAGTCTGTAACCTGAAGCGTCTGTAACCCGAGGTACCACTGTATTAAGAACTATTATTTCTTTAAAATCTGATCCTGTGGTCGACATAATTTCATTTGCCAAGGATGAAGGGAAATTTCTGCCCCTTAAACAACTTATTAAAAATTGTTTTCAGATAGAGTCAAATGCCAGGTAGGGGTTTTTTTGTATTTCCGTTTTTTTAACCAGACACCTTTTAAACCTATTGATTATAGGACAATAAAGGCTCACTCTGTCAGGTTCCTATTGGAAGACCAGACAAACGCTAGAACATTAGCAGTGGCAAAGTTTTTATTGGTGGTTGCAAGAACCAATGATCCCTATCTTTTGAACAAAATGCTTGTTTAACCTGGAGGTAGGCTGTCTGAATTGTGCATTGCTTTGTAACGATTTGTTGGGTCTCTGGACCGTAATAAAGATTGATTTGATAAATGCTAACCAGAGTGTGAGAGAAAGAGGTGAGAGGCAGGGGGCTTGTGAGGCCAACACTTGTCAGTGTGTTGGTCCCACAATCTGGGGAAGCTTTGATGACAAGTAGAACAGAGCTCTTCTGTCACAAGAGACTACAGAAACCATAGTGGTATTAAAGCATGCATTTTATGCAGAAGGACATTGCATATATTTGCATGTTGGATATAAGAAGTTTTAGCTTCTGCATTTTCATCTCTGTGTAGCGCGTGATATCTGTCTTGTAAAAGTTCATGCAGGTCACCACTAGAGGTCACTAGCTCGCACAATTTACAGTTGTATGAATACAACTGTATTCTTCTGCATTTTTGCAAGTGCTTTTCTGCAAGCTGGAACAAAACCAGTATCACAGGGATTATTCAATATGAGAACAATCTCTTATTTTTACATACTTGATTACCAAACTGGGTTGTACAAGAATTACTTTTCATTAAAGTTTTCTTTAACATTTTCACAATACAAAAACCCACACAAAGAATATTGAAAAAGGAAAGAAAAGAAGATACAAGATTCTCCCTCACAAGTATATTCCAACTTTTGTCCCATACAGAAAAAGATGTGTGTCCCCAGCTCTCACCTGGGACCATCTGTTTCTTCTCCTACCCTAATTACAACATATGTAATTAGCCACCTGAATATTCCTGGTAAATTACTGTGGTATAACACTATAATTAAACATTCAATGGAACTCTTCTTTTCTAAAATCATATATGTATATGGACTACAATACATCCGAGACATCAATAATAATCTATCACACATGACCTAAGATATAAGGGAATTTTGTTGGTAGGAAGTTACTTTATTTTATTTTCATTCCAGACCCTCCCAAGTGTCTCCATTTTCCAGGGATGTCCCAGATTTAGAGAAGCTGTCCCGGTTTCTGATTTGATCCAGAATGTCCCACTTTTCCTTAGGATGTCCCCATTTTTATTGGAGAAATGTTGGAGGGAATGGAGTTATCCAACCTCTGAGCTGTCTGAAGGCAATCCTGTATAGGGATTTAAAAAATAATAATTAATGTTATATTATTTTTTTTATATGTTGGAAGCTGCCCAGAGTGGCTAGGGCAACCCAGTAAGATTTGTGGGGTATAAATAGAAAAATTATCATTATGAAATGGAACGTCCCTATGTTCACTGAAGAAATGTTGGGGGGTATGTGATTCTTGTTCTCTTATTTGTATTAAAAAGTGGGAAATGTATTTATGAGAATAATAGCTGATAATCAGGTAATGTTGTGCATTGTAAACAATAGGAAAGACAGTGAATGTATGTTTGGGCAATGCTTTAAATAAGAGAATTTTTGATAACCAAAAAGTAAAAGAGAAAACCCACCACACCACCAGGGGACATTTGCTGCATTCTTGACTGCAGGTTCGTTATGGTGAGAGAAATTGGCTTTTGAAGACATAGTGCAGGATTCAAGCAGCGTAGGGAGCAGAGTGTTGCAAATGCTCGTTCTTTATTGTGCAGTAATTGCATCGGAGACGCATCTCTTGTGCCGTGGGGAGACTTTCAGCAAATGGGAATAATGTCATGTCTTATTGAACACAGAACAATGTAGGTATAGGTTTTAAAAGCACTGATGAGTCCTTTGGTCACTTCCTTGCATTATGCACCCAAAAAAATCTTTGTTCCCTAGAGCTACCTAGGCATGCTTTCTCGTAGATTGTCTAATGCCATTATGTAAACGGGAGAGAGCGACTCTCAAAGGCTTGCTGGTGTTCATTGATGAATGGTGGCAGGAAAATGTAGGACTAAGAACGCGGCTAAGAATCCTGCGCTGCTTGTTTAAAACAGGCTTGGGTTGCATGAGATGCTTGCCTTCAGAAGAGGAAGGGAGGCTCTTTACTTCACTTCTCAAAAATGTTTGATTACATTCTGAAAAAAGCATTTGGTTACCATTTATATAGTAGCATGCACAAGGAAGAATATATTTATTGCAGGAGAGCAGAGGTAATTTGTATGGTGCCTTCCAGAAATTGCAGGACTACATTTCCCATCATCCATGACTATGATTGGTCATGCAGGACGATGGGAGTTGTAGTCCACATCTGGAGGGCATACACTGGCTGTCCCTGCAGGAGATAATACAATGATTTATGTAACATTTCAAATATCTTGTGACGGTGAGTGAATTTCTTTGACAGTTCTTGATGAAAAATGTGCTGCCTTGATGGTGTTAGCACAGGAGTGAGAGAGACTAGGGAGGAACACAGCAGATGCAGGTTCCCTTCTGGAAGCCTCTCCCCGTAAGCCCTAGTTCACCCTACCAAGACGTGTGAACCAGGCCTCCAGGTCAACTTCCTGGGCCATCTCTGAATTCAAGAGTTCTACCAGGGTTAGCTGGAAAAGAGGCATCAGAAAACTGTCCAGATTCATTAGCCTCTAGGGGTGGACCATCCTAACCAGAGATGCCACCCTGCGCCTAAGATTGTGTGGCCCTTGCGTGCGTTTCACTTGTGTGACATTACGGGCACACATTGTCATGTGCCCAATGTGCATGTGTGACATTATGCATGCGACGTCACATCATCGGGAGGAGGCCGATGGCAGAGCCCAGTCCTTTCTCATGCTTAAGAGGAGTCACCCACTGAATTGCGCCACCCTTGGCTCCATGCTTGGCCTTCTCCATGCCCTCAGCATTGAGGGGGCCCAGCCCCCTGCCAGCCGATATTGAGGGGGCCGAAGACACTTCCACCCCTAGCACTTGGCACACCTAATCCTAACTGAGCTTCCACAGCCGGATATGACCTAATCAGGAAGTAAATCTGATCAGGAGAAGGGCAGAGTTGACCTTGAATTAATGTGTGACTTGAGATGAGTAATGTGCAAACCACAATGAAACTTTTTATTCCGTAGTCTTGAATTTATATTCTTACACTCGTCTTGGGAAGGAGCACTGCTTAGCTCTATTTTGCCATCTGCTTTAGGAAAGCAGATTTTTTTCCTTTCTGGATTATCAAAACCACAAGGAAATAATTAATTTTTAATTGCCATATCTCAAAAGTTTTGCATTTACTAGAGATTTGAAAGCTTGACAAATGATGCACCCTGTGCCCTAAAGGTACCTGCCACATCAATAAGGGCATTTTGTGTGTCTCTTGGTGCAAGTGATTTATTTCTTAAAATTTGTATACCACTTGGTTGTGGAGGGAAACCTCAAAGCAGTGGTGGGACGTGGGTGGGTGATGTAACATTCTTGCAGAATTGTGACTGAGCAAGATGCAGTGTGTGAGATCTATTTCCCGTCCCACAGTGTGCCCTGTGTGTTGTTGCTGTTGTTTCTTTCTTTCTCAGCCTAGAAAGCACACTGGCTATTTTTAACAGGTGATTCTGGGTTCTGTCTTGCAGATGACCTGCTATGACAAGAAGCTGAGGCAGACAAGTCCTGAGCAGATGAATGACCACATGGTGGTTCCACTGCACTCCAGAGTGAATGGCTGGTCTTTACCACTCCACTCGTTCCAGTTGATCACCCTGGTGCTTTATTCATACTTGGCCATAGTGGGCTTTGGTATCTACATTCCTCTTCTCCCAGATGAATGGAAATTGGTTGCCTATGCTGTATCCTTTCCCCTTCCGTTTAAAATCCTGTGGTAAAACTAACAGTGCACATGAACTGCATATGCCATGTGTAGTGAGAGGAATAACCAGTGATTTGCCTAAGCCGCAATTCTGGATCCAGTTACTTCTGAGTAAGCTCCATTTAATGCAATGAGACTTAGGCTGCAATTCTCAGCAAGCTTACTCCAAAGTAACTCCCTCTGGAATCAGAGGCACTTACTTCCAGGTAAGTAGGGTTACAATTGCAGCCTGCATAGGATTGCACTCTCACTCTCTCATTGTATTCTGAAAACAGGTGCAAGTTGTGAGTTGTTTTGAAATGTGATTT
This sequence comes from Podarcis filfolensis, assembly GCF_964270895.1. Classification (NCBI taxonomy): domain Eukaryota; kingdom Metazoa; phylum Chordata; class Lepidosauria; order Squamata; family Lacertidae; genus Podarcis; species Podarcis filfolensis. The sequence continues at coordinate 50,660,542 of NC_139615.1, forward strand.
ATCTTTTTTGCAATCCAGACCACATGCTAGGGGAGAGCAGGGCTGTTCTGTTTTCACTCTTCTCCACCTCCACCTTTTCCCCTTCCCCCTTCCTTCTCTCCTTCTGGGTTTCCCACCCTCATGAAATTAGGCCAAGCTCATGGGCCACATTTTGCCCACCCTTTTCAAGCACAGAACCAGGACATAAATTAGGTGGTTTATGTCCTTAAGGGAAATGTCAAAATGTTCATCTCTCAAGCTACTAAACATTTTCGTGGGCGACTAATGTCGGCAAACCTGCAGTGAACAGCAACGTTCAGCAGTATTATTACAGCATTATTACAACCAATGGGCCTTTTTCCCAGTTAAGTGTGTGCATAGGATTGCAGCCTTATTTGAAACTTGTGGGGTTTTGTCTTTCAGAGCAGTAAGGTCTTGTCTGGATTGAACTTTTGGGGGGACCAAAATGTATTATCCCTCTGTTTATACTTTTAAAATTTGATTGTGATCATTCAATAATATATTTTAAACCAACAGTCCTTTGTAGTGTGTTTAGTGTTGTGTAATGTGGCTCGGCTGCTTCATTTAGCTGCTCTTTTTAAAAGGCTCAGTAAAGTTTTTCCCCTCTTCCTCTGTACAGGATGAGGAGTCCAGGGGTCAAGAAGGACACTAACATTGTGAATAGGAAACTCATAAATCCTGTAATTGATACACTGTTTGTGTACCAAACACATGATTGTTGCTAGGAAGACTTAATGGTGCCCTCAATTATTCTTGCACATGATGATCCAGTTTAAAGTGAGAATATAATTGTCAAGTTAGAACAAGTGTTCAACTGCCAGATGCAGTTTTTGGCCCTTCAGCTCCATTTGAGCATCAACTAGAAAAACAATTATTTTAGTAATAAAACTTTAAATCACAAATGAGAAATGAGAACCATTTTCCTGAACTTGAAATATCCTGTTCAAACAGATTTAAACATGACTGCCAGTTGATTTAATGGATTGATTAGTGAATTATAGAATCATAAGATTGTAGCGTTGGAAGGGACCCAGGGGTCATCTAGTCCACCCCCTGCAATGCAGGAATCTCAACTAAAGCATCCGTGACAGATGGCCATCCAAGCTCTGCTTTAAAACCTCCAAATTGCTTGAAGATGAAGTTGTTGTAATGCTTTCTGATAAATGATCTGCTTCTAGGGTTGGCATCTTTTTGGTTTTGTTTGATCAGGGTTCTCCCCTGATGTTGGAATAAAACTTCCATCATCTCTGACTGTCAGCCAAGCTAGCTGGGGCTGATGGCCATATAGAAAGGAATTAAAACATTTGGTGATAGTTGGTTGTTATTGTATGGGTGGGAACACTTTTAGATCTGTTGATTCAAGAAGCTGAAATATAATGGGTAGAATTTTTTTTTATATCATGCATGGCTATTGAAGGACCTTGTCTTTCCTTTGTAAAAATGTTCATATATGGAACTAGTAAACTTTTAAATAAAAACAACTATAGTACATAAACAGGAATTTTCCTGTTCTGGGGAGAGTAAGGAGGGCATCTGAGATTGTTTGGGATTGCCTTTCCTACAAGCAAGGGAGTCTCAAGACGTGTTGTCCAGGTGTGCTACCTTCTCAGAATAAATTATTGTACTGCTTTGATGTCTTAAAGACACTCAGTTCTATTTGTATAGAACTGTGGTGCATGGGAAATTCCTTTTCCTGACATCACTGGCAGAGGAAGAGGGGGGTGGGGGGAGCACACCGCCCCCGGCAGCGCAATCCTGGTGGGGTTCCATCGCGGCTGCGCCCCCCGCCTGCGCTGGGCGCCCCACCCCAAAAATGCACACCCCACCCCCAGGACAGGCACCAGCCCCGCCCCGCCTGCTTCCGCCCCCAGTGCCAGAGCATGAAGCTCCGCAGGTGCCTAACATGTCCTGGTTTTCAGGTGTAAAAATGGTGTCAAGGGGGAATTTTGCTAAATCTGCAAAATGTCAGGGAAATGTCAGGTCTCCCCAAAGAAAGCTCAACGGTTTTGTGGGTGTCAGGAATTTTACTTTTTGAAATATGGCAAAAATGGTGATGGTGCAATACTGAATCTATGACAATCAGACAGAAACTAGTATTTTGCTCTTCCGGAGTCTTGCAAACAAATCCACTAAAACTAGTAGCCTTTGTTTGTGGCATAAGAGAAAAGAATACCAGTGACAGAGCTTTCTACGTGGCCATTTGAATACTGAAGCACCTAAGCAAATCAGGTGACTTAATGTAACAAATGTAAAAAAAAATAATCCAGACTCTTCTATTCTCTTGTTTTTTGACTTTTCCTTAACCTCATTACAATGCAGGTGATTGGCTTAATTTTCGTGCATCACTTAATCACTCATCTTGTTGCAATCACTATCGATCCAGCAGATCAAAATATATTGAAGAAGAAAAATTACAAGAAACCAATGCCAATTTTTGACCGAAGCAAATGCAAGCATGTTATTCAGAACCAGTACTGCTATCTTTGTGAAGCTGATGTGTAAGTCACTCCCATTACAGCACAGCAAAGAAGAGACCTACTTATTTGCCTGCACTGATTTTCCTCTGCTATTTGCCTCTTGCTGCTTAAACTGCTCCTTTGTACTAGTTTTTTGTCTCTGTGAAATGACGCATATGCGTTCTGGGCCTGCAGGAAGCTCACTCAAAATTCGCCACCTAGGCTAGTGTTTTGCACAACCATAAAGGGCCATGGCTGTCATAGAATCATAGAATAGAATCATAGAATCATAGAGTTATGATTCTATGAGTCTATGATTCTATGAGAGTTGGAAGAGACCACAAGGGCCATCGAGTCCAACCCACTGCCAAGCAGGAAACACCATCAGAGCACTCCTGACATATGGTTGTCAAGCCTCTGCTTAAAGACCTCCAAAGAAGGAGACTCCACCACACTCCTTGGCAGCAAATTCCACTGTTGAACAGCTCTTACTGTCAGGAAGTTCTTCCTAATGTTTAGGTGGAATCTTCTTTCTTGTAGTTTGGATCCATTGCTCTGTGTCCGCTTCTCTGGAGCAGCAGAAAACAACCTTTCTCCCTCCTCTATGTGACATCCTTTTATATATTTGAACATGGCTATCATATCACCCCTTAACCTCCTCTTCTCCAGGCTAAACATGCCCAGCTCCCTTAGCCGTTCCTCATAAGGCATCGTTTCCAGGCCTTTGACCATTTTGGTTGCCCTCCTCTGGACACGTTCCAGTTTGTCAGTGTCCTTCTTGAACTGTGGTGCCCAGAACTGGACACAGTACTCCAGGTGAGGTCTGACCAGAGCAGAATACAGTGGCACTATTACTTCCCTTGATCTAGATGCTATACTCCTATTGATGCAGCCCAGAATTGCATTGGCTTTTTTAGCTGCCGCGTCACACTGTTGGTTCATGTCAAGTTTGTGGTCAACCAAGACTCCTAGTACATGAAAACATGTACTGCTCTCAAGCCAGGTGTCACCCATCTTGTATTTGTGCCTCTCATTTTTTTTGCCCAAGTGCAATACTTTACATTTCTCCCTGTTAAAATTCATCTCGTTTGTTTTGGCCCAGTTCTCTAATCTGTCAAGGTCGTTTTGAAGTGTGATCCTGTCCTCTGGGGTGTTAGCCACCCCTCCCAGTTTGGTGTCATCTGCAAATTTGATCAGGATGCCCTTGAGTCCATCATCCAAGTCGCTGATAAAGATGTTGAATAAGACCGGGCCCAAGACAGAACCCTGTGGCACCCCACTAGTCACTCTTCTCCAGGATGAAGAGGAACCATTGATGAGCACCCTTTGGGTTCGGTCAGTCAGCCAGTTACAAATCCACTGAGTGATAGCATAGTCAAGACCGCATTTTACCAACTTCTTTACAAGAATATCATGGGGCACCTTGTCAAATGCCTTGCTAAAATCAAGGTAGGCTACATCCATTGCATTCCCTTCATCTACCAGGCTTGTAATTCTGTCAAAAAACGAGATCAGGTTAGTCTGACATGACTTATTTTTCAGAAATCCATGCTGACTATTGGTGATCACAGCATTCCTTTCTAGGTGCTCACAGACTGTTTGCTTAATGATTTGCTCCAGAATCTTCCCTGGTATTGATGTCAGACTGACTGGGCGGTAATTATTTGAGTCCTCTCTTTTCCCCTTTTTGAAAATAGGGACAACATTTGCCCTCCTCCAGTCTGCCGGGGCTTCGCCTGTTCTCCAGGAATTCTCAAAGATGACTGCCAGTGGTTCTGAGATCACATCTGCCAGTTCTTTTAATACTCTTGGATGCAGTTCATCTGGCCCTGGAGACTTGAATACATCTAAACTAGCCAAGTATTCTTGTACTATCTCCTTAGTTATTCTGGGCTGTGTTTCCTCTGCTGAATCATTTGCTCCAAATTCTTCAGGTCGGGCATTATTTTCTTTATCGGAGAAGACTGAGGCAAAGAAGGCATTGAGGAGTTCAGCCCTTTCTGTGTCCCCTGTTTGCATTTCACCATCTTCTCCTCTGAGTGACCCCACTGTTTCTTTGTTCTTCCTTTTGCTACGAACATACCCATAAAAGCCTTTTTTGTTGCTTTTAACCTCTCTAGCAAGCCTGAGTTCATTCTGTGCTTAACTTTTCTGACTTTGTGTCTACACGTGCTGGCTATTTGTTTGAATTCCTCTTTGGTGGTTTCCCCCCTTTTCCATTTTTTGTACACATCCTTTTTTAATCTTAACTCAGTTAAAAGTTCTTTAGATAGCCACCCTGGCTTCTTTAGGCACCTTCCATGTTTCCGTCTCATTGGTATTGCCTGAAGTTGTGCTTTTACTATCTCCCTCTTAACAAACTCCCAGCCATCATGAACTCCCTTTCCTTTTAGTATTACTGTCCATGGGATCTCACCCAGCACTTCCCTAAGTTTTATGAAGTCGGCTTTCTTAAAGTCAAGAAATTGAGTCCTAGTATGCTTGGCTGCTCCTTTCCGCTGTATAGTAAACTTCAGAAGAGCATGATCACTCGCGCCTAATGATCCTTCCACTTCTACCCCACTAACCAGGTCATCAACATTGGTTAGGACCAGATCTATAATGGCTGTTCCTCTTGTTGCTTCTCCCACTTTCTGGACAATGAAGTTGTCTGCAAGGCCAGTGAGGAATCTGTTTGACCTTATGCTCTTGGCTGAGTTTGACATCCAACAAATATCCGGGTAATTGAAGTCCCCCATTACTACTATCTCCCTTCCTTTTGCATGCTTGGCCATCTGTTCCAGGAAGGCATCATCTATGTCCTCCGTTTGGCTTGGGGATCTATAGTAAACTCCCACAATGAGGTCACTGTTATTCTTCTCTCCCTTAATTTTGACCCAAATGCTCTCACTTTGGCTTTGAGGTTCTAAATCTTGGATCTCTTCACAGGTATACACATCCCTGACATATAACGCCACTCCTCCTCCTTTCTTGTCTGGTCTGTTTCTCTGAAATAGATTGTATCCCTCCATTATTACATTCCAATCGTGGGACTTATCCCACCAGGTTTCAGTGATGCCTATTATGTCATATTTAGTTTGCTGTACCAAGAGCTCAAGCTCATCTTGTTTATTTCCCATGCTTTGCACATTAGTGTACAGACATTGAAGTCCTCCTGCTCAGTTCACTTTCTGTTATCACAGCAGTGCAAATCCATATCCTGATTTTCTGAAATATTTCTTCACAAGGCAAGCAAATGTACTGCATAAAACTAAATTTGCAAGAACAATATAAATACATATAAATGTAACTTAAAACTTTGAAACACCCAGTAATGCTAAAATGACCAGGACATTTCCTGTTTAGAAATTGCTTTTGTTGTTTTATTGTACATCACCTTGAGATGATTGCATAGAAGGCTAATAATAATAATACATGAAAACCCAATATGCTTGTAAAAACATCACATAATTAAAATAAAAACAGCATCATCTATTTCAGCAGCCAAATTAAAAGTTCAAGTACCTACTCTGGGAGAACTCTGGGAATTTTCTTTGTCTTTGAAGGTTCAGGGAGCCACAGTGGTTCAGAGAGCCTACAGCTTTCCCTGCTCCTGGATAAACTTCTTGGTTAGCTACTGTGATGAACTCTGTGTGAGGCTATCCTTAAAGATGGTTCAGAGACTTGCTATTCCCATCTGTATTTCTAATCCAGTGCCGTACTTTCACATTAAAAAAAAAATCTCTGACTTCCTGCATGGCTCTTCTGGTTGTGCATGGATGGCTCATCAGTTCCATGTACATTTTGTAAATGCAATGTATAAATATTTAGACTTACCATAAACATGAGACCGTCTTTATTTATGTGGTCTATTTTAGTACCTGAATTCTATTGTATTCTATTTAATGTATCTCTTCTTCTCCTCAGAGGGCCAAAAACCAAACACTGTAGTACCTGCAATAAGTGTATTGCGGACTTTGACCATCACTGTAATTGGCTAAATAACTGTGTTGGAAGCCGAAACTACTGGTAAGCTAACAGCAGCTAGCTTTGGAAATATGACTCTAAAATAAAGGCCCTATTTAGGAAGACAGAAGTGAAGCACCCACCCCCATCTCTAGGAACACCTGTACTTTTAAACAATCTGTTAGTTTTGCATCCACAGTATCAAAACTGAAGTGGTTCTATGCACTAAATAAGCATTCCTGAGGAACTAATCCGGTTACCTAAAAAGCTAAATGTTTGCCCTGAGTAAATAACTTTGACTGCTTCCAAACTGGCACTTTTCAGAGGGAACATCATCCTTTGTTTGCACACTCTTTATGTAGCATCTAGACAACCTATTTGGCAGCTTCTGGCATTCCAGTGTCTTCTGTGTGGTCCTCCTGTCCTCTCTGAGCCCTGGTTTGTATATAATTTTTTTAATGAAATGCAGTTGAAGTATAGACATGGTTCCATTAAGGCTCCTGTGCCTTTAATTAAATACTTACTGTTTGTTGCTTCACCACATTTTATTGTTTCTTGTTGAGCATGGCTGGGAGGGGTGTGTGGAGTTAGTGAATTGCTCCTTGAATAGCCTCTCTCAATTTCTGTGCCTTTTGGTATCTGGATTCTTCTTATTCTGTTAAATAGCATATTAATGCTGTTTCTCAATAACAATGGAAGGCGGGGGTGGGGTGGACAATGCAATTGGTCAGTAAATCCAGGGGAACAGAAACTGAAATTAGAGTAATTAAGAAAGATTGTTCAGGACAGGCTTCCTTAGCCTCGGCCCTCCAGACGTTTTTGGCCTACAACACCCATGGTCCCTAGCTAGCAGGACCCAGTGGTCAGGGATGATGGGAATTGTAGTCTCAAAACACCTGGAGGGCCGAGTTTGAGGAAGCCTGGTTCAGGGGATAATTAACAAGCTTTTTATCACTCTATAGGAAAAGCACTGGAATGAGCCGAAACTGCAAGAAATAAACTTTTAAATAGACAGATTATTATTATTATTTGCTGAATGGGACTTTTGAGTTAATATTATAGGAGGATGGCATGAGGAAGGTTATCAAGTTTAAAAAGAGCTGTATGTTCCATTTTTATTCCACTTACAGCTCATTGTAGAAAAGCAGTGCCTTAGCAGCACTTAAGGGCTCTAGTGTGGAAGTAACCCGTCCTATTTTTATGAGTTATACAAGAGTAGCCACAACAAATCCTCTAAAAACACACTCCAAATGTGAATATATCTAAGAGCAGGCCACCTCTACTGAACTCTTTACTCCACACCCTGAAATCTTGGCTAGTTCCCCAGCTAGAGAGAGCTACTGGGAGCTGGGAGTGTTTTTGCTTTCTGCCTTCAAGCCATTGGGACATTGGCATGGCATAGAGGTGCATTAATTAGGTATTAAGAGAGCCAGCAAGATCTTAATCAACTGGACGGAACCTATTTTCAAATAAAGCCAAAGTATTGGTTTGCTTTATGAGAAATCAGTTTTGAATCTCCCCCAAGTTTTTATATGCTGATGCTGTACTGCATTTATTATAAATGAGCTGGCTGAGGAAAAGCTCATGAAAGGCTATTCATCCCTTGTGACACAGCTCTGGGAGCTGTGTAAGTCGCTCATTGCATGATAATTAATTTCTCCTCTCCTTATGCTAGCTTTCATTTTATGAATGCAAGTATTAATTGAAGGATTTTATGTTGATGAAGATAGCCCAAAGTGGTCTGATCCAAGGCCCTACACCGTGGCCACCTCCTTTAACAAGCTAAGCATTACTGTTCCAATTAATGCACACCACAGATGGAGAGCAATTGCCTCATGCTAGAAGACATTCAAAGCAGACTTTCATTCTTTGAAAGGTTGTTGGTCTCCGTTTCTTCATTTATTGGCTTTCAGGCTGTCTGGACCACAAAGTGTGTGTGTGGGGGGGGGAATTGTATAGAAGGGACAATTTCCTAGAGGCCAAAATCCAAGTTTGGGATAAGTATTCCTTGGTGAAAGAACCCCAGCACACAATATGTAGCAAAGTAAAGTATGGAAATATAGGTTGATAGACCTTTAAAATATGCCTTTTCAAGTGAGTGCCAATGTTTCCTCCTTCCCCTAGCATAGAAAAAGGCGTTTGATAAGTTAAAAATGGTTTACTTACAAACTCTCCAAAAGTCAGATTAATCTGCTTTTCCATGCAGCAGCCAGAAAAAATTGTACAGGCAGTAAAACTTAGCTTACTTGCACAGTGGTGAAAGCTCTTAAACTATTGGTAAAGCAATTCAAGAGTGGCTTGTGAGAGCCACGCGGTCTGAGCTGGAGCAACCAACTAAATCTCTTGGGAACTACTCTCGGGAGGAAAACAATTGCTTGAATACCTCATTCCTCCCAAGGTGAGGGGGAGGGACCCAGGTTAAGCCTGGCAGCACAGTTTATTCTGTGTTATTAATCTCTTCATGCATTAGACTTAAGCATGTCAGTTATATGAGACTGGTTATCCCACAAATGCTAGGTGGTGTGGGGAGCACTAGTGGCAGCCCCTCTAGCTGTTTCTCCTGAACACCCTAACACCTCCCCTCTGTTGGCTGACAAAGCTGTGTGTGCCCCCATTATCTTCTCACCAGCCTCTAAGCTGGCCTGCTGCCACCAGGTGCACCAAAGGACACTGCCCTGTTGAAGTAAGAGTCTTTTCTACATGGAATGAGAGGTTCAATCTGCTACTGTGTCCAGGGTAGCAAAATAGTGTGGGCTGGCTCTCCTGTTCACAATCTGCCCTTCCAATTCCCTGTTCAAAATGATGTATGTCCAACACTGCTGGTTTTCCTCACTGATATTTGATTAAATCCTAATCTGCTCATTCCCTAGGAATCTGGGAATTTGAAAGGTGTCACAGCATCATACTTTCTCCATGGGGAGGGCCAACAGAGATGAGAAGGCTAATAGCTACTTCAACATTTTGGGCAAACTGTGCTGCGGCAAAACTGAGGGCCAGGCTAAGATTGTTAGTGAGGTCAGTCACACAGGCCAGCTGCAGAACCTTTTTTGGAAAAGCATAGTTATAGGGAGCAGCATCCTGAGCCAAAATCGGTTGGTTTTGTATACTTCCAGCTGCAACAACTGGCCCTGTGTGCCTTCAGATAACCCTTTCTGCTTAGATATTTATCCCACAGAATCCAGAGCAGAGTATTCTGGAACATGTTCTCTTGTGAGTTGGACGTCCCTGTTTTAGGGCATTAATTTAGATGAAGCACCAGCCCAAGCTCTTGGGCCTAGCTGTTGCCCTGCTTGGACTGATAGTACAACATAAAACACACTTGCCACTTCCTGCAGCTGAATGTTTGTGGAAGAAGATTTGGTAGTCATGGGCAAGCTGTCTTTCAGGACAGCTTGTTTGTTCATGGGGGAACCTCTGGTAGGTTTCTAAAGAGTTGCCTCTGTGGAACTGTGGAACACAGTATGAGAATCATTCCTGAGCATGGATGGGGAACCCCAGGCTTGCAGGCCTCATTAGATCTCCCAGGGATCCTAATTTGGCCCACAAGGCCGTTTCCCCCCAGCTACAACCCTGGATGTCATGATGTAAAGCTACAGCTGCAAAGGAACAAGCAGAAACCTTAGGATGGGTGCCCAGGTGTTCATCTACATGGGACCTGCATTCAGCAGCACCTTTTAAATCCATCAAGGGTTAAAAATCTAATGGAGGATTCCACTGTTAAACTAGCCAGGCAAGTTTCTTGGTCAGGTAATGGCACTATCTTCTGTCATTAGTATAACAAGGGAGGTTGCTTTGGCCTGAAGACAAATGGGTGGGCTCTCCTCCCTCACTTGGCTGGTGGTGAGAAAGATAAAAGCCAGAGTTGTGTGTGCAGCTGGCATAGAAGCAGAGAGACAGAGCCATGCTTGACTTCGGCTTGAATCCAAGGCTGTGACTGGATGGGAGAAGCAGGACTTTCTCGGGTGCTAACGCTCCATTGTAGGCTAAGGTTGTATATGTGTGCAAATGACCCAACTATCACAAAGTCTCTGTTGTTCCTCATTACAAGGAAACCAAACCCTGGATAAGCACTGAAGCCCATGGAGTCTCACACCTCTCAGAGATTGATGTGGCGTGAAGAAATACAATTAAATACATTCATTCAATTTGTAATTGTACAGCCTTCCACAGATTATGGCTAACTGGAATCTTTCTGTTAACGTGTTCATAGGTTTTTCTTCAATGCGATTGCTTCTGCTGCTCTTGGAATCCTTCTGCTGATCATGGTGATGATATATGTCTTCATCCAGTATTTTGTGGACCCAGAACGGCTCCGCACATCTCCCCAGTTTGAAAGTATTGTTCCACTGACTTAAAAAAACTTTTTACACCAATGTGACCTAGTAGTACTTTTTCAAGGTAGTGCCTATGGTTTCTTAAACAGAAAGGGGTGGTCATTAAGAGGGAAAACCAGCTCATGATTGGTATAGCACTGACTAGACAGGCATTTGAGCAATGTCCTTCTCTCAACCAAAATTTGTATATGCAAACATTAGGGTTCATTTGTACAACTATTGTAATTTTGAGGGGTGGCCACACAAAGTAGTATAAACATGTACTTGTTCTTTTCAAAATATAATAAAGTAAGACCCCAGCTGAGAGGACTTTCACAAGACTAATTCACCATGTAGGAAGGAAGATACCATTCAGGTGGGAAGGTTTTCATCTGTGAATTTGTCAAGTCCTATTTTAAAGCCATCTAGGTTGGTGGCCGTCACTGCCTGTTACCACCCTGTATGCAAGATTTCTTAGTGCAGGCAACGGTGCCAAATGGTTCACATCAATGCAACATATAATAATGTTACTACTGTCTGAAATCTGGAAATATTTTATGAGAGATTCACCATGTACTTCCATCAGATTCCAGTTTTCATGTTCTACATTTCTGAGTTTGTTGGAAATTTCCAATAACAAAGGATATAAGTTTGTAATTATGTTTTCATTAGTAAAACTGCCCAGAGTGGCTGGGGAAACCCAGCCAGATGGGCAGGGTAGAAATAATAAATAGTATAGTAAGTAAGAAGAATAGTATAGTAAGAATGTGAAAAATTTCATGCAATATTCTTTGCTGAATTTTATTGTGTTATTATCTTCCTGATTGGGTCATGCGAACTGCTATTCTGAATGATGCTTTGTATAGGGCAGAGGGGATGAGTTTATGGAACCAAGAGGGCGGTAGCCCAGAAAACCTTGGGAACCACTGCTTTAAAAGTGTGTTTCAGTCAATATTTCTTCATTCACTGATATCTGGCTGTTTGACCAGCATATACCCTTAGGGAACAGTTTCAAAACTCCTGCCATAGTATTAGTACAAAAGGGAACATCATTCATTTCATAATTGAAACCAGAATAAAATTACTTCTCCCCATTATTTTTTCTCCAATAGGTGTCACTAGAAATGGCACCTGGCTGGTCTTTCTTCCTGTTGCTCCAGTAGAGACTACAGCAGCTGGCATCCTGAGTGTAGCAATATTAACTGTGGTTTTGGGATCTGCTTCTTTCTTGCTGCTTGGACATTTGTTGACGTTTCATCTTTACCTCTGTAAGTAAAACAATTCTGAAAAACACAGGGCAGGGGAGTGCAAAAGAAGGGCTCAGTTTATGCAAAAGACAGGCTTTTATCCCCAATCTTAATGGTGCCCTGACTATTTTCTCACTAAAGGGAACGATGGTCAAAGATAATGTGAAAGCTCACTGAATTTGCTGACACCCATCTATCTAAGCTGCAAAGCTTTAGGGATTTATAGTTTTTAAATCTTAAAAAAGCACAAACTTCCATGTACGCAGTGAATAAAAAGATGAACACATATGAATACATGACTCGACATCGACCCAGGCTGTCTACCATATCTCGAGAAACAAGCACAGAGGGAACATCAGATACAACACACACAGTGGACTCTTTACAGGTAAGATCTTCTGTCCTCCTTAGATTTGCCTTTCCGTAGCATACCTGCTTCTAGTATATATTCATCTGGAAGATCAAATGTGTCGCCCTACTCAGGTGTTCGCCTCAATATGTGTGAATGAAATGTGCGGAGGAGGCAGATGTGTGCATGAAAGCCCCACCTCCAACATCTGCACATGCCAGTTCCATTTGAAACCTTCCCACATTGAGAGTGATCTGAAAGAACACGCTTAGAATCCTCCCCATGATCAGGAACCATATATTTTCAGGGCTCCCAAATCACAATGAGGATTTTGAGTTCACCTGAATGTGGTTAGGCTCCCCCTTCAGCAAGGGCGCTGACTTGGGCCCCAGATTATGGGTGCCCAATGGTGCCCACGACAGAACAAGACGCCCTCTATGAGAAGCTTAGGTTCTGTTTAGGTGGAGGAGAGGGGGGTCCGAGTGCTGTGGCCTCCTCCCCATGCTGCTTAAATTGCTTGCTGGTCCACTTGCCTTGACACTTTGCCCGCTGGGGCTCATGGTAGGCCATGGAGATGGCTCCTCTTGCTCAATTTATAGGTGGGGAAAGGGTTAACCCCTCTTTTTCCAACGCCTTGATGCAAACGGCACCACCGCTGAGTATGTTCAATGCTTTGAAGCTATGAAACATTCATTTCATGGATATCCTGCCTGATTTCCAATTTGGCCTTTAATCTTTCAGCTTTTGCCACGTGAATTCTAGACAACATTTAGAACATCTCCCCCTCTTTAATGCGCATTTAAACTTAAATCCTAAAAAGTAGTATCTATCCGGCACAGGAGCAACTCTCTTATAGGTTTGTGTTCACATTCTTAGGATGTAACTGAAGTAAGAAAACCAGATGAAATAGCACCCTCCTCTATATCAGGGTAAGTAAACAGATACACAGTTATTGTTTTACTGAGCCCAGTGTCCAATGAGCAAGTGAAAATGATTGCAACCAGAAAGAAGAAATCGGGTTTATTTAGGAATTTGCCTTTCATCAAACACCAGGTAAAGAAAACCATAGTAATAACGGCTGCATACACCTGCTTTCCATAGAAAATATTCTGACTCAGGCCTGATTCATATGTAACACAAAGCATGGTCCTGGGCTCAGACAAACCACTAAGCAAACCCAGCTTAGCTTTGGGAAGAGTTAAGGCAGGAGGACTGAGGAGAAGAGAAGAGCTTTGATTTTTCCTTTGAGCATCTGCACGCCTGCTCATTCATTCTTAGCCGTAGTTTGGCTTAGTGTTTTATGAGAATTGGCTAGTGGGTTATTTCTGTTCCAATTAAAATCCTCTCAAGCTTCAACTGCTTAGTAGAAAACACAGCCATTATATATGATTGACAGGTTGTGACCATAATGTAAGTAATCCATCTTGGAGTTCATTGCTCAAAACACAAATCAATTAATAATAATAATAATAATTTATTATTTGTACCCCGCCCATCTGGCTGGGTTTCCCCAGCCACTCTGGGTGGCTTCCATAGAAACCAAAAATACATTAGGGGCAGATTTTTTCTGGAAACAGAACAACAGAAATATCAATCTGATATTCCTTCTACCATCATCATAAAGTTGGCATACTTTAGTTGCACTCCCAACAGGAAGTAAAACAAGGCATAATGTGGACACACCACCAAAATGCCAAACAGCATGGTGTACCAACCATGTCCCCTCATTAGCCATATACAGAAGAGGTCAACCCATGCCTGGCAATGGGCAAATACTTCCATGGTGAGGCAACTCCATCACAGTCCATAGATATAATGATGCAACAACACCATCAACTTGTATGGATGCTTGAGTCTCCTTATCCTGCACACATAGTCTGCAAAGAACACACCTTTAGATACCCACACAGCCACAGCTCATTTCAAAGAAGCATGTATGGAGAATTCTAGGAGAAGTTTTAAGTCCTGCCGGAGAGTCAGTGTCCCTGTGGATGGGAGGAGCTTTCCTCCCAGAAAAGGGGAGGCGCAGGTGAGACCATAATTATCTCTTCACAGAACCACTGCAGTTGCTCAGAATTAAACAGTGCTGAGACAGGAAGCTGGAGGAAGGGGTTTTAGGTCACACCAGGGAGAGGATGTGGTCGTTTTTAAAATATCCATTTTCCACAAGTTTTGCATAGTTCTGGAAGTCTGCGTGCAAACCAGCTGGAATAAATTCAGAAGGCTGCACACGGTCTATTGGCTTGGTTGCGGCATATGCTCATAAGATGCCATCTCTGCCCAAAGGGTATCTGCAAGGGAATAACTTAAGTCTTTAATTTTGCTTTGCTCCCTAGAACTCATGCCAATTAACTGCACTTGATCAAGAACAGCATCAGGAACAGCTGGCTTCCTCAGAGATAGCCTGTGTAGCATTTCCAGAAGATTGCTGTGTTTCATCGATGTGAAATGACCATTGTATGCACTTGATTCAGCATAGCTAAAGGAAAGGTGGAATGCCAGTTCCTGCTCTCAGTTGGATCAAAACAGGACACTGAAATCACAAGAAGAGATGTTCCCTTCCTTATCCAAATCCTCATGCTTCTTTTGTCTCTGAGAAGGTGCTAATATGTGGAAGGCTGTGGCCAGTCAAAAGACCACATGTAAAGAACATGGTGGACTTGGAGGATGCGCCAGATCATACTTCTAGACGAGGTCTGTGTGTACAGAACTGATGAAATTTTGGTCTGGAGGTTCTCCATTCTATGATAATGAAGGGCTTGAAGTGTTTTTCATCAGCTGGCAATGCATTATATGAAGACCAGCTGATAACAGCTAAGGAGGAGAGGGTGAGGGTAGGCAGAGGGTGGCTGGATAGGATTGCAGTGACAGGAATCATTTTGAGGCCCATGCTGATGACCAATGTGTCTCCCAACTCTTGTCTCTATTTAATGGGAGCGGCGTGTGTTTCCTGAAGTTGTACTTCAAGTGTGAATGATCTCAGCTGAAGAGCCAGCAGATATCCACAAGGCAAGAGTAGCCGTTCACAGGTTCTTCCTTGCACAGAACCAGCAATAGCTACTGTTGTGAATGCATTTGAGAGTCTCTCCCTAGTAAATGGGAAGCTAGTAAATGGGTAGCAAAATATGTAGCAGATCACAGGATATAGAGAAGATAGCTTGGAGGGTAATCATTTGACATTGCCAAAAAGAGTAGTAAGTCTTAGAGTCAAAAGTATCCTCCACGTGGCATTGGGAAGGCTCCAATAAATTAGACTGATTTCTCCAAAATGTATTTATATAAAGTGTCACCGCAGAAAGTCCTGCTTATTAATGCCAGTTGGAAAATACTTTCCTTTTTGTCTCTACGCTGAAAACCAGTTTTTTTAAATAGAAAATGGATTGTGTATTTGATCCTTTTTTAAAATGCTATTTCTTATAAATAAATTATATGATTTTGTGGCATTACAGGAACATTTTAATAAACTCCCCCCATAAAACAACGCAAGAGTCTGTCTAGCCTAGTTACATATGTAAGATTGGGTTTACTTGACTAAAAATTACAGAGGTTGATTCTCATTTGCACTTTACATGGGGGAGTGATCCTTTAGATTGGAAAGTTTTCTAGGTTTATAATATGTGTACGATGAAAGGAAAATGTTATTGAATGAAATGTACTTGTTTTTTAATCCTCATTCTTTTCATAAAAAGCATTAAAGATAATAAAATTATTATTTTAAAATTGCCTTTCAAATATGGGGAGGAATATAGTCTATGAAATATTGGTGGCATATAAGGCAATTGTGTCATAAAGAGCCTAACACTAGGCTGCTTCGTTCTGGAGGTAAAGGTTGGAAAGCACATTTCTGAAAAATGAAAGTCACCCACAGCTTATATTAAAAGAAACACAGGAAATTAATTGCACAAGTGCATGTAGAAGAATAACTAGCCAAGCGGCATTGATTCTGACCCTTTGGAGTTAGCAGCAACCAGTTCTACGTGGCTGCTCTCAGTCTCTGGGAGCTTGTGACCAAGAACATGCGATCAGGGCTAGTAAATGGGGTTTTGCGAGGGTGTTTAGTGAGCTGGTTTGAGGGGAAGCCTGGAGTGCTAGGACACAAGAGACCTGGGCAGTGACCTGGAACACCTGTGCCATGTTTGTTTTCCTGCCTGAGGGTGTATGAAGTTACACCTGCAGCAAATGTAAGCTGGTTGCCTTGCTGGAAGAGAAGGTTCAGCAACTTGAGGCTCACCTCTCCAGACGTAGAGTCATCAGAGGAAGATATTCTAGATGGAGCAAAGCAGACTGTCCTGGATTAGTGATACTGTGGGGGTGGGACACCCTTAGAGAGGAGGAAGATCACTAAATGCAGGAAGCAAACCCCTGGAGGAATGTGGCACACAGAAGCAGGACTGTCAAGAAATGTGTTGTGTCTTTGGGGCAGTACAATTGATCCTGGGCCCTCCCCTTGGACCCTTAATTCTGGGCCACAGGAACAAGGACAGCAGTTGCAGGTCTCAGAACATACACAGATGGCTAGAAAAGGAGCAGTATATAGAAGGCTTCCTGCCACTGCCCAGAGGAGGATGTGATGTGCTGTGGTGGCAGGTGACTCCTCTGCTGATGGGACAGAGGTTGCAGTGTGCAGGTGTAACAAGATGTCCCAGGAGGTGTGCTGTCTTCCAGTTGCAAAGATTCAAGATGTGACAGAGAAGTTACCAAGTCTTATAAAGCCCATTGTCCATTACACCTCCCTCCCTCCCTTGTACCCCATGTGGGTACAAATGATACCACCAGACACATATAGCAAGGGACTATGAGACTATGGGTAGGAAGCTGAAGGCACTTGAGGCACAGGTGGTTATTTCCTCACTCCTTCCTGTTGAGTGATGGCCCTCAACAGGATGGCCCAGGAAGAAAGAGGAAAATACTGGAAGTAATACAGGAGTGCCTGGTGTGCCCTGGACCATGGGGTCACGAAGAGTCGGAAACGACTAAACAACAACAACAACTGGCTGTGCAGATGGTGTTGGGGAAATATTGGCTTCTTTGACCATGGTTCTCACTTCCATGAAGAAAGACTTCTGGCAAGAGATGGGTTGCACCTCCTAGAGGTTGGCAAGAATGTGGATTAAATTAGGATTAAATTTAGGTTTGTTTCATAATCAAATGCCCAGCCGAACACTGTTTTCTCCCATCAACTTGTTCTAATCAGATAGTTGAGGGGCAGAGTCCTTTGCCCCATTGTCAAGAACAGGAAGACTTTGCAGAGGGTAACTACGCAACTCAGTCATAACTTTTGATAACAGCAGCCTAGCAACTGGGATTTATAAACAGCAGCTGGAAAACACATTTCTTTCACCGTTTTGCTGAATTATTTGTTTTTAAGGCAGGGAACCTGGCACTCATTTTACATGCTTGTTTTTAAAAACACGAACGTCTTTCTCAAAAGCTGATAATACAAATATTCAAATGTGAATGGGGAACTTAATCTTGGAGGTTTGCCCTGTGCAGATGTTGAGGGAAAACACAGAGCTTTATCTTCTCGGGATGAGGAATGATCTCAACGGTAGCTGTGTTTAACAAAGAGATCTATAATGACCAGTAAACATAATCCAAACAATTGAATAACTGAACAGGGAAACTTTTCAGGGGAGGAAAAGACATAGGCTTTCAAATCTGTTAATTTCCCCCTCCCTTCTTTGGAATCTAGTGGTTTGGCCAAAGACAAAACTGAATTTTGCAATTAGCAAAAGCAATCAGGAAAAAAACTAAATAATAATTAGTATGCAAACATTTGTATCACCACCATGATGTTTATGCTTGCCAGTTCCCAGACTGAAAGCTGGAAATCTGTCAGGCTGGGTTGCTACACTGCCCACCCAGTGTTGCCTGCCTCAAGTTTTGAATTTTTTAAAACCAGAAGATTATGCAGCTGAAGTCTACAGAGAACTAGAGAAGTCTGCTAGTGTTCCTGAGCAAAGTGACTATTCATAGAAAAGGAACATAAGCCCTTTTGCTAAACAAGTGTAAGAGCTGGTGTAGCATACTGGCTAGGAGGCCAAAGATGCAATAACCCCACTTATTCAGGAGTAATTCTCACTGAATTCAATATGGTTTACTTCTGAGTAGAAGTGGTTAAGATTGGGCTATACATACATGAATCAGAAAGTCCTTCATTCAAATATCTCTTTGGCCACACACTCACTCAGTTGCCTTAGGCCAGAGATTTTTAATTTTTTGAGTCCATGGCTTCCTTGACCAACTACATTCTTTCTGTGGCAGCCCTATGGGGCTTAGCAGCCCAGTTATGGTCACTGCTTGCCTGCAGAGCTTGCAGCCTCTCACCCTTTTTTCAAACGCCCTCCCTTGTGGAGTGTTCCCTCAGCCTCTCTCCTCTCCCCTCTCCTTGGGAGTCCTCTGGGCAGCCGCAACTGCCACCCCTGGTCTCTCAGCTGCCCCCTCCGCCCCAAAGAGAGGTGACTTCTCACACTGCCCCACAGAGGCCTGGGAAGCACCCCCTGGCCAGCCCCAGAGGCACCATTCCTCTGTGGGGGCTTATAGCCAGAGCTGCTGCAACAAACAGCTGTGCAAGCCTTTGGGAGGCAGAGATGCGAGAGGGCATCAGAGGAGGGAGGGGAGGAAAGAAGGACAGAGGCCAGTGTTGCCAGGGTACCTCTGACCATCCTTCAAGGCACCTGAAAACCACTGCTTTCGGCACGCTACTCTTCCTGTCTGCATTATGGGGCTAATGCTAATCAATCTGGCAGAGTTGTTGTAATGATTGATGCTACAAGGTAATGTATATTACATGCTTTGAACATTCAAAAGCGCTATACAAATGTGCATTTTTGAACTGCTAATATTGTATACCAGTTCAAATGGAGCTAATTAAACCTTGAATGTGCCATTGTAACCAGAGCAAAATGAAATACAATCCATCCTGCCTTTTCTTCCTCTTTTTGATTGGTTGATATCCAGTATTGTATGAGTGGAATTCCCTTCCTATCCTCCTACCTGTAGCCTCTTGCCCTGCCTTCATCAGGGCGTCCCACCTTTACCTGCCGCACAACTGGCATTTTATGCATTATCCTACTTGTGTAGGGCAAGTGAATGTGGCCTGGGATGGATTCATGGAGCAAATTATGACTTTGGATAGCACTAATTCAGTCCACAGGGTGGCTTTGCCACACTGGTGCCTGGGATATGCCTTGGAATCTGTATATCTGGATTAAGGAGGCAATAAAATGGGACACCATTTTGATAAACACCATGCTCGTGTGCATGCAGGAGCCAGACTGAAGGCACATAAACTGTCACATGGAAGCACCCACAGATAGTTATCAAGTGTTAACTGGTTTAAATTGGCTCCTGATAAATGAAGTAAAGCTTTGGGCAGCAGCAAACAGGCCTCCATCACCCAGCAGGTGAGCCAGTTTAGAATGCAATGGACCTTTTGCTGGTCCAGCTCTGCCCACTCCCCAACTTGTTTCAGTGGTTTATACAGTGGTACCTTGGGTTACATACGCTTCAGGTTGCAGACTCCGCTAACCCAGAAATAGTACCTCGGGTTAAGAACTTTGCTTCAGGATAAGAACAGAAATCGTGCTCTGGCGGCGTGGCGGCAGCAGGAGGCCCCATTAGCTAAAGTGGTGCTTCAGGTTAAGAACAGTTTCAGGTTAAATACGGACCTCCGGAACAAATTAAGTACGTAACCAGAGGTATTGGCTTCTGTTCGTGGGGATACCCCCAACATTTGCTTCCACGCACCATTCCAAAAACTGCAGCAAGGAGGGAAAACTCTTATCCAAACCCCTTCCAACATTTGCTCTACCCATTAAAAAAATTCCTTAAAACTTGCTTCACTTCAGATGGGACAGAATCCTAGCTTCCTTTTTGGGGGTGGGCGGTAGGATTCTGTGGTCACTGATGACAGCAATTTTTTATCAGTTGTCTCCCCCTTGTTGCTGAGGATTATATTGTAAACTGCCTCATGATCTTTGGATGAAGGGCAATATATAAATTAAATACGTATGTAACTAAATAAAATAAGATTGCTCTTCAGTTCCGTGTACAGGAGGCTCCCTGTTTTATACATATGCAAAACTGCATCTGTCTTGATGTCTTCACAATAGCTAGTGCCAACAACTGGGCAAAAAGCATCCTGTATTTCAGAAGTGTTGGTAAGTAAGTAGTAAGCAGAGCATGCATTATGGATGAACTTCATTAATGTTTTCTAATCCCAATGGACCACAGTGGATTGCACCATTACCAGATGAGTCACAGCAGGTATGGGAAACACTGATCAGATTTTTGTTTATTCTAGTGTGTTTTAGTGTTCTCACTTTGTATTTTTATGTTGTGAACCACCTTTTGATCTTTGGGTGGTGTAAGAAAGAAGCAAACATATACTGTAGGTACAGACAACGCCGTTTTTATGCCAAGCAGGGAAATTGGCATCAGGGAAAACTGACTACTGGCTTATAGAAAGTAGGCATTGTGGCCTTACCAGTGCCATGAATGAAATTATGTTTTAAATTTTGCCCTGTTTCCAGGAGGAAAACACTAAATCATGTGAAGCCTGTTATCACTCCTCCCACCCCCACCACACATCACTGGATACCCTTGTTTAAAAGGTAGAACTGATTCTGGCAAGGATTCACAGGAGGAGGACACAGTTATTTTTAGTTTTTGTAGAGAGGTCCCAGCTGGTGGCTACTTACCATTTCCTGCCTCCTTTCCCACGTGTGTTGATGGCAGATTAAAAACCATGTTCAATTGGTTTTACAAAGTCAATAAAAGTACACCATGTTGCATAGAACCTGTAGATCCCGCCCCCCCTCCCGCTCCCCACTCGGGACGTTCGCTTTGTTTGTCTGGACAAATTACGTGTTTTACAATATTGCATTCCTGCAACCTGAGAGATTTCCATTTTTTTGCTACCACTAACTTAGCTGCTGTTAGCAAGGGTAAGAGAAGATCTTTCTTGCTTGAATCTCGACTCTGCCGAGTAAAGATCAGAGAGGCGGTTTTGGATCTGGGCTGTCTTGTCATCAGGGGCGGAATTTCCTTCCAAAGGGGAGAAATTCGGGGCTGCGCCCCCGCGCAGGAAGCCAAGACCCAGGTAAAGGCTATGCGCTCGGGCGGCATGCAGGTATGTATGTATATGGAGTCTACCGCCCTATACTCGTGGAGCTCAGGGCGGTTCACGACATAAAATGACAATATCAAAAGCACCCCCAAAGCTTCTTGGGCCTGATGGCTGGAGAGACTGGAGACGCTCCGTGCCGCAGCCACCTGCTGCCCGCGGGGAGAGCGCTCCGGGCCGGGCCGTCGGGGGCCGCGGGAGGGCGCGCCGAGGGCCAGGGCAGGCGCCTGGCTGGGCGGAGTCCCGCGCCCGGCCCCTCGACGGCCCTTCGCCAATGCCGGGCGCGCAGGGCGGAGCCGGCCGGCGCCTCAGAGCCGCGCTCGCCGCGCCTCGCTCAGCCGCCGCCGCCGCCGCTGCTGCCGCGGACGCTTCTTCTGCCGGGGGCTCGGCGCGCCCGAGTCCGGGGCCGAGAGGGGGCAGCGCGGACGGGCGGGAGCCCCGCGGAGCGGAGAGGTAAGCGGGGCGAGGAGCGGGGCTTGGCGGGACTGCGCGCCTCAGGCAGCGCCGCCTTCCCGGGAGCGCCCGCCAGTTCCGGGTCCCCGGTGGCCTTTTTTGGGCTGCGGCGGCCAGGCGGCCGGCCCCCCACAGCTCCGCGCCCGGCCGCCGAAGGCTGCGGAGTCCGGCCGGCGGGAGGGAGAGGCGCCGGCAGCCCCAGCGCGGGTTGCGCCTGCTGCTGCCGCTGCCTCTGGGCGCCCGCGCCGAGGAAGGCGCTGCTGGCCGGCCGCCTCCCGGGCTGCAAAACGAAAGCGCCGAGGCGCGCCCGGGCAGGCGAGGGAGGGAGACGCCGCTTTCCCCCTGCTGAAGTTCGCGTCTCAACATTGCCGGGCTTTGCCTCTGAGCGCCCTCTTCGAAGAGAGATCCCGGCTGCATGCGAGGAGAGAGATGGCATTCTTTGAAATGGCAGGAGCCTTCTTGCAATGAAAGGGACGGATCCCTGTGGACCTCTTGCTCGGAGATGTGCACCCTTCTGCTCTAAGAGATCTTGCTTTAAAAAACGGACTCCCTTTCTAGATCCTTTCTGCCCCTCAACCCCAGAGAAATCTGAAAGATTTTGCTGGCAAATAAACAGCTTCTTCCTGCAAACAGAAGCTGCACTCCTACACGAGGGGGGTGGATGGTGGTGGCACCTGGGGGGCGGCGGAATGTGTGGATGTGAAGGGGGAATCTTTAGGTTCTTCCGAGTTATGGCTTCTAGATTTTTCTGGTGTTTTTCTAGGTGCTTCAGTGTTACGTAATAGATCTTGAAAACGGGAGTCTGTGTCAGACTCGCTGAGGACCCCCTTCCCTTTCCCCTTCCATTGCAGTGTTTATCTTTCATTTTCTGGGGAAGAAGGTTCCTGAGAAGCGGCTGTCAAGCAATAGCTGGGTGGCGGCAGCAGCAGCAGTTGAGGATCCTTATGCGTGTGTTTCACAAGGGAGAATTAATTCGGCACCTTCCCTGGAGGTAGCAGGTGCAATGGAAATGATTCACACTGGATCCTTCGGTTCCACTTTCCGATTGCATTCCCGCCAGAGGGAGAGCAATATTTACTCATTTCCTCAGCATGTTGCTGTCTGTGCACAGCACCTGATCTGGCCTGCAGTCCTCAGACCTGGCCGTTTCAGAGCAAGCCCCTTGCGTCAGGCAGGGAGATTGCAGAGAGAGGGAGCTGGAGGACTGGGGCAAACCCCCAAAACACGGGGGCTCAGGTGGTCTTGTGTCCTCTGCGGCGGGGGGGGGGGGCAAGATCTGTTGGCACACAGTCCCTGAGGCCCTTTCCCTGAATTTTCCGCTTTCATTCTTTTACAGCCTTTTGATTTACACAAGTCAATAGAAGGGAAAGGCAGGCAGGCAGGATTCTACCTTGTTATACAGTAACACGCCCCCCCCCCCTTCTGCCTTCTAGTAGGCTGACCAGTGAAGACAAAAGCACTGGGGTGACTGGACTAAATGCTTAGGTGTTTGCTACTTGTATCTTATATTTGCAGGGTAACTGAACTATATCTTAGTAAATAACTGTAAAGGGTAAATATATCTTGTGTTTTGATGTGTCATGCCCTATCTGGGTGTTCAGAACCACATCACAGGAAGTGTGTGAGGGGGGCTGCGCATGTCTGCACTGTGTCCCAGCAACCCCCTCCCCCCAAAGTGCTCTCTGTGTCTTCAGTGAGCAGCCATGTTGGGTCTGACCCTCTGACTTGGAGGATCTTTGCACAAGTAAAATAAACGATGGCTGGTTGCAGTGATCTGGGTGCTAAGGAGAGCCACTCTGCACAAGCTCAGAATCTTTTTTTTATTATTTCAGGACAGTTGCAGCACTGGAAAACCTCTGGAGATTAGATTGTTTTTATTCTGCCTGTTACAGTTTTGGCCTGGTTCTTGCTAAGGTGGCAAAACCTGTGCCTGAAGGGTACTATTTTATAGTGTAGGTGGAGGCTCGTTAGAAGGAATGCATTACCTGCACATAGAAAACTGGTATATCAAGGAGAAGACTAGCCTAGAGCCCTTCTCTCATTGGCAGGCTGGTTTTCTGTGTGCTGTTAACCACCTGCTTGGTTTGTTCATAGGGAAAGAAGAGCAGTTTCTCAGAACTTTGTAAAGTTAAAAACTTTGTAGTTGATGAATCTATTACTAGGGAGATCTAAGTAACCAAAATTACATTCTTATGCCATTTCCATATGATCTTAATACAGATTAGTTTTTGTCTACAAGGACAAAGTGGTTCCTCCACTCTTTCAAATGACACTCAAGTGTGGTAGTTCTGAGTTCTATTGTCTATTGTGTTCCGATACAATAGTTATTTCAGAGAGCTGAAGAGTGATCTAAGATAGGCATCGTTGCCAATGGTGTGCATGCTCATCCCACTGTAATGTCTCTTCATAGGTTTGTAACTTTTTGGGGGGTAATTCAGAAACCTGCAAACTCTTTTTAACCAGAGACAACACTGGGTGCTTCCATGCCTGCCTTTCATGTGAAATTGTTATATGTACTAACTTTTAATGAAGTATCCACACAAAGCCTTCATCCAATCATTGTCTTCCTTTATTTTCCCATGGTGCTTCCACCTTTTCCCAGGCAGAAGAAGGTCCTCCTCTTCCCAGAATGGAAGAGTTTGTGCTGTTTACACAGTTCTAGATGCCTTCAGTGTTACTCCTCCATACTTTTAGAAGGGGGGTGACACATCCAGAAAGGGGGCCTATTGCAGCTCAGCACACATTCATAACAGGATTTCTGGCAGGTGCCATTTCATGACTGTATCTAACTAGGCCTAAACGCATACCTCTCTCGTCTCTTTAAATGAATGAGAAAAACCATAATGCCTTCACATTACGGTAGTGCACTTGTGTATGTGAGTTTATTGTGGGTTTGTTGCCACTCATGCTTGCAATTTAGTTTTTGCAGCATCTCTATGATGTCCTGCTCATCAAAACACCATCCCACATCTCCTCCCTTTAATTCGTATTTATCATTTCTGCAGGTTGTTTTTTAAAAATGTGTTAGGTATTCCTCATATTTCAATGGGGAAGAAAATGGGGTGCCATTTTGATGAGGGTGATACTGTGTGGACACTGCAAACAAACACAACTCCAGAGTACTGATGAATCAACAATAAACTCACATAGCTGTATTCTTATTTTTATTTAAACTATTTATTACATGCTCTTGGGTCCATAGCTCCATCAGCATTGGTGCTGAGTCTCAGTGCCACTATAGAGAATGCCCTCTCATGTCACCTTGTACTGTATCTCAGGGGATAGAGGTGCAAGCTTTCAATCTCCTCTGGCAAGCAAAATATGACGAACAGCACATGCAAGCTTGTTAATGTGGTGGGAATCCATAATCTCCCTGAAAAACTGATCCATAGGCCCAGCAGCTGCTTACCCACAACTCTCCTCATCCCTGGCCATTGGCCATGCTTGCTGGGCAGCAACATCTGAAGAGGCAACTTAAGTACTGGCACTTAGTGAGACCGTATGAATGTTTGGGCTCACACCCGCTTTGCCCTGCCCAGTCCTTTTTGCTGCTGCACTGCGCTGCACCAAGGTTTGGCTTGGCTCGTCATCCAACTAGGATTCATGGTTAAGCTCTTGCCTCACTATTTGCAAGCAAGAATAAACGTTCATGATACTGTCCAGCAGCAAAAAGGACTGGGCAGGAGCAAAGTGCCTGCAAGCTCCTCTCCAGGAGTCCTCATGCTCCTGTAATCTTGCTAAGCTGCAGTTTGGTGTAGCTCAATGTGCAAAACAAGCTAGAAAGTAGCTATAAGGATAAGAGGAGAGATGCCCACTTTGGCTGCTTTGTGCTTTATGGTGGTTACCTGGAACATTATTCTTTGCTTGCTAGGACAATGCAGACTACTATTTTGCTTTGAAGTGCTTGAAATGAGTTTTTGCAGGAGCCGAACAAGCGTTGCCTGGAACCAAACACAGGATGTTAGCTCTGTACTGAAGATATTTTGTGCTCTGTTATCTCAGGCTCAGAAAGGCACCCAGCTAGAGAGGATGGTTATGTAGGAGGGGAGAAGTGATGCAGCATGTGAGCATGAGACACGTACAAACAAAATTGTTTAGAGAAAGCTGTCATGACGAGTTCTCCCGAGAGCAGGGAGCCACCTACCTGCCCATCAGCTGATATAGAAATAATGTCTGATGACTTTGATGTCCTGCATGTGTCTTGCATAGTGCTCCATGAGACCCTCTGAAGAAGCCCCTTTCAAAGGATGGCAGAAGCACTCTGAAAGGGGCTTCCCAAATCCCACCCCTTAATTGTAGTCTCTTCCTAAGTCCCTTTTCATCTTGGCCAGCACCTTGAAAGGGACTTAAGCAAGACCTGACAATCAGCTGATCCTAGAGAATCCACTCTCCATTTCTCCCCCTTGTTTTGTGTCTCTGTGTGCATCTTTTTTCCTCATTGGTTATCTTGGTGCTGAGATTTGCTAGCATAGGTAGATGACTGAATATGTAATTAGGATTGGTGTCTTGAACTGCAAAACATGGCTTGCATATTCTGCCTCCCACTGCAGCTCAGTGCACCATTTGATTCCTGTTTTCTATAAAGTCCTGAAACATTTAACGCTATCCTATATTAGAATGCTAACAGTAGCAGTTTGGAGACTGAGGTCACGTTTACCCCTGTGATATTGGTATCTATCACAGGATAGATGATCCATCTGTACAGTACTGTTGCTTGTCCTCAGGCTTGCAAATAACCACTAGCCTGCTTGCCTGCTGGAGTGAAAGAATATTTTCCAGCCAACCAGGTTGGAAAGCTTTTGCAAATGAGAGGGCAGTTTATTCTTCTTTTATTTCGGGCTGTCAAAAAGACCCAGCATAGGTGTACATGAGCTGGTGTGCTAGGAAAGCTGCCTTGTGCCTTTGCATTTACTCCTGAGAAGAGATGCAGGCCTTTGCTATGTTCTGCTCTACCTTGGTCTGACCATTGGAGTTGTTTTACATGTCATTATCAGCACCATTTCTGTTCCTCCAAGCAGCTGAGAATATATGGTCAGGTCAGCTGATTTATTTAGGCAGTTTGAGCTTCTTTCCTCTTGCCTCAGAATAATTCCTGTGAGTTTTGGAAAGAGGCCAGTAAAGCCCATGTAGCAAATTGCTATGATGCTTCCATTTTTACTCTTATTTGCAGTGTACTTTTTAATTTACTTTATATATTAATGTGCTTTATGTATTATTAGCTTGTTCCATAGCTGTCAAGTGTCCCTTATTTGAAGGGACAGTCCCTTATTCCAGGGCCATGTCCCGCTGCTGTCCCTTATTGATGGATGTCCCTTAAATGTCCCTTAAATTTCAAAGGAAGCAGCTCCTCTCCCTCCCTCCCTGCCAGCCAGGGAGGAGGGAGGCTCCAACTGTGTTGCTTGGCTGTGTTGCTCACCCAATAAGAAGTCTAAGAACGACCGGGGGGGGGGGGCGGTGTGGAGCTTGCATGCCTTGTGTGTGGCTAGTTAATGCGAGCTGAGGGGGGTTTTGAATGCTGGACGCCATTTTGTTGCACATGCTGCTGCAAACTTTGCAGTGCAAAGCCAGGCCGGGGAGCCATCTTAAGTTGAGGCTGCATAGGCCTTGTGGTGCATGTGATTCAGATTCTATTCAGTTGAACCTCTGGTTACAAAGTTGGTTGGACAGTGTTCTCGAAGCTACCAGCATGAGTTTGACCAGACTGCAGGAGGACAGGAAGGCTGGAGTGCCTGGAACAGGTGAGGCTGCAGGTCCCTTATTTTGGCTGCTGGTCCCTTATTTTCAAGGCTGCTGGTCCCTTATTTTCAAATCTGTAAGTTGACAGCTATGGCTTGTTCTATCTGAAAGATACTTTTTATAGGCATTTATCAGCATAGATACTGTATGGTGAAGTTTATGTAGGTTGATATTTTTTAAAAAAACAACAACATTTAACCTGAAATTGATTCCACAGATTTTGTATGTAAATGTGTTGTATAATTTCAAATTTTAAATAATATTTCCATTTCCATTTTGTTGGAGGCATGTGGGGAATGTGTAGCATTTGAACAGTAAGTTACTTATTTTAATTTTCTAAGAATTTCTGTTACAAAAAGGAGAGAAGACTGGCCAGTTTTTCAAGGAGCCCTGTAGCACCTTGAAGAGTGAACATTCTTTTGTGGCATAAGGGTTTTATGTTTTCTACTTGTAGGGTAGAATCTACTTCTTAGATGCAGCTTTTTCCAAGCTGAATCAATGAAGCTTCTGACTGTGGTTTACTTTTGATCAGAATTCACCACAAGACCACATTTTAGGCATGTAGGCTCCTTGGTTTAGGATAGTGACTTGTTTCCTATTTCCTTCATCAGCCTCCATGACAAACAGTCTGACCTGATTATGCTAAAACAAGAAACACTACTATGCTCTTAATGCCTAATGAAAAAACCCAAAATTTGGCAAGATAAAAAGTTCACGTGGATTGTTCGTTAACACTTCCATAATGTTGGGGATTTTTAATTTTAAAAATGAACAAAGGTTCACAAGGGCAGGTTGTGGAAATGCTTGTGTGTGAAATCATATGAATCACCTTGTGTGTGAAATCATATGAATCATGGATTGGTAGGGTAGCAAGCTAGCTAGGCCAAAATCCTTATTCCATTTGCAGACAGGAGATACAGAATAGCCCTAGTGACCACAGTAAACCTGAGGTCCAATTCACACATTGTGGTTTTTCTGGTGTACACCTAAGATGCTCAGAGTGTACACCTAAAGCCTGATGTGTTTTTGCAGACACATATGTCATACATTTGTCAGATTGCAGCTCCCTTTTGAGCGGCAAATCTAGGTTTGTTTCTATGTCAGACATGAAGCTGCCTTGAGTGTCCCTATCGGACTTCCAGACATAGATACCAAACAAATGCAGCATCCCCTGGGACTGTAAACATCAACTATTCAACAGGTTGGATTCTGACAACCAGTATTCTTATCCAGTGGCAACTGGTCACAGTCCTCATGCAGTTGAACCCATGAAGAATTTTGGCCTCCACCAAAGAATGGCTCCCTTCACTCTTGCTTGCAACAGCCGTGCTCAGCACAGAGTGAGAGAAACATCCCAGGCAGAGGTAGTCTTCTCTTAAGACTATAGGAACTTCTTTGCTGGATCACATCAAGGTGCAGCTTTGAGAAGAGTTCTGCTTTCAGCAGTGCCCAGATGTCTAGATGCTCACAAGCAAGGCCTCCACTTACCGTATTTTTCTCTCTATAGGACGCACTTTTTCCCCTTCAAAAATGAAGGGGAAATCTGTGTGCGTCCTATGGAGCGAAGACGCCATAGCCCCGCGACCCTCTCCCGGCTGGAGAGGTGACGCGCGGCTATGGCAGGAGCCTCCATAGCCGCCCGCCACCTCTCCAGCCGGGAGAGCGCGTGTGGGGCTAAAGAAGCCCGGCTTACTCTCTCCCGGCTGGAGAGGTGACGTGCGGCTATGGCAGGAGCCTCTCCGCTGCGCCTTTCCGCTGCTCCCTGACCTGCTCTTTGGGGCTGATGGTGGGCTTCCCCCCGCCAGCCCCAAAGAGCAGGTCGAAAGGAACCTTCCAAGGTAGCCGCCTGAACGCACCTTAAATGGCACCTTGTTTTAGAGCGGGAAAACAAGAGGGGGAAAATTCTCCCACTCTCTGCGCGGCGCCCCCTGCCGCTTCGCTGAAGGGGCGCTGGGCAGAGAGCGGAATAATTTTTTTCCCTTGCTCTCCCCCCTTTAAACAAGGTGCATCCTATTGTCCGGTGCGTCCTATGGTGCGAAAAATACGGTACTGCTTGCCTTCAGTATCACCCCTGAAGATAAGTCAGGCATGTCCACTTTCAACTTGTGTCCGGCCCTGGCAGCTGCAAGAACAAACAGGAATAACAGACTGACAGCACTAGCTGGGTTTGGATTGCAGGGACCAGACCTGAGAGTCATCTACATCAGCCTTGGGTCATCTGGAAGGGCCAAATATTCCATCAGGTGATAGGCCACCACACCATTAGAAACATTTCCCCATCTGACATTGTCCCACAATGTGGTGACTCTGCAAAACTGACTTCTCCCTTGGAAAGCTGGTTCTTCACCCTGGGTTCACCCCAAGGCACCCTTCATGCAATCTTGTCAAGCTTCACCAAAATTTAAATTTGGGTATCAGCAGGACTTTTTTCAGCCCAAACTCACTGGAAGTCGGTTTGGCACCTTTCAGAGAAAAAGGGAGTCAGTCATGGTGAGTTTTGGCGTGTCTTTTTCTAGAAAAATAGCGCTAGATATCAGAATTTTATGGTTTTTAGCCCCCCACCTCAGCTCCACAATTAGAAAAAGGCTTGCAAACTGGTCACCTGTGGTGAGTAAGGATCAGTGGCAAGTACACGATCAGGCAGGGAAGTGCTGCAGATATTGGTAGCTCTTGTTCTTCAGGCTGATTAAGGTAATCACACTTCAGCTTTGTATTCATTTCCACCTCAGTGTTGAAATGGGATAGAGCACAACTGTTTAATTAACTTGTAACAATATTCCATAGAACTGAATTTAACAAGGTGGGGACGGAGTGGGGGATTAAACGGTCAGATTGCAGAAATTCAATAGAGCCAGGAAAGTGAAATTGACACCCTGAAATCTCTCTCTGATGTCTTCAAGCAGTCACCACCTCTTCAATTTGCCTCTGACACACACACACACACACACACACACACAAATGCAGCAGCTGTGCAGCACCCTAGAGCTGTACAGGGCAGCTGTTCAGAGCTCACTAAAAGAAACAGTGATCCTTTTCTTTATCAGTGCTAATGTTTACTACGAGACCCAGGGATGCGTTTAAAGTCATCCATGTAAATGCTGATCCTTTGTGACACCATTTGGCTGCAACAGGGGATGATGGCCTGGCTGCTCTTCAGTAGTCCAGGGCACACACAGCATCTAGTTTCATGCAGGATTTTCAAGCAAATCCTGAAGGCCTTTTGCTGGTTCCTTTCTAATTTGCCATCTAATAAAAACCAAAAACAGATTATGTCCAGTTTCGGCAATGCCTTTATCTAGAAGCTCTTGGGGGGGGGGGGCTGTGTTCATACGGAATGAGTGGCCAGCCTTCCCTCTTGGAGCTGGGCAGGGTTTCCTTACTGCTCCATTCGTCTGCTGCCATTCCTCCAAGGAGCATGCACCTTTCCCCCCTTTCATTCTCACAACAACCCTGTGAGGTCGGTTAGGCTGAGACAAAGTGACAAACTCAGCTTTACAGTGGTACCTCGGGTTACAGACGCTTCAGGCTACAGACTCCGCTAACCCAGAAATAGTACCTTGTGTTAAGAACTTTGCTTAAGGATGAGAACAGAAATCGTGCTCTTGCAGCACGGCAGCAGCAGCAGGAGGCCCCATTAGCTAAAGTGGTACTTCAGGTTAAGAACAGTTTCAGGTTAAGAATGGACCTCTGGAACGAATTGAGTTCTTAACCTGAGGTACCACTGTACTAGCAAGTGACATGGTTAAGCAAAGATATTAATCCTGCAGTAGCAAGCTTCCGCACTGGTCTGCAGTAGCTCTCAGGATCTTTCGTTGAGACTGGTCAGGTTGTTTCTTATTGAGCAAATCTCAGATTCTTTGCCTTATAGGCACTTAGGCTTTTGTCACATTTTGTTTGGTGCTATTTGCTAAACTGCATGGACAAAAAGACTATTCAGACCGATCTCAGATGGACCACAGTTTATTTGCACAGATCAACCGATCCTTTTCCCTTGCATGAAGCACCTCTGTTAACGCCACATAGGTAGCTCTCAGGGTACTTTGGGATGTTTAGCCAGATACGGCAATGGGAACGTGCAGTCACACTCACAAAGTCCCACAAGCTTCAGTCTTGTCTCCAACCTTTAGCATCTCTATGACGCTTCTGGGTGGCGGGGGAGAATTGAAAATAACAACAACGGTGTTGTTGTTGTGTTGTTTAGTTGTGTCCAACTCTTTGTGACCCCATGGACCAGAGCATGTCAGGCACTCCTGTCTTCCACTGCCTCCCGCAGTTTGGTCAAACTCATGCTGGTAGCTTCGAGAACACTATCCAACCATCTTGTCCTCTGTCGTCCCCTTCTCCTTGTGCCCTCCATCTTTCCCAACCTCAGGGTCTTTTCCAGGGAGTCTTCTCTTCTCATGAGGTGGCCAAAGTCTTGGAGCCTCAGCTTCACGATCTGTCCTTCCAGTGAGCACTCAGGGCTGATTTCCTTCAGAATGGATAGGTTTGATTTTCTTGCAGTCCATGGGACTCTCAAGAGTCTCCTCCAGCACCAGAATTCAAAAGCATCCATTCTTCGGCGATCAGCCTTCTTTATGGTCCAGCTCTCACTTCCATACATCACTACTGGGAAAACCATAGCTTTAACTATACGGACCTTTGTTGGCAAGGTGATGTCTCTGCTTTTTAAGATGCTGTCTAGGTTTGTCATTGCTTTTCTCCCAAGAAGCAGGCGTCAACAGTGTTACCAATATGCAAATGACCCCCAGATATATGCCAGCATTTCATCAGAATTAGGAGATGCTGTTGAAGTGCTGGACCAGCTTCTGGTCTCAGTTATGGGCTGGATGAGGGTCAGTAAGCTGAAAGTAAATCCCAGGAAGTCTGAGGTTCTGTGGATCAGTGGTTTATAGGTTTGGGAATTAGGGAGTTGGCCAGTTCTGGATGGAATAGTGCTTTACCTGAAGGACCAAGTTTGCAGCTTGAGAGTGCACCTTGGTTACACATTATTGCTGGAGGAAAGCCTTCCCATATCCAGCTGGTCTGTCCAGCTATAGTCATTCCTGGAGTAGAACATCTTGACCTCAGGTACCCATGTACTAATATCCTCCAAATTTGATCACTGCAATGTGCTTTACGTGGACTGCCCTTTCTGGCTGCTTGACAATGTGAGACAGGGCATTGTTAGGGATGGCCCTCTGATTAGGAAACCATGACCTCATTTAGCACAAGATGAAAACTGTTTTGTTTACCCAGGCCTTTGAAATGTAATCAGCCTTATTGCTGACAGTGTTACTAGGAACATAATCAGCTGCCTCCTGTAGAGTCGGACCATTGCTCTGTTTGGCTCAGTTTTGTCCACACTGAGTGACAGCAGGCTCTTCAGAATTTGTGACTGGGTTTCCCCCCTGTGCTGCCCAGAAATGCCTAGGATGAACTGCGTGTAAAGCAGATGGTCTACCATTGAGCTATGGCACTTCCCATCGTGCATGTTGTTTTTGTGTTAATGCTAGTTTGTATTGTTGTGCTGTGTTACTTTGTGCAGCCGTTGGGAGAGCGGGTGGGAAATAAATACTGTTGGGAGAAAGGGTGAGGAAATAAATACATCTCTTCCAAAGCAGATATAGTTTCATAGTTCTTTTTTGCAGTGTAGGGGAAAGCATGTTATGTAGGATTTTCTTATTTTTGATTACTCTCTGCAAATGTCTTATAGAGAGCTTAGGGCAGCTGCAGAGCTAGACCTGCTTTGCCCTCCCCAGAGTGGTAACACAGACAAGGCAATTTGGAAAGAGGTTCTGTATGGAACTACAAAACCCCCATGTAAACTAACATGTTGTCTTGCCCCCCCAATCGGTCCCCAGCCATGATGTGCCCTTTGAAAAATCAGTAAATTCTCTTTAGGATTTCCTTTCCTAAAGGGAGCCTTGGATAACCTGTGTTCTGAGAAGAACTGCAGCAGCTGACAGTAAAATCAACTGTGTGTGTAGCGTAGAAACATGTCTCTTAATTCAGCCCTGAGCAGAACTGAGAAACAGGCTGCATTAACGCTGATTCTTACTGATGCTTATAAAAATTGGGCCAGAGATGCATTCACAGTGATGGCCTTAAGCTAATCATCCTCTGAATTAAGAGAAAACAACTATTCTCCTGCGTCTGCCCATCCCACCCAGTTTTTCTGAGTATGCTTTGTCAAAAGATGGAATGAAAATACCAGTATACTGTAGGATACTGTTTTCAGGAAATTTCTCTGTGCAAGCCCTCTATGAAATGAGCAGGAGCTGCTGCACAAACTGTTGCTGATTGAATTTGATGCCCACGTCTGCATTGGGTGGGAATGTCTGTTCCCATTTAGTACTGCAGGAACACATACAGTGGGACCCTCCAGTTTTTAAGCATATGGGGGAAAACTATCCATTTCTTTCCTTTCCACTCCCTGTATTCTCAGCAGCCAAAGCAATGGTGGGAGTTTTCACTGGAATACGTGGTCCAGGCTTCCTGTGTGTTCGACCACAAACTTGAGGGGGAAATTGCCAAAACTGAGCAAACTGCTCATTTTTCAGAATTCCCCATCTCTCCCGCCTTTGCATATTGCAGAACTGGTACAAATCAGGGTGTAGCTCTTATTCTGATAGATGTCTGATATGGAACTTTCCTTTATTGTGCATTTCCTGGTAAGTTCTTGACTATTGCAGACTGACATTCAGGATGACAGTTCAGAAACTTCAGCCGGCCCCAGATGCAGCCTTGTCAGGAACTATCTATGAGGAGCACACTAGTGAGTTGTGACCACAGAATAGGATTATAGGTTTGGTGCTAAATTATAGCATCTGAGGCACAGTTGACCTGTTCCAGAAACAAACTTGGAGGCGGCTTCTAGTGAATTCTTTCCCCAGAGTAGATTTCCTGGTTGATTCAATTAGTGCTTTAAGAGAGACATTAAATGCATTTATTTTCTACCAGGCCTTTTAAGATTTCAACTGAATATTAGTTTTAAACATGGGATTTGTAACAAATATTGGTGTGTGGAGTGTTCCTATTCAAGGTTTCCTGACAGTGAGTCAGCCCTGCTCTTTTCCAGGATACCCTTTTTTCTGTGTTTTGTGGCCAAAGCATGCTCAGCCCTCGTAGGTCTCTGGGGTCTTTTTGCTTTTGCCCCCTTAGGTCACCCCAAAAACTTCTGCACTTCTTCAAACCTTGGAGTTTCCCTGAGCCTCCTGGTCTCTTTCTTAGCTAAATAATAATAATAATAATAATAATAATAATAATAATAATTATTATTATTATTATTATTATTATTATTTATACCCCGCCCTCCCCAGCCAAGGCTGGGCTAAGGATCCACACTCAGAGAATGTGTTTGCTACTAGCATATACAGGATCTCCCGTTTTTATGATATATAGTGTCCTTCCAGCTGCATCGTTTGCTGCTTCTTGGCAGTTTTTATTTGTGTTTTATTGTGCTTCTTTTTATCTAATGTTGTGAGGCACTTTGAGGACCTTTGCTGACAGAAGGTGGAAATTAAAACCTTTATATATGAACCATTTCACTTGCAAAGGTTTGTAATTCTTGTTGGTTGAGTAATACTGGGGAGAAAATTGTGTGACCCTAAATTGCTGCAGTCTTAGCAATTTACATACATTGTGCTTGATGAACCCTGGCTGGAACAAGTATCTGTTGTACAGTGACTGGAATAAATTGTACAACCACTATCCTTACCCGGCCGTTACCCACTTCCACCCTTATCTGTCCTGACATGATCTCTGTAGTTGAACTGTTGATGGACTTGTTGTCCTCTGTGCCTGTCTATGCTGAAAACAAGACTTCCATTGTACTCCTGACCAATCTATGTCTGCTCTGTCTAAAATGGAAGTCTGTCACTTGACAGGTGTCATCAGACGTGTCATCTGAATGTCTTCTGGGGCAGAATGCTTTGGGAGGTTTTAGGTGAGAGAGGGCACCAGGAAACCCATACTGTTGAGCAGTAGGATTAGTTCTGTTGCTGGTTGTGCTAGCAAAGATGATGGCAACAAAATTTAAAAACAAGTGTCATGGGAAGATAATGTTGCACACTTCTTTTCATGCCTGACGAACTTCTGGGATTTAAGTACACCAAGGACCAGAGAGCTCCCTGGGCCAGATTCCAGCCTCAGACCCTGAGCTCCTCCTCAGAAGCCCTGGCTGCTGGACAGGAGGTACATTGGGGAGACAGAATCTTCCATGGGTGATAATTTCTAGGATGAAAAGCTTCTGGCAGAAATAGCAGCTATGGTGAATCAGCAGTACACCATGCATTATTAGAGCAGAGAGGTGAATTAGAGCAACTTCCGAGAGTTTGTGGGAAGAAGAGTGATAATTACCGTATTTTTCTGTGTATAAGACTAGGTTTTTTTCTTTTTAAAATATGTTTAAAATTGGGGGTCGTCTTATACATGGATACAATCTCCCCCCATTTTCTTTATTTGGAGACCCCTAAAACAGGGCATGTCTTATACACGGGAAAAATATGGTAATTGTGGTTGATAACGTACAGAGACTAGAAAAATACACCAGGCCTATAAACATACTGTAATTTTAAAAGCCTAAATAGTTAAAATAGCCATGCAGAATACTTGCAGTAGGTGCACATACGTTTTTCTTGCTTGCCAGATATAGAGGAGGGAAGAGTAGCTCAGAATAGCCACTTTCAAAGTGGCTAGAGTTTTGGGGAGGGCTTTCCAAAGCAGGTGGGGATGTTGTGTGGCTCACCTCGTAAAACTGACCCCTGCTTAGCAAGGCAGATTGCAAAACGGTGGTTTACCTGAAGATTATGATTGTTCTAATGTTGGGAGACACTCACAGAGTAACCCTTACTCAGATGTAAGTCCTGTTGAGTTTTGCATGGTGTACTCCCTTGGATGTGTACCCAGGATAGTAGCACCTACAGTTTTTGAAATTTGCTGGGGATGTTGGTGGACCACTTAAACTTTTTGTTGTTCAAAAAGATCAAAGTACAGATCCAAGTATATGCTGTACATAACACACTTTCCCACCCCACTCCTTCAGTGCTGGCATTGTCAAAACTAGTGATGCTTTATGAAAGTGTGGGTTGGCGAATGCTTAGGGAGAAATTGGCAGACGTTCCAGTGCCATGTTATGAACATGACAGGCCATTGCCAGGACCTTGACCTGTATTTTCAGAAAAATGAATTAAGTGAGGGCAAAGTGCACATATTCTTGACTGTTCTACAGCCTTCTTAGGTTCCTGAATAGAATTTGCAGGATAGAGCTTGCTTGAGAACTTCTGCTTGTAACATAACTAGTTTGAGACAGTGGTCAGATTGCTGAATGTTGCCTTCATCTCCCCTATGGTTTCTTGGGCAGTGAAGCATTTTTAATGGGCTAGTAATGCCTGTGGATTTATTTTCCAGGCTATCTTAAAAAAGAATAACATGCCGATGGTAATCTTACTGTTGCTCAGATACTGGTATGAATAATTTGATCAAAAAAAAATTATCCTTTTTTATATAAAAAAATACATTTCTTGTAAACAGATTTTGTGGTTTGGACAGCTGGCATGACTGCCTCCCCAGAGTCATTCAGTGCCACTGTCACCTGTATGGGTGGCTCTCACTGCCGCCTCCTCCTCCTCCTCCTGCTGCTGCTGCTTTTGCTGTTCCCTGCTTGTCTGGGAAAGGCTGCTGTGTCATCCGTGGCTTCCCCCCTTGTATTTGGAGAGTACAGGATGAGACCCCATGGAGCAAACTGGGAGATGGAACAGGGCTTCCCCCTCCCTTCTGTTCATCTGCCTCATGGGCCTTTGCACGGGCCCCTATCCTGCACTCATATGCTGTTGCTCACACTGCCTCACCTGGTGCAGGCGCCTACTTAAGACTGTTTGCTTGGGCTTACAGAAGTAGAATAACAATTCCCTTGAAAGGAGCTATTGAAATTTTTAAAAATATGAATTGTTTTTCCCAAACTGCTAATGATGTTCAAAATTTGCCCTAAATGCCATCTCAGGCTTGACACTCACACATACATATTTTGCTTGATCTCTCCTTGCTTGAGCTCTCAAAGCTTCCTGGTTGGCACTTGAATGAAAAACGGAAACTGAAAAGCAGATAAGAGATATGAGAGTTCTGTCCATGGTGTTAGGTCTCTGAAGGCTGAGGCCTAGTCTACATATCTGGCCAAATAAAGTAGGAATGAAGATTTTAGCCAGGGTGTGCATGCCTTTTTTATGTTGTTATTTTTCAGATTACATTAAGTATATTTGAGAAAACAGCTGTTCCAACAATATACAACGAACAACTTGACCTGGTCTTTTTACAGATTTGTGTCATGCTGGATAATAAAGTTTCATTTGATTATTCTAAAAGGTCACACCATATTTTTTCATGGGTATTGCATGGTTTCCTGCCACAGTCCAAATAATTACCGTATTCAATAAGTATTTGCCATGTGCTATAGAAAGAAAATGGATTATGCTTGCCTCTGGCTGCTCCAACTTGTCATGCCAGCTTCTCAGCCAGTGCTATGGACCACACTCCAGCATACCAAGAGCCCATGCTGAGACCAGCGGAAGCGGCTCTTGGGAGTGTGACCAGTGCAGTTGTACTGGGCATGGTGCTTCTGAAGCGCCGGAGGAGGCTCCACCACTATTGCCCCAATGGGAGGCGGAACAGGGGCACCAGATTTGGGGGCTGCACAGGGTGCCTCTGAAATTTGAGACTCCAAGGTCTGCCACAGAGACCAGTCCCAGTTCGCCAGCATCTGGCTATCTCCATTTGTGCTGCTGTTAATAAAAAAAGGCTAAGAGAGCATTGTGGGGGTGGCGGCAGCTCTGGAAGTAGAAGACTAGCCGAGTAGGCAGCAGCCTAGTTTAGGACATTTTACGCTTGATATGCTGGTTTTCTTCTGCCTGAGAGTTTTTACACAGGGAAGTATGCAATAATGTCCTTCTGTACTGGCATCCTGAAGTGGTGCAGGCCACTCTACTACCTCAGACTGCAGCATATGTAGACTGGGCCTCATTCACTCATGCCAACAAGCCATCCCTCACCTGACGTTGAACATCTGTTTTGGAATTAATACTTTTCAGTTGTGAGAGCAGTTTAAGAGAAACAGAACAAAAAAATGCATATTGGTTTATTTTCTGAAAAGGCCAAAAGCAGGGCAGTTCTGTTTAGATGTGGTCTGGTTTTTGTTTTAATGCAAGCAGTGGCCTACAAAGAATCAACTTCCTCTTCTCCATCTTCTCTTTAGCACAATGGCTGACAACACAAGTAAACTCACCAAGCATGTGAACAAAACACCTCCAAGGTCTCCTGCAGATTCCGCAAAAGAAAAAGCAGCCAAAAGGTTATCCTGCGACTCAAACAGCTCCCACGACGGGGCCAGTGGGCCAGAGCTAAGTGCTCTTGAAGAGGCTTTCAGAAAATTTGCTATCCACGGGGATACGAGAGCCACGGGGAAAGAGATGCATGGGAAAAACTGGTCCAAGTTGTGTAAGGATTGCCACGTGATTGATAGCAAGAACGTGACTCTCACCGATGTTGACATCGTCTTCAGCAAGATCAAGTAATTTCTCCCTCTGCTTCTTCAGCCTTATCTTACATCTCCCCCCCCCCCTCCGATATTTGTATTGCTTAGTCTGTTTGTGAGTAATAATAGGTGGAATATGTTGGTTACATATACCCCAATTACATCATAAACATTGTTTTTAAGTTCTGTAAAACGGGGGGAACACCATTCTATCCTCAGATATTGTTGGACTTCAGCTCTCTCCAGCCCCAGCTAGCATGGGCAGTGATCACAGGTGATGGAACTTATAGTCCAGCAGTATCTGGAGAGCACCAGGTTAGCTCCGCCATGCTTTACAAGTTTAGATTGCACATCTGAGTTTCTTTTTCTGTACTAATTAGCATTCACAGGTTACACATTCCAGGCGAAAATACATTGAGTGATAGCCAACAGTCATACTCAAGAGTCGACACATTGAAATTAATGGCCTTAAGAAAATTAAGTATATTTTAATTGACAAAATGTATGTACTGTTTTAATTAATAATATCAAAGCATAGAAGCATATTAAATTATTGATTAAAATACCAATGAAATCAAGCATTAACACCATGTTGGCATAACATTTATTAAAATATAAATAAAATAAGTAGTTTTAAAACAAATGCACAAAGTTAAAATTATTTGTCTGGATAGACTTGTCTTTAAAAATGCTTTTAAGAGGTGCCAAAAATAATTCTCCGAAGTGTAGGTGCTGCTACACTAAAGCATCAGTTCCTTGCAAGTGAGGAACAAACATTATGTGGCAGTTGTAAAAATGTCAGTTCTGCAGATAGAAGCAGTTGAGCGGGTGCATACAAGGTAAGGCAGTCCTTCAAATCAACTTAAAGGCTTTATATACTAATAGCAATATCTTGAATTTGACTTAGAACTTTAAAAAAAAAAATTTCGACAAGACTAAATATAACCAACCTTGTATATTGGTCATTATTAGCTTCACTTCTGAAAATCTCCCTAATACTATTTTTATTCTGGGACAATTACTGTGCACAGGATATTTGTGTGAGAAAAACTGTTTTGCAGATTAGATGTATAGTGCCTGGTATGTACACTTCTGAACTGTTTTGGAGTCTGGCTTTTGCTGAATATTGTTACCTTTCTTTAAAAGAAAAGGAGAGATAGTGAGAGCCTGGCTACCTGATGCCCTGCAGAAGGAAGGGCAAGGGGAGCCCAACCTCCGCCCATCCCTTCTTCTGAATGCGCTACTTGAACACAAGGCCTGGTTACAGTCTGAAGGTGCTTGATGAAGCTAAGCTAAGCTGAAGCTCAGCAGGCCTGACTTTGGACAGGGCCTCGATGGGAGTAAGTTGGGGGACTGTAGCTTAGCAGCAGAGCAGCTGCTGGGCAGGCAGCTGGTATTGGGTTCAATCCCTGGCATGTTTCCAGGTGGAAGGTGAAAGAACCTCTGAAGAGGCTGCTGCTGCCAGCCAGAGAAGATGGACCAATGGCAGGGCACTCAGTTCTGGCACCTCTCAAGGGGGCGCCATTGCCATTCTAAGAGAACAAGGGAGGTACTTGTGGCAAGTTCCAGCACTGACCAGTGTTCTGACCAGCTTCCTATAAAGGAGAATGAGGTAACAGAATGGACTGTGCTGCCCCTGGCTCTGTGCTAGGAACGAGTTGCCTGGATCCCATTTTGCCATTATAATAAGAAATTGGGGGGGCAGTAGGTTCTTGGGCTTATGGTTAGGAAATAGTTCCTTGGGTTGAAACTTGGCAGTGTAGGAGAGGCGGGTTGAGAATGGTCCATGCCAAACTTGGGTAGGACATGACTTATTCTGAATGAGCTGAATGTTTGATGAGTGATTCTGGCATTTTGACGGGTGATGTCCGTTTCTGCCCATAGAGTTTGCTGAGGTGGACTTAGGAGAAAATGTCTGTGTTTTTACTGGGTCTTTTGGGGAAATGTTTTGTAAGGTCAAAGGGGAACATTTGGTATGGGCTGTTACCTAGTAGCAGTATAACATATTTGTAGTTTTTATTTAAAAGGTACTTTCCCGGCAAATGTTACTCTATGCAGGCAGTAAGAAAATTCTCACACATGCTCAGTATGAACCAGTGTGGTCTTGCAACAGCATATACTTCTGAAAATGGAAAGCTGAGTCAGATTTCCCCTCAGAGCTAATGCCTGTATTTCACTCGAGGAAAGCTGAATTAGGGAACTCCTTGCTGCAAGGAAAACACTGTTTCACTTCTCACACCTTGTCATGAAATTTGTTCCAGGCTCTGTATACCCTTATGCTTTTTCCCTTAGCCTGTTGAAGATGATAATATGATGGAGATCAGGATTGCAATGAGAAGTTTATTAAGATAAATGCTTGCTGCTTATATAAAAATATGCAGTTGTTTGGAATCCCTTATACATATATTGGCTTACCTAATTACTTAAAAGGCAGGTGTTTTTACTAAATGCTAGTGACATTGTGGGTTAAACCACAGAGCCTAGGACTTACCGAATCCCCACGATGGTGAGCTCCCGTTGCTCAGTCCCTGCTCCTGCCCACCTAGCAGTTCAAAAGCACGTCAAAGTGCAAGTAGATAAATAGGTACCACTCTGGCGGGAAGGTAAACAGCATTTCTGTGCGCTGCTCTGGTTCGCCAGAAGCGGCTTAGTCATGCTGGCCACATGACCTGGAAGCTGTACGCCAGCTCCCTCGGCCAAAAAAGCGAGATGAGCACGCAACCCCAGAGTCGGTCATGACTGGACCTAATGGTCAGGGGTCCCTTTACCTTTACCTTTTAGTGACACAAACTAACACTGCAGTATTATGCAGAACTACTCTGCCTGGACCCCAGTCCTTCCATAGTTTGGCTTGTAGTTAACTAAGTTTGCAAATAGTTACAATGCATTTCAGCAACCTGTTAAGTCCAAAGCATGAATCCTATCTGCGCCATAAGCTCAAAAACTGTTTAAAAGGAAGACACTCTTTTTCTCTCTTTCGCTGATTCAGCACTATGGAAGAGTATTAACCTACTGGACAGGATTTTTGTTTCACGGTTTCAAAACTAATCACATCCTTGTGTGGGAGAGGTACAGGAGGAGTACAGAGGAATGTTTCACCTGCAGCTGTCCTCTACTAAAGCAGGGGGCTGGGCTGGAATCACTAGATGGCCATCAAGATCTTTCCCACCTTACCATTATATGTGGATGGTGGTTATTACCAGTTAGGCGCCTGCAGCATGGAAAGAGTGGCTTCAGTTGCATAGGCTCAATGAGTTAGTGCAGTGAAGAGGCAAATCTGGGACTTGAGTTCAGTCTGCCACTATCAGCCATCCAGCTCCAAGGTGGTACAGAAGCTGGAACTAAACACAGGCCAGGACACCATACTGTATCTCCTGAATAATGCATTTTTCTGTAATTTCCCACCATTTTGAAACAAAAACAAAGAATATATATTAACTAGATGTTGAAACTATGAATTCGCATGAGTCTCCTTTCTCTCCTATTGTAGTTACTCCTTATATGGTGAGAGAATCACATGCTTAAATGCCCCTCCCATGAAAAAAGCACTGCACATTGAAAACTAGCCTGTCAAGAGGGGGTGGGAGGGTTCTGGCCTAGTCTCTATCCTGACATGCTAGCTTTCTATCTGCAGAGCCCTTTTATATGTGGATAAATATTCAGATATACCTACAGTGTAAAATGGCGCAGCCCAGTAACAGCTGGTGCATATGATTCGCCGAAAAGGTTATTTTTTGCTTTACTCCTGCCCTTCCTCTTGTCATCCAGTGTGTAGTAAATAGTTGGATTATGTTGCCATCCTCCGTTTAACAGATGTCAGCAGCCTGGATTAAGCAGTCTCAAAAAAGTGTTAAAATAGCCGTCTGTAGCGATCAACAGATTGAGGTCACATATTTTAATATTACACCATTAGTGCCCCATTAACCAACTTCATCCATCCATTGTAAGATAACACAGTATATGCTTCCATCATTTCCCCTCTCTTAAAGCAACAGTCAATAAAACCTCACTTTGGGTTTTCTGGTTTTACTCTGTGGAAGGAGAAATAGGCAGAATCTGACTGGGTTTTTTTAAAATAGTTGTCAAGGAATAGCAAGGAGAAGAGGTTAACAAGGTAATACACAGCAGATTACAGGTGATTTGTGATGTTGTGTGATGCTGAATGAGAACACCTGTGCAGGAGAAGAGAGGGCCACCCAAAGTTATTCTAACCCTATATGCCCAGTGCAATCCTGTTGCTCAGAAACAAGTGTGTAGACAGTATCAATAAATAGTTGTGTTAGGGTGGAGATAGGAGTTTCCTGTTACTGTTCTTGTTTAAGAGAGACAATAAAGTTCTTGTTCAGCTTCCTCACTGGTGTGTCCTGTAAATCTTCCATGACAGTAAATCCTCCTTGTTCCCTGATAAGTGTGCTTATGATTGCAGACTTCGTTGTTATTTTGATTGTGCAAACAATGAATTTGGTACTAGAGAGAGAACTAGGCATCCTAAGAAACTCAACTTTCCTTAAAAATAATATAAATTTCTAGTCCCTAAGGTTGCAATGATGAACATTTGACCATATTTGCTGCTCTCAGAAGGAAGGAGATGACTCTGCACATCTGGAGGGCACTGGCTTCAGGGTTTTACATGGTTCTTTCCATCCCATAACTAGCAAAATGTGATACAAATATTGCAAAACAAAATATGTACAGACACAAATGTATGGAAAACTTCATGCAGGTTGCCAACCAAGCTTTACTCAGAGTAAACCCATTGAAATTAATGGAGGTGAATTAATTATGGCTATAAATTTCAGTGGGTTTACTCTAAGTAGGACTTGCATAGGATACAATCCTCGGCTTTCCTTGACTCAGTTGTGCGCCCCTGATAATACACTGAAACTGACCATGTGTGTATTTTATATCCTGATAGGGGAAGGAGGAGCCAAAATTTTCTAAGAATAGATACGAGGAGCCTATGACATATTGCTTTGGGCATATAAATTTTCCTTTTTATCGGGGTCAGCAACTGTTTGCGGGAATTTGATACTGCAGATATGCCATAAGTCATGTTGCCTGGCTGGTTGTAGTAATCAAATAGCCTCCTGTATAAATACTTTTTTTATTTACAAAGCCACAGCCATGGTGGATGCCACTGAAAAATATGGCCATAAAGTTGCTCATTTGATGCCATTCCTTGACAGAAAAAAATCCAAATATTGCTGCGCATACTGGCATGTTGCTATGGCCACAGGAGGCCTGAATGACATCATGCCCTGGATCTCTTGTGAGTATTTATTTAGAAAGATGTCTCCATAGAAACATTTGTTTGTATATGTGTTTTTCTCTGATGTTACCAAGTGTTACATTTTAAATGTGGGTTTCTGTACCAGAATGCTAGCAACATTAATGTTAACATAAAGAGACACTGTAAATACACTTA
This sequence comes from Podarcis filfolensis, assembly GCF_964270895.1. Lineage (NCBI taxonomy): Eukaryota > Metazoa > Chordata > Lepidosauria > Squamata > Lacertidae > Podarcis > Podarcis filfolensis. The sequence goes on from NC_139615.1 coordinate 50,705,099, forward strand.
GGTCTCTTCACACCCCAAATTAGATAATTGGGGGAAAGAACCCATCAAAAGAATAAATACTGGGGGTTTTTGGGGGAGAGAGAAGTAGTTGTTGGTTTTCCATGGAGTGCTCCTATGGCACACTGTGTCTTGACTTGTGAAAACTTCCACCCATGTTGTCAACAACTCAAGTTCCACTTGCCAGCTGTTGTAGCCCGGTTCCCACTGTACAGGTCACACGGGTCTCTCACCTGAGGCAAGCATGTCTGCATCATGCAAGTAGCTACAGCAAATCAAGTAAGCCAGATGTAGCCGTTGTCCCTGACAGCTGGGTAGGTGGATTTTAGGCAAGGAAGCCTCTTCTGCCCTCCTTGTATCTTGTTGCTTAATACTTCAAAGGGGTGATCATTTCACATTTGCCATTCCTTTAAAACAAGTCCTTTATGAAATTAGTTGGAGGAAAGCTGTGCTGGTTGAATGCTTCCTTATGATCTCTGGAAACTCTGTAAATGCTTTATCTAATAGGGTGAGCTCTTCTTGTGGCTAATTGACATACACTTTCAGCTCTTGAAATGATGTGCTAACAATGTTTTCGGTGATCAGTCATCTGGCTTTCAAATCAATTGATCATTAAACAGATAATCAAAATCTTAGTAGAAATGCATTTTTAAGGAAGCATGAGAAATACTTTGGATGAAGTTGCACTATACCTTTTTAATGTGTTGGGGCTATAGGTTTGTTTTTTGTTTTGGTCTTCTTTTTATTATGTATTTTGAGTTCTCATTTTGTATCTTTATGTTGTAAAGCTACCCTGTGATCTTCAGATGAAGGGTGGTATACAAACCTAATAAATACCGTATTTTTTGCTCTATAAGACGCACCAGACCACAAGATGCGCCTAGTTTTTGGAGGAGGAAAGCAAGAAAAAAAATATTCTGAATCTCAGAAGCCAGAACAGCAAGAGGAATCACTGTGCAGCGAAAGCAGCAATCCCTCTTGCTGTTCTGGCTTCTGGGATAGCTGCGCAGCCTGCATTCGCTCCACGAGACGCACACACACATTTCCCCTTACTTAGGAGGGAAAAAGTGAGTCTTATAGAGCAAAAATACGGTAATAATCATATCCCTGAAAGATCTGGTCTGAGGTTGGGGGTACTTTTAGAAGCCCAAACGGCCTGAAGGGCATTTCAATAGCTGCGGTTTTTGTGCCAGATGTGGTTCTTCCTGAGAAAATTGTATCTTACCATAGTTATACCTTTTTGGCAGGGCCGGCCCACTTGTGAAGCAAGGTGAGGCAACCTCCTCAGGTGGCAGGAACCTCAGGGCGGCAGATCTGGCCTCAGCTTCTGTCATGGTGGCAGCGACAGTTGTGGCGTGCTCCCACCCCCGTTCCCGATGTTCATCTTAACTCCCCTCTTCTTCCCTGGCACCATTTTGTGGTTTGCCTCAGTACCAAACTGTCTTGGGCCAGAAAACAGAAGTACCATACTGGCCCAAATATAAGCCGCACCCACAAATAAGTCACACCTTTAAAATTCAAGGGGGAAAAAGCAAAAAAGGCAATACCTGAATATAAGCCGCTCCCTTAAAATTGGGTTACAGGCTGAAAATTGCTGTGGTTGGTAGAATTGTAACTCTGAGCCAATTTAGGCCTTTGATCTTGCAAGCCCGCAAAAATTATCGTACAGTCGCTAAAATTGCAAATTGCTATTCAATTGCTACAATTCCACAGGCACTCACACCCGTAAATGGCAAATGAACAGTCTCAAGCTTGCAAATTGTCAATAAAACATTACCACTACACAGTGTGGTGAGATCTTTTAAAAGCTATTAGACAAATCAATGGGTGCAAAAGTTCTCATGTTAAGGAATGGCAATTTTTAATATTTATTTATTTTTAATTTCTGTATTAAAATGGTGCTAAAACACCCAATAACCCTGGCCCACCTCCCAGCTGATCAATTTAAAGCCTGTAGCCCTAGTTTTAATCCTGGAGATCCTGGGTGATCGCATACTGCCTCGATATAGTTGGCACCTGCACAGCATGAGAATTGCTTTTGTGTTCTAACCTTGGGCTATACAGTAAATAGATGAAAAGAACGCAGTGCGTCTCTTGAGAGAGTTTGCCTTTTGTGCCAGATACTAAGTGGACTGTCTTTTATAGGGTCTATATTCTCTCCTGGGCTGTGTCTGGGATACTGATGTATGTTGACCTGAATCCGGGAATGTCTGCCATGCAGCTGTTCATGCTATCCAAAGCTGTTTCATGTGCATATAAATCAGGCCTGAATGATCTGAATGCCTGAAAGCAGAAAGCAGGCTGGTCAATTTGCGATTGGTTTTCCCTGCTGAAACCAAGTATATAGAGATCTAGTCCAATGCCAGTTTTCAAACTCATTTGGAGTGCCTGAGCATGGGGATGCCAAGGAAAAATTTCCCCGACTGGCATTTTTTCCAGTTCCAGGAGAGGGTCATTAGCAACCAAGGCTGCAGTCAGCCCCAAATTTTGTTGCTGGAAAACAAACTGCCTGGACTTCCACATGTGATGACAGCAGGTTCTGATGCTGTGGTCCAGCAAAGGAAGTGCAACATAAAGAAGCGTATAAATACAAAATTTATAGGAGAATTAATAACGAGAAGCCAGCCAACCTTCAGCCAGTGTACTGAATCCTTTGCTAAAAGGCTGGCTGTGCCCTGGAATGAGTAGGCTTCCCTCACTTTTTTGATAAATTTTCTTCCACACTATTTTGTGGATGATTCTGAAGAACTGCACTCATTTTGGGAGATCCGTTTGTTGGCTCACAACATTAGTTCTTGGACAGAAAGGATCACAAGGGCCATTCTAGTCCAACACAGGAATCTTTTGTCCAACGTGGGGTTCAAACCCACGACCCTGAAAATAAGAGTCATGACAGAGCTATGTGCTCGTGGTCAGTCTACTGTGACAAGTATACCTAATTGGGGTGGGACTTTTTAATCTTTTGCTTTTAGTTTGCAGATGACAAAGATGTATGTGTGGACATGCTGGCTAGTTAAAAAAAAAAACAACACCTTGTATGTTACCAACTTTGGGGGACTAATTTGTGAGGCTTCCAAAGAGCTTTGCTCAGAATATCATGGGGGTTGCACATTATACTGGGTTTTTTGTATCAGTGATGGCCAGTTTTATTTATTTGCACTGCTGTCGTTATTATGTGGTAAAGTGAGGTGAATTGGATTGTGATGTGCTTCTTATTTTGCAGCATATTTCAGTGGGGGGTAAGGGAGCATGAGTTGTTCAAACCAGCACATCAAAATTGCTTCTACTCGTGTAACATTTGCTCAGCAAATGTGACGCTGTGTTGTGGATACAGGTTGACCTGAAGGCTGCTTTCAACTGCAGAGAGAGTATCCATTAATCATGATGCTAGGCTGCAACAGCTACATGCCAGGCAAACAGAAATCCTGAGAGTAGAGTTACGGCACAAGAATGGAAACATTGGCTTGTTAAATGCTAACCAAGCAACAGATGAACTGAGCACTTGGAGCTGCTTGGGACATGATTAAAAGAGGTAGCAAGGGATCTGGGCCAAAAGAGTACAGTGCAACTTATTAATTGCATCTTGTTACAGAATGGACTGCCATCAAAAAACAGTCCTTGCATGCTTTGACAGAGACGATAATTGGTGTGAAATTTATGTACTATATATAGATAAAGGGAGACTTGTATTGCTAAAGGAGCCGAAATTGATGTTACATGAAACCATTCCTCTTTTGAGTTTTCACGTTGACTTCAATGATGTGGTTAATATCTAGGATTTTATTTTGTTTTTAACTCCGGAAGGGGTAGGAAATGCAGGCATGCACCTCTTGCCCTTTTTCATCTCTTGGTATTTTACTTATCCTATTTGAAAGTTGTAGTGATGTGGGAACGAGATTTTAACTTCTAAAACTATGTACGTAGCACAGAAACTTAGTTTTATGCACTAAGGCCTATTCTGAGAAAGAATAGTAAATAGGACACCTCTAAAATATTGTCCAATTTTTGCCATTTCTACTTGTTGGGCAATTTTGTGAAACCCAGGTCCTCATATGTAAAATATGCAGAAGTAGCCCATAGATCAGACCGTAATCCCCTGTTGCTCTCTTCTTTCTGCTGGGTGCTGGTTTGCATAGGCAATAATTGTGCCTGGGGTCCACCATTGGCCAGACTGACCAGGGTTGCTGGCAATCCAATGACTCTTGGAGGTCCACAGATGGGCCATCCCTACCCTAGAGCACCACTTCAAGACCCATTGGAGACCAGGGTGTGTGGGGTCTTCACTCATTTTCAAATACAGTATCCTATTTCCCTGACCTCCAGCGGTGGACACCAGTGAATGCTGGAAGCTCTCTTTGTTTTTGTCTCTGTTTGGACTTTCCAAAGAATAACTATGTGGGGTTGGGTGAGGTGAAGCTCACAAGGACATGATTTTTTATTTTTTTAAAGAGCTCTTTAATTATAATCATGTTTCCTGCAAAACACTCCCCTGCAGAACAACTGTAGAAAAATCACCATAGCGACCAGTGCCGAGGTGAATTATAGCATCTGTTTACATTTTTAGGTTGCTAAACAGGAGATTAATATAGGAAGTGAAGGAAGCATGGGTGAACTTTTCCTCAGTGGGAAAATGAAGAGGCTGAATACAACAATGGCAGAAACTGAATTTAGCCAGGACACCCGAGTTAGTTTAACTTCCCTGTTTCCATCACAGCATTTACCTGGAAACAAAAGCTTGAGGATCTGAATAACAACACCATTGCCTAACTTTTTATGGGCAAGGTGATTTTCCCACTACAATGCACTGGTAATATTTGAGGGCTTGTTCATATTATTAATGGTGTTGTTTTTTAAAAAACCAACAAAAACTTATGCAACTTTCAGTGTTGTAGTTGAATATTGTTTTTCTCTAGAGAAACCATTTGGTTTGTAAAAAAATGTTGTTTCACATTCTCTACTTCCCTGAGGGACAGGAAGTTTCAGTGAAGCTGTTTTAGAGGCTCAAGTTCCTTGTGAGACTTTGTTCTGGGACATGTGCTGCCTTTTGTTATAAACTACTTATTTACAAAATGTGTGGGTCTCTCACATGGGCAACAACAAGTTTCAGAGCAACACCAGCCAGCTTGCTACCCTAATGTTTCTAGAAGTGGTTTTTGCCGGCCACAGATCTCTTGGCACCTTTAATAAACAAGCTTTACTCTCACATTATTTTTGTTTGTTCCTCCCTCGGGGGATGGAGTCAATTAATAATTTACTTTATTGCAGGAACAAATGACAGGAAAGATGCCAGTTTGATCTGAACAACCCTTTATGTATGTGCTTTATGTGTTTTTATCTTATGCTGGTCTATCATAATTGAGAGAATGAGTATTTGTACGCCCAACTTCTACAGTTGCCCTATTGACTATTTAGCATGTGCTACTTATGGATGTAGGGATGCGGGTGGCGCTGTGGGTTAAACCACAGAGCTTAGGACTTGCCGATCAGAAAGTTGGCGGTTCGAATCCCTGCGACGGGGTGAGCTCCCATTGCTCGGTCCCTGCTCCTGCCAACCTAGCAGTTCGAAAGCACGTCAAAGTGCAAGTAGATAAATAGGTACCGCTCCGGTGGGAAGGTAAACGGTGTTTCCGTGCACTGCTCTGGTTCGCCAGAAGCGGCTTAGTCATGCTGGCCACATGACCTGGAAGCTGTACGCCGGCTCCCTCAGCCAATAAAGCGAGATGAGGGCCGCAACCCCAGAGTTGGCCACGGCTGGACCAAATGGTCAGGGGTCCCTTTACCTTTTACTTATGGATGTAGGTGCTTTTGACAGAATGTCTCCTGATACAATGGGGCAACTCTTTGGTGCAAGATTAGCTGCAGGTCTCTAATTGCCACACTTTTACCTTATGCTGACCTATGGCCATAATAAAGATTCCTCCTCCTCCTCTTCTTTCTTCTTCTTCACCTTTTTTTTAATGCTTCCCCAATTTAAAGCACACGTGCGTGTGTCCGTACACCCTTCATGTAGAAATTTAATAGACCAGGTAGAAGCATTATTGTAATCCTTAATACGCTAGTTTGTACATAAGAAAGGTTTTCATACTGTTTTCTCTCCCCAGATTCCCGCCAGCCTGAAGTGCACAGCCAGAATTTTGATCCCTCCTTCAGCACAATTTGTAGAATAACTCTTAAAATTTCCAGGCCCCTGCATTGCGACATTGGCCACTAACTCTCTCATCTAGGCCTGCTAGAATACTGTGGGTCTGGTTCACTGCGCTTCATTTTTAATCTTCTGGGTGTTATAATTTCACCGGCCTGATAGATGCTCCTGTCCTGTGGGTTCGTCCCACTGTTATGGCTCCACTATTTTTAGAAGATGTCTGAGGCTTCTCTTGGTGTTTCTTGCTGCTCAGAATGGATGAGTACTTGTCTTCTAGTTGTTTGCAGATTCTTCCTAGGCCCCTGCTCGAGATTAGGATGTAGCTGGCCTGGTTTATGCTACGTTCTTTCTGGGCTCACTTAATAATGCTGCTCTCTTTAATTAACAATAAAGCCATACCAGCTATGGTACCCTGCAAAAGTTACTTGGCATCCCCACTCCAAAACAAAAACCATCCAGGTATTCATATATTTAGAAAGTCTTTAATTAATGTTCATTTTCCTTTCCTCCTTATTGGAGGTGTCTTTAACTGCTACTCACAATGGCAAGTGAGGAAAGGTTTTATAAGCTGGAAAAGATTCCAGTTCTTCTTTTATTCTTTTCTAGGCTCTCAGTGTGCCAGTGATATCTGAGATATTTATAGGTTAGCAGTGTTTGTGGATTCTGGAGCACTTTGCCGCTTAACAGAGGAAACAGCTCTAAGTGTGCAATCATCAGGGTATTATATCTCATGGCTCCCTGAATATGTACCTCTCCAATAAATGTGTTTACAAATACACCGAGGGTTTTTGGAAACAAATATTATGTTTTAGGTGTACACATAAAGCATCTTGGATATGTACACCTTAAAAAAATGTGCTCTTATTTGCAAGATTGATGGAGAGGCTCAGGAAAAAATAATGGGTCTAGCTCAAGAATCAACATCTTCTAACTTGAAGGGCATGTTGGAACTGTTAGCGTGATGAATACAAGAGGCTACATTTGACATTTATGACCAAGAACTCCCCAGGTTTTACAGAAATGAACTACCCTCACTGCTGGAGGCAGTAAGCCTCTGAACTGCAAGGGAGGAGAGCGCTGGGGCACTCAGGATTTGCTTGTGGGCTTCCCGTAGACATCTGATTACCGCTGCGAGAACTGCCCTGTGATCGGACCAAGGGCGGTATAGAAATTAATTAATTAATTGAATTAATTAAATAAATACTGGACTAGATGGGCCTTTGGCCTGGTCTAGCATGTTCTTTTCTTCTCAACTCAAAATTTTATATTTATTTCAGAGATTTATATCCCACCCCAGGCAGCTTCTACAACATGGTAAAACAATGGAAACTTAAATAGAAATGGAAAACAGAACAAAACCCATGTGTGTTTGTAAACACCCCTGGTTTGAAATTTTCTGCTGCTCCACAGAATAATGTGCCTTTTGCTCAGCTGAAACGAGTGCCAGCTTGTCCCATTTATGGAGGCTATCAGCTTGTGCTAGGTAGGCATCTAGCATAGCAGTAAAGTGCTGTTCCTTGCAGTGATTTGTGGTACCAGCCAAACGTTCATTTTTTTATTCTGATACACTCAGCTGTAAGGATTATAGGCTTATTAAATTAAAGAAATCAGTACATGGATTGTTTTTTTAGTCAATGGCAGCCTTTTTCTTATTCGTTCATATTTAATATCAATAGAACTCCTAATCTAATGTCCCACAAGATAATGCCTCTCTTGCAAATATATAATAATAATAATATAAATAAATAAATGGAAAGATGAAAATGATGAGCGAGTGGCCTTGTAACAGGACAGCAGGTCATTGTGCTGTTGTTAATCCTGTTCAATTGCTGACTTGCTCTGTGCTTAACAATAGTGGGAAACTATGTTGTTTAAAGAAATGCTGCGTTGTTTGGATGTACTTCTCATTAAACACAAGAGGCCACAGGGCAGTGCATATGAGGCATGGCTTGGACGCTGTCAGCAATCCCTCCACTGGCCTGAGAAATGGCTTCATAGCAGGAAGACGGGCTGGATGCCACTTGGATGGTAGCTGCCATCATCAGTTCACGTGCTGTTGCATCTTACAAAGCGATGTGGCAGAGAAATGTGAAGGGGAAAGGGTGCGGTGGGGATGAGTTAAGAGGGTCAGGAATGGACTACAGTAGCAGCTTTCCCCCCCACTTCCTTCCTCTGAAGGGGTGCAAAAAGCCAACGGCCTATAACAAGCGAGTAGTGAGCCACAAAATTCCCAGTTAGGAGCAACCTATTTAGATATAAAAACTTTATCAAATAATTGTTATGCTAACAACAACAATAACATGACTGAAGACTCTGAAATAAGATGTAAAAAGTTAAAGGTAAAGGGACCCCTGACCATTAGGTCCAGTCGTGACCGACTCTGGGGTTGTGGCGCTCATCTCGCTTTATTGGCCGAGGGAGCCGGCGTACAGCTTCCGGGCCATGTGGCCAGCATGACTAAGCCACTTCTGGCAAACCAGAGCAGCACACGGAAACGGCGTTTACCTTCCCGCTGGAGCAGTACCTATTTATCTACTTGTACTTTGACGTGCTTTCGAACTGCTAGGTTGGCAGGAGCAGGGACCAAGCAACGGGAGCTCACCCCATCGCGGGGATTCGAACCGCCGACCTTCTGATCGGCAAGTCCTAGGCTCTGTGGTTTAACCCACAGCGCCACCCATCTGCAAATTCCACCATGATTAGAGTGTTTTCAGTACTAGAGTACCTGAGAGCAAACCATTCATCTGAGAAAGTGATTTCAAAAATGAAGAAAGTATGGATAATTTAAGAGTATACAAACCAAAATATGAGAGCAAGCCTGAGCAAATGAGCTCAAGATGTTGGACATATTATTTCCATAGAAGTCTGAGAGAAACTCTGGAAGCAGTTCTCATTTAAATGCAAGCTTAACAGAAAATTGCTTTAAGGTAATGTTGAAATGGTACCTAATTCTAGCAATTCTAGCAATGACCAATAGAAGAAATAGTAACTATCTAAAAACATGTTGGGAAAGAAGCAGGAGGCTAATGGTATATGTGGTGGAAATGCTGTAGAGTGCAGAAATATCTAACAGGAATCAGAAGTAGGGAGAGCGCAGATGAATACAGGTCCTGCTTGCAGACTTCCCGTAAGCATCAATGGAGAACAGTGGTCACTGGAGAACATCCTGCTCGACTGGATGGGCCTTTGGGCTGATTCTTCAGGGCTGTTCTTAGATTTCTATGTTCCCAATGCACGTGTTTCAGATAGAGCGTGTTCCACCTCCTCATGCACTTCCAGAATGGTTGGTTGATTAGGATGGGGAGCCGGTGGTTGGAATACATTTCCTAACATCCCTGACCGTGCTGGCTGGAAGTTGCAGTCAAGCAACATCTGGAGGGCCACTTCTGGAGGGCCATTCCTGGCTTGAGCGCTTAGTGGCACAATGCAACAGAAACAGGCAATATCCATCTACAATGCACAGTCTGAGGCATCTCTAGACTTCTTGCCGGGAGCCCCTTTCGTCCTCCGTTGGGCTCCCTCTGTCGGCAGGGCCCTCCTGACACCCGAGCTCCACTGGGGCCCTCGCAAGAGCAGGAAGCCCTTTCCACCGCCCCTCCCCGCAAAAAACCCTGTGTTGCTGCCCAGTCCTGCCCTGTGAATGGCTGCTGCCCTCAGCCAGGGCTTGCTTGGAAACCTCTAGTCCTGTGAAAAATAAACTGGGCTTATTTACTTCTGAGTTTAAAAATAAAAATAAACCTTGCCCTCTTCTTTAAGCCTCTTCCCTCCGTTCTCCCCTTCTGCATGTTTGTGTTTGTTTGTGTCTCCCTTCTCCCTTCTATAGTTTTGTTCTGTAAAATTTTATCTATTCTTTCTAGTTTGGCTTGGTTTATAAAAGAAAATAAACCATCAAATAACTGGTGTTCTGGGATATACACACACATTCAACTAAAACTCGATAGTGAATTATATTTAAATATCTAAAAGCATGACACAGAATTGGCTTCTTGTTTAGTAATGTAATTAAAGTTTTAGGGAACATCCTCTTACATTAACTTTGATATCTGTACTACTAATTACTTCTGCAGCTTTAATTTTAGAGAAAATGTGTTAATTTAAAATTATCTCTATTATAAAATTACAGTTGTAGTAATATGCTAAAGGTAATTTAAAACATTATCAGTTTTAGACTCCTAAATATTAGCAGCTGCCAAGATATTACCCCGTTCTACATAGATCCATCCTTATTTCAGACATTGTAATATATTGGTATATCACAATGTTTAGCAGGTGATTTACAGTGGTACCTCGGGTTACAGACGCTTCAGAGATGTGAATTGCCATGTGATGTTTCAGCCGTCCTCCTAAATCTGCTGGTGGTGGGGAAATTGTTTATATTCATAAGGTGTTTTTTTTGGGGTGGGAAGTACAGTGGTACCTCAGGTTACATATGCTTCAGGTTACACACGCTTCAAGTTACAGACTCTGCTAACCCTGAAATAGTGCTTCAGGTTAAGAACTTTGCTTCAGGATGAGAACAGAAATCGTGCTCCGGCGGTGCAGCGGCAGCAAGAGGCCCCATTTGCTAAAGTGGTGCTTCAGGTTAAGAACAGCTTCAGGTTAAGTACGGACCTCTGGAATGAATTAAGTACCTAACCCGAGGTACCACTGTATCACGATGTTGAAAACCAGACATTGCTCAGCCCTAGCAACAAATACGAGTTTGTGCATTTTGGCAGATGTTTACTAATAAACAGCTGTGGTGCCTTAATAGCAGCAAATGCGTTGCAAGTGAATGTCAAGGTCTCCCCCCCCCCATGTCATCTCACCCCCCCCCCCCGTCCTTCATTCCTTTCATGTTCCTCCAGCAAATTATTTCTCTCCTCATCCTCCTCTTCTTTTTAAAACACCAAACAATGTGGCTTCTGAGGGGCAAAAGCACTGAAGTTTATTGAAGCTCTAAACATTTTCTCCCCATGGGAACCAAACTGACTTCTTTGTCCTTTGATCCCAGACAATAATTTACACAAATTGCCACAGAGTTGGACATGATCTGTTTGTGTATAAACTGGGCCTTTAACGTTATATTTATGAGCGAAATGAAGTGAAGTTTCTCATGAACTGAACTACTTGAGGCGAGAGAGTCACAGGATGCTCCGCAACCTCCATCCCCCTCTTGGCATGCAGAAAATGTCCAGGAGATTTCTGAGCTGCACCTTTTTCCCTGGTGCATTAGTTTTCTACGTGCAGAGAGTTGGGAAACATTCAGATATGCGGTCTGAAGTGATGCAGACCAGGAAAAGCTGTATCATACAATTGCATGTTCTTGGATAAATGGTCCTCAGTCTGTCAGCACTACAAGCAAGATAGGTCCCCAGGCTAATTAGTCTGTGGCCCAGTTAGCATGTAACATTAAGCCAAACCATGGTTTAGCTGCAGGTAGCAAGGCGACATGACAACCAGGGGCAAATTTAATTTGTCAATTTTTTTACAAGTCCCCACATGTTCGTGCATCACCATAGTTTGGCTTAGTGCTATGTGCAAATCAAGCCGATATAACTCCTGTTTGAATGTGTTATACAGGGAGCGAGTAAATGAGGAAATGGGGTGCAGTTGGAATGAGGTGAGATCATGAAAACTGAGCTGTATTCAAGGTGCATGATATATCTCTACCTGCTCTTCTCTCCTACCTTGTCTGTAAAAAGCATACCTGCTGTATGTTACAATAACCAGACTAATTGTCCCTGGAAGATAATCAGTCTGACTGCAGGACTGCTCAGTAACAAGGATGGAGTAACTTCTTCTTTTTTGGCGATCACTCATAGCCCAGTAAGGTTGTCTTCTATGAACATGGTTTTAACAGTGTGTCCGTAAGTGACTATGGAGGCCAATTCTGGATCCACACGTCCTTCCACAGTGGGGACACAGGTTTCCGGGCGGGAGTTTGATCATAGTGAGGGTTTGCCAAACGTGACTTCCTTTTAGCATGTTTCTCCCTTTCGTCCTGAGCTCAAGCATCTTCAAAGCCCATGACACCTTTGGTAATGGCTGTAACAAGGGGGTTTAACAAGGATGGAGTAACAAGGGGGAAACCACTGAGCCTCTTGGCCCTGCTGATCAGAAGGTCGGCGGTTGAAATCTGTGCAATGGCGTGAGCCCCTGTTGCTCTGTCCCTGCTCCTGGCAACTTGGCAGTTCGAAAGCACACCAGTGCGAGTAGATATATAGGCACCGCTGTGGCGGGAAGGTGAACAGCGTTTCTGTGCACACTGGCTTCTGTCACGGTGTTCCGTTGTGCCAGAAGTGGTTTAGCCATGCTGGCTACATCACCCGGAAAGCTGTCTGTAGACAAACGCCTGCTCCCTTCGCCTGAAGCAGGATGAGTGCTGCACCCCATAGTTGCCTTTGACTGGACTTAACTGCTTCTTTTTTTACCTTTAACAAGGATGGCTTTAAAATCTGACTCTTGGACCAGTGGTGTGGAGTCACTAGTCCAGGTCATTCTCCTGTTCATTTTTCACTCTCATGTGCAAAATAGTAAGTCGATAAAGCAGCAGAAAATTATTGAAAACAGCAGCTGTTGATGCTTTTTGGTTTGGATAATTTTTTCTGCTTTGTGTTTACTTTTGGGGATGTTTCTGTGGTCTGTTTATATCACAGTTCTTTGTTGCTTGGAGTGACAACGCATTCCATACTAGTTGGAGTGCTTAGCTTGGTTATTCTAAATTGGCCTTTCTTGGTTAGAGGTTAATATTCCAGATAGATTCCTTCCAGCACTGTTTCTGTTGAACATGCTGGTGTGTCCACAGGGCCCCTTTAATTTAAGACAACAGCAGTTTGCAGGCTTTTATAGGAGGTGGGACAAACTGCCAGCTAGGTTCCTTTTTCTTTTCTGCCACAGCAATGTGATTTATCAACCAAACAGCTTTGGCTGGCGGGTGGGGGCAGCTTTGAGGGTGACTCCCTTAATGCCAGCTTCTGCTTCCTTCTCTTACATATTTGGAACTGGAATACTTGTTCAGCTTGATTGGCAGACAAAATACAGATGTCGTTTCCTGGCTCTGTCGTTTGCCTTTGCAGGCAAAGAAAGAGCAGTTGTGAGAGCAGTTGCAACCAAGCCAGTTTCATAAGTTACAAAGAAATGCAGCCCATAGATTGTATTACAGTAGCCTGTTCACCTCTTAGCTGCAAGATGGTTGACAAACTTCAGCTGGTGCAAAATTCATTGACCAGGTTGCTTACTGGGACAAGATGGTTTGAGCATATAGCACCAGTTCTGGCCCAACTGCACTGGCCGCCATTCAAAGTGCTGGCTTTGACTGATGAAAGTCTTAAAACCTCAAGGACTGCCTCTCTCCATAAGAAGCAATCTGGACCCTGCGATCCTAATCTGAGGCCCTTCTTTGTGTGCTCTCCCCAAGGAGGCGCTCCTGGCATCTTCATTCTACACCTTTAGGCGCCAGGCAAAAACTTTCCTTCATAACGAGGCCTTTAGCGGATTAACATTCTATGACTTTTTTAATGTGCTTGTGGGTGAGGGTTATTGGTTTGCTTGTTTTTTGTTTGTTTGTTTTCGTTATGTTACGTATTTTGTGTTTTTGTTTTGTAGTTCGCCCTGCAATCTTCAAATGAAGGGCAGTATATAAATGAATAGGGGACGCGGGTGGCGCTGTGGGTTAAACCACAGGGCCTAGGACTTGCCGATCAGAAGGTCAGCGGTTCGAATCCCCGCGACGGAGTGAGCTCCCGTTGTTCGGTCCCTGCTCCTGCCAACCTAGCAGTTTGAAAGCATGTCAAAGTGCAAGCAGATAAATAGGTACTGTTCTGACGGGAAGGTAAACAGCGTTTCCGTGGTGCTGCTCTGGTGCGCCAGAAGCGGCTTAGTCATGCTGGCCACATGACCTGGAAGCTGTATGCCGGCTCCCTTGGCCAGTAAAGCGAGTTGAGCGCTGCAACTCCAGAGCCATCTGCAACTGGACCTAATGGTCAGGGGTCCCTTTACCTTTACCTTTATATAAATGAATAAATAACAGAGAGGTCATGGTTGATTTGCCATCTGACCCTCACTGGCACAGTGAACACACAGAGAGTGATAGGAGCAACATTCTTGTCTTGTTAATTTTTTATTTACCATTTAGGATGTGTAATATTTTACTCCCCAGCAGTGGAAACCTCTTATGTTTAAAGGCAGCTTTTCTGGCCCTCTTAGCCATGGGGGGAGACAATTGCCTACAAAAGCTTCAGGCTGCTCATTCATCCTAACTGACTTCATTTAGCACTGAAATTGGTCATGGTGACTTCTGGCATTGGCTCTGGGCTGTTTGGGATGAGAATTATGTAGAGGTTTCTATACCTACAAAGCAGGTACAGTTATCTAGCGCAATTGGCTTCCCTTGTTGACCCATATAGACTTTGCCATTTTCCCAGAGGCCAGGCATTTCCTATTATTACAGTTGACATCTGAACACAGTTGAGAAAGGTGCTGCTGTTTGAGTGCAGGAGGTGTGGCCTATCTTTTTAGACTGTTTTATTACTTTAATTTCTAACCTGGAGGAACTAAAATAAATATTTAAACTAATATAAAAATCAGCTGATGAAAACAGATTCTGAAAGCAATGCCTAAATTGATTCAGCATCATAAAGAAGACCAAAAAGTTATTTTTTTAAAGAATTTTTATTAACTGGCCAATCACATCAAATGAAATCACATCACATAATTCCAAATTACAAAGCCAAATTTTTAAATTTTGTTGGGGGAACCCATACTTCAAGATCCAAAGGGGGATTCAAATCATCTTATTATTACTGCGTTAATGTCCAAATCAGTCCCAATCAGTCCAGACAAAGTTCATAATTCTATCCAGTCTTATCTTGGTGTTTCCACATCATATCTTCATATAATTTCTATTTTTCCTTTACAATCTCTTCTGTTAGTCTCCTTAAGCCGATAAGCAAAATAATAATCCTGTGTGGATTTCCCGTTCCTCCACTAAGTCCAGATGGTTTCCATATATCTCCTTCGTAGATAGCATCACTCTTTCCATCATAAATTTGGCATTTGTCGCTCTTAAGTCCCACCGAGGAGTTGATCCACGATATGTAAACAACTCTATTTCTCTCTTTCTCCTCCCAGACCCAAGAGCTCCAACAATGCCTCCCAAAATGGCGACGGCATTTTTAACTGCGTCATTCCAAAACTCTTAGCTTTCCAGCTTCATCTTGAAACATTGCTTTGGTTCGAAAGTTTATCTCCACACAGCCTTAAATCCACAGCTTAAGACTCATTAGGGGAGGGGATTCTTGTTAAATCACATAAGAAAAAGGAAGGCAGGTTTTTCCCCCCCTCCCCCCTCAGTCATTTGTCATACCGTATCTTGACGTATCTTCTCATATTTTATTCTTGTCTTGTTATCAGAGATCTCTTCTGTCAGCAGTCTTTACTCCCCTTTTTCCTTGAAGCATGTGCAATTTATCTCGTCCAAATTGTTTCTTTTGAAGATGCTTGCAACTAGCGGCGCGAATCAGGGACGGCGTCCAGGAGTGCCGGAATCCCACAGGAGGGCTTTGTGCCTAGTGCCCTCACCCCCACAAATTCGGGGTGGTATAGGGCACAGCAGGCAAGGGCCGTCCCCCCCCCACAATCCTGGGGGGGTTAAGGAGGCCAATTACCCCCATCATAGCCTCCAAATTACCTCGTGTGGGTCGGAGAGATGTTATTGTCAGCCATCTTCCGATGCGCCACCTAGTGGCCCCCCCCAAAAGTAATCTATCAAAAGCCCAGCGGAATAAAAAAACGTAACCCACTACCTAAAAGTATTCAAGGATGATATTCAGTAGGTATCCTTAGGAAGAGAGTTCCAATGGGAGGGAGGGGGCCATAGCTGAAAAGGCCCTGTTCACAGTGCTTTCCAAGCTGACATCTTAGAAGTCATAGTTTTTCCTCTTCACCGGAATAGATTTATGCAGTCTATGCAACTGAAGCCATCAAGCATCCCAAACTATGTTACCACTCCAAACTACTCTACTAGCAGCCATTACCCTAAACAGGGAATGACTGAATTGGAAGGAAGCCTGGTGGTAACCTAGTCCAGCACCCTGCAAACAGATAAAGAATATTTCTTTTTAGCAAATTAAGAGAGAGAATTAACAGGGTTAACTAATATGCCAGTGTCAGCACAATGTCATACATGGATGTATCATAATGCAGACATACACATTATTTGGTCAAAACAAAAAAAAAAAATTTCCTTCCAGTAGCACCTTAAAGACCAACTAAGTTAGTTCTTGGTATGAGCTTTCGTGTGCATGCACACTTCTTCAGATACACTTCTTCAGAAGTGTGCATGCACACGAAAGCTCATACCAAGAACTAACTTAGTTGGTCTTTAAGGTGCTACTGGAAGGAAAAATTTTTTTTTTGTTTTGACTATGGCAGACCAACACAGCTACCTATCTGTAACATTATTTGGTGCAGAGGATGATATTTTATATGCTAAGCAGCATATTCCATAACCTCTAAACCTTTTTGTGTGACTGTTGAATATATAGATTTTTTCCCCTTAAAATGACAATTTTCCCCCAGGGGAAAGAGGGGGGCGGGATCTATCTTCCCCACAGCTTCAGAATTTCCCAGTTTTATTTCTCTTATTTGCACAGCTTTATTCATTTTGTCCTGTTGTGGTGCTTTTCATCTTGATTTTCATTTTCTGGTCAGAACTACTGACCATTATCGCTGAGTTTATATCCTCAAAGCTTGGTTTAGACTTTCTTTACACCATAATTGCTTTTGTTTTCTTTTCTCCTGTATTTCCATTTCTTCTTCACAATGTGGTACATTTCTTAAATAGCTTATATTTGAATTTTGTGTTTCTGACTGGCTCTCTAGTTCCATTCATTATTTTAAAGGAAAAAACACAGGCGAATGCTCTCGCCCTTTTTGTTTTGTTTTGAAAAGCAGTCTACATGTGATCTAGCATTTCCAGGCTGGAGCCTTTCTCGCTGTCATACTAGTTCTTGTTCCTTCTGCTGCAGAACTATATGGTGTGTTTTTCTGAACATTTAAACCTGCATTTTAGGAAAACATAATATTGAGAGATAAAAGTACTTTGATGAAAATGGTGTGATCTTCTTCCCCCTCTCCTCTTCCTCCTCCTCCTCCTCCTCCTTCTCTCTCTCTCTCTCTCTCTCTCTCTCATTTGTACAAATCACACAGAATAGCCTGAATTTAAAAGCATTAGCAGGAGACCTCAGGACTGATCTGCCAGGGTCTTTGCAAAGTTCTGTTCACATTAAACTCTGTTCAGCTATAGCATTAAACCTCGCTTGGATGTATTTTTCTTAACCTGGTTGCTCTGCAAATGATCCAGTTTTCTTTTATCTTTTCTACTTCCCAGCAAGTCACTAGATGTTCTTCCACTCGGTTTTAGCCAAGGTTATGTGCAATCACTCCTTAATTCAGACAGGTTGGTTTAATGAACTGGAATTAGCATCTTCCCTGGATGGATAGCCCACTTACAACCTAAGTTCTCCAAACACCTGGGTGTTGTTATGTGATGTAACATTCAGTCCAGTTTGAGTAAAATAAATTGCCCTAAATTAGAGATGTATGTAGAACCATGGTGAGTATTTGGTGAAGATATTGCTCAATATATTTTAGGATTTATCTTAGAAACTGAGTAATTAGGTCAGGCAGTCACTGCCTAACTGGCTTATGCTCGTGTTTCTATGTGGTACGACTATTGACGAATAATTCTGAGCCTGAGGCAGATTCTGCCTCTTTCAAATCCCTGAAAGTGTAGAACTGGAACAGAGTATTCAGCCTTTGCCTGTCCTCAGTTCACCTTCAGTTCCACATCCTATAGGAGAGTTGGATTTTAGCTCCACAACATGGGGGGGGGGGGGGAGAGCATGGAAGGCTGAGAAGCAGTTTGTGAATTTGTGTGACCATATTAGATGCCACTACAGAGAAGGGAGATTCCTACTAAGAGTGAGGAGAGATGTAAGACCATTTGGAAGTGAGGCCAATCTGGAAGTCCCCACAATAGTATTTATTATTATTATTTTTAACTTCCCACTCCGGGGTCAGAGGAGAGAGGGAGGGGAGCTATTTTAAGTTTCCAGGAAAATGGACTAAGGATGGCACAGATTGGTTTAGCAGTATGCCTGTAAGCCGAACCACAGCTTAGCTGTGGGAAGCATGGAAGCAGCAGGACCAAGGAAAGGGGTTTGCATGCATTTGCAGGAAACCATGGTTTGGCTTAGTGTTTGTTATGCATGAGTCTGGTCTGATCATTATGTTTGTGGGTGGAGAAAAACCACGTGTGTTGAGTAAGTGGACATACAGAGCAGTCAGACTGGTTTCCCCTGAGTTTTGAGCTGAGAAGTGCAGTATGTTTCAGATACTTTTCGAAAGCCATTGAAACCAGAGAAATGACAAGGAAGAGAATATACAGAGGACTGATTACTAAAGTAATAAGTCAGCTAAAATAACTGTCAGTAGCTGGAAATGGATTAACTGAATAAAATGTGTAACAAGTTTGACAAGCTCATGTGTGGCTCCTTGGTGTGAGAAGAGCAGGGGTTTTGAAACTCCTCTGTGAAGTTGGAGAGTTGTGTAGCTGCAGCACAGAGCGGGGGCACAGCTCCTCTGCTGAAGTCATTGCTCTAAGACCAAGGTCATGACTTAACTGCTCCTCGCAGATCTCTTGGCATCTGCACAAGAACAGGGATGATACTTGATTAGCCTCAGGGCAGATTTCCAGGTGGATAAATTACCTGGCAGTCAGTGACGACACAACAAAAAATTATCCTTATGCGTTGTAATTTAAGAACACAGCAGAATGGGAAAGGTGTGACCTGTATGTTTTTTGTGTGAACACTGTTTGCTTAAAAAAATGGTCACAAAATGCTGAATATGACCCTTTCTGTTGCATATCAAAAGTCTCCCCAAAAGACCTCCTGGCACCCTCTTTTATTGCTGTCATCTTGCCATTTTACTTTCTTAAAAGCCAGTTGCCCCAATTCAACTAAAGTTCCTTGTGCCTAAGTATCTTCTTCTCATTTTTTGATAGTAAGCCCCCCAACTGAGCATTGTGGAACTAAATTCTAACTAAACCACCATAAGATTGTGTTGTAGGTCCCACTGAAAGCAACGGGATTAAGAAAGTTGCAACAAGCTTGTTCCTTTGGACAAGGTTACAATCCTATTTCTCTTACCAGTAAGCCCCATTGAACTGAACTCACTGGAATTTATTTTTCAGTGGACAAGAATAGGGTTTCACTGTAAGGCCTGCGATTGCCTTTAGCTAGATCAAGGCCAATATTCATGCACGTAGTTAAGATAAAAGAATGATCCAAGAGTAATACTAAAATAGTAATACTATTTAAGACAGCTAAAATAAGTTCTTTTTGAATACAAATTTGAAGCTGAAGTTGGAGCACTGATGTTTTCCCTCTGAAGGGCAACCCACAGACTGAGGGACAGTGGAGTGGAGTTTGTGTGCACTTGCCCTTGCCCCTGTTCCTGGAGCCTCCTGCAGTTTTGAGAAAATTAGCAGAGCAGCGACGTCTTCCCAAAGTATTCCTAGAGTGGCACTACACTGTTAATAACAAAGATTGATAGCAAAGGGGAAGGTGCCTCTCACGATCTACTCTCTTTCTGACATCAAATGGATCTTCGACTTCTCCAAAGCATTGAAGGCAACCTGTGGGGACAGTAAAACTGTTTTAGAGCCGAAACCTAAGTTTAGATGTTCTGTTAAGAGTTGCATAGTACATGGAAACCGGGAGATTTAGTGGCCCACGTGGTAAATATTGTTTGTGCAGTAATTCTTACAGGTACATTGAGATGTTTCTGTAACATCTCCCGTTTTTGTTTTGTCTGCTTTAGGGGGAAATCCAGGACAATTACTTTTGAGCAGTTCAAGGAAGCACTTCAGGAGCTGTCCAAGAAGCGTTTCAAAGACAAGAGCAACGAGGAAGCGGTGCAAGAAATGCACAAGCTCATTGAAGGGAAGGCCCCCGTCATAGCTGGAGTCACGGTATGGGAGCCTGATGCTCAGTAGCTCTGACATTCTTTTCTAAGGCCTCTCTTCAAATCGCAGACTTCTCATTTTCTCTCACAAGAAGAGTCCTGAAGTTTTGATCAACCCAGCAGGATGCTCATCTGGTTTCACTCTCATGTTCTCTGTGGCAGCTTTTGCGAAGCCAGAACATTCCATAAGAGATGTAGCCTGATGACCAATATTCCTGTTCACCTAATGCTTAAAGATTTTGATTTCTGCTAGAAACTTCTTCTCGTTTTCAGTTAAAATGTGCAAAATACAGAAATTCTGTCTTTTCTACTGCATAATTCTCAGATTGTGGGCTTTCTGGGTCGTAGGACTTTGATAACATGCCACTTGCATATTAGCCATGGAACAGTTCAGAACAAAGATAGCAGCCTTCACTCTGCACCATGGCATTGTGTGGCTCCCACTGTACCAGCAGATATCACCCCCACCCCAGCCCCCACATCATGTGGCTAAATGAAATAAAAAATAAAAAAAATAGTCCAGTAGCACCTTAGAGACCAACTAAGTTTGTTCTGGGTATAAGCTTTTGTGTGCATGCACACTTTTTCAGATACACTGAAACAGAAGTCACAAATTTTTTTAAAAAAAAATTTCAACGGCGTCAGACCAACATGGCTACCTATCTCAATCTAGAATCGTGGCTAAATGAGTGAATGATGCAAGGGTGGAAATGGATGAAGCCAGCTTCTGACTGTCTTCAGCGAGAATAAAATCAGCTCTTTCACTCTTGCATCTTTCCCATTCTACTCCAAGCTTAGTGGCGTGTGTGTGTGTGTGTGTGTATATATATGCTGTCAGTGATGTCAAGGGGGGCATGGTGCAGTCTCCAAATAGTTGGATTTGGAAGGATTGAGCTGCCCAAGCTTAGTCAGTTGATCATTCCTTTTTTTAGAACAATACTTCAGCCATTTAGTTTCCCTTTGCCACGTGTATAAAGAATTTTGCTGTAGTCTGCATAGTGCTCATCAACATACAGCTAAATGGAAAGTGAGAACTTTGAACTCTTTCCAAGATGGGGCAAATTCCATGTACCCTACTGTATATAAGTACGAAGGGGCAATCACTGTGGCTTTCTTTGCTTACCTATCCCCCGCCCCCCAAAGGCGGCACATTCTGTTACATTCTAAGCCACACTGGGTATTTGATCACCAAACTGCAGCCCAGTCCTGGCTGTGGAAATGAGTTGCTTGCTTCTACTCTCAAAATCCAGGGCTAATTCTGAAGATTAACAGAGCCAGGTGAGCCATCGCCAGCCCATGGCATTGCCAAGCAAGCAGTGGGACTACCTCTTTCACACTAGCTTTATCAACAATTTGGTTTAAGGGCACCAAAGGCTCACTTACCAAATACCATGATGGTGTGGGGAGTAAGCAGCAGTGGTTTGCCACTGCTCACCTGACCTCTGGTCAGTTGTGTTTCTGCGACATACCAGGCGGTAGATGAGGAGAAAGGTTGGCACAGTACAAATATGCCAGCTGAGCTGAGCCAGTGCACT
Organism: Podarcis filfolensis; assembly: GCF_964270895.1. NCBI lineage: Eukaryota > Metazoa > Chordata > Lepidosauria > Squamata > Lacertidae > Podarcis > Podarcis filfolensis. The sequence continues at coordinate 50,726,783 of NC_139615.1, forward strand.
GATGTCACCACTGACTCCATCTCCTGGTAAGTGGTAGCAACCAACTGGAGGTTAGGTAAGCCGTGGCAGCCCACCCACCCGCCCCCATCCGCTACTGGGAGAAAGCTGTGCCATTATTCCTGGTTCAAGACCCATGGCACTTTATAGGAATTGAACTGAAGCTGAGAAGTTTGCTGAGGTGATGGCTGAGCTGGAGGGCCACGCTCTGCTCCTTACCTCAGTGGAACTTAATATGATGAAAGCCTAAGATTGATCAGTGAAGGAGGACAACCTGTTCCAGTGCCTGGGAATAGAATCCCCCTAACTCATGTAATGTGGTCAATGCCTCTTAGGACCTGTGGACTTCAAAGTGTGATGTGTACACAAAGGTGCCCCAAATTCAAAATGCAATCTTGAACAGTGTTTTCTGTGAAGCAGGCACTCCCACCAGAGGCCTCTGACTGCACAGCTACTGGACAAGCTGAGATTTGACTTAAGAATAATGTGACATGTACATGGTTGATTGCTATGGATTAGGAAAACTGCAAAGAACTGAATCTGTGGTTTCTTAAAGGCTGACCCCACTGTTGTATCAGAAACCTTTGCTGTTTCTTTGATGCCTTGGTTGATATATATGCAAAGCATGGTGGACATTAATCAAGTTTAGAACAGCTGGCACTTGAACTCTTCCATCCAACCTATAAATTTCACAGCATCCACAATGAGCGGTGAAAAAGAAAGGAATGGAAACTCTTACGCCATTTGAATTGTTATCTCCAAGGTTCTTTTGAGCACGTCCAGCAGAGCCATGGATTTTCCTAGCTCAAATTCCATTTTTCTTTTGAAGTAGATGCCTTTAGAGGCAGAATGTTCAATCATCCTGTCTCCCAGAATGATTTGTGCTAAGAGGTGGCCAGGAAGGCTTGCAGCCACCAGCTTTGAAAAAGGACATGGCAATGTTCCATCATGCCTTTGGGTGGACTTTGGAAAGCCCAATGTTTACTCAGTTAGGAGCAATTTGGAAGGAATCCCCAGTCTTTAGGGCAAGCCCAAGACATTTTGACACCTGAGGCAAACCACAAAAGGGTGCTTCTCCCCCTGGCCGGGCAAGAAGGGATGAGTGAAGATCCTACATCGGGAACAAGGGGGGACTAAAGATTTATATATGGTATCTGCTGCCCCATGGATCCTGCCTCCTAAGCCAGTTGCCTCACCTTGCCTCATGGCTAGGTCGGTCCTGCATCTCTTACTGTTTTCTCAGCACTGGCAAAATCTCTACTGGCACCAGTCCGCAGTGAAAATAATAGCATTTGCTCAAGTATCAGATATCCCTCTTAAATTTCTGCCACATGCTAAAGGGGAATTTTTTTAAAGTTTTTTAATAAATTATTTTAAACCCAAATAATGACTTTCCTTTTCAGTATTGAAAGCTGTAGGGGAGCCAACCTGGACATATTGGACTATGGTCACCTCCCATAAATGCACTGAAGACAAATGCAGTGCTTTAATTCAAAAACCTTTGAAGTAGCCTCCTATATGATGGTCAGATAGTAAGAAAATGCTGTGGCAAGGCGAGCTGTACCACACAGGCAGGCAGGGCTGACCCACCCATGAGGCAAGGTGAGGCAGACGCCTCGGGCGGCAGACCTGGGCCCAGGGAGCATGCCGCTTACTGACTCCTCTGCCTGTGCAACTGTGCTTCCATCTCTGCTGCCACACCTCCAACACCAAAGCCATCCCCTGTGGCAGTGGCAAGGGGGTGTGCGCGTGGTGGCAGGGCACACCCATTGTGGAGGAGGCAGGGGCATGGCAGCAGCATGGTGTGTCCATGGTGGAGGACGAGGAGGAGGCAGCAGCACATGCTTGCAGTGGGGTGCAGTGGCAGTGGGGTTTGCCTCAAGCAGCAAAACGTTCTGGGCCAGCCCTTCAGGAAGGTTAGTCTTGCCCCTAGGGCAGGATGGTTAAGGTCTAGCTATCAAGCTGGAAGTAGTTTCCTTGTCTGAACATTCATGCTTAGATGTGGCCAGCTCTCCCTGTGAACTGAGAATGTGTCCCACCATCCTCTGCAGTGATGTAGACGCAAACTCTGTTCACATTAAAGTCCAGTCCTAATACCCCGCTGTAATTAAACCTGTTGCTGTTGCTGAAATAATAATATATTATTCACACAATTCCATCTCCCACTTTCCTTTCTGTCTATTTTTAGATAAGACCTTTCAGACAGAGATCTCATCACCCATTTTATTCTACATAGATGACACTATGTATTTTTAAAAAAACACATTTGGATTGATTGCATAATTTGTTGTATCAATCTATTTTTTGTTGTTGTAATTCTCCAAATAAAGTCACAGAAATAAAAATTCCCAAGGATGACATCATTTGGAAGTAAAGGTGAATAAATTAAAATTGGGTTGAGAGCTTTCCAACATAGTTGCCAAGAGGTCAAGAATACCTCAAAGTGTAAAGAACATAACACTTAACAAGAACAATGTCAAGATTTTTACAGTACCCCTTTTCAGGGTATCCAGGGCAGTTTACAAAAGAAAGATAAGACATAAATAAAACATAAACATTAAAAACCATTATTACATTAAAATATATTCAAAAGCCTGTGCAGATAAAAATGCATTTGCCTGGTGCCAACAATGTTAACTGTTCAGCATCTGGCAAATGTGTGTTTATTTTCCCAGGCCCTCTGGTTTGGGGTGCCACCACTGACAAAGCTCTCTGTCTCTGGTCACCTTGCCTTGGGTGGTGGAGGGAGCTAGAGGAGACCCTTAGACAATGACCTCGGTACAGGGGCAGGTGAGTGTGGGCACAGCTGTTATTTCAGGTACCCAGGTCTTAGGCTGAGTAGGGCATTAAAGGTAAGCACCATTGCTGTAGTTTTCTGCCTATGCTTTGACCACAGAGAGGACACCTGACCCATTTCTTGGTGCAAGCTGGGTTATGTTTCAAAACTCATCCCAGAGTTCTATTGATTCTAGACACAGGTCTTCTAAGGAGCTAAATCTCTTGGGATGTTTACATCACGGGTGGTTCAGCTGTCAAACAACGTGGGCATTTCAAGAAGCACTGCCTACTGTATTTGAAAGCACCAGCAAAACTGCTGACTGCCATTTGATCATATGTTTTAGAAGTGCTCATGTAGACCACGGATAGAATTTACTCCCCCAAAAAACTTATGAATATAAACATCATTTCCCCACCACCACCGGATTTAGGAGGACAGCTGAAACATCACATGGCAATTCACATCTCATTATGCTTGAGGAACTGCTGGAACATGGAGCTATAGAGGATTTGAATAAAACCTGTCAGCAATGTGAGGGTTCATTTGATCCCAGTTATTGACCAAGCATTAAAAACCCCCATTCTGTCTTGTTTAGGGTAGCCAAAACCCATGAGCCAGTCATGGTTGATGGTCTGCAAGGAACAAGCAAAGCAGAACAGAGGTCCTCAGGACCATGAAGTTATAGTACCTTGATTTACATATATATTCATGCACGTATGTGTGTGTGTGTGTTATTTACATTGTTAATGCTCTCTTCTGTCTGTCTTTCTCTCTCCCCATTAATAGAAAGCCATTTCATCTCCGACTGTCTCACGGCTTACAGACACAACACGTTTCACTGGTTCCCATAAAGAGAGATTTGACCCCACTGGGAAAGGCAAAGGCAAAGCAGGACGTGAAGATCTGGTGGATACGTCTGGCTATGTATCTGGGTATAAGCATGCTGGCACATACGATCAGAAAGTGCAAGGAAGCAAGTAAGCCTGAAGGTTCAAAGCCAGAAGGTTCACCTGTGAGGGGTGAACAAGACGAGCCTCACCTGTTGCTGTAAATGCCAAAAAGACTATGTTGGAAAGCTGTCTTGTAGGATCCACTTTTGACATCGACTGAGACTCTTGCAGTGAAGCACCACTTCATTACATTCCTCATGCTTTATGGCAGTGAAAAGGAAGCAGCAGAGCAGTCTGGTCAAGAAACCACACCAAGGGCTCTCTCACCACGCCTCGTCTGTACTGGTAGCAGATCGCAAACATTCCTATATGCCTAATTCTCTGTCTTGTTCTGCTGTCTTTTTTTCTACAGTGGAGGCAACATGTGCTAGTAGCTTTGCTAAAAAGAATCCAATTGCTCAATTTGATTATTTGTTACTGAACAATGTCTTAATATGGAACAGATGCACCTCAAACGTAAGAATTCAGCCTTTAACTGAAGGGAATTAAATGGCTATTGACTTTTATTTTATTTTTGAAAAGGTGCTATCCTGTAAAAGCCAATACATTGATTTCAACCATTTGCGAACAAGAGCAGAAACAATAATTTAAAGCAACTTTCCCCCTCCATTAGTAGAAAACTGAGACTCCACTTGTCCCTGTTCTCAAAGAAAAGGGAAATTGCAGCTCTCTCTCCTGGCCTCCGCAAATTTTCTTTAAAGAAAAACAAAAAACAAAACACTATGTGTCATTGAAGTTATGTATTACTATTTCTTTAAGATTGCAACAAACATGAAATATGGCAGTTCAAACCCCCACCCAAATATCTATTTGAAATACTACCAGTTGAAATTATCTACTTTGTCTGGATCATTACCTTAAACAACATTTTGATTCATTATGTTGGTTAAATAGTTCCAGAATAAAGGAAATTTGTTGTTTTCTTGTTCACTCAGTGTAAAGCAGACATAATTTAATTGTCAGATTGTTTGCTGATGGAAAACAAAGGTAGAAAAGATTAACTACAGATTCATTGTTTTACAAATGATGTCATCAACCATCATGTTCCAGTGAGCCACAGTCTAAATAGTGCTGAAATGTTGCTTCTTTTAAGGGAGAAAAAGGATATAATTAACATATTTCCTGAAAAAGGACAACATACGTAATGTATTTATTTATTTGAAAGATTTCTATGCGTGTATGCTGAAGAGTAACTGTCTAGTCAATAAGGTGATTTTTATGTGTCCTGTCTTTATTATTGAGTAAATACCACACTGTGTTGAACTTACAATCCAGTAAAATAATAGCTGTAATCTTCACTTGGAGGTTTGCCAGCAGTTGAGTCCTCAGTCTTGTTTTCTGTGGAATACAGGCCAGCTGTATCTCCTCTGTAGAAGAATAGAGATTGATCAATTTTACTGCCATTCTTAATAGCTGTCTCTTTGACAGGCCCAGTAAACGCTAAAGAGTTGGCTGCACTGATTTGCTTACAGTAACTCTGACTGTTCCTTCGCACAGGCCAGCACCTTGAAGTTGGCCCTTGTCCGAGCACTGGCCTTCTGTCATTTGCAGTTGTCTTTATCCTCATTGTTAAGGAAGGTATTTATTGTGACTTACAACCATGCATTCTTCAGAATGCACTACAAGCATGAATCCAAAATAATAATGTTGTTAAGCACTGCCGTTGTTTGCCTGGAACCTTTGTTTTTTGACATATTGAAATATCAGGTTTGAGGAAAAGGAAGTCTATAGAATTTTCGGCATGTTTTTGCAGGATGGTGGTTTTGGTGGTTGCCAGAAAGGGTCTGTGAGTGTGCCAGGCCTGTTGGTATTGAAATAGTGATAGTTGGTATTAGTTATATATCCATCTGCTTTCTGGGGACAAGCTCAGTGTCTAGAGCGTTGATCATAGGGCTGTTTGCTTTGATGGAACAATGAGCACTGAATACTTTAATGCAGACCCTCTGGAGCCCATTTGTCAAGCTTAAAGCGAGGCTAGGCTTATGGGGAACCCCATGTTATTACACAGAACTTCATTACACTAAATACAATATTCAGAACAAATCCAGCTATGTCCTCCAGTGGCAGCTAATTAACACAGTGGATGTGAAAGACTCCATTGATGTAATATGAGCAGATAAGCACACCAGGAAGATACCTGATTTGTTGATCCAGTCTAGCATGTCTCTTTCGGACATTTTTTGTCTGAAAACCTAGCAGCTATTTGCTCACATGAATTGGCCATGAACACTGATTGCTCACTGTAAGGTAACAATAATGCCACCATGTTCTGGGCAAATAGTAGTTTTCCTTTTGATGGAAACTTCCTTTAGCACTAAAGTCTACTGCAGAACTCTCATCAAAAGATTTTAGAGCAGGCATTACATATCAGGTGGCCTTCTAGAGTCAGGGAAAGCTACTTTTAAAATGAGCGATCCATGTTCATTTTTCATTTATCTTAAAACAAAAAGACAAGAGATGCCACCATTGAAGCGTGGATGTCTAAAAAGCAAGCAGTTTTGTGAAACAATGACATGCTCTGCTGACATCCCAGTTTCTCTTCCTTTCCCCATTCCTTGTTCTGAAACTGCTGGCTTTTTCTATCCCTTTTTCTACCACTGTGCCACTAAAGGAGGAGGCGGTGTCAGAAGAAGCAAGGCCTGGGTGTCCATGCATCAGACCGCAGTTTATGAAAACAGGACTACTTCTTCCAGTCCAGTCACCTAATAACACAATTCCATTCATGTCTACTCAAAAATAAGTCCCACTGTGTTCTTTGGGGTTTGCTGCTGGGTGAACGTGCATAGGGTTGCAACCTAAGTCGCTGTTTGCATGCAACAGTGTACTTGGAATATTCTCACATCAGCTACTCTCATCCCTGTATATTCCTTGTCAGTGACTTCTGCCCCCTTTAAGTATTTATTTAAGTGCAAAACATACTGTAAACTTGCAGTGATGCCGGCCTTCGTTATCTCCTTTCCATACAATAGGGTATCATCAGGCCCTTTTTGAATAAATAGGGGGAAATGTGAAACAATTCTCCAAATGTGAAAATGATAGAGATCTGTATATGTAGGTTTTTTAAAAAAGCTATTTTACTACCACAATGTGTTTACAATTATTTGCTGATTGAATAAATCACATTAAGCACATAGTGTTCTTTTTGCTATGTGTAAATCACTCCAGGGTATATTATGTATATATAAATATGCATACGTGGAGTTTTATACAGCCTCTTAAGGGTGCACACTTTTGTAGCATCATGCACACTGGGACTGCCTTGTTATCTGCTGAGACCTGGAAAAAGGCTCCATGTGCCCAGAATGCAGCCCATTCCTCACCCAAGAAGGCAACCCAGCTGTCTATGTGTGCAGCTGCATATGTATATGGGACCCTCAATGAGTTTCCGATTATTGCCTGAATTTCCCTTCCAATTTTATAGACATGCAATTTATGGACTCAAGTCAATCTTCTCCCCCCCCCCCCGTTGCATTCCTGTGCATGTCACTGGAATTTGTACTGGAAGCTGTGGGCTGAATCTGACTGACCTGCACCCTCCCCCTCACTTCCTTTGTGTTTAGTTGACATCTGAAACAAGTCTAGAATAAGGTGGGCAATTTATCTGGCCTCCTAAGCCCATGCATAGCAATTCAGGCAGAAGGGCAGGACTCAGGGAAGAGCAGGGACACTTTAAGAGGAAAGGCCTTCCCAGGATCAGGGCAGCTGCCTCAGGTGGCAGAACCCCAAGAGGTGGCACCCTCATAGGCTCTCCACCACGTCTGCCACCGCTAGAGAAGTGGCGGTAGCGGCAGTGGCAGCTCCCAGTGCGACCTTGCAGAAATCTCACCAGACCTTGTGTGCTCTGCAAGATCTTGCTGGAACCCACCGCTCTTGCCGCCGCTTTGTGGATGCCACCACACAACCCAGCCGGATGGCACCTTCCCGATTTGCCTCAGGCCAGCCGCCCCTGCCCAAAATGGAGCTTTTTATTACCAACTCTGCCTTAGACCTTGATGTATGAAGTCGCCTTATCCTGAGGGAGACCATCAGTCAGTTTGGACTCCAGCCCACAGCAGTTTACTTTGATCAGGAGGCAGCTCTGTAAGCTCTCGGGCAGAAAGTGGCATTTTCTACCGTTGCCCAAAGATCCTCTTAGAAGGAGATGCCAAGAAACAAGCTTGCATCGTTTTAAATGTCCAAAGCAGATGCTATCCCAAGCTTTAGCTTCCTCTATAGGGGGGATGCTTAGCTATGCTTTTGTTTTTGTGTGTGTATATAGTTTATTCTTAAGCCTCCCAAACGAGATTACTTTGCAAATGACTTTGAAGTCTCCCAAACATAAAACTATCATTCCTGTCTCAGTTTCCAGCAGTTTCCCTTGGGCTTCCCCAGGGAGTAGCATCTTATGCTGTTTGACCCCGTCCCCCAACATACAGTAAGCCACAACTTAGGCACATTTAACTTGTGTGCATTCAGCTTTACACGCATGGCCAAAAATGAATAAATGAAAGGGGGTGAGGATCCAGGAAAAATGACTTTGGCAATCCCAGCCATCAGTGGGTTTTGACTATAAGTGATTTTGTCTTTAGGCACGATCCCCAGAACACATCCCCTGCATAAGTTGTGCGCTTACTGTATCTTAAATCAGAATTTTTTGAAATTCCCGTTTACTTTGTGGGATATTGTTATGGAATAAACTTTCAACTCTTTGTGCCTGAGTGTACTCTACAGTGTGTCTTGCTTCAAGTCTCCCTATGCCTTACATGTGCAGCTGCGAAGGACACTTGTGTTTCATGCCTATAGATAGGTTCTGCCACTATTGGTTTAGAAGCTACTGTCTCAAACTTCACAAAAAGGAGGAAAATGTGCAAACTGTGGTCATGGTTATCCCAAGCAGTCACCCCTTTTTTGTATGTTAGGCTTGCATTGCGAACTTTTAATGTTCATTGTTAGCTACTCAGTCGTGGGAGCCAAGATGTATCTGTGTGCCTGCAATTGGCAATACAGTACTTGCGTATGGGTGATAAATGTTAAAAACATCGGTAGACTACCTAGAACAGATCTTAGTTACATGTAAGTGGCTTGTCATAGTCTATCCCTCCTTAGATCACCATTTGGTTAAAAATGATAGTAGAGTACACTGTACTTGACTTGCACCTTTAATTCACTGGAAGTCCAAAAGACCTTTTCTCCCTCTGAAAGGCCTCGTCTCCCTCTGTTTTCTGACTATGTATTGCTGTTCAGGTGGCATCTCAGGGTGAATAACCAAATGCCCAGAAGACCTTACTCTGCTAGGCATATTTTGGATTGCAAACCGGGCTACTTTCTAAATCAGTATTTGTATGTTTTAAATTCTGATCCAAATCAGTACTTGGCGGGGTAGGAGAGCTGAAAACAGTGCCAATATATTTCACATCTGGCAACCAATGCACCCCTTTGGTTTCAGACAGTACATGGGTAGACGGTCTAAAAAGCCCTGGATTCTGACCAAACTAAGCTGCCTGATGTATATTTTTGCTCTAGGAGTCTTAATTTGGTCAGAATTGAGTATATACTTTCAGATTTAACATGAAATACATTACTTCTGGTAAATGAGCCACCATAGCCACTAGAGGGCCATGAAAATTTGTGTCCTGGACTTTTGGGACTTGTCAACCCATGTACTGTCTGAAACCAAGGGGCGCATTGGTTGTCAATTTCCCCCCAGCACTCTTATCCCACCAAACTGTGTGCATAAGTGGCTTAAATTTGTGTCATGCTGCCCATTTAAAAGCATTAACATTTATCTAAGCAAGATAATATAGATCAGATTGATTGTTGCCCACTATGTACACCGTATCCCCCAACAGTTAGCTTAACTGTTCACACAAGTCACCACTTTGGTGTATGTGTGAGAGCAAAAGAGGCTCCCATGATACCTACTGTATGTTAGGACACTTCTCCACAACAGCCAGCATGTCGGTTTCACAAACGAAGCAGGAATGGATATTCACAATATCTCTACTACAGATGGAGGCTTGAGTTAACACCTTTTAGAAACTGGACCATAAAGAAGGCTGATCGCCAAAGAATTGATGCTTTTGAATTATGGTGCTGGAGGAGACTCTTGAGAATCCCATGGACTGCAAGAAGATCAAACCTATCCATTCTGAAGGAAATCAGCCCTGAGTGCTGACTGGAAGGACAGATCATGAAGCTGAGGCTCCAATATTTTGGCCACCTCATGAGAAGAGAAGACTCCCTGGAAAAGACCCTGATGTTGGGAAAGATGGAGGGCACAAGGAGAAGGGGACGACAGAGGACGAGATGGTTGGACAGTGTTCTCGAAGCTACCAGCATGAGTTTGACCAAACTGCAGGAGGCAGTGGAAGACAGGAGTGCCTGGCGTGCTCTGGTCCAGGGGGTCATGACTAAACAACTAAACAACAACAATCCCTGCATTAGTTAGGGAAATGCCCTCCTCCTAACAGTAAATAGATAGATTTTTTCACACCTTTAAGATGCCAAAGTATATTTCTGTTCTCTCCAGTGTTATGAACAGTTAAAGATAAGGAAGCAATAATCCATGAATAAAGCAGGGTATATTTTGCTAAAAGGGAAATTACTTCCCGTAGGTGTTCTGTTCCTAGCAAACTAGGGTCATGGGCTAACAGATATTGATAGAACTAGGGGAAACTACAACAGTGGTTCTGCTTTTAAAGATCTACAAGACCTGCTTAATATACTGAGAATATGAACTGGTTGACATATGACCAAGAGTTCATGTAATTGTTTCACTGCGTTGTTGGTGTGATATAAATGTGGAGCTGTACATTGGAGGTGTGGTGGAACAATCTACCATTCTGCATGGATCACATCAGTTTGGACATGGGAATGAACTCTTCCATCTCAGAAGCCCCAACTTGTGAGGGAGATTGGGAGGGCTGACGTTGCGCATGCAACATCACATGCGCAACATCCCAATGTCAGGACAATGGGAAGAGCCAGGTGTGGAGCTGAAAGCGATGGCAGCGTGGCTTCAATGGCTGGTGGCTCCTCCTGCTGCTGCTGCCACTGCCCGGGGGGCTGCTTCCCCTCACCTTCACCTCTGTGGCAGGAGGAGGAGGAGAAAGATCCGGCCAATGAAGTCACTCTGTGCTTGGCCCTGACTTTTTTAAACATTGCCCCCCCCAAAAAACCCCACCCAGGTTTGGGTCCTCAGGAGCTGGTACCCCTGTTCCATCTCTGCTTCCTGACACAACCATTTGTCTGAGAGCAGCCACACAATCATTTTGATGTGTAGAAATCCTTGTGTGTCATTTCCCTGCCCATGGCCAGTTGGTTGTGGCAAATAGTTCTGAGGAAGCGCCAGATAGACTTGAAATTGCAGTTTAGGTTCTGTGCTCCCAACAGGAGACATATTCAAGTCTATCCTGGAATTGTCTGTAAGATGCAAGGATGCATAGAAGTGAAATGTAAATGGCGGCAAACTTTTTCAGGGTTATATATACTAAATAAACTCCACAAAAGTTGAGGCATATGACAAAATGTCCATTTATTTCAGTGGTCTCAGGTTTGCATTGTGTGAGCGTGATCCATGTGAAGGACAGATCCTGATACTGGCAAAGGGCAGAAGGGCTGCTCCAGAAATGGCACAGGGATTGGGGGACCATGACCAAAATCTTAATGATTTTTGTTATGAAGCGTCTTGACACTGGAAGGAACTGGTTCTGGCTGCAGTCTTTGCATTTTTTTAAGGAAGGCTTGGTTATGTTTAAAATCGTCAGTGCAAGTCAAAACTTACTCAAATCAAATTTAAAATGAATAAACAATAGTTGGCAGGGAGGAGCGTAGAAACTTGCATGGTTCGTAAAATTCTTAAACTAGCTGTTATTTTTAAAGTTAGATGGGTTTGTATGTATTTTAAAAGTAAAGATTGAATATGGGTATAGTTGATAATTAGGGTAAATGTGAACCACAAAATGCAGCTGTTGCTTTTTCCTCTATGCTAAACATCCACTGTGCAAATGCTATTAAGCTATTAGATGACTGGTGTATGGAAGCCATTTCACAACTAACACATGCCAATTTTATCACGTGGTTCTATGAGGTTTTGGTGGTCATATTTGCAGACGAAATGTGCATTAGGCACACTTGGCAAAGATGTGTGTCAACCATTACATGTGTTCCACCACTGCCGCCTCTTCCCTAACTTTGTTCATGGGTTGGGGGGGCATGTTCCTCAGAAGCTTATGGCAGCCTTCCCAAACTCTGTGCTTTCCAGATGTTCTGAACTTCAATTCCCATCAGCCCAGGGCAGCATGGTACTTTTAAAGTTATAGTCCATAACATCTGGAGAACCTACAGTGACAGATCCACGCCTCTGGGTTGTATCTGGAGTAACCATGCACGTCTCCTCCGAGGTAGGCCTTGTTGAGTTAAATGGGACTTACTCCTAAATAATGTTTACTTGGGAGTTAACCCCATTCAATTTTATCAGATGTACACCCAGTTAAGTGTGCATAAATTTGCAGCTGCATGTAGGTGAACTTTGGTGCCACTGAAATAAGTGTAACAGCCTCAGACTGGATCTGAACCATTGTCTTCCAATCGCCATCTTTCTCCCTCAACTCATAGCTAAACATAAGGGAAACTGGTGTGTTTTGGGGTCACTTCTGGTTTACTGGGGCACAGGAGGCTGGGCCAGCCAGGGCCAACAAGAGCAAGGACTCTCTCCTAGGAGCTGCTTGTGTGTCTTCTGCAACAAACTCGGTTTCTGTGTCAGGTGTAGATGTAGAAGGTTCTCGGAAGGTAGCAAGTTATAAAACTCCTGCTCTGCTGTGTTAACTGGAGAGGGATAAGTAAATCAGTTTATCCTTGTTGAAATGTAAATGTTTCCACGTACTTTAAGCACAAGAGGAAGATTATATATTTATATTGAAAACTATTTTTGACTAATACTGTGAGCATGTTTTGTTGCCTCTTTTTTTGTTTTGCACAATTTAAGGAAACACAGGTTTGGCTTATCTTTTTTGTTGAATATATATATATAAATTTTTGGCATATGGCCAGGGAAGGGTTATTGGATAACTCCCAACCCTGACCATTTGCCGTGCTGGGAGACGCTAATGGGAGTTGAAGGTACCACATTGGCTACCCCAGCATATGACAACACATGGTTTGCTTTCAAATTGCTTCCCTTTGGCTACCTAGAGATGCAACTGCATCATATGCTGGCTACTGGTGGAGAAGGTGAACTTGCTGTTATCTCTCCCGGAACACTAGACAGCATTATAAGAGCTGGCATGGACTCCACCTGTTTCTTTTTCCTCATTGACACGTCATGCATTAAAACCAGTGAAATGGTAACCTGTACAATGTATTCTCAGATCTCAGAAGGCGTAACATTTGGCTGCTCTGAGCACAGTGGGCCCCGCCCACCACAAACTAGTCAAACTTAGAGCAACGCCCTAGGACATGTTTTTTTCTGGAAGTCACTCAAAATGAAACAGGGTGTGTGTCTTGCTGAGTACGCCTGCATAGATTTGTACACCAGCAGCAGCCGCTCTCGGGGGAATGCTTTTTGGAGGTGCAGTTTTTGTCAGGATGCAAGCGTAGCGGGTGGTTAATTCCCTTCTAGCAGTGTGAATTCTTACTGGATCCCCCCCTGTTATGATAGTAACATGTTAAAACGCAACCATGCATTTTAACATAGTGCCCATTTTGCCAGATTATGCGTGTTGTCCCCGCTGAGATTCAAACATTATGAAAGTCCTATGTAAACGTGGAGTGAGATCAGTTACTGAGAATTTCTAGTTTGGAAAACATCTGGTGTAACTTCAGACTTAAGCTCTGGGGCGCAGGGCGAGGGGCTGATGGATGTTACGGAATTCACCAGCAGGGGGAGCCTTTGCGGTTGGAGGCTTCCCTGGTGCTCCACCACTGCTGCCGGACCACGGTTGGCCCCCAAACAGGATGCTCTAGGGCAGGGGTTGGCAAGGCTTACCAGGTATGGGCAGGATCACTCCCGCGGAGATCCTCTGTGAGCCAGGCCTGCACAGCGTAACGCCGGAAATCACATCTGCACATGTCCGCGGTGCAGGAAATCACTTCTGCACATGCCCAGACCCTGAAAATCGCACCTTTGCAGAAGCAATTTCCGGCGTCTGGGCATGCACAGAAGCGATTTCTGGAGCCGCAGAAGAGAGTTCCCACGCCGCACCGGTTTAGCACAGCACGTGGGGACTCGCTGAGCAGGCGGCTCTGTTTGGGGGTGGCTCATGGGCCAGTTAAGCCACCCTCATGGGCCGCTTCTGGCCCATCGGCCTCAGGTTGTCGACCTCTGCTCTAGGGGGTGAGCAGCCTTTGGTCTGCGCGCTCCAAAGCCTCTCCTGACGTGCCCTCAGGGAGGCCAAAGAAACTGTGTCAGTCCTGGAGCTTGACTAATTTGCTCCCAAATGTGAGGGGAGTTGGGAGGAATTTTAAAAGGCAAAATGAGGCTTTTAGAATTGCCCTGAAAATGGCAAAAGAAACAGAAAGCTAACATTGGCTGATGAAATTTCACCATATGCTGGCCAATCTAACAGTGGAAAGTAAGGCCCAGGCAAAATCTATTCTGATTGCAGGTCTTTATTTTTTATTAATTTATAATACCAGTATTAAATATTTACACAAGTAAATTAAAAGAAACTTGAAAGTGAGTTATATACTACTAGTTTGTACTAGGCTTTTTCAGGAAAATGAAACAAATTTATATATGTGTGTGTGTATATATGCAATATATTTTTACACAATTTATTAATGCTAGAAACTCAAATGTGTATCACTTTATCTGTGTGAATGTTAAAATTGTGATAAGTGTTCCAAATGCTGAAATCTTCTGCTAGTTGTCTTTCTAATTTCTAAAACCACATTGATGGCTTCTGTCAAGTAAACATTCTTCATTCATTAGAAAAAATCAAGTTCATCAGTTGTTCTAATAGTGCTGTAAAAAGCTTGGCTTGAGAATAGATGTCAGTTTTCATAGTGTTTTATAGCTGTTCTTTAAAAGCAAACTTTCTGTAATATATATATTATTGCTGATGAGAGTATAGAATTGTATCTTAAGTTGGTAAAGTGATCAATAAATGTATTAATATAAACGTCTTAATTTGCTTTTGCAAGTGTCGTGTGTGTACATTTCTAAGAGAACAGTCTTAATGTGGTCAGATCACTGGGTAGCTCAGTTCAACATACCTTGATGGTCAGAGCATTTTTTGCTGCTTTGTGTCACATGCACTACTGACTAGAACGCCCTTCATAATTGCATGGCATCCCACCCATATGCTATTTTCTCATGGGTGGCTACCCTGTGTTGCTGGAATGCAATTCCCACTATCCCCATCTACCGTGCTGCCCAGGGCTGATGGGAGTTGCAGTCACCATTGGAGGGCCACAGGTTGCGTGACATAATGACATCACAATGCTAGTGGACAAATACCATGGCCACAAGTGGCTAATTGCAGCCATCACCTGAGAAGCAGCATTGGAGCTCATGTCATTAACTTTCACCTATCTCCAGAGGAAGAAAAGATCCAAGTGCATTATCTAAAAGCTGATTTCGCAGGCTAGCTCCTTTGCTAGATCCCATTCACCTTCTGATCTCATCTACTGGAGTATTTTTAGGCAGCTTAGCATACCTTGCAACTGTACAGTTTAGGTGGCAGCTGCGTTTATCCTGCCTCATACGGCATTCAAGGTGTACTTGCCCTACTTTCTCCACAAAGCAGTCAACGAACACTTCACGCACCCTTACATTTTGCTCATCATTCACACCCAGCCAGTTCCCTGCTGTTTACAATGGAACTAACGTAATACAATACTACCCAACTTGCCTACTGGGCTAAAACTCAGATCCTTAGAGCACTAGAACTCTGGCTGCATTAAGGAATCCTTGCATGAAGTCCCTTCGGTGAAATCTCTTAGGAGTTTCTTTTTCAACACTGAAAAACAATTGTTTCTAAAATGAACAAAAGGTGCTCACTAAGGCCATGAAACCCTTTCCACACAGGCAGCAGGGGGAGAGGCAAGATCACTTCACTGGGGTTTGCTCTCAACGTGCACACCACCTGGCTCAACGGAGACCACTATTGTCTGTAAAAATGTAAGAACAGCCCTGCTGGATCCAGCTAATGGCCTGTCTAGTGCAGCATCCTGTTCTCATAGTAGCCAACCTGTGGGAAACCAGCAAGCAGGAAGCACTGTTGCCTCCAGCTGTGGAGTAGAGCAGAGCCATCGACTGCCCTTTCCATGACTTTGTCTGTTCACTTAAAGCCATCCCTCATCACAGACTCTTGGGGGAGCAAGTGCCATAGTGTCGATTGTGCTCTGCATGAAGAAGTAATTTCTTTTCTCTGTCCTGGATCTTCCAAGATTCAGCTTCATTGGCAGCCCACGAAGTCTAGTGTCAGGAGAGAGGGAGGGAAAAACTGTTCTCCTCACTTTCTCCCTGCCAGGCATAATTTCACACACTTCTATCATGTCACCTCTTCCTCGACTTTAATCTAAAGTGTCCCAAATGCTGCAACCTTTCTTTGCAGGGGAGTTGCTGTGTATCTTTGATCATTTAGGTTGCCGTTTTCTGAACTTTCCCCAACACTGCAATATCCTTTTTGAGGTGAGGAACCAGAAACGTATACAGGACTTCAAATGTGGTCACGCCAGAGATTTGTATGACGGTATTATGATAGTGGCAGTTTTATTTTCAATTCATTTCATAAGGAGCCCTAGCATGGAATTTGCCCTTTTCTCTGCAATTCTATGATTCAATTAGAATGCCTTATCTGGAAAACAAGATTTAAAAAATTGTTGGAAGTTTTAAAATTAAGTGCATTTAGAGAGGCTTTTTATCTGGTCCACTTACATTTCTTGAGTAGGAAAAGCATATATTGCATGGTTTCATTTTAAAACACACACACATGTGCAAACACTGCACAGCCAAAAGTCTGTTCTGGAATGTAACAACAGTATTATTATTATTATTAATTATTATTATTATTACTATTACTATTACTATTTTTATTATTTTATTTGTACCCCGCCCATCTGACTGTGAAAAGGAAGGTGCTGTTTCAGCATGGAACATATTACCATAGGAGATGCTTTTTGTTCAAAAGTAGTACCAAAGGAATTTGAGGCAGCAACTATGTGGCTCTGGATGCCATCCTACAGGGATCAGTTGGACTTGGAAAGGCACGTTGACTGGCAAATCCTTTACTTGCCATTCCATCAGCAGATGCAAAATTTCAGTGGTTTGAAATCCAGAAATAATTATCCAAAACATTAAAGAAAACAAAAGGTCACTTCAGTAACACAGGACACACACCATGATATTTCCTGCCAGCAGAAATTTGGAACTGCCAGAATGCAGAGAGAAACTGGATCTCAGTGAGCAATCAACCTAATTAGTTGATCAAATGGTATCAATGAAGATGTGGACAGTATTGTTGAAACAGCATCTTTTTAATGGAATATGGAAACAGCAGCTACTGATCTCATATGCCAAAGGTTAATTCTTGATCCACAGATAACACATTCAAGGACAGGATAAGTGAAAGAATAAGCTAGGATTATTATTTTTAAAGCACCTGCAACAGTATGAGAATCCCTCATCCCTTCTAAGGCTGCAGTCCAAGAAAACATGGACAGGATTGCACTGCAAGTCACATTACTGCTAAACTTCATTCCATGAGCAGAAGTACTCGAAGCATGTCTTAATGCCATGGTTTTGCAGCTGTTCCTAAAGTATCAGCACACAGCTCTGCAACAATAACTTGGTCAATGATAAACATGATCCCTATTTGAAAAAGTTTGAGGTGAATACAAAATTCACAGTAGAAGAGATCTATTTTATTTTACTTAAAAACTCCATATAAATTGCCCTTGATCGAATAATGCATTAAAATCATTCAATAATTTTATATATTCACTCCTATATTCCAAAACCATGGGGAGGATGTCTTAAAAAAATGAGGTACAAGAAAAATCAGCCACAGTGTTAAAAGTTGGTTGGTTCATGGAAGTAAATAACCCCAAGGGTTTGTCATCCTTTATAAATCATTTACACTCACATGCCTTTCACTGTTATTAACATCTGCTGATGTTAATTTTGGGTGATGTTGCTAGGAGGAAGTATTTTCTTTAACTGATTGTAGTTCCAGTGTAGTTGCTCCACTTCCGCCTTGTGTCGGCAACGTGCCTCTTCCAGTTCTTTTAAGAGACGTTCATTTGTAGAAACCAAGGTTCTGCAAGAAAGCGTTGCATTTTTTTAAAAAAAGAAAATCAATTATTACGTTACAAAATAAACTATGGAACCTACAGATGTGAAGAACAGCCCTGCGCGCGCACAGCTGCACTCAAACCTGGAGAGATCACAGATAACATATTTTGTTGCTTGAAAGCATGTCTTGGCTGCTGGGCTGTCAAAAGGGAGCCAGTTCTTTCTACCCCTTTGCTCCACTGGTTCAATAATGGGGAGGGAAAATCCCTTTCTCTTCTACAGGATAACAAATAGATGCTCGTGTGCATTTTTTCACATGCCTTAAGGTAGCCTTCTCCTTACTTGTCCATTTGGTTTGAGACCTGTTGGTACTTTCTCTCTCTCTCTCTTAACACCAAGGGATTGCAAATGCAAGAACAGGAAGTAAGAATGAGAAAAACGACAAGTCTTTTTTTGAGGGGGGCAAGTCAGGGAGGAAAAATTGGGAACCAAGTTTTTGGGGGTAAGCAGGGTGGAAGGGAAGAGAGCTTGGAGTGAAATTAAACTTGTATAAGAACAGCTGGTTCTGGCGTTTGTGATTCAGACCCTGCCTCGACCTTTCAATCAGTCTGTCTACTTGTGCAATCACTTCTCTCCTCCTGGGTCAGCCCTCCATTTCCTCACTTTTCTCAACGTTTAGTATTTAGATGTTGAGCACTGGAGGCTCCAGGTGGGCAACGTGGCTGAGCAGAGCTTGGGGTCAAGCAAGAAGGAGCACTTCTGTGTGGAGGGAGATGAAAGAACATGTGCTGGAAGCAGCTTGGCAAAGACAGTGACCATACATTGGGAGAAGCGGATGCCATTGAACACAAGAACAAATTTTTAAATGGCCAAATGTTTGAAATCTTGAGAGCTTCCACTTAACATCCAGTACTAAGCTTCTACCTGTGGCTTTCCTGCAACATCTTTGTGAGTTCCTGCATCTTGTCAAAGTGCTGGAGGCGCTGTTTCAAACTGGCATTTTCATCAGCCAACAGCTTGTGGTGGTTTTCAAGCTCTGGAGAGAGAAAGAATATAGCCATAGGCAACCATCTTACTTAAAAAAGGTGTTAGCACTGCATGACACTGCATGAAAAAGATGAGGAGAAAGGGCTTGCTTGTTGTACTCCCATTCATTGCATTCCCCTGAGCCATATGAAAAAGATCAGAAGGAATGGGTATTTGTCAGCTAAGCCAAGCAGTTGAGTGTGTCATGGATCCAATAGGCAGCACACTGGCTGCTTGTGAGCTACCAAGCCCAATTCAAGGTTTGGTGCTGGTGTACAAAGCACAAAGCTTGGAGGCCCAAGTACTTAAAGAAATTCCTCCTCCAGTGCCAGCCAACCTGTGCCCTGAGGTCAGCAGGGGATGCCCAGTTAGTAGTACTACTGATGGGTACTGAATTATGAGTATTGATATAAAATTGTGATGTATTTTTTAAACGTTTTAATCTTTGCAAGCATTGTATTTTAATTATGTTGTCTACCACCACCAGTTCCCATGAAACAAAGGGTGGGGTTAAAAAGGGGACCAAAAAAGGTCTTTGGGGTAGCAGCTGCCAACTGATGAGATAGTGACATTTTCCTATGAGCAAAGCATTGGGATCTCAACACGATCTAGCACAACAGGACTGAGACAGAGAGCGAAATCAGTTCAGACACGAGGGTTAAGAAATTTTGGAACTTTTGAGATTTACTCCTCTGAAATGCCGTTTTACAAAACCCAATAATGCATATATTTGATATGCTTTTTATATCAGACCTCAGGTGGAAAGTGTGGGCACCTTAATCCGAGTAAATTGTACACAGTTATCATTCTGAAAATCAATCAGCAGGAATTTAAGGGGATTTTAAATCTTATTAGCAGGCTTCTTATGTGACCAGGTCTCCATGTGTTTGAATACATGAAGGCAATATTTGGGTGGGTGGGTGTGCATTTTAAAAGACAGCCCAATATGCGAGGTGAAAGACACCACAGTCCTGTTTCTGGTGACCACCCCCCCACACACACTTAGCTGGCCTGGTGGCCCTGCCAGGTTCACGGTCCTTTCCCGCCACCACCAGTTAGACTGTGCCCACAGCATCTTTGCCTGTACACTAGGGATAAGCTCATCTCCCCCTCGCACTGCAGCAAATGCTATTCATAAAGAGTCTGCAGTGATTAGTGCAAGGCTAGAAAAGACCAAAATGTACATGCAAAGTTCCATATGCCATTTGCAGGATCTCTGCTCTAGGTTGCCCCTTCCAGAACTGCTATAAACTTACAAAGTTGCCTTTTATCGGATGGAGGATACAGAATCTTCATGTGTTCAAACAAAAACATGGACAGCTTTATTCAGATACATATTTTTAGAAACTTACTGATTATCTGCAGTGGTGCTGCCTGAGTGGCATCTGCATTCTGGGTCCTTTGTTCCATTTTGGGACTGTGCACTTTCAGAGTTGCATGTTCTTTCAGTAATTTGTCTAAATTATGCTTCAACATATCCTAACACAATGAGGGAGGGGAGGTGTAGAAAGGAAAAAATGATGAGACAGAGAAAATGATTAAAGTAGCTATTACTTCACCAAACCTTTATTAGGCATCACAAATGATTAAAGTAGCATTTCAGACTCTGTTATATTGTCTACATCATTTTCCTTTAAGCAGTTTTGGAGAGTTTTTGTGAGACTCTCTAATTTGTTTGTTTGTGGTTAGGATGGGACTGAAGGACCATGATGGGGTGGTTTGTGTTCCTTCTCCTATTTTAATGGTGACTTCTACTGGGGTGTGATCTGTGATTTTAGTGTTACCTATGTTTGTTGATTCCACTGAGGGGATCAGACCTTGTGTGAGCAGAATGCTGTCCAGTCTGGACACTGTACCATGGCGTCCGGATTGGAATGTATGGCTGGTGTCTCCTGGGTTTTGCTCACCCCAAATGTCAGAGAGACCCGTTTTTTAGCATTTTTAGTAACTTGTAAGAGTCCCTAGTTGTTGGGGGTTTCCTTCGGAGGAAGGCTGCCCATGGGGTTGTAGGGTGGATGTCTTTCAGGGATATACCTTTCATATTTAGATTGAGGTCCCCTCCTAGGATTGCTATCCTTCGGAGAAGGAGAGGAACTTGTTTAGTGTTTTTTGGGTGAATTCTAGTTGTTTCGAGTTTGGGGCATACATGGAGCCGATTGTCAGTTTAATTTTGCCATCTAGTGTCCCTTTAGCAAAAATGAATCTGCCTCTTTTGTCCTTTGTTGTGGCTTTGAAGTTCAGGTCTCTACTAAGTATTATGGCTACTCCACGGGCTTCCCTCTCTATAATCTAGCCCCCACTCTTTAACCCAAATCTAATCCTAATCCCACTAGTCCCCCACCCACCACACTCTAGGTCAGCGCAACCCCATTGGTTCATTAAACAACACATAGTGAGAGACACAGGACAACCCAGACGGGTTGGCAAGGAATCACCCAACATTTCAGACTCTGTTGATAGGCCTACATTAAGACCACTCACACAGGCGAGGATGAAAGGCTCCTCCGCTGGTGTTGGTACAGGGAATCATCTGACTGAGACACAGGTCAAGTAGCTCCCTCTCAGCTGTGCGGCACGAGGGGCTTTGGAGGAGAAAGGATGGCCAGCAGCATCACCAAGGGAGTAGAAAGGGGCAAGCTGGTTGGACCAGCGTCTTCACCTGCTTAGCCATGCATGGCACCGGTTGTTCCCGTTAACGCTTGCTGACTTTTTCATTCTGTACGAATTTGAGCAACCAAGGAAGTGAAAGAGGAAGAAGATCTGAGTTCAAGTCCTCCATTCAGCAGGAGCCAGGGCATTTAAAGGGCAAGGCCAAGGCTTCATGCAGGTGTCCTCTTCCTGTCCCCCTGTTCTGACACGGCCACACTCCCAGGGAGCACTGATCTGATGTCAGTGGTAGCAGGCTAAGCATGTTCATATGACTGAACTGGGAAGAGTTTTCAGGGGCAATTTGACCCTGTCTTCTGACGAGGAATTAACCCTATCCTATATGCTCTGCGGACAGAGAAAAAGTAGTCGGGTAGATGTGAGACAGAAATCCAACAAGATGAGGAAAGAAAGAGGGATTTGTAGTGACTAATTGGCAAGATAGACTTGACTGTATTTAGCTCAAGCTGCTGACCAGTAAATTACAGTAAAATGAAGAATAAGGAATTCAGGCATGTGTTACCCAATATTAGTGGCTTGAAATACCGGCCAAGTACACCAATAATTCCATAAAGGGGCTATAAACCTTTCAATGATATGCCCTGCAGAGCTCTGACAGAAGCAAATGTCAAGCTCCAGCTGCCAGTGTGGGTGCAACCTCTGAGCACTCCTTCCTACAGATTCTACCCGACAGCTGCTCCAACTACTGTGGGATCCCAGTGATCCTCTGAGCTAAAAGTAATCAGAATAGACCCTGCGGATCAAGCAACAGCTGCTACAAACGCAACACCAGAGGTCAAAATAAATTAGAATGGTCTGAATTTCAGTGTTTGCTTTGTATTTTGAAGAAATCATAGAGCTTCTATAGTTAAGGTGGCTTAAACGGAAAAGAAAGAAATCTCTGATTTGCAGACAAGTTTGGAGAAATTCTGCCCTGAAAAGTAGACCACTGCTGCCTGGGGAGAGATTCATGAGGCAGGATTTGTGTTTCTCGTGGCCTTTAGTGATGGATGTATAAGCTGAACTTCCACAAAAAGGACAGAATGTGACATTGGAAACAAAAACTCAACTTTCCTTTTAAAAATAAAGCAAATTTCTACCCCTTTGCCTAGGAGTACATAGTTAATGCTTGCTGAAACATCGGAAACCAGAGTGAATTGCTGAACTTGTCACCAATTGCTGAACTCTTCCCTATGTTTGGCAGAAGCAACATTAAGCAAAAAATGATAGAAGACAAGTCTGGTAATCAGCAATACAGGAAAACTAGTATAGCATCCTGCACCCTAGGTCCTTTGGATGGGTTTTAAGTTCGAATAAATGCATTTTTTAAAAAAATCTGAAACTGATTGTTGGGAGTTTGACAGCTGCATCTTGCCATCCCAGATTAGAACACTGTTTATATGTATGTACATACCTATATGCACAGGGGAATCATGGGGTCGCGGAATACTTCATTCTACTTACCCTGTCTTTCTTAGCACTATTCAAGTCTGATGCCAAACTATTGATCTTGGCATTGAACTGCTCTTCTTGCTCAGAGATACGCTTTTGCAAAGCCTGTCTCTCTAACCGAAGGTTATTCAGCTCTTGGTGTTCTGCAGGTCTCTGTTGATCTGTGGGTGTGGATTTCTGAATTGCAGACAAAACAGTTTCTGCCTGAGCTAGGAATTAAAGGAGATTTTTCTAAGTTCATATTTAGTGACCAGGTTTGGGGGGGGGGCAGGGGTGTAATTTCCTTCAAACTACCTGCTCAGTCTTTACAAATTCACTCTTCCAGTAGAGCAGCATGGCTTTTACTTGCAAGTAACCTCAGCAAAATTGATCCTAACAGAGCTGCTTTACTATGAGAGCAGAAGGTGGGACTATTTCTGCCAGGTGAAAAGCAGTGCACATCTGTCAAACCTGTTGCCGGGGTTGGAGAAATCAATGGGGGAAACCGATCTATCGTTACCCGCAAGTCACCTTGCAGGAGGAAGGAGCCAAATCATCACGGAGAAACAGACATCCCTAACAAATGACTCGTACTTACATAAAAAAGTTTGGTTGCAATGAAGCGATTTGCAACCATTCCAGTGTTTATCAACCAAGTCTAGAAGACATTCAAGTCCTGTTTCATACAGCACTTCATCTGCCAGCTGAACTGCTCCTTGAGGTTTGCACTAAAAAAAAAAATTACTTTAACGTTTACATGTTTTTTAAAAGAATTCTTACTGCTTTTAAGTGCTTTTAATTGTTTTAAATACGCTTTTGTTTTATTTTTAATAGTGCTATTTTACTACTTGGCGTCTGCTACCCTGGGCAGGATAGATTAACAGGCACTGCACACAGAAAAATGTTGTGAGGACCTAGACACAGCTTAAAACGAGGAGCTGCATGCAGCCTGCGGCCTGGCACAGTGAGCAAGCCTGTGCTTTCCCATTAGCACTGCAAAACGAACAAAGTAATGTATTCTCACCTTATCCATAATGCTCTGGGGTTCAGAACTGCCTGGATTGCTGATAGGCACATGTGCTCCAATTCGCATATCTAGTCCCCAGCACTCACCTTTGTCAGGGCTCTTTACCGGAAGTAAATGGCATATAGACTAGCTTATTAGTCAAACAGCTAAAATCCAAAGGATTGCTTAGCATTCTGCTGCCCCCGCTCACTCCTCTGGTAGTGATCAGATGCATATGGTTGCCATGTTTAGAAGTGATATTTTCAAGCTCATGGGCAGAAGAAGAAAGATAAATCTACTTTCTGGCCATAAAGCTCTTAATCAACAAAACTGTTAGTCCTAGGTTATATGCAAAGGAAGGAACATACAAAGCTGCTAGTAGATCAGAACGCTGGGTTAGAAGTGGAACAAGGAAAAGGAAAAGGAAAAGGAAAAGGAAAAGGATGGAACAAATGGAAATGGAACCAAACACAATGATGCAAGGAGGCAGGTGTGCAACAGGCAAAAAGCGCAAACTCAGGTTTGAATCTTTGCTGACAGAAAAAGCAAGAGGCAGGTTAACTCAGCTATCAGGGTTCAAGCATTGGAGGAGCATGGTCCTTAAATCTGAAAAAGAGGGAAGCAACTACTTTAGGGACTATGACAAATGGATCAAGAAGACAATTAGGAAAAGATTCTCTTGGCTCTCGGGTCAAAGCCACGGCATCTTTTTCAGGCAATTTTCTTGTCCCATTATTAATCCATGTTCATAGAAAATAGTTAAGTTGCCAAGTCAGCTATGGCGAGAAGAACTGCAACCAGCCAATGAGTCACAGAAGGTTTATGAAAACCTCTTACAGATTACAAATTACTAATAATGTATGACTGGCTAGTAAACATTTTGTGGGTTACTGACTTATGTAAGAAGGCACTGCTATCCTTGACAGGTTGCCTCTACACAAATGCCTTTGAAGATGATGAGCTCTTGACTGGCTCACCAGTACACATAAATGTATTGGTGCACTCATGCCTATCAAATAATCCTGAAGCAGTGAAGAAAAACAAGGAGGGGATTTTTCTGAAGCATTTCAGGAGAATTTCAGGAGAAACATTTCAGGAGAATTACAAACCAGGAATGAAAACTTAAGGTACGTTGTCTATGCCAAACTTTTTTAAAAGGGGAAATTACTGAGCTGTGTGCCTGAGTCATGGGGAGCCACTTAAAGCCACTCCTACAAAGACGGGAGTGATCTAACAGGGATATAACACATCAAACAGTATTGAAGATATCCTAGACTCAAGTTGTTAAAGGCTTTGTAAATTAATACATTAACTTTGTAGTTGGCCCAGTAGCATATGGGCAGCATGTGTAAACTGTTAAACACTGGAATTATGTGCTGGGAGATAAACATCATTTCCATATGAATACACAGATAGCTACCAGAAAAAAGGGGGGAATTACTTCACTAATGAAAAGGAGATGAATATGCACAGATTTCAGAAAGGAATTGGGATCCTATTATGGAGGAGTCCGTTACCAGGATAAGGAAAAAGAAGGGAAACTTAGTGCCTCTTTAAATGAAGTACTAACTTTCATTCGAAAAACACACACCAGGAAATGGAATGCTGATAAGGGGGGAAAACTTAGCCAATCCATGCTAGTATTAGTGATCAGGTGCAAACACATATCCTTAGGAATCTTCAGTGTACCCGTTTTGTTATAACTGATCCACTAGAGATCAACTGGCTTGATCTCAAACTGACACATTTTTGACATTATCTCCATTCTTTAGGTCTTTGCTCTTTAGCCTTTCACGTTCAGGTACCTTCTGGTCGTGTCCCGTTGTTGTCTTCTGAGAAGTAACTACTATTTCATTGGCTTCTGGTGGGGCTACAAATGGAAAAAGTATTTGAACATAATGGTTTCAGTCTAGGTGAAAAAACACTAAACCATGAAATAGCAGAATTCTTAATAATAATAAAAAGCATTTATATTCCTCCCCTGTGAGGTCGGTTAGGCTGAGAGGCCGTGACTGGCATCATAGCTGAGTGAAGATATGGACTCTTGTCCCCCAGGTGCTAGCCTGACACTCTAACCAGAACACTGCACTGGCTCCCAAAAACTTTCATAACAATAAGATAATCTCAGTATAAGCGAACTATATTTCTTTTCCAGTTGTGTACATTATGTCATGTGCAGGAGTTACATCTGCTGGCCGCTCTGTGGGTCAATGGAAACCTGCTGGATGTTTCAATATGTAGGTTCTCATAGGCCCAGTTCACACATAATACTAAGCCAGAACACAGGTCAGCACCAATTAGCAAATGCATGGGCTCCTGGACAGGTGATCATGTCTACTCTGTTCCTACCTGGCCATTTGCTGCTGCCCTGTGCTGAATTAAGTCATAGTTTGGCTCGTGGTTTAGCTCTACCAAGAGAAACCGTGAGATACAGATAAGCTCATTTTCTCTGCAGAGAAATAGGTTCAACTGAAGCTGAATAAATGAAGTACCGTATTTTTCGCTCTATAAGACGCACCAGACCACAAGACGCACCTAGTTTTTGGAGGAGGAAAACAAGAAAAAAAATATTCTGAATCTCAGAAGCCAAAACAGCAAGAGAGATCACTGCGCAGTGAAAGCAACAATCCTTCTTGCTGTTCTGGCTTCTGGAATAGCTGCGCAGCCTGCATTCGCTCCATAAGACGCACACACATTTCCCCTTACTTTTTAGGAGGGAAAAAGTGAGTCTTATAGAGCAAAAAATACAGTACATAAATAACTAGTGAAATACTGGGCTAATCCACATGGTGGCACTCTTATCATAAAGATGGTTAGGAATTAGCACATATGTTTGAGGCACAGAGTCCCAGATCTAAGACAATCCCTCTATTTCAGAAAGACAACTGCCACAGCCAACAATCTTTGCTGAAAACAGCAGCCAGACATCTAGCTCCCACATTCCTCTTCATATAATCTAGCAGAACTGATCCCTATCCCATATCCCTGAGTTTCCCTGGCCATGCTCCACATCATTACCTGCCTCTTGTGGTGGGTAGGGAGTGGAGAGCCAGGGATACTGACTGAGACACCAAAACGCAGGTTAAGTTCAACAAGACAGGGCTGGGAGGGTGGGGGAGGTAGATATATGGCTGCTGCTGCTGCTGCTTTCAGTGGCAGCTGTATTTTAGATGTGCAGCAAGGCCACAGAAACACTTAAAAAACAATTTTACCTGGATGGGGTGTAAAAATAGCATGGCTTGTGATCTTTTCATATGCTTCAGCCTCATTGTGGAACTTCAAATTAGGGTCTGTCTTGGGCAGCTCTTGTGATTTAGCTCCTAAGAATGAAACTCGAACGCCGATTTTCTTTTTCTTGTGTCCTTGACCAAGGGCACTGTGAGAAACTTGTAGAGTTGGTGAAGTAGGCAAGCTTCTATATTCTGGAGGGGGAAACCCAAATTATTGCAACATGTATTTTACTTCGTCATTTGCTACTGGGTAATACAGTTTGGAAACTGGAACAGTCTACAAACGCATTATTCAAGTCTAGCTTTAAGTCACTGAGGTCACGCTGGCATGAAAGGGGACTAAGAACCAGGTTACTTCGATTGGCAGAATCACAGAGCAAGGCTGGTCCAGGACTAAACCACTTTAATCGGCAGGTGATAGAGCTTGCTGACAAAAACTTCCTTGAGCATTTAAAGTTTTATTTATTTATTGCAGAACAATATGTCCAGCTTAACCATTCAGGCGCAGTGCACAGTTTAGGCCACAGTCCAACCGAGATAGTCGTGTTTAAGGCCATTTATTCCCAAAGTATTGAAGTGCGAAGTCTGCAGTACAAAGCCAAGGAGTTCAGTCCCACTGAAGTCAGTGAGATTTACTTCTAAATAGTTATGCACGGCACTGCGATGTCACTCTCCATGTTGCATTCTGACCATTAACTGTAAAAAAGGTACAAATCTAAAGCCAAGTTGCAGTGCAATTAAGCAATATGTGTTTGCCTGTATGCTGGAGGAGTGTTCCATATAAAAACACAAAAGTGAGGATTATAACGGTATTTGTTTTAGCCACTTCACTTCTGTTGCTTGTCAGTAAAACCTATCTATCAGCATGCAAAGTGACAGCTGGAACCCTGCGCAACAGATGCCTATGGTATTAATGACCAAACTCTACCATTTAATTAGCACAATAACATTTGTTATAACATACCTTTATTTGTTTCTGAGGCTTTCAGCATATTTCTGTTTTGTAACTGAGGAGCCTAGAAGAAAATGAAAAAGAGGACTCTTCTACAATCAGGATCTCTGGACTCAGCTATACAGCTGCAAATAAAACATTTTAAGTGCGATATACAATGTGACACTAGATGGCGATAGTGAGCCTTATGGAAAATTCAATGAAATTTAAAAACACTTTAAAAGGCATTTTCAGAACTGTTTTTATATGTGTGTAGATTCCACCTCTGTAGCACAACCGACACCTGACAAAAGCAGGGCTTAAGTCTGAACCCACCAGCCGAATGGAGGTCCTGTTTGGATCTTCCTTTGCGGTATAGCTTGGCATACTTGCTTGGCATCTGCTGCAGTAATTTGGAGCCCATGTTGCTGTCCTGTTGGCTTTGGGGCTTTTTGAAAGGGGGGAGCTGTTCCCATGAGAGTGGGAGAGGTACTCACTCCCTCCTTTCTCCAGCGCTTGTCCCCAGTTCACACCAACTTATGTTTTGAAGCCTGGGGACTTCCTGGCCTTACAGCTTCCCATCACTCAACTTGCTGCTCTTTAATGCTAGAATCATAGAATCATAGAGCTGGAAGAAACCACAAGGGCCATCGAGTCCAACCCCCTGCCAAGCAGGAAACACCATCAGAGTGCTCCTGACATATGGTTGTCAAGCCTCTGCTTAAAGACCTCCAAAGAAGGAGACTCCACCACACTCCTTGGCAGCAAATTCCACTGTCGAACAGCTCTTACTGTCAGGAAGTTCTTCCTAATGTTTAGGTGGAATTTTCTTTCTTGTAGTTTGGATCCATTGCTCCGTGTCCGCTTCTCTGGAGCAGCAGAAAACAACCTTTCTCCCTCCTCTATGTGACATCCTTTTATATATTTGAACATGGCTATCATATCACCCCTTAACCTCCTCTTCTCCAGGCTAAACATGCCCAGCTCCCTTAGCCGTTCCTCATAAGGCATCGTTTCCAGGCCTTTAATGCTATAGTGCTCTGTTTTGTACTTGGCCCCTATGGAGACTCCCACTGTCTCACACCTCCTCTTTCAAGCTCTTCCTGGGTGGTTTGTAGCCAGGCAAACAGCCGTAAATCGCCAGGTCTCCTGCTGATGTTCCTACCCCTCTAGGAATCCCTTGTGAGTCCTGCAGTCCCTCGTGCATGCGTCAACGGGAAAAATAATGTGGGATGGGGAGGGCAAAACAGAGAAGCCGATACAACATTTAAAAGCTTTTGTAACAAAGCTAAACAGCTGGGTTTTTAAGAGCTCCATCTAGACCCAAATAATCTGATTGCAGAGAACTGGTCTAGGGAGGGGGGAGGCTCCCAGAGATGTATCATGAGGATGTGAACCCTGCCTATCTCTGCCAGAGGGGAGAGCCATTCCAAAGTAAAGGAAGGCCCTGGGAGCTTCAGAACACTGTTTGTTTGTTTGATATCCTCCCTTTTCTCCAAGGAGCTGAAGGTGGTGGACACACTTCTCCTGCCCTCCCTTTTATCCTCACAGGCTAGGAGGCTGTGACTGGCCCAAGGTGACCCAGTGAAATTCATGGCCGAGTGGGGATCCTAACCCTGGTCTCCCAGGTCCTAGCCCAACCCTTTAGCCATGCTGGCTTTCACACTGGTTATGTTAAAGACAACCAGATCCTGTATGGTTTGCTTTGAGAACCACACACTGAGTTGGAGGCATTCTTGACGTGGGAAGAATGTACGACACAGGATTTTAAATGTTTTTATTTACCTTGGGCAAGTTTTCTTGCTTCCAATTCTGCAATAAGACAAGCCGTGAGGGAGATGCTCCTGGCTTCCGATGTCTCTTAGTATTATCTTCTATTTTGTGAATACCTCAAGAAATAGATTTAAATGGTAAATTAATCTACAGAAACCCATACTATATACCGCAGCCCTATATAGTTTCCATTCCAAGGTCATCACTTTTACTATGGCTCCGCCTTTGTGAGTTTTCTGCTTTGTGTGATTTGCTGTCCTTTATATTTTCTGCGGTGTGTTTCGCTCTTTTTGCCTTCCTACTGTTGTTTACTTTTTTTAAAATAACTTTTTTCTGTCCTTTGTTTTTGGTTCTTGCCTCCTGAACTAGCTGCCTCCACCAGCTTGGTTGGAACTAGAAATGGGGCCTTTTTAGTAGTGGCCCCATATATTTGGAACACTCATGCAAAGTAGAATATTCCACCCTACATCTGTTTTTAGGCAGACCTTTAAAAACTGGTTTTTAAACTGTGTTTAAAAGTATCTGGTTGGCTACTGCTGAAAACAGGATGCTGAACTAAAAGGACTTGGGCCTGATCCAGTCGGGCTCTTCTTACACTCCAAATCCCAACCTTGGCTCAGTGGGGTAGAAATACAAAGGCAGTGGTTGGGTGTTTTGAGATGGCAGACTGCAAAAAACTTCCATTTTTCTCAACGGTATCGCAGGCTGGTCTATGGCTCCAAGCCTACATCATCACATAACATCAGAATGGATACTGAAGAGAGGGATTTCTACCAAACAAGTAATAAATTCCCAACTATGAAATAGATCGGTGAGCATTTAAAACTACTATACCACCCAGAAGCCTGGGGTTCCACCCTGGCATGAACTAGCCTGTTATTGAAGACAACATGAGAAAAGTAACAAACAAACCACATACTGTTTAAATCGTGGAATTCAACTTTGGGGTGACTTTCGGTCGATCCAGTTATTCCTGGAGGCTTACTTAAGTCCCATTCACACTTTGTAATGAGGTTCAGGACCGCCTCATCATCTTTATCCATCACCAAGCACTTTTTTGACATGAAGTTAATGTATTCAACTCTTGGATGGGCAGAACTGCAGAGAGAAAATGGCATGCTTTTTATACCTTATTTAAGTTTTCATTTGAGAGAAAAATGTATCTTAAGAAACAAAACATGACCTTCTGGCACTGCTGCACTAAAAGGGTTGCATGGATGTTAGCTTAGCCCCATGCATCCGACACTCAGGTAACCTGAGCGAAGCTCTCAAGTGGGTAGCCTTGTGTGCCCATAGAGGCTTCCTGCATGACTGAGGAGCTTGTGGGGAGCCTCCACAGACAGGCAACACTCTCTGCTGCAGAAGATCGCTCAAATCACCTGAGCAGCCAAGAGAACTTGCACGCCTCCAGGAGAGAGGCTGAATGTTGGCCTCCACAGGGCCGCTGTACCAGGGTTGCTTTTTTTTTTGTATATAATTTTTATTAATTTTCCAATAAAAACAAATTTATAACACAATTAAACATTAAGAATTCATCACACATCTTTTTTCTTTTAGACTTCCATCAACATGTCTGATAATTTTCCGTAGTTATTACATATCTTCACATTTCTTCATTTATATTGCACTATATCTTATCTTACCATATTATTTAAACAATATTTCTACCAAACCTTCTTACAGAGCTTCTTGGAAACTTACAAACGTTATATCATTATCACAAATATTTTTAATATATTCTGTAAATTTATTCCAGTCCTCAGTGAATCTTTGGTCCTGTCGGTTGCGAATCCTCCCTGTTAATCTGTCCAGTTCTGCATAATCCAGTAATTTCGTTCTCCATTCTTCAATCGTGGGCATTTCTTCTTGTTTCCATTTCTGGGCCACCAGAGTTCTAGCTGCTGTTACTGCATACAAAAATACTTTCTGATCCTTCCTTTTTATCTCACCACCTAAAATTCCTAATAGGAATGCTTCTGGTTTTTTAAGAAATGTATATTTCAATATTTTCTTTATCTCATTGTATATCATTTCCCAGAAGCACTTCATTTTTTTACATTCCCACCACATATGTCCCTTCTTTCTCCTTACATTTCCAACCAGGGTTGCTTTTTAAAGTGGTGACATCCAAAGACGGCCATGGAGAGCTCATAATCTAATTCTAATTAACAGACTTTTGACAAGGGAAAGTAGGTCAGTTAGCCTGATTAAGGATTAAGACTCAGAAGATCTAACAGAGGTTTTAAGCCTTTCAGAGACTTCCTGTGCCACAGAAAGCAAACATAGTTACAGCTCAAGCTGTAAATGAAGCCCAAGTACTTGGATATTCGCCACGTCTGCATAGCACATCCCTACATTCCTGGCTTTGCCTGAAGGATGAAACAGCTCCTCTTTGAAACAGGAACCGCATGGCCTGGAATGGCTCGGTGCCAAGGAAGACCAGATATGCCAATACTGTGCCTAACTCTGTCTTCGGCACGGATAAAGAACGGGCATGTTTGCTGCAGAGTACAAACTGCACATGAATCTTTATTGAACACTGTGTATCAGTTATCATCCCGTTTTCCGGGTCCTCTAATTGGCAGTGGGGTTGGGGCAGCACAGTAACAGGAAGGGGCATACGCAAATTCCTCAGGCAGCCCTTTGGATCCTGTCCCAATTTCCAGATATTTCCATAGTCACATGATTACAGTTGCTTGAACCCTTGCTCTGATCCTACCTTTCCGTTTCAGTCCATCTTGTTACCAGTGAAGGCTTCCTGAATCTATAAGCATGATCTGTAGAGAAATGTAAAAGGGATGCTTTTTGCTCACTGTCTCTCACAGGACGGTCATCTAAAAAAAACAAAAATACAACCCAAAAGGGAAGAAAATGTATTTATGATGGTCTGCATGCAAGGAGAACATTTGCAAATTCAATACTAGAATATTCCCAAATTTATAAGATGAAAGGTCTTTCTTAAAAGCCCCCACACAATTTTGTGCCTTGTGGCAACTGCCCTTGTGCCCCCCCCAACTACACCACTGTGTTGAAGGGAACAGTGAGCGCAGAGGGAGGGTGGTTTCTGAGATTTTGCAGGTACAGGGAGAAGACTTCAAGGGCACCTCTGCGCCCACAGGAAGCATGTTGTCAACCCAGCTCCAGAGGGCAGAAACTAAACCAATGGGTTCAAATTCAAAGATGAAGGCTTAGTCTATACATCAAGAAGAACTTCCCAATAATATGAACAGACTGCCTTCGAAGGTGGCGGTCTCTGCTTCATTAAGAGGTTTCCAAACAGAGGCTTGATAGCCACTTATCAGGAATGTAGTAGATTTCCTGCACTGGCAAGAGGCTAACTAGATAACTCTGATGATTCTCTTCCCTCCCCCTCATGCCTAAATCTGGTGCAATCGACTGGATTAAGTTCATGGTGACCCTACATACAACATTTAAAATATGTGCACTGACCTATTTTGAACATTATCCGGGTTTTAATATTTAAGTTTCTTTTTTTTTACAAACTTTATTGAAGTTTTTAAAAACAATTACCAAGCATAAAGTGTTGCCTTCCAGGACAAAATACATGTACAAGTATTTTATAGTTCTATTCATTTAAGTTTTGAAATATTTTCAAGTCACGTGTGAAAGCAGAGTATAAAATAATCCGAATAATTCAAAAAATCTTTCCCCCAAAACTTGGGGAGAATGGCACAATGAAAAAGAGAGTACTGATTTGCTCCCTCAGTCTGTAAAACTTAGGCAAAAGTTGTCAGAACAATATCCTAGTGGCACAGAGACAGACGCCACCAAGAGATGCTTGTCCATTCAGCCTTCTGAGCCATAGCCCCTTCTGGTTAATAATGAAAATAAAGGGTCCAGGGTATCTTTCATAACACTGCGAACCAAGAAGGGGAGGTACTGCAAGTAAGAGAAAGAAATGGGAGACGAATGGTTTCTTTTTAATTTTCACACCATAAAGCAGCCCTATGTAACCAGGGGCATTGCATGGGGGTGCCAGAGGGATGTGGCCCCGGGTGCGGATCTTTGAGGGGGGGTGAAGCCGGTGCCTTTATGAAGGTACCCCAAGTGTGGGCCGGCACTCCTCTCCTGGTGTTGGAGGAACCAATGCTCATGGAAAGGAGAACTGGGCTGGGTTGCACTGGGGGTGCCAGGGTGGGGGTGCCTGGTTCGGCCTGCCAAGTGCCATGTCAGCTGGGCTCCCCCAAGCAGGGGCAGCCAGGCGGCACAGTGCAAGCCTGTGGACTACAGTGTGGGGCAGGATCACTGCAACGGATTCAGAGGTGAGGGCTGGGGTGCTGCAACGGGCTCCTTCACCCTCCATGCCCTGTCGCATGCGCACCCCCTTGGCGCTCCCAGCCACGTACCAGCACACGCGAGTCCCAGGCGCTGTGAGCTCACGCAACACCGCAGCTATGCTCAGTAACTCAGAGTGGGGCTTTCAGCGCTGCTGCTCTGGCTTAGTGCAACAGCATCTACAGGTACCCATGATCTGTAACTTCCAGAAACAATTGAGGACCTTTGTTTCACCAAGGAGAAGGGTCTCCAAAACTATCCCTGAGTAAGACTGCCAAGAACGGCATGGGATTGTGTAAATGTAGGTAAGTATCCTGTCAACAGAAATTAAGCAGGAAACAAAGAAGAAAACTATTTTCTTATCCAAGTATTTATGTATATAGCTGCCATGCAGAGCAAGGTGTGTGTTATGAGGACGTCTAATGATATCACATTTACAAAAAATATCGAAATGCAACCGTCAAACAGAATAAAGCTCCCTTTCATACACAAACTACTATGAACTGTGACATTGTTCAAATGATTGCTTTATGGTCTTGGTTTGGCTCTTTAATCATTCAGAATCAAGACTCTGTAAACTGAAGTCACCTTTCCCTTCCCATCGAATCTATGATAATCTAACTGTGCTAGCTTTTCCGATTCCAAATGAATGGTAGAACTCACAGGAACTCTGATAGGAGAACCATGATAAATTCTCCTACTGGACCTACTCCCTTCCCCCCCATGTTAATTTATTACATGTTTTTGCCATTGCGTATATACATGCACACTGTAACTAAGAAAGTCAACCTCAAAGTCCTGATTTCTTTATACTGCTCAGAAATTTTTACCTTGCAAGGGAAAAGAAGGCAGGCTTTTTGCCAAGATTCAACAGCCATCAAGTCTGTCTGTTACCACTTGGAGGCTGGATTTCTGACTCCCAGCCACCTCTCCCTTCTACTTCATGACTGACAGTTCCCAAACCCACCTTCAGGTGAAAAGCATCTTAAAGGCACTGAAGTATTTGTGGGATGGGACAAGACAGGACCAACAGAGAACAGGAAACAGGACTGGCCCCTTTGAGCAAATGCAAAGAATTTGGATACAATTTGCAAAGCTTCCCTATAAAAAGGCAAGAATACTACAAATGGATTTGGTATAGCTCCTGTTGCTCGGTCCCTGCTCCTGCCAACCCAGCAGTTCGAAAGCATGTCAAAGTGCAAGTAGATAAATAGGTACAGCTCCAGTGGAAAAGTAAACGGCGTTTCCGTGCACTGCTCTGGTTCGCCAGAAGCGGCTTAGTCATGCTGGCCACATGACCCGGAAGCTGTACGCCGGCTCCCTCAGCTAATAAAGTGAGATGAGCGCCGCAACCCCAGAGTCGGCCATGACTGGACCTAATGGTCAGGGGCCCCTTTACCTTTATCTTTAGAATAATAGAGTTGGATAGAGTTGGAAGGGACCCTGCATACCATCTCATCCAACCTCCTGCAATGCAGGAATATGCAGATCAAACTGCAACCTTGGCATCATCAGCACCACACTCTTGTCAACTGTCAAGAGTCTTGTCAACTTGTCAAACTATCTGTCAGTTTTTCAGAAAATGCATACATAGGAAACGAGAAAGAAGGTAAGCAGCAAAAGGGAATTATGGCACTTCGTTTAAACAGAGACTTTGGCCACACAGCAAAACAAAAACAAGAAGAAACAGCTTGGCCACAAAATGTACCCTCAACGAGTAGCAGCAGACATCCTTGTTTCCAGATGTGTGCATGTGTATATGATACATGTACTTTCAAAAATCTATTTACTGCATTCACATTCTACATTTAGTTGCTTGCCTTAAAAATGTAACATGAGATGATAAAAAATATTTCCCATCTTTGGGAATAACTGGGCAGCCACTGAAGGAAAAAAAATATTCTCATCACATTTATTTTTTTTTTGCAATAGGTACTAACATGGCTCTGTTGTGTCATCTTACTCACCCAACTGCCTGAGATTCGGGAGCATGTGAATGACAAAAAGACGATAATCAGATTCATTTTTAACAACAGGATTCAGCCGCAAATCCACATCCTTGAGTGCAGTTAAGCTGTGGAGTCGAAATACTTCCGACAACGAGGAAATGTAATTGAAGTAAAGATTGAGCTTTTCTAGGCATGTAAGATGTTGAAGGCCCTGTTAACAAATGGTTAAAAAGCAATTGTATCCCATCTTACAACTCCAGTAAACTGTGCATAAATCAGTACTTATTGCTTGTA
Source organism: Podarcis filfolensis (assembly GCF_964270895.1). Classification (NCBI taxonomy): domain Eukaryota; kingdom Metazoa; phylum Chordata; class Lepidosauria; order Squamata; family Lacertidae; genus Podarcis; species Podarcis filfolensis. Next base: position 50,763,306 of record NC_139615.1, read on the forward strand.
GCCACAGACAATTGCAAACAGTGCTAAGCAAGTTAAATAACTAAAGCTAAGATGTAAAAACATGAGCCACTGAGCCGCCCAATTTTCATTTAACAAAATAAAGCATAGCTAAAATAAACCATTCAGTGAATTATTTCTGCTTACTAACATTAGTGAACACTTTTGCAATCCACTGACACTTTCTTTAAAGCTCAAACTTTCCTAAATGCAGCAGCAAATAACGCTACTTGATACACTCATATTGATCTAAAAGCAAGTATCACACACTATCCTGTATTGACCACATATAAAGGTAAAGGGACCCCTGACCGTTAGGTCCAGTCGTGACTGACTCTGGGGTTGTGGCACTCATCTTGCTTTACTGGCCGAGGGAGAAGGCGTACAGCTTCCAGGTCATGTGGCCAGCATGACTAAGCTGCTTCTGGCAAACCAGAGCAGCGCACGGAAACGCAGTTTAGCTTCCTGCTGGAGCGGTACCTATTTATCTACTCTGAGTCATATAATGGATCAAACAATAAATAATGGGCTAAGTACTCTATGCAACCACATCCACAGATATATAATCTATATCCAAAAGAAGCAGTTGCTTAATCTGAATAGGGTACCTTAGATAACGGTTAAGTTATAATGCCCCACTACTTGCCCCTCGACACCCCGCACCAGGTGCTGGAGAGCCTTCCTTCACCCTGGGTGCATCTAGCTCAGTGCAGTGGTACCTCAGGATACGTACGCTTCAGGTTACATACGCTTCAGGTTACAGACTCCGCTAACCCAGAAATAGTACCCTGGGTTAAGAACTTTGCTTCAGGGTGAGAAAAGAAATCGTGCTCTGGCGGCGCAGCAGCAGCAGGAGGCCCCATTAGCTAAAGTGGTGCTTCAGGTTAAGAACAGTTTCAGGTTAAGAACGGACCTCCGGAACGAATTAAGTACTTAACCTGAGGTACCACTGTATTGTCTAATCTGAATGGCAGTGGCGTGTTTTATAACCTAATCTGCACCACTGAAATATGGTACCTTCCTTCTCAAGGGATTTAGACATTGTGGGTGAACTTTTATCTTTTTACAGACTGTTTATAGTTGTAAACCACAACAGGGTAAAATAACCAATCCTGTGCAAACTGGGTGAACCATGTCTGAAATGTTAATTCGCTTACAAAACTGTTTAATTCAATAGATCTACAATGTAAAACACACAAAGCCCCAAATATGCCTTACCTCCAAGGTAGTCAATGCATTGCGTGAAAGGTCAAGTGATTTTAGATGAATAAAATTTTCCAATGAGTTTCCTAAATGACTAATCTTTTCATGGTATGTTCCAGGAAGAGACAATGACCGGACATCAGCTAGAATGAGAAAATTATTGAGAGTTTAATAATTCATTCCGATGGCACTTAAGATAAGGAACAATGTATTTCATGATAATAGCGTGGATCAAAGTGTTTAGAAGAAGTGTCCATCAAGGAAGAAAAAGAGAATAGGAAGGAAACAGGGTAGCGGAAACCAGACTTGCACTGCACTGACAAAATATTAAGCATAGCCTACGTTTCAGAAAGCAACTGAAGGTGGCTCCCAAGTCCTAAAAGGCTAAAAACAGAAAGTTGATTTTCTGATGGCTCCAGGGAACATGAGATAGAAAATTGGCAAAGTGCAACATTGGATTGGACCTGATTTTTACTTTTAAAAAGGTATATAAAACTTTTGAAGTTGCGCAAAATCTTTTGCCCAGTTCAAGAGTTGGAACACAGATACAACAGAAGATGCTATCAATAGCAGACTCTTCATGTAACCAATCCAATAAATAAATTGATCCCATAATTAATGGTTCCTTTGAGTCTACTGCATCTCTGCTCTTGTCTCATCTCCTTCCAAATGGTCTCACTGGGGACAGGCAGTTATTGTCATTCTTTGCATAGCATAACTGGGGCATTGAAGTACTTCCAGATCAAATACCTATCCAGCTTCAGAATAAATTCATGTTGTTTCTTCACACAAGTGAGTGCTTTGGCTTTGCCTTTTACCAGTTGGGGTACAAAATACACTCCTCTGAGGCAGGGTGGAAGAGAGTTTAATTATCCCCCCCCTTGGCTCCCCAATGTTGCTGGCCTCCAACTCCCATCATCCCCAGCCAGCATAGCCAATCCTGAGGGATGATGGAATATGGAATCAGGCAACAGAGAACCAGTTTAGTTCTCTGCCCTAAATTATTTCAGGTGTAAGGATGAGCTATCTAATAACACCTGGAGTAGCACATTCTACATTTATTTTCAGTATTATTTCTATTTTAATTCAGAAAAGGAAGTGCATGATGGGAAACACTGCTGCAAAATATTGCGCCTTTCTCTTTTGAAGGAATTCTGAATGCGCATTCCCAAAGTGTGGGCTGATGCAAATGTTAACTCACTCTTGGGGGAGCCCTTTTGAACCCCAGTAAAGAGTGTGACCACTTCAGCTCGTCGATGCCCCAGACAGGAGGCACAAAGGTTGCTTCTGCACCGTGCAATAAGACAATGAGAGCCACTCCTGGGGTTAACGGACCACGACTCCCCTACTTGGTGTTTGCTTTATTTATACACGACTGTATTTGATATTATAATGATTGCGAGAGACAAGAGCAGCAGCAGCAGCAGGAGGTTGCCTGCGCCTGCGCGAAGCCTAGGACGGTTTCCCCGTGGACACCTAAACGCTGACACATCCACCGCCCCCTACTGGACAGAGGACCGACCCGCCAATCAACAGCCTCCGCCTCTCCGATAGGACAGCGCGCACCCCTTGTCCAGCCCCCTCCGCGCGCAGTACACCAACCCGCCCTTTTTGCCGCCTGATTAACGGATCCAACAGCCAGTCAGGGCGCCTGGTTTGAAAGCTCCGTCTGTTAGTCCTCCTCCCCGCCTCCCCGCTCGTCGGTCACCGAGATTCTGGTGCGTCAGGCAGACTCTCTCGCGGACGCTTTCCTCCGTCAGCGGAACCCCGTCCGCCGCCATCGCTTTCCGTGCGCCCCGCTTTAAACGGGCGCTTGCCGCCCTGCCTGAGGGGAAACCAGCGCCGCGGCAGGGCGCATGCGCCGGGTCATGCTGATCCCGCGCCGGGAAAAGGCCAATCGGACCCTCGGCCTTGCGGAGCGGAACCGCCCCCGAGGAGGCCCTGCCCACTCAGCCGCTGAAGAGTCGGCGCTCCGTTGCCGGGCAACGCCTGAGCCAGTTCCGCCTTCGGAGCTTCTGGGCGGGAAATGGTCTGCCTCTCGCTCGGGCCCTGAAGGCTGAGGAGGCGCGCTCAGAATCAAGAGAAAAGGAGCAGCTGGGAGCAGGGCTTGAGTTGTAGCACAAAACACAACGACGTGATAGGTCCTGTGATCCGGGGACACCCAGAAAGTACAAAATAAATGCAGCTGCGTAAGAACACGAACCAGTCCCAAAATAGGATATAAAGGAACCTCTTAAATCTATTATGTACCTATGTGATGAGAGGCACGAGCCCACTTTTGCCGGGTGAGACCTCGGTTTTACAACCATAATCCGTTCCGGAGGTCCTGTTGCAAAGCAAAACAGGTGGTAACTGTAGCAGGAAACCCGCCCCCCCCCCCCACACTCTCTCTCTCTCTCTCACACACACACACACTACACACGCTACGCTTCTGTTATAAATTCATAGAAAATCAACCATACATCGGATTTGCACTGTTCCACTTTTATTTTACTCCATGAAGGAAGGACTACAAAATGGGGAAGGCTTGATACAGGCCAGCCATAATCCCTTCACCATCCCAGCACATCCACAGGAGCCCTGCCCAGTTGCTATGCCAACCCTGATGGTCCTAGACAGAAGACCATCAAGATCACAAAGAACTTGCATATGGGAGAGGATTCAGCATGGACTGGAACAAAGGACAATGATCAGATCTTCCCTCAGGGGGCAGGAAACTGCGACTACCTTTTGTCTTCAGAAAATGACTCATGGGGAGGAGGAGAAGGGAACCAGCCAGGTGACAGGACACTCGGGTTACCACTGTTGTGACGTGGGGTTTGTGATTTCAGCTCTCTTGACATAATATGCTGGAGACAGTTCTGTAGTAACACTTCTTTATTCAAGCAGACAAGACTGAGAACTGAGGAGGGGAGAGCTACATTTATAGGGACAGGGAACTAGCTAGAACGGATACATTTTGGAGGGAACAATATCAGGCAATCACAGTCCTGCCTTTTGGAGGAAACCAATAAGACAGAGGATCCAAATACAGCAGCTTAAATGAACCAATAGTAGCTGTACCCTCTGGAACCAAAAGGCAGTTACTTTACCCTAATGCAAATACAGACAATAATAATACAGATATAAAATCCTTTGACTCAATACAGAACAACCACCACAACTCCTCCCTCAACCTCTCCTTTCTGTAATGTATGCATGATGTTTCTGGGGGTGGGCTTGACCTAGAGGATGGGAATTTCAAAAGTTTTTATAAGGTCTTGCACACCATTTTTCTGTGTTTTTCCTCTCTCCTGCAAGTGAGGGGAACACCCTGTTGCAACAGTTCAATAAAGGCCAAGCCTACAGGCTGCTGTTTTGCTCCAAGTTATCCTGGCTGGTGTCTTTGTTTTGTCCAAGGGAGCCCTCGGATTTTTTCGGTAACATAACCCAAGGCGCCAATGGGGCCTCCAAAAAATAAATAAATTGTTGTAATCCAAAAAAAGGGACACACTTCAGGGTTTGACGTGGTTGTAATCCAAAATGGTTGTAAAAAACGGTTGCAAACCAAGGTACCACTGTATCTAGTATTATTTGAGATGAGCAATCTCTTTAAAATGGGGGGGGGTTATTGGGTTGATTATGTATTTTGCAATTTATATTGTGATTTCATCCTGTGAGCTATTTTATTGCTTAGGCCTGTGTAATTATGAGAGTATTCACTGGAATTTCATTCTTTTGCAATTGCAGCTGATTAATAATTTGTTAGGGACGCGGGTGGCGCTGTGGGTTAAGCCACAGAGCTCAGGACTTGCCGATCAGAAGGTTGGCGGTTCGAATCCCCGCAATGACGGGGTGAGCTCTCGTTGCTCGGTCCCTGCTCCTGCCAACATAGCAGTTCAAAGGCACGTCAAAGTGCAAGTAGATAAATAAGTACCGCTCCGGTGGGAAGGTAAACAGCGTTTCCGGGAGCTGCTCTGGTTTGCCAGAAGCGGCTTGGTCATGCTGGCCACATGACCCGGAAGCTGTACGCCGGCTCCCTCGGCCAGTAAAGCGAGATGAGCGCCGCAACCCGAGTCGGCCACGACTGGACCTAATGGTCAGGGGTCCCTTTACCTTTACTAATAATTTGTTATTTACACCTTAATTTTGCCTTTTTGAAATTGAGTTGTGTTTGCAAAGTATACTGAGTCCCAAGAATGTAGAAGCTGGTTAATCCTTTCCTAAATGAATAATGAAAACTGGATTATTTATACAGAACACCGTAGGAATGCTTTCGAAACAATGGGAGTACAACAACTTCAGCACAGAGCATGGTTCTTCCTCTGCCAGGACCTTTAAAGGGGAAAGTGGGATGTTCAGTTTTATGGAAGTAAGAGGGAGAAGGATGTGTGTTACAAACGTCTTCCGGATGTTCTTGTACAAAATCTTGATTTTCATGAGATCAAAAGGTACAGAGGGAGGATGCTCACAAACTGACTCTTCTTGGGTGGAGATTTGATGTCAGAGTTTTCCTCAGCATTTAAAACAAAATGTTAATAAACTTACATATTACAAAACAACAGATGTGTTGTAATCAAGCATAGGAACTGAGTGATGTCAAAAGTGTTTATCATTGGGAGCTGAGAAAGATTTTGTAATTTCTTGAAGACCATAACTTAAAACCGGTCTCTTTCCCATTGGTTGTAAAAACAAGTAGCATACTCTGAATGGTCTGCAAAGGAAAGTTGAACCTAGTGGCGATGAATTTAAGGGCAGGATTATACATACACACATTTAGATTATTCAATTCTTTATTACTCTGTAGCCTGGTCTTCCCATACAGCAGAATGAAGATGTAGAATCCCAAGGTAGGTAGCATCATTTCTGAATCAACCCTTTAACTTACAAACTAGACTACCACGAACAAAGATTTTAGACTTCCCCCTCCCTGCAGATGATTGCTTCTTTCCAGAAGAGGTCAACGGGCATCAGGTACCCTCTCGTGACATCACTTACATAGGCCTTTTAATATTTTTGGCAAACTCTTTTCACATCTTCAAAACATGAGCAGATCATTCCTGCTATGCTAGGGGAATCTCTCCTCAGGGCATTCTTGATCCACTGCTGACCAGTCATCAAAGTTTGGTGCAGTGTCACCCACCAACCCACCTGGAACAGACCAGCAAGTGGATCCATGTATTTTTCAGAGCTACAGTTGCCAGAGAACTTTCCCTTTCCAGAGTTGCGGTCTGGGGCCTTGGCAATGTAATCCGTTGATTAAATTCTTCAAAGTTTATAGTTCTACCTTTTGTAGGTACGAAACAGGCAAGAGAAAGTTAAATTCCCAAGACCACTGCAGATAAATCCTTGAATTTGAACCAACATTGATCAGATTTGTACCCTACATTTTAGCAAATGGAACACTGGACTGTATATAAAGTGCATTTCTGAATAAAAAAAAGGTATACAATATTCGAACATCATTTGCCAATAGCGTTAAATTCATTGCACCCCTAAATGACAAGCTCAGTATGTTTTTACAGTAAGAATACAAATTGGCATCCCTTTTATTAAACAGTTAAGAAAAGTGCTTTTATTTGAAGTCTGTTCTATGGGTTTTGGCAAGGTAACAGGGTAATAGTTTTAGAATAATGTGAGTTTTGAAAGAATGTTGATGAATCTGTTGTCATGTGAAGCAAGCGCAGAGTAAAGTATTTGGATGTTCTGCCAGTTTTTAGAAATATCTTCCTTCCCTTTAATTTTAACATAATGATAGCATTCATAGACTGTTTATGCTGCTTTTATTAGGGTTTTACAGCAAACATGTGCAAGCCAAAAAGGCAAATCATTAAATTAAAAATTGAAGCAGGAATTTCAATAGAGCAGATTTCTCCCCTAAGAGTGGTATCATATAACTAAAGTACAGAGCAGGTTGTAACTTTTCAAAACACTGTCTCTTCAGTAATTTTCAAAGCTTTGAATGCTTTGCACTCTGCATTTTGTTTCATTGTTTTAGATGCAAACATGCATGTGCTGGGAGATTACAAGGGGTCAAAAAAAATGGATGTACTGTTCTATATTAGAAGCAAAAAAACTTGTTTTGATGAATTAGAAGAGCCGCAAAAAGTTTCCATTGAGCACATGGATTGATAATATGGACAGATTAGCTACATACAAACGAATTGCATGTCGATGCAAATTAAGAATGGATAAATATGAATAAATCTCGAATGAATATTTAAGCGATAAGGCGGATAGTGATGGGAAGTAGGGGGAGGAGAGAGAGGTGGGAAAATATTGTTAAAAAGCTGTAGTCATAGGTATATCAGTGTATTCAGATCTGAATTGTCAAATTGTGTTCTTAGCATTATGGTTTTTGTTGTACGTGTCTTTTGCGGTTGTTGTTTGTATTGAAAAAATGATTAAATAAATTAAAAAACAAAAACATGCATGTGCTGATTGTTTAAATTGTATACTTTTAAGATAGGCAACTCGCTGGCAGTCCTTTGACTCAATCTATCCTTTATGCACATCAACCATCTTATCTAGTATGAAATGAGACACACAGAGAGGGCTTTGTTTTTATTCCCCTTATCCAGTGTGAATAGCAACAGAGACTGCTGGTTTTCCCTCAGTTTCTGAATCACATGCACAAGAAACATGCAAATGGGAGCAGGTTGCTGAAGTGCTTCAGGGAAAGTTCTACCAAAGCTTCCATTATTCACATAGAGTTGGGGGGCTAAAGACCCCTTTTTGCCTGTATGATGAGAGTAAGCAACTGAGTTGAATAATGGCAAGAGGAATCTTGGTTTTCACATGGAGTTGAGGGACCTCTGCTTAAAATTCTGTGCATTCCTTAGGTAACAGGTATAGTTCCACTCTAAAGCAAGCTCATGTGGGCCATATTACTAGCATCCGTGGAGGTATCTCAGCAGCTTAGGGAGACAATCTTATACAGCCACAAATGTTTCTTCCTTTCTCAGGCCTCAGAAGCAGCAGCATAGCGTGTGCTACCGTCGCCCGGGGCATGTGTGTGCCGGGGGGGAGAGGCACGGAGGCAGCCTCTTGCGGCAGCTTCAAATCAATCCGATTTGAAGGGCACACTCACTCCACCCTGGCAGCCCTGTGTGGAATTGCAAGGCTGGGGCTGGACTGTCCAATCCCAGCCTTGCAAAGCAGTGCAGGGGGCACACTCAAGCTGCCGCAGCCTCCCAACAGCTTGAAGGTCCAGCCTGGGTATGTGAAATATACTCGGAGTCGAGTGTGGATTTCATGCTCTTTATTCAGCTCATAGTGGTGAGGAGGAATGAAGTTCCCCCAGAATGTCTGCTTTATATACATTATTTACACAATGGGCCCCACATGATTGGCTAATCCCAGGATTCACCTGTAGGCCAATCAGGTTGCGGATTCACTTCCACCTGGAGCTGGATTGAGTGGCTCCTGTGGACCAATCAGACTGCTGCATTTTGAATCCTATTGTTCTAGGACCAATCAGACTGCTGCCTTTTGGATCCTATTCAACTCAGTACGTAACACCATGGCTTCCCTCCATGCAGCTCCAAGCTTGAGGAGGGAGCCTGTGGTGGGGGCGCCTGGTTGCGCCCCATCATCAAAATGTGCCTCAGGCCACGCTCCCACCAGCCCCCCACGCTACGCCACTGCTCAGAAGACAGGCTAAAGAAAACACCACTATAGCGCACTGCTTAACAGAACTTAACCACACTGACATTTGAGCAGTGAGAGGCGATGTTAAAGGCATGGCTGTGTTAGGAAGGAAAATCAAGAGACAGGAATTGAGAATCATTAAGCAAGCTAAAATGTGGTCCAAAAAAGATAAATGGCTAAAAATAACCTGCCTCGAATTTTGGGGGGGGGCACTAAAGATGTTAAAACATTTGAGATTTGGAAACATGCCCCGCAGGGTTCCTGGAAGCAAAGTTATCAGTCACAACAGAGGAGGGGGCAAGGGTGGACAAGACAGAAGGATTAAGGGGGTCTAAAAATAGCTTCCACCCAGGAACATAGTGAATGATAAACGCCAAATTGCTCCCAGACGCTGCGAGAACTAATATACGTGGTTGGAGAAGGGAATGTGATTTCCCGCTCCTCCTTCCTTCCTGTAAATTGGGGTTTGCGAGTTCTTCTGTTCTCAGCCTGGAGCTCAGGTGTTGTTCAGTATTTGCAGTTCATTCAATTTCTCTAATGATGGGCTTTAGTTTCTAACAGTATTTGAATTAGGAAGTTCTAAAACAATTTTTTGAGTACACTTCATCTACTTCCTTTGCAATTCAAACTACCTTGAAGAAACGCAGAAGGCAGGTTGTGTGTGTAACTACCAGATTGTGATATTTTGCAAGAGCTCATACACAAAACCATAGAATTGTAATGTTGCAAGGGACCACTGGGATCATCTAGTCCCCCTGCAATGCAGGAATCTTTTTGCCCAGTGTGGGGCTCAAATCCGTGACCCTGAGATTAAGATTTTCATGCTCTACTGACTGAGTCCAGTTGCCCTGGACTGAAGGAGAAATTATTTAATTCCTAGTTATTAGAAGCATGGTCAAGGGGGTCATTTAAGGAGGAGGGAGGTCAACTATCTCCCCGCCGCCGCTGCCAATGTTCAGAGCTTGTGTTCCTCAGGAGCATCTATATCTCTGACCATCTCACTACATTTGCTTTATACTGGCCTATTATATGAACTGATGGCACACATTCTTGTTGCTTCAGAAACTAGGGGGCTGGGCTGTTTTTCCTGCAATAACATCCCAATAGAACTTATGCAACAGAAAAAGTAAATGATCACAACAAATGTGCTACTTTTCTACCATTGAACTTTCAAGGTATCTAAGAGGGGAGTTATGGGCTGTTCCAAATCTTCTTGCGTCTACCTCCCAGAGCTGGCCCAACCATGAGGTAGGGTGAAGCAGCTGCCTCAGGCAGCAGAAATGCAAAAGGTGGTGTCCCTGCTGTCACCTCGCCTGCCCCACTGCTTCCAAACCACCAGAGAAGCAGCCCAGGTAAGGATGGAAGTGGTGGCGGAGCAGCTCAGCCTCGCTTGCTAGTCCCTCCCACCCCTGAGGGCAGAAAGAGACAAGCAGCAAAGCCTTGTGGATCACCCCCACCCCATCGCACAGAGAGCCACTAAGAGGGAGGCGTTCTGTTGCAAAGCTTTGCACCCCAGCAGCATGGTGAGGCTTTACAACAGCTTTTCCTTGAGGAGAAGTCCTTGCAGAGCCTCACCCCCCCAACTGTGGGGCGACGGCAGAATGTTTTGCCTTAGACGCCAAAATGTATTGGACTGCTGCTGCTGCTGCTGCCTCCTCACCCCATTTTTTTATATATTTTTTAATTTTTTGTCCCTTCACCTGTTGGAATCTGAAATGGTATCTCTGTCCAAATGAGATTGCTAGTTCCTGCCTCAGTTGGTGGCCCCCAAAGTGACTAAGTCTCTTCTTCCTGGGGCAGTTTTCCTTAGACTTTCTGCACTCAGCGCACACACACACACACACACACCAGGCCCAAGCACCTGTTCCACGGGTGAGAACATACAGACCACCACACACTGTCATGTACAGAAGCCTCTAATCCAAAATGGGGCTTAGAATAAGAATAGGAATAACAGCTCTGCAACCATGCAGAGGGAAATGTCACACTTTCTGAGTTTCCTTCTTCTTATATATCTTCTCATGCCAGCTGCGCCTGAAAGGTCCTCTTCTGTGAAACTGTACAAGGCTCAGGAGCCCTGCATTCTTTCCCATCTAGAGTCCCTTCGTAACGTTAATGTCTCAACCCGTTCTGAGGGGCTGACATTGGACATAAACAGGAGAATGAGAACTTTGACAGACCAGCTCTAGAATAGAATAGCCTAGAACCTGTGATTGGAGCAGAACAGCACAGAGAAGGAAAGGGTGTTGGTTTTTTTAATAGTGCTGCCCCGGCAGGTGCTTGGTTGACCCCAATAACCCTAAGCCTTCATCTACTAATGATAAAGGCTTATATTTAAAAAAAAAAAACAGAGAAAAAAGGATATCTTGTTTCTGCCATACAGTTTGGCACGCTGATCAAATACTTCTTTTTCAAACAGACGGTCGTTGTAATGTTTGTCCCAGGGACATAAGAGATACAAATTATTGAAGTATTGTTTTCATTAAGCCACATCTGTTGGTGTAAGAGAATGCCAGCCACTTGCAGGATCTCTTGATGAAGAGTCGTTGTGTAATTCAATAGCTGGCATGTTCTTACACCACAAAAATAGTCCAATGAAATCATAATCCTTTAACTATTTTGTATAATTTTCCCCCAATAACTCCTCTAGGGCGTCATATAACCTCCTGAGGCTTTTCATAATTCTGTGCCCTGGGTTCTCTTCCAAACTCACTTCACTGTGTTATGTAATATCATGGAGGCCTACAATGGTTTTGTTATTTTTGATAACCTTAGATGACCTGAAGTCTTCTCCTCAGTAGACAAGGAAAGAAGAGCCAAGACTCCATGGTATGCTGCTGATGGGACCCCTGCAGGCTTTTATCTACTACAACTATGTGGGAAATTTGCATTAAAATGCTGCACTTATCTCACAGATTCTGCAGTTTCTAGCAAATGGATTCTTTCACCAAGTTTTTGGTTGAGTCTAATGTCTTTTATTTTATTTTTTAAAAATCTTCCAAACGATCCCCATATTTCAATTCAATGTGTCTTGGCTTCTTTAGTTTAGGTTCCATCGTTTTAATTAGTCTTACATGATGCCATTAATCGATTCAGATTTCTGCATTAATTAAATACAGACAAATCAAAGACATCACAAAATCCTGTGGCACCTAAGAGCAAGAGGAAAAGTAATGAAAGGGCATTTGGGAATAAAAAGGGATCTGAATGTTTTACAATGTGATGCCAAAAACGTGATGTTTCAACTGGTCACCCTACATATCACTGTAGGAACAGAGGATGGCAAAAGGGGCTGCCGTCTGCGGTGCTGGAAGTAGACACAGTGTATATGCAGGTGCCACAAAAAGTGCCAACTTCATGTCTAGTTTGGGGTGGCTAGGTGCAGCTTGTTATGTAATCTATTCCTACGGAAGCTTCCTTTTCTACACAACTATTAAAAGTGCAGGAACCCTGCTCACTTTCTCACCTGGCCTCTCTAGTCTAATTTTCCTCCTTTTCCTCTGCAACATTTAGTCCAACATATCTATAAAGGGACCCCTGACCGTTAGGTCCAGTCGCGGACGACTCTGGGGTTGCGGCGCTCATCTCGCTTTACAGGCCGAGGGAGCCAATGTTTGTCTGTAGACAGTTTTTCCGGGTCATGTGGCCAGCATGACTAAGCCGCTTCTGGCGAACCAGAGCAGCACACGGAAATGCCGTTTACCTTCCCGCCGGAGCAGTACCTATTTATCTACTTGCACTTTGACATGCCTTTGAACTGCTAGGTGGGCAGGAACAGGAACCGAACAACAGGAGCTCACCCCATTGGAAGCCACTGCCATTTAGCAACAAAAGTCACAAAGCTGAGTTGTAGCTTCAGGACAAGGTATTGCTCGTTTTTGACTCAGGTTGATACATAACCCACATTTTGTGCTCATGTCCTTGCAAACAGTACTTCACCTTTCATGGATTCATAAACTGTCATTTTGTTGAAGAGAATTGGCTGGGAATATGCCTTTTCCTTTGCCTCCGTCAGCCTTTTATTGTGTACTTAAGTTTTCGATTAGGTTAGACACACCATCATTGATTTTTATGCAACTTAATGTTGTTTTAAAATCATCTATCATGCTTCAAATAAATGCAGAGTACATGGTTCCAAAGTACAATACCTGTTATCAGAATAAATGTCCTAGTGAAACGTCTTTGTGAAAGAGTTCAGATACCTTCCTGGCTCAGAGTCCTTTCACATGTGACACATTAAAACTGGGGTGGGGAACGGTTTTGGCCCAGTGGGCCAGATTTTTATCTCCCACACCCTCATGGGCTGATTTTGAAAGTTGAGCAGGACAGCCTACCTCTTAATCCCCATGACAACGTTGGCCTGCAGGGGTGTGTCCCAGCAGAATCAAACTCTCTGCGCATCAGCTAATGTGTTAATTAATAAGTAATAAAATAATAATGCATGGAGAGTTCAACCTTCACCCATCTCTGTGGGCCGACTTTGTAATGAACATTCCTGAGTAAGCTTAGCAACCATGGATCAGGAATTGGTTAAGTATCAGGATGCAAAGAGTAAGAATAAATGGACAATTCTCTGAATGGAGAGGTGTAGAAAGTGAAGGCCTCCAAGGATCTGTATTTGGCCCTGTGCTTTTTAATATAGAATCATGGAGCTGTAGAGTTGAAAGGGACTCTGGGGCTCATCTAGTCAAGGCCCGTCCAACGCAGGAATCTCAACTAGATCAAACATGACAAATGGCCATCCAATCCCTGCTTAAAAACTTCCAAGGAAGGAGAGTCAACCACCTCTCGTGGGAGTCTGTTCCACTGTGAAACAACTCTTACTGTCAGAAAGTTTTCCTGAAGTTTGGTTGGAATCTTCTTCCTTGTAACTTGGATCCATTGGTTTGGGTCCTACCTTTCAGAGCAGAAGAAAACAAGCTTGCTCCATTTTCCTTGTGACAGCCTTTGAGATATTTGAAGGTGGCTATCATATCTCTTCTCATACAATTCCCTCAACTTTTCCTCATAAAGCTTGATTTCCAGTCCCTTGACCATTTTGATGGCCCACCTGTGCACACATTACATCTTGTCTATATTCGTCTTAAATTGTAGTACCCAGAACGACACAAGATTCCAGGTGGGATCTGATCAAAGCAGGACTATTATATCCCTTGGTTGGAACACTATACTTCTGTTGATGCAGCCTGGAATAGCTTTTTTTTTGCCTTTGCATCACAGTGTTGACTCAAGTTAAGTTTGTCGCCTACTAAGACCGCTAGATCATTTTTACAGGTAGTACTGGCAAGCCAGGTGTCCCTCCTCTTATATTTGTGCAGCTGGTTCTTCCTGCCTAAGTGTAGAAACCTTACATTTGTCCCTATTGAAATTCATTTTGTTAGCTGGGCCCAGTTCTCCAATCTGTTAAGGTCATCTTGAATCCTGATTCTGTCTTCAGTGGCATTGGCTACCCCCCCCCCCCAGTTTGGTGTCATCTGCAAATTTGATGAGCATTCCCATTATACCTTCATCCAAGTCCTTTATAAATATGTTGGCCAGCCTTGGGCCCAGAACAAAACACTGTGGCACCCCACTTTTCCCTTTCTTCCTGGATGATAAGGAACCGTTAGTGAACATTCTTTGGGTTCAGTTTTACTAGCTTCTTCAGAAGAGTATCATTGGGGACTTTGCCAAAAGGGTTACTGAAATCAAGATACACTATGTGCATGCAACCGCATTTGGAATACTGTATACAGTTCTGGTTTTCTCACCTCAGAAAGGATATTGTAGAGTTGGAAAAGATTCAGAAAAGGATCAAGGGGATGGGGCGACTCCCCTACGAGGAGAGGTTGTGGTGTTTGGTTCTTTTTTGTTTAGAGAAAAGGCAAGTGACAGGTGATATGATAAAAGCCTATGAAATTATGCATGGCTTGGAGAAAGAGGGTAGAGAAAAGTTTTTCTCCCTTTCTATTGCAGAGTTGGGAAATGTTCAGAAACGGGCATACTTAAAATGTGATAGGCTAAAAGCCTTACGAAAGATAAAGTTTTCACCAGCTTATGGAACATCAACAGAAAGGGGACAAGAAGTTCTGGAGCCAAGGAGCCATGGAGAAGACTCTCCCCTTGTCCCAGTCTGTCTTGCTTCAGCTACTGGTGGGAGGCGAACCATTCCAAATAAGTTGCACGAGTAGCAATTCTTCCACAGGAAAAGGTCTTCCTATCTTCACTTTTTAAATTAAACAGACTAGGTTCCTTTGATCTTGGTTTGTAAAATAGATTCTCTATTGCTAATCCAGATCTAATTAATCCTTCTTTAGCTCAGCTGATGGACATTGCTTTTCTAAACTTGAATTGCTATTTCTGGGAACTACTGTACCTTAGACCAGGGCGGTCCAATGCATGGCATAAGAGCCACATGCTGCGCTCGAGATGTTTTTTAGCGGCCCCCAGCAACATTTGATGCCTCCTCCCGCAGCCTTTGTGCTGCCTTCCCAAAGCCAGTTAAGCAAGGTGCTGGGCTTGGGGAAGGAGACATGAGAGCTCTGACAGGGTCCTAGAATCCTCCAGCGCCTTCCCAAAGCTGAGAGCCTGCCATAGCCTCCTGCCTCCTTCCCAAAGCCCAGCACCTCACTTAGCTTTGGGAAGGCAGCTCCAGGGCTGGGGGTACATCAAATTTTGGCCTCCCCCCCCCCCGCATGACAAGGCAGTGTGGAACCCATGGCCCACCTGAAATTAAAAGTTGTACCACCCTGCCTTAGAGGTTGTAGACCTAAACTGATGTTGGTTGGCTCACCACTTAACTGACCATCGGCTGTATTCATTCAAATTTTCTCCACTTTTAATGTTCATTGGTACAATTGTCAGGTGTCCTTTGGCTGACTACCTGTCCTGAAGGCTACTACCTGCAGAGTTTGCTTTTTACATGTTAATCTCCCTTTAGGATGCACTTTGTTCAAGCGAGAGCGAAGTCCTGGGCCATGCACTTTCTCCAAAAGAACCTTATACACCCACCTCTCTATAATTATTAAGAAGAGATGTCATTAATCTTTTACACTTATTTACAAATCAGAACTGAGGGGGAAAGCAGTCATCATAAACCTGCCTAGAGGTTTATCTGACCCCTCCTTCCAATTAAACACCATAAAAAGCACTCCTTCTTCCAAAGGCACGAAAGAGGTTTAGAGGTTCTCCTAGAGTTAGTAAGATCCTTGCGCCCGGGGCTGCACCTGCCAAAGTGCTGCTTGGCTCCTCAGGAATAAACAGTTGGAGGGATAGTGCCCCCCACTGGCTGGAGAGCAGGCAACAAAATTTGAGAGGAAGAACTGATATTGACATGGTTTCTGAAAGCTAGGAGTTATCAACTGGGCATCCAAGAAAATACAAGCAAAAGTGGGAAGCTAAGCAATACTAAAAGGGATAAAAAGCACACTGTGCGCAAGGAGGCAATTTTTAGATAGCAGTTCTTTGATCATGAAGAAAAGGGCATTCGTTTTGCCTTTCCTCATTTTGCTAATAGTGTTGATGTGCCATTCAGAAGGGCTTACTGAAAGAGATGGTCTTGGAACTGCAAATGAAACCATCAAGGCAACGAACCACAGTGGCGGCTTCCAGATAGTCACCTTTGATTGGCTCCACGTTCATGTGCCTTTCTTCGTTGCTTTCTGGATCCTGGTGGCTTTCTCAGCTATGATTGGTAAGTAATGATGCTTTGGCACTCCTTGGGGTCATTTGTCTGTTTCAAATGGCATTACTACTGTATTGTTATCCCAATCTCTGAGCAATGAGAAGTTTCACTGGGTAACAGTATGTACGCTGAGTTGGTTTCCTTTCAGTGAGGCCACTGGCGGCTTGCAGTGTTTCAGTGATATAAGGATTATTTGCACATATATACGGGTTCAGCATAAGATGGCGGTTTGTAGCATCAACTCAACTCCAACAGATATTGCTCCCCGTTGGATTTCATGGGGAACTGCCAATGCCATAGCATTTGATTCTCACGGGGGGGGGGATCTGTTTCTCTTTCAGACTAAGTTCCAGTACTGCCCACTTACACCCCCCCCCCATACTTACTTCAAATCCCCTCCAGCGAGAATGGGAGGGGAAGGAAATCATGCCCTCTTATGTCAAACAAAATGTCTCTATCCAGGGCTCTTTTTCAGCCAGAACTCGCCGGAACTCAGTTCTGGCACCTCTCAGGTAGGCACCATCGTCATTATAAGAGAACGAGAGAGGCGTTCGTGATGAGTTCCAGCACCTCTTTTTCTAGAAAAATAGCACTGTCTACAACATACTGCCTTAGACTGCATTACAAAAGAAGATGTTTAACAGACTGGCCAGGGCTATTATTTATTATTTATTATTCTTATTTATTAGATTATATACCACCCTTTATCATAAGATCTCACAAAATAAAACACAGGATAAAAACAAGAAAATAATTAAAAATAAAACAGCTATTTACTGAACAAACTAGTTTGATCATTTTGGCAGTCCTTCTCTTCTGCAAACCCCAATCTTGCAGCTCTGGAAATCACGGGGCTGGAGGGGATAGTATGTCTTGTTCACTGTAAGCGGCTTTAAACTTAGGAAAGAGGTACAGTATATAAATGTCTTTTTCTTTAAAAAAAATACATTTTCATGTTTATGAGATGAAAGCTGAAATAGCACGTTTTCCAGTTCCCAACTGCATGTATGAACACTATTTATTTATCTCGATTTCATTTAGCAGCAAAGATAAGGAGCCAGGCATAGCAGAAAATGTTGGGCAGGCAATACAGATAGCAACTGCGGCACCAGGACCATCAGCAGTGCCCTTTCGGTGGTGCAGGAGCTCAGCGGCGTAGCGTGGGTTGTCAGCACCCGGGGCAAGGCAAGTAATTTGCGCCCCCTAACCCGGGGCAAGGCAAGTAATTTGCGCCCCCTAACCCTACAAATCTATGCCTATGAATGATGGTCCCTCTCTCTCTTTCTCATATTCCAATTGATTCCCATTTCCGCCGATCGATCCCCGAAGCTCTCACCCAGCGAAATTCGTGCGTAATTACGCTTCGCCATCCCTAATTCTGCCGCTTCCACCAGGAAATCATGATGGTGCGTTTCTCCTCTCCAAACTTTCCCCGGCCCTTTGCCGGCCGGCGCAGCCCTTTTGGCTACGAGCTCCCCTCCTTCTCTGCCCGCTTCCGACCCCACCTCCCCGTCCAGCCTCCCTACCTCCTGAAAAAAGGCGCCGGCGCCGAGCAGGACACCCCCGCGGCCATCGGAGAGAGGCGGGGCCGAGGGAGGCAAGCCAATGGGCGAGGCGGGGGTAGGTGGCCACGGGGGCGGGCGCTGCCGCAGTCCTCGGGTGGGCAAGGTAGGAGCAGGCGGAGGCTGGCCGGCCGCTCTGACAATAGGGGCGGGCCGAGGGCACGACGCGGCTGGGCCCTCTGGACTCGCGCCCCCCCCAGATGTTGCGCCCGGTGCGGCCGGCACCCCTGGCACCCCCCACGCTACGCCACTGCAGGAGCTTCCCTGCTTCCCACAGTGGGACTTGTCCATGCATCCACCCACAGCTCTCCCTTTGTCATTGAAATATACTCAGAGTCGCAAGGTGATTTCATGCTCTTTATTCAGCTCATAGTGGTGAGGAGGAATGAATGAAAGTCCCCTCAAAGTATCTGCTTTATATACATTATATATATTTATACACAATTTATACTTTATATACATTTATACACAATGGACTGCACATGATTGGCTAATTCTGGAATTCTACTGTAAGCCAATCAGGTTGTGGATTCACTTCTATCTGGAGCATGATTGGGTGGTTCCTGCCAACCAATCATACTGCTGCATTGTTCTAGGACCAATCAGATTGCTGCATTCTGAATCCTATTGTTCTAGGACGAATCAGACTGCTGCAGTTTGGATCCTATTCAACTCAGTACATAACAGTCATCCAAGTGCAAAATCTGCATGCACAACCGTATGCCTACAACCAGCCCCTCAGGATTTGTGGTCTGGAGAACTAAATCAGCTCTGGCTTTAAATGAGGAAACATCTAATGTCTAGGTCTTACTGTGGGCGTAAACCTGTGTTTGGGTTGTACCCTTTCAGGCTGCACAAGGGAGCTCCCAGGACTGCATGTTCTTCCATGAAAAACTCTAGTACTTAGGTTTACTCTAGTAGTATATATTGTTTACTTTAGTACTATAAATTAATATATACTAATATAGTGTATATATATGTTTAGTAGTATATATTATGTTTACTCTAGTAGTATATATTTTAAGGCGCTTTTTTGGTATAAACTCAAGTCATTATCAGGTAACTTATGTTTCCTGTCTCCTAAGTATTCCATAGTTAGCACAATGTTTTTGGGTGGCTCTGTTATGGAGATGAAAATGCCTCTGGTTCTGCCTGCTGCAGGATCTTTCCCCTTCCAGGTGTACCACCTAAATGTATCCCTTTCAATTTGAGAATAATTTCATACGTAATCTGAGGAGTTTTATAGTGAAGGCAGTCTTGTCTGAAATGCATGTCTTGGTCCCATTTTGACATATCCAATATTTTCTTTTCTTTCATGTAAAATAAGTACTGTTTTGATGTTTGCAGCTGGAGGAAAGCATTGCTTCACAGCATTGCTGCTTTGCTTCCCAGTTCCATGTTCTGAATGCCACAATGTGTGATGGGATAAAACGGAATAATCTGACCAAACCTACTTTGCGATACAGATTTTTAATAGATTTAACTACAGTGGTACCTCAGTTTAAGAACAGCCCTGTTTACAAACAATTCGGTTTACTAACTCCGCAAAACCAGAAGTAGTGTCCCGGTTTGCGAACTTTACCTCAGTCTAAGAACGGAAACCGAATGGTGGAAGGGCACCGGCAGCAAGAGGCCTCCTTAGGGAAAAGAAAACATATTTTCAAACAGCAGCTGTTCAATCCTTTTGTGGACATTAAGTAATCTCATTGAGAGCACCGGACTGAAGAAATCCAATGGAAACTAACTTGTCCAGAGTTTCCATATAAGAGCTGCATGAACTGACAGATTTATTCTTATGCTCAATATATATTGGATGTTGCATTTGTTTAAAGGTACCGTATTTTTTGCTCTATAAGACTCACTTTTTCCCTCCTAAAAAGTAAGGGGAAATGTGTGTGCGTCTTATAGAGCGAATGCAGGCTGCGCAGCTATCCCAGAAGCAGTGGCGTAGCGTGGGTTGTCAGCACCCGGGGCAAGGCAAGTAATTTGCGCCCCCTAACCCGTGGATTTGCGCCCCCTAACCCGTGGATTTGCGCCCCCTAACCCATGGATTTGCCCTAACCCCAGATGTTGCGCCCGGTGCGGCCCGCACCCCCTGCACCCCCCACGCTACGCCACTGCCCAGAAGCCAGAACAGCAAGAGGGATTGCTGCTTTCGCTGCGCAGCGATCCCTCTTGCTGTTCTGGCTTCTGAGATTCAGAATATTTTTTTTCTTGTTTTCCTTCTCCAAAAACTAGGTGCATCTTATGGTCTGGTGCATCTTATAGAGTGAAAAATACGGTACATTTTATTTTCAAATTTGCTTGTTTTGTGCATATTCAGGCAATTCCATGTGTTTTTCAGAGGTTGTTTTCTCTCTCTCTATATATATATTTTTAGGATTATTTTTTGGGGGGGGGGGTTATAAGCTCAAGTCATTATCAGGTGTCTCTCCCCCCCCCCCCCCCCGCTACCTCCTAAGGGAGGAATGCCATTCCAGCACCTCCCTTTTCTCAGGTTACCAAACCAGTGTGTTAAACAAGTAATCCTTGAGTCTTTTATTTCTGAATGCATCAAATTCTTCACAGACAGATGCATATTTCCTGAGGAACTCTCCCCCGCGTCGGGGCATTCCATTTCACTGAAACATGCCATGATGGGGGCAGGTTCTCTGACACAATGTGGAGAGAAAACCATGGGGAGACGGCAGTCTTCTGAAAAACACTTGTGCCAAAAAAACATTGCAAAAAGTTAGGAGGTCTGTGCTGCTGAATGTTCTCTTGTGTTTGGTAACGAACATTTTCACAACGAAAAGCAAAATGCTTACCTCCTTCATGCCCTTTTGCTGCTGTTTGCAACCTAGTACTCAAAATGGAAGGGCAAAAGGGACACGGGGTGGTTTTATTTCAAATTAAGCCAGACTCGGATCCATTGAAAAGAAGTGGGGTCATTTTAGAGCTTCCTAAAAATATGTGAGGCAGCACCCCAGCTCACTTGGCGCACTAGCTTAGACACCATTTGGGTCTTCTCCTGGTAACAGCAAAATCTCCACCAAGCCAATGTGATTTGATTTCATGATCATGTCACTGAGGACAAACTAATCTAATGCAGTGTAAGGGAATTGCCGTCCGTCTGATTTTGGTGAGACCTTATTGCATAACCAACCCTTTTTGGTTTCATGTTAACATCACTGTCTCTAGGCCAGGGGTCTGCAACCTTTAAGACAAAAAGAGCCACTTGGACCCATTTCCAAAGAAAAAAAAACTGGGAGCCGCAAAACTCGTCATTATAAAAATAACTTTTTTTTCACTTTTTAAAAATTATTTCTTTGTTTGACCCCTCAGAATTACTCCTCCTCATAGAAATAAACGTTAAATTAACAAGTTACCTTTTTGTGTGTGTGTGTGTTCTTCACTCCCCTTCAAAACAGTGACCAGCGTACATGTCCCTTACAATGTAGCGGGCGGGCAGGCGGGAAGGTGACGTCAGGACGGTGCGTGACTAACGCACGCACCGCCCCCATGCGACGTCACAGCCAGTACAGCACCCGCCACAATGGGGAGTGTCGGGGCGCACAATGTGCCTCCTCCCCTCGCTAGTATCCGCCCCAGAGCCGCGGCAAAGGTGTAAAAGAGCCACATGCGGCTCCGGAGCCGCGGGTTGCAGACCCCTGCTCTAGGCAGAGAAGGTGAAACGGGGAACAAATGGCACTGAACCTTCTGGAAGATGCTTTTTTTTGAGAGCACTATCAGCTGAGAGAATTGGCTTGTTGCCCAAATGGTGCTGGGGAGGAGGCACCGCCATCTTAATGCATGCCAGAGGATCATGGCTGCCTGAATGTGTTGTGAGCAGTGGCGTAGCGTGGGTTGTCAGCACCCGGGGCAAGGCAAGTAATTTGCGCCCCCCTAACCCGTGGATTTGCGCCCCCTAACCCCCAGATGTTGCGCCCAGTGCGGCCGGCCCCCCCTGCACCCCCCACGCTACGCCACTGGTTGTGAGTGCAAACTCCTTTGACACCATTTTGCTTCAGCTAATTATTGAAGCTTGTGAGACCAGGTTTTGGTCAGTCTTAGTTGAGAAAAGCCATGTTACCCAGTGGAAACCAACTGAACACATTACATTAAGTGCATGGCACCACTAAAAAGGGGAACATTTAATTTCACCCTCCCTAATGTACAATAAAGGAACGTGGGTGGCGCTGTGGGTTAAACCACTGAGCCCAGGGCTTGCCGATCAGAAGGTCGGCAGTTCGAATCTCTGCGACGAGGTGAGCTCCTGTTGCTCGGTCCCTGCTCCTGCCAACCTAGTAGTTCGAAAGCATGTCAAAGTGCAAGTAGATAAATATGTACTGCTCTGGCTGGAAGGTAAACAGCATTTCCGTGCTCTGCTCTGGTTTCAATGTTCTGTTGCGCCAGAAGTGGCTTAGTCATGCTGACCACATTGAGTGACAGAACTCAACATTCACTGGTGGTAGAGGACTTCCGCTTTCTCCCAGGTGTGGGGAACTTTTGGTCCTGCACCCCAAGAGCTGGAGGGATTTGCTTACAAGAAGAGGGAGGCAGGAGCAATTTTTGTAAAAAATAATAATGTAAATAATAATAGTAATATAAACTTACCTTGTGAAACAAGTGAGGGGAGCCAGGGACAAATAGGAGCTAACCAGATGTAAACAAAAGAGGCGGGAATAGGATGCACACGATATTTCTTAATTCCATGTGGCTCTAGTCATATCTGCACCATATGAAACACATGCTGTCTTTCAAAGAATTCTGTGCACCAGGCCAGCTAGCACATGAGATGGTGGTGGGGAGGCAGCTGTGGTGCCAACTTCTGGTGAGATTTAATGAGATCTCGCCACAACCTGCTCTCATTGGTTCTGCTTTGCAGGTGCGGACAGGTCCAGTCCCATTTTGACTCAGGTGGCAAAACAGGACCCACCGCCCCTGCTGGGCACCATAGTTTACCCTTCACAGAGGTACAATTCCCAGCAACCCTTTAAAACTACAGTTCCCAGAATTCTCTGAGAGAAATATTGTCCTCTGGTTGTGCTTTAAAGGTATAGTGCGTACACAACCTTAGAGTGACCATTGTGAATGTTATGTATTAAGATTAGTGGCAGTTCTCACTCAGGGCCACCAGTATGTAAATGAAGGATTGAAAACTGTCGCTCCTGATTGGTTAGCTAGTTGTGAGTTGTTACTGTTTCAAGTTACTTCGTATTATATAAAGCAGCCAGCTAGGTTGCAGTCTGTCTGATTCTGGGAGCAGTTCTAACTGCTACAATAAAGAGCTGTGAATCCAACAGAGCCGTGTCCTTCATCCATCTTTTCCACTATTCAACAGTGAAGCTCTTTTTTCATTAAGCAGGTGGACACAGCTACATGTCTGGTGCTTTGATTCAGTCATAAATATTATAAGTTGGGGCTGCATGCTGAAGAAGGAGAACACAAACAATGCACAATGCACAGCAGCACAAAGGGGTCTCTTGGTCCTGTGAATCAGGTATTCCCCCGAAACGAATCCCTTCCCGGTGCCCGTTATAAAACTTCCAGATCTATCACCCTCTTTTCAGCCAGGTTTATTGCTCTTCCATGCAGATGTTTGCTCTGTTTACCCCATCTGTAAAATGGTAGAAGGGAGTCTAAAAATTACATCTTCAAATATCTACACTAGTTCGCTTCAAAGCTAAACTCAAGGTGTTGGTTCTGACCTTAATTAAAACCCTTTGCATCTTGGGGCACCTATACCTTAAGTACTTCTTTATCCCACATCAATCCACATAAACATTACAATCTTCCACTGTGATTAGAGAACAAGTGGGTGGCAATAAAGAAGAGGGATTTCTCATCTGTGGTTCTCCATCCCCAAGAAGATGCACTCAGCACCCGGTGTATAAAGTTTCAGGCAAGGCAGGTTTCTTTTCTGAAGCAATTTAATGGGATATTAGAAATATCCTATATTTTAAACATCACAAATTAAGTTCTCTCTCTGCTGAAGAAAATAAATACTTTATTTTTTTTTTACTGATTTAAAATGTTTTATTGCATGTCTTATTATTGCCTTTGTTTTAATTGCCATTGCAAGCTACTCTGGGGTAGAACTAATAGCATACAAATAATGTCAGCTTCTAGCCGCACAGTGTGGGTCCACATTAGACAGATTTTGGGTGGTGTGTATTCATGCGCATACAAACATTAATTGCAAAATTGGAGAAAATTAATATGATATACAGTTACTGGATCACATTTGCGTGCATGAAAGTTGGCTCAAGTTACCAGAGTGTATGTGGCCTGGCAGACTCCCTGCAGCCACTTCTATCCCCCCCCCCCCCCGTTTCTCTTCTCTCTGTGTGCTTCCTGGAACAAGCAGGAAGCCATGCGGCCATGGCTCGCTGGAAGCGAACTGAATCTCTCTAAAAGGAGATTTTACAGCCTGCATTTTTCTAACCCAAACATTGTGTGATCCTTTATGTAGGGAAGCCGATTTATTTTTCTTTTTAAGTTGTATGGAACCTTTTTAATCTTTGTTTTACTGCCAGCGGATGGAGACTTGTTTGCTGTAACTTCTGGAAGCTCTGTGAGTAAAACATTCTTTTATTTGGAAAGCTAATCGTCTGTGATTTATTCTAGCCTAAGTATTTTCATGGAGAACATTTGTTTAATGGTGGGTGAGGGCAGTTGCAACATCTAACCAACTTTTAATGTGCTTGGAACAATGTGAAAGAGTGAAAGATCTCTCTTCCAAACCTCTCTCTCCAATGATTAATTACTAATTAATTTTGTTCATAAATAGCACTGGCACCAATTACTTTTATTACAGAATGTGGCTTTCTGGCTTTATTTATTTATTGCATTACATACTTATGACTCAATTCCCATTAAATATCATGAAATGAAAAAGGCAGCTCTTTTGCCCAGCACTCCTCTTGTATGAAAAAACCCGTGTTAAAAAATAAATATAGCCTGTGCAGGAACTGGGGGCAGGGAAGGGAGGAAGGGAAGGCTATGAGGAACCTCTGTTTCCATGCCTTTTGCATTTCCATGCTCTGCCAAAACTGTAACTCTTTTTAAAAGTCCCAGAATTCCTTAGTTCCTGCTGGCATTTATTGTGCGCAGGAAGGAGAAGGCGACAAAGCTTGGCAGCAGAAGATGACAGCGTGTTTGCGATTAGCAGCTGCACGTGGCAAATAATGTTTGTGACAACTGCGCAACTCAAATAAAGGATCCCCCGCAAGCACTGTTACATCTGTCCACTAGGTGGCAGCAGGTGCTGAATGTTGAACGAAAGTTCAACTGAGGAATTCAAGAAGCCTATTGCTCCGTCGGAAAAACTCCAAAACCCACATTCAGGAAAGGGATGCTGGAATCTGTCAGTTTGGGTTTATTTTTTCTTGAAACTTAAGATCAGTTCCTCACATTTCCATACCAGTTTGAATTGAAACTTAGCCCTGTTGTGTGGTTAAATTATGTATTTTTCAAGTCAAACAAACAAGAAACAAATGTCAGCCCATATGAAAAATACACAAATCCGCATTTTGGAAACCAACTGGTACAAAATAGTTAATAAGCATTTGAATTCTCCTTAATTCTTCAGCAGGCTAGGTGGTAAAAAAATGGGTGAGGGAAATGAAAAAAAAAATAAAGCGGGATGATGTAGGAGCCATGGATCAATCTTAATTATTTGAACACCACTGAAAATTAATCTCCAGTTTTGCTAACATATAGGCTACCATGTGTTTCTTTATTTCTGCTCTCTGCATAGCTAGAAATCCATGTGTCGATGGAGCTGGGTAATAGCAGCTGGCTTTTGTGTTGTTGTTTTTAAGAATCTGAGGTGTGTAACCTGATACCTGTAAATATCTAGCAGAGATTTCCAGAGCAATCATAACACTGGCAGAAGAGTCATAGAATTTGGGCTACTAGGATGCAAGATTTCTTTCAAGTGCAGAATGCTCACATCCTTGGTTAAGAGGCTGAATGGAAAAAGAAAATAAAACATTGAACGTTAAAAAAAACTTCCCTATACAGGCTTGCCTTCAGACAGCTCAAAGGTCGGATAATTGCACCCCCCCCAACATTTCTCCAATGATAATAGGGACACCCTAAGGAAAAGCGGGACATTCTGGGATCAAATCAGAAACTAGGACGGCTTCTCTAAATCCCTGGAAAATAGGGACACTTGGAGGGTCTGCAAATAGTTTAAAATATTTTCCTAGAAATGCATCCAAGACAAGAAGCTGCCACTAAGTTTTGAGTATAGACGCTCTCCAAGTGCTCCTCTAAACCATGAACTCTGGAGCGGAGTACATTGCACAACTATCAGGGAATAAATCTTGAGATACAAGGCTCTGGTGAGTAAGACCATTATTGGATTGGCCTCATGCTCACGTGCCCAGGCATGAATCCCACACATGCTTAGGCCTGTGAAGAGGGAGTGACTGAGCACAGGGATGCTTGAGCCATTCCTTGGATCTCAGTTCCTGGCCTTTTTCAGGCTACTTCCTCATGACAACCCCCTGGTGGACAAAAAAGGTAAAGGGACCCCTGACCATTAGGTCCAGTTGTGACCGACTCTGGGGTTATATGGCGCTCATCTTGCTTTACTGGCTGAGGGAGCCGGCGTACAGCTTCCGGGTCATGTGGCCAGCAGGACTAAGCCACTTCTGGCGAACCAGAGCAGCACACGGAAACACCAATTACCTTCCCGCTGGAGTGGTACCTATTTATCTACTTGCACTTTGATGTGCTTTGAAACTTCTAGGTTGGCAGGAGCAGGGACCGAGCAATGGGAGCTCACCCACTGTACAGAAGATTCTATTCCACACAAAAGCACAACTTTGTGCTAGGTGGACTGGGGCTGACTTTACTGCAGTTCTTCATTTTTTAAAAAAATGGGCACATTGCTGGGGGACCGTTTTGGTGTAACAGGCCTGCTATACTGCTGTGTTTTGCAATCCTGCGCAAGCCATACAACTTGATAATACTGCAGAGCTGCAGGGCAGCCTGGGTGGGAAGCCACCACTGAAAAGGCTCATTCTTGTGTTGCTGGAGAGGACACATGGAGCAGGGCTTCCGGTGAGGATTGGGCTGGCGTATTGTTTAGGTGGGTTCACTGCTGTTATTGACATTCATTTTCTGTATCTTTATTTTAGATCTTATTACAATTTATGTGGAAATTGTTGTGATTTGGTTGTGTACTTTTTGATATTTTTATTGTTTATGCCTACTTTTGTGATGTTTGTAGTTATGTAGCTTTTTGCATACATGCCTTGAGCATGGTTTGACTTTGGAAAGGCCGCACACAAATAAAATGATTGATTGCAAGGTCTGGGTCTGTTTCATATGGAGGAAAGCAGTTCTTGAGGTCTTGGGGTCCTGAGCTGTCTTAAGCCTGCATAGGTAAAAACCAACATTTTGAGCTGAGTCTGGAAGCTAATTTGTAGCAGAGCAATTGAATTAGGGTTGGTGTTATGTGGTTAGACCGCGTCTCCAGGGCGAGGCAACTGAGTTCTGCACCGGCTGCAGTTTTCAAACTGTCTTTAAAGGTAGTCCCATCTCTCTATATCCAGGATGGGTATCTGTATCTATGGAATAGCATCTGAGGATTTTTGCACTCTGAAAAATCAGGTACCAGAACTGTGGAACTGTTTAGAATATCTGATCACCACGTTCTCCAGGCAGTAGTCAAGGCAGATCAAATCTTTACTCCTCACAGCCTCAGACATGAGTCACTTTCTCTGCCCTTCTTCAGCATCAATAAAATAGAAGAGACATGGCAAGTTCTGAGTGCAGAAATGGTAAGGAGCTCTTTAGAGAGGAAATATAGATGTGATCTCATCCGAAAGGTGTTATATGCGGATCAACTTCTAACCACATAAACTAGTTGGAAAGTTTTATCACTGCTATTCAGGACTATGTAATTGCTACCAATAACAATCTAAACATATAGAACAAAGGTCAAATGTGCAGAGACTTAAATAGAGAGAGGCCTTAACTACATCTGATGCACGTGTGTTTTTCCTCCTTGCTTTTTTAAAAAAGCATTTGCAGAGGCTGCAGCCTTGCTCAGCAGACTGATGAGTATGGGGGGGTGCGTAACTCTTCTGCTGTTTTTTCTGCTTTAAACCCACCCAGACATAGGGGGCGGGGAGATTTTGAACAACAACAAAAAGATCAGAGGTGAAAGGGTTAAGCAGCCTACTGTCGTCCTCATGTCAAGAACGTAGCCTCCTCAACTGCTTTGGATTAAAATCAGGAAAACGCAAGAGAAACGGAGTGTGACATATAGCAGAACTTGTAATCAGGCATTGCCAACCTTTTTAGGCTTGTGGGTGCATTTGGGTATTTAACTGAGCTTCGAGAAACAATAGAGATGAAAGGGAAAGTGGGAAAGAGTGTAATTGTCCCAACTTCCTGCTTTGACTCTATGTACTCTTCAAGGGAGAGAAAGGTGAGCCCTCTCACTTCCTCATGACCAAGAGGGTGGTGAGCAGACACCTGGAGAAGAGCTCTGTGGAGCCACTGTGCTCAAGGCCCCGTCTCACCAAATATATACTAAGTTTGAGTTCATTCATAGATCCAAAAATTAGAAAGAATCCATAGATCTCCACACACACACACACACACACACACACACACACACACCATTATTAGGAAGGTTAATTCATGTGCACTTCAAAAAAAAGTATAGGTGAAGAGAGGTCTGCTCCATTAACATCTGTGAGCTGTTGGGTTTTGTTTTGTTTTTTAAAGGGGATACAGTTGTTAAAATGCTGTTGTTTCTGAACCCATTTGGTTTCTGTCAGAATTTTTTAATGACGTTTTAATTATTTTCATTGCTTTGAGGACCGGGTGATGGGAAAGCCATGTATAAATTTAAATATAACACTTCCCTGTAAAGGGAAGTTTTAAATATGTAACGCTGTACTGTTTTTAACACTTGATTGGGAGCCGCTGAGAGTGGCTGGGGAAACTCAGCCGGATGGGCGGGGTATAAATAATAAATAAATTATTATTATTATTATTATTATTATTATTATTATTATTATTATTATTATTATTTACTGATTATTATTAACTCTGCGGTCTAATTTAAAGTGTCTTAACTTGTCATTGGCCTTTTTATCTCCGCTGGCTTTATGGTTCAGTACTTTGACCCTCTTCCTACATGGGAATATTACAGGGGGCCACCATTTTAGGCACATCCAACTGACACGTGATCACTGACGCACAGGTACTTTTGAACCTGGAAGAAGGCAGGATGGGGGCAGAACGGGGGGGGGGGGAGTAACAGGGCAGGGCACACTTATATGCAGTCTGCCAATGTGTGCAAGGGCCAGGAATGGATCCCCTGAGCGAAATGGTTGCTGTCTGTATACAAAAGAAAAAGCTGGATAATAGTAATGGAAGTAACTTTTATGGGTTTCCTGAAAAAGATTTTAGCTGGTGTGGCTGGTTTTAGGGAAGCTCCTTTCTGCATCAGTTATTTTGTACATCTTATATGCTCTCACCAGCGGCGTAGCGTGGGTTGTCAGCACCCGGGGCAAAGCAAGTAATTTGCGCCCCCTAACCCAGGGCAAGGCAAGTGATTTGCGCCCCCTAACCCCTAACCTGCCGCCGCTGCCAGCTTCTTCTTGCTGCTGCCTGGTCTGGTCTGGTGTGGTTCTCTCCCGCGCTCAGCGCTGCGCTGGGCGGCCGCTGCACTGTCCCTCCCCCAGATAGTCCCTCGCTCTCTCTCCGCACCGCACGCCTGGCACCCACCCCCTCCACAGTGGGCGGCGACCCGGCGGCTCGGATCGGATTCACACAGCCAGCACTGCAGTGAGAGAGAGTGAGTGAGCCAGGTAGGGGCAGAGAGCTGCGAGTGCGAGCGCCCCCCCCAGATGTTGCGCCCGGTGCGGCCGGCCCCCCCTGCACCCCCCACGCTACGCCACTGGCTCTCACACAAAGCCTATGGCATCTCAGAAGCTTTTCTGTGGCCCATGTATTTGTTGAAAGCATCAACCTCCTGTTGTTGTTGTTGTTTTTAACAACATTTCTTTTTAGTTTTGGCTGACCACAATGTTTTCTGGTGCTCCATCGCTGACTTGAAGTGATTCTGTTATGTTTCCGGTGAGGAAACCCCGCTCTAAATTGGCAGCCACTTACTTTGCTTTTACATCCATTTTCAGATTGCTTTCGGGGCTTGTGGAAGCAATTGTGTTCATTCTTGCTCCTAAACCAGTGCTGCCCTTTCTGTGTGTGCAATGCCTATTGATGTTTAGCCCCCTAAGTATTCCAACAATGTGGGGTGTTTCTGGACTGTGCGATATCTGTGTATTTGTACACTTCCTGGAAGCCTGCCCCTTTCCTGCCCACTTTTTAATATTTTTATTTTTTTTGCCATGTGCATAAAGCGGAATGTGCACAAGTTAAATGTGCATAAATTCTGGGTTTACTGTATTACGCCAGACAAATCCTGCACAGTAATCTCTGAACAGTTACGCAGACAAGCATTTCCAGCTTACGTTAAATTTTCATATGAACGTCAGACTTTAATGTAGGAAGAAGTTCATAACCTTCCAGCCTTTAACACAAGTTTACAGAAGCATGTCAGCAGATTCTGCACCTGAAATTGATGGTCTCTGCGTAAGCCAATGCTGCATGTGAGAATTGGCAGTGTGTACCCAGCTCCTACAAAACATTTTACAAGTTCTTTATTGGTTTCTGAAACAAAAGCTCCATCACTTTACTGTGCTTTGGGTTGTTCCTGTCTATGCAAAGCCAACATTCATTTTATCTGTCTTATCACTGCAACTTCTGGCTAGAATCATAGCTGTCAACTTTTCCCTTTTCTTGTGAGGAATCCTATTTGGAATAAGGGAATTTCTCTTTAAAAAAGGGAAACGTTGACAACTATGGCTAGGATTAAGGCTGGCGCTTTTCTAAAGTGGTTGCACAGAATTCCATTAGTCTAAAATAGTATATTGGACTCAGACTGCTCATCTGAAGGTCTGTACTATTGTCTGGAACTAGGGCTGCCAACTTATTTTCTGGCAAGGTCCTCCTGTGCCTTTATTAGGTTATAGGCAAGCAGAAATTAAACAGCTGGATGTTTTCCTAATGTGGAGAACTTTGCTTTCCTCTTCTGCTACTGTTACAGAGTGCAGGAGCCCTGCTAGAAAAGAGGACTGCCATCTTTTTTTGTAACATGATTGCGAGAGAACTTCCTTCACAGATATGAACATACAGCCTAGGTATGGAAATAGGTGTTCCCCTTGCTTATAAGACTTGAGCCTTGTTTGAATTCCTGAAATCAATAAATTATTATGATCCCTGAATTAGAGAGATGGTTGATTATTTTAAGAAACAAGTTGCTTTGAGGAATGGAGGGAACTTTTGTCACTTCTTCTGATTTGTGATCTTTTCCAACTATGAGCCCTTGAAGATAACTGTCTTAAAGGCCAAAATGCACACACAACTTTCAAACAACCAGTGTTGTCAACAGTACACTGACTCTCTTGCAGTTTCCATTAGGGAATGCCTGTATCTGAACTCTGCTTTTGTGTTCTATGCAGACAAGCTGTCGTCATCTACCCAAGTAAGGATGAAGTGTTTACCAAAAGGTTAGGGGGCAATTTCTATTTTTTAAAAAATTCCCGCAATGATCCATTGAAATGTTTTTAATATCCCAGAAAGTATTGCCAATGGATTTTCCCATTGGTAGAGCAACAGCAGGGAGAAGGCACATCTGTGTACGGATGGGATCATTAAGATTGCTCTATAAGGTGTGTGGGTTCTTCAAGGACAGAAATTGTTAACTATTTTGCTTCTTTTTTTAAAAAAATAATGACAACAGTTATGCACAGTTAGAGTGGGATACCCAAATAAATACATATAGGGCTGCATTTTTTGGTCACCTATATGTTCTTTAACACATCAGTTTTGGTGTTAAAATAAGCATGTGATCGGAGCAGGAGCAGTCTTCAGCCTCAATGTCCTCTATGAGGCTCACATTTCATTCCCTGCCCTCTGCCTCTCTCCTGCCTCACACCTGCCCATGCCCTTCTTTCTTTCTTCCCTCCATCGTCTGTGTAGGTGCTACTTACACTGTTTATCTGATACAAACAGGCATGTCAACCTTGGAGCTCAGCAGGCAGGATCTCACTGCCCTTCATATCCTGCACAACAACACTTTCACATGTTTCTGCAAAGCTTGATGGTAAAACTCATGAGAAGATGCCTTTGTCCTGCCAAATTTCACATAACCAATGTTTCTTGTAGGTGTACCCATGTGTGTCGATAATTGGTACTGCATTGCAAGAGACCTTGATTAAGGATTAAATTTAATCAGGTGCAAATACACACACACACACACACACACACACACACACACAGGTTCTCCCTACACAGCGGTGGCTTCGTAAGCTCCGTTCCTTTCATGATGTGGACACGATAAAGGGCTTATCCTCTCTTCCTCTTATCCCACTGATTTTCCTCCCCCCGGGGAAACCACTCTTTATCACTCAATCAGTGCAGACGGCAATTTGGGTTTTCCCAGGATTGCCATTTGTTCCAATCTGTCACTAAAGAGCAGGTTTTCCCTTGGAAAGGAGCAGGGCAAGGGGGAAGGCGCTTGGATCTGTGCTTTCTAGGCCCAGCACAAGTGGAAGTGTGGACGAGTCCAAAGTCTCTTCATGGTGGCTTTATTGTGCAAGTGAACCCGAGTGGGGGCCATAGTCTTGTCAGTACAATGTAGTACAATCAGGGATCCCACAGCCTCTTAAATGATGTGGGAATTAGTGTACTTGGGGATTAAATTACATTTTCTTGAATTTACTTTCATAAGCATCCATAATTAGAAATGGTGGTTCCTCTCTGGTTTTGCATTCTTTTCATCAGAGGCTCTAGTGGACCAGATTAGATAACAAGTGGGCTGTTAGTTGTGTCTGCAAACCTTTGATCTGCCCACTCAACTGCAATTGAATGCTCAGGGATTGAGTATGTTCCCCTCTGGCCCTGATCATTCAGGGGATAATGTATTTTACAGGGAAGAAGTAAACTCTCCTTTGTCCTTTGCTGAAAATCAGTTTTGCCCTGATAATTTCAAATGAGACCATAAAAATTTCATTGCCTTTTTCAAATGCAAACACTGGAGAACCTCAGGGGAGGAACATAATTCTTTCAGGGTAGTTTCTTGCTCCTGGTCTGCGGGCTATTATAAAATTCAATGCAGCAAATGTGGTGGTGGCTCCTGGGCATAGAAGGAGAGGTCGGTCTGTGAGTGGCTAAATGAAAGCTCCAGGTTCAGAGGTAGTGTATCTCCAAATCCCAGTTACTGAGGGATAAGCATCAGTTCTCAGCATGCCTTGCTTTTGAGCTTCCTGGAAGCATCTGATTGGTTCCTGCTGGAAGCAGACATTAGACTAACCAATAGAGAGGCCTTTGGTATCATCTAGCAGGTCTGTTCTTATGTTCTTCGTTTTCTCAGAATTTCAGATTACTTTAGGGCTTATGTTAAGGAATGCCTTCATCTATATGCTCCAACCCCTGAGTGCTTATTGGTGCACACTGCCATATACTGAGGGTATGGGAAAATGCATTTTTATTACCGTACCATAGTCTTCCCCTAGAAAGGTCTGACTTTATCTATTTTGATCAAATCTTAGGAAGACAGTAA
This sequence comes from Podarcis filfolensis, assembly GCF_964270895.1. NCBI lineage: Eukaryota > Metazoa > Chordata > Lepidosauria > Squamata > Lacertidae > Podarcis > Podarcis filfolensis. The sequence continues at coordinate 50,796,997 of NC_139615.1, forward strand.
AAATGGTTGTAGAATTTGGAAACAGGTCAAATCAATGGTTATTAACCATGATGGAGACTATTCTCTGCCTGCATGTTTGGAGACTAGGTGCTTTTGAATACAAGTTGCTGGAGGCCAGGGGAGGGGAGAGGCTCTTGTGTCCAGGTCTTGCTTACAGGTTTTCCCACAGTCAACTGGTTGGCCACTGTGAGGACAGAATGCTGGACTAGATGAGCCATGGCCCATGCAGTTGGCTCTTCTTATGTCCTATTTGTCGGGGAACACATCAGAGTAAAAGTCAGTGTTACACAAAGCTCTTCAGCTAGAAAAGAAAGCCAGCAATTCTTCACCCATTCATTAACTTGCTCTTTGGGTGTCGGAATTCGATTGGGGAACCTGCTCTGCCACAGATTTCATTTAATGTCCTTTTGCTAGTCAGTCTCTCCAACCTGACAGGACTGTTGAAAGCATTAAAAGGGGTAGCCCACTCACGATGAGGAAGGTGTAAATATGAAATGTGTGTGCATGCATGATATCAGGCCCAGCACCCCTACCTGGCCAAATGGGGCAAATGCCGAAGGCCTAGGGGCCCAGAGGACTTGATTTCGGGTGACAGAGATTTTCCCAGGACTAAATTGGCTTAAAACCAAATATTCCCATTTAGGTTGGGCTGTAAATGAGCTCTCCAGCAGGTGACAAAACCACAGAATATCTGACTTAGGTGGGAGCTCTGGCAACAGCCTTGAATGTTTTTCCACCCAACAAAATTAGCCCTTGATTTAACCTAGAAGCCAAAATTAAAAGTTGAGTTCGGGAAAAGGTGGTCTTTGAGTGGTTGGTAAGTAGTTGGTTTGAATTCATTCCTCCTAGCTGTATGAACGATTGGGAGTCTAAGACTCATTTAATCATTTTGTGTCTTCATCTCAGAATACACCTGAGGCCCAAATCACGTGTATACTTTCAAGCAATTTGCTGAAGAGTTGGAAATTGTCCAGTATTAATATAGAGCAGGCAGTTGCTTATTCTCAGTCATAAACTTGGCAATTTCTTTAAAGCCAATCTCAGCAATCATAAAGGTGAGAAATGTGGGTATTTTGTTGTGTATTTAACATGAAAGCTGAAATTGCCTGTCACCTGCAAGCCAGATGTGACAGGGACAGTAATATTCTGAGGAACACCAGTTGTGGCAGTCAGGAATTTTGTGGTAGAGTCATTGTGTGACAGATCCTTAAGGGCAAAGGGATCACTTTTAGTCAGTTTCACTCTCTCCTTTTCTTAGTTAGTAGTTTTTAGTTTTGTCCAGGCAGAAGTTAGGAGAGAGGTTCTGGTACATTTCTCTCTCTTTCACTGGGACTCCACATGTAAAAAGGGACACTTGAACACATGGTCTCCACTTTGAGTTTTGTACAAGTTGTCAGCTGCATACACAAAAATGTTGACCAGCATTCATATTGTCACAGTCCAGTTTATGGGCAGTCAAAGTCCTGGCAGAGGACGGCGGGACCGGGGGCAAGACGGCGGGGTGGGAGCAGGGACGGGAGTCTGGAAGCCAAGGGTCAAAGGTTCCAGGAAGCAAGGAAGCAAGAAGCCAAACGCAGAAAGGCAGGAAGCGTGTTGCTGTGGCAAAGAGCCAAAGGGAAATGCTGACCTTATATCCCTTCCCGGCTCTTGCCACCAGGTGCTGTGAGTTACCAATCGGCCTCACCTGTGCAGCCACTCCTTGCCTCTTCAGAACAAACTTAGAAAAGCCCCAGTCCTGTTGTGAAGCCCTACCGGTCACAGGGCCTGGCTCCTGCAAGCACTCTTGACACATATTGGCAGTCACCTTGTGATTGGATAAAACCTATTTAGTTAAGATAAAACACTTGCAGACACCCAGTCAGAGGAAAGATGTGTAATTGTTGTGAGCTTGATCACTACGAAATAGAGGCCAGGAATTTTTAATAAAAGAACCTTAATGGTCTTTAAAATAACTGGATACATTTTTTCCTGATTGCATGAGATCCAGCCTTCAGAGGGTGACACAACTCAGAGCTAGTAGGAGGGAACAGAGAAACAGTTTGGAGACAGGTTACAGTTTGAGTTTATTGTGATTGACAGAGGACTTTCTGGTTGTACTTGGGTGGAACTGGGGCACAGCTTGGATAGGGTTGGCTGTACAGGACTAAGCAGTTTGACACTTACAGAAGTGTCAGAATTTGCCTCCATTCATATCCACATGTATAATTGTAAATAAAGCAAGTATTAATCTCAGGGATGCCATGAAACTCATGTGCATAGCTGTCAACTTTTCCCTTTTCTTGCGAGGAATCCTATTCAGAATAAGGGAATTTCCCTTAAAAAAGGGGAAACGTTGACAGCTATGCTCATCCACAGGACAGTTGGAAGATAAACAGAAGCTGGGTGACCCCTCGATCTAACAATAATCACTGTGTTATCTATTAGTTTGTGTAAATCAGTTGTTTGGAATCCACGGCCCACAGTCTAACTTCACGCAGCTCTCTAAATAGTGGGGCTGGATGTGGGAGAGAACACTGTGGAATCCTGAAAATGTCATCCACTTTTGACTCTGGCTCCACCCTCACATGAGATAAGGGGCTCCCTATCGTTTAAATAAATAATAGTACCGGCGGAACATGTCTCAGGACAAAGTTCCATAATTGTGATTTTCCAGTAGCTACTACCTAATTTCAGAGGGCATGGTGCATAGATAAGATGATCTCACATTCATAAGAGAGAATGTAGGCCTTTAGATGCCTCCATCCAAACAAGACACCTTTCTAGCCATTTCCAGCACCAACTGGGGATTAAATATTGCAATTTGCACCAAGCTGGATATTGCAACTTTTAGTATGCTATCTATTATGCTAGTCCATTGTCTCAAAAATAATTTCTTATGCAATTATTTTGAAGCTCAGCCTTATTCTTACTGCACAATTTCTTGAGTGAGCTTCTTTTTTATTCATGTTACTATTAGCATTAACTCAGAAGCATCATTAAGAGAGAAGAGACAGTCTATAAAATGGCGCCTTGCATTACTTAATGACAGATTGGTTATTATCATAGGGCCACCATGTAAATAATCATTAGCAGGGGAAATCAATAACTATTGAAACAAGAAAATCCAGTAAGTGCCAAGCATAATATATCACAGCAGGACGTTGAGCCAAGTGAAATGTGTGTCATGTGTACAATGTTAGGTAGATACTGGGGAATGTCCACAGTCTTGAGCGTTGTCATACAACAGAAGCAGGCCTCAGAGTACAATGTCCCTTGACGCTGTCAGCTGACGACAACCAGAGACCATACCTAGTGGTTACATGCTTACCATGGTAAGTTATTACTTGGTAAAGTTTGTATGTGATTATTGCTTTCTGGCATGGTTTATCACACATCTGCCTCTGACATCTGGCAAAATTAAGGATTGGTGATGGTGCCAAAATTAAGGATTGGTGATGGTGCCAAAAGGTTTTGGAAACTGAACTTCTCCAGTTTGAGAACATGGTGTACTATCACAAACTGGGTCCACACACTATGTTTTCTGGGTTCACCTCGCTATTCTCCTGGCACTGAAGAGTGACATGCTTCCTGCCCATTCCCCCAGGAAAAGGGAAGACAATGCAAGACGTCTAGCACCAAGGTGAAGGAAGCAGAATACTTCTCTCCCCCTGCCCCTCCTTTACACCAGTGCCAGTCTATGAGGGAGGTGTGGCATACGAGAGGTGGTCAGCTTAATCAGATGCATATGGCTCACCACTTTACATCTAAGTTGACCATTTAAAGCTGCAAAACAAGTTGTAAAATTTTGCCCTCTTCAAGAAAGAGGGGAATAAGCTTTGCTAAACTACCCAGTTTCACAAGTAACATAATGTACTGTTTGTTATATTTTCTCACAGCTTCTAGATGATACTGTTCTTGAGTTAAAGGTTACCACAGAATATTGAAGGCTGATTGTTTCTTCCCCAATAGTGTTCTTCTTTGGTGTTTTATGCCTTGAATTTAGATTTTTATTGATCAGAGTGAAGTGTATTTGCACAGCAATAGTACAAAGTGTACAGCTGAAGTTTGACAGTAGGTGACTGTATATTAGGTGAAAGACTTTTGCCTTTCCTGCTGAGCCACCAGCTGACGGCTTCTGTTAGGATTTAGCCATGGATGTATCCAGCTGCAGGAACTACTGGATTCTCTCTGATTCCTGATTATTAATTGGCAATAATCATAAAAAACCTATCTGAGTAGTATTGCTCTGCACACTCCTAGTATAATTCAATACCTGTTGGTTTATTTGTGTGGGTATTCTTTATCTGAAAATGTGTGGTCTGATCTGAGAATGAATCCAACATAGTTGACACAGCAATTCCCACATTACTTTCTCTGGCACAAGCTGATCCTGTCCTCAGTTGCCCAGCTGCTCTCCTACTAAAGACAATGTTTTGTCCAGGCAACTGCAGGGAATGCATAAATAAGATGCTAGCCTTCTTAGAAAGTGAGCCCTTTTTAGCACTCTAGTCCTTTTAGAAAGTTGGCAATTATGATTACAATTGTTGTTGTTGTTGTTGTTGTTGTTTATATCCCAACTTTTGTCCAAGGATTTAAAGGTGATGTATATGGTTCTCCCATTCAACATTTTACCCTCACAACACCGTCTGTGAGGTGGGTTAGATGGTGATCAGTCTATGGTCATCCAGTGAAATTCATGGTTTGGTGGGGAGTTAAAGCCTGATTTCCCAGGTCCCAATATAACATTTTAACCACTACATCACACTGGTTCACGCGCTGCATATGATGAGTGGGCACATGGCAGGGTATTTTGGAGAGCTGATTAGGGGAGAGGACTTCAGACAGAGCAAGCAGAGTGAAAGAGAAAATGCTCCATGGACTACAGAGAGTCCTGTCTCATTGAGAGTGAGTTCATTGAGAGTGTCAACCAGCATACACCTAGATAGAGGTGATCCAGTTGACACAGTGTACTTGGATTTTCAAAAAAGCTTTCAGTAATGTACCTTACAAAATATTTAGCAGTACTTAGTATTAGCTTACTAAGTAAGCTTAGTAGTCATGGAATAAGAAGAGAGGCCCTCTTGTGGATCAGTAACTGGTCCAGGGGCAGGAAGCAAGAGTAGGAATAAATGGATTGCTTTCTGAATGAAGCAATGTCAAAAGTGGAGTTCTCCAAGGATCAGTTTTGGGACCTGTGCTTCTTAACTTGTTCCTAAATGATTAAGAGTTAGAGGTGAACAATCACCAAATTTACTGAATAAAATAATTCCTTCCAGTAGCACTTTAGAGACCAACTAAGTTTGTTATTGGTATGAGCTTAAATTGCTCAGTTGCTAAAACAAAGAAGGACCTCTCCAAACTGAATGAATGAGCAATAAAAATGGCAAAAGCAATTGAATGTAAAAACATACTTGTTGGCACAAAAAAATATTTATTTCCATACATACCCCTGGCCTCTGAACTGGCAGTCGCTGACCAGGACCAAAACCTTGGGGTCATAGTGGATAGCTCAATGAAGATATCAACCCAGTGTGTGGCAGCTGTGAAAAAGGAAATTGAATTGAAAGGAAAGGAATTGAAAACAAAACTACTAATATCTTAGCAATTTTATACAACAACAACAACAACAACAACAACAACAACAACAACAATAATAATTTATTTGTACCCCGCCCATCTGGCTGGGTTTCCCCAGCCACTCTGGGCGGCTTCCATAGAAACCAAAAATACACTAAAATATTACACATTAAAAACTTCCCTGAACAGGGCTGCCTTAAGATGTCTTCTGAATGTCAGGTAGTTGTTTATCGCTTTGACATCTGTTGGGAGGGCGTTCCACAGGGCGGGCGCCACTACCGAGAAGGCCCTCTGCCTGGTTCCCTGTAGCTTTGCTTCTCGCAATGAGGGAACCGCCAGAAGGCCCTCGGCGCTGGACCTCAGCGTCCGGGCAGAACGATGGGGGTGGAGACGCTCCTTTAGGTATACTGGGCCGAGGCCGTTTAGGGCTTTAAAGGTCAACACCAGCACTTTGAATTGTGCTCAGAAACGTACTGGGAGCCAATGTAGGTCTTTCAAGACCAGGGTTATGTGGTCTCGGCAGCCGCCCCCAGTCACCAGTCTAGCTGCCGCATTCTGGATTAGTTGTAGTTTCCGAGTCACCTTCAAAGGTAGCCCCACGTAGAGCGCATTGCAGTAGTCCAAGCGGGAGATAACTAGAGCATGCACCACTCTGGCGAGACAGTCCGCAGGCAGGTAGATACAAATCTATGATACAGCTGCATTTGGAATACTGTATACAGTTCCGGTACCCTCTCCTCAAAAAAGAATATTGTAGAGTTGGGAACGCTTCAGAAAAGGGTCGTCAAAATGATCCAGCTCAGCATTGTCTACACAGCAGCAATGACTCTCCCAAGAAGAAATGTTACAGCATTTGGGACTTTTTTGTTTAGAGAAAAGGTTTGTAAGAGGTGATGTGATAGAAGCTTGTAAAATTATGCCTGGAATGGAGAAAGTGGATAGAGAGAAGTTTTTCTCCCTCTCTCATAACACGGGAACTCAAAGACATCCAACAAAACTGCATGCTGGAAAATTCAGGACAGATTTTTAAAAGTGCATAATTAAACTTTGGAACTTGCGCCTTCAGCAGGCAGTGATGGCTTTTGAAGAGGATTAGATAAGTTCATTGAGGAAAAGGCTATCTGTGGCTACTAGGCATAATACCTATGTTCTACCCAGAGGCGTAGGAAGGTCAGGTGGTACCCGGTGCGGAAAATTTCTTGTCACCCTCCCAATGATTTTTTAAAATTATTTTTTGGCCTGCAAAAATGGTTTTACGTTATTTCATATTTTCTTACAAAGGAATGTGGATTCTGGGCCTGTGATAACAAGGAGGTGACTGTGGACAGATACTTAAATCTACAGGAAGTATTGTGTTTTGGCTTCTGTTATTTTATTTATATTTATTGTATATTTATTTAATAAAATTTATTTTAAAAAACCCTGCAAAGTGGTTTACCTAAACAAAAAACAAAAAAACACCACAGCAGTAAAATCAAGAAAAATTAACAATCCTACTTTAAAACATACAAAAGCTAAAATATTAAGATTAAAATTACTTCAACTTCCTAAGCATCTAGGTATGCTTGCCTAAAGAAGAATGCTATTAGCAGGTGCCCGAAAAGAGTCTAGCAAAGGCACGTGCTTTGTTGCAATAGAGTTCCAAAGTGCAGGTGCTGTCACAGTAAACAATGCAGTAGGGATATTATGTGTATATCTTGACCCTGCTCCACTGAATTGAAATTTCAGCCTTCACGACATAGAAAAATGGCCAAGTAAACAGCTATTTTTGTGGAGGAGGGTCATAATATTAACTGATATGCGTGAAATTTCATATATAGCTATATAATCCCTAGTGTGGTTTTTTTTAAAAAAAGTTTTTTATGAACTGCCCTAGTAGGGCAGTAATTATTCCTTGATAATTTGTCACCCCCCTCCATGATGGCACCTGGGTCAGTTCGCCCCCCCCTTCCTACGCCCCTGGTTCTACCTTGACTGTGAGAGGCATACCTGTTGCTGTGAACTGCAGGTGGACAGAGTACTGCTGGGAACTACAGTGTTCACCTCATAAAGCTGCAATTCTCAGCACCCTTAACAAATTATAGCTCATGCCATTTTCTCTGCAACAGCTTCCTTCTCCTGCAGCTTTTACCATTCTTGGCAGAGCAGCACACTCTGAAAACTTCCACAAAACAATCACCGCAAGATCACAGTTAGGTTGCTTCTGTGTGTGTCATCAGCTGCTTCCGGAAAAACAATCCCTTAGGAGTCAACATTTTGCCTCTATTGCCCTTCGATGAACTCTCTCCCCCTTGGTAGCTAAACGTGAACTCTGCTACTTTCTTCAAATTACTTTATTGCGTAATGGTAGCTGGCTGTTCTTCAAAAGCTGTGGAAAGGTGCAAAGGGGATTAAACCGCTCTACCAATTTCCTGGGTTTGTGAAATGTCTGCTGTTCACTGTCTCTAAGTGGATGCATACACATTTATTAACTTGGAAACATCAATATCAGCTCATGGCAAATGGCCTGACACAATCATTATGTCAGTGTTTTTTCAAGGAACCTGGGACTGGTTGCTGAGAGTATCAGTAATGATGGACAAGCTTCCCTTGAAGTCAGCTGGACCAGCACTGTTGATCTTTCCTGACAATGCCGGAGTGTTGGGTGAATTCTGGGCCATTATCTCAGTGGCACATGGGTCATCACCCAGGGCCAATAGGCCTGACCAGTGGCCTGCATAAACAGGGTGTGGGTCTCACTAGAACACACTCTGGAGTCTTCTGTGACTCTGTGAGAGATAAGCAGGGTCTCCTGGCAGACAAGTCAATGTGGGAAGGATTCCCTAGAGGCAGAAAGTATGAAAAGAATTGCCTAACACCGCGTCAGGCCATTGGTCCATGCAGCTCAGCGCTATCTACACTGACTGGCAGTGTCAGTCTAGGGTTTCAGACAAGGGCACATACCTAGCTCTACTTGGAGATGCCAGGGATTGAATTTGGGAGTATCTGCATACAGAGCAGATGTTGTACCACTAAACTGTGGTCAAGAGGACAATGTTGCTCACTTAAGAATCCACTGGTACAAGAATATACTCCATCCAGTCCATCAGTATCCAATGGGCAACCTGGGTGAGGGGAGTCAGACCAGGACCTGAAGGTACTTCACTGAGAAGTACCATGAGAAGCTGCAGGGGTGGTTCACCATGCAAGGCAGATGTGCACAGATCCAGCAGTTCCTGACATTATGTACACCTGGTAATTTTATTCACACCAGCTCAACTGCTTATCATTATTTATCATATTTGTATATAATGTGTTCTTCTGACAAGCACCGGACAGAAAATATGGGGTTATTCCCTGTTTAGGGAAGCTTTTAATGTTTAATAGGTTATTGTATTTTAATATTCCATTGGAAGCCGCCCAGAGTGGCTGGGGAAACCCAGCCAGATGGGTGGGGTATAAATAAATTATTATTATTATTATTATTATTATTATTATTATTATTATTATCTCACAACCAGCTTGCATGGCAGTGTTAGGCGGATGTCCTGTGGACCCCTCTTGATTTAAATTCTGCCTCCCCCTCCGAGATTTCACTTCTTGCTTGCAGTCATAAATCAGACAGAGAAAGGATTTGTAAAAAATAAAATTGCAATGTTGGAGAATTATGGTAAAGAAAGTAAATTGCTCTTCAAAATGACTTCAGTTAAATCAAGAAAGACACAGATATATGAAAACAAGCCTACCAACCACGGTTATAAGTGAACTGGTTTAAACCAATAATTCCAAGGTTAAAATATCCCTGCAAACATCCTGTTCGGAATTAGTAACCAGTAATAAAGAGAGGTTAAAATAACAAGGTGCTTAACTCAAGTCAAAGATTAACATAGGTTTTGATCAACCCGACCAAGGTTGTCCATAATTACCAGAGTTATCGCATATTGGTGCTGCCTCAGAATGATAGTTTTGTTTGGATTTGGAAGTTGCTGTTCAAACTTTTTCAAACTATTGCACTGTTCAAACTTTTTGGCTAAAACCTGTAAGTTAAATATTTGAAATTTTGAATATCACCATATCAACACAGAATAAGTCAAAACTGATTTCACCTCACAGCTGTGAACTGTGAACTGTAAACCATCAACACCTGAGGTCCAAAAAAGGATTTAAATGTCTTAGAATCAATTTGATAATAGTCTGTTTACAATTATATTCTGCAATTGACCAATTTTGGAGGCTTGCAGCAGTCAGATATGCTAACAGCACAGGCAGAGCTTCACTTTGTACTTAAGCTCACCCTGGAGGTTGGTAAATCAGTGGAGTCAAACTACACATAAAGGAATCAAACTATATTTTGCTGGGTGTCCCGGCCATTACGGTGGCCGGCCCTGCTTCCACCAAGACACTGCTGCACAGCTGAAGCTGTCAATGTGTGACAGTGGCCACATCCTGGCAAACAGCTATGATTGGCTGGCTAAACCAGGGGAGGGTAGCTGATGGGTCTCGAACCCTCAATGAGTTAGGGACTTCCCTGCATGCGAAGACAGCCTCCAGCAGATTGAGTGGATGAGACCAAGAGTGGGTCCAACAGTCAAGAAGGAGGTTTTTCCTTGTGCTGTAGAGGGAAGTGAGGGGCAGGTGGGGCTCATCCACCTGGGAAGGTAGCCCATCTGGGAGATGGAAATCTCTGATCTGAAACCTCCATTGCCTTATGGCTATACTCAGTTTTGGGGAAGACTTCAGGAGTAAACCCTGAGAATTAATCTCTACCTGCTTCCTTGTGGGACATCTTTGGGAGAAGAAAAGGCCAAGGAGTAGACCCTACACAAATTGGAGTGGAATCCCTAAGGCAGTTCGATGGTGCCTTTATATGCCTCCTTCTGACAACTCTTGCAGCCAAGCTGGTGCCAAGTGTGTGCCCTGCAAGAAGATGCTTGCTGAACTGAGAAGGGCAAAGAGTGATGCCCAGTGGATTGCCAGATGATGTGCCAATGGCTACTGTCTAAAGCAATGACAGAACATTCAATCCGAATCTCCCTGCTGAGTTCTGTGGGGAAAGCCTTTGCCTGTGTAGTTCTCAACATGTTACAGTCACTTGCTAACAAGGTCTATCCCGAGTCACAATGTGGCCTTAGAGCTCAGAGGTCAACAGTCAACATGATTTTCTCGCTGCACTAGCTGCAAGAGCAATGCCAAGAGCAGAGACACCCCTTGTACATTATCTCCATGCACCTGATAAAGGCCTTTGACCTTATCAGCCAAAAAAGACTCTTCACACTGCTCAACAAGATAGGATGTCCTCCTAAACTCCACAAGATTATCATTTCTGAAGGCATCTGAAGGCAACCCTGTTTAGGGAAGCTTTTAATGTATTTTAATATTTTGTTGGAAGCCGCCCAGAGTAGCTGGGGAACCCAGCCAGATGGGTGGGGTATAAATAATAAATCTTATTTATTTATTTATTTATTCATTCCATGAGAACATGCACAGTACTGTCCAGTATGATGGTTCATCCTCGTATGCCTTCCCTTTAAAGAACAGTGTGAAACACGGCTGTGTCCTCACCCCAGCTCTCTTGGGCATATTCTTCTCCCTGTTGCCCTCCTATGCCTTCAGCTTGACTGAAGGAGGAGCAACAGGGGTCTGTTCAACCTGGTACGTCTCGATGCCAAGACAAAAGTGTGTTGGGTTCTCTTCCAAGAAATGTTGTTTGCAGGTGACACAGCCTTGACAGCTCACTCTGAGGAAGCTCTACAGAAAGTCATCAACCATTTTGCTCAAGCCTGTGTGGAGTTTTGCCTTACCACCCTCCTGAAGAAGACCAACATCCTAAGTCAGGACATCACCAGCACTCCATGCATCAGCATTGGTGATCACACACATGAGGTGGTAGACAATTTTGTCTGCCTGGGTTCCACCATAACCAGCAATCTCTCCATTGATGCTGAGCTGGACAAGCGTATTGGCAAGGCAGCTACAGCAATGGCTCGCCTCTGCAAAGGGGCATGAGAGAATGTGATGCTAACAACCAATACCAAGATGAAGGTCTACTAGGCTTGTGTGCTGAGCGCGCTGCTTTATGTAAATACGTTGTGCGCACCTTACAGCCATCAGGAGCAACGCCTCAATGCCTTTCGTATGCACTGCACAAGGAAGATTTTGGGCATCACATGGCAGGACAGAATCTCAAACAAAGATGTGCTGTCCCAAGCCAACATTCCCAGCATAAGAAAATGGTGCAAGGCTTCACACACTGTAGGGCTGCTTTTATTTTTCTCCATCCCTAGTTTAATGCTGAGTTCAGCTCCTGGTACGAGAAGTTCCTGGGTGGTCTCTTGGTGGTAATAAATATCTGCAATTGATGACATGGTGATGATGCACGGTTGCACAGAAGGAATAGGAAAGGCTACAGGAGAGGATTTTCCATATGAAAACCTTTCACATCTCTCTTCCAGATATGATAGGATTTGGAAAGTCAGCTGACAGTAGGAGGCTAAATGGATCATTGGTGTGGCTCTGCATAAGGCAACTTTGTTTATTCATCTCATGGAAAGATGAACTCCGGCTGGGAAGTGCAACTGGTAGGACTGAGAGGGTGAAGAAGAACCTGTATCTTTCAAGATTAAAATCAGTGATGTAATTTCGCTACCAAAAATAACAGGTGAGTTGCTCTTTACAAATGTTAGCCAAAGCACAGGTGAAAAATGTATTTAGGAAGGAGAATGAAAATTGAAAAAAAGTTAACAATCTTCCATCCCATATAAAAAATTACAAATAATCTCCATTTAACGTCCTTAGTTCTTTGGTCTGAATATAGAAGAGTTCTAAGTATGAAAGGGATGAAATCTTGAAACCTCCTCCTCCTGGCAAATTCTGTAAACATTTCTAACAATTCAGTAATGGACTATTGATGCTGACTGTCTGGGTTCCTGAAGGCTGTTTTCTCACTTTCACTGGGGCAGCAGAGAAAACTACATATTAAGAGGGGTTTGCCTCCTCCAGGATAGAAGGGTAATAAAATGCCAAAACAATGTTATCTGAGTGAACTATTGATGCACGAGACTTGCCTGCACCTCCAGCTCATTCCTGCAGAAAGGAATTTCTCTCCAGGTCTGATTGGCTGGCTCAAGGGAATGAATGATATGGCTCCACTTGTATGTGGCAGCCCTCTGTGTGTGCTCCACCAGGAATTTCTGGCATGGTATGCCACAGTCTTTTTCTTTTGGAAATTGTATTACGTAGTTTTGAAACACATATAATGTCAATGCTCTGGGTTAGAATTGCTAGACTTGAGTGTGAGGGAACCATGTATCATCAGTACAGGGGTTTGCCCCTCTCCGTCACAAGGCCATACGCAGTACAACAACAGACCAGCGCTTTGGGCAATGGCTCTCCTGTCTCTTATCTTGTTTATAACCTGGCAGCTGAATTCTGCACTAGCTGCAGCTTCTAAGTGTAATGATCATCCTAATTGTTTAGTACCTATAGAAAGGTTATATGAGGGAATATGGAGTGGCTTATTTGTGTACAGTGAAGAGGAAGTGAAACACAATACATCCTGCTACAAATACTGGATGTCTGGAAGATTACTTTGCTTGGCTAATCAAAATTAGATTAGATTTCCTTCAGCAATTATAGTGGACCTTGAAACTATGACCTGGGCTATTTCATGAACTTTGTCACTTCAGAATGTCATATATGGTGGGGGTGGGTTGGTAAAGAGTTATGGAAAGTGAATATTTCCCTCTACTCTCCCCCATTTCTCCATTTTAAAGTATCTTTGATTTATGATTGACAATTGTTGAGCAAAAGATTCCTGCATTGCAGGGGTTGGACTAGATGATCCTCGTGGTCCCTTTCAACTCTACAGTCATATGATTCTATGATAATGCAAGTGCACGTGTAAACTTACCCAAAGTGCACTAATCAGGTGGAGAGAAACTAAGTCCTGTTCCTGACTCTGAACTACCGAAAAGTTACAAAATAAAAATGGCCTTTCTGTTACTTTAACCTGCATTGTTACCTATCTTTCTTCCTCTTCTTTTGCTAGTTCTGTTTTCCTGTTATTTTAAATTCAGATGCAAATTCAGAAGTTCAGAAATCACCAAGAGGAATCTAGTTTAGGAGATGATCTGCTTCAGCTGAAGAGCCCAGAAGCCTGGAAAAACTGTTGAATAATTTGCTAGGGCCTTCCTTATATGTAGAGTAGCCATTTATGCATTGTCATAAGGAGAGGATCTGCACCACTGGAAAAAAGAGAATGAAACGGCACGCAAATTTGCACACATATTTATATGACCATTTATAAATTGCTAGAATGTAAAAGTTCACATAATGAATCCAGTTAATTCTTCATAAATTTTACCCCAAATAAATTAATGTGCCTCCCACCCATATCACCCAAATAAAATATTCCATTAATTTACCCAATAAAACAATAAAATGTTGCACTCCAGTGTTCCAGATCTTGCTCCAAAATCCATGTTCCTTCCATTAGTTACCCTCAATATTACATCCATTTCCTCACCTAAAATCAATTAAGAATGAATAGTGGTAGCAGTGCATGAGTCCTGTCAGGTGGGAATTCTTATTACGAGAGAGTGGTGGTTTTTACTTCTTGCCTTTAACTTCACTGAGCCACTGACTTGCAGCAATGCCTCACACCTGTGCACCTGGGTTTGACACCTGATAGCAAAATGCCCTATTTTTGAACCCTTCCCTCACTGCACTCTTCTACCTGGGCAAACCCTTCCAAGGTCAATAACTTTTCTACATCTTGTGCATGCTGTCTGAAGGATGGGGGCTTTTTGCTGCAGACTGTTTTTTTTTAATGGGCAAAAAATAATAATCTTAATTTCACATGCACTGGCAATGATGGACCAGGAGCGAAGTCTGGGGTTCATAGTGAATGGCTTGCTGAAAATAGTTGGAGAAACAAAATAAGTGTTTAGGGACCCTGCTGTGAGATCCTGTGGACATGGTTTTAAGATTGGATGCCCAGCCACACAGCATGCAAACACGCCACAAAATCCCCATTCACTCAAGGTGAAAATGAAGATGAAAGGAGTGAAGGAAATAACTAAAGAAATAATGGTGGCATCTGTACTAATGGTAAATGCTTCAAAGAGAAGTTCATTTCTCACCAAGGTGAAATAGGGTCCATGGGGCAAGTGATCACAAAACATGAAGTAAAGCTATCTTATTCCATGGATTCTTAAGATCCACAGAGGAAGCTGGTAGAGTATTGTGAAGTCAAGTCCAAACAGGCAATGTCTGGTCAAGGTAAGCAAAGTCTACTTGTGACAGGCTAGGTGTTATGTACTGAGTTGAATAGGATCCAAACTGCAGCAGTCTGATTGGTCCTAGAACAATAGGATCCAAATTGCAGCAGTCTGATTGGTCCTAGAACAATAGGATTCAGAATGCAGCAGTCTGATTGGTCCTAGAACAATGCAGCAGTATGATTGGTTGGCAGGAACCACCCAATCATGCTCCAGATATAAGTGAATCCACAACCTGATTGGCTTACAGTAGAATTCCAGAATTAGCCAATCATGTGCAGCCCATTGTGTAAATAATGTATATAAAGCAGATACTTTGAGGGGACTTTCATTCATTTCTCCTCACCACTATGAGCTGAATAAAGAGCATGAAATCACTTTGCGACTCTGAGTATATTTCACTAGGTGAAGCCTGGTCAATGTAGGCAAAGTCAAGTCACCGCAGGCCAACGTAGTTCAAAGCACAGAAAGCCTAGGAAAGGCAGGCAAAGTCAGGTCCAAAGCATCCTTCACCTCCAAGGGAACACCTCTGGATAAAGCTCTTCTTAGGTATAGGAGAAAGTTGTCTCAGCAGGGAGACTAAAGCCAACTGAAGCCTGATACACACTAACAAGAGATGTAGTGTGCTTGACCTCATCTCCATGAAGGAACTGGCTGGATCCTTGCCTGATTTTGCCATCTTTGACCTAGAGAGATGCAGGTATTTGCAGGCGACTCCACCTCTGAGTCTTAAAGATAGCAGTAGGGCTGAGTCCTCTGACAGTGAGAACCTTTAGTAAGTTGCTGGTAGTTCTCCCCTTAAGTAAGTGGCCTGAGGCTAGTCAGAATCATCCACCATGCACCATGAAGCATTGAGGAGTTAAGTTTCCTACGCTCACATGAATCTCTCTGCCTAGTAAACAATTCCCCAGCCTTTCCCTTCTCCTGTCTCTGGAGAGTCAATCTCAACATTTTGCTTCCTAAACTTCCAATTATTACAAAGACCCCCAGATGAGAAAGCCATAGCAGGGATTGTCCTCTGTTTGATATTTAGGAAGCTGGAAGTTTAAGGAAATGATTTTAGAAGAAATGGGTTTATTGTTGTCATTGTTAGCTTGCCAAGACCAGTTTGCTTAAAATGTTAACACCACCTTGCAAAGTGAAAGCAAGCAACTTTGTCTTTGATAAAAGATAATATACACATGACTTCCAATTATTATTTTTTAAGTGCCCATATAACTAAGAAAATGTTGGCCTATTTTTGGCATCTGAAAGCAAATATCATTCCTGAAATTAAAAACAAAATTTGCTTAGATGTCCCGTGTTTGAGATTTATGACAGTGCACTATTTTTATTCATTTTTTACTAAAAAGTAGTTTGTATGTTTTAAAAAACTGTACTTAAAATACAGGCCAAGCATGCATACATACATTTAACTTGGAGCCAGTTTTATTTTTTTCCGTTTCAGGTTGAGTTTGACTTCCCACCCTGCTTGGCTCATGAAATGTGTTCTTCCAAATCTGCTTTCCTTTTCATCTTTGCTTCAGGCAGGCGGTTCATCTTAAAAAAAAGATCAGGGCCTTGGAAGTTAATCAAATCTATTAAACTATAAGTTTTCAAACTAGAAAAACTGCCTTGGGAACTTTGTGATGTAACCAGGGTCAGTCAATCAGTTGATATGCACACACGGCTTCTGCAATGGAAACTAGCAGGTTTCTCCTGAACTTGATCTTGCAAGGAAAACTGTATGTCCGACCAAAGCAGGGTCAGTGTGCTTCAAAAGCAGCCTAACTGCTTTATTTGTGTTAATGTCTGGTTCTGAAAATGCTCTGTATTTACCCGAGGACAAAAATATCTGTGTGCCATTTCTGTCGTCCATCTTTGAGCTGACTGAAGTGCTGCTGGCAGGGCCACATCCCAGGTTTTGGAAGACCTTGGTGCAAGGTGCCTTATGGACCCCTTCCTTGTGTGTTGATGTATCTCCTCCTCATTGCGGTCCCTGCTGTCTTTTCATTTGTCCTCTCCCCTTGGGCCCTGTCCACACCGTGGGAGAGGGCAAGGTGGATGGAATCTCCTCCTCCTTGCTCCTCTCACTGTTCACTTGCTAAGTGAGGACAAGTGAACAGGCAGGAAGAGCAAAGAGGGGTAGGGAAATTGGGGATTGGCAGTGGGCCCAGTGCTGAGGCCTCAGCATTGCCTCCTGACACCTACTCCTGATACCTCCTCAGTTCACAGCCTTCTCAGAAGCACTGCTTAACTTGGTCTGTACCACTTGGAGAGGGCTTGCTCAGGAAGCAAGGCAGCTGTGATGGACAGCAGAGGCTGGTGATGCAGTCCTTCAGAATTCCACCAGAGGGCTGGAGCCCCTCTCTGATTGGATACCAACACAGCTAGTCAGAGGTGGGTGGAGCCAGCAATTTGGGAGGGAGAATAAAAGGAGCCATTTCTGAGGGAGTGGTTAGATAGGGCTTGATCTGAGATGGGAGATAGGGTTTGTCTGAGACAGTTGGTTCAAAACTGAGTTTAACATCCAGCCAGGAGAAGTAGAAGCTGTGAGGATACCATCTACTTTGGTCTCATTTCAGTCAGGAGAGGAGACATCTTCTAGAAAGAGAAGACTCCAAGACCAGTTAAGAGGGGTGTGGTGATCCCCTGCATCTGTAATACTATTCAAAATACCTCAGGAGTGTCATTGATAGAATAGGGTAACTGACAGAAAGTACCACCTTGTTTAAGAACCAAAGTATTAAGCTATAGCATCTATGCAACTAACTTAAGGAACTGAAGTGAAGTAATTCTGAGCATTTTCCATCTAGTCTGGACCCCTGTAATAACTACCTGAAGTGTAATAACTGAACTTAAGTGACTGACATTTAAAAGAAGCTGTGTGTGATTAGTAGCCTGTAACATCCATTAGATTTAGGATAATTATTAATAGGTTAACCGTTTTCTGAAAGGACATTATCTCCTGACACATCCTTTGTTTTATCCACCTTGTTCTGTGAAATGAATCTATCTTATTTGTTCAACTTCTGCCTGAGTCTTCAAGTATTTAAGATTTCCCTCACAGATAAACCAGAAGATAACCTGTGGTGGTTATTATACGATGTATAAGTAGTTTGGATCCACTGCAGTTGGTATATAGTGATGGGACCTGCTACATAATTGGTGCCAGTGGTGGGATCCGTTACTTCTGAGTTGGTCATGCTCTTCAGCTTCCTTAGCACCAGATGGGAAGGTAGTGCTGGACTTTGTGTTCACCAAAATGGTTCTGTCTCCAGTGAGTGCTGATGTGCTTCTGGCTATTTCAGAAGCAGCGCCTGGTCAGTCTGCAGTGCTATATCCTGAGCGCGTTCTCAGAAAGAAGCCAGCATCATCACAGAAGGCAGTACCTGGGAGATGGCAGGGTGAGCCAGGTGTGACTGCCCTTGTGTTGTGGGGACACTTGTGCTGACCTAGTTGGTGTACAAGTCTTGAAAGGCTGGCTATTTGTAGCCTCATTTCCTCTATGGAAAAGCAAGATATATGCACACATGGATTTCAGAGTGATCCATAAATTTCCTTATTCTGTTAGTCCGCTACAAACTTCCACTGAAGGTAAGCTTTTTTAAAGAGATGCAATCCTATGCTTACTTGTTGTTGTTGTTGTTTAGTCGTTTAGTCGTGTCTGACCCCCTGGACCAGAGTACACCAGGCCCTCCTCCCGCAGTTTGGTCAAACCCATGTTCGTAGCTTCGAGAACACTGTCCAACCATCTCGTATGCTTACTTACTAGGGAGCAAGTCCATTAAACACAATAGCACTTACTTCTGAGCAAAACATGCAACTGTATTCTTATTGATTTGAATAACAGAGTTAACCACGTTATGAAATTTCTCATTGAAGTAAGTGTGTTTATCACTGAAATGGATGAACCATAAGCTTGCATACTATTGACTGAATCATACCCAAACTGAAATGTGAGAATCTCTCTTAATTTCTGTTCTATTCATGGGAACTTTTCCATTGTACCATGTAAGGGAAGTCTGCTGCAGGAAACCCGAGACTTTTTTTAAGAGAAACAACAGCACACCGGTTTGGGGGATCTTGTAGTTTTATATTTGCAAGGATACAATTAGCTCACACATATTGTTACTTCCACTACTATTTGAGATAAAACTCATGCCACGTTCTCTTCAAAAGAATTTTCTTTTCTAATGTTATATTTCTATGATCTCCCATGTCGTTTATTCTTTCTGGAAGCAAAGCACAATGTGCGTTGCCAGAGAGGGTGTTGAGTAAAACGTCTGAAAGGTTTTCACATGAAAAAACAATGAATAAAATAAACACAGACTAAGATAGGATTTCTAGATAGGGAGGTGCAGCTGGCACAGGGACCCAGTGGGTGGACATCCTGCCTCGCTTGCCCTGGAACTCCTAGTTCCCAGGCCAGGTGTGTGAGGGCAGAATTTTCCTGTGCCTGATCATCCCAACTGAAGGTGAACAAAGAGCAAGTGGTGGGGGCTAAGGCCAGAGAGGTCAGCAAGCGTTTGTTGCAGAAGGGACCCAAGGTCAGGAAGAGAGGAGGACATGCTTTGCCTCCAGAAGGTCTCTGGCTCCACCCTTGACCTTAAAAAGTTTAGGGCTGTGAAAGGTCATTTGCCTGAGATCTTGGAGGGCCACTGCCAGTCAGGATAGACAAGATTGGGCCACATAAGACAAATAACCTGATGTGGTATAAGGATGTTGCTAAACACACTGCCCAAACGTTCTGTTCTGTAAAATGTGAATAACTCTAAAGCTGGTTTTTATGAGCAGAAAGAGAGTGCAGATAGAGTTCCGCTATAGTGTGCTTTGCCAGGGCATGAATTTGAGGGCAAACCTAGGCATGGGAAGAGGCAGCTTCCTTTGGAAATTCTTTGCCAAGATGATGATGATTTAACAATATTCCAGACCCTTCAAATGTCCCTATTTTCCAGGGATGTCCTGATTTAAAGAAGCTGTCCTGGTTTCTGATTTGATCCCAGAGCATCCCACTTTTCCTTAGGATGTCCCTCTTTTCACTGGAGAAATGTTGGAGGGTATGGTATTCATAAGTTACCTTTCAAATGGTGAATGGATGAATCCTGCCCCACCCCTATGTTGAAGTGCAAGCACAGCTGCTAGTTCTCCCACTCTGAACAATATAACACAACACAATGGCCAATAACAATGGCACTAAACACTGTTGTTGTTTAGTTGTTTAGTCGTGTCCGACTCTTCGTGACCCCATGGACCAGAGCACAGCAGAGCACTGTCCAACCATCTCATCCTCTGTCGTCCCCTTCTCCTTGTGCCCTCCATCTTTCCCAACATCAGGGTCTTTTCCAGGGAGTCTTCTCTTCTTATGAGGTGGCCAAAGTATTGGAGCCTCAGCTTCACAATCTGTCCTTCCAGTGAGCACTCAGGGCTGATTTCCTTAAGAATGGATACGTTTGATCTTCTTGCAGTCCATGGGACTCTCAAGAGTCTCCTCCAGCACCATAATTCAAAAGCATCAATTCTTCGGCGATCAGCCTTCCTTATGGTCCAGCTCTCACTTCCATACATCACTAGCACTAAACACTATTAATAGACTAATACAGATGATCAGAAATTGCAACCAAAGTCTCTAAATCTTCTTCACCAGTTGCGGTAGAATAATTCAAAAGTTCGATATATACATAATCTGTCACCAAATATCGCCAGAACAGAGTTTCCGGATAACCGATCTGTTTTGTTCAATGCTTTATCAGCCAATCTTGATCAATTCATCAGCCAGACTTAACAAGCTGAAATTACAATATAATTACAATATACATGCGATGAAACCTGCGTCTGTATAAAATAAAATGCATAATACAATATGCACAACTAAAATACATACCCAATCTTACATGTAAGCAAATATAAAGGCTGTAGAAAATATGCTCTGGATCAGTGTTCCTATGATACTGTAGTCACTGATGCTAGCAACAAATTGTACTCTGACTGTGATTGCAATCAGGTGATTCCAGCACTAGCCCCCAAAGATTGTGGGTATCACTCTCACCCTCTTGTGGAAGCAAGGCTGTTGCACCAGCTCCAATCTGTCAGCAATGATGATGATGATGATGGTGACAGCCAGCAGCATCCAGGCAGGCGAGCTCAGTATCTTTGGTCTCCCTTGAGGAGGAGAGATAGAGTCACCCAGGTGCAATCCTCACTTGCCTCCCTCCCTCAACATAGGACAGAAAGAGCTGGCCCACCTGCTGTTCTACTCCAGTGGCAAGATAGGGAGACTGCCGTGGGTCAGGCTGTGCCTGTTGTGTTCCTGGAGGCTTTGTGCCTTAGCATATCTGAATTGCTCGGATTCTCCAGGAACTCTCCATAGGGCAGCAAGCACGTCTGCATTCTTGGCCTGTGTGCCCTGGAGGCAGGCCAGCCCCAACCCTGGAAACTTTCAAAGGTTTCCAAGTGAACGTTTTTATTATGTGGGTGGACCCTTGATTCACTTGATTAAATGGAGAAATTGATCCCTGGAATGTGTGTGGGTCTCCTAACCTGCATTTGAAAACAAAGATTATAATATGCAAACTATTAACAAGGTACAAGAATATTGAACTGAATTTATGTACTATGTAAAGAAAATTGTCACTTTAGCTAAATTATTGTGATAGAATTATTTGATTATTGTTTTTGGACTCCTAAGCTTCTCTTGGTGTGAAAAGAGAAGCAACTTCTTATGCAATCCTTTACATTTATTGGTTGTAAAGCTGATGTGTGCCTAGAAGATCAGATTATTTAAGGTTAATTGTTTAATTGGATTGTTTTGCACTTTTTTCTAATTTACTACAAGGTTCAGGGTGCAAATCCTTGCACCTTTACTCAGAAACCAGAAGGGCTTGTCTCCACAGAAGGTATCCCTAGAATTGCAGCTTTTCTCGGCAGTTTAAAGCCATGACTACTGGGTAGTTAACATACCAGGCTTTATATATTTATGAGTTTATTTCCAAATCTGCCTCCCACTTTTTGACAATTATCCCCAAAGTGGGACATAATAAAGATACTGGAAGCGAAAGTTTAATTAACAATTACAATACAATATGAAAATAGTAAAAATGTAATTAGCATAACAGGAGCAAGGTCTATAATTCCAAAAACACCAAGCTGGTTCTCAGTATCTATTACACTAATATAGAGCACCATCAGTGTGCCTTAGGTCTACCTTTGCAGTCTAAATTTTGACTGTGGGGTGAAACGACAAAAGCAGGTGAAGGGAAGGCAGGCTAATAGTAGAAAACAAGTAGCAGGCAAACTTGAATAGTGCCCCTCAGCACCACAAGGTGTGTGAAGCACTAAGGCAACTCTGAGCTCATCCACACCTCTGCTTGCTTCGTGACTCAGGCTCATAGGCCTGAGAGGTTTAACTTGGTCTCGCCACTTTCCCTAGGAAAACTCGCTGATTACTGCTGATTACTGCTGAATCGGAACAAACGTCAATTTGCAGAAAACGTGATTGAAGTTTGCACTGTAGAAAACAGCAGGTTTTCCTGGGGACAAAAACAGCAGGTTTTCCAGGACAAAACCTCCCCCTCTCAAACCCATTCGTAAAAATAAGGGGACAAACGGAAATGTGGATGAGCCCCAAGATTTGCCGCAA
Source organism: Podarcis filfolensis (assembly GCF_964270895.1). Lineage (NCBI taxonomy): Eukaryota > Metazoa > Chordata > Lepidosauria > Squamata > Lacertidae > Podarcis > Podarcis filfolensis. The sequence continues at coordinate 50,819,428 of NC_139615.1, forward strand.
AATCATGTCAACAGACCGAGTTCTTCTCTTTGTGCTCCACACACTGTTCAGATCATTGCTGTGCATGGAGGGCTCCTTGAAGGCGTCCCATAGGCAGTGGTCAATAAAAATTAACAATATAAAATTCATAGTAATACAGTAACCACAGTAGCCAGCTGTATGCACCAACTAATATTATTGGTCCCAAAACACCTGTGCACGTAGGTTTTCACCATGCACATAATTCCATGACTTATTTCTGAGGCAAAGCTGTTCCACTTGGTGAATTAACTTATCTTTACTGGTATGAATGCCCCATTTAATCAATAGCAACTCTCATTGATTTTAATTGTTGTAAGCTACATCTCAGGAAAGAGAGCCAAGTGGCGTGCATGCAGGCACTAACAGACAACATTCCAAAAATTTCCCTGACGTAGCCAAGATACATGGTTATAAAATGAGCAAAATCATTTCCTTTATCAAATAAATGTGAAGTGCAGAATGAAATTTAGAAGACCATCTGTTATCACGCATTATGTGTTATTCATTGTCCTGCTTATATATTGCTTTCTTTATATATTTTTCTCCACACCACTTTGAAAATGTTAAATGTAAAGCGGTATATAAATGTTTAAAATCAATTCATTAAATTAAGGTAAGATGAGTAGCCAGGGAGGAATCTATGAGGAGGGTAATTGCCAACTGTAAGGCTAGGACTGGAGTCCTGTGCACACTTGCATGGAGGTAAGACCCACTGAAATCAGTGGGGCCTATTTCTGAGGAAAACTGTCATTGGGGGTTTTAATGCTGTAACACACATTATAGTTTGAGCCAGTGTACACAGTCAGCAGAACCGTGATAAAGTGCAGCCACATGACTATAGGCTATAGGTGTTTGCCCATATGAATTCTTTCTGCATAAAAATACCTGTCATGTAAAAACAAACCAAAAATAGTATGACAGGAGAGAAGGTTCAACCATCTTCCTCACATGCCATTTATATTGTTACAAAAGTTGGGTGCCACCCCCACTCTCTGCCAGGGGGTTCCAGATGCTCCCCCAGATTTTATGCTCCTTTGGAGAACTGAAGACACAGCAGAGACTGTCATGGATTTTAGAAGTATGTTTTATTTACATATTTACACCTTTAGTCTGCATGGAGGGAGTTCAGATCCTACAGCATGGTCATTTCAGGGGGACTTGTTCCCCACGCCTTGCTCTAAAGTAGCTTTTCCCCTGACACCTCAAACACACCTCAAACACCATGGCAACCTCTGCCTGTCCAGGCCCCATTCCTCTTAGATGGGCCATCCACCCCTTTTGTCCTGTTAATGCCACTATCCCAGGTGAGGGTCTGGCTTGGAAACAAGTTTAGCCTGTATTTTCCTGCTGTCCTGCAATCTTCCCTTCAATGCGCAATCAAAATCCTACAGTTTATTAATTTCTAAGGTTTAGGGGGGTCCCCCAAATCTATAACACCATGTATATGTGTGTAGGAGTCCTTTTTTCTTTCCCTACAAGAACATAGACTTGGGTTTGACCTAAACAGTTTGGGACCAGATTGCCCATATAATCCTGGCCAAGAACTGAGCCCTTTCATGGTTGCTCTTCTCTCTGACCCTTCACAGGTGTTCATGAGGTGACAAGGTAGGAGAGGGCCTTTTCTGGGGTGTCCCTCTGCCTCCTGAGCTCCCCCTCTGGGAAATCTGTAGTGTTCCTTGGCGTAACTTTTAAATCAAGCTTTTGAATTTGTTGTTGTTGTTTAGTCGTTTAGTCGTGTCCGACTCTTCGTGACCCCATGGACCAGAGCACGCCAGGCACTTCTGTCCTCCACTGCCTCCCGCAGTTTGATCAAACTCATGCTGGTAGCTTCAAGAACACCATCCAACCATCTCATCCTCTGTCGCCCCCTTCTCCTTGTGCCCTCCATCTTCCCCAACATCAGGGTCTTTTCCAGGGAGTCTTCTCTTCTCATGAGGTGGCCAAAGTCTTGTAGCCTCTGCTTCACGATCTGTCCTTCCAGTGAGCACTCAGGGCTGATTTCCTTAAGAATGGATACGTTTGATCTTCTTGCAGTCCATGGGACTCTCAAGAGTCTCCTCCAGCACCATAATTCAAAAGCATCAATTTTGAATTTTGAATTTTGAATACTCGTAGATAATTTGGCTACTGTGGGTTTTGTTGCTTTCCCTTGCATGTTTATATATTGTTTTTCATTTTTAGTATACATTACTCTGATTTCTCTTAGGGATCAGGATAGATATTATTTTAGACAAGCAAATAAATGAGCTTGCACCCCATCTATCAAATCTACAACCAAAGTGGTAGATTCCAGGAAAAGTGCTACCATTTGAGGGTCCTGGCTGTATAAATTTTCCTGGAGTTTGTGGCAATGCTGAGAGGCATTATTCTCTTCCTGAATCACAGTGTCTATTTCATAACTGAAGCATAAAATGTTGTGGTAGTTTATTACCAGGTGACAATAGCATTTTATTCCTGGCATTTTTGCCATACCCTGGTGGTTTTGAAATCCATATCCTCAGAATGGCAGACACCAATTTGTGTTTAACTAAACCACTGAGCCTTGGACTTGCCGATCAAAAGGTCAGCAGTTTGAATCCCCGCGATGGGGTGAGCCCCCGTTGTTCGGTCCCAGCTCCTGCCAACCTAGCAGTTCGAAAGCACGTCAAAGTGCAAGTAGATCAATAGGTACCGCTCCGGCGGGAAGGTAAAACGGCATTTCCGTGCGCTGCTCTGGTTTGCCAGAAGCGGCTTAGTCCTGCTGGCCACATGACCCGGAAAAACTGTCTGCGGAGTGGACAAACGCCAGTTCCCTCAGCCTGTAAAGCGAGATGAGCGCCACACCCCAGAGTTGTTCGCAACTGGACTTAACTGTCAGGGATCCCTTTACCTTTACCTTTACCTTTTAAAATAATGTACATTTTATGATAGCATTAAAAAATAATAACCTCATGGTCACACATGAGGCAGGAAGCAACACAGATAATCCTCGGTAAAATTAGATTCTCAATGTGCCTCATAAACAAGGAAAAAGCCAAAAGCCACAGTAGGGCAATACCTTTCTTAGGACCAACTAAAATATCACAAAGCAGTGAACAACAATTTAATATGATGGATATGCCAGCCCCACCCACCGTCTTCAACCACAAATTGACAGACATGCAACGGACCACCTGAACAAAGCTCACGGACCATCATTGGGGGACCTCTGCTCTAGTACTTTGGAGAGCTAGGATCGTTAATTCTGGCATGACAAACCATCAGGAGGACAACGATTCAGTATAATCACATTGGGAACTGTTGGCTTTGCTTCCCACCCCCTTTCTTCCTTCCTGGTCAAAAAAGTAACCTGCAACTCTAACAAGTCACTGACTTTATAACCTGGCACAGTGAAGTAGTGCCTGGACTAAAAGATGTGTTCCCAGCTCCCCCTGCAATGCCATAGAACAGGGGTCAGCAAACTTTTTCAGCAGGGGGCTGGTCCACTGTCCCTCAGACCTTGTGGGGAGCTGGACTACTTTTTATTACCGTATTTTTCGCTCTATAAGACGCACCAGACCACAAGACGCACCTAGTTTTTGGAGGAGAAAAACAAGAAAAAAAAATATTCTGAATTTCAGAAGCCAAAACAGCAAGAGGGATCACTGCGCAGTGAAAGCAGCAATCCCTATTGCTGTTCCAGCTTCTGTGATAGCTGCGCAGCCTACATTCGCTCCATAAGACGCACACACATTTCCCCTTACTTTTTAGGAGGGAAAAAGTGAGTCTTATAGAGCAAAAAATACGGTATTTTTTTTGGAGGGGGGAATGAACGAATTCCTATGCCCCATAAATAACCCGGAGATGCATTTTAAATAAAAGGAAACATTCTACTCATGTAAAAACACGGATTCCTGAACTGTCGTTATTGGATTTAGAAGGTGATTGGGTCGGATCTGGCCCCCGAGCCTTAGTTTGCCTACCCATGCCATAGAAGATGCAGAAGAAGAGTTTGGATTTGATATCCCACTTTATCACTACCCAAAGGAGTCTCAAAGCGGCTAACATTCTCCTTTCCCTTCCTCCCCCACGACAAACACTCTGTGAGGTGAGTGGGGCTGAGAGACTTCAGAGAAGTGTGACTGGCCCAAGGTCACCCAGCAGCTGCAGGTGGAGGAGCGGGGAAGCGAACCCGGTTCCCCAGATTACGAGTCTACCGCTCTTAACCACTACACCACACTGGCTCTCGCGTGTCATTGGAGAACTGCATACCAGCAGCCTCTGCAATATGGGTATGTCAGATGTGCAGTGTAGTCACTAAACGCTTCTGAGGCAACATGCTTCTGAATCCCAGTTGCTGGAAACTGCAGGGGGGAAAGTTCCTCTTGCGTTTGGGTCCTGCTTGTGGCTTCCCGTTGGGGCATCTGGTTGGCCACTGTGAGAACAAGATGCTGGACTTGGTGGTTACTTAGCCTGAGCCAGAAGGCTCTTCTTAGGTTGTGACGTTTTATTTTCTCCACTACTTAGGCTGGATTGAAACATCTTTACCTTGGAAGCATGACAGCACTGCTTCCCACTTCACCAGGAGAAGCCCAGGGAGAAGCCAAGCTGTGGCTTCCCACTGTGCCACAGTGACCCACTTTCCTGACGTTTAGTCCTGCTGTGGGGAGAGGTGACCTTCTCTGGCCAGCTCCCATAGCACCAAGATAACTTGCAGGATTTTAAAAACATTGAAAAGAGAGGAGTAAAACCTGAGATGTAATACTAGTTCCTGAATGATATTAAGATAACTCCTTGGTTGCCCTGAGATGGCAGGAGCAAAGGCATGCTTCACTTCTGCCAGGAAATGTGCCATTATTAAACGTTAAAGAAATTGGAGTTCTTGTTGGAAATACACTAAAAAGGATGAACCAAGAACTCAGGCCACAAGTTTCAATGTAAGGAATAATTCCTACTCAAGAGTTGAACAGAAAAACGTATATATTCTGCTAAGAATAACTGTTATTCTTAGCAGGAAATGTGCCATGCCTTGAGGCAGAAGTCCCTAACCTGCTGCCACTCAGCTGCTTGGGACCACAATACCCACCAGCCAGTGTCTTGCCTGGAGAAAGGCTGCCTTCAGGCAGAAGCGCACAAGCTACAAGGGTTGCCGTGAGTGCATTAAATAAAGAGGTGTGCAATCTGAGAGAGCCAAACTTCCCTGGCCTGGGAAAATTCTTCACCTTTTTCTGACACGTGCCAAAGAAAGCACTATTTTGTTTTTTTACGTGTGGTGGGCTCATTGCGGGTAGGGACCCTTCCGTTCCTCCTCCAAGACGTTGCAGGCATCTGACATGAGCCGGGGTAGGGAATCAAATCCTTGCAGTCGTCCCCACGCCAGAAGTCTGAACTAGGTGCGCAATTCAAACTTTATTGTGAAGCTTGCCGCAAGAATCGCTTATCTCGCAGCGTTAGTCAAATGCTGGCTGCATGGTGGAGCTGGAGGCGGCCCCCTTGGAGCTTCAGGGCCACTTCCACAGCCCCCTTCGCTAAGCCGAGCAGGCTCTCCCTTCCTGCCGCCAGGGCTGTTCCCCCTCGGTCCTCTTCCACGCTCGCTCCCTTATCTCTCCGGGGAGCTCTTTGAACTCCCACGCCAAGTGGCCTGGCCGGGAAGGTGGGCGGGCGAGTGGCGCAAATGGGCTCGGCGTGCAGCTTCTCCCGGGTGCCCGGCTCGCGCTGCCTCCCAGGATCGGGACCCCAGTCCAGCCCGCCCGGCCCGCCGCCGCCGCCGCGGCTTTCTGGGCGCTGCGCAAAGGCGCCGGCTCCTCGGGAAGAAGGCGGGCACCGGGCTCGGCCGCGAGGAAGACGCAGAGAGGCGAGCAGCGCTGGCGGAAACCGGCGCGCGGGACGAGCGCGCCTCCGACGGTGGTTCGCTTTCCCTGCTGGGGGAACCGGAGCCAGGCTCCTAGAGGAAGGAAGGGGCGAGCAGCGCTGCCGCCCGGCCAAGTGGATGGCTCGGGGCCCCACGGGGCAAGTCCGGCGCCCAGGCGCCCCGGGGCCGGGAAAGAGCCCTCGGCGGCGGGGCCCGCTTGGGGCACGCGGGCTCGGCCGAGGAGGCTCCTCCCCTCGGGGGCGGGGGGGGCACAGCATAAAGGCGGCGGCGGCGGCGGCGGCGTGGCGGATCCCTGCCGGCCGTGCGCGCTGGGGCAGACGCTGTGCGCTCGCCGCTCCTGCTGCCACCGCCGCCCGCCGCCCGGAAGGTCTCTGCCCCGCTGATGGGTCCGGCCAGAATGAGGGCGCGGCCGCCTTGGGGGCTTCTGCTGCTGGGCTTGCTGCTGCTGCTGCCCGCCGTCGCGGGGTCGGAAGAGGCGCCGCCGGAGCACACGAGCGAGGGCTTCCAGATCGTCACCTTCAAGTGGCATCACGTGCAGGCGCCCTACATCATCGTCCTGTGGATTTTCGTCGCCAGCGTGGCCAAGATTTGTGAGTGGGCCAGCCTCTTCTATGCCTTCTCTCCCCCCCCCCATCCACTCCTTTTGTGCTCCGCCTTGGCGAATGGGTGCCTCAGGCAACTGAATTGGTGCTCCTTAACTTTCTGAATAGTTTTTTCTCCACCGCTGGAGAATCTGGAAGATATAATTCTGCCACTGCCCGGGGATTGCTGCGCAGGGCGTCTTGCTTTTCTCTCCAGTGCCCACAGCGCGCTCCTGGAAGAGCGGCTGGGCAGATCGGTGCTGCTCCTTGGCCGGGTTGCCAGCTTCACATCCCCCAGACCAGAGATGCTTCAGGCTCCTGCCATGTTCCATATCTGTAGCTGTTTTGCAATGAATGAAAAGTGCTCTTTCTGCTCCGTGAAGCATCTTTGGCCGACCCCATTAGGCACTAAAGGGCATTGCTCTCCTGTAAAAGGTGGGGAAGAAAGAGCGCAATGTGGCAGTTTGAGAGAAGGAGAGGCGGACCGTGCAACTGTAGTGGGCTTTGTAAAAGGAGCTCAGGCAGTAGGAGAGAGGAGAAGGAGGAAGAGAGCAAGCTTTTTGCCTATAGAAGGTTTACCCCCACCCGGTCGCACCCGCCCAGCACCAGCCAAAAGGATCCAGTGCAGCTGGACTGAAAACGTCCCTGCCTGAAAACACCAGCAAGACCAGTGACCAGACAACATTGGGCTAGATGGACCAGTGGTCTGACCTGGCCGCTCCATGCAAGCGGGTGTTGGTGGTGGCCCAGGACATGGCCCTGGTGCCAAAGGCAGGGGGGAATGCACTCCTGGTGGGGCTTATGAATGAAATTGCTGGTAATTTGCTGCCCTTTACTTGTACTCCAAAATAACTGCCAGAGACAGGCCACTTCCCTCTGCTGATGTCAAGCTGGCCTTTTGCACTGCAAATAATAATAATAATTTATTAAATTTGTATACAGCCCTTCATCCGCAGATCTCAGGGCTGTTCACAACATAGAAATACAATACAGAAGCATCAAATACGTGATGATAGCAAGAACAAAAAACAAATCAATTACCCCCTCCCCAAAACACATTTAAAAGAGGTATAAGATGACACAAATAATTGTGTCAATGGGGGTTATGTAGGAAAACTTCTCAGTGTCTCATGCCTCTGGGCACATTGCTCAAGTTTCTTTTTAAGCCTAGCAGTTAGGATTTCCCTGTGAGTAGAATTATTAACATCCGAGCAGTTTGTAATGATGTTCCCTGGATTATAAAATTCCACATTTAATTGTGATGCTTTGCTGCAGTGGTGTTAGGGTTTCATAAGTACCGGCTGCAGACTAGCTGCTTTGCATGGGCTGCTTCTTCCCACCTGGCTAGGACCACCAGCTCCCTCTGCATTTTCCATGTGAATATGGAAGACCAATTTGCATTTTATTTTTCAGTCAAGGGACAAAAAAGGTAGCCAGGTTTCAATGGCACACGTGTCTAGTGCGGGTGTGTTTCATGACCAAGGATTCCTCCAATAAGCACAAGTAGGGGCTGATTCAATGTGCATATTTTGCCTCATACTTTTTGTGCTTGATTTTGAAGTGTGAATTGGCCCTGGGGTTTGGGAAGTTGGTGAAATATAACATGGGCAGACGGCTGCATTTCTTGACCTCTATTACAATAACTTAGAGTGTCCTGCTGGGACTTGGGAGACCAGGGTTTAAATCCCCCACTTGGCCATGAAGCTCACTGGGTGACCTTGGGCCAGTCACTCAGCCTAACCCAGCACCTTTGAGCTCCTTGGAGAAAAAAGTGGGATACAGATAGCTCAGTCAGTAGAGCGCGAGACTCTTAAACTCAAGGTCATGGGTTCAAGCCCCATGTTGGGTAAAAAGATTCCTGCATTGCAGTAGGTTGGACTAGATGACCCTCGTGGTTCCTTCCAGCTTTACAATTCTATGATTCTATGAAATATAGCAAGGAAAATGAATGAATGAATGAATGCATGCATGCATAGCATAATAAAAACACTTAGTATTTTCCACATGTCTTATGTGCAATAACCCTTCAAGATGGGTCAGCATTACTCTTCCTTAGGTGGGAGTGGGGCAAGGCTGAGCCTATAGTCACCAAGAAAGTTAATGGCAGAGCTGAGATTTGAGCCAGGTATTCCTATCTCCTAATTCATATTCCAAACCAAAGCACTGCACCAGTTCATTGTGTTGGTAGCCAAAGAGACAACAGGGTTTATATACGTTTTTTAAAACATCAGATTAGTACAGATGGACAAAAAATATGAGGCAAACTATTACTCTTCACATGAGTATGGAGTTTGTTTGGTGTGCATTTGTGTGTGGGAAAGAGAGAAGGTAGAAGGGAAGATCCTTTAATTGTGCATGCTGACTGTATCCCCTTGCATATTTTATTGAGCAATGAATACACCTTTAAAGAGCCCTGGAGGTGTAATACATTTGTTTTCAGCGGATAATGTGTTGCTGACAAATTCTGTACCAAGTTTTCACTCTGGTGCTGGTTATCCTGTGAAATACAGAAAATTGCAGCTGGGATCTTAGGCTTCCTGAGGGAGTGCCCCACTTTCCTGAACCTCCCTTTAACTTTCTGTCAATTGGCTTCGCCACAGCCCTGCTGTTGTTTCTCACAGGAAGCGCTTAGCATGCAGTGGACAAACGGATGCCCCTAAAAACCCACCGTGGACATGTTTGGCTTACCTCTGAGTGTTCAGAAATGCAACACTGCCCTTCACTCTTTATGCGTTTGTTGTGGGAAACACCAGAACAACTTCAGTGTAGCTGTGGCAGACACAACATGGGAAGCAGCTCCAAGGGATGGGTCTTGTGTGAAATTAGGCATCATGCAGGAGCTGTAGGGCAGGGTCCCGCCATGTCCTTCCCACCCCCTTGTATGTTAGGCACTGGGGACTGAATCTTTTGCAGAGCAGGGGCAGTGAGGAAGGGAGGCTGTTCTCCATGATACCACTCTTTTCTGATCTCCCACCAAAACTTCTGTTTGCTCTGCAGGGGGGAAATCCAGGCAACATTCATTTGAATATTCTTGGTCTTCTGTTATTGATATTGCCTTACAGCCTCATGTTGAACAGGATCTTCCCAATCTGCATTGAATTGCACTTTAAGCAAAACTGGCCAGAATGCTGGGAAGCAACCAAGCAGAAAATATTTCATTTTGGTTTTATTTTCTGGAATGAGTAGCTGAATGTGCTTGTCCAGGTTAGGGATTGAAATGGTGTAGTTTCAGGTCTGGTTTTTGCATTATAGGATAACAATAGAAAGAAATAGCCTCTTCTTTGTGATTCTATAGTTTGCAAGCCTTTCCAACACTGCTGTTGGTTAGAAATGTGATACAGTTTCTGTGCCCTGAGTAGCTGCTGAGCTGCTCTTGGTGTTACATACAGGGAAAGTTGCTTGATGAAATAATTTGGCTATGATAATGATGATGTAGTAGCAGCAACAGCAACAGCAACAGCAACAGCAACAGCAGCTCCTCCTTCTATAGATAGATAGATAGATAGATAGATAGGAGGTCAGTTTGATCAGCCCTTTGGACAGAAATGACCATGTAGGAGTTGGGAGCAGCAGCATCTGTTCCTCATGACTCTCAACAGTGCCAGTAGAAGAATATTTCCAAGCTTTGGAAATTTCTGCCCATTGTGTTCTATTTGCCTGCAAGCCTAAAATGCTTCCTTGGGAGCAAGTCCCATGGAACTCAGTAGGACTTACCGTATTTTTCGCCCTATAGGACGCACCGTCCCATAAGGCGTACCTAGTTTTTTTGGGGGGAAATAAAGGAAAAAAAATTTATTTCCCCCCAGGCACGGGGCTGGGGCGGGGGAAGCCCGAGCTTCCCCCGACCCCAGCCCCCAGAACAGGCAACTCTCCGCAAGCCGTGGGAGCCCAGCGCCAGGCTCCCGCGCCTTGCGGAGAGCTGCGCAAAGTCTGGGCGTGCTGAGCTCAGCGCGCCCAGCCTTCGGCATGCAGGAAACTCTCTGCAAGCCGTGGGAGCCCGGCACGGGCTCCCACGGCTTACGGAGATCTGCGCAAAGCCTGGAGAGCGAGAGGGGTTGGTGCCTGCATTCGCCGCATAGGACGCACACACATTTCCCCTTCATTTTTGGAGGGGAAAAAGTGCGTCCTATGGGGCGAAAAATACGGTACTTCCAAATAAAAATACGTAGGATAGCTCTGTGAATCTGGGACTTAAAAGTGTGCAACTTTAGCTGGACAGCACACACAGGATCCAAGTACAGTACAGGCTGCATGCAGTTGTGTGTAATTTTTTCTATACCTTTTAGAAGAAAGGCAGCTGTAGGAGAACGGCAGTGATGGGTTGTTGGGTGGGAGCAGATTCTTCTGGCCTGCTCAAAATTCAAAGAACCATAGAATTGCAGAATTGGAAGCGACCTTGAGGGTCATTTGGTCCAGCCCTCTGCAATGCAGAAATCTCAACTAAAGCATCCATGGCAGATGGCCGTCCAACCTCTGCATAAAAATCTCCAATTTAATTATTCGAATATTTGATTTCTATACTACCTAGCAAATTAAAAAAACTATTAAGTGGTGCACAAAAAAAACCTGAAACAACAACAGATAACTTAAAATATTACAAAAATACACAGTTACATATAGAAATGTGGCTTTAATACAAAGTTAGTAACCTACATAAACCAATATCAATTCAATTTCTTTCTGACACACCCTCTCAGGCTTATTGCTATGAGAAGGGTGTCTGGAAACAAAACAGCAGACATCCTGTAGTCTGTTGTTCTTGGCTTACTTTTTATTGTCAGGTCCAAGGTGGATGGTCCTTCCTCAGGCCAGAGGCAGATTTAGGGCAGCTGAGGAAGGTGCCTTCTCAAAGCCAGGTAAGCATGGGGAGGGAGAAATGTGCTAGGAGGAAGACACGCTTGGCAAATCCACACCGTGATCAGCTCCCGCCTGGAAACCAATGTCCCCACTGTGCAAGGACGTGTGGATCCAGAATTGGCCTCCACAGTCACTTACGGACTCATTGTTAAAACTGTGTTTATGGAAGACAATCTTACTCAGCTACGAGGGATCGCCAAAGAAAGAAAAGAGTCCTTTCTCCTTCCCAAAGCTGGGCAAGTGCTTACCAGGCTTTGGGAAGGAGGTAGGAGGGTTCTAGGACTCTGCCAGAGCCTCGTTCCTCCTTCTCCAAGCAGGGAGGTCATCAGATGGCCTTGCACAGGGTTCAGCGCTGCTCAGGCTGCCCACAGCTGTGACCCATTCAGCTGCACTCTCCACACCCAGTTCCAGGTGTAGCAGGCTTGTTGAGTTTCCCAGGAGGTCCAAAGGATGAGGAAAGGGTCTCCCTTTGTACACAACTTCTTCTTCACCCTCTGTCCTCTCCTCCTCTTCTAGCTGTTTCCTGGTCCATAGCAGGGCTTGCTTTTTTGGACAGGCTCAAGGCGAAAAATGCTTCCTCAGGCTGCCCACAGCTGAGTCCCACTCAGCTGCACTCCAGGGAAGGAGAGTCCACCACCTTCTGAGGGAGTCCATTCCTCTGTCAAACAGCTCTTTCTGTCAGAAAGTTCTTCCTGGTGTTTAGTCAGAATCTAATTTTTTAAAACTTGAAATTGCTCACCAATTGCTGCTTTGCAGTCCTCTAGAGAAAAGCTTTTGAGTGGAAAAAGGGCTGGTGTGCAAAGATACATGCATATATATATTGTCCCTAAATCTTTATGTACTAGCAGAGGTAAGGAAGAGAAAATATACATGCATATTCTACCTAGTTTGGCTCTTCACTTCCAGTGTTCTGGCAATGAGTGGTACACATTTAGGCATTTGTTTCCCTCCCTGAATTTGACTACATATATTCAACAAATTAAATAAAATTGAAGATATTTGACCAGTGCTACCAACAACTGTGAAAGCTGTAGCATGCTTGCAGTACAATCCTATTCATGCTTATTTGCAAGAAAATGCCAATTATTATAATGTGACTTGTTCCCTGTGCCTAGGATTGCAACCTTCTTCTTCTGATTTAAAATAGGTAATTGATTAACAAAATCCATACTGTGCAGCAAACTTTTACACTTGTGTGCACTGTGTAGCTCCCAGCATGCTCCTTTGTGTTGGGTTTTGTGGACGTCCAATTAAAACAAGGGTATTTCCATCATTGGAGAAGGCACAGGTATGGATTTCACGTGGCTTGCTATCTTATCAATGAAGAATATGGCTGCGATTTGTGTTGCTGCACCAGGTATCTTTTAAATCTGCACTTTGGCTATAATAAGAATAAAGTAAGTAAATATATTAGCCTGGAATTTCTAGAAGCCTGGACTTGCCAAGTGAGCGCTTCCAGTCTTAGGGCTTATGCAAACAATGCTTGTGTTGAATTTCCTTACTGTAAATGGATGCCTGTGATCACATTTAGTTTCCATCTGACTAATTTAATGCATTCAGAAGACCTGTTAGGTTGTATCCTCCCCTCCTTTGTCCCCACCTCCTCCTAGTCACGCACATGCAAGGGCACAACTAAGCTTTTCTAGATGCAAGTCTTAATTATTTACAGTAAGAAATGAGATCCCAGAGCAGCACAGCTCTACATGGTTCACATTACAGCCCATAGATAATGTGGCAGCTGTTCACAGCAGCACTTTGTATACAGTGCATTTACATAAGGAATCCAGGTGTGCCTCAACATAAGCAGCATTTGCGCAAGTCTCAGTGGACCCCTCTTGGTGCTTAAAGTAAACACAAATCCTTTCAATTATGCCAGCTTATGGTTGCTGGAACACAAATTTTGTTTTATTTTGCTCATCTTTCTTATTATACATATTATGCAGAAACACACAATCCACTGAACTCTGGAAGTTAAAAAAGAAGAAGATAAATCATAGGTACTAATATGCTGCCCATATGGGTTATTATGAACTTTAGATAATATATTTTAAGGGTGATGGAATCCAAAACCAAAAGTTCATTCCATCAAAGAACCCAGCTATTCTAGAATAACCCTATGCCCTTGGACATAGGTGTTTTGAAACAAAAGGAGCAATCCATCGAAAACAAATACACTGTTAGCAATCTGTGGCCCATGGCCAAATATCAAAAGCCCTTTGCAAGCAAACAGTTCAGCCCTGTGACAAGAGTGATCTGTTCCTTGCCCAGCAGCCCACTGGGCAGAGAGGAAGGGAGAGTTGAGAAAGAGAGAGAGAAAGAGAAGAGGAAGGAGCAGCAGCAGAAAAATGGAGATAAATGGCATCTAGGACCTGGTGTGAGATGTAAGCTTAGTTGAGCCAGGTGGGAGCAGTGATCAAAGTGCTGTTAAATAAAGTATACAGTGGTACCTCTGGATACGGATGGGATCCGTTCCGGAGCCCCGTTCGCATCCAGAAGCATGACGTCATTTTGACCGTCTGCGCATGCACGAGCAGCGAAACCCGGAAGTAGCACGTTCCATTACTTCTGGGTTGCCGCGAAAGTGCTCAACCTGAAGCACATTTAACCCAAGGTATGACTGTACCTGTAAATAACCAATTGTGAAGGAAATCCACCACAGTCACAGCTGATTTCAAAAGAGTAAATTTCCCCAGAATGAGGGGCTTGGTTGAAAAGGCAGTTGAGAAGCCAAGAAGATCAAATCACTCAGAATTGCTTGGGAATTGTTTAAAGACAGAAAATTGGAAACACAACTTGAATATATACCTCAGAGCAGGAAAGGTACCACGAAGGCCAAGAGCAAACTGGCGTGGTTAATGAGCGGAGTCAAAGAAGCTTTTAGAGGCAAGAAGGCTTCCTTCAAAAAAAGGAACTCTTGTCCAAATGAAGATAACAAAAAGGAACACAAACTTTAGCAAAAAAGTGCAAGCAGACAGTAAGTAAGGGATACTAAAAATTAATTTGAGGAACACATTAAGACCAGCAACAATAAGTTCTTAGTATGTCCAGGAAGGCAGTTGGACCCTTGGATGATAAGGGAGTCAAAGGAGGATAAGGAGATTGGGGAGAAGCTGAATGAATTCTTTAGATCTGTTTTCACACCAGAGGATATAGGGCAAATCCCAGTGCCTGAACTAAGCTTTGCAAGAGGCATGTCTGGGAAACTAAGACGGAGAGCAGTGACAAGAGGTGAATTTTTAGGTATAATGGACAAAATAAAAATTGACAAATTGCTGGGTCTGAATTGCATCCTCTTGAGAGTTCTCAAAGTACTCAAATGTAAAATTGCTGATCTTCTAACAGCAATAACAAAAAGTAACTTGCCCAATATAACACTTTGTTTTAAGGGATGCAGTAGGCATCATGGAAATTACAGGCCAGTTAGCTTGACATCTGTCCCTGGAAAATTGGTAGAAAATATTTTTAAAGATAAAGTAACCAAGCATATAGAAGAACAAGTCTTTCTGAAGCAGAACCAGCATGGCTTCTGTAAGGGAAATCCTTGTCTCATAAACCTACATATTAGAATTCTTTGAGAGTGTCAGCAAGCACATAGATAGAGGGTATCTGGTTGACCTAGCACTCATCCAGACTTTGTTTTGTGCCACATTTCTAGGTACAGGTTTGTGCTTTAAAGCTCCATTTCCAAGTGGTGGTTTGTTTGTTTGTTTGTTTGTTCTGATTCAGTATTAGAGTGGATTCTCCAAATGGAGAGAAATACAGTGGTACCTCGGGTTACAGACACTTCAGGTTACAGACTCCGCTAACCCAGAAATAGAACCTCGGGTTAAGAACTTTGCTTCAGGATGAGAACAGAAAGCGTGCTCCGGCGGCGCAGTGGCAGCAGGAGGCCCCATTAGCTAAAGTGGTGCTTCGGGTTAAGAACAGTTTCAGGTTAAGAATGGACCTCTGGAATGAATTAAGTTCTTAACCTGAGGTACCACTATATTGGGACCTGTGCTTTTTAACTTGCTCATAAACCATCTAGAGTCAGGGTGAGCAGTAAGGTAGCCAAGTTTGCTGATGATACTAAATTGTTCAGGATTATTAAAGAGATAGCAAAGAGCTCCAAAATGTCCACCACCACTACTACTAAAATAAAAATTTTATTCTTTATACCCCCCCCCCAAATCTGGCGGGGTTTTCCCAGCCAGTTTGGGCGGCTTGCAGCACATACAAATTAAGTGAATGAGCAGTAAAATATGCAAATGCAATTAAATGTAAGCAAGTGTAAAGTGATGTACATTGGAGCGAAAAGGGACCCCTGACTGTTAGGTCCAGTTGCAGACGACTCTGGGGTTGCGGGGCTCATCTTGCTTTATTGGCCGAGGGAGCCGGCGTACAGCTTCCGGGTCATGTGGCCAGCAGGACTAAGCCACTTCTGGCGAACCAGAGCAGCGCACGGAAACGCCGTTTACCTTCCCGCTGGAGCAGTACCTATTTATCTACTTGCACTTTGACGTGCTTTTGAACTGCTAGGTTGGCAGGAGCAGGGACCGAGCAACGGGAGCTCACCCCGTCGCAGGGATTCGAACCACCGACCTTCTGATTGGCAAGTCCTAGGCTCTGTGATTTAACCCACAGCGCAGCAGCCATGAAAAGGGAATTTTCATGGGATCATTGGGAAAGGAATTGAAAACAAAACTGCTCATATCTTAACAATATTATACAAATTTATGGTGTGATTGCATTTGGAATACTGTGTACAGTTCTGGTTGCCTCACCTCAAGAAAGGATATTGTAGAGTTGAGAAAGGTTCAGAAAAGGAAAACCAAAATTGTCAGGGGGGTGGAACAACTCGCTTATGAGGAAAGGTTGCAGTGTTTGGGATTTTTTTAGTTTGGAGAGAAGGCAAGAAAGAGGTAACATGATAGAAGTTTGTAAAATTATGCACGACGCGGAGAAAGGGGATAGAGAAAAGTTCTCTCTCTCTGTCGTAACACTTGAACTCATGAGCATCCAATTCAACCGAGTGTTAGGAGATTCAGCATGGATAAAAGAATCTGCTTCTTCAAAGAGAGCATAGTTAAACTGTGGAACACACAGGCGGCAGTGATGATCACCAACTTGGATGGCTTAAAAAAGGATTAGACCAATTCATGGAGGAGAGGACTATCAAAGGCTACCAGCCATGATGGCTATGTTCTGTCTCCATACCTTGGAATACCAGTTTCTGGAAACTACAGGAGGGGAGAGTTGTTCTTGGATTCGAATCCTGCTTGCAGGTTTCCCACAGGCATCTGGTTGGCCACTGTGAGAACAGGATGCTGGCCTAGACGGGTTATTGGCCTGATCCAGCAGGCTCTTCTTATCTCCCCCACATTTGCCTCTGGCTATTCCCAGCCATGGCTACACCTCCTCACTGGGCCGGGGCTCTCAAAGGAGAAAAGGTTGCACATTCCTGCTGTAAGCTCTGCAAACTCTCAGTGCAAGCAAAAACGGTTGGTGACCCCTGCCCTATAGCATGTTCACAACTGGGCTGAGGCTGCAGTTCAGTCATAGTGCCCCTCTCAGGGGCCTGTATTTCGTTACGGACCATCTCAGTGATCCCTGAGAACATAGTTTGAAAATCATTGTGGTGAGCAGGTATTTTCTCGTCCTTTGAACAAGGACTACAGGCTTTATGCACATTGAACATAGCCTGGGCATCTGGCGACTTCTTCCCTCTCCTTGCTATGGTATTTGGATGAATGTTGTGAGGTGCTATGGCCTCTGCTGTGGTCACCAAGAATATAGTGCAAGGTGTGTTAATCCTTATGGCTGTCATCTCCAAATGGTATAGCACTTTTCAGTGTGTAGAGGTGGGTTTTGGTGGCAAGCAGACTGGATTTATCTCAAGATCTAGGTCACCTGGGCATCTAGAAACTTGATCCTAGTACCAGAAGTATTTTTCAGCTGAAGTCTTAGTCTTAATTTTTCAGTACTTCCGGGTGGTGGCATGATTTTTTTTTTTAAAAAAAGGTGGTCAGTGCCCTTGTTTTCCCCTAGTCTACAATACATGAATTTTACGTCATTCATAGCTGTTGTTTTCTCAAGGACAGAAGAATGCCTGTTTTCACACCTTGATTTGTTTTGTACCGAGCTAAAATGTAATTAGGTGAAAAGCTATAGCTTCCCTTCTTGTTTCTTTTCTTTTTTCTGAGCCTGAACTATTCCTTCTGAGCATTTCAAAGCCAAGATAAATGATTTTCAGTTCCTTGGTCTTTTCTTCAAAAGACAATGTTCTGCTTAGCTCAATCACTTAGCACAGGCTCTTAAATTCACGCTTGCACGAATAATTTTTGGGGGGAGCAGAGTAACAAAGTCGCTCAGATTTTCCTGCCAAAAAAATTCAAGTCAAATAGGCGTGGCAAGATGGGAATGAAGGCTGATGGGAAATAAGCCAATCTGGCCATTTTAGGCATGAAAGTGAGTGAGAGAAATACTAGTTGCATAGAAGTAAAAGATAATCAATATGGTAACCAACCCTTACCCTTGATACAGATCCGAGTTTCACTAACCTACAGAGAAACATGCTTCCTAGATGCAGGTTCCATTTTGGAAAGAAACAGGAAGCATTTACCCAGGCTAGATGAAGACAAAAGCTGGTTACAGAGGAGCCATGTTTCAATGCCATGCTCCACTGTTTAGTGTTTTCAAGTATGGGAACTGATCCCCCAGTACTTTTTCTCTCCACTTCTTGCTTTCTCTGCACCTATCAGCATTGCAAAATAAGGCACCTTTTCATTTTGAATGCAGTTCACCATTAAATTTTGGGAGGTGGTGAGCAAGCACTTCCCCTTGCCTATTCTCCTTCTGCCTTGCACTTTCCAACTCTGCAAACTTCCATTGCAGCTTCTTTCCTCCCCAGTCTCATTGGGCCTGGAGAAGCAGGCAACAGAAAAAAGTATGCAATATGCATTTGATAGTGAGGCTTTGGGGAGGAGAGTTCTGAGAGCAGAGGGGACACAGCAACCACACTTAGAAGGATACAATTTATGTCATTCTTTGCTTTTCTTAGTGGAAACCTATCATTTCCTCTGTTGCCAGTGCTCAGGTGTGAATGCCGTTGCCTATGCAGCCAAAACAGCACCATTCAGGTACCAGACAAGCTTATCACTAGGACTGGAGAAGCCCCAAGATTTATACAGGAACAACAAATCTTTAGGTGGGGGGATATTAAGGAGGGGAATCCCCCCCCATAAAAAACAGCCCAACGAGAACAGAGCTCAGTCACCACAGAACACTGAGAGGCAGTACAGTATTGGGAAACTGGTAAACCAGTCAATAGGGGGAATGGAACAGAGTATTGCAGAGGTGAGCTTAGCTGGCCGGCTGTAAAAGTGAACAGGGTATTCCATGGTGCAGTACATGTATTTTGTTGCAGGTCCCAGTTTTAGTTATGTAAAGGGGTTGGCATGGCAACCTAAAGTTTTCATTGTGTCTACTTTGTGTATCAGCTTTAGCTCTACAGTGGCAAAAAGAAATCCCCATCATCAGCTGCTTTAAATCTTTATGATTGTAGGTGGGGCTCTCCCAGTGGCGTAGCGTGGGGGGTGCAGGGGGGGGCCGGCCGCACCGGCCGCAACATCTGGGGGTTAGGGTTAGGGGGCGCAAATCCACGGGTTAGGGGGCGCAAATTACTTGCCTTGCCCCGGATGCTGACAACCCACGCTACGCCACTGGGCTCTCCCTAGGACAAAACTCTGAAAAATGTGGCAGTACAGCTGGGTGGCTTCTGCCCAGGCCCTAGGGAATAGAATAGCTTCCAGGAAGACAGGAGCTGGACCTCCTGGACAGAGAATCTAAGGGGCAAACCTCCAGATACATCATAGCTCCACCATGATTCTAGGAAACAGCTGCCCATTTTTGTGAAAAGAAGCCACAATTTTTTACGCTTGCCTATGTTATATCATTGCTTGGTTCACATGGGTAGATATGTATTCAGCCCAAAGTTGAGCACTTTAGTCCTATTAATTTTAGTAGGATAGAGGTTAGCTTTTGCTGGGCATTACCTGTGTACATTGGGGACTTTGTAGGACAGGAACACCCTACATAGAAAGAAGAGTTTTAATTTAATTTGATTTCTGTTAGTATTCATGGCTCAGACCGAAAACATTGTGTATATCAGGGGTAGTCAACCTTTTTATACCTACCGCCCACTAATGCATCTTTCTTGATGGTAAAATTTCCCTACTGCCCACCAGCGCTCGGTGGAAGGAGGATTCAGCTTGTGTTGTGGAACCCCCTACCGCCCACCTAGAATCCTGAAACGCCCACTATTGGGCAGTAGGGACCAGGTTGACAACCTGTGGTATATATGGTAAATGGCATTTTTAAGGCTCAGTGATAGGCCACAAACTTTGTTTGCACACTGAAGATCTTAGGTTCACAATTAGGTAGTAGGTGGCATGAAAGACACACACACCTTCTCTGCCACTGAGCCCCTGCCTACGGGGTTAGAAGAGCAAAGTTTTAGTGAGCTGCTGTCTGGGCAGCTTCTGATGTTCCATATTTAAGGACACTTTCATGATTCACCGGACCTATAGTCCTTAATCTCTGTGGCTTTCTCTTTCCCGTAACCACTAGTAACTAGATAGCTGGAGAATTAACTGCTAGAAATCCAGCTCTGGTCAGTTCTGCTGGGTTCTTCCCTCTCACCTCTTCACTGTGGAAGCAAAACACAAGCTGATAGCTCTCCCAAATCGCTTACTCACAAGTAGTTGCATTAGCTGTCCTAAAACCAAGTGCTTTGACCCCTTAATCTCTGTGCACTTCCTTTGGTGTACTTTGTCAAGCTAATCTTCTTCAGTTCTTAAATGTGTACATTGGTAAGTGCTAAGTACACACTTTTGCAGATACCTGGCTGCCACCTTCTTTCCACCCCCAACAACAAAAGAAGAAAAATGCTGTAGGTGCTTTCCGTCAGGTGAATTCTAAGTAATGGTGACTGTTTAACTTGCAGCTCTTCCTGTTATTGTCTTTACAAGAGGTTCCTTGCCCTTGCCTGCAAGACAATGAAGAAGGCATCAGAGTAAAGTTAATAAATTACTTCATGAGAGTAATATGGAAAAATGGATGTACAAGAATATTCTCAATTAGAGACCTTTAGAAATACTTTCTAAAGAAATATTTTCTAAATGGAGTACAATGGGAACTATTAAATCCAGCAGCACATTTATATGTTCAGCTGGTATTTTGTGTTCAGAAAGGAGTACAGTAGTACCTCTAGTTATGAACTTAATTTGTTCCGGAGGTCTGTTTTTAACCTGAAACTGTTCTTAACTAGAGGTGTGCTTTCGCTAATGGGGCCTCTTGCTGCCACTGCGCCGTTGGCACATGAATTCCGTTCTCATCCTGGGGCAAAGTTCTCAACTCAAGGTAACTCTTCCAGGTTAGCGGAGTTTGTAACCTGAAGCATTTGTAACCTGAGGCGTTTGTAATGTGAGGTACCACTGTACCACACTCTGGAGTCCTAATACGGTCCACTGTGAAACTCCTCTGTGAAAATCCCATTCCTCATAACCCTTGATCATCTTGATGGCCCATCTCTGCACACATTACATCTTGTCAACATCCTTCTGAAACTGTGGCTCCCAGAACTGGACACCGTATTCCAGGTGTGGTGTGACCAAGGCAGAATAGAGTGGTACTCTTACTTCCCTTGATCTGGACACTGTACTTCTGTTGATGCAGCCTAGAATAGCACCACACTGTTAAGCTTGTGGTCCACCAAGACCCCAAGATCCTTTTCACATATACTACTAGTAAGCCAGGTGTCCCCCATCTTATATTTGTGTAAGCACTAAACCTTACATTTGTCCCTATTGAAATTCATTTTGTTAGCTTGGGCCCAGTTCTCCAATCTGTTAAGGTCATTTTGAATTCTGATTCTGTCTTCTGCGACATTAGCTACCCCTTCCAGTTTTGACTCATCTGCAAATTTGATGAACATCTCCTCAATTCCTTCATCCAAGTCATTTATGAAGATGTTGAACAACAACAGGCCCAGGACAGAACCCTGCAGCATCAGCCTTTTCCCCAGGATAATGATGATGATGATGATATTATTATTATTATTATTATTATTATTATTATTATTATTATTCATACATACATACCCCACCCATCTGGCTGGGTTTCCTCGGCCACCCTGGGCAGCTCCCAACAGAATATTAAAAACACAATAAAACATCAAACATTAAAAACTTCCCTAAATAGGGCTGCCTTCAGATGTCTTCTAAAAGTCCGATAGTTGTTTATTTCCTTGACATCCGATGGGAGGGCGTTGCACAGCGCAGGCACCACCACCAAGAAGGCCCTCCTCCTGGTTCCCTGTAATCTCGCTTCTTGCAGTGAAGGAACCGCCAGAAGGCCCTTGGAGCTGGACCTCAGTGTTCAGGCTGAACAATGTCTAGGAACCATTAATGAGGACTCTTTGGGTTTGGTCGGTCAACCAGCTACAAATCCACCTAACAGTTACAGTCATACCTTGGAAGTCAAACAGCCTAGTTCTCAAATGTTTTGGCTCCCTGTTGATTGAAACTCGGAAGTGACTGTTCTGGTTTTCGAACGTTCTTTTGGAAGCCAAATACCTGATGGGGCTTCTGTGGCTTCCAATTGGCTGCAAGAGCTTCCTGCAGCCAAACAGTAGCTGAGCTTTGGTTTTTGACCATTTTGGAAGTAAAACGGACTTCCATAACTGATTCCATTCGACTTCCATAACTAATTCCATTTGACTGTACTTTGTTCAGCCCACATTTACCAGCTTCCTCACAATTGTAGCATTGGAGACTTTGTCAAAAACCTTACTGAAATCAATAAGCACTGTGTCCAGATACCACCTGAGTACTGGTGAACAATCTGGGAGAAAACCATGAGGCGACAAAGCTTTTGTTCTGTGATGGCAAACTGTGGAGTAAAGCAGCTGACAACCGCTCTTTTAGGATTTACCTCACACTCTTCTTTCTTCTGGCCAGTGTATTTAAAAGGGGGGTAGAATGAAGGTTGTCTGCATGTGTGACACAGAAAAATATTTTTGTGAGACTGTCGTTACTTCAGACTCTTTTGTGCCTCTTTATACTATGTGTTTCCCGTCTCCTACATAACATGGCTTTAACATTTTTTTTAAAAAAATCACAAACTATTTAGCTTGGTTCAGTTTTAAAACCACATTTTCATTTGAAGGGCAATCTTAACAGGGAATTAAGTGAATAACTTATTCAACCTTGACTTAATGTTCTTGAATGCCATTTTGCTTTGTGCTGCAACCTCAGCTGATGTCATTTTATGAACACCTGAGGCAACCCTTTTTATTTCCAATTTTTTTCTGCTAATACCACTTAGTGTTATTGCTGACCTTTTACCATTGTTTAACAATAAAATGTAATAAAACTAAATGTTCTTTCTAGCCTGTGGTGCTACACTTCAACTATGTCACATACATACCCTGGCCCTAAATACGTTTACTGAGAAATAAGCCTCATTTGAGTCTGAAATGACTTACTACCTAATGCTTATGTTTCTGATTTCAGCCACAATGTTGCTCTAGATTTAGTTTAGAACTTAGTTTAGTTTAGTTTAGTTTAGAACTGTCCTGCTGGGACAACAAAATGGTCCATCTAAAGTCCAGGCATAAAGCTCAGAAGCCAGGTGAGATGGAGATGGCCACCCTCTAACTCGGGGGTGAGGAACCTTTTTGCCACATGTAGTGGCGAGAGGGTGGTCAGCAGCTTAATGTGGCTGGACATGCGGAGGACTCTCTCCTCGTGTGCCCTTATCTGCACT
This sequence comes from Podarcis filfolensis, assembly GCF_964270895.1. NCBI lineage: Eukaryota > Metazoa > Chordata > Lepidosauria > Squamata > Lacertidae > Podarcis > Podarcis filfolensis. Next base: position 50,842,522 of record NC_139615.1, read on the forward strand.
GCATCACCCCACCTCCTCACAAGCTTGCCTTCATGGATGCACATGCACACTCATCCATTCACACTCATGGTGAATGGTGAATGCTAATCCTTTCACCAAGTCCACCCAACAGCTCTTTGGAGAGTGCACAGAAGTGCACCTTCTTCCACAGCATGCTTCCTCCAGTTTGCCAAGCAGCCGTCTGAAGGGCTGGGGAGAGGGTGATGCCATCCACACATGCCCTGTCCATCATGTAAATTTAGTAGCAGGAGAATTTGGCAGCCGGGGGGTAGGGGTGGGCAGGCCATGCTGAATACCCATAGGCAACACATGTGTAACTCATAGCTGTCAACTTTTCCCTTTTCTTGCGAGGAATCCTATTCGGAATAAGGGAATTTCCCTTAAAAAAAGGGAAATGTTGACAGCTATGGTGTCACTACCTCTGAACATAAAAATAGCCTGTTGGATCAGACCAACAGATCATGCTGTTCTCACAGTGGCCAACCAGATTCCTATGGGAGCAGAACATGAGCACATGAACATTTCTCCTCTCCAGTGGTTTCCAGCCACTGATATTCAGAAGCATTGCTGACTTCAACTTTGGAGGTTGCGCATTGATAGCCCTTTCCTCCTCTCATTTAGGTGACAGTTTTTAACAGAAAAGGCATCAGGGAGTAACTCACTCGCTGACTTGCATAAAGGGTCAATAATGACCAAACATAACATGCATATGAAACATAGAGGGTTCCTTTGCTTCAGTCTAGAATAGCAAAATCACAGTATGACAACATAGGAGAACAAGATTATTATGGAAATGGCAAAGGGAAGGTGAATCTTGACAGCCTGTGAAAAAAAATTTCTCTTCTAAAAAGTACTGAGATAAAAAGGAGACATATTCTCGTTTGTTAACTTGACTTTTAGTCACTCCTACCTGGTTGAGATAATGAATTACCATAATCTCTCACACTGTTATGACATACATTTCTTTAGTTTGAGAGGAATAGTTGATTAATTCTAACTACAGCCACACAAACACCCAACGCATCGGAGGAGATGGAGGCATAGCTGAGTTCAGCACTATCCTGTTCTCTGCCCACGTTTGTAGACTAGGCCTCCTCAGTCAGGCATGATTGGCTGGGAAGAGGAGAGACACCAAAGGGTGGCTTCTAAAATGCAGACACACACACACACACGTGGGAAGAGCAACTGGATGTGGAGGCTACCAGTTTGTGGTGAATGTATGTCCAGAAGACAGGCTAGGAAGTAGGATGCACCTTTCCTAGTTCTGGTGGGAATTCTGGAGGTTTGGAGCAGGGGGAGGGGTGCAGCTCTGGGGCCAGGCAGGAAAACAGGGAAGAAAAGTCAAGCATGAGCAGGCCCCCAAAATGGCTTCTTGAGTCTCTCCTCCAACTAGCAAGGGTGGTGGTGGGCTTTTGAAGCAGCTGCAGCAAACGAGGACCTCTACTTCTGTAGGATCCAGAGAAGTGACGTACTGAGAGAAAAACAGGTGAGTCAGACCCCCTGGGTTGTGGCTAACAAACATGCATGATAAAGCATAAGTGCTTTTAAAGGTAAAGGTAAAGGGACCCCTGACAATTAAGGCCAGTCGCAAACGACTCTGGGGTTGCACACTCATCTCATTCTATAGGCCGAAGAAGCTGGCATACAGCTTCCGGGTCATGTGGCCAGCATGACTAAGCCGCTTCTGGCGAACCAGAGCAGCGCATGGAAACCCCGTTTACCTTCCCACCTCTTTTTCTACTTGCACTTTGATATGCTTTCAAACTGCTAGGTGGGCAGGAGCTGGGACTGAAAAATGGGAGCTCACCCCGTCGCGGGGATTCGAACCGCCGACCTTTTGATCAGCAAGCCCTAGGCTCAGTGGTTTAGACCACAGCACCATCTTAGGTGGAGTGATATTCAACTTCCCCCATAAACAAAAGGCTCAAAGGATCAGGGAGGTGTCATTTAGCATAGCTCTGTACCCCCTGGGGTCAGGTTGACATGGATCCTCTCCCTGATAGAATTTTCTTTTGTTGGGACAGATGGTGGTACCTGCTCTCTTCAGCTAGTTTGATGAGATCAGCAGTTGAACAATGGGCTCCTCTCCCGAGGGCCACTCTCTTACAATTATTTCTTCAATTGCATTGATTGGATTGTGAAAGGTCCCCATATTCTGTGCATATGATTTGGGATGTCACCTCCCCTAAGGTAACCAATTTAACTCATTGGGCTACACTTTCCATCATGCCTTCTGCAACCCCTTTAAAAAGTGAAGCCAAGTTTTAAAATCATATAGGCAATTTTGGAGTGAAGCGTCTTCCAAGTTCATAAACTAGTAGCCAGCCTGCCAACACCCACCCTGGTCGTTTCCTATAGTTACAAGGAAGTAGCAAGGCTTGCAACAATCAAGGAATATGCATTTGCTTAACCTTATGTTTAAGAAAACGGTATGTTATGCAATATGAAAAGTCAATATGCAAAGAGTAGAATTAACAGGGCTTGTCCTGGTTTTATAGAAGCCAATGTAATAGAACGTATTGAAGCTTTTCGCCAACTCTAAACTGACCTTATCTGCTTAGTCATAGAAAATGGAACATGGGAAAGTTAGAAGAAATTGGTATGTATGGCTTTCTATGGCTCAGCGTGTCAGGCTTTAACCCATGTTTCCTTGACTTAAACTACAGCACTCTTCTCAAGATCAATGTAAAAATGTACCTCATTTCATGGATTGCAAAATCCAGGTCTAGAAGGGTCTTTCAATTTGCTCTGGTCCCCCCCCCTCAAAACTGACCACAAGGTTTTCAATAGGTCTGTTTCCAAATTCCATTGACATTTGACTTCTGAAGTCAGGTGTGCACATGACCTCATAACTTAATGAGGAACATTGACCTGGTGATCCTAAAATAGCGTCCACCTTTTAAATTGCTAATGTAAGTTTGCTAATTTATTGACCCACAAAGAACAGTGACCTAAATTGTGATTTTAATGAGCTCATTGCAATGGTGTATACAGGTTCTGTGGTGATCATTAAGTGTGTAGCAACTAATAAACCTTCCAGAGAGCAAACCAAGTGCTAACCAGTTGTTGTTTTTTTAAGATTATATCTAACTTGGGAGACCTTTTCAGCACTTGCTAAGATTAGGGAGGGTAGACAGGCGGTTCTTTGAGTTTTGTTTTTTAGCTCTTACAGTTGATATTGAGCCATATGCCTCAATAATTAGGGCACTGCAAGTATATTGATTACTTGATTGTTTACTAATATGTTTTACCAGGGCCGGACCAAGACATAGCCTCTCCCCCTCCCCACCAGGGAGGAAGGGGTGAGTGAAAATCTAGATCAGAAACCAGGAAGGAATAAAGATCTATTGTCAGGATCTGCTTCCCCTGTGGAACATGCTGCCTGAGGGAGTCGCCTCACCTTGCCCCAAGGGTGGGCTGACCCTTTCACATCTTTCCCTGGTTTATTGCAGTGTGGTTTCTGGAAAGAACTTATTTATTATTTGCTATAATAGTCTCTATGTGCAAAGAGAATAATGAATAGTATGTGGAAGCACCCCACTTATTGTCTATCATAAAGGTAAAGGGACCCCTGACCATTAGGTCCAGTCGTGGCCGACTCTGGGGTTGTGGCGCTCATCTCGCTTTATTGGCCGAGGGAGCCGGCGTACAGCTTCATGTGGCCAGCATGACTAAGCCGCTTCTGGCGAACCAGAGCAGCGCACGGAAACGCTGTTTACCTTCCCGCTGGAGCGGTACCTATTTATCTACTTGCACTTTGATGTGTTTTCGAACTGCTAGGTTGGCAGGAGCAGGGACCAAGCAACGGGAGCTCACCCCGTTGCAGGGATTTGAACCGCCGACCTTCTGATTGGCAAGTCCTAGGCTCTGTGGTTTAACCCACAGCGCCACCCACGTCCCTATTATTGTCTATCATAGCATCCATCTATTTCTTTCTTTCAGACTCTAAAAGCTTTTGAAGCAGGAGTTTTATTTGGTCAGGGTCCTAATACAGAGGTATCTTGCCCCATGACCAGGACTCAGACATTGTTAGAATATGGAAAAATAATAAGAGCAAGTGGAGAACCACAATAATTAATGGTGTTGTGGAGGATGCAGACAGATGCCTAGAAAGCATTGGCTAGAAATGTTGCTATACTGCATGTAGCATATTGATTCCTAGGCTGTAGATTTGGGCACATCTGTGGCACCAAAGCCATGCACTTGGGTTTGCTTGGGTGATGGCTATGAAGAGTTGGGACAGAGTAGCTCAGTGCGTTGATTTTAGGATGTGAGACTTGAAGATGGAATAGGAATGCTGTCAATGTGAATCCCAAAGAAACTGAGAAGGAAGTTATAAGAAAATGGATCTTATTTCTTGCATACCGGAATAATACATTTCAAGACACTGTTCACTCTTGCACTGTATTAACTGATACAAGTGACCTACTTTCTACGAATAAATATTAATTGGAGGAGGAGAGAAAATCGACATTAGCAATGTTACAAGTGAGATCTACAACAAAATGTTGCACTGTAACCTCTCTCCTAAAAGCAGTGCTCTTGTTCGTGGTTAAAGCCAGTCATTTCCTCCAAACAGGGCACTGCATTCTCCCCAGCCCTGTTCTAATTTAGATGAGCACCTGGGGAATCTTTGATGTATAACATTAAGGGCAGAGCAACTCAAAGGGGTTGGGGCGGGGTAATCCAAGGTGGAGGAACCACCAAATCCAAAATTGTGTTAATCTGTCTATTTTCAAACCCTTCCCATTGGTCAAGATGGGAAGTAAAATCAGCATGTGAGCTCCCTATTCTGGGTGAGTGTGTACCCAAAGCCTCCTCTGCAAAATTCATTTTACAGTTCTTTTTTCCATTATAAACAGCCTTTTAGCCATTATTGGAGCAGAGATCTGTGGAGAAGGAGAAGGTGCAAGATGTCTTGCCCCATGATATACTCACATGATATTTCATACTTTTATGCACCCAGCATACCATTATTTAATATTTCTTCTTGCATTTGCCTCCTGACTCTCATCCATGTTGTTTTCTTGACAGTTTTCCACCTGTCCCATAAAGTCACCAGTGTGGTTCCAGAAAGTGTCTTGCTCATTGCGCTGGGCATTATCCTGGGAGGCATTGTGTTTGCAGCAGATCATATTGCCTCCTTCACCCTTACGCCAGACGTCTTTTTCTTCTACCTGCTGCCACCCATCGTCTTAGATGCAGGATACTTCATGCCAAACCGACTCTTCTTTGGCAACCTGGGCACCATCCTTCTGTATGCTGTCATTGGGACCATCTGGAATACTGTCACCACAGGCCTTTCACTCTACGGGGTCTTTCTCACAGGAATAATGGGTAAGGCGTGGGTAATCATTATTTCATTATTAACTATTGGCTCATGTTTGTTGGGTTGTCCTGGGATGAGTAACTTTGGAGCTTTTGTCACATGAACTGCTCCAAGCCATGAACTTGGTACAAACCTACTTTGCGGCGGTAGCACCACCACAGCTGATAATTCATTACATATATTTATTGTTATATTTTTATCCTGCCCAAGTTCTTCCAAAGAGATCAGAGCAGTCTCTGTGGTTATTCCCTTCCAGCTACATTCTCACTACAGACCCTGTGCATTCGGTTAAGTTAGGATGATGTGCATGGTGAACTAGCAGCTTCTGAGAAAACTATGATCTTTGCATTTAAAGAAGATTGCCCATCTCAGGTTTCTCATCAAGATCCGGTTGCGTAAGTTTCGAAGCCAGATTAGGCCTGTGTTTGGTTTACCCTTTCCTCTGAAGTTCCAGTAAAGATAGGCTGCCATCTTGGTAGCATTTAGGATTGGCAAGCCTCTTGATGTTTGTGTTAGGGCTCAGTTTACAATAGGTGTAGTTTTGAAATCAACTATAAAGATTGCTTTTGCTTTCTTTTGTGTGCAGTCGGGACAGTCACTTTTTATTCTGAAATGGAAACGTGCCCTTTAGTGCCATTGTTGACTAGGTGAATGGGCACATGCCACTATTGTTCTTCCAATCTAGCCTTAGGGAATAGTTCTCTCTCAAAACCTCAGGATTATCATCAAGAAAAAAACTCTTGTCAGTCTGAAGCAAACCTCAACCACATGCCCCCTTTGACATTTAAACACATTCAAGTGGGGGTGGGGTAGGGAAGAGAACCTTCTTTGCTAGCAGGTTAACTATTACTTGGTTTTCAGTGGTGCAGTTCAGCCACTATCACTGCAGACTGCAAACCATTGGCGAAATGGAATTGTGTTCAGTCTGCAAAATTAACATGTTCTCTGTTTAATTTTGAAAAGCTGGGTTTCGCTGCTTGAATGATTCTGTGGCAAATGCAGCATGTGTTAGAGGTGGTCCTAACTGTATCTTTCCCAGCTCTAGTTATTTTGACCTTGAAACTTCATTATCTATGTGCTAAAAAGAAGATAATTGGCATACCTGATACTAGACACTTGGAGGGGCTGGGGGTATATATCTGTTCAACGTGCTCACGAATTAGGAGTGTCATGAATTAGACCCTTAAGACAGTGGCAGGTTTATCCAGTAACTTACATCCACACAAGTCTTAATATGGGAATAGGGTCTAAAATAAACAAGCCTAACATTTCAATAGGAAATAGTTCTAACCATGATGAAACTAGTAAATCCAGGCACATGTACACGCCCCCCCCGCAATGCACTCAAGAAGGACCAAGCACATAAGAAAGGCAATATTAAATGCAACTCAATTCCCCACCCCAGAAAAGAGTGGCTAACATTCTTATGAGGTTTGCTTTGTTGTTCTAGGTGACCTTCAAACTGGTTGGTTGGATTTCCTCTTGTTTGGTAGTCTAATAGCTGCAGTGGATCCTGTTGCCGTGTTGGCTGTATTTGAAGAAGTCCATGTCAATGAAGTCCTTTTCATCATTGTCTTTGGAGAGTCATTGCTTAATGATGCCGTAACTGTGGTAAGATCTTTTTTTGAAGTCCAAAGTAAAAGTAAATTCCTCAGATTTAATTCTGAACTAATGGCCAATGGACTGCGGATAAATCAGGAATGCATTGAATGACTCAGGACACAGATAAATCGGTATGAAGTAGCAGTCTATAAATTTACTTAGGTAAATATCACTGCTGTTTTACTACATAGAGGAAAAAAGGTTAGCTGTTTTCATAAGCACACGCTCAAATTCTTTGCAAATAGGCTTTCTTCCATCACAATTTAATCACAAATGTAAAATAGAAGTCTATAGATGTTGCTTTGGTAGTGTACTGTTAAAGAAATGGTGAAATAAGATACAAAAAAGAAAAAACAAGAAATAGTACATATGTAGAAAGCAAAATAGAGAACAAAGAAAGATATTGTGTACATTACAAAAAATCAGGAAATTGTTATTGGTTGACAATAAAATGCTTTCTTTGATTCCTTTATGAAATGATCAATTTATCTTCCTCTTAGGTGCTATACAATGTGTTTGAATCATTTGTTAAAATAGGAACTGACAATGTGGTTGCCACCGACTGGGTCTATGGTGTAGGTAAGTCATCTTTTAAAACTTATTACATCATTAGTAAGAATCTTGTGAAATTTTAATAATGATGCCCTGTTGCCTCAAACACTCTTCACTTTCCCTTTCATTTGCTATTCTTGAACCTCAGTGGCACACTTAAAGGAGAGCAAAGTTGCAGCTATGGGTTAGTTAAGAAGTATAAAGATTTTCCCCACCCCAAAACAGAACCCATATCACTGTGTTTGCTTAATTTGTTTGGTATGGGTATATAAAAAAGCTTGCTTAGTTTCAAGTGACCTGTGATCTTTTGCATGCAAATGTATAGGTCCCGCTTCTCTGCCATAAAGCAATATTAGGAGAGAAATGTTGGAAGCTGGGGGGGGGGGTGAATAGAGGGGTGATTAACCTCTCCCTGCCATTCTCATTCCTCTGCAATTCCCATCCACCTGGGGTCTTGATCCTAAATTATGTCGGATTTATACCCCATGATGGATGAGAAGCATCTGAGCAGGGAGAGTGGCAGATGCAATGGAAGGTTTTAGCACCCCCCCAGCCCCCACTAGGTGCTGACGTGCAGCAGGCAGGGGATCGCTGGGCAGCTGCATACAGAACCGAGGGGTAATGCATGTAAATTCCAGTGTTAGACAACTGAACATGTTTCCATCCTGCCTTTAATATTAAAATCAAATCAAACAACAGTTACCTTTGGTGTATAATGCATTACAATGAATAAGAGTTCTGTAGAAAAGTACCCTGCATTTCCCCTACAATTTAAATTAAATTTTAATTTTTTATTGTCTTTATATAACACCTTTCTTCTAAGGAGCTCAAGGTGGCATACATTCACGTGTTCCTGTGTTAGCAGGTACTCTTGAATGGTACATCTTGTGCAGTTTATTGGAACGTTAACAGCCCTATTATGTTTATGTCCTTTTAAGGGCTGTCATAAAAAAAGATAAGTGATAAGTTTGCTTGCCATTGCCAATGGGTAAAAGGCAACGATGCAGAAGGGATGGTTCACACAGAGGCCAGCTTTGCATGTGCAGGGTTTTGAGCTGGGTTATTCTACCTATGGTTCTCTGTCTCTCAGTCTCTCTTTCTCCATGTCTTTCTTCCCTTTTAAAATTCAGCTTCCATTTTTTTCTCCCTCTTCCTCTTAAAAAAAAGTGAAGAAAAAGGAACTACCATCTTGTCTATATATTATTTGCATGCGCGCGCGTGTGCTTCTACTGATTTCCGGTTTGTTTCCTGGTACAATTCAAAGTGTAGTTTTTGACACCCTGCCCCCAAGCCTAAAGATCTGGGGCAAAGATATCGGAAAGGCTGCATTTACACATATGAGTTTGCCTTTCTTTGAGACATGGCTGAAGACTCTGCTCAAGCAATCTCGCCACCCCAACGTAATTGGAGGCTGTGAGGTTCCTTTCTCTGTGCGTGGCACCACACCTTTGAAGTTGCCTCCTGAGAGGGGAGATTTTTTTTGTTAATATTAAGATACCAAATGAAAAACATCTTTAGTTCCACAAGCTTTAAGTTAAGCTTTATATATATTTCACATCAAGGCTTTAAGTTTTTAAGTCAGCTAGCATGGATGATGGGAATTTTAGTCCAGAAACAGCTGGAGACCCAAGTTTTGGAAACCCTACTTTTTAGGGTCTTGTACGGCTGTTCTTAGTATCCACTGAAGAATAGGTAATGCACTACTTGTTGTTTAACGTTTATGTTCTGTTTTAAAGGCTGTTGTAAGATAGTAGAAATTTTTAGTGGGGGCGGGGAACAGGAAACAAACTTTTAAAGCAAACTAATAAGCAAAACTATACCATTCTTCCTTTGGATAGCTTAGAGTAGTATACAGAGGGTTCTTGGTCGCCTCCCTTTAAGGTGGAATACAGGATTTGCTCAAGCAAGGAAGCCTTTGCCAACCTGGAGGTCTCCAGGTGTCCTGGATTACAACTCCCATGAGCCTCAGGCAACATGGCTGTGATGGCCATTCATGGATGCCACTCTGAGCTCCATGGAGCAAGGGCATGATGTGACCTGCCCTCAGCAGAAACTCACAAAGCAACAAGCACCTCAGTCAGCTCCACGTGCACAACTGGCTCAAACCAAAAATTAGTGGTTGACTGAGGTCTTCTTACACCAGGCTTCCTCAACCTTGGCCCTCCAGATGTTTTGAGACTGCAATTCTCAGCATCCCTGACCACTGGTCCTGCTAGCTAGGGATCATGGGAGTTGTAGGCCAAGAACATCTGGAGGGCCGAGGTTGAGGAAGCCAATCTTACACCTTATCCCTCCCTAAGATCCATCTTTCCTGGCTGTGGAGTGTGGCTTCTTAAAGGGCCAAGCACCTATTTCACTTCTGTCTGTGATGTCTTCCCTGGAATGCTCCCTGCACTGTTGGTCAGGCACTGTAGAGCAGGAGGTTCTTTATACTTCAGGTAAACCAGGCTATGGGGAAGGCACCTGTGAGCATTCAGTCTTCAGATCTGCAAAGGTACAGCAGTTAGGCTCAGGTTCAATTCTTCAGCCCTGGTTTCGATGGCTCCCACTCTTTGTCTCTCTGAGTCTTGGCTATTGCTTGATGCTGGGGCCACAGGAATGTATGTAATGGGGAAAGTGTCTCACCAGCAGAACACCTTTTTGGGTGTTCAGGCCCCTCAGTGCAGGTGAATTATTATGATATCTGGGTATCTGTGTAACAGATCTTAGCTCTATCTCCCCAACTTCCCCAGCCACCATATAGCAAAGACTAAAAAGTCAATAAACCAAAGTGTGTATTGTTTTTAAAAATTCAAAGCGTTTTATAAAAAAACCCATGTGATTTTTGTCTGGTTTTGTTCTTGCAGTGTCTTTCTTTGTGGTGAGCATTGGAGGTACTTTGGTCGGTGTTGTCTTTGCATTCCTGCTCTCGCTTATCACTCGTTTCACAAAGCATGTCAGAATAATTGAGCCCGGATTCGTGTTTGTTGTCTCCTACTTGTCTTACTTGACAGCTGAGATGCTGTCACTTTCTGCCATCCTTGCGTAAGTTTCAGTTAATTAACTGATGTTTCTTTCTAATACTGCTGGAGAAAGGGGTCATTTTAAAGTGATTGCAATGCCCAGCTGAGTTCGAAAACATTTTCTATCTGTATTAAAAAGACAAAACCAAAGAAACTCGTGGAAACTTGGGGAGAATGTCCCAAAACTATTAGGCTTGGAAGCCATTTGAAGACCCTTGGGGAATTCTATGGTTTGTTGTGCTGCAGATTACAATAATCAAAATGATTAAAAATAGCTAAACCACCAGCTAAACCTTCATATAACAGTGGCACTAGCATAATGGGGATTGTTCCTTTAAGATGCACGTAGGGAGAGTCGGGGCCCTTGCCATGTGGACTGTGTCAGGGCTGGACTATGAGCAGCACTCTTGGGTGAGCCAGGAAGCAGAAGCCATGGGACAGGGCAGGAGTCAGGCTCTTAGGGCCAACCAGGAGGCCAGGTTGAGGAGCAAGCTGGAAGTTTGGACCGAAGGACATACCAGGAGGCAAAGGTCACCTATCATCTTCCATGGTTCAGTTCCCTCTTTTTTGGGGAGGAGGGACATTTATTAGAATTTTAAAAGAGAGATAAAAAGATGATTCTCAAATATCATTTTTATCCAAACTGAAACATTAATCTACATAAAAACACAGATCCAGAAGAAAAGAAGAGAGAGAAAGAAATAAAGGATTAAAAGAGAAAAAATAAAGTTCAGAAACTAATGAACTTCTTATTCTTCATATGTCAGCTATATATAAACATCATTCAACTCATCCACTCCAATGTAACACCCAGCAAGACTCCTTTCTATAAACCAACATTATCTTCAGTTCAGAGGTTAACTGCAAAGAGCAGCCAAACACAGATCCAATAACGCCTGACAGTTGTGGCAGTTAAACTTTTTTATTTCCATTGCCTGCCAAAGGATTTGGCTCAGGTAGGTCAGTATATCAGAGGGAAACAAAACATTTAGGCGGAGGTCTGCTTTTAGATTTCAGAATAGAACAGTTTAGTAGATATGACAATGCAGAACAAGTTGCTGCAAAGATAAGTGATTAAGATGTGTGTTGAATTTCTTTCAGTATAACTTTCTGTGGTATCTGCTGTCAGAAATATGTCAAGGCAAATATTTCAGAGCAGTCTTCTACCACTGTGAAATACACCATGAAGATGTTGGCGAGTGGCGCAGAGACTATTATTTTCATGTTCCTGGGAATTTCAGCTGTTGATCCTAACATCTGGACTTGGAACACAGCCTTTATACTCTTGACGCTGGTCTTCATCTCTGTCTACAGAGTAATTGGTAAGGAAACACGTTTTCCTACTAAGAGTGGTAATTAATTTCATCTTTTGGTCTCCTGCATGTTATATCAGCAGCTGGGTGGAAAAATAAATTTGAACATTTTGCAGGTTTTTATCAGGGACCTTGTTTTCATTGCTGCTTAAATTCTGCAACAAACTCTCTACAGATATGACAGTTCCAGATTTTTATGGGACTGTGCAATAGAACTGTATTTTTCTCCTCCTACAGTGAGCATCCTCCCAGCAAGAGGAGGCTGCTTGCATCTCTCCCACATTCTTAGACCCCTCTTCCTGTTGGCATTTTGATCACTAAGAGAGCTGCCAGGAAGGTGGAATCTGTACTATGTCTGCTCTAGGACTTGGCTTGATGTGCCTTTTAAACATCTCTGGGCTCCAGGAAGCTGTCCAGCCTTGTTGCTGGTGGTATTGGTTGGCGCTGGCCATCTCCTCAGCTTAGAAGTGGTCCTTCCCATTTTCCAGATGCTTCAGAAGCACCCGTTCATCTCTTCTCTTGTGTAAGCACTTAAAGCAAGATGGTCCATCAAAGCTTTTTTGGCCAGCTGTAGGCAACAATTGACCCCCTGTCTTCCCAAAGCCAGGTAAGGAGGTGCTGACAAGGTCCGAGGGTCCTGCAGCCTCTTTCCCAAAGCCTAGTTAGTGCTTTCTCAGCTTTGGGAAGAAAGGGGGGGTGGTTCTAGCACCCTGCCAGAGCCTTCACGCCTCCTTCCCAATGCCTGGTGCTTTGCTTAACCGGCTTTGAGAAGGCAGCACAAGTGCTGGGGTGTGCATGTGTACCAGATTTTGACCATGTTCCTTGCCCGCCCCTGCCTCCTTCCCCCCCCACATGACAAGGCAATGTGCAGCCCCTGGGTTCCATGTCAACGTACCCTTGCAGCCCACTTGGTATGAAAAGTTGGACCACCCTGACTTAGAGGATCAGACTGACAGTGAGGAAACACTGCCTGCAGTTGGGCTGATGTGAGTAAACCCTGATAGCTTATCAGAAGCAGATTTAAGATCATCTTCATCTGCAATATACGACTTTAATATATTAAAGTTGGCTAAATAGATGAGATCCGATATCTGAGAAATTTCCACTCATCTTTTTACTAGTGTGCTGATTAATTTTCAACAAAAATCAGAATTGCAGTTGGCACCTGAAAGTTTACCTATGGAAAACATAAAACCCATACGATTGCGAACCCTTTTCTCCACTCCACACTAAATGTGTGGAAAGCAACATTTAAAAAACTGGCTCCCCCACTATCTCCCCTTATCCCTCTTTGCTTTCACCCAACTTTTAAAGAAACAGGACAATACTTAGATTGGAATGGTTGGGAACAGGTGGGCCTTTACAGATTAAAAGATTTTTATGCAAACAGTATCCCACTATGAAAGGAACAATTCATAGCTGCCATACCAAACCTTAAATGGCCATGGTAGCATTTCAACCGGCTGTGAAGATTCCTGTTAAACCCAGACATTTCCACTCAAGCAAACAGGAAACTAACAGCAATGGAGCACATCTTTGTTAATTTCTCTCCACTCTCTAAGGGCATAGCTTTCTCAATTTACAAAGCTCTAATAACAATAGAATATGGCAATCTATTGTTCACAAAAATGCCATGGGAAATGGGCCTAGATGTGCAAATACCAATGGTCTAGTTTCTGCAAAAATAAGGGAAGCCTCATTAAAAAATTCTGCATAGGTAGCATTATACACCGGTGAGGCTGTCCCAAATATGTAAGGAAGTCAATCCCAATTGTTGGAGGGGATGTGCAGTCAAAGGTACATACTTCCATATGTGGTGGTGGTGTGACATCATCAAACCCTTCAGGAATGCTGTCTTCAAAGAAATAAGCTGAATATACAAGAAAACCATGGAAATGTCCCCTGCACTAGCACTACCTGGGCTTAGGATCCTGGCTGCTCCTGATTATCCTAAAGATGACCTCTTAGCCTTTCTATTGACTGCTGCTCATACGGAGACAGCCAGATGTTGGAAAACCGGTGTTGGAATAACAAGAGTACAGTCAATAGCACTGGCTGAGAAACTAACATGCCAGGTGAGAGCAGCAAAGGGCAAACACAATTCATATTCCTTTTATAACATATGGGAAATGTTTATTGAATACATAAATTGTTCAGACTGTGGCATGAATCCACTCAGCACTCATGGGAAACTGTGACGTGATCTCTGAGTAATCCAATGAAACTTCAACACATGGCATGACAGAAGTCTGTAATTCTGTCAGGACAAGTTGTTTATTGTTGTAACAATTGTTTTCTCAGAATTTATCTTCTTTACCAGGGAAATAAATAAAACCACTATTAAAAAAACCAAGCCCTATGGAAAGCAGTTAAAACCTTTTCAGGCAATTGTTTTGTTTCAAACAAATCCAGCAAGCGAGTTCCGTGTGCGCAACTGCTGTGAATTCTCATTGCAGTGCTCATCATGGAACATAATGGGTTGTCCAGTGCAGATGAGACTGCGCATGTAACAAAACACGAGGAAAGCTGGATCACGGCAGTGTCTGTTGCATTCATTATTTGCCAGATTGTTACTGCCATAGGCAAAATTGCCATTTCTAGGAAGGAAATGTATTTTGGCAGCAGCTTTGTGTTGTGATGCTTCAGTGGCCATGCCATTCTTAATTCCTGAGTGAATATTGTTATGCAGGCTTTTGCTACTCTGAAACATTTGCTTTAACAGGTGTAATTCTGCAGACTTGGGTTCTAAACCACTACCGAATGGTCCAGCTGGGAATAATAGATCAAGTGGTCATGTCGTACGGTGGACTCCGTGGTGCTGTTGCCTTTGCTTTGGTAGTAACCCTGAACAGTAAAGATGTCGCAGAAAGAAACCTGTTTGTCAGCACAACAATCATTGTTGTGTTTTTTACTGTCATATTCCAGGTAATTTTAATTGTTCAGCCTTTCTGTTGCTTTTACGGGTGAAGTGCCAGGTTAGGCGTTCTTCTTGAACCCAGTATGGGAGGGATGTTTTGGCTCACGCATACTTGTCATGTCCTCTTCCCTTCCGGTAAAAAGCAGCGCCTGGCCATCTGAATGCAGCGTTCAGTGGTAAGCTGTTTGTCATGGCATGAAATGAAATCTAGGCAAGGCGGTCCATGCAGCGGGTTAGCAGGTGGAGTGGGGAGAGACTGCTAGGAAGTAAAGTCTGTGAGGGCCCAATGAAGTATCAAAAGCAGATCTCAAATGTTGGCTTTATATTATGTCAGTGAGCGGGGAGTATAAAAAACTGTGTGCTCTGTACTAAAAACTTAAAACCTCTGTGTCAGACCCCCATGTATTAGTAGATCTTGAGTTAATATTTCACGAGAGAGACTACAGCAATGTTATTTGCTATTTGTAAATCCTTATCACTTTCTTTAAATGAGGGGAATTTAGAGGCAGGGATGCCATTTCTGCGTACAAGGCACACACAATATAAGTTTATGAAATTTGTTATTTAGTTTGCATATACATTGATCATTAAAGTGTTTGTATTTTAGACCAGTGTGGCCTTCATTTAAAGACATGCATTCCAATAGATGCAGGACAAGACTGTGACAGGACATGGACTAGTGATTAACTGGCAGCTACGAGTAGTTTAGAAGCTGGTGGAGCGTGGTGGGAGACATTGCCCAAAGTTCTCTAAGGGTTACAGGTTACAGGGTTGTTGTTTTATTTCACCTGAACAGCATAACTCAGTGGTTGTATCTGATGCTCCTCTACTCATGACTGAGATGTGGAAATTGGTGACATATGCCATGCCAGTCGGGAAGGAACCCACTCAGGTCTCCCATTCCAAACATTTTCAGAGTGGCATAGAACATGTCCATTTAGAAGGACCAGCCACCCCTAGCCCAAGCAGCTTATTTCAGAATAAAGGACCTAACAGGTGAGCAGAGATGCTTGCACATTATGTGACTGCACAAGCGCACCCTCTTGACTTGTTACAACTCACTGTGTCAGATCCACCCACTCTCAGATCTCAGTCTGCTCATCCGTGGCATGTGGTGAAAACATTTGGTGATATTTCTTTCATCTTTGAGATTTTTAGTATCTATAATACATGCACAGTCTTCTACTGCATTGTTGCTTTTAATTAAGGTGAGAGTAATTTGTCAGTTTTCCCTCCGCAGGGTTTGACAATCAAGCCTTTGGTGCAGTGGTTGAAAGTGAAAAAAAGTGAGCAGCGAGAGCCCAAGCTGAACGAGAAGCTTCACGGCAGGGTAAGCAGGTCTCATACTCAGAACAAAAAGAGGTCAGTGAGGTCAAAAGACCCTGCCACTTCCTAATAATACCTCAGTAATAATACCACCCTGGTAAATTCTAGCCCTTGCTTGTTTGGGTAGCAAGCAGCGAGAAGGCCTGTGCTCCCAGTTCTCTCTCACTGTAGCTGTGATCAGTAGGAGTTGGTGGCATCTGCGCACTGGCATTGGGATAGCCTGCAGGGGGCTGGACAGCCAACTCTTCTGTTGTTGTTGACATCCATCTTGAGAGACAATGAAGTGCGCCTCCGGGGTGAAGTCAAACCGCTAGAGATCACAGCGCCTGCTGTGGCTGTAGAGACCGGGAGCTCATAACTGTTGCCTCCCATGTTGTTCCTGCTGTGTTAGCAGCACCAAAGTGATCTCCCCAGGGCACAAGCCTGGGCGGTGTGTATGGAGGTCTTGGGCTGCCCAGACAACAAGACCCTTCCCCTCGGCCTCACTGATGTGGTCCAAAGGAAAGCCGAGCAATACGTTTGGCACCAGCTTGGCTGCAGAAGCCACCAGAAAGAGGCACCTTTCTACCGCCTTAGGGACTCCACTCTGGATTTGTGTCAGGTGCATTCCTTAGCTTTTCCTTCTCCCGAAGATGTCCCACAAGGCAGTGGGTAAACTCTTCCAATGCTACAATTCTGTGATTCGAGGTATGTTCATATACAGATGAAACTCATTTTAGCTACACAAGTGGGACTTGTAATAATATGTTGCAGTGCAGGGTGTTCCTGTTCAGACTCTCAGGCAGCCATGAATACTCCCTTCTGCCCACCCCCTGCAAACAATCACTCAGCATTCCATGTTTCATCCACATCTGTTTTTGGACTTCTGTAAACCATACTGATTGTGCACCGATTGTGCCATTTTGGTTACATAAGGATAGGCCCTCCAGATGTTTTGGGACTACAACTCCCATCATCCCTAGCTAACAGGACCAGTGGTCAGGGATGATGGGAGTTGTAGTCCCAAAACATGTGGAGAGTCAAGTTTGCCTGTGCCTGGGATAGGCACCCAGAAAATGAGATCACTGTTAGCATAGAAGTGAGAGGGCCTTTTCAATTGTGGCTTCTCATCTGTGGAAGGTCTGCCAGATGCCATCATTGGCATCTTTTTGGGACCAGGTAAGGATTTACCTTCCCCTCTGCCCATAGGCTTTTGATAGACTGAACTTATGATGTTTGTATTTTCTGTGCTGCCAAAGCTTCCTGTGGTTGTTATGGTGGCGGGATGTGTGTGTTTGTGTGTACGTACATGTATCTTCCTATATACATAAAAATGTAAAGCTGTCATTGCACAGGCCCCACTGGAGAATTTGTAGTACCTCATCACATTCCTGGCTTTGCATAAAGGGGGAAGGGAGCAAAAGCGAAGGCAAGTTTTTAAATGGTGCATTTAAACAACAGAAGAAATTTGAATTAAGGAAACAGAGGAAAAACTTGTGATTTTAAACAGTGGCAGAGGTGTGAATTGCGCCTGGCAAGCTGAACCCTCCCTGCACTGATCGCTTTGAAGCAGCTAACAGGCACCTTCCACCAAGGTCTTTGAGGCTGGCCACTTCGGCTCCTGCTGCAAATAACTTGCATGTTGGGGAGGCGGGGGCTGCTGGACCCTTCAGGGTGGGATACAGGAGGGCCTGACACAGCCTGTAGGGTGCTCAAGTCCTGTGATCAGCAATCCTACTGACCGCATGTGGAAGGGGCAGAGTCAGGGTCCCAGGCTCTGGGACAGAGGTCAGAATCTGGTCTTTTGCACTACTGATACCAAGAATGACTCTCACAGTGGTACTTTATCTTTGGTGTGTATATGTTGACCAAACCCGGCCTCTGTCTGCATCTAAATGGTTATATGTTAGTCTGCAATTACCCAACCACCTTTTGTGGTCTTTGTTTTCACAGGCCTTTGACCACATTCTTTCGGCTATTGAAGATATATCTGGTCAAATAGGACATAATTACCTGAGAGACAAGTAAGTGGAGTCAGGCACCTTTGTCTTACGAGAATGGAACAGTTTGACGAATGGAAAAGGTGGACTAAAATAGCACGATAGGATAGCCTGACATCTGGTCATCTGCTAATCAACCTAATATTTGGCGATACAGGTCAATGCTGAGAAACGGCACATGGGAAAACCCTTTCTCGTAAGCTTTGGAATTTCTGGAATTCTTCCCACTCTTTTGACATCAGACTTACAGCTCTTTGCATTAACTGTGCCAGTTTAAAACAATTCCAAAATTTGCATATCTTAATCCCCTTCTTATGGGTGCCAAATACTTATTTTCTTAGTTTGCATTTTACTCTCCATGGAAAGGCAAACTTGTGAGGCCATTAAAACCATCATTTGATTTGTACCCTGCCCATCTGACTGGGTTGCCCCAGCCCCTCTGGGCTTAACTCAACAAGCTTCTCTTAACATCGTATGCCTTGGCAAAATAACTTGGAAGGTCTCCCTTGCTGTTTACCTTGAACACTTCTTCCATAGCCTTCAGGTATCATAGTGGGGTCCAAGAGAGGGAGGGACATGCCTCCCCAGTTCAGGGTTACAGCCAGGCCCAACTGCTCACTATTGTGGCCCCTGGCCTGGCTGGGCGGTTGAGTGTATCTGTCCTGAACAGCAGACAGCACGACTGCCCCCCCTTCATTGGAAGGAAGGGGATGTGGGACATTGGGGGCAGCATTAAAGAACTTGTAGGTTGCAGTGAAAAGCTGAACACCAGGTGGGCTGGTGTTGGGAACCAATGCTGCAGGGACCTGCTACAGGTGGCACTGGGAGGGCGGACAGATGAGGGCAGGAACTGGTGCAGAAAGCGTTGCTTGTTTGTTTTATAAGTGTTGGCCCTAAATGGGAGTGGCAGTATTTGGGGCTGCATTTCAGGTAGTAAAAAGTCTTAGATCTTCTGAGGTAAGAGGTTAGCTCCCTGCTTCAGAAAAGGGGTACAGAGGGGAACACTAGCCTTACCTCCCAACAGTGATTCATCTATTTATTTATTTTTCAAAAAACCTCTCAACAGTGATTCATCTATTTATTTATTTTTCAAAAAAGTGAAATTTTCCCTTTGGTGATTTGGCTACAGGATTCTCTGACCTGACTGTACATTGTGTGCCCCAAATAAAAATGCCCAATTTCCTCTAAATTACCCATTTTGAGCCCCATCACAAGAATTGGATGGCTTCAAGTTATATTGTTATTGTCTCCACACCATGGGATGGGGTGCCAGCCTTGATTACCTAATGCTAAATGTGCCCCATTTAATTAATAGCTGCTGCATATGCTGTGTTTGAATCATCAGGTGGACTAATTTCGACAGGCAAGTACTCAGCAAAGTACTGATGAGAAGGTCTGCTCAGAAAAGTAGAGACCGAATTGTTAAAGTTTTCCGTGAGCTCAACTTAAAGGATGCCATTAGCTACGTGGCTGAGGTAATTCTAAATATATTTCATGATGAAACATGTCTATTTTAGGTTTGTTTCTGCTTTTTGGTAATATATTAGCACTTTAGCATACATAATCAGGCCCACGTTAAGCATTTTTCATCCCATTCATTTCAAGGATAATTATAAGTATGTTGAACTCTCTTCTGTTGTAATGAATGGGATCTAAAGTAATATCTGTGACTTGGAGATAATACAGAGATCATAGTAAATCTGTTTCATTGGCACAAGCAAAATAAGAGTCAACAGGTTTAGGAACAAAAGATTACGGTTCATAGCACTATGTGATTATTTTTGGTCAGATGTGTATTGTTTGGTTCTCCAAACTTTGACTCTTTGTATGGTTGGATCTTAAAGTCCATCACTTCAGTACCTGCCCTGATACTTGGAGCAGAGGTGGGCTTATTTCAGGTTTGTGGAGTATACTTTATTTTTACCAGCCAGTGGCAGATGCACACAAAGTTGTGTCTCCAAGAGCCAGTAACCTACCTCAACTTATGAGCCATACTCTAAAATATCATGCACTGCTTAAATACAAAACTACATCTGAATTGCTACAGCTCAGAGATTCTAATACAATATTCTAAAACTAGCCTCTAAAACACTCAGATTTTACAGGTGAAGAACCCTGGGGCTGTGAGATAATCCATTATTCCATTAGTCAGATAAGCAGATAGTATAAGGCCAGCTGTGGCAAAGATTGATTGTTGCTTTTGCTTGCTGCCATTAAACTAAGGGGAGTCAGAATCCTTACCAATCTATTGTAAACTGATCAGGGATCAAGTAGATCCCAATCTACATCCTGCAAACCTCCAGTGTATATAATCTACTGGGACTTGTTCTAGTTAGCGAAAACATTTCTCCAGAGGTATGAATATTATTTTTTATTGCTTTTAGCTCAGAGAAACCATATGAAACTATTTCCATGTTTTCATGATGCTTCTTGGTGCTCCAGTAGCTCAAGAGCCATAGTAAAAAATAAAACTTGCTCTCTACTTGAAAGCCCCATAGTACCATGTGTGTGAGTGTGTATGTTGTATTCTTTGTTGAACAGGGAGAGCGAAGAGGTTCTCTGGCATTTATCCGCTCAGCAAGTATTGACAACACGGCCAATGTGGACTTCAGCATTATTAATCAAATGAATGGAGAGCCCTCTGTTTCCCAGTTGCTGTAAGTGAGGCTGCATGTTTTGCCT
Source organism: Podarcis filfolensis (assembly GCF_964270895.1). Lineage (NCBI taxonomy): Eukaryota > Metazoa > Chordata > Lepidosauria > Squamata > Lacertidae > Podarcis > Podarcis filfolensis. The sequence continues at coordinate 50,863,224 of NC_139615.1, forward strand.
CATACTTTATGAATCCAGTTTTATTTCTGCCAGTAGCTCAAAAGCTAATGCATCACAAGTCCAGTAGGGAAAGAAATGTGAAAAGGTACCTTTTGGGTACAGTCCAGCCAGAGTTAAGTATTTAAAGTCCCAGTGCTTTTAATGTGACAGATTCCATAAAGCACTTAACTCTCCCATTGAGATTGAAGGGACTGGGAAGTGGTTGACTTGGCTTTCCTGCTACTATTTATTTGATTTGTAGCCCACCCAATTCCATGGGCTCAGAGCAGCTTATAGCAGTCTTTCTGAATGTCAGTAGTTAGGTCCCCAGGGGTTTGCAATCTAAAGGAGTTATGCAGCACAATCCTATGTATTTCTACTCCCACTGTGTTTAATGGAGCTTACTGCTCAGTATGTTTAGCACTGCAGCATTTTGAGGCATGTCTACTCAGGAACTAGTCCCGTTGTTTTCAAGGGGCTTACTCTCAGGTAAATTGTGGTGTATTAGAATATAGCCTACAGGTGTGGGATTGCCTGTTTGAACCCTCATGCAAGAAATTCCTTCCTGCCCATGTGCTGCTGGTTTTCTATATATGAACAATTTCTGGGATGGGGACCATTCAAACATACCTTAGTTAGACCAACACTGTTCTGCTGTCTTCCAACTTTGTGGTCGCAGTAAGAAACTAGGAGCCTGCCTACACACCCTTAGGACAATAGCTCACGTTCCATATGTATTCCTTTCTGGAGAACAGAAAGTGCCAAGTCCAGGTGTGTGTGCTCAGTGTAACAAGGAGCCACCAGGAGTTTGTCCCTCTCACAGATTCGTATCAAAGAATTGTTTCGTGTGGATTCAATTATGTCTGTGTTTTAATGTTTCTACATTCGCTGGTTTTGTTGTTTGTTGAACAGAAAGCAAGAGAGAGAGACGAGGGAGGGAAGGAGGGAGAATGGAAGCATGAATATATATCTGTCTATTTTGCTTTAGGAGAGAAACTGCCAGTTCTGTGTGTCTTGATATGCAAGCCCTGGAGCAGAGAAGAAAAAGCATCCGAGATGCAGAGGATATGTTCACCCACCATACTCTACAACAGTATCTGTACAAGCCCAGGCAAGAGGTGAGATCTTAAGAACACCCCAGTGCCAGAATAGGAGACTCTAACAATACTGTATTTGGATGTTCTGGGAGAAATAGAATAGAAGCAAAATGGACCTTTGTCTCTCATTATGAGTAGCTGTAGCTCACAGCAAGAGCTGTTCTATGATTCTGCAACCAGGAAGTAGCTCTTCTGCCATGGGCAAGAGCATGAACATCCTCTTGTGAAACCAAGAGCATGAGAAGTGCTATAAACCCCACCAGTTATAGCATTCCATGTACTCTTTTTCAGAATGGTTTGCAGGACAGCATTAGCTGCTATATCTCTTCTGCTCTTGGCTCTTTGGATCCAAACCTGAGAGCCATTTTGGATGATCCAACTCTAGGAGAGTCTCATTATAGGTGGGAAGATGTGTATTTTGCATTGGAGGGAGATGCATGTACCCACCTTTCCCTGGTTTCAGATGAGACCTGGAAGCTTGGGGAGAGGAGGCAGAAGTCCCTCACACTTCCTCTCTCAACTCCGCTTTCAGATCTCCAAAGCAGCTCTGGGGTGGAGGTTGCAAAGTGCCTCACCTGTGGTGTTCTTTGGGATTTATTTTGTACAGTACATACAGACTCGGGAGGGGGGGTGCCCAACCTTCTGGTCGCTGTTGGATTCTCAGCTCCAATCAGCTTCGACCCAGTGGCAGAATGGAGGTAAACAGTGCCCGGGTTGGGCATGTGGGGTGCACCCCCAAAGGGGGCAGGGCACGAAGGGAGCCCGCTGTGGCACCCATGCAGGGGTGCACTTGTGCACCCCAGTCCAGGAGAGTGGGTGGCAATGCTCCTCTCGCCGCTGGGCTGGCTGTGAAGAAGCAGGAGCTTCCTTGCCCTTCACAACCTCTCTCCACCCCTAAGTCAACCTTCACCCAGGGAAGGGGGAGCCTCGGCTGGGTGCAACAGACGGGGGCAGGACACTCAGAGGGTGATCTTCACCCTCCATGCTGTCCCACCCCTGCCGCCGGCAGGGCACGAGGGGGAGGGGGATCTCAGGCAGACGCCTGGTTTGCCCCCCCATTGTGCGCCCAGGGCTACAGCCCCCATGGCCCCACTGCTTCAGCCAGCATGGCCAATGGTTAGGGATGATCCAACTTGTATGTACTGCACCGATATGTGAATGGCCTCAGATTCCCCATTGCTGCTGTCACACCATGAATACTGGGGGCTTTCCCCTCTCTTTTAGGAATTTGAGTGGTCCTCTTGTTTTGGTGGGGGGGCAGGGAGAGGTACTTGGTTGTTTTCCGTAATCCCAACTGTTTCAGACATTCAAAGAATTCAGACATTCATAGAATTCATAGACTCCTGCCCACAGCCTTGAAGCACCAACCTTCTGGTTGTTATTAACAAACACTTTCGGTTTGGTAAAGAGCTTTTGTTTGAACTCTATAATTTTATGCCTCAAATCCAGGGTGCAGTGGGGAGCAGCAGCAAGGGGTCAGAAACAGGCATTAAGGGGCAAGGATTTGTATCTGGGTGCTTGTTCTACACACATCCGTTTTGGTCTTCTGATCATTCTTGTCGTCTTGCCGACAGCACAAGCACGTGTACAGCCGCCATGAACTATCTACCAACGAAGACGATAAGCAAAACAAAGAGATTTTCCACAGGACCATGAGGAGGCGCCTGGAGTCGTTCAAGAGCACCAAACTAGGCATGAGCCACCCTAAGAAGAACAAAATTCATAAGAGAGACCGAGGCCAAAAAAGAGTAAGAGCAGAGCAGTTGAGATTGCCTCATTAACACAGGGGGAGGGAACGTGGAGGCCGGGTGCCTATGCCCTCGAAAGGGTGCCAGGTCTCTGGTGGGTCAAACGCTTTATTAATTTAGGATATTTATAACCCACCCCCAGAGTCTTGCATAGCAGCTTGCAAAAGGTTTTCACAGTGAAATCACATTCTATTCTAGCGGTGTGTCCCTGTGGTGCCAGGGTTACCCAGGCAGCGTTTCTTGCCCTCATCCTTTGCCCCCCCCCCCCCCGGCTACTGTCAGCCAGGTAGCAGCTCCCATCAAAGTCCTCTGAGGCAGGAGGGTAGGGGACCAAGCAGGTGGGATACAAGAGGCAGTGAACAAGGAGGAGCTTTCTGCAGCCCCTTGGAGTTGTGTGATTGTTTTCAAACATTAAATAGCAGATATGAGGGAAGGCTTTCAGGACTCGGCCACAACATTCAGCGAGAGGCATGGAAGCCTTTGCACCAAGGTCCTAAGATGCACACACAGAGAGCTTCTTTCTGGCACAGGAGTCAAGCTTCCTTGGCCTGGATGGAGTCCCTTCCATCCCATGCCAAACAGCAGTGGGGAGATTTTGTGTTGGGGTTGCCGCAACATGGAGAGAGGGGAGGTTTTAAACCCCTCCTGGGCATGGTCCCAGCCCTGTGTGTCCCACACAGACACACACCACACCTGCTATTTTTTAATTGGAAAAACAGATGTGCAACATGAAGTGACATAATTTGGGTCTGAGACTCAGATGGGGCAGGATAGGGGCAGAGCCTGGGAGATTGTGTTGACTTTGAAAAAAGAAGTAATCTCAATTCTCTCCTTCTACTTGGCTTGCATTGGTGTGGTTTGTTTTTGCCTTGATTTCCCCCCCTTCCTTAAAAAAACATTTTGCTGCTGTATATTTTATTTATTTAGTTGTTTTTGTTTTGGTGTGTTTTAATAGTGTGTTGTGAGTTTTCTTTTAAATGGAAAGGTGGGGTATAAATACTTGTATAAAATAAACAAACAAACAAATCATTCTGCAGTTCAGGATTATCGCCCTCTTTCCCATTGGCCTTTGCCTCACTTTACTACTCTTTTCAAATCATTTCACTTTATTTGTCCCTGTCATTCTGAAACGAACTTTTGAGTTCTTTGCAAAATTACACACGTGGACTCGTGTATGCTGAATTTTCTGGATGTAAAGCTACAACTTTGCCAAAAGGAAAAACTTGTAAGAAAAAGTGTTTTCTAGCCGTGAAGGAGAAGGGGCTGGAAAATGAGCTGGGAGAGCCACTGTGCTAAACTGCTTCTGCACCATACATGCAATATCCTGGTACCTCTTCGAAGCTGCCCAGCAATCTTTATGTTATGGGGTGCCACACAAATGCTGCAAGCAATGAAGTTAATAAGTAAATGGGGACTTGATTTTGCCAGAAGTCAGTGGCATGCAAACTGTGCCCCTTCCTCATGCAGGAGCCTGCAGAGATCACGAAATGCTGGTGACCCAAACAGAATCAGCTTCAACATTGAAACTCCAACCCTTTCTCCAGCTTTTTAGATGTTGGCGGGGAATTGGATCTGGCCGGCAGGCCACATCCTGACCCTTCCCCAGCCCCGTCACAGGCCACTTTGAATCTAAAGTGCGCCTGCAAAAGGGCCTCTTCAAAGGGGCTCACTGTTGCTGTGGGTCAGCTGACTGGCCTGGACAGCAAGCCCCTCTGCAGTGGTCCCCCAACATCATAACAGTAACAGGCGAGGGAGAGGTGGGTGGCCCTGCCCATCTGCCAGAGTGGCGGGGGAGGCCAGGATCTGATCTGTTGGTTTGATCCAGTTTCCCGTCTCCTTATCTAAAAAGGAGGAGGGGGATAGATCCAGTGATGGCAAAAGCCTGCCATCTCTGCCAGTTATGGAGAGCTTAGCCTTGCCATGCTGGAGCCAGTAATCCATGGTGAGGAACTATTAGGACCCTTAGGATGGCTGATTTCTTGGTGGGTCCTCCCAAAGTCCACAGTGGAACTCAGGAGTTCTGCCGCACAAGGAATCAACTGCTTCTGCAGGAAGGGGCGAGGAACAACAAGTCCAGCATTTCCAATGATAGAGAGTTAGGGTTGTTTTTTTCACTCACGGTACATTTCCAACCTGATTGGTGTTACTAAGAGATCTGTGGAAAGACCAACAGAAGATATGATCACTGAGTACTGCTGCTGACTTAGTGGAGCTTTAGGCTGATGCATAACTGAGATTTTGAAAGACTTTGTTTGGGAGCTGGAGCCACATTCTCTGCACCTACAGGGTGTGCGTTGTTTTCATCATCACCATTGACATGAATTTATTAATCACCACCTGTGCAATTGTCTCAAGGTATAATAAAAACTTTGTGGCTGCAGCTGCAATCCTGTACACACTTTCCAAGGGGAAGTAGCACTGAACTCAGTGGGACCACCTCTGAGTAAATATGCCTGGGACTAGGAATTATGCTTATCTGTAGTCATGCCACCTTTTGATGGCAATGGTGATTATGGTTTAAGAGTTTCTTGCACTTTCCATTGATGGCCAAGCTGTGTCTCAGAATGGGGATGGTGACCTCTGCTGGCCTGAGCAGCAGTTAACAGATGACATGAGCCTTGGCTCTTATTTTTCGGTGAACAGTGACAACCCTCTGCACATGGATTCTCCCACGGTCTCACTTGATAAAAGTTGATAAGATTTCACGAATGCCGACACAATTATATAACTAAGACTAGTTTTAGGTCGACACTGGCAGGCATCAGCTCTACAACCGATAAAGCAGGCACCCCAAACTCAATCCTCCAGCTGTTTTGGGACTACAGTTCCCACCATCCCTGACCACTGGTCCTGTTAGCTAGGGCTGATGGGAGCTGCAGTCCCAAAACAGCTGGAGGGCCGAGTTTGGGGGTGCCTGCGATAAAGGAATGGCTTTAAAGTGCACACATGGGCAAGGTGACAAGCACTACCTGAAGACAACATGGACCTAGTTTGCATGGCACAGCAGGCCAGTCTATGGCACACAGAGACTGCTTGAAGGTGCGGGCTCCCTGAGAGGAGCTCACAGCCGCGTTGCTTCCTCTTCCCTTTTTACTAGAGCTGAGCCAAGGTTTGGCCTGTGGTCAAGCTCTCCGCACTAACTGCCAGACCTGGGCGTTTGCAAGCCAGGTCATTCAGCTCTGTCGCTGGAGAAATGGGCTCCATTTATTGGATCCTGGAGCAATCAATGTGATTTTGATTACACAAATTGAAAATAGGTGAGAGCTCCTTATACAATGGAAACACAGAAAAGGTGTAGTGCAAGGTGCCTCATAAGGCTTTCCTGCTATGTGACACATGGAAACTCACTTTTTATTTCACCACTGGAATATTTGGGCCTGCTAAAAGATTCCAAACTTATTCTGCTTGTATATGCTATGTACCAAAATGTGTGTGTCATTTTGCTTGTTTATTTCAGAGAAATAGCAATGTCATTCCGAATGGAAATCTCTCTTCGGAAGCCATAAAGGAAAAAGGTAAATGTGCTGTTAAATTGATAATACCTTGACTCCCATTTGCAAGTATATTTGGGTTTGTATCTTGTTGTAATTGCCTTAAGTAGAGATTCTCAAACTTTCTTCCCCCCGGGCCCACTAGAGATGGCCAAAAATTACTGAAGCCGAACAATATAGCAATGCAGAGTTGGCCCCAGACACAAAATGGGGCAGTGTCTGGCATCATCAGCTGGCAACCATTGGCATCATTTGGTCTTGGAAAATTTTGCCACAACAAGTTTCTTGTGGCAGGGAATTCTGTAGTTCAGCTTTCCTCAAACTAAGGATAGAATATTGACTGATTCAGACTCTCCACTTTAGATAGAATTTGCTCATCCACAGCTCTTAACTAGAGAAGGATTTTCATTTTTTATGTTCCCCTCTTTCCCCATATATCTCTTTAAAGTATTTTTATTCCTCTCCTATTATTCCCCTCCTCCCGTCACATCTAACTTGCATCTTATTCCCCATCTCCCCCAGAATTCCTGGTTTCTTTTATCCCTCCTCCCTGCTCCTTTTTATATTCACTTCTTGTGTAGGCTTCCCTTTCTTATCCCCTCCCTCTCTATTTGCAGTTTATCATGATAATTTAAAGCATTAGTTTCCTTCAGTGCCCCTCCCAGTCCCCCCTGACCACCCTTAGTCTTATCGCCTTTGCTTATCTATTTGCTGTTTATCATGATAATTTAAAACATTAACCTGCAATCTCTAGTTTCCTTCAGTGCCCCCTCCCAGGCCCCCCTGACCACCCTGACTCAGTTCCCTCTTCTCTCCCCCTCATGCTCCTGTGAGTGCCCTCCTGCCCACCAGCTCTGCAGCACCAGGAGACCCTGCCCAAGGCCAGGTGGTCCTTCTGAGGTGGAGCAGGGGGCCATTGCCTTGGAATCAATCGGGGAGGCTTCCGGGCTCTGTAGGAGACTGGTGGGGAAGCAGAGAGGATTGGCGTGTGGGCATGTCCATGAAGCAGAGGAATGAGATGGTGTGTCAACAACCCTGGGTGCTTCTCCCTCCAGTCTCTCCATTCCTCTTGCCTCATTCCTTCCTGTTGTCCCTCCCTTCTCACATTCCGCCAGCCCCTCTGTCCATCCACTATTTCCCCTTTTTCTTTCTTTCCCTCCTGAATACTGCTTTGTTCTGTAACATACTCTTGCCCCCATGTATGCCTTTGGCTTACTTCTCTCAGACACGCTATGAGCTGCAAACCATAACATAAGGTTGCCATATTTCAAAAAGTAAAAACCAGGAAACCACCGAAATTGTTGAACTTTTTTTAGACAAACCCCCCCCAAATGTGGTTTTGACTTGCCTAAGATCCAGGACAAAGCGACACCTTTCAGAAATTCCCTCCAGACATCAGTTCTGCCTTTGAAATCCTGGCAATGTCTGGGATTTCCCAGACGTATGGCAGCCCAGCATAACACAAACCTTGGTTGCAGCTCTGTCTGGAGAAAGCTAAACCAGGAGTCCAGATTCAGACAACACACTCAGGGCAGCAGCAGAATGCCCAGAAGAGCCAAGCAGATATTGCCTCTTCCCTGAGAGCACACACAGTTCAGGCTTGTGCTAAACCATTGGATTAACATTACGTGCAAACCAAGCCAAGGTTAGCAGTTTAAAATGATGATAATAATAATAATAATAATTCTATAATGCCCTTCATCCGAGAATCACAGGGTAGTTTACAATATAAAACCACAAAAATATATAACATAGTAACAAACAAAAACAATATCCCCCCATAGATTGTTTAATTAGACAAACTTCCAGCAGTGGGTGAGGGTTTTGTTTTTTAAAAAAAAAGAATGCCTCAGTTTGCACTACTGTATAAGCTTATACTGTAAATGAATATTGTTTTCTTCCAGAAATTGAGTTTTCTGAACCAGAGGAGAATGATTATGACAATCTACAGACGGGGAGAGCAATAGAATTCCTTGCTAATGTCACCAAGCAGAACTTCACAGATACAAGTGGTAAGGATATGAATGGCGCGCTTTCATCTCTACAATATTACAAAAGCATATCTTGATTTTTATCATGATGCTATCTAACATAATTAACTATAGTTATAACAACAGACTGAGGATTAAGGACACTGTAACTGGTGTTAAATTAAGAATTTGCACAGATTCAAAATCTGATTTCCTAAATTTGAAATCCAATTCAAATGCAGTCTGATTGCTTAAAACCCTGTAAAAAAGTCACACACATTAAATGGTTTAAATTCATCATGAAACTGCAAAATTGTGCATTACAATTACAATGCAGAACTGTTTTTTTTTCAGTAATCACTTTCAACTCTGTCCCTGGGATGATGAAATAGTGCTTCAGGCTATAATGGAGAGAGAAATATTACAGAGTGGTAGCAAAAATTTTGATGTGGGTTTATCATGAAGTTCTGTGTTGTTAAGAGAGGTGGTGAACTCTCCTTCCTTGGAGGTTTTTAAGCAGAGGCTGGATGGCCATCTGTCATGTATGATCTAGTTGAGATTCCTGCATTGCAGGGGGTTGGAATAGATGACCCTCGGGGTCCCTTCCATCTTTAGAGTTCCATGATTCTGTGATCATTCTATGTGGTCTGTTAGTAACCTCCATGAATGGGACTCTGAATGAAAAGTATCCTTGGCATATTGCGATGCAGTAGATATAATATTGTCCTACAGAGGAAAGGGGTGAAGGAAGCTGGAAGCTTTGCTCTTTGCAATAAGGGAGATCTCAGTTTGTTAAGCTACATGAAGATGAACCACCTCTGCAATCAGCCCAGCACAATTCTGTGTTCCTAGCCAATTTCAGGGTGGAGATTGTTGCATGCCAGTCAACTCATTGCCTGTTTACTTAACAACTGAATATGTCACTCCCTGACTTTTTATAGGCATTGATAATCCAGTATTTTCAGCTGATATCGAACAAAACTCCACCATGAGGTTTTCGCCTTGGCTCTCCGGAGAAGAGATGGTGGTGCCATCCCAACGGGCCAGAGTGCAGATACCTTATTCTCCAAACAACTTCCAGCGGATTGCTCCCATTCGACTCAGCAATAGATCTGTAGATTCCTTTTTGCAAGTAGATGGCCCTGAGGAGCGGTCTCGAAGTTTCCTCCCAGAATCAACACACATGTAAGTAATATTTTAGGCATTTCTGCAGACAGCTATTTTCTCACTTTCGAGATTTCATCTTTTTCTCTTACTTTTCTTTTGAACTTCTCAGGGAGGAATCCTGCACTAGAAAGCCAAATGGCCGTCTTCTAGACGTTTGGGGATCCTAATGGTGATCACAAGTGATCACATCCGCTTCAGCGATCACCTTTGATTCAGTAATTCTAGCAATTCCATAGGAACAAAGGAAATCCAAACTCTTCTTTACATTCTCTGCCTCCTTTTGATCTTTCTGTCATTCTCTAGCATTAACTTTATATTTTCTGTTTTGAAGCAAAAGAAGTTCAGGTTTTGAATGTAGATTTATATATCGTTATGCTTCCCTATTTTCTTAAATATATGTCAGCCACACAACAGAAGAGTAGGCTTTTCTCGCAAATGCAAGGGACGGCTCTATCCCACACAGCAGAGCAGGCCCATTGATGAGGCAAAAATCTCTCTGTGTGTTCTGTCTTCCTCCTGAACTACTGTTTTTGTTGAATTGTTGGGGTTGATAATAAGTTTGGGGACTGATAAGGTGTGTGTGCATGGGTGGGCTGACAGAGGCATATCTGGGGAGTTCTTAGCATGTAGGACAACACAGAGGATGTTCCCTCAAAGTCTGGGTTTTCTACAAGTCCTAATGCTGTACAGTTTGTTGGAATAGAAACATTTGTCCCAACTAGATACAGTACCGGCATTTTAAATAGTAACCAGAGAGGGAGAGAGAAAGGCATGATCCATTATTTGTGAGCACGTCCACATGCAGAGGGTTCCCTGGGGTGCATGAGAGTCCTGCTTTCCTTACTCGGCACACAGGCACAAGAGACATTTGGGTGAATGGGAGGGATGCATCTCCATTCGGTGCAAGTGGCCTGTGGCGCTAGAGAATGAGTAACATTTATCAAGGCAAGGGGGAGGGCTGGGTGGATATATTAGAAGTGCACCCAGACCTATCCCACCTGCCTGTTACCTGCACACAGGTGGGAGACAGGGTTCTGTTGAGCACCTAGAAATTCTCAGCTCATGAGTGCTGTGGCCTGGTGGACTGGATTATGCCCCAAATGTATGTATAGAAAGGATTGCGTTTTAAAATATGTATTAGTAAAATCAGTTAAATGTCCACTTGGTGGCGCCACAATAAAAGCCATTCAGAGCTCTCCTTGCAGTATGGACCTTCCATAACTTCACTGGATAGGCCAGGGGTCAGCAGCCTTTTTCAGCCATGGGCCGGTCCACCGTCCCTCAGGCCATGTGGTGGGCCGGACCATATTTTGAAAATAAAAATAAAAATGAATGCATTCCTATGCCCCACAAATAACCCAGAGATGCATTTAAAATAAAAGGACACATTCTACTCATGTAAAAACACGTTGATTCCTGGACCGCCCGTGGGCCGGATTGAGAAGGCGATTGGGCCGCATCCGGTCCCCGGGCCTTAGGTTGCCTACCCCTGGGATAGGCAATCTCCACGTTTATTTCACGTACCTCGAAAGCAGCACTGCTTTAAGGGAACCAAAATTGCTATGTAAGATGACCCAAGCTGTAGCTGGTTTTCATTTAAGACATAACTGTATTCTGACTTCCAATTCCTTTGCCACAACAGGTGACCCAACCCTTGCTGTTATGATGTCAGGACATTCTTCAGATGAAATGCTCCCTCCTTGGGAATACGAACAAACAAAATCGGATTTTGTTATCGGAGAAACGCCTCAGCTTGGGTCCAGTGTGCCTTAAGGGCCTTGGCAACGAGACTACACACCTCTGGAAGGCAGGGACATTTTAACCCTTGACTCTTTCTCGCCAGGAGTTACCTGGCCTCCACTGGCAAGCAGTCTTGAATGCAAGTGACAATCAAGCGCATTTTAATACAAGTTACTATACTGACACTAGGTACGAACCAGTGAATTCACATTCATGAGCAGGAATCTGATTTTGGGAACACTCAAAAGAAGAAATGGCCGCTTAATGCACAAGCTCTCACAGGTCAGCAGCAGCAAGACGGGTTCAGAGTTCTCGTTTTCCCCACAGGCTGAAACCTGTGCAGCGTCCTAAACTTTAAAAGTTGGCATCTTTTCACATTCCCCCCACCCCCACCCCGGGAGCAAGAGGAAACTCAGCTGTGAGTCTTGACTTGAGTGAGGGGAACACATGAGAAAGAATGTGAATTATATAGACTCTATGTATGTATATTTTTTAAAAGAGAATGTTTAAACGTGGCCAGATTTTGTAGAAAACTTTATTTGAAAAACTGAACTCTGAGTTCAGCTGGCTATGTTTCACGCTGAAGGAACTCAAGTTCAAACATCAAGATAATATACTGTACAGGTGGTGACCATTTTGTGCACATCCGATAGATGTGCGACCGCCAACCCACACATTGTTTTCGGCCTTGGTAGGGGGTGGAACAGGCTTACGTGTGATCGCTGAGACACGCAATGACCCAGAATGCAACCCCCACACAACCTGTACTTCCTTTAAAAAAAAAAGTATTTATTTTAGGGATTTGTGATATGAAGATTTTCAAAATGGAGCTGGCTTTAGGGCTGGTACCAGGCCAGGGCCATCTAGGGCAGCACAAGGGCATCCATACTGGAACCCAGACTCAGAAGGTGTGATCTCCGGTTTAGGGATCCCAAGGTCAGTGGGCTGAATTGGAAGCTGCGCATGCCCTGCTCTGTTGACCAAGCAAAGGTCTAGGCCTGGCTCCTAGTGTCTGTACCAGGCCTGGCCAACCCAAAGGCTTCAGTCTGCCAGCAATGGGCTGGTGTTACCCTGTGCAGCTGCAATGGGCTATCGTGGCCCATAATGGCCACACAGAGCATCCAGACTGGCTGCTAAACTGCATCCCAGCAGCAGACCCTGCAGTTCCTGGTTCAACCCCTGGAACTCTGAGCAGCTTTGCATCTCCTTCCTATGCCATATTTCCAAAAACACGCACTAAGGCTGCAATCCCGTGCACACCTACTTGGGAGTAAGTCCCACTGAGCTCTGCTGGGCTTATTTCTGAGTAAACATGCACAGTATTGCACTGTAAGGTGATCTGCAGAAAAGTATTCTGGGTGAAATGGAGTAGTGCCCTTTTATCAACTGTGAAAGATAAAGGAGATATATATTTTCTTACTGTCAAATGTTTTAAGTAGTGAATAGCTAATTGAACTATGGGCTTTTAATTCTCGTATCTGTTTTCTACAATCAATATTGCAGGGAATTAAATAATGTTTTGCTTTATAAACAGCCCCCTCCAAAGCTGATGTAGAATTTTAGTGCAGTGGAGCCTAAGTGGTCTCACCTTTTTTAAAAAAAATAAAATAAAATTAAGTTGATCCACATGATATAATCTTATCAAGAAAAGTAGACACAAGTTACAGAGTGAATTTTAAAAATCTATTAAAAAAAATATTTTTTACACCATTAGTTCCTCAAATACTGTCGTCTTCTGTGTCTGACAGTTCTTTTTAAGTGCCATGACCTCAGGTCAGTTAAGCTTCATAGTACTGTAAATTGATAGTCTGGTGTGTGTGTGTGTGTGTTCAAAAGGAGAGCTTGATTTTTATCTTGATACTAAATAGATTATGATTTAGGGCCAGCTAAAAGACTTACAGTGCAGTCCTATACTAAAAAAAAAGCCTCATTGAGTTCAATGGGGTTTTACTCCCTGGGAAAGTGAGAGTCTAAAAAACTGACATGGGCCTACAGTGTTTAATGGTTTCTCAAAAGTAATGTACAAATTGGTGACTTTGCTGCCTTTCACAATTGCCATTACTTTCCACTATTGTTTTACACTTGGCAGGAACACTGCATTTTCTCATTACGAAGAACATCCTCCCTTTGTAATGGAATAGGCAGGTCAACCACATTTCAGAACAAGTCGTGAATAGAAGGAGCCAAAATCTAGAATGGCTTGCTGAGTCGTTGATTCAAGTCAGACATCACTTCCAAACCATAGTATGGAGCAGCTTTTCCAGTGTAATTTTCTTTCTTCTCAGTACTCTAGTTTTTGCATTTAGTGGCCTCTGGAAGTGAAGAAACTTGCTGCAACCTTAGAACTGTCAATCCAAACACCATGGGCAACCTTATTTAAACCATGGTCTATAAATTCACTTCCATCCATGGTTTCTGATTCTGGTCTGCTGGTAAACTTAATCAAATATTGTACGAAGCAAAACCTCTTTATATCTGCATGGTTATGAATGCCTTCAACATCAAATATAGGACTCCTCTAAAACAAATTTCTCTACAGTGTACCTTTGTGATTTTAAATGCCTAATTTTTCAGTTCATACATGCATGCCCATTTCTTGATGGTTTGTAGTTGGACATGTGTACTAACTCCATTTAAAAGTGTAGTTTTTGAGGGGAAGTCACATGGTGTTATGAAAGTTATTTCTCTGGTATTTGATATTCCAGATCTCTACTGGTGAACATGTATGCCCTTAGCCTCATTTTTACTAAAGTGCCGGCAAAACTTTCCTTAGAGTCCAGCTTTGTGTGGATATATCTTTCACATAGATATTTGGATTGACCTCAGTAGACTAAATCACAGATATGTACTTGCAAATGTCATGTACATTTCTGCAACCTTTCAGTTCTGTGTGCCTCTTGTTTTAAGGGACGCCCACCACGAAAAATTTATCTGTTATTTCTCCCTGTGAAAATTAGTTGCAAGATGATGTTGAATCTAGAAGGCATTTTTCAGGTCTGTGTAAGATGTGTAAAAGCCAAGGCACAATAAAGCCAAAGCTAAGGGATCACAGATGTAATCCTATATCCCCTTACCTGGAAGAAAGTCTCATTGAACTTGGCATATGACTGCTGTTAAAGACCTACTGGCTTAATGAGGGAAATGTAATGCTTAACTCTCCCAGGGTTTTGGGGGTGTTGGCCGCAAACTTATGCTGGAGTGAGTGGATTTCTGCTGAAGGCTGTAAGCTGATCAACACAGAGACTCTCATGAATAAGGGCAATAAAAGTGAATATGCCCATCAGTGGACAATTTGCTTTAATTCAGAATCATTGTCTATTTTGTGTAAAGAGGATATATTAAATGGTGTATTCTCTCTATGTTTTGCTATGTTGCACTATTAAGCCTGTTGAATTTGTGGCAGTGTGTGTGTGTGAGTGTGTGATGGACACAGTCTTTATTCAAATGAATTTTCTGAACTGTGAAGAGACGAATATACTGTAGTCTATGTGTGAACAAATCAGAATTTTATGTAGGAAAAGCTGAAAAATATTTATAATGTGCCTTAAAAACCATACTATAAAGAGCTGGTGCTTTTCAATGACTTTGCAGTGATTTCTAGGAAGTCTCGACTTTCTTTGTGATATTATTAAGTGACTCTTTTACTTGGGAAATAAATGTCTTTATAAATCTTTAAATACTAGATTGCACAAGGACCATTAAACGATAAATTGTAGGACTTTGATGTACGGTATCCCAAAGTGTATATTTAAAAAGGTTGCACATTACCAAAAAAAAAGATATATAATAAAGATAACTTATTGGATCTATTTCTTTATAATGTCAACAGGTTCCTATTGATAAGGAAATATAAGAAGAATGTAGGAGCAGTCTTGCTGGGTCAGACCAACTAGGTCCCTCAAGCCCATTTTACAGTTTCCAACAGTAGCCAGCCAAATACCTCTGGAAGCATACAAACAAGGCCGTTGTGGTCTCCTGTCTTCTGGTGCTCGTGAGGTATATTGCCTCCGTATTTGAAGGATCCATGCAGTTCTCATGGCTATTGACCTCAAGACCGCAACAGTAGCTGCGAATGGGGAGTCCTATGCATTTCTTCCAGATTGTTTCTCATCTTGGCAATACCCCTTAAGGAAAGGAGGAACCAAAGAACCTTAGGTAACAGGGCATCAGAGCTCTGCTCAGAAACACTTGGATGCAAAGCAGTTTGCAGGCTCCAGTCATGCACTGATCAACCCACTAACTGGATAGCTCAGTTGGTTAGAGTGTGGTGCTGATAATGCCAAGATTGCAGGTTTGATCTCCATATGGGACAGCTTCATATTCCTGCATTGCAGGAGGTTGGACTAGATGATCATTGGGGTCCCTTCCAACTCTACAATTCTATGATTCTATAATTCAACTCAAAGTCGCTGTGGAAAGCTGCTCTCAGGACAGGATGTGGATGGGAGGGCAGTCGTCCATCCCCAGTAGGGTTCCTGGTTTAATCAAATTGCCTCCTCTGAAATACATTTTGTCCCATGAGAGGGAAGATACAGGTACTCAAGGCTTCATAGCTAAAGAAGCTTAGGTATGGTTTGGTATGACGTCTGGCTTAATAAAGCTATGCATGTCAGTGTCTGGAAAAGCAGAATAGTGGTTTGAATGGTTTGCAAACTATGGTTCAGAATTATGTCTGAATTAGGTAAAGGTAAAAAGGGACCCCTGACCATTAGGTCCAGTTGTGGCCGACTCTGGGGTTGCGGCGCTTATCTTGGTTTATTGGCCGAGGGAGCCGGTGTACAGCTTCCGGGTCATGTGGCCAGCATGACTAAGCCGCTTCTGGCGAACCAGAGCAGCGCACGGAAACGCCGTTTACCTTTCCGCTGGAGCAGTACCTATTTATCTACTTGCACTTTGACATGCTTTCAAACTGCTATGTTGGCAGGAGCAGGGACCGAGCAACGGGAGCTCACCCCGTCGCGGGGATTCGAACCACCGACCTTCTGATTAGCAAGTCCTAGGCTCTGTGGTTTAACCCACAGCGCCACCCGCATCCCTATGTCTGAATTAGCAAAGCATAATTACAGCCATTCCTTCGCCTCCAGAGGCTGCTGCACTATGGAGAGGGGAGTGAATTTGAAGCTGAGATGATGGCTTGCTTGTTGCATATTTAGAACACAAACTAACTCTGGTTTGAGCTTCCAGACTGCTTACTGTAAGCCATCATTTAGTTTGATATCTGAGTGGAAGTAGCATAAATACAATAGTCCAATTAGCACAGCACAGATGGATTGATAGTGTGCTTTCAAGGCTCACTGTGGACATGTGGCCCCCAGCAGATTACTACGGAGAAAGTAGTTTGTGGGATGCAGTTTAACATGCACACCCTAAATGTGCACAAAATCGCTTCACAGTCTTAATTTGAGCGAGCCATTCAAAGGGTCTCGTTTGCTTTTTCCATTCTGAAATCCTGCTTCCTGTTTCCCTATGTGTGAGTTCCCCTCCCGCATTGCATTATTCTGTGGGATTCTTTGTGAATGATGTCATCCGTAATTAGAAGCCATGTAAAAATGAGAATGATGACCACTTTATTCCATTACAGTGACAGCAGGTTTAGGACCAGCGACCTTGTGACCCTGGTCCTGTCCAAAGGCAACACTTGGGAGCACAGCTAAGAGAGAGTCCCAGGCTTCCAGTCTTTTCAACAACAAGGGCAGTGGGGTTATAATGCTGCCTAGGAATGCAAGACGCAGCTGGGCTTTGGTGTGCACATTCTGTAGTATTGCCTACCGCAACCAAGGAAACTTGACACAATAGCTAGCTGGGCAAAACAATGAGGTTAGCGGAGGAGGAGGGAGCGGGGAGAGAGGCGACTGGAAGGAAAACAAGGATGATGAGCAATCAGAAAGGGTGAAATTAGGGTAAGAACACGCCATGGTGTTCCTTGAGCATGTGTTGGGCTTCTTAAAAGATGCACACAAAGAGAGTACTTGGTGCAACCCATTCCTGAAACTAAAGCCAACTGGGACACAGTTGTGTTTTGCAAATTACAGCAGCCTTGACAGAAAAACTTCACTAATAAAGTTATGTCCAGCTTTTAAGCAAACATTCTAAATTCATTGCTCTGAGCTAGAAAAGAGCCATGGGGGACAACAAAGAGATTTTAGTCATAGTTTCAGCAATGGCAAAAGACCGGCTTTTGGAAACATTCAGCTGCAGAGGTGGGGGGAGAATGTAGCACACAACCCATCTCCTCCTGTGCACACTGCCATTCCAAGCAAAGACACTAATAGGCTTGTGAAAGTCCCCCAGACCTGCCCCCCTTCTACCTGAAATACAAGGGGGCTGAGGGTTGTGCTGTGTTGGGAGCCAGAGTCAGGAGTAGGTCAGCAATAAAAACACCAATGTTAGTGAAGTTAACTCTTTATTCAAGAAACCAAAGCAATGCAGTCCTAGTGATCACAGCAACGTTTCCCAGGGGTTCTTGCCCCAGTGAGGCAATTACAAGGATGGAATGTTCCTGCCTTCCTATCACGCTCTAACGCTACTCAGCCTGAGGCTCTGTCACCTTGTCCCTCTTTGTTCTGCCCTCTTCATTCCTCTCTGTGTTCTGAGAGTCTGGGGTTGGGGGTGGGCCTGGTCACAGCAGAAGGGCAGACTCTCTGGCTTCTTCAGCAGCTTGTCTCAACTCTGCCTCTTGGCCCCCCTCCTCTCCAGCTTCCACTTCAGCCTCGATGTCTGAACTGCTCTCTTCCATGGCCTCTTCCAGCTCACTAAACCCTGTTACCACTTCTGCTTCCGACACGTTCTCCTCCCACGCTGCCCCTTTTTTTCCTTCCAAACACAGTGAGTGGTCCCAACACCACTCCCTGAGCCTTCTTCCCTTGGGGTTCCCAAGCTTGTGCCACCACTCCTCAGCATCCACAACATGCTGCCACTTATTCTCTTCTCCTTAGTAAAGGGTAAAGGGACCCCTAACCATTAGGTCCAGTCGAGGATGACTCTGGGGTTGTGGCGCTCATCTCGCTTTATAGGCCGAGGGAGCTGGCGAACTTCTGGCGAACTAGAGCAGCGCACGGAAACGCCATTTACCTTCCCACTGGAGCGGTACCTATTTATCTACTTGCACTGGCATGCTTTCAAACTTTCAAACTGCTAGGTTGGCAGGAGCAGGGACCGAGCAACGGGAGTTCACGCCGTCGCAGGGATTTGAACTGCCGACCTTCTGATTGGCAAGTCCTAGGCTCTGTGGTTTAACCCACAGCGCCGTCACATCTAACTTGCATCTTATTCCCCGTCTCCCCCAGAATTCCCGGTTTCTTTTATCTTTGATGATACATTGGGCAATAGATATGAAAGCATGAGAATGATTGTGAAATATGGATATAAAATTTACAGCATGCTATGGTTTAAGAGAAAATTATATGAAACTGTTTTATCGATGGTACCTAACACCGAGTAAATTGGCAAAAATGTATAAATCAAAATCAAGTAAGTGTTGGAAATGTAAAGAGAAAGAAAGTTCTTTTTATCATGTGTGGTAGTCTTGTAGTGTAAGGTTAAAGCTTACTGGGAAATTATATATAATGAATCAAATAAACTATTTAAAATAATGTTTGTAAAAAAACCCCAGAAGCCTTCCTGTTGGGAATTATAGGGACAGAACTACCCAAACTGTATAGAAATTTATTCATGTATGCAACTACAGCGACATGAATGTTACTTGCCCAAAAATGGAAAGAAGAAGTCCCAGCAAAAGAAGAATGGATACAAAAACTTATGGAAAATGCAGAAATTGCAAAACTTACTAGAAAAATAAGATCAAGGTAACAAACATTTTATAAAAGAATGGAAATGGTTTATTGAATATTTACAAATAAACTGTAAACAGATAAGAACATTGGCAGGATTATTGTAACAACCTGCAGTTTTAGAAGAGTACATATTTAAAGTAGATGAATAAATGAGTAAATTAATATAATTTGGATATGCAGAAAATATTAAATATTAAACTATTTATTATATTAAAATACTAAAAATAATATCACATGAGATCCAATCAACACTGGAAAACTGTTGTTGTTGCTGTTGTTATATTAATGAATTTCTATTTTATACATTTCAATAATTTTACAATCATTTTAACATTGACTTCCTTCCCCCTCTTTCTGCAGTTCCTTAAATTTAATTGCAGAAAGAGGGGGAAGGAAGTCAAGTTTTGAAATGTTAAAATGATTGTAAAATTATTGAAATGTATAAAATTGAAAATCATTAATAAAAAAAGAAGAAGAAGAAGAAGAAGAAGAAGAAGAAGAAGAAGAAGAAGATTAAAAACAGTTTTCCGGTGTTGATTGGATCTGATGTGTGTGTAACAATAACATCTGCATACAGTCCCGGGATATATTCTTTTTCAATGATTATGTCCTTTCCTGCCAGAATTTGGCACAGTCTAATTGCCAAGGGTTCCAAGATTATGGTGAATAATAAAGGGGACAGTGGGCACCCTTGCTTTGTCCCACAGTCATTTTGACATTTTTGTGAGTCTATATTATTTATCCTAATTGTGGCAAATGTCGTGCCATAAATGTTCTCTAATAATCCAATGAATTTTGGGCCAAATCCAAACTTTTTTTATCACTTTAATTAAATACCTGGGTTTTACACAATCAAATGCTTTAAATATATCGAATGATGGACAGGCTAACGTTGACGTTTTCTGCTTGCTGTGGTATATTAAGTTCAGTAATTTTCTAACTGGGTCTGTAATTTTGCGTCCTGGAACAAAACCTGCTTGGTCCAGGTGGAGGTATTTCCCAATAATGCTTTCGTTCTGTTAACCATTATTGTTGTAAAGATTTTATAGTCAAGATTAAGTAGAGAAATTTGGGCTATAAGATTCCACCAGAGAATGATATTTACATGTTAGTATAATTCTTGAGTTTCTGGCAGTGAGTCGCCAGCTAAGATGTCATTGTACAATTTAGTCATATGTGGAATTATTAGATCTTTAAATGTTTTATAGAATAGTGAAGAACTGGGAGACTTTCCCACCTTTAGGTTTTTTCTTACTTCTATTACTTCTTCTTCTGTAACTGCTGTTTCCATATGTTTTACCTCTGTGTCCTTTACAGTTGGTATTTTTATTGGACTAAGATTTTTTTTATCATTTCTGAAGGAGGGGATTTTGAATGGTACAAACAGGAAATATATATTTTTTTAGCTCTTCACATATGTTTTGTGGAGAAGATCTCATTTCCCATTTTAGCCTTAATGCCAGTTATGATAGTTTTATTTCTTTTCATTCTTAATCTTGTGGCTAATAGCTTAGTCCCCTTCCCTCCAAATTCAGAAAATTTTTGTTTTAGGTGCAACAACTGGATCATTGTGTTTTTTCTATTTCTATAGCCTCTCATTGGTTTTGCTTCATCTGCCGTGAGACGGGAGTGCAGTAGCAGGTGCTGTTCAGTTCCAACTTTTGCAATGTGGAAAGGTTTTGTTTATCCAAATGACTCATGTCAGGTGTCTGGAAGCAAACAGCAGCCTCTTACCAGGCACTTCTGTCCCAGAGAGCTGCTTTAACGTCCACTCCCCAAAGACAGCTGTTATCCTGTTATAAACTGGACTAGACAAGCCCTAGATTTATCTTCAAAAGTCTGTGAATCGTGGTGATTTCCCTCAGCAGGAATGTTAATGCTTCCTGTTGTATTTCATGTGGCCTCAAGAAGCATGACTTCTACTTGGCGTTTCAGGCTCAAGCCATTGTTTTGTGCTAAATTGAGTTGATTATCGAACCAGACAAAGCGGAAAGGTTTTTCTGGCTTCTTTCCATAAAAGGAATGGAAAAATGCATAGGAGGTATAAATAGATAGGGAGAGAGCCCACCTCCTTCAATCACTTCTACCGTCTGAACCCAGGTGGGAACTGGAAGAATTATTACTAAAGCAAAGCTCATTTACTGTACCTGAAAATGCTACCTTTTCAGCGGTGTTGGATTGCAAGGTGAAACGCAGTTGTCCTCCTCTGTAGCAGACAGGAAGCAAAAAGATTAAGTGAGCTTGTTGACTTAAATTTGACACTGTAACTGAAGCACAGGTGGGTAACACAACTACCTAGCACACCTAAGGACTAGAAATTGATTAATTAGTATGCAAACAATTGCTTCATTGTGTCTACAAAGAGGACAGGCTTGCAAATGGGAGACCTTTGGCCCATTAATCAGGCGTTTGATACAGGAGTGATTTGCAGGGTGGCTGATATAAGGCTTATATTGACTTTATTCTCATGCAGTGCAATTTTATACATGCCTACTTCGAAGGCCCATTGACTCCAATCACACTTAAAAGGTAAAGGTAAAGGTACCCCTGCCCGTACGGGCCAGTCGTGTCCGACTCTAGGGTTGCGTGTTCATCTCACTCTAGAGGCCGTGAGCCGGCGCCGTCCGAAGACACTTCCGGGGTCGCGTGACGAAGCTGCAGCTGGCAAGCCAGCACCAGCGCAGCACACGGAAACGCCGTTTACCTTCCCACTATAAAGCGGTCCCTATTTATCTACTTGCACTTAGGGGTGCTTTCGAACTGCTAGGTGGGCAGGAGCTGGGACCGAACGATGGGAGCTCACCCCGCCGCGGGGATTCGAACCGCCGACCATACGATTGGCAAGTCCTAGGCACTGAGGTTTTACCCACAGCGCCACCCGCGTCCCTCCAATCATACTTACTCCCACGTAAATGAGCATAGGATTGCAGTATTCATATGTGTGACATGGGTGAAAAGTTGAAACCTGTCTCCTATATACCGTAAGCATGGGTGAGAACAGTCTATATATTATATGATAAACTGGGAATTGCCCTCATTTTTCAGTTCAGAAACCTTTATGTTTGACCACCTTTTACACTAAGGAAGGAGAAAATGTGTTCCTAGGAAATTGTAATGAAGTGGACGGCTGAAGAATGACTTACCTTTCGGCTCTCCATCTGGTTCATCAGAATGGGAACCTGGAATGGGCCACACAAACTCTGGGTCCTGAAATGGTCAAATGCGCGATCCCACAGAGATGAAAAGCAATAACCCTGCCTCACATGACGAAGAGTTGCTTCATCTGGTGGTAAAGTATGAAACTGTTTTTATCTGATTGGAAACCACTGGACAAGCTATTTGGAGCTTCTTGGTTTTTATTTAAAATTGCTTTTGTGTGGCCTGCAGCTCTGTATGCTGTTGGGTTTTATTGGTTACTACTGGGAGAAAGAAACAGAGTGTGGGCAGGGTGGGTTGCGTATGGGGGGGGGGTAAGTTCCTGTTAATGTAATCAAATTCAAAGCTCCATAAAATGTAAATAATAATGATTACTAGTTGATGCTTTAGGGTCAATCTTTCATCACATGCTTCCTTATCTTGTTCTGTTGATAAAGACACACTTCAGAAGAACATCTGCTTTGCTTGTGCATTGGTGTTTTGCATTCCTCATTATTATTCCTGTTTAAGTCTACTAATAGATCAAAACGGAGCAAAAAAGTATTTAAACCCACTACAGATTCCATTGGTTTCAGTTGGACTTAGGAGGAAAGTACCCAATTTGATCAGTCCCTGAGCTTACAAAAGGCATGTGAGCTCGTGAACATCCCTACCAGGGATTTAATTTGAGTAACAAAAAAAACCCACCCTATTCTTAAGAGATATAGTTTCTCATGGCAAAAGATAGAAGCTATTTTTGGCTGCCATAAATCATGAGTAGATTAGCACTGATCACTTGAGCTGATGTCCTTTAAATTAGCAGTGATCTGGATATCCAAATGTTTTCCTTTTTTGGCACTAAAAGAGAAAAGAAGGAGTGCTCTATCCCAGCTGGAAAAAGTAGCTGAGATAATCTTGGGACAGCATTATAACTTTTCCAGCTTCCTCAAGTTGCTTTTAAGCCATGAGAATGTATAGAAAAATGTTAATCAGTTCCAGAAACTTAGGGACAGAATAAAAAACACTGTGATCCTAAGCATGGCTACTTTGAAGAAAGTCCTGCTGCTTTGTCTGTCTAGCTAAGTGAAATACCAGTCTGCACAAGGATTTCTGGAACAGAAATTTCTAATGATGGCAGCTGATAGTGTGAGGCAATTACACAATCAGTAGATGGGCCCTCCTTATAACCAATAACGTAAATAGACTTTAATAATTCAATATTTAACAATATTTAACAATTTAAATAGACTGAAACTTTTAAAAGGTGAAGACACTATGTATTGCTATATCTTACTGGTTACTGCATGCATGTTCAGTGTGGCTGTGAATGTCTTTGGCCCCACCCACTTTGAGCTGGGCTCCATCTCTTTTGGAACACAGCTCTTGTCTGTGGCTCTCTTCTCATTTCTCACCCACACCTGTGAAAGGGGTTAATTGTAGGGTCCAGAACAACATTAAGGTTTAGATGCACACTCAGTGCTGCACTTGCTTGGCCACATTAAACAATGTGCAGAAACTTCTGACAACAACATACACTAGAGAATATATAAGAGCAAAATCTGAACCCTCATTAACGCCGCTGGTTGCAGGAAAATGGCACACCATTCATTTAAGCAATCGTCTCACAATGTCCATACCTTGAGAGAATGCGTTGCAGTGATATGGTTGTGGGCATGTTGTTTTAAATGGACCACAGCCAAGCCAGCTTCTTCCCTTGCTTCTCATGTTATTAATACATCAGGAAATGAGAGGTTGTGCTTCATATAGACTTTTTGGTGATCTCTTCTTAAACAGAGCCCTTAGTTCTGTCCTAATAGTGGAGATAAGAGATTTCAACAAACATTTTCCAAAGTCTTAGCAATGTTTCCTGATGACCTGCCGGATGAGGATGTGAGTACAATACTCATGGAACATTGCGACTGGAATGATCCTTAAAACAGAAAAAATGAACTATGACTTAAAATAGCTATTCATGACAACTCAAGGGCAGAATATAGATTTGTGCTCCTTAGATATTAGGTACACATTGGACAAGGTGTAGGATGGCTGAATTCATTCTTAAGTGATAGGTGATTGCTCACAACCTCCCCCTCCCCAAAATATAAGTTATCTGTAGGAGGGCATCCTTTCTGTTCTAAAGTAATAGGATTAATAGTTTCAATTACTGCACTTCTCACCCAGCTGTTTGAAATTTTCTTTTTATTCTTCTACAAATGGTTATGACATTTGCAGATATATTTTGGGTTAAATGGTCAATTTTGATTTAACTCTGTTTTTCTTTCTGGGAGTTTTCTAAGAACTCTTTCCTTTTCCCTCCCACTGACCACAGAAATAGATTTGATGGTTGCAAAGGTTTTGGTTGAGAGGTTTAGCTGTGAGGGCCAAAGGCAGGGAGCAGCATAGTTAGTGCAGGCCTTTGCAAAAATAGCTGCAAAAGCGAAGTGGCAGCTGAAGTGTAGGTTAAGTTCCCACGAAGCGAGACACAGTGATAACAGCAAGAACCTTTATTGAACTAACAGAACTGGACAACAGAGGCAAAGCAACTGCTTATATACATTTCTGAAGGCCTGAGCCACTCCCACTCTCAACATGATTGGCTGTCTAAACTCCCAAGCTACGAATCATAACTCAGAGTTTAAGAGCCAATGGCAGTGGCCCGAATCCTGAAATTGGATATCATGTATCGAATCAGAACATGGGCTCAGATTCCTTAGTCCAAACTCAAGTTCAGGGAAATGCAGACCACTGAATATATAACAGCAGCTATCTTTTTACAAATACAGTACAGAACCTTAACTGTCAACATTCACCGACGAGGATCACAAAGAGCTCATAACATACCTCCTCTCAGCAGCCAAAAACATCATAGCCAGATACTGGAGAGACCTGCCAGGAGTAAGCATGGAGCAATGGTACCAAATAGTATGGGAAACATCCTTATTAGAAAAATTGACCAGTAAACTGAAACTGACACGGGGACAAATGGAAGAAGATGCCTTCACCCCTCTATGGCTCCCTTTTATCACATACACAGCCCAACAAGACAATGACAAAAATCCACCAACAGCATACAAATCAATATGGCTAACCTGATTCAAAAACACCCACCCACCCTACTCACACATGAAAACAAAGTTCACCACAGCCAATCACAAACAAGCAACCGCACCCTAGGCCAACCCCAACCTCTCTCACCACCAAAGGAACATAAGCGAATAGTAAAGAGAACCCACACAAGCGATGCTGACACAAAACCCCACACATACATTAAGTAAAATAGAAACATTGCCACCCCTACACCCCATGGACCCCCCCACCTCTTTCTCCCTTTTCTTTCTAATGTAACACTAATGTCTCAACAAATGAAACTGATCTGTAGAAAATGTAACTTGAAAAAACAGACGTTGCACATACTTTTGTAAATCAAGAAATCTTTAATAAAAAAAATTAAAAAATACAGTACAGAAATAATTTCATAAACTGGGAACAAGTAATTGTTCCGTACATTTTCTACTTTTTTCCACTCCTTGCTTAGAAGTTTGCAGAAGTGTTTGTATGAGGAATTATACAAAAGGGGAGGAAAGTATAGACAACTACACAGTATATGCAACTGATCTTTGTTGAGTCTTCTCTCTTTGCAGAAAATAGAGGAAGGGTCATAGCTCAGTGGGAGGCAGTGGCTTTGCATTGCAGAAGGTCCCACATTCAGCCCCCCGACATCTCCTGCTGCAACCCTGCAGAGCTGCTGGCAGTCAGTGTAGACCATACTGAGCTCAATGGACCGATGGGCCTGACTCTTGAGTCAGAACATGAAGCCACTGAGCCACGTCTTGTCTTCTCTGACATGCAGCTGGAGAAAGGCCTGAAAATACCCAACAGTAGATTTAGTAAGAATAGCTCTAAGAATAGCAGAGAAAAAGATCTAGGACATTGCAGGATAGAAAGCCAAAAGTAGGTAGAACTTAACATTTTTTAAGCAACAACAACTTTTTATTGGGTTTTATAAACAGGGATGATAGGAATAGTAAATAATGCAAATAAACAGACCAAGTCTTTTGTGATGTCATTTGCACATCACAAAAATAGCACTATAAATTTGCAGTAATATCTACAAAATATGGTTCATTATTAGTGGTCAATGGGCAAGTTGTTGGTTTATACAGTGGTTTAAATGAAAATGAAAACAAGGGGAAACAGGATAGGAGAGAACTTAACATTAAGTTCCTGCTTCCATGGAAGGTTTTTGTTAAGTTGTGGGTGAACATATCAGACGACACAGCAATTCTCCAAACAGCTCTTGTTTATTCACAGGCCAGAACAGAACTGAACTGAAGGGTTCAGTCAGCCTGCTTATATAGAGCTCCAGTACAACGTAACTGTAACAAATTTCTAAAACTATCCACTGAACGTCACTTTCGATCCCTTATTTGCATAACTATCTACAGTATCCCCCTGCTGGCCCAGGGTGAGAACTTCAGTACATAACAGTTTTAATAAATTGTGGGGGGCAGCAGTATAGAGTTGAGGTTGGATAGATGCCCTAAAACTGTTGTTGGGTTGGTTCACTTGTTTAAAAAAGGACAAAACGATTTTAAGAAGACATTTAGACTTTTGAGATGGAAGGATATTGCAACAATTTCCTACCATCCACTCCTATGTACCACCTAAGCATCTGCCAAGTACTGAGTGAACACCGTATGTTGGCCTCTGTTACAGCCATTGTTCATCTTACCTGCATATTATGAGCCTCTTGATCTACTGCAGATCAGTTAAAATGACATTTCAAAATGAGAAGCCTTAGAAGTAGGTTAAAAAAAACCTCATAACTCAAAAATGTTTTGCCTAGTGTAAGAGCCAACATTCACAGAGCACTCTGCTTTGCCAGGACCCCACACACATTGCTAGATTTCATGCATGCTGTTCTGAGAAATTGGGGGACTGGGATTAATCCTCTCATAACATCTTTGTGGGTGTCTGACAAGCTGTTCCTCTCTTCCCCAAATGGAATGTTCTTTGTCTACTGCATTTATCAGATGGGTTATAAATCCTACAAGAACATGAAAGGAACCAAAACTGAGATAAATACTTTAGACCAGCAAGCCAGAAGATGGGGAAACCAGTAAATTCTTGATCTGATGCACATATTGCAGGTTAAGGGAG
The DNA here is from genome assembly GCF_964270895.1 of Podarcis filfolensis. Taxonomy (NCBI): domain Eukaryota; kingdom Metazoa; phylum Chordata; class Lepidosauria; order Squamata; family Lacertidae; genus Podarcis; species Podarcis filfolensis. The sequence goes on from NC_139615.1 coordinate 50,890,504, forward strand.
CTTATTTTCTCTCCCTGAAAACAGAAATGATAGGATCTCGTCTGGTCCTAGAACTTAGAAAATTCTAAAAGGTGAAAATGAAAAAGGTGTTTATGCTGGAACAGGCCTGGCCATAGCAAGCCCCACTGCACCACGGACTGGAGACTGTCCATAATGCCCATTTAACTCTTTCCCAGTCCATTCCACCCATCATATCACCCTCCACAGAAACCAATACAGAGCATAGGATATGTCTGTGATATAGCAGTAATTAATTTTTAAAGGTTGTCTGAAAAATAAATGTTTTATACACAAAATATTGTCCAGTAGCACCTTAGAGACCAACTAAGTATGTTCTGGGTATAAGCTTTTGTGTCCATGCACACTTCTTCAGATACTTAGTTGGTCTCTAAGGTGCTACTGGACATTTTATTTATTTATTTTGACTGCATCAGACCAATATGGCTACCTACCTGAATCTAGAATGTTTTATACATGTTTGTGTAGGAAGGAAACAAATGGCCCTCTCTTGGAAGGGAGTTCTGGAGCACTGGGGTTGCCACAACTATGAACACGCTAAACATCTGAAGCAGTTTCAAAACACGTTCTTTCCCTCCAAGAACTCTGGACATGGTAGTTTACCCCTCACAGAGTTAAATTTCCCAGAAGCCGTTAACGAACTGCAGTGCCCAGAATGCTTTGAGGAGGAAAAGATTGCTCTGAATATGGCAGAGGCTAATTTAGCCTTCCGTATAGGATCTGATCTGGAGGAGACCTAAATCAAGGCCTCTAGTGCCTGGCTGGTGAGTGGGGATATGGGAGATCACCAGGACCTATCATGATTGGATGAAAATATATCGATGGGTGTTTCCCCAAAACACAAGTATCTTTTTCGGGATTGAAACACTAATGCTGAATTAATTTCAAAATTATTACTTACCTGCCTTCCCGCTATGACTAATTCTCCTCGCGTTTTTCAGTTTTGTCGGTGCTGCAGGGTCCATACGTTCCACAGTAATAATATTCCTGCATGCAGGCAGGTAGATGACAACTTTTCATGGAGCTCAGGATAAAGATAATTTCTCCAAGCTTCTAGTGTGGTCCCTTGAGTAACTTTGAATGGCTTCTCTCCACATGAAATAGGTTACCTGCAATGTTGGGTGAAAGATTCCTGCAGTGCAGGGAGTGGACTTGCAGTCCCTTCCAAGTCTATAATTCTATGAAATAAGGAACCAGGCTAAGGAACCAGTGGTGGCTTGAACTCTTTCAAAGAATTTGCTAACTTCATTACTGATGTCATAATCCTGAGCTATGAGCTGCAGGATGACATCATGATACAGAGTTAGCTAGGTCATAAATGCCTCCAAAGCATGTTATCTTACTGAAGTGATAACTAGGTGTGACAGAAGCAGACCTGTGTGAGACCAACCTACACAAACATACAAGCCATTTCAGTTGAGGTATGAAAGTCAAACTTCATTTGCTACATATTGCATTTGTGATTTTTGAACGATCGTATTCCTTCATATGAACCTGCCCAAGCTCTAAGATCTTGGGGGGAAGCCTCTCTCTGCCCCACCACCGCCACAGGCACATTAGGTGGGGATGTGGGGAGGGCCTTCTTGGTGGTGGCTCCCAGATAACTTTGGAACTTCCTCCCTAGAGAGGCTGGACTGGCTCCCTCCTTGTTGCCCATCCACCAGCAGGTGAAGACTTTTATTCCTACAGGCTCTTGGGAACTGACTGTTTTAAGGAAAGGGTTTTTAATAGTGTGGTGCTGTTTTCTACTAGATTTTATATATCTGTTCTAATATTGTTTTAATTCTGTTTAATTCCTTTTTAACTATTATCACACACACACAGAGAGAGAGCGCTTTCTGTGTTTTACACATTTGTTTTCATTTTTCTGAGCTACCCTGAGCTCTAGTTCTGGGGAAAAGGAAGGATATAAATATAAATAGTTTTAATTAAATTTATTTCTGTACATTTGTTTAGCTCCAGTTGCTCATAATCCCATGCTTCTTTCAAAATTTGGACAAATGGGTGCAATGAAGTTGCACTGCCTTTCTGAATGAATTCAGGAATTCTCTCAAGAGCTTTGTGGGTTTACTTCTGCCACCTCAGAGATCTGTTTTAAGCTCATTTATCTTTGCTACCTGTTAATAACAGACTTCTGCAAAGCTAAAAAGATTATTTAATATTAGATGATCAACACCAAGCTTCATACTGGAAGCTCCAGAGTGGAATCAATCCCAGAGGAGCTTGCATTTGGTGTCACACGTAAAAACCCTGCTTGTCAAGGATCCGCCAGGAGTGCATTTTAAGGCTCCTGATTTCTGCTTTGCAACTGTGTGCTTACCTGCTCTGCACCTGACAATGCATATGACGTCAGGTGTAGGGCAGGCGTGTGTGGTTGGGGAGAGACCTCATGGGCCAAATTAGAGCCCAGCAGAGCATAATTCAGGCCGTGGGCCAGAGGTTGCCCATTGGTGTTTTATAATCATGAACTAAAAAACAGCTGCATATGTAAGATATCCCATGTGCTGAATCTTCAGTAGGTCCTAGCAGAAAGACTGTGTGGGTTTGCAAGGCCTACGTACATTTTCAAAAGCAGGAGGAGGGTGGATGACCACAGCACGTGCCAGAGATGATAAAATGCTAGGTTTATAAACTGAGATGAAAGCTTGGATTTGGCAGCCTTAAAACAACTGTAGATTCCCCCCCACCCCACCCCCATGCATAATTTACGTCTGTTCTGTTCCAACATCTGGTGCACTTATTTAAAACTCTACTTCTCCACATTTTAAATAGATGGGTTGGTTTGTTGGATAAAGAATGGGAATTGGGATTTACTAACATTAGGCAATGGATCAACATCAATACAGTCAAATCGTAGCTTGTGCACATTTAACCTGTGCAATTGCAGCTTCACACGCTCAGCAGCTGGCCAGCTGATGCCGCACAAGTGAAACGTGTGCAAGGTGGGCTCTCAGACTTGCTTACTGGGCTGTGCGATCCTCCCGCAAGATGTCATGGGAGCCTGCCAGAGCCTGTTAAGCAAGGCCCGCTCAGCACACAGGCTTTGGAAAGGCAGGGGTGGTGGCATGGAGGTGCTTTTAAGGGTTTTCTTACTATACACGCAATTTCCTGGAACACAGCCCCCATGCAAGCTGTGAGCTGACTGTAGTAATGGAATTGTCAAATGTAGGCAGGAAAGTAAAGCCATTCCCAGCTCAAGATGGACAATATGCATTTTAAACATTTCCCCCTGGCCTTTCCATTCGAGCCATAGATAACACAAGATTGTTGCAACACAACGGATTGACTTCACCCCTGGAGAAACACCCCACTTTCTCTTGACACAGATGGATGCCAGCAACAACAACGAAATCTATACTGCAACACACTTACTATCAAAGAGACTTTCTCGTTCATTCTGAAGCCATTTTTTGTTCTTTTTTGAAGCTGGCTATAGGATACAATGGTGAAATCTTGAATTTTAGTGTACCTGTGATTGGGCAGTAGAAGATCCATTCTGAAACACAAGAGAGAAACATAGGAGGAGTTCATGATCTTTCTTTCTTTGGGTTTTGGTTGTTCGTAAGCATAATAAATACTAATTACTGAGCCAATGCACATTCCCTAATGGGAAAAATTCCTGCTGAAATGAATGAGTTGGGAATGATGGGCAGCTGTTGTTTACGCTTATTCCAAAAAGTTTCCCTGCCTTTTTCCAAGTCATCAAGATCTCCACACTTGGAATCAATCCCATCCTCTTGAGGATCAATGGGCGTGAAAGATCCCTGCCTGATAGATGTGCATGCATTAGCCAAGAGGAACAGAGCCGTTCTGTGGGAAGGCAGTGGGCAGACAAATTGTGACACAGAAGATCATGAATCCTGCTGATCTGCAGGACATTATTATTTAGGGTAAAAGTATGGGTAAAATTACAAGTAATCAAGCTGGCCCTTTAGGAACAACTAATGCTCAATATCGTCAAAGGAAAAGCAACCATGTAGAATCACATTATGTCTGATTTTGATGTATTTGAAAACTTGCTCAATTCTTTCTTAACTTTAGCTAAAGTGAATAAACACATTTGCCTACTGTTGCTTTTAGATTATTATCTAGAAGTTTAGTCTAATGCATGACCCAAGCATTAGAGAGATTATGGGATAGGAGAGCACATGGCATGGCAAGGCAGCTACTGGTGGCAAGTGTTCTTCCAGTGTTAATTGATGTCAATTAGGGTGTTGTTTCTCTTACAATTAATTTATTAATCATTTTATATCGTTCATCAAAAACATGTTTTAAAGCATTTATCATGTTAATGTCAAATAAATAAAATGTGCAGACATTTGGGAGCTTTAAAATTCCACTCTGCTGTTTCAGTATAGAGTCCTTGCTAAATTATTTGTTTCTTTAACTAGAATTCTGAAAGAATGTGGATGTTGAGAAAAAAAGAACAAAGAGAGGCAGAGATAGGATAATAAGCTACCTTGTAAAAATCTCACAAATCATAAAGGAATGTATAAGACACTGTTGCTAAATAAATATTCACAGAAAATTACTTCACACTACATTTGTTGAACAGTTTAATCAAGAAGTGCATTCACTGGATCCAGCAGACAAAGGGATGTGTTTTTAAACATGAGTTGACAAAGAGTTGAGGCATGCATAAGCAATTGGACATGAGAAAAACCAAAGAGAATGTACCTTCCACCCCTAAGCTGTGGGAGTCTTCCTATTTAATTCACTGAGATAAACAGGACATTGAGTGGGAATTTAAAATGAATTGGGGGCACTTAAAACAAAGATGTTCTTAGGCTGCCAGCCTCTAACCATCTACAATGTACCAGTGCTTTATTTTCATTTCTGAGAACTTCTCTGGACACGATATTAGATTTGCTAGCACCGTTAGTTCAGCATGGGGCAGTTCTATTAGTGGCATTCTGGTTTGTGGCAATATTGCCCCATAAACTGGCAGATCAGTTGGGCTGTTGCTTATTCACCCTGTGCTGATTGTACCCTGCACTGCTTTTATACCTGTGCCAGCAGGTACCGATATATAAGACTAGAAAAGAGAGAGGAGGAACAGGCTGTACCAAATCCATTGCTCTATGTGTGAGGTGCGAAAATGTGTTTTGTATCTGTCACTCTATATATGCAGTGCTTCTAAACCAAAACCTGCATGGCATCAGTGCCCAGGTTTGTTCCAATCGTTTTCCTGTCTGCACAGCAGGTGTGTGGGTGTGGGTGTGGGTGTGGGTGTGTGCGCGCGTGTGTGAAGAAAATCCCTGTGAAAAACAACAGCCCAGGGTGTACTTTCTCTGCACTGCTGATTGGGCAGAATCCAGTTATGATTGTGTGCTGATGAAAGGTGTTCCATCAGCAGAAAGTGGAGGGGGAAATTTATGGTCATTCTGTGGCCCCTCGATGCTGGTAAGGCCAAAGATGATCCTGTTGGGGGAGGACTGGGAAATGGCCTGGATCTCAAGACTCCAAAGCCATTGTGATGCTCCAGGATGCCCAAACTAGGGGGAGATATAGACCACATTCTGAGCTGGTCTAAATCTCCCTCTCCTTTCTTTCAAACTCTTTTTAAAAACTGTGCTAAGTGGATGGAGGAGTCTCTGACTCCTCACTTTGCCAGTGAAAATCTGGCACGGCAATAGATAGGCAAATAGACTACATTTGGAGATCATCCCAGCTCCCCTGCCATAGGATTACACCCCAAGAAAACCATTTTCACTGAAAATAGGAGGCAGTCTTAGGCTTCAATTCTATGGTTCCTGGAAGGTCATTGCTGGGGCCATAGTATTCTTCAGATCTCTCCAAGGAGGGTGAGAGAGTTCTCCATCTAGTGTATAAGTTTGGATCTCCTTCTCTATCTCTGTGTCCTTCCTTCAGCCAGTGTCCCTTCAGCATTGGAGAGGGCAAAAAGGAAGTGTTTGGAGAGAGACACTGTGGACCCACAACCACCCCATTCACCCAACACATCCCCAGAACAGGAGACAAACTGCTCTGTAGTTTATTTCCCTCCCACTGGACCCAATGCAAGATAAACTCTCCCCCACCATTAAAAAAGAAAACATAACCCTTTCCACCTTTTGCCCCACAGCACCAGTGTGGGCCCAGCAGGTTGTGAGATGAAGCAGTTTGTTTGTTTTTGGTTCTGCCTCCCTTTTATGATTTGCTTTCAGTTCTGTTCTGTTCATTTCACTTTTAACTGGTATACCACCTCCCTTCTATATTACTATGCACTAGGTGGTTTACAAGCTGAAGAAACAACAAAATATAAAAAGATCACACAACTGATAACCATTTGATCCAATACTGTGCAAAAAAGTCATAATAAAAACCTAACTTTAAAATAAACAACTTATATCAAATAAAGTAATATTCAGTGATCCATCAGAATATAATAGTACACATGGTCTGGGAAAGGCTCCTAAGACTGGAGGGAAGGGTGAGGCAGATGGAAGAAAACATTGCCTGATGGCCTGCACAAAATCTGTCTCCCCTCGCAAGTGTATTGTATGCCATAGTTGATGCCAGGCTTTAATATGTAAAATACTGGAGTCCAGGGGCACCATCTCCTATGGGCCAAGCCCCCCCCCATGTTCAAATGGGGCAGAGGAGGCCAAGCACCCAGCTGAGCATGGCACAGCTTTCGTGGCTAGCTCTTCCTCTTCCTCCTGCCATGGGGGGCAAGGAGCAGGGAAGCAGCCCCCGACCCATGGGGGGAGGGGGAGGGGAGGAGGAGGAGGAGCCACTGGCACCACTGGCCATTGAAGCCACGCTGCCACCACTTTTGGCTCAACCCCAGCTCCTCTGTACGTCCTGCCATCACATAAGTGACAGCCCCCCACCCCAATTGTCCTCAGAAGTTGGAGCCTCTGCTGGAGACAGTCTAAGATCCCTACAGTTGCTGAATGGGAATCAGAGCTGTGTGAGCATGCCACAATCACCACGTGTGTTGCAGTATCCTAACATTAAACACAATTTGCTATGGGATAGAAACTTTTCCTCTTCCCACCATAATATATATTTAGAGTGTCATGAAAGGCCTCATGGACATGTATGTACCTCCCTCGCTCCTTCTGCAGAGCTGAGGCCAATGTTTTAATCTCACAACAACCCCTGTGAGAAATGTTAAGCTGTGAGAGGAGGCTTCCTCCAGGATACTCAGAGTTACATAGGTAAGTGAGGACAGGGCATAGCATGGGTTGCCAGGGCCCGGGGCAGGGTAAGTGTTGGGCAATAGTCAGTCCCTTCGCTGGCCAGCATCTAATCAAGGCAGTCCCTCCCTCCTCAGTGAGTGGCGGCCTCCCCCTCCTTCTCGGCTCAGGGATGGGGCACGTGTGGGCATCCTTTCGCCAGCCGCGAGGTGGCGGTGGCGGTGCCCCAGCCCTGAAGGCCCAGCTCAGGCATGGCTTGCCTCCCAGCAGCTCCATGCTCATGGGGGTGCAACCTCAGAAATTTTCACCTGGGGCCATGGCCCCCCATGCTACGCCACTGAATGAGGATGTGGACCTGAGCTCACCACATCCAAGCCCATCACTCACTGCCCTACCAGTGGCTTTCATATAAGCTTCAGCCAGCCACGGGTGCTGCACCTCTCACTACAGCCAGACATGAGAAAGAGTCAATGTCTCTGCACTAGGAAAAGTTTTGCTTTCTGAGTTTTTTTGCAGCTGCAGCTGCAAGCCAGGCTGGTAGTCAGCTGGCAACACTGCTCTCACATTTCCCACACGAACACATTTCTGCTTCATCTTTTTGCTTTAAAGCATTCAACTAAGAGCAAACATACCCCGTGGATTTACCTGAAATTAAAGTGTTGTGAATTTCATTTCATTCTCAGAATTAAAATTGGATCCTCGGTATCAATTACTGCTTTGCTGGGATCTGCTGAATAAATAATTAAAGGCAAAACTTTGGTATACATTACATCAGCACCAGCTTTTCCCAGCCTCTGCCCAACCCTGATTACATATTAACCTAACAAAAATGTCTTACTTTTTGGTGAGTCAAATGTCAGATGGCAGATACTGTTATTGAACGACTGCACATTTTACATTGTGAATTATGAAAATAAGAATCAGAATATGGCTTTAAATGCCTTTAATTCTACTTAACAAAATTAACGCCAGTTTATAGCAAGTACTCTAATTAAATTGTTTTTTTCCAATAAAAACAATTATTCGACATGGCATTTTACCCCCACCAACTTCTTCTAAAATGCTCCACACAAGCGTACATGTGAACAAAAACGTAAAAAAATGACATGTGGCCATAACTCAAAAACTTGACCTGACTGAGCAAAACCAATGTGATTTTTGGATTCAGTGCATCAGATTCGTCCTAAATCAGCTGAAAAAACGCAGACAACAAATTTGTTGTTGACCAGTGTAATATTTATTAAGGCGTTCCAGATAATAATAAATGTGGATGTTTGTTCCTGAAGCAGAGTTACCTTTTAGGTTGCTAGGACCCTCAAGAAAAATGCAGAAACCCACATTAGGGAGCTCTTTTTTATTTCCTGTCAGAAAATGGGGGGGAGGGTATTGTTTTGTTTGTTACTATGTAATGCATTTTATGTTTTTATACTGCCTTGTGATCTTCAGATGAAGGGTGTTGTTGTTTAGTCGTTTAGTCATGTCCGCCTCTTCGTGACCCCATGGACCAGAGCACGCCAGGCACTCCTGTCTTCCACTGCCTCCCTCATGCTGGTCGCTTGGAGAACACTGTCCAACCATCTCATCCTCTGTCGTCCCCTTCTCCTTGTGCCCTCCATCTTTCCCTGCATCCGGGTCTTTTCCAGGGAGTCTTCTCTTCTCATGAGGTGGCCAAAGTCTTGGAGCCTCAGCTTCAGGATCTGTCCTTCCAGTGAGCACTGAGGGCTGATTTCCTTCAGAATGGAGAGGTTAGATGAAGGGCGGTATATAAATTTAATAATGATGATGATGATGATGATCCTGGGAAGCTTTAATGCTGTTCCCCGGGGCTTTTCATCAAGCTGGATGGTGAACAAAACCAAAATTATAAAGGGGAGGGAGAGAAAAAAATATTTGGCAGGTGGTGAAGCCAACACCCTCAAAGTTCCCGGTGTTCCCAACCAAGCAGCCGAGCTGATTCTCTGTAGCAGCAACGAAGCATCTCATTCCGGCTCCCCGAGGTGTCGTCGAGATGAGCTTTTGCGGGGTAAAGCCCGGCACATTTTCGGCATATCCCGCGGGGACCCCCCCGCCATGACCACAGCAGTCTGCTTTCTTAAAACAACAGCAAGGTCACCCCCCGCCTCGAAACAGCCGCTCCCCCCAACAAAGCACCTGCTCCCGAGCCAGAGCCAAGACCGAGCAAAGCAGCAGCCCGCCGCCTCAGGGGCGCCACTGGGGGGGGGTCTTCCGCCGCGCGCCCCGCCCGCTCTGCCTCAGGTTCCCTTCCTGGCTCCCGGCAGCTCCAGCTCGGCGCGCGCGGGGCGGGGCCGCCCCTCTCTCTCCCCTCCCGCTCCCATTCATTTGCTCAGCCCCGAGAGGAGCCAGACGCTGCCGCCGCCGCCGCCTCTCTGGTGTCCCGCACGGACGGCGGCGCTGCAGGTGAGTTGCCGCGCTCCGCCGCCCCCGAGGGGGAGACACCAAGCCGGGCTGCGGGAGCGGAGGAAAAAGAAGGAGCCGCCGGCGCCGCCCCGTCCCGTTCCTGGGCGCGTGGCTGCCCCGCTCCGGGCGCCCCTGCGCGGCAATGGGGCTGAGCCGAAAAGCCCATGAAGCGCCCTGGCCGCCTCGCGGGGAGCAGGAGCCCGCCGGTCCTCCGCCGCCCCCTCCGCCCCCTCGGCGCCCGCTCCCGGTTCCCGGGCTGCTGCCTGAGGCGCTCGCCGTCCAACCTGTCTTGTTCATTTCCTTGCAGGCGGGGGGGGGGCAGGAAGACCCCGCCGTCTCCGCCGTTTGTGTCGGGACTTTCCGCGGGCGCCCTGCCCCTCCGGTCTTCTTGGCCGAACATCCACCTGTTGCGGCGGAGCCCGGGCGCCCCGGGAGGCTGGCCGGGCCGGTAATGGGGCTGGCCGGAGACACCGCTTCCATCCTGCGGACAAAAGGGCTGCCGCCCCCGGCCGAGGCCCCCCCCCCGCGAAACCGGGAGCCGCTCTCTGGGGCTGGAGGTCTTCGCAGGCCCTTCATCTCCCCTCCATTGGCGCCTCAGCCCCCAGCCCTGCTTGCGCGGCTCCTGCGTCTGTGGGCGCGCTCACGCGGATGGGGCTGCCGCTCCCGGGTTGCAAACGGTGCCCGTAAGGCCGCATGAGAGACGCCCGTGGGACCCACTTGCTGCATTCTTCCCCGCCATGTGATTAAGCCTCGCACTACTTTGCGGAGCTGGTTTGGAGCGCTGACTAGATCACTGGTGCAAATGGAAGGGCATGGAAAACAGTTTCCTAGTTCACACTGGCTGCCAGGACTTAGTTGATGTAATAACTTATGACACCACAGTGACATCACAGTCGTGTCCATAGCAGCCACAGGTGGGGTGAAACAGGATTGGGAGTAATCCAGCAATCCTAACTCTGGCTGGGGAGCCCCTGCATCTGAAGCCCTGCTGCTCCTGCGGGTGAGGGGGGCAGGTGTGGGGTGGTTTGTTTTTGCTGCCCTCGCTGTAGGTTTGTGCAGCTGAGAGAGCAGAGGACCAGGGCCTTTGGGGACCCGCAGGACTTTGAATCCAAAGTCAAGACTTTGAATCGGGCGCAGCAGTGGCCAAGCCCTCCTGGCAGGAGGGGGCTGGTGGAGGGTCAGCTGTCTTGTCTTCATCACCTCGGGCAGCACAGATCTGGAGGTGAGGATTGCACTATAAGCCTAAGTTTTGAACCATATTAGTTTAGTTTGATGTATAGACCTGTGTTTTAACCTATAGGAGAGCTTGTTGTTTAGGGCTGTATTCTGCTGTTCGCTTCTAGCATGATTTAGGACATTGCTTCCCCAGGTGGGCTGTACTGCTCCCTGTGGGGCAGTGGGATTACTTAGGGGGCGCTGAGAAGCAGGGGGCACTGAAGGTGATCAGAACTATTAGACTTTGGAAAGTTGACAAAACTGGATCCGACTTTGAAAATTTAGTCTCAGTGGCTAAAATTGATCAGTTTTGCTGAATTAAGTAAACAAAATAGTTTTATTTGGGTTTTGAGTGAAGGTGAAATTAATGGTTACTATTTTGAATTTTATTGTGTTAATGTCTTCCTTAATGGGTCATGCAAACTGCTATTTTGAATAATGCTTTTTATAAGGTAGGGTAGTGGACCCTGGGGATGAGTTTATGGAACCAAAGTGGCAGTGATCTGTAAAAGATTTTAGGAGATATGAGATGGGGAAAGCTTTTTATCATATATTTTATTTCAGATGTACTGAAGCATTCTAGACATGGAATGGAAATCTGATACAGACCATGCTGGAATAGACTATATTATGGGATGTCCCTTAGCGTAGGGACAACAGTGGCCAAGGCCTTCTGGCAGGTATTCATGCGGAGGCTGGGTAGCATTTTGTAGTCTAAAAGAAAGCAGAACAATACATTTGGCACCAGTTTGGCTGCAGGAGTTGTCAGAAGAAGGCATACAAGGTGCCACCCAACCGTCTTAGGGACTCCACTCCGAATTTGTGTAAGCTTTACTCCTTAGCCCTGTCTTCTCCTGAAGATGTCCCACAAGGCACGTATATATTGCCCCATATACCCATATTTCAGCATAGTTGACACAAACTAGTATATTTATTTAGCTGGAGTATTGTGTATGCACATGTGCCCCCCCCCCCTTCTTGATGAGACAAAACTTGTTGCTCAGTGAGCCATAGGTCTTTGTCTAGCAAACTTTCCATCCAGTCCTGGCTTTCACCCCTCAGCTCTCCAGGGAAAGGGCATTTGTCTTCCCAGAGATGCAAGATCTTGCTGGAAATGGGCGCCACTTCTCCACTGGCTGCAGGGCGAGGGAGGCACCTGCAGGGGCTCTGCATCTTGTGCCGCCCGAGGCAGCTGCTTCACCCCACCTCATGGACAGGCTGGCTGGGCCTATGATCCCAGGAGAAACTCATGCAGTTCTGAGAAGCTTTCCTAGTTAACTATTAGAGAATCAGGGAGAACATGTGGTTGGCATCAAATAAACCTTTCTTTATGTGTTGGTAGAGGTTGTCTTGTTGAAAGGAGAATGTTTACAGAAAGAATTTCCAGGCATAGCACTGACTTGTGAAGAATCTGAGAATGCTGAACAAATGCAACTATAGAGCATTGAGCTTCCTGTCTTGTTTGGGATAAAATCTGGGAAATATATATTCTTAACTGAATTTATTAAAAGGGGAAGGGGAGGGGAAGGTCGAAGGAAGTGCTGTCTTATTGTTTTCGGTCTTTTTGTTTGTGCGTAGATTATGAAGTACAACTACTGCCCTGAATTCCAGAAATAGCATCACGTATTTACTACAGATTGTTAAAATACGAAAACCTTAAATCGCTCATTTAACTTTTAGTCACTTTATAGCAAACCTTAAATCACTTGAAACAACTGAGTGCTGTGTTTCTGCCTAAACGTTCTCTGAGATAAAAGATGGCTATAGTGAGAGTTAAAGTGAGATGTTTAAAAGTGTGTCTTGGGGGAAGGTTTGCTGAAAATGGCTCATATTGCTTTTTTTGTATAATTGTTGGTTAAGAGAGTTAACCATTACTATTTTTCAGTGAAAAGTTTGAACTCATTCCTGTGTTAGCAATCCCAAAATTTGTACCCCAAAATGTAAATGGATAGTGAAAAATACATAATAAGGTGAGCAGAAATAAGGTGGAGTGTAAATATTCACATGTATTGTGAAAAGGTATGCAAATCGATACTTAATTGTTCTACAGCTATTTGTATCACATCTGTCCTGTACTTGTTGCAAAGTGTGTTCTAGGTCTTATAAGCCAACATGGCACCCCCCAGATGTTGCTAGGCTGCAACTCCTGCGTCTCTGATATTGGCTATGTCGGCTGGGGGGTGATGGGAGTTGTGCCCTCCAGGTGCTGTTGGTGGGGGCTGCCCCTCTGTGAGAATGTCTCATATTCTAGTTCCAAGCTTCAAGGGAGTAGTGTCTGCCATTTTGTAGCACAAATGTCATCATGCACTCATAAGTCAGTCACCCCCTTGAACTGGCAGACTTGGGAATACTGAGGTCTGCAGAAGTACAAAGAAAGTGCTTTTTTGGGGCGGGGTGGGGAGAGGTTGGGAAGCAGGAGGTGGGAGCTTGAGTGCCGCAAAGTGAATGGGGCATAGTTCCTTTTGAGAATTTTTTTTTGTAGTAAGCTAATAACGACAGCAACAACAAATGTGAATGTTTGTTCCTTAAGCAGGGTTACTTTTAGATTCCTAGGAGAAGAAGTGTAAGAGCTCAGGAGACATATTTTGAAATGTGTGTTTCCACTTTCTCACTGACTCTGCCTCACTACAGTTCCCCCTTGTGACCTTAGATGTGCACAACCTGAGACCTGAACATCTACTTGTGTTCTCCCTGTGTGGGGTTTATATACTGGTGGCTATGCGCTGTGAGTGGATTTTGAGTTGCATCATACTCTATGTTCTGTTGTTCCAGTGTGGGTGGAATAGTAGGGGATGATGAGGCAGATCTTTTTTTATTTGTTTTCCTCTCACATTATGCTCAATAGGAGGGAAATTGCTTCCACCATCCCAGACCTGATGGGTGTGTCCATGGAATGAAGAAGTTTAGGATTTGGCATAGCCATGCCACACCCCAAACTCATTTCCTCCTCCTGCTGCTGTAATTTTACCAGTGGTGGAGTTTTCTGCTGGTGTTTCAGGTGAGTTTCACTGGTCTTGGTGTCGTTCTGGTGGCATAATGCCATTTCTGCTTGTGGAGTGGGGCTGAATACATGGCAGCTGAAATGTCAAAGGAGTTTGCAAAAGAGTGTGTTAAGTTTTGAACTGTGTGGTTTCTATATGCAAAGCTGCACTTCAGTCTGGGAGATTTCTGCAATGCAAGCTTAGCTACACTGTTCATGGGAGATCATGGGAAATCTGGAGCAGGAGAAGTTTTTATTACAAATTCAAGAAAATACACCCACTCTCAGTTTCAGATTGCCCATTATGTTGGGGAAACATTTCATACTTAGTGCAAGTAATGTTTCTTTTTGTATCATGCAAAAACTGTGAAATGACCTTGATACCCATTCCACATTCTGACATTTCAGGTCAGTTCATGAAAATACCCCCCTAAATACCAATGTTCTTATCTGTATGAATAAAACTTACTTTTTGTCTTCAGAAAAACCTTCATAATTTTGATTACTTTTACCCACACATTTCACAGCTTGGCATGGCAGCATTAATCCTATAACACTGCCTTTTCCATCACATTAATAAAGAACAATATTTGCGTATTTACACACTTGTGAGTTTAGATTCCGGTCTGAACTGATAAGGCTGAACATGTTGCATTAGCACCAAAGGGGTCTTTTTTGATTCAGCAGCTGTGGATATATTTGTCCAGGTGTGACAGAATTCTTTAGGAGTTGGACGTACTCAGCGAAGCAATTAAAAGGTGGGCGGGCGGGTGTGAAATCAAGGATAAAGAGCTCTCATACCTAATTGAGATGATCAACCAAATACTGGTGTGTTCTTTCCTTTCACCCTTAATGGAAGGTCAGCTTCAAAGATGTGGGCACTGAGAAAATGTTAAGAGTGTGGAATCTACTAATTTAAAACTTTTCAGCAGTCGGGAAATGGTAATCAAATACAACAAAGCATTGTCACTGTGAAGTCCATAATAGTTTCTGTGACGGGGGTGGGGTATCATAAGCTATAATGGCAGGAATGAATCTTGCTTTGCTTTCCAATTATATCTGTTCCTAATTCTCAGGTTGGCACATCCCTGGAGGACATGCCGCCACCCTGATTCAGATAGAATTGGAAACCACACTTTGTGGAGGTATCCCGACAGGGGCAGTGTATCCTGTTTCACCACTTGAGGGGAAGCAGAAAATGCTGCCTTGCCCTGCCGTCCCCCCACCTGCTCCTACTGCAGCCTACTCTGCCCCTGCTGTGCACCACTGGCAGAGAAGCACCACCACCACTGGAGCCCATCTGGGGTGAGATCTTACCTCAGATAGACACGATCCTGCCCAAAATTGGCTCCAATGCTCTACTGATGGTGGAGGTGTTGGGGCAGGTGGGACACCCACAGGTATGCAGCCTCACCTTGCTTAATGTATCCAGAACACTGTTCCATTTGTGCTGGATTACTTGTGGTTTTTGCATTCTGAGGATGTGGACAAGCTGCTTGCAGGATTAGAGCTGACCACCTGTTGGCTTGACCCTTGCCCGCCTGGGCTTCTTAGAACTAGCTGAAGGGGATTGACTGGGTCGGTCATTGCCTAGGGGGAGATACCACCTGCCTTAAAGGAGGTAAAGGTGTGCCCCTTCCTTAAGAGGACTTCCCTGGCCCCAGAATAATATTCTCCAGTGACAAATATCCTGTGGCAATATGCTTGAAAGAGTTCAGGAAGCCCAACTTCAGGCATGTTCGAAACAAGCTGACTATCTGCACCCATTTCAGTCTGGTTGCAGGCCCCACCATGAGGCTGAAACTGCCTTGGTTGATGACATTTGTTGGGAAGGAGGTGAGGAGTGTGTGACCCTGTTCATTACCCTTGTCCTCTCTGCTGCTTTTGTTATTGTCAGTGGTATTTTTCTAGAGTGGCTCTGGGAAGTGGGAGTTGTAAAATAGATGCCTCTTCTGCACACACAGCCTTTAGGAATAAGGAATTACAGAAGGTGTTGGGGGCAGTCAGGCTCTCAGAGCCACTAAGGAAAGATTCACTGTTCTGTTAAGCCCTGAGGTTTAAGAATGCCCTGCAGGAGCTTCTGGAGAAAATTAATTTTCCTACCATGAATTTCTGTTCTGAATCTCCTACCAGGGTGTTCCACCCACCTCTTCTTCTTAAGCCACCAGGACATAAGTTGCTGCTAATAATCAAATTTATTCTGCCAGCACCACACGTCAGGGAAACAGATAGGAATGCCTGCAGTTAATTATCTTCTTTTGCCTCATTACTTAATGTTTCTTAATTAATTGTTAATGTCATGGGTAGGCAAACTAAGGCCCGGGGGCCGGATCTGGCCCGATTGCCTTCTAAATCTGGCCTGCAGATGGTCCGGGAATCAGTGTGTTTTTACATGAGTAGAATGTGTGCTTTTATTTAAAATGCATCTCTGGGTTATTTGTGGGGCATAGGAATTTGAGCTTGTGCATTAAGCAGCCATTTCTTCTTTTGAGTGTTCCCAAAATCAGATTCCTGCTCATGAATGTGAATTCACTGGTTTGTACCTAGTGTCAGTATAGTAACTTGTATTAAAATGCGCTTGATCATTACTTGCATTCAAGACTGCTTGCCAGCGGAGGCCAGGTAACTCCTGGCGAGAAAGAGTCAAGGGTTAAAATGTCCCTGCCTTCCAGAGGTGTGTAGTCTCATTGCCAAGGCCCTTAAGGCACACTGGACCCAAGCTGAGGCGTTTCTCCGATAACAAAATCCGATTTTGTTTGTTCGTATTCCCAAGGAGGGAGCATTTCATCTGAAGAATGTCCTGACATCATCACAGCAAGGGTTGGGTCACCTGTTGTGGCAAAGGAATTGGAAGTCAGAATACAGTTATGTCTTAAATGAAAACCAGCTACAGCTTGGGTCATCTTACATAGCAGTTTTGGTTCCCTTAAAACAGTGCTGCTTTCGAGGTACGTGAAATAAACGTGGAGATCGCCTATCCCAGAGGTAGGCAACCTAAGGCCCGGGGGCCCAATCACCTTCTCAATCCGGCCCACGGACGGTCCAGGAATCAGCGTGTTTTTACATGAGTAGAATGTGTCCTTTTATTTAAAATGCATCTCTAGGTTATTTGTGGGGTATCGGAATCTGTTCATTCCATCCCCCAATATAGTCCGGCCCACCACATGGTCTGAGGGATGGTGGACCGGTTCATGGCTGGAAAAGGTTGCTGACCTCTGCCCTAAACCATGTGAGGCAGGGTACCTGACGGGCTGCTTGCTCCTGACCAGTTAATTTAATATCTTCCTTTTGTGCTCTCACATTTGGAGATAGCACCTTCTTTTGGGAACCCCCCCCCCCATATTTGTTCAGCTGGTGCCAACTGTTTTGTTCCCTGGAACATTAATTGGCTGTTGTTGTGATTGACTAGTTAAACCCTGATGCTGTTTTAATCTGCTGCTTTTGTTGCACCTCTCAGTATTTGACTATTGTGTAGCATATTGCTTTTAAGTAATGTTTTGTAAGCCACCTTAAAGAACTGTGGCTGAAAGACGGAGTCACATAAATAACATAAACTGCAAAATACACCCCACTCCTAAATCTCAGCCCTTGTGTTTGTTGTTTGAAACACCACAGCTTTGAAGCAGCAGAAGAGATGGAAAATAAGTTTCTTCTGAAAATGTGATCAGATGACAGAAAAAGTGAGCTTTGAGTAGAATTGTTCTAAATTTTTTGTTCTGAGCTGCTTAAACTGTCCTATCCAGAATATTGTCATAGTAGCTGCAAGAGTTAAAGGCATACACCTTCATTCTTCTAATATTATGACCCATTTTAGCCTCGTAGCCACTGTTCCCTACAGAACAAAGAAGAATTGTTTAGGGCCTTTGTTAGAAATACTCAGCCCTTGCTGGAGTTGTCAAAGTTTTCTTTTGGTAATGAATGACCCTGAATTGCTTGCTGTAATTAAATCTGTATGTAGCCTAGTGGGGAAAACTGGCTGAAATGCTCATTTGTTGCAGCCACAGTCTTTTCACATAGATGTTATGTTGGTAGAAAGAGGCACCTAAAACCCCTTTTTGCCGGGGGTGGGGGGGAGGTTTTTTTTGACTGATAAACACTTTCTGCTGACTTTGCACAAATGTTTAAAGTACCCAAAATGGATGTTGTGGGAGGCCAGACCAGTCCAGTACCCAAGAGGGTGGGGGGCAGATAAAGGACGTTGGAGGGCGAATTTCAGGCAGTGATGCATCTTACTCCCAACTGCATAGGATTTGCAGCTTTACAGGATCTTTTTAATTTTTCCTTACGTTGATGCCAGCCAACATAAGAAAGTTAAAGTTAAAAGCGTTTCGCATCTATTAACAACACCATCATCACCATCAATGTACAGGGTTGTTTTATGACATCATAATAAACAAGGTCTCTTCTCCCAAGAAGCTAGGTGTGACGCTGGCAGACTGATATGTTGGTCTGCCAGCCAAATGTCAGGTCTGCTGCCAAATTTCTATAAAGCAGAAATGGAAAAGAGGAGTTATGTTAAAGGGGTAGGAGGAAAGTTCTAAAACTCCTCTTGCCTGTTCCACTTGCAGCAGGGGTTCTTCTCATCTCGAAGCCTTATTGAGGGAAAAACAATTTAAACAAATTTGGAGAGGGAAGCAGAAGTAGATAGTGGGTTCAGTGTATCTAGTCTAATGCACAATAAAGGCTGGAAGGCCATCTGTCATTGATCCTTTAGTTGAGATTCCTGCATTGCAGGGGGTTGGAGTAGATGACCCCCCAGGGTCCCTTCCAATTCTGCACTTATATGATTCAGGAAAATCACAACTTGCCTCTTCAAGAGTAACTTAACAGCCAGCCTGATTCTGACATGCATATTTATTTAATTTATTTATTTTGCTGTTGTTTTTCCTGTGAAGCGTCTCGAGGCAATTTCACAATACAGTGGTACCTCGGGTTAAGTACTTAATTCGTTCCAGAGGTCTGTTCTGAACCTGAAACTGTTCTTAACCTGAAGCACCACTTTAGCTAATGGGGCCTTTTGCTGCTGCGCCGCCGGAGCCCGATTTCTGTTCTCATCCTGAAGCAAAGTTCTTAACCTGAAGCACTATTTCTGGGTTAACGGAGTCTGTAACCTGAAGCGTCTGTAACCTGAAGCGTATGTTACCCGAGGTACCACTGTATAGTAAAAACATGTATAAAATAACAGCTATATAAAAGCAGTTAAAGAAAATATATGAAAACAATTTCAGATCCAGTACTGATACTGACTTGCAAATCTCCCTGGCTAGTCTGGCCATGAAGGAGAGTTCTGGACAACAATGGGTGGCTGCGAGTCCATAGTCCAGGGCAGCCTCCGATGAAGCACTTCTTTGTGTCCTGTGAAAAACAAAGTTGTTTTAAAGCAGTCACAAATAGTAGTAGAGATCCTGCTGCAACATGCTCTTTTCTTTTTTTAAAGGGAACATTTATTGATAGATACTATGTAAATGTAAATGTGACAAGGCGATTAAAAACAATGCGCAAATTGCTGGAAAAAACTGCATTTCTCTGGATCGCATCAAAGTTAAACACACCGATTATCTCAGCGCAAATGTTATTTGGCATTCACTTCTGATTACAAGAGCCTTCTGAAGAAATGACAAGACAATTACAGGGCTTGAGTTATTTTTCAGCGTCAGCAGAAAAGCAAAGGTGTTATAACATGAAGCCTGCCCTTTGGGCACAGCTAGCACAGAAGTAGGTGTGTCTTGTAAACTCTGTTTTAGCAGTGTATTTTAAAGGAAATCACAATCTGACATTAAGGCAAAATAGCATACGTTTCAAAACCTCATTTTCTTTGCTAGAGGTACTGGCTCTGATCCATCTCTAATTATAGACGATCCCTATAGCTCAATAACCATATAACCCTATTAACTTGGAAATAAGCTCTGTGGCATTCAATGAAACTCCATCCAGTGGAGGTGTGCATAGGATTATAGCTTTAGTTTGCCCTCCTCAGCAGAGACACACATTACTAGTCACATCAAAGGAGCACGCAGCCAGCTCGTAGCCTTGATTAGCATGTTCATGCAAATACAGCTCCCATTAGCCACATGAGGAATTATTGCTGGATCATGGTGATTGTATTTTTAAACAGAGAGAGCTAGTATTTTTAGGATGCCAGCCTCAAATTATTCCTGGCATTATTTGGTACTATAACCAAATCACTGTTATTACTTGTTTGCATATGGTCGCACTGTTGGCACTCTGTGATCAACTGTCACTATGGTACTTCTCCCTGGAGACCAGGGATGGAGAACCTGTCTTCCTCCAGATGTTGCCAGACTCCCCTCCCCTCAGCCCCAGCCAGCATGGCCAGCAGTCAGAGAAGATGGGAGTTGGAGTGCAGTGACACCTGGAGGGCCACAGGTTCTCCATCTCTGTTCTCCACTGTGGGGCAAATGGTATAATATGCTTGTTTAGCTGCATGTAATGTTAACTCAGTGACTGCTTCTTCACTCTAAAGAGGCAATTTGTATGGTAAAGCTGGAAGGAAGGAAGAGCACTTAGAACTACAGATCTAAATATAAATAAAGATCTAAAAGTGTTTGAGATACATGCTCTTTTGAGGTGGAGGAGAAATGGTGGGAAAGTTACAAATTGCCACCTCCCAAAGTTGCTTTAGAACTGAGAAGTGACTAATCTGTTAATGTTCAACACAAACCAGAGTTTTGCTTGCACCTTCTTCTTTCCAAAGACATGTGCTACCCATGTGAGGTAGGATATATTGTCTTTGGCAGAAGATTTTAGAATGGCAGGTCTGCAGCTTTATTACGATAGGCAGTGAGCGTTAGCCTCCTTTTTAGAGTCACTTTCACTTTGGCAAAACAGCCATGTGTTTTTATTCCGTCTGAATACACAATACAGTGGTACCTTGGTTCTCAAATGCCTTGGTACTCAAACAACTTGGAATCCAAACACTGCAAACCTGGAAGTAAGTGTTCCAGTTTGCAAACTTTTTTTGGAAGCCGAATGTGCTCCGTTTTTAGTGTTACACTGAGGTTTGTCTGTTCTTGCTATTTATTTTGCATTTTTGTTTTGCGGCTTTTTTTGTGACTCTGTGGAACCCAGTTTAGCTACTGATTGATTGATCGATGGTGTGACTGCAGGACATTGTTTATTGCTTTCATTTTATGGATCAATGGTTTCGTTAGCTAGTAAAATTCATGTTAAATTGCTGTTTTAGGGGTTGCTTTGAAAAGTCCAGAATGGATTAATCCATTTTGCATTACTTTCTATGGGAAAGTGCACCTTGGTTTTGGAACGCTTTGGTTTTGGAACGGACTTCTGGAACAGATTAAGTTTGAGAACCAAGGTACCACTGTAGCCCAGATGGACTCAGGCTTGAGGAGACTGGGGTTTTGATTAAACCTGGTGAAGTGTAAAACAGCACAGGTGGCTTTTTCCTGGCAGGGTGTTGCAGAGGGATTAATCTATGAAAGTGTTTGCTATGGTTACCAGGTGAGAATAAGTGTTTTGCTTAGAGGAAACACCAAGCCTTCATTACAGAGAACTTTTGACACAACAAGCTATCTTGTGCTAGCCATTTTCCCACCACCCAGCCCTCCCTGCCGGCTTGTAAGAGAAGTCTGGGACCCACAGTTCGTAAATCAAGGCCAAAAGAGCAAGATGCACGGCATCCTTTGAGAAAAAAACTATGAGTTGTTTTGAATCTCTGTGTTGGAAAGTGCCTTCACAGTCAGGGTTTCCAGTGTGTTTATCCAAGGCATACACCCAGAAAAGCACCTGTGCTGTAAGTCACACATTATATGACATGTGAATCAAGGCACGTTCCTTCGGTGCTGATGCCACTCGCTGCTTCCCATTTGCTGTTCCCACGGCTGTGCTGCCTCCCGTGGGTCTCCAGCTTGCATTTCGGAAGGAGGAAACTGACTGGGGTATAGGTGGGTAGCTGAGGCAAACGTAAGTGCACCGGGGGAAAGGTAGTGGGCAGAGAACCGTGGAGCAGGGAGGGCTCTAAATTCAGTGCTTGGCACCCAGGCGGACTGTCTTTCTCCCAAGCAAACAGAAAGGGAAGGGATAGTATCAGAAAAACCAGTATTGCTGACAAAAGAGAAAGATCAGCATTGTTGACATGTGAATCCCATACACTGCCACCGTGGCGTAATTCACCGCATAATCATCACACACGCCTTTTTTGGAAAGAAAAATCGTCATTAAAAATGTGACAATTATGCGGTGAATTATGGTACATCCTACAACATTGGCCATTGGCCAAATAGGCAGGCAAGCTGTGATCCGCTTCCTAGGCCTAGGTGAAGCTGAAAAGGGTTCACCCAGGCCCAGGGAAAACCCCTTGCCTCCAGCACAACTGCTGGATCCAGGAGAGGCATTGTCACCATCCCATAACAGTGCCCAATCTGGCTGTAAGCATCATTACACAACAGATGAAACATGTACAAATGGTTTTTCAATTTTTGTTCTCTTCTTTCTTTATGCTTCCACCACCATTTTTATTCAGTCCCCCCCAATTGCACCTGAGGTTACTACGCCCCCCTGGATGACCCCCCCAGGAATGGGAAACACTGATCTAGTGTAAGCTGTGTGCAAGCTCAGGATTTCTTCACTTAGAATTATTTATCCCCTTATGTAATGATTATGCGCATTTCAGGACAAAGTTAGTTAATTTGTAAATGCTCATAGCGTGAAGTACTTAGGAGTTAGCCATGACGTCAACAAGTCTATAGTCCTATCTTTATACATAAAAATGGAAGGCTGTCTTCTTCTAGCCCCCATTTCAGGATTAGTAGCGCCCCGTCACAGTACTGCATTTGTATGAACCTGGGCTGGGAAGGGCACCAGAAGTGAAGAGAAGTTGCAGAATAGTAGTGGGCATGGTATAGGAGTGAGAAGGGAAGGGGCACTTATAGGGAAGAAAGCTGCCTTGAGTTCCATCAGCGGAAAAGGCAAGGTATAAAGAAATATATAACAACAATAAGTGGTGGCATGAGAATGAGGTTGAAGATGAAAGCAGGGGCCTGAAAGGGTCTGAAGAATTGGAGGGGGTTGTTGGCATCCGTCTGTCTCGAGAGACAATGGAGTCTGCCTCCAGGGGTGAAGTCAAACTGCTGTATTAGCAGCAGTGAAGTGACTTCCCAGGATGCAAGCCTGGGCAGTGTGTATGGAGGTCTTGAGTTGCCCAGATGACAAGACACCCCCCCCCGCTTGGCCTCACTGCTGTGGCCCAAAGGAAAGCAGAGCAATACAGTGGTACCTCGGGATCTGAACGGGATCCGTTCTGGAGCACCGTTCACATCCTGAATAGAACGTAAGACGCGACGGCGCGTCTTCACATGCGCTGGTTGCGTTTTGCCACTTCTGTGCATGTGCGTGATGTCATTTTGAGCGTCTGCGCATGTGCGAGCGCCGGAACCCAGAAGTAATGCACTCCATTACTTGCAGTTGCCGCAGAGCGCAACCCGAAAGCGCTCAACCTGAAGCACATTCAACCCGAGATATGACTGTACAGTACATTTGGCACCAGCTTGGCTGCAGGAGTTGCTGCAAGGCACCATCAAACCATCTTAGAGACTCTACATTTTTGTAGTGTTTACTCCTTAGCCTTTTCTTTCCCCAGAGATGTCCTGCAAGGCAATGGAAATTTAGGATCTGAGTTTTCCTTTTCCTAGATTGGCTACTTCCCCAGGTTGATGAGCCCCATCTGCCCGTTGGAAGGGGCGTGGCTTCATAATCGGGCAGAAGGTGAAAATGGTACACATTAGTTGAAATGTGTGGGAAGAGATTACCCTGGGTATTTTCTGTGTGTAGGAGGCTGCACAAAAAAATGGGGGAGGAGGCACAGACTTGGGGGTTGAAGGTGAAAACAAGGGTGCAAAGTGGGGCTGCAGATAGTGGCAGAGCTTCCTGCCCTGGCACCCGGGGGGGGGGGCGAAGAGCAGGCGGGGGCATGGCTGGTGCGTGTCCCAGGTGCGTGGTGCACTGCCTGCAGGGGCGTGGTTCCCAGCGTGGGTGGGGGCAGCTGCGATGGCACCCCACCAGGATCATGCTGCTGGGGGCAGTGCACTCCCCCCGCACCCCTCTTCCTCCGCTAGTGGCGGCAGAACAGAGAATTGGCTCTAGAAATGGGGTATGAAGGTGGAACGCGAACTTAGTACAGTGGTACCTCAGGTTACATACGCTTCAGGTTACATTCGCTTCAGGTTACAGACTCCGCTAACCCAGAAATAGTACCTTGGGTTAAGAACTTTGCTTCAGGATGAGAACAGAAAGTGTGCTCTGGCGGCGTGGCGGCAGCAGGAGGCCCCATTAGCTAAAGTGGTGCTTCAGGTTAAAAACAGTTTCAGGTTAAGAATGGACCTCTGGAACAAATTAAGTACGTAACCAGAGGTACCACTGTAGTTCCTTGGGGTAGGAATGAGAAACTAGGGGTTAATATGAGGTGAATGGCAGGGGGGTTGGAAGGTGGAGAGCGCAGGGGTGCAGCCGTGTGCGTGTGCGCGTGTGTGCGCGCACACCTACTTTCTAGTCTACCCCAATGCAGAAAACCACACTAAATCAACACCATAACAAAAATTTTCAAAATTCAGAAATTTCAAAGCCCACCAATACATTTGAATTTAAACAATTGTAAAGCGATTTCCAGTCACAGCAGTAAACAATAAAACATGTGCATGACCACAAGGTGGTTGCTTTAGGTGGTGCTGAAAAAATGTGCTTAGCTGGTTAGAGCAGCCGTAACATGTGAGAGTTGTTTGCAGGTGGGATGCATTCCTGGTGGAAGCTGGCACTGGGGTAAGGAGGCTTGAAGCATGGAGCAAACGGCTTGCAGAAACCTTCCCTGCAGCTTCTGCATGGCAGCCTTAACATAAGATATGTTCCTTACTATAGCGGAGCAAAGACTGCTTCTGCAGAGGAGAGGCCAACCGAGGAGTGGAGCATGTCCATGCTTGCTGGGCCAGGGTGTCATGGAAAGAACAGTGGTATCGGATGTCCCAGGGAAGGAAAGATTTGGAAGCGACTACAGGAAATGTTTTAGTTTGTCAAATGTTCTTGTTGGCTGCAGCTGGGAAGAAAATTAAGAAATAATCTCTGCCCATTTCCTAAAGGCATTAACATAAGAATGCAAGCTATCTCCAAAATATATTCCCATCTTATTTTATTTTTAAATAGTACACTAGAATACCTTTGTAGGATAACTCTGTGGGCACAGTTTCTCATGCCTAGATTTAAATACCATGCATCTATTAAATTCTGCAAGATTATTCTGAAATTTTTTACATTATGAGAGTGTGCTGAAAGCTTTAAAAGTTTGAAAATTCTGATCTCACACAATGCCCGTTTCTGATTATTAACTATAAAAACCAAACATATATAATTTTTTTTGGGGGGGGACTGTAAAGAGCTGAATGAAAAAGGGGAAAGAAATAACATAGTTGTTGGAGAAAGTTAGTTCCATGTGGATTTACTAGAATTTTTTAGTAAAATTATCCTGTACTAAATTATGTACTGTCATGGATGCTTTGGCTGAGTTTCCTGCATTGCAGGGGGTTGGACTAGATGACCTTTGGGTTTCCTACCAACTCTACAGTTCTATGATATTATGAAATTCTTGGAGATTTGATTTGACATTTTATTTGACTGACACTTAGGAAACAAAACTATGTATGTAAGTATAGATTCTTTTTCCCAATAAACAGAATCAATTACATTAATACAAACTTTATGAAAAAATGATTATATTATATTTCTACCAAATCACTGGTTGTGGGTAACTTATCTGTAGATGTTTTCTAATTGTATGTCTCTTAATGTTAGCATAAGATACTTCCCTGTATTAGGGGGCCTTAGGTATTTTGTGTGTCCATGAAAGACAGAATCCAAGACAGTCCAAGCTTTTTCAGAGGCCTCAGTTGCGTTTCCAGCTATTTCATGTTGGTGGACACAGATGACCACAGGAAGCCTTAAGAGATTAGAATTATTTCTTCTTCAGTACAGGCTACCAGAGACATTCAGGAGAGAAGCTGGCAATATAAAACGTGACAAACAATGCTTTGAACTGGTACCAGGATCTTGGGACAGGTAACTAGAGGGCAGGTGCGGTTCTAGATAGCAATATGTCTTTTATTCCTCCAGATGTTCAGGACAAAGCTTGAGCAGGAAGCTTATTGAGGCGCAGAGCCAATAATGGAGGTATATAGCTGCAGCTATTCTTTGGACCAGACGGTTAACTGAGCCCTGCTTTTAGGCTGTAACTTCCTTCCTCTGATCTGCTAGCTTGGCAGGTTTAGGAACTGACTCACAGGACACCTGTGTCTTAATGCTTCCTAGCCATGAAGTGCAGTATGAAGAGACATGGCCTGCCAAAAGAATAGACTTTAGGATTGAGGCAAATAATTGACAGAGGACCCTGCAGAAATAAAACCTTTCTAACTAATGGATCTGGCATGTTGTGCAATAATTTTTTAAGATGAGAAATTTCTATAAGGATATTTATAATGCTTAGATATTCCTTCAAGCTGGTAGTACTAGCCGTGGTTTATCTGAGGGTTTTCCTTATAGCATCCATTTGAAATCATCAATCTTTATTACGGTCCAGAGACCCAACAAATCATTACAAAACAATACACAATTCATACAGCCTACCTCCAAGTTAAACAAGCATTTTGTTTAGAATATAGGGCTCATTTGATCTTGCAACCACCGATAAAAACTTTGCCACTGCTAATGTTCTAACATTTGTCCAGTCTTCCATTTGAAATAGTCCCATGATATAAAAACAACATCCATGCAGTTAAGTTTCAGAAAAAAAAGAAGTTTTGCATTGCAGTTGTAAAGGTACAGGTTTGTGTGTGTTTCCTTACTGCCTTTCTTACTTCTGAAACAAAAACATACCTTAGATCAAGAGGTAAAGCTGCATGGTGATTTTTTTAAAAAAATTGCAACTAAAAGGAAACAGTTTCTCCAATTCTCTGTGACTTACACTTCAGTTTTTAAAATCAACACGCAAATGACAAGACAGAGGTCCATTTCAGATGGTGCAGCAAACCATAGTTTCTGGTCCATGAATAAGCCAGCACAATCTCTTCCATTATGCAAAGCGGGGAGGCCTGAGGTTCCTGCCAGCTTGTTTGTGTAATAATTGAGAAATGTTTTAGATGAAAGTTTAATGCTTTAAATTGCATACGTGTCCATTACATGTTGAGAATGCCATTAATTTATTTTTAGGGATACGTGAAGATTGTTCTTTTTTTATTTTTCCTGCTTTTCCATCCGATGCTTTCATATTCCCCATTTTTAAACACTTGGCTATGGCACACAAAAAATTGTGTGTCCAGCAGTTAATATAATCAAGCAGGCAGAAAACACCCCTATGGACCTGACTGGCAAACCACTGTGGTGTTAGTATACTTAATCAAAGTCTCTTATCTGTCATCCAGTTGCTGCTATAGAATAATGAATTAAGTGATTTTACACACAGTCTATTGCATGGGTATGCAGACTAAGGCCCGGGGGCCAGATCTGGCCCAATCACCCAGTGGCGTAGTGTGGGTTGTCAGCTCCCGGGGCAAGGCAAGTAATTTGCGCCCCCTAACCCGTGGATTTGCACCCCCTAACCCGTGGATTTGTGCCCCCTAACCCTAACCCCCAGATGTTGCACCCGGTGCGGCCGGCCCCCCCTGCACCCCCCACGCTACGCCACTGCAATCACCTTCTAAATCCGGCCCGCGGAATCAGCGTGTTTTTACATGAGTAGAATGTGTGCTTTTATTTAAAATGCATCTCTGGGTTATTTGTGGGGCATAGGAATTCGTTCATTTCCCCCCAAAAAATATAGTCTGGCCCCCCACAAGGTCTGACAGACAGTAGACCGGCCCCAGCTGAGAAAGTTTGTGGACTATTGTCACATTATCTCAGGTGTATAATTTAATTTTTTTCAAGTTATCTTGAGCTTTAGGATATGCTTCTAGGTTGGGTTGAGGAAGCACTGTAGTTCTGGTTCTTCCTGGGGAATCATCCCAAGAGAGTGGTGCTGGGGAACTGTTGCTCTGTTGGACTGTGGGGTACCTCAGGGACCAGTTTTGTTCTCCATGCTCTTTTAATGCCTCCATGAAACTGCTAGGAAGAAGTCACCCAGAGGTTTGGGCTGTGGTGTCATCAATATGGCATAGGCGTTCTGCTCTTTCCATCTTCTGATCCAAGGGGGCTGTAGAAGTCCCTAAATCCATACAAGATGGGAGTACTATTGGGTGCAGCGTGGGGGGCAATCACCCGCTTCAGAAGGAGATTTGCAACTAGCCTTAGATAGGGTTGCACTCTCCATGGAAAACCCAAGTGTGTAGTTGGAGTGTTTTCCTGGACTTTGCACTTACTTGGGAAGCTCAGGTGGTGGCAGTGACCAGGAGTGCAACTCACCAGCTTCAGCTCTGTCTGGAGAGGTCAACATTGATTCCAGTAATCCATGTTCATGTCATGTCCTGGCTTGACTACTGCAAAGAGCTCTCTGTAGGGCTGCCTTTAAGGACTGTTTGGAAACACCTACTGGTTTAGAATGCACCCACCCCCTTAATGGGGGCTGGGCGGTTTAATCATGTGACATCATTACTGCAAAAAAAAAAAAAAGGTAAAGGACCCCTGACAGTTAAGTCCAGTCGCAGACGACTCTGGGGTTGCGGTGCTCATCTCACTTTACAGGCCAAGGGAGCCGGCGTTTGTCCACAGTTTTTCCGGGTCATGTGGCCAGCATCACTAAGCTGCTTCTGGTGCAGTGGAACACCAAAACCAGAGCAGCGCACGGAAACGCCGTTTACCTTCCCGCCGGAGTGGTACCTATTTATCTACTTGCACTTTTGGGCATGCTTTCGAACTGCTAGGTTGGCAGGAGCTGGGCCTGAGCAACAGGAGCTCACCCCGTCGAGGGGATTCAAACTGCTGACCTTCTGATTGGCAAGCCCAAGAGGCTCAGTGGTTTAGACGACAGTGCCATCCGCGTCCCCCATCATTATTGTACCAGGAGGTTTTCTTATTGTTGGAACTGAATTTTTATATCCTATTGCATGAGCTAGGGATGTGGATGGTGCTGTGGGTTAAACCACAGAGCCCTGCGCTTGCCGATCGGAAGGTTGGTGGTTTGAATCCCCATGACGGGGTGAGCTCCCGTTGCTCAGTCCCTGCTCCTGCCAACCTAGCAATTCAAAAGCACGTCAAAGTGCAAGTAGATAAATAGGTACTGCTCCGGTGGGAAAGTAAATGGCATTTCCGTGTGCTGCTCTAGTTCGCCAGAAGCGGCTTAGTCCTGCTGGCCACATGACCCGGAAGCTGTATGCCGGCTCCCTTGGCCAATAAAGCGAGATGAGCACCGCAACCCAGAGTCGGC
The DNA here is from genome assembly GCF_964270895.1 of Podarcis filfolensis. Classification (NCBI taxonomy): domain Eukaryota; kingdom Metazoa; phylum Chordata; class Lepidosauria; order Squamata; family Lacertidae; genus Podarcis; species Podarcis filfolensis. The sequence continues at coordinate 50,919,650 of NC_139615.1, forward strand.
CCCGACTGGACCGAATGGTCAGAGGTCCCTTTACCTTTACCTTTATTACATGAGCTGACTTGAGTAAGTTTTACTTGTAAGATGACCTATAATTTTTTTTAATAATAAATAAGTGTGCAACAGGGCGTTCATTTTCAGTCCTGCAGCTATTCTACATTGAGGAATGGATTTCAACGTTTTAAGGCACTCCATTTGCATTAACCCGGACATTGTCACTATTCATGATTGTTGTGGTAAATAAGCAAGCTCTTCTGTAAAGATCAGTTGTCAACAGAGGAGTGATTACTCGGTTATCTTTATGTTCAGTTTTCTGTATTTCTGGCCACTGAGCTTTTCCCTGCCCCTTTTCACTCATATGTGTCTCTACAATAGTTTTAAGCCCCGGCATTATACTTTTTTGGGTAAATATTTTGAGATCTGCTTAGTCTATCTGCTCTGGGTTTCTGCAATCCCATTAAAATAATTAGTAAAAAGAAGAACCAAAAGAATAAGTGGTTGCAAATTAAAATCTTTTTGTGTGTCTCTTTTCAGTTTTCCTAAGTTGTTCAGTGGAAATTCATAATGGGATAAAAGATCAAAGGATGCTAATCAAGCCCTTTATCGCACCGCCAAATGGCCTTTAATGTGGGAACAATCCAGTGTGTCTCTTGGGGCAAGGATAGCTTGCATTTCTATATAGATGAACACATTGTTTGTGGATTTGGTTCCAGCTTTCTGTTCTCTTGGGTGCTGCTGGGAAGCAAATCCCCCCCCATCCCAGTGCACTGAGAATTTTTTAAACACTGGTATACTTCGTTCCGATGTTCTCTTGTACATGGCATCCCTTGTCAAAAGAGTGAGGAAACCACAATAAATAATAGTTAAAACAGATAACAAATGGTTTTTCTTGTTTTTAAAAAAGTGAACACTGGCAGCAAGAGTATTACAATGAAGATGCAGGTGGCTGCTTTTCAAAAAGTCGGTGTCTGGACCCAGCCCTCAGGCTATGTTATAGCAAAGTTAATGAGGAGTTGTTGGAGCCTCCCCAACTGTAACTAAAAGTAAACACGAGGCAGGTGAGCTTATTGTACTTGCTTTTGCTTTGTGCCTGAGGGGAGAGTGATCAAAGGGAAATGAAAGGGCTCAGAACCGTGCAGGTTAGTGCATTGCTTTAAGGCCCCATCTGGTGGAATTGCAGGCTAGCAAAGCCCTGTAAAATGAGTAGCTGTACTGTTGGAGCCTAATATTCATGGCCCCTTGTGCCTCTTAACCTGAGAGGAGTGGGGGGGTGAGGCCACTGAGAACTCTCTCATGCTGCCTCTGCCTCAGACAGTGTTCAGCAGCCTTTGGCCCACAGGCCTAATTGGACCACCCCATTTGTCCTGCCAGGCCACTTTGGCGAAGTTCTGCTAACATGCGCTACTCCTGACATCATACCTGCTTGTAAAGAGCTGTGTGCAGTGCTGCAACAAAGTGCTGCACAATCTGCAGGGTTTAATTTCAAAACGCACAAGTGAAAACAGGTCACTGCATGCCATTGTAACTTACGACAATTTGACGGGTGCACAGACAGGTGAGCCTCTCTGGGGGGAGCATTCCATAAACCGGGAACCGCTGCAGAAAAGGCCTGTTCTCATGTTGCCTTCAGGTTAAGAACTTTGCTTCAGGATGAGAACAGAAATCGTGCTCCGGCGGCGTGGCGGCAGCAGGAGGCCCCATTAGCTAAAGTGGTGCTTCAGATTAAGAATAGTTTCAGGTTAAGAACGGACCTCCGGAACGAATTAAGTACTTAACCTGAGGTACCACTGTACTTGTGGGATCGTCTTACACCATCTACTACTTTGATCTGCACAACTGCCACTGTTACTAGTGCAACATAATACTTGCTCTGCATGTGTAAGAAATAAATCTTTTACTGTGGCGGCATCTACGCCTTGGAACTCATTGCCTGTTGAAATCAAGGAGGCACCTTCGCTGTACTCTTTCCAAGTTCCTGCTTAAAACAGTTTTGTTTCGGGCAGTCTTCAATCTTTTTCTAATGTCCCATTGTTTTAATCACCTACTGACTATTTTAAAATACCTGTTTTTAGTTGTTTTTAATTTTAATGTTTTATAAACTGCTTAGTGGTTTTATTACAATCAAGCGGTATATGAATTTTGTTAACTAAATAAATTGTTGTGCTGGTATTCTAAGCACAATTTACAGTGGTTGAAATGTTTTCTAGAATCCACTTTTCCCCCATCACAGTTTCTGAGCAAGCATGCAAGGTTAAAAAAAAAAGAGGATAGTGGTTTTGCGTCCCACATGGATAGAACTCTTCGGATTCAGAAGTTTTTCTTAGTCGTTGCCTTCTCTTTTAATAAAATGTCTACTGTTTATAGCCTTTTCAAATTAATAATTAGATATGGTGAATGCTTTTCATTTCTGTAGGAGAATAGTTAAAACTTGTGAACAATTTGAGCTGAGTCCATTATAAGTTATTATTGCTTACTTTTTAGATTAACGTTTCCAGTTTTTGCTTTTGAAACGCCAGAGAAAAGTTGCAGTAGGGGTCCATATCACAACAATAGCACATAATGCAAAACATGTGTTTCCATTCAGTGTCCAGATTTTGTCCTTTGTAAACAAAATGGCCAGGAGACGAAGCTGTCTATACCTAGGGCATGTTCTAAGCCCATGCTAAGTGACCTGTGAACTGAAGGTTAGCTTTGTGCCTGCCACCGTTAATGACAGAGGGAGACATATTCACGGTCTAAATTCTTGGTGCGGGATTACTGGGACATCAAGCTTTTGATGTTACGCTTAGAGCAAGAATTTTATATTTCATTGTCTGTGAATGTTAGATGGTGACAAACTGGTTTATACTCAGAATTGTTCTACCAGGAACAAAAATACATTAGAATTCTTCCCCACTTTCATCCATGTAAACATGAAGGCTGCAATGTTTTGTACAAAATTTGGAAGTTAAGTAGAAACTTCTTGGATTTTAATTCCTAGCAGTAACAAGGTAAAATAGTGATTGGTTTGCAGAAGTATGTTTTGAAACCACACAGTGTGCTTTAGTTTTTATTCATTGCCACCCAAATTAATTGATGGTTTCTCTGTCAAAGACATATTTCTGCAGCTTGAGAAGTGTCTCAACATATTTCCTCACAATTGAGAGCTCCAAAACATAAGTGTGGTTTAAAAGCATTAAGACTTCAGGAAATGTCACTATTACTTGTTTGTTCATTTGTGCATTCTTCTACCACTCCCTTAATTCCTGACCACTGGTCATACTGGTGGGGATGATGGAAGTTGTAGCCGAAAACATATAAAAGGCACTAGCTCTGGAGAACAGAAAATTAATTTGGTCCAGTGTGACAGCTCTTCAGGTATTTGAGGATGGGCAATCTTCTCCAGATTACTTTTATTGTTGTTAGCTGCTCTGAGCCCGGCTTTGGCTGGGGCGGGCGGGATATAAATTTATTATTATTATTATTATTATTATTATTATTATTATTATTATTATTAAACATACCCTGTTCCTTCAACATTCCTCTGTATTTGAGCATCTGATTTTTCCTACCTAAATGCAGAACTTGTACATTTATCACCATTGAAATTATTTTTGTTAGTTTGGGGCCAGTTCTCCATCTTATCAAAATAATTGTAGGTCTTGTTTCTGCCTGGTAAGAAAGAAATGCCCCATTTAGTTGGTATCATCTGCAAATCTGATGACCATCCTTTCCACTCCTTCTAAGCTATATACAAATGAACAAGCCCAGGCCCAGCAGGGAACCCTGTGGCTCTCCACTTGTCACTTGACAAGGAGGTGCTGATGAACGCTTTTTACGTAAGTATTATCCATCTACCAGCTAAAAATCCACCAACAGTAACATCATCTAGCCCACATTTTACCAGTTTCCCACCCAAAATATCATGAGGTAGCTATTATTTTGTTTTGTATGGAGTAGCATTCATTTTTGTGAGTCTGACTTGCAGTATAGATGGTTCAGCTGAAACTGCATCAGATTTATTACCCCCCTGAGGGCTAGGCGTCTCTTAGAAAGTCACCGTCAACGAAAAAGGTGGAATATAAATATAATAACCAGTGCTGTTTAGCTAGAAAAAGAGGTGCCAGAACTCACCCTGAACTCACCCTCCCTTGTTCTCTTATAATGGCAATGGCGGCCACCTGAAAGGTGTCAGACCCAGTTCTGCTGAGTTCTGGCTGGAAAAAAAGCCCTGGTGGTAGCAGTAGTAGTAGTAGTAATAATAATAAAATAATAATAATAATAATAATAATAATAATAATAATAATAATAATAATAGAAGAAGAAGAAGAAGAAAGTTTGTCAGATCTGTACTGAGCTGTAAAAGGTCTAATGGTTCTTATGTACTAGAGATAGTTCTGAGGTTCTGATCACTGTTCCTCATAAAATAGTTTGTGCCATTTTACTATTTGAGAAGATTTGAGGAATGCTCTTAAAATGTTGCCTATGTTCTTCAGTTTCAGTTCTTCAGGTTATTGCGCTTCCTTCCCCAGAGTGGGAAACATTTTGGGAACTTTGTGTATCAGGCGTTGAGCGCTAATGAAGAAAGGTGGGATATAAATGTAACAAAACCTGTCAGATAATAATGAATAAATAACCTGATACTCTTGAATAAGGCGTATTAAGTTGCAAAATCCATTGTGAGATTTAAGATACGTTGGGTTTTTTTTACTGTCCTTAATTGTGCCAAGGTATGCGTTTCTAAAATATATAAATTCTATTTGTAGCAGGTGAGGAAGAGCCTTTGGAAATGTCATAATGAGGGATGAGGACAGTTCAGCTTCAGGATCCTGATTGCTAAATTGGGTGGGCACTCTTATTTCACCCGTGAAAGGTTGGCAGGAGGCAGGCGACCACGTTTTGCAGTCTTGATTACTTTGCCAGTGACCACAGGCAAAGACACGATCTGTTCTAATGGTGTGTAGTGGAGTTACATGATAACATCTACTGTTGCCAGTTTTGTGATAACATTTAACTTTTTGTGACATAAAGAAATGGTTGCAAAGGGGTATGGAGGAAGAAAAGAAATAAGGACCCTCCCCAAATTTCTACTTTTTGTTTAGTTTATTTATTTATTTACTTGATTTGGGTGGAGGGTATCTTCCTCCTCCCCCTCTGGCTACGGTTTGCCTAATGCCACCTCATGCAGAGGCAACATTTGGATTGGGGATTTCGGATTTGAGATCCAATTTCTTAGTAATTGTGCTCTTTCAGATTTCATCAGGACTTGTTGAACTGACTTGGACGCAAGTGGAGATGCACTTCTGTGATCATAAATTTTGTGTTTTTGGCTGTAACTGGACTGAGCTATTACAGTGGTACCTAGCATTAAGAACTTAATTCGTTCTGGAGGTCCGTTCTTAGCCTGAAACTGTTCTTAACCTGAAGCACCACTTTAGTTAATGGGGCCTCCCGCTGCCGCTGCGCCGCCGGAGCAAGATTTCTGTTCTCATTCTGAAGCAAAGTTCTTAACCTGAAGCACTATTTCTGGGTTAGCGGAGTCTGTACCCTGAAGTGTATGTAACTCGAAGTACCACTGTATTTATAGTTTTACCCTGAAATAATCTTCATGGTGGGAAAAACTGAAAGTGCTACCCACTACATATTTAGAAGGAAAATAAGTTCCATTTGTATTTTGAGATGGAACTCTTATTAACAGTATAATCTGACTTCCTTATAGTCCCTTCTCTGGATGATTTTTATTTATTTTGTTTATTTCTTACAAGATTCTTGAAGTGACTTAGCAACAATGAAATACATGCTAATACAGTGCCCACAAAAACAACCCTTTTCAATGTGTTTGTGGGAGGGGGTGGGGAGAGGTCTGTTGTTGTTGTTTTATATATTGTATTTTTTATGTTGTTAACTGCCCTGAGATCTATGGCTGAAGGGCAATACAGTATACAAAATAAAGAAATAAAACTAGCAAGCAAGCAGAACTTTGAATGTGCTTTTTTTTTTTTAATCTTGATGATTTGGGCAAGTCAGTGTACATGGCAAATCAAATTGTTACGTTGTATGTTGTGCTAGACCACTAAATATCGTGGGAATCTCCTCTCCCCATAGGGGGGGGGGAGTTTTGCAACTTTCAGCTTCTAGCTGGGTTTGGATCCGATGTTTTGCCTGTAAAGTGAGAAGTGGAGGTGATCCCCCAGCTCCGAGCTGCTTTGTTCTCGCCTCGGACGTCCCTCTCGCTCCCCCCTCGGATCGAGGAAGTTACATCAGTCTGCATACTAAAGCAATGGGAGAGCAGTCCAGGCTGCTTGGAAGTGAACTCTCCAGTCTGTTCTCACGGTCTCGATGTGTGCAACTGGCAGCGCAGGAAGCTCCCTGAGAACATTTAGGGAGTATGTAAAATTCACATGCAAAAGAGGGTGGCAGGAATCTGGCAGACACGTCAAGTGAAATTATTAGAAGGGCATGGGCTTGAGTTACAGTCTTCATTGTCTTGACACAGTTGATTTTATGGACTACTTTTTTGTATTGAAATCCAAAGAGAGGGGGTGTCATTATGAATCACCAGGCTGCAGCTCCAAAGACAAGAAGTGATAATTATCTGAGCATAAAGGTATGTCAAATGCAATGGAAAAAACCCCAAACTCACAAGATTACAGAAATCCGTTTTTGTATTTTTTTAAAAAAATGATCCGTATCCAAGAATAGTTTTATTAGTAATTATTTGTAAATTAAATTAAAATGTTTCATGGGGGCATTTTTAGCAACATTTACAGTTTGTATGTTGTGTTCAAATAAAACAAATCTACTTTGCTAAATAAAGAGGGCTCATATTTTGGTAATAAGTTAGTGCCCTCTCTAAATTAGAGAAAACCTGTTGAAATTTCAGAAACTTTTTCTGGTTTCTTGCCTGCAAACATGATGGTTGCTGAATAGGATTCTTCCTTTTGTTTTTGGGCAAAATAATCTGCTTATTTCTTTTTGTGTAAGGCATGGAATTTGTTCTTTTGAAAATGCAGGCAGCAGCTTTAATGTTAGAATGTTGCTTGCAATAGGAATCAGTTCACTGAGACAATCCTACAAGGAGGTGGACAGCAAAATCACAGAAATTGCCTTTGTAATCTTCTACAAGTTGTTAAGAAGATCTTGGTCTTGTATTTTATTCCACTTTTTCGAAATATTTGAAATGAGAGATTTTTCTTTGGGTGCCTTTTGTTCTTTGTTCTTGTATTGATTGCTTTCAAGTTACAGCTGATGACAACATTTTGAACACTTTTAGATTAAGATATCTGTGATATTAATGCATCAGATATTTTAAAACAGGACAAGATGTGAAATAGAGAAGATTTTGTTTTAGGAAGCACACATGTATTTTTAAATAACTATGTGCTAGGATTCCGACTTTAAAAGATTTAGCACTGCAACACAAACTGCAGTGCCTGCTGTCTGATGCAGCGAATTGTGTGTTCTGTGTTTTTGTGGCTGAACTGCCCCTCTGTGGACGTTGTCATGTTGGGCATAGAATTCAGCCTACTGGGAGCCCAGGCTTTCATGGCTATTGCCCAAGGCTGCTTAGATTAATTCTGAAAGTGGGGGTGGGGAGGGAATGCATTGATGTAGGTAGGAAAACAGTTGTGTGTGTGTGTGTGTGTGTGTGTTTTTTTTGCAGTTTCTGTAGGTCTTGATCTGGTAATCTGACTCCTCCAGTAGCCATATCTGTTTGTCACCATCCTTCCTCTTGTTGGCCATGGTGGATCATTTAAGAAATTGATATGAAGTCATAAGTAACAGCACCTCTGGGCATTCACAGAGTGGCTTTTCCTACTCTCTGCACATCACAGCAGTGATTTGTCATCTGCTCTGGCTTCCATTCCTTTTCTGGATTCCGATTCAGTGTTGTTATTAACCTTTAACACTCTAGGGCTTGCCCAAGACCTCAATATTTCCACTGGAGGTGCTTCTCTGGGTTCCCCCCTCCCTGCACGATGAAATGAGACTGTGAGGGAGAAGACCTTCATGATGGGGGTGCCTTGGCTATAATTTTATTTATTTATTTATTTATTTATTTATGCATACCCCGCCCATCTGGGGGGTTTCCCCAGCCACTCTGGGCAGCTTCCAACAAAACACTAAAATTCAGTAACCTATTAAACATTAAAAGTATCCCTAAAGAGGGCTTCCTTAGATGTCTTCTAAAAGTTTGGTAGTTATTTTTCTCTTTTGACATCTGGTGGGAGGGTGTTCCACAGGGCAGGTGCCACTACCGAGAAGGCCCTCTGCCTGGTTCCCTGTAACTTGGCTTCTCGCAGCGAGGGAACCGCCAGAAGGCCCTCGGCACTGGACCTGAGTGTCTGGGCAGAACGTGGAATGCTTGCCTCAGAAAGGATCTCCTGGTGCTGACAGTGGAATAAAGAGGCAATTCTTCTTTATTTTACCTTTAGTAAAATCCCCTAAAGCAATGCCTCTTATTCTCGCTGGCATTTTAATAATTAAGGTTTAGTCCTTTGAGCTGTCTTTGATGGGGAGCATGCCTGGACTGTTTTGTGGGCCTGTCTCTATTTTAGATGTGCCAGACCGTGTGCCGTGCTCCTACTGCAGCCTTTTTTTAACTGGTGCCCTGTGCCCACAGCATTTCTACAAAGTTCTGAGTGTGCCCATTAGCTGAGAGAGGTTGGCTGATGGCTACAGCAATCACTTCACACTAATCTGCACTGCCATGTCTTGCCACATTGCAGATTGCAGATCAGAAATAGAAGCAAAAGTGCATGGCATACAGCTGATGTGTAGCATCCCCTCCGGGTTTGGCTGCCAGTCTGCAACTTTGCAGTGCTGACAATTCCTACTTAAAGCGTGGCTTGCTAGATATTGTTCCTCATCCCAAGTACAGGAACTCATCTTACACTGCATTCACTTATACAGTCACAGGGTACATCTAATAAAAGAGGCATTGTCTGTCTGTAAGGCTCACTCACATTTCTTTGAAGGTAATAATTCCCTTGCAAGTGACTGAATAAAGAAATTGGAGTTCACAGTTGGGGTATTGGTCAGCTCCACGCCTGCATAACTTCAACCATGCTGCAACCTAAGGCAAACTTGTGTTCTCCTTTGAACAGTGCTGGAAGTGCATTTAGTATTATCAATATAGAGTCAGCAAATTCTTGTGCTCTCAGAGTTCTTTGCTGCTGTAAACCATTTCAATGAAACAGTATTTTGAGACCTCCTTTAAAAGCATGCCTTCAACCAAATCATTATTTGCTCACCTTCCAGAGATCAATAATACCCCTACAGGGGCTCATTGTCTATACAAAAACAGCTGGCTGTTTAGCCTTTATTTTGTTTTTGAAGTATTTTCCTTTAAAGTGAAATTCATCAGTCAAAAGAAGTTGCAAGTAAGGTGTGCTGGGACTAAAATGACTTAAAATCCCTTAAAGCCTTCAGGGCTGGGAGTAAATCTGTTTCTATTGTAGGTCATGCTTTGGGGGCAATACAAGACAAGAATGTTCATTTCTGTATTTATGTGATAACCTACCAGTAGTCCTCTTATTAACAGGTGTTGAGCTATAAAGCTGGTGCCAATGGTACCTTTACTTTTACATAGGTGAGCATCCTACATCCGTCTCCTTTGAAGGTCAAAGTTGCCTTTGCAAACAATGCTGGCTGTACCTTTAGTATCCAACACTAGCTGTTGGGGAAGAGGTTAAAAAGAGGAAAATTAACCACAAGCCCCCAAATTTGGGATCCTCTCCAAACCTGTGCCCAACTGTTGCAGTTGTTTTGCAGTGAAAACCCCATGTTTTGCAGCACCGCAGTTAATGGGGCCGTTAAAAAGTCGTGCTGTGAAATTTTAAATAGCATCTTATGTTTTGTGTTTTGTGTTGTAGTGGTTAGAGTGTTGTTTTGGATGTGTGAGTTCCGATACCCTTAAAGCTAAGAGAAAGAGTTGCTTCAGAACTGCGGCTACATAAGTATTTGCAGTGGTAAACACATGAAAGGGAAGACTAAGGCATCTGAGGCATAAAAATACTCACAAATGACAACACTTCTGAAATTTCTCATTTTAGAACACCTCCCCAACTTAACAGTGAACTTTAGTTATTTCAGCTGGAGGATTTATATCAGGAGGATGTGACTGTACAAGTTGCAGGATGAGAGGTAGGCCCTCACCCCACTGCTTTGTGGGAGGGGTGTGCATTTTAGTGATTAAGTGGCATGTCCTCTCAGATGTCTCAACAGCTGTTAGGATCAAGTGCTAACGATCAGGGAAGTCCTTGATGGCACAGGTGAGACAGGTAGAAGCACGTTCTGCAGTCTTGCCCACTCAGCCTTACCTTTAAGCTGATAGGATTCCTAATGGTCATGAAAGAAATGTTAAGACTGTCCAGGCATTTCCTTTAAAACCAGAAACTTGTCTTATGGTATCCCTCTCTTTTATTACCTCTTAGCAGCTTGACACTTCTATAATACTTCTCTAGCAAGGTCTTTGTTTGCATGTCCATGAATTGTATTTCAGCATTTCTGTTGCAGCTGCATCAGATCACACACGGCTGAAAGTGCAAAAGCTCTGCCTTTGCCAAACTTGCTCCTTCATATAGCTCTCCCCCCCCCCGTTTGCGCCATACCAAATGGACAGCCCGCTTCTCATCACTATTTTTAAACTAATCCCCTCCCACCTTATTGTTGCTACTCTTGACTTTTTTATTCTTTTGTAAAGGTATTCCAGGTAAATTTGGACAACTTTTCACTAATCAGTAACACTTTCAAAAGCGTTCCAGTTTTCACCACTAAATCCCTAATCGTGAAGAATCTTTTACAGAATAAAATGCTTCAATGGGGACAGGGGAGCACAGGTAAAAAGAAAATATTGGAATGTCTCTGCTGCTTTCAGGAATTCTCATCTTGTCCCTCCTACAACAGCCCAGAAAACCTTTTACTTGTTTGGATAGCTGCTGCCGTAGTCCCTGGGCACTGAGCTCAGTCTCCTGAGGACTGTTTGCTATTTTGCTACTGCTGCTGCTTCTGTCGCTGCTGCTGCTGTTATTATTTATTAAATGAATCTGTAGCCTAACACCACAATTAAAATGTGGCATATAGCCCTGCAAAGGCCAGTTTTTAAAAATACTTTAATCAACACTGACAACAAACCTCCAATTTAAACAGAAGGTAAAATATAAACTAAACCCCCATTCAGAATACAGTGATACCTTGGGTTAAGAACTTAATTCGTTCTGGAGGTCCGTTCTTAACCTGAAACTATTCTTAACCTAAAGCACCACTTTCGCTAATGGGGCCTCCTGCTGCCGCCGTGCCGCTGGAGCCCGATTTCTGTTCTCATCCTGAAGCAAGTTCTTAACCTGAGGTACTATTTCTGGGTTAGCGGAGTCTGTAACCTGAAGCGTCTGTAACCCAAGGTACCACTGTATAAAAATGCCCTGAGAAAGATACTCTGAGAAAGGTACTCTAAATTGCTAATAATAGTTGCTACTGCAGCTTTAAACTGTTAAAAATACTAAAAGCCTGGTGGGAAATAGAGGTGTATAAATTTTTGCAAAGTGTGGAGAAGGTGAATACAGTGGTACCTCGGGTTAAGAACTTAATTCATTCTGGAGGTCCGTTTTTAACCTGAAACTGTTCTTAACCTGAAGCACCACTTTAGCTAATGGGGCCTCCCGCTGCCGCCGCGTAATTTGTGTTCTCATCCTGAAGCAAAGTTCTTAACCAGAGGTACTATTTTTGGGTTAGCAGAGTCTAACCTGAAGCGTCTGTAACCCAAGGTACCACTGTAGTAAAAAGCTGTTCTCCCTCTCCCATAACACAAGAACTCCAGTGGGCATCCAGTGAAGCTGAACGTTGGAAGACAAAAGGAAGAACTTCTTCACACAGTGCATAGTTTATATATGGAGTTCACTCCCGCAAGAGGTAGTGATGGATGTCTTTAAAAAAGGATTAGACCAATTAATGGCGATGAAGGCTACCCATAGCTGCTAGCCATGATGGCTGTGCTCTCCCCCAGAAGCAGTGTGCCTCTGAATACCAAGTGGGGAGAGCGTTGCCTGTGGGCTTTGCGTGGGCATCTGGTGGGCCACCGTGGGAATGAGGTGCTCGATGGGCCCTTGGCCTGATCCTGCAGACTTTTCTCATGTTCTTACATATGATGTAACACATCAAGTGGTTAGCGAAGTTGACCTCTAGGATGTGAGCTAAAACAGGCAGTTCCTGACTGGAAACAAAATTCTTTTGGCGTTCACCTAAGTAAATAATTTGAAATTCCCGTTGTAGGGCAAAATCTGTTCAGGGATGTGCACTGCTGTTATGCTTGGGGAGCTTGTTCAGTTTCCGTGCACACTTTCGAAAACTGCTGTCTTTCCCTTGGAGAAAAACTGTTCAAACTTGCATGGGGATTTCCAAAGAGGATGTGGGCTTTATCTCTGGAGAGCAAAATGATTTTGCAGAAGCCAAAAGCTTCTGTTTGTTTAGACTTATCTAAACTATAAAGAACCTTGTGGATAATAAAGGAATTTTTAATTTAAAAGCCTGTGAGCTTTTTTTGTTACTTTGGGGGATCCTTCTGGAAACCATAAGCTTACCTCCAGAAAGTTAATAAATAGACAACCACAAGCATAACAGCATTAAGAAGCTTCTGTGTTTATTTCCTGAGCCATTCCTTGTGCTGTTTGCAAGACCCTGGGTGAGATTCGGTGTTGTGTCAGTGGGTGTGACGGGAGCTCCTGGCCCCCGCAGCTTTCCATGCTTTCCAGCATGCAGAGTCCCCCCCCCCAAAGCTCCAGAACAGATTTGGGGCTGCAGTGCAGGCTGCAGAGAGGAGGGGAGGAAGGAGAAGTCTCTGCAAGTGAAAGTCTGTTGCAATGCCGCTGAAATAGGGTTAGGAAGTGTATAAGGGAAACTGGTCACAATTTTTCATTATGTGCAACAGTGAGAAAATTTTGATAAGGTTGTGACACCGTGGTGCATATAAGTTAGAAAGTCTAAATGATTTAAATAGAAATGTGAAATCAGGAACTTTTCATAGAATAGAATCATAGAATCATAGAGTTGGAAGAGACCACAAGGGCCATCGAGTCCAACCCCCTGCCAAGCAGGAAACACCACCAGAGCACTCCTGACATATGGTTGTCAAGCCTCTGCTTAAAGACCTCCAAAGAAGGAGACTCCACCACACTCCTTGGCAGCAAATTCCACTGTCGAACAGCTCTTACTGTCAGGAAGTTCTTCCTAATGTTTAGGTGGAATCTTCTTTCTTGTAGTTTGGATCCATTGCTCCATGTCCGCTTCTCTGGAGCAGCAGAAAACAACCTTTCTCCCTCCTCTATGTGACATCCTTTTATATATTTGAACATGGCTATCATATCACCCCTTAACCTCCTCTTCTCCAGGCTAAACATGCCCAGCTCCCTTAGCCGTTCCTCAGAAGGCATCGTTTCCAGGCCTTTGACCATTTTGGTTGCCCTCCTCTGGACACGTTCCAGTTTGTCAGTGTCCTTCTTGAACTGTGGTGCCCAGAACTGGACACAGTACTCCAGGTGAGGTCTGACCATTTTCCATTTTTTATTTTGAAAATATGTCTAAACTGCTGTGCTGCCCTCACTATTTTCAGTGTTTTGACTTGGTCAGATGTGCTGGTTTGTTTGTGAGTAGGGGAAAGTGGGTGATCTTTATCTCTCTGCTACCAACACTGCTCCATTGTCAGAAATAGTTTATAGGGGAAGTGAGTAATCTAAAGGTCATGAAAGTTCTCTGTGCTCATGTCTAGGCTACAAGGCTTGATTATGGGATGGGGAGGACCTGTTTCCCCCCCTATACGTAAAGGAGAGCTGTGTGCAGTCAGAAGGTGAAGAATGTGAGTTACTTCCCTGGAAAGTGTATCCTGGTACCATCACCACTGCAATATAATTGTACTAAGAGAAGCTTTAGTGATACTGGAGTCCAACAGAAGGGAACTGAGTGCTAAACCCCTTATCTGAAGCCCCAAACAAGATCAAGTGCAAGGATTCAGCCAGAATATTTATAAATTGACTCAGCAAGTGCTCCATTTCCCCCTGTACAGAGTAATCTGTGACTGAGTCAGAATGAGACAGCAAGTAACCTTTTCACCTTCTGATTTTATAAATTGGCTAGAAATCCAAACTTACAACTTTTATGAGATAGTTGTTAACAAGTCTGGACTGGACAGTGTCATTGTATGAGTAGACAAGAGAGGGCTATTCCTTTGGAGAGAGCCAGGCCTTTGCAAAAATCCTTATGGTGATCTTCTGTAGGATTGTTTTAATTTGCCTAACCATGCTGTCCCAGCAAGGAAACTACCCAAAAAACCTCGCCATTCCGGAAAGAAGATACAGCAGCAGGTTAGGAGAGCAATGGGAGGAACCTCACCATTTCCTCCAGGAACCATACCCTAGTTTTCATAGCCTTCACCACAAAGACCGCTACCACATGAGAAATCCGTGGATCAGCGTCCACCAGTAAAAACTTTACTTGGTCCTCAGGGTTGGCTATTGATTTGGGAATAGTTTGTAACATCGCATCCCTGAAGGCCGAATAGATGGGACAATACAACATGTAATGTGTGAGATCCTCTTTGGTTCTCATATGACAAGGACATATACGCTGCTCTACTGGGATTTTTGCATATCTGCCTGACAAATAGGCCGTAGGAATGGTTTGAAAACGGGCCATGGTGAAAGCTCTCCGAAGGGTGGGGTTGGTGATATTCACCAAATAATTGGCGCAGGTTTTGACTGATTTCAGTCGGGGAAACCAGTGGGAGGACCCTGGGTTCTGTATTTTTGTGATATCTAACAGAGCGTCTCTCTCCAGGATCCATTCCCGAACTTTGTCCGGGCTCCACAGTTTGAGAATATTAAACTCCGGTAGGGTGTATCTAACCAGGATCTCAGATAGGTTTTGACGCCAAGTGGTGTTCTTTTGAAGAGATACAAAGGCTTGTTTGGCCAATAAGGTGTTTGTGCCTGCATGAGAATAATGTTCTGTAACTTTTTCTAAGGTTCTCTTGCCAGTTGATATGGATTTCAAAACATTATAACTCAAGTTTCTGTTCTTTGCAAATGAGGCGTTGGAATATACAGTACTTTAGATCAGGTGTAGCCCATGTGATGAACTCTGGATATTGGTGGCTGTGACTCCCGTCACCTCCAGTTGGCCATTGGACATGTTGGGACTGATGGGCGTTGAGAGTCCACAAAGTCTGAGCCTGTGTTAGATCACCAGCTTGGATGTGGAGTGGAGTGAAAAGCTCTCTTCCAGTAGTTCCATTCCTATCTATCAAGTGCCTTGGTATTTATACTGTGGTGCTCTCACAGGATCTGCTCTGTCCAAAAAGATGTTTAAACATCCTAATGAAGTTGTTGGGAGAAGGTATCTAGAGATCTGGAGTATGATATCTTTGCTGCACAGATGACACCCCCATCAGTAGTATCCTGACCTAGAAAAGGAATGATGGGACCCCAGTTTTCCATGATTTAATAACATACAGGCTTGATTACTGTAAAGTGTGATATATGGGGTTGGTGTGCCTTTCAAAATTGTTGTTAGTTTTTTAAAAGAAATGTTAACTTATAGAGAATATAGTAGTCAAGCTGTTGACTCATTTTAAATCTATGCTGAAAGAGCTTGATTGGCTTTCTGTTTGTTTCCGTGCACAACTCAAAGTGCTGCTTCTGACCTTTCATCCCCTAAATGGGGGTGAGGAACCTATGGCCCTCAAGGTATTGTTGTATTATATAATGCACATCACCCCTGACCATTGGCTGTGTTTGCTTGCTGTGACTAATGGGAGTTCTCATCCAACAACACTGGGTGGGTCACAGACTCCCCACCCCTCCCCAAATGGTCTAGGGCCAGGTCCCTGAAGAACTGCCTACTTCAATGTAACCCCACCCAGCTGCTGAATCATCAGAGGGGATCTTTAGGTGCCTTTCCCTGCAGAGCTTATGTACCCTAAGTTACTGCCAGAGAGAGGACCTTCTCTGTAGTGGTTCCCCAGTTATAGAATTCCATTCCAAAGGAGATCCACCAAAGGATATTGTTCCATTTAGGTACTGGTTTCATTGTTTCCCTTTAGGTACTAGTTTTGCATTTGGAAAATCCAGCAGATTCCAGATTCTGTGCCCATAACCCCAGACTGTGCCAGTGACTCCATAGGCTCTCTGACTGCTATGACATCCACCATTCCCAGATTCTGCTTGGTTTTGTCATGATTTTGCTTGCATTTGATGTATCTGGGGTGAGGGACAGGTAGCACAGTTCAAATCAAAAGCTGGCAGCCCTACTCAAAAGAAAATGAAGCTTAACATGTTCTCTCCAGCTAGTTAGTAGGCTGACTATCTTTTTGGAAAGGGATGCACATTCTGGCTTTTCATCTTCTCTTGCTTCCGCTCAAAAATCTGTCTAACCTTAATGAGGCTTCTTCTTCTGCCCTTCCCACATAGCCTTTTAGTCAAGACTCACAGAATGGTCATCCATCACTACTTGTTTTTGTGTCCAAAGAACTTTGCTAGTTTTTCTCTCTACCTGTCCCAACCTTTAGAGAAGGATTTAGGTCCAGGCCCTCTGCAGCACTAGTGCAATAACGAATGTTCTCAGCACAATCCTGATGATTGTGAAGTATTTCCCACTTATTCCTTTACAGGCCGGTGGAACGGGGAATACCAAAGGAAACTGTGGGGCAACAGACATCGTGGTGGAGTCAGCATCTTGCATGCTGGCAGCTGGTGCCTCAGAAAGGTGTTCCGCATGGCATGGGTGGAGGACCAGATGCACTGTGAGAAACATGATAAATGACCCTTGCTGCACAATAAAATTAATAAATCCTGCTGCCATTCACTGGTTCTGTGAGGAAATATTACATTAATTATAGATAAAATTATTTGGAATGCAAGTTACTTTATTGAGCTGTTTCAATTCAAAATAAAAAGGAACAGCTTTTGAGTAGGTGAGGCACATCATTTTTCTTACAGTGCTAGTGCTGGTCCCAATTCAATGGGCAATAGTCTGTCCCATGTTAATCCATGGGACCTTCAGAGGTAGAAGAGTTCCCTTTTTTTAAAAAAAAAGACATAAAGGGAGAAATGTCAGCTCCTATGTTGAGAAGAGGAAGACTGTGCTTCCAAAAAATTAAAATGTTACCAACAAGAACAGCTGAATAAGGTGTGCAAACCAGCAAGGCATAATTGTGTGGTCTTACTGGTGTGTTGTACCACTTGCTTGTTACAGGCACTGCTGCATTTGAGTTTAGGATATTGGTAAAAAACAACAACACACAGTTTAAATCAGGGGAGAGATTGTGTGTCACTTCTGATGATATGGATGACATTTATTAACTTGAGTCCTGCTTTTTCTTTGAAAGCTTATACATTAGTCACCCATCCAAACGGATCTGCGTGTCCAGCATCAGCCGTGTTACAGCACTGGGTGCTCATCTGCCATCTAATGGGATCAATCAATACATGCTTATAATTATCCCTGATGGACTCTCCCATGTTCAGAGATGGTGTATCACATAACACTGTTGCCACAAGCACACTGAAATTCAATTACCCCAGCAACGAAATACTGCATTTGGAGTACCTGAGGGAAATTCAGGTTCCCTTTGTCAGTTATTCTCTTCGATAACTTCACCAGATATTTGGATCTCACTTTGCAATAACTTAGGAACAATTTCAGGTTCATGCAATAAAATGGCAGTCTGGAAAAGTCCCTGACCTGTGCATTTGACTTTTGCTGACCTTGGTCCTTTTATTTCCCTGCTGCCTTTGTTTCATAGCTGCAAACCCTTAAAAGATTGTAAGGGGTACTGCAGGCCTTGCAAGCAATGAAATTTACAGTCACAAGTTCCCCCAAAAGCTTTATGTGAAACCAAGATTATTCTATATGAGAAATGCTTGCTCCAGCAAAGCGCTCAACGGCTTGGGTAAGGTGTCGGAAGAGAGAAACAGAAAGAGAACTTGCCCAGGCAGGCACATTCTTAATCCCCCAAAAGAAGCAAGTGACCGCAACAGGACGCTGGGTGTTGGGATGAAATCAGGCCAAATCTTTATTAGCTGGAGGATTTGGGGCAGGATCAGTTTGTCATTCCACTCTCCCCATACTGGTGGAATGGGATTCAATGAGGCTGCACCGCAGTAAACCCATTCTGAGGGAACTGCCCAGTCCTGACCCCTGTTGTGGTACAAGCCAAGCTGGCAAGGTCTCACTGGGAGACTGGGGAGAGGATTCCAGCCAGGCAGAGACCCAGCCCGAGCTTGGGGCATGCCAGGGCCAATCCTCCCCTCAAGCCCCTTATGGGAGATCCCCCCCCCTTCACCTACCCAATACCATTTCTGCCAAAGTCCCAGTTGACTGTGCTGTCCTCAGACTGCCTGAGCCTGCAATAATTAAAATATCTGTGTTGGAAGAGTTAATGTTGAAGAAGGAGATACTCCTACAAGGTCCACACGATTCATTTTTGAATCATTACACAGCTTAGGTAATTCACTACCCCAAGTTGGGCATTGGGGGGGGGTGGTAGTTACCATTAACTTTGATGATGTTGTAAAATGATAGCTGTAACAGTTTGATGGAATCTCCCATGTTCAGAGATGGTGTATCTCTGTGTGAGACTTCCACACCCATAAGTGGCTTAATTGGTGAAACAAAACAGCATATCTCTCATAGCGACAACTGCATTAGAAACTGCTCTGTGCTGTAGATAGCCCTGGCTCAAAATCTGTTGAAATCAGATGTTTTCCTGTTGATTCTATAACTGCTTGCTGAATCCCCTTCTCTCTGTTTGGTGGGTACTCAGTGCTGGACTCAATGGACCTTTCAGGTGATCCAGCAAGGAAATGTTGAGAAACTTTTTTAAAAAAACTTTTCTCTCTCTCTGGGGCTCTCTGAAACTGGTTAATTTTAGACTTGTACCATTGGCCTGCCTTCAGAAGGGAGGACACTAAGAAGGGCTTAGTTAATCACAAATAAATCACTGGGATACCGGCCAGCGGTGAGCTCTCCGTCTCTGGAATGCTTTGGTACCAGGAAGTTTCTATCACCAAAACAATGTATTCTGGGGAAAGGTGGGAAGAAGAGCCTGCGCAGCTGCAGTTCTAAAATCTTAGGCCCCTCTTTTATGTGGAGCAGAAAAGTAAAGCCTGGGAGGCGGCCAAGCTTTTCGGTTATTTCCGTTTAACCCCAGTATGTTTTTGTTCTGTCTTCTTTCCCACCTAATCTGAAATGTGCATAGTTTATATCAATGAAAAACAAAGTTAGCAAGCAATGTTTTAAGCACTACATATCTAAGCAATTGTGCCAAATCATTTGGTTAATCATTAAAAAGGCTATGTTGTGGTTCACACATTCGTGTATGTCATTTGATTTACTCAGTATTTGATTACTGTCTGCCAAACTCCCGCCATTTGAAAAGCTACACTTGTCAGTTTGCCAAGCAATCCAGATATTTCATCTTTGAGGGATCATTTGCACACAGTGTTCAAAACTCCCATTGTTCTAGGCGCATTTTGCGACATGGAATTTCATCAGTGCGAGCAGTTTCTGAGCTCTGGGTGCAGTACTGCACCTAAGATTACAGATTAAAACTGCAAGAGTGGAAGGAAAGGCCTCACCACCTCCAGCTACTCTCTGAAGACTGGATGAGAGACCCTCCTAAGAATATTGTGACCATGTGAAAAATGAACATAACACTTTAACTGTAGTTCATTCATTTTCAGCTTTGCATACTTGTTATAAAAAACTGTTGTGTCCATAATCTAGGTTTAAGGGGTGCCATTTAGCTCCTAGCTTTCATATCTCAGTTTCTAAGATTGTTTTGCATAGGCTTTGTGTGAAGGCTCAGCGCTGTAGTCATCAAGTGATATACATGCACGTTCTCCACCTGTTCCTCTTTCTTCCAGTGTTTCTTCCCAGGCCCCACTGGTCTCCCATTAGGTTGAATTTTAGATTGCAAGCTCCTTAGGGCAGGGACTTAACCTCTTGTTCATTATGCTATGCATAAATTGATGAGACCTGATTATCTATTCTTGCTTGAAGCAGCCCTTTGCTTGCAACATTGAAACTGGAAACTTTTCCTTAGGATTTTGTTTGGTTTTATATATTTACTTAAATTGTATGCCACCCTATACCCATAGATCTCAGGGCAGTTCACAACATAAACTCACAAAATAAAAAAACAGAAAACACATAATAAAAATAGAAAACAAAGACAACCCAATAACCTCCCCTTCCACAACACATTTTAAACATTGACATTGGATGTCAAGCAACCAAAGACCTGGTTAAAAGGGAATGTTTTTGCCCGGTGCCTAAAGGTGTATAATGAAGACGCCAGCCAAACCTCCCTGGGGAGAGCATCCCACAAACGGGGAGCCACTGCAGAAAAGGCCCCGTTCTCATGTTGCCACCCTCTGGGCCTCTCGAGGAGGAGGCACATGAAGAAGGGCCTCAGAAGATGATCTCAGGGTCCAGGTAGGTTCATATGGAAAGAGGTGGTCCTTGAGGTACTGCAGAAGTTATACCCTGCCTTTTCCCATGACAAGGGACTCAAGGCAACTAGCAGATAAAAATAAAAACAGCTAAAAGCATTGGGGGGGATCAATAATAAAAAAGCATTGATAGAGTTAAAACCACACACATACACTATTAGAAACATGTTGGAGAGCAAACTTCTCTTGTGCAAAGTGCCCTGACCGTGTGTTTGTGTGTGTGTGTGTGTGTGTGTGTGTGTGTGTGTAAGAATGGGAGCATGTGATGGTGTGCTGGGCTCCTGCTTTCCTTCAGCACCAGCACAAGCCAGAGATTGGGGGGGGGGGGCTCAGCAGAGGCTAGGAGCCTCCTGAGAGGGAGGAGAAAGACTGAGACTGAGGGGCTACAAGGTTTTATTGGGGTTTCCTTGCTTGGAAGTTGCTGTCTGGTGCAGGGCCTTCCCTCACCCCCACCCCCAATAGCCTCATCCCCCACCACTCTCCTCTCCTTTTTCTGAGCCTGGCAAAGCTTATTGCATAGTACGCAAGAAGAATGGACCTAGGATGGGAGGAAATGCATTCTTGGCTGGTAGCAGGGACTATCCACCAGTGTCCTCCTTTAGATCTTAATTATATAAATCAGTCACTGTGCAGGATGGCTGTTTGGCCATTCGATGGGTCTTCTCACCCTCCTAAAGGCTTTTTTTGGGGGGGTCTATATGTTGAATTATTTTTTTTCCTGGAGGGGAGTTTCAGGGTGGGGTGAAGTGTGCAGGCAGGAGACGGAGATCCGGTCTCTGTTCTACCAAATGGACCTCAAGGGCAGCAACAAGCAGCACTGAGTGAGAGGTGATGAATTTATGAACAGGGATGGGGCAGGTCTGACAGATCTTTAATAGTAACAGTCATAGAAGTGAGGAGGGGTGGTGGCAGTGGCAAGATCTTGCACAGAGCACTTATTGCAACCTTCCAGCCCTGCCTATAGAATCAGATGAAGCTGGTGGGAGTGTTTATTAGTCATGTTTCTTCTCTGCCAATATCAAGCTACATGGAAAGAGTGTTATTGGAGGCTATATTGCTTAAACATAAAGGTTTCATTTATGAAGTGCAAGTTAAAGCTCACTGGCACTGAAAAGATATCCAGAGATAAGGATGGGGGCGGGGGGGATTCGAATCAGTTTGCATTTATAGCTGAATTTATCAAATTCACACTTTCTGAAACAATATGAGAATCAAAACACAGCCATCATTCAAAATTCACACATCTTAATTTTTAAGCGTAGTTCTCCATTCAAACAGCATTTACAAAACTGCATATATTAAAGGAAAATTTGCTTTAAAATGAATATAGCAGTAAAAATATACAGAAATGCATTATATTAGGAGAAGGTCCTTGCAAAAATGCATACACTAGTCAAAATTGTGTTTATTGGGAGAAATTAGCACTAAAAAATTGATAAATATTTTTGGGCGGAGAAATGCCCAAATTGCTGCAGAAATGTGGGGAACTGAATTTAAGATTCAAAAAATGTGAAACAGAGAGAACCAAAATTGCGAGATCTTTCCACCTCTATCCAGAAATGTTTAAAATATTCTGGCACTTTCTGCCTCAGGTTTCCCTGCGGTCTCTTTAGATTTGTATTCCTATGATTTGGAACAGAGTTTTCCTATACAACGATGTGGCAGGAAAGGAATGTGCCCTTATAGTTAACGTTTACACAGTTGGGGTTTCCATGGTTACTAAGAGGATGTGACACATTATGAGACAAACTCCGGAAGCAGGATGGTGGCGGTTTGGGTGGCTCCTTGGTGTGCGAGAAGCTTTATGGCTCCCCTTTGCTTGCGCTGGTTCTGGCCTACGGATCCTCCCTCCTCCTCTCCCTCCCATTTACGTTAGCAAGGGTTGGGAACTAAAGTGTCACTGCAGTGTTTGCTGATGTTGGCGGGTTTTGTCTCTCAAAAGAAACCCAACACCAGCCTATGTACACACAAGTGCTCTTCCTGCCAGGGAGGGGCTAATTGCCATGCCAACCCCTGTGCAAATATATCATGGTGATAACAGAGTCAAAAGCAGTTCGGTCATTGCAAGATCCTGAGAGGATGCTCTGTTTGTTTCCTGAGCCTTGCCCTCAGCACTCTAGACCTGCATGGTTCAGGCAGCGGTCTTGGAATCCAGGATTGTCTATTGCGACTGATACCTTCTGTCTTCAGAGTTACACACAGGGAGGTCTTTCATGTCACCTGCCGCATGATCCTTTTTAAGTAGGAGGGACTGGAAATGGGACTGTGTGGGAAGCAGGTGCTGTTGCAGTTACTCCCCTGGGGCTTTGCAGCTGTGGCACACACAAGGAAATCAAAAGCATTAATATGCAGTATATCAGATGTTTCACAACTTTTGGAAATATTCTCATATGTGAAAGCTATGGGACAAAAGTTATTGTTACAACTCGATAGAATTTTCTCCATGAGGTCTGGCGGGTGGCAACACAAGAGCAAGCCTTTTCTGTGGTGGCTCCCCATTTGTGGAATGCTCTCCCCAAGGAGACTCTCCTGGCACCTTCACTACATTAACCTTCAGACGCCAGGTGAAAAGGTTCCCCTATAACCAGGCCTTGGGCTGATTAAAGAACCTCTGTGTTTGTTGAAGGGGGCTGTTGGGTTGTTGTTGTTCTAACTATGATATGTATTTTGTGTTTGCTTTTTGCATTTTTATGCTGCAAACCATCCTGTGATCTTCGGATGAAGGGTGGTGTATAAATGTAATACATTAATAACAATAAATAATAATTTTGAGAAAGTAATCTACTCAAAGAGGTCCTAGACTGGCAGGCCTCTCAGTAAATGGGGGATGGAATTCAAAGGGAATTGTTCATCTGTGTGGGAGTCTTCCTATTTCCAGGGTTTGCATGCTTTCGTTTTGTCCTCTCTCTTCCAAAGGACACGGCACCTTGGATCGGTAGTGGTGGATAAACTTGTTGTTTGGGTACATTTATCAATTATTTTCTCTTTGAAGAAACCCTGGAAAGTGTCTGGGGAACCCCAAGGTTTGCTATGACACAGTTTGAAAACCAGGGTAGTTAATATTGTTTTTCTGTGTAGAATCTACACTTTTCCCTATTGCCTAACACTGTGATTTTTATTTATTTATTTCAGAACTCTGAATCCCTCGATATTTATATCCAGAATACACTTTCCTCTCTCTATCCACCTTTTGAGGCCACAGCTGCTACTGTTCTGTGGCAGCTTTTCAGCATTGTTGAAAAGTTTTATCACGGAGATGGTCTCAGATGTCTAATTGATTTTCTTGTTCCTGCCAAGAGAGTCTTACAGTGTATCCAACGGGAAACCTGTGTAAGTATATTTGTATCTACTCTGGCAAAACAGAGACTCTTTGTTCATTATCCAAGCATGAGGAGGGCGGAATAAGATGCTGTTTAATCTTTTAACTGCTAGGCAAACGAAACCCTAGATAACCATGGGAAAGTTCATTCTAGTAAGACACTGGAAAGCGAAGCATCAAGTTTTGTATTTGTTTGGAATATAATTCCATGAATTTGTGCTGTAGTACATTTCAGGAGAATGGTAGGAGGGTTTTTTATATTTCACTACAGAATTTATATTGTTGGGCCAATAAATGATAAGAGGGTAAGAAAAATGATTTATGATTGTAATTTGTGTGTGTGCTTTCTTTTCATGGGCATCAGAATTTGAGTAAATCATTGCAAGTCTAGCATGAACTTGGTTAGGCGGCTTTAAATGGCCAGTATTGATAGCTTTATGTTCCATGAATTTGTCTAATCATCTTTTAGTGGCCATCACTGCCTCTCGTGGGAGCAAATTCAGTAAGTTTAACAATGCACTGTTTGAATGTTATTTCTCTTCTCTGTCCTGAATCTTCAAACATTCATCTGCATCAAATGTCCTAGTATTATAAGAGAAGGAGAAAAACCTTTCTCTATTCATTTTCCCCCATACCAGGCTTAATTTTTTATGCTCTATCATGTCTCCTCTTACTTGCTTTGTGACCAGAACCATATACAGTCATACCTCGGGATAAATACGCTTCAGGTTGAGCGCGTTCGGGTTGCACTCCGCAGCGACCCGGAAGTAACGGAGTGTGTTACTTCTGGGTTTCTCTGCTCGCGCATGCGCAGATGGTCCCGTTCGCATCCTGAGGTATCACTGTACAGTTTTCCAAGTGCAATCACACCATAGATTTGTTTATTATGATACTGTCAGTTTTGTTTTCATTCTGTTTCCTGATAGATTTTCTCCCAGTGTGCCTCACTTTACAGCAGCTTACACTGACTTGCATTTGATTTCCTGATTCTCACTCACCCAGTTTTGAGAGATTCTTTTGGAGCTCTTTGCAATCACCTTCTGTTTTAACCATCCTCAACAGTTTCATATCATCAGAAAACTTGGCTCTACTATTCCTTGATAGGGTGGACCTCTGTTTGGGAGAACGGTCCATTTATTATTACTTTTTGCTTCCTGATTCTCTTTTTTTTTTTTGAAAGTAATATTTATTAAAGTTTAAAAAGTTACAAAAAGAAAAAGTAAAAACACCATATTAAACAAAAACAAAACAGCACATCACAATAAGGAAAAAGAAGAAAAAGAAAAAGAAAAAAAAGAACAGAAAAATAGAAACAATTAAAAAACACATCAAACCTTCCCATAACTTATCTTTCATTTGCTTGTTTCCTTGACCTCCTCACACCTCCCTTTTTTGTATTCTAGTTCGGTTAACTATTTCAGCAAATCCTTTCCATCTTTTCCAATTTTTGTCCTGTAATTTATCTTAATATAATGCAACTTTACTTTCCCTCCTTTCACCAATTAACAGTCTGTTTTTTTCCTAAGCCTTTATAACATTTCTGCTAAAACCACATAACTTCATTCCAACATCCTTCTAACATTCATTAATTTTACAATGTTTTTGTAGATAGTCTTTAAATTTCTTCCAATCTTCCTCCACCGACTCTTCTCCCTGGTCTTGGATTCTGCCGGTCATTTCCACCAGTTCCATGTAGTCCATCACCTTCATCTGCCATTCTTCCCGGGTGGGTAGATCTTGTGTCTTCCAGTACTTTGCAATAAGTATTCTTGCTGCTGTTGTAGCATACATAAAGAAAGTTCTGTCCTTCTTTGGCACCAATTGGCCGACGATGCCCAGGAGAAAGGCCTCTGGTTTCTTCAGAAAGGTATATTTAAATACCTTTTTCATTTCATTATAGATCATCTCCCAGAAAGCCTTAATCCTTGGGCATGTCCACCAAAGGTGAAAGAATGTACCTTCAGTCTCTTTGCATTTCCAACATTTATTATTGGGCAAATGATAATTTTTTGCGAGCTTGACTGGTGTCATGTACCACCTGTAGATCATTTTTATTATATTTTCTCTTAAGGCATTACATGCCGTGAACTTCACTTTTTGCTTCCTGATTCTCAACCAGTTACTGATCCACAAGAGGACCTCTCACCTTATTCCATGATTGCAAAGGTTACTCAGGAGTCCTTTGTGAGTTGCTTTGTAAAAAGCTTTTTGAAAGTCTCTAAAGTGCACAGTGTCTTACTTTTTACAGATAATCATGCTTTTTGCTGATCTTCTGGTGCAGTAATTTGCCTAGTTCCCCCCGACCCTCATTTGTGTCAAATAAGCATAACTGTGCATAGCCTGCACTAGACATATTAAAATTATCTGTCATGAAAATCTGAATTCTCCACTTAGTACTGCATGCTTTGCTTTTCCTGTGCTTCCACAGAACTGAAGTGTGTACATAGTACTGGGTATTTGAGGACTGTGCTTGATATTTGACACCATAGGTTTAGTTGGAAGTGTCTTTAATACCTTGGTTTGTTAGAGAACAATCAAAACTATCTAATCATTTCACCATGCATGTTTCACATCTGTCCAAGCTTCGGGCAGTAGTAACTCAAAATTGCTAATAGATAATTAAGAAATTTTGGTTCAGAAGCTGAGCAACTTTTATTCTTATTAGTATGATAAAGAGTATAGAAAACAAAACTCTGTTCAAACAATCAAACATTTTTAGTTACATATTTTTAATGTGAAATACGACTTGAGTACTTGAATCTTTCCCTGTTCATAGGCACACACAGCCTAATTATTACCGTTTCAAGTTTATTCTCCATCCATTGAAGTCAGTTAATTCTTCAGCTGGCTTCTTTGTGAGCAGGACCACTTTCTTGGCTGGGAGTGAAGCGGAAGGAGAGAGTGGCTGCCCACCTTGTGAATGCAACTTTCTCAGGAATGCAATTATTCAGGAAATCACTTGAAGATTTACAGCCCCCAGACTGCAACTCAGTAGGGAGGCAAAAGAATTTATAGCCCAGTGTTTGTGCAAAGTACTGAGGCTCAACAGGAGTCAGAGCAAGGGATTTAGTGACTGTTTAATTGTAGCCGCATAAAGGACAGTTCTGTTTCCACAATGAACTGTGTACGATTATTCATTGCCCTGATGACAGAGGTTTCAGCCCTCAAATGCCGCTCTTCTTCTGCTTTGCCTCAGCAAGTATTTCTTTCCCCCTCTTTTGCTGGCAACTTTCAGTTTCCTGACTGGGAAACCGTACCTATCATGGTCTCTGCTGATACAGTAGAAATAGCATATTTTCCCAGCTGAGTTAATTGCTGGTTTGGGGGCAAGGAGGAGAGATTGATGTTTTAGTCTCATAATAATCTGGAAACAGATGGAGATGCAAGAGTAACCTCTTTTTATTTATTTTATCACCACAGTGAATTTTGCTGCTCATAATAATGTTCTTTATAGTATACCAGGCTCTGCTAGGCATTATCAGAAGTTGGATTTATGCTGATTTGAATGTTACGCAAAGTAGTAACATGAAAAGGATGTGGATCCCAGTGCCGTACATGTTCTCTCCAAATCAATCCCAACTGGAGCGTGAATATGTAGATTCACTGCCACTTCTGAAGCCCAGCTGGCTGCACTTGCTGTCACAGCAGTGGGGCCCAAACTGGGCCCTTCTGTAGGAGCTGGAGCAACTTCCAGCAGACCATGGCTGGCACACTTCCACCTCCAGCACCATTTGGGGACCCTTCCACAGGTTACGGACTCCATTGTGGTGGAACCTTCCCTCTGCCAGTAGAGGCTGAAGGCCAACAAACTGGGATATCCACTCAGTCTCCACCCTCTCTAGCAACACACATTGGGGCTTAGGATTGCAGCCTGTGTCAGTTCTCTCAGGGTGCAATTTAAAGCATGCTTC
This sequence comes from Podarcis filfolensis, assembly GCF_964270895.1. NCBI lineage: Eukaryota > Metazoa > Chordata > Lepidosauria > Squamata > Lacertidae > Podarcis > Podarcis filfolensis. The sequence goes on from NC_139615.1 coordinate 50,947,357, forward strand.
CTTGGCGAAAATACTGTTGAACTCTGTGGCACTTATTTGCAGATATAAACAATTCCTTTTCTGACTGTTTATTTAATTTCTCACAGCACTTAAGTATCCTTACTTACTGGAAAGTGCTTACGGATGCTGTACTTGCATAGACTCTCATATTAAGGCTGCACAGATCTAAGGGTTCATTCATACTTGCACTTGTCCCATGCCTAGAAAGTGTGAATCTGAGCTGTTTTCTGTTTGTCCCACACTTGCTTGGCATAGGTCCAAGCGGTTTTGCCCTAGCCCCACTGCTTTCTCCTGGAAATGCTATTCTTTAGTGATAAATTGGAACAAACATCAATCCAGAGAAAACCCAATTGACATTTGCTCCGATTCAGCAGTAAATATTGGGTTTTCCTGGAAGAAAGCGGTGGAGCAAGGGTCTGGATGAGCAAGTCTGGATGAGCCCTAAGTGTTATCAGACGTAATGACGAATATATGAAACTGTCTTACATTGGCCTTTTAAAATACTTTAAAAAATAAATTATGGATGCTGTGGATTGAATCTTGGAGCTTCTGCATACAAAGCAAATGCCATGCCACTACATTTTCAGTTGTAATATGTGCTTTATTTTGAAGGGTTTATTTTCATTTTAGTACATCATAGCTATGTAAAACTTACTAGGATGCAATGGCTATTTACTTTTGAGACCTGTTGAGTGGTATTGATAGGCAAGCCTTAGTTGAAAGGACGAATTGACCCTTAAGGAAAGTTGAATATGTGCAAAAGACAACCCACAGTATTAGTAGTTTATATACGTTTTGCAGGCACTGGGTGCATGTGAAGTTGTAGCTGGAGTTTTGGATATTGGATATTATAAACCAGTTAGCTTAATGTCTGGCCCAGGCAATCTGGTGGAATGTATTGTTAAGGATAAAATAACCAAACATATAGAAGAACAAGCCTTGCTGAACACAACCAGCATGGCTTCTGTAAGGGCAAGCCTGTCTCACAAACCTATTAGAGTTATTTGAGGGTGTCAGCAACCACATAGATAGAGGTGATCTGGTTGGCATAGTGTATTTGAGCTTTCAACAAGCTTTCAATAAGACTTAGAAGGAAGATCGCCGCCGCCCCCCGCAGTGCTTTTTAACTTATTCATAAATGATCTGGAGTTAGGAGTGAGCTGATCAAGTTTGCTGATGATACTGAATTGTTCCGGATCATTAAAACAAAAATGTGTTTGGGAAGAGCTCTGAAAGCATCTCTCTAAACTGGTTGAATGGGTGGTAAAACGGCAAATGCAGTTCAATGCAAACAAATGTAAAGTGATGCATGTTGGGGCCAAAAAATCTTAATTTCACATATATTCATGGGGTCTGAACTGGCTGGTGGGGTAGTAGTGGCTAGCTCAAGGATGATGTTGAAGGTGTGTGGCAGCCATGAAATAGGCAAATTCAATGCTAGGGATAAATAGGAAAGGAATTGAGGATAAAATTGCTAATATCATAATGACGTTATACAAATCTATGGTGTGGCCACATTTGAAATATTGTGTATAGTCCTGGTCAACTCACTTTTTATAGGATATTGTAAAGTTATAAAAAGTTCAGGAAACGGCAACCAAAATCATCAAGGAGATGGAGCTGCAGTGTTTGGGACTTTTTAGTTCAGAGAAAAGGCAAGTAAGAGGCGACATGACATAAGTGTATAAAATTATGCATGACATAGAGAAAGTAGACAGAGAAAAGTTTTTCTCCCTCTCTCATAACACTAGAACAAAGCTGAGTGTTGGAAGATTCAGGACAGATAAAAAAAGGGCTTCTTCATGCAACACACCGGCAGCCTTGGAATTCGCTCTGGCAGGAGCAGGTGATGGCCACCAACTTAAATGGCTTTAAAAGAGAATTAGACAGATTAACGGACAATAAGGCTATCAATGGCTATAAGCCAGGATGACTATGCTTTGACTTTGCTTTGGTCAGAGGCAGTATTCATGCTTCTGAATACCAGTTGCTGGAAACTACATGGAGAGGAGGCTGTTCTTGTGTTTGGATCCTGTTTGTGGGCTTCCCACAGGCATCTGGTTGTGAGAATAGGAAGCTGGACTAGATGGACCATTAGGCTGCCCAGCAGGCTTTTCTTACATACTTGTGTTTCATTTGCTTGAGTGGCCAGTGTTGTGGCCTTATTTCATGGATCTCTATGGAAGTATCAGAGGGGCTTGAGTGGTTCTTGATTTTCCAGCCAGTCTGGGAGGGTGGGTGGCACCCTGGTGAGGTAGAAGAACTTGCACCCTGCTTATCTCAGCCTGTGGGAGATGCCATCCCAAAGTAAGGAATGCCTTTCATGAGACAAATGGAAACAGAAAATCATGGTAAGAAAACTTCTGTTTCTCTGTTAAGTTTCAGTGAACTGCAAAGTGCTGCTACGGTCGCATTCTGAACACACTTCTACATGTAATTTGTGTTTGTTATATGAATTGCATGTTATAAGAATTATGTGTTTGATATGTAATGCAAGATTCCTGCATGCAATGGGTTAGACTTTCTGACCCTCAGGGTCTCTGTAATTCTGACAGTTCTGTGATTCTATGATTCTGTGAATTTTCCAGAGGAGCAGCAATGTTAGGCTGTTTGGGCTGAAGATAAGAAAGAGTTTTGTGGCACCTAAAAGATTAATTATTTATGACGGCATATGCTTTTGTGAGCTAGACTCTTGTCCACATACCCTTACGCCATAAACTTGTCAGTGCTTAATATGTCAAAATATTTGTTGTTTCATCTGAATTAATGAATGAATACTTGAACACTGCAATGTAACATTTAGATTGCCAGCTGGTCTAATAAATACCCTTTTAGTGTGGGAATGCTTGCCTAATTTCTCTACTTTTCTAAGCTTTTTCATATCTTTTTCAAAGTTATAATTTCTTGCAAAGCAAAACATTTAAATTGAGCTTTAACTTATAATCAAGTGTTTTTTAACTCCCTGCCATTTTTTATTTGAATCCTAAGTGAACATCAGTCGAATAATACTCAGTACAGAGGTCTCTAAAGAAACTTTCAAGTGTTGGTTTTCTAGATGTTGATTCTTTTCTTGTTAGTAAAAAAAAAGCCTAACTGCAGTTGAATGTACTTGAGAAACACCTGTAAAGTGAGTTATCCTACTGATTAATGACATAGTTCAGTTGTTACACCAACAAGCACCCTGGTATTTAAACAAAGTAAATTGGTATAGCATTTTGATTAGCACAGTAAAAGAGAAATCCCAGAATAGAAGATAATTAGTAGTTGGTAGATGCAACACACCAGCCCAGACCTGAAAGAGGAAGAGAGGTATTGAAGCGTACCTGTTGTCTGTTTCAATAAACACATTCCTTTCGGAATGAATCAGAAAACTAATATATTTGGCTTTTGGACAGCTGCAAAGGCTATTACCTCAGGGTATGATTTTGACCCTACAGTGGATGTGTTCAGAGCCGAAAGCATTACATCAGCAAGCATCAAATACCAGAAGCTTCACAATAGCAATGTTTGAATGAAATCATACAAAGAATCTCCTGTTTCATAGGGCCTTGATTGTGGGACTACAAGATTGTTTTGCTGAAAAGTGCTCATGAATGTAGGATGATTTGCCTCCTGGAAGCTCAGGGAGGACCAAAGAACATGTGTGCAGGCAGGGGTGGCGGGTATATGGTGTGCAAGGGGCTCCAGCCTCCAATATTTAGGGACAGGGGGCTATGCCCCCCAATATTGAGGGGGGCAGCCACCCCCTGCCCCCACCGCGTGCTCTCCATGTGCCCCAGCCTCCACCCAGGAGCCCACCTCTATGATTTCATGAGGTTCCTGGGGAAAGTGAAGGGAAGTCAACACTTACTCCACTAAAGCCCAAGGATACCATATTCATATTCTGGCACAGTGAATTAACTCTGCATTCTCTCCTTATGAAAGCCCCCTGACTCTCCTCACACCCTTATCTTCTTCAACTTAGGAGAAATCCTACTTCACATTGGTGTTTCAGAGTCCTGGCAGAGAGCTGTATATAGTTAATAGTAGTCAACACTGTGTTAGATCCTGAATTCATACCCAACCTCAACAAATGAGCAGCAGCCCTGGATTTATTTTTGGTGCTGAAATCTGGGATAGATGTTTAAAGAAATCCTCATCTACTACTTGTACCATGAAACATCCATTTCCACCTTACTTGTTTAGCCCAACCTCTCTCAGTGGTCTCTCAGTTACAGTTCATAGCAGTATTATAAGGAAGGGTGCAGTCGTATGTGACTGGCATTGCATTTATACAAAAATGCCTTCCAAATCCTTGCTCACTTATGTGAAACTTAGGTTGGGACCTGATTATTTTTCTTTTGCTACTAATTTCAAAGTTAAGGGAATGGGGCCTAATCCTTTAATTCTTACAGCATTCAGTGAAGCTTTAAAGCTTTAGGGCTCCCCCACCCCTGCCTTACCCTGGCATTATTAACCAGACAAAAGGCTTTAATGGAGTTGAGCCTCTTCAGATCCAAAGGGTGAATCTTGCTGGTCAAAGGAAATCCCCTTGTCAGAGCCCATGAGTAAAGAAATGACTGCTCAGTGAATGGAAACCTGAGACAGAAATATGCCACCCCTGGCAAAGAGACAGGATGCCTCCGTCAGATACCTTGCTCTCCCAATATTGTTCATTTGAAAAGAAACAATGGAATCTTTATGTTCTCCGAACTTAGCAGCTCTCCCTCAAGAGGAAAGGGTCACGGAGAGTGTTTCCTAATGCTTCTTTAGAGCCTCAGTTACTAAGATGCATCCCTTTGTTAACTCTGGGAAATCACAAGTCTACTTTACACAGTACATTTTTAGGTGTACACTTGTGAACAAGATCCAGACAAATGTGGAAACATTTATCATACAGAGATTGAGGACTGGCTGAAACTCTCTGTAGACTAGTTGTTGTTGTTGTTATCCTGTCCATCTGGCTGGGTTTCCCTAGTCACTCTGGGTGGCTTACAGCCTATAGATGGCCCTTGGGGTCCCTTCCAAACCTACAATTTTAGGATTCTATGGCTTTATGCTCACTAGCAAATGCAGGTTCTCTACCACGAAATGGGTAAAATGGCCCTTCTGCATTTCTTTAGTCCCAGGGCAGTTTCAATCAAGAGTATTGACTAGCATAAACCAGAGTGGTTCTCGTTCTATAACATTTTTCCAGTTATTTTTGCATTACTTCTTTGAATGAGAATGTTTTTCCTACCTGGATAGTTGATATATCTGTTAAAGCCATCCCAACAATTCCGAAATATTAACATTGCTTTATTTCAGTTTTATAAATACTGTATATGGAGGGGGGGGAGCAAGCTACCATAATATGAGCATTATCATGTTTGAACATGATCTGGGTAAGGGAAGCTTGTCACTTCCTGTGAAAATTCTAGCAATTTGCTGGTAATGAATTACCATTCTCATGGTTTGGCAGCTTGATAACAAAATCAGTCATTCAAAAATGAGAAGGGTCTCCTTTCCTAGCCCTGCAGTATATTTGAAAAAATTGATATAACATCTCTAGGAATGAGTTCAGCAACTGGTCACAGTAGTCAGAGGAATATATCGAGGACTAGTTTTGTGATCTATGTTAATTATTTGTACTCATAAGACAGTATTGAGTCTGAAACTTTTGTTGGTTCTAAAATAGAACATAACTTTTTTATTACCCATTGTTGTCTTGTTTTACTATGAGTCAACTGCTGCATTAATTTACCACATTTTTCTGTTGTACTAAAAGGTGGTTAAATCTGCACAAATGTTAATAGCATAATATGAGGCAAATATATTTCACTTAGTTTGCTTTCTCTCTTTTTACAGAGCAATTATACCGGCCTTATTTTTTACCATGAAGGATGGCCATTGTGCATCCATGAGAAGATCATAGTGCAACTGGCGTCTCTCCACAAAGCCCGCTTAAAACCAGGAGATTTTTACTTCCAGATTGTGCCGGTGAGAAAGCAGTCAGTCAACCTAGTGTTAAAATGTCTCTCCAGACATGGGCAAGGAATGGAAGAGCTTGTTGTACCTGAAACCATGTACGGATATATTTTCACAATAGAGTTTTTGGAAAATGTAAACGGTAAACTGAATGGCTGTCCTTTGCAGAGCTGCTTGCTGACTACAGGCCCAGCCATATATAGGACACCTTGGAAAAATATTGTGAACCCTATATTTGTCCCTACAGCTGAAACAATTCTGCAGACATATTCCAAAAGCTCTCTGCTTGAAAAATTGATCAGCAGCAGTCCTGATGCTAAAGCTATGACACAGACAATGGAAAGCAGCAGCTCACATGAGAGTTCGACCTCTAATGATACCTGTTCTACCGTGATAGAGGTACCGCTTGCAGGCAACTGTGGAAACCAAGGTGATGATGATTCTGATTTATGTCATGGCCCTGGGAGCAAGGCTGAAATACAAACCCCAGCAGCCCAAACTGAGCATGGAACTGTTGATGAAGCAAATCCAAGAGCGCTTTCAGTTGCAGACCAAGCCATCAAGGAACCAAAAATGACATCTGAATTGACACCTGATTTGTTTAAAGATTCAGCAACTCCTCCACTAGTGAAAAGGAATGGCCCCAAAAGCATATCCTTCAGCACGGACCTGAGCAGCCCATGTCAAAGAGGGCGGGATTCTCTGTATTTTGAAACAAAGCGATTGTTTAGAAAGTCTTATATAGAAGCTTTGCAAAACCCAATGAGTCTTGGTTCCAGCTCTGAGGAATCCATTGCAGAAGACGAACCATCAGAGCATGTCATGGGACAGGTGGAGAATGAGTGCAGGGTCACTGAAAAAACATGTGAAAACAATGTTTGGCAAGAAAGCTGTTGGTCTGAAAGAATTTCGAAACAGGAGGAAACAAGACAGACAGTTAGATTTGGGAATCGTGCCCAGGCCTCTGAAAAATGGACTGTATCTCATGAAACAGCATGTAGCAGGTCAGGTTCAAGAAGATCACGGTCTTTAGACAGGACGCATAAGAGCTCACAGAGTGAAGATTATAAATCCAGGGTGCCCTCAGATGGAGTGTTCAGTGAAAATCCCCCCAAAATCATAAATGGACATTCTCTAAGGTCTGAGAGACTGGAGTCACATATTCATGAATTCATTGCTACAAAAAGCAAAGAGGATGAAGGTAAAACAGATGCAAAGTAGATACCTCACTTATTCTTATTTAGCCAGCCTGTTTAAACCATGCTAACCGGTGTGCCTTTAGTTATTTTATTTTATTTTAGTTTGGAAGCATAGGTGCTATTTATGTTTATTTGTGGGGTGGCGGGGGTTTTTGTTTTCTGCTGATATCCTGCTATATTCTGAGAGTTCAAAGATAAGTTTGTGGCTTTAAATGATGTAAATAGATCTATAACATTAAGCATACCAGCAGCAGAACAAACAGAGCTAGGAAATGGAATGGCAGTGGGATAAATGGAGCTAGACAACAGAAGAACAGCAGCTACAGAGCTATCTATCCTGTGTTAGCAATTCTGATAACTCAAGATTTAAAGTCACCATTGGCACAGTCTAAAGTGTTGGAAAATCAGTGGGATTTTACTTGCACTGAACCAGTGCATGTGATTTAGGACCACTTACCACATGACATTATGCACAGGATTAAGGAAAAACAAAGTGTACACCACTGCATGTGAAAATCACAGCCCCCCCCATATCTGGGTACATTTGTATTGATAAATGCTATGTATGAGGCATGTATGACTGTCTGGACCAAAGAGCTATCATCAGTCAGAATTTATTTTGTTTCTTTTCTGGATATTAATGAGCTAAAAAGGTTTCTGGTCTTCATCTGCCTTCTCTAGATCCTCTTTTCCCCTCTTCATCCCCTCTTCTTATCCACTCACTGCTCTTTGTAGCCACTCTATGTGGGTGTTAGGTCACATTATTTTCCATAGCGGAAAACCACACTCCCTTGAGGGTATCCATTTGGTCCAGTAGCTGTGGGGAGCCACAGCGGTCCTGGAGAAACCCATATTACAAAGAAGTTTTCTTATAAAGTGTTTTATGTGATGCTAGATAAATCTGACTTCATTAGACAGAAGAGTATATTGGCCATATGTATATGTAAATGTATATATACTTGTACACACACACACACACACACACACACACACACACACACACACTGTATTTAACAGTCTTCACCTCCATGCTGCATTCCCGCACAAAAGCCTCTTCTGTGTTTGCATAATTCCAGCATGTATGCAGCAATTTATACACATTTAGAATTGTCAGGTGTTTACAATATACATGAGGAAATAACTCTGTTTCCTATTGCTTTGTAGGAAGTAGGAAAATAACATTCATGTTAGAAGCTTCCCTGAAACTATTTTTAACCAGTTGGGTGTTCAGAAAAGTCCAGATTCCCAAGCTTCAAATTTAGGCAGATCTGTTTGTTTAATGTAGGGGAATAATGCTTTTGCAATATTATCTTCCCTTTTCAGATGAGGCAAGGATGTCAGAGCCACAATTTAATTAGTTCCATAGTATCTCAAAATAATCACTAAATGCAAAGTCCCCCAATCCTCAGTTCCTGGCTTTGGCGAGTTAATGTTTTTCCCCTCCCTCTCCCTTTTTTAGAGGATTTTGCTTTGGGTTAGGTCAGAACCAACTTCAGAAGTTGTTGGCTGCTCTAAAAGCAAATATTTCTTGTGCCAAGAGCAATATCATATAATTTTTTAGCATAGCATTTTGCAAATGCTAAATCTTTAGAATATAACATACTATTTTATCTACTGACATTTAGCAACTGCACTATAACAAGTGGCTGTCAAGTTGTGTGAAGGTATTATATGGTTTTCAGTTTCTCCTAGATTTCAGCAGAAATCTCTTAAGAAATTAAGAGATTTTTTTTAAATAGTAATCATGAAAAACCAACCATATAGCATTTTGGTCATTTAATACACTTATTCTTGTATTGGCCTATTCAGAAGCCATTTAAATGAATGGATGGAGATTTAAGAAGATTTAGGTTGCAATCCTATGCATATTTATATTGAACTCAAATATAAATCACAAGCAAAAATACATGTGATAGGCTGTTAGTCCCACTGACTTCCGTCAGATAGAACTGATTTAAGATGCAATCCTATGCAGACTTCCATGAGAAGTCAATATACAGGCATGTATAGGATTGCACTTAGATAACTACTTTTCTCTGCAAAGTTCTTGCTTCTCAGTCAGTATCCAAGTGGAACTGTGCAGTCAGAAGGGCTGACTGCGTATTATGATCAGAGGCTAAGGCACAAAAGCTGTGGGTTGTTTTTTTAACGTATCTCGTGTCCTGCAAGAAATTAGACTCCACTTAAATTTCATCACCGTGTAACTCTTTACAAAATCACTTTTCAAAAGTGAAAATTGGCTTCTCCTTCCAAAGGAAAGAGAGAAAGATCTTGCTGGAGAGGGTGCAACGCTGTGGGGTCCCTGATCCACGTGTGGTGGGACTGTTTCCAGAAACATCCTTTCTGGCAAAATATGTCCCCTGAAATTTCTGTTACAGTCATTCATAATTTGATTGTGAATCCTAAATTGGCCCTTTTTGACACTTGAGAGCAATTGTAAGCCTAAGGTTTCATTTCGAACTCTCGTCTCTATCTCTACCTGGAGATAGTCTCCTCCTTTGGAGGTCTTTAAGCAGAGGCTTGACAACCATATGTCAGGAGTGCTCTGATGGTGTTTCCTGCTTGGCAGGGGGTTGGACTCGATGGCCCTTGTGGTCTCTTCCAACTCTATGATTCTATGATTCTATAGCTGCCAGGTAGGAAACAGGGGAAAATTTTACTTTGCTTTCCAGGTATGCTTCTGTTTGGGAACTAGCACTTTCCATCACAGGAGTGTTGTAAATGGACAGGCAAAGAGGAACAAATCTTTAGACACGTGGTCTTTGTTTATTGTTCTCATGACCAAGTCAGCACAGCTATTACAACCCCCTATGTCACTTGTGTGTGGTCTAATTAACCAGTGAAACTATTATGCATGTACCTTAATTTTACTTGATGCACTTGACAATCCAATAATATGTACTCCATGTGTTTTTTGGCTTTATGCTATGTTTATGGTGTTACACTTGAAAACCAATAAAACACATTTTTATTTTTTAAAAAGAGAGGGTGGAGACTCTAAGCTGTCTTCTTTCACATCACTAGTATTTTCTCCAGACCTCGGAGACTCCAGAATTGATTTTCGGGATTACGAGTCTACTGTAAATTCACCACCTCTGCTGCCTTGCCCTGAGAATGAGCTGCTGTCTGCAAACACTGGGGACCCCAGGCGCTTGTTATCACACCAGTTGCTTGAAGTTAATCAAGAATTACTGCAGTCTGGAGTCATTTCTCTGTGTGGTATGTACTACATAGTAGTGAAAAGTTAATGGTGTTAAGCATGTCTGAACTTTACGAAGATCTCTTATGGCATGTCCGGGGGGGGGGGGGGCTTCCCGTGATCTGTCTCAGCAAAGTTGGGCTAACTGGGTAAGGGGAATGGGCAGGAGACAAGGGAAGTCCTGCAAAAAGTACTCCAGAAATGATGTGCTCCGTGTAACAAAAACATTGAAATTGAAAAATGTAGGCCTTTTTGTCTTCAACCAGGCAGCAGGATCCTTCTTTCAGAGAGTGAATGCCATCATATAATAACGAGCTTATCTTCTCACTATCTGAAGGAAGAACCCAGGCAACTGCTGCCTGTTTCTAAAATGTAAACCTTTTGGTTTTCAGTTTGGGAATATTTGTTGTTGCAGCATAACAACTGATGTCTCTGTTACTCAGGAGAAAGCAATGCTGTTCCTTTATGCGTTTCCTAGGGCAAAGGGACACATGTGGGAGGAGGGAGGGAAGGAGATGTCGTCCCCCCCAAGTAAAGGGATGAAGGTTCCCCACAAAGGAATCTGTTACGCTCTGTTCCCTCTCAGCTTTTGAAAGGAGCCACTTCTAATCATGCAGGCAAAGTGATTTGGTTTGTGGGAAAGAAGACACTCAAGAGGTGTAGGACATTATTACAGAGGATTCATTTATATATATAATTTTTTCATAGGAAACAGGGATCGTGGTGGAAGAGCAGTTGTGCAGGTCTGCATGAGTAATAGTGCTTGGTTAAGTGAACCTTTGAGAGTCCATGAGCTCACACAACTTCTAGTGTATTTCCACAGTATTCCCAGGTAAGAAGCAGCAGCAACTGTTCATGTTTTTGGTGTAACATTCATGCCAGTAGTGCAGAGGAGTTAAGACTCAATTTTCATCAAGGCCCTAGAATAATAGCTTGCTTGAAACAGAAGAACTACTAAAAACCACTGCTTATATAGGGTGTAACAGTAGCTAGATACAGCAGAGGGCTCCTGTTCCTATGCTGTGGGTGAGAGGGGCTTCAGCAAGGATTTGAGGCTGCCCCAGCTGAAATTCATTTTTCTTCGCAGTTGTTGGAGGTACAAGAGTGTGGCCAGCCTGGTGTGAATGTTTCACACTGTGGTTATTTCATTTATTATTATTCTTTATTTCTTGTACCCCACCCATGTGACTCGGTTGCCCCAACCACTCTGAATGAGAACAATTAGGGAACATTGCAAGGATCAGTGTGGATCTCCATGTGCTGCCTCTCAGCTAGTTTTGGCACATGTACAAATGCTTACAGGTGCACCAGTTCTTTTGGGGTGAATTAGATGGTGTCCCTTGAAGTTCTGTTGTATGTAACAGGTCTTGGCACCCAGCTCTCTTGATGCTCAAGCATCTATATAAGAACATAAGAATAGCCCTGCTGGTTCAGACCAATGGCCCATCTAGTCTGGCGTTCTCTTCTCATAGTGGCCAACTAGATGCCTATGGGAAGAACGTGAGCACAAGAGCAATCTTCTCCCACCCGCCCCACAGTTTCCAGCAACGTGTTTTCAGAAGCATTGCTGCCCCCCAACTGTGGAGGTAGAGCATAGCCATCATGGCTAGTAGCCATTGGCAGCCCTCTCCTTCTCCATGAATTTGTCTAATCCTCTCTTAAAGTCATCCAAGTTGGTGGCTGCCGCTGTTGCATAGTTTGACTATGTTCTGCTGCGTGAAGAAGTCATTTCTTTTCTCTGTCCTGAATCTCCCAGCATCCGGCTTTGTTGGATATCCACGAGTTGTAGTGTTATGAGAAGGAGAAGAACTTTTCTCTATCCGCTTTATCCATGCTATGCATAGTTTTATAAACTTCAGTCCTATCACCTCTTGCTCACCTTATCTCTAAACTAAAAAGTCCCCAATGCTACAACTTTTCTTCATAAGGCACTTACTCCTTCCCCCTTAATCATTTGGGTGGCCTTTTCTGAACCTTTTCCAACTCTACAATATCATTTTTTTAGACAAGGTGACCAGAATTGTACACAGTATTCCAAGTTCAGTTGCATCATAGATTTCAGCATTATGATGCCAGCAGTTTTATTTTCAGTTCCTTTCCTAATAATTCCTAGCACGGAATTTGCCTTTTTCATGGCTGCTGCATGGTGTAAATTGCTATTTAATCTTCCTCTGTGCTCATTATGGCCACGTATTTCATTTTCATTTTACAGTGGTACCTCGGGTTAAGAACTTAATTCATTCTGGAGGTCCATTCTTAACCTGAAACTGTTCTTAACCTGAGGTACCACTTTAGCTAGTGGGGCCTCTCACTGCCGCCACATGATTTCTGTTCTCATCTTGAAGCAAAGTTCTTAACCCGAGGTACTATTTCTGGGTTAGCGGAGTCTGTAACCTGAAGCGTCTGTAACCTGAAGCGTCTGTAACCTGAGGTACCACTGTACTTCTAAACATTTTGTAAATGTGGTTTAAACAACTTCCTCTTATTTCTTTCAGAAAGGATGCCCGTTCTTTGGGGCTACTTATTTTAGTGGATGCCCGCAAAAGTCAGAATGTAGCTGTCCTCTTCAAAGCTTTTACAGCATTACAGGTATGTATGTATTTAGCATCACAAACTAAAAGAAGGATATTATTCTAATTATTATGTATCCATCTGGTCCAGGGACAATGAACAGTATTTATTCTTTTGAAGCCAGGGCATTTTCAGTAGGCCTTTTCTGTTGATAATCCAAAATCTACTAGCATTAAGCTTCAGGGTATTCAGTTTATGCTACTTATAGTGATGGGGGTAAGAATGTTTGATTTATACCTATTTGCTAGTGTTTATTCTCATTCTTTGGCCTGGAACTATAAAAGGCTAGCACTATGGATTCTTGTTTAGCGATCACTCGTAGCTGAGTAAGATTGTCTTTCATAAACACGGTTTTAACAATGAGTCCATAAGTGACGGTGGAGGCTAATTCTGGAGCCACACGTCCTTCATCCTGAAAGCATTGCATGTGACATGTTTTCCAACATTTGTAGCCCCTACTGAATGTCATGGGGTTTCAACAGCATTCTTCGGCTAACATACTTACAGGTTTTGGAGAAATATGTTCTGGGGAAAGCGTCTAGTAGTAGGTAATCAGGTACTTTGTGGTCTCCAAGTCATTATGTAGGTGGGGAAGCTAATTATTGTTCAGTTCACAGCAATATAATTATCTCACTAAGCTGACTTTAGTATTTTCTATACACCTACAATATGACAGGCATATTTCCATGTGGAAAAGCAAGTCATCACAAGAAGTTGAATTAAATTCTGAAAGCAAGGCAGTTTGTCTTGGCACAGTGTATTAGCAAACTCTGGCCTCGGCTGAAAGTAGTTGAATAATGCTGTTATTTATTATAATCCCTTTCTTTGTAAGGATCTGGCATTTTCCATATATTAACTCCACTTTTGATTTTTTTTTTTAAAAATTAATTCATAGTGCATCAAAGTTTGTATCTACAATAATGTAAAGGGCATTTCCTAAAAAAAAGTTTGTTCTGTACATTTTTTTATGAAGTGAGGGTTTAGCTGATGTCTTTATGTTACTATCTGCTCCCTTGCTTGAAGAAAAAATGTGTTTTGGAAACAATTCAATTTTATAATGTTCATCATTTTAGTTACACAAATTAAATGCAGTTTGGCTCTCTGCGGATTCTGGTGAACTTGAAGAAGGTGGGGTGTGTAACATTGACCATACTATATTTGATTATAATGATGTGGGTGAGGACAGCAACATTTCCTAAAAGTTACAGTGGCATCCAGCATTCCTTTTTGAGTTAAAACTTTGAACACTGCCCAGCCAAAGTTAAGTACTTTAATGACAGGTGTTGTCGCTCTTAGCTGCACTCCCTCTGGCTCCATCCCTGAGCCACCAGCTACCACCAGGCTCTCTGCTTTAAGATTCACCACCATATCTGAGTCTCAGGAGACCTGCCAGCCATATTTACCTTCTGCAAGTGAGGCAAAGGAGGTGTCAATCCAGTTGTTTATGCCAGTTTCAGGTTTTGGGGGCCCTTGGACATCTCCCTAGGTGCACACTCCTCCTCCGCCTCGCTGTTACCCAGTCCCACACCACTTCCAGAGAGAGAGAGAGGACAAGATGTGCAGATGTTACTGCTACTTCTCCTTGCTTTCTCAGAAGGAGCAGGTGACAACATCAAAAAGAGTACTCTGCTTACTGTAACTACGTCTGCTAAAGAGTCTTTTGTGTGAAACACATTTATATTAAGATCAACGGAGCTTCTGGAGTACAGTGGTACCTCTGGTTATGAACTTAATTCGTTCCAGAGGTCCGTTATTAACACGAAACTGTTCTTAACATGAGGCGCGCTTTTGCTAATGGAGCCTCCCACTACCAGCGCGTTGGCAGTACGCAACTTTCGCTCGCATCCTGGGGCAAAGGTTGCAACCCAGGGGCATCTCCTTCCGGGTTAGCGGAGCACGTTACCCAAAGCATGTGTAAGGAGGACGGTACGTAACCCGAGGTTCCACTGTGCTGGAATTATCTGCTGTCTTTCCAGTCTGAATCCTCCTCAGTGATTGCTGCTGCTGTTGGTTTTTGCTGTTGGTTTTTCTTAATTCTTATTTCAAATAAGGTGTGCATATTGTATTTCATCAAATTCATTTTGTTTTTAGAATGCCGTTCCTCATTCCATTCATAATGTTCTGATCTTGACTGATAAGGAATCTGCTTTTAAGCCTGACAAAGAAGTTGCATTTCAGGTATATATATATATATTTAAACAGAATTTTAAATATGGAAAGCTCATGTGAATTATGCAACAGTTATCCTGCAGTAAGCGCATCTGCTATGTTGCTCTCAGGAAGCCAGACAGCATAGGTAACTAGCTTCACAACAACAAAACCTTCTGAGGTCAAAGGAGACTGAGTAAGGACTGGCTAATGTCAAGCTAAATGTGTGACCCTCTGTGTGTCTTTTTTCTCCTTGAGGGATAGTGTCCCTTCAAAGCAGGGGTGAGAGCCCTAGGACCCAGGGGCCAGATGTGGTCCTCCAGACCCACCTGTCTAGCCCTTGATCTTCTCCCTGGGCCACCCCCCTCACTGACCCTCCTCTTCAGTGTTCTGGCCTGGTTGGAATGTGTCCTTGAGCTCTGTCATTGCCTCTTGCCTGTCTGGATGGAAGACAGAGCTGTGTGTGAGTGACATCGACACAAGGCTACTTTAGAAAGCTCAAATGGGCATTAGTTTCTTTGCCTATTTTTGCTTCTGGCTTTGCCCACAAATGGCACATGTCCCTCAGATGGTTGCCCAGAGGAGGCTGGGAAAGGTTCTCTGCCCCTCCTTTGCAGAGAAGAGAGTCAGATTGCTATGCTGCTGCTATGTCAGGCTATATGGTGAGTATCTTCCCTCATTCACCAAGCACTTCATTCAGTGAATTCTCCCTGAAGGGGTGGGTACACTGATGTCATTACTTTTCCACTTTATGCCAGTACTCAGATAATGCAAATTCCCCTTCCCGAAGAATTTGGTGAAAGGGAAATCCCATATATGAAGAAAGCTGCCAGGCTACTTTTTGACCAGCTGCAATTCTTCGAGATTATGTGAAAGGTGCATTGCTAGGCATCCAGCAAACTTTCTGGGACTTGGTTTTCTTTTGTTTGACACAATGCAAATCTCATTCAAAAGTTTGGTGTCTACAAATTGTATATAGGTGTTAACTTTGTTTGACAGTGTGAAGTTCTCACATCGCTCAAGGCTTTGCATAGATTCATTGACTGTAGCCAACTGACAGCAGAGTTTGATGGAACATTCCCTTATAGTCATAATGACTGGATATGCTTTCGAAGGGTGAGTAAAGGTTTGGAACTCTTTTTAACGGTGCTTTCTGAAACAATTTTTGATTGCCTTGGTTAACATTTAGTTTGTCATAAAAGTTAGTTGTTAATAATATTTACCGGAATCAAGAATGATCCAGGTAAACATTCTTAGGTCAATTCAGGGATCATCTCAGATTGTGGCTGAGAAGTCTTACCTAGGATTTGGCATGTTGTTTGGAAATGACAAACCACAATTACAGCCATTTCTCCATTTCCAGAGGCTGTTTGCACAATAGAGATGAAAAACAAAAGCAGACTGCTCTAAATCATGGTTTGTTTATAGTATTTTGGTAGTTCAAACTATGACTTGCATTGTGAATTACGCGTGCTGCAAGCCATGGCTTGCTGTGATGTCTGAATTAAGCCAGTGAATCTTCCTTTAAAAAAAAAAGGATCTAGAAAAAAGAATGTGCAGATTGAGTGGGCTGTCACGACCACCCCAGTGGGGGAAAACCCTTATCAGATCAGCTATAATTTTTTCACCACAGTGCCTTAGGGATTTGCAAAGGTGTTGAACTCTATAAATGTAATTCATATTGAGACAAGATTTATGGTGGTATGACCCATGTCTTCAAATACTGATTGTACCACACAGCTTTAAAGTGGGGTGGAGGGTGATTTGCAGTGGACACATTATGCTGAAACTCTCCCCCAACAACATTTCTTCTGACCCAGATGTGTCCCAGGTCTTGAGACATCTGGCTGGGTTTCCCCAAGCCCGCTGCCCCTCTGCTTTAATGCCCCAGTATGCTAGGTAACCAATTTAAACTCCTATAAGATCCTCTCATAGTCAAGTAAGCAGCCTTTCTGAGCATCTGGATCCTGGTTATTAGAAAAATGTGGACAGGACAAATGTTTAATTCAGGTCACTAGCTATGACCTGAATTAAAAACAACCAACCTGTTTATGACTTGTTGTTTGTGTGTCCTAAGAAACACATGGTGCAAGCTAAGGAGGCGATACTAACTCTCAACATTGGTGGACATTATTGCTGAACCAGTTTGGAAAGAGAGTACACTGAAATTTAATGAAATCTATAGCTTATTATTTCCATGGACTATTAATAATATACCTCATGTTGCAGTTTTGTGCATGTGGACACATCCTATCACAAGCACAGCTTCATCAGTATTATCGAATAACTGTAAAAATGCTATTTTCTGTTTCGTTTTAACCATTTATTGTACTTGTACTTCCAGAAACTTGAGCCATTTATTACAAACTGCAAAGAGGCCCTTGTTTTTTTGCAATACTCTTTATGTTCACTCAGCAATATCCAGACGCCAAGTACTGCACAAGTGAGTATTGGTCTTGTTCAGTGTTTTTAAATGTAGCACGAGCTGTACTTAACTGAGTTTGAAACACTGCTTGCTGGGAGAAGTAAACAGAGCTATTGATAGGAGTCTCCTGGTTGGAACCTTGCCTCTCCCACAAGTTCACTCTCTTTCCCTCTTTCTCCGTCCTTCAACCCCGAATAAGAGGATCACAATATTTGCATTGCTGTTTGCTGCATCCATCAGGTCATAGAAATGCATGGCTGGACCATGTTGAGGAGGGCCCAGGGCAAGAGGCCGTCTGGGGCTCTCTGCAGGGTGTCTCCGGATGACTCTCAGGCAGCCCCTGCCCCATGAGCTTACTGGGTGGCAGGGAGAGGCTTCTGAAGAATTGTCCAGTCTGGTGCTTTTCCACCAGTGTCAGCACAAAAAACTATAATGTTGGTCTGGGTGGTATCCAGTCTGGCTGGTCGCCAATGCTGGGTCTGAGTTCTTCAATAAGAGAACACTGCATTTTCAGGTATATTCGCTGCAGAATTACTTGCAAAGCAAACAGGCTTTCATTATTTTTTTTTAAGGAGGTGGATGACTTAATGAATAAACATAAGACGATGATGAAACTTGTTCTGGAAGATAAACTGTTGGTCACCTTAAGACTTGAGGGTGGAACGGTCCTGGCAAGGCTTAGAAAGGAAGAGTTCTGTAACACAGAAGATTATAGGTAGGTACTTCATATGCCAATATTACTGCATTATGCATTGTTAAGCACTCTGTCATTATGGTGCCAGTTGGAAAATAATGCTTTAAAAAAGTCTGGATGTTGGAAAAAATGAAAATGTCACCATAGGTGTTGCAAAGGAACCAAGGATCACGTTGTGTTTTAGAAAGAGACAGGAGAAAATGCCGTCCAAGGTGACGGTTAAATACTGTATAGTGTTTTGCCAGCACCAAGGGCAAAGCCCACATATCCTATAGGCATGCAAAATTCAGCTTTTGATGCATTCATTTCAGAGTGCAGGCTCTCTGCCACTGCTAATAACCTAAACTACTCTGTGAAGCTCAAAAACAGCTTGTTCTGTAATCTGAATTGGGTAATTCGAAGTTGGAGGGAACATTCCAAAACTCCATTCTGTAAGTGAAACTCGCTACACATTTCTCTGAACCGCAGCCTTTAATTTAAAAAATTTACCAATGATACATAATGTAATGGGGCAGAGATTATTATGTAGGATTATTGCCTCTGTCCTTTTTGGCCAGCAGAACCTGACGTTTGTCACTGCTGTTTGAAACAGTTCAGGTAAGCACTTTTAATTTCTAGTAGCTTCAGTAGTTATTTGCTATTTAGTTAACCAACGCTTGGTTTCCTCCTCTCTCCAACAGAGATGCCATGGAGACTATTACGAAGCTGTATAATCGAGTAGATGAGGAAGTTCATAGGCTGGTTCTGTTGTCTAATAAATGTCTGCAACAACTAGAGAATCTCTTGGCAATGAGAAAATTTGAAGAAGGCTGTGAACAGGTCAGTAAAGTTGCTTTTCAGCTTTAAAAACAACAGCTTGGAGATCCAATCACAGAGACCACGCCATATCTCTCGGTAACATTTACTTAAATAGGTTTGCTATGAGACATAGTCTACAGACTATGGTTTGTTGTTAGTGAAACAAACCACAATTCCTGATTCAAAAGTAATGCCGAGTCAGGGATTACAGTGGGATTACAGTGAATTTCACCTTTGTACAGTAGGTGAATTTCTCCCACGCTTTCACATTCCTCTCTGTTCTCCATCCAAACAAGCCAGAGGCATCATCAAAGCTTGAGGACACATCCCTGCCAGGCAGAAACACACAAGGAGGGTGCAGAACAGGACCAGTAAGGGTGTGGCTGAGGAGTGGGGTAGTTGCCTGGGGAGAGTCCCAACAGCCATATACAGAGACCTGGAGGGACACATTTGGCCCCTGGACCTGAGGTTCCCCATCCATGGTTTACTGTGACATGTAAACAAAACATCCCCCCCCCCCCCGGTTAAAGAAATTTTTGTTACATTTCAAATGCCTGAGATCAAATTGATAGGCTTCTGCTGGGTGTGTTCAAATATGTGCCTAGTCAAAAAGGAATTTCTTTCCCATGCTCTCCAGAATGGTAGCTCTATCGATTCATTGTAGTAAAATGAGTATCGCTTTATATTTAGGAGCACAGGAAGCTGATTTATGCCAATTCACACTATTGGTCCCTCTAGCAAACTATTATCTATACTAGGCACCCCCAACCTGCAGCCCTCCAGATGTTTTGGCCTACAACTCCCATGATCCCTAGCTAACAGGGCCAGTGGTCAGGGATGATAGGAATTGTAGTCCAAAACATCTGGAGGGTCGAAGGTTGGGGATGCCTGATCTACACTAACAAGTGGCTCTCCAGGATTCCAGACTGGGCGCATTGCTCGCCCCACCTGGAGAAGCCAGGGATTGACGCTGGGACCTTCTGCAAGAAAAGAGATGTTCTGCTAGTGGGCTGCAGCCCTTCCCCATCAAACCCAGTAGAGCTCACCTTATTGGGAATTAATTAATCCAGAATTGCTCACCACCAGCAGGCAATATGCCCCCTCCTACTGAAAGATTACCCCTGTGTGAATGTGGCCCTCCACAGACCAAAAAAGGCCACACTTCCCTTTGTGGTGATGTCACATCAAGTCTTCGCCTTAAAAGTTATTGGGTGGGGAGGGAGCTGTCTCATGCTTTCAGTAACATGCATGATTTGGCCCTCAGGAGAACTTTCTCAGTGGTCCCTTTATACCACTGGCCATGCATGTTGAAACATGTTGAAGGAAAAGAAGTGCAGGAGCCTGGTGTGTGTGTGTGCATGCACACACACACATGCACACACACACATCCACATGCATATAAATTAAAGTGGTTTCGGGCCACGGTTGCAACTAAACAGCATCATACATTCTAAAACATTAGAGCAGTTTGCTTTAAAATAAGTTTTTTTAAAACCCACATTATTTTGATGAAGATGCACATTTTTGCTAAAGGTGTGCTAAATGAACTGTTTGTTACTTCTAGATATAAAGCCTTGTATTCTTTACAGATAAAAGTCTGGTTTGAAAATGAGAGAGAACAATATATTGGGCCTTTGGATCAAGAACATCTTTCAGTTGAAAATGTGAAAAGGAAACAGGAACAGTTCCTGGTTTTCAGTGAAAAGGCAATGGTAAGTGCTTTGCTTTGCTTTCTTAAACTTTATGCATGTATCTTAAAACATGTGACAACCAGGCCCATAACCATGATGGGGCTTTTGGCTATTTGCTGCAGCCATTGACACTCTGGAAAACTTGATATGATGGCATACCAACAATACCAAGGGTGTGTGATTCACAATCACCATGGTTTGCGCATTGGCTAACAAATACCTTTTGAAACCCCAAATCCTTCTTACCTTGTGTAATAGAAAGTGTTTGGTCAAGAAGAAAGAAAATTTACAGCTTGGTGTTTTAGTTCGTGGAGTGTCATATCCAATAGAATGGAATGGGTGTTCACCCTCTTGCGAGACACTAGGCAGGAGCAAAGACTTGTGGGAAGTAGGCTGAACTCCCTCAGTTTTTCCTGTCTAGACGCAGCCAGTACGTTCCTTCTAGCTCTCCTAACTAAGTTTTTTACTAGTTTCTGAACCCTCTTTTTTTCTTTAGATTTCCCTTATTGTCATTTTAGTTTTACAGTTCTTTGTCTATGCGTTGTGGTTTTTTCCACACACACACAAAAAACCCCTTTCCGTTGTTCTTTATGTTTGGTTTTTCCACTTATTTGCCATCCTTCTTTTATTCCTTAGTTGTTTATATTGACTTTTTTTCCAGAACCAGTGCCCTTGCTGCAGTGCTAAAGGCCGTTCCTGCTTTCAGGTGGCCCTTTGTCGGCACACTCTTTTTCTTTCCTTCAGCAGCTGCCGCCATTTTTCTGGGATCACAACAGAGTGAGCGTTCCTAATATGTCCCTGCCTGACTGCTTCTATTTGCCTTTGAAATTGAGCCCTGACTGACTGCCTCCTGGTTAGCTTTGGTGGTGACAGAGTGCCTGCCCCTTGTCCTCATCTTCCTGGTCAGCAGCTGTGACAAGGAGAGTGTGTGTAGCTTCTTCTCCCCCCCCCCCCAGTGTGGCAAATGGAGTGTGTGGCTTTTGCTTGCCTTTTCTCCTGGTTCACAGAGTGGCAATCAGAGACCTTTGAGACCTTTGGGATATTAGAGTCTCTTCCCCGAACCCCTTCAACTCCATGGAAAAGGAGGCTGAGGCTGAGTTTCCTTTTCCTTCCACTCCATCCTCTTTGCTAGAAGTTGACGACAATTAGAGTGATGGTTCTGTTCAAGACGAATCCTTTTCTATAAGACTGTTCCAAGAGGCTAGTGCCCCCATCCTGAAATGTAAGATAATGCACACAATAGAATTATCAGATTGGACCAGCTGTCCTCAGCTGAGGCGGCCTTTGGTCGTATGGTGCTCCAACAGGTATTATAATCAGTGTATTGCAGAGATGGGACCCGCCTGAATTGGTGACTCCGCTGTGGTGTGTCCCATTCCATTGGATACAACGTCCCACAAACTAAAAAGAACAATTGGTCTTACCTGAAGTGTAGTTATGGGAGTGGGGCGTCATATCCAATGGACCCCACCCTATGGTGCTCTACTATACACTGTTGGGTGGGAGTATGGCGTACCTTGAGTGCTAGTTCCTTGTGTTGTGTTTCCTTGCCTTTCAGATACTTAGCAATTTAGAGATTTTATTATAGAAATTTCCAAAGCCAAGGAAGTGGGAAGTAGGCAGGTATTTTTTTTCTCTTTAGGGACTCCGTTGGTACTTTCTGTTTGGCAAATCCAGAAAACTGAGGGGGTCCAGCCTACTTCCCACAAGTCTTTGCTCCTGTCTAGTGTCTTGCAACAGGGCACCCATTCCATTCTGTTGGATATGACGCCCCACTCCCAAAAGTACATTTCAGGTAAGACCAGTTGTTCTTTTTATGTTACAGCAATATTCCCAGAAAGGGCTACAGCTCATAAAGGAGAATTCTTCATTAAAATCTGAAGAAGAATTTCAGGCTTTCAGTAGGTATCTGAGTAACATCACAATTCAAACCGAGAAGAGGAGATGTGAACTGGAGAAGCTGCTTAAGCTATATGAATTTTATGAAAAAGTAAGAATATTTCTATTTTCTTTTTATTTCATATTACACCACTCTACATGTTATGTTCAGTAGTAGATCACAGAAGTGTCTGCATGCTCTTTGCTCTTCCACAGTATGACTTTGCACTGCAGGGGGTGGACTAGATGACCCTTGGCTCCCTTCCAGCTCTATGACTTTCCATGAAAACAGCTTTGCTTACAGATCTCTCTTCATATTTCAGAGCTCACAGTCTGCCATGCTGCAGAATATGGTGGGTGGATTTGGATAGATACGTACAGCAGAGAGAGCCATTTTCTTCACTCTTGAGAGACTGGGTACAGTTTCTGCAGTCTAGAACCTTGGGGGCTGGACCACAACCCCAGTAATGACGCAACTGCCCAGCCTCAACACCTTATTTTGGGCACAGTTTGTTGTGGGAAAGCTGCATATAAGTAAAACCAGCCAATCAATCCATGTCCTCCACTTAACTATTCTTTTTTCTTTCTCTCCTTTTCCACTAATCATCCAGGCATCCAAGTGGATGGTTCACTGTAATGAGTTTCTTGAAAAGCTTTCAGTGGAAGCCAAGTATTCTCAGCCAGCAGTTCAGTCTTTGCAAAGCTACCACCAAGAAGCTACAAAGTTTTCTGCTGAGAACTTTCAGAAAGTCAGTGAGGTGATTATTGCTCTGGGTAACAAGGAGGAACTAAAACAATGGAATATTTTATGGCTCAAATGCCAGCAGACCAGGCACCACTTAGAAGAGGTCTTTTCAGAAGCAATTAAAGGTACCAGGGAAGAAGGGTCCAGCAGTACTCTGAGAGAGATTGGCCAGAGGGACGGCCATAACCTGGGCAGCAAATCTCCAACACAACAAAGCCAATCTTCCCGCTTTTGTTCTAGCACTCTCAATAACATCCATGACAGTAAGTCACTCGGTCCGTTTCAAGGTAGCAGCCCATCTGAGGGTGTGCCTTCTTTTTTACATCAGGAAGATGCTGCTCAAAACACTGATCCATTTTCTTCTTCTGTTAAACCTTCGGTTTCACAAACTCTTACTCCACTCTTGGGTAGGTTTCAAAGGACTAGCCGTGTTTCGGAGGATTTGGACAACATTTCTACCTGCTGCTCAGAACCGATCCAGACACCCAGCACCCGCCACAGGAGACATCCGCTGAAGAAGATTATGAAGAAGACACAGAGCTTTGAGTTGACCCGACACGAGAGTAACCACAGTGAACTGCACCATCATGGGTATACTGGAGTTTACATAAGAGGACTGGAGGTGGCCAGCAATGTGGCTGCAGAAAAGAGAAACACACAGCGTTCCAGTATCAAAAGTCCTTTGGTTTGTAGAAATCGCAGTTTATCATCTCCTTCAAGAATCCACCACGCAGAAGATGAAGAAGAGAAAAAAAGAGGGGGAAGGTGAGAAATGACAACAAGGGAATCCATTCGGGTGAACAAACAGCCTGAAAAGTGCTGTAAATATTTTAACATATTCTCAGTAGAATTGTTAGCTGATTACATTTTTGAGTCAATTAGCTTTCCTTTAATCACTGAAAGTGATTAAAGGTAAATGTTTTAGCCAGGTCAAGTTCTGAGGATCTTCAATGGAGGTGAAATTCATTTCTGAGCGACAGACAAAAATCTTGTTTGTAACATTGTACTCTTCACTGAGCAACACATTGCAGGA
Source organism: Podarcis filfolensis (assembly GCF_964270895.1). Classification (NCBI taxonomy): domain Eukaryota; kingdom Metazoa; phylum Chordata; class Lepidosauria; order Squamata; family Lacertidae; genus Podarcis; species Podarcis filfolensis. Next base: position 50,971,684 of record NC_139615.1, read on the forward strand.
TTCTTCTGTCATCATTATTTTTATTGAATTTCCTAAGATATATGACCAGGTGTGGTTCCATAGACACTTCAAGGCAGCTTTCAACAATCAATTTTGAATCTGAGCTCAAGGCATTAAATATGTGGTCTATTTTGTTCTTGGAGTAAAATTAAAGATACCAACAAGTTCAGAAGATTACAGTGCCCATTTCTCTTCTCAGCAGCACTGAATTATTGACCTAAATCTGCCTGTTATAGGTAAATAATTCAGTGCTGCTGAGAGAAAGAGAAAACATCAAGCCATCTCTTACGGGCCTGGGCTTCGTTTGCCCATGGAAATGTACCACCTGCTATAGGCAGAGGGGCAGGTGAATGGGGATAATTACATGGCAGAGAAGCTTTAGCAATGTGATTCTTACTGTGGTGTTTTAGCCTGCACAATGAAATCTGAGAGCTGTTTAACATTTCCTCCTAAGCCTCTGATGGTTTTGGTGGTTATAAATATGGGGTGTATACCGTATTTACTTGAATCTAATGTGCACCTTTTTTGGCCAAATTACATTGCGAAATTAAGGTGCACATTAGATTCGTTGGCTCATTGACATTTGCAAGCCAATGCTTTTCTTGGTTTCAAGGTTCTGAACATGGAGGTGCGCATTAGATTCGATGGAGCATTAAACTTGAGTAAATACGGTATAAATATTTGATGTATATACTTGAAGCATAGACTCTCCTAAATTGTGAGTGCTGTTGGTTCCTGATTATGTATCAGCCGATGATCATACCATAAAACACATGCCAGCCAAATGTTCACAAGTTGACTAGAAGGATTGATTAGACACTGAGTTACCATTTTCAGTGCTTTGCCTCCTCAAGAACAAAAGGATAAGGGGCCTGCATTTAAAATACTTTATGCTGTAACATCCATACCAATAAGACGGAAAATTGTAGTGCCTCAGATACCCTAGTTCAGTTATCAGACGTAGTCACAATATATTACTTTTTATACTGACCTATTTTTCCTGCATTTAAAATATTGTTCCACATAAAAGCTCTCAGAGCTTCCTTCTAATATATGTTTCTGGAACTGGATCTTTACCAAATTTGCACACATAGGTGTCCAAATAAACTGGCTACCTTCAGGGGAAAACCCTTCTAAAGCAGAATTAGTGTTGTGGAGAGGCCTTCCACATACCATCATATTTGAGGGGATATATATATATATATATATAATATCTAAAAGAGAGGCCTCCCACACACCATCATATTTGAGGGGATATATATATATATAATATCTAAAAGAGAGGCCTCCCACACACCATCAGATTGATAATGGCAGGACCTTCATTTGACATTGGCCTCTTTCACGGAGGTGAAGCTGGACTGTTTTGCTTTTCATGGCAGGGCACGTACAGTTCACCATTTATTTTACTAGGTTCCCTTGTCACTCTGGCAGAAGGGGAGTTCTGTATGTCTTGCAGCATTGCCCATGCTAAGAGACCTCCCCTACTTCATCATTCCACATTGAAGTGGAATGCCCTCTTACTGTTGGGGTGCAGAGTGTTCCAGACTGAGGTTGGACAGTGCTTTGCTGGATCCGTCTTTTAACCCCAGAAAAGTTGATGCGATGTATTTAGAGAGAAGCCTCATATCCTCAGTCAAGAGCCTCTTTTAAGGTCTCTTTCCAAGAGGGAGGATAAACTCTCCAGAAGGGATGCAAAACTCCTCACTCATCTGGCTGCTGAAATTTCTTCTCTTGAGCCACCTATGCCCAAAAGGATTGACAGTGCATGGGGTAAAAGAACCTAATTCATTCAGAAGGCAGGCACCTGGCTCTGGTAAAGGACCACTGAAAAGACAGGAGACTCCCACGCTACTGATAAGGATCTGCCACAGATGCCAAACGCTGACACAGACCAATGTGACATGGCTCTAGAAGGGTTTTCCACCAAGTAGCCTATGTGGTTGGTTACCCTGATGTATGATTTTGGGCCACTCTTGAAGAACAACAGCAGTTACAGGTAAGCAATCGTGTTTTCCAAAACATTTCTTTTCATGACCTACAGATGCACAGCCTCCCATACTAGCACTCATTATGTTAATCTGCTTCCCATAGTAAATAAAACAAATAAGCACATTCTCTTTGCTTCTTTCTTCCTTTTTCAAACCTTTCCCCCATTGTGGACCTCTTCAGTTTTACAGGACCAGACTTCTCTTTTCTTGGCACAGACTGTTATCCAGCATTTTCAACGTGTTCTGAGTTATGGGAAGTGTGCTGTCTGAGTCACATATTCTTCTTACTCAGGTACCCCCAAATTGGTCACATGTACCTGTATTGCTCATGTATGTGGAACATTATTAGGTTAGACAGAGCCTTCAAGTTTCAGGATATCCTTTGCAACCATGAGGACCAGACATTCACTTTTCAAGTTGAAGCTGGTTCTCGTTCTTACTGCATGTCTCCAGGTTAATCATGGAATTGGAGGAGCCTTGTAGGCTCTGTGCGAGAAATCTGAAGCTAGAGAATCCCCAAGATGTGAACAACAATCCTGTCCTTTAAGACCTCCAGGAAGAGCCCAGCACACCTTCAGGAAATTGGTTCCATTGCTGAACTAATCTAGTATGATAGTAGACTTTTTCTCACTGGAGGTCTTCATGCAGAAGCTGGGAAGCTATCCATCAATTCAGTTCAGAGTGGGTAGGGTCTTCTCACAAGGTTAGTTGATTCACAGCTGGCTCCCTGATCTCTTCTGCAGAGGGCAATGATAGGAAATCCCCTTTCCTAGATTCCCAGGTCTTCTTCCTGTTGGAGCATGCAGCTTATGAATTTTGATGGTGGGCAACACACATCATTGACAGTGCCGGCGGCGGGGGGGGGGGGGGTAACATTTGAAACAAAGTGGTTTTGGCTGATTCAGTTAAATGCCATGCTTTATTTTCATAAAGTTTACCAAGTAGGGGTTGCATAATATCAAATGAAAAGTATTGTATAAGAAATGGTTTGGGTCCAATCAATGTGAAAAATCAGCATTGCTGAGTGCTAAATTTTATATTTCCACTATAAATCCAGTATAAACAGTAAACGATTCAGTATAGCATGAGATAATAGTACAATAATATAGCTTAGAGCATTTCTGTTGCAGAGGTCCTGATTGCTGCCATATCTGCACTTCTCACTGCAATTCAGTTTGCTTGTCTTGCGGATACATGGTGGAACACATCTCTGGTGCACACATGAACACTTGCAAAGGTCCAAAACAGTCACAGGAGAACATGGCAAAGTGCACATAACAGGCTCAAATTTGTTGCTAACACTTCTATCCAAGATCTGAAGCTGATGTGAGTTTGGGATGTTGTCAAATGTCTTGATGACATTGACTTGCTTGTATTTTAGCTCTCAGGATTACACGTACTGTGTCAGTGGAAGGCTCTAACTTGGACATTTTCTGAAAAGCTATCACATTACCTCACCAGTGATACTTTTTTCCCCATTTGTGGTACATACAGATACGCTGGCAGACAGGTTTCTGTAGTGCATGCATCCCTTCTGATGCAGATACTGAACTTCCCAGATTTGACTAAGCTTCTAAATCCTTGGAATAAGGTCATAATTTATAAGCTGGTTTGCAGAACTTAAAAGGAACCTCAGAGATCATCTAGTCAACTCTCTGCTTATGCAGGAAATCCACTTCTGCATTGTCCCAGGTAGGTGAATACCCAGGATCTGCTTCAAAGCCTCCAATGAAGAGGACTAGATGACCATTGTGGTCCCTTCCAACTCTACAGCTCATGCTTTTTAGTCTGAATAACTTTTTCCTTTCATTTGAATCCATCAGTTCAAATCCCACCCTCTGGAGCACTAGAAAATAAATTGGTCCATCCTCTATGTGCTAATCCTTCAAATATCTGGATACGGCTCTCATATTGCCACTTAATCATCACTTATCCTCAACGTTCCTCATAGACTAGGTCTCCATGCTCCTCACCATCTTTTCACCCTCAATAGTTGCCCTTTCCAGATTAGAAAGGATCCAAATAAACAGCTTAATTCAAGAAAGTGTGGAAAGAAGTTTTTACTACCTGCTCTGTGACCTTACTCAGAAAAGAAAATTTGGAGGCTGCCTAATATCTAGGAAGCTGGGATCCAGTTGCAATTTCTTAAACAAAGGTCTTGCCACTGCTTCATTTAAAGGTTCAAAGACACAGCTGTCCGTCAAGGAAGCATTTACAATCTCCTCCACCCAATTGGCCTGTCTCCCTCTGTCACTTTTTAGGATAGACACAGGTCCAACTAGCAAGTGGTTGGTATTGCTCCTCCAAGCAACTCATCCACATCCTCAGGCAAACAAGAAGAAACTCCTCCATCAAAATTGGGCAGTTGCCAACTTGGACCTCCTTTTAATACAATCACAGGGAATGCAAGCATTTCTATCAGCAAAGTGTTTTGCAAACTTATTACAGCACACTGACAGTCTCTGCAAATTGCCACTATTTACATGCTTTTTGACATTTAAGGAACTCCAAGACTTCCCTTTCCAGAAGCCGTGTTGATTCTTCAGCATGAGTTCTGCACGCCTAGCTGTCTTTAACAATCCTTTTCCATTAGCACCACATTTTCCAATACCCTTTTGGAAAGGTGAGTCATTGCTGCCTTGCCAATACTCTTGTCCAGGTCAGCATCCGTGGAGAGGTTGCTGGTTATGGTGAAGCCCAAGTAGACAAAATTACCAAGACTGGCAATATCAGCCCCATTTTGTAGGAATCCCTTGCAGACCCCAACCACTTAGAGACAGTGAGGTCATGTAGCCACAGCAGTGGCGAGAGGAGGAATGACCACTGGGAGGAGCACAGAGAGAAGAAACATCATGGTACACTTGCAGCAGCACAACCGGACACCTTCCTCTGCCCCAGCTGCAGCAAAACATGTGTCTCCTGTTTCGGTTTCTACAACCACAGCAGGCGCTTTAACTCTCCAACAGTTTGACTTTACCCTCAAAGGCACAATTCTCCAGTGTCTCCTCAGACACCAACCAATTCTTTCTCCCACTTTATGCAGAGCAGACATTAAACTAAACTGCCTGTAATATCCTAGTTCCTTCTGCAATCTTACAGACAAGTTACACATTTTGTTAGAAGACTAGCAAATTCAGATTTGAGTTATTTAAGAACTCTCAGACCTCATGATTTGTTCATTTTTAATTTGCCTGTAAGTGCTAGAACTTCATCTCTTGTCATCAGTATTTGCCTCAGTTTTTCAGACTCCCTTAAAATGTCGTTTCAGGTAAAAGTACCTGCCCTACATTTTCCATGCTGAAGACCAGATACAAAGAATGCATTGTTTTAATTAAATCTTGTCTTCTAGCATACATTTAATTTACTTGACATCCAACTACCTTCCTAGCTGGTTTTCTGCTTCTGGTGTGTGTGTGTGTATGTGTGTGTGTGTGTGTGTGTGTGTGTGTGTGTGTGTTAATCTTGCTGGCAATAATTTTTCTGACAAAGCACTTCTCGAATTCTTTCCATCTCTTACATTTCTTTTGCCAAAGTTTCTTTTTGTTCTTATTTGGGCAAGACTTCCATTTTGAGATGCTGAATTGTAGATTTTCAGATTAACTTCTTTCATTTGTGACCAGAACTGGAGCCTCAGAATGTGTTCTTAGATTAATCAGAATCAGGAGTGACAATGAAACTCTTGTGGCAGGCTTCCCTTCACCTACGAATGAATTTTAAATAGACAATGTAGGATAAGATAACTCTGCTGGGGTTGCCAGACTCAGCGATCTCGTGAACGATACTGCTGCCATCCAGTTGTCTAGTAAACAAGCCAAATTTGTTAATTAGGTATAAGTAGAAATATTGTGCAATTTGGAGTAAATTTGCCAGCAACTGAAGGAAATAATATCCCTTTTGACATTGTGTTTCTGCCCTGGCCATTATTCATAAATAATGTGCTCAGTAATACTCAGTTTTCATCTTGATTGGACCAAAAACAAGTTCTTACAATCATAGACTTTGCATTAAAGGTGCCTTTCATTTGATACCATTCAATCCAAGTTTGGTTTAATAAAATAAGGAATGTCATTTAAATGAATAATGGTGCACCATTCTGCTTTTTACAAAGTATTTAGCATATGTATATTCTGCCTTTCAATGCATAGTCTTCACAAGAAAGCATACAACTAAATGAGATCAGCTGAGATCTATTTGAAACTTTAAAATAATTATGTGACATGTTAGAAAACATAAGAATCCAGAACTGTAGGAATGCACCAAGTGGACTCAACCACATGAAAAAAATGTTAAAGTCAGACTGGAAGAAATGAGCCTTCAATGCACATTTGAAGGTCTGCACTGCACTGAAGTAGCTTTTTGTAGCTTCATAGTTCTGTAGGAAGGGAGTTCTGCAGCCATGGGGCCACCAGCTAGAAGGCTCTGTCCCTTGACTCTGTGCCATTGACGCCATCGGGGCTTCCATCTTTAGTGTCAAATTCAGGAGTGCTCTCACCCAACCTGTGACCTTCATCCTTCTGGGGAGTGCAGTCCATCTAGGTTCAGCAATACATCTCCACCCAGACTGGCCAGTTTCCCAGCACTTCCTTTTTATTTGGATTAAGGCTAGGCTTGTTCACCCCCAAACCACCCCCCAAAACTGTTTACATTTCCATAAATTAGGTCTGGCTCCAGATATTCCCAGCCCCAAATTCAGAGGTGATGCACCTAAAGTTCTAAGTTCCTCTCTGAACCCTCCCGCTGCAGCCTTTCCTCAATCCTTGGCCGGCATGTGGCTGGAAAACAGACCTGGAAATAGGGGCTGGGGAGGGTAGCGTAGGCAAGAAGTGTTAGGCAGGGGGTTTCAGCATCCCCCCCACTGCTACTTCTGTCCTCCAAATCACACTCTCCTTGGTACCTAGGTTAAGAAGACTACAATTCAAACTATTTTATCTACTGGTCTACAGAGACTATTCCACAGCATTTCCCCATTCTGACAAATTTATTTATAGGTACTGATTCTTGATTCGGTGCTCCAGTGTTCTCAACTTTGGGTCTCCAGTTGTTTTCAGACTACAGTTCCCATCATTCTTGACCACTGGTCTTGCTAGCTAGGGATAATGGGAGTTGTAGTCCAAAACCATCTGGAGACTCAAGGTTGGGAAACACTGCTCTAGATGTATGAGATTCAACCCTTCCTGTTTTGGTTAATGACCTAAAATATTTCTTCTATTGTTAAGGTTGTTTATTATTATCAACAGGAGACATATTTAAAAGAAACTAAAATGACTACTACAGTGGCAGATACACGTCTAAGACTTGAGTGCAACAAATCTAACTAAATATTGTCCTAGGCTGATCTGTCGCATGAAGCAGGTACAGCACCCTGGTCCAATGTGTGGGCAAAGGTGCCACATAGCATATGTTTAACTGAAGAGATGGATTAGATGATGCTCTAAAGGGTTTTGAGCCACTTATACTGGCATTGTCCAGTTTTAAACTGTGTGCCAGGCACCCTAGTGTGACTTGAGAGAAAACCATTGGTTTACTGTGAGAAATAAATTAGTGGAGACTCTAAACTGTCTTTCTCATTCCTCTGTGGTTGAATTATCTGTATCCACTCAGTACAGAGATGTGCCAGAATTACCTTTTCCAAGAAAGCATCTGACGAAGTGTGTATTACACAAGAAAGCCATTGCCTTGAAAGCTTATATTTAGTTGATCTTTAAGGTGCCACTGGAAGTATTAAAAAAGATTTTTTCATCTTGTTATTTATTATGACTTTTCCAAGAAAAATAGCTTGGTATTGTTGTGATCAGGGACCAAAATCAGAAGTTTGGCATTCCTGCAGAAATGGTTGGACTACTGTATAATTATTATTTATGCAAAATCTATTGGCCAAGATCCAAATAGCTCTGCAACAACTACATTCACAATTACATCTTAAGGAGTAGAACATCAATGTTTAACCAATTAATCAGGGTAAATCTCATTAAATAGGACATTTGATAGACTAAACAGGTACCCTGATTAATATATATTTAAAATAAGTAGTGTTATGAATTTGTGGGGTGTGAGACACCCTAAATTCATGGTCCAATAAAGGTTAGAATTAATTAAGGTTGGGGGAGTTTAAACTGCCAAGCACTGAGTGTGGCTGTTAGGGGAACAAAGCCTGAGAATGGCGGAGTTGTTATGCAAACAAAGGAGCAGGGAGATGGGCGATCAACAAAGCAGTTGCTCTCTGCTGGACAGCAGAGGGATGTGAGCCCCTCCGTCTGGAGTTCATTAGCAGGAGACAAAAGGCCAGAATTCTTAGGATGGCTGTGGACAGTGATGTGCTAGCAAAACTGTGGCAGAGAGGATGGCAGATTTTTGTTTTGTATCCAAGGCTGCTGCACCTACGTATGGGAGAAGCAAGGGACCAGCTTGGAGCATAACACTCTGAACCCCTCCAGCATAGGCTCAGGTTGTGTATATGTGTAAATAAACCATATATCATTAAGACACCACTGTCTCTGCTGTGCCTCATTTCCAAAGGAAACAAACCCTGGGTAAGAACCTGGAGTCCCTGGACTAGCACATGGCTGCAGATAGCAGGCGCTGCCTTAAAGGGGGCCTTCCTCCCTTTCAGATCGCACAGGAGGGAAGGTGTTTTTTAGGATGTTTCTGTGCTGTTGGTGCATGTATATATCATATAAGCCCAAAGAAAGTTTGCTTGCTGTCTCAAAACTACTGCTTTTTGCTAAATGCAAATGTATACAGATTCACTTAATTTATAAACATTCAGCTAAATTCATAAATAGCTAAAATTGCTTTAATTGGCTGAGAGTCAGATAAGGAGGATTTTGGGCTTTAGTGACAGCCCTTGACAGCCCCCCCCCCCGCCAATACATGTATACCATATGTCACACAGCAAACAGGGGAGTTTCAAATGCAGTGTGCAGCATGGCAGTGGGGTCTGCTATCCAGGGAAAGAGAAGTCAGTAATCCCACTGCCAGTAGTTCTTTAAATCCTTTTCCTCACGGCTTGCCTTTCAATCGTTCAGTCTCAGGCCTGTTTTCCCAGTAGGAACTCCCTGTGTGCTGAATATTGTATTGTTTGGGGAAATTCATGAGAAAGCAGCTGTACATCATCTCTGGAATGTTCTTCTGTTTTACAGTAGAATGCAAACACAGAAAAGGTCATAATAGTTTTGCAGATGTAATAGGAAACGTTTCTGTATTGTGTAGGGGGAGCCTGTTTCAAATAACAAAATTAATTTGTCTTCCTGGCTAGTTACTGTTCTTCTACAGCATCTGATGTGGCTAAGCCCCTCTGTGTCAGAGTGTGCGTGGGTTTTTTATCAGTGGGAAGGGTGGAGTGGGAAACTCTGGCTGCAAATAAGAGCCTGAAACCTGCAGGAACTAAGATTGGCTGCTGTAACTACAAATGCTGGTAGAGGTTTGCCAAAATTAGTACACCGCAATAACCGTTTAGCAGCCAATGAGGCAACCCTGATTTTTGCATGGATGATTTCTCAAGTGAGAAATGTACAATATTACTCCTGGGAATCATTCCCACTTACAGGCCCAGAGATGGAGAAGTGTCTTCAGTTCAGAACGAGTAAGGTGCAAAAGGAAATCCATGAATCAGGAGTTCCCCGGAAGGCAGTACATAGGTCTGCTTTATGTCATCACATGTATGCATTTTGTCCTCAATATATTTCCATGTCTTTATAGGTATGACTGGTTCACCAAAACCATCCTGTGATGCTAAATTCTTAAGTTACTGCTAATTAATCATTGTTGTCTGTGTTCCATGCAATTCTTCTGTTTCTTTCAACAGTAAGGTGAACCACATAATGGATGAGATGATCAGAACAGAAAGGGAGTATGTCAGATCTTTAGGCTATATCATCAACAGCTATTTTCCAGAAATGGAAAGGATTGACTTACCTCAGGATTTGCGAGGGAAGCGGAATATCATATTTGGAAATTTGGAAAAGCTGTATGACTTCCATTGTCTGTATTTCCTGAAAGAACTGGAACACTGCACAGACTTCCCCCTGCGGGTTAGCCACTCTTTTCTCAGACATGTAAGTCTCATTTTCCATTAGTGTGTTATTGTCCTCAGATATCTTCTTGTATTGACTAAAAATTGTATTACTAGGAAATACCACTTTTCCCTCATAAAGTTATCTAATTCTGTAATTCCTCTCTCTCTCTCTGCACACCATGTTTGTACAGGGTTCTGTACTGCATTTCCCCCACAGAGATAGCTCCATATAGTTCTTTCCAGTTAAAGGTACTTTGGCCTTCTTCAGAGGCGGATTTAGGGGAGGGGAACCGGTTCGGTCACACTGGGCACGGAGCCTCAGCACACCACCAGGGGCACCGCAACTGTTACTTAGAATGGAGCGTGAGAGGCAGAGGGAGGCTGGATTATGGCATGGAGCAGAGTGCTGCTGAAAGTTGAGACCCCAAGAAACACCACTGCCCTCTTGTTCCATTGCACTAAATTGCCTGTGTGGCATCTGTCAGCACATGGACAGTTTGTCGTGTTTCCTACTCATGTGAGACAAGAAGCAACGGCCTCTAGAACAAGGCTGACAGTCCAGCTGATCCCTATCCCATTTTTCCCGCCCAAATACACATACATATCATATGATCCCAGCTGCCTGTTCTGTCCCAGGATAAGCGGCTGGGATAAGCCCCCCCCCCTTTGTCATTATAGTCAAGAAAGGAGCAGCTCCTGACCTGAAAGATCACAGGGTCTGACATTTTATGGCCTACACAAATCAGTAAATGACCCTGGTCCAATTGGCTGGTAGATAAATTCCCCATCCCTGCCAAAAATTGCTTTTAAATGGGATTTCTGATTTGTGTCACTGGAGGAAAAGGGACAGAGTGCACTTGTAATGATTTGAATAATGATGTTCTGCTTCTGCCACTAAATACCTGTTTGTATTTCACTTGGAGAATTACTGTACAATCCAATACATGTCTATTAAGAGGGAAGCCTCAATGAGTTTGGCAAAGGTAACTGTGTATAGGATAGCAGCCTTAAAGGTCTTTAATGCAACTTCCCCTACATTTATTTATATTGCCTGTCTCTTCCATCACTTGTTTAAAAAGTTTTAAATAGCTGTTCCCTGATCTTGTGTCACAGAACATTACAAACACTATAATTCTGTGATTCGGTTTCATCCCATACGAGTCCCTGTACATTATAGTAGCCCCTGATTTGCCCAAACTGCTAGTTTTCAAATTATGTATGTATGTAAGCTGGCAGGCAAGAATCTTTTTCTTGATTTCCACTTTTGCAAGTTCCTACTTGCATGCATGGAAAACACTCTGAGGGCATTATGTTAGAGAGAGAAGCAGGGAGCAAAATTTAATTACAACTTTTTGGCTGTCCAGTCATTCTGAAGTAAAGCAGTACTATGGGACAACTAATATCTTCTGTTTAAATCAATGGGACTTTAAGTCCTTAATTTTGACTGGATGGGGTCCAGGATTTGCCAATCTGAATCCCCTCTAAAGGTTTGCCTTGGTATGGTAAACCCCCCCCCCCCCAATATTTTAAGGGGTTTGTGTTCTCAGTCACTACTTTGATGCTCTCACCTGGCAGCACAGATGCAATTTTCTTTACGGTCTTAAGTCTTAGACTCTAAAATGAAATTACTTTATAGAAGTTGAAATAACCTTTATTTAATTTAATTAATCAAAAATCTCCAGTAAGCACTTAAAAATGAATATTGAGTCTGAAGGAAATCTCTATCTGGTTTTACCTACCTGGTTTAAAGAAGGATAACAGGGACCAAGCGCTGAGATTCCTGAGGTGCAGGGCCTGGACTAGATGACCATGAGGTTCCCTTCCAGAACTACAGTTCTATGATTCTATGGACTACAGTTATTCAGTCTCATGCTCTATTTAGTGTGTGCAGCAACAGCCTTACATAACTGCTCACTACTCAGCATGTTTAACCACTGCTGGGTTTTCTGTATGTGTTGCCATGAAATAAAGTGGAAAATTCCATTCAATGCATTTCTGGAAGCTAAGTTACTCTTTGCCATTATGATGTCATCAAATGCCTCTGATGCGCACAATGTGGCTGTTAGCTTGTCAGAACTGTTGATCACGTTGGCAACAGTGATTTCCACTTTCTGCTCAGCATGTTCAGGCAGCATTCTTAATAATGATGGTAATGATAATAATACCACGGTGAGACTGAGCAACCTGCTCCGTCCCCGTTTGCAGATTGAGATTGTCTATAGAAGGGAGCTTCTTTTATCTGTGGAGGCTCTCTGCATAGTTTGCTGCCCTGGTTTCCCTGGTCTCGCAGGAGTCCCACACATATCAAAGGCTCCCAGCTTTGGACAGATGGCTTCCAACTCATGGAGGACAACAAAACCCCTTCATGTTCCTGTTTAAATAATCCCTGAACAGGGCTTTTGTGAATGGACCAAGGGGCCACCAAGGAGCTTTCTAGTTGAGTGGGGCTACGTACTGAGGTCTCCCTCATCACATTTCCTACTATACCATACTGGCAAACAGTCAATTTCTTTTGCAAAAATTCTGGCATCCTTAACATCTTGCTAGTTTTTATGATCCCTGTTTTTATTTATTTTTATTTCATTAGACTAATAAAATGATGCCATCATTCTTGAGAAATACCCATTATTTCCCCCCACTCCTACATAGCTCATACGTTTTGCTATTATTTTTTGATGAATGAGCTACATAGCTCATAGGTTTTGTTAATTTTTGTTTCAGTCACTCACTGTAGGAAGGCATTTTACTTAGCTTTCAATAATTTGCATAAAACATTCTCACTGATGCTGTCAAGTATACTACCAGTCAGAGGATAATCAGTCTGTGTTGAACATAAACATAAGAAACCTGTATCAGGAGTCACAGAATAGTGGTGGCCCCCAGTTGATCGAACACTCTCCTCGGGGGGGGGGGGGGGAGGCACGGCTGGTGCCACCTCTCTCTGTTTTTAGACACCAGGTAAAAACATTCTTATTCACCCAGGACATTGGAGCTCATTTTTCTGCTTAATTTTTTAGTAGGGTGGGGTGGAGTTAGATCTGGGTTTTATATATAGTATCCTTGTGTATTTTAGATTGTCTTATTCTTGATTTTTCTGCTTTTCAATATTTTTGTAAGTTGCTTTGAGTTTTACTTTTTGGAAGCAAGTGACTAATAAATATTAGTGACTAATAACAAAGTGACTAGTAAAAGAAACAAATGATGATAAAATGTCTTTGATGTGTATCATCATTAATTAACCAATTAAATGCCAAGTCCATTTTTCATTATTTCAGGAAGAACAGTTTGGAATGTATGCATTGTACAGCAAGAACAAGCCGCAGTCAGACGCTTTGCTTATAAGCCATGGAAATACCTTCTTTAAAGTAACTATCGCTTAATGTTTACTACATCTATGATTGTGTCTGAGTAGAATTTGTTGACCTTTGTGGTATTTTATCACCTAATGGTTATGTGTCCTCCTACTAATCCTACAGAATAAGCAGCAGGAATTGGGTGATAAAATGAACCTGGCTTCTTACTTGCTGAAACCCATCCAGAGAATGAGCAAGTATGCACTGCTTTTGAAGGATCTGATCAAGGAGTGTTCGGCAGCCCAGGAACAGGAGCTCAGCGCCCTCCGGGCTGCTGAAGAAATGGTCAAGTTTCAGCTTCGCCATGGAAATGATTTACTTGCCATGGATGCCATCAGAGGATGCGATGTGAGTCCAGCCACATTCCCACCCCTGAAATCCCTGTTGTGCAGTTCAGGAAACCTTAAATTTTGTAGCTTTAGTTGCCTGGTGCTGGCTGCATTATGAGGCAGGAAGTCCCCTGTTCAAATCACACCTCCAACCACTTAGGCCAGCCACTCTCAGCTCAGCATCTGCATATAATACTTGTCTACATTTACAAGATGGTTGTAAGAACACAAGAAGAGCCTGCTGGATCAGACCAGAGGCCCATCTGGTCCAGCATCCTGTTCTTACAGTGACCAACCAGATGCCAATGGGAAGCGCACAATCAAGACCTGAGTGCCACAGCCCTCTCCCCCTTTGCGATTGGCAGAAACTGCTATTCACAAGCCTCCTGCCTCTGACTGTGGAGGCAGAGCAGAGCCATTGTGGAGAGCAGCCATTCGTAGCCTTATCCTCCATAAATTTGTCTGCTACTCTTCAAATGCCATCGACATTGATAGCCATCGCTGCTTCTTGTGGGAGCAAATTTAATAGTTTTGACTGTGTGAATTTTTCCCCCTTTTCTCCGTCCTGAAGCTTCCAACATTCAGCTTTACTGGAAGTCCCCAGATTCTGTTATAAATAAGAAAGGAAGAAAAACCTTTCCCCTTTCTACTTTGTCCACAGCTGGGGTCAGCAGCTGGAAGTCCCCAGGCTAGAGCCCTGACTGCTGCTGATAACTATAACCCATATAGTTATTAGCTAAAAAGAAGGGGGGGGGGATGGCTACAGAACTTACTAACAGGTTGCTTTACAGCTTTAGAACTGTCTTACCGTCCCTCAGGATCATCTTGGAGGGCCTCCCACCCCCAAAACACCAGGAGCAGAAGAAGGTGTGTAAGATTACTGCCACCATGTATATGAAGGACCTTTGATTCTAGCTGGAAGGTGCTAAATATTATTTTTTAATTCATGTTAGGAGAACCCTAGCCCAAAGCGGCCCTCAGGCCTAAGGAAGTTGAACCAACCTCCTATCTGAAATCCCGTCTCCTGTGTTGTCTCTTCTTCTCTGATCAGGTCAATCTGAAAGAACAAGGACAGCTGAGGTGTCAAGATGAGTTTATTGTGTGCTGTGGGCGAAAGAAGTACTTGAGGCATGTTTTCCTTTTCGAAGACCTCATCTTGTTCAGTAAAACAAAAAAGATTGATGGGGGATATGACATTTACATGTACAAACAATCATTTAAGGTAACTGCATCCTTGTTGGGTGTGCTTTTCCTGCCTTGGGTGTGGTTTGATGGCATGTGATGCAGCTAAGCAGGTCTGGGTCCGGTCATTGCTTGAATGGGGTACCACCTTGAACCCCTCCAGGGAAAGGGGGAATATCAATGCAACAAACCACCTCTCATAGTGTTTTGTACTTGCTAGTGTGGGGAAGGGGCTAAATAGAAACAAACAAGGAAGTGATCTGGTATGTGCATTATTTAAGGCAGTCTCTAGCAGTCCAGTTAGTAAAATCCATTCAATACATTTTCACAAGCATGGCTGGTAGTTGCAGATATTGAGAATGGGCCACTCATGGATATAGTGTTGGGTATAGTGTTGCCATATATCCAGAATCTCCTGGACACAGCTGGAATACTGGAGTCAGAAGCAGTGTCCAGGCGAAAATCGCTAAAAATCCGGACATATGGCAACCCATGTCCGCAGTGGGCAGTGTCGTTTTTGGTGATTTCCCCTAAAATAGCTCAAAACCTTTACTTTTGCGATTTTGCCAAAAAGTTCAAAAACTCTGGGCAAACCTTTGGCAAATAAAAAATGGCAACCCTATATATTGGGCCAGTCAGAACTTCTCAGCCTGCCCTAGCTTGCAAATGAAATCATATACATATGCCCTGAGACCCTTGAGAAAGAGTGGGACAAAAACATAATCATTGAATTAATGTGCTCATTACTTGCAACTTTAATCCAGGTTTTGAGAACCATGCTTCTGTGACTGAAAATCCACACTGATACAGTTTTCTAGCCACTATGCCCTCATCCATATACACTTCTTCATTTGGCAGGACTAATAAATTTTCATGCTCTTAAAAAGTGTTCCTCATGTTTCTTTCTCACAGTTATTTATTTATTTATATTTATATTTTATTTTTAATTTTAGACAGCTGAGATTGGAATGACAGAGAATGTTGGAGATAGTGGCCTCAGATTTGAAATCTGGTTTCGAAGGAGAAGAAAATCTCAGGACACTTACATCCTTCAAGCAAATTCAGTAGAAACTAAGATTGGATGGACAAATCTCATAGGAAAGATTCTTTGGAGACAAGCCTTGAGAAACCGAGGTGTGCCTGCCAAAATAGTCTGCCCTTTGCCTATAGCTGCCCTTTATGCCTGAAACTCTTTCCTAGAACAACCAGTGTGATGCCCCCGCAAATCCCTTCAAAGCCATCCTTCAAAAGTCAACTCTTGTCTGACCCCTGTGTCATAACCCTTCAGTCCCCACCCCAAACCCAAATGAAGTGTTGGTACATTTAATTTCATTTGTGCATTAAAACCTCAGGGGTTGGGGATGTGGAGCTATATTTTTCCTTAGGTTACTCTGCAAGTCACTATGTACACTCTCTGAATACATAGCAAAAGCAGCATTACGCAAGAGGTGAGCAGGTGGGAGAAATTGTCGGCCTTCCTCCTTCAGAACTACCCCATCACCACCCATGTGCATATGTTTCCCGTCTTTGTTGGATCTCTGCCTCAGATCCAGTAAGGTTATGTAATGGCATTTCATATCTAAACTATTTTAATATACATTATGGTATTGGTCTACTAGAGCAAGCATGGGGACCTAGGAATGGTCAGGTGACAATGGCATTTGTGGTTTTCTTGTGGCAGAATTTGAAGCACTCTTGGCACACAATCTTACATTTTCTGTTAAAAAAGCAAAAAAAAAAGTCTCTGTCATATATTATTTTGTACAAAGAGCTCAACAGTTTTCACACATGGAACAGTGTAACATTTACATCCTTCCCCTTTAATTTGCATTGTTTGTATTATTAGAGTCGTTTTCCTTCGCACTCGTTTTGGGTTTTCTTAGTATAAAATACTTTCAAACATGTATAAGGAATTATTTCCTAACTGTTTCTCTCATGTTTTTGGATGGTTGCTTTTAGAACTCCGAATGCAAGAAATGGTGTCAATGGGCATAGGAAACAAACCATTCATGGACATCAAGCCCAGTGACGCAGCTATAAGTGATCGAGCAATAGACTATATAATGAAACGAGCAGGTACAGTTTGATGCTTTCCCTCACTTCTTTGGCAACTCTTTTAAATTTCTTGTCCACTTCTTACAAAAATTATTTTATTGGATCCCCACCCCCATGGAAAAAATGTACAGCTAGTTTTGCAAGTTCTGTTCCTCAATAGCAACATCACCTTGCCGCAAGGCAAATGAATTTTGAAATTGAGGGGACCCTCAGATTTTTGAAAAGCAAAATTCCCACTAAGACACTCCCAAGCCTTTAGGCTCTTCAACCAGAGTCAGAGCAGAAAAAAGATCGCTTTCTGTGAATATTCTTCCTCCTCTCTTCTCAGGTAGACCATCAGCTTGCCTTGGTCTCACATAACAAGCCTTTAAATTCTCAAGTGATAATTCACTACTTAGGGTGTTTTCAAATGGAAAAGATGGTGACTCTATAAATAAATGTGCCATGAAACTGCCCTTCAGAATTGGCTTCGTCCCAGCCTCATGTGCATCCATGATCCAGGAGACATCTTGCGGCACACAATTTGAGAAGATGTGTAGCACGTTAACATTCTCCACAGTAGACCAATTCCATGGTGATTTTGGTCCTGTAAAAACACAGAAGGAAGAAGTATTTTCAAACATTCCAAATGCAGCCTCTCTGTGGAGTGAGAGAGGCTTAGCTAGGCTGTGCCAATTCTGGGATCCTTGGAAACACTCTGAAATATAAATATGCTTTATATCAAGCCAGGCCATTGGTCCATCTAGCCTAGTGATTGTAGACGCTTATTGGCAGTGCTCCAGGGTATCAGGGTAGGTCCTTAGAGTTATAGAAGAGTCTTTCAACAGGACATGCCAGGGATTGAACTTGGATATTTTGCACTTGAAGGAATTGCTCTACCCCACCACCACCACCTCCCTGAGCTATGGCTCTTCTCTACAACTTTTCTAGATGTAACTTTTTACTGTATATACTTGGCTCTTTATGGGTCTTGAGAGATATATTTTTCTTTGTTTTGCCAGAGTCAAGGAGCCGTGCCTCAATAGCTGTTTCTTCATTTGACCACTCTACGCCGTTTAAGAGGCCCCACTCCACCATCTCCAACAGCAGCACATCTTCCTCGAGCAGCCAGTCCTCATCTTCCATCCTGGGCTCGCTAAATCTGCACATATATTCCGCCCCGTCTCACCCAGGCTTGGTGGGACCTCCTTTTTACCACTGGTCGTACGATGTCAGAGCCTGCATTGAGGAAGATGAGCTGGAACAGGACATTGGGAGCCAGCCCTCAATGAGTGAGTGCATTGCAATACCAGAATTAGGGAAGGCCAATCATTTATTTATATTTCATTAAAGTTATATACTGCTTGATTGTAGGAAAAAACCCTCAAAGCACTTTACAAAAAAAGATGAAACAAAAAATTATCACTAAAAAATACAACCATGATTTAAATATACAAAAAAAAGTTAAAATCCTGGTAGAATATATTAAAACAAATTAAAATTTATACAAACTTTCTAGATACCTGCATAGAATTAGACTTGTCTAAATAAGAATGTCTTCAGCAGGTGCTAAAAAGCATTCAGTCAAGGTGCCTTGGAATCTGGCTGGTCTCCTTGCAGTTTCCTGCTTTGACCAAAGCAAAGTGATGGTGTCCAGGCTCAGTTCCTGCCTGGCGTTCCTCAGGTCAACAGTTCAAGACTCGCACAGACTTGCATCCTGACAATGCCGACATATATTTCATTAGTCAAATGTTTGTGTACAGGCTAAAAGTACCTTGTATGGTGTGCAGCTGCCACAGTTTACAAAGACCCATAATCTTGAAAACATCACAGATTGTAAGTTTACTTACTTTCAGTTGTGCTGGTGGAATTCCTGTTGAACAATAGGCTGGCAGCAGCCTCTAATGTCAATGGTCTCTTCCTTCCTACTTCCTGTAGTTACAGAGAGTTCAGAGTCATCCCAGTGCACGTCCGGTGAAAGCTCAAGTGGTTTCAGCTGTTCTGCCCAGGCTGGATTCTCCCCACTTCTCGCAGAGACATTTCTCGATGAAGGCACTTCAAGCCCTGGTTCCAAGCCTGCATCACAATGCACATCTCCTGCCCTCTCAGAGAAGAACCTCAGATCAAAGCCCAGCAGTCAGTATGTCCCTGCTGTGAGTGTTTTCCTTCATTAAGTGTAAATACATAAAAATGAGAGTGAGGATGTTTTACCAGCATCACTCAGTTGCCACTTATGGCATTAAGGGTAGGAAATATTCCTTACCTTTCCAACTTCATTGGTGCTGGAGGGCTCACCAGGTTAAATGCCAACATCAGCTGTAGAAATCCCACACTATGGCTCAATCAAGACATCACATCCACTTTCTCACCATGGTTTGAACTTCCAAACATATAATAAGCAAACCAGCACTTAGAGCAGTTTGTCCAATTTAGTTTTCCATCTGCTGAGTGCTCCTTTTTCTGTACTTCAGGGATTGCTGAACTAGACGCAGGGATGTCCAACCAGTAGATTGTGATCTACCAGTAGATCCCTGGCTGATCCAAATAGATTGTGGGATCCTTATCGTGTACGAAAACAATCCCCCTCTCTCTCCATCCTCAAAAAATTGCTTTTGGGAGATTCTCTTGCAGCATTATGTCCAGATATTGAATGGCTGTACTGTATAGCACACATGCCCCATATAGCGTAATAGTAATGTATTGGTGTTTATGTTTTGTTATGAAAATCATAACCCATGGGGAAGAGGGCACAATCCACATGAAATTATACTGCTTTTGCGACCCACCTTAGATCAGGCTGTGACCTGGTACATCGTGGCCCACCAGTTGAAGACCAGAGCCCTAGAGTGCTGACATTGTGTGCACTTGGAAACTGAGACATAGCAGATGGCAGATTGCATTGTGCTGGTGGTCCACAGCAGAGCCATTCCATCATGCATGCGTCTTCCGAAGTCATTCCCACTACGTTCAGTGAGACTTTCCCCTTGGAAATAGCCCATAGGCCTTCAGCCTCAGTGCCCCTGTCTCACTCATCCACACAGCGGAGTTAGTGATGGGCGATGTCATTAACCAGGCCTCTTCTGCAGAGAAGAAACAGCGTGACAAAGGCCTTGGCTATATAGGATTAGATTTTCAAAGAATTCTACATTTTAACAGATGGTACATTAGTCATACTGAGCGCCGCCCCGACCCTTGTGCTCATGCATGGAGAGCAGGGGGTGAAGTCTTTGCAGACATAAATGGGTCTTAGGGCCAAGCAGACATGCTACTGGCATCCAAATCCATGTGTGCAATTCTACACCACAAACAGGTTCAGTTGGGCCTATTGTTTAGACAATTAGGATTAAAAAGATTTTACAAAGTGTTAATTTTGTAAATTAATTTTGTAATATTGCAGATTATTCCAAATTAATTTCATCTGAGCAATCGTATACAATTTTTGCAGCCAAACTTTTAGAAACAAATATTTGTTCTTTTCACTGCTTCTGAATAATAATAAAAAATCAAACTTTTGTCATTCTCCAGGATGATTTGGTGCAGAATCCATAATACGGATTTCTAAAACTTGAACCTCGCAGAACCTGCAGCTCTGAGTCCAGGTTGCATTATTCTGAAGGGGAAAAAATGTATCCTTGTTTGTATTAGGAAGTTTGGTTTTGATTCCCCTCCTTTACTTTTGACCTCTTTTTTTGTATATAGCTGGTGAGATTTAGTTGTTACTATATTTTTCGAAATCCTGTAAATGCAGAAAGTATTTTGTGTAAAAAATGTACAAATTGTGGCTGGATTTGTTTGTAAATATTAATTTTATTGTTCTGCATTATTAATTGCTCATTTTCATGGCAGACTCTTAAAAACTTTTAGTAGCATACAGCCCAGGTTTAAAAGCAAGTGTGGTTAGAATATTGAAATATTTCTGATAGTAAGAATAGAAATAAGTTTCTGTAGCTCTTTACGGTAGAGATTCTCAGACATTTTCAGAGCAAATTCCAGGCTGAGAAAATAACTTTAACAAGTCCAATAGCACAAGTTTTCTAACTGTCCAAACACCTTCAGCCTAGTTGGATATTAAGCTGCAGGCAACCACAAACACATTTTGACAAAGATCAGCACTTGTGCTTTGAAAACACAGAAACACGGGAAATACAAATTTAATTTTCACAGTTTATATCGGGTGCAGAAAACAGCTATGCTTGGTGCAGAATTTTGAAGTTTTCTAACACAAAAGTGCATAGAACTGGATGAAGATAAGTAAAAAAAATTGTATGTGAGTAACAGAGTCACTGTGAAAGCACCCTCACAATATTCAGTATATACAAACTTACTTTGTCCCCTCTGGGGCCAACTTCACCCTGAGGGTAGAAGGCTTCTGCAAGTTTGCAGCAATAGCTAGCTGTGAAAGGTGCCAATTGACCCATGTGTTTAAAGTTAAAATATCCCTTTCTCAACCCCTGAAGCAGTTTTGGACTATGCCGAGAATGTTTCCATCTTTCAATAAGGTGAATGAATAAATAGATAAAAATTCACACGGCACTTAGCAAACACGCACACATATATTGTTACACACCTCCCTAATCTCCAAGTGGTGCAAGATTCCAGGGGTCAAGGCGCTTACCCAGGGTTTGTATTTCCTTTGGAAATGAGGCACAGTGGAGACTGTGGTGTCTTTAGGATATTGGGTTTCATTGACACATATATTCAGCCTGAGCCCAGGATGAAGGGGTTCCATTTAACAGACTGACCCCCCCCCTTGATCACACCACAGCCAACTGAAAACCTAAAACTTCCTCCTAAAAAAACCACTGGCATTGTCTTCCAACGAACAAACTCAGGGCGGGACTCCACCCACCTCTTGTCTTGCTGATGGCCCAGCTCCCTGTCGTCTTTGTTCTCTGTTAACGGCCCATCTCTCAAGTGATCTCCTCAACAGGGGAAGCTGAGTCCAGCTTTTAAGTGACTTCCAGTATAACTCTTCAAACATTGAGTGATTTCTAACACACACTAAAACTAGGAAGCATGGGTGCCTTGATCACACAAACTCTGACACCCGAACTCATCACACTGCTCGCTCCACTTGCCAATCCCCACCCGTCTTGCACTCCTCTCCCCACCCCTGGCCATCCCCTCCCTTTGCACTTGACCATACCGCTCACCCACTCTGCCTCCCACTCCTCGCTCACTCAGCTGCCCAGCTCAACCCAAACACCTGCTCCCTTCCCTCACAGCTAATCTAATGTTTAACAGAAGGATGGGCACTTTAGAAAGCACTTTGCCAGACCAATATCTGAAGTGCTTCCCACCTTTCTTTAAACATTGCCCCAGTCACATTTAATGGAGGAATATCTTAGGCAGTGGGGTGCCAAACCCACTCTCTAAAGCCCCCCCCCCAAACAAATGTCACTGGAGTTTCTTCCTTGGCAGCTCACCTGGGTTGCCTGCTATCTGCCTGCCTGCCTGCTATTCTGTTGTCACACTGCAGTTGGCATGGCTGCCTGGTTGCCAGGCAAATTGCATCATGATGACAAATTTTCTTACAGAACTATAGTATAGAGCAGGGGTTCCCAATTAGGGGCCCAGGGACCTGTGAGGGTCTGCGGAACGCAATCAGGGGGTCCATGGCACCATCCCTTGCCTCCCCCCAAATATTTTGTCATTTTTGCATGGTAATATCACAAATTTTATGGTCTGTTTTAGCACTATGCAACTTTTCAATATATTGTCCAAAATCATTTTTGAAATCACACCATGAGATACACAGCATTATATCACTCCTTGCGTGAGGATAACACTGCTGATCTGAGCTGCCTTCCCTCACGCTAACGGAGACCAGGGCAGCTGATCGCCCTCACTTCAAGGCCCTGTGGCACTACGTTCCCCTGGCACGGAGGTGGAGCAGCTTTTCTCAGTCAGCAGGAAAGCAACAACAGCCACTGTGGACGTGCATCTTTGCTGGCTGCCCCACTGATGAAGGCTTGATGTACACCCCTCAGACCCCCTCAAGCCATGCAGTGGAGGTGACTTTGCTTCTCCCTCCCCCCCCCCCACATCCGATCTCTGTGACTGGTCCTTTCCTCATCCCCATACCTGATCTCCAACTTCAGACATTGTTATAAATCGGGATATTACGATGTTTAGCTGCTGATGTATCATGATGTTGAAAACAAGATATCACTCAGCCCTAGTCTTTTTTTTAGCATACCTAAAATCCTTTGCTTATTGGGGCTACCCCACATGTTGTTCAAAAATTGCTTTGCAGAGGCAACTACCATAGAGTAATCAAAATTTTCAAAAGCAGGGGGTCTGTGGCTTGGCTTTTTAAAAATGGGGGTCCTCAGTAATTAGCTAATTGGGAACCACTGGTTTAGAGAGAAAGGTGAGCGGAAGAGCAAGACTAATGGCTGACCCAGCGTATGATCCAAAAGAAATGTACATCTCACAACTTACAAACCCAGGAAGAATCTCCAGTGACTTCGCTTTATATATTTCGTGTGTCTTCACTCTTTCATTTGAGGTGGTCTTCCTGCACTGACCAAGTTACTTGCCCCGCTATATGCAGGGAGCAGAATTTCAGAGCTGAGCCTCCCATGGCTTGTTCATTTAAAATATATATATATAAGTTTTCATCTATACACTCATACCATTTTCCATTCACCCATGGCTTGACCACATTGCTCTGGCCTTCAGGAGTGTGGTCATCTGTTTCCCTGCCCCATCAGAGGGCACACAAACTGTGTTGAAGGACTTGAACCTCTCCTAGAGAGTGTCTGCCCCCCTTAGACCCCTTTAGGGAACACCCACATACTTTGAGAACAGAATTTATGTCAAACTAAATAAAAAAGTATAAGTATTGTTCATATGCTCTTCAAGTAGTTTTATTTTTGTTAGTCAAACATTGCCATGTATGATATATTTTAAAAGATGGAAGAATAAATAAAACATTTGTATTATCCTTTACTGATTTAGTACATGCTCCTTTTTTCTTTTCTTTTTTAAACAACATTTCTGTGTCACTAATTCATAAAATTTGTACCTTGTGTAGAAGGATGTTTTTTAAATAGGCAAATTCAAGGAGGCTCTGTCCCTGATATCTCAGTGGCACCTCTGGGTAGGGTTCCCATACGTCTGGAATTTCCCGGACATAGCTGGAATTTGGCCGTTGGAAACTGGGTGGAAATTGCTGAATTGTCCAGGAAAATCGGGAAATATGGCAGCCCATGTTGGTAGTGTAAGTTTTGGTGAATTTCCTTTAAAATAGCTTGAAACACACCCCCCCCTTTTGGGGATCTTGCAAGGAAAGCTCAACAACTTTGGGCAGAAGTTTAAAAAAGATCAACAAAAAAACTTGTGTCTGGCAACTCTACCTCTGGGGACCTTCAGTATAATAACTGCTGAGATTGACCTGGGGGGAGGGGTGTTCCCTTCATTCCTTACTTGCGGGTTTCTCTGGAGCCGCTGGCTGGCTTCCTGTCAAGGAATGCCAGATTTTTCATAATTTACTCAATCAATAATAGGGAGTCTCAAGAATCATTCTTCAAATATCAAGGGTCTTGGAAACCAGGTAGAATAGAATATCATTTATTACGGCCATAGGCCCATACAGGTAAAAACAACACATAAATAACAGCTTGTGCCGTAAGGAGAAAAAAAAAGCAATCGCTAAAACACTACTATAACAATAAAATACTATAAAATGGAAAGGCATACTACGCCTTAATTAGCTTGTAGAGCTCCTTGGCGTCGCTTTTGGGAAAGGACAGCAACTAGGAACCTAGCCACCTTCAGGGTCGTGTGGGTATCCTTGTCCTGCAAGATTTGGGCAAGGTGGAATTTTGGTGGGGTACCCTCTAGTTTCTGTATGATTGATCCCAACAAATTTGCCCGTAGCACATTAAACAAGGGGCAAGTGAACATAATGTGCTGGAGCGACTCCGGCGCCACCTTATCACATTCGCACACGGCGGGGGCTTGGCCCTTTGAGAACCTATGTCTCAGGACATTGGAGGGAAAAACGTTAAACCTCGCTTTGGTGAAGGCCAGTCTATGTGCAGCAGTCGAAAGGGAGGAGAGGAAACCAGGTATATAGGAGAAGGGTTTTACATAGGATAAAGCAAGCATGCCCATATTTTATATCTTTATGCACCATACAAATAAGAATGAAAAATTGTTGAAACTGTAAACAGCCAGTGGTACATCTAAGTCATGAGGAGTAGCTATTACCGCAGGAAAGCTATCCAATATTTCTTTTCTTTTTTAAATTCTAAACAATTCAGAAGAAAGTTTGTTTTTATTACAGGCACATTGGAAAAGAAGATAATCATTTTAGGATCACTACAGTCCTAATATTGGGTGTTGGCAATTGGGCAAAGGGGACACACATATACACCGAATATAATCCTAAGATTTCATTTTTTGGTAATAGTAACTTTCCAGCTTTTGCAGAACCCGCAATACAAGGAATAATGTGCAGGTCCTCTCTCCACTTTTATATTGTCACTGGAACCTTGTGAATCACAAACCAGCCCTGCAGTCTCTCCTAGAATGCCCATTATGGGCCACCCTTTATTTGAATAGCACTACAGACAGAGGGACCTGCATATAGAAGCAAAGCCATTTAAAGGCGCATGAGCACCACTGGAAGCCTCCGTAAGTTGTCAACAGATTCAGGAAGTGCTGCATTGTGCTTCCAATCTGATAGTTGCCCTGAAAACAAGCTGATCCATTACAAGCTTTGAAAACTTGATTTTGGAATCCTCCCATATATCTAAAGTAGGGGTGGGGATGGCCAGATCTTTTCATCCCCCCAAGGGCTGCCCTGCCGACCTGGTGTCATCATGATAAGTGACAACTTTCAGCACCAATCACATTCTTAAGGCTTAGTGTCAGGCACCTACAATATGTTATTGGCTGGGATGTCCAGGGAGCCATATGTAATGAAAAAAGATCTGGGAAAAGATGTGGGCTTCCACGAGTACAGATAACAAGAATGTACATGTTGGAAATGTAAAGAAAAGGAAGGGACCTTTTACCATATGCGGTGGAAATGCATAGAAATTTTAAAATTCTGGGAAATGATGTATAAAGAATTGAAGAAAATGTTCAAAATGACATTTGTAAAAAAACCAGAAGCATTTTTGTTAGGGATTGTAGAACAAGACCTACCAAGGAAAATAAAGAACTTATTTATGTATTCTGCAACAGCGGCAAGAGTCTTGATAGCACAAGGATGGAAGAATGAGGAAACCCCGACAAAAGAACAGTGGCAAGAGAAATTGATGAACTATGCAGAACTGGCAAAACTGACCTACAAATTGCGAGATAAGGACAACTATGACTTTAAAGAAGAATGGGAACGTTTTACAAATTATTTAAAAAGACAACAAAATTAACTGGACTCCTTGGCAGGTTTTGAATAAACATACACAAATTTATTGAGGGTTAATATAGTAGATATTAATATAGTAGATATTTAGGGACGCGGGTGGCGCTGTGGGTAAAACCTCAGCGCCTAGGACTTGCCGATCGCATGGTCGGTGGTTCGAATCCCCGCGGCGGGGTGCGCTCCCGTTGCTCGGTCCCAGCGCCTGCCAACCTAGCAGTTCGAAAGCACTCTTAAGTGCAAGTAGATAAATAGGGACCGCTTACCAGCGGGAAGGTAAACGGCGTTCCGTGTGCTGCGCTGGCTCGCCAGAGCAGCTTTGTCACGCTGGCCATGTGACCCGGAAGTGTCTGCGGACAGCGCTGGCTCCCGGCCTCTAGAGTGAGATGAGCGCACAACCCTAGAGTCTGTCAAGACTGGCCCATATGGGCAGGGGTACCTTTACCTTTACCTAATATAGTAGATAGATAATAAAAGGATATATACAATTTTACAGTATGCAGAGGATAATGTGAGTTGAGAAATCAGAGAGAGGAGCTGAGGGAAGTCTCAGGCGGAGGGAGGGAGTGATTTTGGGGGAGGGGAAAGGGGGAAAATAATGAAGATGATCTGTTTTGATAATTTGTTATGTTGAAATTGTTAATAATAAATATATATATATGAGAATGATGTGGGCTTCTACGTTGTCAAGAGAAAATGCATTAAATTTTACAGATGGTTCTTATCAACATCAAGGTCACACTATATTTGTTAAAATAATTCACCTTCTGGATTGGATGCAGGAGCAGAGGGTCATATTCCCACATATGGTGGGAGTCATAGGAGCCAACTCCTGGGGGCCAAGGGGTCTTCAGCACCCCAATAAAATATTTGAGGGGACTGCCTCCCCCTAAAGTTGATGGGGATTGCCATTTGAATGGTGTGCGTGCAACACATGTGATTGACTATGTGGGGCAAGGTTTACCTGCCCCCCTCCCGATATTTTATTCAAGTTGGCACCCCTGGTGGGAGTGTACAATAGTGAATTATTTTGGGGAGCTAACACAAGTGTCACTAGATCCTCTGCTGAGGTGGCTAAGCATTTTTGATGATCAGAATACAGGCATTTTATTTATATAAATATCTGTTTGTCTTCTTAGGGCCAAGCTACACACAAACACACAGACCCACTCCAGATTGGACCTTCAGGATGGGATTTAGGGACCTTTAATCCTTTGCCCCCACCCCTGCAGTACAGTCCCAATCTGGATGAGGCCATCTGTATGCAATTTGTATTGCAAAAAAAGCCACCCACAGCTTCAGAAACAATACTTACATAATAGTTAGGCTGACAAAGGAGGGCCAGTTATCATTATGGATCTGTCTTTGTTATGTTTAATATAGTATTGTGTAATAATTGTGTTTATATATTAATGTTAATTGTTGTAACCCACCCTGGGACCTTATAGTGAAGGACAGGTAATGAAAACAACAACAACAACAACAACAACAGCAAACAACTTTTGCCAACCTTTCCAACTAGGTTGGTGAAGGCTGGACTGCACAGAGGAAACTGATACGTAACTTTCCAGTATCACAACCTCTATTATCTGGACTCAGACAAGAGACACTTGAGCATTTCCATCAAAACTTCAATGCCCAGTGTACCCAAGAGGTTCATTCAGCACCCTATTGTGCAAGCTTATAGCAGACCTATAAGCATCACCTTACACAGGAAACCTATTGACCAATACACATACTGCCATATTTCCAGCTTCCACCCAGAACACACCACAAAATTGTTCACAGCTGCGATTTGTTCAGACTCATCAAAGAAAAAAATTACAACCCAGGATTTTTAATCAGGCATCTCTCAGACTACCATACTCACCCTACAAAATGAAAACAAACAAACAGATCAACAAGGTGAATTATGTACCACAGGGCAGACCTAGAAAACAAACAAACATCAGTTGTTACCACTTATCATTTGCAACTGAACACACTAGATCATATCAATGAACTTCAGACTACATTCTGTTCTGTGGTCCATGACGTATGACAATACTCTTTTGTTTTTAGTGCCACAGACTAACACAGCTATGCCTTTGTCAATTAATAAAAGTTGGACAATTAAAAAGAGGTGTCAAATAAGTGTCTGATACCAAAATAGTAACCAGGTCAGCAGATGACTGCTCCTCTTACCTTCCAAATACATGTCACGTACGCCCCTCAGCAGCAGCTGCAGCTAAAAATAGAGAATGACAAGCAAGAGAGAACCTCTGTTAGAACAGATCCAGTATAACAGAAGGAATCAAAAGGCAGCAATGCACTCTCTACGGTTCCTGAGTGCTGGGGCTTTGGTATCCAACACAGAGCTGATAAAAGGAAATCTTGGCAGTGTTGCACACAACCTTTTCCCTCTTCTTTTTAAGGCAAGTTACTTACAGGAACAAGGGGAAGTTCTTCACGATTTGGTGGCAAACTGGCCACTGAAGGAACTTAACATTGGAAAACTGTTGGGGAAGACAATAGACCACCAGGAAGACATCAGTAGCAGAGCCTGCTCCGTGTGCTTGACCAGCTGCCTAACTGGCCTCAGAGACTATGTGCTGAATTGTTCATCTCCATATGCAAAGAGACTAAAAGTGGTGGACTTAACAGGCCTAAAGGATGTTGAAGTTCAGCTCTGCAACTGTAGGAAAACAATGGGACGCTGGGCCAGGACAGAGCTGCTGTCGAAGATCTGCTACGATCTGCTTGTTGAAATGCAAAGGCTGAAGTTCAATCCAGATGTGTTTGAGATTTCAGTTGACGTTCTTACTGATGTCTTTGTTACTGAAAGAAGTTATGAGCTGCTTGTCCAGGCCTTGCTTATGAGGTGCCATTGCCCACTAAAAATTCGCTGTGCATCCTTCCGAGTGGACAACCTAGCCCTGCGGAAGCTCTTCTACATCATAAAGCTTACAGATCCCTCTTTGCTGCTCAAATTCGAAATAGTCCACAATGTTCGGCTGGAAATGGAACATTTGCACATGCTCTTTAATAACGTCCACTTTCCTCAGCTGACGTCGCTCACACTCCCAGCTAGGACGTTCAATGTACGAAGGTTCACCCCAGAGGATGAGGCCATTCTTGTAGGAATTGGAGAAAAGTTAAGCCAGATGACTCAACTGACTGAGCTGAGCCTAGCATTTTCCACACTCACGGGAAGGATACGTAAACTACTCAGGTAATGTGCTCCAGATCTTGCTGGTGACACAATTGAGACAATATTTATGACTAATATGTAACGTATTAAAAAGGGAAAGCATATGAAGCTTTCTTTTATTGTCATGCTGATGCTTATCTGATTTAGCATTGTCTACTCTGTCTAGCAGTAAGTCCCAAAAGAAGGACTTTTTACAGTTCTGCTTACCTGTATCCCATCTAACTGGAGATTCAGGAATTGAACCTGAGATCATCTGGAGTCCTCCGTGATGTATTTTTTGCTGCAAAAGAAATATTTGCAAATGTGGGTGCCAGTGCCATTCTTGGTGGTTTTAGGCTCTAACATTATTTTTAAATTTGTTTAAAAGATTTTTAACCAACCTTTCAGGGCACACTGCCCTCACATTTTCTGGAAACAAATTGCTCTGAGCAGAGAGGCATGCCCTGGAGCAACAATAATCAGTGGTGGCGAGGGAAGTGGCACAAGGACTAGACCCCATTCTACTCAACCCTTGCTGTTGGAAAGTTATTTCAATTGTTTGGGGAGCACCCAATGCAGCCACGCACCCCTGGGAGTTGAACAATGTTATATCTTAGTGTGGTGCGAGCCAAGCACCAGGGATCCCATTAGGCAACTGGGGGTGGGGAGAACTGGCACCAGGCTGGGGCCCTTCTAAGCTAGGGGCGTGGCTTGTGCATTGCCTTCCCCACCACCTACTGCTGCTGAATGCCATTTTGCTCAAAGTAGTGATACAATTACAGACACCTAATGGAGAACAAGGGGCGGGTGGCGCTGTGGTCTAAACCACAGAGCCTAGGACTTGCCTATCAGAAGGTCGGCGGTTCGAATCCCTGCGATGGGGTGAGCTCCAGTTGCTCGGTCCCTGCTCCTGCCAACCTAGCAGTTCGAAAGCACGTCAAAGTGCAAGTAGATAAATGGATACCGCTCCGGCGGGAAGGTAAATGACATTTCCGTGTGCTGCTCTGGTTCGCCAGAAGCAGCTTAGTCATGCTGGCCACATGACTCAGAAAAACTGTCTCTGGACAAATGTCGGCTCCCTCGGCAAGTAAAGCAGATGAGCGCCGCAACTCCAGAGTCGTTCACGACCGGGGTCCTTTACCTTTTTCTTTTTTTTAATGGAGAATGACGCTGGAAATCAGGGAATGATAAGAACCTCCCAATCCAGAGCCAACTTTGGTTGAGAGTAAAATTCCTTTCCAGCCCTGACAACCAGTGACCAAGAGTCCAGAGAAGCACTATTACTGCAGGAGAAAAGGGAAGGAAATTGGTGACCGCGGCTGATGGGCAATGGAGGCTTTTAAGTTTCCAGGTGGACAGCCCACCTGAGCCCTGCATCCTCCTGTGGGATCTTGTAAGAGACCACCAGATAGGCGGAAATCGTCTCTTCGGCCACCCAGAGTTGTGCATATGTCTCCTGCCACTAAAATGTACTGTGTGTCATTTACAAAATACTTTGGATACGCAAAACACATAGTCTTTACTTATTCTCAATATCAGGGTCCCCCAAAGGCATTTGGGTACCTGACCTGAGCCACGATTCATAGAAGGAGGTCTCCCACCCCACCCCCAGCAGCTTGGTTCTGGTTTACTGCCCCCCCCCCACTGGTTTATCTTGTTGTTTGAAGGAGATATTTTGATTTGATCCTATCGTTTTAATCTGTTGACTAAACAATTAAGGGTGGCTTAGGTATAGCATAGCCTAGCTCAGTGTCAAAGGCTTGGAGATATCTTTCAACCCAGTAAGTCCATAATTTTGTAACCATGCTCAACCGTGGCTATAATCCTTCCTCTTATTTTTCTGTGAACAAGTCCCACTGAAACCAACAATATGTTATTCATCCATCATGATGCACTTGCACCCATCGTTCATAAACCAATTAAGTACCCAATGCAACTGAATTATGTAATTGTTTACTTTGTTTTAATATTTAACTTTCCAGCCCACTGAAAACCCCGCTGAAAGTGCTGGATGTTTCCAACTGCTCTTTAAACCACGTGGACATGGCCTATTTAGCCAACAGCCTTCATTCCGGCTCCCTGGAAGTCCTTGATATCAGCGGCCATGACGTGGCTGACCTTTACCCATCCACCTTCTTCAAACTTCTGAACCGTTCCTCCTACACCCTGAAGAGTCTCGTCCTCGAGGAATGCAACATTCAGGACACTCACATAAACATGCTGATTTTGGGGTTGGTCCCCTGTCGGAAACTAGAGGAGCTGAAATTTCTTGGAAATCCTCTATCTTCTCGAGCACTTAAATGCCTTTTCAACATTTTCATTGATTTTCCAAGACTCAGATACATTGAATTCCCAGTCCCAAGAGACTGTTATGCAAATGACATCAGTTACCCAATTGGTGAAGCTGATCTTTCGAAATTTGATCACCAAAAATATGAGAGTATAGCCGAGGAACTTAACATGATTTTACTGCAGGCGAAGAGAGAGGACATAAAGGCCTCCACGCCCATCTTTGGGGGATATGACGCAGCAATACAGGAAACGGGCAATGAGCTTGGAGCCACTTTGCTGAAGTCTTTCAGGGATGCCCTAGAAAGCTTCAACAAGGCTCTTCAGGAGATGAACTGAAGTCTGAAGAAACCTGCTGAACCAAACAGTGCTACTCAAATCCATTAATCAAATAAAAGCATTCGTTTATTGGAATAATTTAGAAAACACATTTAGGGTATATTCTGCTACCATGGTAGTCTCCTGAGCAAGCCTAGTGAAAGAAAGGAGGATGTGCAACATGGGCGTAGCCAGGATTTATGGGGGGGGGGAGGCTGGGGGGGAGGCTTTATGTTGAGGGAGGACAGAACCTCCTTTGGTTAAGTGTTTTTATTGATTTACTTACGGGGTGGGCAATTGCTATACGCATGATGTACAACCCACTAACCTTCCACACACCACCACCTGTTTCATCTGTAAGGAATGACTACAAGCCGCCATACAAAGCAGCAAGTTGTTCTCTTCCTCAGTGGGTGTGCTTTGTACATGAAGGGTTGCAGCCCATTATATGGAGCGACAACTTTGAACCTTATTAAATACAGAGTGTTCTTCATTGGTGAGGCAGGTGAACTTTATACATGCTCTTGCCATTTGTTTCTGATGCTTAAGAACATGAGAGGAGCCTGCTAGATCACACCAATGGCCCCTCTCATTCAGCACCCTGTTCTCATAGTGGCTGAGAAACCTGCAAGCTGGATCTGAGCACAAGAACAGCCTTCTCCTTTCCAGTGGTTTCCATCAACTGGCATTCAGAAGCATTGCTGCCTTTAGCTGGTGTGGCAGAGCAGAGCTCTCATGGCTTGTAGCCTTCAATAGATCGCCTTGTCCACCACAAATGCTTATAGTTCCTGTTCATGTCTTCTCCATGAGAGGAGGTCGTGGTTTGTGAGGAGGAGTTGGTGGTGCTAATAGCTAAACCGTTTAGGCTGCATCTCCCTTTGGGTAGAATATTGTCTGCACATTTTCTTCCCAGTGAGCCCATTGGCCACAACCTCCATGTATTCATACCTCTAGAAAAGAAGCACACCAGAGGACCTGGAGACTTAACTGTAAAAGCCTCCTGTCACTGGCTCACTTTGTGGTGTTGGGTACATTACTCTGGTCTGGTATCCTTTCAATCCTTTGATAATGGGTAGCCAACTAGCCAAGGCTAACAGCAGAAATGAAACAATTCTCTAGGAGCATTTTAGAGGCTGGCAAATGCATTATTTCATAAGCTATCAGGAATTACCAAGAATTATGCATCCGATGAAGTGAATTTTAGCTCCAAAAAATCTGAGGTGTTTTTAAAAAAATAGTACTTGAAAAAATGAAAATATTGTAATTTTTAATTTTGCTTTATCTTTGCCATTTCCCCCTTTAAAATGGCTAATGCTATGCATTTTTACAGGTGTGTGACTGGCAGATATTCAGCTGGTCAGATTTCCCTTAGCATGGTTGTGCAGTGATGGCTCCATCCCACTACCCATGTCTGAATTGCTGCCATGTCTAGGTCAGGATTGCACTGCAAGCTGATAAACAGGGATAAAAGTAAAAATACAAGCAAGCTAGCACAAATACATGTTTTGTAAAACAGAAGAGGGCAGACTGTTCTAATATAATAATATATAAAGTGAAAGAAAAATCACATTAATCTGAATGATATGGATAATACAAGAAGAAAACACAGAACACTCTGTCTAAACTTAGAAGCATCTGTGTGTCAGCTTTACTCATGGAAAGGTCAGTCTGGTCACACTTGTGGTATTTGACCTATTTTCCAGCCTGTATCCCTTAGGTAACACAGAGAACCTTCCAGAATATTTTAATTGTTTGTTTTTAAAAAAGGATTCAAAAGTTTAGTTCATCGGCAATAATAAGAGTATTAAAAGGTTGCTTAACTTGCTAGATGACAGAGCTGTGCAGATATAGGAGCAGAATAAATTCAAACTTCTACCCACCCACAATCACATCCAGTAGCAGGTTGCTGCTGCCAGCACAATTTGGGTGCTGTCAATCAAAATGCAGCCCAGGTAGGAGTCAAGAAACCTGCTTTTGTAGTCCCAGGCAACAAACACGGGAGATTTCTCTTCTGGACCCAAAGCTGGGTCTGCCAATAGGTAGACTGAGGCGGCTGCCAGGTGATAGAAACCCCTAAGGCAGCAGCTCCCGGGTGCCCTGCTTGCCCCACAGCCAGCACTGAAGCAGTGCCAGTATCAGCTGCAATTATGTTAAAAATCCCACAAGATCTTGCAGAGCATACAAGATCTCGCCCAAAATTGGCGCCACTTCTATGCCAGCAGTGGAGGCAGCAGGGCAGGCAGAGCAGCAGGTATAGCGGTGGTGGCAGAAGCGGCAGGCCAAAGCGGCACTTTGCCTCATTTTGCCTCAAGTGGCGAAATAGGATGAGCTGCCCCTGAATTGGCCACTGTAAATAACAGGTCACAAGTTGCCCAGGCCTACAGTAGATGCCACAACAGACTATATCTTGACTATATCTGCTTGGGGAGGAAAAAGGAATCTCTAGGACTGGAAGGAAGGAAGGAAGTAGCAGTGGTGAATTTATAGGTATGTGCAGAATTGGACCCTCACTGAGAGACTCCTGAGTTATTGGTATACATTATTAACTGAGAGGATACTTTTGAAACGTGGCATCAAACAATGAATTGCCACTGCTGAATTTCTAGCATTTCAGTTTATTGTGTTGTTTCCACTCTTCTCCTCCTTGACTGAAGTCAGCAGCAGTTGCTCCATTTAGGGTAGCGGTTGATAACCCCGCACCTGTGAAGGTCTTCATAGGAAAAAAATATATGCGTTATTTATTTACTTTATTGATTTCATAAAATTTTTATAGCATTTGATTGTAAAATAACACCCCCCCAATCTCTCAGAGTGGTTTACAAAAATGTGCTAATAAATAACCACAACAAGTGGAGCAATGCTTGCTTTTTAACTACTTAAATGTTGAACTTATCGCAGCATGAGCAGCTGAACAAAATTGCTATAAATCTTAAATGACATTTGCCCCCCTGCATCTGAAATACTACACCTGGTCTTGTATTATTGGAGTACTGCCAGCCCTAAGATCAGCTGATGAAAGACCAGAGGCATAACTCATTTACAAGTACAGCTCATGAAGCTTTACTTCTTTGCATGGTTTACGGTTGGCACTGGAGGAGAGCAGGGCTCTTATGCCTTTAATATATATATATATATATATATATATATATATATATATATATATAATTTTTTAAAAAAATTATTAGTATTTTCCACACAACAACACAAAAACAATAAAAAACAATACACAAAACACAAAAACCAACATTAAAAAAACCACCAAATCCATATCTTACAAGTGAATAATATAAGCACTAAAAAGAAAAACAAACATTGACTTCCACCAATCCCACAGCACCTCCTTTATCTCTCATTGTATCCTCCTGTTTTCCTTATCACCTCTATCCTAGCATCTAGATATAAATCCCTCTTTCTTATCCTTTCACTTCACAAGGTTATTCCAGACTCAGCCAGATTTCTGTCCTCAAACCTTGGCTTTTAAGGTATTCATTTAGACACTCCTATTCCTTGGATTCTTGCCGCAGACGTCGTGTATAAGAAAAAATTAGTTTTCCCTTTCGGAATATCATCATTTAAAATTCCTAAAAGGGATGCCTCTGGCCTTTTACTGTATGATATTCTTAGTATTTTCTTTATTTCTTCACGGATCATGCTCCAAAGTGCTCTTATGCCTTTAACAGCTGGGTAGCAGACAGATATTAAACAGGGTATGCCTTTTCTAGTATGGAACTACAATTATGGAGAAAGATTAACATGTTGATATTCTGTCTGCCAGACATCTTAATATCGTTGAATGACCCTGATTTGTTTTTGGGTACTCCAACCACACCTGCAAAAGATGGTATAAATTTGCATATGACAAAAATGTCTCCATTTCTGAGTGCAGCAGGGGACCCAATCCACATACAGTATACTAGACCAAAAAATTCAGTTGATACCCCTGGCCAGTAGCCTGGGGTGATGGGAGTTGTAGTTCAGCATCATCTGGAGGATCACAGGTTCCTTATCTAGCAGGGGGTTGGACTAGATGATCCTCAGAATCCCTTCCAATTCTGCAATTCTAGGATTCTATGGACCTCTGCAATGCAGGAATCACAACTGACAGATAGCCTCCAACTTCTGCTTTAAAACCGTTCACGGAAAGAGAGTCTACCACCTTCCAATGGAGTCCATTCCATTTTGAGAAGTGTGTGTTTCTATTGTTTATAAAGTTTAATAGACTGTTTTTGTGCTGTATGTTTTATGGGCAATGGTTTCTATAATGGTATATAGTCTGAATTATAGGAAGCAATTACTGATTCTGCTTAGTAAATAAAGCACTATTGCCACCAGAGCTATATGTGGAAGCAATTATCTTGCATAAAGCATTGCTCCAGAACTTAATTCAGCTAACCATGGTTGTCCTGTTTTCATGCCTGCCAAGTAGTCTGGATTTTGAAAACTCTAGACTGCACAGCAAAAACGTAGGCATCAGTCAAGTAGTCCTGAACCACATGTCATGTCCCTTTTCAGTAAGTTACTGAAAGACTTTAGCATCCAGCACAGATTCTAAATGCTTCAGAGGATTCTGCTTGCCAGTTTATCCATCATATCATCCCCCAAGTGATTCATGAACATAAAAATAGGAGCACCAAAATACTTAAGCAGTGGTAATCCGAACTGAACTCACATAACAAAACAGAGATCAAAAAATTAAGCAAGTTGAGCCTTTAATCAAGAAAGCATTTGGATTATCCATTGTGATAAAATACATTTTTTGCAATGCGGACTCCTTTGCTAAGTAGCCCTGATACGCTACAAGTCAACATTCTTAACTGTGATGTAGAAGAGAGAAATGTTGCCAAGAAGGAAAGTTTCTCTATGCTTTGGGAGGATCTGACTATGGAAGTAAGGCGGCAAGAGAGGTATAAGCCCATCATTATTGTACTTTTTAAGCATTATCTTACTTTATGGATATAACATTTTTTGATATACAGTGGGTTTGATGTGGTTTTTTCCTAGGGTTTATCAGTATATTTCAACTTTTTTGTACTAAAATCAAACTGAGTAGCAACTAGGGAGGGTGAGGAAGGGAAAGGGTGTGGTGCAGGACCTTAATGCATGGCATTAAACATTCAGTGATAATTTAACATTATGATTTTATAGTTAAGAATTTAGAGATGGTTTAATCTTTCTAGTGATGATAAACCTGGCAGAATTTGTGTTGCTTCTCTTAGCAATTGATTCAGTTTTTTCCAAAGATCTGAAGGAAGAAACTAATGAGTCATCCAGGAATGAAGCTGTTTGTGAAGCATCATTTACTTTTTTCCTGGGGAGAAGCAGGAGAAATGACTTTTCCCCAGAAAACAGTCTTAAATGATTTTTTAAAATGAAAACAAATTAATGCATTTGACTACAGCTCCTGCTTAATTAGCCAGTGTTAAGAGCCAGGTAACTCTAAACAAGCAGCCAAGGAAATAGGTGGTCACACTTTCACTGACTTTCAATGTTTAGTAATTTTTGCAAAGTTGGAATCAAAATTAGCAAATAGAGTTCTCCTGTGTCAGATCAGATAGGTGAGACAGGAAGCAGCTATTTGTGCAATGTACTACAATAACAAAAATTATGCAGTTAATAGACAATGACTGGGGCCATGTTTCAGAGAAGACCTTCTTAAATGAAAGCATCTTTAGTAGCCATGTAAACATCAAGATGCTGGGCACCTGCCAAATTTTGCAATTGATTCCAGAGTATTGGAGCTGCAACATCAAATGTCCAGTTTCTGGTACAAGCTAAGAGCAGCCCTGAAGCATGTGGTACTCTCAGCAGTGCCCCATCAAAGAAGTGCAGTTGCTGACCAGGGATATAGCTAACCTGGTTCCATGTTCTTGGGGTTTAAAATGCTGAAAATAAGCAAAACCTTGAATTGTTCTTGTAGTATATTGGCAGCTCTCTCAGCAGAGACATTATGCAGGGCTAATGTGTCAACAACCTAGCCGCTGCATTTTGCGCCAGCTGCAGCTTCTGCAGCTTCCAGACTAAGCCCAAGGGAAGCCCCAGATAGAGCACATTGCAATAATCCAGTCCTGTGGTCTCCAGTGCCAGGAAAACAGGGGCCACCTAATCTTAGCTCCGGAGCAGCTGTAGCTGTTTTACCTGCTGGTGATGCTCAAGGGCACTCCTAAGCCACTGAGGCCACATGTGCCTCATGACAAAATAAAAATAAAAATGGATCCAGGACTCGAGCACCCCAGACTGAGTACCAGTTCCTTCAGAGGGAATGCACCTCCATCCAGAACAGGTAACTCACCCAGAGGGCCTTCATCTTGATAGGGTTTAAATCAGGGGTCAGCAACCTTTTTCAGCTGTGGGCTGGTCCACCATCCCTCAGACCATGTGGTGGGCTGGACTATATTTTTTTTGGGGGGGGGATGAATGCATTCCTATGCCCCACAAATAACCCAGAGATGCATTTTAAATAAAAGGACACATTCTACTCATGTAAAAACACGCTGATTCCCAGACTGTCTGCGGGCCGGATTGAGAAGGCGATTGGGCCGCATCCGGCCCCTGGGCCTTTGGTTGCCTACCCCTTGTTTAAATGCAGTATATTGGCCGTCATCCAGCCACTACTGCACCCAGAAACTGCTCTAGAGCCTGCATCAGCATAATTAATGACACTTTGCTCCAAAGTCCCTTGTGACAGCTCCCAAGAGCTTCCCATAGGTGTTAAATAGCACTGGGGACAAAATAGTGCCCTGTGCCACCCTGTAACACAGATGCCAGGGGACTGAAGAACTGACCTTGCATGTAGGATTGGAACTACCAAAAAATGGTGCCCCCACAAAGCTGGTCCAGGGGGATGCCATGGTCAACTGTATCCAAAGGCACGGAGTGACTGTGCCAGGTTGACTCCCCTTGTCCCTCTCCTGATAAAAGGTCATCCATCAGGGTAACCAAGGCTGATTCAGTCCCAGAACCCAGACTGAAATGGGTTTCATAGAAGAATGCCTGCAACTGCTCTATATCATGGTCTTCTCTATTATTTTCCCTCTGCTCTGAGCAATGGGCACCCCCACATCATGTAACAGCATTTTAAAAAAATTGATTGCTTCTATGGGTTCCTGCTGTGAAGCCATGATGCCAAGGGCCTTAAAAAATTTTCAATTAAAAGATGTTGTTGTTTTGTTGTTATGTAATTTTTTTAAAGTACAAACTGCTCCCAGGGGTCCCCTGCTGTGTATGATACCAAAAGGTTTTTTGGGTCCTCCTAATCCTGCCAAGTTTCTTTATTTAGATGACAGCAAGAACAGCAGCAGCAGCAGCAGCATATATTTATTTGTTGACTGCATCCAAGGCTCCCCCCCCCCTCAATTTTGTCCATTTTGAATACAACTACTACTACTACTACTACTAATAATAATAATAATAATAATAATATGTTAAAACATTATTTAACTGACTGCTCCCATAGGTACCCCATTTGTGATACTTTGATATCAAAAGATCAAAAGATACTTTGAAATCAAAAGATTTGTCTATCCCAAATCTGTCAACTCTCATGGGCCCAGTATTCTGATCCTGTGATGCGGAGCAGTTTTTGTGACCTCTCAACACACACACCCATTATATGTGTGGGGCCTCTCTCTCTCTCTCTCTCTCTCTCTCTCTATGTGTGTGTGTATAATCTGTCTACACATACATGCATACAATTATTGATTACACTCACTTTAACATGTGGACATGTGGACCTTGGAGGGTCAATGCAGCCCTTAGCCCCAAAATGTTAGCCTCCACCCCCGTCCTGTACCATTTACATTTTCCTCACAAGTTGTAACTGCTGTGCCATTTTTATTCTTTAACTGGAAGACTGCAACCCACCATTAGGTTACAAGCTTGCCAAAGGTGAGTTGTACTAGTAACATCATTGCCGTCTTTCAGAGAAAATGTAACAGGAAAGGAAAAAGGAAAGGATAGCCTAAGAAAGTGAAGGTTAAAACAATGTATAAGATAATTTTAAAGGGCTCCATGTGTTTCTGATCCAGGGAATGTTGACAGCCACTAACCTGCACTGTGAAAATGTATTCTTGTTTAGTCTGGAATTACATTCTCCACAGGACAACGTTGCTGGAATGGAATAGCTTCCGCCATGAGACGTATGAAAAACAACACCAGGACACCATTCTTGTGCAGAGATCTCCCAGCTTGAAGATACAGATGGGCAGACTGGGAGAAAAGATGAAAGTGTACCGCCTTCCATACAAGAATGTGCTTCCTGTACCTTTGTTTAAACCAAGCAAATTACCAAGCAAACATAATTATGCATCTGAAGGATGTCAAGCCAGAAATGGCTCTGCTTTTGAAAAAGAGGCAATCAGACAAATGGCAAAAGGTCCTCAGTCCACCAAACCAGGTTTCCAGATTTCCAGCCTTCTACCCCAACAAAATATCTGGTGCCCATCAATGCATTAATTGCTTTTGTAGCATCCTAGCTGGGGTTTTCAAATTACTTTCTAGCTTGTAGCTTTAAAAACATTGCATAGTGCTAGGACTGCCACACTCAAGCTCAGTGTTAGAACCCAGTTACCTTTAAGAGTTCCTTCCACACGGGTCCTGATCTAGCACTGAACTAGTCATGAGTGACCCAATGAGAATGTGGATCAAAACTGAATCCAAACAATTCAATGGGGACTGTATGAACATCATGATACAGATTTGTTCCATGTGTTGAAGGCTGTGCTCATGTTTGCCCCTCCTTTGCTAGATCAGACAAATAAGCATTAGAAATAGTGTTATGCATAGATCCTGAAATAAAATGGGGATCCAAATGTTAGGGCTAGGAGGAAGTTTGCATCTCGTGACTAAAGTGGTTCACATGGCAATCCAGCTCTGTGCTTTGCCAACATTCTAAACTGGCTGATGCATTTGAGGAAAAGGTTTGGCTGGTGCTCTGCACCTGCTGGTTCCTTCAACACTCTTCACATCTCTGGGTGCTTTTGGAAAGTGGCGTGCCTATCGGAGAAAACACAGCACTGTGTGCATTATCCCCGAAGGGTTTCCTACCAAAAGAAATACAGAACTGATCGTTATCCAAGCTGAAAGAGCACTGAAATATGAACAGAAAGCATAGTGGGATGATGATATTATCAATGCAGCATGGGATGATGGCTTAGAAACAGAAAGATTCTGTGATATACAAAAAATTAGGCAGTGGAGCCTAGGGTATTTACAAGAAAATGAGATGCAAAGGATAAAGCAGTCCTAAGGAGATGCCCCAGTATAGAGGCCAAACATAGACTAAGGGTGCAGCTGATGAAAGGGGACTGTTACAAGAGATCCATTACAGTGGCCAACAGTATAAATAACAGCAGATTTGC
The DNA here is from genome assembly GCF_964270895.1 of Podarcis filfolensis. Lineage (NCBI taxonomy): Eukaryota > Metazoa > Chordata > Lepidosauria > Squamata > Lacertidae > Podarcis > Podarcis filfolensis. Next base: position 51,013,095 of record NC_139615.1, read on the forward strand.
AACTTCTCTAGTTTACACTAGGGATTGTCTGGCATCTGGGTTGTCAAATAAACCAAGCAAAAAAATGATTCCTCAGTCATTAGATATATTTAGCATTTTTAGATGATTGTTATTTTATTTTGTTCCCTTCTATTGACTTTAAGAAAGCCGACTTCATAAAACTTAGGGAAGTGCTGGGTGAGATCCCATGGACAGTAATACTAAAAGGAAAGGGAGTTCATGATGGCTGGGAGTTTGTTAAGAGGGAGATAGTAAAAGCACAACTTCAGGCAATACCAATGAGACGGAAACATGGAAGGTGCCTAAAGAAGCCAGGGTGGCTATCTAAAGAACTTTTAACTGAGTTAAGATTAAAAAAGGATGTGTACAAAAAATGGAAAAGGGGGGAAACCACCAAAGAGGAATTCAAACAAATAGCCAGCACGTGTAGACACAAAGTCAGAAAAGCTAAAGCACAGAATGAACTCAGGCTTGCTAGAGAGGTTAAAAGCAACAAAAAAGGCTTTTATGGGTATGTTCGTAGCAAAAGGAAGAACAAAGAAACAGTGGGGTCACTCAGAGGAGAAGATGGTGAAATGCAAACAGGGGACACAGAAAGGGCTGAACTCCTCAATGCCTTCTTTGCCTCAGTCTTCTCCGATAAAGAAAACAATGCCCGACCTGAAGAATTTGGAGCAAATGATTCAGCAGAGGAAACACAGCCCAGAATAACTAAGGAGATAGTACAAGAATACTTGGCTAGTCTAGATGTATTCAAGTCTCCAGGGCCAGATGAACTGCATCCAAGAGTATTAAAAGAACTGGCAGATGTGATCTCAGAACCACTGGCAGTCATCTTTGAGAATTCCTGGAGAACAGGTGAAGTCCCGGCAGACTGGAGGAGGGCAAATGTTGTCCCTATTTTCAAAAAGGAGAAAAGAGAGGACCCAAATAATTACAGCCCAGTCAGTCTGACATCAATACCAGGGAAGATTCTGGAGCAGATCATTAAGCAAACAGTCTGTGAGCACCTAGAAAGGAATGCTGTGATCACCAATAGTCAGCATGGATTTCTGAAAAATAAGTCGTGTCAGACTAACCTGATCTCGTTTTTTGACAGAATTACAAGCCTGGTAGATGAAGGGAACGCAGTGGATATAGCCTACCTTGATTTCAGCAAGGCATTTGACAAGGTGCCCCATGATATTCTTGTAAAGAAGCTGGTAAAATGCGGTCTTGACTATGCTACCACTCAGTGGATTTGTAACTGGCTGACTGACCGAACCCAGAGGGTGCTCATCAATGGTTCCTCTTCATCCTGGAGAAGAGTGACTAGTGGGGTGCCACAGGGTTCTCTCTTGGGCCCGGTCTTATTCAACATCTTTATCAACGACTTGGATGATGGACTCAAGGGCATCCTGATCAAATTTGCAGATGACACCAAACTGGGAGGGGTGGCTAACACCCCAGAGGACAGGATCACACTTCAAAACGACCTTGACAGATTAGAGAACTGGGCCAAAACAAACAAGATGAATTTTAACAGGGAGAAATGTAAAGTATTGCACTTGGGCAAAAAAAAATGAGAGGCACAAATACAAGATGGGTGACACCTGGCTTGAGAGCAGTACATGTGAAAAGGATCTAGGAGTCTTGGTTGACCACAAACTTGACATGAGCCAACAGTGTGACGTGGCAGCTAAAAAAGCCAATGCAATTCTGGGCTGCATCAATAGGAGTATAGCATCTACATCAAGGGAAGTAATAGTGCCACTGTATTCTGCTCTGGTCAGACCTCACCTGGAGTACTGTGTCCAGTTCTGGGCACCACAGTTCAAGAAGGACACTGACAAACTGGAATGTGTCCAGAGGAGGGCAACCAAAATGGTCAAAGGCCTGGAAACAATGCCTTATGAGGAACGGCTAAGGGAGCTGGGCATGTTTAGCCTGGAGAAGAGGAGGTTAAGGGGTGATATGATAGCCATGTTCAAATATATAAAAGGATGTCACATAGAGGAGGGAGAAAGGTTGTTTTCTGCTGCTCCAGAGAAGCGGACACGGAGCAATGGATCCAAACTACAAGAAAGAAGATTCCACCTAAACATTAGGAAGAACTTCCTGACAGTAAGAGCTGCTCGACAGTGGAATTTGCTGCCAAGGAGTGTGGTGGAGTCTCCTTCTTTGGAGGTCTTTAAGCAGAGGCTTGACAACCATATGTCAGGAGTGCTCTGATGGTGTTTCCTGCTTGGCAGGGGGTTGGACTCGATGGCCCTTGTGGTCTCTTCCAACTCTATGATTCTATGATTCTATATGCTTTACAACCACCAGGGTTAGAGTACAACAAAAAATTGTGAGTTTTTGCAACAATGGATGGCAGGTCTGAAGCGTAATGTGAGCCAGCATGCAGATGCAAGCAGCAACCCTCTACAGATTTCCATGATTAAGCCACATGGAACTCAATAGCACCTTTAAATATATTTATTTAACAGGAGTTATATACCACTTACTCGTCAAAGTGCTGAAGTGTTTTAGCTAAAAATATAATTTGCTCCCAAATAAATCCCATTTTATTTTGTTTTGTTTTGTTCCAAATAAATCCCATTTTATTTTATCTGAATAATGCATGGCTGTGAATAACTTTAACCATGATAAATGGCTATTTGAAAGCATTTTTTATTTGAAGGTAGATGTTAAAAATGAGGGAGGGAGGGATGGCCTGTGGGTAAGGAACCTCAGCCACTGTCTCATGAGGTAAAAGCTGAAAGACCAGGGATCAAACAAGCTCTTTAACATTGCAGAGAAATCTATATGAGGGCAACTGGAGAATTGTGTATATCTGAACTGGGAATTGCTGTTTTTACTGATGGAGCTGGATGAATGAGGATGTTTTGAGGCTGAAACTGTGTTATATTTGAATGAACTGGCAAATACTGAAGATACAGTCTGCAGTGAAGATAAGAATGGAGTTAAATGATTTTGAATGGAGTTATATCTGTAAGATGATGTCTCTAAGCTTGGCTTTATGGCTCACAGACTTTGGAACATTCAAAACATATACAGGAACTTTTAATAGTATTTATTTCCATGAAATGCTTGATTTCATTATGCTTTTGATGTCCATATGCTTACAAATAATAAACATCACCTGAGAACTTCCTGTTGTAGGATTAGATTTGTGCTTTAAATCACCATAAAAATGGCTTTCTGATTACCACATGCCAACCAGTATCTGATTCATTGGTAAAAGAACTACATCTTATATGAGAAGAAGTGATGGTTGGGTTGTCATTTTTCTTCTGGTAGGGTAACTGGTACAAGCTTATCCTGGCATGGAAAAGCACCAATGTACTAATTAATCAGTTAGATTTCTGAAAGTCATATATATGTCAAATGCATGGCAGTACACATATACACGCTTGAAGATTAGGCATCCAGAAGGCTCTGGACAGGACAAAAAAAAAGAAAGAATTGCTATCTTTTTTTAGGACTGGCTCTATGGTTATGAGAGCCCAGATTAAGCTCCAAGGTCTTCTCTCTGTTAACCCCTTTCTCTACAGAATCCTTCCACATTAAACTCCCTCTCTGCTTCCGTTTCCCCCCAAGACCTAGGTCAACAAAGGGCTTGTTTTGAGTGCACCAAAAGCCCCTCTTAGAGCAGCACAGTGGAAAGCAATGTTTGTAAAAGTAAAAGAAAGAAGTTCCACATTTGAGAATTTGTCCTTAGTTGGCTTCAGAGGCAAATTACTTAGGAAGTGGTTACAAAATCATTGATGGGTGTCAAGTACCCATCTCCTCTGGTGCCCAGAGAGCCCAGTCCCTTGGCAAAATTTGGGACAGAACCCTCTCAGCGAAAAGTACAAAGGAGCAAAAGAGAGACAGGGAGAGTGAACCCTGAACTCCCTAAGAACTCTGGAGCCTGTTTACTTTCAACAATATATAGGGCTGGGCCCTTTCTTCTGCCAGATTCCTGTTTCTTTCAGAGAGCTGTCAGTTATTGTTCAAAAAGATATACTAAAATAGACAAGGTCCAGAACATGCATAAAAATATACCAAGTCCCTGACAACTGCCTCACACTCTAAACAAAAACATGGTCAGGAGGGAAGGAGGGAGAAGGAAACGCCCTGTGCTTGGTGGATGAAGCTAAAAGGACTCAGAGGAAATGCAGTCAAAGGAAACTTGCACAATAATTAAACCAAAGATACAGACAAAGATAATCCTTGCAGAACATCAAGAAGGAAGTCAAGAACCTGGAGCAGAGCGGAAATGAGAGCCACAGCTCTGGTGCTTAGAAAGATGCCGCAAGGAGGGAAAGATGACTTGTTTGTACACAGTAAGTCCTAAAAGGCAGGAAGTGGTGCCTGTTCTCGCCACCATCATGGGATGTTTGCGGGTTGAAGGCACTTGTGCCCATTTCTTCCCACTGTAGCTGTTTAATGCAAGGCAAGTGCAACAGTTTCCCATCATAATCTAATTAAGCATGCAGGCATTGACTTATACATGTTACTGAGAGAAGGCTAGATAAAGAATCTTAGCCTTATTCTTCAACATGTAATATGTATACCACAAGCCAAGGATTTCGGAGTTGAACAAGGATAATTTGTAGTCACCTTGACTTGTAGATCAAGCATTCTGCTGATGCCCAGTAGACTATTTGGCCAAACTTTGCCTGTCAACCTTGATAAAGCATTTCTCAAGTCTCACGAAATGGAGAGAAGACTTATTCTCTAAAGAGCTTTAATGTATACCTACTGAGACTATTTCAGTAAGACCATATTTTGATGGTTTATCTTTTTGACCTCAATCAGGGATAATTGATTTACTCAACTAACACTTGGCCTGAGACATGTGATGCAACACATCATGATTTTATATTTTACAGAGGCTGACATAAATTGTGTGGATAAGGACTGTTCCAACAGCATCCCACCGCCCTTCCTTTTTTCCTGGTGACCAGGATGCATCTTTGCTGTAGTGGGTTCATCTGAAATCAGATAGTCCCTGATCTTATGGTGTGCCCAGCCCACCTCCACATGGCAGCCATTTTGTGTTGTCATGCCCACACTATGGCAGCCGTTTTGTGACTGGTAGCCACACCACTCTCTTTTCAAAATGTGCCCATTGGTGCAAAAAGGGTTGGTGACCTGAGAAAACCCTTAAGCTGCATTTTTGGTACTTCATGGGATCTCTCCAACACTGGCTACCCACCTCCATCCAGAATAGATTTCTGTGCCCACAGCAATTATCTAGTTTAAGCCATAGCTTGATTGCCCTCATCCATCCCAAAACTGCCTCTGGGCACTTTCTAAAGGATTTCCACAGCCTCCCTGGACTAGTAGTTGGAAATGAAAAATACAACTGAGTAGCTTATGTTTTGTCTCCTTTTTGTACTGCTGCTTATTTGGAAGTCAGTATTTGCAAACCATACCGCAAGCAGTTTTAGTTGCACAGAAATAATGATTATGCAAACATATACTTTATTGCTTTTCTGTTGGTAGAAGACTACACCACACTGCCATCTGCTGGCATTAGAAATACTACCAACGCAAGATTCTGATTTTTGATAGGTGAGCAGAGAAGTACATATTTACAAAGCAACCTTAAAAGACATGAAGCAAGTAGTCTCAATAATGTTCAGTTGAAAGTTAAACAGAGCACAGACACACACTGCTTTATTCTAAAAATAGAGACTCCAGAGTTTTAGGCTGAGAGAAAGGCACCTCCCAGCCTGGAAATTCCTCCCTTTTCATCGCAGATGGGTGGGAACTGACTGTGGTCATTCACTGGTAATCAAAAGGCACTCTGCACTTGCTCTGGGGAATCCTCTTTCTGACTACTGTTTCACATGATCCATAGGCCTTGAAAATCAGTTCGGTGGAGGCCTTGCTAATAAACTCTGATCTCATGCTGCACAAACCAACTATTAATAAAAGGTCACTTAATGACATTAAGCATTATTATTATTCTTTATTAAATTTATATACAACCTTTCATCCAAGGACCACAGGGTTTACAGTGTTACATGTAGCTTAGTTCAGATCACAAAGGTGACTAACTTGAGAACTTGATCACACACTTCCAACAATTTATAGAGAGGTGCTTTCTCAGCCATAAATAGTAGACTCTCAGACTGAAAACAGCAAAAACACTAATTAAGAATAGTTGCTTCCAAGTAGCACAGTAAGATTTATTACAGAAAAGGTGTTGTCATGCAAGTGGCAGAAGCTGAAGTCATTGTCTTTTAAGCCCAGTTCCCTGATCTAAGCTGCAACCCTAAAGCACACTTGTCTGGAAATAAGCCCCACTGAAACAGTGAAATTTATTTCTGAGCAAACATGCATAGGGCTGCAGTTAACAAAAGCCACCAGAGAAATTAACCTGAGCATTATGGTACCACACAATCACCATTCACCTTGGTGAGTCAAAGAAAGACATTAAGTGCTTAAGACGGTCTGTTAAATGACCAATACATATATGGTGGTGAAGCTGAGATCCCAGAGGAAATCGGCCATATCTGACACGTGTATTGTATTGATACTCGGTAATTTTTAGCTACTACTTTCCCAACATGACCTTCTCTACCCTCTTGAACTTTTTGAGCTCAGCAGATAATTCCCAGTATCGAAGGTAGAGCCACATTAGCCTTCCATTCTGACGTTTATTGGTGTTAAGCAAATTACTGCAATAGGTATCATGCCTGAAAATATCTTTTAAGCCAGTTTCCAGGTCCAGGTCCACAGCAACTGGATCAGTTGCTGCTCTAATCAGCAAATTCTTCTCCACTTCCAGTCGCCGGTGTCTTGGTAGCACAAGGCTACAGTAGATGTCCTGCCTTTCCGTAAGAGCATCTTCAAAATCTTTTAGTAAAGCAGTTGCTCTCTTTTGCCACTGCTCTTCCTTCTCCAGGCAATTCTGATACAAAGCACCGGCAGCTCCAGAGTGCTGCAGAATCTGCTTCTCTTGTTCTAATTTTGTACGTTCTTGTTCCAGAGTTCTTCTTTCTTCTACCAGTTTACGGCTCTGAGAGACAAGGGCTTCACGGTAACTCACTGTCCTGTTCCGTTCCTTTTCCAGTTCCAGTTCCAAATGGGCAACTGTGCGGCGGTTTTCTGTGATTATGTCACGATATTTAGATTCAAGTTCTCTCTGTACCAATGAGAGCTTCCTATAGGTATCTTTTCTCTCTCTTTCTATCTCTTTCTGAGACTCCCTGGACCAGATCCAACCTGCAATGCATGATTAATATCTCATGATTAATACTGAAATTTTGCAACAAAAATATCTAATAATACTTCCAAAAATAGCCCCAACATTAATGAAAATACCTATCTGTTCAATTATGCCTAGATCTGACAAAGTCCGACTGGGGAGTACAGGGATGTTTTTAACTCATTTCCCCCTCCTTGGTTTTAATGTATCTAAGTGGCTTTGTTTTTAAGTCGCTTTGGGTTGCCTTGGGCAAGATATAAGCGACTAAGAAATTTAATAAATCATAATAAACGTGCAGGGGGTTGAGCCTATGGGTGGGGTGAAAGTTTTGGCACTTGCTAGATTTAGAATATGACCCCAGTTAAAAATAAGTTGCCAACACGGCAAACAAAGAGAAAGAAAGCGAGAGACCCTTGCCGACATTATCATTATTTTCTGAAATAGAGATGCAGACATAAATACTATGATGACATTCCAACAGCCACCCTAGGCTTCCTTCTTTATTTAAAGGAACCCCCATTACTTCTGAAAGCACTTGTTGTGTTTGAAAGTCACCTCAATTTCAAAAGTCTTGTTATGTGATGTGAAGAGCAGCTAGTAGCGGTACTGCTGTGGCGGGAAGGTAAACTGTGTTTCCGTGAGCTCTGGCACTCGTCAGGGTGTTCTGTTATGCCAGAAGCGGTTTAGTCATGCTGGCCACATGCCCTGGACAGCTGTCTGTGGACAAGTGTGGTCTCCCTCGGCCTGAAAGTGAGATGAGCGTCGCACCCCATAGCCGCCTTTGATTGGACTTAACCGTCCAGGGGTCCTTTACTTTTTTTTTTTTTTAAAGTGGCAAAAAGCACAAAGCCCAAACTCCCTGCTTATCTGGAATTAGTCAAAGCATTCTTTGGATTCTAGCCATTACTTTAATATATATCTCCTGGAGCCTCACCAACCCCCACCCCCCAAAAAAACAAACAGACAAACAACAATTATAGTGATTTGACTTCTTATATGCACTTTATACTTCTGGACCAGAGGAAATATTACATTAAGAACTTGAAAACTACATTTTTTAGGAGAAAATTATTTACCCATAATAAACACATCTAACGCCAGGTTTGCCCATATCCTATGTACGGCCATCACTCTTACTCTTTTTTAATAAAAAAGTAAAACGTATTTCTTTTCCTAAGTTTACATTGGCTTTGGTTGACTTTATCCCACATTAGGTCAAGCCCACTGCAGTTTTTTTAAAAAATATTATTTTTATAATTTATTCAATTTGTATGGTGTCTTTCATCCATAGATCTCAGGACGGTGCACAGCGTAAAAATGCAAGGTTTCTAAGAGCTTACGACATTAAATCACCCAGTCCAGTTTGTACCAATTCCTGTTAAGATAACTCATCCAACAAACTGCAAAAAGGAGAAAGTCTAATTTTATTTCAAGTGTCACTTACGGAAGGCAGCCAGCCCCAACATGGGAACCAACAAAGCATAATTCCATTTGCTTCCATGGCCTTCATCATCCCTTGCATTGGGCTGGATGTTCCAGTTAGGAGGGTCATTTAAATTATTCATGGACAGACCTTTAAAATTAGAGGAAACAAAACATTTAGGTTGTTTTAATACCTGACTGTAAAATTCATTCTCAACAGATGCATTTAAATTGACACAGTACCAATACAACTCTCAAGGGAAGGGGTGGAATAGTTCAACACCCACCAAGGGGTGGGGATGTGGCCATGAAGGTGAGCCAGTCTCAGATTCCCTCCTGTGCGTTGGCTCTGTCCACCTTCCTTTCTCTTTGCCCTCTTCCTTCTTTCCGCTGCATCATTTGACCCTTTACTTGCTCCTCACCTACTACTACTTTCCTGCCCCCAACTTTGCCCTAGTTTCTGCTTCTCCTGCTGATTTCCCTTCACATTTTCACTCATAGCCCATCCATATAGACATATTCCTTACACATTCCTGTGGGAATAATCATGGTAACAGGCATGGATAAGAGAAAGGGGACTGATAGTACAAAGGAAACACCTAACTGGCCTTGTGCTTTTACTCACTGGTGTTCCTGGCAGTAAAGGTCATTCAGAGGCCTTTCTCTCAGGTGAAAACATACATGCTCCCCAGCCTGCATTTGGCCAGTCCAGCCTATTACTTTCACTTCCATCTCATCTATGCAAAGGTACCTCTTGTCAGGGCATACAAAGCAGTTCACAAGAAAATGGCCAGCCCAGTAAATCTGGAACATTTCATGCAGAGGTTAGGCAGTCACTTTCCAAAATTCAATCATAGTGCATGTACAAAAGGGATGGGGAACCTGTGACTCTCCAGATGTTGCTGAACCACCATTTGCATCAGCCCCAGCCAGCCTGGCCAGTGACCAGGGATGAGGGGAGTTGTAGTTCAGCAACATCTGTAGGGCCACAGGACTCCCCATCCCAGGTTTACTCGCACTTCAGTACTTTTGAATATTCACAGCATTTCTAAAAGAAACATTAAATGAACGTGAAAGACAAGGACACAAGAGAAATAAATAAATCCTTACCCTTAATTTCTCTTTAGCAGTCAAACAAATTTGATCACTCAGAAGATAAAGGGAAAAGCCTCTTGATCAAAGCCATCCTGGAACTAAAATTAAGTTAAACAGTTCATGTTTTGCAAGGAAACATAGGCATACATTTCTGAATACAGTACTAAAATTATTTTTATTTCAATGAACTTTTTAAATTGGCAACACCAGGTTGCTAATTTAAAGTATAATTTTATCTTTCCTTGCTAAAAGTGGTAAGATCGAGGGTTCGAAGAAAAACACGAACTTTTCTCTTTTTAGGACATGGAATATCATGAGATCTGAGTTCATCCCAATGCAAGCCCTGTGCCAGTATTTATAATAATTTCAACAGCAATCTGTTTAACAGTGGGAGAGAGGATATTTCCATAATAATTGACAAAAGAGTCCCAAAGGTGTTACGAAATAAGAATTTACTGACTTAACTTTATATAACTTGGCTTTATATAACTTTTCTACTGTCACAAAAACAAAGGTGAAACACAGCCAAAGGGGCGGGGTAGAAATAAATAAATAATAATTTGTACCTGCACCTCCCACTGTTAACAAGCTACATATCCAGAAGCTGTCTGAAAAGGCCCAAGTTTCCCTTGACTATTTATCACTTTATGCCAGTTCAAGTGGTAATATCCATGTGTGAATGGACATTTACAGACAAAATTTCATTTGCCCAGGTGTCACCAGAAATGCAATGCATTTCAAATGAGTCAATTCACACATAGCTGCCAGGCTTCATGTGCATCTGTATCGATGTTTACATGTAAGACATACATTTGAGAAATATACCCAAACTCTCAGAAGCCCTCGATACAGAAACACACATACAGCACACCTATGCACTTTCATTCATTCATTTTATTTGTATGCCACTTTTCCATACACAAAAAATCATGCTCAAAAGCGGCTTAGAAGAAGAGGAGGAGTTTGGATTTCATATCCCACCTTTCACTCCCCTTCAGGAGTCTCAAAGCGGCTAACATTCTCCTTTCCCTTCCTCCCCCACAACAAACACTCTGTGAGGTGAGTGGGGCTGAGAGACTTCAAAGAAGTGTGACTGGTCACCCAGCAGCTGCACGTGGAGGAGCGGAGACGCGAACCTGGTTCACCAGATTACGAGTCCACCGCTCTTAACCACTACACCACTCTGGCTCTCTTACAACAAAGAAAACAGGAACGAATTTCAAAATCAAACAGTGAAAAGTCAATTTCATAATAACATATCAAACCAACACAATAGCAAATTTAAAACACAAAAAACACAGTACATTATAAATGTAAGAAGACTATGTAAACAACACCCAGCATCCAACAGCAAGAATAACAAGCCAGCTTTACAGTTTCACCTTGGTCCTTGAAAAACCCCTCCCATGATGTTGCTCACAGTCCATCCTAGGGGTTGGGGTAGCTGAAAACATCCCTCCTCCCAGTATGCGCTTTCATACCAATGTATGGCAAAGATGGGGAATCTGTGGCTCACCAGATGCTTGACACCAGCCAGCGGCGCGGCCAAGATGGTGTCCAACAACACCTGGAGGAGGGCTACGGTTTCTCCGATCCTAGGTAAAGGCAGTATAAATGTTCACTGCACGTAGAAAACTAGCCTATCAGGAAAGCCTAGGCTAGAACCCTTCAATCCCTCAATGTTATTAGCTCTCTCTACTTTTAATTTTTTCCTGCTCCAGTGGAAGAACATTTAAACCACACAAATCCTTAACCGCAGCCTCAAGTGGAACAAGCCCAGCCAACTCCACCCACAGCCACAAATCTGTTTTCTTTCTGAAAAGCAGAACCTTTTACTTGACTTATAAAAGGGCCACTTAATGTTTGAGACGCAAGAAAATGAGTGGGGGAAGGGCGGCAAAAAGACACGGGTTTGTTGCTATTCCACGTGCCTTGAAAGCATCCGGCGAAGCCTTTAGTTCAACTGGGTCCCCTGCAAGGGCGAAAATCCGGCCCCCAAGTACCTTATGGGCCGAGTTCGAGTCTGCCTTTTCGCTTGTCATCTGTCAAGCTTTCTCTTGGTCCTGGTAGTGGAAACAGACACGTAAATGCTATTGCAAAAAGGACTGTTTTATTCTGCTTTTGGTGCCGTGATCCGCCCCGGGACTTAAGGGGAAGGGCGGGCAATAAATATAAATTTACTATACACACATACCTTATTGTTATTATAAAGCGTGGGCATTCTTAAGCGCCCTCCTGCCAAAGCGGCCTCCCAGGGAGAAAACCAGACACAAGAAGCCCCCCCTCAACCTCCGAGCGGCGGCGACCACCTAAGGTTTCTCTGCGCCTGCGCAAGGTGCCCTTTCAAGCCCCGCCCCGCTCTTGGAACGAACCATCCCTGTGAGGACAAGGGGGAGGAGGATGATAACGATTATTTTCCCCCTCGGAAACTCTTTCGAGTACAAAAGAGCACTAGGCAGACATACTTTTCCTCTTTGGGGGAACCGAGAAAGGCATTTCGCGTCTCTGTTCCTTTAGACCGTGAGGTGCCTTTGAAAGCTCCCGCTTGTCCCCCCTCTCCGGTTGGTTGGTTCCTCCCGCGCGCCCGCCCTCGACAATTGTTCGGTCAGGGCGACCTTCCCCCGTTTCTCGCGCGCAGGCGCAGTAAGCCCGCTCTCTGCCCGGCCTAGTTTCTGAGGGCCGGTGCGAAATGGCGGCGGCAGTGGCGGCTTCGCAGGCGTTGCGGCGCTTGAGGCAGCTCCGCGCGGTAAGTGCGCGGCGGGAGCCTGGGGGGGGGGGAGGAGGCGAGTCCCGTAAGGCTCAGCCGCCCGGAGACCACGAGGGAGAGGGCGGCGCCGCTGCTCCACAGGCAGCTGCCCGGCTGCCTCGCCAGCTCCGCACCGCCGCCCTTCCCCCGTTCCCCAAAGAACCCCGGGGCGCTGTGCAGGCACCGCCCGTGGCCCTGATCCTCCTAACAACCCGGCCAGGTTGGCCAGCCTGAGGGGGAGGCGGGTGGCCGGTCCTCAAGGTCACCCGCGGATTCTCTCATAGATCCATCCTTTGCCTCATATGGATAATCCATATAGACAGATCTATATTATGCTAAAATAGAATCGTAGAATTGGAAGGGACGCTGAGGGTCATCTAGTCCAACCCCTTGCAGTGCAGGAATATGCAGCTGCCCCATTAGGGAACCTGCAACCTTGGCCTTCTCAGCACCGCACTCAAACCAGCAGAGCGACCCACTTGGGTCACATGTCATAGCAAGTTACGAAACATTTATGCGTCCTCATAAATAATGTGAATGGCATACTTTGAGAGACCTTTAAAAATAAATCTTAAGCATAACCCCTCCCCCCCATCAGCCAAAGATGAAGAGGTTGTTTCAACTCTGAAAAGGCAGCTCAGGTTCCCTACATTACAGTCACAGCCTTCTAAGATAATGCCACGCTTCTAAGATCATGTAGTAATCTTCCAATCGTAGGACAAGAACAATTAGGGAACATTGCAAGGATCAGTGCGGATCTCCATGTGCTGCCTCTCAGCTAGTTTTGGCACATGTACAAATGATTACAGGTGCACCAGTTCTTTCGGGGTGAATTAGATGGTGTCCCTTGAAGTTCTGTTTTATGTAACAGGTCTTGGCACCCAGCTCTCTTGATGCTCAAGCATCTATATAAGAACATAAGAATAGCCCTGCTGGTTCAGACCAATGGCCCATCTGGTCTGACGTTCTCTTCTCATAGTGGCCAACTAGATGCCTATGGGAAGAACGTGAGCACAAGAGCAATCTTCTCCCACCCGCCCCACAGTTTCCAGCAACGTGTTTTCAGAAGCATTGCTGCCCCCCAACTGTGGAGGTAGAGCATAGCCACCATGGCTAGTAGCCATTGGCAGCCCTCTCCTTCTCCATGAATTTGTCTAATCCTCTTTTAAAGTCATCCAAGTTGGTGGCTGCCACTGTCTCCTTGAGAGCAAGTTCCATAGCTTGACTAAATCTCCAAACATTCTGTTTCATTGGATGTCTACAAGTTCTAGTATTATGAGAGATGGAACTTTTCTCTATCTACTTCATCCATGCCATGCATAATTTTATAAACTTCCATCGTTTCACCTCTTACTCACCTTATCTCTAAACTAAGAAGTCCCCAATGCTGCAGCTTTTCTTCATAAGGCACTTGCTCCCTCCCCCTTAATCATTTGGGTGGCCCTTTTCTGAACCTTTTCCAACTCTACAATATCATTTTTTTAGGTGAGGTGACCAGAATTGTACACAGCAGTCCAACTTCAGTTGCATCATAGATTTCAGCATTATGATACCAGCAGTTTTATTTTCAATTCCTTTCCTAATGATCCCTGGTATGGAATTTGCCTTTTCCCACGACTGCTGTAGCTTGCTGTTTGCATTACAGTCTAGCCAGGCAAAAGCACTCGAAGGTAGTATGTGGAGCAGGGCCAGTGAGAAGTGCAGCTTGGAGAGAGCGGAAGTGTCTTGACAGAGTCCAGAGGGTTGGCTATAGATGCCTAGGGAGTCACATTTGGTCCCTGGGCCTGTGGTTCCTCCACCACAGTTGTAGGGGAACACCAAGCCAGTCTGGCACTTCTGCTTGAGACCTGGCTTCATTAACTGAGGGACCAATTCAAGCAGCAGCCCAGTATATGCATTACACTAAACCATTCTTATTTTTAAAGTATGGTTTAGCAAGAAAATGCGGGACGCGGGTGGCACTGTGGGTTAAACCACAGAGCCTAGGACTTGCCGATCAGAAGGTTGGCAGTTCAAATCCCCGTGATGGGGTGAGCTCCTGTTGCTCGGTCCCGCACCTGCCAACCTAGCAGTTCGAAAGCACGTCAAAGTGCAAGTAGATAAATAGGTACCGCTCTGGCGAGAAGGTAAACGGTGTTTCCGTGCACTGCTCTGGTTCGCCAGAAGCGGCTTAGTCATGCTGGCCACATGACCTGGAAGCTGTACGCCGGCTCCCTCCACCTATAGAGCAAGATGAGTGCCGCAACCCCAGAGTCGGCCACAACTGGACCTAATGGTCCCTTTACCTTTATAGCAAGAAAATGCACTGTGCTGGTGAATGCTGCTCAAAAGTAATTTAAACCATAGTTTGAATTTTATTTAAATTATGGTTTACAGTGATGCAAATCAGGTCATTGATAAACAATGAGGTGGGGAATCGTGTCCCATGTGAGGGGCAGTGCTGCCAAGCCCCACCTCCTTTGGCGCATCATCCTTATTCTTTGTTCAGCCCTCCACTAGTTTGAGGGCAAAGGTTTGCATTGGGAAGCCTCCTCAACTCATAGAGACCGCGTGAGCAACTAAAAACCTTGATTTTGCAGGATTTTAGATTGTGAAGGGAGCCTCCATGAAGTGAGGAGTCTCCCTGCTTCATTTGCCCTGGAGCTTGAAGTGTTTCTGTGGGGCAGGGCAGTGCTTACAAGTGCTGTGGAAGTCAAATAGGGCTTATGAGAAGGTGTATTAAGAAGGCTTTCCAAACTGGTCCCCTATCAAAACTGCACTTAACATTTCATTTGTGTCATATCCACACATTGCCCAAAATGCTCCTTATAAAGTAGGTATGTGGGGCAGTTCACCCAAACTACCTTGAGGACTGAAAGGTTATCTTTCAGTGGCCAATATGAAGGAGTTTTAAGTCCCACTACTGAGCTTATACTTGAAGTTTGAGAAGTTGTCATCTAAATTGTGTCCTCTAAGTCTAATGTACCAATGGAAGCATTGCAAAAGTTGGAAGGTGGGTTATTGTTTTGGGTTTTTTTATTATTTACTTGTATTTTGATCTTGTATTTTATTCTGTGACACACCCTGAGATCTTGTGATGAAGGGTGGTATATAAATGAACTAATTAACTAACTATTTGAGGCCATGAGTTACTAACATAGGCATTTGCAAATGCTTGAAGGAACAAAAGGGGGTGGGTGGAATAACTTATGGACTTCTTTGCGAACCCATTTCTAACCTGTGTTTTACCATTTAAATGAATACTCATTCTTAGCTGAAAGTTAGATTCAAGGTTGATGATTGAGGGAGGCTTTAATTATTCTTATTCCACAACCAGTTACATGTTTAGGAAATTCTGTGGTTACTGTAAAGCAAGCTGAAATGCTTGTTTGCAGTTGAAATACAGTACTGCTACTTTGTTTTGCTTAATAGCTGTAGACTCTTTGTGAATGCTGAAACCTCTCCCACCCTCAGCTGCCATTACAGGGCTACTACCTAAGGGGCATTTTGCCCTGAGCAGAGAGAAATCTAGAACTTCATTAACTATGAACCCCAAAACTTGAGATTCCCTGCAAACCCTTTGTAGGGTTTTGTAGTCTTTTGTAAGTTTTGTAGCATGAACCCCACATTTTAGTGCCCCCAAACCTAGTAATTGATACTCAAACCAGGGGTCATAGGTTTTCCCTGATACCAAACATTGTCCCATTTACTCCAAAGCAGTGCCAAAGTTTTGTAGCCATTTTGTAGGGTTTTGTTTGGTAGGTCTGCCCCGCCCCAATTGAGGAATTGCTACTTAAACTGGGTGTAGCTTCATTAACTACTGAGTAAGATAGTAACCCACTTTTGGGGATTGGCAAAATGTGGGGGTTAACTACAAGAAGGCTGCAAAACAATTGCAAAACTTTGGCATTGCTTTGGAGTAAATCAGACAGTGTTGGATTTTGAATTTTGTTAAGCAGGAACCCTGGTTTGATGCATCAGTTACTGTGCTTTTTGTGTGGTATTGCCAAATATGGGCTTTACACTGCAGAACCCCTATAAAACAACTACAGAACTTTGGCGCCAGTTTGGAGTGGATGGGACAATGTTGGGGTTTGGGGGATACCTAGGATACCAGTTTGAATGTCAGTTACTCCATTTTGGGGGCCCTACAAAATGAGCTGGACCATAAAGAAGGCTGATCGCCGAATAATTGATGCTTTTGCATTATGGTGCTGGAGGAGACTCTTGAGAGTCCCATGGACTGCAAGAAGATCAAACCTCTCCATTCTCAAGGAAATTAGCCCTGGGTGCTCACTGGAAGGACAGATTGTGAAGCTGAGGCTCCAATACTTTGGCCACCTCATGAGAAGAGAAGACTCCCTGGAAAAGACCCTGATGTTGGGAAAGATGGAGGGCACAAGGAGAAGGGGACGACAGAGGATGAGATGGTTGGACAGTGTTCATGAAGCGACAAACATGAGTCTGACGAAGCTGTGGGAGGCAGTGGAAGACAGGGGTGCCTGGCGTGCTCTGGTCCATGGGGTCACGAAGAGTCGGACACGACTAAACGACTAAACAACAACAACAACAAAATGCAGGGTTCAAGCTACCAAATGCTACAAAACAGCTATGAAACATGGCACCAGTTCAGGGTGACTAGGACAATGTTGGATTTCTGAGTGTTACCTGCGAACCCCAGTTTGATGTAGCAATTACTCAGTTTGGTGGCCCTACAAAACGACTACAAAATCCTACGAAAGGTTTGGAAAGGATCCCAGATTTTGGGGTTCGTAGTTAATGAAGCTGAAATCTGGTTCTCAGAAAGATCACCCATGGTAACTTGTCTTAACTGTTTATTATTCAGTCTTATTTGATGCTTATTTTTCTAATATTTCTATGTCAACCAGTTGAGGTTTTCATGAGGGTTTTCCTTCCCTTCAAAGAGAACATATATACATAGATATATGCATAGAATCAGAGAGTCTTTCCATCCAGTCATAATTCTACTAAGTCTGGTGCTTAGATTCCTCTTATTTTTGAGATCTCTGTTCTAACCTCTGAAGAATGGCAACTTAAATTAATCAGACTTGTCTGTGAATAATGAATTTAAAAGGTAAAGTCACATTTGAAGAAGGAAGACAGTTAGCTTATCCTTGAGCTCTTTTATATTAATTCTTGCCAATGTTTGATTTTTGAAAAAGATGGCAATTCAGAAATGCATTAAAGTGCTTGGAACAGCTTAATTGCAGGTTAATGATTTGCTTTTCTGTACTGTTATACATTCCTGTGAATTACTTTAAGCAATAAAACAAAGTAAAGTTATGCTAGCTTTATCTGAGCAAATATGACGATGTGGTAAAACATAATAGCAAACTTGATCTATGAATTGAGACTATGCAGAAAGCAACCCCGGTTGTTACATTGTGGCCACATTTACATTTTGGAAACCAGTTCGTTAAGGATGTTGAGATTTGTTGGAAGGTCCCTATTTGTCTCCCAGAGCTACAATTACCAGAGTGATTTAACAATCAATCCTATTTCCAGGGAACCACGACTGTTATGGTATAGTGATTAAAAGTGGTGGTGTGAATGTAGCCTATATTTTGTTCAGCAGTTTCAGGTATTTGCATGGGATGATGGGAGTTGTAGTCCAAAAACATGGAGGGCATGGCATTGGCTGTCCCTGGCTTTAGGAGATGCCCAGTAAAAGAGATGGTATTTTCTGGCTAGACTTAGCAACCATAATATGCAAGTTTCCCTGGGCAATCTGGATGCTCTTCATTGAAAAAAGAAGATTGAAATAAATTCATGACAGTCATTTCTACGTATAGGCCTTCTCCCTTTTCAATATTTTCTTGACAATTGTGTGGAAACTATACCTGGTGAGTTTCTGTGTGTCAGGGGGAAAATGCCACAAAAAGGTGAGAAATCCCACTTGTAACCTGGAATAGCATGCATTTACTTCATATTAAACATTTTACAGTATATAATTTAGAATGCTTAGGATAAGGTGTACTTCATGTAGATAACTGTTTATCACATAAGTTATAACACTTCTTTGTCTTGCTTCAGCAGGGGCCAGCAGCTTGTCAGGCACTCTCTCGCAACTTTCACTTCACTGTTTATGGAAAGAAAAGTGCATCTGCCAAAGTATCTGATTCAGTAAGTTCTTACTTGTCTGGCATATTGGACATATTCTGATAGCAGCCTTCCCCAACCATTGGTTGTGCTGGAAGTTGTCCTCCATAAGATCTTGAGGGCGCCAGGTTGCGGAAGTCTGTAGGAAGGCCAGCGTTAGACATTAGCCATGCGTCAGGTGCGTTTTGCCACTGGCGCGGGTCCAGTTGCAACCATGTGGAGATCTCTGGATGCCAGCTTGGCAACTGACATCTTCATCTGGCTGGCCCTTCCAGCTTTCTTAAGCAGGTAAGCAGAAGAGCTTATTTATTACATTTATATCCCAGCTTTTTCTTCAAGGGGTGCATGGTTCACTCCTCAGTTAATTGCTACAACAACCCTGTGGTAGGTTTAGAGGCTGTGACTGGCCCAAGCTTCATGACTGAGTGGGGATTTGTACCCTGGTCTAGGGCTTAATCCAGCATACTAACCACTACATCATTCTGGCTTCCTAGAGTACTTGTGCTATGGGGCAGCTATATAAATTTAAGTAAGTTAATAAATACAAGGAAAGCAAAATGTCACTTGGAGTAGGATATGAAATATTTTCTTGAAGCTTTAATTTGTTTAATTGTTTTATTTGATGTTTTAATGTGTTGTAAACCACTTCAAGAATTTTTTCTTTAAAATATAAAGCGGCCTAGAAATGAAATTAATAATAATAATAATAGAACTCATTGTAGGGTGGGGGGGAAATGGTGCCTAGACATTGCATTGCGGTGACTGTAACCTAGGTTTAAGGTGCCATTTGGCAATTAGCTTATATAGCTGAATTTCTAACACTGATTAAGACATGTGTGAGAAGAGTGGACTGGGCACTTGATTGTATTGCTTGCTCCTGATTCACCAAAGCATGGTGAATCAACAACAAATCAACAGTGGGCAGCGTTAACTACGGAGTTTGAAATTTGTTTTTTAATACAGTAAGTTCAAGTGTGGTGCTCTCTATGTGTACATGTATATTCATTATAATTATTCTATGGTTTATTTTCCTAGATGTTGCAAATGATGTGCCTGTTCATTTATATTTTTTCTCAACCAGATTTCAACACAGTATCCTGTAGTGGACCATGAATTTGATGCAGTTGTGGTGGGTGCAGGTGGTGCAGGTTTGCGAGCTGCGTTTGGCTTGTCTGAAGCTGGGTTTAACACAGCATGTGTTACAAAATTGTTCCCTACCAGATCCCATACCGTTGCTGCACAGGTAAGAGGCCAGTCAATTCCAATTTATGGTTCATAGACTATAGACAGCGAATGGAGTAAGCTGTGTGTTGTCTGGATTTGGGTGTTGTACACTGGGTTACATTGTATAGAACCAATGAGCCCATCTGCTATCTGTGGGCATAAACTCTGTTACTGAAATTGTGATAAGCAGAATGCAACTCATGCATTTATATATTTGTTTTGCTCTTTTTAAAAATTCTTAGGCCTAGTTCTCAAAGAGGCAACCCTGTGTCTGGACTCTACCACTTCACATTGCACGTGGGGGTCACGGAACTCACTATTCTGCCTTTGAAAAAAACAAACCAAAAAGCTCCTCTTCACTTAGAAAAATAGCATGTCTGGGAGAAGGTTCCAGCCCATCTCTTTCCTTGGCATACTTTGCTATGTTGTTAAAACACGAGTTTGGGGTGTATAATCCATTATTTTTACTATTACCTAAAACATCAGATGAGATAATACTACACTTACAAATTATTCCATACTCTCTTCACAAAGCAAATGAAATATATCAAGCTATTTATAGATCCTTGGGTGTGCCTTTGTTCTAAGGTTAGTTTTTAGGATGGCTGGTCCTTTGTCCAAATGCTCTAGGGAAAAAGCCATACAGCTTTTGAAGATGCAGATCAGCTAAATTTCTAATTCCAATTGCAGTTCTTATGCTATCTGCTGACTACTTCTGAAAACTTGTTTCAGAGTTATGAGTCTCATCTGGGCCTTGAGGCATGAGGGACAGATTTTATCAGGAAATGGCTGGTGTAAGACTAATTTGAATGGGTCACAAGGAATCCACTGAATAATGTCCGCTTTCTCAGGCCTGGATTGTGAAACAGACCAACGATTTCTCCATCTGTGAAGGTTGCTATCCTGGAATGGGTTACCCCTTCCTCTTACTCCAACAAGCAGGATTTATGCAGATTAGCTTTAGAATCCTTCTCCTTGACAGTTGGAGAGGTAACAGTTCTCTTCCAGTTGCTGGCCTCTGGGACTTAAGCTCTGTCTTCAACTTTACTTGAAGTTTTCTAGTGTTTTGTCTCTAGTTGAGCCTGGATGAGGTAGTCATCCAGATTGCTGATGGGGAGCTTCTGGTTCCACCACTGTGGAAACAGCTGCACTGGTTGCCCATCTGCTACCAAGCCAGGTTCAGGGTTCTTGCATTTATTTGTAAAGCCCTGAACAACTTGGGTTCAGGATACCTTAGGGATTGCCTGAACCCTTATATTCCAGCTTGATCAATGAGATCTTCAGCAGAAGCGTCTTTGATCATTCCCCAAGTTGGTGAGCCTTATTTGACAACAGTGGAGAAATCAAGCTTTTAGTGGCATTGACCCAGCCCTGTAGAACACCCTGCCAATAGAGATTCAGCAGGTGCCTTTTGTGCAAACTTTTAAATGCTGAAAGCATTTCTGTTCTTCCAGGCCTATGCAAGGCAAGGAAGAGGACATCCCACCCCCCACCTCCAATGGTCTATGGATATTTGTTTTAAATTTATTTTTGCTTTTAACTTGCTTCTAACTTTTTATGATGATATTGTTTGGTTTTATGTTTTTATGTTGTTGTAAACGACTGTGATATGTAGGTGTTGCATTCTAGGTCATTGCACGCAATGATGGAGCACCCATCAGCCTGTTATGTCCCCCTGCGCGCGCACCCCCCCCCCCGGTTCCAGCCACTTCTGGGTTGCTGTGATTGCTGTGGTCCCAGCTGGTAATGTCGGACCTTAATCCTTGAAGGGATAAAGTCGCAGGACTCATTAACTGTTGGCGTCAAGTGTTTGTTTTAATGCATTTATCTTCTTCTCAACCATTTAGGGTACTTGTTTGTGGCTGCAGCTTCTACAGGTGCACCTGATATTAGGTCTGAAATTGAGTGTAGCAGAGGCTGTTATCATAGTGATAACTTTCTTCCTCTCTTCTACTCCTGCTCTATCCCCCTTTCTTCAAATTTGAAGACTTGCCTGGAGGCAAGATGGGCTTGTAGGCAGGTGCATCCCTGTGACAAATTGGATTGGGCGTCTGAAGGTTCCCACAGATAAGAAAAGAGGAAAACAATTCTGAGCAGGATGCTGCAAGTTCCTAAGCACAAGCGACTGGGGATCCAACACTTAGAGCTGCACCCATCATCCAAGCTCTGGGGGAACCGAAGACCCAATGATCAGATGACCTCTTGGCTAGAGAGGTCACAGACTTTCAGTCCTCTATTTATACAGAGAGGACAGTGAGTGGTTCAGTAAAGAGGCACCCTGCCTTAAAGTACCATTCTCTTGCTAGAGCTGTAACTATTTTGGAACTGGGGGAAGATCAGGCTGCCTGTCCCACTCCCACTCCTGGCCTTTAGTCAAGAGGTTTATCCCAGGTCCTGGGGGCCAAACTGAATCATTATGTTTACATGAAGTATTTAAGAAGACTCTCAAAGTGGAACGGCATCTCTTCCAATGAATTTGGGACATGTCTAAAAATTGTACGCAATGCCTGCTTCAGGGAAGAAGATGTACTTAAGGAGCCATGCACCCATTGCAGTCTTAATGGAGTGGTAAGGAGAATGAAGTGGTTGAAACACTGAACCTGGATGCAGGCTGTAAGATTAACCTTTCCAGTACTATGGTCATAAACTGCTTGGTGATAAAGCACTGAATGAGATGCTGGAAGAAGCCATGGATAAAACAAAAGCCATACCTAGATTAAACTATAAAGGAACTGATTGCTAAGTATTGCATTTGAGCAAATGTTTGCTTTTGATTTCCAGGGCGGAATCAATGCTGCTTTGGGGAATATGGAAGAGGATAACTGGAGATGGCATTTCTATGATACTGTGAAAGGCTCTGATTGGCTGGGAGACCAGGATGCAATTCATTATATGACAGAACAGGCTCCTGCTTCAGTTATCGAGGTATAAGTAGCACCATATAAAATGAGTCTTTCTGAAATACCCTTTCATGACCGACTACTATAGCAGTTGTGAAAAATGAACA
Source organism: Podarcis filfolensis (assembly GCF_964270895.1). NCBI lineage: Eukaryota > Metazoa > Chordata > Lepidosauria > Squamata > Lacertidae > Podarcis > Podarcis filfolensis. The sequence continues at coordinate 51,035,874 of NC_139615.1, forward strand.
AACCTCTTGAGGTATGTTCAAAACCATTTTTTTCTTTGTAGGAGAAACCAGTTTTCTAAGTTTTCTCATAGTGAAGATTGCACTGTTTCATTGTATTTGCGTGTTCTGATTCTGTAAACTGCTCCAGAACTCTATTGCTTCATAGTAAGGTCAGATGGTACAGTATTACTTCATTCTACAGAATGTGGTGCTCTGGCAAATTGTTATAGGGTACATTACAGCTGTGAATATGCCGACACTGCCAACTTCTCTGAGGATATACTGAGCCTCAACAAAGTTGTTCCAGAGGGAGGAGTTTCTTACAGTGGCTTGGAGAATGCACACAACTCACATTAACTGATGGAGGTCTCCTGCTTCAATCTAGTTAATTTCCCCCAATTTTTTAGAAAGTTCCCAAATGTTCATAAGCCAGATTCTTGAAACTAGGACACAGTGTGTGCAAATCAAAGGTTTATTTAGCCTAAGTTAACTTTTTTGTTTTCACATGGCAGATTCTTTCTAAAATTGAAATATGTGTAAAGCAGACTTTCCTTGTTTTCATGCTGATGGTTAAATGGCTAATAAGTTCCACTTGGATTCCTTAGCTGGAGAATTATGGCATGCCGTTTAGCAGGACAGAAGATGGGAAGATCTATCAGCGTGCCTTTGGAGGACAGAGCCTAAAGTTTGGGAAAGGGGGACAAGCTCATCGATGCTGTTGTGTGGCTGATAGGACAGGCCACTCTCTGCTTCACACCCTGTATGGTCGGGTAAGAAGATGCTGGTGGGGCAGAGAATCAAGATCACTGAATTTAATTAGTAGGATCACTTTTGAAATTGATAGTTACACTCCTATCAGTAACTGACTCAGAAAAACTCTTAGCCAGCACATCCATGTGTCTTCTGCACAGTCAGAAAAAACAAACAGGAGGCATGTGTGGCGATCACACAGGGTCCCTGATTGTTTTACCGTCTATTGATCCCTGTGCCACCACTTTATTTCTCGCTGCCACCACCCAGGCCCTACCTGGTACAATACTGAGTCCAGCCACGGTTAAATTGGAACATAAACTGCTGTTTATTTATTGCAGTTTAACAAGCGTGTGGATTTATAAACGGTATCAGTCAATTACAATCATGGGGTGCCTATCCAGACCTCTAACTTCTGCTACCTGCTCTCACTCACTAAACCACCTCTCAGATATTTCCTTGTCTTCCTAGTTCCTAACTGTTCCTGACTCAGCTTATTTCGCTACACTAACTCAACCTACCCACAGACTCTATCCCAATTCACTCCCACTCCAACCAACCACTCAACTCCCAACAAACTCCTTCCGCCCCTCCCAGAGCTGGTTTTATAGTCCCTCTGACTCCACCCCCGAGAGTTCTGATTGGGTAACTTGTTTAACTATTTCACCTCCAGCACTCTCATATGTTAACGTCACAGCGTGCATTTCTAGATACAGCAGCACTCATGAATCGCCCTACACAAATGTGTTTTTCTATGTTTCATTGACAAATGGTGTTGTTCTAAAAAATATTTTATAAGCTTCCTTTTATGCTGTTGGCGAGCACCCAGAAGGTAGTATACTACAAAATTTAAAACATCAAAAAAGCAAGCATGAGATGCATTCTTCCTGTCCATTTCCTGGCACAGGTAATCCACAAGGAAAGGAGTAGCCCATGTTTTCCTCTCCATGTATTGTTGAACCCATCATCCCTGACTAATGGAATTATCATACTGGAGTGATATTTATGAACTGCCTAAAATAGGTTGGTTCTGACAAATTAAAATTAGTAAAGACTTGCTTCCAGGGTTACAGTCTCATAGAGTACCCCAAAAACCTTGTTGAATAATAATATTATTATTAATAATAATAATACATGATTCTTTCCCTCTCCCCCTTTAGTCTCTTCGATATGACACGAGTTACTTTGTGGAATATTTTGCCCTTGACCTCCTTATGGAAAATGGAGAATGTTGTGGTGTTATTGCACTTTGTATAGAAGATGGAACCATACATCGTTTAAGAGCAAAAAATACGATTATTGCCACTGGGTAATATTAATGAGCTGTTCATACTGATGATATGTGAATGTACTTCCTGGAATTGTCTGTCATTCTGGCCTCAGGCCAGATCAGGGAGGAGTCTATTGCTGTCATCCTTTTCTCTCTCCCCCCCCCCCCCCACGGAGAGAGAGAGAGTGTTTCCACCAACACTCATTGGGAAGCCTCCAAACCCTCCTCCCTTTGGGTTATTTTCCCTGCCCTTAATACTGTGAGCCTTGCATCCTGCCCATTAAACAATTCTTTCCCTTTTCCTATTGAATAGGAGGGGGAAATCAGACTTCATGTCAACAAACATATGCTCCCAATACTTTGTTTGCAAAGATGAAAGGGAATGCAGAGATGGGGGCTGCTTACAAAAGATTATGAAGTCAGACTTTTACTCTAAGAATATTTTACACTTTAAAGTAGGAATTTCATATAATATATAATCTTCCTAAACATGTAGCCCTGTTAAAGATAACAAAAAAAAAATACCTCTGTGTGATGGGATGTTGAGCTGCTTGTGCGTAAAGTTCCTAATCCCTCAGTGTTTGGCTAAGTCCACAAACCACTGTCTGTAACGGAGCGCCCATAAGCATGGCTCCGTCAGTCGCTGGCAGAATCCGACAGTGGGCGTTTACGGAATTTCTTCCAGCATAACAGCTCCTTAACGGAAACACGTCTTCTGGACTCTCTACGTGACAATTTCCGGCGAGGAGTGGGTGTCCCTAATGGAGGTCCTGAAACCTCCTCGCTGTTCTCGCTGGAATTGTCTCTGAGCCAATCTTCTGACTCGCCTTCCCTTGGAGCTCTTTCTCGCCCCCTGCTGGTTCCCTCCTCCGCTGATAAGTCTCTCTCAACCTCTGGTAGCCCCTCCACCACCTGTTCTTCTGATGACAGGTCCCTGACATCCACCTCCCCTCCAGGGCCCCCTCCACCACCCCCCTCCCTTCCTCTGCTGGAGGCGAGGGAGCAAAACCCCTGAAAAAACTTCCCTCATCTTCCGAAGTCTCGAACATTTTCCTCCACCGGTTGCTGTTTTGGGTTTCTAAGTACTCATCCTCCTCAGAATCTATTCCTTCTTCCCACTCTGACCCCGTGAATCCTTCCAATTCCTCCTCCTCGTCGGTGGTGCCAAAGTACTCTCTCCGGAACCTCGCTACTGACTGAGGTTTCCTGGGGAACCTTTGATGGAACGCTTCGATCAAGACCTCGTCATTGACTTCCTCTGCCGTCACCCAGGTGTTTTCTGACTCCGGTTCCCCTTCCCACGCTACCAAATACTCCACCTGATTACCCTTCCACCTGGAGTCGAGGATTTCCGCCACATGGTTGCTGCTTTCCCTCTCTTCTAAGACAGGTCCCTGTGGGAAAACCCCTTCTTTTCCCCCCCTATACGGTGACAGTAATGACCTGTGGAACACTGGATGCAGTTTCATGTGGTTCGGTAACCGGAGTCTGAAAGCTACGGGGTTAACCTGTTGAATGACCTCAAATGGTCCCAATCTTTTGGGTCTTAATTTCTTGCAACCCCCCTTGAACGGCAGTCCTTGGGTGGACAGCCACACCTGATCCCCCACCCTTATGGTTTCACCTTCCCTTCTGTTCTTGTCTGCCTGCTTCTTATATTGTTCTTTGGCCCTTTCTAAGTTGAGTTGGAGTTGACGATGGATCGCTTCCATTTCTTCTACAAAAAGTTCTGCGGCTGGGACGCTCCATCTCTCCCCTCCTCCCCCTGGAAATGCCCTGGGGTGGCACCCATAATTAGCCAAAAAGGGGCTCATCCCGGTGGACACATTCTCCGCATTATTGTAGGCAAATTCCGCCAGCGCCAACTTTTCCACCCAATCGTTCTCTCTGTCATTGACATAACACCTCAGATATTGTTGGAGGATACCGTTTGCTCTTTCCGCCTGCCCGTTGGTTTCTGGGTGCCGGGCAGTCGAAAAATTGACCTCCACGTGCAGTAAGCTCATGAGCTTCCTCCAGAACCTGGACGTGAATTGTTTGCCCCGGTCTGAGACCACCCTCAAGGGGGCGCCATGCAGTCTAAAAATATGTTCTACAAACAATTTAGCTGTCTCTTCCGCCGTGACTGCATGTGAGCAAGCTACAAAGTGGCCCATCTTGGTTAACAGGTCTACTACTACCAGTATGGCGGTTTTCCCCTTGGATTTCGGCAGATCAGTCATAAAATCTATCGATACCGCCTCCCATGGCCTCTCTGGTGTGGGCAACGGTTCTAACAACCCCGCCGGTGCCCGCCTTTCTCCCTTGGCTCGCTGGCATTGGTCACACCCTCTTACATACTCCCTTACATCTTCCCTCACTCTGGGCCACCAAAATTCCCTGGTAACCAACCACATGGTTTTGTGTTGCCCAAAATGCCCTGCTGTAGGGCTGTCGTGCATCTGTTTGAGTACTCTCCCTCTCAATTCCCCTTCGGGTATATATAGTGCCCCTTTGTAATACAATGCCCCGTTTCTTTCTTCAAAACCTCCGGAGTTTTCTCCCTCCCTCCTTAGACCTTGGAGCTTATTCTGGGCGTATTCATCATTCTGCGTCTCCTCTACCAGTTCCCTTTGCCCCACCAACGCCGCCCCACACACCCAGTGGTCCTCTGGGATGATATGTCTCTCTTCGGGTGCTCCCTCCCCCTCCAAATACTCTGGTTTGCGTGAGAGAGCGTCCGCCCTGACGTTTTCCGGGCCTGGCACATAGCAAATTTCAAAATAAAATTTGGAGAACTCCTGTGCCCATCTCACTTGCCGTTGGTTGAGCACTCGTGCCGTTCTCCAGTACTCTAAATTCTTGTGGTCCGTGCATACTTGCACCTTGTGTTGTGCACCAATTAGTAAGTGTCTCCATTTCCGGAACGCTTCGTGAATGGCGAGTAGTTCTCGGTCATATACCGTGTAGTTCTTCTCGGATTTGTTCAACTTCCGCGAGAAGAAGGCACACGGTCTCCACTCCGACTTATCCTTCCCCGGCTGAAGAAGCACCGCCCCCACCGCCCGGTCTGATGCGTCAGTTTCCACTCTCATGGGTTTTTGTAAATCCACATGCAGGAGCTGTTCTTCCGAAGCGAAAGCCTTTTTCAATTCTTTGAATGCTTGCTCCGCTTCTGCCGTCCAAACAAATTTCTTCTTGCTGCTGAGACAGTCCGTGATGGGAGCCGTTAAATGGGCAAAGTTCTTGATGAACTTCCTATAAAAGTTCCCAAACCCTAAGAATCTTTGCACATCCTTTTTCGTTTTCGGTCTCTTCCATTCCAGTACCGCCTGGACCTTGCCTGGATCCATGGCTAACCCCTTGTCTGACAAGCGGTACCCCAGGAATTCCACCTCCTTGGTGTGAAACTGACACTTCTCTAATTTCACCCACAGTTGGTTTGCTTGCAGTCGGCTCAACACTTCTCTGACGTCCTTTACATGCTGCTCCTCATTCTCTGAGTAGACTAATACGTCATCTAGGAAGGCCACACAATTCTTGTAGAGCAGAGGCCCCAGCACGTGGTTCATGAACGATTGAAAACATGCTGAGCCTGCTTGTAATCCAAAGGGCATAACGAGATATTCGAAAGCCCCTAGGGGGGTGAACATCGTTGTCTTCCATTCATCCCCCTCCCTTATCCGTATCAGGTTGTATGCCCCCCTTAAGTCCAGTTTAGTGAAAATTTTTCCCTTCCTCACCCGGGTCAAAATGTCATCAATCCTGGGCATGGGAAAGGCCACTGGTTCCGACACTGCATTTATGCTCCGGAAGTCCACTACAAGTCTAGGTTTATTCGTGTTTTTTTTGTCCACAAAAAACACTGGGCTGCCCCCCCACCGCTCTGGACTCTCTGATGAAACCTCTCTTCAGGTTTTTGTCAATAAACTCCCTCAACTCCTGCATTTCCCTGTCTGACATGGCATACAGCTTGCCCATAGGGAGCTGGGCTCCAGGGACTAGATTGATCTGGCAGTCAAAGGGTCTATGCGGTGGTAGTTTGTCTGCTTCCCTTTCGCTGAAGACATTGCTCAGGTCAGCGTATTGTTTGGGCACCTTTCCTTTGTCCGTTACTTCTGTTCCTGCTAGAAAGGCCTTTGCCCCTTCTGGAGCCTTGCCCTCTTTGCAATGTTCTAGGCAATGTGCTGACCCAAAGGAGACCACTCTCTGATGCCAACCCACTAGCGGATCGTGCAACGCTAGCCAGCTCATCCCTAAAATAATGGGAGCCCCTCCCAAGGTGGCCACATGGAACGCTATTCTTTCGGTGTGCCTGGCTACCCTCATTACCATTGGGACGGTCTGTAAGCAGACTCCTCCTCCCAACAGCTCTCTCCCATCGATCGTGGTCACCTGCAAGGGGTTGCTTAAAGGGATAGTCTGTATCTGGTGTTCTGCTGCAAACTCCTTGCTCATAAAATTACAGGAGCTGCCTGAGTCCAATAGCGCCCTTATCTTTAAGGGATGTCCGTTTGGCAGCTCCAGCAACACCTCTATCACTAGGGCTGGTCTCGGAGGTTCTGGCGTGGGCACTTTTACTGCTCCTTGGCCTGACTGCTGTGCCCTGATGGTGGCAGTCAGGCGCTGGCTTTTACTTGGTCCTGTCCTTCCTCCTCCTTCCCCCCAACAGCTCCTGCCATCCCTTGCCATTCCTTTCTTTGTGGACAGACTCTGGCAAAATGACCTGGCTGCTGGCAGAGATAACATTTCTTGGGGCTCTTCCCCTCCTTCTTCCGCCCTTCACTGGGATTTGAAACTGTCCGCGCGCGCGCTGTTCCAACTTCCATCGGCTCTGCGGGCGGGAAAGCTGGCTCCGGAATCTCTGGAATGCGGAAATCTCTCCAACGCTCCCCTTTCCCTTCCCGCTTCTCCAAGGCTCTGGCCTCCTGGCGTGCTCCAATGGTCAGCGCTGATTTGGTCAGCTGGTCCATAGACTCCGCCCTGGGCGCCCGGGAAAGTTCATCTTTCACAGCCGAGGAAAGTCCCTCTTCGAAAAGCATTTGAATGGGTTCCGCTGACAGATCCCACCCCAATTTGTGTATCAACATAGTAAACTCAGTCCAGTACTCACGGACAGATCGGCTCCCCTGTTTACAAGCCATCAACTGTCTGCGCACCACTCCCTGTTCAATGTCGCTGGAAAACATCAGGTCCATGGCGCGAAAAAACTTCCGTGCGTCTTTCAAGACTTCATTATGCCCTGCCATCAGGGGTCTAACCCAGTCTCTCGCCCCTCCTTCGAGATGGCTAATCACAAACGCCACTCGCGATTCCTCATCGGGAAAGTCATCAAACTGCAGATTAAGAGCATACTGCATCTCTGTCCTAAAGGCTTGATAGTTCCTGGGATCCCCCCCAAACTTCTGCACCAATCCTGGCATCTTTCTTGCTTGTGGGGGGGCCTTTGCCTTTTCTGCATCCTGAGCCCTCCTCTCATCGAGCCTCGCCGTTTGCAGCGCTAGCTGGACCTCCAACACCCGGTACCTTTCTTCGAGGCTTGGACCGGCTCCAGCTCCTCCTGCTTCTCCGGTTCCGGCTGGGTTGCTCATGATGCCTTCTCTGCACAAGCTGCTTTCAGGGACTGTCGGATTGCTGTGATGGGATGTTGAGCTGCTTGTGCGTAAAGTTCCTAATCCCTCAGTGTTTGGCTAAGTCCACAAACCACTGTCTGTAACGGAGCGCCCATAAGCATGGCTCCGTCAGTCGCTGGCAGAATCCGACAGTGGGCGTTTACGGAATTTCTTCCAGCATAACAGCTCCTTAACGGAAACACGTCTTCTGGACTCTCTACGTGACAATTTCCGGCGAGGAGTGGGTGTCCCTAATGGAGGTCCTGAAACCTCCTCGCTGTTCTCGCTGGAATTGTCTCTGAGCCAATCTTCTGACTCGCCTTCCCTTGGAGCTCTTTCTCGCCCCCTGCTGGTTCCCTCCTCCGCTGATAAGTCTCTCTCAACCTCTGGGAGCCCCTCCACCACCTGTTCTTCTGATGACAGGTCCCTGACACTCTGCTTAATTGTATTTTTATTCTAATGACTCACATTGAGTTAGAAGGGAATGGGAAGGAAAAAGTGCTGTAGTTTTCCCAGGCCAGCTGGTGCATATTTAAAAGGTGGGAACTGCAAGCTGCTCTTGCAGAGAAACAGTTGGGAATGTAGTCTTTATCCTTTGATCCTTTGCAGCTGTGTCTTTGTATCCCCTGTGTCTAGTGCTGGCCGTGGCATCAGGTGTAGGTGGATGTGGCTGAAGAGGGAATTGCTTTATAGCTGGCACGGCCAAACTTCACCCTCCAGATGTTTTGGGACTACAACTCCCATCATCCCTAGCTAACAGGACCAGTGGTCAGGGATGATGGAAATTGCAGTCCCAAAACATCTGGAGGGCCAAGTTTGGCCATGCCTGCTTTACAGGAATCCAGAGATTCCTCCTGTCTAGTTTACAGTGAATGTGCAGATTGCTGTTCCCAGTTAGCATGTGGGAGCAGCAAACCACAGTTCTTGTGCCCAAACCAGGGACTATGTTTTGTTTTACACCAACAAATTACAATCATGGTTGAAAGATTGGGGCAAAAGGGGGAAAACAAACTAAACAGGACAAAATTTGGAACATAGGACCAATACAAAAGGATTAATCTCCAACATTTATTTACATCTTGATAGAGATAAAATTATATTGGATGGTTTGAAAATAATATGGGTGAGTGATATTGGAGTAGCAAAAGAACAAAATGTATGAGAGAAAATATGGATGATTTTATCAAAGAAAGCAATATCATCAACCCATGGGAGAATTCTTTAAAATTATTACATCAGTGGTACATTACACTAATATCTCTGCAAATGCAAATAATACAAAATGTTGGAGAAATTGTAATTGGCAAGGGTGTGTGTGTGTGTGGTGGCCATTTTCTGTATCACAGTTGTGTATTATGATATTTTTATAGAAATGGCAAATATCACACATCAAAAAAATATCACACACCAACATTAACTCTTTTAACAATTTGGGCAGAACAAAATGAGAAAGTGAGACCTCTGGAACAAATAGTATTCATGTTGATGGCTGCTTGCAGGGTGATAACCAAAAATTGAAAAACTGCAAAGTATTTGACATTGGATTGTTGGTACAGAGAACTGTAGCAAATAGCGATGGGAGAAAAATTAACCCACCAACTTAAATTAGCTAAAGAGAAAGCAAAAATACCTGATTTTTATAACAGAGGTTTATTATTCCTGCTCGCATAGTCGAGCAACTGAATCAGGAGAAATCTGCACGTTATGGTCAATCATTAGCCATGGCTTTCCATGGTAAGTGTATGCAGCTGAAATCGTTGGTTTTCTTTGTGTTTGTGAAATGTACTGGCCAGATACTAATAATGAACTCTTTTCCTAGAGGATATGGGCGCACCTACTTCAGCTGTACATCTGCTCACACCTGTACTGGAGATGGCACAGCAATGGTAACACGGGCTGGTCTGCCTTGTCAGGATTTGGAGTTTGTGCAGTTCCATCCCACAGGTAAAATGATGTTCTATAGCATTACAGACAACTAAGGTTACTGTGAAACTCTTTAACCTTTAAATTATACCTCATTAAACCTTTAAATCCAGGGTGGGCATTTGGGATTGGAGCAGCCTACAGCTGTTGAACTTCTTTCTCATGGCAGATGAGTAGTTCTCTCTTGCAGTACGTAGTTTGAATGACTGTTCCATCAGATTAAAAGGATTTACACAAGCTTGTATATCTGATTATTGGAGCTGTCTTTTGAATCTTAAAGCAATTGATAGCTTTCTGCCTGTGTTACAACCATGAAAAAGTATAATACATCTTTAGCTTGTTCATGCTAGGGACATATTCATGAGAAACAACGACAATAGATCCCTCCTAGAAAGTAGATGAGAAATGGTTGTCTGAAGAGGCTAGCTATAGATAATGACTGTCTTGGAAACATTTAAGAAAAATGTCTATACAGGCAGTGATTGTTTTAGGCGCATCTGATATATGTGCGACCATGTATGCGTGCATCATGCTGAACCCAGAAGCGGCTCAAAAAATCACAAAAACTTAACAAAACGGGGTGGGGCAATGGCAGAACAGAGTGTTTGCAGTCTTTTTCAGTCGTGTTTCACATATATGTGATTTCACTAAGCCGTTCAGTGCCTTGGAACGTAACCCCAATGTAAATGTACAAATGTGAAGCAGGTTTGGAAATACTTTAATGTATTTATTAAGTGTCTTGTATTATGTATCCTGATCTTCTTTTCTGAAGAGTGCCCAGAGGGTGCTATCATAAAATCCAATGAAACCATATGTGATATGTAGTAATTAAAATGTGAGTTATAAAAACAGCACTACCTGTATGTAATTATCCGCTTCCAAAAGCATATACAGTACAAATAAAAATGTCTTCAAATTCCTTTTGAAAATAATCAGGGAACTGCCAGACTTGACTTGGGAAGAAATTCCAGAGACAGAATGCCTCTCTCTTTCCTTTGCAACCTCCTAGCCACCCACAGCAGTGATACTGCAAGAAGAGCTTCTCTCTCTCATCATAAACTGTGTGTTGGGACATACAGAGAAAGTCTTTGTATACTTAGAGCTTTGTATACCAATGTCAACACCTTGTATTACTGGCAGCTGGTGCAGTGCTGTCAGAATTGTTGCTGGCCCTCTGGCTGCTCTGCTCAGCAGCTGAGCTACCATATTCTGAACCAGCTGCAGCCTTGTGACTGTATAATATACAGTAGTTTAAGCCACTTGCTATATCTCAAGATTGAAACTCTGCCTCTGCCAGTTCCTACTCTTTCTACACCAAAGATTCTGTCAACTTTCAAAGGGATAGACAAGTTAATCTGTTGTAGCAGAGTTCTGTACTACCCTAAAGATTATACTTTTATGAACTAGTACTTGTTTTGTCAGGTGCATAAGGTGGCATCTTATGCTGGCAGTTGTAAATATGGAGAGCTTGTGTACTTTGGGATTAAAAACCTTTTAAAAGCCAAGGCAGTACAGCTGTCATTTTCTGTTCAGAGCCCTACAAAAGTGGAAGCATGTCCAGCATATTCACAAAAGCAGCCATTCATGGTAAATAAACAAACAAACAAATGTCATAACAAGAAAAATGGCATTAATTATTTTGCATAAAGTGTAAGCTAACCTAAATCATAATGGAGTCTGATTTTTATAGTATTCTACTAGTTTCTGATTTTCCATCTTGGCAGCCTCGTGCTAGAGAATTCCACTGAAGAACAGCAGCCTTAAAATCAGCAGCAGAATGTCTTAGGAGAGTGAAATACTCTCTGCCATATTTTAGTATTTATTTGGGATGGAACAAAATACCACCAGTCTCCAGTTAAGCGTAAAATAGTGTTTTGTGCAAAGATAGAGAACAAGTTTGAGTGATTTGAAGGAAGAATTGCAACCAATATTCTGCTAGCAGAAGTATTTATATCCTACTTTAGGTGTTCAAAGCACTTCCCATACATCCTCAGTATTCAAGAGCCCTGTAGAGTTGATAGTTTGTCACCCCTATATTGGCAGGTGTGAGGCTGAGAGAATGCTGACTTTTCAAAAGCCATTCAATGAACAAGCTTGATTGATTATCAAAGCCAAGATTTGAAGCTGGTACATACACTATATTGGATATTAAAATGTTGGTGTCTCATTCTAGTACTATGACATTGAGGAACATCTGTAAAACATAATCCCTAACAAGTTTATAATGTAGTGACTGCTTGTTTTGCAGGTATTTATGGAGCTGGCTGCCTTATTACAGAAGGCTGCCGTGGTGAAGGAGGCATTCTGATTAACAGTGAAGGTGAAAGGTTTATGGAGAGATATGCACCAGTTGCCAAAGATCTAGCTTCAAGAGATGTTGTGTCTCGTTCAATGACTATTGAGATCCGAGAAGGAAGGTAAGTCTGGTTTTCCGCAACTGCTACCTTTCAAATATTATAGGAGATGTGGGATTGCTCAGTTTGTAAACATTGACCAATCCAGTATCTTAAAGCCTTGGTTCCCCAAATGTTGTTGAACCACAACCCCCATTATCTTGGACCATTTGCAGTGCTGACTGGGGATGGTGGATGGTTGTAGTTCAACAGCTTCTGGGAACCCAGGATTAAGGAAAGCTATCTTAAGGAATAATAGTATTTCACTGAGACCATCTTGAACATGTCCTCCTGGCAATACAGTTCTTCCCGGGATTTAGGAGACAGGTGAGTGCGTACAAATGTAGGGATGTTTATGACCTACAGACTGGAAGGAGGGGGTGTAGGGCACATGGACAAGCCTCAGACGTGCTACCACATATGAGTCCTAATTGTAAGAAATGTGTTTCATTTATTTAAACTTTACAAACTGTTAGTAAATAGAAAGTGAAATGTGGGTTGAAAAAGATGGCTAGTTCCTGTCACCAAGAGAGCTGTTCTTATTTTGCCTTCCTATATAAGATGATGAATGACTTTAAAAGTTTGCCTCTAGATAGGACTGTGGAAATGAGTGTGTTTAAAACACTTTTTCTTTTAACATTAGAGGATGTGGGCCTGACAAAGACCACGTGTACTTGCAACTGCATCATTTGCCACCTCAGCAGTTAGCAACTCGTCTTCCTGGGATTTCAGAAACTGCTATGATATTTGCTGGTGTGGATGTTACCAAAGAACCCATTCCTGTTCTGCCCACTGTGCATTACAATATGGGAGGTATTCCTACAAACTACAAAGGACAGGTAATTTTCCAGAAGTAATATTCAAATAGGAAGTATTCTAAACTGAATATTGTGGGTGTTTTCTGCATACTGATTGATATAATTGTGAAAAAATAGCAACTTGACAGCCCACTTTGACAGGGGGACGGGTCTGCCTTCCTGTTAGTCATCTGACATTAGGTGATTAAAAGTTCAAGCTGTAGCTGCAAAGGGAGATTCTTCCTTTGTAGCCTTGGCTCTTCCTTCGCATCTCCAAGCCAAGAATGCAAATGAAGAATTTGCAGGTATTCAGGGCTAACCAGGTCCACCTTTCCTGAGCATGATGTTTTATGACATTTTCCCTTGTTAACGTAGGTTTGGTTAGCCCAAAATGCCCTGAATGCCAACCTCCAAGGCCTGGCAGACCTAATTCGGCCTGTGAGTCTTTGGTTCTCCCTTCTCTCTCTGCCTTCTGCCATCACCACCTTCACTCCTTGTGTTAGCCAACAGCTTTTAAAAAATGACTACAAGAAAGTAGTAAAAATGGTGACAAAGACTGTGTGTATCCCACCCTCAAAACTGTGTGGCTCCTTTTGTCCCTACCTTTGCTGTGCTCTCACTAACTTCTGCATTGGGGAGACTTCTCTGTCCATGGAGGATCTCTGCGGGGTTTTAGAACCCACTATAATCAGGGTTCTAAATCATGCAGGGATCTTTCTGCAGTGAGAAGTCTTCTCCACACATGAAGTTATGGTGAACACAACAGTGCCAGGAACAGGAGGAGCTGGGTGACTTTTGGAGTGGGGTAAATGCGTGGTCCCACCACCTCTGTCACCACACTTGCCCTCTTCATGTGAGCGGTGCATGAATAGAGTCACTGTATGCTTATATTGATTTCACACTTATTTTTAATGGCAGGTGATTACTCATGTAAACGGCAGAGATCAAATAGTTCCTGGCTTGTATGCTTGTGGGGAAGCAGCCTCTGCCTCTGTTCATGGCGCTAATCGTCTTGGAGCAAACTCACTCTTAGATTTGGTGGTCTTTGGCCGTGCGTGTGCTCTTAGCATTGCGGAATCCTGCAAACCTGGTAGGTCTCCTTGCTTGTTTTTCATTTCCCTTGAAAGGCTTTGAAAGGGCTGGGTACCTTTGAGCATTAGAGCCCAAACCAGCATGCTCTCAACCAGCCCTTTACTCAGGAGAGGTTGGTGCTGCTCTTTCAAGCTGGGGCACCTTCAAACAGCAGGGAGTGGCTGACCACTCTTTCCACATTTTCCTTCCCAGGGGAAAGGCTGAGGAATGGGGGCTTGCATGGAGAAGTGGGACTGGTAACAGCTTTTCACTTGACCAGCAAGGTCAAGAAACTCTATTAATGCCTATGAAAGAATATTTCCCTTCCTACCAAATTTATCAGAAGGGGGTGGGCAGGCACTGAGAATTTTACTAGGAAATAATTGAATTACTGATTGGCAATATATTCCTCTTGTTCCTTGCCTTCCCCCTCTCACCCTGACTGCTATCTAATTTTTGTAGACTTAACCGTAGCTGAATCATGCTTGTGTCTACTCTAATTAGGAGAGCCAGTTCCGTCAATTAAACCAAATGCGGGTGAAGAATCTGTAGCAAATCTTGACAAACTGCGCTTTGCCAATGGAAGCATAAGAACTTCGGATCTGAGACTTAATATGCAAAAGGTATATAAAAGGTTTGCTTGGAGGCTAGGCTAATAACATGTAATGTGAATTGCTAAAACAGATATATAATGTTTTGACTTGAAAACTGGATTTCTGGCATTTCTAAAATGATTTTCTTCTTTTTAAAATTTTGTGCTCTGGTATTTTCGAGGTGGAGGGGCTGATTATCCATTCATGATCTAAAAGTTGGCAAACACCCATGAAACCTAGGTTGAAACTCCTGTTGAGGTGCAAAGCTTCCTAGGTGACCTTCCTTAACTTTCAGCTTAAGCTGCTTCACATGGTTGTAGTAAACTGTGCTCAGAATACAAACAGGATGTTCCTCTGCAAATGGAACCTGCTTCTACACTCCATCCCTAAGGGCTGTTGCACTTCTCAAGTTAAATTTGCTTTCATGTCCAGGACCTCAGCACTCTACTCCTTCCTTTTTATACATAGGTAGAGTTGCATTCAGAGTATTTCAGATTTATACAGATTATGAAAGATAGCAGGCTGGCTGTGTTGATATGTGTTAATGGTTACATATTGCAGCCTAGAGTAAATTCTCTTGGAAGTGATGGAGCCATTAAGAAATAGCCAGGGCAGCTTAGGCACCAGGGTGATTTAACCGAAGACAATGGTGTTACTGCACATGAGTATGGACTTGAGGGTTTGTAGAAAGTGATATGGGTGTATTCAAACAGATTTTGACAACTGAACATTCTGGCAGCTGTAGGAGGTTAATTTTTTCTTCGAATTTCCAATCAATGTATTGTTTCTCAATTTCTATTTATAGACAATGCAAACCCATGCTGCAGTGTTCCGTACAGGTCCTGTCCTACAGGAGGGTTGTGAGCAAATTAGCAGTCTCTATAACAGCATGGATGATTTGAAGACATTCGATAGAGGTAAACTGTCTGAATGTAGCATTGTAAGCTTGGCGTTTTCTTAGAGGTGTGCAAGTAAATGATTGTGGCATCTATCATCATATGCAGTTCAGAGAACTTTGATGTTAAGAAATGTAACGTCAGTTTGACTTAAAAACAAGTACAGTGGTACCTCAGGTTACATACGCTTCAGGTTACAGACTCTGCTAACCCAGAAATAGTGCTTCAGGTTAAGAACTTTGCTTCAGGGTGAGAACAGAAATTGTGCTCCGGCGGCGCGGCGGCAGCAGGAGGCCCCATTAGCTAAAGTGGAATTTCACCAGGCTTTGTCTACATACTTAGAGGTCATCTCTGTAAATATAAGGTCTAATAATTAGCTTAAAAATTAGCTGGAACTTAATTTGTGCTCATTTCTGTGCTTATCTGTGCACTCAAATGCAATACATTCTGCCTTGTTGGAAGAGCTATTTTGTAAGGTGGTAAATCAGTCAGACAAATTATGTTACTCCATCTGATCACAGATGATGGGACCACATCTCCCCGTATGAACTGATTCAGACCCTGCGGTTATCATCTGAGGCCCTTTGTGTGCCTCTACCATTAGAGGTCCGGAGGGTGGCAACGCAAGAATGGGCCTTTTCCTCAGTGCCTCCCTGTTCCTGGAATGCTCTCTCCAGGAAGGCTTGCCTGGTGCCTTCATCACATATATTTAAGCACCGGTGGTACAGTTGAACTAATGACTTTTTTTGTATTTCTGTCATTTCCCCCCTGATATTAGTGGGGAAGAGAGCAGAGGGGAGAGTGCTGCCCTTTTTCCTGTGATATTTTTTCACATTTTTAACTAGGAATATAGCACAGACTTCAGGCTCATGACACTGACACAATTGTTATAGTTTCTAAGCTGCATGCAAGACAGCTTTGCAGGCCATGACTCAAACAGTTTTATATGAGAAACCACCAGAGACATGTTTTCTCAGAAGGGAGTGTTCACTTCAAGAGAGAGTGCATAGAATTGCAGCCTTGGTCTACAAGCAGAGTTGTGCTTTTGTCTGATTTGTATATTGGGACTGCTGAAGTGCCCCTAACATTTCATTGTACCTTTAGGTATTGTCTGGAATACTGACTTGGTGGAGACTTTGGAACTACAAAATCTAATGCTCTGTGCTTTACAAACTATTTATGGTGCAGAGGCTCGGAAAGAGTCACGTGGTGCTCATGCTAGGGAGGATTTTAAGGTATGCACAACTTCTTTATGTATCACCTGTGGTCCATTCCTGCTCTCACCATCCCTGAACATTGATTATGTTGGCTGGGGAGGGGGAAAGAGGAATGGCATATGGAAATAGTGGCCCCAGTTCCAGGAAGGTGCAGAATCCTGAGACACGTGGAGCTTTCCTCTTCTGAGCAGCCAGAGTGTGTCGAACAGTTCTCATTGAAACATATTGGGTTTATATGTGTTGCTGCTACCCCTGGTACTCCCAACCTGATTTGGAAAGAAAAAAACTTTGAAAGGACTGCTGCTTTGTTGCAATGACAGATCTTCCTGTGTGGTTTTAGGAGAAGCATCAGAATTTTCCTGTTTTATTCCACATCTAATGTCGGTATTGGAGAAGTATTCCAGTCTACAAATGCTTACATTTGTAGCAGCAGGCTACATGTGACTGCATATGTGCATATTAATCAGTGTGATACATTATTAGTGTTTGGGGCTGGGGAAGATTAAGGGAGTTGGGCGGGCCAGGTTCAGAAACACTTGAGCTTTAAAGCAAAATTTGCGCATCTCTGCCCAGTCACACCCCAACTTCCATTTCATTGCCAATGAGCCAATTTATTTTTAAAGCAGAATTGCACGTACCAACATGTTGAACTGGAGGTACCTCAGTAATTAATTTTGTAAGAAAGAAGCACAGCCTCAGCTGCTCCACAATCTCACGGAGATGTCTCTATCAGTGCCCCTTTTGACATCTCTTCTAAATGAGTGTTGTGGGTACCATCAGCAGCTTTTAAAAATCAGAATTATTGGGCTTTCAGGACAGCACTTCCACATTTAAGTTGTTTATAATGCAGCTAAAATATTTAATCCAGGACCTCTCTATATAAGAAAAGATAAGGCAATGCGTGTCCACAGACACAACAAAAAAGCTGGTTTCACTGAGGAGGTAATGAAAGCTAGAACCTAAGGAGTTGCACATTTGTAGAAGAATAGGTAGTGCTTCCATATTCATTTCTAGCTCTTCTAAATTCCTAAAGAAACTAGAATGTTCTTTAATATTTAAGGCTGTGTCATCTTCTGAGCAGAGCTTTGGGTTGTTGCCATTATCTCACTCTTACATTGTGTTGCTTAGGTAAGGATTGATGAATATGACTATTCCAAACCAATCCAAGGGCAGCAGAAGAAATCATTTGATCAGCACTGGAGAAAGCATACTCTCTCTTATGTAGATGTCAAGACTGGGAAGGTATGTGATCCCCCCCCCCACCTTGGCCTTTGAAATTAGGAATCCTGTATATCCAACATACTGCTTTTGGTAGTGTGGGACTTGTTTTCCAACTAAAAGAACTCAATTTAAAGAAATTTTGATTTCTCTTTTGGATTGTAATGAGGTTGATTCATTTTAAGTGCAAAATAATAAAGTTGTAGCTTGACTCTTGCTGTGCAGTCAGCTTTCTAACAAAGACAAACAACTGGTTTTTTTCAGGTTACTCTGGATTATAGGCCTGTAATCGACAAAACCCTCAATGAAGAAGACTGTGCAACAGTGCCACCAGCTATTCGTTCCTACTAGTGACTATCACTGAGTTCCTTGTAAGTTTCCTGGTAGAGAAGTGAACATCATGCAGCTTACTACTAGACAACTGTAATGCATTAAGTTTGAGAGAATCTTCATTTGCAGCAGAATCCAGGAAGCTTAGTATATTGGCCCATTGCTTCATGCGTTAATATATCATGGCAATACAGAGCTCATGCAGCAAAGTAATCTCATATTGTCTCTGCTTGAGTTTGTAGGTTTCTCTAAGTAGCTGGAGCTCTGCACGCAATTCGTATGTATTACCTTTATTTTGACTGTGCAATTTTGTATTGACTTTCTTAGAGTGATACATTAAAAGAGTAAATGCAGTATGGTGGTTAAGAGAAACAGCAGCATTTATCCAATAGTTGGAAGTACTTACACCCATTGAAATGAAAGGGTTTAAGTGCACTTAACTATTGGATTGTGGTCTTAGAACTTTATAATTCTCTACATTTTACAGTTCACATTACTTATTTAAATCACAGTTGCTGCAACTATAACTTGTGAACAGTGTCAAGCCTAAACCAAATATCATAGCAGATCCATAAAAGCTTGGTAGGACTTTTCTGTCTGTTGGCAGACACTAAAAATTTAAAGAATCCAGCTCTCTCTCCCTTAAATATCTTTACCTAGGTGAATAATACACTGTTGAGAATTGAAAGTTGTATATCTGGCATTCTTTGTAAGGCATTCTTTGTTTGGAGTGTGTCTCTGAAAAGGGTCACAATGTATAGATGGATATTCTTTCAGAAGCTTCAGTACTGTCGTATCAGTATCATCTGAAAAATCTGAAACAAAGTTTTCCTAACTGCTTTCTGATTTCATTGACAAGTGTGCATATTATGTATTTACTTTGTATTTGTAAAAATCCAGCACATTAAATAGGACAAGAATATAAGTACAGCGTGTGCCAGCACTGAAACAGTTCTATCAATTTCTCCATTAATGTTGTTCAACATGTGTGTGTTCTTGGATTTCACAGATTAATTTTTTGTAATTAGAATTTTAGCATATGCGGAGTAATTTCTTTCCAGAAGGCTTTTCTCCATGAGTAAGAATTCCAGATATCTTTAGTGCAAACATGCTTTTTATTCACCCCTGCCTCTCTGAAGATGTTTAAAAGGGGATGGAGTCCCCTTTTATGCAGAATCCAAGAACACCCCAGAAATAGTAGAACATAAATATTTTATACACACGTCTCTGGCTGTACATGTCTTAGGTAAAGGTAAAGGGACCCCTCCTGACCACTAGGTCCAGTCGTGGCCAACTCTGGGTTGCGGTGCTCATCTCGCTTTATTGGCCGAGGGAGCCGGCGTGCAGCTTCCGGGTCATGTCGCCAGCATGACTAAGCTGCTTCTGGCGAACCAGAGCAGCGCTGTTTACCTTCCTGCTGGAGTGGTACCTATTTATCTACTTGCACTTTGATGTGCTTTCGAACTGCTAGGTTGGCAGGAGCAGGGATCAAGCAACGGGAGCTCACCCCATTGCGGGGATTCGAACCGCCGACCTTCTGATCAGCAAGTCCTAGGCTCTGTGGTTTAACCCACAGTGCCACCCGCGTCTTAGTTCACAAATAAAAGCTTAAAATACAAAAATTCATGGGGAAATTATGAAAAAAGAGGCTTAATTGTATAAATTCCCAATACAGCCCTGTATCGTGAAGTTTCTAATATTTGATGCTTTATTATACTTTTATATTTTGCTAGAAGCCACCCAGAGTGGCTGGGGAAACCCAGCCAGATGGGTGGGGTATAACAACAACAACAACAACAAAACAACAACAACAATAACAACAATAACAACTGTTGTTGTTAAAACTGCATACAACTTATAAGTGAGGTTTGCTGTCTCTCTGGTATATACATCTAGGATGTACTGGAAAGCTTATCAAGCCCACTGACTGTTAGCCCTTTCTGCTGATTCACATCAGGAAAAATGGTACTGCCACACTTGGCTTTGAACACACTGCAAGTGAATATGAGGCTCTTGGTAGCACACCGTTGGTGGTTTGTTACTCCTTCCTGCTGAAGGTTTTAGGCTAAAAAGAGAATGAATACCAGAAGTGAATGGCTG
Organism: Podarcis filfolensis; assembly: GCF_964270895.1. Taxonomy (NCBI): domain Eukaryota; kingdom Metazoa; phylum Chordata; class Lepidosauria; order Squamata; family Lacertidae; genus Podarcis; species Podarcis filfolensis. The sequence continues at coordinate 51,056,002 of NC_139615.1, forward strand.
GCTACACAGATGATGTCTTCAGAAAAGGCTTGCAATATTGTACCATGATGGACTACTGGCCAAAGAGAGGTTCCACACCACAAGGGCTGAGAAGAACATATTTGACTGATTGGTTTGGTACCCTCCCAAACACACTTTCTGAGATGCTTGCTCTGGAGAGAGAAAATGCTATATTTATAAATGGAGCATTTGCACCTATCTATTATTTAAGCTATTTATACTGCATAATTAAAATTCAGAGTAAGACAATACCTTTTATGAAGATCCACCAAAATTTCACACTGTAGTGAGAGTTTCCCAGAACTTTTCCATCAGGCTGGATGTTACACAATGTTGGGTTGGTGGAGAAAGAGAAAATAGCTGGCTTTATGTTTAAGTGATAAAGCTGGGTGTTCTGTGCCACCCATTACCTCTGCCTTGTGGCGTCCATGTTATCCCCAATACTCCTCAACATCTACATGAAACAGCTGGGGGAAGTCACTGAATATTTGGGATGTGTTGCCATCAATATGCTCATAGTACACACCTTTACCTTTCTTTTCCACCTACAACTCCCAGGGAGTCTGGGACACTTGTGAAACACCTGAAGGACCAGGTATACATCTTGGAACTGCTCTTGAACTCACTGCTTTCTGGAGAGGCACAGGTAGGGCAATAGCCAGTAGTGCAGCTCAGGCCCCATCTGGAGTGGTAGGACCTGGTCCTGGTCGCTCATGCTCTCCTTGCCTTCAGATTGGACTGCTGCAATGCCCTTTATGTGAGGCAGCTTCTGAAAGCAGCTCAGAAACTAACTGGTGAAAAATACAACTGTTGGGATGCTAATGAGGGCCAGAAGGTTTGAACACATTTCTGTTGTTGCATTGTATTTCTAGGCCCAACTCAATGCATTCGTATTAATCTTTAAGGCCCTAAACCAGGCTTCCTCAAGCTCGGTCCTCCAGATGTTTCTGGCCTACAACTCCCATGAACCCTAGGATGATGGTCAGGGATGATGGGAATTGTAGTCTCAAAACATCTGGAGGGCTAAGATTGAGGAAGCCTGCCCTAAACAGTTTGGGACTGGGTTACCTAAAGGACTGTTTGCTCCTTTATGACTCCCATCTCTTGCGGGTGCGCAATTAGCGCCAGTGCCTTCTGTCAAGAGTTTGGGTGTAATCATCGACGCCTCCCTTTCTATGGAGTTGCAGGTTGCAGCTACAACAAAGGCGGCATTTTTCCATCTCTGCCGTGCTAAGCAGTTGGTCCCTTACCTCTCTCACCCTGATCTCGCCACTCTGATCCATGCGACGGTCACCTCCAGGCTTGATTATTGTAATTCACTCCTTGAAGCTGACCCAGAAACTCCAGCGGGTGCAGAATGCCACGGCGAGACTCCATATGGGGTATTCGCCGCGGGATCACATTCATTCAGTGTTATACCAGCTTCACTGGCTCCCAGTGGAGTACAGGATCAGGTTTAAGGTCTAGTTTTAACCTTTAAAGCCCTATACGGCCTAGGACCCTTGCACCTACAGGACTGCCTCTCCTGGTATGCACCCACGGAGGACCTTATGGTCTGCAAATAACAACAGCTTGGAGATCCCGGGCCCCTGAGAGATTAGGCTGGCCCGGCCTAGTGGAACCCTCTGCCACAAGAGATCAGGGCCCTGTGGGATTTGACATCTTTCCGCAGGGCCTGTAAGACGGAGTTGTTCCGCCAGGCCTTTGGTCAGGGCTCAGCCTGACTCCCCTTCTCTTTCTGTATAAGAACTAGTATGAAAGAGGCCTCCCAGCATTCTCACAGGCCCATATAAGAACAGCGTAAACAGTTAAGCCTAATGAACATTTACTGTTCCCAACCCTAATCCTGCGGAAAGCCAACTAATTAGATTTTAATTTGATCCTGGCTTATTTTTAGGAGGTAATTTTTGTTTGATTTTATACCAGTGTTATATATTTGATGGAAGCCGCCCTGAGCCCAGTCTTGGCCAGAGAGGGCGGGATACAAATAAAAGATTATTATTATTATTAATGTCATGTAAGATTGAGGTCCTACTTGATATGCTAGCTGGTAAGATCTGTTAGGTTCCAGTTGCTGAACACTCTTCCAGTTAACATTTGCTTGGCCCCTTCCATTCTGGCATTCAGTAAGTCCTTAAAATTATTTTTACCACTGCCCTTCCTTAATATAGTTTTGTTAATCCAATTCAGTATCTCTCACGCACCTACTTCTTGTCTGTATTTACTATGTGCTTTATACCCTGCCTAGGGTTCTGTTTTATTTCTTTCTGGATATTGGTTTGAGAGCTTGGCTCTGAAAAGCAATCAGTGGAGCAAATAAAAATAAAATGGAAATAAAACCTGTGTGGGTCTCTGCCATAAGATGAAATATGGGAAGAGCAGCAGACTCCCTTAAGAACAGGGCTGCAAATCTGTAGTCATTTGCCTGGACATAAACCCTGTTGAACTCAATTGTGATTTCCTGCTCAAACAGGCAAACGATTGCACTGAAAAATAAGGACATGGTTGCTTATACAACAGCCTTTATTTTAATTTTATATTTCATAAAATTTATACACCACTTGATTGTAAAAAACAACAACCTCAAAGCAGTTTACAAAAAGATAAATCAAGAAAAAACAATACATTAAAACATAAAAAGTTAAAATTACTAAAACATTAAACCACACCTCAAGCATCTGGGTAGACTTGCCTAAAAATGTATGCTTTCAGCAGGTGCCAAAAAGTGTTCAGTGAAGCGTACAGTGCTGGATTTCAATAGGCAGGGAGTTCCAAAGTGCAGGTGCTGCAAATGCAGAACTGGTGTTCTGTGGCACCTGCAGCAGTGCCAGTTCTGCCAATCAAAGTGGGCACATGGGGTAACGTAGTTGATTAACTTTAGGCATAGTGAAGTTAAAATGCCTTATAACTATTTTCTGCCATGTTGGGATCTCAACCCAACCCAACTACAAGTTATTATTTAATTAATTTGTTAGTTGCTTTATTATTGTTGTTTATTGAGTTTATTATTTATTGAATTTCCGGAGGTCTCAGGGCGGCTTTGTCTTGCCTGGGGAACCCAAAGTGATTTAACAAGCAGTTAGTTGTGAAACAGCTTCTGCATCTAGTCCTTTCCCCCCCTTTAGTTACAGAAGAGAACTGGCAGCAATAGTAGTATAGGAAGCAAGAAAACCATAAGCAGAAGGGGTGGGGAAACTTAAACTAAATAATGGCCCTTCCTTCAAATTCAAATATAACGATACTCAGGGAGAACCACAGTTTTTACAACAGGTGGCAGGAATTGGTAAAGGTAAAGGACCCCTGGACGGTTAAGTCCAGTCAAAGGCGACGATGAGTTATGATGCTCATCTCGTTTCAGGCTGAGGGAGACGGCATTTGTCCACAGACGGCTTTCCGAGTCATGTGGCCAGCAGGACTAAACCACTTCTGGTGCAACGAAACACTGTGAGGGAAACCAGGGTGCACAGAAACACTGTTTACCTTCCCGCCACAGTGGTACATCTATTTATCTACTTGCGCTGGTGTGCTTTTGTTTTTTTTTATATGAATATTTATTAGATTTTCCAATTTTATATAAACACAAAAAAAGAACAATATTAAAAACAATTCAATTTCAATAACAGTTTTTCAATCACATATTTCTTTGACTTCCTCATACCTCCCCTTCTTGTTCTCTAGTTCACCTTATTAATTCAGCAAATCCTAATCTCTTAACATTCCTTTTAAAATAAAACCTTATTTTCCATTCAGCTTTTTTTTAAAAAAAAATTTAGACCTGGTGTGCTTTTGAACTGCTAGGCTGGCGGAAGCTAGGCAGAAGAACGTCGGGAAGCCCAAGAGGCTCAGTGGCTTGGACCACAGCGCCACCCACATCCCAAAGAAGTGTTCCCTGACCGGGAATCGAACCCATGCTGCAGCGGTGAGAGCGCCGAATCCTAAGCACTAGACCACCAGGGAATTTGTGGCAGGCTGGCAGCCAGGAGGGAGCGCGGCAGAGAATCGCTCCCGCGCGTGCTCATTGCAGCTGGCGCATCGCGAAGCCGCAGTTTCATTGGCTGTCCTCGTCGAGCCTGCCCCTTTTGCTTTTTTTTTTTTAAAGCCCTGCTCCGTTTCCTTGATTGGCTCGCGCAGGCAGCATGGGGGCGGGCGAAACCCTCCTTTCCTTCCACCCCATTGGCTGCGACTCCGCCCACTCCGTCCTCCCCCTCCCCCCTCCTTCCTCCCGCGGCGCCTCCCTCCGCAGCCTCCGCCATGTACCGCTCGCTCCGCTCCCTCCAGCGCCTGAGTTGCGCCAGGGGCGCCGCCGTCCACGCGCGCCAGAGGGGCCCGCCGACCTGCAGCCGCCTCCCGCAGCCACGGAGGATGGTGAGCCGCGCCGCCCCCCCCCCGCTGCGCGCGCAGTGGAGAGAGAGAGAGGGAGAGAGAGGGAGGCGCAAGGGCGCCGAGAGGTGACCTTTGCCGGCCTCTCGCGGGACAGGCGCCTCCTGCGCGGCTGAGGGAAAAAGCGGCGGAGGATCAGGCCCCTTCCCGCCTTTGGGGGCCTGACGCGGCCTCAAGTTTCTCTCTCTCTCCACATATATAAATTTTGAAACTTCCATGGCTTTTATTATTACCGCTTTCGCATTCTCCCTCCCGGGGGGCGGGCGGGCGGGGCTCCCCGGCATTTAGCCCCCACAACAACCCGGTGAGGGAGGCCGGGCGGGATTCAAACCCGGGTCCGCCCCCCCCCCACTGATTTGTTCATATGGCGTCTCGGGCGAGGACAACGTTTGACGGCCCCTCCCTCAAATATTCCTCATTTTCACAGTAATTCATTTTGGTACAGCTGCTTTTTCAAACGGATCTGTTCAGTGTTGCTGTTTTGCGCCCCTTTGCCTCCCTGCGCGTGGGAACCGCCAGCAGCGTCCCAAATCCAGCGCTGCTCCCCTCCTTAGGATGCCAAGCACTCTGAATTGGGAACTGGCCCCCTAGGAAGAGAGAGGCTTGCCCCCAAGTAAAGATGAATATAAAAGTACCTTGTTTTTAAGGCCTGCGGTGGTGGCGGCTGTTAAACACCCAAGGTTCACAACATAAAAACACAAAACTACATTAGGTGGTACACTGGTACTTTGGGTTACAGATGCTTCAGGTTACAGACTCCGCTAACCCAGAAATAGTACCTCGGGTTAAGAACTTTGCTTCAGGATGAGAACAGAAATCGGGCAGCGGCAGTGGGAGGCCCCATTAACTAAAGTGGTGTTAAGAAGATTTCCAGAACGGACCTCCAGAACGAATTAAGTTCTTAACCCAAGGTACCACTGTATTTGTAACCTTTGTTTCTTAGGGAATGTGAGTGGGATTGGGCTGCATGAGTGTGAGCTGCTTCAAGTCTCACTTCATCCCACTACTACAAGAATATTTCTGGTGTTTGCTGGACCAAAGCATCCATCACCCTCAACCTTTAGCCATGCTGGCGGTTGCAGGCAGGTCGGCTGCTCCTGCACCTGCTGCTTTGGGGCTGCTGGTCCTTCCCCTCCTGTGAAGTTCTTCCTGGCACAAACCTCTATTGTCCCTTGGCCCCAAGGCTGGTGGTTCACCCAAGTGAACCGTGACATTATTCTGGCCAGGAATGCAGTAGGGGTATGGGCTCCCCTAAAAAGCAGGGTATTCTGTACCCCCTTAAAAAGATACAGAAGCTCTGATTTTCCTCCCCTCCTCCCTATTTATGGGGGTTTCTTCTGGTCACCTTCTGTGTTAATGGTAATGTTATAATTGCCTCTGAGCAACTTAACGTGAAGTAGGGTGAGCCCCTTAGGTGGTAGAACTAGGAAAAGTTCACTACTGTATATTAATATTCTGGTACGCCATGCAAACTGAAATATTTTATTAAAAACCAATTTAGTAAAGTACAGTTGTATTTATTTAATACTTACGTTTTAAGATGAGAATACCATACGTGGAATGAATTTTAAGGAAATGAAGTATAGAAAATTTAATATTCTGCTTTTAAGCAGAGCACTGCATTCAATTTTTTTATAATAATCTAAAGAAGTTAACTACAGCTTTGAAACTGCCCAGTTTGAATGGGGTTGTATCCATTCATTGTGTTAGGAATTAATTTTTGAAGTGATGTATTTCTGAAAATTGATTCTCCGCCCCCCCCCCCCCGGCACACAAGGTTTTCTACACTACATCACTGGGGACTGATAAGGCTAGATTTGGCTTCTTGGCCACTGTTGCTCCAAGCCAACTGTCAAATGAAATAACCGTTTTCATCAGTTCATCAGCATTTAATTCTTTTTGGCTATTTGTTTAGGCTGTGCATGCATACAGTTGTAGGTGAGCACTTCCTGATAACTGTCCAGCAATAACATGTAACAATAACAATAACAAATGCAGCAGTTGTTCCAGCGACTGAGTGACAGGTCACACTAGTTCTTGACGTTTATTGAACATTATTTTCTGAGGGAGAGTTAGAAACTCATTACAGCATAACATTCTGATCTTCTAAGCTAAATAGGCTACTTAAGATGCTATTTTAAAAATCCCTTTACATTAACTTGGTTGTAGGAAATGGAGTCTTTTGAAAGTAATTCTCCAACCTCTGACACAGTCACTCTGGACAAGTCTGTGGCTTGTGTCTCTTCCCTTTTCTTGATGTCTCTCCTCCCAACACACATTCCCATGACTTAGTAATAGTGTGACATTTTCCCAAGGTTTCTGAAATAACAATATTGCATTTAGAAATGTGCCTTAAAACTGTGTGACTTTATAGCAGTGTTGAAGATATATCACTAAATATAATGATTCAAAATCCTGCTAATTATTATTATTTAATTAAAGTGGTACCTTGGGTTAAGTACTTAATTCGTTCCGGAGGTCCGTTCTTAACCTGAAACTGTACTTAACCTGAAGCACCACTTTAGCTAATGGGGCCTCCTGCTGCCGCCGCACGATTTCTGTTCTCATCCTGAAGCAAAGTTCTTAACCTGAGGTACTATTTCTGGGTTAGCGGAGTCTGTAACCTGAAGCGTACCACTGTATTTGAAAGTTAAACTTACAACAATTGCATTTTCCAATAAACCTTGCTAATCTCATGTAATTTGTGATGCAATCTTTTACGTCACAACAGTTAATATTTAAAAGGCAAAAGTACAAATATGGTTAAGTTGTTTGACCTCTGAACTGTATCTTGGCAAAAAGGCACAATGGAGAAACATGTCTGTTTGGTATTGTTATCGGAGTTTGAGAACAGCAAATTGTAAGAACTTCATAGTAAAATCTGTGGCTGAGAAGTAAAACAATTCTACAAACCTATATGCATGATCAATTGTTCCTGTGAAAGTGTGTACTACTTGAGATAACCTGATCAGAATGGTCCATCCCAAAGACTGGTGGATCCAGCTGAATTTTGGACATCTCTATGGAATTTCTCTTCTTGTCATGCTTTCGACTTGTTCAGCCTGAGAAATGTGGACAGGATTTCTGGGTATGTGTTGTTGATCACATGCTTTGCTTGAGCTTTCCTATCCTGCCTAACTAAAATGACTAGAGTGGAGCAGGATGTGTAGACAGCGGAAATGGTGCAAACCTTATTAAGTAACACAGATCCCTTGGAAGAGAGATTGAGTTGTAGCTCTGTGTAGGGAATAGTGCTCTCCTAAGAGCTCTCTGTTCATGTTTTATTTGTGGTCAAGGACAGTTTTTAACTCTTTCATTTGTACAGTTGTAAATTTTCAGAACATATTTTGTATAGCCAGCCATCCAGCTATATCTGTATCTTACTGTATTTGATTCCTTTGCTATGGTTTGTGGCTGATGCAAATAAAGATTTTATCTATCTCTCTGCACACTTAACAAAGTACATTTCTCAGGAATCAGAATTAAAGTGATATGATACTGCTTTAAATTAGAGCAGATGTGGCCTGCATATCATTAAATTAAAAAAATATATATTTCTGAAGACTGAAAGAAAAATGTGCCCCACTTTCAAGGTTGTCTCCTGTACATAAGATTCTGTTACTGCTCAATTATTGTTCAAGCAGAATCACACTACTAGACATATTTTTTGGCAGAAATAAAATGTTCTAACAGTGAACTCTTCCATTACCTGGCTAGGATCCATAGAATTGTTTATGTGAGGCTCTTCTGTCCTAGGATAATTGCTGACTCCCCGCTCCCTTTGAACCCATGATATAATCACCAACTACTTCTGAACCTCCCATCAGTTTCAAAATCAGATTCCCATGCAGCTGGGGAGGGTGCTTTTGGACTTTACATCTAAATACTTCCCTATTGGGCTCAGGGAACTAGTTTGATCACAGTACTCTGGCTCCTAGCAGCAGAAGTTTTCTTTTTGGTTCTGCTTCTGCCCATTGATCCACAGAATTTGAACCATGGTGTGTATTATGACCCTGGTGCCTTTTCTGATAAGATACTTTTAAAAACAGTAACTTTCTGGCATTCTGTGCTAACATTTAAGTGTTTCTATTGTTACTAGGAGAGGTCTCTTCATTTTAACTCTTGATTTTTTTTCCTTCCTCAGGCCAGTCAGGACTCATTTAGAATAGAATATGATACCTTTGGTGAACTCAAAGTTCCAAATGACAAGTATTACGGTGCACAGACTGTGAGATCCACAATGAATTTTAAGATTGGTGGAGCAACAGAACGGATGCCAGTGAGTAATTGAAAGTTGAATTTATTCTCTACAACAGGTGTGGGGGAGTCCCTGGCATGGGTTCCAACTTGGATGGTGTGGCCATTTCCCCCTAACAATTCTCTCCTGCCCCACACCTAACATTATATGTGACATCAGGAGTGGGGCAGGTAGAAATGCTGCTGTCAAAGTAGAATTAGGCGCCTTAAAGTGCTTCCAATTGTTGCTTGGCAAAGGTGACTTGCTGTCAGTGCCGACCAGCCGATTGGCCCTTTCAGGAAGCTGGTTGCTACTGGCTACACTATGAAGTTCACCACTGAGAACTTCATAGCATGCCTGATCCCTGTGGGCTTCCTGTAAGAAGAGAAGAAGAAGAGTTTGGTTTTGATGTCCCGCTTTATCACTACCCTAAGGAGTCTCAAAGCGGCTAACAATCTCCTTTCCCTTCCTCCCCCACAACAAACACTCTGTGAGGTGAGGCTGAGAGACTTCAGAGAAGTGTGACTAGCCCAAGGTCACCCAGCAGCTGCATGTGGAAGAGCAGGGATGCAAACCCGGTTCACCAGATTACAAGTCTACCGCTCTTAAACACTGCACCACACTGGCTCTCCACACTGTAAGCACTCAACAGGTTATCGGTGCTCTCAGGAAGCTCTCTCGGATCTGCACTTGCATCACTACTGTAAGCACAAGGGGAAGCACCTGACATGATTATGGTATCAAGATGATTGACAGGTGGTATACCCTGGCCAGCTGTCATAATTATCTGTGAACTGTCAATCCTGTTTTTTGCCAGTGCTCTAAAAGCAAGCTTGGTGTCTCGTGCAGTATAATATCACATAGAACTGAAAGAGGTTAATTTTTGACAAAAATCTTCTATTTTGAAAGTTGAGACTGATGGGGGAATGTGTTGCCCTAGTATGTTTTCTTACTGGTTAATATTGTTTTTTTGATTCACATATAACTGCAACAATTTTTGGTCCTATCAATAGAGTACAATGTGGGAAGTGATAAGAATGCCTGGCTGTATCAATTGGGCTTGTTTAGAAGGAAATAATGCAATTAAAATGGCTTCCTCTATTTTATATGCATGTACAATATCACCATTCTTATTTTTTAAAATCTTAGGTCCAAGTAATAAGAGCTTTTGGTATCCTAAAGCGAGCAGCTGCTGAAGTAAATCAGGATTATGGCCTGGAGCCAAAGATTGCCAATGCCATCGTGAAGGCAGCAGATGAGGTAATATTTTAATATAAAAGCTCTGCATAATTGAACCAGGATTGATGTACTGAATTCTTTGCAGATATTTTCTTGTCTTCTCAAAATGATAATGCCTTCATCAGCCTGAGATGCAAATAATGTTCCCATGGTCCTTTTGCATTGGTCAGAATGTTTGGTGCTGCCCAATGTCAGTTGCATGATACTGGTCACAGGCACTGTGCAAAGTGGCAAAGAGTGAGGCAGGCTCTTTGAAACAGCCTCATAACTAGTTAAAAAACTCGTCGGGCTCCTTCCAGTATCATTGTTTCGTGTAAACCTTCCTTGTGGTAGCGTTTAAATATTTTTTTGACTAGTACTTTGCTCATGCTAAAATTAGTCTGAAACAGTTAACACAGCAGAAAAACCTATCTAGATTGGATCATTCTTCTCATCCTGCTTTAAGATATTTTGCAGAGGTATGTGATGATATAAGGTTTGCATTACTCCTTTGAGGAAGAAGCATGTAGTGTGGTGTAAACACACCTCATCACAGAAACTGAATGTTTTAAGTATACAATATGGAGTTTAAACCTAGAGCTTTAAAGGTGTCTATTCAATGTTATCTCATTTAGTAGTTCAATAGTGTTTCATATAAATTAATGGCTGTGAAACAATGTGTAACAATGATAAATGTGTTTTTGTAGGTATCTGAAGGTAAATTGAACGATCATTTTCCTCTAGTGGTGTGGCAAACTGGATCTGGAACACAGACGAACATGAATGTTAATGAAGTCATCAGTAATAGAGCCATTGAGATACTGGGAGGTAAACTGGGGAGCAAGGACCCAGTGCATCCGAACGACCATGTTAATAAAAGCCAGGTCACTATGTGCTCCTTCCAAATATTCTTGCTGTGTGTTTACATTACATATTATCTACTAAAAGGTCAAAATATTTATTTATCAAATGGGTTTTGTTTGATTAGGTGCAAGGTGTTTCAAAGGGGGGAAATATCACTTCAGTTGTTGGCATGCTGCCAATGACCAAAACATTCTTGAACAAAAATAAACTATGAACTATGAACAAACTATGAACATCCGATCTTTAAAACTTATCAGATGATTATTTGCTTGGGATGCGGAATTGCTCTTTGTGTTGTTGCATATAAACAGTGATAAGGGAATCACTAATTGATTGCTACATCCGAATGTCACATACTGTGTGTACATAAAATCACCCCCTTTTTACCTATATGGAATTTCTTTCCATTAACTGACCTATACTGTGTCAAGCTTGGGACTCTTACGATTTGTGTTCCTGATTTTGCTACTGGTTGTGGCATCATAAATAGGAGGAAGTGTCCTTTTTACATGCTTTTGAGTGTTTTCCTACATTGAGCAGTCTAGGAACAGATAAATAGTGAAAGAGATGTTCAGATAACAAGCATCTTGTGTTTGCATCTTCTCAGAGCTCAAATGACACGTTTCCAACAGCAATGCATATTGCTGCTGCACAAGAAGTTCATGAAGTGCTGTTGCCGGGGCTGCAGAAGCTTCAGGATGCCCTTGATGCCAAATCAAAAGAATTTTCCAAAATTATTAAAATTGGGCGTACTCATACACAGGATGCAGTTCCCCTTACCCTTGGGCAGGTAAAAAAACATTTTGACAGTTTAATATTGTATGAAAGTTCTATTTTTCTCTTGGAAGGAGTGGGGGGGGGACTCATTGCAAACATTAACTTTGTTTCCAGTCAAAAGGCATATCTTTGACTAGTGATAAGTGGCTCGTTTATGTTAAATTCTCACATGGAATGAGAATAATCTGGACAATAATATGATCTTGTTTGGCTATCCCTCTTTTTTTTCTCCTTTGAAGGAATTCAGTGCTTACGTGCAACAAGTCAAATATGGAATCACTAGGATCAAATCAGCCATGCCAAGGGTCTATGAGCTGGCCGCTGGTGGCACTGCTGTTGGCACAGGACTGAATACAAGAATTGGTTTCGCCGAGAAGGTGGCTGCTAAGGTGGCTGCACTTACAAGTAAGGGAGGACATGAAGGAAACTTCTGATAGCCTCTTAGAGAATTGAAATATAATTGTCAGAGGAAACAACAAAGCAAAAGAAATGGGACAGTAACTGCCTTTTCTAGAAAGAAAAAGCAGTGCTATATTCTGTAGCCCCTTCTCTCCGTGTTTCATCTACCTAAGCTTCATTGTACATTGGTGTTCTGCTGTACCAAAGGCAGCTGGTGACTGGATTTATCAGCCTGCTATTTCCTGCATCAACAAGGTTATGAACAGATAAAGCTTGAACTATATTCTTCAAATGAACCATCCAAAGATTTTTAACTGCTGGGGGAGGACATAGGAGCATTGGAATCTGAAGCACTGGAGGGTAATGGTCTAATTGTAGCAATACCTTCTTAACACCCCGGTTTCCAGCATTAGATTTAATATAGGTAATTAGATATTTTGTATTTAATAAATTGTTTTCCTTTGCCCATTAATTATTAGCCTGGGAGCCCTTGGAGATAAGAGTACCTAACTTTGTTTATAGATATCTGCCCAGAGCTGATTATAAAGTGAACGGTCGATATAAAATGTTTTTGTTTTTTAAGAGCACTTGAGCTATTAGTATGTGCATCAAATGCAAGAGTCGATGGATGGGATGCTCATGTATATATATATATATATCATTCTTTCATTAGACTTGCCCTTCATTACTGCTCCAAACAAATTTGAAGCCCTTGCTGCTCATGATGCCCTGGTTGAACTGAGTGGAGCAATGAATACCGTGGCTTGCAGCCTGATGAAGATAGCTAATGACATCCGTTTCCTGGGTTCTGGACCTCGATCTGGTTTGGGGGAGCTAATCTTGCCTGAAAATGAACCTGGAAGCAGTATTATGCCAGGTACAGTGTGGTTTTTGTTAATTTTGTGTTAATAAATAATGAGCTAGCATCTTTGACCATACATTTTAACGTACAACTTTACATATTTTTCAGTTTTTGCCTTCAAATATATATGTAAGCAGTACTGTTTTTTGCTGCCAGTTTATGGAAACGGGGTGGAGCAGTCTGTACTGACACAAAAAATTATATATCAAGATCATTTGGAAAAACTGTGGTAACAGATTATTCATGAGTAGTAGATGATATTATTGTGTCTTCAATAATTCTGGCAGATGTTCCAACATTTAGAACCATATCAGGCTTGTATTTTTGAACAATTTATTCTAGCTGCAGACTGCTAACATAACTTGCATGTTGCATAAATTGCTTGTATTTTTAGTGAATTCAAGTGAGGACTGATTTACATTTGGCAGGCACACAGTATTTTATCTTACGGTAATTGTTTTTCTCAAATTATTGCTGTAATTAGATCTGCCTTTGAAACCATGCCATTTGGAGCTATTTGCTTTCAGTAGAATCTTCAGTGTTCTATTATCTACATAGATGTGCCCCAGGTTCTGTATGATCACATCCAGTGTTGGGGGTTTTTTGGTACTAAATCTTTTAAATAATACTTTAGTAGCTCATTTGTAAGAGTTCCCTTTAAGAGAAGAAATGAATGGTTTTTTAAAAGTTGGAGAGATACTAATTTGAGGTCTTTTCCTTCTCTTCTCTCCCTCCCTGCTTTTTACAGGAAAAGTGAATCCTACTCAGTGTGAGGCCATAACCATGGTGGCAGCTCAGGTGATGGGGAATCATGTTGCTGTTACAGTAGGAGGCAGCTGTGGCCACTTTGAGCTGAACGTCTTTAAACCCATGATTGTACGTTTGAAGTTCTAATTAGATGACCTAGATGTCATATTTTAGTGCATGGTTAGAGGGGCTTCGTAATTGTAATGAGTCGATAATTGAGTTGTGCTGGAGTCGCATCTTATGCACGAGCTCATTTTAATTTTGGGCCCTAGCATTGCATTACAGGAGTGGCTAGCCTGAAAGCCTTATCTTACCATTTAAAAGAAATGTTTGGCTACTTCCATGGGATCCCCTTGCCTGCATTGTTGACTTCCTCCCCTCCCAATCTTCCTTGGTTCTAGTGTGTGGAAGGGTGGAAATGACCGCAGGCTATGGATGTGGAAAGGGGGTCTTTCCTGTTGAGCAAGTCTTAGATCCAGTGAATTCAAGGCCTCCCCTGCCACATCCCCAGAACTTCCCATGTTGGAACCTAATGCCAGCTACTGCCAGAGGGAATCCCTATTGGCACATGCCCACTGAGCTTTCCACAGGCGCGCGCGGGGGGGGGGTATTTCTGCAGTAATGGCTGTGCTATGGGAGGGACACTTCCATGCAATCCTAACCCCTTCCAACTCTGTGGATCTGGGAGCTAGTGTTGTTCCAAAAAACTTACGGACATAAAAAATTTAAACTTGGTTATTATTTTGTCAAACTGCAATTCTGGAGTCCTTGTCAAAAAACCCACAAACCAGTTGCTTTACTATAGGCTTCTTAAAATATCAGCTATTGAGATTCCATATCCAGTTGTGTTAAAAGGGTTAAATATTGCCGTCTTGACTTTTATTGAACAGAAAGTGAAAATGTTGTATAGCAGCTAGTCTTCTAAATCGGCACCTGTGATTTTTAATTGTATTTTAATATTTCATTTAGATTAAAAATGTGCTACACTCTGCACGACTCTTAGGAGATGCCTCTGTTTCTTTCACTGACAATTGCGTGATTGGAATACAAGCCAACACAGAGAGGATCAACAAACTAATGAGTGAGTCGCTCATGCTGGTGACTGCCCTTAATCCCCACATAGGTAAGTGTCTAACACATGCCAGTCTTGACTCATGTGAAGTGCTTAAAATGAATCTAGTTACCTGCTTGAGCAGATTTCCAGAGACCTGGAATGCTGGCCTTGGTACGTCTGTAACGGAAGGAGGGTAGGTTATGGTCCAGTGGGAAATGTAAAGACTACACATAGAAATGTAATAAAAGGGGGAAGAGCATTAATTGTGCCAAACTTCCCAGAGCTTTAAATAACACAACTGTTTCACTATTTGAATTCTAATCTAACACCCAGATACTGATTGCAAAGAAGGAGAGGAACATAACAGTGTGCTGGCCTGGAACATGAGAAGCTGCCATATAGCTAGTCAGACCTTCAGTCCATCTAGTTCAGTAATGGGCTACCCTCAGTGGCTGACTGAACCTGCATGAAGCTGATGCTCCACTGCTGAGCTATGACAGCTATTCTTGCTTAGAAGTAGCTGCAACTTTAATATACAATACTTTGTAATTGGTGTGATGTTGACTGCTCAGAGACAATCTTCTTTGGAGTTGAGGCCCAAATGAATGTATTGATAGATAAAGGGCTGTCACTGAAATAGCAACGCTGTCTCAGGCTCTCTCCTCTTCCACTAGGGATTCAGTGTGCAGTGTAGATGTCATTACGCTACAGGTTTCATTGTCTGCATTTTCATGAGCAGCATCCATATGCTCCCAAGGACACATAGTACAGTGGTACCTCTGGATACGAACACTTCTGGTTGTGCACGCGTCAGGTTATGAGCTGCACTAACCCGGAAGTAGTTGCTCCCCGATGCAAACTTTGCCCTGGGATGCAAGTGGAAATCGCATGCTGGAGGCGCACGTGCAGTGGGAGGCACACTTTCGCTAATTTCGCCTCATGTTAAGAACAGTTTCAGGATAAGAACGGACCTCCGGAACAAATTAAGTTCGTAACCAGAGGTACCACTGTAGTAGCAGTTACTGTTAAGTTTAGAAAGCAGGTGACTTCGTCGTTTGGTTTCTCATTGACCTAAAAATTATCTTATATGACTTCTCCTTTTACATTATGTGTGTAAAGGCTGTTCATTAAACACAATAAATGGAACTGACTGACTGACTTTTACATTAGGCTATGACAAGGCGGCAAAGATTGCCAAAACGGCACATAAAGAAGGGTCGACACTAAAAGAAACTGCTATCAAGCTCGGATTTCTAACATCAGAACAATTTGATCAGTGGGTAAAGCCAGAAGATATGTTGGGTCCTAAGTAACTGTGACAAATGTAGTACAAACAAAATAAATAAATTGTATAAAGTAAACAATTTTATCATCTGTTTCTGTTATGAAACCCGTTGCATTTTGTCTCTGAAGTGGTGGGGCCTTCTATGGTAAATATATAACTTTGTATGTACTTCAAATATCCTGATGAAAATGCATCTTGTTTACAGGCAGCAGTGTTTTTAAAACGGCCCCCAAATTATTGCGAAGTTGAATTTATAGGGCTGTTTGTATTCATAAAATCAATAACATGCTAAAGTCAACATGTCTTTACTAAAAATATACACATTCATAAGCACCAGCACACAGATGCAGTTAAGCGCAGTGGAGGTTAAAACAGACACTCCTTAAAAAGCTGAATGATGTCCCCTACCTTTAGTCAGGCACCAACACTGTATAGCTTTGCTTTATCCTGAAACAAGTGTTGGTGCCTGATGAACCCATAAAGGGAGGGCATTCCACAAATGGGGCACAACCACAGAGAAGGCTCTTATCCTGCATCATTGTTATAAATGAACTTCATCTGCATAGAACTCAGAAGAGCTGCCTCCTCCTTCTCCAGGTTTGTTGCTGAACTTGTACAATCAAGAGAGATAACTATGTTTAACAATGTAAAGGCGCACTAGAAACCTGCATTGTATTTCATGTTTGCTGCAAGACAGTGATTAGCCAACCTGTGCTTTTGTCACTCATCTGCAGGACAATTACTCCATCACTGTGGGGGAGAAAGAGTGATCTCTTGGAAGATGGTGGTGGTGGTGGTAGGGAATACAATATTGGGAGCAGAACAGCACAATACAAAGCAGGTGGCAAGGGCCGCTCTGAATATCTGCAAAGCTCCACTGCAGCACTGTGACAGCATACAAACTGCTTGATTCTGCTCCACTCTGGCAGCCATTTTGTGACTGGCGCCCACAGCTTTTTCAAATCCTGTAACAGACCTACTGTTGAAAAAGACTGGTTTACTCCCTGTGACAAAGGCATATTAAACATTATTTGTGGAGAGAGTGGTTAGGAAAAGCCTCAACAATAATACTGCAAGCAAAGCTTGTCCAAAGAGGCTGAGAGAGGATTCGGGACAGACACAAACTAGTCTGCTTGAGAGCCAAGGTGCCGCAGTGCTTAAAGTGTCCAGCTCTGGCCTAGGGGAGACCAGGGTTCGAATCCCCCCACACACTCGGCCATCGTGAAGTTCGCTGGTTTTGCCCTTGGGCCACGGTCGCTTCCTTTTCTCAGCCTAGCCTACCTCACAGGGTTGTTGTGGATTAAATGAGAAGGGGGGGGGGCAGAGAGAACCTTGAGCTCCTTGAAGAAAAACAGGCGGGATATCTTAATGCAATAAATAATAATATCAACAACATTCCTCGATCATTGCCAAACAGTCTCTCCCCCTCTCCATAGGTCGGATTCCCATAACGGAACTTATTCGTGTCCCACCTGCGGTATTTCAATAAGGCACAACCACGCCATTCTAGGGCAGTACAAGCAAACGGCAACAATAAATACACAGTAAATAAACAAGGCATATCTAGTGTAAATAGAGCACCCGCCCTCCGAGCCCCTTCCCCCGAGGGCAGGGCGGGCGCGTCGCTTCGTCTGCGCGAGGCTCCTTCCTTCCGCCTTTCCTTAAGGCGTCGCTTTCGATGACGTAAAGCATCACGTGGCACCCCTGTTTCCCCCACTTCCGCGCTTCTGATTGGCGGGTGCCGCCGGTCGCTTCCGGGTTCGGTGTTGCTGTCGGCGGCGTCGCTCTTCCCGGAGGGGCCCCCACTGCGATCCTGCTCGTCCCGCGGCGCCTCCCGCCAAGATGAACCGCTTCTTCGGAAAGTCGAAGCCCAAGGCGCCGCCTCCCAACCTGACGGACTGCATCGGCACGGTGGGCGCCCTTGCTTCGGGGATGGGGCGGGGCTCCGTCCCGTTGCTATAGAAACCCAGCCTACAGCACCCCCCCCACCTCGGGGTCCCGCAGGAATGATGCGGAGCCTTCGCTTTGCCAGGCCTGACAAGGGGGGGGGGGAGTGAGGGGGTGGAAAGTAGATCACGGCCCCCCATCGCCAGTGGATCACCTGATCCCGACTTATCCAGGGTCTGAGCTTTCCAGAGAAATCGCAGAGCGCTGGAAGGGGTACCCAAAGGGAAGCCGCCTATTATTATTATTATTATTATTATTATTATTATTATTATTATTATTGGAAGCCGCCTATTATTATTATTATTACTACTACTACTACTACTACTAATACATCTCTACTATGCCTTGTCCCCCTTACAACACAACTTATGGGTAAAAATAAGGACAACTAAAAACAGAATGAGAGAGAGAAGCATTAAAAAGCATTTAAACACACATACCCTGGCAGATTAACAACTTATTCTACAAAGATTACAGAAGGAGAGAGGGGGTCAGACTGTGCCTTGGCCAAAAGCTTGGCAGAACACCTCCGTCTTGCAGGCCCTGTGGAAAGATGTCAAATCCCGCAGGGCCCTAGTCTCAAGGGCAGCCCCACATAGAGTGAGTTACAGTAATCAAGCCTGGAGGTGACCATCGCATGGATCACAGTGGCTAGGTCAGGGCAAGAGAGGTAAGGAGCCAACTGCTTAGCTTGGTAGAGATGAAATAATGCCGCTTTTGTTATAGCTGCAATCTGCGCCTCCTTAGAAAGGGAGGTGTTGAAGATTTACTGTTCAAAGAGTAATCAGTATCTCACTGGGCGTATTCCTCCCCTTGGATGTGCCTATGTAGCTCTTTGGATCCAAGCCAAGATCATGGCAAAGGATGTTGCCTTGTTTACATATATAGCAACTAGTTTCTTTTAACTAGGTGAGTGAGCAGTGGTGGTCCCCGCTTACCTCTTGCCCCAAGTGGCCTGTTATTGCATGTGTGGTACCATTGCATGGTAGGAGGATGCTTCCAAACATTACCTTGCCTGGCTAGAGAGTACTGATTCTTTTGTCATTCATAACTGAACTTTTTTTTCTCTTCCTCATCTTTCCTTTTGCTAAAGGTGGATAGCAGAGCAGAGTCTATTGACAAGAAAATTTCCAGGCTTGATGCAGAACTGGTGAAATACAAAGATCAAATGAAGAAAATGAGGGAGGGGCCTGCAAAGGTAAGATGTGAACAATTTAGGGTGAGGCCACTCAAGCCATGTGACATGAAAACTAGTTTTCCAGGTTTTTAAAAATGTTGGTGAATGTCCACAATTGTTTTATCAGTGTCTGAGGCCTGTGCCATGCAGGGCTTCAAGAAATACCTAATGTGTAGGACACACTGGGTGGCGATAGGCCAGTGGCATTCTCTCTGATTTACCTCACAAGGTGGTTTTCAGGATGGAATGAAGTAGGTGGGGAAACATAGAGGAAGGATGGGTTCAAAAATATATATAAGTAAGTAATACTAGGGAGTTATTAGTTATTTAGCTTGCAAATTTTACTGGTTCATTGGGTAGACTTCAACATGAAGTACATTCTCATTTGTGCTTGTAAACCTCCTTGGATGTTGGTGTGGAAAGATGGTATATAAATCTTAAAAGTAAGCAATCTTGACTTTTTAAATGTTGCACTCAGAAGTTAATCCTTGGCATTGACATCTGATTTTTACCTTTTCTCTAGAACATGGTAAAGCAGAAAGCCCTGAGAGTGTTGAAACAGAAGCGAATGTAAGTTTCATACTCTCTTCAACTTTATTTTTTGAAATGGAGTATTAATTTGAAAGGAGTGGAAACACATGCCCTTAACTTTTGGCTTCTCTTAGTTAACTAGACTACCATTGCCGCTACTCGACCATTCCCCAAGTTCTGTGGCTCATGCAGAGAATGTGGCAATAAGGAAGAGCAACCCCGCCAGCCCTAAGTTGCTATAATGGGGTGTTTCTCACACTGTGATGTTTCCTGGCTATAGTCACAGCCACCTACTTCCACTTCTAGCAGAGGCTGTGGCCTCAGTCCCAGCCAGATGCACCATTGCCTGTTGACAGAAAAAGAGAGAGATGTAAGTGGACACCAAGTTGGGGCATTGGGAGGAAACTCAAAATGCAGGAGCAGCCATGTTCCTTGGACATACGGAGGATAAGCAACCCATTTCACAGTTTTCAGCTTAACCTTCTTCCTTCACTGATTTGAAACTGGAGAATAAAGTTGTCTACAGTACAGTTGGTGTCACCTAGTAGTATGACTGTCATAGTTAAAGGGCACATGCACTTAAAAAAACATTTTTTCCTTTCTTTGGGATCAAACTTCAGATTTCATACAATGTTCTTGATCCACTGTCATGGGAAAAGGTGGGGTATAAATAAATATACAGTATAATAATAACAGTAATCTCTGGAATGGAGAACAGACAGCAGCTCTAGTTTGTGAGTTACTGTGACTCAGAGTCTGAAAGCTTTGTGTCTTGACCATAGGTATGAAAACCAACGAGATAACCTTGCTCAACAGTCTTTCAATATGGAGCAAGCCAATTATACCATCCAGTCTCTGAAAGATACAAAAACAACGGTAACTTTAGTTTTCATTTAAATTTTTACTTGCATTTATGTATGTGTTATAGTGGGTCTTAATATTTTACCTGGCTACTTCTCTAGGTTGATGCCATGAAACTGGGAGCGAAGGAAATGAAAAAGGCTTACAAGCAAGTAAAAATAGATCAGATTGAGGTAAGTTTCAGTGTTACATGAAAAATAATCACTGATGACTCTACAAGCATGTTTACACTTAAATCTGAATTAGAGAACCTCTTTTATAATGCCTCTCCCTCCCTTTGGAATGTGTCTTATTTTTATATCTGTCCCAAGGAATAAATATTATCAGTAGTAGTTTGTATGAGCCAAACTGTTTATGAGGCTAAAACTTTTTGTGAGCAAAAAAGAAAGGCAAAATGCAGAATGGATATCTGAACTGCATACCAGTCAAGTTAATTAAAAAGATTTTGTTCATTTTAGGCAAATAAATAGGACCTAATGAATGCTTACCATTGTTTCACAATCAAATAGACCTCTTACCTCCTGTCATTTGGATTTATATTTCATAATAAACTTCAGGACTTGCAAGACCAATTAGAAGATATGATGGAAGATGCTAGTGAAATTCAGGAAGCATTGGGTCGTAGTTATGGAACCCCCGAAATTGATGAGGAAGACTTGGAAGCAGGTGAGTTACAAATTAATTCTAACTGCAAAGCTAGGACATAATGGGTTCAGGCAGATAATGCAGGCTCAATTCCAACATTGTATATAATCTAGGTTAAGGGCATTTAACTTTTTTGGTTTGCAAATCATTTGCAAACTGGAGAGACTGTTTTGGGCACTACATGCACACACCACAACTGTGTACACTCCCCTCTCTGTCAGCAAGTAGGGTTTGAAAACAGTTTTCACTTTTCTCCCAAGGCCTTTTTTTGTTGTTTGTGTGCAGGGGATGGTCTTCCTGGAGGGTGCGGTTTGGGTAACAAATGTCGACCTTCCCTCCCTGGCTGCAACCTCCATGAAGATCATCCTCTGCAGTGATTCAGCTTGGAAAAAAAGCTTTCCATTGGCCACAATGCAAAACTGTTTTACAGACTAATTGTGTGATCCTTTCCTTGCCTTACCTCCTGCAACCCTCACATTGTTCCTTCTCTATTGAGATTAGGTTTGTAGGTTTGAAATATGCCTTCCGTTGTATCTCTTTTGGTGCAGAGGGAGACACATTTTCTGCAGGAGTGAATACTGTCCTCAGGAAGACTGCAGTTAGGCCTGGAAAAGTGTATTTTGTTGGCTAATATATATGGCTTCCTTTAAACAACATATCAGCAGCCATTGGGTTGGGGGTGGGAAGAAGACCCTGCAGGAGCCTGGGAAGAACTTTGTTGGCACAGGTGTGCTCATGGGCACCTTGTTGGTGACCCCAGGATTAGTGTGATGTCCAAATTGATAAACCATTGGTGAGGTGCATCTGTGTCCCTCGTTACTGACTTCAGGAAGAATCTCAAAACATTCCTGTCTACTAGGCAGTTGATGGCTGAAAGGCACTGTTCGTGGCAACCCTGAGATTACCGGTTAAGGGAATCTTTAAAGTGTATTTTGTTTTAAGCTGTTACATTATTGATCTTTTTGCTTTCCTGGGCTCCTTCAAGAGGGATATAAATCAAGTATTAGAGTTTATGCTATCTGAGGGCAATCTCTTCAGAAATGTTCATTTTTTGTGCTGTACAATAGGTATTGAAATACTATTTCAAGTTCAGGGACAAGTTCAGCCATCCTCAGTTTTCCTGTTAGTGATAGACATTTTGTGTCCTAACAACAATTTTAGAGCTGGAGGCACTGGGTGATGAACTTCTAGCTGATGAGGATAGCTCCTATCTGGATGAAGCTGCATCTGTTCCATCAATTCCAGAAGGAACGCCAACTGAAGCAAAAAACAAAGTAAGTCTTCTTTCCCACCTCCTATTATGCGCAATACATTTACAACAGCGTCACCAAAATCAGACCCAATAGAATACAGTGCTTGGATAGGTTTATTGCCCTCATCCTTTTCTTTCTTCTTAATTATCTTGGCGGGGGGGGATCATAATATATTTATTAGGAAATATATTTCTATCTTCAGTACCAATAATTAAGCGGTATAAGTGCAAAGGAACATTCGAAGCTGCATTATAATGCAAGTCAGGACATTGGTCCACCTAGCTCAGTATTGCTTACACTGATTGCCAGCAGTTCTCTGGGGTGCAGGCAGGAATCTTTCCCAGCCTTAACTGGAGATACCAGACATTAAACCCTGGGACCTTCTGCATGCAAAACATGTGCTTTGAGTTATGGCCCTTTCCCAGGTAATGTATTTGATTGAGTGAACATCTGTGGGCAGTGCAATAAGGCAAACAATGTTGAAGAAAACTTAACTATGGTTTGGCATGTGGTTTTATGTTGTAAACTGCCCTGTGATCGTCTTATGAAGGGTGGTATATAAATTTAATAGATAATCATTTTGCATGGTGTCGGAATTGAAAAATTAGGATTTGCAATCAGCCAGCAAGACAGAATGAGAACCCTGGTATGAAGTAAGTTTGCAAACCACAGTTTGTGGCTAGCTATAGTTTGGCACAGTGTTTGATTTGACAAGCTATCTATTGCCATCATGCCACCTCAAGGTTGCTGTACCATGGAAATAGGAGTACACCCACAAAGCTGAGAGGCTGGAAAATAAAAGCAGACAGGTAGCTTGAAACCATGGTTTCCCTGGAAGCTCAAATCATAGCTTGGGTTCTCAACTATGGTTAGTGCAAAGCAAAGTTCAATGTTTGTTTAAATTGACCTTGTGCCTTAACCTTTTATGTTATGTACACTTTCTCAGTACCATTTGCTGCTTAATTTAAACTTATGATGCAGTATAACACCCTGGTCCTGTATTTATATTACACCTTCATTGGGCAGACAAATGAGGCTGACTCTTCCTCCATTTATATATGAAAACAAAATGAAATATTTCTCTGGCTATTCTCAAACTAAATCTTGGTTGTATTATAGATAATTCTGTCAAATGGTGGTCTCTTGCCAGCTGTGGTCCTTCTACATTATCTTTGCCAAGCAAACATAGTATCAGCCTTTGTTGCTAGCCTCCTTGAGTGTGTTAGAATGACAGTTGATGAAATATTAATAAACAAGTGGCTCCTGTAGTGTGGATGCACTGGTAGGTTCACTGTTTGCTGGTGCTGATATCTCAGGATATAGACAGTAAGATTAACATACATATTTTATATACTTTATACTATTAACCACAATTGTTTGCTTTTCCTCTCATAGGATGGTGTACTGGTGGATGAATTTGGATTGCCACAGATCCCTGCAACATAACTTCTCTAGCTCAGAAGGACTGCTGCTTTTCATCTTTCTTAAGAAGAATACCGTGGGTGGTGCAGATAAAGCTTTCCAGTACCACTTGATATCACTACATAACAGAATGTAGAGTGAATGAGTGACAAATTCCCCTCCTTTTGAAGACATTTTATTACTAGCTTTTGTATTAACAGCAAGAAATTGGTACAACTCTTTCCTGCAGTGGGATCTGTTCACAAGTTCTGAAATTTGGCTTCATCACTCCTGTAGTGTTGTAGTATTATTCTGAAAATTACTTTGGGCTATTTATGGTTTTCTTTGATTTATATTTCTCCGGACTACAAAGGGCACTGTGATGGTATTTCTTAGACTAACTTTATTGTGCTTGCTTGAATCATGCATATTTTCTAATGATGCTACCATTTGCCATTTATTGTGGATATATTTGCTATAGCCCTTAAATGTAGCTGAGTAACAAAAATAAGCAAAGGAGATTACATTGTATAATCCATTTTGACCTAAATTATATACCGTTTAGGGTTGCTTGATCTCTATAGTGTTATTTATTTTTTTAAGGTGCAGTTCCTTCTGTCTCAGTTATTGTTAAATATCAAGATGTCAACTTTTTGATGTCATTGGTCTCCAGCCGGTTACAGGTGCTTGTGAAACTATGGTTTCTTCCATTTCTACATGGGAACTATTTATGTGTTTCGGAATCCACAAATTTCAAAAAGCCTGAAGACCTTTGTCCCTCCCCATGTCTTAGTTTAAAAGCCTGGTCAGTAGCTCATTTTATTGGAGGGCCACTTTGAGGAGGGTGGGACAAGTGGGCCCCCAAGAGACAGTAAACCAGTCCCATTGTCAAAGCCACTACTCCCTCTGTGTACGTTGGTGTGGGTTGGCAGCTGGGACTTGGTCAGCTGCTAATACTCAAAGGGCTGGGCTTGGCCAGGTAAAGGAAATAATCCACATTGCTATGTCACCTGCCATCTCTTCCTGCAAAACATATCCTCATTAAGTTAAACAGGATACACTTGTCCAAAGTCAGTGTGAATAGGCTTCCATCCCAATGAGACAGTTTCTATTTGTGTAGTCTTTTTGTGTAGAAATTTGATGTTGCACTTTAATAAGTTCCATCTTGTGAAATGATGAATACGGATAATTCCCTGCAAGGGGTTGTTGCAGATGACTGTAGGGTGAGTGATGTCTTCAGCAGCCATGATGATTCGGGAAGGATTCCCTAAAAAGTAGCAAAGATTTGACTGTGATTCCTTTAGGAAACTAGATAATGTTCAATAAAAACCAGTTGGCTGGCTGGCAATGGAGGTATCACAGGTAATAATCACATATGCTCCATAAAATGGTATGCTTATTTACCAAGACTGTTCCTGTTCAGAAATAAAACTGGTGAAGCTTTTTGTGGCAGGGAAGCAGGGCAGGCACTGGGGAAAGTGCTCATTCTACATTTCTGCGTGTCAGGCTGCTGTTAAAGGCACAAGAGCAGCACCAAACACACTCACTCCAAATTCTTCTGCATAGACAGGGAAAAGCTGTCCGAAATGTCATATTCCCTCATATGAACATGCTCTGGTTCAGAGATCTTCAGAGGGGAAGCCTCTGCCCTGCCACCCTCACAGGCACACTCGATGGGCATGTGGGAGAGGGCCTTCTCAGTGGTGGCTGCTCCCAGACTTTGGAACTCCCTCCCTGGAGAAGACAGTGCTCCCTCCTTGCTGTCCTTCCGCTGGCAGGTGAAGACCACCTCGTTCCAACAGGCTGCTGGGAACCAACTGCTTCGAATGAAAGGGCTGGTGCTGTGCTGTTTTTGGTGGATTGTATGGTTTTAATAAAAAAATAATAATACTGTAGATAGATACACATTTAAGTTGTGTGCATTCAGCTTAACCTGCTTGGCAGAAAAACCTAAATGGCAGGTGTCTGGAGAAAAAAGAATGGCAATCTCACCTGCCAGTATGTTTTGAATGTATGTGCACTCCTTGGAATGTAACCCCTGCGTAAGTCAAGAGTTGCCTGGAATCACAAAAATAATAGTGTACTGTAGAACCCCCTTGTTCCCAGCAGGCTTTTGGGAACGGGCTGCTTCTAATGAAAGGGCTGGTGCTGCACTGCTTTTGTTGTGATTGCCTGTTTTCAAATAGTTTTATATAGTTTTAATTCTGTTACACAGCTCAGGACCTCAATACCTCTGCATACGAACCAACCGGACCCCTGCACTTGTCATCCAAGGCCCATCTGTGTGTGCCCCCTCCACGAGACACGGGGGGGGGGGGGAATGGCCTTTTCTGTGGTGGCTCCTCCTGGTGGAATGCTCTTCCCAGGGAGGCTCGCCTGGTGCCTTTGCTGCATCTTAGGCCCAAAGTGAACACACTCCTCTTCCCCCAGGCCTTCAGCCATTGAACAGTCTGGCCTTTTAAATGGGGTGGGGAAGAGTGCTATTGTGATTTCTTCTCTTGTAATTGCTTTATTGGGTTTTTTTTTATTATACCATGTGAATTACATTTTTAATGTTGCACACCGCCCTGTGATCTTCGCAAGAAGAGCAGTATATACATGGAATTAATAATACTGTAAATAGTTTCCCACCCACCCCAAACGTTTCTTAGCTGATCTTATTTTTAATCAGTACATCCGCCTTCGGCCCCTGTGAGGGGGGGCGGTATAAGAATAAAAACAAGACCATAAATAATAATAATAGGGAATAATAATAAATGATAATAAGAGATGCTTAAAAGTAGGTAAATAAATAAGCCAGCAAGCGGCGTCTTCCCCGCCCTCGGGGTCTCGGGGTCGGCGGCGCGCCTCTCTCGTCGGGCTCCGGCTGCTCCTCCTCCTTCCCCGGCCGGCAGTTTCCGGCGCCGGAGGGCGGCACTCGGCGTGGGCTCCGCGAGGGCGAAGCGGGGCATGGCGGTGCCCGGCGGCGGCGGCGGCGGGGGCTCGGCCCTGACGGTGACCGTCACCTACGGTGAGAGCGCGGCCGGGCGGGGCGGGGGGCGAGGCCGGGGCTTCGGGCCTAGCGGAGCCTCTCTCCGCCGCGGCGGGCGGGCGGGCGGGCGGAGGGAGCCCGGAGGCGGGCGGGGAACGGGCGGCCTTGCGCCCCCGGCAGCCGCTCCCTCCCCCGTGGATGTCGCCCCGCTGAGGGAAGGAGATGAGGGGGGGGAAGGGGGTGGCACGCGCAGACTGGCCCCCCCAGACGCATCGCGCCCACATCCATCCATCCCCCCGTGCAGTTGTGCATTCATGCATCCATCCATCCGTGCATTCACACGTACATCCATCCCTGCATTTGTACATCTACGTGTGCTTTCCTCCATACATACATGCATACATAGCTTGACCCCATTCCTGAAACCCAGGAGGTTCCAAGGCTAGAGTGCCTCAGAGCATGTGTGAACGTGCCCAGTATTAGGAACCTATGAGAAGAAGAACTGGCTCTTGCCAATTTCTGTGATGTCACAATATCCTTGGCAGCCAGAGGTGTCATAGTTCCTCTGCTGTGATGTCAGAGGGTGCCTGGACAGCTGGGCAACGGATGACTCGGAGAGACTGTAAAGAGACTGAATTTTACCTCCGCAATGAGCTCAGCAGGGTGACCCTAAGCAAGCTGTTCTTGCCCTCTTCCCAAAATCTGTTTTACGGGGGTGGGGAGAGGATATTGAACTGAAGTTAGAGGAATTTTTGGAAATTATATACAAATGGCTCAAGACATTTAAAGTCATTCTCTTGTATTATCAGCCACTATATATACATGTTTTTTACTAGGATTAAGGTCAGTAAGAGAACCTCTGCAGCACAATCTGATAAATGTGGATAATGCAAGCTGGCTGTTCAGTGAATTCAGGGATGGGAGGGACCTGCATGGCTTTACTGGGGTCAGTAATAAAGACTGGCCAGTGGATAACAGTCTTGTAGCAGGGGGAAGATGGCAATTTGAGGATGCAGGCAGAGACGCCGATGTGGGTTGAGAGGCCTTTGGGTTCACACCAGCCTTCTTTGTTGTTCTGGCTGCGGCTGATGGGGTTGTAGTTCAAAGGCACCAGGATGGCAAAGGCTGAGCCCCTGGGAGTGTACGCTAGGGGCCATATTCAACTAAGTCATCATACTCAGAATAGACCCACTGAAATCAATGGACTTAAAGTTAGCCACACCTGTTTATTTCAGTGGGCCTACTCTGAGTATGATTATGGTTGAACCTTTCATGTGTGAAGCTTTACCCCATTGCTTTATCTCCATGTTAGGTAAACTTTATTTGTTAAATACTTGCTTGTAAGGCTGTAGTTTGCAGCACATATGGGCTGAGCTAAACCCAGTTTGTAATCTGAATATATTTTCATTGTGGTATTTTCAGGTAGTGAAAAACACAGTCTTCAGGTTGCTTCTCAAGAAGAAGACAGTCAGCCAACAGTGCGTGATATGGCTCTCTTAATTGAACAAGTTACTGGAGTTCCAATTTCTTTTCAGAAACTGATATATAAAGGTAAGTAACGTTTTTATATTTGCAGCACAATCCTATGCATGGCAACTCAGAATTAGGCTCCACTGAGTTCAGTGGGGCAAAATATCAGTTAGAACTGGTCTTAAATAACTATATACAATTGGGTGAGGATTTATTTTTGAGGAACAGCTATGCTAATTTCATCTCTTTTTAAAAATTGATTCATCCAGAGAACAGATCATGAATCAGTTAAAACTACAAAGTGAGTTTTATTTATCAAATGCTGAAGTACGTGCATGCATTGTGAGAGAGAACAATTAATCACCAATATTCATTCTTCTGCTTTTTTTTACTAATATATTTGCCCAGGCACTGTGTATTTGAGTCAAGCTTACACAACTTTTGGCTCATCAACCTGAACACAGGCTACTAGGCATGTATGATATTTGGCACACCTCCGCTTTTTTACAGTTTCATGTATTACACAGGAGATATGAGAGGCTTGCTGAGCCCATGATAAAGAGCTATAATGGATGGTGGGCTCTGTTCACATTAATGGGTTACAGTGTGCTGGGTCAGTTTTAATGTTTCAGATTTATTATAGTGCATGTAGTTTGAAAAGGAACATGAATGGTATTACTGCTACACTAATTTCTGGGATTCTCATAACCATTTTAAGGTATTAGGAACCCATGAGAGAAGAATAACTGGCTCTTGCCAATTGTTGAATTTTATTTTATTTTATTAAACTGAGTATCAAAGTAACGCTAAAAACCTTTTCAGATGATTTCATTTGTCTTCTGTTTCTGTTTTGTTTTGAAAAAAGTTTTGTTTTGTGCTTTCCTTTTAAAGAGAACTAAGCTCGATATTTTATCAAATAAATAGAGCCTCTAAAAATTATGTTTAATGAGTACAGCCTGTTCTAGTATAAGCAGCTGATTCTCTGTGATGTCACAATATACTTTGGCAGTCAGAGGTGTCATAGGCTTCCAAGTGATACCTTGTATCAATATCAACAACGAGCATTTTTGGAGCCTTTTATGTTAATCAGGTGACGCTTTCAGCTTTATGCTGGTATAGGTGTATAAAAGGTATACAAGTTGTTCCATATTTGTAAATGAACGTAAAACTGACTCTTCATTTTGTTTGCTGAAGTTTCCCAAATAAATTTGTAGGTTTCTTTGTTTTTCCTCCTAGGAAAATCCCTGAAAGAAATGGAACAGCCTTTGGCAACATTTGGAGTTAAAAACGGTTGTAAAGTCATGCTGATTGGAAAAAGGGTAACTTTCATTTTATGAAGGCTGTGTCTCTCTTTCCCCTCTCCCTCCCTCTCTCCCTCTCTCTCTCCCTCCCTCCACACACAGAAACACACGTGGATGAACATGTATCGTTGAGCTTCCTAATATGAGAAGTCATATTTTTCCCCCCAATAAGACATTTGCTCACTTGCTATTTCTTCTCAAGCGCAGAGCACTTTCTCCTTGCTCTCCAGTAAGGAAAACTGACTATGCTTTTGTTTCCCCGTTTTTTCACTTTTGGAGGGGGTAGTTTTATCCGATCCCTGGCTTGGATCCACTATTTGCACTGCTGCACAGCCTCTTGCACTAGCATGAGCAGACGATGTCTCTCCATGCAGCACTGCAATGTGTTACAGGCTGCAGCACATAAACCCTAGTGGATCACAAAAAGATTTTGAAAAGGAGCTTGCACAAGCAGATGAACTTCTCTAGATTTAGTGTCAGCTATTCTGCAATACTCCTCCACTAACTTAGAAGCAGCTCTTCCACTCAAGCCCCTGATTTTAGTGGGACTTATGTGCCTAACTTGCTGTGGATTCGTTTCTAATGTCTTTTCTGCCTTCTGTCCTCTCTGTTCTTCCCATGTTGCTCTTTTTTTGTTCTGTTTATCTTAAAATGTATTATTTTGCCTTTTAAAAAATCATTCACAAGGCAGTACGCAAAACATCTTCAAATAATGGAGCCTTAATTAACCAATAACCTTGTTTTACTGTACTTGTTCCTACACAATAAACTCTCTGTTCTCTACTGAAATATTTATGTGCATTGCATATCTGTGATAACTTCTCAAACAGAACTGGAAGGAACCCAAATCATCTAGATTGGGGTGGGGAACCTGTGCCCCCGCTCCCCTTGATGTTGTTAGAGTACAACTCATCATATTTGAACATTGGCCAGGCTGGCTGGAGTTGATTGAGTCCAGCAACATCTGGGGGACCATATATTTTTTACCCCTGATCTAAATAAACTTGCTTTTTGAAAAGGAACCCCTCCTTTTCCTAACGACGCAATTTAAAATACATGCATCTTCCAAAATCTTAACTGTAGCTGTATGTTACTGCTTTGGATACTGTTTTCTTTTGCCGAAGAACATAAAATAATAACTTCTAGGTACATATTAGTATTTGCCAACAGCAGTAACCATCTTTACTTGGTTGCACATCCATTGAAATAGTGAGTCTATTGATTTTTTTAAAAAAACCAACACCAAGCAAATTGATAACTGTTAGAAGTAGAGAGAAGCCAGGGTGCTGAATGGAGTAATAGCAAGCTTCTAAATCTTTGTTATTGTATGCTAGAATAAATGTATCATAAATGTTAGGATTGATGTAAACCTGTGCCATCTTGTTCTAAATTACCCAGAATAGTCCAGAAGAAGAGACTGAATTAAAGAAATTGAAAGATTTGGAGAAATCTGTGGAACAAATAGCAAAAAAAATAGAAGATGTTAATAAAGAGCTTGGAGGTATTCAAAAAGTAAGTTGATTTCTTATTTCAATAGTTTACCTAGCTTTATAATTTTTAATTGTTGATACTATATTTCCTAATTTAAATGAATTTACCTCAAAAGATCGGTCACCTATCTTGATATTTATGCCTCTTCTAGAAAAATGCTCTAGCTATTTATTGACTCCTCTTTTAATCCTTCAAAATAATAAATGTGTATAATAGTATTTTGACAAACAACATGATAAATTATATTATCTAGATAAGATGTCTTCAGGTATGCTATGAGTAAATTTTTATGAGAAATTACAATTTCCATACAGGGATTTCTAGCAAAGAATCTTCAAACTGAAGCTCTTAACCAGTTGGACAAGCGGATCAAGGGAACTGCTGAACAGTTTATGAAGATTCTGGAACAAATTGATGCCATTGTGAGTAAACAATTATAGCAATAAGTTGTTGATCTCTGAAAGAACGTTTAGTTGTACTTTTAAGTAATATTAGCTTCGGAATAGTAGGCTTTCCTAGTCACTTAGTAGGCACCACATTAATGGCTTTTTAGGGCTTTTTTATGAACCCGTTGTTTCCCCACTATTAAATAGGTATCTCTGTTACACTGCCCATTTTCTGTAACACACAAACAATAGTTCCATATACACATTCTTCATAAGGCATCCTATTATCATTTATCAAATTATTCACTGTATTCAGTTTACTAAGGCTCCCACTCCAGAAAAGCGAATTAGCCGTCTCCCCACTCATGCAGGGGTTTGTGCATAAGTGAAATGAACGTCAAGTGGGGAGCACCTTCTAAAAAGCCTCTAAATGCCTGTTTTCTCCTACTCTCCAGCTCTCCACACAACTCTCTCTCTCTCTTCAACTAGTTGAAGTTCTGGGGCCTGCTGGAGGATGCGTGGGACAGCAGTGGCTGCTGCACTGCCCCATGTGTCAGCTGTTAGGTGGGGAGGCTGAGCAGCCTAAACAAAGCCCCACTGCACCTCAGGTCTCTTTGGGGCTTCCTCTGCCCTCACTGACGTCCTCTTCAGGCTCTAGAGAGGGCCTCCTTACGAGCCACGAGGACTCTCTAGCTCTCTCCCACCATTTCCTTGTATGATTCGATTTATTTATTTTCTGGCGCTGCACATATGCACAGTTGTGCGCAAGTAGAACACGCGTAAGTGGGGGTAAGCCTGTATACATACAGTTGCCCTCATGCACCAGAGGCATTTTGAATAGCAGTTTCCCTTTCCACTAACTGGGAAGATGGTACCAGAACTCTGGAAAGGAGGCAGGAATAAGCACCTTTCAAAGCTGTGTAGATGAGCTGCTAGTGTTCTAAAGAAAAATAGCTTTCTTGCACATTTGGAACTTCTCATGTACTCCTCCAGACTAGCGCCCAAAACTTACAAATTCAAATGCAATTTGTCCTCATAGAAGCAGAACATTTTCTTCTACATATGTTTAACGTTTTGCTCACAAATGGCAGAAAAGACAAAGAAAAGTGAATCCTGTTTTTATTTATTTTTATTTTTTAAAAAAACTTTTTAAAAGTTGGAAGG
This sequence comes from Podarcis filfolensis, assembly GCF_964270895.1. Classification (NCBI taxonomy): domain Eukaryota; kingdom Metazoa; phylum Chordata; class Lepidosauria; order Squamata; family Lacertidae; genus Podarcis; species Podarcis filfolensis. The sequence continues at coordinate 51,088,423 of NC_139615.1, forward strand.
ACCATTTCATGCACAGTGATTTCCCCACACCAATATTGCTTCTCTGTAGGAAAAAGTGTTTGCATTGTGTTTATCGTAACATCACAATTGGCAGAATGTGTCTGTTTCACCAAAGGTATACATGATAGAAGTCTGCAGTGCATCACAGCTTCTTACCATGTACACATGCAGCAAAATAGGTACATAACATGTTCCTCATGAGTGTATCTGCTCTTTCTTGCACAGAAATAATAACTGAGTCTTAAGCTGTTATATTATAATGTGAGAGGTTTTCTTCTGCTAAGCTTGTGGGATTCTGGGTCCATTTGAAGTACAGTCTATTATTACACTGGCTTGGGCTTCAATAGCTTTAAGAGAACTAGGTTTTTGTCAATGTATTGTAGGTTAGGAAGACTAAAACATAGCGAGGTTCAATATCCATCTGTAACTACAAAATCAGATTCAGGTTTTCATTTATTACAGTATGCATGCTGAATATTAGCTCTTTTTGTCCACAAAGAAATTGGGAGATACTTTCCTATAACTAGTTATTTTTTACAAAACATTTGTAAAATGTTCCTAGACAGCTTACAAGTAGATCAAACGTTTAAATGCCAAAACTTCCATTCCTTTTATCATTTCTTAGAATACATATTTTAGAACCTTATTTATAGGTTGCAAATCATTCATTCCTTTAGGTATTCAGCTAATTTTTATTCAGAGTAGACCCATTGCTTTGACCAAACTGCGGGAGGCAGTGGAGGACAGAGGTGCCTGGCGTGCTCTGGTCCATGGGGTCACGAAGAGTTGGACACAACTAAACGACTAAACAACAACACAAGACCCATTGCAATTAATGGATCTTAGTCTTATTCATTAATTTCAGTGGGTCTTCTCTGAATAAAACTTATCTGAATACCACACTGAAAGTCCTGATTAATTACATTCTAGCTTCAATAGAGCTAGGAGAATGAGATCAAACACTTTTGTGTTAATAGCCAGTCATTGTGTTCCTCATTTATACTTGAAGAACTTGTTTAAACGTGCATTAGTAACTTTAGAAAAATGAATTGATGTGCTTATGCAACTTCCTTAGCTAGACTTTGCAGATACAAGGGGGTGTCTGTAAGACTGCTTAAATAAAGATGCACATTTAAATAATTAGATAACTGGTTTTTGTGAGCTTTTCAAAATATTTTGGAGATGAAAATACTAGTTTTGTAACCTTTAAAAACCTATTTTCGCTTTCAAATAGTGGACTGATTTATGTTCTGACCATTGAATAACTAAACCTAGAGATGTTATAAATTTATTACTTAGTTAACTAAATATCCATTCTTCTTTTTTCTTCCAAAAGAGCCCAGCGCAGCAAACATCAAAATATTAAAAAAGAATAAAAACATATTTGAGATATTGTAAAGTTAATTAGGAACCAGCTAAAAAACATTTCAAAGCACTTACAGCATCTAAAATCTTTAAGAGAGGGTTATGTGGGTTTTCCATAAAATTTTGAACTGGAAAATCTATGAAAAAGTTACACTGCTCAACTGAAAGGGATGTGACTTAGTATTTTTATTTGACTTACATTGGTTAAAAAAAGGCCTTTAAAAAGTAAATCTGATTTTACATGCTGTGTAAAATCTGAAAAGTTTTTCCAGTAGCCTAAAGTAGTTGAAGTATTTGCTTAATCTGTACTTGGTGCAATTCAAAAAGATCAAATTCTTTACTTGGAAATGATTTTTATTGGAATGTTTTAAGAAGGCATAGACCTTGGGAGTTGCATAATGTAGTGTTTACCATAATAATTAATAATGCAGAGTTGTATGGAAGGGCACAAACTGGAAGATGAAATTGAAGTCCAAACAGATGAACCCATCCCAACATTTTTATATTTCATTATCACTAATGCAGCAGTCCTCTTCGTCACTACAATAGTTCTGTGATGTAGGCTAGTTATTCCCACTGTAAGATGGCGAACTGAGATCGACTTGCCTACAAACCATCCAGGGAGCCAGGCCTGAGTGAAAAAGGAATGAACTCTGGTCCAAGTCCAAAATATCTGTTGGACCACACTGGCCAATATGGATCGTAAGAAGGTTCTACAACAACTATGTGAGATACAGCTTGATACAGATTAGGGAGAAATTGCCTTCCCACCCCTAAAAAAGCAGTGATCATAAAATGATAATTATAAAAGCAACAAAATCCAGAAAATAAAAAGCAACAGGGACAGCACACTGAGAATAGATAACACATTCAAGAATGCCTTACTGAAAATTCATTAGAATAATATTGTTGTTAATTGAAGCCTGAAGATAAAGTGATGCGACCTGATTTCTCAAGGCAGAGACTAGTTTCATAGCTTGGCCACAACCACCAAGATGCACCTCTGATGGTAATGAGATGCAGAACCTCCTCTGGCGACTGAAGCGTGCGGACAGGTTCATATGGGTAGAGGGAGGTTCTTTAGATATCAAAGTCCCAAACTAGCTCTGAATTGAAATAGCCCATCTGAAAACATTCCAAATGAATAACGAACCAGGCTCCCTCTGCAAGATGTTGCTATCACCAAGCCCTTAAATTGCAGTTGGTGACAGGGTCTTGCACAAGCACCCCAAGCATTAAATTATCTTTACTGATGAACTTTATTTTAATTGAATATTCAAATGTTATTGTAACTCAAGGTGTATTGCTAACTTCACCTCTTAAAACCTTGAATAGTTGGACAACGTATTCCTGGAGAGGAGACGTAAGCTGACTTAAGGTAAAAAGGAAAGATGGTGAGATCTGAATTGAATGTTACTGTAATGTTTTTCTCACGCCACCAACTCGGAGTTGGTGACGTTAAGATCTGTTTGGTGCTGTGATCCTGTGTTTGCCAGTTGCCTAGTGAATATGAGCTTTCAAAACACAGTCTTGGGGATCTTGTTGAGTGTTCACAACCAGGGCTATTTCTGAGTGGATTCCTTAAGTAACTGATGTGAAGCCTGTAGTTATGACAAAATTACAAACGTCATGTTCCAATCATATATATTATCTATATAGAAGAGGCATAAGGTGCCCTTCAAATATTCTTGGACCAGCTCTCATCAGCTCCTGTAAGCATAGCCAATGGTCAGGGAGTTTCTTTATTAACTGAATTTATATCCCAACCTTCCTTCCAGAGGAGCCCAGAATTGTAGTCTGACAACATTCAGTGGGCCACAGGTTCCCCATCCGTGGTTCAATACTGACATGACAATTTGTTTCTCCCTATCATTTTTAACAAGTTTCCCTTGGTTCCCTGTAATGCACTTTTGAATTATCTCTGTCAATTAAGTGAGCTTCTTTTATTACTTTGGAAATTCTTAATTGCGTTTTCCTCTTGCTCGGCACAGTGTTCCCTGCAAAATGCAGGCCTTCTTCTTACAGAAGGTAAATTGTGTTTTAGAACTCTCCACTGAGGGAAACGTTTAACCTAACTAACACAGTCCCTATTTTCGGAATAGAATAACCTTGCCATAACACCATTTCGGATCCAGAATGGTTCAGAGGATACTTCTTCGACAGTCTGATGTATGCTTTGGTGGCTAAGAGTATGACTGAGTCTGACTGAGTCTGACTGAGTCTAGCCTCAGTCACAAAGTCACAAAGTCACCAGGTGGCCTTGGGCATGGAAGTGTCTCAGCTGTGGCCTCCATCAGCAGTATGGGATGATAGTACTCTAGGACGTTGTATTGAGCACTTGAGAATCCTTGATATTTATCTATTTTATTTAAGGGCTGTATACCTGCCTTTCAACAGGCTCCCAGGGTCTCTTACAAAAAGTTAGAATTACAGTGGCTGATATTCAATGTTCATTATAATCAGAGTAGACTCATTGAAATTAGTGGACTTTCCATTTCAGTGTGCCTGTTCTTAGTATGTTTAAACATTAAATATCACCCAAAAAATTTAAAACAACCACTTTGAAATAACCACAGTATGAAAGAGCATTGTTATTTAAGTAATCTTTGTGCGCAAATACATTTGTGCAGTCAGTAGATTTTTCACCATATCAGTCTAATTTGGCAGACTGAGGTGTCCTCTGAACCATTTTGTTCCACTGGGATAATACATCAATCCTTCTCCAAGTTCATAATTTTATGTCTCTTGCTTATCAATAGTATCTACCGTATATATACTGTGCACTAATAATTCTGTGCCAAGAAATCTGGGACCTGTATATATTTTAATATTTTTTTAATACCTTGTTTTTCATAATTCTGCTTTTTCCAGTTATGTGGTAGCTTAAGAACTATGCTTGCCCGTGATGCCTTGTGCTGACAGCTAAAAATCCATCCCAGTCCACCCTCTGATTTAGGTTTCAAAGTGTGGGGGTCACTTTCTCCATTCTTCACAATATTGGAGGCTAGCAGTATTTAGCGGGGAAGGACAGCTGAGAATTTAATACCGGGTGAAAATTTTCAAGTTGGTCAGGCATAATTGTAAAAGATACATGCATACATACATACATTTTATATATATATATATATATATATATATATATATATATATATATATATATACACACACACACACACACACACACACACACACACACACACCGGATATATATATATATATATATATATATAGGCGATCGTTGTTGAAAACCTGTGTAGCATAGATTTTAAATCCCAAATGAAAGGTCAATATTTCATCCATGTTTGTTCATTCTGAAAAGTTGTTAGTTAAAAAGGAACTCTCTGTGGAAATCACTGTGATGTGTCTGCACCATGATTTCTATAATTAGGTAACATTTCTGGGCCCATAATTGGGCCTAAGCAAAACTAAGGTGACACGAGTGTCAGCTTATATTCAAAAGAACCCTGTGTTTAGAGTTACATGGTTATGGAAGCGGCATTCAAAATTAGCTTGTAAATGACGAGGACATTTTTTGCATTTGAAATATATTGATTCAGGAGAGAAAGAATTAACACAAGACTATCCAGGGTGCAATGAACACAATTTGGGTGTGTAATAAATGGGTTGCATAGTTTTTAGGGTTGGATAGTTTTAGAATAAATTCAGAAGGCACACTCTTCTGTCAAGTTTAACCAAGAGCCTCACACATGGACCTGAATTCCACTTTCATAGCACTTTGTGTTGCTTGATGAGGGACTTGTGTGAAGAGGAACTTGGCATTCTGGTTTTTTATTTGTCTGTTCTTTTGAAAGCTAGGTGGCGGCAGCTTCCGGTGGAAATGTTAAGAGCTCTAGTATCTATTGTAACTGAGTCTTTCATTTTGGTAAGCCTGCTTTGCAGATGCTATAACTGTTCAAATGGTTTAGGATTGCACATAACTTGTGAGAAGACACACAAAGTCATATCTCTCTGCTCTGCAGTAATTTATGGCAGAAGTGGGGAACGGGATCCAGCTGGCAGACCAGATAATCATCCCCCCAACAGGCCAACTTTGACAGGTGGACAGTGCTACCCACTTGTCAGTTTCCTGACACCACAGTGGAATCATGTGTCCATTTTTTGACCACTGCAAAGCATTTTGCCAGTGCCACAATCAGCTGGTTATCAAAACTTGTGAAGGCAGATGTATGGCACAGTGCATGACCTGATTTCGGGTTCTTGCGAAGCCCCTTGCACATCACTTTGTAAGTATGGTCAGTGCTGCTGCTTCACTTACATGGAAAGGCCTGGTGGGTTCTCCATGGCTGGTGTATAGAGTGTGCTAGGCATGCAGCAGTATAAACTAGCAGTGCCATTGGACTGGGTGTTTAATGAATTTAGATTATATAGGTGATTGGTTCTGTTTAGGCTGTCATCAAAATTGTGCATATACCTACTGAGGTACCAATTGCAAGAACTATATTTGGACATACAACTTTATATATTGCTTTTATAATTAGACACCATCCATTTTGTTTTGCCACAGACTCTCCCAGAAAACTTCAGTGACTGTAAACAGAAAAAGAAAGGGCTAGTGAAAAAGGTTCAGGTAAGTCCTGTACCAAGTGTAACTGTGTTCATCTGATTAGGAAGTGGAACTGCCAAGTCTCTTGAAAAATCATGTGACCTCTGTTAAAATCTCAAAAACAAAACTCCAAACTTTCAATCATTTGATACGCATATAGTCAATCTCATTAAGAAACAGAGAAATAATTTAAAAAAGCAAATAAGTATGTACATGTTTTTATCAAGAAGTGAAGAAAAATCAAGCATCGTCCTAGCTATGTGTTTATTACCATTTGTATTGGTTACATTTCCCATGCAGGACCTTGGAATTGCATTTTAAATTTCAGAAAATATAAACAAAATAGTAGTCCAGAACAGCATGCAGTTTGACAAAAGCACCTAGAAGTCACATTGCTCACCAGTCCCAGGCTTTCTCACACTCCTCGGAGGAGCATTCGGTAGTTGAACACCTGATAATCTCTTTTTTTTCCTTTGCAGACTTTCTTGCAGATAGCAAACATTTATATTTGAATAGCTGAATGGTAACAATTTCATGGATTCCCAGTGTTAATCTACTGGTTCCTAAGTAGTTAAACTATTGCTTGCAAACTGGGAGTGAGCCTTGGGAATGCATATGTTCCATTTCTGGTGTGTCTTAACCCCTCCTGTTCCTGTTCCTTTAACTGTGGTTTTGCATTACATTTGCACCATTGCCTAATTTTGGTAAACCCTGATCATGCTCCCTCTCAGCTGTGATTTACAAGCCCACTATCAGTTTGAACTCTTGGTCAAGATGGAAACCATGATTTTCAGATGTAAAACTATGGTTAAGAAGAACAGGAAGGGTGGGTTCAATTCAAATTAAAGAGAGTAAAGAAAGCTAGAGGGAGGGAGACCCTTTCCTGAGGCTGGCTTCCAAATTGCAAACTGGTTATTGCTACACCAGATCTTAGGTATGTTTTATAAAAAGAGTTACTTGTGCCTATGATTCATAAGCTAAGTTGTTCTTGCTGTCTTTCCTATATAAAAAAAATACTATGCTTGGTTTTTAGATACCCTATTGCATTAAGCCTCATTGTCCTTAATTTTGCTTTTAGGGTTTCCTTGCACAGTGTGATACAGTGGAAGGCAGTATTGGTCAAGAAATTGATAAACTGCAGTTGAAGAACATGGCCCTGGCAGAATGAGGCATTATTTTAAGTAACTAGGAGAAATAATTGCTCTGTGAGCAAGAAGAAGAGTTTGCTCTTGATTTTGGAGCACCTGTTTAGTATTCAAAATTTTATTTTAAGCAGAGTCCAGTAATCCTGTTGCATGTTGACCATTGCTTACTGGTTGTCACGTGTTCTGCTTAGATGTAAAGCTCTTCTTTCCAAAAAATAATACAACACATTCTGCTGTTTTTCTTGACTATATTTCAAAACATGCCTTTGTGTAATCATATCTGTTTCAACTAAACTACATGTTGCTTTCCTTCATTAATCATTCAGAGCAACTACTGTAACTATGATGCTGTTAAGTAAAATCGTATGTGTTCTCAGATGTAGGAAAGATTTAACCACCTGAGGTTTTATCTGTCTTACTTTCAGGATGCCTAAATTTGAATGTACTGTAAGATGTATTGTGCTTTTAACTAGTGGCTGAACATCGATAAGGTCCTTGATGGTCATTTTTACATATTTGTGATATATTGTGTATATGTTCTGTGTTCTCTTTGGGTAGTGTAGGACATTCTGGAGCAGGAAATTCCCATCAGACTTCCTGTCTCCTATGGTGGGGGAGGGGGGCAGAGTTAGTCACATGAATGATGAATGTGGCACAACAGCCTCACAAGAGTTTGGCCTACGCCAGCTACTTGGTTAGCCGCGTGCTTCTCAGTTGTGGAGGCTGCTGAGCAAAACATTGATTCCCCTGTGCAGCAACTCCCACCCCACCTATCCCAGAGTCTCTCCTCCATACAGCTAGCAAAGGCATAGAAATACACCAAAGCCAAATCCTGAGGAGAATTATGGGTCCTGTAGTGCCTAGGTGCTTCACTTGCCTAGGCTGGTGAGGATAATGTGTACAGTGGTGTCAGTTTTACGCATAGCTACCCTTAGGAAGTCTCAGCAACATGCAGGCAAGCAGCTTGGCATGTGTGCCTGGTCAGTTCGGGGAGGAAGCAACCTAAGCAGCAGCTGCTCAGGATGACCCCCTCCGCTCTCTGATGGTATCCATTGGAAAGGTTATGGTGTGGGGGGTCCATTCTAATGCCCTCCAGCTGGTCCACACCTTGACCACAAAGTGCACAACCCTGCAAAAATTCAGTTAGAGGGAAGAGGGTGTGATTGCTGGTGATTGCTTTCCTGCTGCATTAAGATGACAGACGGTTCTTTTCTTAACATTGCATGCTGCTGAATCAGGCTAAGCTAAGCAGCAGCAGTGGGCTGAGAACATTGCTGTAAGCAAAAAGTGGCAGGTTGTCTCACCTGCTTCTCACCCACCCCTCTGTAAGGAGATGAGGAAGCCCTTTCCATAGTGTAACCTGGTGTTAGAACCTATTACAAGCAAGGAGGAGGGAGAGCTCTCTGGGAGGAAGCCCAGAGAACCAGAGTCTACGTCTACCTCTTTATTTGCCCCAGAGAATTTCCAAGCCCTGCTGCTGAAAGCAGTTATGAAGCCTAGAGGCGGCAAGTAGATGTTTGCAAGTGAGGGGAAGCCTGTGAAGGAATTTGTAATCCTAGCTGGAACTCTGTGAATCTCAAATGAAAGGGAGAGGAGTGGGATTCCCCTACCCCTTTTAGCAAATCAACTCAGGAATGATCATGTTATACTACCTACCCAAGAGCTGTCCGGAGACCTTTCCTTCCAAGAAAGGAAAGGGGTTGCAAGGGACCGAACAAATGAATTTGCCCTCTGCAAATTCCATGAGGCTTCTGCCATCTGTAATGTCCTCAGCAGCTTACTCTTCTTTTCACCAACGCCTTAAATGTGGACGTACAAGTTCTTTCAGTTCTCCACCAGAGCAATGGACTGAGTTGTCTTACTCAGATGCAAGTTTCAGCTCAGAAAGTTGGTCAGTAGTCCAGGCTTCAACTAAATTCAAAGTAGCCACACACACCCCCTTGCTGCCACTTGAGGAAAATCTTAAAGATATAAAAACAAAAGATTAAAGGTTATGCCTTCTACAGTACTTCAGTCTTACAACACCTTCCTCAAATTAAAGTGGCCAAAGAGGGGGTGGCATTAGCAGCAGCAGTGTTCTCCAGTCACGAAGTGTTGGTCAGACTCCTGGGGTCGGGGGCAATAGCAAATGGCAGGCTGTCACCAAAGGGAAAAGGATGTTGACAAAATTCTATCTGGTATAAGACTAGCATATTCCAGAGACTATCGGGTAAGGAAATGGTAAACAACAGATATGTGCTTGATTTCCCCTCCCTTCCCCCTGGTTTGCTGGAGCTTCTCAGGACAGAGCTACCAGGAAAATATACCTGCTGCTAGCTGTTATCTCATTTCATGAACATCAGGGTGATAGAACCAGTACCATCCAAAGAGAACTTCTTTGGCATTTTATATATTTTACAATGCAAAAAAATATGGAAACTGGAGAGCCATTCTGGATCTCAAAACTCTTGAATAAACATCTAAACTGTAAGTGGAAACTTTTGAGATCTGTAACACACACACTAAAAGCAAACAACTTTCTGGTCTCCAGAAAGGCCAACTCCACATGCCTGTTCTCCCATGTTCCTATGGCTTCAAAACGCATTTTTGAAACAAAGCTGTGCTTCAGCCTTGCCTCCACCCAGAGACTGTTCACCAAGATCATGGTGTCAGTTGCAAGCAAATCTCTGACTCCACTACCTGGAAGATACTATCAGATCTTGAGAGTGGGGACTGTGGGACAGGTGAGCAGTGTCTCCAAAGCCATGGTTTCCTTATAAAGAAGATAAAAATTGCTTCCTACAGTGAAGTGCCTGTCATACCTGAGAAGTCATCTTCAGCACTATTCAGTATAAATTGTTTTGTTTCAAGAATGGTAGAAAAGGAGGGAGACACGACTGATCCATGAGACTAGGTTAACTCCTTTCCTAGTGTTCTGTCATTATTGTTTTTTTTAAAAATTCCAGCAAGCTTTTAATTTCCCTACTTGGGGCTTTTGTTTGCTTTAGGCTTGCGTCTCTGCTGTTTGTTAGTCATAATGTTTTACTGTGCATTCAAGAGAACAGTTCTGGTTTATTTCAGTCGGTGCCAATACGCTAAATGCTTTTATACCTTTAGCTGCTTTGGGAATCTCCAATCGGGGAGGAAAAGCAGGTTACAAATATGATTAAAATGTGAGCCTCAGAATTGTACTCTTGCTACCAGGAGTTGCTATAACACTCATGTGAACCAATGAGGTGCACCAGGAAGAAACACTACTAATGCAAGTAGGCTGACGTCCACTCTCTCTCTATTGGAGGTGGAGCACATCAGGGAATATATTTAAATGCAGGGAAACCTGCCCCCTCCAATCCTCATCACAGACTTATTTTGAAACTCCCTCTGTTTCAGTGTCCAGGGCTGCTATATGAGGAAACCAGTCAAACCAATTCCTGCAGAATTAGTAACAGTTCTGTGGAGACACAGCAGAAATTAAATGGCAGGATTCTGCAACAACATTGAAAGTAACGCTATAGGCAACAAAAAGACTCATCATACTAAATCACAAATCCGGAAAAAATAAGTTGTAAATGCTAGGATGCTGAGCTGGAGAGATTGTGGCCCAGGTCCAACTCAATGAATGGATGTGGCTGGGTCCACAGCCTGGTGGGGGAAATAATGTAGCTGTAGCAGATGCCTGTGAGCCTTTTTGTCTGAAGATTGAACTCTACATGAGCAGAACACAGGGTTCTGTGGCTCTTGTAGGGTTAATGAGGATGTATATGAAACTCCTCGACCTGTTCAAAGAACAAAAACAACTGATAAGAAATTATTGTTAAACTCAGTGGTACCTTTCAGTAAACATGCCTGGGAGAAGGCAACTAATTAGCCTGCTCTTATATAAACCAATTGATTGTAAGAAAATGTCAATGCAGTTTACAGAAATATAAAACATTAGCACGCTCAAGTTTAAAAAATACTGTATATAAAAATGTTCCAAGGTATTATTAAAACCAACAGTAGCTAAAAAGAAATATAACACATGTACCTTCTGTTTTAAGTAATCTTCTGAATGTATCCAAAGAAAAGAAAAGTTTGGAAGCCTGTGAGCCCTCAACATTTTCTTTCTTGGGAGAAAATTTCTTTTGAAAATCAGTGATGATTACACATTCTAAAACTACAGCCAGCTTCATGTTTGCTTTGGTAACACATATACTAGTGATGCTTTTTCAAAACAAATCAAAACACAACAGTTTCGGTCTATTGTATGTATTGCACTTTAACTGGCATATTTCTTTTTAAATATGTAAAGAGTGTTGTTCATCACTTGGGGGTGGGGGTGGCGATCATTGGGCCAACCTTTCCCCCGGTATCTATATATAAAACTACAATATCATACCATACTATATGCAGGAGGCAGGCTTTAGCTATTCCTTGTACCCAAACTACTCTGAAAAAAATCTGGTCTGTACTGCAATCAGATGAGATTATTATTATTATTATTATTATTATTATTATTATTAATTACTGTTAGGTTGCAACAATAAGTAGGGGGAAACCATTATAGGTCAAACATTCTCATCCAAAAAAAAGAAGTGAAAAGGCTGGAATAAAAAAGGAAAGGACATATGAAGAGGAGAGAGAGACTACATAATGAGGAAACTTTATAATACCAGGAATTATTTAAAAGGAAAAATGTTCGTAATTTACTTTGTTGTTCCAAAAATGTAGAAACAAGGGCACACCTCTTAATAAATCTGTTTTTTTAATCATTAACTCTTGCATTTTTCTCGCATGCAAGTTTAACCATTAAGTTAGTTTGTGAAGCTTTCCTTAAGCAACCAGTTATGGTGAGGGGAATATTTACTGGTATTTTTCTTAGTGGCAATGCAGTTGTTTTTGCTGCCATTAGCAGTGCAGTCATCAGCTGTAAATCATCATTAATTATTTCAGAATGAGTAGTTTCAGAGTTTCTTGAGAGATCAATAATTCCAGACCACAAACCCAAACCCAGCTTCAGGGCCTAGCCATGCATTGCCAGGGCTGCCAGGAGACATTCATTATTATTCATTTCATTTCTATACTGCTTTATTTTTTAAAAAACAAAAAACCTCAAAAGATATTTACAACCTACATTAAAACATCAAATAAAGCAATCTAGAATGAAACATTTCTGAAGAAAGACAAACAAAATTTACCATTCAAAGCAACATAACAGGAAACCAAAATATGAATTTATTTTTTTTAATTACTGTACAAAGGACACCTACAGAATGCACATTCAACGCAGCTAAGTTAACCAAAAAATGATTCAAAAAGAGACACCACTAAAGGAAGTCAAATACAAAATATGCATTTAAAACAGTATCATTAACAAGAGAATGTTACCACACGCCCAAGACTTCTCTCTAACATTATTTCCGGGCACCATCTCAAAAGGGGCGTCCGAAGGAACAAGGAAGTCCCGCCTCCAGTCACTCAACCGGCTGCTCCGCTTCTTCCGGCCTCCACGGCGGTTGCTAAGGAGCGGGCGGGGAGAGAGTGACGCAAGGTCTTCGCGACGAGCGAGGCTGGATGACGCGCTTTCCGGTGCGCCCGCTTCCTCGGCGGCGGCTATGGCGGCTTCGGGTCCGGCGGCCGGGAGGCCTCGGGGGCGGCCGGCGGCGGCGGCCTCGGTGGGGCAGGAGGAGCTGCGGCGGCTGATGCGGGCGAAGCAGCGCGAGGCGGCGGCCGGGAAGAAGAGGAGGGTCGACTCTCCCTTCGCCAGATACCCTTCCTGCGCGGGGGGCGGGGGCGGGGGGGGTCTCCTGCTCTGGGCTCCCATAGCAGCGCTGCGAGGTGGGCAGCTGGGATGGAGACGGGGACGAGGGGAGACGGGGGCGGAAGGGCTTAGGAAAGAACTCTGCAGCCGCTGCTGTTGTATTTGCTCCCCTCCTCGTTCCCAGAGTGGGACTCAAATAATACTAAGAACAGCTAGAAACATAGGAGGGAGACAACAGGCGGGAAAAAACAGTTAAACATTGAGGGAATTAAGCTAAATTTGAATACAAAATATCTACTGAAACTATGCAGATAATCACAGCAAGAAGCCGCAGCAGCAGCATGGACCAACCCTTTCATTAGCAGACAGTTCCCAAGAAGATCCCCCCCCATAAAATCTCAGAACCAGGAGAGGTTCATTATGAAGTCTTTCAGAGAGCTTCAGCCTAAGACATATTTGTTGTTCCACCAGTGATTATGATGTTACCCAGGTTGCCATAACCATTTCTATGTCTCCTTCCCTCTCCTTAACTTGTGGAAACAAGCAGGGCTCAAGACCCGCAACTATACAGTAATAGATTGACTGGCGGGGGGGGGGGGGGAGGGGGAAATATGGGTTTGGTCCTGTGCCTTGTGAGGGGGCATTGCCAACTTCTTACCCTCCATTTTCTCCATCCTCACTGCAGTTCCCAATCTTGTCTGAAAGACTGGCTGCATAGTACTTTATTTATTTCATTTCTGTCTCACCTTTTTGTCATGGAGTTACATGATTTCCCCCCCCCCCCCAATTTAATCCCCACAACAACCCTGTGGGGTAGTCTAGGCTGAGAGCAAGTGAAAGCCCAAGGTCACCCAGTGAGCTTCATTGCCAAATGCAGATTCAAACCTTGGTCTCCCAATTCCTAGTCTGACACTCTAACCACTACACTACATTGGCTTTCGTTTTTTGTATAAATGACCAAAATAAATTCATATTTCTTTGATGTGCCACCGAAACGCTTGTTCTTTGCGGAAGCAGACTAGCACAGCTACCCCTTTGGAAAATAAGCTCTTGCTGTATCTCAGTGTAACTTATATCTCAGTGTAACTCAACCAACAACTTTGTGGTGTGGTGTGTGGGAATGCAGAGTGGTAGCAAAGCAAAAAGTGGCTTAAAAAAACTAAGTGTACAGGAATCATTGTTATGAAGCCAAGTCTCTTTAATAGCTTCACACATACAAATTTACATTTTACTTCTCACTTTTAAAAGCTATAATGTGGCTTAATAATACGTATTTTAGCCAAGTTTATGTTGCATGTTCAAAGCCCACAACTGCAGTTTTGAGAGGTGGGTTTTTTTATATTCATTTCCTTGATTCCAAATTCTACATATAACAGTTTGGGGAACTTAAGCTGTTCTCTCTGCAACATGCCTGTGAAGAGTGAACTGTTGTGGCAAACACACGTGCTTGGGAAGCAACACAAAGAGGTAAGAGACAGTTCTTTTTTTAAAAAAGTAATGTGCTTACAACAATTGTTTTATGTGTTATGTTGCAAAGCTAAGACTAATAGTTCTTTTCTTAATTACCAATCTAGAAATTGAAATGCACTGACAATATTAATATGATTCTGCAGTACAATAATACATGAGATCTGATTATCTTACAAACTAGACATAATAGTGCCCCCCATTTTTCCCCATTTAAAACATTGACTTTTAAAAGGATGATTATATCAAAAATGCAAAATTGCTTCATATGCTAAATAGTCTAATCACATAAAAGTAACAATGTCTGTTGCCCCTTGTTGCAGGCTTTATTGAATCTTGCTTGCTAATATTGCTAGTGTTGTTTATTTTGTGGAATATGTGCTACTTTGTGAAAAGAACTTAAATTCTTCTTTGTTGTAATAATTTATTCCTTGGGAATAAAGTACAGGTGCTTATCTGTTGATTTTAATCCCCACCCCTGCAGAAAGTTGAGCAGTTGAAAAATCTTAAACAATCAGTACCAGGTCCTATTCCTGACACCTCATCTTCTCTAAAGAGGAAAACAACCAACACAGAATCTCCAGAACTCAAGAAAGCCAAAGGTATGGAAATGTTAGGCTGTGCTTACTGACCTGGTCATTTTTCTACAGTTCTTCCCTGTTCCCCAGCTGTCTTGAAATCATTTGTGGATTAAATATTTTCCTTGGATGGCGTGTTTTATATAAAATTATATGAAGCTGTTAGGAGCAGTCTGTTGGAGATTTGGGGCACAGTTTGAGTCAGGAGATCTGTGCACAAGCTGAACCAGGACCTGGACACACTGGTGGTCTGCGTGAGGACTAATAAACTGAGGCTGACAAGGCAGACAAGTGGTTCCTGCAGCTGAAAATTGGTGATTTTGCCTCTTCTAGATGCACTCTCTTTAAAGGGACAGGTACACAGTTAACAGGTGTTGTTGGAACCACATTTGACCATGGATGCACATGTGGTCTCTATGGAGAGGAGTGCTAGTACAATTTGGCCACTGTGACACATTCGTTGGTAACCTCACGTTCTAGCAGTCTTTGTGGTTCTTCTTCCCTTCCAGCTGGTTCATAGGCTGCTGCTAGTGCAGAATGTCATGGACCAGGTGGTGAGTGGTGCTCTTTACTGAGCACATACCATGCCCATACTAATGGGTCTGCACTAACTACCTGTCACCAAATCAATTTTAAGGAGTTGCTATTTACATATAAAGTCTGAAACAATTCCACACTAGCTTACCTGAAAGCCTGGTTAAGGACATTAAATAAAAGAACCCCAGTTAGTCTTGCCATGACTTTATGATTATCACTTTGATGATGCAAAAGTGTTCTTTTTCACTGGGAGCATTAGTGTTACAGAATGCACTCCCTGCTGAAATGCTAGAGGCCCTGTCTGCAATGCTACTTTGCTGGCTTTTGAAAATGATTCTATTACACGGGCATTTTCCCAACCCAAGTCTCCTGTTTTAAGAGACGTAATAGGATTGTTTTATTGAATATTTTAATTATGGATATTTATGTTTCTCTACTTTTTTCTAATTGCCTAGAAGCCTACTTTGACATTAAATATAAATGAATTAATAATCAATACAAGTAGTATTTGAGTACCCATAACATGAATGCCAGGCAGATTTGCTAATAATTATAAATTAGTTTTTGATGGGTACTTGCTAGGACAGAGAACAGATTGTGGTAAAATGCTGAAAGTAACCATTTATGGTTTCTAGTCAACTAGATGTGCCCTTGTATATTACACACTGTAGCTGCTGCTATAGTGCAGTGTTTAAAATGCTGGGGGTGTGTGTTTTGAATAAATGCACCCAAAGGGGGTGAATTTAATCTTGGTTAAAGGTCCTAGCCTTAGAGTGGAAGATTAAAGCTATGTTTAGGTAAACTACAGTTTTATGTGATTGGGAAGGCTACACAAAATTTCTTTTAACTGATTTTATATCTATTTTTTTGTATTTTTCCTGTTGCCACATTAATTGCTTTTGTTTCTGATGTTTTTGATTGGTTGTATATTTGTTTTATGGTTCTCTTTTGTAGGCCATCTTGAAAACCTAGATTAATAAAATTATGTTTAATTTTAAAAAACACACTTTTACATAAGGAAAATTCAGCTGCTTGCAATGCCTGTGTTTCTTGGAGTAACTGTCCTATGAATTGTTCTTTTAACATACCATCACCTGACTGTAACCACTTTAACACTGGTCAAACCTTAGCTCAATTACCTGAAAAAACCCTGTTATATTGATCTATTATTATTTATTAAATTTGTATACCACCATTCATCCACAGTTCTAAAAGAGATGACAGTGCAATGTGGATGGAAGAAGGTGCTATTTTTCAATAGTTTTAAAGTCCTGACTTGGAGGTGTCACTCTATCCATTTAAGACATATTTTAAGGCTGCATAATGTGGGTTGCTATGTCAGCAAAAAAGTAGCCTCCAAGGGATTCAATGACATCACAGTCATTGCGTCATAATCATTGGCATCATAAGTTTTTATCGTCTCCTGCACTCAGAGGTAGAGTGTGTGCTGAGAGAGAGAGACTTGCCCAGGTTGTCCCCACTGAGTGGGGATTTGAACTTGGCTTACCTTAGTCACATGACTGATCCAGAGTTCTTCATGGGTCACTGCAGCTTGGGTGTGAAGTTCATCTTTGTGTTCTTTTTCTGTTTTAAATGTGACAGAACTCTGATAAAATGTTTTGCAGATTCAAGGGACCATCCGCAAACACTCTCTTCTGGGTAAGTTGAGATGGTTGTTATTAGCTCTGTTTTTACATTTTCTTTTTTCATAGTTATGGATATGAACAGGATGTTATATTTGTTATTCATTGCCTGAAGTTCTAACTGGTGCTGAGAAATTTGCTCTCAAACAGGGTGGTTTGAATGTTCCCATATGGCAGTTGTTCAAATGCAGTGACTGACAACATTGTTATTGAAAATTATCTTATTTCGTGGGGAGTCCCAGATGGGGACACCCAATGGAGGTGACCACCATGTGGAAAGCTTTGGCATGGGGAATGTCTATTTAAGGGAGGAAAGTTTTGTTTTTGTTTTTTAAATCACCTTAGGTTAGGTGTACTTGAAATAATTGTCTTGATTCTGGCTTGTATTATGATGGAATGTTTTTAAGTTGTTGTGGAAAGCCAGCAGATGGATGGGGCATAAATAATAAAATTATTGTTATTGTTGTTATTTCATTTTTTAAGGCTGCCAGCAGATTTTTTTGGAAAAAATGAACAAACAGAAGCAGAAAAGGCCTCTTGCAAAGCTTCAAGTGGTGGCTTATTACTTGGAGACTCTGAAGAAGAGGAGGAGGAGGAAGAGGCAGAAGAGATGGCCAAAGAAATCCAGGACAACAGCAGCAAACCTCCTTTGTCGTCCACAGTGCAGCATACAGCAACACCAGCCCACCCTCTAAAAGTAGACACCACTGCTTTACCATCAGGTAACTCTGGGGCTTTCTCTGCTGACTTTACAGTAAAAAAATAGAGAGAGTTCCAAGGCCACTCCAGCTGACATGGTACAAATCAGAAGTTTTGCTTAACTTTACCTCTGAAGTTGTGTCATGTCCTCTTTTATGGCTTCCGAAGTATTGCTGTCCACATTAGGTAGGCTTATCCGTATATACTGCAGTGCGCTCCACGTGTGTCATACATGCATATTAGGTGGCTTCTCATGCCAAATGAAAACTAGCAATCATCTGCTGTTGATGGTTGTAGATGTCCAGAATTCTGTTTCCAAGTGTGGCCAGCCAGATGCTTCTGAGGAACTCCAATATGGCATGGAGTTCTGTTCATTACTAGCATCTAGTATGCAGAGCCTCTGCGGTTCTCTCATAGTACAACAGCATAGCTGACCAATTCTGATATATACAATTCAAGGACTAGTATGGGGGTAGGCAACCTAAGACCCGGGAGCCGGATGCGGCCCAATTGCCTTCTCAATCCAGCCTGCGGACGGTCCGGGAATCAGCATGTTTTTACATGAGTAGAATATGTGCTTTTATTTAAAATGCATTTCTGGGTTATTTGTGGGGCAAAGGAACAGTGGACCGGCCCATGGTTGAAAAAGGTTGCTGATCCCTGGACTAGTATGTGGTGATTATGAATGGTATTATGAATAAGCAAACAGTTTATTTTATAGCTTAGTGTATGTGATAGCTTTAGTCTACAAGGGGTGTAAATTTGGTGCTTTTCTAAAAAAGTGCACAGTTGCGACAAATTGAGCTTCAGTGCTACACTATTCAGGATTCAGGATTAGGATAGACCTATCCTAATAAATTTTGTCTAGTCATTTTAAAGTAGTGGTCATCACCAACATGCAGCCCAGTCCTATGCATGCGTCCTCGGATATGTTTACTGAGTCCAGTGGGACTACTGCTAAGTTAAGTGTGCACAGTATTTCAATCTAAGCAGTGGTGAATCTTGTAAGTTAATCATTCTGTGAAGTATTTCCTTTTGTTGATACTTATATCAACTTTCTTGGTTCATCACAAGGTCTGAGTGATCTCAGTTTTTCCCTCTCTGCTCATCGTTTGTGCAATTAATACATCCATTTTTAGTGACTTGGGCTTTCAAATTGTGCATATTACACCGGCAGTGATTCTTTTCTCTATTGCAGACTATTCAGACAATAAAAATTTAGCTGCACCTTTAGTCTCCCATTCTGGCTCTATTCAGAAAGCAGAAATACAAGAAAAAGTTGTGGAAAGGTAAGCTAGCCAGTGTAAAGGTTTTCCTTCCTATTTAAATTTGTAATTAAATGTGTTTGGGTTCTCATAATTAATAATCCTCAGTATGCCTCGTATATTGGTACTTTTTTTTAAAAAAAAGTCACAGTCTGATGAGATGAACCAGTATTTTAACAGTGTTCGTAACTTAAACAATTAGGACACCATACATAATGGAGCTTTGAGAAAGCAGTATATTAGGAGAATGGCTTCTTGCATTTGTTTCCTTTATCTTTATTGGATCTTGGAGGTTTGGAAAAATTAAACTTACAGTGCCAATTGATATGGTTAGCTCAAAAGGGGTTCCTTCATTTCTCCTCAGCCTCAGGCCAGCGGGTGGGGAGCGCCAGTGGGCATTGCGTTGCTCGCTCTGTTCTCGGTGCAGATATCTGATCTGTTTTGAAGGAGTTAAAACTAGTGCAGAATTGGCTCAAGACAAGCCATCACCTTAACATTTCAGGAAAGAAAACACTGCGGAGGCCTTGCCAGAGGGATTTTTTGATGATCCTGAAGTGGATGCAAAGGCAAGTGTGATTTGTTCCGATTTCAGCACATGTCAATTCTTTGAGGAATTAATTCAGCTAGTCAGCTAGCGATTACAGAAGCTGAATAAAAGATTTACATAATGATTGAAATGCTTTGTGGTATCCTTCTGTAAACGATTTGATTAACTTGCAGCAGTTTTGGTGTAGCAAGTAGCACTGGCTTTCTCTAAGTTTGTGTTGAATATTGTCTGACATGAATCAAAAGTAGAGATGGGAAGGCCTGGGGAAAAACCGGGAAAATTGGGGGGGGGGAACACTGGTTTTATTTCCAATTTTTCTGGGGGTTTTCCCAGGCCTTCCCATCTCTAATCAAGAGTAATTGATCCTACTAGCCAGGATGCTGTATTCCTCATATGCAGTCAGATTTCCCTCTGCTGTTCTTGTAGGTGGTTGACAAATAGAGAGTGCAGTGAGACTGTTAATTAGCACACCTGTACACAGCTAGTTGAAATGTGATGTTTATTCTGTGATGCCCTAGATTTTGCAGAATTAATGGATGTGGGCCTGACAAAAGATGTAGCAAAGTTGGGAATAAATGTTCATGTAAAATGAAGGTAGACAGTGTATTGGGGCATTGTACAGATCAGCCTTTGCTTCTAAACTCTTAGAATAAATGCATTAAAAAATTCAAAATGCACATCTATAATCCAGCCTTTCTGCCTTTAATTACCATCTTGCCTCCTCCTGCCCCTCTCTCTTTCCAGCAGCCCATACCGATGTGCAGATACAGCTGGAGAGCTCTCTAAGCACTCACTTACTTTGCTTAGTTGCTAAGAGTCCCAGCCTCATCTCCAACAGAAACAGTTAGAATTTTTTTGGTTTGGGAGTAGCCAAAGCAGTATCTCTCTTGAGATCATTTCTCTCCAGAAACTTTTCCTTGGGAAACGTTCCTTTAGTATAGCTGAAGGAGCGTCTCCACCACCTTCATTCAGCCTGGACACTGTGAAGTCCTCCAAGGATCTTCTGGTGGTTCCTTCACTGCAAGAAGTGAAGTTACAGGGGGCCAGCAGGGGGCCTTCTCGGTAGTGGCGCCCTCCCTCTGGGACACCCTCCTGTCAGATGTCAAGGAGATAAACAACTACACAACTTTTAGAGAACATCTCAAGGCAGCCCTGTTTAGGGAAGTTTTTAATGTTTGACGTTTTATTATGTTTTTATATTTTGCTGGAAGCCGCCTAGAGTGGCTGGAGAAACCCAGCCGGATGTATAAGTAATAAAATTATTATCATTATTAAGTTTGGTGAGTGTTGGTGGCCTTTTCTCCAGGAACCTTCCTTATCATTACAGGTTAGGAGATGGGGAAGAGTGTTCTTGAGTAATACTTAGTAATCACATTCAGCCATAGTAGCTGCATTTCAGAAACCTCCTCTAGATTGTACATTGAAGTGACCTTTTTAAAAATTATCTCCAGAGTCATAGGGACTGAAAACCAGGATACCTGTAACAACAGCAACAACACCTTAATATTTATACCCTGCCCATCTGGCTGGGTTTCCCCAGCCACTCTGGACAGCTCACAACAGAATTAAAAGCACAATAAACCATCAAACATCAAAAACTTCCCTAAACAGGACTGCCTTCAGATGTCTTCTAAAAGTCAGGTAGTTGTTTATTTCCTTGACATGTGTAAATGCTCCGACTACCTACCTGTTTCAAGCAGGTTCATGTGTGTTTAGTGTTTTTATATCCAGAAGACATCTTAAAACAAGAAAGGAAAAGCAAGTTTCTATCCCTTTCTCTGTCTTAATAATTTAAATGGGGGGGGGGGAGTTCTGCTGATGCCCTGTTGGACTGAATGGAAGCTGCCCAAATCAGAGAAGGGGCTTCTGGTTCTTTTTTCCTTTTGTTTGTTTGTTTCCTGTGCCTGTCTGAATGTTCCTGATATTTAACCTCTGGAAGACGTTAGAAGTCTAGCTTAGAAAGAGTTCTGATGCCTGGTTACCAATATTGTAGTGGTTTGCATATGCTAATTGTTGCTGCCCGACTTTGAATTTGCCTCTGAGGGTTGAAGAAGCAAATGCTTTTGAAATAGACCTTGATATAATTTATTACTGATCAAGCATTAACTGAATTCTTTTAAACTTTTATTGTCCAATGTGTAACAAATTAAAAAAGGCAGACCATAGTACACAAGGGGGGGGTGGTACTACATCTAAAACATTCACAAAGAGCAAAAGCAATGTATGGTTAATGAAGTGTATATTCTTATGGTAAGTTACTTTGAAATGATTTACGTATTGTTATATTGTAGCATAATTAATCATTCAGAATCAAAGCACACGACTTGCTTTTACATGGATGAAATGTGTCTCACTTCTGGAGGGGGAAACAAATGCACAAAACAGAGCTATAAGCATAATTGCAATGAAAATTTATTTCCCCCAATTACTTTATTTAGCCTGAAGTATATTTAGCTGGCATTGGTATGGCAAGCTATCTGGCTTGTTGCAGCTTTCAGAAGGATGAGTCTTGCTATAAGTGTCAACCCAGAGATCTACTCTTTATCTGTTAAACCAATAGGAAACAGGAGGCAAGGCAGCTATAGTTCTCACACTCCCCCCCCCCCCATATTTTTGTCTGCCCCTTTGCCTTCCTCCTCATACTGTGCAGCAGCTCTCTATTAACCATCCTTGTGTCCTTTAACACAAGGGGGGCAGATATAAGGAATGAGGGGGAAATGAACAGAAGAAGCTGGGCCTGAGATTTGGGTCTGTGCATGCCCAATGAGGGTAAAGAGGCTGTCAGGCCAGCTGCTGTGTCCTTGCTCCTGAGTTATACGTGTGATTATCTATAGATCAACACCTGTTAGGTGTAGTAGTGGCTAAATGTGAATCAAGAAGCCTACAGCCATGATTTTGGTGGGTGGTCTTAGATGGGGCTGGGCAATACCTGGTTTTCAACTTCATGATATATCATCAGCTAAACATCGCAATATACTGATATATCACAATGTCTGAAATAAGGATGGAGCTATGTGGAGGCATTGGCTGGCTGCATGGTTTCCCCCCACATTGTGATTTTTGCATAACGCACCCCCCCCCATGATTTGCAATATATTGCCAGGTCAGAAATTATGAAACCAGTATCATGCTATGGACTTCAAACCAGTTTTGGACAATATATCAATATATTGCCTAGTCCTAGTCTTAGATAAGCTGCTCTCTCTCTTCCTCTCTCTCCCTCAGCCCCCTAATATTACCTGGGTAATATTAACCTTGCTTTCAAGGGGATGTGCATGAGATGCTTTGGGACACAACATAGTGTAGTAGTGATATGATAATATCCTGCTGCTGAATTTTGAAGGAGCAGTGTAATTTTTTTGTCTTTTGTTAATTTTTTTTTGTAAGATCCAAAAGCATTTTTCTCTCTTCTCCCCAGCTCATAGTAAAACATACTCTGTCCATCTCCTCCCTCTCTTTCTGTATCATTCTTCATGTGCCCTCTTGAGATATATATATATATATATATATATATATATATATATATATATATATATATATGCTGGCAGAGTAGCACCTTATTTGAAGGAGATGCTGTTTGTATGCCTTCAGTTACTCTGAGACCAGTTCTCCCTAGTGCTAGCAGATGTGTCTTCATCCCATTTCAATTCCCAGTATCTTAGCCAAATCTTGAAAAACACATAGTAAATATACTTTGAATAACATGTGTAACAAGGGCAGACATTTTATGGTACCCAAGCTAGGAATCAAGCAGATAGGGAAATATTGCTGAATCCATTGATGCTACAATATTCTGTGGTGCCAGAATGCTAATGACTCTTATTCTAAATATCAAGGAGTTAGGGGGCTAAGTAGATAGCATATAGTAGATAACAAATATGTGTTCATTCTTAGTTGCTCACATACTGCTTTCATCTGCTCTCTTTGATGTCCCTTAGTGTGTTTAAGTTGACAATGCATTGCAGTGCAAACTGGTAGCACATAATCTGAAATAAGGATTCTCTCTCTCTCTCTGAATATAGCTTCAAGTTGTCTGGATAAATTGTTTGCTTCGAAAAAAACAGCAACTTAGCAACCAAGTTCTCCTTGCTTGCAGCATGAAGTAGAAGTAGAACCAATAATGAGAAATAAGAATACAGCCTTCCACAAATTGCTCATCTTTCTCATTTCATAGGTGAGGAAGGTTGATGCTCCAAAGGATCAGATGGACAAAGAATGGGATGAATTCCAGAAGGCTATGCGACAAGTCAACACTGTAAGTTGATGCCTCCTGTTTTGAATTGCTTGCACATGCAGAACTAGAACTTGGCAGAGTGACATTCCACTGCATTTGCTGACTGTTTTAATATCGGTTAAAATCATTTTATAAGCTAGCTGTGGTCTGAGTATCCCCCCTTCAAACAGTGAAGTGAAGAAACTTTAGTAACAGATGACACTACACCAAAAATTGTGATGAAGTTTGCTTTTTAAAAATTTGATCAGCATATCCTATCTAGCAGGAATGCAGGATGTATATTCTGTCAGGCCAGATGGCCTGTTACTGTCACCATTCACTTTCATTTTTTCAGGTCTGGTGCACTTGATATTTTAAGTCTGTATACTTTATACATATACTCTATATATGCAAGAATTATCTGGCTCTGGATTGGATTGAACATTCCTCCTATGTCGCTTCATTTTTATTGCAAGATTTGCCTCACCACATCCGCTGTTGACTAGATCTGTGGTTCTCACATCCTGCTTTTAAAAACCAATCCCTTTGAAGGTGATCACTCAGCAACTTCACTTGTGCCTGTGAACTTTGCTTTCAAACTCTGGCGTTGCAGAAAGTTTTCCGTGAATGAATTGTTGGGAGAAGACTGTTGTAGAGCAGTCATCCTATTCTGAAATGCACTCGGTGCTATAAACACAGT
The DNA here is from genome assembly GCF_964270895.1 of Podarcis filfolensis. NCBI lineage: Eukaryota > Metazoa > Chordata > Lepidosauria > Squamata > Lacertidae > Podarcis > Podarcis filfolensis. The sequence continues at coordinate 51,112,865 of NC_139615.1, forward strand.
AGATGTTCATACAAGATCAGCAGTGGACACATTTAGTGAACATTAGTGGTGCACAAGGGCTCTTCTTGGTTACATGTTGGCCACTGGCTGCACAGCATCTCCAAGACACTCAACTTTGAGAAAGTATATGCTGAAAGAAATAACAGGTTAAAATATATTTTGGAAATCGGAGATTAACTGTTAACAGAATTCTTAAACGCGAGTTTCGTCATCAGTGCTCATATTACTAAAGCACCAAGATCTTCTTTGCTTGGGTTTGTCACTTTCAAAACGTATTGTGGTGGGCCAGAGCAAGCTGGCTTTCTCTTAACTTGTAGTTAAGATAATAGGAGCAAGCTGTATTCTCCCTTTTACCTGGTGCCATAAGCAGGTTAAGACCACATTCCTTCTTAATCCAGGGTTTTAATTTGCTTAAATTCAGGTTAAGTGGAGAGCCTATCCAGTTTTGGAGAATCTGTTGCCAGGAGGAAGCATAATCCTATAGCTTGCTCCTAGTTTTCTCACTGCAGTAAAGAGAAGGCAAAGCTTACTTTTATATCAATCCAGTTTTCTTACGGAAAATAATACCCACCTTTTCTGAGTTAGATTTCAGAAGCTATAGTAGCTGAAGAAGATGAGGAAGGGAGACTCGACCGTCAAATTGGAGAAATAGATGAGCAGATGTAAGTAAAGTAAAACCTGATTTCAAAAAGCTTAATGTAAACGCACTGCTTGAAATTTAATACAACAAAATTCTGCAACTTTTATATAACACACACAACTCTGTGCTTGCTGTTGTGTTTTTGCTAGTCAGGGGTAGGGAGAAGAGATTCTTTGGGAACTGAATTCTGCAGCTACTATCACATTCCACAGCTGTGGACTTCCTTGTACCTGCTACATCTCCCCATCTTCACACGCACGGCTAGATAGAATCAAGTGATGAAATTTGGAGGAAGGCCCTAAAGATCATAGACATGCAAAGTGTCAAACGTTCTCCTAGACTTTTTAAACAGTTCCATTTCTGTACAAGAGCACTTTAGATGCACAATTAAGAATTGCATGGCTTAGGACATTTGCCAGTTCCACATCTTTGGAATGGTTAGTCCCATGCATGAGATCACAACAGGATTCTTAAAGCCAACTCCCATACTTACTTTTGGGTCCAGCTCTCCTCATATCTGACTCTAACCAAAAGTAGATGAGGTTCTAGAGCAAGAGTGGCTAACCTGTGGCACTCTACATTTTATTCGTCCCTAACTCCCAGCAGCCCCAGTCACCTTGGTCAATGTTCAGAGAAGATAGGAGTTCTGCAACATCTCAAGGATCACAGGCTGACCACCACCCAGACTCCTGTTATATTTTTTCCTTGCCTTGCCCCTTGTATCCTGTTGTCCACAGCTAAAACACGTCCTTAAGCACAATGATACAGTAAGCTCACCCTAATATTATAAAATATCTGGAGGCACCAAGGAACTTTTTTGTATTAGTGTGGCCTCACTTTGGGTGTATGCTTTGCTGCACAATGTAAGACTACCCCTCCCCCCCCTTCCTTAGCTGGTGACTCCCAAGTGGAAGCAGGAACATGGAAACTGGTGGAGGGGACTGTTTGAGGTCTCTTGAGATTTGTTGATTAATGAATCACTTCCTTTTTTTTTTTGTAGCCAAATAACTTTACATGAGTGTCTTAAGTTTAGAGCAGGGGTGCCTAACTCAAATTCATCGGGGGCCGCATCAGCAGTTTGGTCATCCTCAAAGGGCCAGTTGTATCTGTAGGACTTACAGTATAGGAGAGAAGGGTTCAGGCAGCCGTTGGATCTGTCACATCACAGGATGGCATGCGCTCAATATAAAAACAAGTGGAGGTTTCCTGAATGCATGTAAAGTGGAGGTTTCCTGTGTAGAACGGCCGGCGCCGCTAGAGGGCAGACATTCTCTGGCTTGTAGGCTGCCGCGCATGCGCTGAAGAGGCGGCTTTCTTGTGTCAAAAAAAAAAAGCAAGAATAAAAGGTGAAGGCTGGCGGCCGCCGGCGGCTACACGGGCCACATGACGAGGTCTGGCGGGCCGGATTCGGCCCGCGGGCCTTATGTTTGACACCCGTGGTTTAGAGTATCCTTAACTTTTTTGTCAGCTCTGGAAATGTACCGTATTTTTCGCCCTATAGGACGCACCGTCCCATAAGGCGCACCTAGTTTTTTGGGGGGGAAATAAAGGGGGAAAAAATTATTTCCCCCTCAGCCCCCAGAACAAGCAACTCTCCGCAAGCCGTGGAAGCCCGGAGCCGGGCTCCCGTGCCTTGCGGAGAGCCACGCGAAGCCTGGGCACGCTGAGCTCGGCGCGCCCAGCCTTCGACATCCAAGCAACTCTCTGCAAGCTGTGGGAGCCCGGCGCTGCGCACCGACCCCTCTCGCTCTCCAGGCTTCAGCGAAAGCCTGCATTTGCCCCATAGGACGCACACACATTTCCCCTTCATTTTTGGAGGGGAAAAAGTGCGCCCTATGGGGCGAAAAATACGGTAACTGGCTTTGGCTGTCAAGCTGACACTTTTGTACCATAAAAGTTTCCAAAATAAATTTAGTGAAAGTTGCTGGTTCCTGTTCCTTCAGTAGAAAATGTAGAAAATGTATTAAATTGCTGTCTGTTCTTGACTCAGAAGTGCAGAACTATTGTTCATTTGTATGTTAAAAAAATAAAAGATTAAAAACAGATATGCAAAATATAGTGGAATAAAATTAATTTCAAAAAATCAATAGTTTTCAAATTGTTCCAGAAAACCTTGGAAGTCTATATAAAATTCTTTAGTGAACCAATCAGGCGCTTTTCCTTCCATGTGCCGTCCAAGAAAGGAAGATTGTCTGGTTGCGTTCTAAGCATTTATGCAGTCTGCTCGGTGACAGAGGTGTTCCACAGGCCAACCCAGTATTCTGCATGACATGAGCGGCTTGCACAGTGCTCAGGGCTTTGGTGCAAGATACCCAGGAGTTCACTGGAAGAAAGGTCAATGTGGCAAGTGTTCCCTGAAGGAAAGCCATCTGAAAACCACCTCCTAAATAGCAGGCAGTGGCCCCAGTGCAAGTACAGCTTGCTAGGCTTACCCTTTGCACCCCAAAAGGACAAGTAAAAAGCAGCTGGAAAAGTCTGAACTCATTTAGTGATAGCAGCTCAGGTTCTTGGACAAAGTACCATAGGCTTGAATGTTAATGTTGTGTCTGAGAAACTGCCATGTTCTTTCCAAAGATATGAAGACTGTGAACTTAAAAGGCACACCATTGCAGCTTTTCACTTAAGCAGCAGAAGAGGGCAAATTATTATTTTTAATTTTACCCTAGTGAATGTTTCCGCCGTGTTGAACAACTGCGTGACCGCCAGGAAGTACTGAAGGATAAACTGAAGGAAGCCATGAGACTAAGAGCTGCACAGGTTGAGGACGGCGACACTGGCAGTGATGACGAAGGAGAACTGCATGACCTCCTCTCTCAGGACTGGAGGGCAAAAGGAACATCGTTGTAGCTGCTAGGAGCCAATCTCCTGATGGGTGGTATTTTGGTCTTCTAACACACTTAGGATAAAATATTTATTTGAAGAATCCTGCAGGTATTGAAACGTGTAAAAATACGTTTATAGGGTTAAGAGTAGAAAAAGCCATTGTAAAGAGTTGTATATTGTAAAAACTTTTTTTTTAAAAAATGTAATTGTAGCTTTCCTATTAAGATCTACAGAAAATGTTTTATTTGCTCTATGAATCCAGTGTAGCTTCTGTTGTGTTACCTGTGCTGTTTTAATACCCATTAAAAGTGTTAGGGTCTAGGGAACACATAGGGAAGTGTGAGCCCAAGCAGTTGGAGCATGCTGCAGGGCAAAGCAGGGCTTTGACTTTGACTACCACAGCCAAGGCTACACAGGGCTTGGTGCTGGATCCATGGACTCTCACCTCCATGCCTTCTCCCAATATGTATTTGAAATACTCCTTGGATTCAAAAGTGGTTTTCCATTTGGCAGGGGGCGGGGGCTCCTGTTTGAGAAAATAAGTCTGAAGCCTGTACACAGTACATCTTTCATTGTAAGATTCCTAACTATTTAGTTACTTGTAGATGCTAGTTAACCTGTATGATCCTAGAAAAACTTCCTTGCTGCCTTGGACTTGCTGTCTTTTTCTAGTATAGTTTAGAAAATACTTAGACAGCCCTGAATGATGGCTACTGGGTTAAACAGAACAAGAGAAATTTTGCCCTGTGTGCTTTGCACAATATGTGTTGGTTAATTTATAGAGCGAGTACGTACAACCATGAGTAGACATTTCACTTAGGCTGTTTGGGCTCTATGCCACTGAAACCTTTTCTCAGGAGCAATGTAATGCAATCCGATCTGAAATAGCAAAGACACGATGCTTTTTTCTAATTAATGATGCTGCCATAAATCAAGTAAAATGTTGTTTGGAATAGATATTCCAATAAAATACTTTCTCTGAAGGAGAAGTGGTTTTGTTTTTTTACTGTGGTATAAATGCTGCTGTCAGTTTCAGCACTTGGCCCTAACCTATAAGAATTATGTTTGGATATTGCCTAGTAATATGTCCTGAAGTCAAACAGTAGTATGAATGTCAACAGTAAGGAAAGGCCTATTAATCCATCAGTTATGTCCTGGATACCTGTATTTTTAAAGCAATTGTTCATCATCCAAAGAGCTACCTGGGTTTATCTAAGGGATTTGTTTCAGCCCAGTGGAATTCTTTGTGTCTTTTCTTTTAAGAGCACTTCTGCTACCACTGTCATATTAAATTGTTTCTTGACACCCCTCAGCTCCACAAGTAGTTCTAATGTGGTATAGCAACCTGATTTTTGTGAAATGTACCTGAAGCTCTCTTATGCTCATGGACATGCCATGCTGGACATGGATTCTCTCCAGAACCTCCCACAGACCCAGCAAGCTTTTGCAAACATAATAATATCCTATTCAAAATGCTATTGGTATGTAGAAAACCATTTCCACATGGATGATACCTGTGTTTTTTTTCATTAAGCCACTCACTCAACATGTTGGCTGAAAGTTCCCATTAAGCAAATTATTGTGCAATACTCTTTAAGATGCCATATTAGGTTGTAATGCTTTCCCCCAATAAGCACCAGGCCTAATTGCAATTATGTCAAACTTTTAATTGTTAATGCAAAACAAGCCATAGGTCTGAACTCATTGGTGACAAGTCACAAAAATAGTATTTGATCAACATCTTCGTTACAAAGTTAAAAATCACAACAGCTATTTGTATGCACAAAGCTAAGATGTGGTTTTTAAAGTCAGGAAAACCTTTATTTATAAAAAACAGCTTATTTAGTCTATCAAGTCTATACTTAATATATAGTGGTTTAAAACATCAACAGCCCATGCTTTGTACAGACTGGCCAGAGCATGAACATCTACAGAAATTTTTAAAAATAATAATCATCTGTTACTGTTCCTTGCTGAGCCTCAAGATTATTAAACCAGAATAGCAATGAAAGCAACACAGGAGTTGGGAAGCACAGTTGCTTAGAGTAAAAGTGTTTATTTTGAGATCTTGGAAGAGTAATAAAGTTAGAAAGGACCACTTCCTCTGTTGATTAGTCCATAGAAAGCATTGTCTCATGAGGCTTTAGAAAAGTCCTGTCAGGGAGCTCAAGCCCTAGTGCATGCTGGGACACATTACAGAGCCCCGAGGCCAGTGACTTCTGAAGAGAGCCTGAAAT